>NC_059330.1:42976836-45476836 GCF_018350155.1 Leopardus geoffroyi
TATTTATCTTTGAGAGAGAGAGCGCACGAGCAAGGCAGGGGCAGAGAGAGGGAGACACAGAATGTGAAGCAGGGTCCAGGTTCCATGCCGTCAGCACAGAGCCCAACACAGGGATTGACCCACAAACCGTGAGATCATGATCTGAGCTGAAGTCGGACGCTTAACCAACTGAGCCACCCAGGCACCCCTAGAAGTTGGATCTTTAAATTCCAGATGAATCAAGGATCTAAAATTAAAAACAAAACACTCAAAGTTAGACAAAGCCATGGCCATTTTTTTTTCTTTTTTTTTTTTTTAACGTTTATTTATTTTTGAGACAGAGAGAGACAGAGCATGAACGGGGGAGGGTCAGAGAGAGAGGGAGACACAGAATCTGAAACAGGTTTCAGGCTCTGAGCGGTCAGCACAGAGCCCGACATGGGGCTCGAACTCGCAGACTGCAAGATCATGACCTGAGCCGAAGTTGGACGCTTAACCGACTGAGCCATCCAGGCGCCCCTATTTTTTTCTTAACTGAGTAGAGAAGACTTCTAAAATGATATAAAACCTAGAGGTCAAATGAAAGAAATGACAAATTCAATTATACAAAGTATAATTTTTGGAAAACAAAAAAAAAATACTGTAAACAACTCAAAAAATATACTGAAAGGTAGGGCACCTGGGTGGCTCAGTCAGTTAAGCGTCAGACAAATTCAATTATACAAAGTATAATTTTTGGAAAACAAAAAAAAAATACTGTAAACAACTCAAAAAATATACTGAAAGGTAGGGCACCTGGGTGGCTCAGTCAGTTAAGCGTCAGACTCCTGACTTCAGCTTAGGTCTTGCTCTCACAGGTTCCAGAGTTCAAGCCCCACATCAGGCTCCATGCTGATAAGTGCAAGCTGACAACTGCAGAGCCTGCCTGGGATTCTTTCTCTCAAAACAAATACACTTAAAAAAAAAACATATACTGAATAATTAAAACGATTTGCAATTCTGAGTAAAGGGTTAATTTCTCTAACACATAAAGAATTCTTTTTTTTTTTTTTTTCCCAACGTTTATTTATTTTGGGGACAGAGAGAGACAGAGCATGAACGGGGGAGGGGCAGAGAGAGAGGGAGACACAGAATCGGAAACAGGCTCCAGGCTCTGAGCCATCAGCCCAGAGCCCGACGCGGGGCTCGAACTCCCGGACCGCGAGATCGTGACCTGGCTGAAGTCGGACGCTTAACCGACTGCGCCACCCAGGCGCCCCAAGAATTCTAACAGATCAATAATAAAAAGACCATTCAATAGAAAAATATGCAATGGATATGGAGGTCTCAGAAACATATTAATGGTTTTTAATAACATGAGAAGACATTTAATATCACTTGTAATTAAAGATTCACAAATTAAAACTACACCAATATATCATTTTATATTTATCCAACTGGAAAGAGATAAGAATTGCTAACAGGTTATTGGCAAGGAAGGATGTATAAAGTCATTCTTTGTGCTTTACTACAAGTGGTGGGGTGAACTGGTACATGAATCCCATACTTTTTGAGCCAGAATGCTAATTCTCAATGTTTATCTAACAAATAACACTCACAGACATACAAAATAATGTACAAGAATATTCACTGCAGCACTGCTGATAATGTGCTGGAAAGAATTTAAAAGTCTATCAGGAAGGGACTGGGTAAAGACATTACAGCACATCTGGTAGGCAAAAAGTATGAGATAGCTCTATTTCTAATGATACGAAATAAACTGAGATACATTAGTGAATGATGCAGGCTAAAGAACAGTGTGTATAGTATGCTACCATTTACGTATGTGTGTAGGGACATACTGAATGTATGGGTACCTCTAGAAGAATTCACAAAAAAAGGGTAAATAATAATTGCCTCAGCAGAAAAAAAAAATGAGTGACTGAGTACAAAGACTTACTTTTCACCGCAAATCCTTTTATACCTTTCAGATTTTATACTACATAATGTATTACCTACTCCAAAAAAAGTCAACAAAGTGAAATTCTCAAGTATAAAACTGTTGACAGGGGCGCCTGGGTGGCGCAGTCGGTTAAGCGTCCGACTTCAGCCAGGTCACGATCTCGCGGTCCGTGAGTTCGAGCCCCGCGTCGGGCTCTGGGCTTATGGCTCAGAGCCTGGAGCCTGTTTCCGATTCTGTGTCTCCCTCTCTCTCTGCCCCTCCCCCGTTCATGCTCTGTCTCTCTCTGTCCCAAAAATAAATAAACGTTGAAAAAAAAAAAAAAAAAAAAAAAAAAAACTGTTGACATTGGCCTTAATGTAGAACTGTCCTAGTGTCTTGGGACATTAATTATACTGACCCTTGGCCCAGGAAGAAATGAAAATCAGAACTAGGTATAGGATGTCAAAGAAAAAAACTAATCTTCAAGTTCTTTATTACATCTGACAGTCTGCCTAAACTGGCTAGGATTATTTTCTGGGGAGGCAAGAGCTCCCTTTGTGTACATTATACCATTAGTGACCACTGTATTTTTGGTCTATTAAAACTGCTAAATAATTTGACAATAAATTATATTAATAAACAAATAAATAAATAAAACTGCTGAAGATTGCTCAGGCCATGGCTATTAGTAAGTTTACAAAAGTAAGTTTTACCAAGGAACTAGCACTATATTGGCCTATTAGACTAATAATGCAAAAAACAACATACAATAATGAGGCTTCTAATTAGAAGAACAAGAGCTTTGTTAGAAGTTACTTTACTACAATCAGCAATTATAATTAAAAAAAAGAAATTAGAAAGCACTCAAATAATTGTTGAATACAGAAATGAACTATAAGCTATAAGCTAGGTGTTGTGATACTAGGCTACCCAATATAGATTATTACTTCTGATTTTATGGAATATACAGAAGAGGCTAATGGTGAAATAGGCATCATAGAAATAATTAATTAAAACTGTGATAAATCCTATAAAAGAGACGTGCAGAGTACATTGAGTTCCCTACACAAATCTAGGATTATCAGAAAAGATTTATCCCCAAATTGATATTTAAGCATATTCTGAAGAACTGAGGAGCTGCTTTCCAGGCAGAAGAATTAGCTACAGCATGTACAAAGTCCTTGGGTCAGCTTTGAACTTTTAAGGAATAGGGGGGAAAAAAGTCAGCAAGCTAGACCATTCATAACAAAAAAGTACAAAGAAACGATGCTGGAGAAGTAGGCAAGGCCAGATCACATCTGGTTAAATGAAGATTAAAGGGAAAACAGAAGTTTTCGGGTAAGCGACTTGACTAAATTTGTTTTATAAAGATAATTCTAACTGCTGTGAGAAGAGTAGATGAGGATATACTGCTTAGGTTACATACTATATGTAGTAACAGTATAAAGAAATGCAAAAGAACAATCAATTCAACTGGTGATTATCTCTGGTAAGGAGGCCCACAATGGAGGCTGGAAGAAGGAAGATGCAAGCAGGTAAGGAAACACAGAAGACCCCAACTGTAGTGGTAATGTTTTATTTCCTAAGCTGCAAGGTGGTTAAGTATTTATTGTAGTATTACTTACTACTTTTTCTGTATTAATATCCCATATTACTGACCCCCTTTAAAAACAAGAGTGAATGAGGAAAGACCATTTATAATTGACTCTAACAGTCTTAGGACAAAGTGGCCTGCCTAGACTAGGATGGGGAGACTAAAAGTAAAGAGAAATCGCAAGAGTTGAGCCTCAGTAAGTTGTTGATAGAGCCATTTAATGAAATGGTACAATGAAGATCTAGCTTTGGAGCCAAGATCAACAGGTCAGTCTGGGCAACTCAATTCAAAGTACCTCTGAGAGTGGTTAAGTGGAGACGTTGAGTAGGCAGCTGGGATCAGAAAATAAGTTTGAACTACAGGCAAAAATTTGGGAGTAACTGAAGCCACAGAACAGATTAGATTAGAGGATCAAGACTTGAGAGAAACCATCAATTAAAGATCTGGTAAAAGAGGATGGGGCGAAAACTTGAATAGCCAGAGAGCAAGGAGGGAAAATCAGAACCCAAGAGAAAAGAGTACTTCAGAAAGGACATTTCTGAATCCAAATAAACACCTATTCTGAAATGGGCAATTAGGAATCTGAGGTCCAAGAATGAGTCAAAGGGAATTCCATAAAAATAGAAGTCCAGATCTACTTTATTCTGAACATTCCCAAAAGGAATGTTGTAACACTGTTAAGTAACAATAAATTCAGTCAAAACTGATAAATCATACAAAGATGTAGATGAAAATAATCTCTGTAAGTATATGAGTCTTGAATGAGTTAGAGATTAGAGGGTAATGAGGATGTGTGAAGTTTATTCCATTCCTATAAAAGAAAAAAATAAAAAAACTTACTCCAAAATCCTATACGTTTCTTTTGTTCCAAAGATTTTAGATAATTTCAAAATTGCTAAACCTTTCAGCATGTTAAATTCAAAGTGCTCAAAATATAAACATTCTGAGAGCAAAACCCACATAGTATTCATCTTCAGCACCTAGTTCAGTGCCTAACATAAATACTTGAATGAAAGAAGAAAAAAAGAAGTTCACTAGAAGAATGAATGGCCACCAGAGTACTTTTGTCCAAATTGTGCTGGTGATACATACACTACAGCTTCAAAAAAAACAGGTTTAACTGAGGGCTCTACTCATTCCACAGAACACTTCTTTTCTTCAGAAATAAAATGCTATCTGCAAAGAGATCTCATCCCTAGGGGAAAAAAACTGCTTTGGGCAACACATTACACATATAGGTCTAAATATCAAACTTGAGGGCTGTCAACTCCTGCAATGTTGGCGAGACTCAAGAATGTACTACCACCATATGCCAGCCAGTATTGCCTGTCTAGTCATTCATTCTAATAATTTTTTTAACATTTATTTATTATTGAGACACAGAGCGTGAGCAGGGGAGGGGCAGAGAGAGGGAGGGAGACAGAAACTGAAGCAGGCTCCAGGCTTTAAGCTGTCAGCACAGAGCTCAACGTGAGGCTCGAACTCACAAACTGTGAGATCATGACCTGAGCCAAAGTCAGATGCTTAACTGACTGAGCCACCCAGGTGCCCCTCTAGTCATTCACTCTAAAGACCTGTAGAAAACAGCAATGCTCAGACTTAATAGATCCTTACTTCCACAAAAACTAAACTCATCAGTTGCAGTAGTATGTATGAAAATTGTTGGCACTTAGCTGATAACAGTTCAGAACTGTTAAGTTTCAGGTTAATGGTATCAGCTAAGATCTGTTATCATATGTATTCTCAAACAAATGGTCTACAAAAAAACGTAATCCCATTTTTCTTTGCCTAAATTTTTAAAAAAATTTTTAACATTTTTATTTACTGTTGAGAGACAAAGTGAGAAGGAGCATCAGCAGGGGAGGGGAAGAGAGGGAGAGACATAACATCTGAAGCGGGCTCCAGGCTCTGAGCCTGTCAGCACAGAGCCAGACATGGGGCTCGAACCCACGAACTGTGAGTCATGCCCTGAGCCGAAGTAGGACACTCAACAGACTGAGCCACTGAGGGACCCCTCTTTGCCTAAATTTCTATCCAATATTTCTGATAGGAGCCGCACGTTTCTATGCTACAAGCAAAGCATCAATTAATAAAAAATAAATAAATACATTTGCAAGTAAAAAGAAAAAAAGCACCAATTCCGAAAAAAATAAGTATGCTTCCAGTTGCACTAACTATTCAGACTCATAATAACTTAAAAAAGGGAAAACCTCTCATTTATTTTGAAATGTGAACAAACTTCAAATAAAAAAAAACCCAGCTTTTTGGAACTCATCTCTGCATTGAATTAGGCATGGAACAAACCATCCATTTATTAAGAGAATGATACTCCGGATTTTAATTACGTATTTTGTATTCTAGAATCCCAATTACTGAATTGACAGGAGAGCCTGGAGCTAAGGTGGGAGGTGTGTGGCTAATCAGAGGCAGACCCTCCATCCCTTCCCTTTGGCTAATTTATACAAATAATTAAAAGAAGGACAAAAAAGTTAAGGGGTAACAGTATTTAAGTCAAATTGTTATGCTGAACATATGTAAATTTCTTAAATCCTTTGGATTGAAGACTAAAAGTCAATTCTACCTTCGTTAACTGACTAGAAAGGTACTGGGTCCTCTGCTCCTTTTTCAGAGAATTGTGGTCTAGCACAGATGGAAAACCAATTCTGAAGTCACACAACCTCTTAAGAAGCTAAAAGCATTGACTTTTAGAAAGGATGTCTGCAATGCTTTGGAAAAGTGCACAACAGTTTAAGACAAGTAGTATATAATATTAAACCATTACAAATCAGGACAAGTGAAAAAGAGAGAACTTCCATATAGCTCCTATGTATTCTCTTCAAAATGTCTTTTGCTTACAACACTCTGCTCACAAAGACCTGGCCAACACAATGATGCACATTTGTTTACCACAGCTTATTACATTTTACCCAGAAGAGTCAGTTCATGTTTCTTGAATTCTCCCATTATATAGCACTTAAGAAATCCAAAGCAACTGTAATATACTATACCAAATTCCAAAAAATAAAACCAACAAAAACTCCAGGAAACGAACCACAATTCACAGTGTATTTAGTCAGGAGCTCTGGAACTAAGCTTATTTTTCTGAATGCTTTTTTTTAATTTTATTTATTTATTTATTTATTTATTTATTTTTAATTTTCCGCATTCTTAATCTGAATACCTAAACTCTCTTTAGGGGGTAAAGAATTTGATCCCTAAATTACATTATTAAACCCCTTTTCTACACATATGTGATGTATTTGAGATATACTGTTCTCCGTTTATCAGAATTAAAATCCCTTTCATTTATACAACCTGATTTTTAAAGAGCTTTCACATATACTCACTTGAAAGTATACACAACAGGAACGTATAATAATTTTGGACTACTCAGGCACAAGATAAGGCTAATTCAGAACTTATTCTAACTCGATTTACTCGATTCCACAAAGTGCAGTCTTCAGGCTAACAAAATAAAGCGTGAGCACAATGAAATCTGTACCACTGCAGGTTCTCAATCAACAAATACTCCTTCAAATGATAATCCAAACTCGCCCGCTTCGCAAAGAAAAACTAATCCCACTCTTTGAAACAATCGCAGGGGAAGAGGGAAAAAACGCAAATTCTAAACCACACATTCACGTAAATCCTTTCAACTCAGCTCCAAACGCAGCCACCAACCACACAATTGGCCACAATCACAGCTTTAGCGCCTTCTCTTAATTTTGAATCTGGAGATCGAGGGGAAAACAAAACAAGTCGTCCAAAGTTTCACGAAGTGGAAAAAAATCATTTTAAGTAAAGGAAACATGTTCATCAAGAGGCGACCGCGCCATTTCCCCCCGCCCCCCGTTTCCCTCCTTCCAGCCCTCGAACTAAATCCTGTCTGAAACACTGATGGGAGGCAGGAGTCCCGGCAGCGGTGTTAGAGGAAAGAGTCAAACGAACCGCACGCCGCCCGAAGAGATGTCAGGCACCGAGCGTCGGGAGACAAAGACCAGCCCGCGAAGCGCCCCGGCGGCGAGGGGCGGCCCCGGCGCGGCCCTGCGCCCCTAACCGCCCCGAGGAGTTGCGAGCACCGCCGAGCGCCGCCCAAGTGCGCGCCCGGGGTCCTCCGGGCTCCCCGCCCGCCCGACGCGGCCGCCGCCGCCCTGGCCCACCCCTGGGCCGTTTCCCTCCCAATTTGGGAACCGCGCGCCCAGGGACAAAGGGGGAGGGCGCGACGGGGGCAGCGGCGGGCCGCGGGGCAGACGCCCCTCCGGGATCGGCGGGAAGTCTCGGCAGCACCCCCTCCCACCGCACTCTTCCCGGGACCCCCATCCCCCGCGTCCCCCCGCCCCTTCTCCGGCCTCCCCATAAGTTCTCCCGCCCCCCCGGCCCCGCCCCTTGCCCGCTTCTCAGCCGGCCCTGCGGCCGCCCCTCACCGGGCGGCGTGTTCCCCCGGAGCCGCCTCCTCCGCCGGGCCTCGGCCCGTCCCGCCGGCCGCCGCCTCATGTGCCCCGCGTCGCCATCGCCTTCGCCGCCACCCGCGCCTCTCCTCCAACTCTCGCCGCCGCCGCCCTCGCCTCAGTCTCCAGCCGAGGCCGAACCCGCTCCCGCCGCCGCCTCCCGCTCCCGCCGCCCGGACCCGCGGGGAGGCGCCTGCGCACTACGCGCCGCGGTGGGGGCGGGGGCGTCCCGCCGCGGCCTGGGAGCAGGGGGCGCGCGGCACGTGGCGCTCGGGTGGGAGGGGGCGCCCCGGAGCGCGCGGGCGGCGGCGCGAGCGTCCCAACTTTCAGCGGTCGGGCCCTCGCGCGCTCCCGGGCGGTCCGGGAGGTGCAGAGCGTGTGGGTGCCACCCGCGTGGAGTCCGGACCCGGGTGGGCGCAGACCTCGCCTCCCGCACAATTCATTCCTCCCGCTTGGTTCTCGGGACGGCAGACCCCCGGCGCGCAGTGCCTCACTTGGGCGGGCTACTAACGGCGCCGTGAGGACACGCCTTACCTGGGCATTTTAGGTTGGTCCTGCGAGCTGGGGAGTTGTCTTCCGTGCGCTCCGCCGAGGCCTGGGTCCAGTGTGACACATCAGGATGCTGATGCCCCGTTCTAGGTTCTGCTCCTCCGGGCCCTCGTCGGGTTTACCATCCTAGCTCTGCGTCGTGGCATTTAGTGGCGCTCTGGATACTTTTGAGGTCCTGGACTTCTCAGATTAGCAAGACCCTAATAGGCCATTTCCTCTTAACCCCTTGCATCCCAGCAGGATCCCATTCAAAGGACTTTCGGGAGATTTGCATGGGAATCTCCAGTCTTAAACTTGCTCCAAGGAATCTGAAAATTCAAATGCTTTAAGGACAGCGAGTCCATGCGTGACGACCGAAGGCGTACTAAGGAGAGTACTTTGTATAGTGTTCGACGACTCCTGTACTCCTGAATTATCTCCTTTGACCGTCACTGTACAAAAGGATAGGCTTCCATTTTACTCTTTTGACCAGAGAGGAGATTAAGCTCTAACAAATGAGGTGACTTGGTACAGGTCAAACGCTCCCACCTCTCAAGCCAGGCCGGAACTAACGGCTGGTCCAGAGGGCTGGGCATCTGGCCCACTGACCAAAGTTGTTTGGCCAGCACGTTTTCTGGAAGTATGATTTAACTGCCAAAATTTTTAAATCCAGATTTTTGGCTTCTCTCTAGTGAAGGAAAAAAATTGCTCCCTTTGAGCCTCTAGGTTCATTGGGCAGCTACTTCTGAGTAATATTTGTTTATTTCAACTTAACTGCTTGAGTCCATTTCATTACCTGCTTGGCCTCTGTATTTAAGTTCTCCTCCCCACCCTGCCCTGCCCTCTGCCTCCACTTTCCATGCCTCAGTCGTCCCCAGGCCCCTTCATTACCACATTACCTCTCTACAAATGTATTTAAAATGACAAGTGTAAAGACCCTGTAAATATAGGAAAATACGATAAAAGAACATGTCAAACTAAACGCAAGAGACATCACTGTATAAGCTGATTGAAATATTAAAACTAACATCCTGCTAGTGCAACTATACATTGGAACAAATCGCTTTGGAAAATGGCAATTATCTGCTAAAGCTGAACATATGAATACACTATGATTTTGCAGTTCCATGGAAATTCCACAGAAATATGTACAAATGTTTGCCCAGATACATGTATTAAAGTATTCATAGCAGCACTATTTGTGCTGGAGACCACCCCAAGTGTCCACCAACTGTACAAAGGATAGATAAAATGTTATATTCACACAATGATCCCTTATGCGGCAATAAGAATGAACAATCTACAATCACACACGAGATAGAGGAATCTCACAAAACTTTCCATTTATATAAAGTTCAGAAACAGCCCAAAGTATTCTGTGCTGTTAGGAGTAAGGATAGTGGTTACCTTGGGGGAAGGATAGGCACCCGGGAGCATGAGGGAGCTTCTGGGGGACTGGTCCTGTTCTAGATCAGGATGCTAAATACACAAATGTGTTCAGTGTTCACATCTGAGCCGTATACATTTGATAGTGCACTTCTTCGTGGCATAATAAGACTTCAATAATAACCTTTAAAGTGCTATATTAAAATATGGGGCACCTAGGTGGCTCAGTCAGTTAAGCGTCCAACTCGATTTTGGCTGAGGTCAGGATCTCATATTTTGTGAGACTGAGCCTCGAGTCTGGCTCTGCACTGACAGCTCGGAGCCTGTTTGGGATTCTCTCTCTCCCTCTCTCTCTGCCCCTCCCTCTCTCTCTCTCTCTCTCTCTCTTTCTCTCTCTCGCTCTCTCAAATAAATAAATAAACATAAAAAACATTTATACATTTATAAAGTGTGTTAAGACATTTGATTATAGGGGCATTGTGTGGCTTATCCAGTTAACGTCCAAGTCTTGATTTTGGTGTCGGGCTCTGTGTGGCAATGCAGAGCCTACGTGAGATTCTCTGCTTCTCCCCTGCTTGCTCACTCGCTCGCTCTCTCTCTCAAAATAAATGAATGAACATAAAAACACATATATGTATATATTGTATATAAAATAATATATGAATAAGCATATATTATATACTGTGTATAAATAATATATATTAAATGTTCATTAGGTATTATTATCCTATAAATTCATGGATGAAACTGCTGAGGAAGGCTTCCTACCTTTTAGCATTGCCCATTCTTCATGGAGATTTGGAACAATACCCTTTCTTTCTTTCTTTCTTTCTTTCTTTCTTTCTTTCTTTCTTTCTTTCTTTCTTTTTGAGAGAGAGACAGCATGTGAGCAGGGGAGGAGCAGAGAGGGAGAGAGGGAGATACAGAACCTGAAGCAGGGTCCAGGCTCTGAGCTGTCAGCACAGAGCCCGACCCGGGGCTCGAACTCATGAACTGTGAGATCATGACCTGAGCTGAAGTCAGATGCTCAACCGACTGAGCCACCTAGGCGCCCCAGAACAATACCCTTTCTATATTTGTTACCTTACTACCAAACCTGTAGCCCTGTCTCTTCTGGTAGAGAAACCTTTTAAAGGTGGAAATAATGAGAACCAAGGAAGCTAAGCTGTTTTACCTCTGGATAGTTAGAAAACAAAACAAAACAAAACAAAACAAAATAGAAATAAAATGCTTCTCTCTTCTATCACTTTGCCAGCTAGTAACATCTCTTAATTCAGTTATAGGTGGGAAACTGAGGTCAGAAACCCGAGCCAAAGTGATGTGGTTTGAAGTGTTGGGGTTTGAAGCCGATAGCCAAGAAAGAATTCTTGAGAGGTCTTCAGTGCAAAATGGTGATTTTATTAAAGCACGGGACAGGACTGTGGGCAGAAAGAGCTGCACTGGGGTTGTGACAGGTAACTGATTATATACCTTCAGGTTGGGAGGCAGTTAGGGATAGAGTAACTCTCTAAGGTATTTTGGAAACAAGTTTTCCAGGACCTTGAGGGGCTAACTGCTGTTAGGAAATGGTCATTTATTACTGTTTCTTAAAACCTCAGTCATGAAACCCTTCAGATGTATATCAGGGGGCCATAAGGTTGGAGTATGATTGCTAACATACATCTTGGTGGCAGGAGGCAGGGGAGTAGAGATGAAGGAAGTTTCCAAAGGAACTTTTAATTTCTTTTTTAATCCTTAATTATTTTTGAGACACACACACACACACACACACACACACACACACACACAGTGCAAGTGGGGGAGAGGCAGAAAGAGAGGGAGACACAGAATCCAAAGCAGGCTCGAGGCTCTGAGCTGTCAGCACAGAGCCTGATGCGGGGCTCAAACTCATGAAACATGAGATCATGACCTGAGCCAAAGTGAGACACTAACCGACTGAGCCACCCAGTTGCCCCCCAAAGGAACTTTTATATGTTAAAGTAGACCTACAGGATCCTGGGGTGGGGGAGGAATGTTAAGCTAAGATTCCCTTTTGCCCTTGGCAAAGTGTCATCATCAAGGCAGCTGAGCCCCTAGAGGAAGGTCACTGACTGTTCAAGCCCTTGCCAATGGGCTGTAGGCAGTAAGGAAATTTAATTTTTCATTTGTCTTTGTTTCCCACATCAAGGGGATCTCTGATCCAGGGAGTCACCAGGGTCTGGAGCAAACCAGGGCAGCTATTAGAATGTGAGTTTTCTGAGGGCAGGACCACTGCCTGCCTCTCAGTTTCTGGACCAGAGCTCAGCACATAGTAGGTGCTTAGCAAGTATATGCAGAGTGAAGAGTGAGTGATTGAAAGCTTGCCATGGCTAGCACAAAAAGGCAGGCTACTGGAGGGAAAGAAAAAAAGCCTCAAGCTTCAAACAGGGAAATGGGTCTGGTTTCCAAGCCTCTGGCAGAGAGGAATGGAGCCGGGTGCTGTGAGAACCGCATCACTTTTTATTCACATGGGGCCCAGGCAGGAAAGGATCAAAATCCAGTCTGAAAACTTGAGAGTCACCCTGGGGCTCTGTGGTTTGGGAACCGTAGGGTCAACTTGAAGACTGCAGTGTGTCACTATTTCCATTACACATTTTCCAGGGTCCCCACTTGGCCAGTAAACTCAGAGTAGATTCTCGTGTCCTGGGGGATGGGAGCAAAGGCTCAGAGAGGTACGGTTTTGTCAAGCTAAGGTTGTTTTTCCCTCAAGCGAAGCATTAACGTTAAGATAGTAGGGAGTTCCTGGAGAAATGTTTTACCCTGCCAGCCTCAAGTTATTTGTCAACGGGCTGCAGGTTATAAGGAAATTTAATTTTATCTGCCATTTCCTTCTGCCTTTGTTTCCCACATCAGATGAGACCCCCACCGCCGGTTCCCTGAGCCCAGTTAGCAGTTCCTGTGTATTAATGCAGAATTTTAAATTAAGGTCAATTTACTTGCAAATGAAGAATAAGTGAAGTGTGCAGGAGCTGGGGGAGGGAGGAGAGAGGGGGGAGGTGGGAGAGGTCCCGTTGTGGTACCATCCACCAGGCAAGGACTTTTGGATGCCCAACACTCTCTGTGTTGGTGAGAAGGAGTGGGGTAGCTGCACAGTCATTGAATTTCTGCAAGTTCGCTCTGCCCAGCTGTTTGCACTTGTTTACTCTTATTTCTAAGATGGTGTGAGAATGTGATGGTGAAATGTACATGGGGGAATGTACATGGGGGCACCTGGGTGGAACAGTTGGTTGAGTGTCCGTCCGACTTCGGCTCAGATCACAATCTCTCCGTTCGTGAGTTCAAGGCCTGCATTGGGCTTGCTGACGTTCGTGCGGAGGACACTTTGGATCTTCTGTCGCCTTCTCTCTCAAAAATAAACATTGAAAAAAAGAGAAAGAGGGGGGCGCCCCGGTGGCTCAGTCGATTAAACGTCTGACTTGAGCTCAGGTCATGATCCCGCGGGGTCTGTGAGTCTGAACCCCACATAGGGCTCTGTGTTGACAGCTCAGAGTCAGGAGCCTGCTTCCGATTCTGTGTCCCTCAAGCTCTGCCCCTCCCCTGCTCGTGCTTTCTGTCTCTCAAAAATGAATAAATGTTAAAAAAAAAAAAAAAGAAAGAAAAGAGAGAGAGAGAACTGTACACGAAGTCACATTATTCCTTGATATGTTAGTTTTCCACTGGAAAGCGGTCTGTAATGGTTAACATTATTGGTTGGATGGGTCAGTCATTTACTTGCTCTCTGAGCCGTGGTTTCTTCATCTGTTAAATGGGGATGAGATCCATCTGTTGGGATTGTTGTGAGGATTAAGTAAAATATGTAAAGTGCGTAATCCTTGTAGGCTCCAAAAGGCATTAGCTCCTTCCCACAGTGTTCTTTAGAGGAAGCCAGGTAATTTGGGTATTCAAAAGCACGCAACATAAGGATCTTAGCAAAATGTTTCCCATCTCTGGAGCATCCATTTGTCATCTGAGACAGGTGTGTATAAATACACAGCTCCAAATTGGTCCTTCACAAGATGTGATTCTATGTCAGCCTCACTACAGTCAGATGCAGCCTTCCAGTCGCTATATCCACCCTCTTAGGAGCTTTTTAAGATTTTACCTTTAAAAAAAAAAAAACAAAACATTTTATTTATTTGTTTATTTATTTTGAGAGAGAAGAGAGCATGCGTGCAGAGGAAGGGCAGAGAGAGTATTCGGAGCAGGCTCCAGGCTGAGCGTGTGGAGCTTGACCCGGGTTCCATCTCAGTACCGTGAGAACACGACCTTGAGCAGTAAACAAGAGGTGGAGGCTTAACTGACTGAGCCACCCAGGCGCCCCTATTTTACCTTTGTAAGCAGGCCCCATACCCAAAATGCGGATTGAACTCAAGACCTGACTGAGCCAGCTAGGACCTCCCCGGAGCTTTTTAAATATGTGCATAGTCTCCCAGAAAGATAAGTGGTACCAAAGGCACTTTTCTGGCCCCAGGCCCGTGACTCTTGGGGTGTCCTTGGAACCCAGTGCCTGCTTTTAGGGGGAGGATGTCTTACCCTCTCTACCCCGGGCACTTTCTAGAGGGTGCCTCAGTCTAGCCATGTTGTCTGGAAACTTCCACTGCCCCAGCCTGTTTCTGTTCCCCCCACTCTTTGCACCTCAAGTCCCTGAGACACTACTATATATGGCCTAGTGTTTTCTCTCCTGTGATTCCTCCAGCCCTTCAGCCTGGGTCCTCCCCATTCCAGGCCCAACTCAGATCTTCTGTTCCTTATCCAGTTCATTCTTCAGCATCGCCTCCCTCCCAGCACTCCTTAGCTCAAGGCAAAAGAGCTGCTGGCCCTCTCTCCCCTGTCCTGGCCCTCAGCTCCCTGGAGCTATATATAGCACAGCGGTGCCTTAGATTGTATAGAGCTTCAAGTCCTGGCCACCCCTCCTCCCAACAGAATGGGGAGAATGAGCCCAAAGCTTCCTGTTAGGGTGGGGAAGCCAGAGAAAGGAGGTTGGAGAGGGACAGGGGTGTGCTGAATTTGGACCACCCAGAACGTGGTAACCTTTCTATCTGTTGTCAGAGACTTTCCACTTCTCCCCCAGCCTCTACCCGTTTCCTGACACTTGCTCATTTGGGAGGAAGAGGAGCAGGCAGCATGGAGGGAAATTCCAACCATTTGGGGAGATGCTACCTCCGTTTTACAGATGATGGCACAGACTCAAAAGAGGTTGAGTGAGAGAAGACCAAATATTCAGAGAGTGGCCAAGCAGCTAACTGACCCCACGTCTGACTCTGACTCTGGCCTACACTCCGGATTCGTTAAGTCTGTCCACATCACTCAATTGAGACCCCTCGAAATTAGAATGTCTCGGGGTGTGATGTGACCTGGAAGAAAAAAAAAAAGGCGTACGACATAAATGACTATGGAGAAATGCTTAAATAGCAATAATTATTGAAGACTTGGCCTATTAACAAAAATGTTATAATTTATCTTATCTGTTTACTGAAGCAGGACTCTACAGAAATCTGTTCCTTGAAGTTTTGGTTACTGTGTGTTCTCAGGAGTAAAAAGCAATTTTATTTCTTCTATTTCAAGACTTTCCCTCCGCTTAATAGTCCTCCCATTCATCCAGAACAGTGAGATTTGCTTTTAGGAACAGTTAGAAGTCTAGTTCTTTTTTCTGTCACTTATTGTGACCTGGAGCAGGACATTTAACCCAAGCCTTGGTTTTTCATCTGTGAAAGGGGAATAACAGTACCTACCTTACAGAGTTGTGAGAATGAAATAAAATAACCTCCTTAGAGCAATTAGCACACTTCTTGCCCCATAGGTGCTCAGAGAACCATAGCAACTATGTCTATTATTATTTTCTCAATTCTGGGCAGAGATGCTGTAGGAGCATCAACAGAATCCCAACAAGAAGGGAGAACTTCTCAATTAAATTGAACTTTGCCCTCTACAGCTTGGCCCCTGTTCTACAAAGGGCTTGGAGTTGATCCTGATTCTTGCTCTGTGTCATCCAGGCATTTCCATCCCCCTACCTCTAGCCTAGACCATCCATCTCTTGAGAATTCAGGTCACTCTTGGGACCAGGAGAGGCAGCCTGGGAGAGTGTGTGTGAATGACTGGGAGGAGAGTTCCCATGGACGCTGGGGATATGTGAAGGCTCTGGGGAACTGCTGTGACCCTGGGTCTCTTCCTAGAGCAGTGAGTGCTGGAGAGAGAAAAGAAAGACATCAGCTGCTGGACGGATTTTCTGTGCTGTAAAGCCCCTTTAGGACAGGCACATGGAGCTGAGTATCTAGGGTAAGAACAAAGCCCTGGGATAGAGTGGGATTCTCCATAGCGTACGTCAATCTTTTCACTCCTGCTTAGCAAGAAGGTACTTTCCTCTTCTCCGAATCCAGGATGCTGAGATTGATTAGCACTCCTAAGCTTCAGCCTCAATGGAGAGGGTTTCTGCTTAGCCAGCCCCTGGGAAGTAGGCTAGGAGTACAAACTCTGGAACCAGTCAGACCTACATTCAGATGCTGACACTGCTATTTACTAGCTGTGCACCTTGGAGATCATTTAGCCTCTACGAAGCTCAGTTCCTTCCCTACTGTATAGAACATTTGAAAGGTCTGAAAAGTAAATACCTCAAACAGAATAGGTGGTAAGCCTGGCCACTTGTCACCTCTGTCCCTAGTGAACATCATCCCCCCTCTCCCCATGCCCCTGTCCCCCACCTGTAGTACAGGGATCCCTGGAGATGTGAGGTAGTCCTAGCGGTTACAAATTGGATGAATCTCCCTGATCCAGAAAGCATCTTTGAAAAGGATCAAGACCAAGACCAGAGGGCCTGCCTCCCACAATTGGGGCATTTTATTTACAGCCCACTTTGTTCATGAGTGTTTGAAGCAGTATAGCTTGGGGGAGAAGCCATGATCTCTGCCCTTCCTTGCCTCGGTATTCCGATCTCAGTTCTCTGTATCAAGTTCCTGTTTGATCCAACCCCTTACATCCATGGGAATTACTGGACTGAATCTAGTTAAGGCCTCCTGCCATGTGATCTTTCATTACTTTCTAGTGCATGGAGCCCTGGCCTGGAACTCAGCAAATGGGGGGTTAAGACTGATGCCCTGGCCTATCTCCTCCCCTCTCCATTCCAGACTTCAAAGTCCACAGAAAGCTTGCTTCCCTGACCCCACAGTGGCAGCTCCATCATCAGCTCCTGATCGGTTCAAAACAGCAGATGCTGAGCCCTGGCCGGGCTGCTTGCACTCTACTTTCTAGCCATCTCCTAGGGTAAGCACCAGCATGTTAAGAAAGTGTGGGGCCAACAGTCCTTGCTCCTCCAGGAGAGAGGCACCTGGAGGTCGCCTCACGCAGCGCGTCTGTCTCACGGGTTAGACCTAGAAGGCACCCCACAGGCAGAAGCCCTTGTCTAAGGACCAGGACTCTGGGACTCTGTCTAGTTTGTGAT
The DNA here is from genome assembly GCF_018350155.1 of Leopardus geoffroyi. NCBI lineage: Eukaryota > Metazoa > Chordata > Mammalia > Carnivora > Felidae > Leopardus > Leopardus geoffroyi. The sequence continues at coordinate 42,994,125 of NC_059330.1, forward strand.
CAGAGCAGATGTTTACTGGGGGGTTAGCAAGTAGAGCAATAGGGGTCACCAGTCCAGAGAGGGAGGCAGGGGGTTGGCAATCGCAAAGAACCTGGCAAGAAATGGAAACGGGAGCAGTTCAGGGACCAGAATTCTGTTAGTATTAATGTCCAAAATCTATGCTAAATTATTCACAAATCAATGTCCAATTATTTTAATTTTTGGCTCTGGTGACTCGGTAACCAGTGCTGGAACACTGTCTGGGATGGCCTGCTTCCCTGGGGCCAGACCTGCTCTGTGGGATCTGCAGCTCCCAGAGGAGCAACCCTCACAGACTCCAGGCCAGTGGGGGTCCCAAGGCTCAAGGCCTGTTCCTCTCGCCCTCATCTGTGGATTTTTCCAGCTGCTTTTCTTGACCCAAGGATCACATAGGGATACAGATAGAAGGAGGGGGAAGCAGGGAAAACAGTCAGAATGAGCTGGGGAAGAGGCAGACGTGAGGAAGAAGGGATGGCGGTAGTGGTCCAGCCATATGAGACAGGACACTTGGGACATCTTCTCAAGTAGGGGCTGTGTCAGGCATGGTAAGAGAGGTTCTTAGCAGGCAACTCCCCCCTTTTTCCCCCAAGTTGAGGAGAATTGGGAGTTCCTATTATGGGGTGCCTCCTTGTAGGACTGGGCTGAAACCTCAGAGCCCCAGCTGCTAACATCTGGAGCCAGGATCATGTCTGCTAACAAAGGCTGGTGGGTACCACCTGAAGGCGAAGACAGTGTGTCTGAGAAGTTCCTGAGGAAGACCAGGGAGTCTCCGCTGGTGCCTGTAGGTGAGTGGTAAAGTAGGGAATGAGGGGCCTTCTCTCACGGAAAAGGTCTCCTAGCCCTTTCAAAGGAAGCAGAGGACTCAAGTGTCCTGCCCACGGAACAGCCAACATCTAGGAGAAGAGTGAACCAGCAGCAAAGGTACCAAGGGAAGGGACACGCCTGACAAGGAGTCTGGATGGGTGGAGGTGGTGGCCAACTGACGGCCTGGGGTGCAGGGAAATGGGGGGCATCAACACCAGCATCAGGATGGGAAAGAGCAGTCTGGCGTCTCCCAGGGCTTCCTTTCTCCAGGCCCTGGGAGAAAAGAAAAGTAGTTGTGGGAGCCAACATGGCTGGAGGAGGGTCCGGAGCAGAGCAAATGGGGGGTGGGGGAGGCCTGTGATGGGCTATTTGTATGTAGAGGGCTCACTGGAGATAGACAGCCACTTTGAAAATGCCTTTGGGAGTGAACAACTCATGGTCTCCCACCATAAAGCGGCACGGAAATAGGGGTTTATCCAGATGCCCAGCCTGCCCGGCCTGCAAAGGGTCTCATCAGGGGAGCCATATGATCGGTGACTGAGGCCCAAAGGTCATGTTCTCTGCCTACAGGCTTGGGAGGCTGCCTGGCAGTGGCAGCATACCGGATTTATCGGCTGAAGGCTCGTGGTTCCACCAAGATGTCCATACACCTGATTCACACCCGAGTGGCAGCGCAGGCCTGTGCCGTGGGTGCGGTCATGCTAGGTGAGGGGTTGGTGGGGGTCACAGAACGAAAACGCAGCTTGTTAGACAAAATCTGGCTGTGAGTCCTGATGGTTAAAGGACCATGATTTCAGTCCCACCAGGCTCCACAGCAAGTGGAGGTTTGGGTGAAACCCTCAAACCAAGCCATTTTCAGGGGTCCCTGCTTGGCCTCCTGTCCCAGGCCCGTGGGGATGGTACACAGTTGGTTTTATGGCAGTCTGTCCTGAGAGGTGAGAAAAGTCACACAGCAGAACACATGCTGAATTTCCCTTCCTCTGTGGGTCAAGGGGCAGACAGCTACTTACTAGCTGTGTGACCGTAGACAGGTCCCTTTCTCTGAGCCTCAGTTTCCCCATGTGCAACACGATGGTAAGCACCCTGGCTTACTGACCTCGCAGGTTGCTGTGGGGCTTCTCAGAGAGGTAATCTACACGGAAGGGCTCTGCAGGTACTTGTAGCAGCTACTGAGAGCTAGAGCAGAACGGGAAGCTGAGCAGGGAAGCTGGACCCTCAGGGGAACGGCTGCAGTCAGGCTCCTGGGAGAGCCAGAGGATGGCTGCAGGGTTGGGTGTTATGGGCTGTTTTCCCTTCTCCTTCCTGCAGGCGCTGTGTACACGATGTACAGAGACTACATCAAAAGAACAGCACCGGATGCCGGGGAGAAGTAGGATTCCTGTAGGGTCCGGGGCAGCCAGAGCCTCGTCCATCAATCCCTGGTACGTTCCTAATAAAGCATTTTGAGGAAAATCAAGTCTCTCTTTCACACGGGGCAGAGCAGAGTTAGGGACCAGTAGTGGCTGGTGTGTGTGTGTGTGTGTGTGTGTGTGTGTGTGTGTGTGTGTGAGAGAGAGAGAGAGAGAGAGAGAGAGAGAGAGAGAGAGTGTGTGTGTGTGTGTGTGTGTGTGTGTGTGTGTGTGTGTGTGTGTAGGTTTAGAGAAAGGTTTGGAAATCAGAGTTCTGGCCCCCAGCTCCAGGGGCAACAGCCTCCAATCCCAGAAGCCCAATACCTCCTAAGCCACCCCAGGTCCCAACCAGAAGCAGCATGGTAGAGAGGACCGGGTGGTAGGTGCAGGGGATGGGGGGGGGGGGGTGGCAAGAAAGTGGCCCCGATGCTCACGGGAGCACTGGATTAAGAGGCAGGCGTCCCTCCCACCACAGGCCGCTGCCCTGGGGACCCAGGCAGGAAGACTGCAGCTGGGAGAAGAGACCGTGAAGCTTCACAGGAGATGACATATATTCATTCAGAACCCAAGTGCCAAGACCAGACTGTTGGAGGAAAGGGGGAGGGGCAGGGGGGTAGGGATGAAAGGAACAGAGCAAGGCAGAGGTCAGAATGTTCTGTTCATTTAAAATCCATGTCTAAGGTCAAACTTGTAAAAAAAAAAAAAAAATTCCATGTAAATCCTGAAGACAGGGCCCCTTGGGGTTAAACACTTTGTCCCCTTCTCCTTCTCCGAGCCCGAGCTCTTCTCTGTTCCCTGGGAATGGAGCCAGGCAGAGGCTGCAGAGGAACCAGGAGGCCAAATACTCTTCCCTCGTTGGGACTCTGGGTTGGAGGCTTTGGGGTTGTTAAAAATGGCCACAGCAGCTCCCAGATGCTCTCTGACAACATGGAGTCCAGGTCGCACCAGGTCCCAGCTTCAAGTCCAGGATACAGCCCACTGCAGGGGGCAGGGGCTGCCAGGAGTCCCAACACTCACATGGGGTAATTGAGCACAACATCCTGCTTGGCGAGCTCCAGCAACATGGGATCATCAAAGAACTTGCTGATGCTCACATCCTCACTCAGTCCCTGCAGAGAGTGGGGACAGATGTAAGAAAGAGCCCTATGTGGTGGTTGATTGAGCTGGAGGCCGCCTGAGGCCTGTGCTGGGGTGGGGGGCTGGTGGGGTGAAGCTGTGGACCAGCTATTTCAGGAGTCACCACTGGAGAAGATAAGGCGCTCCCTTCCTGGCCAGACTGTGTCCCGGGTCTGGTGGCCCGAGGCCTGGACAGATTGCACCTCTTTGTGTTGTACGGTAAACCGCTCTCAGTCTTTGGGAGAAGAGTCCCAAAGGAAGAAATGAAGAGAGATCCAACTCCTGCCAAGAGCCCTGGGGATTAAGGGCTGGCAATGGGCCTGAGGGACACATACCTTCCTGCGACGGGTTTTGATCATGAATTCTCGGGCCAGGTGAGGAGCTGGTTGTGGCTCCAGGGGACGGATGACAATGCTCTTGTCCAGAGGATCACCGGGCACAATCTGAAAGGCAAAGTGGTTTCCAATGGTCCAGCACTTTTCTCTAGGACGTTGGAAATCCCACTTGGGATTTGAAAGGGGAACAGACCAGAGAAGACTGGCCTTGAACAGGTGGGAGGCCGCACTGGCCAGCCTGCACCATTTTCTCACCTGCCAATGGTGGAAGACAGACAAGGAAAAGGCCTGCCCCTGGGTGTGAGTCCGCAGATCGGTCTCAAAGCCAAAAGAGTCAATGGCGGGGATGAAAGCTTTGATGGTGTAGAGAGGGGAGCCTGGGATGGGTGCATCCTGAGTCACATGCCCCCTGCGACAGAAAAACAAAGGCTGAGTCCCTCATCCTTCAGAGACCAAAAGCAGAGAAGGAATCTGTCCCAAATATACCACAACACAGAGTTACCATCAAAGAAAGAATAACCACAATCGTGCTACAGTGGATGGAAAAGGCTGGGGTGGGTGGGGGGGGGGAGCTCAGTGTCATTTCCCATGGCAGCCAAAGGGGTAGTGACCGCTACATGAGAGTGGCAACACCGAAGGGACAAGGTCCTACAGACATTCCCCCACTGACACATTTCAGTACTTTCCCCGGGGGGTTCTCCACAGAGAGGGGTCTAAGAACGAATCTCAACTTTTTATCTGCAGTGAAGCAGGGGTCTGCCTTAATCCTTTCCTACTTCATTTTGAAAAAACAGCTCACTAGGTTCTAGGAGCAGGGACAGTACAGGAGGTCCACCTCCTTCTCCACGGAGCCCAGTTACTCTTGTGGTGCTCCTGCTCCCTGCACCATCCCTAACATGCCCACGGCTCACCTGCGCCTGGCCAGGACAGTATACACAGCAGAGACACAATCTGCAGGGGCCTGGACCTCCACGAAGTAGTAAGGCTCCATCAGACGAGGAGTGGCCTGCAACAGGGCAAGAAGAAAGAGTTCCTTAGCTTGGGCAAGGCTGAGGATTGAGGACCTGGATAGAGAAAAAGGCTGGAGGGACTGTGGTCTTGAGGACCTGGACAGAGAAAAAGGCTGGAGGGACTGTGGTCTTGAGACCCGCATAGCTGGAATTTCCACATAGTGCCCCAGAGCAACTCAGCTCCACTCACTTACCATGAGGAAGGCAGAATAGACAACTCTCCTGGCCGTGGGGATGATTTGGCCCCCGCCCCGGTGCAAGGGCTCTTGGGCAACCACTGCATCCAGGATCTTAAACTTGACATTTCGAATCACTGGAAAGGAGATGGGGGAGTTGATGACTAAGGAGTGGTTCTGGTGCTAGTCAAGGGCCCACGCGCAGGGCACCAAGGAGCCTCTAGCAGCATGGCAGCTGTCTTAAGATCACAAAAGATATGGGACAAAAATCACCCTGCAGATGGGTGTTCTGATAGGATACCAAGGCCTACAGCAGAGGACAGAAGTTAGGCACACATTCTTTGTTTGTTTCAGGCCACGCTCAGGCATTGTAAAGCTTTCCTAGAAGTTTATGTGATTTTTTTTTTTTTTTTTTTTTTTTTTTTGTAGATACTTAATTGTTTTTGGATATAGAGTAAGTGCTAGGAATTGCACCTTCCTGCCCACTAATCCAACCTCGTCTATAAACCACTCCGATCCCATCTTCCTCTTTATACCTCTCCTCAAGCACATTCCTTCTCAGGACTGAGAAGCAAATGTCCGTCTAGAAATGACTTCCCTTCCAGGATGTCCCAGGCAATAGCACTTGGATGGGGATGGAGGAGAGGCGAGAAGAGGAAGCTGACCTAGGACATGGAATGGCTCCATGTACCCCAAGCTGCTTCTCCTGCCAGGTCCCGTACACGAGCCCACCCCACCCCACCTCATACACCCAGGCAAAAGGACCCTACAGGGCTGGAGAGGGGGAGGCAGAGGCACTGTCGGAACTTACACTCGTCACAGAGGGGCCCCTCCCTGGTTCCCCACTGGAAACCTTGAACAATGCTGTCCTTCACTGAGCCAAGAAGAGCCTTGTCCACCTGCACAAAACATGAGGGCCTGTGAGCAGTGACCCTGGCAACAATCAGTTTAGAGGGAGGAGAAGGTAAGTATACTGGTAAGAAGATTCACCAGAAGACACAAAATACTTCTGGGAAAGGAAGTACACTTTGTAGTTTCTTCCACTCCACAGCAAAGAAACCACTGCACGGCTCCCGTTAGTTATGCTATACCTCAGAAGGCAGGGTATCATCCACCAGGATGTTGGGGCCGGTGGCATCAGGGCCAAAAGCCCAGATAGAACGGGCAGCCAGCAGATCCCAATCGTACTTGGTCTGGAAGAATTCTCCCAGTTTCTTCCTAGGGGAAGGAGGAGGAAATGGAGGTTTTCCGGCAGCTCTGCAATTTCTGCATCCTGGGGTCACAATTCCCGTCTTCCCGGGGGACAGTTTGCTTCCCAGAAGGACACGTGGTATCAGAGCCTGGGGAGGCAAGCCGTAGCGCCTCGTCTTCTTTCAGCCTTGAAACCAGAGCCACATTCTCACCTGTTCCACGTGATCTGGACCACCTCATTCTCTATGTCCTCGGCGAGGCCCTTCTCGAGAGGCTCAGCAATCATGGTGATCTTATTCCTAGTCAGAAAGGAAATGAGTAATGATGAGGATCAACAGAACTTGAAGAAGGGGTATTCCTAAGGAGAGGGTGACAAGGCAGTTACATCAGTAAAAGCCAGAGGAGCAAAACAGAGCAAAAACGTTCATTTTCTGTCTTCCTTCACTTGAATCTACCACTCTTTAAAAAAGTAGGGTCTCAGGGCATCTGGCTGGCTCTGTCAGTGGAGTGTGTAGCTCTTGATCTTAGGGTTGTGAGTTCGAGCCCCATGTTGGGTGCAGAGATTACTTAAAAATAAAATTTAAAAAATTCCCACAACAACAGAACTGTTGCCAGGGCAAAATTGTAAGATGATCATATTATACGGAGAAAAGTGGCAGTTGGGACACTCATCCTTGGGGAACCTACAGCAAAGAATTCCACAGCATCATGTCTACAGGCCTAAGGCATGATAGTGCTAGGTTAAAACTCAAGCATCCTAAGCCCCCATCCTGAGACCTAGGGAATCTCTATTTCCACAGTACTTGTGACTGGGGTGGAGTTGAGGAGGGAGGAAGAGAAAGTGTCCCCTGTCAGTCCCAGGGTCACTCTGACACCCAGCTCACTTCTTATTGGGCGTTTCAGCAAAGCACTTGAGGGAAGATGTCTCCACCACCGTCTCACAAAACGTGACAACGGGATCAGCCACCTGGGAAACAGAATAAATTGTTAGGCAAGATCTAATTTTGTTGGAAGGACAACATTCTGCCAAAGGGAATTCTGAGGTTCCCTTGGCACTACCTTTGTGACAAACCCCTGTCTTAATCAGCATCAGCAATGAGTACAATAGCAGGTGAGAAGTCCTTACCAGCACTAAGGAGACTGAGAAAACTTCGTGGAGTGTGGAGTTTATGTTCCTGAGCCAAGAGTACGTGGGAGTCAAACCTGGGCCTAAAGTATCATCCCCCAAGGACGCTTTCAAGGTCTGTTCAGCTGTCCCACAACCACTCAGCACCTCCCGTGGCTCTGTCACAGCTGACACTAGGGACTGACTGGCGGGATCCCCTTCTACTCTCAACACCTGGCTCTGAGTAGCAGAGCTCCTCCCTGAAGCTCCCACGTGGCCAGCCACCAGGGAACTCAGTATCTTCTAGACCACCAGTCCTGGGCACCTCAGGAGGAGGATCTAAGAGGGGTACTTGAGGGTGCTCTCTCCCACCACCACAGGAACTGGGAGAAAACGGGTACCATCTAGGAGACTGGGGCCATGCAATGGGCACTTTAATCAAGGGGCCACATCACAACCTAATGACAAATCCAGGAGAACCAGTTCTCACTCTCTCCCTGAAACCCACCGCTGAGCCCTAATCACCAAAGATGGGTTAACTGTATAACTGTTTCCTTAACAAAAGACCAAGAATCACTTTGGCTTGGGAGCCTGGACTTTAAACTATGACACAGAGAATAACCCTGCAGAAAGGGGCAAACCAGATCTTAAATACCTTCCCAGATAGGGAGCAATAGGTCATGCTTTTCCCTAACATGTCTCCTCCCCAATAGGGCCCCCCTCTTCCCTCAGGCCTTCCAGGGGAATCAAGGGTTTGGTTGCTTATAAAATCAGTCTGGAGCCATGAGTCAAGCTCCTGGCCAGGCGGGTACTCAAGAAAGAGGATGCTGATTTACCTTGATGTCGATCTCTGAGTACATCTTCCGTAAATCGTGCATCACACAGTCTAGGTACAGCTCCCCAGTACCCAGAATCACGTGCTCCCCAGACTCTTCCACCTGAAACATAACAGGCCTGGTGGTCATAGCCTGGACCTCTTATGCCAGCAACAGCAGCTAGAAACAGAATCAATGCTAGAGCCCAGGAGGTGCCCAAACCCACTATCAGAATCAGCCACTCCTCAGCATCAGTTCCAGCCTCTTCAAGAAGGATCAGTGGGGAAGTGACCAACAGGTAAATCCTCAGGACATCTGGACCATTCAGCACGGTGCTGCTGGGCATTAGGTCACCGATTTAATTTCCAGCATAACCGTTTAGGGAAAACCCTGCCCTAAGTCTATGGACATAAGCTGACCCTTTAGCCCTGGCCAGCTACTCAGAAAAGTATGCTAGCAGGCTAAAGAATGTAGAAGGATCAGAATGATCACTTTTACTTCTATATTTTCTGGAAAATCAATTCATAGTATATATATATATATATTTATTTTTTTTTTTTAAAAAAGAAAAAAAATTATTTCCTCACAAAATGTATAACTGTGATTGTCATTAATCCTGGTCCCTAATATTTCTTTTTTTTCAATATTTATTTACTTATTTTATTTTTTCTTTTTCTTTTTTTAATAATTATTTTATTTTTATTTAATTTTATTTATTTATTTTTTAATTTACATCTAATTTGGTGCAACAATGATTTCAGGAGTAGATTCCTTAGTGCCCCTTACCCGTTTAGCCCATCCCGCCTCCCCCCACCTCGTAACCCTGTTTGTTCTCTATATTTATGAGTCTCTTCTGTTTTTATATAATTTTTGTTTCCCTTCCCTTATGTTCATCTGTTTTGTCTCTTAAAGTCCTCATGTGAGTGAAGTCATATATTTGTCTTTCTCCGACTAATTTCACTTCACATAATACCCTCCAGTTCCATCCATGTAGTTGCAAATGGCAAGATTTCATTCTTTTTGATTGCTGAGTAATATTCCATTATATATATATATATATATATATATATATATATATATATATATATACATCTTCTTTATCCATTCATCCGTCGATGGACATTTGGGCTCTTTCCGTACTTTGGCTATTGTTGATAGTGCTGCTATAAACATGGGGGTGCATGTGTCCCTTCGAAACAGTACACCTGTATCCCATGGATGAATGCCTAGTAGTGCAATTGCTGGGTCGTAGGGTAGTTCTAGTTTTAGTTTTTTGAGGAACCTCCATACTGTTTTCCAGAGTGGCTGCACCAGCTTGCATTCCCATCAAAGTATACTTTCTAAGACACATCTCTTTCTCATCTAAAGATACTGTGGAATATGAACACATGCATGTGCACTCGCAGCGCCCCCACCTCCCCCCCAAAACGTGTCTTGTTTTCAAATGACAGTAACAGACAGGGAATACTTGCTTTCGACATAGGCTGCTGGAAGCAGATCAGAGACAGCTGGTGGACGTGAAGCAGTGGGCGGCACAGACCTGTCACCGGGGGCAGCTATTGCAGACCTTGAACATACCTTGGTGGTGAGGGATGGATAGCTCTTGTTGACCTTGCGCAGACCGTCCAGCATCTTGGGTAGCTCTGAGGGGTTGACTGGTTCCACAGCAATCTTGATAACGGATGTGGTGTTGAACTTCAAGGGGCGGAAAATCTGAGCCTGAGATTCAAAGTGCAGAGGAGTGAGGGCACGTGGCCTGAGTAGGCACCAAAGGTACAGAGGTCTAAGAGGAGGAGACCACTCCCCAACCAGGAGCCAAAGTGCTGCTGGGAGGCAGCCTGAAGGGCCATTTATTCCCATGTAATTTGGCAGAACAAACAGCAGGGAAAAGATAAAGCAACTGCTCCTAACTCCTAGCAACTGAGTGGAGTACAGGGAGAATCGAGCTGGGTCCGATCTAGAAGCTTCAGCCTGTGCTCAGGCCCAGAACCAGGAAGCGGCAGTGACTCCGGGTTAGTACCCTGTGAGTTCCCATGGGACCCTCTAGCTTAAACTAATCCAGTTGCCTTTTCAGAAACTCTACCTCCTCATTGCCTCGGGGTTCAGTTATGGTTGCTGTCTTCACAATTGGTTGATCAACACCTTCGATCAGAACCCAGTTGCCAGCAGGAACACGGTTCACCTCAATGTGGTACCTGGGGCAACAGATGAGTGAAATAAGGAGGGGTGCCAGGCACTGAGCCAGGAGCAGGGGTGAACCAAACATACATTCCATTAGCAGAGGGGTACAACAACCAACCATGTAACCTCACATATATGTACAACTGACCCAGGAACAATGGGGCCCCAACGCCCCATGTAGTTGAAACTCCACATATATGTTCTGACTCCCCCCAAAACTTTTTTTTAAATCTTTTTTTTTTTTTTTTAATTTTTTTTTTCAACATTTATTTATTTTTGGGACAGAGAGAGACAGAGCATGAACGGGGGAGGGGCAGAGAGAGACGGGGACACAGAATCGGAAACAGGCTCCAGGCTCTGAGCCATCAGCTCAGCCCAGAGCCTGATGCGGGGCTCAAACTCACGGACCGCGAGATCGTGACCTGGCTGAAGTCGGACGCTTAACCGATTGCCCCACCCAGACGCCCCTTTTTTTTAAATCTTTAAAAAAAAAAAAATTTTTTTTTAACGTTTATTTATTTTTGAGACAGAGAGGGACAGAGCACGAACGGGGGAGGGTCAGAGAGAGAGGGAGACACAGAATCTGAAACAGGCTCCAGGCTCCGAGCCGTCAGCACAGAGCCCAACGTAGGGCTCAAACTCACGGACCGTGAGATCATGACCCAAGCTGAAGTTGGACGCTCAACTGACTGAGCCACCCAGGCGCCCCATCCCCCCAAAACTTAACTACTAAAAACCTACTGTCGGCTGGGGGCCTTACCGATAACATAAACAGTCAATTAACATGTTTCGTATGTACATTCTATATGTGTATTCTACACTGTACTCTTATAAAAAAATAAGCTAAAGAAAAGAAAATGTTAAAGTCATAAAGAAAAGAAAATACATTTGCAGGACGATAGTGTATTTACTGGAAAAAAAAAACCCACATTAAAGTGGACTCGTGTAGTTTAAACCTGTGTTGTTCAAGGGTCAACTGGAATTACAAACTGGTTAGCACATGGAAGAAAGCTCATGGTATTTTAGGAGGACAAAAGAGGAAAACCTAATTTCAGGTGGATACTACTGGTAAGCAAGGCCCTGCCCAAGGGGTAGAATGTAAGGAGATGCCAAAAGCACCACAGAAGATACTGCAACTCTCCTAGGCCATCAGTCCTCTGCCTTCTAGGGAATGGGTGGATTTGGAGAGGGAAAGGGGGCCATCGGCAAGGTACAGCAGGCACGTCAGAACAGGACTGCCTTGACTCTGCTTGCTAGCTAAGAAGCCGAACTTATGAATTCACAAGCAGCCCAGAGGCCCAAGCTAAGTCTGACGCTGCAGATAAGGAACCTATAAGGGATCTAGCAAAATCTTCTATCTTGGTCAAAGAATAGTCCGTGGAGGTTGGGAGACAATTTCTTTTGGGAAGAAACACAAAGGTTGTGACTTAGAAACACAGAAGAGGAAGAGAGGATTAAAAAGAGTAAAAATAGAAAACTTACAAAAGTTTACATAAGCTATTCAAAACTCAAAGGCAAGGCTTTTGGCATTATCCCAACAGTAGCTGCCTTTTGGCCCTAGCAACTCTGGGTAGTAAGAAATAGAAGTCAACAGATGTGAGGGAGGGTCAGCTGATGCCCTATTGAAGTGGCCCATGCAGCTGCTGTGACAAGGCCAAGGCATGCCTCTATAGGCTACTATTGGCAGTACCTGGCCACAGAGATCCAAAGACGACCCACGGTGCATATCTGGGAGTCTTCCTCATCCTCCAGGGTGTAGTTCTCCCCCAGCACCTTCACGGGCTGCCCAGCATGGATGGTGCCACTCAGCACCCGGCCAAAGGCATGAAACTGAACTCCATCATCCGTGCTGTACATCTTGGTGGTGTGGCACATCAGGGGACCCTGGAGGTGGGGACAGAGTGCAGGCTCAACCACACATATTCCCAGGGTAAATACCCTTGTCTCTACCTCCTTGGACAGCAATGACACGGCTCTGCGAGGAGGCTGCCCAGACCTAGAGGAAGATGTGTCAATCTCCTGGGAAAATTCCAAACCATGCCCTACCCCCTGATTAGTTAGCAGATGTCATAGGCAGAGCAAAGCAAAAAAAACTTTCTCTTTTCTCTAGGAGGATGAGGGCAATGGTGAAGAAAAGCAGGTTTAGGATGGCAGATTGCCACTGTTAACTTGCAAGATTACAAGACTTGCTTGCCCCAAATTCCCTCCGAAGATGTAACACAATTCTCAGTTGGTCGTTCATGCTGAGAAATTAGACTAAGAACAGCTGGGAAAAAAATTTTTTTTCAATTAATAAATTAATTATTTTTAAAGTAAGCTGTGTAGGTCCAATGTGGAGCCTGAACTCATGACCTGGAGATCAACAGTCATATACTCTACTGACTGAGTTGGCCAGGCATCCCTGGGAAAGACTTTTTTTTAAGTACATTTAAAAAAAAAATTATTTATTTTTGAGAGAGAGAGAGAGAGAGAGAGAGAATCCGAAGCAGGCTCTGGGGCTCAAACCCACAAACCATGAGATCATGACCTGAGCCAAAATGGGACGCTTAACCAACTGAGCCACCCAGGTGCCCCTGGTAAGGACTTTTTTAAAGCCCAAAGCTGACAAAGTTAGCTACCATTTGTTGAATGTTTACTATCAGGCACCATGCTAAACACAACTGTAAAACTTTCTTACTCTTATTTAATTTTTTAACAGTCATATACATACTATTATCCTCATTTTATCCACCAAGACTCTTAGAAAGATAGAATAATTTTCCCAAAATCATAACACTAGAAGTGGTAACCCTGGGTCTTGAATTCAGGCCTGTTTGACTTTGCGAACGGGGAGTGGCAAGCAAGGATGGAAAGAAGGCATCATTCCTATGACCAGAAAACAGTATCTCCAACAGAAGGAGGAAAAAAACCAGAAATGGGGGTTTTCCCTTACGTCAGGATCACAGTCGCTCATGGCCTCGCCGAGATCAGAATCCACACCGCCAGTGTAGGTGTGCTCGATCTTGGGCTTGGCGCCCACCTTTGGAGAGGGGATATGCTGCACACACATGTCCACAAAGCCTGTGGAGGGAGAAGACAAAGCCATTACTCTACACTCACAGGGGGAAGTGACGGTGAGTTATGGATCCACTGGTGATGGCCAGAAAGCTAAAAGTGCAGGGACTCATTTTCAGCTCTTAAGCTAGGGCACCGTGAGCCCAGCGGGAAGTACCACCTTGTTTCCTGGGAGTATGCTCTAAGAGCAAGAAGCAGGGCTCAATGGTTCCTTGAACTCAGGTGACAAAAATTTTCAAGTGTCTGTTATCAATCCATGATCTTTCATTGAATATAAGCACTTACTGAGCACTTACAATAAGTACCCCAGCTCTTCAGATCTACTCAGAACAATCCGAGTTGACTCTCTCTTCGGGAAATACTGCATGTTTCTGTTCAATACATCATCCTGTTTTCTTTTCTTTTTTTTTTTTAACGTTTATTTATTTTTCAGAGAGAGAGAGCAAGCGAGCAGAGGAGAAGCAGACAGAAAGGGAGACACAGACTCTGACACAGGCTCCAGGTTCTGAGCTTTCAGCACAGAGCACAGCGAAGGGCTGGAACCCCTGAACCGTGAGATCATGACCTGCACCCAAGTCAGACGCTTAACCGACTGAGCCACCCAGGCGCCCCATCATCCTGTTTTTCTAACAGCCAATAGGCCATGAAAGAGAAAACCTCCATTAGCACCTTGGGGAAAGCAGATCTGTTTTCAGTTGGTGTCTCCTAGGTCAGATGGATGGCCAGCCGAGAATGAACTACTAGAATCATGCACCTTGTGGATTCAGACACCTAAAGACTACCAGAATCAAGAGATTGCTGGGGCGCCTGAGTGGCTCAGTTGGTTAAGTATCCGACTTCCACTCAGGTCATGGTCTCACGGCTCGTGAATTTGAGCCCCATGTCGGGTTCTGTGCTGACAGCTCAGAGCCTGGAGCCTGCTTCAGATTCTGTGTCCCCCTCTCTCTCTGCCCGCCCCCTGCTCAAGCTCTACTGTCTCTGTCTCTCTCTCAAGAATAAATAAACATTAAAAAAATTAAAAAAAGAAGAGAGAATCAAGAGATTGCTGAGGGGACCCTTAGTCATTACCTTTACTACCTCCCTTATTTTACAGATGAGAAATTCGAGTCACAGAAGAATCAGGTGGCTGACCCAGGTCTCACCACATGGAAGGGCCAGGGCCACAACAGGAACAAGATTCAGGTCTTTCTCAATAGGTCTAGGGCTTATTCTACTATATCGCCTGCCTTCTGTGCCACTTAAATAGAGGAGACAGGAGCTTAGGAGAAAAGAAATCTGAGCCTGCTGCTTTTCCCAGTATTTCCCATCGCTTATGAGTCTATTTACATCACTTATGAGTCTCGTAAAAATACTAGAACCTTGGAATCTGTTTCAACATCTCCTTTATTTGCACGCTCCTCCTGGTAGGGAAATATAATTGCTTTTGTTTCCCAAGATAGAGTTCTTGGTACCATCCACCAAAGGAAACAGCTAGGAGAAAAATGCAGGTGCTGTACATCCGGCTTGCAGTTTATTTAAAAAAGCCTCACATCTCTGCACATCACTGGAGTGAGGAAAAGGTCCCCCCGATACGTGTGGCAGAACATGACAGCGATGGGAAGGGGGCCATGAGCTCTTTTGTTACCTGTGAATTCACCAAAGAATTTTTTGCAGACCAGCCTGAGCAGGGGGCGGATATTCAGCTTAAGCTCTTCTTTGGTCAGATGAATGCCAAGCTCATCCAGGGTCCTGGGGAGGCTGGTGTCCACGTCACCCACAACCTGTGTTGGTACCAAATACCATGTCAGCTGTAATGATGGCCCCAGCATGCTGCCTGCTATAGAGGGCAAGGGAAGGCCAAAGGGCAATTTGAAGGGTCACTGTGCCAAGTTCTCTTCTACAGGGAGAGCTCTTGGCAAGGACAGCCATTTGGTTTGAGAGAAATCTTTGATATCTACTCTTCAAACCAATCCTGGGGGGAAAAAAGGGGTTGGTTAAATAAACCTGGCCCTCCCTGATGACCTTCAGTGCTGCCCCCTGGTGTCTGAAAAGCAGCATCTCACCCCATTCAAGAAATCCCTTACTCTTCCCTATTTAGAGACTTCTCAGATTTAGAGGATCACTGCACTGGAAGGAACCAAAAAAGGTCACCTAGCAGTCCATCTGCTGGTAGGGCAAGGCCAAGCTAAATCATTCTCAGCAGACTCAAGGTCTCTAATGAGACAGACTCTATAAATTTCTTTTATTAATCCATTCCAGTCTGACACAAGATACTAAGTATTTTTCAGCACTAATAAATTTTAATCATGTTATTTTGTCTTGTTGCTATGTTTTACTCTTTTGTCAGCTGGTATGGCCACACACGTTTTGTGTATATGTGTGTGTTAACTGTGCACAGTGCTTATTAAACACTTGAATATTTTATAACTGTCTTGGGAAAAAGGTCTACGAAAACTCCCGTACAGTGTTACCCCTTTACTTCTGCCTTTTAGGTAGCACAAATTCATGCAAACTCAATGTTATACTCTTTTCTTTGGAGAATCCTACATGTCTAACTGCATCCTTACCACTGTCTGATGCATCTTTTTTTTTTTTTTCAAGTAAGTTATATGTCCAATATGGGGCTTGAACTCACGACCTGGAGATCGAGAGTTGCATGCTCTGCCGACTGAGCCAGCCAGGCACCCCGTGATGCATCCTTTCCGATTTGACAAACATCACATATATACAGGCCCAGAAAAGTCATTACAAAGCAAGCTAATACAGCCATTCTTTTAATGGCTACAAAATACTTGAGATGTACATAATTCATTTAATCAGATTCTCACTGATAAACATTTAACTTATTTCCAGTTTGTTTCCCGTCTTATAAAATGTATATATATGTAGGGGCGCCTGGGTGGCGCAGTCGGTTAAGCGTCCGACTTCAGCCAGGTCACGATCTCGCGGTCCGGGAGTTCGAGCCCCGCGTCGGGCTCTGGGCTGATGGCTCAGAGCCTGGAGCCTGTTTCTGATTCTGTGTTTCCCTCTCTCTATGCCCCTCCCCCGTTCATGCTCTGTCTCTCTCTGTCCCAAAAATAAATAAACGTTGAAAAAAAAATAAAAAAATAAAAAAATAAATGTATATATATGTATATATACATATATATATATACACACACACGTATACATATATACATATATATACACACACACACACTATACATAAACCAATTATATCTGTAAATCAAATCCCTACAACTGAAATTATTAGTTCTCAAGTATCAAATCTTTATACAAAATTTCTCCATTGCCTTTTCTTTCTTATCTTCCCCCCTTCACTCTGAATTCAACGGCACTCAGAGGACCATAGATCTAGAAGACTGGTGAGCAACTATCCTCATGCTTAGTAAAACAAAACTGAGCAGGTTTAGAGGCGGGGGAAGTCTGAGTTCACCAACTTTTGCACTCTGTGTTTAGAAGGGCAGGCCTGAACCAGGCAGCCTGACATTCTCACCTGAGCAAGGATCTTATACAGAGGCTCCAAGATAAACTCCACAAAGCTCCTCTGGGAGCTGCTGGTTGGGGCCTTTTTTGTGAATTTTCGTCTATTAAGAAGAAAAAAAAAAAAAAAAAAAAGAGTTATGGGTGGCCCAGCAGGGAGAAGGCTGTGTCACTGACCCCAAGGGTGAATTTCCTAAGTTCTGAATCTGAGCAGGGTGAAGGGGAAGGAATGTGTATGTGATCATAACATTTCCAAAGAGAGATTCCCAAGAGAGCATATGGTTATGACTCTCGTGCATGCCTGAGCTGAGCTGTGAAGACCTCAAGAGAAATAGATTCATCCTGTTAAGAGCTCATGAAGCCAAACCACTTAGAGGAGGATTATTCATGTTTAATAAAAAAGTAGGTTTTGGGGCACCTAGGTGGCTTAGTTGGTTGAGCGTCCAACTTTAGCTCAGGTCATGATCTCGCAGTTTTTGAGTTTGAGCCCCATATCAGGCTCACTGCTGTCAGCCTGTCAGCACAGAGCCCACTCCAGATCCTCTGTCCCCCCTCTCTCTGCCCCTCCCCTGCTTGCACTATCCCCGTACCCCTTGCCAAAAGGTAGGTTTTAATCTTAGGAACTCTTTCTCTGTCCTCACTTCCTGGAAAAATGAACGCCCCCTCTAGAGAGTCACTTCCCCACTCTACTTACGTTTTGGGGTTGAAGTAGATGTCACCCCAGAGTCTTTTAGCAAATTCCTGGTAGTTAATGTCACCTGTAAGAGAAGCCATATGATTATAATCTACCTAACAAAGTATTGTTTGAAAGCCTGCATACGTGGTTCCAGATGCGTAAGTGGTTTATAGCTGAGGACTTCTAGCACATTCCTTCCCAAGGTCTGGACATTTCCTTGTACCCAGGCAGGCAGACAATGATACTGAGGCATAGACAAGGACAGGACTGGCCCAAATTAGACATGGCTACGCTGGAGCCAAAATGAGTACCCAGGCAGCTCTATGTCTAGGAAGCAAAGAACTGAGCTATGGACAAGGATATGGTTTATATGCTTTCCTTCAATAAAATAGGCCCAACCGCCCACATGCTATGCTCTGTCTGCACCTAAACACTGTTCCTTCCAGAAGTGGGGCTTAATGACTCTTTCACTCTTCCCTGATCCACATAAGCTCTCTGCTGCCAGTGTGGGCAGTCTCATAGCTGCAATGCCACACTAAAGTTCAAACTAGCCCCAAGCCTCTGGAAGGCAGATATCTAGTCCTCTGGAGAGAAAATTCCAAAGCCTACCTTTGTCTCATCTTTTACCAATTAATATTTTTAGTTTGACTGTAACTCTTTTTTTTTTTTTTTTTTAATTTTTTTTTTTTTTTTTCAACGTTTATTTATTTTTGGGACAGAGAGAGACAGAGCATGAACGGGGGAGGGGCAGAGAGAGAGGGAGGCACAGAATCGGAAACAGGCTCCAGGCTCCGAGCCATCAGCCCAGAGCCTGACGCGGGGCTCGAACTCACGGACCGCGAGATCGTGACCTGGCTGAAGTCGGACGCCTAACCGACTGCGCCACCCAGGCGCCCCGACTGTAACTCTTAATCCTGGTCAGGCTGAGCCAAGCAATGGTGGCTTTTAGAATTCAAGATCGTCTCAATCAAGAGCTCCTGTTAGTCAATTTGGTCACATCACCAACTCTGTCATGAGTATTTCTATCTAGATGATTTCACTCAAGATGCCATAAAGGATATTCATCACTTTTCCCCTAAAGCCACGCTCCCCTTCAGACCATTCCCCCTTTTATTGAGGCTACCTTGGCATTTCATCCAGGTTCAAAATCTTTTTCTTCCCCACTTTGCTAATTACCAAATTCTTCCCTTCTTTCCCACATTAGTGACTCTCTCTCCTTTGAACCACTGTGTCTTTTACACGCCTCTATTACTGCACCTTATAGTACAGCATACTCACTGGACTGAGTTGCTTGAGTGCTCACAAGAACTAGGCCTAGCGTGCTGAAGAAGTTTAATAAACGCTCAGTGGAAGAAAGGGTGAACTTCTCTCTGGTTCTTCTCCTCCTTTTCAATCTCACTAATAACAGGAACCCAATATTCACGATCCTGTATCTGAATACTGGTGAAAATGTCTAACCGGGTGTTCCTTCCTGTACCCACCCTTCTTCCTGGCCTATCTTCTATCAGCTTTGCACGTGTCAGCCTACCCCAATCTTTAACAGCTCCCAACTGCTCACAGGATAAAGTCAAAATTCCTTAACCTGGCATTCCAAGCCTTCCTCAATGTGGTCCCAACCCAGCTTGCCCACAGCTTTACTTCAACTCTCCCCTTTGGTGAAACAGTTCACCATTATTAAATAGGCCATGGGTCCAAACCACCCACCTCTGTGCCTCCTCTTTCAATGCTGCGAATCTAGAACTCCCAGCTCTCTACTCTCCACCTGCCCATGAAGCCCCATCTCCTCCTGCCCAAACTGATGCCATACACTGTTGTTCAACACTCTGTAGGTTTCCGTCTACCCCTTGGACAGAGTTCTTAGAAGTCAGAGATTGTTCCCCATGCGTTGCCAGATTCTTAGTTAAGAGGACATGACATCAACTGTGGAAGTACGGTGTGATGGAAAAAACATCAAGTAGATTCTAGTCCCAAGCTCACCAGTAGGTTCTGTAACCCTGGGCATAGTTTTCCCATATGTGGAATGAAGGGGAAGGACTCAATGATCTCTGATATTCCTTTCAGAGCTTTCTAGAAGTCCCAAACATGACTTTTCTCCCCTCCCCTCCTTTGTAAAAATGTAAGTATATAGAAAGAATGCAAATGGGGGAGAGGGGCAGAGGGAGAAAGAGAGAGAATCCTAAGCAGTCTCCATGCTCAGTGCAGAACCCAATGCAGGGCTTGATCCCATGACCCTGGGATCATGACCTGAGTCAGACGCTCAACCAACTGAGCCACCCAAGTGCTCCCATACACGGCTTTTTCAGGAGGATGATATTGGAACCCAGAGCTGGCTCCTTTGTAAACTAACAGTGGGTTCCTAGGATGGGCAATACTTTCTCCTGAGGCTCAGGGCCATTTTCAATCAGAAACGAAATCATTAATACACTGTAATTACAGAAATGGTCTTGGATTTTGCTTCACATGCTGATGTAAAGAATATTCAGAGACCTGGAAACCAGAACCCTACTCAGATAAGTTTTATTTATTATCCATCTACTTTCCCTTTTCAAAAGAGCCATCTAGAAACAACTAAATGTATACCTAATGATAAAAAAGTAGTTAAGTTATAGCACAGCTATACAGGGGAGTAACTGGCAGTGACAGAAAATAATTCATAGAAATGAATTTTAATAAAATAATTTGGCCAATTCCTGTGATCCGATGCTGAGTGAAAATTTATCTGTGTTATGTTTTATATATTATACATGTCCCTCTATAAAATGTGATCTCATTTATGCAGAACATTAAACACAGAAAGAACTATAAAATGTTTGCATGGTTATGGTAATGAGGTTATGGGTGAGTTTTGCTTTCTTGATGAGATTTTACTGTATCGTCCACATTTCTACAATGAGGATGCAGTGGATAAGTACATATTAAAAAAACAAACAAACAAGTTGCATTTGCCCATTTCTTTCACAAGAGCAAAGACGAGGTTGAAGGACCACTGAGTGATGAGAACAGAAACACTGGAGCTCCAGTGCCTGTCAGCTGTGAGACCTCTCACCGGGCCTCTCCGCAGTCCTCAAAACGGGGTGAATTATGACCTCCTCGAAAGGACAGTGTTGGACACTCAGGACATGGTTGTTACCGGAATCTGAGGGAATCGGGAGGCACAGAGGTAAAGAGCACAGGAGTCTCCTGGAGTTGGGAAGCCGGCCCCAGAGCTCTGTGCCAAGGCTCCGGGACCTGTAAAATCATTCAGCTGGGTATCCCGGCGGACTGCAAATCCAACTTGAGCTCTCAAGTAGGCCTACAAAATGTCCATGTGCCTACAGATGGCTGGAGAGACAGCTAGAAGAAGCACCACTAGTGACAGACATTCCATCCCTGAGGAAGAGGTCTGAAAGGGCTTTGCGGCCATGGAGAATTACTCTCGGAAAATATCTGTCTCACGCTAACAAAGATTCTTATTCCTAAAATGAGCTCCCTTTTCACCCATTTCTTCCACAGTCACCTTTATTCTTCTATTCTTTAGAAGCCACTTGGCCCAAAGAAAGGGCCTAGGGGCCAAAAAGAGACCGAAACGTGACAATAATAGTTGATAAAATGCTCCCCCAAACAGGGGACCCTGGCATGAAGCCAATTCTAAACTCTTCAGCAGGAAAGGCACCCGTGACTCTGGGGAAGCTGGGAGACAGCCCGCCAGCCAGAGCTTACCGAAGGTGTCAGCATAGATCTTGGCAAAGGAGCCGAGTGTGAAGCAGATGCTGTACTGGGAGCTGGAGAAGCAGACGTTGCCCAGGAGTGGGGAAAGGATCAGGTTCTCATCGGTGGAGTACATGCTGAAACAGAGACAGTCATGAGTGCAGAGCCGGGCTGTGCAGCAACACCAACATAATGCCAAGGGTGAAGGGCGGGGACTCTGTGTCATCACCCCTCTCCAGCCCTTGTTCTCAGAAGGGGCTTGCATAACACACTCAAGCGCTGCCAGCAGCCTGGCCCAAGAAAGTGACATGATGGAGTTGTCCCCTAACTCCCAGTAACAAGCTGACTTCCCAGTGCTGGGAACTTCATGCATGATCCTGGAGAAGTTAACTGCACCAGACAGACAAGGGGAAACTTGGAGGTCAGAGACAAAGCTCTTGAAACACAGGAAAGGAATCTGATGTGAAAGTGGAGTACCTTTTTGAGAAATCTCAATTTCACAAACACAAACAGACATAAATATCAGAAGTGAATAAAAAACAAAAGAAAAAATAAGGGCAACTTTGCTCCCCACTCTCACTGCCCAGTTCCTCTTTATTTTATTAGGCGTTGTTATACAAATTCACATGAAAACTTTATCTTAAAGGCCACACAGAAGCCACAGCATCCCAATTTCACTAAAGTTTCAAAGAAAACCAGCTGTATACAGGAATTCAATCCACAACCCTAGCCTCACTGACAGATTGTTTTATGTAATTTCTTAATTTAGAAGTGAAAGTATTGGCTTCTAAAGAGCAGTTTCCTACCTTATTCCACCATATCCCAAGTTATGTTCCCCAGAGGCAACTGCTTTCAACTCTGTTAAAGCTGCTTTCAGAGCAATGGTCCTCATATTTCTAAATAATATGCTCACGTTGCTGTTTCTTGTTTAGAGGCTGAGATTAGACTTCTTATTTTGGTGATCAGGATTTAGCCCCATCCTCTATTTTAAGGTAATAAATAAGTTTATCACTTCATCTTTGGGGTTCCTGATATTATGTTGGTCTCCAGTCATTCTCGGCCCTTCTGGAGCCAGGGAGAAGAGATCACTGTTGAGAATTAGTACTACATACGGGGGAGGCTCCTGAAGGTAAATCTGTCTCTGGCCACGGAGGTACCATCCCCAGTCCTTAACTGGAGAGGTGTTCTTTCAATAGGACAGCCTCATCCTGGGCCCTTCGAGGGGCCACAATAAGTCATCCAGTCCTTCTGTCAGCCCGCAGATAAGACTGTCTTTATGATGTATTTAACCTATTCTTCAAAGTCACCTTGATACTGTATTGTGAGGTCTCCCAGCCATCGCTCATACTTATTAATATAAGCCTGAAATCCATCTTGCTGAAAAGCAGCTATGTCCACAAAAACAACAGCCAATAGTTCCTTCACTTACTGAATCTGTGTTAATAACAGCAACTAACATCATTCATGGGGCAGGTACTGCATGCTAAGCACTATGCTAAGTGGGTTACATCAAATATCTACCTGATTTCTTAAAAAAAAAAAAAAAAAAAAAATTTTTTTTTTAACGTTTATTTATTTCTGAGAGACAGAGCACGAGCGAGGGCGGGGCAGAAAGAGAGAAAGAGAGAAGGGCGCGAGAGCACGTGCGCTCATGCTGAGCTGTCAGCACAGAGCCCGATGTGGGGCTCAAACCCACAAACTGTGAGACCACGACCTGAGCCGAAGTTGGATGCTCAACCGACTGAGCCACCAGGTGCTCCAAATATCTGATTTCTTATCACATCCCATTAGGTAAGCGTTATTATCATTCATTCCCTTTTTACAGAGGCAGAACCTGAGGCTCTACAAGCATCACTTGCCCAGGTTCACACACTTGGTATGGGGTGAAGGCGAGACCAAGTTGAGAGTCCCAGGTATTGAACACAACACAGAAGTGAAGGTGGGTCTTAGGCTGTACAGCCGGTGAAGGCACAGGGTCAATGAGGCCGAGGTTGTGGAGTCAAACCCTATACAGCCCTGGAATGTGCCCCTAGCCTTGTCCAAAAAGCTCGTTATGTACTCCCAAGAAATCAGGGTTGCCCCCCAGAGGTGTTCAAGGTTAAGATTTGTAAAAAAACAGAGTTCCTGAGGACAGGAAATCCACACCTGGGGTCCTATACCTTATTTATTTATTTATTTATTTATTTAAGTTTATTTCTTTTGAGAAAGAGACAGTGCAAGTGGCGGAGGTGCAGAGAGAGGGGGAAACAGAATCCCAAGAAGGCTCTGTGCTGTCAGTGCAGAGCCCGACGTGGGGCTCGAACTCACAATACTGTGAGATCATTACCTGAGCTGAAACCAAGAGCTAGACGCTTAACAGACTGAGCCATCCAGGAGCCCCGGGTCCTATACCTTATTAATCCGTTGACCTCATCTACGATGTGGCGCAGCTTATAATAAGCATCAGTTGGAGGCAGCTTTAGCTCCAGGATCAGCCGGTCAATCTTGTTGATGCACACGGTGACCGCCAGCCTCTCCTGTACTGCGTGCTTGATCAGCCGCTCTGTGTTTAGCATCACCTGAGAGACACAAGACCCAGAAAGTGGTGGTAAGAGCAAAAAGGGCAGAAAAGTCCAGAGCAAAGCCAAAGAAGGTACTATCTGAAAACACAAACTATGAGGAAAAGAGAACCTCGGGAAACTGATTACTGGGTGTAAGCAGAGGGTAAAGAGGGCACCTGGCAGGACTGAGATACGACTAAACAGCCTGATGATGCTGGGAGCCAGGTTTCTCAGTGCTGGAGAAGGGACAGAAGCAGGCTTAGGAAGCAGCTATGGTACTGAATGGAACTGTGGGCATTAGGATGAAAATACGATTTCTTCTTTTTTTATTATTTATCCCATTTAATATGTATGTGTAGAAATAGTTGGGGCACCTTGGTGGCTCAGTCAGTTGAGCGTCTGACTTGATTTCGGCTCAGGTCATGATCTCAGTTTGTGAGATCGAGACCCACATTAAGCTCTGTGCTCACAGTGCAGAGCTTGCCTGGGATTCTCACTCTCCCCCCTCTCTCTGCCCCTTCCCTACTCACGCACATTCTCTTTCTCTCAAAATAAATAAATAAAAACGTAGACAAAAAAATAGTTATAGATGAGTGTGTGTATGTACTATCTGTGTTCAGTGAAAAGATCTAGAAGTAATGGACCCCAGGAGCAGTGAACACACCATGGCGTTTGTTTCTATCCCAGTCCCCACTACAAGGAGCCAGAGCTCCTTGAAGAAATAGCTGATTCCAGGACTGGGACAGGGAAAGCACAAAATGAATCCAGAACATCTTTTTGTGCCTGAAAGTAAGGAAGTACTCCAAAAAAGGTGGGGCATGTCAAAAGAACAAAGGAGCTCTACCTAACCAAATCTGGGATAGAGCATCAAAATATGTAAGGAAAGTAATGGATTATAACCCACTGAATGAAATAAAAATCCACGTATCCATACTGACAATAAATAAGCAAACGGGGGAGAAAGGAAAGCCCTTCCTCAAAATAGAATTCCAACCAAAAAATATAGGAGGGGATGCCTGGGTGGCTCAGACAGTTGAGTGTCTGACTTTGGCTCAGGTGATCTCATGGTTCACAAGTTCGAGCCCGGCGTCGGGCTCTGTGCTGACAGCTCAGAGCCTGGAGCCTGCTTCAGATTCTGTGTCTCCCTCTCTCTCCGCCCCTCTTCCTCTTACACTGTCTCTCTCTCTCTCTCTTTCAAAAATAAATATACATTTAAAAAAAAGGAATAATAAGAGTTAGAAAATCATCATTTGCAACTACTATGGAAATAAACTAGGAATGACTAATGGAGGATAAAACTTGGGGTGCCTGGCTGGCTCAGTCAGTAGAGCATGCGACTCTTGATCTCGGGATCATGACTTTGAGCCCCACACTGGGCATAGAGCTTACATGAAAAAAAAAAAAAAATTAACAGATGATAAAACTAATAGGCAAAGTTCGAAAAGGAGTAGAATGTATACAGAGCCTCAAGGTATCTCTCCACAAATTATTTATTACCAAGGGGGAAAATAGTAACTTTACACAGGAGAAAACTGGTAAACCCACCTTAACCAAGCAATCAAAGTTAGCATCACCAGTAATGGGATAAGGTAACACCATGGGCCTCCTAATGTGATGGACTAAGAACAATACAGCTACATTTGCACTTGTGTCAAAAATAACCTGAATGCGATCAGGAGCAAACATTCAACGAGGCCAAATAGAGAGACATACTACCAAACAAGTATAATTTATACTCTTCAAAAATGCCGTTATAAAAAAACCAAGAAAGGCTATTGAATAGTTCCAATCAAATGATTCCAATTAAGAGACTGAAGAGACATGAGGACTGAATGCTAGGC
Source organism: Leopardus geoffroyi (assembly GCF_018350155.1). NCBI lineage: Eukaryota > Metazoa > Chordata > Mammalia > Carnivora > Felidae > Leopardus > Leopardus geoffroyi. The sequence goes on from NC_059330.1 coordinate 43,019,524, forward strand.
AGCATCCTTGATCAGAAAAGAAAATTCTATAAAGGACACTACTGGGACAGTTAGTGAAATTCTGTAAGGTGTGGAGAAAAAGATCTGTACAACAATATTGTATCAATGTTAAACTCCCTGATTTTGGGAACTGTATTTTGGTCATGTAAGTGAATGTCCTTGTTCTTAGGTAACATGCTGAAATACTGTATTTTGAAATAATTCACGGGGAAAATACACACTCATATGTGTGTGTATACATCTACAGAGAAAGAATTACAAAGCAAATGAGGGTGCACTCCTTGTACTGTTTTTCCAACTTTTCAATAAATTTGAAAGTATGTGTATTCCAAAATGAAATCAAATAGAAAGAGGGGGAAGAAAAAAAAAAAAAAAAGCAACTCTGGCTCCCTCTGCTGGCAAAATCACCAATGACAACATGAACAAGCTTAGCCAAATTACCTAATCTCTCAATTTAGAAATATACAAGATGCCTTGAGTCTTCTAATTCCAAACTCTATTTTAGAAAAACTCATTGGGGCGCCTGGGTGACTCAGTTGGTTAAGCATCTGACTTCGGCGCAGGTCATGATCTCACAGTTTGTGGGCTCGAGCACCGCACTGGGTTCTGTGCTCACAGCTCAGAGCTTAGAGCCTGCTTCAGATCCTGTGTCTCCATCTCTCTCTGCCCTTCCCCAGCTCATGCTTGAGCTCGCTCGCTCTCTCTCAAAAATAAAATAAACATAAAAAAATTTAAAAAAAGAAAAACTCATTAATATTTAAAATCCATTTACACGAATATACTCTCCTCCCTCTTTTAATTACATTCGTCATTTTATTTTGGGTCCTATCATTTTGACCTTCACTGGACAAGGAGTGAAGAACTCATACTGAGAAGTAATTGTGACCTTCATAGGCTGCCTTAATTTCAGAGCAAACGTGAGCCTTAATCCCACAGACTTCCATCATCTCTGGTTCCCAGCTCACTCAATGCACTAGGCATTGTGTGGGGCAAACCTAACATGGAGGAGGGATCATAAGAGGGTAGCAGCAGACTCACCCCTTCAGCCGCATCGATGAAAAGGACAACTCCATCTGAGATGCGCAAGCCAGCTGTGACCTCATCAGAAAAATTCACATGTCCTGAAAGGCAAATACCCAGTAAGTCACCTGCGTGGTGGCAGGATGACGCAAATTAACTTGTAGGTAGCCTAAGGGAACACTGCAAAGCATGTGAGCCCCCAAACATGCCCTTTCCCTTCTCCCCACAACTCCCTACATCATATAAAATTCTACCAGGTAGAGTCATGTGCTTGGATTAAACTTTTATACAGGGGGTCCCCAAACACAAAAAGAAGGAAGTGTTTGCCTAGGAGGGCAATAACATCGACATTCACACACCAGCTAGGTCTCATCAGCAGTCAGCAGAGTTCTGGGAGGCACAAGACGATTCAGAGGCTGGAGAAAGGGCAAGAGGGCCTGGTGCATGAGAGATAAGCCAAGGTGCTGCTGGTGGGGGACAGGGACAGGGGCTGAGAGGTATCAGGGCACTGGGCATCCGAGGATGAGAAGAAGGTCAACCTGTCAAAGCTCCAGTTTTTCTACTTAAAACTCTGCCCTGAGTTGGTCCTTTCCATTAGATAAAGACACAGTCTGTCACAGGCAAGGTATGCTGCTCCTGTGACCTGTATGTCCACCGCCACTTGGTGCACTGACCCCACGGTTTCCTTCAAAAGACTTAGTGTGCCCGAAGCCAGGGCCATGTCTGACTCACCTTCATTATCAAGTGTCTAGCATGGGGCCTGACACAGGCTGGAATGAGTCAATGAATGAGACTCCCTAATATTTAAATATTTTAGAGCAGAGCAAAGAGAGGAGCGAAATAGAAGGCCTGCTGCACAGTGCCTGCTAATTAACTAGTCAGAAGCAAAGGAGACAGTGAAAAAGGAAATTATCTCAACGAAAGGAGAAGTGAAGGAATGTAAACACCAAGTTGAAATGCTCTGTTCTATTCTGGAAAGAGAGCACAAAAAACAAGGAGGGCAAGGTTCTTATAGTAAAAGGAATGTCCCACCTGGAGTGTCCATGATATTGAAGAGGTAAGACTTTCCTTTGGTATCTGGCAAGACCACTGTCACTGGAGTGCTTTTGATGCCAACACCTCTCTGAAATCACGAAGAAAGAGTGGTCATCGGGATTTCTTCCTATGCAAGAGGAGTTCCTTCTGCTCCAGGGGCTTGCCAGTTGCTAGTAGTTACACTGACGTCTCTTCTTGAGTGTTATTTTTATCTAGGCCTCTAATCAGAATGACCCTGAAGATGAGCTATCTTGGTGTTAAACATCATTTCTGCAGAGGTCTCGTTTAAATACAACAAAAGTAAAAATAGGGGCGCCTGGGTGGCTCAGTCGGTTAAGCACCCAAGTCTTGACCTCAACTCAGGTCACGACGTCACGGTTTGTGTGTTCGAGCCCCATGTGAGGCTCGGCGCTGATGGTGTGAGGCCCACTTGGGATTCTGTCTCTCCCTCTCTCTGCCCCTCTCCCCTCTCTGTTTTCTGTTTTTCTCTCTCTCTCAAAATAAATAAACTTAAAAAAAAAAAAAAAAACACAAAAAACCAAAAGAACAAGTAAAGCGGGATTAAATCTTAACAGAGAATCCAGGATCCTACGATCTTAATACACGGTTAACAAAAAATAACTAAAGCATTTATATAAGTGAAATGAAACATCCTGCTGCATTTTAGGGTTTCAAAAAAAATTAGACCCTTTTGGCCCCCACTGCCACCATGGCACCCATGAAAAAGCCTGTGACAAAGGGGCGCAAAAAAAAAAGTTCTGAAGTCTACCCTTGACTGCACCCACTTTGTAGGAGATGGAATCATGGATGCTGCCAACTTGGAGCAGTTTCCTCAAGAGAATCAAAGAGAATGGCAAAGCCGGGAATGTTGGTGGAGGGGTTGTAACCATTCAAAGGAGCAAGAGCAAGATTACTGTCTTTTCTGAGGTGACTTTTTTCCAAAAGGTGTTTGAAATATCTCAGCAAAAAATATCTGAAGAGGGGCACCAGGGCGGCTCAGTCGGCTGGGTGTCGGACTTCGGCTCAGGTCATGGTCTCACAGTTTGTGAGCTGGAGCCCCACGTCAGGCTAGTTGCTGTCGGCACAGAGCCTGCTTCGGATCCTCTGTCTTCCTCCCTCTGCCCCTCCCCAGCTTGCGCTCTCGCTCTCTCTCAAAAGTAAATATTGGGGCGCCTGGGTGGCACAGTCGGTTAAGCGTCCGACTTCAGCCAGGTCACGATCTCGCGGTCCGTGAGTTCGAGCCCCGCGTCAGGCTCTGGGCTGATGGCTCAGAGCCTGGAGCCTGTTTCCGATTCTGTGTCTCCCTCTCTCTCTGCCCCTCCCCCGTTCATGCTCTGTCTCTCTCTGTCCCAAAAATAAATAAACGTTGAAAAAAAAAGTAAATATTAAAAAAATTTTTTTTTAATTTGAAGAAGAATAATCTGTGTGATTATATGTAGTTACTCGCAACAAAGAGAGTTATGAATTGTGTTACTTCTGGATTAACCACGATGAAGAAGAGAAAGATTAAAATGCATTTATCTGGAATATTTTTTTTAATTTTTTAAATATTTATTTATTTATTTCAATGTTTTTATTTATTTTTGAGACAGAGAGAGACAGAGCATGAGCAGGGGAGGGGCAGAGAGAGAGGGAGACACAGAATCGGAAGCAGGCTCCAGGCTCTGAGCTGCCAGCACAGAGCCCGACGCGGGGCTCGAACTCACACACCGCGAGATCATGACCTGAGCCGAAGTCGGACGCTCAACCGACTGAGCCACCCAGGCACCCCTAATATTTATTTTTGAGAGAGACTGTGTGAGCTGGCGAGGGGCAGAGAGGGAGGGAGACACAGAATCTGAAGCAGGCTCCAGGCTCCGAGCTGTCAGCACAGAGCCTGACGTGGGGCTCAAACTTGCAAACCGTGAGACCATGACATGAGCCAAAGTCGGACGCTCAACCGACTGAGCCACCCAGGCGCCCCTATCTGGAATATTTTGTATGAGTTCTTGAATAAAACTTGGGAACCAAAAGTTATAAAAAGAAGTAAGTATTAAAAACACTCTAGTCATCCATGTTAAAAATCAAAAGCTAACATCTGTTAATTACTTATCATAAGCTTGCACTGTTCAAAGTTCCTTCAGTAAATAAACCGCATTTACGAACTTGAGCTCTCCATGTGGTCATTTAAGAAACAGAGACAGAAATAAAGGAGAGAGGAAAGAGAGGGGTCAGAGAGCAGGGGAAAGATCCAGATGGAAGAAAGAGCCACCAGCTGGAACGGGAAAGACAGTGAGGTACGCTCACTGCTTTACACAGAATAGAAGCACAATGACAGAGGTACCCACTCTGAAAGAGAAGCTACTCCTAGAAAGAGATCATCATATAGATGGAATCATCTCATGGGTTTTGAGGATGATGTCATTTAAAAAATCCTGTTGGGTTTCTATATAACTTATTGCAGAAATGTAGATATCACCTCTTGGGCTTTGCCCTACTAGGCCAAATTAAAAGTAAGGGTAGGAAGGTCCCCCCATCTACCCTAAAGCTTGCCTGCCCAGCTCTCTTTCAAGTAATATATACAGATCAGGGGACGACTGGGAGAAGCAGCAAGATAAAGAGATGTGAGGTGGGAGTGAGAGAGGGAGTACAGTATAGAGCAAAGTGTTAGCATAAAGGCTCCCCCACATTCCCTATAGAACTCCTGATGGGTCTGGTGTGGGCAACAATTGGATTTCCCCAGGAACACCTACCTCCTGCTCTGTGAAGAGGATGTCAGTGTAGCACAGCTGAAAAAAAAATGAAGCGCTGTTACCAACTGACTTCAGACTCCTCTCCCACACAAACCATCAATCACTTTCCCCCACCAGCTCCCAACTCAAGGGTTTCTGCCTCAGAAGGATAGATGGAAGACAGAAGGGTATTCTACAGAAATTCCAAACAATGAGACCAGTGCCCTCTCAGATGGAAAATGCTCCTGAATGGATTTTTCTGGGGGGTTAGGGTGGTCACCGAGGACCAGGTATGGCTGGAGAGCTCAATTTGATCAAATACACTGAATTCTAAAGTGGTGAAGGGAGACATATCCAGCCTTTATGGAACGCCCCGCACGTCAAAACACTCAATCTAGCAGACACAGAACATTTATTGCTCTGAGACTTCCAGCCACACTTGGCCTCATTCACAGGCATTTAAATTTATCATGAAAACAACAAGGTCCAATTGTATTATATTTATAGAGTAGACTATTAATACTATGACAGGAAAGAACAGGCTATAAAAGTCAGGATATATCAGAACAGAGGAAAGATCCCAAGTGCAGAACAGATCATCCAAAAATACTGCAGGTTAATATTCTCTATGCTCTCGAGAAAGTTAAAATTACTTTCTTAAAGGCTATGAATAGAGATTACAATTATAAAGCAGCACTTTGTAGGTGTCATTATTTATAACAAGAGTGGGAAAATGGAAGGAAAGGGAAAGAGAGAGACACCATATTCTGAATGGTTCATCCTAAACCCTCCACAGAATTTCTACTCACATCTTGGTCATAACGCTTCCTGATTTCCGGGTGAGTCTGCTCTATTAAACAATCTACAAAACATGTCTGAAAGGGAAGAGAAGGTTAAGATCTGTCAAGCACAAAGGAAAATCTACTCTACCCCTCCCCCAGTGCCCAATACACCACATAACTTAGGGATAAGGAGAGGAAGAGGAGAGCAAGGAGGATTATGGGACAGCAAGGGATTAACACTGAAGCCACAGGATTATTTTCAAATGAAAGATGAAATCTTTCTTGGACAAAGCATTCCCCCAGGAAATGAAAACTTATAAAATCAGAGTAAGGCTCAATTTCCCCTCTTCTGTCCAGATGTAGACACAAGGCTGTAAGTGGCTTAGAAACAGGCTCCACCTGCTGCTCAGGAAAAGCTAGAATTTCACAAAATGGATTCACACTAGGCATGGAGGCCCCCCAGAATCAGGAGGTCCAATGTTATGGCTTCAAACCCCAACCTGTGACTCTGAGGGCTGAAAAAAAGAGCAGGAACTAAGAGAAATCCTGTTCCAAGTAGCTGAAAGTTCTCTCACCTTGCCATGGTGGAGATGGCCACAGAGGGTCACATTTCTGATGAGCTCCGAGTTATCCATCAAATCTGCCAAGAAGCTGAAAGGAGAAAGGGAAAGAGAAAAGGGACTTTGGCAAAAGCTTCCAAGTGGGGAGTGGCACAGAGCTGTTTCAGGTATTTTGTCAGGAACAACTCTCAGACCAACTGGAGAGCACTCAGAGGCACACGTGAATTTCTACATCTACGTGGTTCTGGTTCTGGCTCTGGGAACGGAAGAGACTTACCCGCGAGGTGAACCAACCTATGAAATGGGGATTTCACCAGTAAAATCATGAGATTTCAAAAGCAAGCAAGAAAAGCAAACCCAAATACCAGTACGAATACACACGGGCACACACACAAGGACTGCCCCATTCAAAATCTCCAGGTTAGACACTATAGATTTATTCCATTAATGCTAAGGGGACTTAAAATCACTGAGAGAGCTTCTCTTTCGAAATTGTCCTCAGAGCTAGTTAACAAAACTTTTGAGAAACCCCCATCTCGTTAATGAGTTCCATCTTGATCAAAACCAGCACCATCTGTCTTGTTTATCACCTGCATTACTAATGGCGGGTAGCCTTCAGAGGACTTTGGCTCTTTGAAATCTCTAGCCCGCTTTCAAAGACTGGAAATTTGGGGGAACCTAGGTGGCTCAGTCGGTTCAGTGTCTGACTCTTGGTTTTGGTTCAGGTTATGAGCCCAGAGTCATGAAATCAAGCCCTGTGTTGGGCTCCACATTGAGCGTGGAACCTGCTTAAGATTCACTCTCTCTCTTTCTCTCTCTTTCCCTCTCTGCCCCCTCCCTAGCTCACACTCTCTAAAATAATAAAATAAAATAAAATAAAATAAAATAAAATAAAAGTTTAAGAAACAAAGATTGGAAAATTTAAAAAATCACCAGTGAGAACACAAGAGAACATGAAGCAAGTTTGGAAGATAATTGAAAAGTTGTTTCCAAAACGGCTGAATGAGGGCAGGTGAGCTGACCATTCCAGAAGGGACCCTACTCTTTCAGATGTACTAGATGTCAACATTTTTTTTTTAAGTTTCATTATCTAATAATGAGTCACAAGCACTTCAACATAATGGGGACCTTACAAATGCAATTCATCAATGAAAATATTTTCAAAAGTCTGCTGTATGAAGAGTCTAAGTACTCTACACATGTATCCACCTACTTGTGCCCTCCTTTCCAAAATATAGAATTGTTATATTCCCCAAACACTTAGCAATCTTATCAAGTCAAAATGCGCTCTGGTGGTCTCAACACTGGCCATTACAATACCCAGTTCTGTCTCCAAGGGTGGCTTCTAATACCAAACTAAGGGGTTGGAAGAGAAAAGGCTGAAGTCTGAATGAGAGCCAGGAGAAAAGTTAAGATGGACTCTACATAGTCCAGCAACCATGTATACTCAAGGAAAATTCTGGCAAATTTTAGGGGAGGATTTTTGCTTTTATAATTCATTGGTTACTTCAACCACAAACCACCTCCTACCTCCACAGAAAAATGAACCCACACTATTTGTGCAGAGAGGCTGAGAAACCTTGTAACTTACTCCATTTCATACACCGTGACAGGTAAAGTCTGCTCCATCAGAGTGAACTTCTTGGTTTTCACCGGCTTAATTATAGGTTCTAGGCAGGAAAACAAAAGTTGTGATGTGCAGGTTGGCATAAAACATAAAAATACAGAGCCCCATTTCAGTAGACTGAGCTTTCAGAATGTATGATATGTGACATCAATTTATGTTATTCTCAAGGATCACTCATACGTTCAGACACATTTGGGAATGCAGTTTGGCACAAGACAGAGAAGGCTCTCAAACTATGGAGTGAGGGGTTTGGACTTCATTTTGTGGGAGGAAGGGAAAGGGACTGGATATAGGCTGAGATCAGTGTCAGTTCAAAATCTATCCTTGCATTTATGAAATCCAACCACTTCCCAGAAGATGAATGAAAATGATTAAAGAAGTGGAAGATCAGCACTGTGTGGACTGGGTAAAGGAGTTGGGATTCTTTGGATGGAAAAACAGCTCACGCCAGACAAAGAACTTAAAATACAGTCATAAGCACCGAAACCAAAATTCAATAAATAAAGAAGCGATTCCTATTTGCTTAGTAACAAGCTACAGGTTGTACTACATATTAAAACAGGGTTAGACAAATCTCAATTCGGAAGCAATACTGAGCATAGTGAAGAAAAACGAATGAGTTCATTCGCTGAACTTTCCACACAGACCACGGCTACAAACTGAAGCTTTCTTGATCTCACCTCTCACGACCCGGTGCCTGCTGACTTACCGGTGAGAGGCTGGGTGTCTTCCTCTTGCACGATGGTCTCCACCTCAGGACCGTACACCTCCTCAGCTGTGGGGTAGTACTTCTTGTCCTCGTGCAGCACCACCTCCATCCCAGGGTGGTCCTCATCGTGATCTCCTACGTCATCGTCATCGTCATCATCATCCATCTAAGAGCAAGAGAGGGGAGGAGGTCCTGAGAGGCACACACCTTTCCTTCTCAGTGACCGTCTACGTTATGTGACTCAAGAGCAATGACTTCACAGGCTTGACAGCTTCTTATTTTGAGTTCAGCGCCAGGGAGTCAGTGGGGCAGGCTCTACTCTTGCGTGATCCTTTACAAAGACAAGTCTGTACAGATGGCTCTCCTGCTTCAAGCTAGCCCCTTCCTACATGTGGATCACAAGTGGACGGAGACTGGAGAAAAGAAATTGCTTATCATAACACATCCTTTTAAGGGGAAAAATCACTTCCTTCAAGGGCAGAAGTCAGAAATAAGAGGTAGAAGCTGGGAACAAGTTCATACCTTTAAATTTTTTACTTAGATTCAGAGCTGTTCTTGAAAAATACCTTTGTGACAGATAATAACAGGTGTTGGTGAGGATGTGGAGAAACTGGAACCCTCAGACACTGCTGGTGGGAATGTAAAATGGTGCAGCCACTTTGGAAAAGTTTGGTAGTTCCTCAAAATGTTAACCACAGAGTTACCCTACGACCCAGTAATTCTGTTAATAGATGTATACCCAAGACAACTGAAAACCTAAGTTACACAAAAAGTTATACACACACGTTCATAGTAGCATTACTCACAATGGTCAAAAAGTGGAAACAACCCAAATGTCAATCAACTGATGACTGGATAAATAAAATGTGGTATATTTATACAATGGAATATCATTTGACAAAAAAAATGAAATATTTACACCTGCTACCACATGGACAAACCTTGAAAATATTATGCTAAGTGACAGGAGCCAGACACAAAAGGCCACACATATTGTAGGATTCCACTTATATGTAATGCCCAGAATAGGCAAATCTATAGAGACAGAAGGTAGATTAGTGGTTGCCTAGGGCTGGGAGAATTGCAGGGCAATGGTTTAGGGGTATGGGGCTTCTTTCTGGGATGATGAAAGTATTTTACAACTGTTTCTGACAAATAAAAAGTAAATAAATAAATAATATTTAAAACGGGGTGCCTGCGGGTGCCTGGGTGGCTCAGTCAGTTAAGCGTCTGACTTTAGCTCAGGTCATGATCCCAAAGTTCATGGTTCAAGCCCCACATCAGGCTCTGTGCTGACAGCTCAGCTTGGAACTGCTTTGGATTCTGTGTCTCCCTCTCTCTCTGCCCCTCCCCTGCTCATGCTCTGTCTCTCAAATATAAATAAAAATAAAAATAAAATAAAATGGAGTGCCTGGGTGGATCAGTTGGTTGCACATCCAACTCTTGATTTTGGCCTAGGTCATGATCCTAGGATTGTGGGATTGAGCACCGTGTTGGGGGCTCTGTGCCGAGTGTGGAGCCTCATTAGGATTCTCTCTCTCTCTCTCTCTCTCTCTCTCTCTCTCTCTCTCCCCCCCCTTCCCCTCCTACCCCACCCCTTGCTTATCCCCCCTCCCCAACTTTTGTATGTGCTCTCTCTAAAATAAAACTTAATAAATAAATAAATAAATTAATTAATTAATTAATTAAAATAGTTGTTTGTGATGATGGTTGCCAGTGAGAAGGAAAACTAGGGGGTTCCGGGGAAGCCAACAGAAGAGGGGATTTTAAGGAGGGAGTGATCAGCCGGGTCAGATGCTGCAGATAGGTCAAGTAAGATGAGGACTGGGTCTGGGGCAGAGGTCACTAGTGACTTTGACAAGAGCGGGCTCTGTGGAATGGGAGAAGCAGAGGATAGGAATGGGTTTGACATAAAAAGGGAGGAGAGGATTTGGAGACAGCAAGTATCACTAACTGTTTTGAGATATGCTGCAATGGGAAGCAGGGTAACAGGAAGGGGGATATTGGATCAGTTAAGAGGATTTTAAGATGAAATATCAACATGTCTATATGCTGATGGGAATGATCTAGCGGAGGAAAAACTGGCACAGGAGGGGGAGAACTCACAGGTAGGTGAGAAGGGATGGGACCTAGTTTCTAGTAGATAGGAACGCAAACAAATCATCCATAAGAACAGGAGGGAAGGCATATGGCACAGAGGTAGGGAGGTGGGTGGATATACTGGTGGGAGCCTATTTTCCTTCACACAAATTCCAGCACGTCAACTTCTTTCTTAAAAAGAACAAGAAACCCTCCAGTGGTATGCCGACTGGCTACCTCTATCACCTTTACGCTCTACTTCTATTAACGTGACCTGACATTACATTAGCTCTCTGGGTAGCTGTACATATTCTCCCGGTGGTGGCCCCACAATGGCTATTAAGCCAGTTCCCTCCGGCCCCATACTGCTGACTGCATTTTGAATCTAACTGTAGGATTTTATGTAATAATTTCCAACTACCTGTAATTAATTCTAGCTGGGTATCCTGTTGGTAGCTCAAACTTGACAAATCTAAAATAAAACTACCCATGCGCCTTTTTCTCATTTCTATTTAATAACCAGTGTTCTGCTAGTCATCTCACTGCTCCCATTTTCTTCCCCCCCCCCACCTCCACACCTGTGCACCCTTCCACCGTGATGAGCTCCTGGCCTCCTGACCCTCCCTTCACTAAAGGAAGGGTCCCAGCATCGTGCTTTGATCATGTCACCCCCTTTCTTTTTTTTAATTTATTTTATTTTATTTTTATTTTTTGTCACCCCTTTCTCCCAGTTCTCCATTCAAGGCCTTCCAGAGTCTGGTCCCTCCTCCTCTGTGCTTCATCCCTGCAGCCGTCCTCCAAGGACTGCGCTGTGGCAACTGGGAGGAGAAATCATTTCCTCCTAACATGCAACCTCTGGGCTCCTGCTCATTGCACTCCTTTCTAGAATGTTCTTCCTTCTTTCCTCCCTCCATTATCAAAATCATACGCACCTCTTTACTGTTACATCAAAACAAAAACGTTTTTAAAGTCTGTGCATCCCGTGTGGACAGGGAGGTTACAAGAACTCTCGTTCTGCTGGAAGCAGTATGGACTACAGGCAAGCTGAGGAACAATCTGACTGCACTTCGTGAAAACCCCTGAACTAAACTAAACCCCTGAAATAAACACATTAAATATGTACCTGATCCTGGGATCTGCAACTCTGCTTTTGGGAATATAACCCAAAGGCATTTTCACATGGTACAGAAAGGGACATATCGGAGAATATCCACTGCAGCTTTATTTTTGGGGAGGAAGAAAGCAATGCCCACCAGGGATTACTGAGCAGCAATCAGACCAGACGGACACACAGCACCAGAGGATGGATCCAAAAGCACATCACTCACCGCAGTGCCCAGTGGAAGAAGTGAGAAGCAGGAAGACACAGAAACCTGATGCCACTGCGGTACTTACGTTAACAATGCAACCACTCACATTTTATACATCATACTAACAGAGACACACGTGCACGTGCTATAATGATTACTGTGGTAACAGGCACGAGAAAGAGATAAAAAGGAATTAATAAGTAAACTAAACAAGAGCAGGACCCTGCACGAGCAACAGTATCAAGGAGCATGAACCAGAGTAGGAGGAACTCAACACTAGGGACTGAGGGGAGAATGTTCACACATAGCCTAAGCGATCCCATTTTTTCTTTAAAGTATTTCTTTGTTAACAGCATTAGTGAAATATAATTGACATTCCCCAAAATTCACCCATTTTAAGTGCACAATTCAGTGGTTTTTTAATATATTCAGAGCTGTGCAACCACCACCACAAACGACGTTACGTTTTTGTTACCCCAAAAAGAAATCCTGTACCCTTCGGCCATCACTCCCCAATTCCGTGGCCCGAATTGAAGGCAACCACTAATCACTCCACTGTCTATCCCTACAGATGCCTCCCCAGTCTTTGGCTCCACTATGAACATCACTTCCTCAGATACCTCTCTTGGTCATCCCAGCCAGAAATAATCCCTCCTTATAAACTATTACTACAGTACTAAGATAAAATTATTTAAACGGCACTTGTCCCTCCCTGCTTCATGCTATACATATTTTCATACTTCATCTCTCCTGGTGGGCAGTAGGTTCCTGGAGGGCAGAGACAGTGCCTTGGCTCTCTCTGTATCATGATCCCTTGCAAACAGTAAGTGATTATAAATAATGAATTCCTTTATTTAGCTCAGTATTCAAGTTTGTTGAGATCACTCTGAATTAAGAGTCTGCTATCCAGTGTGTTAGCTTATGTCATGTGTGAATTCTCTATCTTCAACTAGGTCATTGATAAAATGGTTAAAGGATGAGACCAACCATGGACGCCTGGGGCACGTCACCTCTGGTGGTGATCCATTAATCGATACTCTTTGGGTCCCACTGTTCTGTCAGCTGTGACCTCTCCTAACTGTATTATAACCCAGCCCATATTCTTTCCATGAGGCCATCATGAGTTATAATGATTACCTTAGGAAGAGTGAAATAGAATAAGGACCAAAAAGACTTTCTATCTATTTGATCTGAATGAGAATGTATTCACCAATTGCTTGTAAGGTGAAAAATATCTCTTTAAAATATTCTTAAAAATTGTTTTTAATGTTTATTTTTGAGAGACAGAGAGTGAGAGGGCAGAGAGAGGGAGACAGAATCCGAAGCAGGCTCCAGGCTCTGAGCTGTCAGCACAGAGCCCGATGCAGGACTCAAACTCATGGACCGTGAGATCATGACCTAAGCCAAAGTCAGACACCCAACCAACTGAGCTACCCAGGCACCCTTCTCTTTAAGATATTTTTAAAAAGAAAAACTTGGATCGAGCACATGGGTGACTCAGTCGGTTGAGCATCCGGCTCTTGATTTCGGCTCAGGTCATGGCCCCAGTCTTGTGGGATTGAGCCCCTTGTCAGGTGTGGAGCCTGCTCGGGATTCTCTCTCTCTTCCATTCCTCCCTCTCACAATAAATAAACATTAAAAAAAAAAAAAAAGGAAAAAACTGACTTATAAAAAAAATTAAGGGGCGCCTGGGTGGCGCAGTCGGTTAAGCGTCCGACTTCAGCCAGGTCACGATCTCGCGGTCCGGGAGTTCGAGCCCCGCGTCAGGCTCTGGGCTGATGGCTCAGAGCCTGGAGCCTGTTTCCGATTCTGTGTCTCCCTCTCTCTCTGCCCCTCCCCCGTTCATGCTCTGGTCTCTCTCTGTCCCAAAAATAAACGTTGGAAAAAAAAAATTAAAAAAAAAAAAAAAAAAAAAAAAAAAATTAAAACCTGGGGCATCTAGGTGGCTCAGTCACTTAATCGTCTGACTTCAGCTCAGGTCATGATCTCGCAGTCTGTGGGTTCGAGCCCCATGTTGGGGTCTGTGCTGTCTCTCTCTCAGAATAAATATATAAACATAAAATAATTATTAAAAAAAAAGGTGCAATGTGACAGATGTACACAGGATATTATGGGAGCACAGATGATCCAGTACTTTTTTTTCTTTTTTTTTTTTTAACGTTTATTTATTTTTGAGATAGAGAGAGACAGAGCATGAACGGGGGAGGGTCAGAGAGAGGGAGACACAGAATCCGAAACAGGCTCCAGGCTCTGAGCTGTCAGCACAGAGCCCGACGCGGGGCTCGAACTCACGGATCGTGAGATCATGACCTGAGCCGAAGTCGGCTGCTTAACCGACTGAGCCACCCAGGCGCCCCTTTTTTTTTCTTTTTTAAGAGAAAGATGAAAAATTGCAATAAATTTGTTTTACCTCATCAAGATCTTTGGTCTCTCTGCCCAGTTCATCATCATCTTCATCAGAATCAAGCTCTGGTCCAATATAATTTCCAAACTCGTCATATAAGTCGGTATCCATGATGCTAAAATTCAAGGAAAAGAGGACTTAGATTCTGGCAAGGTAGCCAAGGTCTCCACAACACAGCCCCGTATTTCTAACCTTACAGTTGACTGCATCCGTCCACACATCTCCTCTCCAGTTACAGCCACCCACTGACTGCTCCTCCCAAAGCCCTGTACTTTCCCCTCCTCGCTGTTCTACTTGTTGTCCCTGTTTCCCTTCTCTTCTCCTATTCTTGTAATACTAAAAAGATTTTAACTTTAAAATAATTTAATACCAGAGAGTTGCAAAGTAGCACAAATAATTTTTTTTCCTAAATTACTTGAGAATAAGTTGCTGACAGTGCCTCATCACCCCCTAATACTTGAGAGTAGGAGTTTAGCAAACTATGCCCTGTGGCCAATCTCGACTACTGCTGGTTTTCATACAGCCCCCAAGCTAAAAATGCCCTTTATTTTTAAAGTTGAAAAAAAAAAAATCAAAAGAATATTTCATGATATGTGCAAATTAATTGCATAAAATTCAAATTTCAGTGTCTATAAAAACAGCTTTATTGGAACACAGCCATGCTCATTCATTTATAATGTCTGTGATTGCTTTTACACTGTTAACAGCAAAGTTGAGTAGCTGCAACTGAGACCATATGGCTCAACCAGCCTAAAATGTTTACTATCTGACCCTTGGTAGAAAAAGTTTTCCAACCTCTGCCTCAGTGTGTGTGATTCCTACAAACAAGGACATTTTCCTACATAACCAAAACACAACGATCAAAATCAGAAAATGAATAGTGACACATTACTACCACCTAATCCACAGACCTCTATTCAACATTCACAAATTGATTTTTTTTTTAAGTTTGTTTATTTATTTATTTAGAGCAAGCATGAGCAGGGGAGGGGCAGAAAGAGGGGGAGAGAGAGAATCCCAAGCAGGCTCTGCATGGTCAGTGTGGAGCCGAGCCGACACAGGGCTCAAACCCACAAACCATGAGATCATGACCTGAGCCCAAACCAAGAGGAGGATGCTTAACTGACTGAGCCACCCAGACACCCCCACAAACTGTTCTAATAATGTCCTGCACAGCAAAAAAGGCCAACCTAGGATCCCATGTTTGCATTCAACAACAGCTCCCCAGTCTCCCCTTGACTTTTATGACACTACACTTTTGAAGGTTACAGGCTATTGATTTTTGTAAAATGTCCCTTAATTTGGGCTTGCCTGATATTTCCCTATGATTAGATTCAGGTTTTGTTTTTTTGGCAGAATATCTCAGAAGTAATGCAGTGTTCCTTTCAGTGCATCTCTTATCAGGTGGTTCATGATTTTAATTTGTCTCATTAGTGGTGATGTTAATTTAATCACTCAATTATGGTGATATTTCCCAGACTTTTCCAATGTCAAGTTACTAGTTTTATCATTGTAATTAATAAGTATTTTCTGGGTTTTCTCTACTTCAATTATGGAAATTCTATTTAAAGTAGTAATTCAAATGCCACCTCCTTCCAGCTTTTCTAGATCCTCAATTTCTCACTCCCCTACATTGCTAGAGCCTTTTGTACCTTAATCAGCATTTAATTCTGCCATGAATGACAGTTTACTACTAATTAACCTCTCCAACAACCCTACGGTTTATAAGTAATAACAGACCAGAGGTGGGGTAACGGTTAAAAGAGTTCAAAGACCTAGATTTGAATCCTAACTTTGTCACTTAATAACTATGTACTTCAAGTAAGTTACTGCACTCCTCCAAATCTATTTCCTCAACTGGAAAATGGAGTGAGTAATCTCCACTGCATAAAAAGGTATGAGACTTAGGGGCGCCTGGGTGGCTCAGTTGGTAGAGCATCCTCTTGATTGTCCGTCAATCAAGAGTTGAGTGTCCAATTCTTGATTTTGGCTCAGGTCATGATCCCAGGGTTGTGGGATCAAGCCCTGTGTTTGGCTTCATGCTGAGCGTGGAGCCTCCTTGGGATTTATTCTCTCTCTCTCTCTCTCTCTCTCTCTCTCTCTCTCTTTCTCTCTCTCTCTCTCCCCCCCCCACCCCCACCCCAGGCTCAATAAATGTTAACAAGCATTATATTTTAGCCATTCTTTTTTTTTTTTTTTAATGTTTATTTTTGAGAGAGAGAGAGAGAGAGTGCACAGGCACAAGTGTGTGATCAGGGAAGGGGCAGAAAGAGAGAGGGAGACAGAGAATCTGAAGCAGGCTCCAGGTTCTGAGCTGTCAGCACAGAGCCCCCTGCAGGGCTCGAAACCACAAACCACAGATCATGACCTGAGCTGAAGTCGGATGTTTAACCGACAACCACGCAGGCACCCCTGGCCATTCCTGAATACAGGGACCTGTATTCCTTGTCCCTAGCTGCCAATGCCTAAGATAGTACCTTGCATAAGTAGAAGTGGATAAATGTTTCAAATATTTAATTCTGAGATAGTGATATTTATCTCAAGTAAAGGACTAGCTCTAAAACTTGTAACTAAATGTAAGTATAGTAACTTTCATGTGCATAGAGATTCTTTTTACTTCCAAAGAGCTATCACATCTGTGCTCATTTCATTCTCCCAAGATCCATGAAATCGCACACATTTTTAGAAAAGGCTGCTAATGGAACAAACCAAGCTAATGTCTACTCCAGAGTCATTGCACTCATTCTCTTCTCAAATGCTCTTCCCTTGGATATTATACCGTGTTCCTTCATTTTACTCAGGTCCCTTCCAAAATGTCACTCTCTGACAATGTCACTCTAAAATAAAAATAGTCCTCCCTGGGGCGCCTGGGTGGCTCAGTAGGTTAAGTGTCCGCTCCTGATTTTCGGCTCAGGTCAGGATCTCACGATTTATGATATCAAGCCCCTCATCCGGCTCTGTGCTGGCAGTGTGGAGCCTGCTTGGGCTCTCTCTCCCTCTCTCTGCCCTTCCCCCACTCTTTCTCTCAAAATAAACATTACAACAAATATAGTCCCCCTACACACATTCTCCAACCCCCGACTTTCACTGTTTTATTACTATTAGCACTAGTCCCTCCTTCACATGTATCTGTTCACGTCATTTTCACTATCATCTCCTCAACTATGATTTAAACAAAATCGTTTGTTTGTTTGTTTGTTTTTTCACTTAGAACTGTGTTGGCACAAAACAATACCTCGGTAAGTATCTGTTGAATGAATGAATGCCTCCTACAAGGTACAGAGAAGATAGCTGACTTGCCCACAGTTGCACAAAACTAGTGACCAAACTTCACTGCAGCTTCCCGCTACAGAATAAGGACGGAGGGAGCTTGGTAGAGAAGAAGTGAAGAAGGCAGAAATGGAAGAGGGATGAGATGGGACTGGACAGTAAGACAACGATCTCTGCCCAGGAAAGGAACTTTATGCACGGTCGACATTGAGGGAAGCCCGGAATCGAGGTGCGGGCTGTGGGGGGGGGGGCGTCTCTTTCCCTTTCTTGCTCCACGCTTGTTTACCCATCTGTAAAGCGAAAGGGGCAGAAAGCTTACAACGACCCTTCCAGATCTGACATTGTTTAATTTCTCATCCCAGCCGGAGCAACTTGCCCCTGATGCTGACCCCGCGCCAGCTCACCTGCCGCTCTCCCAGCCAAACGCTCCCAGTCCGCTGCCGGAGACCGCGCTTCCGCCCCACGCCGCCGCACCGCTGCGCCCGCCGTTCGGAAGGACCCCGCAGACGCGTTTCTGCTCCGGGGACAGTCCTTTGCCTGAGGGCCTGCTGGGAGGAATGCCAGCCGCGGACCCAGGAACCGAGGAGGTGGCGTCGTGGGTCCCCAAACCAAGATGTGGGCTGCTTCAAAGAGACTGAGGCCTGAGGAGGCACGAATCTGATCAGGCGCCTTGAAGACACCCTGAAAGGGGGGGGGGCCTTCGGGACGATCACGTGGCCAGGCTGTTGGGGCAGTTGCTGAGCAACTACAGCTGCTGGGCGTGGTCCACGTTGAGCTGTGCTGTTCTGGTGTATCTGGGGATTCCCAAAGAAAGCGAGGAAACCAAGGCCTGAGCTCCTGGGGTGGTGGGCAGGGGCGGGGGAGCGGGTTAGTTTGTTCTCTTTCAATGATTGGGGAGGGCTCAGAACTGGACAGGCGCCAGAACACCTGAGTTCAGTTCCTGGCCTGCCCAGACCCCTTCTAGGTATTCAGCTTACCCACGCTGGGGTGGAGCGGAAGGGCTAAGGGGTTGGTCCATACCTCCTGCTTCCCTGCCCTAGGGCTGTTGGTGATGGCTCCGCCACAAAGTCTGGCACAATGCAGCAAAAGTTTGAGGTTCAGAGAGGTCTCAGCAAGTA
Organism: Leopardus geoffroyi; assembly: GCF_018350155.1. Lineage (NCBI taxonomy): Eukaryota > Metazoa > Chordata > Mammalia > Carnivora > Felidae > Leopardus > Leopardus geoffroyi. The sequence continues at coordinate 43,038,149 of NC_059330.1, forward strand.
AATGCCAGAGCCCGGACTAGAACCCATGTAGAGGATTTTTCTGTAGAACGGATCAATCAGCCTCACATAAGCAGAGGTTGCAGAAGTACAGTGGCAGAACTGAAGAGGTTGCTCAAGTATCTAGGGACCTGTGCTCCAGCCCTGTTCTGGACGGAGGGATTTGGGAACTGGGATCATAGAGCCCCTTCCTCTGCCACTTCTGCTTCATTTCCTGCTCAGTCATTGCATCTGGTTTGGGTGGAAAGTATCATTCCCCATTAAAAACATTTAATGAGGGGTGAAATTTTATCCCTGGGCTCAAGAGTATAGTTAACAGTAGTTCTGCTTCTGTGGGAGGTCCTCTGTCATAGCACCTCACTATAGAGTGAGCCCATATGGAATGGTGACGGGACTGAATCCTGAGACCCAAATGTCTCTTCAGCAGAAGCACCAAAATTAAAATATTTTTAGAGGCAGAGAACAAAATTAAGACAAGGCTCCAGGGGCGCCTGGGTGGCTCAGTGGGTTAAGCGTCTGACTTTGGCTCAGGTCATGATCCCGTGGTTTGTGAGTTCAAGCCCCATGTCCGGCTATGTGCTGACAGCTTGGAGCCTGGAGTCTGCTTCAGATTCTATATCTCCCTTTCTCTCTGCCCCTCCCCCCTCACACTCTGTCTCTCTCTTCTTCTCAAAAATAAATAAACATTAAGAGAAAATATTCTAAAGACAGGGCTCTAAACTGAAAGTCAGTACTCTGTACTTTCCGTGACAAGTCTTAAGCAAGTTCTCACTGCAACTCCGCTCCCCCTGTAGAGAATTAGATTTTTTTGAGAGAGAGAGAGAGAGAGAGAGCATGCGTGAGGAGGAGAGGGGCAGAGAGAGACAGAGAGAGAGAGAGAGAGAGAAAATCCCAAGCAGGCTCCACGCTCAGCAAAGAGCCCGACTCGGGGATCAAACGCACGACTGCAGGATCATGACTTGAGGTGAAATCGAGTCAGACACTCAACTGACTGAGCCACTCAGGGGCCCTGAGTGTTTTTGTAACACCATCCAACAAGATAAGTGGAAAGATATCCAGAGTACTTTGGGATTTTTGTAGGCTGGCAAAGAATGCAGACACATCCTCCTCCCTGATATTGACCCTCCACGATGTCCATTTCCTCTGCCTTCCTGGAAACAGATCATGGAAAGGAACAACATCATTGATTTCAAGGCTTTGGAGAAAGAGCTGCAGGCTGCACTCGCCGCTGATGAGAAATACAAACGGGAGAATGCTGCCAAGTTACGGGCAGTGGAACAGAAGGTGGCTTCCTATGAGGAGTTCAGGTTCGCTTAATGCTGTTTTTCTCAGCTCCTGTTACTATGTGGATGAGTGTGGATAAGAGCATGTGTTTTGAAGTCAGACAATTCTGGGCTCAGTCCTGGCCCTACCTTCTGCTACGTATCTGATCTTGTGCAAGTTATTTAACCTCTCTGAGCTTCCATCCCTCATCTGTAAGAGAGAGTAACTATTGTTACGATTAAATAAATAATTACATGTAAGATTTTGAGCATAGTGCCTGGCACATTGGGAGGTGCTCAAAAGCTGTCAGCTATTGTTGCTGCTATTATTATTGTCATATTGGCTTGTTGATAGGTTTAGTCTCTATTATGCAAAGTCTAGCCACTTCACATCCACAGATAACATTAAGTCTGTCCTCCAGTCTCTGGCTTTTGCCCACAGGGGTATTGTCCTTGCATCACATCTGAAGCCACTGGAGCGGAAAGACAAGATAGGAGGAAAGAGGACTGTGCCCTGGAACTGTCACACTACTCAGAGAGGGACCTCCCAGGAGGAGGCCACTGAAATCTCCCAGGTGGGTGAGGCCCAGCCTCTTCAGCCCAGTAGGATTCTCTGCCCAAACCTCTAATCCTGTCTCCTTACCACCCATACTTCTTCCTTATTCTCATGTTAAACCAACAGAGGCAGGTTTCTGCCTCCAATCCCAGAAAGAAAAGCAACCAGCAGGTGGTGAGGGTGAGTTAAACTGGGTGGAACAAGTCGGAAAGGTGGGCCAGGCAGGTGTCCTCCACGACTAGTCCTTTGACTTACACTCCCAGACAAGACTGGAGTTGTTCTGCTCCCAGGTTTTACGGTAGGTAGTATAATGATCCTGTGGCACTGTTGGGAGAGAGGCCCAGCCTGTCAGATTCTTAACACTCACCTTGAATTCCTTTCTCTCTTTCTGAGGTTTCCATCATCCCTCTGCCCTGCTCAGAGTAAAGCCTGACTTACTCTCATAGAGCAGGGCTATGTCCGCATTCATCAGTGGGAACATCCCGGTACAACTGAGATTCTCAAATCATGGCTGGGTTCCTTGGGACCCTCCCTCCCTGTCCCATTCCCAGTTCCCTCATCTGAAAACCAAGCCTACGGGGACCACAGCCTACCCAGTGCTCAGAGAGCAACACTAGAGCTAAGATGAAAATCCACAGTCTCCCCTCACTGTCACTGTCTCAGTGTCGCAGAGCAGCTGGGAGAACTCTGGATTTCCTTTCCTTCCTTGTGATCCAGGAGAAAACACTTCTCCAGCCCGAGACCTCCGCAGAGTTCTACCGTGCTTGGCGGCGACACCTGCGGAGTGGGCCAGAGCGCTACCAGGCCCTGCTGCAGCTCGGAGGTCCAAAGCTGGGTCACCTCTTCCAGATGGACGTGGGGTTCGGACTTCTAGGGGAGCTGCTGGTGGCACTGGCCGAACACGTGAGGCCAACCGACCGGTTGGTGGTGCTAGGGATCCTGCGCAGCCTGGCCAGCACCGGGCGCTTCACCCTGAACCTGAGCCTGCTGAGCCAGGTGGAGAGAGAGGCCTGCAGAGGCCTGTTTCAGAAGCTGCAGGCCATGAGTACTCTCAGACCCACAGAGGAGGAGGAGGGGCTCGGCCAGGAGGAGGAGCAGGGTCTGGAGGAGCAGCCTGGTGAGATCCAGGAGGAGGAAAGGCTCTTGCAAGAGTTGCTGGGGGTGTACCAGGTGGATTGACCGGACCAGTTGCCTCCAGAGCCCCCCAGTGGTCACTGGAGGCTTTTTCTGCTTGTTGTCCTGGGGGCTCTGCAGGACTGTAATGAGAAGCCCACACCTGATTTCCTTCTCAGCTTGGAATTTTCAGAGCAAATAAAGGAATCGAATCTTCCTGACTTTTCCAGCCCCTTGGTGGCTCAGTATTCTGAACTATGTAGATCAGCAGGATGGTCAAGGGCCTAAGAACTTGAAAGAGTTTTGCTTCCCACCCTTTCTCTGCCAAACCTCTAGCCCATGGCCATGAGAGATGAGTGTGGGCCCAACCAGAGGCTGGCTATACCAGTTAAAGCCTCCACTCAAAAAAAAAAAATGAAAAACCAAAATCATTAATCTTCTGTGGTAAACAAACACTGATCTCCATAGCTCTTAACAAGAACACCCCAACAAATGATTGGACATTTAATCGACAAATAATCAAAGGCTACCTCCTTTGAAGTAAGGTGTTTTCCTCAGGGACTGAATTCCTGTACAGGTTGGGCCTGGGAAAGCCCCCAAGCAATCAGGTTAAGTCTGGCCAGCCTCCTAGGCTGCACATCTGGCCAGATGTGCCGGCGGGTGGGTTTTCCTCAACTCCTGGATTAACCAAAGAGAAATCCTTTCCACCAAGCACCCAGGCAGGGCCTAGAGCAGGAAGGCAGAGATTTTCCTGTTCTAGCACTTCTCATTCCGGTTTCCCCTGACCCATTCTTGAGTGAGTGCCAGCGTTCTAGAATGGGGAGAGGGCCAGGTTCTAGAATGGTTTTCCCTCACGATCGTATCTGGAACAGGAGAAGGGCATCCTGTACATCAGCTAGGAATAAATTGCCTGGCCTTTGGCCACTTTCTCTGCAGACTCTTGCTTCTCTTCCTGGCTGCCCAATCCTTTCTCACCCTGACAGTGATTTCTAGAAGCCCAGGCCTTTAGTGCCTTGGTTTTGCCCTGCTCCCTCTGACCATTGCCTCCTGCAGGCATGAACCTGGCCCACACCACGGTGCTCCTGTGGGTGTGGGGGAGTCTCCAGGCCTTTGAAATCGTGGAGAAGGAGGACATCTTTCAGAGGACCCCCTGCCCCGCTTTTCTGGTATTTGACAACGCAGCCTACCTGGCAGACATGAGCTTTGAGCTTCCCTGCCGCTGCAAGCCTGAGGAGGTGTCTGCTGTAGTCTGGTACTATCAAAAGCACCTAGGGAGCAGCCACACCAAAGTGCTGACAGACTTCGACGGGCGGGTGCTGACAGAGGAAACCCAGGCGCGCGTGGGCAGTGACATGCTGGTCCGCTTCAGCATCCGCATGTTCAGCCTGTTGGTTTTCCGGGCCCAGCCCGAGGACTCGGGCTTGTATTTTTGTGGCACCCGCAAGGGGGACTACTTCTATGCCTATGATGTGGACATCCAGAGCGGTGAGGGAATGGTGGCCACCTTCAAGGACCTGGGCCAGGAGCCCTTTGCAGACGAGCACCGTGGGAGCCTCCACATCTTCACCGCCTTCTGGGAGTGGACCCCCTGCGACCGCTGTGGGGTCCGTGGGGAGCAGTGGCGCATTGGCCTCTGCTACTTGAGGAGCCCAGATCTCTCCCCACGCTACCAGAAGACGCTGCCCGATGTGGTGTCCTGTGGTTCACAGGCCGTGCCCTGGAAGCTTCGGGCCACGGCCAGGGAGCACACGCCCGAGCTACTGGTTCAGAGCTGCGTGGTGCCCTGTGAGAAGAAGACGACCCAGCAGGGCGTGATGGCCATCTTCAGTTACGTGTCCAAAGTGGGCAGCCGGCCCTGGGTGCCTCAGGTGCCCATTCAGTTTCACCAGCAGAGGCTGGGCCACGGACTCATCATCTCCTGTCCCGGGGCCCGGCCGGAGCACGCCGTGGCCTGGGACAAGGACCGCCAGTACCTCTACCGAACGCAGTACCTGAAGGGCGTCAACAGGTCCATGAGGGTGTTCATCGACCACGGCAACCATCTCCACATCCGCTTCACCCAGCTAAGTGACCGGGGCATCTACTATTGCTGGCGGCAGGGGGTGCAGGTCGCTGGGTTCCGACTGGGTGTCACGTCTCAAGGCCGCTACCGGCCCTCATTCTCGGACCCTGAGACTCGCTCCGCCATGGAACTGACCCTGATAGGCTACCTGTTCATCACGGCAGTCTTTGTGGCCATTCACCTCTGTCGTTGCTGCTGTTACTTATTTCGCTGTTGTCCCAACTTCTCCCCCTAGGCCCCCCTCTTCCCCAGCTCTGAAGACCAGTTGTGCTCAGATGTGTCTGTTAAATGATACCGGATGCCTCCGGGTGGGCATCCTGGGCTGGGACGTGTGGCAAGGGGTGGGGGGTGTGGATAAATCTGTTAGTTACAACCTGCTCCTTGGCAAGTGGGGAAGCCTGAGGCAGGTAGGAGACAGGGGACTGAGGCCGGTACAGAAGTGGCCAGAGTGCACGTCTTCTGACATCATGCTCAGAGAAGGAAGAAGTGAACGTAATATTTATCAAACAGCCTTTTTGATGTTGGCATCGTGTTTGAGGTGCTTTATTTTCTTGCCTTCGAGGATTGCCCAGTGGGTACTGGTTGAATTGGGGGCAGCAGGGAGAGGAAAAGGGAGCCTAGTACCTGTCCTCTTTCCCTTCCTCCTCAACCTTGACCCCAGACTGGCAGGTAGAAATGTCAGGTTTAGGAATAAAGGTAAAAACTAGAATGGGGAAAAATGCAGGAGGAAAGTGGAGGTCAAAGTTAGGGCTTTCCCAGGACTGGGGACTGGGTGAGAAGAGGGGTAGAGGGATGGAGGGGGGAGGGGGGAAGGGCACCAGGGCTGCCATGTGGAGCAGGATTGGAGGTGGGATTTGTCCTGTGGCTGCTGCCACAAATGGGGTTTGGGGTCTCAAGATGATCAGTAATAAGAAGCAAGTTGAATCTTGTCCAAGGCTACTTCCTGCCCCCTCCCCCAGCCCCAGCCTCTCCTGAACAGATCCAAGTCCACTCCCGGGAAGGACATAGCAAATGTCTTTATTTACTTCAGTGACTAAAGGCTGCATGGTGCCCTCAAGGTTGAAGGTTAGCAACAGTGGGTGGCTGGGAGGGAGGGGGAAAGGGCACCAGGTCTTAGAAAAAGGGAGGGACTCTCACTTCTCTGGCCTTAACAGGGTGAGGGGGACACTGGAGCAGGCCCTCTCGGCCCTATTTCCGGACACAGAGAGTCCTGTGCCTGCCCACCCCAACCCCAATCTTCCCATGGAGCGGTGCAGGTGCTCTGGGTGGAAGTGTCTGCCCTGCACAGCCCCACCTCCAGACTGCAGGAACACAAACCATGTTCTTTACTCTGCTCATGCCTCCCATTTTCTAAATTATAAAATAGGGTGCTACCTACAATATGGGGATACATTTTGTATTTGATAAAAGGCGCTTGGGTTAGGGAAAAGCAGTGGGTCACTGGAGGGTGGAGAATGTCAGATATGTGGCAGTGGCTTCACTCAGCAGCCTTTGCTGGGGTCTGGAGGCAGCAGCAGCGTTGGCTTAGAGGTTGGGTGGAGGGATTATGCAGCAAGAAAGGAGCCTTTAGAACTGGGACAAGGTGTGCCCTGCCCCCGGGGCCAGCAGCCCCCCTCTCTCTTATTTCAGCATTTTCAAGAGGATGAGTCACTTCCTTGATTCCCACAACCCAGAGGCCAAGTGTAACTGGCCATCCACAACCCCCATCTCTGATGTCTAGCATCATCCCAATGGCCTCCAACATCTCCACCTGCCTCCCCTCCAGCATTATGGAGGGAGGACTCCTGGGCTTGACCTCTCTGTACCCAACCTAGAGGTCAAGCAGCTCCCCTCTACTCCTTCTCAGCACCCCTTCCCTCTCCACTTACACTATAGATCCCCCAAGTCCTGAGAATCAAGCTCCCACATGCCCATGGCATGCCGACAGGGTGCCCACGTGGCAGCTCAGTGGGACTGAGACACTTGAATCATCACCCAGGAGGCCCTTCTGGGATCTGGGCAGGCCAGGTATTCTGTTCGGTGATTACTCCAGGTGGCAGGATGGCCCCACCCACTCTCAGACTGCTCGGGGTCAGTCTAGAAGAAGAAACCTCTGTGGGGATTTCCCTTTCCTGTCCCAGGGTCTCCTTTTTCTCCAGCAGCCTGAGGACACTCAAAGGTCCACTTCCCAGGTACCCTCAGGGACCTCTGGCTCCGCCAACAGTTGCCATGACAATGGGGAGTAGGGAAATCCAGGTGATTTATTGGGGCCCCTACCTTCCCCCACTTCTCTCCTTCCTCCTAGTTCCAACCCAAGCTGCTCACCCTTTGGGGTGAGTGCCTTGTTAGTGGGAGTTACTGGGTGCAGGGGGCAGGGGGTGCAGGCCTAGTACTGACAGAGCTTAGGGCAGCGAGCTGGCATAGAGACCGAGGGATGAGGGGAACAGCTGGGGTGGGTGGGAACTCGGGTCTGGGGAAATCAGCTATCAGAGACGGGGACAGCAATCCCATCTCCTGCTCAGGCCTCTCACACTATGGGGTAGGGGCCACCTTGGGGGTCCTGCCTCACATCACATCCTTGTGCTCCTGCTTGGACTCCTTAATGACCTGCAGGGGACAGAGAAGCGCACAGCACATTAGTTAGGGGCCCACACAGACATCAGGCCCACTACCGCTAGGCTATGTGACCTTAGACAAGTCCCCAGCTTTCCTGGGTCTTTCTTTTCTATGCTGGGAACCAGAATTCTCCCATGCAGTTGTCAGGAAATGAGGTAACACCTGTAAGCACTTAGCACCATGCCTGGCACATGGTGGCCTGGTATGGTAAGATTAGCCAGTACGTTGCTGGCACGATGGCAAGGCGGTTATGCCAAATCCCCTCTTCCCTTTCCTTTGGCGGGTTCCTTTTATCAAGCTGGAAACTGAAAGATGGGAGTGAAAACTGCTAACTTTAATTTTCTTCTTCTCTCCCCCAGGCCTGGTGCTGGGGGCATCTGAGTCAGGGTGAGACGGGGGAAGACCCGTCAGTGCCTAGGCACCCAGGCTCCCTAGAACTGCCAGTGGAAGGGATAGGGAACTGAATTACATCCAGGTTCCTTCCCCTCTTCCAGAGCCTCCCTGGGAAGCTTTTCCGAGTGATTGAGAACCTTCTCTGTGCCAGTTCAGGCTTTTTTCCAAAGCCTGGCTTCGAAAATTCCTGGAGGCAGCCAGAGCCTGATGGGGCCAGAATCTCAGGTCTGCCCTCCTTACCTCTCCATCCCGCATCTCCACGGTCTTTACCACAATGTTCCTCTTAAGGTGGCCTTCTGACACGGACTTGGTGTCCAGGCTGGTTTCTGCAGACATGGGGACAAGAGGCCTGTGGGCTCTTGTGTCACTAGACATTTTCCCCTACCCCCAACTTCTCTATGAAACCCACAATCATGAGGATTGAGTATGAAAGTCTATCCCAACCAGGCAGAGAGGGCCTAGGATCCTTCATTATTGTTATTTTTTTAATTTTATGTTATTATTTCCTAATATGAAATTTATTGTCAAATTGGTTTCCATACAACACCCAGTGCTCATCCCAACAGGTGCGCTCCTCAAATATTATTTTTATTTTAGAGAGAGGAGGAGAGAGCACAAGCCAGGGAGAGGGGCAGAGGGGGAGAGAGAGGGAGAGAGAGAGAGAGAGAGAGAGAGAGAGAGAGAGAGAGAAATGCAAGCAGGCTCCACACTCAGTGTGGAGCCCAATGTGGAGGTTGATCCCATGACCCTGGGATCATTACCTGAGCTGAAATCAAGAGTCGGACGCTCAACTGACTGAGCCACCCAGGTGCCCCGGGCCTAGGCTTTTTCAAAGGAGATGAAGACCCCCAGAGTCCCCATGGTGCTAAGCAAGGCCTGGCTGCTCCATCCAGTGCTCTGCTCACTTTCCTGGCCTGGCTGCATTTCAGTCCCTCTGCAAGCCGTCACCTGGCACCTGGCTTTCTGACCACCCAGCACTGTGCCAAGGAAGGAGCACATGAGCTTTGAAATCAGGCAGGCCAGAGCTCAAGTCCCAGCTCAGCCACAAGACTGTGGGCAAGTTAATTTAACTCTTCCAGCCTCAGTTTCCTAATCTGCAAAATGGGGATGATGGGGTCTACTTCTCTAGGTGGGAATGAGGAGTCCTTTAACTGAAATAATGTATGTTAAGTGACTAGCATGTTATTAGTGCTCAATACTCGTGGGTCCCTTTCCCGTTCCTGTTCCTCTCTTCTACCTCCCTCTGCCAATTCTCTGGGCCCTACTGACCCTTTACTGTTTGGCACCTGGCAATATTACCTCGACGACCCACTCTGCCTGGTTAAACCTCTGATACTGAACTAAGCCCTGGGGGATACACATATCTACTGTTCCTAAATTTCTGGAGCAGATTTTTTTTTTCCTTAGACAAGAATCATTTGAGGGCCACTTACAAGTAAGAAGTCATTTAGGTCCCCCCCCCCCCCAGAGAGGAAAATGTAACATGTCACACTAATATTTAAAATTAAGAGCAGGGAGCATAAAACTTTATCCACTACGAGAGCAGCAGTCCAGGGGGAAATGATCCTTTTGGGCTGAATCAGCACTGAGCTGAGCCATGGAGCCTTGGGGACAGACGAATCAAGCAGAGAACCTGGCCATTGGGCACAGCAAGACCCTAGGGGCCTCCCGGTGATGGGGAAGAGGAAAGGCAGAAGCTGGCGTTTGTTCAGAGGCCCCAGAGCATCTCATCTGAGCACCAGAGGACATATCACTTTGAACACCAGCCAGCTCTGCTAGTTTAACCTACATTTACTCTGTGCCAGGTCCTGGGCTGGGCACTGAGGTTGCTGGGAAAATGACACAAGCTTGGCCCTTTAGGGAAAAACCTGGGAGGAGGAAGCCCGAGAGGGCAGGGAAAATGGGCTTGGTGAGGCTTGTTCCCCGACAAGCTGAGAAAAGCACTGTGTCTGAGAGGCAGGCTGCTAACCGAGAGCCGGCGGGGCTCCATTTACAATCTGGTGAGCCTGTATTGGTATAACTTGTATTGTGAGCCTTTTGAGATGTCTTGTGACCTTGTGACTTTCCCCTTCTTTGGTGCTTTTGCCCCCTGTAGTGACAAGCAGTTAAAAAAACAAAAACATAAACATAAAACACTGAGATGGGCAGAGCTTGCTCAGGGATCTATGGATAGGACGGAAGTTGAGACCTTCACCCAGTTCTGCTATAGGATGGGGCGCAGGGTTAGGGAGCAGGACACAGGGCAGAGCAGGACAGGAGCAGCTGCGGGCCCCACCTGGAATGCCCTGGGATACTGTGTTCTGGCTGGAAGCTCTGTGGTGAATTATGAAGGCCCCCTGGGCCCCTTTGCCCTGGTCCTTGGCCCCACGCCAGAGCAGCAGCCCACACAGGGCAGGAAGCGGGAATCCAACACCCTGCCCACAGGGCCCTGCTCTACTGACCTCGGATCTGCAGGTTGGAGAAGGTCTGCACGGGAATAGTGATGCTGAAAGACAGCAAAGGGAGAAGAGTGACTGGGCTACCCAAGGTCATCCCCAGGTCAGGTCCCAGTCCAGGGTTATCGTGACAGCCTGAGGCCCTTCTCCTTGCCAGGAAAGGCTCCGCCCATCCCCTGGCTTTCCCCAGCAGCCAACATGCTCTCTGGGGCTGCAAGAGTCTGCAGGGGGCTGGGGTATTGTCTGGGAGGGGAACATGTCTTTTGGAAGGACAGTGGAGGCCCAGAAGATGGCAGAAGGGAGGAGGAAGTGGTGAAGAAAGTTCCGAGGAGGCAAAAGAGGTCAGTCGAGGGAAGAGAAGTTCAGTCTTCATTGGGAGGGTGGGGAGCGAGCCTTTTAGTTTGGGGGGTGACCCAAGTCCTTGCCCTGGGATCTCATGGATTGAATTGAATCCATTCATTCATTCACCAAACATTTATGGAATATAACTGTGTGTTAGGCCAGCACTGTGCTGGGTACGGGGATAGGAGGGGCCTGGACGCAGGCTGTATAAGGCAGTCCCTGAAAGGAGCAAGGAGAGACCAGGGAGGGGCAGCAGGGAGGATTGACTCCCTATAGGGCTCACCGGTTCTCCTCGCCCTCCAGCAGCTTCCTGTAGGTGGCGATCTCGATGTCCAGGGCCAGCTTGACGTTCAGCAGGTCCTGGTACTCCTGCAGATGCCGTGCCATCTCGTCTTTGAGGCTCTGCCCTTCCTCCTCCAGCCGGGTTAGTGCCTCCTGGTAACTTGCCGCCTCCCGCGCGTGGCGCTCATCCTGCTCCCGCATCTGCCTCTCCAAGGACTCGTTCTGTGGGTGGAGCGGGCTGGTGCCTCGGGGTAGAGTCACACCACCCCCACCCATCCCAACCAGGACCCCTGCCCTGCCTCTGCCCGCCCCCCCCCCCCCCCCCCCCCCCCCCCCCCCCCCCCGCCAAGTAACTTTTCAGAGCTCCAGCCCTCAGTCCTGGTGCCCGCCCCTGGCCCTTCTCTCCAGGCTGCAAGGCTGCAAGGGTTGCAGGACCCCCCCTCCGGCTTGCCCACACCCGCTGAGGCCCCACGCTCACTGTGCCGCGCAAGGACTCCAGGTCGCAGGTCAAGGCCTGTAGCTGGCGCCGGTAGTCGTTGGCCTCGTGCTTGGCCTGGCGGAGCAGCTCAGCGTTGCGGGCTGCGGCGTCGGTCAGGTCTGCAAACTAGTGGGGAGAGGATCCTAAGCGGAGGCGCAGCTGGGCTGCACGTCTGGGGCGCACGTCTGGGCGGGTGGGAAGGCATGGTCTCTGGGAAATCAGGGAGATGGGCAGGACCCCAGGCTTGGTGTCCAGGTCTCCCCCAGGACTTTGGCTCTGGGTGGGATTATTCCCATAGATGGAGACCCAGGGAGGGAGGGCACACAACGCCCTGTAGGTCTCCCTCACTGAGCACAGTGCTTGGGCAGGGGACGACTGAACAGATGGTATTTGCCACAGAATCCAGAATCTCCTGGGTTGGCAGCTCTATCCAGGAGCCTGAACCCTGTCCTTCTCTGCTGTGGACAGGGGGTTCTGGTGAGCAGAACCCCGGTTCTAATAGCCCTCTCTCCCCCCAACTTGGAGTGAAGCTCTCATGGCTCCATCAGGCCTTGACCTGCCCAGAACCACCACTGGCTTCTGCCACTGATACTCCTCAGCTTGGACCCTGGACTAGCATCCCCGGGCCACTGCCCCTCCGTGCTTTCTTGCACTCAGAATGCCCCTTCCCTCTTCTCTTCAGGTCCTTAGGCTGCCAGTCTTGCCGAGCCCAAATGCCCTCCCTTTGACAATATCCACCCACCCGCATATAAACTCTGCCCAGCAGTGTTCTCTCTAGACACCATATTTGGGTGCACATCACATCTCCCTGGTCGAACATGTCTCTGTGTCCTGGGCAGTGCTGACAGGCAGTGGATACTCAGTAACCCAGGACACAGCAGAGGCATCAAGAATGAAGGCTCCCAAGGGCAATGGGTAGGGTTAGACACCCGGTTCTACCATTTAGGAACCGTGTGACTTTGGGCAAATTAGTTAATCTCTCTGGACTCCAATTCTCTCATCTGTCAAAGAATAGTACCTTCTTCATAGTGAGTAAGATAATGCCTGCAAAGCACAGGGCCTGGCACACAACAATGTTGGCTAGCAATAATAGTAGCAGGAACAGTAATAATGATAATAACAGTCATGATAAGTACTTATTGGAAGTTATGACGTCTGTGTGGCCCTGGGCAAGTCACCTCACTTCTCTGGTGAAGGTCAATCACCCGAAGAGGATCCTCTCCCAGCCTTCTCCACCCCATTCCCCCATTCTTTTGTATGGAGCCAGGAGGGCTGCCTGGAGGAGGCAGGCTGGCCCACAGTCAGGGCTACCTTGGACCGATACCACTCCTCTGCCTCATGCATGTTGCTGGCCGCCATTGCCTCGTACTGCGTGCGGATCTCTCTCAGGGCTGCCGTGAGGTCCGGCTTGGCCACGTCCATCTCCACATGGATCTGCTGCCGGGCCAGCTGCTCCTGGAGTTCCTGCACCTCCTGGCCAGGATGAGAGAAGGGATGCCAGGGCTTGGGCCCAGGCCGCAGCTGGGGTTTCCCCACAATGCTATGCCCTTGTCTGCCTGCCCCGTGGACCCTGACATTGGCTAAGGGAAATGGGACAGTCCTAGTTAGAGGCAGTGGCATGGCACGGGCTAGGTGAGGCAGAGGGTCATTTGGGGGCCTCATGGTGTCCCCCTCCCAGGTTTGGCCAGGCAGGAGCACTGCAAGTGTGCCTGTGGGTTTCCAGGTTCCATGGAGTCGTGGATTCCTAATCCGTAATCTGAAGTCAGAGCTCAGTGGTGTCTTTTAAAAATGAATAGCTCTCACTTAAATGGAGACAGGTGGCAGTGGGGGTGATGTCAGAGAGACTGACTGTGTGACCTCAGCAAGTTCTTTAACCTCTCTGGGCTTCGGTCTCCTCCTCTGTGAGAAGGAGATAGTACTGGAAGGGTTTCTACCTCACGGGGCTGTAGTGAAATAAAAAATGAGAGAGACAAGGCCTGTTATAATTCTCAGCAAGTGGGGTGAGTGTGTGAGAATCTTACCAGGGGCTGAGGATGCTCTCTTGTCTCTGTCTCCTCAGCCTCTCTGTCTCTCTGTCTCTCTCTCTCTCTCTCTTTCTCTCTCACTTTTGTTCTGTCTTTGTGTATTTCTCAATCTCACCCTCTCTGTCTCCATCGGCTTCAACCTCGGTGTTGGCCTTACCTCCTCATGGATCTTCCTCAAAAACCGGATTTCCTCCTCCAGAGATTCAATCTTCCTCTCCAGATCCAGACGGGCTAGGGTGGCTTCATCTGCCTCCTGGAGTAGGGAGGGTGCAAAAGGCTGCTGGGACCCCAGACTCCTCTTCCCCACTCCCTAGCCTTGTCTGATCCCACCTTCTGTGGCTGGGGAGAGCAGCACATTGCTCTGGAGGGCTGGGCTTGGGGGCTGTGCTTGGGTGAGCTGCCCTCAACCTCTTACCCCCCTCCCTTGCCCCTCCCACCCCCCTGACCTGTCGATAGGTGGCCAGGTTGTTTTCGGCCTCCAGCCTCAGGTTGGTTTCATCCTGGAGCCTGGGGTAAGGGGACACATTCCTGGGTCCAGGCTCTTCTGAGGATCTTGGACCCCTGCCCCAGTCTCCCTGGAGGTGGCTGCTAGAGAGACCCTCTACCCCCTCCCCCCACCCCCAGGACCAGTGGAATGGCAAGAGAAGTGAGGGACAGAGGGTCCTAGACAGAGCCTTGACCAGGAGGGTGAGCAGACAAGGGCCTTTGCTTTAACTCATTACTGAGGTGCCTTATCGAGGTTGGTGCACCTGCTCCTGCTCACACAGGCCCCTCTGCCGGCGCACACTCACTGTCGCATGCACAAACACGCTCATCCTCCTGCACTTGAGGGCACACACGCATGCCCTGCCAGCTCAGCAAAACACCGTGTCCCTGGGGTTTCCTCTGACTTTTGGAAATGAGTTTTATTAGAATCTCTGCAAGCTGAAGTGGCCTGACCAGGGTCATAAGCAGGTGACAGGCAGCATCACCTGTGTTCTGAAGCCAGGCCTGCCTGCTCTCTCCCTCACCTCCTTTCCCCCAGAGCCCAGTCCCCCTAGTGCGCACCAGTCTTCTCTTCCTGTTCCTCCTCTGTACGGACCTGGGCTCCACAAGGCCACCAGGCCCTGCCGTGAATGAAGTGCAGAGACCCTGCCTGTGGGGTCCCTGACTCTTCCCACAGAGCTTGCCCCAGTGGGGAGGTGCTGAGAGTGCACCCAGTGGGGAGGTAGGTGCAAAGGGGTCTTTGGGTGGGTCTTTCCCCACCCAGTGAGGAGGTGCAAAGAGGTCTTTGGGAATCAGGTCCCTGAGACTCTAGGCCCCCTCCCAGGGCCCTCCGGTCATCTTGGGGAGCGAGGACAGCCCTCGCCTCCTAGAGGTGGGGCAGCAGAGGGGCCGCGGAGCATGGAGGCAGAGCCCCCTGCCCGAGACCCGGCTGGCCCGCAGTCACTCCTGCTGGAGCTGGCGGGGGGCATCTTCCCTGTTCATGTGGTTCCTTTCCCTGGACCCCCTCCTCACTTCTGCCTCAGGGTGCCCAGGTCCTGCGCCAGATTGTCTCTCTCGACCTCGAGCCGGGCGCTGTTGGCGGTGAGTTGGTCGAGCCGAAACCTTAGCTCCCGCAGCTCAGCCTGGTAGACGTCGGCCAGCTTGGTGGGCTCCTTGGCCCGCAGCTGGTTCAGCTCCGCAGCCAGCGCCTTGTTCTGCTGCTCCAGGAAGCGCACCTTCTCAATGTAGCTGGCGAAGCGGTCATTGAGCTCCATCATCTCTGCCCGCTCACTGGCCCGGGTCTCCTTGAAGCCGGTGTTGAGGGCCCCGGCCAGGGAGAAGTCCACCCGGGCCGGGAGCGGAAGCGGCATCCGAGCCAGGGAGAGGCGGGTGCCCGGCCCCAGGCGGCGGCCGGAGGCCAGGCCTCCCCCCACCATCTCCGAGGAGGAGACGTAGGAGCGGCGAGCGGCTGAGGTGACCCGTCTCCTCTCCATGCTGGCCCAGCTCTGCCCGCTCCTGGGAAGCGAGGGCTTTATGGAGGCGTGGGCCGGCCCGGCACCGCCCAAGCTGCCCCTGGCAACGCC
Source organism: Leopardus geoffroyi (assembly GCF_018350155.1). NCBI lineage: Eukaryota > Metazoa > Chordata > Mammalia > Carnivora > Felidae > Leopardus > Leopardus geoffroyi. The sequence goes on from NC_059330.1 coordinate 43,053,736, forward strand.
CCCTGGCATAGCCTGAGGGGGAGGGGCTGGGCGACAGCTCGGCCATGGGGAGAGCTCTTCTCACCCCACCGAGGTCACTGTGCCCAGAGGCAGGGCCTCCTGGGCACGCCAGCCCCAGCCCGGCCACAGACAGAGGTACTAGTGGGCAGTGCCTGGGGCCGGATGCTGGGTCTGGGGCCCTGACCACTGGGTGAGGAGGCCCTTTCTCTGGGAAAGTGGTCCAAGAAAGAGCTGGACCAGATGACCTCTGACCTGCTTTCCACTTCCGAGATCCCATAACCCAGGCCTTCCCTACTCGGCACTCCTGCTTCAAGTGGCCGCTAAGTGCTGGGACTTTGGCAAAGAACAAACCCAGTTCCTCCACAGCCTCCAGAAGCAGCCTACAGTTACAGTTTCCTGCCTAGCCCCATTCCTAGCAGACTGTTGGACTCCTCCCCTCGGAACACAGGCGTCCCACGTTCCTGCTTTCTCCCCTTTCCCTGAAAGTCTGGGGCTGTGGGCTGGAGTTGGACACCAGCCCTTTGTCTAGAAGGTCAGTGAAAGTCCCTGTCTAGCAGTGGGGGGGGGGGGGGGGGGTGATGGAGGGAACGTGGAAGCCCCAAGGGGGCAAGAGAGGCAGAGGCTGCATTCCCTGGCCTTCTCCTTGGGCCACACTTAAGCTCCTGCCTCAGTCCCACCGGACTCCTGTCCCCCTTGCTCAGCCTCTCTGCACCCCTGCCCGGAGCCGGCCTTGACAGCTGCACAAAGCAGTTATGGATGAGCTGGCTGTCCCGGCTCCTGTCTTTGTTCCTACATCACCCTGTTTCTCTGGCCACCCCTCACCTCATTTTCACATTGGAGATTTATCTCCTTCGAGTTCCCACGCATCTGGCTGAAAGGATGGGAAAGGTCTCTGGGGATGGGTCAGTTTGGGAACCCAGGAGCCGCTGGGCCCATACTAGGTAGCCCAGGGCCTGCGCCCTATAGCCTGACGCTTCAGATCCACCCCCCCCCCCCCCGCTTCTGTTCTGATCCCTCAGGGCCAGAGCCTCACCCAGGCCCCTCACTCATCTGTGTCCTTGGACTTCTGGGAAGCGGGCAGCCTTCCTCTCCCCACCCCCCTGCTGCCCATGCCCATGCCCATGCCTGGGCCTCTGATCCCTTCTCCTGGGCACTTGCTGAATAGAGCCTTGTTTTCCACCACTGGTCAGGGCGCCACTCAGAGAGGGCAGCCCCTGGGGGGCTGTGTTGTCTTTATCCCAAGATGCCAGGCTGTTAGGCAGAGTACAGCCCAAGCCCCCAGCTCAAAGAGCTTCTCGGAAGCATCTGAGGGGGCTGGGGTGCAGTGGGGAGCAGGCTCTGTGCCCACCCCTGACTATTGTGTCTGTGCCAAGGTGAGTCATTCAGTGGGCACAAGGAGAAAGCCCTGGGGTGGCAGGGGGCGGCCAGTCCAGCTCTGCCAGGTCTCCAGCTCTGTAGACAAGGCCTGGCTGCCTGCCCCCTCGCCAGCTCCCAGAGCCCGCTCACACCCCTGAGCTCCAGTCCGGGCAATGCCTCTTACCCCACACTGGGTAGATGCTCTCCATTCGGGCATGTTATGGGCTGCTTGCCGAGGTTTCCCCTGTGAGTTCCAGCACAGAGAGGGGAGGCGAGGGTCCCTAAGTCTTCAGCCACACCTGATCCTGGACCTGAGCAGTAACATGGGGAGGGAAATCTTGAGGAGGGGACGCCCCATGACTTTTGATCCTGCTGAGGATTGGGGAGCTGGGAAAGGTCAGGGGACATTACAAGAAGAACAAGACTGAGGGCAAACCCTCGTCCCCACTACTCTCTGTGTCTGGGAGCGGCTGTCCTTCCAGCTTGCCGGGCAAGTCACAGTGTGCGGACTTCTCTCTCCGTTCCAGTAAAATCTAGTTGAAGGGAGTGCAAAGCCATCTTGGAGGGAAAAGATGTCACAAGAGCAGGAAGGGCTTGGCAGTGAGGCTCACTGAATCGCACCTGTGTGTGTGTGACACAGCACTTGGGCAGCAGCAGAGGGAGGCCCCCCTTCACCCGCTTCGGCCACCTGCCCTGGACCTGTGTCACCCAGGCTTCTCACTCCATCTTCAACCTCCATCTGACCCTAGACCCATCCCCCACGCCCAGCCCTTAACCATCCGAAGATGTCCACACAAGAATCAGGCTGGTTGTGGTCATTTGCCAAACTTTCATTATTTTATATCACACATTCATCGTGGAAAAATCAGAAAACACAGATAAGCAAAACGAAAAAGTTCAATTAACCATGATTTTGCCACCTGGAGATAATAAACACTACCAGATTTCCCCCCACATCTATAAATTTTTTTTTTTTTTACAAGTGGGCTCATGCCGTACAAATTATTTTGTAATTTGTTTTTTTTTCACTCAGCAATATGTTGTGAACATCTTTCCATATCAATAAATATTTATCTACATCATCATCTTAACAGCTGCATGGCTCTCCACTGTATGCATTCATTTGCCCAAGCTTTATTGTTAGACACACACTCGTCCCCCGCCCCGCCTCTCTCTCTCCCTCTCTCTGTTCTAGATCCCACTATGCAGCCCAGTTGCTTCAAACACATGCAGCTCCCAGCATCCCCCACTACTCCCATCCTCCTGGCCTGGCTGAGGCCCCATCTCTGCGGCCCCTCCTCTCCTGCCTCCCTAATCTAAGGGCCTCACCATCCGAAACCTCAAGCCAATCCCTAGACTGATTTCTGGATAGACAGCAGAAAGCTGCAGGCCTTGGAGAGAGGATGCCTGGATGTCCCTCTGCAGGGCCTTCAGCCAAGATGTGCCCCCACTTCAAGCCAAGGTGGGGACAAGATGGTCTCCCACCCCCTATGCCCCTCCCCTGTGTCAGAATCTGCCAGGATGCCCTCCTGCTTACAGGGCCCAAGTGCCTCCTGGGACAGATCAATAGCACACCTGGCCTCAACCCACACACCAGATGCCTAGCATTTTCTAAATTTGCCAGCTTCTAATTCAAGCCACTAGACTGCTGCCCACTGGCTCTCCTTGTGCCCCTGCCCAGTTCTCAGTGCCTGGCACAGCATGGCAGTCAGCAAGCGTGGGTGGGATGAAGAGAACTTGGGTCTCTCTGGTGGACTCCTTGGCCACTACTGAGTCCATCCATCCCATGTGGGCCCCGACCCCGAGGAAGGGAACCAGGCCCTGGTGGCCACTAGATGGCACTGCGCAGCTGCCCAGGTTCAAGAAACAGCAGGGCGCCGCAGAGGGGAGAACATGGGTCTCACAGCTGTAGGTAGAGTTTCTAAAACCCACATTTGTGTCACCCAGAGGGATCACTCCATTTATTCTCTTGAGTTGCTTCTAACTGCTATGACAGTGCCCTCTAGAGGAGAGCAAGGCCATGGGCATTCAATGGCTATGTGATCTTGGATGACTTCATGAACTTTCTCGGAGTCTCCATTTCCACACCTGTAAAATGGGGACTCGCCGCACTTACTTCCAAGGTGGCTGTGAGGATAAAGTCAGTGAAAGCCGGACACAGCAGTTGCTCTACAAACCATAGACTCCATTTAATAACACGTCCCTGTGTTATTTACCTATTTACACGTTAGCAATGGGGCGGGCCTAGAGGGGCCAGAGCTGGGTCCTCCAGGGGGCGCTGGCATGGCACCCCTAGAGGGGTGGGGAAGGGACAGTGTATAGGTACCTCCCCAGGACAGTTACCTGGGAGTATGGAGAGGACACAGGGGGCACCAGCCAGTGAAGAGAGCATAGGAGGCAACACCATTTGCCCCCAGACCACGAGTTGTGTGTGGCTTTGGGTCTGCCAGGTGACAGGTGTGAGTTACCTCTAACTACCCCGGAGTAGCAGTTCCCAGCTTGCTTTCCCGCCTCCCTGACTCCCCCCAGGGGCTCTGTCCCTCCATCCTTGCCCTTCCCCAGCCGTAGACTTGAGGCCCACAACTCCATTGGCTTGAGAGGCTCCGGTGTTTTTATATTTTATTTTATCTTTCTCAAGTAGGCTCCACACCCAACGTGGGGCTCGAACTCACGACCCGCAGATCAAGAGTCGCCCGCTCCACTGTGAGAAGATCTTAGTGTGTCAACATGTCCCATCGGAGTGGGTCTCTCCTGCACCTCAGCCTGAGGCTCCCCAAGGAGAGGGGCCCCATGGATAGGGGCTTCCTGATGTTAGGACCTTTATCTTTCCATCAGAATGGAGTCTCCCTAACAATATGGTCCCTCAGGACACCCTCTCTTCTTGGATGGGAGCTCCCTGATGCAAGTGCTCATGGTTCACCGTCAGACAGGAGCTCCTTGAGGGCAGGGACTGTCTCCCCTTTTAGCCGGAGAATGGCTACCTCAGGCCCCGGCTGGTTCCTTCTCCTGTCATCTGTCAGCCTGTGCCAAGCCAGCTCGGCTGGTGAGAAGTGCCCAACTCCTGTGGCTGGGAAGTGGCCCAGCTCCTGGATGAACCCCCAGACTCCTTCCCCTTCCTCTTTCCTGGCCGCTGTCAGCTCGTGGTTGGAGGCATCAGCTCACTCACCTTCACAGACCCAGGGGCCAGGCTGCGGCCCTGGGGTTAATAAACTTGGACCCTTTCTCTCTCCGCCTCTCCCCACCCTCCCGGGCACTTCAGCCTGCCCCCCACTTTCCAGCGTCTAACCCTGAGACCTGCTTTTTAATTGCTTTCCCCGATCTGTTCTGCTCCCTGCTCCCCTCTGTCTCCCTGCCTGACTGAGTCCCTCTGGGAGGGTGAGAGGCAGGGGCCAGATGTGTCCCTGGTGGGAGGAGAGGGCTGGCAGGCAGCCTGTTATTTCCAATCCAGTGGTCCTCCAAATGGACAGGATGCGCCAGGGAACAGGGGTGGAAAGGCTGTAGGCGAGTTGAAGGGAACACTTAAGGAGAGCTAGAAAATACAGCCATGGTCTCCAGGCCCTGGGGGGGGGGGGGACTCTGGTCGCTTCCTCCCCCTACAACCTCCATCCCAAGCCCTCCGAGGTCCCTCTTCACAAAAGAACCACGGAGGAGGGGAAGACAACCATGAACTAGATTCGGTCTGGGAACCAGGATCCCCCAAGCTTAGCTAAGAGCCAGAGAGGGACATTCCTGGGAAAACTGGGAGACAGATGAGCAGGGGCCTGAGATGGAGGACTGCTAAGTTAGCAGCATGCCCCACCCCCTCTGGTGACAAAGTCCCCTGTGGGGGCCGAGCTGATGGCTGGGGGTGGGAGGACCCAGGGGAAAAAGCGGGGTCCCTCCTGTTGACAGGTCCCAACACTGAAGGAGGTTTGGGCTTACACTTGGGTGAAAGGGACAGGCACCATCCCGACTCCCTGCGTGAAGGGACAATGTCTTGTTCTGTGTCTGCAGCTCCTGGCACTGAGCCTGGTTCTCTGAATCGGACAGGACTTGGTACCCCAGTGTGGGGTCCAGACACCAGCTTCGGGGCCTCAGGTGGGCAAGGAGATGCGTGCAAAGGGCCTGGGAAGAGAGTATTCTAAACTCCCAGAAGTGGAGTGAGGGGCTCTGCCCAGAACCCCAAGGTGAGAGACGCCAGGTGAAGCAGGAAGAGGGGCCTTAGATCAGGCTGGGCTTGCAGTGGATGGGGGGGCCATTGACTGCCGTGTCTCCAGGATGACTCTCTTTATGTAAGAACAATCCAATCTCAGAGCCTCATCGCCGCCCACGGAGGTCAGCTGGGAGCTGGCTGTCAGCTCGCTGCCCCCTCAGCCCCGGCCAGCTCCCTGCAAAGCTGAGACCAGCCAGGCTGCCTCCTGGCCAGCGGGACACCGTGCAGCGAGCACTCCCAGCCCGACCTCCTGTGATTGAGGGCAGGAGCCACACGTGCTTAACTCCATTGGCAGAGTCTTTGTACATTTAATGGGTCACCCGAGAGCATATCTTGCACCATGGAGCCACAAATGTTTGCTGAGCGAATGGCTGGTTGCAGAACATCCTTGTCAAGAGTGACCTCTTCCACTTGCGGGCTGCCCCCAGCCTAGGCAAATTCTGCCTCGTGCGATGGACCCTGTTGTGTGAGGCTTGCCCTTCTGGCCCTCGTTACCAGCCGCCTTGTCCTGTGCCTGCTGCCCCGGTGCTTGCAAGGGTGATGGTGACCATCAAATGAGATAATATATGTGAGGGCCCCAGGAAATGCGCAAGTTATTCCATTTGAATCCAACAGCACTCAGCCAGGTCTCCTAAGGTCAAGGCACCACGCCAGGCCGCTGGGGGCTACAGATGTGGAGCTGTGACTGCTTCTGTGGGAATCATGGAGCATGGGGGGAAAAAACTCATTAAGACTAATTGGAGAGGCGGGAACCCCAGGCACGCAGAAAGAAATGCCTGTTCACTTACTTCTAAAGGCAAACAGCTTGGTGTTATGCGAAGAACCAGACCCTGGTCCGAATCCTGGCCCTGCCACTTGCTGTCTAACCCTGGGCACGTTTTGTTAACCTTCTTGAGTCTCTTTCCTCATTATACCTCATAAGGTCGCAAAGTTTTGTGAGATGCCTGCAGCCGGGCAGGACCCAGGGCGCCTCTTCTGTGTTCTTGTCTCCATTCCTCCAAATAGGAGTCCAAACTGAGTGGGGCAGGGCTCACCAGATAGAGGGGGAGGCTGCTCCCCCAGAACGGCGAGGACTCATTGGAAATTAGCAGCATTATTTACACGCTACTCAAAATGTGCTAAATACCTTTAACATGTTTGTTTTGAGAAGCAAGTTAAACACAGACTGCTATAATTTTATTTACACTATTAATTCATTCAGCCAGCCACATCTTCCTGGAGAGACAGAGGTGAACCTGTGTTGAACCATCACAACCCAAATGAGTGGAAAGGAAAGCCACGAATAGGGTTGAGAGTGGGGCTTTTGGAGCTGGAGGAAGACTGTACTGGGTTCAAGCGGTCGGGGCTTAGCCTTGAGCCTTGAGCCTCACCTGAGACCTGGGGCCGCTAAACATGCTCCCTGACAGCAGGACTCTTAGCAACCTCTGCCCAAGGCCGCAGAAGGATGGTGCAGGCCTGTACGTGGGATGCTTTCTTCACCCACTCAGGAGCAGAGGCCCTTGGTGGGAGATGGGGCCACGGAGTAAGCAGCAGAGCTCACCCTTAGGCCCAGACCTCAGGCTGCTGAAGGAGGCAGTGGGGAATGCTTTCTATACTCAGAATCCTCTGGGAAGGTTGCTATCCTGTGCAGGTATATGGAAAGAAACACACACCAAGGATGGAGATGGTTTATTAATCATTATAATAAAAAAATATATCTATATCTACATGTACATATATATGTATATATGCAGAAATAAAGGATCAGAGGATATAAACTCGAGTATTAACAGCTCTTACATCTAGGTGGTAGCATTAAGGCTGAATTTCCCTTTCTTCTGTACGCTTCTTTTTACACTGAGTGTGCATCCTGTTTGCAGTAGAATAAGAAATGATAAAGCTATCTTCATTTGGAAATCCAAACACCACTATCATCCACATCATCACTAGGATGGCAGCCCGGGGCTGGGGCTCCTGCTCTGGGCTGCAGGGATGAGGCTGATGGTGCCTCCCTCTCTCACACACCAGGGAGAGTCAGGCTGGGAGCCCCTACCGCACCCAATCCCATCCCATCCCATCCTCGCCCCTTCTTCATTGCACAGCGGCCATGACTGCACAGAGCCCTCTGTTAGATGGGAGGGGAGGAGCAAAGTCCCCCAAGGCCACCTGCTTGCATGGAGAGTGTTATGAACTAGGGGAGGTAAGGTGGTTGCACCTTTAAAATAGCAACATGTTGACACTCAAGATGAATATATACAGGCTGAGAAACTGAGTATAACAAGAGATTGATAAAGAGGGCAGGTAGCAAAATGAATGGCTGGTGAGGAGTGTTAATAAAGGAAGAGGGTATTGCCCTTAATTGCTCCGAGGTGAGGAAGGCAGGTCAGGGCTCCTGGCACAGGCAGTTCCAGGGACCACGAGGAGCTGGTGGGTCAGGACACTTTGGTGATAGAGCTCCCAGATGACAGGGCTCCCCCAATCCCCATCAGTTCCTGCTGGCTCCTCTGGTTGCCAGGGCAGCGGGGACTGGAGGGGGGTTCTGCAGGCCAGTTGGATGGGGACAGGCAGGGAGGAAGAAAGTCAGGTTCTGTCCCACTGCTCCCCACCCCCACTCTTCTCCCACTTCTCTCATCAGGGTCCCTAAAACGCTGGGAAATACCCCAGGCCTTCCTTTCACCTGGGTCTTGGCCCTCCTGTCCCCTCCTACTTCCTGTCTGCATCTCCCATTGTGGCCCAGACCATCCCTGTCCCCAGTGCCAGTCACCTGGGATTGTGAGGGGCCCAGCTGGCCTCTTCAAGGTGCTGCTGGGGAGGCGGGCGATGCGGCTGCGGCCACGGGCCATTCCCAGGGAGCGGGAGACTGAGGAACTGAGGGAGGGAGGGAAGGAAGGAAGGAAGTTAGGAAGGTCACAGCCACACCTTGGGACTACAGGGTAGGGGTGGAGGCGTAGAGCTAGACACTAAACCTTGAGAGCAGGGGGAGGCCAAGCACCAGCTCGAGCTTCTAAGGCCAGATCTGAAGGCAGGAAGAGGCAGTGGGAAGGAGAGCTTCGTGGGGTGTGGGAGGGAAGTAGAGGTGAGGGGTGGGTGATCTGGTCCCCAGATTAACCAGTGAACACTGACCATCTCCCTTATGGAGAGGAGCCTGTAGCCTTTCACTAAAGAAGGGAGATACCCTTCCCTTCTGGTACAATCCTGTACTAGCAAGGGTCAAGGGAACCTCATTCAGTAAGAGAATCCGATGCTGGCCCTGCTCACAGGACCCCTGCTACTGGCTCCAAGGGGTCCAGAGACAGTGGAGCCCCGTAGCTGGCTCAGCATCCGCTGCCCCGGAGAAAGCTCTGTCTCTCCCCATATACCCCCAGCCTCACCTCGCGATGCGCCTCTTCTTGCGGGCTGAGCTCCCAAGGAAGGAAGATGTTGGTTTGGGGCCTTTCATGGTGAACAGGGGTACAGGTCCACTGCGGGAGGGAGGGAGGTAAAGGAAGGCAGGTCAGGAGGGAACCAGGAAAAGGTGCCAGCGCCTCCTCCCTCCAGCCCCCAGCTCGGCGGGTGGGGAGGTTGGATAAGATGACCTCTGAGGTTTCTTCCTACTTAGAGGTGGATTCCTCTCCCTGCCTCACTCGGCCTGGGCTGACAGCTGAGTGACAGGCCTGTTCTGGGAGAACATCCAGATGTCAGTTTCTGGCACGTGCAGGGAACGGGAGTTCAAACAATTTGACCCTTCCACCTGCCTGGCTGTGAGTCTGTTACCGAGAGGTGGTGCAGGCTGTAGGACGGGCAGGGGGTGTGGGCAGCCCACAGCCCTTGGCCTCACAAGTACAAGGTCAGTCTGCCATTTGTTCTTGGCTTTGGACTGTCCCAAGCTGGTCATCCTTCCCCTTTCCTGTGGGTGGAAGGTGAAGGTGAGAGCTTCATCGTCTCACTGAAAAATGGCTGAGTAAAATTTTTCTGAGGATCCCCTTCCCAGTTCCAAATGCTGGGCTGGAGGGTGGAATCCGGGGTGGAAATGGCAGGAGCACATATTTATCAGCGGGACTTGGGACTGAGACTGAGCCAGAGAGTACCAGTGATGCAGAGGGACAGAGAGGGCTAGGCCCCCTCCTTATTCCTGCTCCCTGCTGGCCGTCCCTGAGAGGGGGTCCCATTAGCTCCTTGTGGGCATGCCACAAACCAGCACAGAGCTGGCGGCTTTGAAGTATGGACAGACAAGCCAGGAAGGAGCAGCAGTCCCGGGCCTGGGGAGCGACACTGCTCAGACCAAAGGGGGAAAGACAGCAAATGTCCGGCTCTGAGAGTCAGGCTGGCTTCTACTCTTTGCAGCACCTCTGTTCCCTCGCCGACTCCCCATCCCTGGCCTGGAAGGATGGGAGGGAGGCTGGAAGGGAGACCCACCTGGGGATGAAGGGCTGATCCAGCGTGCTCAGCTTCTGGGGAACATTCTCCCAGCCAGTGCATTCAAGGAAACCCAGTTTTGAGGGGGGCTCCTCTGAGAGGTCAAAGGTGGCGTTGAGGTCCCGAGGGGGCAGGGCCAGAGGAGTAGAGCAGTTCTGCACGGCAGAAGGGCCCAGGGGCACCCGGCTTTTGATGACTGTGGCTGGGCAGATGCGAGGGGAGTGGCAGGAGGAGGAGGCCTTTCCCCCTCTGGGGGTGGTGGGCCCGAGTGAAGGCTGAGCCTCAGGCAGGGACCCCCTCCTCAGGCAGGGCAGGAAGGACTGGCGCTGGCGTTTGGTCCCCAGCTTCGGGGCTGGGGAGCTGTCTGGCTCTGAGGGGCTCGGTCTCCTCCTCCTCTTCTTCTCTGTGGGCCGCCGGGCTACCTGGGCTGGGGTGCGGTCAGGCCCTGGTAGGACCCCCAGAGTGTGCATGAGGCCACTCAGTCGCCTTGCCATGGTCCGGGTCACGGGGCCAGAGTATCCTGGAGACTCTGAACACAGAGAAGGCAGGTGTTACGGGGAGATCAGGGACCATCCAGAAGGAAGGAGAATTTGTAGAATTGGGGGAGACACAGGAGCCCCTAACTCCACAGGTCTGCTGGGACTCCTGTCTACCACTGCATGACCCAGCAGCTGAGGGCCCAGCCGCCCCTCAGCACGAGCTGGGTCTTGGAGAGGGCATTGATAGAGGCAGAGCAGGGGCAAGACTCACCTGACTCTAAATGCAGCTCCAGAGGTGCCCCCCTGGCCGGGCCGGGTGTGCCTGAGGCCTCGGCTCTGGGCTCAGCTTTTTCCTCTTGTACCAGCTGCTGTAGGGTCTCGAACTCTGTGATCATGTCGGGGGTCAGCAGGTTGGCTGCTTGGAGCAGGGAGTACTGTCGCTGTGCCAGGCACAGCACCTTCAGGGCCAACCTGGAAGGGAGGGGAGGGGATCCCGCCCCTCCTCAGACCTGGCCCCACTGCTCCAGCGGTGAGGGGCACATGAGGGCGGGTCCCCTGGCTCCCTCCTGCCTTGCCCCCCACACTGGCGCGCCGGCCTCCCCGCCCTCCCAGCTGTGGCTCTTGCCCCGCTACCCCCTTGCTGGAGACCAAGGCTGGTGGAGATGGTCACAAGCAAGGCAGGAGGGAGGCTTCACCCCTAAATATGCGCCCTGACAAAGACAATGACCTGGGAGGTAGGGAAAGGGCACTAAATGGCCTTGGACCAGAAGGTCTGAGTTTCCTCTCAGCTCTGCCGCTTACTAGCACTTGACCATGAGTAAGTTCATCCACCCAAGGGCAATGTAAGGTAGCAGCAGTGAGAGCTAGGCTCAGGTCAGCCTGCCAGCTCAGATCCAGGCTCCCACACTTGCTGCTGTGTGATCTTGGGGGCACTACTTAACCTCAGTGTCCACATCCTTAAAACGGGGATAACAAATACACCCACCTCTTAGGGTGGTTGGGAAGATGAAATGAATTATTTGGTATATAAAGTATTTAAAGAGGACTAAGCACTGTAAAGTTAACTGTGACCGGTAAAGTAAAAACCTCTAGCTTGTCAGGACAAGAGGAGATGAGATTAGATATGCTGTGTTCGTCTCGGTTCTGAGAAGACTCTCGAAAACGCATTCAGTCCACTTAATGGTGGGGATCCTGAAAGAGCTGGTGTGGATCAATGCACACTTCACACGCACTGAGGGGCTATTTAAAGGGAATTATGAGGGTAATGCGATTATTGATATTGTACATTTAGATTCTAATAAAGCAAATTTCCTTCCTGTGAGGCACGCCTCTGATGAAAGAATGGACACAGTTATCTCGGTAGGGATTACTCCTGGCCAATAATTTATCCTCAGGTAGCTCTCCCTGCCTGGCCATTCCTGAGCCCCCTCCTCTGCCTTCAGTGTCTGCTTGGGGAATCCAAACTCATTTTATAAAGCAGCCACCAGGCCTTTTTGAAAGAAGGCCGGATATAAATTAAAAGGGACACAGCAGAAACTCGTTCTACATCTGCCTGAGCCACACATTATAAGATTAGACCACTGAGAAAAGTGAGTGTCTAGGGAGAAATGCATGGGCTTGGATGTCAGGTGACCCTGGTCTCACCCTGTCCCTCTGGCTGTGTGGCCCTGGTACCCCATCTGGCAAGTGGGGAGCTGGTCTACACCATGGGTTTCCAAATTGGGTTTCACGAAACCCATCGGAGGACATTTAAAATGGAGCTCTGCTTTATCTGTTCTACATATTAAACTTCAGCATAAGATTTCATTTGAAGAAAGGACTTTGTAGCTAAAAAAAATCCTGAAAAACCACTGAACTGGAAAACCTAAGATCCACTCAGTGCCCTGGTGGTCTAAGATTCTAAAGTCTAAAGCCAAAGAGAAATGATTTTCTATTATCTGGTTGTTAGGGTGTTTCCAAGTATGGAGAGGATCTAGCATGTTCTGCAGCCCCTGATACATGGGGTCTTCTGTCACATTTTATTAGTGTCTGTTATTAGTCCTAAGAAGAAGGGAGAATAAAGCCTATGTTCCCCAAATCATAGGTAAGAGTGAAGCACCTTGTCGGGGACCACAAAACCAGAGGCAAAGCAGAAAGGAGAGCCCTGGCGTTCTCCCTCTTCACAGCGGGGGACGCCAGAACAGGGAAGGGACCCTGACTCATCAGTGGGAGCCCTGGGGGCCAAGGGGACATCCTGCCAGCGCATCCTGGCCACTCCAGGGCCCCGGGGAGTCAGCAGCAGGAGATAGATAATGAGCCGCTGATTATTCAGGCTGCAGCATTTTTGCTGAGTAGGGAACAGACACTCCCCAACAAGAAATAAAATTAAACAGGCCCTTCTGTCCGGAAGCTTTAAATATACTGCCTAGCGTGAAGCGTGCTGGGGAGGCAGGAGTGGGGTTGGCAGCAGCAAAGCTAAGTGGCAGGGGATTTATGGTCTAGGGGCCAAGGAAAAACATACTAGCAGCACCTCTCTATTAAGCACAGAAACAAGGGTCCAGAATCCATTTCTCTTTGGCTCTGGGTGGTGGTCTGTATTTACTTCTGAGAAGAAATAGCCACAATCCGTTGATGAAGACACTTGATAAATGCCTGACTCGGGACGGCTGTCCATTTCTCAGCCCGCCACCCAACTTCCCTTGGCTGCTTGGTTCCTCCTTGCAGAGGACAGACGGGCAGCTCAGCCCCCAGACTGGGGAGCACAGCACTAGCCAGGCAGCCCTGCCCTAACTTGGTGCTTGCCAGACAAATTCTAGATGGAATTTGGTGTTTTGCTCGCCAGTTATGTGGAAGAATAGAGATGACGGGTAAATACACAGAGTAGGTGATAATCTTAAGTCGTTGAAAGCAGATCAGGGACAACATTGAGGGAAAAAGACTCGACTCTCAACTAGAGCAGAACCAGAGCATTGGCGACGTGCCGAACACCGGCTCCCCCCCCACCCCCGAAGGTCGGAACCCATCGCCTGCCACCCTGGACCCCGGAGAAGAACGAGAAGACACCTACTGCTTAGAACAGTCCCTGCCCAAGTTCTGTGGTGAGAGGCAGCCCGTGTCTGGCTTGGGCTGCAGGGTCAGGCCCGGGGACCTTGGCAGTGGGTGTCTGAGGGTCTGCTCTGGTACCTGGATTGGAACCTGAGGAGGAGAGGAGTCACAGGTAGAGGGGCCAGGATGGCCACCCTCCCCCACATAAGTAGATCTTAAAATCCTTCCCTCCTCCAAGGGGGGGATGAAAGAGGGGATCTTGGGCGAACTGGGTCCCAGTTGATCCTTTCTCCGTCCCAGACTCCTCCTCTCTCCCTGCTCCCCTTCTGGTAACATGCATGCTTGTCACTTCCAGACATAGGCTCTGACAGGGACGCCCCTTCCTGCACAGGATCTGAAAGCCCCTTAATGACTAACACGTAAGACATCCAGGTGGGGAGCCCAGAACTGAAGAGACTCTGTGAGCTGAGGAGGGACATTGCTTCCAACCCTCCACTAGCTCCAGGTCCTACCTCCTCGGCTGGGTTGTCTTCCTTGTCCTCTGGGGGCGGTTCCTGGTCTGGAGAGTTCCCTTCCATGACCCTCCCCACCGGGGCCTCTGGCCCCAGGCTCTCCTCTGGAAGGACTGCAGACCCTGGGTGGAGCTCTGGGGTGCAGGGCTGGCTGGGAAGACGGGACGGTGAGGGGCAGCTGGGAAGGATAAGGGGGAAAGGAGGGGACTTGAGAGGCGGGAAACAGGGTCAGGTGGGGAAAGCAGGGAGGGGTGGGGTCTCTGTGGCACCAGGTGGTAGAGAACCATAAGGGATGGATGCCTGGGTAACAAGTGGGCAGTAGCAGAGGGTGAGAGAGGGAGTTGGTGATTTCCTGGCTTAGGAAACAAGGATGCTTGTCTGTTAATTTTACCTTCTTTTAAATAGTATATGCTCCTTATACAGGCTGGGGGGTGTCACTAACTCATCTGACACAGATCATTTCTTCTATTCTTATTTTACTGAGAGGTGCTATTAGGGCTGTCGAGAATATGCTGTGTCAAATGAGAGAGCACTGGAGGTGGCAATCAGTGTCCTGGGCACTGGCTGGGAACCCTCAACCCCAGGTGGCAGCACAGAAGCTGGGGAAGGGGGGTTTTCCCTGCTGAGCTAAAGAGGGTAAGCATGGCGGCAGGACTCACGCTTGCCGGGGAGGGCCGGATCTGGGGGATTTCGGGAGGTCCTGCGGTGGCTCCTGGGCTCCCGCCTCGTACATTTGGAGCTTCTCCCTCAGGGCAGCCACCTGCAATCAGAGCAACCCAGCCTCTCAGAGCCCCAGGTGAGCACAGGAGCTGAGGGGTGGGCACGGAGCCCTGGCGGCGCCCCACTGCTCATCTCTGGCGCCCTGCTTCCCGGCCAAACTCCTCAGGAGAGCTCCTCACCTCAGCCTGCAGCTGCTGGCAGATGGTGGCATACTGGCTGATGTGACAGTCCAGGCTGATCACATTACTCTTCAGCTAAGATGCGGGGCAGAGAGGGGGGCAAGGTACAAGAGAGATTTCACGTGTTCGTTCAAAGCAGCTTTTAGCCATCACCTCCGATGACCAGGCACTATGCTAGGCGCTTTACTCACATTCTCAAGAATCACCCTCCCGACTGGGGAAACAGATCAGGGAAGGGCAGCGATTTGCCTGGGACCACAGCAAGAGGCAGAAAGATGCTTTTGAACCCAAGACTCCTGACTCCCTGACCAATACACTCTCACCAGGCCAGGGGCTTCCCAGCAACAGCTCCAGGAGCATCAGGGCTCCTCAGAGGAGGCAGGGACAACTCTGCTTTTATCTGTGTTACATGTTACTGTTTATGTTGTTTGGCTGAAAATATTGTCCTGCTGCTAAAAACAAGTCTGAAAAAGATCATTGGCCAGCACTTGGCCACCCCCTTCCGTTGTCTCCCCCCCTTTTTTTTTTTTTAATTTTTGAAATGTTTTTTATTTTTGAGACGGAGAGAGAGCACAAGTGGAGGAGGGGCAGAGAGAGAGGAAGACACAGAATCTGAAGCAGGCTCCAGGTTCTGAGCTGTCAGCACAGAGCCAGATGTGGGACTCGAACTCACGAACTGTGAGATCATGACCTGAGCTGAAACCCAGAGTCAGACGTTTAACCAACTGAGCCACCCAGGCATCCCTTATTACTTTTTTTCAAGTCTGGAGACTGTCCTGCCTCTCCCGCAACTGGAGTCTTCCCAAGGATGGGTACTACATGGCTTCTATAGCAGACTCGCCCTGAAGACTGAGCCTCGGGGACTTCTTCCCTCTGCCCTGGGGGAATACTCAGGTAGCGGAGAGAGCTGTGTGGGTCCCACCCCTTCCTCCTCCTGCACCCCCCACAACAGGTTGGCCATTTCTGGCTGCCACACACCGAGAGCTTGATCTCTTTGGCCCGGTCAGCATACTTGAGGGTGTTGTATGTGTCCTCGTAGGCCAGACTGGAGGGGCTGATGGTAGCGATCATCACTGTGCGACAGTTGCCCCCGATGGAGTCCTTGAGCAGACGGGTCAGTTTGCTGTCCCGGTAGGGCACATGAGACTTACGGCCCTGGGGAGACAGAAGGGGGCATGGGGTGAGGTAGCCGGACTGGACGGATCCAGGCTGAGACCCAGGGCTGGAGGGAAGGAACTTTGGCTTTAGGCCCCCAGTCCCCACCCTGAGAAGGACCCCGGGTCTGTGCGGTTTTACCTTTGCGTCGGCCAGGGCATTGAGGACGTTGATGAGGGCCAGCAGAGAACGGTTGATGTTGGCACCCTCCCGCAGCCGCTCCCCCTTCGCGTGGGTGCTAGACGCCCGCTCCGAACCAGCCAGGTCAATCAGGCTCATTTTGGCCACTTGAAGGGCCTGAGTCAGACCTGGAACCCGGTCCTGCTGCTTCACAAAGATCTGGGGGCAGATGGCAGGGGTGAGGGGGTGCTGGGCATCAGGAGGCCCAGCTTCAGGCTCCAACCCCTGACCCCTCTCACCTGGAAGATGGCATGGGAGCGGGAGGAGGTAGCATTGGCGTCAGTCGGGTGCTGCGTGCGGTTGCGGTTCCCCCTGGTCAGCATGTCCAGCAGCTGCTCAGCTGAGGTTGGCTACGGAGGAGATGCCCAGGAAGGGGGCTGCGGTCTCCCCAAGCGGGGCTTCTCCCCCAACAGGGAGAGCCGCTCTTCAGAACCAATGTCACCCCCTGGCTCCCACCACCACCCCACGATCCAGGGGATCCCCAAACTGCCTGGTGACAGAACCCTGGGGCTGCTCCTGCCGCCCGAGCCCAACCCCACACCTGGTGGAAGGAAAGTCCTTGCACCACCACGCCCTTGTCGGGGTCCTCACGGATGGCCAGGGGCCCCTTGGGCTCCAGGAGGTCGTGGATCTGCTCATTGTACACCTGCGGAGAAAGGAAGCAAGAGAGAGGCCTGAGGTGCAGGGCAGGGGCAGCATGACAGAACACCATGCCAGGAGTGGCACTTTGCAGGATAGTGTTAAATGGCGAGAGCAGGACGGACAGGTTTAATTCCAGTGCAGTCTCTCTCAGAGCTGCGTCTATGCTCTCTGGGCTCTCAGCGAGCCCCCATCGGCCCACTTCCTACCACCCTCTCTCCCCAATCTCTCCCCCTTCCCCCCACTTTTAGGGGTTGTGAGAACGAGGGGTGAGGCTGCCCAGGGCCTGTGAAGGAACAGCCCTACCTCCTGGTAGCTGATGAGCACCTCAAATCGCTTCTCCTCCTGGTGGGCCTCAAGCCGCCTGTACAGTTCCATGGTGGTCAGGTACATGATGCCGGGGTCCCCCTCTCTTCCCAGCATGGTGTGCGTCTTCCCAGCCCCGGTGGCCCCATAGGCAAACACTGTGGGGGACAGAGTGGGGATAGGGTGGTGGCAGGGCCAGATCCGCCTTCCCTAGGGGTCCCCTTGCGCATTTCCACCCAGGCCAGCCCTCCCCTTCTCCCCTAGCCCCTCCCTCCGCCTCCCTGTGCACAGCTCCACTGCCACTGCCCACGCGCATCCCACCGAGTTCACACTGCGGCTTTTGAGTTCTCCATGCCTATGGCCCAGCTCCCCTGTGGGCTTGGGGCTTCCAGGGCAAAGGGGTCTCTGCTCTGAGTGAGAGCTTCTCCCTTCCCCAGTTCAGGCAGCTTCCTCTGCTGCAGGCCTGCTGTTCCTTCCCTCACATTACTAACCTCCATTCGTGATCATGCATTTGTGGGGGTGATTTGTGATGAATGTCTTCCCCCCTCTAGAACGCAAGCATGAAGGGGACAAGGAACATGTCTGTCTGATCTGCTTCTAGAGCCCAGTAGAGTGTTTCACAAAGGAGAATGAATGGAGAACCCACAGGAAATGAAAGGGCCAGAACCCTCCTCAGCAAGTGCCCAGCGGAGGGGAAGGTGGGCACATTTCAGAGGGCAGATGAAACCCTTAGAAGGAAGCAGGGAGGCAAGGCCACTACCAACCAGGGCTTTTCCTCCTCGCTGCCCAGATTCTCACCTGAGCAGTTGTAGCCCTGGAGGAAGCTGTCCAGAATGCTGTGGGTGGTGTGCTGGAACACGTCCTGTTGGGTGGCCGTCTCACCAAAGACCCGGTCAAAGACAAATGTCAGGTCTTTGCCCTTCTTCTTGGGGCCATCATGGGTACTGCCCCATTTCAGGCCAAGGAAACCCCCATCGGGCTCCTCAGGGTCAAACACCAGCACCCGCTCATCCACCACCTGAACGACAGGCCGCCGCTGACTCTCCAACTCCCGTGGGGTGGGAGGCCGGACCCGCACCACGACGCGCACCTTGCTGTCCTCCACCGCCATCACCATGGCAACACCTGGGCAGGCACACAATGGAGACGAGGACCAATCTGACCTTAGGCCTGATGAGGCGCCCCCTCAGCCTTGTTGCCGGTCAAAGGCTTTCTCTCGCTCCCTCCCCAACAACTGATCTTCATCTGATACCTCAAGAGAATAAGAATTGCCAGCACCCATCAGTAAATATCTCTTTCTCACTTGAAATGCCACCTATCCAAATGACTTTAGTGCTTTCAGAGGCCCACGACTGGGCTACTATGTTCCACAAATCTGTCTACACCCGTGCCAGCGCCACAGTTTCCATCTCATTCCTTTACGGTATGCTTTTTATCTAGTAAGGCAAGAACCACCTCCCCTTCCAACCGCCCCTCCTGCCCCCATTAGTCTTTCTTTTTCATAAATGTCTTTAATTTTTTTAACATTTATTTTTGAGAGAGAGAGAGAATGCAGGGGAGGGGCAGAGAGAGAGGGAGACACAGAATCCAAAGCAGGCTCCAGGCTCTGAGCTGCCAGTACAGAGCCCGATGTGGGGCTCGAACTCACAGACCCTGAGATCATGACCTGAGCCAAAGTCAGCTGCTTAACCGACTGCACCATCGAGGTGCCCCTTCAGAAATCTCTTAACTATTGTCCATGCATTATTGTTCTACTTGACTTTGGGAAAATGTCATCAATTCCACCCCCAACCCAGAACACAACCCCCCAAACCCTACTGGGATTACAAATTGGAATAGTATTGTTTACACATTTATTTTATATTAAAACTTTCCATGCAAGCACATGGCTATTGCCTTTCTATTTATTCAGATATTTCTTATGTCCCTCAGTTAAGATTTTATAGGTTTTCATCTCTTCAGATAGGTTCTGTAATTGTCTTTGTAATACAATTCCCAAGTACTTTAATTGCTCTTATGAAAGGAGAACTTTCCTGCATCTCCATTTCCAGGTGGTAATTGCTAGTGGAAGAAACACAATTGTTAATTATACATTTGCCTTCTACCCACTCCCCTTAAACTCTTACTAATTCCAATTGTTTTTATTAGAACTTACTGAGTTTTCTGAGTACATAGTTATAGATCAGAAAAAAATTTTTTTTTACCTTTTCTTCTCCATGGTTACGCCAAATATTTTATTTCTTATCTATTGCATTCCCTAGAACTTACAAAACAATGTTGAATAATAATGATGATAATGGGCATCCTTGTCTTGCTCTTGATCTTAAAGGAACTAACATTTTAGTGATTCACTATTTAGAAATTAGTTTTGGACAAATAGCTAATTATCATAATAAGAATTTCCTTCACTCTTTTTAACTTCAAGTTGTTATCAGGAATGTTTAGAATTTTACCTAATGATCTTTCAGCATCTCCTGATATGTTTATGTGGGTTTTTTTCTCCTTTATTTTGTTGATGTGGTAAATTTTTTGATATTATTCTTGGTATCAAACCAACCATGCATCATTGGTAAAAAAAAAAAAAAATCCTACCCTGGCCACACTAAAGTTTTCCTTTTTTTTTTTTTTTTTTGAGAGAGAGGGCGCAAGTGAGCGAGGAGGGGTAGAGAGAAAGGGAGAGAGAGAGAGAGAGAGAGAATCCCAAGAGGGGCAGAGAGGGAGGGAGGGAGGGAGGAAGAGAGAGAGAGAGAGAGAGAGAGAGAGAGAGAGAGAGAGAGAGAAGTGGGGCTCACTGAAGCAGGGTTCATGCTCACCAGAAACAGGTCTCATGCTCACTAGAGGAGGGGCTTGAACTCAGGAACCGTGAGATCATGACCTGCGCCGAAGTCAGATGCTTAATGGACTGAGCCACCCAGGCGCCCCAGAAGTTTTCCATTTTTTAAAATTAATTAATTAACTAAGTTATTTATTTATTTTTGAGAGAGACAGAATGAGTGGAGAAAGGGCAGAGAGAGAGGGAAAAAGAGAATCTTAAGCAGGCTCCATGCCCAGCATGGAGCCCAATGCAGGGCTTGATCTCACCACCACGAGATCATGACCTAAGCTGAAATCAAGGGTTGGACACTGAACCAATTGAGTCACTTAGGCGCCCCTGAGGTTTTCCATTTTTAAATGGCTGAATGTGTCAACCTTCTTTTTTTTATGGTTTTATGTCATATTTAAGAAGATATTCCTTCCCCGAGGTAATTTTCTTATATTTCCGTCTCATACTTTTTCTTTCTTACATTTAGCTCTTTATCCAGACAGAATTAATTTTTTTGTGAATGAGGTTTCTAAATATCTTTTCTTTCTTTCTTTCAATGTTCGTCTATTTTGAGAGAAAAAGAGCATGCACGTGCGTGTGCATGAGCAGGAGAGGGGCAGAGAGAGAGAGGGAGAGAGAGAATCCCAAGGAGGCCCCACACTGTCAGTGAAGAGCCCAACATGGGGCTTGATCTTACAAATCGTGAGATCATAACCAGAGCCAACATCAAGAATCAGACACTTAACTGACTGAACCACCCAGGAGCCCCTCTATCTTTTCTTTCCAAATGGTAAGCAATTATACCAAGACCATTTATTCAATGGTGCATTCTTTCTCTACCAATTTGAAATGCCACATTTAACATAACTGTATTCTCATATGAACATGAATTTATTTCTGGGCTCTCTATTCTCCTCTACTGATAGGTTCCTCCTGCAGTAACTTGTAATTGCAGTGGTTCCGTTACACACATCACCTTTGTTCTTTTCTTGGCTATTCTTGGGCATCTTGTCTTGCAGATGATTTTGGAATCAGCTTACAGAGTTTTATGAAAACACCTGCTAAGATTTTAATTGGGACTACTTTGAATTTATAAATTAGGGGTGCCTGTGTGGCTCAGTCAGTTGAGCATCCGACTTTGGCTCAGGTCATGATCTCACGGTTCGTGGATTCGAGCCCCGCGTCAGGCTCTGTGCTGACAGCTCGGAGCCTGGAGCCTGTTTCAGATTCTGTGTCTCCCTTTCTGTCTCTGACCCTGTCCCGTTCATGCTGTGTCTCTCTCTGTCTCAAAAATAAATAAATGTTAAAAAAAAAAAATTAAAATTGCATGTTCAGGGGCGATCGGCTGGCTCAGTTGATGGAGTATCCAACTCTTGATCTCAGGGTTGTAGAGATTATTTAAAAATAAAATCTTTGGGGCACCTGGCTGACTCAGTCGGTAGAGCATGAAACTCTTGATCTCAGGGTTGTTAGTTTGAGCTTCATGCTGGGTGTGGAGCCTACTTAAAATAAAAATAAATAAATAAATAAATAAATAAATAAATAAATAAATAAATAAATAAATAAATTCTTTAAAAATAAATATATCAAAATAAAAAATAAATAAAATTGCATTCTCTATTTTTTTCTCCCAGAATATGGGAAAGCAACTCCTTTCTGGATGCAGATCTTGTATCTGGCCACATTACTGATTTCTCTAATAGACTGTCATTGATTCTCTTAGGTTTTTCAATTAAATGATGATATAGTTTGCAAAAAATGAAAGTTACTTTCTATTTTTAGCTCTACTATATTTAGTTCCCTACCCTCCACTGTCCATTAGGAATGGACATTACATTTTATCAAATGCTTTTTTTTGCGCAGCCTGGATGATAACAGTGTTTCTCCTTTTTTTTTTTTTTTGGTAGCTCTACACCCAACATGGGGCTTGAACTCACAACCCCCAGATCAAGAGTCTCATGCTCCACCGACTGAGCCAGCCAGGTGCCCCATTCTTTAATCTGTTAATACAGGGGATGGCATAGACAGATTTCCTAATGTTGACCCGGTAATAATTCCAAACATTTATTTGTCTATTCCCTCTTGATTTCACCTCACATCTCTCTCTGCTTTTTTCATTCTCCTTCAAGCCAGCCTACCAAGGGTAAAGATGGAATTTCTGGAATGCAGGAGTCACGGATATCCCGGAAAAGTTCAGCCTACCTCTAGGGATATATTAACAGAGTTTAGGAACAGGGGCTGTTTCTGGGGGATATGAATAGATGAACGCTTTCCCAGGAAAGACTAGATCCTACTGACAGGAAAGAAAAGTGAGATTTCTCCCTAATACTCCAGTAAATTACTCAGTTTTTCCTTTGGGAATGAAGCAGAATTGAGCTGATTTGAAACTCTCAGTCCCTATCCCCACACTTTGTAATTTCTTCCCCACACAAAACAAGGGAAAGATATCAACCAATAATAATCTTGTTACACTGTATAGTTCTTTTCCTGTCCCAGCAATCAGACTGCCATAATAAACATAAGAGCTAAATGCTCACTATGCAGGGGCTGTTTGAAGCACCTTATGGATGCCATCTCCTTTCATCTCCATTGCAATCCCACAAGATAGATACTATTATTATACTCATTTTTCAGTGAGAAAATTGAGACAGAGAGGGTTAAGCAACTTGCCCAAGATCCCAAGGCTAGTAAGTGATGGAGCTTGGTTCCAGCCCAGGCAGTCTGACTACACTGCCTTATAATGATATTATATATTATGCTCTCATGATCACATTGTTGTAATTGTCCCATATGTTTATATAATAATTATAATCCCTTTTATGTAACCAGCATTATGTATTCTGCAAGCACTTTCAGATATATGGACTGTACCTAATTTTCAACACTCGGAGAGGGTTCCTGTCTCCCATCCTTGCATTCCTGCCCCCAGGGAGCCCTACTCTTATACCCAGGGAAGTAAAGCAGAGGGTACCTGGCCCTACCATCTAGGTCTACACTGGCTGCCTTAATGGCAGTCCCAGCCCCCCACCAGGAGGGTTTTAGCTGAGGAGGAGCCACAAAGCAGCCTAACATTCTAAGCAGGAAATTAAAAAGGGCACTGGCAACGGAGTGCACATAACCTTTACAGTTCTCTCCTCTCTGCCTCCTGAGGGCCAGTGAGGCAGACTGTTTGCCTAATGAGATGTTTTCCTCCTTCCTGAGACTGTGCTGGGGGCACAGGCTAGGGGGTATGGTGACACTTGGCATGGCTGCAGCTAGGACGTCTGGGTCCTGGTCTCCACTCTGCATCTGACTGGTGGGGAGGTCTTTCCGGCCATACCACGTCAATGTCGTCAACGTCGCATCAGCTTCCCCCTTCGAGAGCCAGAGAGAACAGCTACTGATCTGCTCCCACCCCAGGGGGATGGGGAGATTAATGAGAGAACGTTTGTCAAGTTTGCTTTGATCCTCGGTTGGAAAGAGCATTTCAGCCCAAAGTACAAGGGAGATGATTCTTTAATAAGATCTTCAGGGTTCTGAGCCAGCCACAGTCACGTCCTGTTTCTAACCCAGGGCAGCTCATTAAAACCCAGAGGCTAGTTCACTGCCGAGCTGGGGCTGGGAAGCCAAGATTCAGTTGTTTTCAGGGTAGGCTCCTCGCCCACCCTCATAGGGACAGGCCAAAAAAGAACAAACTCCTTAGAAGCCCCTGGAGAATTTCTGAGGACTTGAGGGGATCTGCCTGCAGACATCGGGAGCTGGGAAGGCAGAGAAGGTGCCTAGCCCTTGGACATTCTATTTTCATAGGGGTTGCTGTAATCCCCCTCATCACTCCCTTACATCTCTCACATGTCTGTTTCTTTCTTTCTTTCTTTCTTTCTTTCTTTCTTTCTTTCTTTCTTTCTTTCTTTCTTTCTTCTTTCTTCTTGTTTTTTTAAAACTTATTTATTTTGAGAGAGTGAGAGAGCGCACATGCATAAGTGGGAGAGGGGTGGAAAGAGAGAATCCCAAGCAGGAGCCTGACGTGGGGCTCGATTTCACAAACCGGAGATCATGACCTGAGCTGAGATCAAGAGTCAGATGCTTAACCAAATGAGCCACCCAGGGTGCTCATCACACGTGTGTTTCTTGTCCTCAAGCTTCAAGAGAGCAGGACCCTCTTCTGATACAGTCTGTGCATCAGGTCCAGATACGTAGGCACCAGGTCCAGCATGCAGTGGATGGATAAGAGCCAGAGAAGAGTAGGGTCTGAATCCAAAAGTTTAAGAATAACTACTATTATAGCTAACATTTATTGAGCACATAACTATGTATCAGGCACTATGCTAACCGCTTTTCAAATGGTGTCATTAACTGTCACAACAATCTCATTCTGTGGCTGTTGATACAATTGTTATAATCCTACTCTACAAGGGAAACTGAGACTCCGGAAGGAACTAGTCACATCAATGGTAAGTGGCAAGGCCAGAATTTGACCTTGTTCTGACTGTCACCAGAGGCATTCTGTTTCATCCTAGACTAGTCTGTTCCGTAGCTGGGCTTTTGCAATTCCCATCTCCCCTTACTTTGGTACCCACAGGGCAACATCCAAAGACCACTGGTTCTTTCTATCGGTAGTCGATCAGAGGAAGGAGCTGTTTATTTTGGTTTAAAAAAAAAATTTTTTTTTTAACGTTTATTTATTTTTGAGACAGAGAGAGACAGAGCATGAACAGGGGAGGGTCAGAGAGAGAGGGAGACACAGAATCTGAAACAGGCTCCAGGCTCTGAGCAGTCAGCACAGAGCCCGACGCGGGGCTCGAACTCACATACCGCGAGATCGTGACCTGAGTGCAAGTCGGATGTTTAACCGACTGAGCCACCCAGGCGCCCCATGATGTATTTTTTTAATATATATTTCTGACTTCTGATGGCTAATATTTTCTTTGAGATTTTAACAACTACATTTACAAAAAAGATTGGTAATTTTCTTTGTCTCATTTCTGGTATCACAAAATAGACTGGAAATGTTTTCTCTTTTTTTAAGGGGAGTTTGTAGATTAGAATTTTTCTTCTAATTGCTCATAAATTTCTGGTGGAATTTGGTGGTTTTTTTTTTTTTTTTCTTCTTCTTACTGGGTAGATTTGAAACTAATTCAATTCCTCAATGGACCTAAGTGTGTTAAAAAATTTCCATAATTTCTTGAAAAATAAAAATAAAACATTAAAAAAATTTTTTAAAGGAGTGCCTGTGTGGCTCAGTCAGTTAAGCGTCTGACTTCGGCTCAGGTCATCACCTTGCAGTCCATGAGTTTGAGCCCCAAATAGGGCTCTGTGCTGACAGCTTGGAGCCTGGAGCCTGCTTCAGATTCTGTGTGTGTGTGTGTGTGTGTGTGTGTGTGTGTGTGTGTCTGCCCTTCCCCCACTTGCATTGTCTCTCTCTCACTTTCTCTCAAAAATTAAAAATAAAACATTAAAAAAAATTTTCCCATAACTTCTTGAGTCAGTTTTGCTAAGTTGTTTTTTTTTCCTAGAAAATTGTCCAAAAGCATTGTTAAAAGGGTGTTCCACTGAAGTCTCTCTCTTTAATGTCTCAGTAACTGAAGTTATGCTCCTGTTTTCATTCCTAAGATCATTTTTATTTTTTAAGTTTTATTTATGTAAGTAATCTCTACAACCAACGTGGGGCTCCAACTCACCACCCAGAGATCAAGAGTCGCATGCTCTTCTGACTGAGCCAGCCAGTCGCCCCCCCAACATCATTTTTCTATTTCTTTTCCTTATATCTTAATCAATATTGACAGAGGTTTGGCCTTTTTACTAGTCTTTGCAAGATACAGCTTTGGTTAAGTTAATCTTCTCTATTACATAGTAAAATTCTATTTCATTAATTTCTGCTAACTCCTTTTAAAAATTTTTCTACACATGTATTCTGTTGTCCTGTTCTATCTTAAGGGGTCAAAAGTGCCAAAGCTAAGAGGAGAGGCATCCTAGGAGCAGTGGCAGAAGGCATGGTTTTCTGTCATACAGATATTTTATTCCTTCCTTTACTCAATCAAATATTTACTGACTGCCCCAGTAACTAATTTACGGCCGCTGGCACAGCTCTGCAATCAGTTCTTCCGTATAGATGTGCGGAGAGGGTCTTAGCTACTCCACACAGACGTGCAAGGGTCCCAGGTCTCCAGATTTAGTGAGCAGAAGGACCTTTCACAGAGCGGATGCACAGAGGGCCGGGCCCCATGCTGCTGTGTCGACCCCGTCCAGGTCCTGTACAAATGAGCAGAGGGATCCCGATCTCCACGCAGTTGTGGAAGGAAGCACCCTGTTCCCCCCACCGCGCCCCGTCCCGTTCGGAGGGAGCCACCCAGAACCTGCTGGGTCTCCACGCTGCACCTTTGGGTCTGGCGCAAAAGCTGCTTCCGCCCTGAGCGGCTGGGTCCGCCTGTGCGCTGGAGCCCGCGGGGCCGACTCCGCCGTGGGCCAGAGCTTACCCTTCCTCGGTTCCCCGTCGCTGGTGTCTCCGCTCACAGCCGGGTCCGCCGCAGCCGTGAGCCCCGGACCACCGGAGAGCTCGCCCCACACGCTCGCCACCCGCGCCAACCTTCGCCCCGCGCCGCGCGTTCAAATTAGCCGGGTCGGCTCATCCGCGCTTCCCATTGGTCACCGTCCGGATCGTTGATTGGCTGTTTCCTAAGTAACAAAGTACAGCGCTGAAGTGTCAACTGTGCGCTTGCGCACTTCCCCTTACTGCCTGCTGGTTTTGAGGCAGCGTCTCCGACTATGGCCGCACCAGACGGGGAGAAACCTGTGTGGAGCTGGGGTACCGGGGAACCGCGGCCTACGCTGCCGTCCCTGGGACTGGGTTCATCACCACGTGCAACAACCAGATATCAAGCACGTTTTCAAACCTTTTTCTGTGGGCCACGATGGCATCTACCGATCCAAGAGGGACTTTTTAGCCACTGTCCAGGGTCTCTTCTCACTCCGCGACCATCCCAAGAATGAACTTCGAGAACAGCCTTGATACGGAAAAGCCGGTGGAGACAGAGAATGGCAATTCCACCCTTTTGACTTTGACAGCGTCAGGAATAGCATGGACTGGTGGTTGAATACGAGGCTCGGCCCCTTAGGGCACCGCTGGGCAGCACTGTCTCCATCCTTCATAATCGTCAGCTGCTTGGCTTCTGGTGGGCCAGCCTCATGCTGCTCCTCAATACTGGAGGTTGTGGAGGTCAGAGAGAGAGAGAGAGAGAGAGCCCTGCACTGAAATCAGGAAGCCCGATTCCAATCACTAGTGACTGAATCACCAACTAGTGCTGAGACTTTGGAAGTCATGGCTGCTCTCTGAGTGTCCGTTTCCTCGTCTATAAAATGGGGTAAATACCCTGTCCTTCCTACTCACCTAACACAACATGGATGTGAAAGCCCTCCAAACCCCTAGCATTTGTAAGGGGACAGCTTTGTATGAATCTGATTAGGATGAAACAGGTGATGCCTGCCTGGAGCCAATTGCTGACCAGTTTCATTAACCCGATCTGTCCCCACCCTGGGACAATGAGAAGGTCTGAGGCATCCAAAAAAGCAGGAGGCAAAATTCCCTCAGTGGGCCTGACACCAAGATGGTAGAGTCACTATTTAACACCTGGTTTATGTGACCCAAACTCTTCAATCACCTACCTGGACCTCCATTGCCTGTTCTACAATGGGATAGCATTGCTGTTTTGGTGAGAGCAACATGAGAAAACGATACAAAGTGCTGTCACTGTAAAGCTACAAGAAAACCAGGGTATTCTTGCCATCTGCACGACCCAGGAGAAATACAACTCCTAAAGCATGGCTTCCAGCTTAGGGGTCCCATCCCCTCTCACAGAGATGTGCATTTTAACAGAGGTTTGGGATCCCCAGGAACCACCAGGGAAACAGATTCCTCTTGTGTCCTTGTCAGCCTGGTCTTGCCTTGGTCCAATTCTGGTTTGGACAATTAACTGGAGAAGGTGAGGTAAGACAGGGAGCAGAGGCTGTCCTGGCTGTGGGCAATGGGAAAGGGGACACCTCGCTTGTTATTTACAAAGATTAGAAATAATGTAAGTGCAGCATATTGCCGACATCCAATGAGATGATAATAGGTATTCTTGCATTCATTCGTCCATGAAGTATTTATTGGTGGGCCCAGAAGGTGGGGTGGTGAGTGATAAACACCATCTCCTATCTTCATGGAGGTTGCAGCCCATGAGAGAAAATAGACAATTAAGCTAGTACTAAAAATGATGTGATATATGGGCTATAAAGAGAATGAAAAAGAGGGTTGGGGGGAAGTGGCATGCAAGTTGAAGCCAAAGGAGCTGTTCCTTGGATCTCAGAATCCAAGGGAAAAGAATTTTGCTGGTAAGAGAGTCATCAGAGCCCATGATGCTGAGAAGCTTTGGTGGGGCCTGGCCAGGCCCACCTTAGTGGACACAAATGGAAATCCCCTGGACCCAACACTGCAGATGCTGATAAAGGGAGATTAGCCTGGCATAGGCCTAACTGGTATTTCGAGGTCTAAAACTCAGATGTGAGGGTTAGGTGAAGAATGTTGCCTTGTGTGGCGGCAGATGTTTCTGGGCTGATATGGCCAATTTGTTGTGAAAGGCAACAGGATCTCAGCTCTGGTGAGGTGTGTGTGTGACTCTCTCACGATCTGCAACTGACAAGATCACCAAGCCTAGGTGCTCAAAGGAGGCTGAGGGGAGGCACATCCTCCCCAAATACTTATCACTACACCTCCTTGCACCTGCGTGTGGCATTAGCTGCTCCAGATATAGATCAGTCTTCAAAGGTCTGTGAACCAAGTTCAGGACCTCACTCTTGCCATCCTTAAACCCCAGCCAGAGGGGCACCTCGGTGGCTCAGTCGGTTAAGCTTCCAATTTCAGCCCCGGTCACAAGCTCGCATCCATGAGTTTGAGCCCCACGTTGGGCTCTGTGCTGACAGCTTGGAGCCTGCTTCAGATTTTGTGTCTCCCCCTCTCTCTATCCCTCCCTGTCTCTCAAAAATGAATAAACATAAAAAAAAAAAATCCAGACCTTGAAGTCTGGCCTAGCACAGAAGTCAAGCACAATGAAGACTGAAAAAGTGTCCACTTGGTTTATCAGCAAGGAGTTCACACTTGGCCTTGGTCCACGCTGGGGTCCTCACTCAGGGAGCAAAGGGGCCTGTGCCCTGGGCACCTGGGAAGGAACCCTCAAATTTACCCTTCACCGTCTGGGGAAAGGCAGGATCCCTGCCCCTGTGCAAGCTGGCCGGGCAGCAAGCATTGTGGGCAGGCGTGCCAGGTGACCTGGTTGGGGAGACTGTTCTGGCTGGGAGGGAGTGAGATTCAGCCCCTCTCCTGCTCCCGAGAATGGCCGGGCAAGAGGGCTGCTCCCAGAAAGGGTAAGCCATATGATCTTGGGTGAATTAATTCACCTTTCTGTGCCTCAGTTTTCTCATGCAGAAAATGGGTGTGTTCATAGTAACTATCTTGTGGGATCATTGTAAGGTTTAAATAAATGAATGCATTTGAAATTCTTAGAATAGTACATAGGTGTTCTTATGACTTGGGTGTTGATACAGAGATGAGGGTATATGTTGTTCACCCAGCTCCATTATTTCCCAAGCCCTTGGACAAGAGAAGAGAAAACCCTCAGTTCCCTGGGTTCTACCCATACCAACCCATCCCCAAGAAGGCAGCTTCAGCAACAAATCCTAGGGGCGGGCGGGGGAGCTCAAATTTCAAAGGGGGAGGAGACCTTGTAAAACCTTTCCAAACATTATGTAAGTAAAACTGTAAGCCTCCATTTAGTCCAGCTCCCTGAGAGTAACTCCTCCTGACAGTTTGGGAAGCCTCCCCCCGCCCCCTCCAATAGCACTATGTCCTGGATGTCTCTGTATGACCCCTGTGGGTATCTTGAAGCTCTGGATGTTTTTTTTTTTTTTTTAACATGTTTCTTTTAACCTTTTAAAAAATATTTATTTATTTTTGAAACACAGAGAGAGTGCTCAAGTGGGGGAGGAGCAGAGAGAGAGGGAGACAGAGGATCCAAAGTGAGCTCTGAGCTGACAGCAGAGATGCTCAAACTCATGAACCGTGAAATAATGACCTGAGCCAATGTCAGACACTTAACCGACCGAGCCACCCAGGTGGCCTCTCTGGATGGTTTCTTATGCATCTCTGGAGCCCACACCAAGCTAGGGCCTGGCCCATTGAAGATGTTCAGTAATGTTGAACAAGCAGAGCAAGTAGGGACAGGTGGACCACAGCCTTGGGGCATCCCTTCTCTCACCCCATATTGGAGGCCATAGAACAGAAGGGTGGGGGAGTCCACACTGGACGTGGGAGGACTCAGGGCACCCATTTTCGACACTTAGCTCCACACTTTGTGTACCCCAAACCAACCCCTACCCTATATTCACTTTGGGATTATCAGGGTGGGAGAACAACCCAAGAGTCTTCATCTTCTTTGATGGTCACCATCACCATCCCAGGCACTGAAGTACAACCGAAAGTGGTTTAAATCATGGGGCTCAGAAAAAAAAAATGACAGGGCTCAGGAGACTTGGGTTGTAATAATAATCGTGCATTTGCATTTTGCTTTATAACTTACAAAACGGGTTCTCACCCACTACCTCACAGCAGCCCTTCAAGTAGATATTTTTATCGGCCCCATTTTATAGATGAAGAAACCGAGACTCCGAGAGGTCAAGTGTCTTTTCCTGAAACACTGAGCATGGCCAGGACTTGAACCCAAACCTTGTGTCTCCACTTGCCGCTGTCTCTGGTTCTATTTCTGTCCTGAGCCAACCTGAGCAATCTTGGCTTTCTCTCGGGGTCTCAGTTTTTCCAGCTGTGTAATAGGAATTACCCACTCTGTGGTTTTGATTCTCAGTTTGGGTGGGTGGAACTAAGGGGGAACATGTTGAAAGCATGGGGGTAACCCCCCCCCCCCGTTTTCCCTCCGGCCCCCAGCTGCCCCCTCTCAGTAACCCTGCCACCCCCTTCCAGTTCCAAACATGTGTAGACTCCTCACTTCCACTTTATTATCACCTCATTTGTAGGATTTTGAGGTTTGTTACCTGGAAGGGGGCGAGGAGCTCACACCTCCAGTTCCGCTTTTCAAATATACCTTCATTGCTTGTGAAAATAACCTTATTAACAGCATCTAACCTGCTACAGCTTATGGGGGCACTCAGATAAATAAATGCGGAAGAAAGCAGGGCAGGGGAAACAGTACAGCTAGCTGGAGTAGTGCAACCTTTGTACCCCTGAGATTTTCTCTTAGCCCTTGGGGGTCCTGTAAGGGTGGGCAGCACGCAGGTGAGCCCCCCCCCCCAAATAGCCTAGAGCAATCGGCTGCCTTCTCTGGGTCTTTGCCTCCTGCCTCCTCCTCTGGTGTTCAGAGATCCTCTGGGAAACAGCTCCCGTGCCTCCGCAGCTCCCCTGTCTCCTGGATGCTTGTCCGGGATTGATTCTCTGGGCAGCTCCCCCTCCGAGCAGTAAATGAAATATCGGTTACCAGGAGTGAGGCGGGAGGCAATTAACCCCTAGACCTCACCATGGCAGATGTGTTTGTAGCAAGCTGAAGCGGAGGGCTGAGCGCACCTGCCTGGCTGTCCTGCAAAGTCATCCAATTAGGACAGTCCCCAGCGGTGGGCTCCTGCTGTCTCCTCTGGTCCCCATGACCCCAGAAAGCAGGGCAGCCCCAGCCCCTAGGGCTGGCAGCTGCCTGGGCACAGGATGGCCTACCTTTCCTTGTGTGGGTGAGCTCCAGGGGCACCTCCATCCTGACACCCCCTGGCAGGGACATTATTCGTTAATTAATCACACATCTTTCTAAAGGGGAGGCAGCCTGGAGAGCTTTCTTCCTTCCTTCCTCCAGAGTGGGACCGCCATTCTGCGTGTCCAGTCTCCTTTCTATCACCCAGCCAGCCCTGTCCCCCTGGAATGTTCTTGTACCAGAAAGCCCTTGACTGAGGAGGAGAGACACATGCCCTGCTTTCAGGGAGCCCCCAGTCTGAGGGGAGGTATAGCTCCTGCTCTCGGGGATCCCCAAGTTGAAGAGATAGAGTCAGTCCCTCAGGGAACCCCCAGTCCCAGGGGTTGGTCTTAGAAAGCCCTGGTTCAATAGAAAAAGCGGTGCCTACCCTCAGAGCCACTGCGAGGAAAGCCACAATCTCTGTGTTTAGGAAGTCCCCCAATCCTGGAGATACACACCTTACCCTCAACTTGCTCATATACTGTCTTTGAGGACCCCCAGTCTGATGGAGGAGACAGAGAACTTGCCTTCAGGAAGCTTCCCATTCTAATGGTGGAGACACAGTCCTTGCCCTCAGGTATCCCAAGTCTGAGGAGGAAAAAAAAACCCAGACTTTGCCCTTGGGGATTCCCTGTCTGATGGGGGAGACACTTTCCCGACAGTTTCCCCTGCTGCTGGGATGCTGCCTGAGTGACTGCAGGATACCCTTGGTGCCCTGCAAAGGAAGAAAAGGTCCTTGGCTTCAGTCCATCTCAGTTATGCCACACGCTTGCTGCGTGACCATGGGCAAGTCACGAATTTTCTTCAGACTATGATTTCCTCATCTGCAAAATGGAGATATTAGGCCCATCTCTCAAAGCGACACAAGGCTTGTCCAGTCACCAGAAATAAAAGCAAACAAGCCAGCCAGGCACTCCTACAGAAATGATTAACATGCTGTTTGTAGCAGAGGTCCCAGCCCAGTCCCTGTGGCCTCTGGGGAGGGGTGGGGGGCCGCCCAGGTATGTGGCTGGGTACCCCTGGGCCAGTGTGGCCATTAAAGAATCACAGGGGCCTGTGGGTGGCACTGGGGGCAGGGGGAAGCGCCTTCTAATCTAATCACTCTTCCCGAGGAAACTCTCATTCCAGCCAGACCTGCCAGGGGTTTTATTGGGTTTGTGGGGACCCGCGGATTTCAATCTCCAGACCCCACAGGGAAGGAACAAGCATTAAGCTAATTTTATTAAATGGCCACAGCTGGCAGTAGGGGGAAGTAGGGGAGAGAAGGGAGGATAAAGAAAGTCATTCAAGGCTGCCAGCCATGACAAGGGTCCATACATGGGGCTTGACTGGGACGGAGGCCACCCCTCCTTCCTGTCTCTCCAGCTGAGCCAGCTGGGGCTGGGGAGACCAGATGGGACTTTTCCTCAATGTAGAGCCTCGGGGTTCTCCAAGAGGCTCACCCCATGGCTGCTGCCCAGTGCAGATGCTTGTAAGTACATGAAGCCTCTGCAGGGCAGGGGTGGGAGTGGAAAGGCTGGGCACAGCGAGGACGGAGCTGCCTCAGAGCCATTCTTCCTCAGTTCTGCTTTGGAGACACCAGATCTTTATGAAATATGGTGCACCAGCTGAGAGCCTAGTCCTTGGTTCCAATCCTGGCATTTGCCTTTTCCTAGCTCTGTGACCCTGGCAAGTTACTGAACCTCTTTGAACCTCAGTTTCCTCATCTGAGATGGATAAAAGAACAGCACCAGGTCAAAGGGCATGTGAGCGTTTCCTGCCAGTCTACTCCCGCCCCACACAGATCTAGGAGATAGTATTTATAAGGTTCTTACGTGGTGGTCTGACACAGAGTGGGTGCTCTCTATTAGCTATGGTTATTTAGGAATGCCCTAACTACGACTGTCATGATCACATGGTCACAGGAGGTAAGAGAGGCAGACAGAGCCAGGAGACTCAACGTGTTGTCTCCAAGGAGCAGGGCTTCTTGGATTCAAGTGCAATCACAGAACTTAGCGACCACGTCACATTCATCAAGATATTTAACCTCCCCAGAAGAAGAACAAAATCTAGTCACCCAACCTCTCCGGGCTCCTTGGAGGCTTGAGTGAGGTGCCGTACCTGGAAGTGTTGTGCAAACTTTCAGCGATGTATAAATAATAAACGCTATGTTTATGAGGTAAGTCTTGTCATCTACATTTTATAGGTGAGGAAACTGAGGCCCCGAGGTGAAGTGCTTGGGCCGAGGTCAACAAGTTTTTAGTGCAAAGTGTGTTCCTGTCATTGCTGTCACTAACCCAGAACTGAAAGAGGAGTCACTTGCCCAAGATCACACACAGTGGTACCAGACTGAGAGCCCAGGTGTCCCAGTTTAAACCTTGCTGATGCCACTTTCCAGGTCAAACAAATGGAACTTTTCCACCATGGAAGAGGATGATGTAACTGGGCTGCTTCCTGTTTCTGCTGCCCAGGCACGCTTGGGCTGTGGTGAGCATTGGGCCCCTTGGCCCACCTCCTCCCAGAGCAGCTGTGATTCTGGGACCTGGCTGCCCCCAGATCCATGGGAAACTTCCAGCAGACCTCTTCCCTTTCTGGAAGAAGGCAGGGTTCATGGTCTCCTCCTGCAGCTCCTCTCTAGGGCACAGACCCAAAGCCAGTGGGATGGAAGTGTTTTTATTAGAGCTTTGGTCAGACGGGGCGCAGCCGGGCTGGGGCTTTAGCAGGTGCTGGGACGCTATCCAGCCCCAACCCACCCCTCTCCCAGGAGGCGCTACCCCGGAGCGGGAGGGCAGCGCATCCCAGCACAGGAAGGGACCCCGCCAAGACCTGTCCCCAGTCTGGGGCGGGCTGACGAGCTGGGTGGGTAATAAACAGTCCTATTGTACAAATATACAGCGCGGGTCAGGGCGGGGGCGGTCGACAGCGCCTCCCCGGAACCGCGACGGCGCGCTCTGGACCCGGCTCTGCGGCGAGGGCGAACCGGCAAGGAGAGCCTAGCCGGCGGCCCGGGTGGTGATGAGGGCGGGCCGGGGCGTCATAGCCAGGGAGGGCCGGCAGCCAGGGCAGGGGCAGCAAGGGGTTGGGTCTTCCTCAGCCCGCCGGGAGGGGGGGGGGGCCGGGGGAGGGGGGAGCTGGGTAGGGGACGGAAGGGGACGCGGGGAGCTCAGTCGGAGTAGATGATGAAGCCGGAAAATGTGCTGTATTTGTTGCTGTTGCCGCCGTGCGCTTTGCCTCCGTCGAGTTTGATGAAGACCTCATCCCCCGCGTCCAGATGCAGGATCACGCTGTTGCTGGCGTAGTCATAGTTCTGGTCTGCGTCCTGGGCTATGGCGCTGGCGCGCACCTGCGGGGTTGGGGGTGGGGGTGGGAATAAGGGGGTGGGGAGAGTAGAGATGGTGTGTGTGAGAGGGTAGGGGGGAGGAGGGAGAGAAGTAGGGTCGGGGAGGGAGGGGGACTGTCAGAGGTAAGGCAGCCACGTGGGTAGGATCTGGAGGCCCTAAAAACCTGCCTTCAACTCTGCCTGCTTCTCTCGCGTCATCCCCCACCCCTTCCAATCATAAGTGTATGTTTTGGGAATGGATTATAGAGGAGCCCTGGATTTCTAGGGCAGGTGTAATCTGGGTCTGAATTAGGAATCAAGGTGGAGTTGGCCTCCTTAACTCCTCCAGGTCTTACCGTCTGGCCTGCAGAGGACGTCAACAATGCCTTCAGGGATGGCCCAGCCTGGAACTCCCTCCTTGCAGAGAGGAATTCTCTGGAACACCAGGGGATGGAGGGCCATCCCTTCTCTCCTTATCATTCCTTCCTCTCTGCTTTAATTGTAACAATAATGCCTTACCTTTCAGCCACACCCACCTGTTCTTATGTCAGTGGATGGACACAGGGATGGACACCTTGGCCCCATAGGTCAGGTGGCTAGACTAATGCCAGGTGGCTACTAAGCAACCACCCTAGTACCAGAACCCAATATTTCAACTCCTTGTCTGTAGTTCGTTCTGGGGTCTTTCATACTGGAGCAGTGAGATGGAAGGTCTGGTAATTATTTCCCCTCCCAAGGCTCAGATTGAGCCTGCATCCTGGCCTCCAAAGAGCTATAGCTATACCTGTGACTATTATCCCACCCACAGAGGACCTTGGGCTCCTCCTGTCTCACCACAGAGTGGTAGAAAGGAAGTGGGTGGAGGGAGGGAATCCAGGCTTTCCATCTTTGTGTGATCCTCAGTCTGATCTATCCCTGCCAGTCCTTGTTTTGATGGGTGAGGGGAGGGACAGGCAGTTCAATGAAGCAAGAGGGCACCAACATTTGTGTGTGAAGTCTGCTGGTCACTTCTGGGGGCTCCGACTAGAATCATTAGATACTGAGGGTGAGTGATGGTGAACAAATTCCCTCCAGGCATTCCTCTCCAACTGAGGCAACACAGGGCCTGAGCCATAGGATCTGGGGCCTTTCCAGGATAGCCTGGGTGGAGAATGGGAAGACAGGGGATATCTCCAAGGTGCAGGCTTGTGTTGGGGGGAGGCTGCATTGAGTGGGGTTCTCTCAGTCAGGCTTTTCAACAGCCCCTCTCCAACTGGCCCCTTCCCTGAAGGCAGCTCTCCCAAAGGCTAACAGTCTGGGCTGGACCAAGCCAAATTAGGGGAACGGTCCATTCTCCTTCCTGGGCAGGAGACAGAACTGCAGGTCAGCTGTGCCGAAGCTGCTGAGTCAGCAGCAATGCTACAACGGGGGCACCCAACGTATTTGCATGCTAGATCCTTCCAGCCCCTTCTCTCCCCTCAATCTCTTCTTCCCCCGACCAGGGGCAAGAACCGTTTGGGGACACTTAGCTGGGAAAACTCACAGTTCAGCTAAAGGTGGGGAAAAGCAAATGAGGGGAAGATGCTGTCTTTCAAAAAGCTCAATTTCTCTGTTCAGAAAAAGGATGAGAAGATCCCGCCTCACCACTGCCACCTTTATAAAAGCCTTCAGATGGTGGGGGAAAAATTTTTAATCTTGATGGGGCTTTGTGTTACTAGGAAAGCGCTCAACGAAAACAGCCAACTTCTATATTGTTCCCTGGGCCCTAATCCTCGTAGTATTTATTATTACGTATGCATTTCATTATCTTTGCTAATAAATTACTACTAATAACAATTATTTTTATTACCCAGATTAATTGAGCCTTAACTCATTAAAACAGTGTGCTTCTTAATAGCCAAATCCATTAGAACACAGTCATCTGTCATCAGGAATCTCCTGGTGATGTGACAGGCATCAGAACTGTTATGCTTATGTTTATTATTTATTCATCACCATGATTGTTGCTGTGATTATCCTAATTATCCACGGAGGCAGAAAAATTGATGCCCTTCCATCCTTAGATAGTGGGGGGATCCAGGAATGGAACCCAGGGGTCCTGATTCTCTGCCTGAGACAGGAAACAGTTGAGGCATCCAGCTTCTCCTGGAGGCCATGGGGAAATTTGGGGAATTGAGGCTGCCATGGAAGGAGGAAAGTAAGTCTGGGACTTGTCACGAGGGGGCGCTGTAGAATCACCTCCTCAAGGGCTGCCAGGGGAAGGGAAACTGAGGCAGTGGTCTGACCAGGGCCCTGGAGGGAGGAGTGGGGAGAACCCAAGAAACAAGCTCCTGCCCCCGGATCAGTGCTGGGGTGTTGGATGTACAAGAGTGGCTCCCACAGGCAACCAGCCTGGCCCACAGGGGACACTTGTGCTTTCACATATTTCCTGGGTCCCTGCTGAGTTAGGCACTGTGCTCTGTGCTGTGAAAAGCATTCAGGGCTAGCTAGAAAAAGACAGTGGGGAGCCCCTCTCCCACTGTCAGGCATCAGGCTGAGCTCCAGTGAGGCCTTTATGCTGGAGTCCTCAATTTATCTACTACCCCATCTCTCACCTCACTCAGGTTCTGTTGTCCAAGCCCTTCCCCGTTTGTGATATTCACCTCCCCAAAGTCCCTGCCCTGGACAAGTGGCACCCTGGCCATAGACCCTGGTCCATCCCCACACAGCCCCCTCTCTCCTGGCCCAGTGTATTAATTTCATGTCTTCCCTGACATCCGAACTGTGGATCTTTGAGGCAGTTGCAGGGAGCTTACCTCACTCAGGGCACCACTCCTAACTTACAGCCCCTTCCTCGGGCTCCTCAGATCCCCATGTCCTAAAGACCAGGCCTTGGTGTCCTCAGGCTACACAGTGGTGACTCAAGGCTCCCCTTGGGGAGAGGGGCTGGTGGGCCTCAGGCAAGGACAGAGTGGGGGACTCGGCGCTTCAGTGACCTCTCCCCTCCCTATCTTGCCGAGGGAAAGGCCAAGGACCAATTTCAGTCCTGCCTTCCTGAGGAAATTCTGGAAGCATTTCTTCAGGCAGGAAGCCAGAAAGGAAAAGCACAGAGCCCAGCAGTGCCCCAGGTCTTGCAGCCATGGGAGGCAGAAGCCCCTCTGTTCTGTTCCTGTCCATTGCCCAGAGCCATCATTTTGTCTCTGCTCACTTGGATGTCCTCTTCTACCTCTGAGCCAGCCTTTCCCTGCACTTGACCTTTTTATTTCCTCCCTAGCCATGTCTCCTCACCTTGGGGACCAGCCCAGTTTTGCCATCCTCTCCCCTAACCAGGTTGTTCTGAGTGGGGGCAGGCACCAGTGAATTATTCCCTCCAGCTAACACATTTAGGGATGGGAGTTGCCAGCTGGGTCCCCAATCCCCCTCTAACACACCAATTGCTGGGGTGTGTTATTGGGTGGTTACTATTATCTTTCCTGCACAGACCATGAGGTCCTGTAGGGCAAGTGGATCAAACCCCTGCTACCTAGCTCCACACCTGCCTCTTAGTCGGGGCTCGAAGTGAGTACGTGGGATGACTAGTGAGACTTAACGAGTCTTTTGAGCAATCTGGAAGGACAAGTCACAAAGAACGTACGGGAGAGGGGTGTAGGCCCCAGTTTTTAGTCGGGGGGGCATGGTCTGAGTAACTGTTAAAATGCTGGATCTGTGAACCCCCTAGTTAAAGCCACCTCCTATTTTCTACTAGCCTGTGGTCCCACCGCCAGTGAGTACCTCCTTGTCAGGTTGTGCCAGTGCCTTGCCCCTACTGAAGGGGGAAGAGGCTTTGAGATGGTTTCACCTCCCAGTGACTGAAGCAAGTGATCCTGCCCAAGCAGACATCACCTTTGGGGTCTCCTCATGCCTCATCTCTGGAGCCCCACTGGAACCTCCTGAGGTGGTACAAGGCCTAGGGCCCACTGGTGCTCTGGTGACCAGCTTCCTATCCAGACAAAATGGGCCCCCAGCCCCCTCAGACCTCAGCTCGGTGCCAGCCCAAACTTTCTTTGGGAAAGGAAGAAATTCTATTGATGAAGGTGACATTGCTGCATCCTTTATTGGTGATTAATAAGGGAAATCGTGGGGCTGTCTGCAGAGTGAGCTCTCACTGGATACTGAGGCCTCCCATTTGGTCAGGAACCAAGGACAAAGAGGAGAGACACGGGAAGCCTCATAGAGACCAAGTGAGAGAGAAACACTCAAGGAATAAAGAGGGGTGTTAAGCCTGGGGGGAAAGAGGCCAGAGACTCAGGAGAGACAGATAGGACTGGTAGACACAGGAGACAGACGGGGACAAGAGACAGAGTAGGAGAAAGAGGCAGGCAGGAGAGAAAGAAGAGGGGGCAGACTTACAAGTGCCTGGTAGTCTTTGTGCTGACTCCCAGGCCTGTCCTTTCCCCCACCCCCAAGCCAGGGTCTACCTGCAGTGGGAAGGATTCCAACAGGGTCCGGGGTCCCAGTCGCAGGAAATTTCTTCCCAACTCCCACCATCCTAGCTGTAGTTCTGACCCATGCTGGTCTCCTTCCACAGGAATGCTCCGCCTCACCGCCCCCCCCCCCCCACCCACCCAGTGGCCCTAGGCCATCGTGGTCTGGGAGCCCTGGAAAGGGAGGGAGTATAAAAGGAGAGTGAGCTGGGCAAAACTGTCCCCCTAGGGCAGGATTAGGTCGAGCCTGGTTGTGGGGCAGCAGTTACAGGAAGAGCACCATGTACTACCCTCACAGTACCAAGGAGCCCACCTAGCTGCCTGCTAGCTTCGGTCTTTGGGATGGGGAAAGTGAACGCAGAGGATCCCCTGACACTCCTGGAGTCAGGAGCTGCAGCTGCAAGATCAAGGGAGGGGGAGTTTCCACCTCTTTGCCTCCCTCAGGAGGAAAAACTTTTCCCCCCAGAGGTTGCTTTCCTGCGCCTGTAGCTCTGACACGGTGGGAAGCGGCCGGGCAACCCCGCGTTTTGCAAAGGCCGTCAGATCGGCGCAGTGGTCCCTTCTCAAGGGCGGAGGATGTATTGCAGCTAAGGCTTCGCGCCCCTGGCTCCCTTTGCCTCTGTGCCCAAAACATCTCCTACAGCTCTCCTTGGCTTGCGCGCCTAGCGGTGCGCCTGGACGCCCGCGGGCGCGGAGGCTGCCTTCCCTAGAGCCCATCATCGCCCTCCCCTAATTGCCCGCTGGTATCAACCAGAATTCCAGCTCTCAGATATCGCTTCCCAAGGGCCAAGCCCCCAAGGACCAGTCCGCGCGCCTGGGAGCCCTGCGCTGTGATTATTTGCATTTATCTCCCGCATTTCCAAGCCGCGCGCAGGTGCCCAGCGGCGTCTGCCTTGCAGCCAGTGCCCAGGAACCGAAGAGTTAGTGCCAACAGGCCCACCATCCCCGCATGTGATGCCTAAGCGGGGCCGCTGTAGGGTCTCTACCTGTGCTCGCTGGTACCCTATGCCCCGGGCTCCCTGGGTGCCCTGCCCCCAGGCCAGCCCCATGCCCCCGCCGGGCCCACCTGGCCATTCTTGCAGAGGTCCGCCCACATACTGGTGCCGTCGCCGCCTCGCATGAGGACGTGGTAGGTGAAAAAGTAGGTGCCGGGAATGTTGCACGTAAACTTGCCGCTGGTCGCGTCGTAGTTGTTGCCTAGGTTAGTGACCACGTCGTCGAACTTGAGCACCTCGTAACCCTCGTGAGGGTTCTTGAGGCCGGCGTAGAAGGCCACGCGTGGCACCGTGGTGTAGGTGGCCGTGCTGATTGCGCCGCTGCCCCCTGCACCCGGCAGCCCGGGAGGGCCGGTCTTGCCCGGCTCACCCTTCTCCCCGGGTGGCCCCACAGGACCCGGAGGACCTGGATCCCCAGGGGGTCCGGGGGGGCCCGGCTTGCCTGTGCGGCCCGGCTTCCCCTGGGGGCCCTGCACCAGCGTGGAAGGCGGGGGCGCGCCGCTCTGCTCGCTCAGGGCGTCGCCGCCGTCGGGCCGCGCGCCGGCGCCGGGGCCCCGCGCGGGGTAGGGGTCGCATACCATGCGGCAGGTGCCCAGCATCTCATAGTGGCCGTCCGGGCCGCCCGAGCTCACCAGCACGGGGATGAGCACCACCAGCACCAGCAGCATCACCACGCCCGCAGCGGCCGCCAGCAGCGTTTTCCGGCCGGCGCGGAGCCTGGGGAGCGCCGGGCCGCCCGGCCGCGCCGTCGGGGCAATGGTGCCGGCGGGCGGGGGGCGCGGGCAGGACGCCCGCGCTCAAGGGCGGTCCGGCGGGGCTGCGGGCATGGGGCCGGGCCCGGAGCGCCGCGCTGCGCTGGATGCGCTGCCGAGCCCAGCCGCCGGCTCCTGCCTCGCGCCTCCCTCCCGCTGCGCGGCCGGACTGAGAGCGGCGGCAGCCGAGTCCTGCCCGGCTCCTCCCGCCTCCTCGCGCTCGGGCCACCGCCCCCTCCGCCCCGCCCCGCCCCACCAGCTCCGCGCGGCTCCGCGCCCGCGAGGGGTGGGGCTGCGGGCGGGGTCGGCACCTAATTGGGCCGCTGGCGGAAGGGCTCCGCCCACCAAGGGGGGCGGGGCCGAGGGCGGGGCCGCGGAGATGAAGGCCAGAACCCAAGAGAGGAACCCGGAGACTCCGCGAGCTAGAGGCTGAGATTCGGAAATCGGGAGGATGCTAGAGTCTGAGAAACAGCAGAGTCTCCTACAGGAGATGGGGGAGTAGAGGCCGAAAGCCGAGTGGACGAGAGGGCTACAGGGAGAGCTAGAGAGCGCCGAGGGAGACAGAGAGGAGAGGCCTCGAGGGTTTGTTTCGAAGAAAACCGGGAAGGGAGGCTCCAGGGGCCACCGCACGCGCAGGGTGTGGAGGCTGGGTCGCGGGTTCCCCAGTCTACGGGGATA
This sequence comes from Leopardus geoffroyi, assembly GCF_018350155.1. Lineage (NCBI taxonomy): Eukaryota > Metazoa > Chordata > Mammalia > Carnivora > Felidae > Leopardus > Leopardus geoffroyi. The sequence goes on from NC_059330.1 coordinate 43,095,534, forward strand.
GAGAACAATTGAGGGGAGTATGAAGCGGGGAGCAGAAAAAGGACAAGGAAGAGGATGAGAGGGAAGAAGAGAGGAAGGCAAAAGGAAGATGGGGACGGGCGGGGGGGGGGGTGGCATTCTGCACTCAGGCCTCGCAGACCACCCATCCAGGAGATCTGAGGATGGTGTGCCTGTCAGGGTGCGAGATCTGCGAGCACTGACAGCAGCTGCCCCTCCTCTTTTCTGGCGCCCAGCTGGCTGTTCCCTGGACCCATCTTCCTCCAGGATGGGCAGGATATTCTACCCATACCTCCTTGCCTCTGCCCCTTCCTCACCGAGCTCCAGGCCAGACAAGGCTGCTTTTTCCTGGGGGTTGTGTAGGGTCCTCCATTTTCCTCTGATGACACCTCTTATCCCTGCTTTCAGACAAGGGAGAAGTGGGAGCCCTAAATAAGAAAGTGGGCACCCCACCTCATGTCTACATTCTGACCAATGCAAACAATCCCCGAGTGGTAGCTCCCTTTTCAAGCCTCCAAGAGGGGGGATAGGTCTCCTCCAGCCCCTTAGCTCCTCCTCCACCCTAGCTTCCTCAGCAGCCCCCTAAATCTTCTCCCCGTCAGGTTGCATGAGGCAATCCTCTTCCTCAAGTGCAGTAAAGTGTTTAGGTTGCATAAACGGAAATGTGTCTGCTTCCATCAAAATATTTGTCACATTATTTCAGGCCTCGCTCGTGCTGCTCCACTGCTCCTCCTTCACCCTCCTTTATCCAGCCCACCAGGGAGGGCTCTGCCATTGGGAGGCTTCTGGCTTCTGCTGAAGGATGACCCTCCAGCCTCTTTCTTTTCTCCCGAGAGGCCCCCTGCCACCTCACACTCTCCCCCTGCGGACCTGTCAAAACGGTCCACATGATTCTCTGACTTTCTCTACCCTAGGTTGAGACTGATTACCGCCACCCCTGGGAGGAGGAAAGGGACACGAGAATATGAAATGAGGAACTATGAAAGAGGACCTTCCAAGCACTGATGGCAGCATGAGGTTGAGTGGCCCCCACCACCAAAGAAGGAGCAAAAACCCTCAATAAATAGCATTTGTCCTGGGCTTACTGCGTGCAGGGCCCTGTATTGAATGCTTTACATACATGATCACACTCAATCTTCACACCAATCCCTAGAGGTAAAACCCATCATTATTCTCATTTTACAGATGGAGAACTGAGGCTCTGACAAGTTAAGAGATTTGCCCAAAGTCACACAACTAATAAGTGGTGGAATCGGGATTCAAACCCGCAGCCCGACTCCAGGCTCTTCCAACCCCGGAGGGATTGGGTCTTTAGGTACTGTTCACTGTCCAAAAAGAGGAAGGTGGTAAGGTGGCAGGAGGGGGACGCTGGGCTGTACAGCTAGACCTCCCAGGCTCAGGAAGACAGTCCTCAGCTGTCAGTCAGCCTCCTCCCCCCACCCCCACCTTGATCTCCCCTAGTATGACTTCTCGCAGAGCGACAGAGTTGGTGATCCGAGGGACAAGTGCGCCGTCTTTAGCGTGTGATTTGCACAACCCCCCTCCCCCAGGTTCGCACGCACACGGGTCTCTCCCCTGCTGTCCAGCCGGGGCTCGTCTGCCGCTGCCCCCACCCCCATCCCCATCCCCTCAGCCCTCCCAGGACCCGCGGAGAAAGTGCGGCGGGCGACCCAGATCGGGGACCAGGCGGGAGCACCCGCCTCCCGCGCTTTCCCCGCGTCCGAGGGGCGCGCTCAGCGCGGCGAGGCGGCCTGGCCGCCCGCCCCCCGAAAGACCGCCCGCTCTCTGGCGCGGTGTGGCGTCTCTGTCAGCCCAGCCGGATTCTCCCCGCTTCGCTGGAGTGGAAAATAACGGCTTCAAACTTTGCAGAGAGGAGCTGGTGCCAGCACTTTAATTAACAGCCATCTTGGCCTGTGAGCCTGGGCCACCGGCTCCCGCCTCCCGCCTCCCGCCGGCTCGCCGGGCCCCGCCTCGGCCCCGCCCAGGTCCCCGAGGGACACGAACCCCCACCGCGGAGTCGGGCGCCCCTTTTCCGCCCGGACGTGAGGGCTTGGATGGTTGGGAGGGCGGGCGCTGCCTTGGGGGGCGTCCCCCAGCTTAATGACTGCGGACCTCCCCCACCCCGCCCCCCCCCACCAAATTCTCTGCAGCTCGGCGGTTGAAGAATTCGAGATCTGCGTGCCAGTCCTAGCTGGTGATTTTAGGATAGCCTAACCTGCAGCGCCTCAAGTGTCCTCCTCTGGAAAAAGGGCTGTTGTGGGAATGAAATGAGATATAACGTAGGTGAGCACCGGGCTGACCTTTGTTATGCATCCAGTAAATGGTGGCTAATATAATTCTTTCACCTCCAGGCTAAGAAGGCCCTTCCACCACCCCTAGGCCTTGGGGCTCTTTCTCCTGCCTTCTTCCTACAGGTTGCTGGGCTTAGCGCTAGGATAGGAGGAGGATGGCCTAGGCTTCTAGGTTCAGAGACAAGACTAGATGAGTGATGAAGGGCCCCTGGGGTTCTGGCTTTCTGTCCTCTCCCTCAACCACCTGTCAAGGCCAGGGACCCAGGTTTACAGAAGGGGAAAGACATGAGCAGCGGTGGAAGAGAGCTGGGGGCTGAAGATCCGGCTTTGTTTTCCCTCCTGTGACTGGGGACCCCCTCACTCCTAGAGCCCCCGTCATTTCAGGGGTGGGGAGGGGGGTGCTGGCCATTGCGGCGGTGTGCGGAGGGTACAGTAAGACTCTTCATTTACACATAGCTGACTTTAGGAAACTGGGTGGCTGTTCCGTGGTATTTTGGGGTTTTTTGAATGAATGTGAGTGGGTGTGAACGTGTAAGAGACAGTTTGTGTTAGTGTGCGTCTGGGTTTGTGAGTGACGAGGGGGATGCTGTGCCCTGAATCATCAGCTGGCAGACCTGCGTTCATTTGTTCACTTGTTCATTCAGTAAACATTTACTGAGAACATCTAGCTGGGCGCTATGACGCGGTAGTGCTGGTGTGTCCAAAAATGAGTAAGACCGAAGCCATACCCCTGAGGAGCTCACTCTTTGGCAGGTGACACAGGCAGCAAGAAATGGTAAATGTTATGACACTTACGAAAGTTTTTTGAGCACTTACCAAGGGCAAGATCTTGTTCTAAGCACTTTACATGGATTATCTTATTTAAATTTAACAACCTATTATCATGGACTTAAAACCATCACATGGCTTCCATCATTGAATATCAATAACCCCATGAGGTAGGCAGTGTTATTTTCCCCATTTTATAGCTGAGGAAGAACTAAGGCTTGGGTACGGGTTTGCATTAGGCGATATGAAGCCCAGATGGAAAAGTCCCTGTCCAGAGGACTCAGGAAGACTTCAGAGGGACAGTGTCACTTTTTCCATCTGTCTCATGCATCAATCCTCCGTCCATTCTATAAGCTCATATTAACTGACTGTCCACCGCATCTCTTGTTATCACAGGACACAGTGATGGCATGAAAAGGCTTCTGACCTTATGTAGTTTACAGTGTCTGGAAGGTACCTGGATGGTTAAACAACCACCTGCTATCTAGCTTGACAAACTACCTGGGAATATGTGGGGTGCTGTAGGAGTACACAACAGTGTTGACTACATTAATCTGAGGGAGGGAATCATGGGGAGCTCCCTGGAGGAAGTGATATTTAAGTTTAAGCCCTGATGAAAAAGGATGGCAAGGTGAAGAGGAAGGCCACCAGAGGTGGAGGTAAAAGGGAGGGAGGGAAGATTATTCCAGGCACAGGGAACAACAGCCTGTGCTTAGGCCAAGCTTGCAGGACATTGTGGGCTGTGACAAGGAGTGTATAATTCATCCTAAGGGCAGGTAGAAACTACTGAAAGGTGTTGAATGAGTGATATAATCGGACTAGAAGGATCTCTCTGGTTTGTGTGGAGTGGAGGGGTTAAAACATAGTGAGAGTATCCTAGGCAGATTAGGTAGGAGGAAGTTGCAGTGGTCCAGGTGAGAGCTGATCGTGGCCTGATGTGGATGGGATGGGAGTGGGGTGGGGAGCATATTTCCAGGTTTGTAGAAGGATCTTGAAATGTTTATGAAATGAATGAAGATGGATGAATGTTTTTGCGGTTACCTGGGTACCAATGTGTGCCAGTCACTTTACATACGCTACTTCGTTTAATCCTCACTAGAAGTGTAAGGAGTAAGCACGTCGGAGTCTTCATGTTGGAGATGAGGATGCTGAGGCTCAGAGAAGTTAAGTAACTTGCCTGGGATCACACAGCTGGTAAGAGAGAGAGGGAGAGAGTCAGGATTACAACTCAGGCCTGTTTGACCCCAAGTAGGGGCTCTTTACCACTTGGCCCAACAGGTACGTACCTGGTAGGAAAAGCAAGGAAAGGCACTTGAGTGAGAAAGAACAGCTTGAATCAGCCAGTTGTGTGAAAGGCATATTTTTGGTTTGGAGTTGAAGCCACTGGTCTACAGTCCTGGCTCGGGCAGGATGGAGGGCTGGGCAGCAAGAGACAGAGGCCGGATCTCAAGGCTGTTAGGCCGTGAACTTGCCGTGTGTGTTTGGGGAAGTCTCATCACACTTTAGGGCTTTCATTTCTTTCTCCGGGCTGGAGAATTGTCCAGGGCAGCTCTGAGAGGTTGTGATTCTCCTATTAAAGAAAACTCCCCAGGGGCGCCTGGGTGGCGCAGTCGGTTAAGTGTCCGACTTCAGCCAGGTCACGATCTCGCGGTCCGTGAGTTCGAGCCCCGCGTCAGGCTCTGGGCTGATGGCTCAGAGCCTGGAGCCTGTTTCCGATTCTGTGTCTCCCTCTCTCTCTGCCCCTCCCCCGTTCATGCTCTGTCTCTCTCTGTCCCAAAACTAAATAAACGTTGAAAAAAAAAAAAAAAAAAAAAAGAAAACTCCCCATTGTCATCCATTAAAACATTTAAAATCCCTGTATGACATTTTAACTCAGATACTTCCAGATCCACCACGGGAAAGGCCTCCGTAATTTCAGCCCCCTTTGGAGAGGGAACGTTTGGTCAACAAGGGTGAGAGAATGGAAGTTGTGTTGTGATCTGGGGGTGAAGGGCCAGGACACCCCGAAGCGGGTTGGCCCCGGGGCTGGGACTCAGAATTCCTCAGTCTGACTGGGTTTCCCAGGTTGGTGAGGAACCTTCTTCAGAAGCCCCTTCCCCAGCCCCCATATCCGGAGGAGGAGTGGGTGGCATTAAGGGGGCAGAACCCAAGAACCCACATCATAGGCAGGTTTTCATATTCCCTCGCCAGAGAGCTCTGGGCTTTGCGCCTGGGGGTTCCATTTGTGCCTGGGGGTTCCCTGGACCTCCTTCCCCCACCTCAGCCCAGCAACCACCTGCTGCCCCTCCTAACCCAGCACGAGGGAGGCGGCTCCGAACAGGCCCTGGCTGTGGGACTGGGACGAGAGACCTAATAAGAGCTGCGTCTCCCAGCTGCATGTATAAGTAATGAGGCTCTGCAGCCCCAACAGGAACCAATATAATGGCGGGTGCGCAGGGTCAGCCTGAGAGACAGATAGCAGGACGCGGGAGTGACAGGCAGTGCAATTATGCTGAGCCTCCTGCAAAGGCAGCAGAGAGAAGGCCCCTGTCTGGCCAGCAGGGTCTGCATGCTTCTCACCCCCTCCCGCAGGCATTGACTATTCCAGAACCCCCTCTCCCCTCTACTCCCTGCTCCCCCAGCTTCAGGCAAGGTGGTGGAAGGCAGAGAGGAGGAGAAGGGTCGGGGAGAGGGCAATGGAGGAGCAACTGGGCTGGTGGGGAGTAGCTGGTTTTCCTGGGTTCTGGGGAGAAAGCCTCCTCCTCCCCAGGATGACTGGGGAAGGCTTTTTCTTTGGAAGCCCTGTCTCTCGTAGGAAAAAGCCTACCCCTGCATTCTTATCCCAGGAGACCTAGAACTTAGGGTCTGGAAAGGTTTTAGAGACCTCTCCCTTGACACACAGGGAAACTGAGGCCCAGAGAGGAGAACTAGCTTGCCCGAGGTCATAAACCTATCAGAGGCAGAGCCAGATGGGAGCTCCTTGAGCCCTTTTCGGGACCCTACTGGTGGGGGTCAGGAGGCAAGGGGAGGAGGCACTGATTGATCCCCCCAGTACCAGGTGGTCCCCACAGGCTCTCTGAGGGTAGTAGTGGAAGGTGTGGCTTGGAGAGGTCTGACAGCTGGTTGTGGGGGTTGGAACTCTGTCTGCAGCAGTGTCCTTGGAGAGCCTGAATCAACCAGGGTTGGGGGGTCCCAGCCCCACTTCCGTATTTAGGTGCTCATATCGGAGCACCTCACAGCCATATATTTGAGAATGGAAGTAACTGAGACAGGATCTCCGAGGTGGCAGGGCCAGTAGAGCAATGGACCAGAGCGGCGGGTGCTTAGTAAATGTTCACTAAACTGAACCCTTGAATGGGGCCAGCTTCAAGGACGTGCCGCCTGTGCGCTGACAAAGGCCTTGCCCCCAGAAGGGACCTGCACTTGGTTTTCTGCTTTGCTATCACTGTCTTGAAGTTGGCTCCACGTTTTCATCTCATCCTGGGTCCTGTCAATTACACAGCTGGTCCTGCTCCTGAAACGCAGATGTGGTTTGTCCTTGGAGGGGCTCTCCTGGCTTTTCCCTGCCCCAAGCTCACCCCAGGATCCCCCAAGCGGAGGGGAGCACAGAGCTAGGAGAAGCTGACGTTTGAGGGTCTCCACCCCACAAGGGCTGACTGTGCATGTGTGCGGTTGGGAGAACCTGGCTGCTCTGACCTGTCAGCGTCCATCTCATCCACGGGCCTGTGTGCCCATCACTGACTCAGGCAGAGGGCAGGGCATGGGGTGTATGGAGGTGGGTGCCAACACACAGACCTCCTGGTCCCAGCTGGAGTTCTCTGTCCCTTGGGGAGATTTGGGCTCTCTGCTTATTTGCACCCGGCCCCCACTAGGGCAGGAGGGGCTGGCTAGGGGTGGGGTGGGAGGCTTAATTAGCAGCCCAAACCAGGCAGCAGGCGGTGGGCGCAGAGCAGGCTGACTTTTCCCGCTATAGATCTGCTCTCCAGGAGAGGCACTAGCCGGCTGGCTTAGGCTCTGGCTGGGCTATTTTAGGAATATTCTTAACTCTTCCTGTGCCACCGCCATTACTGGACCTCTCTGCCAGCTCCAGACTGTCCTCCTCCCCATCCCTCCTCCCAGGTCCTTGCTTTTGCTCTCTGGCAGCTGAGAAGGTCACAGTTTCCTCCTGGGTGAGGCCAGCTGCCTTTCGCCAAGAGAAGTTTCCATCTCTTCCCCCTCCCCCAGCTCCCCTTGTCCCGCCCTGTGTCTTCTCCCTCTCCCCTTCATCACAGCTCTGGCCTAAGGAGATTGGCAGATTTCAGCATTTCCCTAGCCCCTTCTTCTCACCTTGTGAAATTGGGATGGTTAGGCTCCCCGACCATAGTGAAAACAGCTGGCCTGGGCCCCTGGGAAAAGCCAGGAAACCACAGTCCAGGCCTCCTGCCTGCATGACTTTAATGCCCCATTAGGGCCAAGTTTCCATTTGGGTATCCCACACAAGCAGCCAGAACCTCACAACATTGTGGGGTTCCCTCTCCCTATTTTTTTCTCCCACTCCAGCGCCTGGCTTCTTGGACAAATCTAGGCCAGGATACAGGGATTACTTGGGCAAGGCCAAGGGGAGTCCCACTGGGGCCCAAGAGGGTCCATCATTAATAAACCTGAAATTCTAGTTAAGATAGGGGAAGAGGTCTCCTCTCACTTGGTCTGGGGTTCCCACGTCTAGGCCGGGCCTGCCTGAGCTAGGAGGCCTGGGACACCTTGGACTTTGGTGCCATCCCCCAGGCACAGTGCCTCCTGGGTCTAGGAGTTGGAAGTCACCACCACGTGCCTCTGGGAAAGCTTGACTTGGAGATCCTGGCAGATGGCTGGTGATTCCACACAAATGCTCAAGGGCCTATAATTGATAATCAATTTCTGCCTGAGAAGGGATACTCTCTTGGGCTGGTTCCCCAGGGCATCTGAACACGAGCCTGGGCCATGGTGTTGACAGACTGGAGCAGGTGAGCCCTCTCCACGGGTCTCACCTAACACAACCTTCTCCGGGTTCTGCAAGAGCCCAGCTCCGGAAGCGACAGGGCTGGCTGGGGCAAGAACCGCAAGTCCTCAGCCTCCAGTTTAGAAAGATCCAGATGGATTTATCAAGGTGTCCTGAGGAAGACTTTGAGTTCAGAGAGACAATACCCTCTAGGGACTCAGGGAGAATTCTGTATCTTTTAACAAGTAAGACCCCCCCCTCCCTTTACCCCTAATTGAGAGACATTAATAGGAGGCAGGAACTTGACTGTAAAGGAGCCCCACCCCTACCCCCATCCCTGTCTGTCAGGTAGGATTGGTGCAGGCTTCCTGGAGCAGAGGCGCTGAGGAGGAAATTTCTGGCTCCACAGTTCCCGAAGGGGCACGCAGGCTAACCTCTGGCAAAACTAGGAGCTAAACCCAGGAGTCCTAGCCGCCTGCTTCTCCAGTGTAAGCCCCGTCTTTCCGTCCCCCGCATTCCCTCCTTTTCAGCTTCCAGGCTGGGAGCCCCAGCTGGTGGAGGATGTCTTGCTCCTCAGCAGCTGGGATTTGTAAATATTTATAGGAACATGGAACAGATCAGTGGCTGACAGGCCCAAGGAGCGGCAGGGGCCCTGCCTGGAGCTCAGTAGCTTTATTCCCCCTTCCCCACAGCCTGACCTAATTGAGGGAGCCCGGGATGACAGAGATGGGGGTGACCAAGCAGGGCACGGGGCCGGCAGCGTCCTCTTTCAGAGACGCAAGCTCAAAGGATGCCCTTGTCTATGTGCCGTTGGGCTCTGCTTCTACACTCAGAGTCCCTCTCATCCTTCCAGCCCTGGCCCAGCTCCCGCGTGCTCACATACCCATTGCCCCACTGACCCGCCCTCACACACACTCTTTCAACACTCATATACCTTCACCGTCGTGCTCATGTGTGTGCACACACACTTTCTAACTCCCACATCAACGCTCATCTCCTTCTCACAAACCCACGCTCACACCTTTGCATATGTGCCAACTCACACTCACAATCCCATTGGATTTCCAGGTCCCAGCCACTCCCCACCAGTTTTAATCACAGGTGCTGGGAGGGAACCTCCTGTTCCCTGACTGAGGTGGGCTGTGTATGTGTGTGTGTGTGGTGGGGGGGGGGGTGGCAATCGGCTCTGGTCTCAGGGGGTGAGGAAGAGGGAGGACGAGTGGATAGAGGTGTGGGCCAAGAGCCATTCAGAGCCAGTATCAGCCTGGAACAGAAGCAAGACGAGACAAAGGCAAGTCAAGGAAATGGAGACTGAGCATGGTTAGGGCAGATGGGGCAGGAACTGGGGACAGAGGGCCCCCCTGGATGAGAAGCTGTCACATTCTTGCTCCAGTGGCCTGTGAGACCAGCACTACCCCCCAGCTGGGGCCTCTCCCCTCTGGATCTTGTCACTGTGGCTTTGCTTTGCTGCTTGGGCAGCCGGGAGTGGTGACAAGGAGAGAAGACAGTGCCCAGGGCAGCTGACGGTGCCACTCTGGCCCAGTTGCCAGCTCACCCATCAGTGCCCATCTCATCACCCACAGGGGTCCAGATGAGACCAGTGACCAGCCCAGCTGCCCTTCCCTCACAGGGAGGGCCACAGCAGGGGGAGAGAACAACTAGACCCTGCTCTCCTAAAGGTGGGCAGACTTTGCCCAGGCCCCCGGCCACTGAATCTGAGCTTGGGAACTATGGGCCCTCTGCTCCCAGACACCCAGGACCTAGCAGACATGGACAGGAACCAGTGCATGAGGCAGGAGCTTAAGAAGAAAGCCACTATGAGGGACCAAACATGTTTTTGCCATAAGCTTTTTACTTCATCTTCTTTACCATGCACAAGAATGACGTCTTCACACCCTGTGCCCCTGGATGCTGTGTTAAATAATCATCCCTCTTGCCTCGGGTCTGTCTCAGGGTATTAGTTCTGGGGCATCAATCAGTCCGTTTGTACTCTGAAATCTGGGAACGACCATTTCTATAAAGTCAGACAGGCAAGCAAATAATAATAATAATAATAAAAGAGCAGGGAATGTCGTGTTGACTGCCGTTTTCCTGTTTTTCAATCATCAGTGCTGCGTTCCACCCAAGTTTCGACGCCCTGATTGATTCATGCTTTCTCAGGCCCATTCATGTATTTCCTCAACAGCCATGATTCATCCAGGCGCCAGGCTCTGTGCTGCATCCTGGGAGCCAGTGCAAAAGCCAGACAAGGCTTTTGCCTGTGCGGTATTTAGGGTTGATCGAAGAAGACAAACAAATGCACAACAAAGCGTGATGTCCCCACGAGGCCAGGGATCAGTGTCTAGGCACCCAGCCTGGGGACCCAGATGTCCTGCTCTTCCGGCGGAATGCTTGAAAGTGACATGGAATCCTTCTCTCATCCCAGGTTCAACATTCCCTTCTTGCCCCTCTCCTGTGTCTGCAGGTCTGCCCTCCTGGGCAGCCAGACCATCTAAGGATGGTGGACAGAGTGTGAATGTGAGGCAGAATCTCAGTTTGGACACTCATTGGCCAGGCGGGTGACCTCAGGCAAACCATTCATCTCTCTCAGCCAGTTTCCTTTTCTGTTAAAAGGCAGTAACTAGTACCCATCACAGTGGTACCATCAGCATCAAATAAGATTGAGTATATAAAGCACCAAAGATGGTGCCCAGAACACAGTAGGACCTCAACTTATGCTAGCCCCTCGCTCTGCCCCTTTTCCAGTGTTATACTGCATCTCTCCTCACTGGCAGGAGGAAGAAGCTTGGGCCGGGGTGCCGCAGAACCCAGAGATCCATGCACTATGAATCTATGCTTCATGCCATCCTCCCAGGAAGTCCAGCCTCCTCTGAGGGGAGCCTCTTATTTGAGGGGAAGAGGGTGGAGAGGTCTGGCTTTGCCTCCTGCACTATCTGAACATTCCAGAGAAATAGCCCCTTTCTTCATCCTGTCTCCCCTCTCTCTGGCTCTCAGGTGAAAAAAAGCATTATTGTGTGGGAATGGTGGTTGTGAGATGGTGGTGGTAGAGGTGACGGTGGCATTGGTGATGGCCGTGGAGGTGGTAATGGGGAAGGTGGTTATGATGGTCATGGTGGTGGTGAAGGTGCTGGTGATGGAGGTCACAGTGGAGGTACCGATGTTATTGGTGATGGTGGAGGTGATGATGGTATTGGTGGTGGTGAAGGTATTGATGGCAAGTGGTGATGATGGTGATGGAGGTGGTGATGATGGTGAAAGTGGCGTAGAGATGGTAATGGTATTGGTGGTGGTGAAGGTGGTAATGATGGAGGTGATGGTGATGGTGGAGGTGGCGATGATGGTGATGGAGGTGGCGATGATGACAGCTTAGGTGGTGTTGAATGTGATGATGGTATTTGTGATGGGGGTGTTGGAGCTCTTTTCAGAATCTTATGCCGAGATTTTGAGAGCTAGAAGAGAGTTTACTTAGTTCCAGCTGATCTAGGGAGGGCCTTCTCTGGCCAGATCCTGTGGTGCTTGCTTCATTTTCATAACAATGCACAGAGATTACTGTCTCCTTTCGCAGATAAGGACATGGAGACCAGAGATAACAAGTGACCTGGCTCCCGCCTCCAGCTAGTAAGACAGGAGAGGTAATTTAAACCCTGGGTCCTTTGACTCCTAGCCCCATATTCCTTCTCTAGACCATCATGAAGCAACCTATATTTCATAGCAAGGGAAATGGAGACCCGGGGAGGCCAACTGACTTGCCCAAGTTCATGCAGCAGTTAGAAGCAGAGCCTGGCCATTTCCTCTTCACTTCTAGGTCTTGGCATCCTTCTTTTCACCAGGGGCTGGGGTCTCATTGAGGAGGACAGAGGAACCACCAGCACACTACCCGCCACAGCCCTGACAGGGGCCCAGAGTCCAGACCTCCTCAGGTCTCTGGGGCAGGCTCTATATCTGCTGTCCTCTTGACCCTGTACACTGTCAACTCCAGTGTCATCTCCAGCCTCAGAGTGAGAGTGACAGATACCCAGCTGCTGCCTGACCCATTATACTTGACACCCCCTCCTCCAGATCTGACTGTGAGCCTCCTTTGGCTGGGGCACCAGACTGTAGCAGCCATGACTGGCATTGAAGAAGAGGGACAAGTGTTGGCACTCTCTACCTTCATCCCTGTCTGAACTCTGAGGTGGTGAGCATAGGGGTCCAGTTGTCTTGCTGCTCTCTTCATTCTTTGCTGGTTCTGGACCTTAGGCTCCTGCTTAAAAAGAAATCAATGGGTAGGTTCCCCTTGACCCAGCAGGAATTAGTGAAAAAAGGAAGAAGAGAGAAAGAATTGTGCCTAGGCTGCATAGTATGCCCAGATTCCCTCCCCCAGGGAGACTTCTGGGATTCATCCCACACAGTTTTACTCCCCCTGACCCCTTTGACCATTCCTTCAATCTCAAAACTATGTATCTGACTCTAAGTCTTGAGTCATGGTGATGATGATGTTGGAGGCGATGATGATGATGGAGGTGGGGGTGGAGGTGGTGATTGCAGGGTAGTGGAGGTGGTGGTGATGGTAGGGGTGGTGATAGGAGCTCTTCGATGACTAGAATGAGGTATGGCCTCCTGGAGGAAGGTGAGGGGAAGGTTGGCCGATCACTACCTTCCTCTACCTCTTTTCCCCAGGTCTTTAATAACAGCTACTGTCTATTGTGTGTCACCCATAAGACAAGTGCTTGCTCAGTACATTGTATGTAATAATTCATTTAATCTTCCCAACAGCCCTATAGGGCATGCTCTACTATTTTAGAGACAAGATAGCTGAGGCACAGAGAGGCTAAGTAACTTGCCTAAGGTCATACAGAACCTCCCCTCCTCCACAGCCCCACACCAGAGTCTTGACTCCAGAGGCAGAACTCTACACACGCAGGAGAGCTGGTGTGTGTGTGCAGATGGGACTTTAAGGGGCTCCCACGATCCTGAGGTTTCTATGGCCAAGCAGTACCATCTGACTATCTTCTTTCCTCCCCCTTCCTTGGAAGCTCTCACAAGGGAGGTGGGGATCAGGGATATGTGCAAGAAATCTAGGTTCCACCAGTTGGTGGTCACAGAATGGGGTGAGGGGGCACTTTGCCTGGCCCACGGCTGGCAGCTACCCCAGCTCCTGCCTAGGGCTCCCGCCGCCGTGGGGAGCTCCATCCTGCTTGCCTCCCTCCCTCCCAGGATCTCATTATATCCCTAAGAGAAACTGACAGCCTCAATATCTTACTTTGCAAATATAGTTTATTCCTTCAATAAAGCCGCCTGCGCTGGGGAATGTTTAAGCCCCCGCTCTCCCCCGAGAGCCTCATTTGAATTTCTAAAGTCTTTAGTCCTCCAATGGGGCAGCCGGGTAATGAAAACGCAGCCGCTTACAGGGGATTCATTTCCTGTCCGGTCTGATCGCCGCCGCTGCCACCACCACCGCCACTGCCACCGCCGCTGCCACCGCCATGGAGGAGCTGGAGTGACCCACCCATAGGAGAACCGCTGGCTACCTGGATGCTGGGGGGTAGGGGGAAGAGACGCACTGGCATGGGCCTGGGCCCCCAGGGACCCCTCCACAGGGTCTCTATGCCCAAGGGCCCCTAGACAGCATCTCTTAGGCCAGGGTGCTCCCCCCAGGGGCTCTGCCCACTAGTCCCTGGGGGTGAGGTCTGCTCCCTGGCTGGACCCCCTCACTCTAGGGTAGCCCCTACCCCAGGCCCCCATGGGAGTCTCTAATTAAAGGACCGGCACGCCCCTCGGGGACTCATTAGGCCCGCTGTGCAGAGAACATTTAATCATTGCTCAGAGCATCGATTGGAAAATCAATTTCTTTGTCTCTCCGCACGCGGCGCTGGAGAAGTGGGGGGAGCGCTGACCTCCTTCTGCTGCCATGTAAAGTGCCGCACATTTAATCAGGGAACAGAAATCAATTAGCCACTTACGAGGTTGGCTTTAGTTACCGAGTAGGCAGGGCCCGCGCCACAGCTCAGCCGCTGACAGCAGCGAATCTCTCACACCCCACCAGGCTGGCCGCCCTGTGCATCCCACCAGCTCTCGGGGGTCCCCTCCCCACGCTGGGCACCTGTCATCCATGTGCACCGCTGAGAGCCCCCAAAGAAGCCTTGTAAGGCTCTCTAAACTCCCAGCTCACAGTCATAGCTTCCCTGGCTGACCCCCCACTTACGACCACCATGGGCTCTGCCCTGCCACCCTGGAGGCTACAAGCCACGGAAACTCAGCAGAGGCCGGTTCAAATCCCAGCTCGCTTCCTGCCGGCTTCTGGGAGGTCAGGGACGCTTTTGAACCCCTCTGAGCCTCAGCTACCTTATGAGCACTTTACTCATGAAACAGGAAGAATGACAGTCCCTGCCTCACCAGAGGGCGGTGGAAACCCAAGACTTCCTGAAGTGCCTACCAAAGGGCGAGGCTCACACCCGTGGGGCCAGTGTCCTTCTGGCCGCATAGTCAGCCAGGTTAACAGAGGACAGGGGGTGTGAGCCCTGCAGGACAGGGCAGGTGGGCCCAGTGTCCCCCTCATTTTCTCCTGTTTCCCCATCACCTTCTGGGGGCATGACTCTGAATCACCTCTGCGCCATCACCCATTTGTCCCCTCCTGCTTGCGCACCCCCACCCTGCCACAGGTCCCCGTTGCCCCCTCACCTGGGGTGATGTGCCCTCCCTCACCCCCATGCCACCCCACACAGCTCCGGGGGTACAAGCTTCGCAGCGCTGCCTCACGCACCCAGCGTTATACACACCCAATTACACAGAGTTGTACACAGTCTGCACGCTCCATTACACACAGTTCCACAGAGTTTCTCCTACAGTGACAGTCACAAGGCTCCCGTCCCCTCACGCAGTGCACACACCGCCTTCACACTCGCACAGCCGCCCCGCCACTCTTCGCACGCACAAGCACTCTTGCCCGGTGTCACCTGTGGGCACCCCACCTCACAGAGTTGCATACCAGTGGCACGCGCGCTCACGCGCATACACACGCGCATGCACACCCGTTCCCTAATAATATTAGACATGCCATTTCTTTTGCATGACAGTTCCAGTGGAGATGCTCAGAGCTGTCACTTGGATGAAAAATAATGCATAATCCTCGTCTTCCTTCCTTCCCTTCCCTTTCTTTCTTCCCTGTTTAATGAGCTCCTAAAAATATTCCTTGCTGTCTCGCCAAGGCTGTGGGCTAAGTGTGAGTCAAGCCTCCCACCCCCTCCCCCCCTCCCCGTCCCCTCCCTCGGCCCCCTGAGTGGGCTGCAGGATGAAGGGTCACAGCCAGTCTCAGTGCCTGGCCAAGCCCAGGTCAGGCTCCACAGGTCTCTGACTCCCCCCAACCCCAGTGAGCCCACCTGAGCTGGGAATGAGACACGGGTGGGAGCAGGAAGAAAGGCAGAAGTCCCCCTCTGCCACCTGACCACCCTCAGCAACCCCCTCACAGCTCCCGACCAATTTCACACCAACGGTCCCATCCACCATCCCACCCACCTCAGGAGGGAGAGGCCTGCATGTGGCCAAGGTCCTACCTCCTTGAACACCTGCTTCTTTCTGCCTCCCAGAACTCAGAGGAGAGAGGAGGAAGGGCCTCCCCGAACCCCTGGCTTCTAGCAGCACCCAAGCCTGGCTCTGCTGGGAAAGGTGCAGTTGTCACGGCTTCCTCCAGTTCATCCTTCAAGCCCCACATCAAAGTCACCTCCTCCCCGAAGCCCCCCCGTAGTTCACACAGAAGGAAAGATTCGTTCACATTACATATTGACACACTTTCATAATATTAAATCTACTGAGGAGAAGCAATCGTGTGCCTGGTGGGAACTTTGTCTCCCTCTGGGACTCTCTCCATCCGGTGTTTTGTTTCCTTATGGTGTCACCCCCACCATGCCTGAGTTCCTTCAGACTGGGAACCTGCCTGGCCTGCTTGGAGAGATGGATG
The DNA here is from genome assembly GCF_018350155.1 of Leopardus geoffroyi. Lineage (NCBI taxonomy): Eukaryota > Metazoa > Chordata > Mammalia > Carnivora > Felidae > Leopardus > Leopardus geoffroyi. The sequence goes on from NC_059330.1 coordinate 43,111,462, forward strand.
GGTGGGTGGATGGATGGAGAGATAGAAGGATGGATGGGAAGTGATCCACTTCCCAGAGGGAAGAGGGAAGAGCTCAGCGTCACGAGTCAGGAGCCTAAATGTCCACCTGGTTTCTGTGAATCTTTGCCGTGACTTTGGGAGAGGCAAAAGCCCTCTCTGGGTCTTGGTTTCCCTATCTGTAAAGTGGGAGAACTGGGCCCTGTGGTTTCCCAGGCATCTTGCAGCTCTGGTGACCCTCATTCTATAGGAGCAGATGGAGAAAACCTGCCCGTGGCCTTTAATGCCCCATGCTTCTGCATGAAGTGGCCGTGGCCTTGGCCCATGTGGCAGGCGCTTTCCGCACAGCTCTGGGGCTTTATTTTCCCAGCCTTTCTGTGCCTTACCTCTTTCCATACCGCTCCAGTCTCCTTAATTCCACTTCCACGTCTTCCTTGAGCTCTCTGTCCCTTTTCTTGCTTTTTCTGGGCCCCCGCATCCTACCCGTAGTTAGAGCAAGTGTGCCCCCCACCTCCCTTCCTCCACCTTCCCTCTCCCAGCCCCACCTGTGCCAGGAGCCCCCTCCCCACGGGCCTCCCTGCCTTGTCCCAGCAGCTCCAGTCCCGAAAGGTTAAGCTAATAGCATCTCCTTTCCCATCAGCTGCTCTTGTTTGCTCTACATAATTGCAGGAGAGGGGGGCTGGGAGGGGTCCCTCTGAGTAGTAGCGGGTGTACGGGGAGGGGGCTCACGCAGCCTTGTCCCTGGGAAGGGGAGCCGGGTGAAGGTGGCACTTACAGAAATGGGGCAGTGGGTGGTGCGGGTGCTGATCACATGCGACAAGAATTGGGCAGAAGGCCCAGCTGTGACCGAGCTGCCTGGAGAAGGGGAATGGGGCCCAGAGAAGCGTGGTCAGAGACATTACTACTCCTGGCGGGAGAATATTTAACAACAAGAGCCGTAAATAATGTTTACCAAGCAGGTAGCACGTGCCAGGCCCTGTACCAAGCGCTTTCCTGCCTTTATCTCGTTGCTCTTCCCAATGATCCCAGGAGGCAAATGCAGCTCCGGGGGCCCATTTTTTTGACCTGTGCCCATTTTACAGAAACTAAGGCTCCAGGAGGTTAAATCACTGCTTGAGGTCACATGTTGCTAGGGTGGAGCCTGAAGCGGAGATGGCTCTCAGCCACTCCTGCTCAGAGAGGGTTAGCACTTGCAGGGAGCTAGGAGGCCAACCCACTCACTGTCCAGAGGGACAGGGGGAAAGGGACTTGTCCAAAGTCATAGCGCAAGTTGTTGCCACAACTGGACGGAGGATTCAGGTCTGATTGGGGGGGGGGGGTGCTGCCCTTCTGAGCTGAAATCCCTTTGGAGACTTCCTGTGTGTGGGGGGAGCCTGGGTGAGGGGTGAAGAGGCTGACAAAGCGGCGTCCCTGGGGGCGGTGGTGTGGAGCCCCAGCAGGCATGGTGTGCGTACGCACACGGTTGAGAATGCCACCTCTTTGCCAGGGAGTGGCAGCCATGGCCTCCTGCTGGGTTAAGTACATTCAACAATTCCTCAGGGATGGAGAGGAGCCCAGAACAGCCAGAACAGCGGGCAGAGGTGGGGTGGAGAGTGTCACAGCAAGTGGCCGAGAATTTAGGCCAGCCCCCCCGGAAGTTGCAGACAGGAAGTCAGCATGCTTGGGTCCTCAGTCCAGCTTCTCCCGCTGCCCACCTGCCGGCCTCCACTCTCAGGTCCGGGGCACCACCCATTTCATCCTCTCCTGTCAGGACAACCTGCCTCTTTTCTTTTTTTTTAAGATTTAATTTCATTTTTATTATGTATTTAATGGGGGGGGGCAGAGAGAGAGGGGGAGACAGAGCGAGAATCCCAAACCGTGAGATCATGACTCGAGTGGACATCAAGAGTCAGACGCTTAGGGGCGCCTGGGTGGCTCAGTCCATTGAGCGTCCGACTTCGGCTCAGGTCATGATCTCGTGTTTCGAGAGTTCGAGCTCTGCATCAGTATCTGTGCTGACAGCTCAGAGCCTGGGGCCTGCTTTGGATTCTGTGTCTCCCTCTCTCTCTCAAAAGTAAACATTAAAAAAAAAAAGAAAGAAAGAAAGAAAGTCAGACGCTTAACCAACTGAACCACCGGGGCGCCCCTTAAGATTTTATTTTCAAGTAGTCTCTACATGCAAAGTGGAGCTTGAACTCATGACCTTGAGCTCAAGAGTCACATGCTCTTCCGACTGACCCAGCCAGGCACCCTTAGCCTCAGGGGCTCTTGAGAAGGGTCTTCCCACCTCTGCTTGGACACTCAGTCCGGGGTGCTCAGTGCCTCTGGAGGTAGGGAAGCTTTCTCTCATGGAGAACAACGTGCTTTTTGGAAAAACCATCCTCACAGGTCGTCAAGCCCCATCTCCTTGTGGCCGTCTCACGCAAACCTGATGCTCCCTGCACATCTGCCTGCAAGCTTGTAGCTTGCCCAGAGCTGGGGTGCCGCACTCAAGAATTGTAGCCCACTGCCTACCTGGATCCCCCCAACACCCACATTTGCAGTTCAGTGCAAGCTGGGGTGCATGCCCCCGCCTCCCAGCAGCACTGCAGGGGGCAGCTGTGAGGGGCCAAGGTGAGCAGATGGCCTTATTTGTATTCCGAGTGGCCAGGCTGTGGCGGTTTTCTCCGTGAGAACTCCATCCTCTCCCCTGGCTCCGTCTTTCTCTTTCGAAACTTCTCCAAGCGGCATCAATAATGGGAATCGATTCATCAATGAGCTTCCTGGCCTTGAGGCCCACAGCCCCAGAGGAGCTTTGCTGCATCCCTAAGCACTTCAGCTCCTTGCCCCAATGCCCCAGGCATCACTTCTAGGGATCTAGACCTGCCTTCCTGTCAGCCACAATCCCAAAAGTCTAAACCTCCCACCTCAGCCCCAGGACAGCTTTCCTTTACAAAGCCAGGAATGTAGCCTGGGATTGGAGGAAGCCCTGGGGCAGGGAACCAGGGGCTGAGCTCAGTGTTGTTTTATCAGACATCATGTGGAGTGTGAGACAGGGTGCCATGCCTTCAGGGTTTAGGAACTGGCCACTCTGTCCCAACCTCCAAATACTGATCACTCAACATCTACCTCTGAACACTGACTTGCCAAGTGACCATCCCCAGCAGTCTTGACCACCCACTGAAAACTCCAACCTGCCAACACCGATGGCCCCGTCTGGCCAACTATTCGATGTCAACCATCCACCGCTGACCAGCCCTACCTAATGGCCCAACATCAATATGTTAGTACATCCTTTCAACACTGGCCACCCATCCTTACCCCGACATCCAGTAATGACTCTCGATACAGATCTCCCCAAACTGACCACCCCAAATTAACCACTCCAACCCACTCTCCACTGGCCACCTAAGATTGTACCCAACAAGCACCCCACCCCCCAGTCGCTGACTGTTACCTGTGCTTTACCTACAGCTCTTCAGATGTCAGCTGGTCACAGCCCCACTGCCCTAACCCTGCCTGGGTACTATCGCAGACTTCCTCCGGCTCCTGGAACCTGTTCTGTCAGCCAGGGGTGTTGGACTGTTGGGTCTCCAGTCTCGCTCCTCTTCATCTGACCAGACCCTAGCGACTCCTCCCAGCTGGCACTGCCCGGCTGCAGAGTTTGGTTGGAAAGGGTCTTCCTCACCGTCCCTGGGCTGTCCCCAGAGAAATCTGGTTGCTGCTCACTGGATGCCTCCATCATCCCACCCTCCAGCCCCAAGCCAGGGTATTAGTTACTAGGAGTGAGTCTGTGGAGGGTCGTGGCTCTGGGCTGGGTTGATCTCACGGGGAAAGCCCCTAGACCGCTGCCCTCAATGTGAGCTGTAGATGGAAGGTAGCACCTCTCCCTGCCCTCTCCCTTCCTGAAGCCAGGCAAAGGGTGGAGGGTGGGGGTTCACGGTCAAGGAGTTAGACACAGCCTCTGAGGAGGGGCAGGGGATCAGGTGAACTAGAAGCAGAGGGGGCCTATAAGGACAGCGAATGGGCAGCAACCTGGCCAAGGGGAGGAGGCAGTGGGGAGCTAAGGAAGGGTAGGGGCAGAGATGAGGCCAGAGGCAGGAAGGGGGTGCAGTCCTTGGCACATCGGCCATGCGCTACCCCGGCCGCTCCCGGCCCCTCCTGATTCCTTGCTTAATAGAAAGCTCCATAGAGGCTCATACAGAGGTGACTGCTTATGATCCCCCTTCATCAAGGACTCAGAACCAGGGCCATTAATTACATGAGGGAGCAGCTGCTCTGGGCCTATGGGCCAAGTGACAGGAAATCAGTCTGTCCCTGGAAGCTCTGGCCCAGCCCCGGCTTCAGGGTCAGGAGGTTTTCTGTCCACCCTCATCCTCTGTGGAGCCTGCCCAGGAACCTGCGTGTGCCAGCTGTGCCCTGAATGATGCCAGCTTTGGGGCCGGGGCACAGTGAACCCCACACTCCCGGTGGGCACTGACTCGTGGATTGGACTCTGACATATGCGTCCATGGTCAAGTTATGTCTCTTCCCCAGGCCTCAGTTTCCCCTTCATTCCCACGAGGAAGGCTGCTGTCCCAGGTGCCCTGAGGGCTGATGTCTGGGCTCCTCCCCTCCTGTCCTGGGCATGGCCACAGACCCCCGTAACTTGTCCCCAGCTGAAACAAGGCTGAGCCTGATGGCAATAACTTCTCCTGGGTTCTCCACTCCTTTTCTGCTCTCTAGCCCCATCTCAGGGATGAGTCACCATCTTCCCATGGCACCAAGGGAGGGTGGGCACTGGTTCATGATGAAGGACAGGTCAGGGGAATCGGAGAGGGCCTTGGGAGCTGAAGGAATTGGAATGGAGGAGATGAAAGGCAGATCAGAGGTCAAGATACCTGTCACCCCTTCAACCTGCCACCTCTAGATGACGGGGCAGAAATTCATAGAGTGATATAAGGACCGCTCCCCATCACTAGAACTTTCTGAGCAGGGGGCAAGGGGACAAGACGCCGCTGTGGTTCCTTCCAGCTGCAGAGGTCTCCGAGGCCATGAGTCTAAGGCTGACCAGGCAGCATCTGTGGGCTGCGCTGTCTGCTGCAGGAGTGGGGATGATGGGGAAGGTTAAGATACGGCTCCTGGTGCCCAGGCCCCTACTGTCCAGTAGAGGAAATGGGACTCCTGCCCAAGAAACCACAGGAGTGCAGCGTTTACCCAGCCTCCCCATGCAGACACACGCGCACGCGCACACGCACACGCACGCATGCACACTTACACGCAAAGGAAATGGCAGGAAGAACCCCAGAAGGCTGTTGACTGCTAGGACGTTTTCACCGGGAAGCAGGAGTCAGTCTGGGTCTTCGAGACCGCATAGGGCATGCCCTGGTGGGGAGGAGATGTTCCAGGCAGAAGGAGCAGCTGATGCAAAGACACAGAGGGGCTGCGGGGGGGGGGGGGGGGGCGGGAGGGGGGCGGGGAGGGGGGCACGTGGAGCATGTAACCAACTCCACGGAGCCTGGACTGTGGGCAGGATGTGGAAGACTTGTTAGGGGACCTCTCAAATGCTCTCTCCAGGCATGAAGGCCATTTTCTGATCCCCAAATCTGAGCCTTTGGGGTGATCAGTCTTGTGTGCTTAAGGGCCTGATGGGGGCAGATGTTGGAAATAAGGGTACCTTGGGAAAGCAGGTATTTTTAGCAGTGGAGCCTTTTCCTCTTGCATTTTCCTTATCCCTTCCCCGGGTGCAGGTCATGCCAGTTAGATTTCGGGGCCATCCTCAAGGAATCCGCATCCCCAGGAGTAGATGGAGGTGAGGGTACTACTCCCTCGGGACCACAGACAGGGCCCTGGTACCTAAGGGAACAGGGTCCTGATATCTTGCCTCCTGACTTTGCACGCCTGCCCTTTCCACTTCTCCAATCCCGTTCTTGCTGGTCCCAGAGCTCCCCCGAACAGGACAGAAATCAATGAGCAATTTGCTGCTATTTGTAGATCCTCTTTCTCTGCCAGCCCCCAACCCCAGCCAGTCCTGACCAAGTTCAGCCCTGCCTCCCTCCTCAGTCAAGCGGACTGGCACCGTGCCCAGCCAAGTGGGGTTGGGGGGTGTCAGAACTCAGAGGTCTCTGCAGGGGCCAGGGCTGATCTTCTACCCAGGAATATTCCTGAGAATCTAGAGGAAATAAGGACAAAGCAAAGCATTGGCCCAGGAATCTGTATTTTTAAAAAGTTCTTCAAGGGGCTGCTGTAGGCACAGGTAGGAAATTAACTGCATTGGCTACTGTTAGCCTTCCTTCCACCTGCTGGCTGTATGGCCCTCCTTACCTTCTCTGTGCCTCAGCGTCCTCATCTGTGATATGAGGGCAATAATAGCTTCAGCCTCCTAGGGTTGCCCAGAGGCTTAACAGAGAAAATGCAGGCATAAGGCTTAACTCAAAGCCTAGCACTTAATAGGCATTCAGGAAACGATTGATGATAATAGCAAGCTTTGAGGCTAAGGGTTCTGAGTGAGCACTGGCACGCTGGCCTTCCCTGGAGACTCCTGAGTGGGTAAGCCTGATGTCTGCCCCAGTGCAGAGTGCCCGTGCCCCCTCCCATGGCACTGGAGGCCCATCACCAACCAGTCCCCTGCGTAGTGGGCGGAAGAGGGCTCTCAGGGGCATGTGCAGGTTGGACTTGAACCTTAGAGGTGGAAGGAGACAAAACGCTGACCCCCTAAGGATTCCTGACCCACCAGTCAGGATGCTGCTTGAGGAAGTTGAGTCAGAGAGAGACCCCCCGCAGGAGACTAGACATCCCCAGGTGGTCAGTTCCTCAGGTTATAGGGAGAGCCAGAGACAGCCTGAGTGGTAGGGGGCAGTAAAGGCAGGGTAAAGCTGGATGCTTCCTCCCAGTGGGAGCAAGCAATCAATTCTAGATCCCCAGATCTTCCTCTGCTTCAAAGGGACCTCAGGTATCCACCATTCACCTGCCACTACCTCAAGAGACACGGAACATAATAGTTACAGGTGCAGATTTGAGCTCAGCTTACCTGGGTTTCTTTTTTCAGTTTTATGAAGTATCATTTACATACACCAAAATGCACACATTTTAAGTGTTCGAGTTGATGAGTCTTGACAAATTTATATGCACATATAACCACCACTACAATCAGGATATAGAACATTTTCATCATCCCCAAAAGCTCCCTCGTGTCCCCTCCCAGTCGATCCCTAGCCTTCCCCCCAGCCCCAGGCAACAACTGATCTGCTTTCTGTCACTATAGATTAGGTTTGTCTTTTCTAGAGTTTCATATAAATGGAATTATGTAATATGTACTCTTGGTGTCTGGCTGCTTTTCGCCTTTCATAACATTTATGAGATTCATCCATGTTGTTGTTTTGCCAGTTCATACCTTTTTATTGCTGAGTTGGAGCCCACTGTATGAATATGTGATCGTTTGGCCACCTGTGAACGGACATTCGTGTTGCTTCCAGCTTTTGGCTGTTGTGAATAAAGCTGCTACGAACGTGTGTGTACAAGTCTTTGTGTGAATGTATATTTTCATTTTTCTTGGGTAAAGACATAAGAGTGGAATGACTAGGTCCTATGGTAACTGAATTCTAAGAAACTGACAGACTGCTTTCTAAAGTAGTTGCACCATTGTGCATTTCTGCTGACATTTCTGCTGTCAACGTACAAGAGTTCTAGTTGCGCCACACCCCCCACCAACGCTCATCATGGTCCGTCTTCTAAAGGGTGCGTAGCAGTATCTCATTGGCGTTTTAATTTGAATTGTCCTGATAATGAATGATGTTGAATATCTTTTTCATGTACGTGTTGATTGTTCTATAGCCCTTTCGGACTACTTAATTTATTTAAAAAAATTTTTTTTAAGTTTATTTTTTAAGTTTTTTAAGTTTATTTACTTTTGAGAGAGAGAGAGACAGAGTGGGAATGGGCGAGGGGCAGAGAAAGGGAGACACGGAATCCAAAGCAGGCTCCGGGCTCTGAGCCGCGAGCACAGAGCCTAACGCGGGACTCGAACTCACAAACCGCGAGATCATGTCCTGAGCCGAAATCAAGAGTCAGACGTTCAACCAAGTGAACCACCCAGGCGCCTCTTAGTTTTGACTCTGCCAGTTCCTTGCATGCAATCTTGAGCTAGTTACTTAGTCTCTCTGAGCCTTAATTTCCTTATCAGTAGAATGGGGATATAGGGCATATGGTACAGAGGTGTTGGGACATTCAACTCAGTTTGTGGATGTAAAATGCCTGGACCTAGAGGGGGTCCTCAACTCACGATGGCCATTGCAGCTATTATTCTCAGGCAGTCAATGGCCTATCCTTCATGTCTCCTGTGTCTGGTCCTGATGAGGTAGTATGTTTTGTCTGTCCATCTGGCTCCTGAGGATCCCACCGCCAGTGAAGGCAGGGGCAGGGTGACTTGTGGTGTCATCCCACGTGCGTCTGGGCCTCCATCCGCCCTGTATGTTGGCCTCACACACAGATTTGAACCCCACAGGAGGCTGGGCCCAGCACCATCCTGGAGCTTCAGAGAGAGAGAGGGAGAGAGAGAGAGAGAGAGAGAGAGAGAAGCTATATCTTCTACCTATGAACCCACAATCATTCATCCACACCCACAATCCCTTAGTCACGAAATTTACACAAGCACATGCATGCAACCCCATTATTTTCCTTCCGGCACAGGCACAAACTCTGACACTTGAGCCAAAAATGAAACGCAGTGATCACCTACTCCCAACCCCTACTGCCACTGATCAGGAGCGATGGCCTCACTGGCCAGAGCATGTATAATTCAGAAGTTTGGCCCAAAATAGTTCTGTTTGGGCCCAGCCTCTCAGATAGGGAAGGAAGAGTAGCAGGGGCAGCAACGGGAGTGGGGACAGCGACCTCAGCCCCGGGGGAGATCCTGGAGTCTGCCTCTAGCTTGGGTGCCTGGGCAGAGCCTGGGGAGGGAAGAGAAGCTTCAAGAGCCATCTGAAGGGCTCACTTCCCAAGCTGAGGGGCCCCTTTTTCTCCTTTTCCTACTCATACCCCCAAATCCTCCAGCCTGGGGAGATAGGGTCCCCCAAGGGGCAGCTGGGTGAGCAGTCTGGAGAGCTGCACTGCCCACATCAGGCCATTCACATGTGCCCGGGCCTGGAGTCCCCACCTGCATGTCTCCAGCTCCCAGACACTTCCCTAGGGCCTGGGAGGAGAGGGACACTGCTCAGTTGAGTCGTCTTTGTCCCAGGCCTCCTGTCTTCACTCACCAATCAATCAGTAGATAAGTCAAATATTTACTGAGCACTGGCACAGGCAAGGCTGAGTTCCTAGGACATTGGAGGGCACCCGGGCTGTGCACAGAGAGCCTCGCAACTTGCTGAGGAGGCAGGACATTCACGGAAAGGACAAGGACTGGGCCAGGGAGAGACAGGTTGTGGGGGTCAGGGACGGGGCTACAGGAAGGCTTCCAGCTGAAGGCGTGGTTTGAACCAGGCCTGCCTGGACGAAGCGTCGGATCTGGAGAGACAGAAAAGCAGGAGAGAGAGGTGTGAGCTGGGCGAGGGGGCTCGAAGGTACACGGCTGTTAATAAGGAGACCGGCTGATGGAAGCAGGGTCATGTGAGGAAGTCATGGGACTGGCCTGACGTTGTCCTTCACCCTTCCATAGTTCAACAAGGACAGAGACTGCACCATGTGTAATCCCCTGGAGCTTTCCCTCAAGATTCTGTCACATGGTGTTAACCATTTTGCTTTGGACTCAGGCTTCTTGGGTTCAAATCCTGACATTGCTACTTCATTGCCCCGTGACCTTGGGCAAGTGACTTAACTAGCTGTTTCCTCACCTATTACATGGGGGTGATAATAGTTCCTACCTCGTGGCTTTGTTGAAGAGAGAAATAGAAATGCCCATAAGGTGCTCAGCCTAGGAGCTTGCCACCGTCTTGTCTTCCTCAATCCACCTGCGCAGAGAGGCAACCTTACAGAATGTCTCCAGGACCCAGATAGCTAGCTGACCAGGAGAAGGTGCTACTGCCCAAAGGTAAAAAGATGGTCCTGCCAGATAGAAAGCAAGAGGGCTTCCTGGTAGAGGAGGCCTTTGAGCTACGATTTGATTCGAGGTGCCTCACTCCAGGACACCTATAGGCAAAGTGGACTATGGGGTCCCGTGTTAGAAGCGCCGTGTTATCTATGGGACCTAATACTCCCACCATCCCGTGGGGTCCCGCAGGGCTTTGGTTTTGCTTTGCTGGGCTTTTTCCATGAATGAAGCCAGTATGTGTGTCGCTCTAACCCTAGGTTCTGAAGGGCTCCCTCCCCCTCTCCACCTCATCTCCATCCATCTCTCTGAGCCTCCCGGTCTCCCCATCACTCTGCTTCCACCTCTCTTAGTCTCGCTAATTTTGCCTTTCCCTGGGTCTCAGCCTCCCTCCCTCCCTCCCTCGTCCCAAGTCTCTCAGCCTCTGATTCTGCCTTCCCTATCGCTCCTTTGCTCTCCAGTCTCTCCAGGGACCTCCCCAAAACTCCGCACTCTTCCCGGGACTGGAGGCAGCTGGGGAGTGGGGAGGGGGGTTCCTGCCCCGGAGGGCCCACCCCTGGCCCAGCCCTATCGATTAGGGCTTTCTTTGAGGGGAGGGAGACATCAATGACTGTGCTATAAGCCTCGCCAGCGCTGCTAATATTAGCCCAGGAAGGCAGCTCACTGATGGATTAGGAGAAATTAAGAATTCAAATTCTGTAATTTGAATTGGAGGGCCGCTGCTTGCTGACAGCTAATACTTCCCCAGAAATTAATGAGTGAAAGAGGGATGGCAGCACTGGCTTCCCTCTTTGACAATATAATTTTCCCCTGATCCGTGCCTTTGAACCCCTCCCTCCCCTAAGCACGCACTCGCTTGGAGGGCTGGGGTCCTGTGTGTCTCAGATCTTACTCCTGGATCCTCGTGGATCCCAGAAATCCCCAGGGCCCTGGCCTCCGAATTCCCAAGGGAACTCAGCCCGGGGCTTCTGCCAGCTGGTGCTGTCAGCATGAGGGCAAGCGGGTCAGGGGAAGGCAGACCTTCTTTCTGTCCTTCCTGGCTTCCTGTGGCCCCAGCAAGTGTCTGTACCTGTCTTCATCCCAGGATTCTAGTCTGTAAAATGGAGATAATAATCGCCCCTCTTGGGGGTGTTGTGAGACGTAAGATACAACCATCGTGCTTGCTTGTTTGCTTTTCTCTGCCTCTTCTCCCTGTGCGTCTCAGCTACCTCCGGAATGCCCACCAACATCCCCGGGGCCAAATCGCACCCAGACTTCCTTCCTGCAGGAAGTCCTCCTGGGTTTCGTCCTATTGACACTGTTGGCCCATAAGAGCCCAGGGCCTCATTTCCTCACCATCTTTTCTGCCATGTCTTAAAGTTCTGAAGTTAATCCAGGAAAGGGGTGTCCTGCCTCCCAGACAAGATTGTCAGCTTCTTGGGGTCACACTGGCCCCGTCCCTGGCATCAGGAGGTGCTAAATAGGGTGGATGAATTTAACCAACATTTTCTATTCCCTTTGTACCTACCCACTGTCCCTCTTCCCATGCCCACCAAGTGCCCTGTAAGCGCTCACTGATGACCGGCAAATGCCGGGGTGTGTCAGGGCCTGGCCCGTCCTCCCTACAGTCCCAGCATCCATGTCTTGGTGGGGAGGGGCAGGGGGGCACATTCACTCTTGCTGTGGGTAGCTCCCTGGAGCACATTTGCCAAATGACAGCTTTTAAGCAATTTTTATTTGTATTTATTTATTTTAATTTTTTTTAATTTTTTTTAACGTTTATTTATTTTTGAGACAGAGAGAGACAGAGGATGAATGGGGGAGGGTCAGAGAGAGGGAGACACAGAATCCGAAACAGGCTCTAGGCTCTGATCTGTCAGCACAGAGCCCGACGCGGGGCTCGAACTCACGGACCGCGAGATCATGACCTGAGCCGAAGTCGGCTGCTTAACCGACTGAGCCACCCAGGCGCCCCTATTTTAATTTTTTTTAATGTTTATTTACTTTTGAGAGAAAGAGAGAGAGAGAGAGAAAGACAGAGTGTGATTGGGGAGGGGCAGAGACAGAGGGAGACACAGAATCCGAAGCAGGCTCCAGGCTCTGAGCTGTCAGCACAGAGCTCAATGCGGGGCTCGATCTCACGAACGGTGAGATCATGACCTGAGCTGAAGTTGGACGCTTAACCGACTGAGCCACCCGGGCGCCCCTATTTATTTATTTTTAAATAAACATTTTATTATTTTTGTAATGTTTTATTTATTTTTGACAGAGCCAAGTGGGGGAAGGGCAGAGAGACGGGAACAGAGGATCTGAAGTGGGTTCTGTCCTGAAAGCAAGGAGCCCACTGTGGGGCTTGAGCGCAGGAACCTGTGAGATCCTGACCTGAGCCAAAGTTGGATGCGCAACAGACTGAGCCATCCAGGCGCCCCCACGCAATTTTTAAAAAAGCGTTGACATGGCGTTCATTTGGCTATGGGGAAAGTCATCAGAGGGAGCCCTGGGAAGGCCAGACCTCGAGACACATGAAGATGGCGTCAAGGGGGTCCTTTCTTGTGTCCTTCCTCCCGACCCTTCCACCTCTGGGGCATATCCCGCCCCTGCCCTCCTGCCGCGATCCCAGGCTCACACTTTCATCCTGGCCCCTGGCGGAACTCTGGCTCAGAGACGGGGAGGGGCGTCTTAGCTGCCGGGGTCCACGGACCCTGCAAGGCCGAGAGCCCACAGGCCCCACGAAAAGGGCCACTGAGGAGTTCAGGCTGCACTTCTCCAGCCTCATGGAGGACAGACACATGGGGAATCAGCTGAAATGGCTTCCTTGCCAGTTGAGAGGGGGCCTTAGGGGGTCACCTAGGACCAACTGTCCCTTTGACAGTTATGGAAGCTGAAGCTCAGAAAGATTGGTATGTAGTCAAATCACAATTATCTGCCTAATAGGGAGAAAGCTGGCAGAGTGATCCCTGGAGCAGATAATCCCAAATCCCTCTAGAAGGCTCTGCTGGATTCTGGAAAATCAGATGTTCTTTCCAATTCTGCTTCCTCGGGGCTAGCATTGGAGCAAAAGTTTACTCCCAGGTGGGCTGGGGCTGAGGGCAGAGAATGCTGATTGTCAGAAAAGCAGTTTCCTAAGGTGCTGAGGGCTGCTTTGGGCAGGAAACCTAGCTGCTGGAATCATCCACCCCGCACCCCCCCCCCCAGCCTGCTTGCTTGTGAAGCCCCCCACGACCACCACCACCAATTTTGTCTTTCCTGCTGAGGCTAACCCCAGATCCGGAATGAATATCAGGGAGAGGGTGGGGGTTTGGGAGGAAGGGCTCAGAAGCATCTACTGTTGCTCGAGGCTCAGGGGCTAGCGGGCTCCTCCTTGACATTCCCGTGCTGCTCTGCTCCTGCCCCACAATGGCCCCTCCATGCCCAAATCGCCTTTTCCCAGATCCAATTAAAATGGTGTTTGGAGCAAGGTTGAAATAATCACATAGTCATTTTCTCCAGCAAAGTTACTGGCTGGAGCCCGATTTGAAAGCCAAGCTGGTAATTGAATCTGAGGGGCTGGGAGGAGTGGGGGCGGGCAGCAGGGGTTTCCTCATGGGGATCAGAGGCTCCTGGCTCTGTGCCCCCCCTACTGTCCCTCACCATTCATTCACTTCCTGTGGTCACAGATGTCTCTTGGGGCGGCAGGGCTCCCAGACCAGGAGAGGACAACCAGGATCCTGAGTCCATGAGACTTTCTCAATTCACAGGCCTAGCGGGGAAGGCCACATGGCCAAAGTCACCCAGGGGGGTCAAGCGAAGCTAGGACTCCCTCTCGGTCTTCCTCTCCAGCCAGAGCTCCGTCTCCTTCCCCTGAAGGAAGCTCCGGTGCCCCAGAGCTATACACCCCCACTCTCTCCTGCCCTGCCCACCCCCCATCTCCCAAGATTCCCCTGTAGGTGTCCCCCCCCCCCCAGCACTCTCTCTGCTGGGGAGGACAAGAGCTTACCTAACCTGCTTGCTCTCTGGTCCCATGGACCTGCTTGCTGTAGGCTCTCTGCACACCCTCAGCAGAAATGTCCACACCAAACAGCCTGGCCCTGTCCTTTGTGGTGTCCTTCCTCCCAGCACTAGACTGGGGATCAGGATATCTGCCACTCGTGGTGGCTCATTCATTTCTTCCTTCTTTGCTTTCTCCCAAAAATATGCATTATGTTTTACTGCGTGTGAGGTCCTGAGCAGGGTGCCAGGGATGAGTGGGGATAGACAGAATGGTAGCTGCCCTCATGGCCCAATGACTGATCCGAACAAGTTAACGCGTGTAACATGATAGGAAGTCCCTCCTTGCAGCTGAGGAGCCAGGTGGCTTCCCGGCTGAAGCGATCCCTAAGCTGAGATCTCCAGCTGAAGAGGAGTGTTTTCCCACAATGAATGCAAAGGCTGAGAAGCAAGAAGAAACCAGGTGTCATCTTGGGCGAGGCGAGGCCTCAGTTTTCTCATCTCTAGAATGGACTCCCCTCTCTGCTTACCTCACAGGGTTCTAGAGAAGAATGAATATGGGTGTTCTTTGTGAGATGGAAAATGATGGTGGGCTGGTGGGGGGGTGGCATTTGTCCCCCACCTGGGACAAGGGGTTAGAGCCCGGGGGCGGGTAGGCCAGTGGCTAGGGTTGGGGGGGCCGGCTGGAGGCAGGGGGTGACTAGGACTCACTGCTTGTTCTGCAGAGCCCTTGTGGTTACCTGGGCCTGGGAGCCAGCGGCCGGAGACCATATGGCTGGGAGTCGTGGGAGCCGGAAATCGTGGACCTGGTAGCTGCTGACAGGGCTGGGCCCGGCCCCTGTGTCTGGCTTCCAGCCTCCACGTGGCCAGTACCTTCTGGGCCTTGGGCAGTCCAGGCCCCATGAGTCACAGAGAGGCTGCGGGGGATCTAGTCTCCTCCCTGCACCTCTCAGCCCATCAATAAACCTGCTCTGCCCTCCCTGCCTTCAGCAAAGTTGGTGCTAGATACATCATTCTGGAGCTGGCTGGACAAGAGAGCCCACAGGACCCCCTTGCCCACAAGGGCTCTGGGGGAGACCCAGCCACGGGCAAGCTTTGTGCTTCTCTTACCAATAGCCCCGAGCATGAGCTTCCTGTCCCCTGGGCCCTCCTAGGCCCATGCCTGTGGCCCCAAGCCCTTCCCGGCATGGCTGGCCTCCTGGTCAGCAGCTGCAGGGGTGAGTCACAGCTCTCATTAGAGCTTAATTAATCAATTGAGTTAATCAGACAGCTGGGATGTGCTGTGGTTGCAGATGGAGGCGGGAGGAAAAGAGCCAGAGCATGAAGGGCTGGGTCAGGTGAGCGGCGGCTGGCAGGGCCAGGGCTGGCAGCAGAGCCCGGTGGTTTGGCAAGGGAGGAGGGCGCCAGCCAAGTCCACACCTGAGGTCCCAGCGAAGGAGGCTGAATGGGTTCAGCCAAGGCCCATGATGAGCTGCTCCGAAAGGTGCCCTTTGATGGGTGCCAGAGACAGAGCCTGGGGAAGGGGAAGGCAGGACCTCTTCCGCCCCTGGTTTCCTCTCTCATTTTTTATCTTGTCACGTGTGTCTCTGAAAGCGGTTTGAAATCCTTATTTGAATGGAGTGGGGAAAGGAAAGAAAGAAAAAAGACCAAAAAAAAAGAAAAGGTAGGTCCTCACATTCCCAGTGATCCCAGTCTGATGGGAGAGACCAGATGTCTACTGGGGACACAGACAGAGATCCAGACTCAGAGAGACCCCGTCTCTCCAGTTGAGCCACTCAGGCTCAGCACATCTGGACCCGGGGGGGAGGGAGAGGCCAGAGGGACTGGAGCCAAGGGCAGGCGGGAGTCCAGGAAGAATACTGGGAGGAGGGGAGCACTGGGATGGAGTTTACACCATGATTTGCAAAATGTTTCATCTATTTTTTTCTCATATCTGACCTTGGCGGGGGGGTGGGGGGAGCGGCACAGGAAGTGTGACTATGGGGTATGGATTCAGAGAGGACTCATGGACACCCCCAACAGACCCTGCCCTCGAGGGGCCTAGTCTGCACAGGGCAGCAAGCTAGGTGCCGTCCCCAGTGACCCAGAGTGAGGCTCGGAGAGGTAAGGGTCCAAGGCCTGGGACACGCAAGGGACTATGGGAGACGAACAGGAGGAAGGCAGGCATTTCTGACTAGGCTGTGAAAGGCTGCCCTGAAGGGGTGGCCTGTGAGCCGGGGCTTGCAGATGGGTGGGATCGCAACACGTGGAAGCGGACCACTGTTGCAGGAAGGCGGAGGCAGGGAGGGTGGACCGCACTTGGCAGGGTCAGTGAGTCCCGCAAGCTGGGCTGGAAATGAGGTTCCTGTGTGTGTTAGGAAGCAAGGGCTTTGTGGCGGAGGGCTCTTTGAATGCCAAACTCATGAGTCTGAAACTGCATTTGGTAGGCGCTAGGGATCACGTCGAGTCTCTAGCTAGGAAGAATGGGCTTAGAGCCGTTTGGGAGAGAGGATGCATATAGACGAATTTTTTTATTTTTTTATTTTTTTAAATGTTAATTTATTTTTGAGAGAGAGGGAGAGACAGAGCCTGAGTGGGGGAGGGGCAGAGAGAGAGGCACAGAATCTGAAGCAGGCTCCAGACTCAGAGCTGTCAGCACAGAGCCCGATGCGGGGCTCGAACCCACAAACCGTGAGATCATGACCTGAGCTGAAGTCGGAGGCTTAACCCACTAAGCCACCCAGGCTCCCCGCATATAGATGAATTTCTGCGCAGGGTGGAAAGATGGAAGAAACCTGTAGCAGGAAGAGGGAGAGAGAGTGTGTGTATGTGTGTATATGTATTGTGTGTGTGTGTGTACGTGTATGTGTGTGTATACACGAGCACTGCATGTGAGTGTATATGTATGTGTGTCTATACGTGAGTGTGTCTATATTGTGTGTGTGCATATTTGTGAGTGTGGGTGTCTAGAGCACTGGTTCTTACTCTTTTAGGAGTCACAGAGCCCCCTAAGCCTTCACAAGAGCTTAGACCCTTAGCTTAGAAAAACGCACATACTCATGGTTTTGCTTTCGGTGAGCGAAAGTGTGCTCTTGGATCTCCTGAAGGCCATTTGCTGGGCCTCCTAGGGTTTCGATCTCCTAAAATCCCAGCTCTGCGAAAGCTACAAGTGAGAGCTTACCATGGCTCTCAGGACCCCACAGGAGTCCTGGGCAGCCTGGTGCTCTCCCCATACCTCTCCCCTGGCAGGACAATTCTGCAGCCAAGGCCGGAAGCACTGCTGGGCCATAGGGCTGGGGCTGCTGGGGCGCAGGACCAACCACCCCAAGGCGTGAGAGCTCCAGGCGGCCAGGCCCTCTTCCCCAGCTCCCAGCATCAAGCTGAAAATGTCAGGCTAGACCCAGGAGGGCTGCCTCCCGGCCAGCGCTGAGCACCCTTTGCATTGTCCTGAAATAGCCCTGTTCACTCCTCCCCACAAATCCTGGTGCTGAGAACAGCTGAGAAGCAGGACCCAGGTGTCCTGGCTCCAAACCTGGAAGCTTCAGCTAAGCCATTTCTGGGTTTGCTGTGTGGTTCCTGGAGAATCACACCCTTCCTGGGCCTCTGCTCCTACCCTCTTCTTCCAGCTGGAGCCTGCCTCCCCTAGGAGTAGGGTGGCCCTTGAGGACCCTGAGAACATGCCCAGCAAGATAGCCACCATGCAAGGGGTGACCTTGGAAGGGACCCCCTCCCAGTGTCCCCATTTTCTCCTTTCCTCACACATGCTCATGGTTTACAAGGCATACTTTTTTTTTTTTTTTTTTTTTTTTTTTTTGCTGGAATGGGGCTGCTCATGACCATCCCCATGTGCATTCCTGAAGCTCATGGAAAGGGCCTTGCCTTAGATCCCACAGCCAGAAAGCAGAGGCACCAGGAATGAAAGGAGTTTCCAAGTCCAGCTGGCAGCCTTGTCCCTCCACACCAGGCTGCTCCAAGTGCCAAGGGATGCCAGGAAGCTCAGTCCACTCGGCGCCAGGTCCTGCCCAGGAGAACTGGGGGCCTGTGGTGGACCTACTGAAGGAAGACCCTGCCATCGGTCAGTATCCCCTGCCCTCCCCCCGAGAGCCTCCTTCTGGGGCGCTGGGGCCTCTTCACAGTCAGAAAATTGACCCTCACAGGGGCGCCTGGGTGGCTCAGTCAGTTGAGTGCCTGACTTCGGCTCAGATCATGATTTCACGGTTCGTGGGTTCGAGTCCTGCGTCAGCCTCTGTGCTGACAGCTCAGAGCCTGGAGCCTGCTTCGGATTCTGTGTCTTTGTCTCTCTGCCCCTCCCCTGTCCTCTGTCTCTGTCTCTCTCTTTCTCAAAAATAAATAAATGTTAAAAGAAAGAAAGAAAGAAAGAAAGAAAGAAAGAAAGAAAGAAAGAACAAGAAAATTGATCCTCACAAAAGGGCGCTCTGCTTTGCATTTCATGGGAGCACACCGTTGGCCCTCTCTTTCCAGGGGCCCCTCCCTACTGTCACAGAAGCAAAAGCCCCTTCCCTGTGGGTTTCTTATTCTAGACCTGTACTAGTCCAATATGGTAGCCACCTGCCACATGAGGTAACTGAGGCCTTGGAATGTGGCTAGTGCTACATGTTGAAATGATAATACTTCGGATATATTGGGTTAAATTTATTTTTATTTTTTAAAATGTTTTATTATTTCTTTTTGAGAGAGAGAGAGAGAGACAGAGAGACAGAGAGATAGAGCACGAGCAGGGGAGGGGCAGAGAGAGAGGGAGACACAGAATCCAAAGCAGGCTCCAGGCTCTGAGCTGTCAGCACAGAGCCCAATGTGAGGCTCAAACCCATGAGCAGTGAGATCATGACCTGAGCCGAAGGTGGATGCTTAACCAACTGAGCCACCCAGGTACCCCTATTGGGTTAAATTTTTTAAAAAATTATTTAAGCTGGGGGGACACCTGGATGGCTCGGTTGGTAGAGTGTCTGACTCTTGATCTCAGGGTCATGAGTTCAATTCCCCCATTGGGCATGGAACCTACTTAAAAAGAAATGAATAAATAAAAATTTTTAAATGGTCTAAGTTAAATTTCACCTATTTCTTTGTACTTTTTCTTTTTTTTTTTTTTTTTTTGAAGCTTATTTAGTCATTTGGAGAGAGACAGAGAGCACGAGTGGGGCAGGGGCATAGAGAGAGGAAGACAGAGAGAATCCCAAGCAGGCTTCACACTGTCAGCGCAGAGCCCGATGCGGGGCTTGAACTCACAAAACATGAGATCGTGACCTGAGCCAAAACCAAGAATCGGATGCTCAACCACCTGAGCCACCCAGGCGCCCCTCTATGTACTTTTCAACGTGGCTCCTAAAACATTTTAAAGCACATACGTGTCTTGCATTATATTTCTTTTGGACAGTGCCGTTCTAGATAGCAATAGCTCCTCACCCCTGCACAGTGTTTTGTAGGATCTCATTGAAAACTGGGAGAGAGGAGTGGGGGTTATGTGCCTCCGTCTCACAGATAAGGAGAGTGAGGTCAGACGACTTTGCCAAGGTCATATAGCCAGGAAGGGGTGGAGGCCAGATACGAAACCAGGTTTTCCTGACTGTAGAACTGAGACCCACTTTCCAAGGCAATCCAGAGAGATACCCCTCTCTCCACATTGGTGCTGATCGTCCCCACCCCCCCTTTATTCACTGCCCCAGACCAGGCTGAAACCACACTTCCTTCCCCATGCTCTGGGAACTTCCCACTAGAAACATCCCCCTGATCTAACCCCATTAAGACTAATGCCTCTTGGCCCTCCACTGAAGTCAGAGATTTAACTTCACATTAGACTCTGTGGCCTGTGATTCTGCCCATCAAAGCTGGTGCCTTTGCCCTATCATTAAAAGCAGTGTTCTTCGGTACCTGCGGCCACTCACGGGAGTGCACCCGGGGCCAAAGAAGCACCAGGCCACTGCTTCCTGGGTCACACCCACTTCCTCTCCCACTTTTGATCCTGATCCTCCCCCCGCCCCTGTTCACCCCATCTGCCTCCTCCTGGGGGGGGGGGGGAGGAGATGAACATATTCAATGAAGCGAGGGGACTGTTTCTTTAATTTCCCCCCCTGTCCGTCCCTGGAACGTGATAAAAATACCCGGCATTGATCTTTTTTTCTTCCCCTTCTGCCAGGATAATGTTTACCCAGGTGTCAATCAGGAGAAGAATTTGGCTTCCTAATTTCTCTTCTCCTCCCCGGGGGCCACGCGTCTCCCCGCCTCACATGGACACTGAGCTGGAATCAAGGTTACTAATAATCCCCCAGCACACACAGACACCGAGAGCACATATATTAAAGTCACATATTGATTTATATTTTTGGGTCCCTCTGCCTTTCTGCCCAGCCTCAGCCTTTCTCTCTGCCAAGGAGAAAAAAAGAATTACACAGCTATATTTATCGCCAAGATGTTTAGTGTAAAGACCATTGTGTCCGAAGCTAAGTCCCACTCCCTGCCCTCTTTGGGGGTATTTTTAAAAAATAGCGTGGCACTGCCTCTCCGTAAGCATTTATCTTTTGTTGTTCGTTCTTTAACTTTGCCCTGAAGGAAGTGGTGAGAGATTTAAGATAGACTGTCAGAAGGACTTCCTGTGTCAAGTCAGAAGGACTTGACAGTGGCTGCCATCCCCCGAGGAGGCTGGTGGAGGGGTCTTGCCAGCAAAGATAAACCTGTTGCAGGTGGGAGAGGGGCCTGTGTGGAAGGTAACCTCTGGAGGTCAGCCACCAGTCCAAATAGCACCCTGTAATTAGTGGCTCACCATTTATGGTCCCATTTCACAGTTGGGAAAATCAAGGGGCTGAGGAGTGAATTTACTTCCCACTGGGGCTCCAGAGTCCATGTCAGCCTTGGCCTTCCATCCGGACTTTGATGCTGACAGGAAAAAAAAAAACAAAAAACAAACCTTTGTTCCAGGCATGGGTAACCCTGGCCCCGAGGAGTCGAGGTAAGGCTCTCAGAGCCCTAAGCCTGAGACCCGCAGCCTTTCCCCACACCTTTCCTCCCACCCAGAATGCCTGTCACTTTGTCTGGCAAGGCAGCCATTTAAAAATGTCAAATTATTTGACTCCAGTTCCCTCAAGGGGTTCTCGGAATGGAAACAACATTGAGCATGGGAACTCGCACATCTTTTTTTTTTTTTTTTTTTTTTTTAAGTCATCTCTATACCCAATGTGGGGCTTGAACTCACAACCCCGAGATCAAGAGTTGCATGCTCCACCAACTGAGCCAGCCAGGAGCCGCAGCTTCAACTTCTTAATGCTTGCCGGTGAGTTTCTTGCTCTCTCACATACCTTGTCTCCTGTATTCTTCACAAATGCTCTGGGAGGTAGAGTGTCGGCCCCATTTTACACATGGGAAAACTGCTTCAATGACTTGCCCAGGGTCATACATCTGGAAAAAGGCAGGCCTCAACTACAGCCCAGCTTCCTGACTCTGCAGGGCTCACCACCTCACTCTCTGCCATGGGCGTAGCCTCCTGGCACTCAGTCTATGGTGACCTTCAGAACCCTTCAGCCTCCTTCCCTGGCCCAGCCTTGGGGTCATGGCTCCGTCTGCTCACCTTCAGGCCCATCTAACTCCCCATCCTTGACACTGAGAAGCATCTCTTCTGGTTGTACCCAGATGCACCCGGGCTGGGGTCAAACCTTTCCCTGATGGAGCCGGAGTCCTGCTGTTTGCTCAGCCTCTGCCAGGGACTCTGAGGGGCTGGCTACCCCCTGCTTTCCCTTTGGTATTTTCCGGTAGCTTGATTGAGTTATTTCCAACTCAGTGTTCCTTACTTCATTCTGGAACCTATTTTCCCCCCTAGCAGGGCTGAGAACTAATATCTATGGAGAGTCACCATGTGCTAGCCCAGTACAGGGCTTTATCCTTCTCTCCTGTTGACTTCCACAACAACCCTGCAAGGTGAAGATTGAGCCTCTTATTACAGATGGGGACACCGAGGCTCAGGGAGCATAAATAACTTCTCCTAGGTCACCCCGAGGGTAAGAGGAGTTAGTGGGATTGGGGTCAAGTCCCTGTGACCCAAAGTCCTTGCTTTGGAGCTCACTCTTTTTTCTTTTTTTCTTTTTCTTTTTGGAGCTCACTCTAGCTCACTCCCACTGGGGGCTGTCCCCATCAGACAGGCCGGGTGAGGGCGGGGGCCAGACAGCGCAGGGCGCGGCGGGAATCAGCAACGAGGACCCTCCCGGGGAACTTTTCCCATTGAAAATCTGTTCCCCTCACGGCCACGGGTGATGTATGGCTGGAGCTGATGAGAAACGTGCGGCGGAATGGAGGCGGGCGGCGCGGGCGGGGGCAGCGCGGCATTGAGATTCCGCGGGGCGCGGGGGGGCGGTGCGGGCCCTGACACGGGCCCGGGTAATTGATCTGGAGGTGCCAATTTGCAGCAACTAAATATTTGGTTTCTGCCTCTGCCCGCTCCGCACTCTGCTCAAACAAACTTCAATTAAAAGCGAAAAGCGAAGGGTGGGGGGGGGGAGGGGAAGGCGGCGCGCCCGGGTCCCCGCGGCCCGATCGATGGCGCGGAGCCTGCGGGCTGCGAGAGCCGCGCGCCGGGCGGGGGGCAACGCAGACGCGGGCGGGGCGGGCGCCTTCTTCCGGATCGCCGAGCACTGGGCGCCAGGCCCTCGAGAGGCAGAGCCCGGAGGAGGGCCGGCGGAGGCGGCGCTTCGAGTGGGGAGCTTCGGCTTAATCAGCACCGCAGAGCTCGGGGAGCCCACTGCGTGCCAAGCGGGGAACACAAATAGGGCCAGCCTGGACATCCCACTCCGGACGTCCAAGCCTGTGTTCTCAGGCAGGTGCCCCGGGGAAGGAGGGGCCCCAGGGCGCTGACCCCCTTCTCCCAATGCACCCACCAAAGGAACTTTGATGGTGGCCTTGCCCTTCAACAGCATTCACTCGGTGTCTTTCCTGGGCACCGCTGTGTTCCTGGCGCACTGGGCGCCTAAGGCCCATCTCCTCTCCTATGTCTCCCCTTTGTCTACCCTTGGGTTGGCCTAAACGCTTGGCCTGAATCCAAGCCAGGCCCCACCCCTGGTGGGGTCTGAAGGAGAAGGTTTGTAATTGGGAGGAGCAGTGAGATCCTGGGCAAATGGGGAGGGGTTCTAGGGAGTTGGCTACAGCCTGGGGCAGAGGAAGGATCTTTGGGTCACAGTTGCCTCCTTTTGGCATTCAAGACAAACATAGCAACAATAGTCATTCACGGCACAGAAAAGTTTCTGTCCCTCAATGATCTTTCAGTTCTTTGGGGGAGAGACCCTAGTGCTGGAAAGGGGAGGGAGCTAATCGAGGGTGTTGGGAAGCAGAGGGATCTCAGGGTCTGCGGAGTGGGGCAGCCTAGAGGGGTAGTTAAAGACTGTTCTGGGAAAGATGTGCTGAGGGATGGGGGTGGGGGTGGCAGAGGCATCCAGGTCAGTGTGGAGGGTAGGAGCAGGTTCAGATGGATTGACATGGGGGAGTTGGGGTCCTTCCATCTGAGTGAGTTAAAGTTTCTTGAGGGCCGGGTGTGGGAGGTAAGGCAGAGGGGCTGAGAAGTTAAGTGAGGAAGTCCTTGTCCCCTCCCATATGGCTGTGCCCCACCTTTGGGGGCAGAAAGGTGGCTTCCAGACTTACCCCTTCACCGAGTGAGGCTGGTGCTGGTCCACTCAGCTGCAGGCTGCGGCCCCTTTCTTCCCCTCCTCCCCTTTAAACACCCTCTTCTGCCCCCCACCCCCACCCCAGGATCCCCTTGGTTCCCAGCTGGGTGTGGTAACACAGGTGCTGCTTCCAGGCACCCAGATGTCTCTGCAGGGTCCTCTGGGCCAGGGAGGCCTGGATGCCTACCCCATTCCCAAACACAGGGCTCTGGGGGAGATTGGTCTCCTCATCCCCCCTTCTGTCCGCCTTCTATTCCAAGCTGTTGCCTCACCTCCCGGGCCCTCCTCATGGGCCCTCAGTGCCCAGTTCTCTTCGTGGCTTGGGATATGGGTCTCTTATTACAGAGGAGCTGGACCCAGAGCTTAGTGTAAGGATGAGGAAGAGCCCCCGCCTGGACTGCCCTCATAAGTGCCCCCCCCCGCCCCCTCCCGCCATCCACCCCTGCTCTCCCACCCTGGTCCCTCCTAAGGGCTGCCGCACTCCTCAGCTGAAGCCAAACCGCTTCCCAGCCTGCAAGCTGGGCTCCCGCTCCCTCCCATTCCCTTCCTCCCTCCCTTCTCTCCCTGGGCGCTGAGCTGTGGAGCAGAATGATTTCCTGTAATTGGCCAGCAATCCGGCTGCCCGACTTGTTCTATCGACATGCTGGTTAGCTGGAAATTGTATTGGAATCTGAGCGACGGGGAGGGGAGGGTGGAGAGCACAAGGAGGATTGGGCCCCAGCTAGGTGCAGCCTCAGCTCTGTGGGTGACACAGAGGAGCCACGGCCAAGTCTCTTCCGAAAGGAGCGGGAAAGCAGCCCATAGGGCCTCACTACCCCTTTCATTTGGCTCCTTCTCTTCTGCCATCTCTGGTTGTGTGTGTGTGTGTGTGTGTGTGTGCGTGCGCGCGCGCGCCCGCATCTCCCCTGCCATCACCTATGTGGCCCCGAGGCCCAGGGTCATCACTGCCCCCCCCCCATTCCCTCTCCTGCCCCTGAGACTGGTTCCTCCTGACCTAAAGTGCTTTTGTCAGAACGAGGGGCACTTAGCAGACCTGGCTGTCCCTCTGCCATCCAGTATCCAGCCAAGGAGGCTCATTATGGAGTGTCCCGAACCTCCCCCTGCCCCTCCGTTCAACCTCCCCAAGGAAAGAAAGAAACTGGACATCTGAAGAGGAGTTGACAGTAACTCCTAGACAAAGACCCAAGGTGTAATTAAAGCCGCCGTGAAGGTAGTGGGAGGGGCATGTACTGGGAGTCCAGAACTTGGTGACTGTGCCTGTTGGTTACTTGGGCCCGACGACTCAACCGTAAATTCTAGCCCTGCTTCCTTCACCCCTTCGCAGAGTTGACAGATTTCAAGGAGATAACTGCGTGAATGTGCTTTGTAAACGGTAAAGCTCTGCTAGTTACCCTAGGGCCAGCCCGAGCCTGGGGATGGGGACGGTTTTAGGGGCCTTGCCTGTCGCCTTCGCCCCCACCGAGAGGCCGTGCGCAGCCTTCACTGGTGTCTTTGTTGTTCCGCGGCATAGGTAAGGCCCAGAGTCCGGGAATGGGGCGCGGGGCCCAAGCGCGCAGGTGGAGGCTGGGAGGCCGGGGTCCCAGGCCTGTCATCCTTGCGGGGGGGGGACACATCCTTCCGCCCCACAGCGCCAGAAGCCCGCGGGGCCCGCAGCTCCAGCAAAGAGGACTCGGCGAGCTACACCGCTTTTTAATTAGCGCCCGGGGCAAGGCGGCGCGTCCGCGCTCCCTTAGCAGCCGCTTGGCAGGGGATCAGAGGCGCCCGAGGTCCGGGAGCGGAGGCGGGAGCGGGACCAGGCAAAGTTAGTAACCGCTTTGCAAACGCCCGCTGCGGAGGCCCGACCCCAACCCGGGCTAGTGCTGCCACCTGCCGGCCGGAGGGGAGGCCTCCCGCTCCGGCGCGGGGCTGGGCTCCCGGTGACCTGGCTCCCGCTGTTTCCTCTGGAGCCCGAGGAGCGACCGTGAAGTCATGCCCCTGGGAAAGTAAGCCTTATTCTTCATTTTTTCCTCTCTTTTTAAAACGTGAGCTCTACGCCCCATGTGGGGCTTGAACTCACGACCCAGAGTCTCATGTGCCCCCAGTAGGCCTTCTAAGGCTGCCTTGGGCTACAAAGCCTGGGAAGGGGAGCGGAAAGGAGCGAAGTGGGAGGTGGGGCAGGACCAGGGTACCAGGAGGACTGGCTGGCGTTTTCTGTACACCTTCCAGTCTGGCCATCCTCTGACATTTTTGCATCAGATTCTGCAGGGGAGAAAAAAATTTTTTGGAACTGTACAGTTTGCAAAGGGTTTTCACTGTCCTCCATTTAAGTCCTTTGATGGAAGCATTATAAAGCAAACTTGATAGAAGAAGCTCCAGTCAGGAGGTCACATTAAGGAGGCAGAGGCAGTGGGGGGGGGGGGGGGCGTGGTGGGCAGGTGGCTCAGTAGGTTAAGCAGCCGACTCTTGATTTCAGCTCAGATCATGATCTTATGGTTCAAAAGACTGAGCCCATCGTTGGGCTCTGCTGCTGATAGCAGGGAACCTGCTTCCGATTCTCTCTCTCTCCCTCTCTCTCTCTGCCCCTGGGAAAGGCCTCACTCTCAAAAAAATTTTTTTTCTTAATTAAACTAAAAAAAAAAAAGGAGGCAGAGCCCGGCTCTGCTGCTCCCTGGGAAATCTCAGAGGTACAGCCAGCAGGGGTCCAGAGCCTGGCTCTGTGACCTGAATCAGATCCCTCCACCTCTCTGGGGCGGGAATCAGTGATCGGTTATGTTAGCTATAGGGTGTTGCGCATACAGCACACTGTCCAGAACGTCACAGGCATTCATGAGGAGTCATTTTCTCAACGACTGGGGGGACAGGGCGCTGTAAGGGGTCCATGCCTTTTCTCCTTTTCCTCCTCTTGCCAGGTCCCACAGAACTGGGTCCTATCCTGCCCTGCCACCCCTACCCCCTGCCCCACTCCCACACAGCCAGACACCTCCTTGCTGAGTCTTTCTTTGCCCCTCGGGGGTGTGTGGTGACTTAATGAGCTGGCCTCCGAGGTATAAGCAGCTCTGGGAAAGGGGGCACTAAATATGGCCACCACAGCATTTGCATTTGTCACACTCATTTGTGGCCTTAATAGGCTGCTGGCCGCAGGATCAGCACCTCAGCAGGTCTGCCAGCTCCGGCAAGAGAGAGCTGAAGTGTGCGCTGGTCTAATTGGTCAGGGAAGGAAGATGAAGCGAGCGAGTGGGAGGCCGGCCCCAGCACCTCCACCCACCTCCCACAAGGCACGCCTGGGCCTAGATGGAGTCCTCCCGGGGCCCCACAAGAAGTCAGAGGGCTACCGGAGAGGTGGAGAGGTGAGGGACCCAGGCCTCAGTGTGGGAGGAGACCAAGCGTAACCCCTTGGTCACAGCCACATCGGGAACCTGTCAGTCCACGGTGCTAGAGGAAAAACAGTAGCGCAGGGCACTTCAGATCAACACTTTATTAAGCACCCACAGCAAGTCAGGTTCTGCGCCAGAAACACAGAGATGAACAGTCCCTACCCTCTAGGGGCTTACAGTCTAGTAGGAGAGACCACCCAGCTTTTGGCAGATTATAGTTCTGTGGATTAAAGTAAAACATGGCAGAGGGGAGAGAAGGAGGCTATCCCAGAGCACCTGACCCAGCCTGGGGCTTCAGATGGTGCTTGAGCTGGGAGTTAACCCACTGCAGAGAAACAAAAGGTATTCTAGGTAAGGGAACAGCACAGAGAAGGCACAGGGGCAAGAAACAGCCTGCTGCGTGTGGGCTACCAAGAGTTCAGGGCAAAGAGGACACGGAGTGGGAGGCAGACTGGTGGCAGGTGGTGTGCAGGTGTGGGGAATGCGGGAGAAACGCCAAGGTGGGGCAGTGGGTCATCCCCCGAGGGGCCCAGCTACAGCATTACCTACAAGGGAGTTCTCACTGCATCCTGGCCCAGGGCTTCAACCTAGAGAATCCTGTCCGAAGGTGGCAGCCGTTGGTCCAAAATTATTTCCCTGCTCCACATGGCAGGTTTCGGTCATGATGGGGCATGTGCTTGAAGAGGGTTCAGGCCCCAGGGAACCTCCCAGCTTAAACACTGCCGATGGCCACAGAGAGAGTGCTTCTCACCCGCACCCCCAAGAAATTGACACAGTTTCCCACCATCGCTTTCACGCCCCATCACAGATACCATTCCATAGGTGGTTCCAGAGGGAGGGGCCTGAGGGAAGGTGAGGAGGAGTATCTACTGACAGAGGGCTGTTTCTCTGCCTCAGACAGGATGCACTCCAAGGAAGGGTCGGCCCAGTGCAGGGCTCAGTCCAGATTCACAGGGCGTGTGTGCTGAGGGGCTAGGGAGGAAACAGGATGCAGTTGTTACCTGCTTCAGCCTCTGAGGAGATCAAGGCCTGGGGCCTCCTGCGCTGGGAGTGCCCAGCTACGGGGAGGGCAGGAGGTAGCGGGCGAGCAGGTAGAGGAGGCCCGCAATGCCGGCCAGACCTGTCAGGACCCCCAGCCTCAGTGGCAGGTACTCCAGGGAGCGCTCCAGCTCAGCATGCAGGAGGATCACCTGGCGTTTGGTGATGCTCCACTCCCCGGAGTTGTCTAGGACGTGGTGGGCCATGCGGGCCTTGTCTTTCAGGGGCAGCTGGGCCTTGATCCGGGCCTCCGCGTCCTCGCGGTTCAGGTGGTTCCGCCGCATCAGCCGCGCCAGCTGTGTGTCCCGGTCACTAAGGACAAGGCAGGAGGGCTGCTCAGGCATTGTAGGCCCCAGCCTCCCTCCTGCTGGCGAGTGACAGGGGCGGGCAGCCCCTTCCCTCAACCCTCTTTTGGGCCCACAGTCAGGGAGGGAGGCTACCCCCACCTCACCTCACTCTCTGAGGACCCCGGCAGCATGGCGGGCTACCTGAGCCCCTTGGCGTAAACAGCAGGGGGAAGGGCTGCAGCAGCTGTTCTCTGCCATCTGGGGTCCTGCTGCCTTGCCACTAGGCCTGAGGTTTCCCAGTTGTAAGACGGGAAGATCTGGTCATCTGGCATCGGCTACATCCTGGATCCCTGGACGGGTGACCTTTACTGAAAGGCCTGTGCCCGCCAGCCGACCGCTTCCTATAGCTCCCCTGGGGCTTGGGCCTGCCGCATCCCAAATAGCTTCCCGAGCCACCGCAAAGACCCCTCTCCTTGCTTTACCACCCCCACCCCTTCACATTTAGAGCCGAGGTGGTGGCTGCTGTGCTCGATGCCAGTGACAGAGTGGGACAGGCAAGCCCCAAGGTGCTTCCCCTTAGAGCAAGGACTTGAGAGCGGGATCTGGTCCTCGGGACAGCACTAGGCACCGCAGATTAAGCCAACCACCACCCAGTCGCCTAGCTCCAAAAAAAAATTCAAAGAAAATAAAATGAAAATAAAAAAAGAAAGAAAGAAAGAAAAAAAGGGCCGCCTGGCTGGCTCAGTCAGTACAGCATGCAACTCTTGATCTTGAGGTTGTAAGTTCGTGCCCCGCAATGGGTGTATAGATTACTTAAAATCAAATAAAATCTCAAACAAACCAACCAAAGGAAATTCAAAGAGTACGTCTTTTGCCCCCTCTGATATTACCACCTAGGTCCTTCCTCGGGAAACTCCCATCTTGCCTTTGGCTACACAGGAACCACCAGGCTATCCCGTGGGGTCATCTCGAACCCCTCTCTAGCTCTATGGCTGCCCGAGCCCCTCGGTGAGAACAAGAGGGGGTGGGCTGCTGCAGCTGTTCTCTGCCATCTGGGGTCTCTCCGCTTTGCCACTAGGCCTGAGTTCTCCCAGTTGTAAGATGAGAGGATTTGATCACTACAGTTTGGTCTCCACTTAGGTGTGGCCTAGACCAGAGGCCCTCCTGGGATGTGTCTTCCGTGGACAGACACAACCTGAACACCAGTTAATTCCAATGCCACTCAGAACAGAAGGCTCCAGAAAGTCGTTTCTGGCTGGCCAATGAGAGAAGACCTTGTAGAAAGATGGCATCTATACTGGCCTTAAAAATAAATAGGACTTCTCATCATTTCCTTTGTTATGGGGACAGCATCCTCTCAGGGTCGTGGGGCCGACCCCTGTGTGGCTAAGACCAAGGACTGGATCTTAGGGACACTGCAAATCTGGGGCTGCAGAAATCTGGGTGAAAGCATGGAGGGGGCTCGGGGCCACCTGTGAGGGCACATCCTTAGAAGGCGTGGGCCTAGAGCAGAGGGCTTCCTGGAATGGGAAGGCAGGGCTCCCAGACAGCCCTTCCTGGGGCTCAGACACAGCCCCATATGGTTAGTTTAAGGAATGATGCTATTTATGGTAATAAGATTTTTACCCAAACACTTACTCCTCAGTTGGCAAATTCCTCAAAAATGTGAATAATCATGTTTCAGTATAATCACACTTTGGTAAATGCCCCATATTATTTCAAAGGCACCAGGGATAGTCGGATAGTTAAACGAATCCATGAGGGGATCTTTAGTTTTGTAAAGTGTAAATCTCTTTTATGAAAAGCGAATAATCACTCATTCACATCTCTCCAGCCTCTCTCAAACAGCACCCGGGATTCCAGCAAAGGTTCCTCTGGCTGATGAGCGGGCCTGAAGGATCTGTAGAACAGGCTGAATCTGGGGGTGCCCGGTTGGCTCTGTCAGTTAAGCATCTGACTCTTGATTTCAGCTCAGGTCATGATCTCACAGTTCATGAGTTTGAGCCCCACATGGGGCTCTGGGCTCTGTGCTGGCAGTGCAGAGCTCGCTTGGGATTCTCTCCTGTCTCTCCCTCTGCCTCTACCCCACTTGCTCTCTCTTTCAACATAAATAAACTTAAACAACAACAACAACAAAAAACAGGCTACCACAGCTCTCTCTGCTCTTAGTGAACAGACAAAGCTGGAAGGAAAGTGCGGCGAGAGAAAGGTGACAGGGCAGGCGTGGGTCTTCTGGTGACTGCAGATACGACCAGTGTTCTCACCTCCACTGGAAGATTCCCCCACCCTTTTCTGATCCCTTGGTGCAAAGTTCCAATTGTATTAAGACCCCAAGGCCAAGTCTTCATAGAGCGTACTTGGCCTCAGTTGACGGTCTTTCACAAACAGGGCCTAAAGAACCCAGAGAAGCTGCAGGTTTACAGGGGAGAATGTGGGCCAGCGGGGGAGCTATGAGGATGCCTGAGTCCCTACACTGGGCTCAGCAGAGTCAGACTGGGCTTTAAGTGGCAGCCTCGGTGGGCAGCTGCGGGGGAGGGCAGGGTTATGCTTAGGGCATGAGCACTCCGGGCCCCACCTCCCGTGTGCTAGGAGCCTCCCACGCACCAGTCTCTGGAGAGCCACCCTGTGCCCAAAATACCCACAGAGCCAAGTGCCCACCTCTGTGTCTGTTGTACTTGTGGGTGGCATCCAGGAAGCTTCTGGGAGGCAGAGACACCCTGCAGCCTCATCTACTCTCACCCCACTGGGACTGTGACTCATTTTCTCTGACAGTCTGATCTGGCTCTGTTTGCCAAACCTAGATTCTGGTTTGCTTCGTGTCCTGAGGGATTCTGAGAACAAAGCTCCTTCCTTAGTTGGACTCTGACAGATCCCTCCCAGCAACCATCCATTCACAGGCGCTGCCAATGGGTGACCCTGGACACCCCCTCAAGTAGCTTTCCCCTCAGGTTTTCTCTTCTATAACTCAGAAGCATCAACTCCTGCTCTGGACACCTCATGCTGAAAGGTAAGTTGAGTGAAGTAATAAATGTGGGAGCTGTCTGAAAATTGAGAAATGCTAGAGGAGGGAAAAGGGATCCAGTGACTAACAACATGGTAGCTCAGGGCATCGGGGCCGAAGTGCCCCCAATGGCCAGCAGGGGGAGCCCTTCCCAAGCAACTAGGGAAACCTGGGAGCCTTCACTTCCCACGCCTACCTGGGGCATATCTGGGTCAGGCACAGAAGTGGTACCTACAGTCTCTGGACACAATCGCCCAAACCCCCAGTGCCTCCCGGTCGCCCAGTGGAGTAAGGGCAAAGCGTTGTGGGCCATTTCTCAGGTACACGCTTTACTCCGGGGGCCCACCTTTCCAGCCTTGGTCAGGCCTGGCCCTGACACACACTCACCAGTACACGACCACCGTGTGCTTCATGTACTTGAGCAGCTTCTTGGTCTCAAACAGCAGGGGGATATCCAGAATCACATAGCGATATCCTGGGGAGAAGCCAGGAAACCCACAGTTTAATTTTGCAAACAAACGCTGTGTTAGGCTAGGGAGTAGAGGTGAAGCCATTGGCCCCTACCATTGAGAGCTTTCTAGCAAAGGGGAGACCTTGCAAGGATAGGCGTAACCTGAATGCTGGCCGGTTCTGATGCCATCCATAACAGAATACTACAGGGTCACTCCTGACCAGATGAGCAGAGAAGACCTTGCAGGAGGGATGGCGTTTATACTGGTCCTGAAAACCAGGTGGGACTTCTGATACTTGAACATGAGTTTCCTGAGGTGAGGGTTCCAGGAATGGGGGGAACCAGCAAAGCACGTGGAGCAGCGAGGTTCTGCTGCTCTGGCCGTAGAGGCCTCGCACGATGGGCGACGAAGCTGGTGAGGTGGTCAGGGGAGGCACAGAGGGTTGAGTTTGCCTTGACCTTGAACCTAAAGAGTTGTTATTTGTGAGCAAGGAAATGACACAGCCAGAGTTGGAGGAGACTGGGGAGTTTCCAGGAGGAACCTGGCCCTTTCTGCCCTATGTCACCCATCTTTGCTAAAAAAAAAAAAAAAACAAAAAAACCCCCCAAAAAACAAACAAACAAAAGGCGGCTCTCTGTTAAAGAAGAGTCCTGCATGGCTCTCTCCACCAACTCTTCATAAAAGGCTCATCTGCGGGCAGCAGTAGTAGCCCCAAAAGGAAAGAGGCTGCTTCTTGGCACAAGAGGCGGCCTCCAGCCAGGGATGGCAGAGGCTGGTCTGGAGGTGGTGGGCGGTTATGACTAATAAAATATAACTTGCTCCAGTGAGGGAAAAGGCCCTGGCTGGCCCTCCCAGTACGAGCCAAGGCCAGTCAAGACCCACAGTGAGAGGGCGGGTGCCCAGACTGCCCACACAAAAACACCATGAGCTGCACACTCCCAGTTCCCTTCGGGCCAGCGTCCCCTGTGTATGTGCAAAACGCTGGCGGGGGACTGGGAGCAGTGAGAGAAAGGGATGGGCGCTGCCTCTGCCCACAGACGCCCGCCTGGCCGGGATGGCCTCCCGCCACAGACACTTCCAACCAGAGCCAGACACACATCACACCGGTTTCGGGGGGGGGGGATCGTGGGGAAACCGGCACTCCGGGTGACGCAGGGAACAGGGGTGAGGACCCAAGCTGCTGGCTTTCCTGCTCCCCACGATCTGCTGCTCAGGAAGCCCAAGAAAAACCTTCAGCTGAACGAGGGGGTTAGGAGAGTGGGCTCCGATGACACGCCTGGGTTTGCAGCCCCCCGCTTTCCCATGTGACTTTGGGCCCCTTCACAAATCTCATCTGTGAGTGAAGGCCACGTCCCTCACAGGAAGGTGGTAAGGACCAAGTGAGCGAAGGCATGTAAGCCACTTGGCGCCTCCTCACCCAGACGTTCCCCAAGTGCTCCGTAAATGATGGTTATTATTACCACCATTCCCTGGAAGAAGGGGGGCCGTTCAATGCCCCCGTTCTCCTCCCAGCTCAGAACAGGAGCCAAAACCAGACCTTCTCTGGGCCTCTTATCTCCCTTTCCTGCTCCGCCTCACCTCCCCTCTCCCCCCCACTGTCCTTTCTCCTCGGGCCCCTCTCGGGAGCTCAGCTCATGGCCAGCTCTTTGGTTCACCGGCAAAGGGCTATTCAGCTGTCACATCCCTCCTGCTTGATAAGCTCTGCAAACTATCCTGACTCTATTAAGACATCCGTCTGCCTACACAGAGACCTCCCCAACAGCTGGTGATCTTATCTGACGTTTGATTATACCAACTTTGACAGTTGTATTTGTTATACTCATCAGGGAAAAACTGGGACTGTGGAAGCCACAGCTGTCGTCCCCATTTTTCACCTTATCGAGCTGAAAAGAGCTTTCTAGCTTTTATTTAAGTGGTGGTGGTTGGGGAGAGGGGAGGCTGGGTGGATGACACAGCAGGGGAACTTTGGAGCGGGTGACATTATCCGATGCTTAATTTCAGAAGGGGAGAGCCGCTGTGGCCTCAAAGCCCTGCAGATGTACTTGTAACTGGCCAGGGAGCGAATGCGAAAGGGCAGGACTGAAAGGCAGAAGGCTTCGCTCCTGGGTGGGGGACAGGAGGGGTCCTGGCGCAGACACAAGAAGCAGGACAAAGGCAGAAAGAGTCCAGAGACGCTCCTTGAGGGAAGAGAGAGGGAGGGGGGCCTGCGGCAAGGGGCTGAGATGCAGAGCAAGCCGGTCCAGCAGGGAGAATGTCTGGAGCCCATCCCTGCCCTGGCCAGAGCAGGGGAAGAGGGATGGGGGCGGGGGAGGTCAACGTCATGGATGCCTGTCATCTCTTTCCTTCTGAAGGGAGGTACGGGCCAGAGGAATGTGGAACCTCTCCCAACCCTACATAAGAACTTGATGCGAGAGAGAATAAAGTAAGGCGTTTGGCCAAGATCATAGTGCAAAAGCCAGGAGAAAACCTAGAAGGCTGCCCCATGCCCTCCAAGAAGGGAAATCTCTGCATCATGATTGATGACGGGGAGACAAACAGCCAGGCCTTCCACTCTGATGCCCGGGCAGGCAGACACATCTGCCAAAGGCTGGTGGGCAGATCTACAGGGCCCCTCGGCCAACTTTCCCGCCCGATCTCATGCCACTGCTCTCTGCTCCTCCACTGCTGGTGACTGACCCCATCCTGCATGATATCAGGTCACCCCTGCCCAACACTGTCCTATAGAACAGGGCTGGCACCGTGGCTATAGCTTGGGAAAGGCTGACAACCTCTACTAGAAGTTTCTTGCCAACTGAGCACAGACTCTGGCTTTTCACTCTGCTTTCTTTCAGTTCTGGCACATGTCAGGCTAACTCTCTCCACTGAGCCCTAGCCCCAAAGGATTATCCTCTGCTTACAACCCCCCACCCTGCACCCACCCTGGTCATCTGGGACCCTCCCCAGTGTCCAGTCTGTAAGCTTTCCCAGGCAGCTCGACCAGCACCAAATCTGACTTTGACCGTGGGTTATACTGTGTGGTGATCGACAGTCACTCATGTGGACTCGGTTCCCCTAACAGTTTCTTGAGGTTGGCATTATTAGCCTCACTGTGGAGAGGATGGGCTGGCTCACTCAACAAAGTCACACAGTTAGACGCTGTGAGACCAGGACTTAAACTCCAGTCTCCAGACTCCATTATTCGTCAGCTGGTATTAGTCCCATCCCTGCCAGAAAAATCAACTTACTTCCTGGGGATCGCGGCTCAAAAGCCTCAATTGTCTCTTCTCATTCAATTGTCAACCTCTTTAAATGCTGAGGGACATGTGCACCTTTCCTCGGGGGTTGGCACAGGGCTCTGCATGGGGGGTGCAAAGGAACAGTGTGAACTTGGCAGCCAGGACAGCCAGCGCCTCTGTCTCTGGCCAGACTTTCTGCAGCGGAGGAGGGCCCTGGCCCTGGAAGGAGAGGGCTCTGCCGCACCTGTCCCAGGCCCTGGCTCTTACCTCGGAGGAAGTACTTAAAGGTCTCCTTCATCATTTCCTTGCGGATCTCAGGGTGGGTGATGGTGTTGAGTAGATGCCGCCGGTCGGGCTGGTTGAAGATCAGGTCCCCTAGGACCTTGCGATCGATGTTACCATTCTCCAGCAAGACCTCGGTGCCAAAGGCCTCCACGATGCGCCGGTGGGCGGGGTATCCTGGCTGGACAACTGTGGCATGAGGAGGGGGCTGGGTCACTCTCCAGAGCCTCCAGGCTAGCCAGAGGCCCCCGAATGACTAGGGGCAAAATGATGGGGGAACCCAGGGGTGCCTCTTTCAGTTGGACAGAAAACGAGAGGAGGGAAAGCAGTTAAGGAAGAGAGCAGAGTGCGCAGAACCCCTCACGTTGGTCACAAGGTGAGGTGAAGGAGAGGGGAGAGGAAATGGAGCGGGGAGAGGGGAAGTGAGGGGCAGGGAGCAGGAAATCAGACCAGGCCTGAAGGAGAAGGCTGCCCCCTCCTCCGAGGCCTTGAAAGGGCTTATAAAAAGGTGAGATAGCGGCGCCTGGGTGGCTCAGTCGGCTCAACGTCCAACTTCAGCTCAGGTCATGATCTCACAGTTGGTGAGTTCGAGCCCTGTGTCAGGCTCTGTACTGACAGCAGGCCTGGAGCCTGCTTCGGATTCTGTGCCCCTGTCTCTCTCTGCCCCTCCCCCACTCATGCTCTGTCTCTCTCAAAAATAAACAAACATTAAAAAAACCTTTTTTAAAATAAATAACTAAAAAGGTGAAACAAAGATGAGACAAGATGGCAGAAAGGGGCGCAGGGGAGTTGCTGTGCACATCCCACCCACCACCTTCCAACTCACCGTGCCGGGCGATGACGTCAACATCAACCACCGCACAACCCAGCTGCTGGAACACCTGGATCACCGAGCTCTTGCCTGAGGCAATGCCCCCTGTCAGGCCCACCAGGAACATCTTCCCAGGAAAGAGGAGGCCAGCAAGAATGCAGAGCCGGGAGGCGGGGAATTACCGAAGTAGGGCACGCTTGGCTGGCTGGGATGGCCCACCCCAGGAACACCAGAACGACCTGCCCTGCCTGTGGACGACACCAGGCCTGATAAGTGTCATGCCCGAATGACCTGGGGAGAGGGAGGCACAGGAAGGGAAGGGAGACGCAGCCTGCCCACGCAGAGTGTGGAGTTCTGAGCTTGGGGAACTCTGGATCCATCCGAAGATGGAAAATTCTCACAGGACAGGCCTCCAGTAGTCTTTAGAAAACACTCATAAACAAGGCAAACCAACACGGTATAAATTTAGCAATCAAAATGCCGAGTAGGCAGAACAAGGTCAGGTGCTGCAACGCAGAGTGCTTTCTGGAGGCGGGGGTACCCGCTATAGGCGAACTTCCCATAAGAAGGGCACACCTGTCCCTCCGTGGTGAACCCAAGGCACTTTCCAGATGCCCACAGAGCTCCCCTGTCTCTGGCCAGTTTACAGTCTGGGACACTGAGGCTCACAGGGAAGAATGTCCTCCCACCCCCCAACCCCCCCAATCCCCAGCACCAACACTAAGACCGTCTAGGTGGCTAGTTTAGACAGAAGAATCCTCCCTCTTCAACCAACAAGTGGCCCAGACGGGAGAGCTCAGCGGAAGCAGTGGCTGGTGGTGATTAGGCCTGAGGTTTAGAGGAGTATGGATCTTGCCCAGGAGGAATGTGAGGGAAGGATGACAGGCTGCGGGAGAGAACTTGGCGTTGCAATTTGTGGCTCTCTCAGACTGAGCAGCAGCAGCATAGAGGAGGTGAGGCGCATGGGCCTTTTCAAATCCAGTTCCTCCACTTACAATGCTGTGCAACCCTGGACAGGTCGCCTGTCTCTCGGAACCTCAGTTTTCTTGTCCATAACATGGGGGTGATGGAACCTATCTCATAAGGCTCTTTGCAGACTGAGAAAATGCCTACAAAGCCCTTCATGCAGTAAGTGTCCCGTAAAGGAAGTGAGGACGGGAGGCAGGCGCTGAAGTCACACCACGAGGCACAGAGACTAAAAGAGACGTTCATGAAGTTACGTCCCCATTCTTGCAACCTCAGACTATCTCCCAAGAGACTTTTTTTTGGTAAATGTTTATTTATTTTTGAGATAGAGAGAGAGACAGAGAGTGAAGGAGCACGAGCTGCAGAGGGACAGAGAGAGGGAGACAGAAGATCCGAGGCGGGCCCTGTGCTGACAACAGACAGCCCAAATGCAAGGGCTCAACCAAACCGCGAGATCATGACCTGAGTCAAAGTCGAATACTCAACCGGCTGTTCCACCCTGGCACCGCTCACAAAAGACTTTTTTCAAGTCATGTTGCATTTTGGGGAGTAAACGGGGTTACCAGGTCTTGGGTCTGCTCCCAGGTTAGAAGAAATTAAAGTGAAGGCCAGGCCTCTCCCACCCCTCCCTGAGCATCAAATCACTTCTCTAGGACCTTGAAATCTGTCATGGGTTTTGCTGGTTTTTTTTTTTTTTTTTTTATATAAAACGGCAGATTTACTGTCCTAATTACACTTTGCTTGAGCTTATACTGAAATGAGTTTGCCTCCCCTGAGGACACACCAAGTGACAGGGGGAGGCAGCTGCTCGGATGTGGGTGGTGGGGGGACCAGCCCAGAAGTTTAAATCTGCCCAGGCTCGTCCTCCCAGGGCAGCCAGGGGCGGAGAGAGGAAAATACCCACTAGAGTCGTCATCCAAATGGAGAGATCTAACTCAATTATTAAACGGTTTACGAAGCAGCGCTCCTCAATCTGGGACTGGCGTCGCCCCCAGGTGGTCTCCCTCCAGCTGACACAAAGAAGACTTAAGGACAGGGTTCAGTTGTCAAAAACAAATTTTTTTGGTTCACTCAGCTGAAGCTTTGAAATGGAAAACCCAACAACAGCACTGTAATCCCAGCTCTGTGCTGTTGTCCCTAAAGCCGCGAGCTTGCTTCTCCTTTGCAGAAGGCCGGTCTGAAAGCATGGGAGTGGGACCTGAGGACAGGTGGTGGCTGAGGGACAGCATAAAGGCCAAAAACCCACTGGCCTCTGGCCCTTCATTTCTGCAAGCAAGCTACTGTCACCTGGTCATCCAACTTTGCCAGACGTGGCTGAAGGGGCCCCGAAGAGCATGGGACCCCAACTCCTGCCCTTTCACGGGACCAGGACCCCTCCCGAGACACACCAAATCACAATCTCTAGCGATCGAGGGGCGCCTGGGTGGCTCAGCGGTTGGATGTCTGACTCTTGGTTTTGGCCCCGGTCACGGTCTCACGGTTCGTTGCATTCGAGCCCCACATCGGGCTCCAGGCTGACAGCAAGGAGCCTGCTTAGGATTCTCTCTCTCCCTCCCTCTCTGCCCCTCCTCCACTTGTGCATGCAGGCGCGCGCTCTCTCTCTCTCTCTCTCTCTCTCAAAATAAATAAATAAACTTAAAAAACAAAAAAAAAGAATCTCTAGCAACGGAGCTGCCTTGGCAGTTCTGTGTCACAGGCTTGGGATCGACTCTAACTCTTCATTAAGGACCAGAGAGGGGAAGGGACTTACCCAGGGCCACAGCTATTAATGGAGCCCTGAATGGAATTCAGGCCTCCCACCTCTGAGTCTAGATTCCTACCTTAACGTACTCAGGGAATGAAAGTTTAATTTATCTTTAGACTTAGACAAAAGAAGACAGTGAATCTGGCTCTAAGCGGATCGGTTCAGAACCAAAGCAAGATGATTTCTAGATGATCGTACTGGTGCTCTCCCTCTGCAGGATAGGCGTGAGGTCTTATGGACAGCAACCAGAGCACAGATGGAAATTCCAGGCTCAGCTCTGTCCCAGACTCCTGGGGCAACCTAATGAATCTCTTCCTTTCTCTGTGCCTCGGATGACCATCTGTGGAAACAGACCAACAGCTGCTTGGCCTCTGTCAGGAAGGCCAAGGGGATGAAGGAGCACATGCCCTGGGAGGCAACAAATACCAGCTGTTCCCGTCCAGTAAGCCCCTCCGTAACTCATTCCTTCACCAAGCGCTGACTGAGCACCTCTGCGCTTTGCAGCTCCGCGCCGGGGACTCTCAGGTGACCGAAGGAAAACTTAGGTCTTGCCTCTCAGGAAAACTGGAGGGGGAGACAGTAACAAATGAAACCAGCCAAGAAGAACACAGCACCAGCAGGTGAGCCAGAGTCGTCGTGCGGTACGCCCCCTGGGCCTGGGTGCGTGCATGTGCGTGTGCATGCGTCTGAGTGTGGCAGGGAGCACCCCTCCAGGCTTAGCCAGGAGGAAAAGAAGGCTGTTTCGACTGCCTCTGAGTCTCATCCAGAGGCTGTCTGGTAGCTCCTCCCCAGGCACCCAGCGACAAGTGACCGCCTCTTTAACCCGTGTTCCTGACCTCTTCCTGCTCTGGCTCAAAAGTCCTTCTCCAGAATCCACTTATTTCCCCTCATTCCACTGCCATTTACACGCAGGCAGTGAGAACCTCACAGCAACTCCTA
This sequence comes from Leopardus geoffroyi, assembly GCF_018350155.1. NCBI lineage: Eukaryota > Metazoa > Chordata > Mammalia > Carnivora > Felidae > Leopardus > Leopardus geoffroyi. The sequence continues at coordinate 43,151,091 of NC_059330.1, forward strand.
AACCTGGTCCTGATCTGAATCCCCTGTGAAACTTCAGAAAAGGGACAGAAACCCAGGCTCTACCCTAGCATCCCAGCCAGCTGGGCACCAGAACCGCTGCTAAAATGGAAGGTTATAGACTGGAAATCGAGAAGCCTGGGTCCCAGCCCCTCGGCACTCTGCCATAAAGCTGTGTGACTGCAATAAGCCTTCTAATCAGCCTGGCCCAGGGTGGTTAAGTGCTCCATAAATAACAAATAGCTCATCCCCCAAATGTCTGCCCCTGCCCTATCCTGTCTCCAAACCTGTAAGTAAGGGGCTGATGCTAACAGGGCATCAGCCCCAGGGGAGGCTGTGAGGCACACTGGGGCTCTCTTCCTCCCTTCTGTGGTTCAGCACTTCCCAGAGCAGTCCATAGATGCTCGCCCTGGGTGACCAATGATTGACAAGACCGCTGGTGGCCCGGGAATCCTCCTCCTCAATACCAAAAGCTGTTCCCAGAGCTGGCTTGGCTGAAAGAGGAAGGACGACCCCAAGTCCCATGGTAACAGAGAAAAGCTAATGCCCAGTACAAGAGACATGGAAGCTGGATTCTGGGAAGTAATCCCAGTCCTGAATTCATAAGCAAGGCAGGACTCCAACCCCAGGGGAGCCACAACCAAATCCTTTCTTCTCCCTCATTCTCCCTGTCAGGGGAAAGACGGCAGGGTGTAAAGGAAAGGGTAGGGACTTGAGTCACAGAGGCTGGGTCTGCAGCCTGTGAAGTGAGGATCAAATTCTATTGTGCTCCGTAAATGGGGGAGGGGTCCCTTTCATTGAGGTTCCCCAAACCTGCCTTTCATTTTTTACCTCTTGGGCCCCAACAGCCTAGAGAAGACGAAGAAAAAAACATTCAAGGAGGAATAGTCTTGGGGCACCTGGCTGGATCAGTCAGTGGAGCATGTGAGTCTTGGTCTCGGGGTTGTGGGTTCGAGCCCTACATTGGGTATAAAGAATAGTTAAAAATAAAATCTTTAAAAAAAAAAAAGTCTCTCTTGGAATCTTCTCTGGCAGTGTTTCTTAGGGAAAAATGAGAGTGGGCTGCTGGCTTCTCCATGGGCCTCTAGACAAAAAACCCCATGGCCCCGGGTTGCCGGTCCTACTTCTGACTCCACTGGCCCCACCCTATGAACCTAAGTCCCATCACCCTGTGCCCAGACCTCTGCAGTGGCCTCTTGACTTGACTCTCCAGTCCCCTGCCTAGCTTCTCCCAAGACAGCCAGGGTCATGGCTTAAAGTGGACTTCTGATCACGTCACTTAAAACCTTCACTGCCTTTGGGACGCCTGAGTGGCTCAGTTGGTTAAGCGTCCAACTCTTGATTTTGGCTCAGGTCATGATCTCATGGTTGTGGGATGAAGTGCCACACTGGGCTCCGTGCTGACAGTACCGAGCCTGCTTGGGATTTTCTCTCCCTCCCTCTCTCTGCCCCTCCCCAACTCGTGCTCACTAGGTCTCTCAAAATAAATAAACAAACTTAAAAACAAACAAGCAAAACCCCTTCACTGCCTTCTTCCCTCGCCTCCTAGCCCGCCCCTCTTTGACCTCTCTGCCCCCCATCAAGGAACTTGTTGCACGCCGGCCTTCTGCCCGCGAATGCACAGTCTCTTTCCCTCCATGTGCAACACTGTTGCCCCTGCCACCACCAGTAGTGCCCCAGGCACCACTCAAAGCAAGAGTAGAGTGCCTGCCCCCTCCAAGCAAAGCCTCCACGCTACCGTGGGAGGAGCGGGTGTAAATAATCCGCTCACAATGTGTGTGGTGAGGTTAGCGGGGAGCATATCCAGAGCGATGGGGGTCGCTGTCTTCAGTCAGGACCACGGAGGTCAAAGTCAGGACCTGAAAGCAGCGAGAGGGCACCACAGTTCCACTCAGAGCAGCCTTGTCCACCCGCCGACTCAGATCAGGCCCCCGACCTCTCTCTGCGCCATTCTTTTCCTTCCCTGTACCCATCGTGTTTGTATGACCATTTTCAATGTGTTAGATAAAATAAGCTCCACGAGGCCACCCACCATGTCGTTTGTACCCCTCTGTCCCCGGCATCTAGCATAGTGTCTGCTGTCTATCCATCATGTACCAGGTGAGTAATACTGCTCAAGTTACTCGACCATTCTTTGACTCAGTTTCTTCACCTGTAAAATGGAGCTAATGGCACCCACCCTGAGTACCTGTGAAGAGTAGAAGAGGTTATACGTGTAAAGTGCTTACAACAGTGCCAGCACTCACCCATGCTCCCTATTAGTTATGAGAAAGTGTATGAAAAGTCTTTATAGAATGAATGGCTGGATGGTTCCGTGGAAAAAATACTTGGGGTTGCATTCTCCTGTCAGTGGCAAGGGGGAGGCTAGAATCAATCTCCCAGCCTGCTCCCTTTTCCATTAGAATATGCTGCTTGAGGCTAGTAAATCCCTCCTGGGGGGTAAAAAAAAGGAAATAAACAAAACACCCAATGGGTTAAACAGAATAAGAAACTGGACACTCTTTTTTTCCTCCCTTGGGAGAGCTCAGGACTTAAGTTGGAAGCAAGTTCTGTTTCTTTGTGTGTCCCAATCAACAGCCCCAACCTGCTTGTGCTGGGGCCAGGACCTGGCTCCCTCATTAGCTTGCAGCTTCCTTTCCTCCTCCTCCTGCAGCCTCCCAGGATTTAACACTGGGCATGCTTGACCTGCCAGACACTTCTCCTTCGAATCACTTCCCAAAAGGGATGTATCCATTTTGCTTCAATGATCAATATAATCATTCATGAAAACGAGTCATTCCCCGCCTTGGGACCCAATTATTTTCTCATGGAACCAGAGGTTGCAAAAATATATTGTTTTCCAGTTAACTAGTAAGTGCTATTTTTATCTATGGTTTCCCCACTCCTAATCTTTCATTATTGGTGAGAGGCTGCTGTTTAAACCTGAGTCCAAGTTCTCGTCTGCTAGGCCTATTAAGTCACTACCTCCTCCAAGCTGCCAATTACCTGGAGGGAGCCACAAGAGAAGGTGTTGGCGGTAAGTCCTCCTCTCCCTTCTCCTCTGCCAACACCAAGGGAAGGGGAGGGAACAGGTCACTCTTCTCGAGCACTCTCCAAGCACAAACCATCAGTCCAGGGAGCTTTTATGTGTGGGCAGGGAGACTGTTTGCACTGGACTACTATGCTGGTGCGTATGCAGAAAAAGGATCACAGGGAAGACCAACTCTCGCGGGCTTCAGAGTCATGGGGGCCTCAGCTGGGGTCTCAGCCCTGTCCCTTAACTAGCTGTGTGGCCTCGGGCAACTTCAGCATTGTGGGCTTACTTCCTTGCGTATAAAACGTGATTAATAATGACTACTCATGGGTTTTATCAGGATTAAATGATGTAACGTATGTCACAGTCACCTCATCTTCCCCAGCGTGTGTGACACATCAGTCATTGCAATCAACTCCACCTGCACCCTTTTGGTTGCTCAGGCCAAAAATTTTCGTGTCCTCCTGGCTCCTCACTCACAATCTTCATCCCGCTCACTAGCGCCCCCTGCTGGCCGTGCCCACCCTGCACCTGCACAACCCAGCTAGACACCACAGGGTCCATCCACTGGCATTGTGCTCCTGGATTACTGCAGTAGTCTCAGAGAAATTCTCTTATTGCCACCTTTGCTCCCCAACTGTTGTCTATTCACAATACAGTATCTAGTGTGAATCTTTAACAATGCAAGTCCGGGGACGCTGCGTGGCTCAGTCAGTTAAGCGTCCGACTTTGGCTCAAGTCATGATCTTGTAGTTTGTGAGTTCCAGCCCCTCGTCGGGTCTGTGCTGACAGCTCAGAGCCTGGAGCCTGCTTCAGATTCTGTGTCTCCTTCTCTCTCTGCCCCTCCCCTGCTCATGCTCTCTCTCTCAAAAATAAATAAACATCAAAAAAATTTTTTTAATCCAAGTCCAATAATTTCACCCCTCCACTCAAAACCCTCCAATGGTTCCTCTCTCACTTAGAGCACCAGCCAAGTCTTCACAGGGTTCTACAGGGGCTTCCGGATGGCCATGGGCATCTCTCCCGACATGTCCTACCACTCCCCTCCTGATCTCAGCCCTCCAGACACACTGGCCACCTTGCTGTTCCTTGACTATGTCGAGCACACTCCCACCTTGGGCCCTTGGACATATTGTTCCCTCCAGATGGAAAGCTCTTCCCCCAGAGGGCTGCATGGCTTACTTCCCTCCTCACCCTATCAGAGACTGTCCTGAATAGCACCCTCATTTCACTCTCTAGTCTCCTCACCATTCCACTTTTCTTCACAGCAGCTATCAACTTAGCACCACCCAACATGTTACATATCTTCATGTTCATTCATTGTAATCTGCCTCTACCCACAATCTGGGCACTACTGTATCCAAGGTGCTGAAAACAGGGCCTGACAAGTAGAAGACCCTCAAAAAGTATCTGTTGAATGAACACATAAAGCACAGCAGGAAAATGTCCAGCTCATAGGTGAGCAGGAACTCAACATTCACTATTTTAAAGAGCATACCTGTTTCAGAAAGCCTACTATGGGAATCACAAAGTCTTTTCCACGTCACTTCCCACCCCTACATTTCTGAGCTAACAATTTCTTGGGCTCACAGATGAGGAAACTGAGGCAGAGAGTACATAGGAAGGCGAGGTTTCCAGCAGGCAGGAAGTAGAGTATAAGAGTAGCTGCCCACCATTTGAGTACCATCTACGTGCCAGGGACATCCCTCATCTTGTCTGATCAACACAACAACCAGTAGGTTCTCTGGTTCTTTCCCATTCTAAAGGGGAAGAAATGGAAGTTAAAAAGAAGTTAGAAATTTGCCCATCAGAGTTCTAGGCGATCTTCACACTGGGGAATGAGAACCCCTGAGGCATGCATGAAGCTCTTCCAAGGGGCACAAAGGCACAGTTTAGAAGGAATAAATTTCCACCTGAATGCCCCCTGCCTCTTCCTCTGGAAGCAGACCAGCTCTGGAATGTCTTCATCCTCTCCCTTCCCAGGTCCCCCTTTCACCCTCCCCCATCTCCTAGGTTTCAAAGAAAGGCACAACTAGTAGTCACCCATGCCAAATCTTGCAAAGGTGCACTATCCCTAGTGCAAAATTACCCTGGCACCATCCAGGAGCACTTTGAAACATCAGTATTCACGCGGATATGTGCCTGCCCATAGTCACAACATAAATCTTCCTGCTGAGTCAGGTGGTTTCCAAATCTTTGCCTTCAATAGAGTTAAAGGAGGACCTAAAAGAACTGTCTGCCGGCAGGTCATTAATAACTGATTTCAATGACAGCTCACTGTGATATTTTGGCCTATAACTCAGAGGGTGTTCAAAGAATTAAGTAATATCACCACAACAAAATGCCTTCAAGTCCTGCATATTTATTTACATGAACAGACTTCTTCAGTGCTTACGGCCATGAATAAAATCTCTGCTCATTCTAGCAAATATACATGGATGCACACATGAACTTTACAAAGTTCTACTCAGCTTATTAAGAGAAGCATTTCAAATAAAACTTCCGTTTTTGACAATTGATCAAAACCAGTTGTGATCGACTGTGTATTTTACAACTATAAAAACTCAAGTCAAAAGAAATTGCTTAATATTATGACCACAAGACAATTTTCAAAACTGTTTTAATTTCAATATTTTTTGTTGTTTGTTGTAGAGATGTAGGATGACAAACCAAAGGCTTTCAAAATCTATCACACGAGAAAAAAATTCTGTGGAGGAAATTAAGTGGAAATATAAGTTCAAGGAAGAAAAATAACAATGTAAAATTTCAAAGGTTAAATAAAAACTGGTTTGTATATATTTTTTTCCCCCAGAGGATAAGGGAAATCAAATCACTATGGTATTGAGATTCCACTGCACAGGTTTAAATGCCTGGTGTAACAGTTTTAAAGTGTCAATATTTACAATTAACCAGAAATCATATCCTTTGCAACTACTGAAACTTTCAGAGAAAATTTTTAGTTATCTGAAAATGTGCCAGTGGGTAGTTTCCAAAACAAACCAAAAGTTCACTGCTTGCCTGCCTTCAGTTATCAACCTTAATCTTTTCTCCTAAGGCAAGGCACCAAGAAAGGATCTGAACCCTTTAAACATATTACCCAGGAGGACAGGTTCAGACCTTGCACAAGACATAAGAGAATCCGGTGGGAAGAAAACCACCCCAACCAGCCAGTCTACTTTGTATTCATCAGCCAGAGTTCTAGCATTTTGCCTTTCCCAAGACCTAGGTCTGCACCCAGCTAAATCCATCTGATTTATTTAGGTAAAATCAGCCATCACCACCCCTCAACAAAGGAAGGAAGGAAGGAAGGAAGGAAGGAAGGAAGGAAGGAAGGAAGGAAGGAAAGAAGGAAGGAAAGAAAGAAAGGGAAAGAGGGAGGGAGGAAAGAAGGAAGGAAGACGCTGAAAACCCGTATTCAAGGCTTCTATTTTTCCTCACCTTTAAAATTAGGACTTAATGTCAAGATTCATTCGGGTGATAATTTTCCCATAACTAAGAGAGGAAGAAAACTTCATAAGCGAACTCAATGACAAAGGTCTCCACTGGGAACTAGGCGTACAAAGAAAAACAGGAAGCCAGGCCACCCTCTTCACAAGTGAATGAGTGGGAATCCACCATGCCACCCAGGCCTGGTGTGCGGGTGAGGGGAATCTTCCCTAAAACTTTATACCCAGTCCAGCCTCCCGCGGAAAAGGAAAGTGGGGGTGATCACTCAGCAAAACAGCAGCTACCCAGCAAAGCACTTCCATTCCGCCCGCTCCCAGATGAGCAAACTGGCAGTCGGAACGCTACTCGAGTTCACGTAACTGGAAGGGGCAGAGGCTGGATTCAAAAATCAAACAGGTCTGACCACAAGTTCTGAAGTGTAGTGACTTTGGACTGAACCTGCGTTTGAAACCACAATCTCTGCCACAATTTTAGTTGTAAACCTTTCTTCATCGCCACAGATGTAAACAGCACCCTGTTTAGTACGGTTGTTGCCAAGGCAACGAGTCATGGATGCAGAAGTGCTTGACCCAGGGGCTGCTACACAGTACGTGCTCAACAAACTGTCGCCAAGGTTTGGGGCGGGGGGGGGGGGGGGGGAAGGCGCGTATTGTCTGCCCCATCGCGCAGCACGCCCGGGGAGCCTGGGGCGGTGCTTCTGAGCGCCCAGAGCCAGGCCCGGCGCCGGGACAAGTCTCGGGGGTGGACTCAGCTCTCTGAGCCGGAAAGAACAAACCAGCCCAGGGGCGCCACCGTCCCGCCCACCCACTCCCCGGGGCACGGCCGTTTCCACCCCACCCCGCGCGGCGCGCTACGTACCCGAGGCCTCTGACCCGGCCTGGGCCGCCGTCGCTCGCCCAATCTCAGAGGGGCTTACTGGGTGGCTCCCGGCGGGCAGGCGGGGCCTCGGGACGGCGCGCACGTGGACCGGACGTCCGGCCGGCGGAAGGGGGTGGGCGGGTCTGGAGAGGGGTAGGCGGGGAAGTCGCACCGTCCGGGAGTGCTGGGCCGGGTGGGAACCTTAGGGTTACTGTTCTGTTGGAGCCAGAGTCCTCCCAAGCCGAGGAAAATAACCCCGAAAGTACTAGTTCCAAAGTCAGGCCTTGGCAATCACTAGCTGCGCAACCTCTGGCAATGGCTGCGGCAGTTAACTGAGCACCTCCAAACTTCAGCCTCCTTAAGAGCCCTCTAGAGGCCTTAGCGCGTTGAATTTTCACAATCCTTGAAGTGGGTACTGTCACCATCCCCATTTCACACAAGAGGAAACTGATTTTTATAGGTTAATCCATTTGCTTTCTTACAGTGTCAGTTGGTTGCAGAGCTCATTCTGTACAAACAAGCCTCGCAAGTCACTTACTCGACTAAAGTATAATGATCGCTGTTATACTTGTTGAAAGCATTGTAAATACATAAAAACATCTAATGGTGCCTCACATATCGGTGGGTCCTTAATTACCCTGCTTCCCTTCCCTCTCTCTAAACTGTACCTCTACTCTCTGCTTCCTTTAAAGTGGGAATCTTGTCTATTTCCACCACCAATAAATATCCCCAAGCGCCTAGAACCGTGCCCAGCACAGTAGGAACCTGACACATTGAAGAATGAAGTAATTCAACATCTTTCTATGACTACTCCAGTCTCTGACACCCTTCTCCCTAATGTCACCATCACCTAGTAAATAGGATTGTATCTCATGATCAAAGGGCCCATTTGGTTCAAACACCAATCCAGTGTTTGAAATCTCCTCCACATCATCTCTGGGGTCTATACTTAGCCATGTCCAGTGTCAGGGAACTGTCTTTCAAGGTAACTTCATGATGTCTTTGAAGTCCAGTCCTGACACTAAAAGTTTTTCCTTAGGTAATACAATATCTCCCCTTGTTCTAATCCATGGGGTCAGGCAGAACAATTCTAATTCCTATTCCATAGGGCCAGATCTAATGGCCCTGTTCCCCTCCTGAACCAAACAATTTACAGATACCCTGGCTTTGTGGTTCTCAACTTTTCCCCTACTCCTGACACATCCAAGGACTACACAGACTCCCATCATTAATCATGGCTACCATGGCAATGATAGGGATAGGACTATGCCTTCACTCTTTCAAATTATCAAGTTCTTCCTGGAGCATGTTGCTAGGAACCCCTTATAGATGATCCTGCTTTTCCCAGATACTGCCTTACAGTATTGTGATCTATTGGCATACAGGCCAGGGGCTTGTCTTTTAAGTAGGCAATCCTTGTGGTTCAATGGGCCAGTAGTAGCTTCATCTCTGCTCTTCATCTCTGCGGAGATGATCCCACAGGAAAAGTTGAAGGATGCTGCAGGGGCTTCAACTCGGGCACAATCTTGAAACTGAAAATCCACCTTGGCTGTTGGGAGGTGATGCCATCAACGATTTTTTTTTCAGCTCAAGCACATATCCTCCTTTATTCAGGATGGCAATAATAAAGTGGCTCTAGCTGCTTACACGGTCTCACTTCATCCTGACAATGACCTGTATCTCCGTCACCTCTGTGTCCTTGGCATTAAGCATGATGCATGGAATATAGTACCACTTCAAGTTGTTTGATGAACAACCCTCTGAGTCCAAGAAAGATGACTCCTTTGACTCCTGGGTCTTTGACTCTTGGTTCTTGAAATTAAACTACTTTCTGTATGTTTATTTTAAATAAATATTAATATGCAATTAAATTTATACCATACCTTACAAATACCATTAATATTTATTCTTTATTAAACAGCTTAAAAAAAAAAAACTCTCATAGGTTGTCACCAGCTGCAAGATAAAGTCCAAACTTCTTAGCCTGAAACTTAAGGCCTTCTGTGACCTGGCCCCTGGGGACCCCCTCTCGACATATGTCCTACTGTATGTTCTCCATTGAGAAAAACCCAGGAGGAAAGTGATTTAGTTATTGCACCAGACTTCATGTTAAAACACCAGATGCAAGTCTGAATTCCTACTAAGTAGCAGTGAAACTTTGGACAAATCCTTGAACTTCTTGTTCTCTCATTGTAAAACTGGAATAACAATTGCCCTGCTCATTGCACAGCATCAAACAAGACCGTGGATGATAGGGATCAAAGGAAATAGTGTGCTAGCACATTCTGTGAGCAATAAAGCACCATCCGAACACACTAGGTCACCGTACTGTGTGTTCCTGTTCTCTGCCCTTTACTTGTAATGTTTCCACACCTGAAGCTCTTATCCTTTCCTTCTCACCACTCATATATTAAGTAATGCAACAAATATTAATTGAGGGCCTACTCCGTGCTGGCCCAAGGGATATAGAGGTGAGGAAAATCCAATGCACTCTCTCCCTTCGTGGAACAGTGTCCTGTTCCAGGAGGAACCACAGGGAAATGGTTGCAAACTGTATAACCACACAAACAGAAGTAAAACTGCAGCTGTGATTCCAGCTCAAGGGTGGATCCACACAGCCCCCAGAAATTATAATGGAGGATCCAGCACTCAAGTTGCCTCCAAGGCCAAGCTCAAAGTCTGCCTTCTCCAGGAAGCCTTTCCCAACAATGCTACTCCAGAGACCTGCACCCCTGCCCCACCCCAAACTTCAGTTAACTTATCTATCTAACTCATTTAATCATACCCAGTCAGGCCTTGTTATTTTGCTTTCAAATTGCACCTGCTTTTCCCAATCTCACTGTAAGTGTCTTCTGGGCAGGGAATGACTGCTACTCTTAAGTCCCACAGATTTAAGCCACGGAAGGCTGGATCCACTGTGTTCCAGGCCCATGTGTCAGGGGTTGTCATAGGAAGGAAGGGTACCCTTCCTAAAAGTGAGCTCCAGAGGAGCCGGGAAGCTACCAAAGACCATCTCCCTGTCCCTTATTCGTGACTGAGCCCACCAGCTCTGTTCTTCAGAGGAGAAGCACTCATTCCCTAGGACAGCCAGGCTGCTGCCTAGTATGATCTTTCTCCAATAAAAGTTCGATCCTCTCTCTCTCCCCAGCTAAAAATCTTTTAGCAGTGAGGCGCCTGGGTGGCTCAGTCAGTTGAGCATCTGGCTTTAGCTCAGGTCACGATCTCAAGGTTCCTGAGTTTGAGCCCTGCACTGGGCTCACTACTGTCAGCACAGAGGCTGCTTCGGAGCCTCTGTCCCCTCTCTCTCTCTCTGCCCTTCCCCCTTCTCTCAAAAATAAATAAACATTAAAAAAAATCTTTCAGCAGCTTCCTAGAGTCTTCAAGATAAAGCCCAACCCCCTCAGTATGGCATCCATGTCCCTTCCTGTTTCCACCTCCTGACTGCCTCTCCAGTCTCAACCTCCAAAATGCTCATAGCATTCTTGCTACAGTACCTCAGAAGCATCCCGGTCTCAGGCAGCTGGACCCCCTCTGCCCCTGCCCTTCCCATTTATCTGTGTCTCCTTTGAAAACTCAGCTCAGTGGTCTTTTGGGTCCAGGACGCCTTTCCCCAGGTTAAGGGTCCCTCCAGGCTCCTGCTACATCTGGTGTTCCCACTGTCTTACACTGGGCCATAACTGTCAGTCTGTAATAGCTGCCAACTTGTAGAGTGAACCCAGGAGAGGGACTGTGTTGTTCTATCCCTGACTCTCTAGTTCCTGCCATGGAACTCACAGGTGGTGAACACTCTGAGGTGTTGAATAAATGAACCACAACCTGGCTCAGGCTCTCCTAGGCCCATTAGAAGAAACGGATCTCTGGTAGGCTGGGAGTACAGCAAGGGCCTCGATCTGTGACGGACATCATGAGAAAATTGGTTATCACAGGACATGCTGACTTCCCGGGAAGGGAAATCATTTATTAGGTATTGACTGTCTTAGATGCTTTAGTGTTTTCTCAGCATTGTCTCATTTTATAGGTAAGGACACTGAGACTCAGGGACGTTGTAAGTGACTTACCTAAAGTCACTCATTAGGCAGAAGTAGCACCAGGATTTAGAGCCCAGGGAGTCTGAAGCCTGTTCTCTTAATCACTATATTCTATGGTCTCCAGTAATAACTGTGAAGGGATAACGGGGGTATCCACAGTAGGAGTAAATTCCAGAATTTGTGGTGTTTCATAGGCACACTCTTCAGCCACCCTTTGGGCCCTGCTGCACCCCACTGCCTTTGTATAATGCTTCTGCCCAAATGGGGAGGATAGGAAGAGCCAGCACAGCTAGGTGGGAGAAGCCTGCTATTTTAATCTGATGAGGCACTCAGGGAGCCGGGAATGTTTACCTTGGAAAAAAGAATTTTAGGGAACCAGGCATTAATTGAAGAATATGTAACAAAATTATCTAGAGGGACACAGGATTGCATGCTTCCACATAATTTCATAAGGCAGAACTTGGCCAAGTTTCCACCAATGAGAGTTGTCTGAAAGTGGAAGGCTCTCTGTTACAGGGGAGTGGAGAGGAACAAATAGGAGACCTCTTGGAATCTCAAGAAATGACCCACAGACCCAATTTAGGACACTCCACACTGCACTGCTCTTAGTGATCATTCTGTTCCACTGTGACTAAAAAAATCACATGTGGCAATATTCAGTTTTAAGTGGTCATTTTTTTTTTTAATTTTTTTTCAACGTTCATTTATTTTTGGGACAGAGAGAGACAGAGCATGAACAGGGGAGGGTCAGAGAGAGAGGGAGACACAGAATCAGAAACAGGCTCCAGGCTCTGAGCCATCAGCCCAGAGCCCGACGCGGGGCCCGAACTCACGGACCGCGAGATCGTGACCTAGCTGAAGTCGGACACTGAACCGACTGCGCCACCCAGGCGCCCCTTAAGTGGTCATTTTTAAAAAGTATCACATGTACTCAATTTCTTTTTTTTATTAAAAAATTTTTTTAATGTTTATTTTTGAGAGTGAGAGAGAGCGTGCGGGCGAGCGGGGTAGGGGCAGAGAGCAACGGAGACACAGAATCCGAAGCAGGCTTCAGGCTCTGAGCTGTCAGCATGGAGCCCGACGCGGGGCTGGAACTCACGAACCACGAGATCATGACCTGAGCTGAAGTCAGACGCTTGACCAACTGAGCCACCCAGGCGCCCCTCAACTTCTTTTCAAAAACATAACATTTAAATTTTATTATGGAGAAATAATGGACCCTACAAAATCTAAGTGAGGACTCTAACTAAAGATCCTGAGAGAGAGGAAATAAATGCATTTCAGGTGCTCTCAAATTCTGAAATTCTCAGAGGTGCTGGATTCCAGAACTTTGGACTGGTATTTGCATTCTGAGCGTGGACAATCCCATTGCCTGTCTACCTCCCAGGAAAGCTCTCCACCGAACAAAATCTGCTCAGTTTGCAGTAAAATATAAGGCAGTGTCTTTCTTAAGCTCTGAACTATAAGAATGGCAGGGTCCACAGTGGACCCTATAATCACTCTTCCTTGGTCATGTTTTATTAGCTCTCGTTCAACCTCTGCATATCTGTGAGAAAAGAAAATACAGGATTGGGAATTAGAATACTAGATTTGGGTTCTGTTTCTGCCACTAGGTCTCACTGTGATGTGATATACATATACACACACACACGCACACACACACATATATATATTTTTTTGGCAAGCCCAATTTTCTTGAAGTCCCCTTCCCTACCTACTTTACAAGATCACATGAGTTAAAATAGATGAAACACTTAGACTTAAGTCCATCTAACACATGTAAGGCTTCGTTATTATTATCTTTGACCTCCTCCTCTGGCCTGCAGCTGCGTACAAGACATCATATTGACAGCAGTCTTGGTCCTGGAGAGATGAGTGTGGGTGACAACTCTCAGTCTGAGCGGGTGTCTTTCCCTTCTAAAGTCAGATATAAATGAGGACATTATCTGTTGTTTTGGATCATATTCACTTCTGCTCTTGCCACTGAGAAAAATGAAGAACTGACAATATTCATCTCTCTTTTGTCTGGTTTCCCTGAGTCAGATGGGAAGTGTTTCTTCCCACTTCATCCCTCTTTCCATGTTGAAGAGTTTCCCAAAGGCAAAGATCTTTTTTTTTTTTTTTTTTTTTTTTGGTCATGGAACCCTCTGATGATAAGAACATGTCCTTCCCCTACAACCCACAATCCAACCTGCACGGGTGATCTCTAGAAATGGGAACCATATCTTTGGGCGCTGGCCTCAAGGTTCAGGTGCAATTACTCAATCACAGGGGTGAGACCCAAGGGATTGAAGCATTCAGTTCAGTCAATGCTAAAAATAGATTAAGATGTTACAACTACTTTCTTTCTTTTCTTTTTATGTTTATTTATTTCTGAGACAGAGAGAGAGCATGAGCGGGGGAGGGGCAGAGAGAGGGAGACACAGAATCGGAAGCAGGCTCCAGGCTCCGAGCTTGAGTTGTCAGCACAGAGCCGGACACGGGGCTCGAACTCACAGTCGCTCAACCGACTGAGCCACCCAGGCGTCCCCTAATGTTACAACTACTTTCTAATAACTGTATCAGACAATGGGACTTTTGCAGTGGTAAAGAATTCAGAGAGCCTAAGGGCAGACAGATCCAAATTTGTATACTGATTTTGCCACTTATTTGCTATGGGATTGTTTACCATTTACCAACCAATCTGGGCTACATTTCTTCCTCTGTGCCAAAGGGAGATAATAATACAATGCACGTTGTAGGCTTGATGACAGGATTACATGAGATGTACGAAAAGCCTTAAATACAGACTCTGGCATGTAAAGGCTCATTAGAGAGTAGAGGTGGAGAATGAAAGGGCTACAGTGTAAGCTTTGTGGAGACCAGTACCCCAGTACCTGGAGGCCAAGAGGCGGCAAAGCTTGACGGAGCAGTCAGGTTTCCTGACTCAGGATCCGTGTTCCGCATACCACAATCCACCACTTCTCAAGGGGCCTTGAACCACCAACGACCAGGGGACGCCCAGAGTCAAGAGTGAAGAAAGGCAGCCAGGAGCCAACCTGGCTTCTTAAAGCAAAGGCTCTCCAAGAAGGCCTGACGCATTCAGGTTCCCCGGTGGGTAGCACCCACAGGGCTCAGTCCTTACTACTTACCCGGGAATGATAACGGTCCTTAACGGCAACCAATAACGGCTCACCTGTGGTCCAGGCACTAGCAAGGGCAAGCTGAGGTCAAACCTTGGATTTTGGCGCCTCATCCCGAAACCCTACGCCTGCATCGAACTACAACTCCCAGCATACCACGCGGCCGCCCCGTCGCAGAGTGTCGGCCCAGCCAACCTCGGAGCCCTTCTTTCCTCAAAGCGCGGCTGAACGCCCAGGACTTCCGGATAGTGCTGGCCTCCCACCCAGGACAGCCTCCCCTCATGATTTCTGGGTATTGTAGTCCACCTTGTTCCGGTTTCTAGGGAATGAGCTGTTCTCAGTTACGTCTCTCTTCACCCCCAAAACTACAAAACCCAGAATATACCGCAAGTTCCTCTCGTCCAATAGGAACCCCCCATGTAGTGAGGCGCGGAGGCCGGCTCTCGCAACTCAAGATGGCGGACGAGAGTGAGACAGCAGTGAAGCCGCCGGCACCTCCGCTGCCGCAGATGATGGAAGGGAACGGAAACGGCCATGAGCACTGCAGCGACTGCGAGAACGAGGAGGACAACAGCTACAGCCGGGGGTAACGATATCCTCGGAGTCCAATTCCCGTCCAGTCTCCCACAACCTGGGTCTCTGGGGTGCGGGGAAGTCACCGGGAGCTTAGTGTAACCCCACCCCCATATTCTTATTGGCTGAGACGTTGGGGTCCTGCCTGGCGATTGGTTGCTGTCTTTGTCATTTACCAGGGTGGGTGCTCAGTATATTAAGGGCCGGAGACATTCAGTACTTTTATTATATAAAAGTTCTTCTGTGTAATGTTCCACTCGTGTGCTTCATCTGCATTCAGGGAAAAGAGCGTGTTGGACGATGGTTTCAATGCACAACACGGGTCAATGTAACAGAACAGTTCAAAGGAACGTTACTTATAGAGGTGTGTGAACAACGTGATTAGCAATAAACGAATAATAAAATATTTCGCTGCAGTTCACCTTCAATGAGGAAATAAATCAGGCTGTACAAACCATAATTATGTTGTAAAATATCACTACAGGAGAAACTCAAAATACAAACTTACCTTATAAAACCCTACGTGTGATTACTGTATGGTAATGTTTTGATGTATTCGGTGCCCGTTGTTCCAAATAATCCATAAGTTTCCTGAACAATATATAATTAGATCCTGGATCTTTGCCCTGTTAACTTTGTGAAATAGCCTCAGAGCTTCAAGAAATTGAGTGATGTATCTTTGTCGGGGGGCTTGGAAATGGGTTTAATACTGCATCTCCTGAACTTTACAGTTTTGCCTACTAGTAACTATTTGTTACTTGGGCGGAAGAAATTCATCAGGCATTTCAATGTTGAGTTCTATTTCCAATCAGGTTTTGTTCTTATAAGCCACACCCTGTCATCCTTCTTTCTTCATATTGTTACAGTGGCTGGTGCTGAAGTTCACTGTGTCCCTGTCTGTCTACATTTACATACATGTTTTTTAGTGGAAAGTTATGTGTAATTTTGGGTGAGTCTGTGGTGGTCTGATTTAGTGTGTGTGTGTGTGTGTGTGTGTGTGTGTGTGTGTGATTGGTAGTCCCATTTTCATAGCCATGATGTCATTTGCAGTATTAACAGTCGTCCTGTAGGTAAAAGTAGGTTGAAATCTTTGGATAAACTTAAAAAAAAAAAATCTATTGCCTTGTAGAGATGGAAGAACAAAGGATTATTTAGGTAGTTTACAGTTTGCTTGTGATGAATCCTGGGGTTGAAAAGATCTAGCTTTTATGTTTTTTAACCAGGATTAAAAATCACAAGAAGAATGTAGAAAAAAAGAAAGTTTGTTAGATCTGGTTTTATAAGAGTGTGTTCTTTTGCTATAACTCACAACAGATAATAATGTAACAAAAGCCTTGAAACTTGAGATTCCTAAAAAAGAAAGCTTTTAAAGAGGAAATAGGAACAGGAAGAAGGGAAAGTGCAGCCCTCCTGAGTAGAAATCCTAATCATAGATGAGAGTTCTTGAATTCAAAAGTCATTTCAGAAGGCTTTTTCTTTGCTGTGTGTGTAGTCGCTTTTATTTTTCTCTGCTAAACTGTTGCCCTGACCAACATCTATAGCTCTCTAATTGGTTTAGTTCTCTATGATCTGTGAATCACTTTGCAAAACTGTTTGACAGAAAGTTCTGTTTTATTTATAGTACAACAAAGAGGTAACCTTAAAAAAGAACTTTGACGCTGTTTTGTTGTTATTGTTGTTGCACGTGCATATATGGTCTGGATGAACAAATTTATTAGCATCCCAAATCTAGAGGTCTGTGTAAATGAGTTTGGAGGTGGCAGGTGAAAAACAGAGGACCTAGCTTGGAGGACAGCCTACTTCTGACACTTGGAATCTAAGGTCAGATCTGAGGTCTTGAATCTGAGGAGTCAATATTTTCTTATTAATTGTCAGAGGAAATGATTTTGGGAAGAAGCAGTGTGGCACAGTGGGAAAAGCATGGATTTTGGGGTCATTCATACCTGGGTTCTAAGCCTGGTTCTGACACTTGACCTGTAACCTTGGGAAAGTTACTTAACCTCCAGTTGTAGGGATTAAATGAGATAACATCCAGAATGCAGCCTTGCCCCTCCCTCATGTTCTTTCTTCGTATCTTCTCCGGCCTCCTTCCCCCAGCTTGTGCTCTTATCCCATACCCTGTTGTTGTTGTGTACGTGGTGTTTTTTGTTTTTGTTTTTTTTTTTTTTTGTAGCTTTTATAACAGCAGTTAAATAACATGTGTCCAGTCCCTGCCTTACCTGACTGTAAGGTGCCTGAGTACAGGGACCATATCTTTGAGATGCCTGGCACTTAATGGGCATTAGTGAGTATTTGCTGAATGAACAAATGGCAAATGTTAAAATCATGGCTCAATGTTAGTGGAATTTCTCCTCTCTGAGGGGAAGAGTGTCAGATTTGTCTTACATACACACTTTCTTTCCCCAAATCAGTCTCACTGTAAGCCTTATGACAGTTTTCTGTGAACTGCTTACAGAAATCAGGGATCCTCTCATTTGCCCTGGAAAGTTTCCACTGTTTTGTTTTGTTTTTGTTTTTTGTTTTGGCTTCTTGAAATTTTTCTTGTCTTAATATCACTTAAAATGCTTTCAAAAGTGATGTAAAAATTGAAGGGGAACACCTCCTTTCGATGCTAATGAGTCTTAAATACAGTATGCAATAAAAGTTAATGATAGTTTAATCATTTTCTTAGGCCTTCCTTTTAGAAAGGGCTCACAGTACTTTACAGTAATGAAATAAGCTACGTTCGGGCACTGGAATAATAGGAAATACAGACATGCTAGTATCTTGTGTCCCTTTGTATATAAACTTAGTTCTTCACTTTTCTTATTATGTGTTTTTTCCATAATTTATAAATAAACATTTGATGCATATTAATTTCACATATGCATTGAAACACAAACGTGTGTTCACATGCCTACGTGCAAGGTATACGTATATATCTATATGTATCTGCAGTTTTTCTATCAGCTATGTTTTTAAAAATCTACTCGACAAAGGCAGGCGGCATTTCCTCCCCAGTTACTTGCCTGACATAAGTTACCCTGAGCAATCGAGAGAAGAGTCAGGCTAAAGATAATCTTAATGCTGTATCCCCCCTGCAGTTGACAGTTCATCTTGTTTGTTTTTAGTGAAAGGCTTTCCAAGAATTGTTATTAAAGGATAAACCTTATCAGCTAGCATTAGATTTTAGTTTTGGGTTAACAAACAAGTAAAGTTTATTTGGATGATTGGAACAGGAAAGGACTTTGATATTTTGTTCCTAGGATTCTTTTAGGATTTCTTTTGCAGTGTCATTGATACCTCTGAAATGCTGGTAAGTTGTCCCTTTGATAAGGGATGTCTCTTTCCTTGTCCAGCTTTCTTTCTCCATGGGGACAGGTTGAGATGAGTTCTTGTAAGTTTCCCTCACTGGTCCTGAGCTGTTATCCCTTACGAAGAAACTTAAGAGAAAACAGAGGGCTTTTTGCAAGGAAATGCCATAAAGCCAGCCTCTCTTGCTTTTGTTTTATTCTTCAGATTCTCCGAGAGTGGTTCTTTCCATATTTATTTGATGGCCTGTAGCTGCATCTAGCTCTTGGAAACAAGAAGTCTTTTAGGTCCCTTTTTCATAATTTCTCCCTTCAGCTTTTGGTTTTTCAAAACTAGATCAAAGCAGAAATGAAAAGAGAGACCTCATCACTGATATCAAATAAGTGTTCTAATTTTATTTCCCAATTAAGTGGCAATTAAAAAAGAAACTAATCAAGGGCTGCTTCAAAGAGAAGAGACTGGAAAGCAGAAGAAATGAAAAGTAAATGAGAGCCTATTTCAGGGAGACTGCTGCTGGTGGCAGACCAGTTTTGCTGATTTTTCACATTGTTTAACTCATGTGCTCACTCTGAAATTTCCCAGCTTTACCAAATCTGCAGTTAATCCTTCGCCTGCAGACTCCATAGATTTGGGGGCCATAGATGTAATAACTTTAGGAGGACCTTCTTCACTTGTTCTCTGTAACCTTGTCGGAAATCTCTACCCTGCAGGCGCCTCTTCTGATTCCTCAAGGAAGGTGCTGTTGGGATTGTTGCATTTAAGGCAACACAAAACATGATGTTCTCTAGTGAGAGCAGCCGCAATGGCAACAACAAAAAAGAAGCCAACTAATAAAATTCTTCGCCAGGGTCAGTTCTTGGTTGAAAATTTTTTCTGCTGCTGCTGACTTTGAGAGACAGCTGAGGGGGTTTCACTGTTGCTAAGTGTTTGATAAATGTTATCTGTGGACGCTGGTCACTGCACTAAGCCCTCTCCATGGATTATGTCATAACAGACTTCACTTACAAACACTGATTTAGCTTTTGTAGTGGCGCTTGAGATTTGCTTCTCTGCTTCCTTTGACACCCCTGGAGGATCCATTCTGAACTTGCTGGATTTCTTTCCCCCACCGCCTTGGTTTCTGCGTCCTGACTCTGCGGCAGTGTGAGTCCTGTCTTTGGGTCCATTCAGCAACCTGTGGACTTTCCCAGGCTAAGGATCCCGTTGGTGATGGAGATGGCCGGCCCCTTTAAACTCTTCTTAATGGATGAGTATCTCTTGCAGAGGCCATTCTAGTGGGTGAAGTTTCTGCCAGCATTGAGTCATTGCTCAGAAAATTACTGAAAGTGATCTCTGAACAGCATTTGATTCGACCTTGGAGTTGCCAGGTTACAGTCTGGCTCACCAAAGCAACCCAGAGGATGTGGAATTTACACTTCTCTCTCAATCCTGTTCTAAACAGCTTAGTATTTCAGAGCTTTTGTGACCCCTAAAGAAACCAGTTAACCTCCATGACAGGAACTGGCTCGTTCACCCTTAAAATTCTGGCTAACTGTCCCGGGAAGAACCGAGGATGGCAGTGCAAGCAATTTTTGTAATCTCTTCGTACAACCTGCTGTTCTTTTCACAGGCCTCCTGAAGTACCTTGATGGCAGTGCTAAAGTGTTTCAACTTTTCCCATCATCTAGGATTCACAGGCAGTTCTCTATATAAATAACTGATTGGTGGGACTCTGCAGAGTTTGGGGTGTTGCCTGCAGCCACAGCAGTGCAGAGGATAGGCATTTGATAGTGAGTCATGCCGTGTGGTTTCTTCTCGGGTGCCCTCGTATGCCACTTCATTCACCTCGTGGGCCTTTTGAGTACCAACAGGATTACTGGTGAACATATCACACCTCGTAAGTAAATTGATTTGCGGTAGGATTTCCTGAGATCCAAAAGTAGAATCAAAAGAATACTAGAGGCTAGGGTTTATTTAATAGGTTTCTGTGGAAATTTTGGATTTTGGCCCAAAGAATTAACTTCCAGTTTTTAGGGGTAGAAAGTAAGTGACGAAAAGTTGTGAATTTTATTTTCAGAACCTTTTTTTTCTTTGCTCTCCTGGTAAAAACTAAACCCATGGTCTGTGCTTAAGACCTTGGAACCATTTGAAACAGTTTCACTGGCACTTTCTTGTTTTAACTTTCCTAGGAATAGGACAGATCTGAAGGAGGGAGAAGATGACAAATAAGGAAGTTGATAATTTAATAAGAAAGTCGATTGTTTAAAATCTCAACCAGTGGCTCAAAAGAGCACAGCGTCTCTGCTCCTTTCATAGAATATTAACACAGCTGTTCTATGGAAAAATTACTGGAGATGTTTTGCTGACCCTCTTTTGGGCTCTAGCTTTTCAGGGTTTTATTTTAGTCTGTTATGCTGGAAAGCAGCAGTCAAGCACATCATTTGTTGAACTGTTAACTGCACTCGGCACGACTGGAGGTGCTGTAGGAAGCAGCTGTATAAGATATCCCTTGCTCAGGAAATTCTTAATCTTATTGGGAAGGTAGGGAGCAACACATTATATGTAGAGTATTAAGTTGTTTGGGAGATCATAATCTTAGGTATCAGTGAGAGCTAGGGTAGTCAGAGGAGGCTTTCTAAATAAAGCAGGGCTCAGTTTCCTCCTTGCCTTTAATACGTGCTCCTCTGATCCACAGAAATTTGTTTTAGGGCCCTGGGTGATGAAATGGTGTTCTTTTGGCTTTGGAGGAGTCTCACATAAGTTCCCATAGAAACAAGACTCTAGTGTTTGGGAAGGAATGGTCCGAGTCTTTCAAGATTGGTGGCTCGTCCCTGGGTACCAGTTGGTTAGTTGATGACCAGTTTGTCTCATGTCTCTGGGCCTTGGTTTCCTCTCCTGTAAACAGCAAGTTAAGCCTGGTGGCCCTGAGATTTCTTCCAGCTCTGGTGGCTGAGCTTGCAGTCACCCACAAGAACAGCTTTCTGTTCCCTCCTGCCACACACCTTTGAGTGGATTTTGTCACCCACTTTGTGTGGATTTTGAGTAGATTTTGTCACTCCTGCCACCCAGGATGGAGAAGGGGCCTGCATTATGAACCGTTCCTGCTTGTGGCATTATCTGGAAGTTCTGTGCTCCTGCTGCTCATTTGTCAGCCTGCCCCTCCCTCCCACCCACTCATACATCCTGGCACTGCATTCTGTTTCTAGAAATCAGCACTAAGGCTCATTCTCTATTCCCTCCCTGAGCTCTGACTTTATACTAGAGCATCCGTAGGGTTTCTGTGTTTGAACTGAGAATATCTTGGCCTTCATTAAAATATGACATTTCTTGGAGTGCCTGCCTGGTTCAGTCGGTAGAGCATGCAACTCTTGATCTTGGGGTCATGAGTTCGAGCCCCGTGTTGGGCACAGCGCCTACTTAAATTAAAAATATATGTATTTTAAGGTTATTTATTTATTTTGAGAGGGAGCGAGAGAGACGAGCAGGGGAGGGACAGAGTGAGAGAGAGAGAGGGAGAGGGAGAATCCCAAGCAGGCTCCTGTGCTGTCAGCCCAGAGCCTGATGCGGGGCTCAGTCCCACAAACTGTAAGATCATGACCTGAGCCAAAATCAAGAGTTAGACGCCTAATCGACTGAACCACGCAGGCACCCCATTAAAAAAATGTTTTTTAATGACATTTGAAAAATAATTTTTTTTAACATTTATTTATTTTTGGGAGACAGAGCATGAGCAGGGGCGGGGGTGCAGAGAGTGGGAGACACAGAATCCGAAGGAGGCTCCAGGCTCCTAGCTGTCAGTACAGAGCCTGACCTGGGGCTTGAACTCATCAACTGTGAGATCATGACTTGAGCCGAAGTCTGATGCTCAACTGACGGAGCCACTCAGGCGCCCCTTTAATTTTTTGATTGCTGTCTTCCCTGTTCTGGCTAATTCTGCTAATTCATCCCATATTCACTAGGGTTGGTCTTGAGCTTATCAACTTTAGAATGTAAACTTTAAAATTTTTATGTGAACTCTTATGTCCGTTTCCATTGTAGGGACCCCCTTCCCCCAGGAAGGCAAATTTCACTAACTCTTTCCTCATTATTTTGGAACCAAATAAGCCAAAGTTGGACTTTGATTTTTGTATTCTGTGGTTCTGGCCCATCTCTTTGGAGTGCGTTAAGGTGACTGGCAGGTTTAGCGAGCTCTCTGAGATTTGTTGCAATTTGCAGAATCCCTAGATGTCCTGGGATGCGTAGCAACTGGGTATGGCCCTCAGGTCCCTTTTTAAATGATTCTGAATTCTTAGAGAAGGACTAGCCTGCTTCAGTGGGGTCCTCTGATTTGGTTCTCCCCAAATCCACATTGAAGCTATTCTCTGAAATGGTATTGGCTTCTTAGGACACTTCTTGAAGACTTACAAGGCCTCTGAGCTTGGTTTCTTATGAATAGTTAAAATTGCTATAATCAGCTTGAAAACTAACCCTTTGGAAACCCTTTGGATTTCTTTGGAAATCTCTTCTCTGAGTCCATTGTCATCCTGTCTGGGCTGTTGACTGTAAGACCATGGTGAGCTCATAATGTGTTCTCATGGATAGAGCTCGGTACCTGGCAGCTCAGTGAAAATGACTCTTCTCGCTTTTAACTTTCCTTTGTTCTTCATCTGTCTGTATGCTTGACGTACAAGTTGAAACAGGATTGTCGCTCAGTAGGTACATGTGCAAATTCAAGGCTGTACAAGGGAAATGAAGTTTGCTCTCTGGTTGTAGTTTGAGTCTTAGAGTTTGTCAGACATGTATGTTGGTGATGCATAAAACAGAACAAGTGCTCAGTCTAAGATCCTTCCACAAAAATGGGGTCCGTGAGGCCATGGTTACACAGAAGTGTCTGCACTGAATAGCAGAGCAAAAGCAGGAAGATAGTTTTTAAGTGATTCTGCATTCTTGTAAAGATTTCTAAAGTTGGAGGAAGTAATCTCTTCTATTTTCCTTACGTGAAACTGTGTTTAGTAAGTTGGTTAATACACAGCACTTCTTCACCATGACCTTTTTTATCCACAGAACTTTTGAAAAAATATTTTTTATGGTAATTCATAGACAGGAACTAGGGAACTCATTCCATAAGCTGAAATGAATGAGGACTTACAAATTGTATCAACAGTGGGATACTGCTTTGTTTCCTAAATCAACCAGCTTTTAAACCTCATAATGCTTTATATAATCTTGAGAATGAAGCGAGAGTATGTCTGGAATTTAAAAAGCACTTAAAGTTGTTATAGGCTGCAAATAGGCCTGTATATGATAACATCATTGAATTATTAAGTGGAAAATTTTTTCTTTAGGCCATAAATGACTTCCTGGTTAATGTTCTTTGCCATGGCCTTGAGGGTTTTGCTGAGCATCTGGTTTTAAGGAGTTCACCTTATCCCCCCTCTGAATTTTATTGGTCTTTCTTTCATGTTATGCATTCTGTGTCTCATTAAGATAATACCTAGAGGGGTGCCTGCGTGGTTCAGTTGGTTAAGCCTCCGACTCTTGGTTTCGGCTCAGGTCATGATCTCACAGTTTTGTGAGTTCGAGCCCCACGTTAGGCTCTGTGCTGACCCTGCAGAGCCTGCTTGGGATATTCTCTCTCTCTCTCTCTCTCTCTCTCTCTCTCTCTGCCTCTGCCCCTCCTCTGCTCATGCTCTCTCTGTCTCTCTCAAAATAAATAAAACAAAATTAAAAAAAAAAAAAAAGATAATACCTAGGAGTTACACTTGCATCCTGATTTCATGACCTTACCCTTGGACTAAAGTAACCTCCAGCCTTTGGTAGACCTGACTCCGTAGTCTCCCTATGTCAAGGGCATTGAGAGGCCTGGCAGATGGGTGTAGGCAGTTATCACAGAGCAGGGCAAGGTGAGAGTGAATGAGCTAGTTGGGAACTGAAGGCTCTGGGCCTGAAAAGTTGGGCTTGATACATTCCAGGATAAGAGGCTGCTGTCACTGTAGGCTTTCTAGCATGGGAAGGACACACTTTCTACCATGGAAACCCTTTTCACAGAGGTAAGTCCCACAGCTGAACAGAGTTTAGGATGATGTAGAAAGATTATGAAGTCAGGGAGATCCAGGAAAGGCTGGAGGTAACTTTTGTCCACATATAAGGTCATGAAGTCTAGACGCCAGTGCTCCTACGTCTCCAACAGGAAATGGCAGCACGTGGCTGTAGGTTGCCTTCTCCCTCTACAGTACCACTTGCTGTGAGAGGAAAATTAATATTCATAATCACCCCAAGGCATTTAAGACCAGGAAGACTTTCTGAATTACAAAATAAAGCTTAGATGGAATTTGCCATGATGGCATGGAAAACATTTTATGCTATTTTAATTCTTTGAAAATTGATTATCTAGAATATAAAGCAAACCCCTGCGCTTAGCTGATCCTGCAGATTAGGGCTCAGTGTAGTCTCGGGTGGGACTGCTCATTTTGAGTTTTTAATGGAAGATTTCCAACGAAGATGGTAGGGTCGCCTTAGGCATCGCTCCCAGGCTGACAATGCCAAAATCAGTTTAGACATGGCAGACGCCAGCCATAGGTGACCCATGCACAGCACGGGTTTAAACCACATGGGTCCGCAAACTTGTAACGGTACAGCACTCTCCATGTGTTTTCCTTAGGATTTCCTTGACAATGTTTTCTTTCTTTTTAGCTTACTTTATTTTAAGAATACAGTGTATAATACACATAAGTACAAAATCTGTGTTAATTGACTTTATGTTATCAGTAAGGCTTCTCATCAACAGTAGGCTATTAGTAGTTAAGACTTTGGGGAATTGAAAGTTGCATGCAGATTTTTGACTGTGTGGGAGATTGGCACCCCTAACCCCTATGTCGTTCGAGGGTCAACTGTACAACCATAATGAGCAAAGCTAGATGCAAAGCGAGCCTTAAAATTCACCCATAAAATAAAGGAAACCCAATACAAAGATAAAATAAAGGAGACCCAATACAAAGATAAAATAAAGGAAACCCAGAAATCAAAAAGAATTGGGACAAAATATTAGGGAGCAAATGAATGGAAAATGTCAAAGAAGCCCAGTATAGTACATGATTTGTGTGTCAGTGAAGATATTGATAGAAAACAATGTTAAAAGGCTGTAGGAGACGGTTAAATTTGGCTAAGAGACTGTTTTTGCTGCATTCGTTGGGTGTGTCACGCAGAGGGAAACAGCACAAGGAAGTCGCCTTTAGTAGGCTCACAGGCATGTTTCATGTAATCTCTTTGTGGCAGGAGTGGCTGGGTGCTTCATTGTTGCTTTCCCCAGATCCCCAGTACTGGGTTTTGCCAGTTCTGGGTAATCACACAGCCTGAACCAGCTGATCGTCGTCCTCTGTCCTGCAGGCTTGATGTAGGCAGTTCTCGCGATTGTCTTCCTGGCTTGGACACAGATCGTAGCAACGCAAAACTGCCTTTTTCCTCGTTCCTTCCTCCCTTTCCAGCACCGCCTTGAGCTTTAGATCCAGCTGGGGAAGCTCACTAGACCAATTGCAGTGGGAGGGTGGGAGTGGGGGTGAGGAAGCTTTCCAAAAAGACTGCTATGGGCTGTCATCATTTTAAATTCAGGGCTGTAAGGAAGTATTGGTGGTATGAATGCCCTGCTAACAATTCATTCGCCTCTGGAGCCAGCACTCTGGCAATCTGGAGAAAAAACACACATAAAATAGAAACAAGAATTGAAAAGTTCCTTCCAAACAAATAGGACGTTTCTTGCGCAGGCCCCCCTCCCACCCCACTCCCACCACCCCCAGAGCTGGTGGGAGTGAGGAGAGCTGTGTCCGCTGGTGTCCTCCAAATGCCCCTTTGGGACCTGGATTCTCTGGTCTGCTTCTGAAGCCAACAGGCCTGATTAAGGAAGGTCTGGCTCCACAGAACGCTCTTTGTCAGTGTGGCTCAAAACAGATGATTTTTAAAAAACCCTGCATCAGTATTTACTTTGTCTTACAGTGGTTTGAGTCCAGCCAATGACACTGGAGCCAAAAAGAAGAAAAAGAAACAAAAAAAGAAGAAAGAGAAAGGCAATGAGACAGATTCAGCCCAGGATCAGCCTGTGAAGGTAACAAGGAGGCTCTGTTTTCTTGGACTGAGAGAGTTGCTTTTTCAGACTGAAGAGTTTGGGGGTGAATGTATAGGAACAATTCTGATTGACAGTCTCCACTGGCATTACTTCAGGATGGAGGAGTTGGACCCCCCTGCTGCCCTCTGCTGCCCTAGACCTAGGTGATGAAACTTCTGTCCGTACCTTAAAAGATGCAGCAGGTTAGACACTGACCCCCAGGCATGTTGCCCCCTCAGTATGTACAGGTACAGATAGCTGCATGTGGTGCTGTGCTAGGTGCCATAGAGCACTTCCGTCGGAACGGCCTCTGCCGCCTCGAGCAGTGGTTCTCAGTCTTTTCTGTCTCAAGTCCTTGCCAGTGGGAGAAGAAAAGGCCTGTTCTTTTGAAGGCCAACCTTTATACATTGCAAGCATTCTCTTAGCGCCACGGTCATTGTAACGGAACCTGTGAGTCCCACAGTTGAGAACCACTGGCCTAGACCTTACAAACCTAAGACTGACACACTGACCTGAAATTCAGAAGTATGGGGAGGGATTGGTTGGTTTCTTAAAAGAACAACATTACAAAACAACACAACACAACACAACACCAGCACCTTTTATTTCAGGTGAAGTGCTGCCCCCTTCCGAGTAGACCCCAGGAGAAGCTTAAACATATAATTCCTCTCTACGAATTGCCTCCAAAACAGTGTCTAACCCTCACAAGGAATCCAGTCTCGCTCCAGTATACCCACTGTGTTTTGTGCCACAAATGTCACGCTCCATCTTGAATCTCCTACGTAATTGAGAAATGGCTTCAAGTAATTTTTTTACCATTCTCAATATCAAATCCACTATGAAAAAAAAAAACACACCCCACCGTTATTGACCACCGTGTTGGCCAGGTTCTTGCCCGGTGCTTCATTTAAATTAACCCCAAACCTTCAACATCCCTACTAGGGAGGTGGGGGTCTTCCTCGTTTTTAAGATGAGAGCAGTGGCTCAGCCACATCTCTGGGTCAGGGATTCTAGCCCAAGCCCGTGATTTGGCTTTAGACACTTTTGTTTCATTGTTTGTCTGGGGGTGGGTATTTAGAAGACTCCAGGGGGATTTGAGCTCGAGCATGTATCAGAGTGATTCACTTTGAAATTAGAAATATTTAACAAAACACCGTTTACACAGCACCTGCATGCTCGAGCAGGTAGCAGTGAAGAATCTAGGAAAAACAATAAGACGGAGAAAATGAAAATCACTCGTAGTCCTGTCTCCAGGAAAGATGCACTGTAAACATGTTCGTTTATGTTCTCCCTGTCCTCTATCTAAATGGGAAAAGAAAACAGTAAAGTAAAAATATCAGAAGAAATTATGAGTATTTTTATATAATCGTAAGCCCAACATAAGACCCAGAAACCATAAGAGAAAAATTGACAAATTTAAAACTTTTCTGTAAAAGTTAAAAAGATAAACAACAGGCTGGAAAAATATTTGTAGTACATGAACCAGTTTAAACTAATGAAATGAGTAGGCGGTTTACAAAATTAAAACTGTTCCATCAGTGTATGAAAAGATGGTTAAATTCACAATGAATGAAAGAAAATTAAAGTAATATTTTTTTATCTCCTAGATTGGTAGAGTTTTAAGATTTGGCAAATCTTAATGATGAGGGTAAGGAGAAACGTGCTCACTTGGTTATTAATTGATATTAGTTAAATGAACACACTGTTCATTGTGCTATTAGTTGATACTCTGTTTTTAGAGAGCCAGTTGATGATATATAATTTCAAATGTGCATATCCTTTGACCCAGCACGCCTTTCTCTTAGGCTTTCTCCTACAGAAATATGTATCCCAGTGAACAAAAATAGATGTACAAGAAGGTTCATTACAGCATTGTGTGTAAAGCTGAAGAACAAAACCACAGAAATGCCCATCGGTGAGAGACTCACTGAATATACTATGGTCCAGGCACACAAAGTGGACTCAGTTGTTAGAATAAGCAGGTCTGTGTGTCCACATGGAAGGGTCTCTAAGACATCGTGTTTAAAGAACAGCTTGTAGAATAATACCATATGATCCAGTTCTAGTTTTTGAAAAGTGTGTGTGTGTGTGTGTGTGTGTGTGTGTTTGGAGCTTGCATGCAAAAAAGCCTGAAATTATATTTGCCTCTTTTCACCCTACCTCCTAAATTAAGACTGTTGATGACAAGGATTATATTTAAGGGGTGGGTTTGTTGTTTTTTTACTCTGTATGTTTTACACATTTCTGCATTGTTTGAAATTTGACACTGAGCACGTATTCCTTTTGCCATCAGACATCATGAGACCAAGAAGGAGAAACCCAGTGGGAAGCACCCACCTTTCAAATAGCCCATCGCCAACCACTCTTTTCCCAGTTGTCGTATGACACCTGACCTCTGGGATTGGGATGGAGGAACCACGCCCCTTCCTTGAGTTGCACCCCTTAACTACTGAATTAGTGATTAATCAAAAGTGCTTGTTAACATAATGGGCCTTTTCTCTCCCCAACTTTGTCTTGTCCAGATGAACTCTTTGCCAGCAGAGAGGATCCAGGAAATACAGAAAGCCATTGAACTGTTTTCAGTGGGTCAGGGACCTGCCAAAACCATGGAGGAGGCTAGCAAGCGAAGCTACCAGTTCTGGGACACGCAGCCTGTCCCCAAACTGGGTATGTATGTGCTTTCTTCCCCTGGTGAGGGCGATGGATGTATCTTAGCCGTGCGTAGGATGCCTTGCTGAATCTGTGAGGGAGGACAGTAGAGTCCTGGACTTCCTTCGTGGTTATTTTTAGAAGGTGGTCTTTAAAATGTAGTATAGAAATGACTAGGGGTGCCTGGCTGGCTTATTCGGTTAAGCATCCTACTCTTGATTTTAGCTCAGGTCTTGATCTTAGGGTCATTCGTGAGTTCAAGCCCCAAGTTGGGCTCCACGCTGGGTGTGGAGCCTACCTTTTTTTTTTTTATAATGTTTATTTATTTTTGAGAGAGCAAGCACAAGCAGGGGAGGGCCAGAGGGGGAAGGAGGGGACAGAGGATCTGAAGAAGGGTCTGTGCTGACAGCAGAGAGCCTGACTCAGGGCTCGAACTCACAAACCATGAGATCATGACCTGAGCTGAAGTCAGACGCTTAACAGGCACTTAACCAGGCATCCCTGGATTGGAGCCTACTTTAAAAAAAAAAAGGAATGGAAAAGACTAATGTTCAGAGACCTTACTATTTCACAGGAGTTCATGTTGAGAACAAATACTGATTCTTTTAGTCCATTGTTATTTACTGTAAGTCACAAAGAAAAACAGTATATTGGCACACGGTCAGTGGAGATGTGTGCCTATGGGTCTGTCTTCCCACAAAGAGTTTTACAGAGGGGCTGTCTTGTTTATCCGGGCAGATGTCTCATCCTGGGTTGGGCTGCGTCCCCAGCCTCTTCCCTTTGTCAGCCAGTGCATGCTTACCAACTGCAGATAATTTTGACATTTGCTTAACCACAATTGTTCAACCCCTGGAAATACCCTGTGCAGGTTTGGTTGGCTCTTTAAAACAGCTATACTGAACTCTGAAAGGGGTGGGACAGGCAGAAAATGTAAAGAGATGACATAACAGGCGAGTTAGAGATTCCTGCTGAGACCAAGCCACAGCTAACGTTGATGGCTAACTTCAGATGCTGCTGTTGACAAAAAGTTTCTGGAGTGGTTACATTACAATTCTGGGCCCGATTTCTATTTTCTCTGTGACTGAGAAAGTAAGTATGTTGAAAAAACGTGGGTTCAGATACCAAATGTAAGTGGCCTTCAGGTTGTGCATGTTACTGATCGCCTCCAGAATATTTGGTGTGGAGGAGGGGGCAGGGGCAGGGTAGTGCCAGAGACTGGAGAGGGGAGAGGGGAGAGGGGAAAGGGGCAGCTGGAATGGATAACGGGGGTTATCTATTCCAGAGGTGGGAAGTATGCAACACGGGGAGGTGCTACTCAAAGTGTGATCCTCAGGCCAGCAGAGTGGGCATTGCTTAAAAGCTTATAGACATGCAGACTCTGAGGCCTCACCCCAGACCTGTGGAGTCCGAACTTGCAGGGGATTTGTGTCCACTTTGGAAGTTTCAGAAACTACTCTAGAGCAGATGCAGTTCTTGGACAGTGTAATCATAATCCAGAAGCAAGCTGAGGTGTGCCCCTCAGGGGGTGGAAAGCAAAAACACTGCCTGGATGGTGAGGAGCGGTGAATCAGCAGCGGGCATTATTCTAGAACCCTGTCCTGACCCACCTGCTTGTCTGTCAGGCTGCCCAGGTCAGCCAGGTCCCAGGCCCACTGGCTAAGCCCTCCAAGAAGGCTTTGGATCACAGCAATGCTGTTACTAGGGCATTACTAGGAACGGGTCCCAGGGACTACTCCCCACCAAGGAGTAGGAAGAATGCAGACAGCAGCACACTCCGCCTCTGAGTGAGATGCACGACAGCATTTTGTGGTGGCTGCCAGGCATCCTGGCCCAGTTTTCAGATGGGGCTTGGGGGTTTTGGTCTGGTTTTATTCTTCATTAGGAATTTGCAAATGGGTAACTTAGCTTCATTCTTCATAGACATGGAACCCGGTAAAGAGGTAAATTGAGATCCATGGACTTCTGTTCCTCATTAGTCCTGTCACACTGTGTTGTTTGCCTCAGTTTCTCCTCCTGTAAATTTAGAGAGTGCTCCAAGGGTTGTCAGAAAGTTCACGAGAAAGCCACACATTTGCTCCTGAGAGCTTCCTGACACTTTCAGGAAGGTGGAGCGAGGTCAGCTGTATTTCTTCTGGGTGTGCCTTCTGGGCCATCTACAGTGTGGGGTGCTGGGGAAGGGCCGGTGCCCTGAGCACCTGACCAGTCTGCCTTTCAGGTCCACGGTCAGGCCCAAATGAAGGATTCCGTTGTTTTAGTGAGTTAGCCTGGCAGAAAGCACCACATTACAGGCTTCGGTCGGTCGTGTGGCTGACATGTCAGCCTAGTTCTTCCAAGTATCCTGAGGGTAGTGCGATTTACAGCTTCTTGCTGTAAGCCCCACTGAGGTGGGGCCAGTGATCATGCCTATCAAGTGTACTGTTTACTCCCCACCTTGTTGGGAGAGGTAAGATTAGGTTGTATTCCACTGAAGAGACCTGGAATTCTTGAGAAGTTTACAGCCATCCTAAGTTCACCACAAAGGGCCTTCTAAATAGCATGTTTTAGGCTGTGTGACCGTTCTGTGTTCCCAAATACAAGCATAACTCTGTTCCCAAATAAACTTTTCAGATCACGTCCTTCTACTTTTTCAAAGTCCCCACTTTCCCACTGTAGTACAGGCATGTGGAACCCTCTCTTTTCCCCCTCATCTCCGTGGATTGGAATCTTGTCACTCTTAGGTTAGTTTTAATTTTTTTTTATGTATTTAATGTGTTTTAAGATTTTATTTATTAAAGAATGTATTTGTAATGTTTATTCTTTTGAGAGAGAGAGAGCGTGCGAGCAGGGGAGGGGCAGAGAGAGAGGGAAACACAGACTCTGAAGCAGGCTCCAGGCTCTGAGCTGTCAGCACAGAGCCCAACATGGGGCTGGAACTCACGAACCACGAGATCGTGACCTGAAACAAAGTTGGACGCTTAACTGACTGAGCCACCCAGATGCTCCTTAAAGATTTTATTTTTAAGTAACCTTTACACCCAATGTGGGGCTAGAAGTCACAACCCCGAGATCAAGAGCCACATGCTCTACGGACTGAGTCCACCAGGTGTCCCTTAGATTAGTTTTTATAAGTAGCTACCCAAGGGAGGACTTGGACTTGTACGTAGTTTCTCTGGGCTCTGAGAGAGAAGCCTCCCCACTCTTACCTTCATCCATGCCCTGTTCGTTTGGTTTAAAGTCTCCCAAATTTGGGGGTGCCTGGGTGGCTCAGTTAAGCGTCCAACTTTGGCTTGGGTCACGATCTTGCAGTTTGTGGGTTCGAGCCCCGTGTCGGGCTCTCTGCTGTAAGCTCAGAACCCTCTTGGGATCCTCTGTCCCCCTCTCTCTCCCTGTCCCACTCACACATGAGCACACACACTGTCTCTCTCTCTCTCTCTCAAAAATGAGTAAACATTTAAAAATAAGATAAAGTCTCTGCACGCCTGGGTGGCTCAGTCGGTTAAGCGTCTGACTTCAGCTCAGGTCATCATCTCATGGTTTGTGAGTTTGAGCCCTACGTCGGGCTCTGTGCTGGCAGCTCAGAGCCTGGAGCCTGCTTCAGATTCTGTGTCTCATTCTCTCTTCCCCTCCCCCACTTGTGCCCTGTCTCTATCAAAAATAAATAAATGTAAAAAAAAAATTAAAAAAAAAATAAGATAGTCTCCCAGATCTCACATTCTTTGTTTCCGAGTCCTTCATGGTTGCTGCATTGTGTGGTTTTGAATCTTTGATGTTGGAAGACAGAACGTTGTGGGGAAAGGGTACAGAAAGAAACCCCCTGAAAATCCAGGGTTTTCTTTTTTAAAGTTTCCAGCATCCTCAGTTGGCTACTTGGTTTGGGTGGTCTAGAGATCATTGGCTGCACTCCCAGCATGCTCTGAGGCAGCCTTCCACACCGACGCAGCAGGAGGCACTCAAGAGCCCTGAGAAGCTGGAGGATAGGTCACTCCCTGCAGGTGGAAGCCTTGAAGCTAGGCTGGCAGGAGAACATTGCAGGAGGCTATGGCCACTTCTGCGCTTCGTTGGCACCCTAGACTGTGAAGCTTTCTGAGTATTTCCTGTAACTCTGCTTTGTCAGCTATGTCTCGAAGATATCAAACAGCCTTGAGGCAACCTGGGAGAACTGGTTTGTCATTGTCGGGGGCCCTCATCTTGCTGGGTGGCAGGTGCCCTGATGATGAGGACCTACGCTGTTGTATTCATCAGCTCCCACCCCAGAACTGGCACATTCTGGTACTCCATGAACACGTGATGAAGGAGTGAATAGAAATGCTTGTTGCTTAGAGTGCCTAGTAACCAGCATAAGTGAAAAGATTTAGCCTTTTTTTTTTTAATGTTTATTTTTGGGAGAGAGCGAGAGAGAGAGCGTGAGCAGGGGAGGGTCAAAAGAGAGAGAGGGAGACCTAATCTGAAGCGGGCTACAGGCTCTGTGCCATCAGCACAGAGCCTGACGCAGGGCTTAAACTCACAAGCCGTGAGTTCGTGACCTGAGCCCAAGTCGGATGCTTACCCGAGTAAGCCATCCAAGTGCCCCTATTTTTTTTAAGTAAGCTCCACATTCAGTATGGAGCTCAATGTGGGGCTTGAACTCATGACCCAAGATCAAGAGTCAGACACTTGGGGTGCCTGAGTGGTTCATTTGGTTAAGCGTCTGACTCTTGAATTTGGTTCAGGTCTTGATCTCATGGTTCTTTTTTTTTTTTTTTTTTTTTGCTTATTTCAAAGTTTTTTGTTTTTTGTTTTTAATTTATTTTGAGAGACACAGAGCTTGAGCTGTGGAGGGATGGAGAGAGAGACAGAGAGAGAGAGAGAGAGAGAGAGAGAGGACGGATATCCCAAGCAGGCTCTGTAGAGTCAGCACAGAGCCCGATGTGGGGTTCGAGCCCATGAAACCCATGAAATCATGACCTGAGCTGAAATCAGGAGTTGGACGCTCAACCAACTGAGCCACCCAGGTGCCCCATGATCTCACGGTTCTTGGGTTCAAGCCCTCCATCGGGCTCTGTGCTGACGGCACGGGGAGCCTGCTTAGGGTTCTTTTTCCCTCTCTCTGCCCCTCCCCTTCTGGCACGGGCATGCTCATTCATTCTCTTTCTTTTTCTCTCTCTCTCAAAATAAATAAATATTAAAAAAAAAATCGGATGCTTAACCGACTAAGTCACCCAGGTACCCCTTGAGATTATTGTAGTACAGTGGGGAAGACCACCACTATCTTGTCCATGGAAATCATTTAGAAAAAAATAAAAAGATTCTGAAGTTAGGGGCGCCTGGATCGCTCAGTTGGTTGAGTGTCCCAACTCTCGAGATCATGATCTCAGGTCATGATCCCAGGGTCCCACATTGGGCTCTGTGCTGGGCGTGAAGCCTGCTTGGGATTCTCTCTCTCCCTCTGCCCCTGTCCCCAATTTGTGCTCTCCCGCAAATAAATAGAGTTTCTGGAGTTAAATGTATTTTGGAAAGGGTATAAATTCAATAGAAGGCCGGAACATCAACCAGCACCTCAACAAGACTAGCATAGAAATCTTAGTACTTTCCAAGGGTCTAGCCCTCAACTTTGTAGCCTCCCAAAATTTTGCATGGTGGTGAATTAGAATTAGATTGACTTATATTCAATTAATTCACAAGGGCCACTTTATGAATAAATCAGAAGGCCAGTTTCTAAACTAGGGAAGAAAAATATAACCTCTTTCCCAAGCAAACCTACTGGGGAGCCTGATGTAAATAGGAGGTAACTGGATGCTTCCTTGCTATGTGTCCTCGCTCTTGCTTGCGCTTTCCAGTTTGTGACTCTTAGCATGTTGGTAATGACTTGTTTATGAAATATTCACCAGAAGATGGGACATCTCATGGGAACAGGGACCTTGTCTTTTCCCTGCCGTATCCCAGTGCGCGACATCCGAAGCAGGGTGTTGTTCACGAAATGTGTTGAGTGAGAGAAAGTTAGATGGTCAGTCCCAAACAGTGTTGTCCTCAGCTCATAGCCTGAGCTGGCCGTTTCCGCTATCCCTGCCCCATGGGTCCGTGACCGGGGAGGGTCTGCAGCTGCCTGTTACACATTAGAATGACATGTTTGGGCCAGGGGTCTGAAAGTCAGGAAAAGCCTAAATTGAGTGCCTAGTGTGTACAGAGCCTGATGCTGGGAGCAAGCAGTGTGGGTCCCTTTTGAAGGCTCAGTTTTCAAAACACGTTAAACGTTGCCTTCTTTCAGTTGTGACTATGAATGAGCTATGAATTGTAGACACTAAATAATTCCAAGGGCCAAAATTAAGTGGTCAATTTGTTCAGGTGTCTCACATGAGTCCATTTGGGCTGTGTGCGGGTATCAGGGTTGTATCGTCTGACACCCCCAAGCGCTCCCCACACACTCCACAGAGGAGGGGTGTCCGTCCAGGGTGGGGGTGTCATGTCAAGGGTAACTTCCTGGCAGCGTTGTGTGGATTCAGTGATTGAGCCTAAAGATATTCGCAGGACTCTGTAAGCACTGAGGGGCCAAGTTGGCGGCAGCAGTTAACTGGCCCACGTTGCTGAAAGCCAAGGCTGGCAGGGCCAAGATTGAGCCTGGCGCCTCGATGCCATCATCTGGTTCAGCAGTGGGCCCGGTGCATTGTTGCTGTTGACACAAAAGCAGCCTTGTTGCAACTCCTTATAAATCCATCCAGGTTGATGGGCCTGAGCCAGGACCATGAGAGTTGTTTTTACACCAGCCGGGAGGCAGGAAGCCAAATTAGTCAAGATAAATGTTTGTCATTTAGTAACCGAAGGGAGATTTAAAAGAATTTCCAAAAAACCAAGCACCTTGGATCTTAGTGATTATTCTGAAGCTTTGCCACGAGTTGGCTCTCAGTTGGGGACGAAGGGTAGCTGGAAAGATGGTCTGCAGTTGCCAAGCACAGAGTGTTCTTCAGATGGAGGGCTCCTGGGGACAGGAGGAATTTGCTGCGGTCGATGTCTAAGCTGAGCCCCCGCTTGCCTCCCCCGGGAGACAGAGGGTGAGGCTCTGCGCTCTTCTTCCAGGAGAAGTGGTGAACACCCATGGCCCCGTGGAACCTGACAAAGACAACATCCGCCAGGAGCCCTACACCCTGCCCCAGGGCTTCACCTGGGATGCCTTGGACCTGGGGGACCGCGGTGTGGTGAGTAGGCCTGGGCAGCCCGCAGTGTGGATTGAGTGCCACTTTGAGTGAGCCCTGCTGTCATACGGAGACAGCTACTACTCAAGACTTTCTCAAGGACTCTGTTGAGAGCCAATCAAAGCAGGTCGGAGCAGACACACCCCTCTCCCACCCCGGTCCCCTGTCTTTTACCTCTGGGGCCTGCCTGAGATGCCCCATTAAATAGCCCTTGGCTTCTCGGGCAGGTGGAAAGTTAAGCTCTGTAGCTCCCTAGAGTAATACCCTACTGCCATGTGTTCATTTGTCTCGTTCATCTTTTCATCTGTTCCTGTCGTAACGACGCCGTGGCTGGTTAGTTGGCTGACATTGACATTCTTGCCCTGCCCCTCTGTGTGCTTGGGTCACAGCCGCTCTACTTCTCCGTGGCTCAGTTTCCTAGTACAGCTGGGGTGCTTGTTCCAAAAGAGTCCGTGCCATGCCTGGAGTGAAAAGGGTTTATGAGATGAAACATGGTTTTTGATAGTTTACCTTGTCCCTCCGAAAAGCTTTGAGCCCCAGGATGTCGGGCAGAGTGGTTCTGAGGCTGCCCCTTGTCTCTCTGCAGCTGAAAGAACTCTATGGCCTCCTGAATGAGAACTACGTGGAGGATGATGACAATATGTTCCGGTTCGACTACTCCCCGGACTTTCTGCTGTGGTGAGCTGTGAGGGCTTCCTGGCTCGGGTGGGCGTGGGGCAGGGCCACCGCAGCGGGCCCACTTTCTCATCCTTGCTAAGAACCAGCCTTCAGACGCAAGCTAGTGTGTCTATTTTGAATCCCCACATCTGAAGGAGAGAGGGTTGCTTTCAGTGGAGCTAAGAATCAAAACCTTATTTAAGGTAGAATGGCTGGGTGAGGGAGGCCTTTGTGGCATCAGTACCCAGAAGAGATTGGTGTGTTGTGTGGTGACTTTGTGTAAGAGGGGAAGGAGGGACGAGACCTACTGAGATTTCAAAAGAAAGAAAAGTCCTTTTCTATCCAGTTGCTGAGCATGCCCGGTTATATGAAAATGGCCTTGCCTGGCTGAGCCATCCAGCCTCCTGGGGCCATGTTTAGTATCCAGGAATGTAGAGGCCTGAGGCTGAAATGGAGAGGGATGACTGCCTGAAAAGGGAAGACTGGGCAGGCAGAAAGAGGGGGTGATGGTGTCCGGGGGACAGGTGGAGACCAGAGCTCTGGGTTCTCTGTGATCTGCTCCCAACCACAGGACCCACTGGAGTCTGAGCCAGTGAGGCCCGTCCTCCAGCGTAAGCTGTCATGGTGAGTGAGCACAAAGAAATTGGATCGGGTGCGAAGTCCTTAGTGTGACAGCTTGGATTGGGTGGGTAAGTAAGCCAAATGGGCTGAGCTGCAGGAAGGGGCTCTGGCTCAATCCCATGTGTGTCCCGGAGGGCTTGGCCCTATGGAGAATTTAGCTGGTAACCCCCAGGGAGGTGTAGCAGGAGCTTAGAACAGACTCAGCTATGGAGCCCAAGCAGCCTGCCCAGCCCACTGGTCAGCAGCACCATGGCCTCTGTCTCTCTTCTAGGGCTCTCCGGCCGCCTGGCTGGCTCCCCCAGTGGCACTGCGGGGTTCGAGTGGTCTCAAGTCGGAAACTGGTTGGGTTCATCAGTGCCATCCCAGCAAACATCCACATCTATGACACGTAAGCACCAGCACCACCCCATACGCCCCACATCCCCACCATCCTGCTTGGTCTGGGAGCGAGGGAAGAAAAGATACACGTACCTTCCACAAAAGGAAGGGTGAAGATCCCTTGAAGGGAGGGAACTCAGGTCCTGGGGATAGAAATTCATCATAGGAACCATGTCTTTTGCTCTGAGTTGTTGCTGGTTCTCTCATTTGTGCCCTGGGCTGAACGGGGTCCACCCTGAGGACCAGCGTGCTACCTGCACAGGGACTCAGTGTTTGTGCTTGCACCCATCACGTGGTGGGTGCACTTGAACAGCTTCAGAAACAGGCCGGAGCCAGTGTGACTCAACATCCAAACCCTCACGGGACCTCCGAGCTCTGCTCTTCACATTTTCCCTGGAAACATCAGAACTATCTGCTGCATTCTTCTGGGCTTACAGGCCTCGGATTCTAGTGGGAGTCAGAACCCTTGAAATTCCAGGATAGCCCTTGACTTACTCTGAGGTGCCCTGCCAGCTAAAGGTGGGCATCCTGCTATTGGGGATCCATGAGGTAGATCCTGGTGGTGCCTTCAGATAAAGGGGTTTGCTTGAGCCCCACCTCCCATGGAAAGCGCGGTCTGCTTGAAGGGAGTGGGTTCCTTGCCTGGTGCAGCAGAGCAGCGGCGGGGTCGAGGGACTCCACGTGCCAGCTGTCGGGTGCAGGTGGTGGCAGGACGCGTGCCTGAGCTGAAGGCCCCCCTCCCTACACGGTGGCTCCAGGAGCTTGAGGGAGTATCTTCCCCATTAAAAGCCTGGTCACTGGGAGTTCTCCCTTTCTCTCCAGAGAGAAGAAGATGGTGGAGATCAACTTCCTGTGTGTCCACAAGAAGCTGCGCTCCAAGAGGGTGGCTCCGGTCCTGATCCGGGAGATAACCCGGCGAGTTCACCTGGAGGGCATCTTCCAAGCTGTTTACACTGCCGGCGTGGTATTACCAAAGCCTGTTGGCACCTGCAGGTAAAGATCTCTTACAGGGCGCTCGAAGTCCGGGCGTGCCCACTCCAGCTGAGGAGCTCGTGCTTCAGACTCGCAGCACCGGCGCTAAGTTGGTGCCCGCCCCAGAGCATGTCTCCTGTCTGATAAGGTGGCAGGTGGGCGCCCACGGAAGCCAGGTAGGGAGCACGGAAGAGTGAAGGGGGAGGTTGTAGGCGCAGACAGGAGAGTGGGTGCCCTGTCCAGAGGGCTTAGCCATTCTCAGCTCCCACTGATTCCTGCCTTTTGGAGAAGGGAGGGCAGTCTGCTGGGGATTTGCTTTAGTTTTTAAGGACCAGCCCAAATCTGGATTTTGATGGTAAATGTCCAGAGGTGTTCGGTGGTTGGCTCAATTTTGTTTTGAATATTACGTGGGCCAAAGAGACATGTCGGATCCCCGTGTGACCCAGGGACAGTCTCTGCCTCAAATTCAGAAGAGAAACAGCAGGCGAAGGCAGTAGAGGAGAGAGGAGGAGGATAAACATTCCGAGACCTAGAAGGCTTTCCATGGACTTCATTCCACAAGTGACGGTTGCTCTTCCCAGACAACTGCTGTAACAGAGAAGTGGCTTTTGAAATCAGGAAAGACAAATAGGAAATCCGGGAAGAGCTGTGGCAGGTCTGCTCTTACTGGTGGGGGGATGTTGGCGTGCCCAGCGCCGCCACTGGCGCTTATGGGGCCTTGACGGGTCTCTCACGCCACCTGCTGGCCATCTGGAGAGCTCCATGCCATCGCCCTCCTTGGGACTTGCCAGAATCCTCTGAGGACAGGACATTTGTGTCCCTACAGGTACTGGCATCGGTCCCTAAACCCTCGGAAGCTGATTGAAGTGAAGTTCTCCCACCTGAGCAGAAATATGACCATGCAGCGTACCATGAAGCTCTACCGACTGCCAGAGGCCAGTGGTGCCCTGGGGCGCTGGGCAGGGGCAAGAGAGGCCGAGGAGATCCTGGCCCTGGGCAGGAACGCAGCAAGGCTTTGGCGGGGTGATGGGAGCGGGAGCTCATCAGAAAAGTGACCCACTTCGTCGTTTCTGGATTCCAACCCTCCTGCCTCTGCTGTTTTCTGTTGTCTGTAGCAAGGGTTTTATTTTAGTTTTGCTTTCTCAGTTCTCCTGTGTCTGCACCTGGGCTAGCTTCCCTGTCATCTGTTGATGAGCTCAAAGAACATCTATCCTCTGTGATTTTAGCCTTAGCGAAGTATAAAGAGCAAGATTAATTTACTCACTGATCTGCAGCGCAGCCCAGAGCCCAGTATGAATACGCTCTAGAGCATCTGGTGGGCAGGGAAAGGAGGGGTGACCCCAGCCTGTGAGGGAAGCCTCGATTTTCGTTTTCTTTCTTTCTTTCTTTCTTTCTTTCTTTCTTTCTTTCTTTCTTTCTTTCTTTCTGTTTATTTTTGAGAGAGAGACAGAGCATGAGCAGGAGAGGGGCAGAGAGAGAGAGGGAGACACAGAATCTGATGCAGGCTCCAGGCTCTGAGCTGTCAGCACAGAGCCTGATGTGGGGCTCAAACCCATGAACTGTGAGATCATGACCTGAGCTGAAGTCGGACGCTCAACCAACTGAGCCACCCAGGCGCCCCTGTAAGCCTCAATTTCTAATCCCAGCCCCTCTGCGCCGCCCCCCTCCCAACCCCACCTCGATCCAAATTTGGCTGGTGAAGGACTAGGCAGCCTTGAGTGAGCTGGTTTTCTGCTCTGGGTCTCAGGTTACCTAGTTTCTCAATGAAAGAAATGCTGCTCCTTGCTCCCCAGTTGTGCGTGGTTTCAGGATCCCCCCCTGCTCTGAAGGCCACGTGTCTTCCCACAGAGCTCTTCCATTCCGTGGCAGCATGGCCACTGGGCACCTGCAGACCAGAGGGGCACCCGCCTGGATTCGTCAGCCACCAGATTGGCGTAATCACCCTGGAATTGGGCTCCTCCCGCACTGGCCCCGGGTCGACTGTCCAGATTTGAGAGACGGTGTAGCACAGTTAGATACTGCCCCAAAGATCAGATTTGGGAGGGCTATGATGGAAGTCTTTCTGTTATTATGACAGACTTGTCTTGAGTTTTAGGCAGGCAAAGAGCATTCTTACAGGGGTGTCATAGCTAGAAGTGTCTCTGGATCTCCCCACCTGTGGGCGAGAGGCCCTTTCAGTGCAGGATTGGAGGTGTCATTGTGGGAGCCACCATGTAGAAACGAGGTCAGTGAGTGTTCTCTGGAGACATCAGGATTAGCGAGAATTTGGGTGGGGAGAGATCCTCGAACTCTTTCAAAGGCAGTTTCTACACAGGGAAGCAGTTGCATCAGGCAGTCCCCGAGATACAGAAACTGTAACTCCCCCCTGCTTTCAGACTTGGCTGACCCCACCTTTGTGTGTTGGGCCTTTGGGGATGTTCTGTCGGCACCAGTGTTTACTCCGGAGCATCACATGGCTTCATTCCACTGAAGCCTTCCTTAAGAAAAAGCAGCTGTGGGGTGGCATCCTGATTTAAGATGAACTCCCAGGAGTTTGGTCCTTTTCTTCAGGATTTAACTTGCAGCAGGCCCTGCTGGAGGCCCTACTGGTGCAGGGTCCGAACAGACAGACAAAGCAGGCGTCTGGTGTGGACTCTGCTGGGCCCACGGGCTCCACTGGGCCTAGACTGGAAGCTGGTCTGTGACATGCTCTAAGTCTGCCGGAGAGAGACCAGCCCAGGAGGAGATCAGCTACAGTTCAGTGGGAGATGGCGAGGGTTCGGAGGAAAGGAGCCAAGAAAGGCTCCACTAGGCTGATGGGTAACACTGGGCTGGGCCTTCCCCAGCACATCCATGAGGTGTCACAGCACTGTTGACATTTGGGGCTGGGTCATTTTTTGTCATGGGAAGTGGCTTGTTCATTGTAAGATGTTTAGCAGCTTCCCTGGCTCCTGCCCACTAGATGCCAGTGGTGCCCCTCCCCCTTGTGCCAACTGAAAATGTCTCAGAGTATTGTCAGATGTCCTCCGGGGCACAGTTGCCCCCATTAAGAACCACTGGGCTGGAATGACAGGGCAGTCAGAACTGCCAGCTGATCCAGAGGGTGGACTGTCTTGTGCTCCGTGTTAGGGAGTTGAGAGCAAGGGAGGGGCGTGATGGGTTGTGTTTCCTTAAGCAGGTGGCCGGGCCATATGGATGAGCGATCAAAGCGATAGCCTCAGCCAGAGAGGGTAGCCTTCACTAGGAGGGAGAGGGCCAGAGACCCCGACAAGGCAGGACTCGGGCCTGAGTGCAGTGGGGCCGTGAGCGAGGGGCCATCGCCAGGGGTGACTGAGGATTGTCTCTTGAGCACCTGGGTGGATGGATCCAGGGTTGGGGTAGGAAAGGAGACTGTGAAGTTTTTGGTTCCTGCAGGACTTGAGAGGGAGCCAAGATGCTCACGGCACAGCTGATACCGTGTCGTCTTTCTTCATTCCAGACTCCCAAGACAGCTGGACTGCGACCAATGGAAAAAAAGGACATTCCAGTAGTGCACCAGCTCCTCACCAGGTACCTGAAGCAGTTCCACCTCACACCGGTCATGAGCCAGGAGGAAGTGGAGCACTGGTTCTACCCCCAGGAGAATATCATCGACACTTTTGTGGTGGAGGTGAGTGGGGGAGGGGTGTTCCGGGCCCGGGTGAGGCATCCTCCTCGAGCTGCTACGTTTCTCACACTCGGTGACTAAAGATCCAGTCGGTTGATGGCAGTGTTGGCATCCTAGACTTCCTTGGCCCTCCTTGCTTGGTCCTCCCTGAAGAACGGAAGTTGTAGCTTGTACTTGCTAAAATGGTGCCCTTGGACTTGGCACGGGCCCTTCTTTCCTTTATCCCAACCCCCAGTCCCCACTGGTGACCCAGTAGAAGAGAACTGGTCCCTTTTCCTCGGGTAAGCCTTCGTTTCCCTGGCCGTCCGGCTTGAGGTGGTGCGGGCCGGGCATCAGGGACACCGTCTGGGGGAGCGTGAGCCGCCTGAGGTCCCTGACAGTTTGCAGGCAGGGCGAGAGCTCAGCAGGGTCAGCCCCTGGTCCGGCCTGCCTCTTGCTCCCGGCTCTGTCCTCGGGTGCCCTCGGTAGTGTGTTGTCTCCTGCCTGCACATGCTGTTTCGGTGTGCCCCCATTGTTCTGAGGGGGCAGAGCTGCCTGCGGGTGGTGTGGAAGCAATACGAAACACTGTTCCCGGGCTGCGGGATCACCGCGCGCGCGTGACGTTGCCTTTTATTGTTTTCCCTGCAGAATGCAAACGGTGAAGTGACAGATTTCCTGAGCTTTTATACACTTCCCTCCACCATTATGAATCACCCAACCCACAAGAGTCTAAAGGCTGCTTATTCTTTCTACAACGTCCACACCCAGACCCCTCTT
This sequence comes from Leopardus geoffroyi, assembly GCF_018350155.1. NCBI lineage: Eukaryota > Metazoa > Chordata > Mammalia > Carnivora > Felidae > Leopardus > Leopardus geoffroyi. Next base: position 43,194,279 of record NC_059330.1, read on the forward strand.
CTAGACCTCATGAGCGATGCCCTTGTTCTCGCCAAAATGGTGAGGAGCAGACTGGAGGGCCTGGACACGTGTGGGGAAGGGCAGTGGGAGCAGTGGTGAGCACAGCTGGCCTCCCGCTCTGCTTAGGAAGGGGCCCACCACTCCTCAGCCAGCGGCTCAAAACTAGGAGGACCCACATGAAGTGAAGGCACTGAACTCCTGATTTACTTCAGTGAGTTTCGTTCTCATGGGAGACGCTCCCAAGGAGCCTGAACAGCCAGGCCTGCTCCGGGAGTAAAGGGGTTCTCCTTACGACTTCCCCAGCATGGCAATGGGGAGATTGGTCCCTGTCGTGGTGAGTCATTGGAGTGGCTGACTGTAGCACATGGGGGGAGGGGCCCAGGCTTTAAAAAAAAAAGAAAAAGAAAAAAGACCCAAAGAGGTCAGCGTCAGTCCGTCGTGGGTCCCGCCCCAACTGAGAGCGGCCCCCGTGGGCCGGCCAGATGGTGGCCAGTCTAGTCTGTGCCCCGTGAGAACTTCTGGTCAACTTGGTGAGATTTAGGAAGCGTCTTTCTCTAGCAGTGTATCAGCGGCCCTAAAGTCACAGGGTGCACACTGAGGCCTAGTAGTTGAGGTGTCTGGGGAGTAAGGGGAAGACAGAAGTGCTGAGCAGCTGCTAGGAGCCAACTTCTCAGAGGAAGGGCTTCCGGGCTTGGTCTCCAGAGAAGACTGTGCCAGTGACTAGTGTTTGGGGGAGGCAGGAGCAGTGACCCGGACGCCGAGTACACGAGTGTGCACTCGGAGGGCCAGTGAGGAGAGGCCGGGTGTGGTGGCATTCTGAGTGTCCTGAGCGCCTCCGATGGAGAGCGGGTGCCGGCTGGAGTCTGGATTTAACGTGGATGCAGTTAGAGCTTCTGAAGGGAGATTGCTGTCCTGGCCACCTGTGCCATATGGCTTTGACATGATGGAGGCAGGAGGGCGAGGCAGCTTTGATCTCTCTTCACCTGTTCTTGTTTTTCCCTGCTGTGCAGAAAGGGTTTGACGTGTTCAATGCCCTGGATCTCATGGAGAACAAAACCTTTCTGGAGAAGCTCAAGTTTGGCATAGGGGATGGCAACTTGCAGTATTACCTTTACAACTGGAAGTGCCCCAGCATGGGGGCAGAGAAGGTACGTCCGCTCCTTCAGCAGGACGGGGCCACGGGACTGGGCCCTTGTCAGCTGGCGTTCCGGGCCCTGGAAAGTCTCCTCCCTCTGAGAGCCAGACCGGCAGAGGGGACAGGCCCCAGAGCCATACAAAAGCAGGAACCCTGTCTCCAGCTTCTCTCCCCACGAGATGAGCCGCCTCGGCTGGCTGGAGGCAGGGCATTCGGGACCGCTTCAGGGAACCGCAGGTCGAGCTGTCCGAGGTCAGCTGGGAGGGTTAGAGTCAGAGGATCTGAGGCGTCTCCTGTGCTGGGCTACTGCCCTCATTGCCTGCATGACCCTCAGCCCTTCCTCTGATGGCTCCAGAGGGCAGCCCGGGGCTATGGTGTCCTCAGCACTTACAGAATGCGGACAGACCAGCTGGAGGGAAGCCTCATGACGAGTGTGGCTCAGGTTGCTGGCGGTTGCTTTTCTTGAAGGAGCTGGGTGATGTACGAAGCCCCTCGTGGAAGTTGAGTGAGGGCTCCCGGCTCCTGGCGGCACTGTGCAGATCCGGTCCCTTGGACCTTCTGAACCGGGTGGGAACATGGGGCAGACTTTGGATGGCTGTCAACTCAACCCTGCCTCTCCCTGTTGGCTCTCCTAGGTTGGGCTGGTGTTACAGTAATCAGTTGCCAGTGAGATTCTGGATAAAGCCACTGAGAATTCAAACCAGAAAATGGAACCCCACCACTTGTCGGTCCCAACTTTCACAAACGTGAGAATCCCTGGCAAAGGGAACAGAACTGAACCGGCTTTACCAAACCGCCGCTGAACTTGACAATTGTATTGCATTACGATGGCGTAGGCTGCGCGATGTCACCTCTGGCCGTGTCTCTGGTCTCCCTGTTTTCCAATTAATCACATCCTTACGCAGCCGTGATCAAGGGAATGTAACTGCTGAAAACTAGCTCGTGATTGGCATATTATGGAGTTAACGGGTGAATAATAAAAGTATATATATATATATTATATATATATAAATATTTTAAATATCTTTCATGTTCCAAATGTACAAGGATGCTCGGTCTCTAATGAAAAACTGAATCCAGATCATTCCTCAAAATTAGAATGCAAGGACAGTGCCAGACATACTGGTACAGTGAATTGTTTCGTTCTGAAAAGCAGGCATTGACTTTTCTTAGGGGAGCAGGAGAAAGAGGATGTGGGGAATCTTAACCGGTCTCCCTTCTGGATGGGCTGGAATGCTTATCTTCGAGAAGGCAGGGTAAGGTGGAGGGACTGTGCTGACCTTGAGGAGGGCTCAGAACTCCCAGGGCTGCAGGTGGAGTCCTGGGTGGGGCTGTCCCTACTCAGAGGCTGTCCTGCAGGGGCTGGTCCTTTTCTGCATTCTGAAACTGGGCAGCGGGGACCATCTGTGGAAACAGATTTCTTTCATGGAGTCCCTTCTTCCCTCTTCGCTCTGCTCCCTGTGGAAAGTCGTCCTGCCAACTGATTTTAAAGGGCTCTTTAGCCAGCTGTTGCCAACTTTATATGGATGAGTCCCCTGTGAGATTGATTTTCCACTGCCTGGGGTGACTGGCAGTTTGAAGGGGACCTTTGACCTCCTTGTAGCATCTGGGACCTTGTGGAGACCGTACCAGTGCAATCCTTGCTCGGCTCATCTTAGAGCGAAGAGCCAGCACCCTGACCACCCTAGGGTGTCTGGCCAAGGGTGGCGTGGGGCCGATACCCAGAGCCCTTCAGCCACCAGCCCATGGCCTGTGCCTTCCAGTCCATTAGCCAGCTCTTGTGCTCCTTTCCAAGACGCACAACCTGCAAGTCGTAGCAAGGAGCGGTGGCCAGACACCGATCTGGATTTTGACAGCAGAAGTGATCTTGTGTCACCATTGTCTGAATCTGGTTTTCTCTGATGATGTGTTGGGGATTTTTGTGGTAGTGGTGATGGCTGTTGATGCTGCCAGTTTCCCCAAGGGCGATGGAGCCTCGGGTAACGAGGCTGTCTGTGCAGGCTTTCCTCAGTTGTGCTCAGTCAGGTATCCTGGGGAGGACTGGGCTGTGGAGTTGCCAGCAGCCCACATCCAAGCAGGCCTCTGTAACTGCTCTAGGAGGAAGTAAACGGGAGGTGGTGTGGGCCGGTTTCCTGGCTGCTTGCACTTCTCGGCTCCTTGTAGGGGGAAGGAAGCCTTAGCCAGGAGGCCATGCTCTGCAGGCTAACGGAGCCGAGTTTCAGGCTGTGGGTTCCGGCGAGGTTTGCCAGAGGCTAGCCGGGCAGGGTCCCCAGAGCTGGAGGAGATCGTGTGCTTGGGCTGGGGGCCGTGCCACCTGCGCTGCCCGCTGTGCAGACTGCTGCCGCTGCTCCAATGTGTTGCATTTTCGTCAGCGGCCTCTAGGGGCCTCCCTTCTCCTCGTTGCCCCTGTGCTGCCCACTGCATGCACCAGCGATCGTGGCTGACTTTTGACTCCTTGACTCCAAGATACCCAGACCAAAGAAGCTGCTGTTCTTAGCACGATGTGCACTGCATTCCGCAGACGGGAGGAGTCGGAGAGACCGGGGCTTGCCTTTACAGCCTCACAGACATCAGACACCCAGCGCCCCAAGTCCCAGAGCAGCTCCTCCTGTGCGAGCACCTGAGGATATCAAAGAACAAAGTGCCCGACTCGTTCTTACCTTGGGCAGGACCTGGAACTTGGAAAGGTTCCCCGTCGTAAGCCTGGGCAGCTCTGGGCCAGGTCCCGGTCCAAGCTGCCCGCTGAAAGTTGGGGTGCACAACAGCCCCTGGAGTGAGCTTTGCTTTGGCTAACCCGGTTCTGGAATGGAAACTCTGAGTCCCTGGCTGCTATAGAAGAAACAGATCTCCGGGAAAGGCCTCCGTGTCTCCCTGCAAAACCATGTGGCCTGCTCCTTGGACTCTGCATGGTAGGCACCCTGCCCAGCCCTCCACACTGCCTCCCGGGTCTGTGGGAGTCGGCTTGGTGCCTGCTGTTCGTCTCTCTTTTTGTCCAGACAGATCCCACGTTCTTCACTCAACCCCTTCCAGGACTTCTGGTCAGAGTGCTCAGAGAGAAGCATTGTTTGGGGTTCAGGGCTCCTCACGAGGAGCCTTGCAGGATGGTGGGGGCTCCAAGCTCATCCCCTCGGACCTGCTTCAGGCAGCCGTTGTTGGAAGTTCTCCCAGGGATGGCCCTCACTCTCTGCCACCAGTACTCCCTGCTGCCACCCTGGGCTTTTGGACTCCATGTTTCCAGACGTTTGCTTCCTGCTTTTGGATTGACTCTACATTTGATCCCCTCGCACATTCCCATGGCCTCCGACCTCTTTGTAGGGGAGAAAGCTGGTTAGAAAGGAAGCCTCAGTTCCGGATGGAGGTGTACCTAGGGTTGTTTCCCCCGCACATGCCTACTTTCAAAGATGCTAACGTTTGGTTTGAAGGCTGGCCCACACCAAGCCACCTCAACACCCAGGTTTGTGGGAAATTCAGGCCTTGCCTGCAATTCTCATGTAACTGTCATGCCCCCCCCCCCCCTTACCTGCTGCTCACTGAAGCCTAGGGGTGGGGGTCCCTGTGGTCTGAATTCTTTGCCCAAAGATGACCAGCATTTAACCAACGGAAACGATACCCAAAGGCCTGGGTAGCTTCACAGAGCTGCAGTCTGGGAGAGGGCCAGGGCCTGACTGTTGGGCTAGGAGAGGGGGCAGGAGAACATCCCTGGCTGGTGCCTACCCACCCAGGGGTCAGCCTTCTTGTGGCCTGGCCTGCCTGCCCTAGAACCAGAGTCATCTTTCGGTTTTGCCCCACCGCAAAGCAAAGGCAGGCCCACCAACAGGCTGTGCTCCAGGAGGCTGTGTGAGACAGTCTCATTCAATTAAACTCAAAAATACTAACTGCAGGCAAGGTGCCGAATCTGGGAACAGGGAAGGGGGAAGCTTCACTTTTGTCTGGGCTTTTCTCTGGGCTGTGGGAGGGGCATCCGTTTCCAGGGCGGGGAAGTACCAAATGCATTGTAGTTCCACTGGTTACATCTCACTTGTTTCTAATAAAGGAAGCAGCTGAACCAAACCTCTCTGCCCTGGCATTCCTCTGGTCAGCAGGTGGCAGTGGAACAGAGTCTGTGACCCAGGCTGGAGCAGCCTCTCCCAGGGCCACAGGGCCCTGCAGGAAAGCCCCTCGTGACCAGTCCGTGGAGGCAGCCTTTGAATACTTTCCTTTGGCAAGGTTCTCCTTTCAGGGCAGAACTGGGCTCTTTTCCCTTGACTTTTCCCATCCGCCGGTGAGGAGTTGGTACTGACCCAGGTTCACTCTGTGTAAGAGGAGCAGCTGGCTTCTGGGCCAACACTGGGGCACCTTGGCGGAGGGGCCCGTCCCTGGCTTCCACGGCTGAGAGCAGAGCAGAGCACTGCTTTGGGCCAGGTCAGCAATGGCTCCCCTGAGGGAGGGCCCGGGCCCTGCCCTGTCCCACATCTCCCTTTTTGGGCCAGTGGCCGGATGGTTCTGTTGAACCATCAGGAGTAACCCTGTGGGTCGCCAGGCCTGCCACACAGCTACTGAACCAGCTCTCCGAAGAAGGGCCCCAGCGACTGCCTTTAGACTTCCCATTCCCCCGGTCTCTTCCTCTGGAACTTTTCATCCATTCCCTGACCCTGTGCTACTTTCAGGTGCCCTGTGGCTGGTGCCTCCGAATCCCTTCCCAGGGAATCTGGGCCCTGAGCTGCAACCTGAGAGGACACGGGACCTCCTCCCAGAGGACTCCTGACCCCTCCTAAACACCCTGTGTCTCTCCCCTCCCCCAGCAGGTCACAAGCACCTTCGTTCCCACCCTTAGATTTGGGCTGAGAACGGAGCCCTGTGGGTGGTCACCCAGGGACCTGAGTTACAAGTGATATTGTTGCTTCCACCTCCCATAATCCATTCCCACCAAATTTCTTGCATTGAAGACTTGCCCTTTCAAGGCCGACTTCCTAGCTTTGGGGCTCTTACCCTAGGGGGAAACCCTCTTGCTAAGGGTTTGCTAACTTCTCTAACAAAGACCTGCTAACTAAGGTCTTGCTAACTTCTATGCCAAGCCAGAGAAGAGAAGCAGGAATGGGGGGCTCAGCCCAGGGTCCAGTGCTCACCTGACAATGGGACTCTCCACACAGGCCGTCACCACACAGGCCGTCACCACAGCTGGCCCTCTGGGGGACAGTCTAGGGATGGGACAGTTCTGACTGCTCTACGTACGTGGACTCAGCCTCACCGTGCCTCCCCCCAAGGCCTGCAGTTTGGCTTCCTGGCTTCCTACACCCTGAGAACCAGGTATCCAGGCTACTTGGTCTGTTCCTTCATGGTTCCTGGATAGGGAGGCTTCTGACCCCTCCAGGGGCTGAGCATCCTTTTAGACATGAATTCATCAGAACCAACACCACTGAGCATGAGAGCACGAGCGGGAGGGCAGGGGGAGGCTGTCACTTCTTGCATCAGGTCATGGGTTGCAGGAAGGTAGAGACTGCCCAGCCCCGGGTTCCATGGGGCCAATTCAAGCCCTGGCCCAGCACCATCCCAAGCCAGGAACTGCCCTCAAGCTCTGTCCTGGTTCAGTGTGAGTGCTTTTGACTGATGGAACCTGAAATGCCAGGGTTCCACACTGAAGCCCGGGAAGTCCCCTTTCTGGCCGGTTTTCTCTGAATGCTGCCATCTGGTGTCTCAGCACTACAAGCCCCCCCTCCCCCCCCCCCCCCCAGGGCATCCTAGAGCAGCCAGCTGGTTTCTAGGCCTTCATCTAAAAGGCTGGTTACCTGGTGGAAGGAGAGCCCCAAGTCTCTGGGATTTGTCTACTGGACAGGGGCCTCGACACAGCTGAACCCAGAAAGCAGAGGTCTGTCAGTCCTGTCTCCATCCCCTTTAGGGCCGTAACAGTTTTTCCCTGGCAGAAGTGCCCCCCCCCCGGCCCCCTTCCCATTCAAGGCCCTTCAAGGTTGAGGGGCAAAGGAGCTTGTGAGTTGTCCCCATAGTCTTGTGATGCTGGAAGCGGCTCTAAGCCAGGAGGAGGGGTCAGGCTATTTAGAGATGTGACACCTCCTCCACCCCTCCCACCCCCTCCCTGACTGTTTTAGACAAATCCAAGCCCTGCTGGGGGAGGGGACCCAAGGGACTCTGCCCTCATCCTTCACGGGCCTGTGGGTATGACCTCAGAGGGCTCAGGGTGCAGCAGTGGTAAACTTGCTTCTTTATAAAAAAAAAATTTTTTTAACATTTATTTATTTTTGAGAGAGAGCACCAGCAGAGGAGGGGCAGAGAAAGAGGGACACAGAATCTGAAGCAGGCTCCAGGCTCTGAGCTGTCAGCACAGAGCCCGATGAGGGGCTCAAACTCAGAGACCGAGAGACACTTAACTGACTGAGCCACCCAGGCGCCCGTGCTTCTTTATTTTTTTAAACCAATGGTCTTGTTCTGTCTGCTCCAGGGCTCTTCTGTGGCACAAGTTGAAACCTACTCCCAGGTGTCCTCGGCTTTCCCTTTTAAGACGGGAAGGGAGCTCAGGTTCAAGAGCTTGAGGGAGGAGCCCAGGAAAGCCTAGCCAGGGGAGGGCCTTCGGGGGCACTAAGGCCTGGCGTGGGCTGGGGGACAAGGAGGGGGCCGGACACTCTGGGGGAAGGAGGCTGGGATGGCCTCCCCCTGGGGGGGCAGAGAGGAGTTCGAGGCTCATGCATCTTCCTCAAATCTGGCAACGACATGCCTCGCTCTTCACGAGCCACGACGAGGGAGTGGGCCGAGAATCCAAGGAGTGGGGGCCATCTCAAGGCTCCAGGGTTGTAGGAGAAAGCGCTGATGCCTGTTCTCAGGAGGGGCCAAGGCCACCCCCCAGCACCCAGTTGAGACTGGAGTCTAGCCAGTGGGCAGGGCGAGCAGGCTGGAGGGGCTGGTCCTCCCACCACCCCTCTACTGCGGAGGAGCAGAGAGCCTCTGCCACGGGGTGTAGACTGGCACCCGAGGAACCCCAGGGTGGGTCAGTCCGGCTCTCAGAAGCGCTGGATGCGGATGTGGACGAAGAGTGTGGCTGGTGACAGTGAGGCCCCGTCCTTGGAAAGCAGGTGGATGTGGCGGTACCCTGTGGGGAGGGGGACATGCCTCGGGTTCTCTGTCCCCGACCCCACCGGGCCTGGGCCGTGGGCTCACGGACCACATCCCACCCCTGGGCTCGGCGGGGCAAGCTCTCAGAGGGGATGCAAAGCCCAGGTGAACAGGGCCTCGGAGGCCCAGACCCCCATCCCTGTCCGTCCCCACCAACCTTGCTTCAGGCTGTTGAGAGGCAGTGTAAACTGGCCCACAAAGTCATTGGGGGAGGTGGTGTCATAATCTTCTACCACGAACCGGACCAGGACCAGCTCTGGAGCCCGCAGCTGGAACTGCAGGGTCTGCCCCCAGCGGGGGTTGAAGCCTAGGGTGCAGGCCTGGCAGTCAGGAGCCAGCTGGCCCCCAGGCCCACCCTCCTCTCCTCCCCCCGGCAGGCCCACTCACCATTGTTGAGCACGTAGTTGGTCTCCTTTCGAGCACAGTCTGCGGGCACCCCGTGGATCTCGACACGCACCAGGGGGTCCACGATGGAGTTTGGCTTCTCGGTGTTCAGCTTGGGCAGCTGCTGCGCAGTCAGAACCTGAAGGGGATGAAGGGGAGCTTCGGTCCAGCCCCCCGTCCCCCGCCAGGGCCCATGGCTGCCTGCCCCCTCTGTTAGGGTGGGAAGCCCCTTGCCCTCGGCACTCACCCTGAGCCTCCCCGCATGGGACTGAGACTCAGACCGCCCTCACACCAAGCCGTTCGGGCCGGCGCCCTGCAGACTAGGACCTCTCCAGAACCAGCTGGGACCCCAGAGTAGGGCTTGGTCCAGGCTGCTGACCTGGATGGTGAGAGTAGTTCTGGGGGGTCCAGGACACTCAGGGTCAAAAGTTGTGTCGGGCTGTCGCAGGCAGGCAGGTTTCAGGATGTAGCCGCACTGCCCGTTGATGAGGAAGCGGCCAGCATTGAGGTCCATCTCGTAGCCTGGTGTCTGGAAGTTCAAGGCCACTGTGGATACAGCAGGGTCAGGGCAGGGGCTCTTAGTGGCCCTCCTCTCACTGCTCAGTTTCAGGGTCTCAGAACCCACTCCCACCGTGGCATCATAGCAGCCAAGGGTCCCAGCCCCCATTGTCACCGGCCCTTTATCCCTGGTATCTCCCACGGCCAGAGGGTTGGGCTGGGCATAGGCCTGGGCCAGGGCTGGGCCCAAGGAAACCTTGGGTTTCTGTATCTCCATTTCTGCCCTCAAGGGGACCATATCCCCTCTCCTTTGCTCCTTTGTTGGGGCTCAGCCTCCAGAGCCCACTCTTGTCAGTGTTGACTTAGTGGGACTGCCAGATGTGTGTGTGTGGTGGGGGGGGACACATGGGAATGGAGGTTTTTAACTTTTGCCTTCATGAAAAATGTGAGACTTTACACTGTCAGGAAGAAATGTGTCTGATTTGTGTTTCCCCACCTACTTTCCTGACAATTATTTTAATAACTGTTATTACCAAGAAAACACATTTTTCCACCTTCTGAAAAGCTGTATGGCCCCATCACTGCTTGGGCCTCTCATGGTTCCCTGGAGGCCACTCCCTGCTCCTGCTGCCCCCACTCACCAAGCTGACAGCCTGAGTTCCACATCTCCTGGGGGCTGTAGTTGGCGGAGTTCATCCGCAGCCCCAGTGGGTAGACACGGGTCAGTTGTCGGGTATTGTGCCTGACAAAGCTGTTCCCTGGGGGAGGAAGTCGGCGCAGGATTGTGATGGCCCCTGGGGTGTCCCTCACCCAGCACCAGGGCCTGTAACCTCCCCAGCCCCAACCGCAGGGACAAGCTGGGAACAGAGGCTGAACTACCCCCACCCCGCCGGCTCCCCCTGCCCCAGGGCTGAGAGGACCTCCCAGAGGAGGCTACCGAAACCCAGAGAGAGCCAAGGACCCCTCCCACAACCCAGCACTGCATCCCAGCCCCAAATCCCCCAACTCAATGCCTGGAACGCGGGGCCCCAGGCTGACAACCCGGCTCTTGTCCCGCCTTGGAGGGGTCTGGGGTCTTCTCAGGCATCACCTGCTCTGGAATTCTCTCTCCTGTCCGCACACCCACTGTGGGACTCCCCCAGCCCCCACCACGGCCCACTGATCACCCTGCACCATTACCCCTGCCTGTGTCTGGCCCTGCCACCAAGCTTGAGCCCAGTAAAGGCAGGCAGCAGCCTCCCTCCTCCCTGGGCCCTCTTCCCTCCATCCGTGCTGGCCCGGTGCTGCCCACGTGCTGGGTGCTCGTTCCCTGAGCCCCGATCTGGGGGCCTCCTGACCCCTTCACTGCCCTGGAGGCCCTCTCAATCTCCTTTCCAGACACCAACTTCAGGGTACCCCCCACCAGGAGCCTGCAGGCCTCCATGGGGCCTCCTGCCCCCAGATGCCCCACGTCCCAGCTCCTACCTGCCTCTCGGATGAGCTTCTTGGCCTTGCGCTCGCTGAGGGAGCTGACCTGGCAGGGCTGGGGTGGGACCGGGTTGGGGCGCAGGGTCCGCAGGCGGGTGGCACAGCAGTACACGGCCAGGGCCGACAGCTCAGGGGAGATCTGCTTGGCCTGGGAGATGAGCTTCAGGGCAGGGTTCCGGCCCCCCTGTCCTTCCCCTCCCCATGCAGCCCCTCCCTGCCCAGGCCAGGCCGGCCCAGCCAGGCCCACTCACCCGCCGCCTCTGTTCTGTGGCCTCTGCCTCTTCTTCCTCTTCGTCTTCCTCCTCCTGGTCGGACAGAATTCGACCGTCCTCGCTCCGAGCAGCTGGCAGCTTCTTCCCCTTCACCAGGACCCGGCCCTTCAGCTGCTGGAGAGGCCAGTAGGGAAGGATGATGCCCTCTTGCCCCTAGGTCAGCCATTCAACCCCCACTATGTGAGGGGCTGACTGGGGGTGGGGAGCAGGAAAGAACATGAGTGATGTTTCTAATAGGGAAAAATGGGCAACGACGTATAGACCCATCATCATGGGACTGGCTAGTGACGTCCCTCCAAACAGAAGACCACACAGCAGCCCTTACAATGGTTGAGGCAGCTCAAGACTGAAAGAGAAGGTGCCCTCTTCAGAAAATATCTCACATGAAAGAAGTGACTATAGAACACGAACACGTAATCATATGATCTTCTTTGTGTAACATTTGAAAGGTAGCTATGTACATAGGTATATACACATGGGAAAGTTCTGGAAAGACAGACGAGAAACTTAAAGATGGCTACTTCCTGTGAAATTGGACAGGGGCAGAGAAAAACCCATTTTTCATTGTATATACTTTTGTACAGCTCGATTTTTTTAACCATGTTTCATGCTAATAAAAAAATCAAATCACACACACACACACACACACACACACACAAAGGTGAATCAACATTCTCTGCATATTTGGATTGCGAGAAGGAGGAGAGTTTTCTCAAGGAGCAGGGGAGAAAACACAAATGTCCTGAGGGGGCAGAAAAAAGGTTCTGGGGTTTGGGAGGAAAAACCACCTCGGGCCAGAGAGCTGAGGAAATTTCTAAGGCCACGGAAGAGGTGGTTTATCACTGAGCTAGAATTCTAAGCAGGTGGCGGCGGGCAAGAGTAGATGGCTGGGAAGGGAGCTTCAGGTGGAGGGGACATGTCAACCAAGGTTTGGAGGTAGGAATGGAGGAGTCTGCAGGGACTCGGTAGGGAGGCAGAGCGGGGTGGGGGTGAGGGTATGGAAGGCTCTGGGTGCCAGGTGAGGGGGTGGGGTGGCGGTGAGGTAGGGGTGGGGAAGGATGGAGGGGGGAAGCGTGACGAGACCTCGGGGTGGCAGATGGCCACTGAGCGCAGGGGCAGAGGAAGGCTGAGGCAGAGAGAAGTGAGGGGTCCTGACCCAGGGAGGTGGCACAGCAGTGGGGGATGGTGGACAACAGCCGGGTCCCCGCCCCCAACCCGGCTGGGAGTCTGGGGGGCACTCACTACCTCTGGGGATGGCAACTCTTCGGGGTTCTGGGAGTCCAGCGCTTGTGTCACCAGCACGTCTCCCAGGATGGCGCGAAGATGGCGGGCCATGACAGCCTGCTGCTCCAGCCCGCAGTGGTTCTCAAGGGACAGGATGACAGGGTATGGGGACAGCTGGAGAGGGAGAGGGGGCAGCAGCTCAGAGCCACTTCTCCGTCCCCCTCCCAGGCTCCCCCACTACACCTGGACCCTTAGCCCCTTCAGGACAGGCAGGCAAAGGCACACTGGGGGGCTGAGGAGGCGGAATGTGGGACATATTCTGGGGCCAGTGTGTCCATGAGGGAGACAGAGGGCAGATCTCCGGTCTCAGGGAAAGGGTGGTATGTCTGGGAAGCTGAGGGCAGCTGCAGAGATGGTTTTATTTTTTATTATTAAAAAAAATTTTTTTTAACGTTTATTTATTATTGAGAGACAGAGCGTGAACAGGGGAGGGGCAGAGAAAGAAGGAAACACAGAATCAGAAGTAGGCTCCAGGCTCTGAGCTGTCAGCACAGAGCCCAAGGTGGGGCTCGAACTCACAAACTGCAAGATCATGACCTGAGCCGACGTGGGACACTTAACTGACTGAGCCACCCAGGCGCCCCAAGATGGTTTTGTTTTATAAATGCCCTTTATATGTTAATGACATTGACCATGTTGTTTATATTACAAACTTTTCCCCCCACGCCAGTCTTTTTTTTTTTTTAATTTCTTTTTAGGTTTACTTTTTTTTAGTAACCTCTCTACCCAACATGGGGCTCGAATTCATGACCCTGAGATCAAGAGTTGCACGCTCTTCCCACTGAGCCAGGCAGGCACCCCCAAGCCCATCATTTTTGAGGGTAAGATCTGTGTATAGCTTGACAGAAGTTACAATTTTATGCAGATTCCATGCCCAGCTTCTCTGTCATGGCTTTCCCTTTGGGAGTTAGGATTAAAATGTCCTCTCTTGGGGCGCCTGGGTGGCTCAGTCGGTTAAGCGTCTGACTCCTGGTTTTGGCTCAGGTCATGATCTCATGGTTTGCGAATTTGAGCCCGGTGTTGGGCTCTGTGCTGCCCTGCGGAGCCTGGTTGGGATTTTCTCTCCCTCCCTCTCTCTCTGCCCCTGCCCCCTGCTTGTGCTCTTTCTCTCTCTCTCTCAAAATAAATTAAAAAAAAAAAAAAAAGGTCCTTTTTATTCCTAAAGTTTTCTGCTAGACATTTTGTGATTTTAACACATTTAATAAACATGAAAGTAGGGGAAGGGAGCCTCTCAGCTTTCTTCTACCCCACTGGCCAGCTGTCCCAGCAACACTTGGTGAGTGAGTGATTCTCTGGGCAAGGGGGTTCTTCTGGAAGGACTGAGGATGGCTGGGGTCATCGGGAAGGCTCTGGGGCTGGGCATGGGGGTCCTCGGAGCTCACAGTGAAGGCGTGGTCACGCACAGCCTGGACCACATCTCGGAAGAGGATCTTGGAGGTGAGGGTGTGGCCGTGGTAGATGACGGGCTCCCCTCCTGGCCCCTCCCAGCAGTCTAGCTCCACACAGCGGCACCCCTGCGCAAAGGCCCTGTGGATAGACAGACAGACAGGCAAGGTGTCCTGTGGGTGCCACAGGGCACAGCAACCGGCAGACCGAGCCAGGTAGGCGCCCCCCCTCCCCGCCGGAAACCCACGGTGAGATTCGAGCCCCATGTCACCCTCAAGCTGGGCTCCCAGATGTGTTCACCCCACCATCCCTGCTATGGTACCTAACATAGGCCTCGGTGCTGCTGGGCCCCCCAATCTGAGAGTCAGTCAGATAGGTATTGTGCGAGGAGGAGATGAAGTAGTGGGAGAGGGGCTGGTCCATGTCCTGGAACACACATGTGTGGGCTGGGTCCAGAGCAGCCCCTTCAGGTGACAACAGGTACATCATGAAGCCATCCAGTGTCATCAGCTCATGCTGCTTGGCTGCGGGGATGGGCAGAAGAGAATGTCAGGCCACAGGGAGGAGCCCCACATCTGGCCCCATGTGTTCCCAAAGCTCACTCTACTTAGTACTAATGAGCACCTATCTACAGACTGGACTCTACTCAAGCGATGCTACTGACTTCTTTGAAGTAATCTCTACACCCACCGTGGGGCTCGAAATCACAACCCCGAGATCGAGAGTGACATGTTCTACCGACTGAGCCAGCCCAGTGCCCCCTGAAGTCATGCCACTTCATCTTCAGCCAAACCCTGTGAGGACGGTGCACTACTATGCCATTTTACAGATGTGGCAACTGAGTCTCCAGGAGGCGAGGTAGCCTGCCCAAGATGGCACCCACTGCCAGTAATCGCAGCGCACGCTTAGCTAGAAGCCCAGACCTGTCAGATGCCAAGACAGGGCCGTGTTGACCCCCATCCTGTCTGTCAGACCGCCACCTGTCTCATTGAGCTCATAGGTGTGGATGAGCTGCTGGGCACGGGCCAGCGTGGCGCCATCCTCGCCCTGGTCCTCCAGGAACTCCAACAGCTCAGGGGCGCTCAGCACGCGGTCCTCGCCGGAGTACCGATGGAAGATCTCCTCCAACTCGGGGCGTTTCAGCAGCCGCCTCAGAAACTCCTCAATCTCAGCCCCCTCCAGCCGCTCATTGTTGGAGTGGTCGCACTCCTAGAAGGCAGTAGGGAGGAGCTCAGAGGAGCGGGGGGGGGGGGGGGGGGGGGGTGACACCCTGGGAAAACTGGCCTGCACGGACACCTCTGTCACCTACAATGCTAGGAAGGCAGATGTCCCCCATTTCACAGGTAGAGAAACCGGAAGCTATCGAGGCTCTGGGTGTTGCTCAAGCTCACACAGCTGGTAAATTACAGGGCTGGGATTCTAAGGAAGGTCGCTTGGGTTTAGTGCCTGTCCCTGTATGCCCATGACCTACCCCCTCAAAAATCCAGATGTGGGAGGAAAAGCAGTGGCCCAAGGGCAGGACGAGCCGTAATTCCCCCTCTCGTGCATGTACATTACCATTCTCACAATCACCAATTCACACCCAGGGTCAAAGGGCAGCAAATAAGTGCGACTGCACGTGGAGCAGTCCACATGGAGCTGTGGGCCCCCGTGTACAGGGGCCATGGCTCTTCTGTCTTTCAGGGTCTCAGGCTGGTCACATAGGCGTCTGCCACGTGCCCTGGCTGGGCCATCGATGCGGAGCCCACCCCCGTGCACCCCTGTCTGTGCTCCCACATGTGGGGTGTATCTGGTCACACGTGGAGGGGCCACATGGGCCACGGCGGAGGAGGATGCGCGTGTGTGCCTGTGAGCTGACTCCTACTTGCACTCCCATGTGCAAGCTGTGCGTGGTCACCTGTGCAAAGGCTGCCTGCAGACTCCGAGCAATGAAAACTATAGCTCTGCTGCTCCCTTTGGAGGTATGGGAGGGCCCTCCCAGCCCCGCGCCCCGCCCCTCCTCCAGCTCTGCCTGAGGGTGAGGAATGTTCTGGGCCGGTACTCCCATCCTGGCCCAGCCGCCTCAGGGGAGGGTAAAAGGCTAACTAGGCCCAGATGGGGCCTTCCCACAGGGAGAGGCCACTCTGTCCACAAAGGATGGTGACTCAAAGGTCAGAATGGGGGCAGGAGCCCACCTTGAAGAGGCGGTAGGCATACATGTCGTTCATGTCCACGTTGACCATTCTGAGCAGGCTCTTGATCTCCTTGAAGCTCATCTTACTGTCCTGGTTCGAGTCGGCCCGGTGCAGATAGGAGTGGATCCAGGTGTGGGTGCTCAGGAAATACCAGCAACAGCCTGGGCACCGCCCCCAGCCGACAGGTAACTGACAGGGTCGCCACCACTGCCTGGCTCTGGGGACTCCCGGGTCTAGGGGCTGTACTTCCCCTCAGCCTGGGGACTCCCTCCCTACACGGGGCCAGGACCGAGCTTCCCAGAGACGGAGGCGGCGTCACCAGCCTCTGTTCTGAAGACTAGGGGCCCTGGGCTCAGCCCGCGGGGTCCTCAGACACGTCCCCCCCACCTCCCCCACGCCCGGCCCCCTGGGCAGGATATTGATCGAGGCGCTCGCGCTGGCTCATGGCGTCGAGGCGCGCGCGCAGCTTGGCCAGACCGCGCACCCAGCGCTGCGCCTCCTCCGGGGTGGCCGCCGCCAGGTCCAGGTTCTTGCGGCGGCCCTTGAAGGCGATGGTGAGGCAGCGCGCCGGCGGGAAGGCGCCCCCGAAGCGTCGCAGGCCCTCGGACTGGTGGCCCTCGCGGACCGCCTCGATGTGCTGCACGAAGACTGCGGGAGGGCGAGGAAGGGGAGGGGGTGGGGAGGACGGGGCACGCGCAGCCGGGTCAGGGCGGCGGGACCCGGCCGCTGTCCCCAGCCCGCCCCGCGGCCGCGCGCCCCGGCTCACAGATGTGCTGCGACGGCGCGCGCGGGATGCGCCGCTGGAACCACACGCTCAGGCCGTCCTCCTGCAGCCGGTACAGCCGCTCCTTGTGCCACGTCCGTGAGCGGATCTTGCAGAGCCGGGAGCCCCGCAGCATGGCGCGCACGTCCTCGTCCTCCGTCAGGCCTGCGCGGGAGAGAGGCCGGAGGACGTCGGGGCCCGGCCTCGCCCTCGCTCCCTCCACCCTCGTCCCGGCTGGCAGCCGGCCTGCCTTCCTGCGCCTGGAGCCTTGCAAGTCCTCACAGGCCCCTCTTCCTCTCCTTAGCGTAACTCGTCCCCAGTGGTGGGTTTGGCTATAGTCTCTTCCTCCCCAGGAACTCGCTGGCTTGGTGTGTCCCACCCAGCCACCCTGGGGAGGGTGCCCCTACCTCCACCAAGCAGCTGCCTCCGGAGGCCCTCAGAGCAGAGCAAGCCCTCAGGCAGCGCCTGGGACTCAGGCCTCCCTAAAGGTCACCCTTTCTGCCACTCCCTTCCATCCGGGCCTCCAGACTTCAAGACCAGAATCTGCCACCAGCAACCTTTTCCCTTGACATGAAACCCTGACCATCAAAAAGGTAGTCTCACTATCTAACCCAGATCTCTCTTGCTGCCACCCAAGCTGCTCACCTCTGCTGTCCCCCCAAGACCAGGGAGGACAGCAGAGGCCACCCTGGCTCCACGGTCATAGGCCAAGGACTCCAGGACCAGCCCTGCCCTGCCCAGCCTGCAGCCTCTTTGCATCCATCCTCTTTGTGTCCAGCTGAAAGCATGGTCTGTGCCACTTGGTAGTCCCCCTCGCCCAGCCATTGTCCCAATCCCACGTAACCCTGCACGTGCTCTCCACAGTGTCCGCTTTCCTTAATAAGAAGAAATGCTTACAGAACATGTATTGCACGCCTGCCCCAACTCATGCATTCACTCGGGAGAAAACAAGTATAGAGAAGTTTAAGTGACTTGCCAGAATTCCAAGGCTACGAAGGAAGGGGTGGAAGCAGGCCTCGAACCCTGGAGGTCAAGTTCCAGCACCTTTGCCCATGGCCACGACACTGAATCCCTCTGCTTCTGTGTCCCTTCTCCTTGCTATCATGGGCACCGGGGATGGGGGGAGCAGAACTCAAATTCAAGGGTCCAGGGAGGCAAATCCCACCTCTGTCACTTCCGAGTTACACAGCCTGGGTGGCAGTAACCTGAGACTGCTCTAAGCCTCATGTTCTCTGTGCACAGAATGAAGGCCACAGTAGTACCTCCTGAAAAATCCAAACTTCAGTCAAGATGCTGCCCTGCTCTGATTTGTCTCATTAGAGGTCAATACCAAGGGTTTATGAGCCAGGGGACAACAGAAAGAGTGGGAATCCGGCATACTGGAAGGAGGAGGGCAGCCAGGAATGGATGAGGGCCCAGAGTTTCCAGAGAACAGGAAGCTGGATTTCTATGGGAAGCCTCCAGATTTTTCAGTGCTGGCAACCAAATCAAATTGAAACAAAAAAACCCCTAAAACACCACGGTATGGGCCAAATGAACAGGACAGTGGGCCTCTCTTCCTCCCTTTATTTTATTTTAATTTTTTTAACATTTATTTATTTTTGAGAGACAGAGCATGAGTGGGGGAGGGGCAGAGAGAGGTGGGTACACAGAATCCAAAGCAGGCTCCAGGCCCTGAGCTGTCAGCACAGAGCCTGACATGGGGCTCGAACCCGCAAACCACGAGATCATGACCTGAGCCGAAGTCGGACGCTCAACCAACTGAGCCACCTAGGCGCCCCCCTCCCTTTATCTTATCAAGTCCCCAATACTGGCTTTGGCTCTAGGCTTTGTGGCACCAAGACCCCTGCTTGTTGTAAACTCTGGCCTGTGGAACCAAGTCTACATCCCAGGACATTCCTCTCTCATTCTCTTGGAACCTTTGTAGGATCCTTCTTGCTTCTCTTCCTCACACAGGAGTCCTTCAGGGACCAGCTCAGACACCATCTCCTCCAGGGAGCCTTCCTTGGTTTGTCCTCAAATGGGAATTCTCCCTCCCTGATCACCAACAACACTTTTTACTTTAACTAAAACAAACACCCCACCTAAATTGTAATTTCGGTCAACTTTAATAAACCCAAGAACAGGGATGAAGTCTCATATCTGCACTACAGTGCTCATCCCAGAGCCAGACTCACAGCCAGTGTTTTGATAGGGGAGGCAGATGTACCAGCAATTGGGGGAACTAAATTTATTCTGCCCCCTGCCCTACCCTATCTGTCCTTTCCTTATGGGCCAGGGTTTCTGAACCCTGGCTGTGATCAGAATCAGCTGGAGGAGTTTGCAAAACCCACAGCCCAGAGATTCTTGTCTGGCAGGTGTGGGTTGGACTTGGGTATCTATGTTTAAAAACCTATCCTGTGACTTTGAGGGTGACTATGACTGAGAATCACGGCCTCAGGGCCAGGAGGAGAAACCTACCATCCAGAGGAGCCTATAGTCCCCCCTTGGGTTAGCCTGTGGCCCTAATGGCTCTCGGGATTTAGACGAGCCCCCTGGGTCAGTGCCCATTTGGTGCCCCCTAGCTAGGAAAGCTTGTCCTTTCCAGACAAGGAGCTAGAATGTGGCAGGCACCAAGCCAAGAGACTCACCAGACCCTCAGCCCCCTACACCCACATCTGGGCAGCTTCTGAATTCCTTCAGCCTGAGAAGCAATGGGCTGGGGGGCAGGACATTCAGCAGAACCTGTAATGCCACAGCAACCAAGCCTGCCCCTCCTCTACCTCCTCTCAGTGGGAGAGGAACCCCTATTCCCCTGACAACCAGGCTCTGCAGCTGGGGCCACCTCCCCTGACCCCGCCATCCCTCTGATGCCAAGCCCATAGTTGGGGAGGGTGGGGAGAAGGGGGACTGGTGAATGACTAAGGCCGGAAATGGAGGTGAGTCACTGAGGGCCTGCTTTGTCCTGAGTCTTCCGCAAACAAAACATCGCGACGGGGAGCCTGAACTTCTGATCAGCCCTCCACTGGGACAGGTTCCCACGTTGAGAGGGCCCTTGCTCCTGACCTTCCTCCCCGGCTCCTCAGGAGCCTGTTGGGGGAAAGGGTGACGTTCCAGTCTGCCTGCCCAACTGGCACTGGCCCCTGGACCACACTGCTCCTTGGACCACACCGCCTCCGCCGCCCCCACATCCAGTGGAAAAGCCAAACAGAATGGGAGTTCAATGCCAGGCCAAGCCAGGTGCTGAGTCCCTGGGTAGGTGACATTATTTCCCCATTGCTTGAGCTTCTGACCCCTGAGAGAGTGAGAAGATTAGGGTGCCAGACAGGAAGGGCAGGACCAACGGAGGTAAGGGGGTGAGGTCAGGCCTCGGGCAGTGAAGCTAGGAGGCACCTGGCTCTTTGCCCAGGCACCCACTAAACATTTATAGGTCCTGCCAGGCCCCAAACACACAGATGTTTCCTCAACCTCATTCCTACCTGCTTGGAGCAGGTGTGCATCCTGTCTGCCTCTTGTGGTTTCCGTGGGTTATCTATCTAAACATCTCTGCCTTGGGCGCCTGGGTGGCGCAGTCGGTTAAGCGTCCGACTTCAGCCAGGTCACGATCTCGCGGTCCGTGAGTTCGAGCCCCGCGTCAGGCTCTGGGCTGATGGCTCAGAGCCTGGAGCCTGTTTCCGATTCTGTGTCTCCCTCTCTCTCTGCCCCTCCCCTGTTCATGCTCTGTCTCTCTGTGTCCCAAAAATAAATAAACGTTGGAAAAAAAAATTAAAAATAAATAAATAAATAAATAAATAAATAAATAAACATCTCTGCCTTGAACCTGGAGCTGGGCTGGGCCAGTGCTGTGGCCACCTTGACTGAACAGATGGAGTAATAATCATGAAATAACAGCACTAAAAATGATGGACAACAGTCAAAAGATAGAAGCAACCCAGAAGTCCATCAACAGATGAATGGATAAGCAAAATGTGGTACAGACAGTAGAATATTATTCGGCCATAGAAAGGGGGAAATCTGGTCTCACCCTGCAGCCGTAAAAGGACAGTATATGATTCCACTTATATGTGGTACCTAGAGTAGCCAAATTCATAGAAATGGATTATATGTCACATATCCTTCAATAAAAAAAAAAAATTCAGAGACAGAACGTAATTAGAGGTTACTAAGGCCTAGGGGAAGGGAAGAGGGGGGAAATTACTGGTTAACGGCTAGAGTTTTTGTTTAGGGTAATGGAAACATTTTGGAACTAGCCCAACACTGTGAATGCATAACATTGCGAATATAATTAATGCCACTGAATTAGCCACTTCAAAATGGTCAAAGTGGCCAACTTTATTATATATTTTTTGCCACGGTTAAAAAAAAAATAACAACGCGATATGCCAGAAACCATTGTATACTTTGAAGGGGTGAATTGTATGATATGTGAATTAATATCTCAATAAAGCTGTTCAAGGGGCACAGAGCAGTTAACTTATCCAGGGTCCTGGGGCGGCAGGTGGTGGAACCAGGATAGATTGAGAGTTGGGGGGTACCTAACCCCCTGAAGGGCTGTGTGTGGCTGGAATGAGCCAATGCACATGGTGCACTCAGTTTGGGGCCCGGCCTACAGTAGGCACTCGATAAATTATAATAAAGGAAAGCGAGGCAGTGGCCCTGGAGGCAAGAGGGAGCCAGGTATTCCCATAAGTCTGTCCTTGTCAGTCTCATGGCCTCCAGATGGGCCCTTCTCCAGCCTCGTTCAGTGTTGTCAGTGGGGCTCAGACACCTTCTCTAGGCCAACCGCTCATCTCAGCCCTCAGAGACGGGCCACGGGGAGGTGAGGAATGGACAGGCCCAGTGTCCCAACTATCACCTTCAGCCCGGGCGGTTTGGTCTGTGTGTGGTCTGAGGCCTGAACAGTTCTGGGTCAGCGGCCAAGGTCGAGGGCGGGAAACTGTCTCAGTGGCAGAGCTGGAAGGGGCCATGGGAAAGTCAAGTCCATCTCTGATCCTTAATGTCCCTTTTTCATAGATGGGCCACTGGAATTATGAGAGGGTAAGCTGGGTATGCGGACAGGGTAAGTTGTGTATGCGGACAACAGTGTGGGTTACCCAAGGCAAGGGGGGATGCAGGGGCAGTGCAGTGGGTGGGCAGGGGCCAGGGCAGACCAGCAGTGGGGGTGAGGATGGGGCTGCTGTGTGGCTACAGCGTGTGTAGACAAGAGGGGTAATAGGTAGGCAGCAGGGTGTGAAAAGGGTAGGTCTGCAGCAAAGGTGTGTGTGTAGGTTAGTGTGTGCATATAGGGTGTGTGGGTGTGTGCATGTGTGTGTGTGTGTGTGTACGCGTGCTTGCTCCAGTGCACACACGGGAAGGGTACGCGGGGCTCCAGCAGGAATGTGAGACATGCAGGGAACAGCAAAGGCTGACAGCTTCATGCCAAGTGGGGGAGGAGAGGAAGAGAAGCTTTTCCTGGTGGCTCTGGGAGGGAGTATCCAAGGCGAGGGGTCCCAAACACCTTCCTGCCCTAATCCTCTGGCCAGCAGGCAGCCCCAGCTCTTCAGGTATCAAGTGTGTCCCCCTGGCCTGGGCTGGCTGCCACACCTGGGGCCAGAGCCCGGTGGAGCTCAGCGCCAGAGTCCATAACATTCCTGGGAGAGTCAACAAAGTCAGGAAAGGCAGGCAGTGCTTCCCCAGTCCCTGGCTAGACGCAGTGCGACAAAGGTGGCGGCACCCTTCCCGGCAAGGCCAGAATGAGCATGAAGCCCATTTGGGGGCAGAGGTCGTAGGAGGGGGCACAGCATGCCCCCGGCTCAGACAGAACGGCCAGGGGCCCAGGCCCCACCCCCACCCCCCGCCAGGCCAGGCACCTGCCAGGACCCCCAGCTGCCAGATCCACCCACGGCAGCCCCACTCACCCTGCAGAAGACGTCCTGGGCAGGCCATGGGGAGAGCCCTCTGGCCCCTGTGGCAATCAGTGGTGCGTGCAGGCTGGGGAGGAAAGGGAGCAGGATTCTGCCCACTCAGCGCTCTGCTTGCTGGGAGGATTAGGGGCAGGGCGGGGCATCAGGGGCACAGGCACAGACAGGGGCTCTGGGGAGACAGGGTTGTCAAGATAAAATTCAGGGTGCCCAGTTACATTCGAATTTCAGATAAACAACGAGTCATGTTTCAGTATAAGTTTGTCCCAAATCATTTGTTTGTTTATTTGGAATTCACATTTAACGGAGCATCCTGTATTTTATTTGGCAAGCCTATGAGGACACCTCTAGAGGCTGGCAGGGCCTCTGTGGGGGATGGGAGTAGCAGGCCATCTCCAGGCATCAATCCCTCACTCATTCATTCACTTAGACTCTGTGCCAGGCGCCTGGGTTCAAATCCTCTCGCAGCTACTTCCCAGCTTTGAACTTCTCTGAAACTCAGTTTCTCACTTGTAAAATGAGGCTAAAGGTACCACAAACCTCAGACAATTGTGGGCATTACATGAGCTAATATGTGAAAAGCGCGCTCGGCATAGTGTTATAAAGGTGTTAATTAGTATTCATTAATTCTGGCAGTAAAGAGCCACCATCGAAAACTAGGCTTTGGCGGCTGCCTCTCAGCCCTGTGGGCCTTGGCTGGTGACTTCACCCTCTCCACCGGGTCTGCACCAGTGAGGACAGCTGCAACACCTTTCCCCCTCCTCCCACCCTCCGAGGTGCCAAGGATTAAGTAGGTTCTGGACTGATGCAAGCTCAGCACTATGTCTGGCCTCACTGAACTCAAGCTCTCTCCAGCTATTCTCTGGCTTCCTGGGGACAGACTAAGCTCGCAGCACCCCCGAGGGGGGGAAGGGACAGGAGAAGGACCCCAGGTTCCACAGATGATTCGCACTCAGTGTGGGAGTGGTGTTCCCCCCAGGATGGCCTGAAAAGCCCTTTCTTTTCCTTGGGCCTCTTGGAGCCTTCGACCTCCAGGCCACTCCCTGCCCCGGTCTCTTGAGGGGACCTGAAATAAAATCTGTTCTCTGTTAGCCTAAGGGGTGTGGCCACAGGGGGCCATCCTGGGAGGAGCTGGGGTTGCTGTGGGAGGGGAAGCTACCTAGGTGCTGGGCCTAGGCCTTGATGGCCGAAGGGCCAGGCCCCAGGACACCTGGGTGTGGTCTCCACCCTGTCCCTGGAGTCAGTAAGGCCCAGGGAAGCTGCATTCCCCAGAAACTGGACATTCCTTTCTTGGCAGTCACTCAGCAGGACAGGGCAGTGGTGGGACGGGAGGACGGCCCAGGTGACATTCTGACACCCACATAGTTCCTGATGGTGTCACGGTGGGGGATGCCGTGAGCTCCCGTGCCGCTTTACTCAGCCAGTGAGCGCTGAGTCCCGGGCTCGGCGGTAATGATTTGTCTTCAAGTGTCTCTTGCTACTAAACTGTGTGCTCCCCGAGGGCTGAGCGCTGTGCTATTCATCTCTGGCGCCCTGGCCCCTGGCACAGCGCCCATGGCACACTGATAGGGCTAAGCAGATATGTGTGGAATGAAGAAGCAGGCAGGTATGCAGGGGCATCACCCCAGCCCTCCCAGCAGCCACAGCCCCTGCGGTGGCTGACTCCTGGAACTGCTTCTCTGGCCCAATGCCAGCCCTGGATGTCTCGGTGGCACCTCACCTCCCCACGGCCACCCTCCTCTCCCCAAGGCACCGCTGCTCCTCAGCCCAAAGAATGACACTGCCATTCACCGGAGACACCTTTCAGATCCCACCGACTGCAGAGTCCAGCCCAGTCCACCCCCTAGGTGGTTCTGGAATCACATTCGGGCTGCACCGGCCCAAGTCTGAGCACCACCATGGCTTGACCAACTGATTCCCCAGCCTTCCTCCTCTGGGTCTCCCCGATTCACCCCTACCTATGTACAACATGCCCCTGCTCTGCACAAGCCCTTCCTCCTGCCTGAGGCCCTCTGGGTGCTCCTACTGGCCTTTTAAGGAGGGGCCTTGAGGACACGGCCCCCACCTGCCTCTCCCCTGGGCCTCCCTCCAATCTCCCTCCGGCTCTGGGGTGCCGCCGGGGCTCTCGCTGGCTCCCCAGCATCTGACTTCCCTCTCCCTTCCTAGCCTTATTTCTTTGCTTCATTGTCTGACCTCCTTGCCGAAGGGCCAGAACTGTGTCTATCTTGTTTGTTGCTGAATTCCAGGACAGAGCATACCGTAGGCACCCAATAAATGTCTGCTGAATGCATGAATGATTGGACAGGAGGGCAAAGATCACGTGTCTTAGTCTCCTTAAGGAGAGTGTCAGGCTGTCTCAGACATAGTCAATGCTCTCAATCAATTCCGATCGAATGAGTGACAGGAGGTAGAGTAAAAACAAGTGGGGGCAGTATCTAAGAGAAGGCAAGACGGGCAACTGGCACCCCTGATTCACACTGATCTCTTGGGCAGCCCTGCCCTGTTCCCCCAGCCCCACACCCCACCTCTCCATCATTAACTATTTACTAACAGCCCTTCCAACACGCCACTTCAGTTTCATGGTGCTTTACATTTTTATAAAATACACACACACACCTCATTCAAGCCACTCAACCAGCCAGTCGGTCACACTTTGCTCAGACTCTGAGAGGGTCGCAGGGGCAGCGTGGCTGGGCACAGCCACCATGCCAGCCTTTGCCCTTAGCAAGCTGTGGGGTCATTGGCAAATTCTTCGCCTTCTCCGAATTGGTTTTCTCATCTGTGAAAGGGGAATTATACCGGGTACCTCTCAGGAGGGTGAGGAAAATTGAATGATGCCACCGATGTAACTACCCGGGGCCAGGCCAGTCTCTGGGAGATGCTTAATAAGCCACAGTTACATTTCTTCCCTGCAGTGACTTCCCCCAAACCTGAGCCGGGAACTCTGCCCTTCTGACTCCAAGGGCAGTCTTCTCACCAGTTAGACCAGTCCTACCAGTGCTATGTGGCTGCTGCAACCCCTGTGGGGGCTGCAGGGTTGGAGGGCTGGCTTGAGAGGCCGGCCTCCTCCACAGCTCTCCTGCCTTCCTAAGGGCGGCCAAGAACCCGGGATGCCCGGGGGCGCCCGCAGACCCGAGACGGCATAGGGTGTTGGGGAGGCGAGTGAGGGACACCCCGAGCCTGTCTCTCCCACTCTATTCACCAGGTCCTCAGGACCCCCCCGATCCGCGCCCAAACGCCCATTCCGGCACGCCCCGCGGGCGCCTCCTGGTGGGAAGCAAAGGCCACCCGGGCGCCTCGCTCTTCCCGGGAACGTCGGGTGACCCCAGGTATGACCACCCCCCCTCGCCGGAACCGTGCTGGCATTCCAACCCTCGCCCGGCTCCACACAGCCCCTCGCAGCTGGGAAACCCGCGACGGCTCGCCCGCACCCCCCCCCCCCCGACGGACCTCTGGGCAGTCGGCGCCCACCCGAGCCGCCCCCGCCGGTCACTGACCCATCTTCTTCAGCGCCCGCAGCCCGGGCCTCTTGGTGTCGCCGTCCGGGGGTGAGAGCAGGAGGGGCGCCGCGACCTGGGCCGCCACCGGGGGCTCCTCGGGCCGCCGGCGGCAGCTCCTCCAGCGGCCGCACAGCATGGCTCGGTGGGGCCGGGGCCGGGCCCGAGGTCTGCGCGCGGGGACAGGGCAGCGGGGGGCGCCGCTCCGGCCCGGCCCCGGCTCTGCGCGAGGTCCCGAGCGGAGAAACTTAGCGGCGCCGGGAGGGAGTCGGGGGGAGGAGGTGTCGGGAGCAGGGAAAGAGGGAGGGACGAGGTCGCGAGAAGGAGGGACGGGGAGGGAGGGGGCGGAGCCGAGGACGGCGCGGGGGAGGCGTGGGGCGGTGGCGGGGAGCTGGGTGGCGACCCCAGGCCGGGAGGTGCCCCTTTGCGAGGTGTGGGAAGGGAAGGGGGCCGGCTCGCGTCCCCTCTCCCTGGCCGAGCCCCCGGCTCTTGAGTCCGCCTCCCCATTCTCCTCCCAAATCCTCGGATCCCGGCCGCACAGATGACGGGAGCCCCTGTTGGGGGGAGGGGGCGGCGGAGGAGGCGAGGATTGCTTTCTGGCACACTCTCCGTTCTCTGCACCCTGACTCGATGTGGACTCAGGACCCCTCCCTCTTCACCTTCCCCTTCCCCGTCCCGCAGGAGGCCTCAGAAGGGAGCCAGACTGGGGGCCAAATCTCCGGGGCGGCTCGTCCTGGGCCAAGGGTCCTCGGACCGGCCTGGAAAGCCGAGAGAACCCCAAGAGCTGAGCCAAGCAGTAGGGCAGCCCCAACTGGAGGGGTTGGGGGTAGGAAGAGCGGGAGGTGGTGGTTGGGGGTAGGAAGGCTCTGGCTGTGATGTCATTGGATTAACCCTCTCGGCATCAGGTGCCAGCCCCTCGGTCTCAAAGCTGACTGGTCTGGGGGAGATGGGGTGGCACTAAGTCATTAGAATCCCCGGCAGAACTCCGGTTCTGGGTTCGAGGTTTGGAAGCATTAGCGTCCCAGTGGGCGTTCGATTGCCCCGGACGGCCGCCGCACCCTGTGTAGATGTCCGTGACATCAATCCGTGGGTGAGCGTCGAGTGTGGGTCCTGGTGACCGTTTCATGTGTTCACTTACTATATGTGAAACCATCAGAATATTTGTACTCGAAGGGTGGGATGGCAGGAGACTAATCATTTTAGCGTTGTCTGCCGCAATTACCCTAAATTGGGTGCGGAGAGCCGGGCGCACACCGCCACTCGGCGGCGGCCAAGAGCGTGGCATCTCAAAGAGAAAGCTTAGTTTCTCAGGACCTAGATTTGCCACCTACTTGCTCTAGCCCATTCTCAGATATCCTCGACCCAGAGATCTGGCATACTGGTTTGGATACCCACCCCTGTCTGGATATTCTTTCTGTACTTTTGATCCTGCAATTCCTTCCTTCAGGAACTACCTTTCTCATTCTTCTCCTGGTTTACAATTACGTGTTCCAAAACTCTGCTCCAATGTCCCTCCTCCAGAACCCCTCCAGAACCCGCTCTTCCTCCAGGACATAACTCCTTTTTTTTTTTTTTTTTTTTATCCCCAGCGCCTGGCGGGGCGGGGGGGGGAGGGCGGGTCTAAGGAGCTGAATTGGGTTGTTCAGATTTGCAGGACCTGGGTTCGGAGGACAGACGCAGGTTTCCACCAGGGGGCGCGAGGACTCCGCGCTATTTTACTACGTCCACCAGGTGGCGCTGCCTCCCGCCTCTGGTCCTCCAAGGTTGGGGAGCCGGCCGGCGGATTCGCCTCTACTGATTGGGAGAGCCACAGCTAAACTATTTACATAACCTTGAAAGGGCCATGCTGAGTGGTTGAGGTAAAGAAGCAGAAGCTGAAACGAGCCCTCTCATTGGCCTAAATTTCCCCCCTGCGTCCACATCCCGGTCAGATTGGGCCCAGAGGTCAGTCGGAAGCCTCCGGCTAGTGGCGAGACCGGGACCTTAGTCCGCGTATTAGGCGCTGCAGGGTGAGTGCCGGATGGCCGGGTGGCTGGGGTGGGGGACTCCAGGGCAGAAGGAGTGGAGGACCAAGGTGGGAGAGTGTTGGCCCCGCCCTGACTCCTCTTGGCTTGCCCATTCTCCGGTCTAGGAGTTGGAAATGTGCGTCTAGAGAGGGACAGCGGCTCTTGGCACCTGCCTCCACCCACCCACCGAGGTCCTATCCGCCCGCCTTGGCCCCCACCCGTGCTGCCCTGGGGTAGGAAAAGGAGTCTCAGCTGCAGCTTCTGACCTCCCGGGGCACCTGACTCGGGTGTAGAGCTTAGTTTTCCCCTCTGGAAAGTGGACCAGTGGCTTACAGAGGTGTGTGCCAGGGTGGACCGTGGAGGTCTGCTCATACGGAAGCTTGTTCTTGTAGAGTCGCTCAAAAGTAGGTCCCCAAGGTTCAGAGGCGCGCGGTATGGGTACCGAGAATGAAAACCCAGAACCGGACTGCCAGAAACAGTTCCAGGCCGCAGTCAGTGTCATTCAGAACCTGCCTAAGAATGGTGAGGGCGCTGGGACCTGCACTTGGGGGTCAAGAAGATTGGGGTTTGCCTGGGGTTTCCCAGGAGGCTCTGATCCTTGCAGTTTTTGCCGATAAGTACCTGCCTGGGCTGCCCTGGGGATCTCCTCTGCCTCCTGTCCCAGTCCAGCTGAGTGGGACCCCTCACCATCTCTGTCCATTCCAAGGGTGGGTGGTTCTCCCCCCATTTCCACTCTCTTGGAGCTGGGGGTGATGCTCTGCCTTCCACTTCCCCACCCCCTGCCCAGGCTCTTACCGCCCCTCCTATGAAGAGATGCTGAGATTCTATAGCTACTACAAGCAAGCTACCATGGGGCCCTGCCTCGTCCCCCGGCCTGGGTTCTGGGACCCAATAGGACGATATAAGTGGTGAGCCCCCTACCCACCGGGCAAA
This sequence comes from Leopardus geoffroyi, assembly GCF_018350155.1. Taxonomy (NCBI): domain Eukaryota; kingdom Metazoa; phylum Chordata; class Mammalia; order Carnivora; family Felidae; genus Leopardus; species Leopardus geoffroyi. The sequence goes on from NC_059330.1 coordinate 43,223,058, forward strand.
CAAGCCTCAGCTGTCAACTAGCCTCTCACAGCACTCTGCCCCCCAGGGATGCCTGGAACAGCCTGGGCAAGATGAGCAGGGAGGAGGCCATGTCTGCCTACATCACTGAGATGAAGCTGGTGGCACAGAAGGTAGGGAGAGGCTGCAGGCTTCTTTCTGTCCCCAAGGTCCCAGCTAGGTGGCCTATCTTCTACCCTTCCAGGGCTGACCCCCATTAGGTTTCCTGCACATTGACACCCCTGTGGGAATTACTACCTACATGCCATCTCTCTAACCCTGCTTGTCTCTGGTCCCTGACTGGGCACAGGATGGAGGGGACCCAGTTCAAGTGGGATAGGAGGACAGTGGTAGGAGGGGCAGGCCCCTCTCCAACAGACACCCTGCCCCACAGGTGATCGACACGGTGCCCCTGGGCGAGGTGGCAGAGGACATGTTTGCTTACTTCGAGCCCCTGTACCAGGTGATCCCTGATATGCCGAGGCCCCCGGAAACCTTCCTGAGAAGGGTCACAGGTCAGGCCCCCAGGTTGGGAGCTCCACAAGTGCTGAGTGAACTTTCTTAGGTCCAGGCGGAGGGGGCTGCTCAGGTGGAGGGGGATTTGGGGGTAGAGGGCTCCAGGTGATGTTCCTGTAGACACTCCAACCAGTGCCCCTGATGGAGTGGGTCTCAGGCAGAGCCCATGGCTCATGAGGAGCAGGGGCTGATCTCACTGGGAAGCTCCAGCCTCTTCCCAGCCCCACCTCTGGGTGCCGTGTCTCAGCAGGTTGGAAAGAGCAGGCACTGAATGGAGATGCCAGGGCTGCCCCAGAGCTTCCCTGCCCCCCCAGGGAACCAGCACTCCCAAATCCAGGTCAGTGCCTGGGGGGAGGGACAGACAGCCAAAGCCAGAGGGTGGGTGGGGAGCTTCCAGTGGGGTGGGTAAGGGGAGAAGGCTGGATGGCACACCTCATTCATGCCCACAGACACTGAGACCTCCTGTGCTTGCAAAGGCCAGGGGGCAGGTTCTGGGACTCTGGTTCCAGGACCTCACTTCTGGGACCCATCTATGCCTCCCATGACAGTATCTCTCGTGTTCCCAGAGCAGGTGCCTTTACTCCTTGAACACCCCCTCGCCTTTTTCCATAGCCCCCGTCTTGTCACCAGTGTCACCTATCCCCTCCCCAGAGTCCCAGCCACCTAGGGACCTGGACTCCGAGGTTTTCTGTGATTCCCTGGAGCAGCTGGAACCTGAGCTGGTGAGACTACCCCTCATTCCCTGCCTTCCCCACCCCACCGTGCCCTGGCTGCCCTACTCCCACCTTTGGATCTTGTGACTCCTCTCAGCAGGTCTGGACAGAGCAGAAGGGAGCCCCTGGAGGAGAGCCTGACACCAGAAACAGCTCCCCGCTCCCCGCAGAGAAAGGTGAGCCCTCGTCTGACGCTTCACCCGCTTCCGCCATTCCCTGTGATTCTGGTGCCCCCAGGCTTTCCCCTGACTGCCCTCTTGGGGCAGAGGTGAAAGTCCAGCACCGGGCACTTGCCAGACAGCCAGACACCAGCCTGGATGGGCAAAGTCCCTGCCCGGCCCCATCTTTGTAGGCCTCCCATTAGGGACTGTCAAAGGACAATGATTTCGGTCCAACCCCCTTCTAGGATTTCCGTACGTGCCGTGTCCCTTAAGGGCACTTTCATAAATATGATCTCCTTTATTCCTCTGAGTAAGCAGCCCTGTGAAGGCAATGACATTTCCCCCTAACTTTCAGGAGACAAAAATGAGGCTCAGAGAAGCTTCTGACTTGGCCAAAGTCACACAGCTGAGTGGCGGTGCTGGGATTCAAACCCCTGGCAGCCCATTACTCAGCCACATGGATGGATTTTATAGAAATCACAGTTGGTACAAGGGATCGCCCTCTATCTACTATTACTTTTGCCCAGACCTGCCCCAGCCTGTCACCACCCTGTCCCTAGCTGAGTTGCCTCCTGAGTCCCCTTCCCTGTGTGTCTGTGCTCTGCAGAGGGCAGCCCGCTGGGGCCCCAGGAATTGGACACGTGGCTGGTGGGGACAGTTCGGGCGCTGCAGGAGAGCATGCGGGATGTCCAGGGTAGACTGCAGAACCTGGAGAGCCTGCCCAGCGTCGTGGAGCAGGTGAGCCGCTCCCAGGGCCCAGGGGAAGATAGAGGCAGAACTCCAAGGCTCTCTGTTCTGGGCTCCTCGTGGAGCCACTTCTGTCTTTCGTCCTAACTCCCCACCTGCCCACACCTCTGCCTTCTTCAGAGTGGTGTGGTTCTCGTTGCAGGCAGGGCAGTCAGGGGGACTGAAGTGCTTCCACCCTGGAAGGGAGAATGGGGGAGGCCCTCCTTTCCTGCTCTTGCCGGAATAGAAACTGAACATGAGCACTAATTCCAACAGTTTGGAAGGCCAGGACGTGCCTGCTCTTTGCACTGGGGCTGGAGGGGCCCTGTTGCCAGATTTAGGGTTTGCTCCCAAGTGACTCAGCCCTCGTGCCCCTCCCTCCCTCCCCTCTACTCCTAGATCTGCTTGGCCCTCACACCTCTGCTCCTGAGCTCCTGCAGCATCAGTCGCTGCCACCAGTCTCTGAGCCCCAACTGAGTGCCAAACAAACGCGTACTTCATTATCTCATTTAATCCGCACAGCCCTAGGAACTAGTTTTGCTTTTCATTTCCCTTTTCCAGAAGAGGAAACCAAGTGTCTGAGAGGCTGGGTAATTCACCTGAGGGTACACAGCCCAGAGGAACCTCACAGAGCTGCTGTGAGGCTTAGATGAGGCAATGTCCACCGCACTTCTCCAATTACTATTATTATTATTCACATCCAGTGACGGAGCTGAGAGCAGCCTCAGGTCTGTCTCCCTCCAAAGCTGGGACTCCCCATTGACGGAGTAGGTCTGTTCTTGAGAAGCCTGGGGTGGTGGGGGCAGGAAACGGCTAAATTGCTGGACGTGGGGGATCACCTGGGTGACCCTAAATCCCCTTGACACAGTGGATGTCAGCCAGGGTGGCAGGAATTTCCTCAGACCCATCTTTCAACGCCCACCCCCGCAAGGCTTTATTTATTTATTTTATTTCTAACTCATTTTATATGCTGAAGATTGTGATTTCCACCCTGAAATAGCTGGTTTTCCATCTCTAAAAATAAGAACATTCCACTACCTAGCCCGAGAGGACATTTTAGCACACACTTCATATCGTCACATCCCCAATCCAAATCGAAATCTCCCCAGCTGTCCCAAAATTGCCTTTTCCAGCTGCTCTGTCTGTCCAGTCCAGGCACATGTGCTGCATGTGGCTTCTCCGTCCTTTAAGACTCCTTTAATCTAGACCGGTGCTTTCTCCTTGCTACTGACTTACTGAGACTGGGCCAGTGGTCCAGGAGAAGGTTCCCTTCAGGTCTCTCTGATTACATCCTCCTGGCTCATTTACATGACCAGATCATGTCACATGTGATGCTCTGCACATCAGGGGACACATATCTGGATGTCCCACAGCTAATGATTCTAGCACGGACCACTGGCGTGGATGAAGGAGGAGTGCCGGTCCGATCTCACTACTGTTAAGTCGTGTTTTCCTCTTGCCAGCCAGGGCATGTCCTGCTCCCCTGACCCCATTTGCCACGTGATTTTTGACCATTTATGGATAAGCCCTGCCTCGATCGATAATTTATTTGGAAAAAAGAAACGTTGACTTTTAAATTCTCTTATTCCTTTAACATTTATTAGGGTGACACTTTACTGTAGAGTTTCATCTAGGATTTCCCTGAAGTACAGCGCCTTATGGAAAGGCAGAATGAGTGCTTAATTCATTCTCTTTAATTACCTATCTTAAAGTAAGGAGTTGATTGAACAGCCACCTCAACAGTGACAAATTTCCAACTTTCTCTTTGAGTATCATTATGGACTAATGGATTTTAAAGATTCAGTCTCTCAATCAACTGAAATTATTCTTTGTGATGCTTAGACTGGAACAATTTTGGTCAATGGAGACCCTTTCAAGCGGGGTCCTATGTTCTTATAACATGACCTCATTAATCTTTAAGTTTCCTTGTTTTCTGGTACAAAATGTCCCACATTCACCTCTGCCTTCCCTGCTCGGAACCTGGAATTCGCCACTTCTCCAAGGAGCCCTGGCTCCTTTTAGCAGAGAATGAGATTTAGAAGCTAAACTCTGAGCACCATTTGAAATATATGGCACATCCTTTATAATATTCGGTGTTCAGGCCACACCAACGGGGCCACTGCTTTGTGGCCCAGTAGAAACAGCCTAGAAGCCATTCTCTCCACCGGGCAGCCCCTACAGGCCCCTTGGCACCTGGGATTGCCCTCAGAGGAGGATGCGGGGAGGGCACTGGAGGTCAGCTGTCAGGGACACACTGGGAACCCCAGGAGCCTTTCCTTTCTAGTGGTGCAGATTCAGGGGTAGGGCCTTCCCTATCTCAGTTCTTGCGATCTTAGGGAGACGCAACTCCCGCTTAGCTCGGGAAGCAGGTTCCTAAGGAATTGCCCGGTCTGTGCCCGAAGCCTGGGCCGGCCCCTGACTCCCTCCCTCTCGGCAGCAGAGGACCCCGCCCGGTGCCCGGCCATGGCCCCTCAGGCTCTCGGGTCCCACGCTGCTCTTCTTCCTCCTGTGGCCCTTCATCGTCCAGTGGCTCTTCCGACAGTTTCGGACCCAGAAGAGGTGACTCTCAGTGGAGGGGTCTCTGTAGCCAACTGAGGTGGCTAATGAGCCCCCTGTCCTGCTGTGCCCTGAGCCTTCCTAGGGTTTAGGAGAACAGCATTAACTCTGTGTTCCCACCATTCAGTGTTTGCCTCTGCACCGCTCCCTTATCGGGGGGCCATTTAAGAGCCCATCCTTCCCAGCGGCTTCACATGGACACCTTCTCCTCTCCCGCCCAAACACCCAGGCTCCCTGGTGAGGGTGCAGTAGTGGTGCACGTCCCGGGTTCTGAGTTGGCCGTGACTCGGGGGCGGGGCTGCCGGGTCTCAGCCTCCGCCCTCCCCACCCTCTGGGTCACCTGACTCTTCTCCCACCCCAGTCTCTCCCGGTGGAGGCCCAGCTCTTGGGCAAGTTGAGACTTGGGCCGGGGCCTGGAAGAATGATTGGCTGAGAGGCTGCGGGAGGAAGGCCAGGAGGCCCGGCCGAGTTGGGGGCAGGGGAGTGAGCTCCGTTTTGCTGGTCTCCCTCCCCCTGCACATACACACTCAGGACGTCTTCACGGAAGACTCACAAATGTTTCACTAAATAAAATAAGACCTTGATCTTCTGCCTTCTGGGTCCCCACGGAGTGAGGCGGGAAGCCGGGTCCGGGCGCGCAAGGCACAAGTCTTCCCTGCCCCACCCCCAGTACCCCCGAGGACGGTCCCGAGAGGCCGGCGGCTTTCCCTCCCCCCGGGGCAGGAGAGGGGAGCACTGGGGCCCTGGGCCCGAAGGGGGCGGGGCGGCCGAGGGAGGGGAGCCGGGCCTACCGCCGCCACGGCCGGGGGGTGGGGCCATGTCGCGACCTTCCCACCCCGCCCCGCCCCGTCGGAGGGGGGCGTCTGGCGAGCTGGGGGGTGGTGGGAGGAGCGGAAGCCGGCGCCGGGACCGAAGGGCGGCTGCTCGCTGCCCTGTGCGCGGGCCGCAGGGAAGGGGCTTCGGGTCCCCGGCCCCGGAAGTGCCCACCGCCCGCTTCCCCCTCCTTAGCTGCTCGTTCGCGGTGTCCCCGCCCGTGACCTCCGCGCTCGGGCTTTCCCAGGGAACTTTCTGGAAGGCCAAGACCCAGCGGGAGCCTAGTCCCCGCCCCACCCTGAGGAGTGGGGGCGGGGCCGCTCGTTGGGAGCCCCCGTCGGGGTGGGCAGAGCGCCCGCGTGGGCACAGAGCTCCGGGTGACGCCCGCTGCTCGGGCCCCGAACTTATTTTTCTCATCGCCGGGCGGCCTTGGCCTCCTTCTGGTCTCCGACAGCCCTGTTGCCCCCGCCCCCACCCCGTGGGGCCGCCCTGGCTCTAGCAGTGGCCTGTATTCGGTGGCGAATCCGCCACCCCGAGCGCCTCCTAGTGTTGGCCCCTGACAGACCACTGGCCAGGGTCCCCATCTGCAGAGGGCCACAGTTGCCACCGCCTAGGCCCCAGGACCTTCCTACCCTGGGTGAGGAAGAGGTAGTTCTGAAGTCTCCTTGGAAACCCTTAAATTCCTAGGTTCCCTCTATCAGCCCCTGGCCTTGACCACTGCCCAAGGTTGGGTATCATTCGACCCACTGGTAGCCTCAGTCACTCTTTGACTGGCAGTCTTTCTTCCAAGGTGGGGACGTGTCCCTCAAAACAGACACATGGGCCCTGCTGCTCCGCGGTCCAGTCCAGTTTCGCAAGCAGAGGTTGAATAAACCCTTGTGTGAAGGATGGACAACAGCAGGGTAGCGGGAGAAGGAGCAAAAGTGGTGCTGGGGATGCAGGCATGGGCACACAACTAGCTGTGTGACTTGGGCAAGATTCTTAACTGCTCTGAACCTGGGCTGCCTTCTTTGTAAAATAAGGATGAAGATCTCTTCATCATAAGGCAGTCCTAGAGTTTAAATGACCAAGACATGTAAAGTGGCTGGCGATGGGTTAAAACCCTGTTAACATCAAGGTGCCTGGCCTCTTGTTTGACAGAATTCTAGAATCCCACAACCTATCCATCTGCCCACCCCTCCCCACATATGACAAATGAGCCCTGCCCAGTAAACTGAGGCTGGCTGGGCTCAGCTATACCTTTCAATCCCCCAGAATGAGAGTACCCAGGAGTCCTCTGGAGTCTGAAATTTTAACAATACAAAGGTCTCCGACTCCCATTCAAGTTCTCTGCAAAACCCCTTTTCTCAGGGAGCTCTCAGTGTCGGGGGCAGCTCTTGCTTACCGGGAGCCCTGCAGGACTGATTAAGGAGCACAAAGAAGGCCAGGCTTTTCAGATGCACCTGAATTCTTGGAAGCTCAGGGGCTCGTGTGGGCAATTTCAAAACATTTGGTTGTGCCCAGAGGCAGTCTTGCTTGCCTGTCCCTTGGGGCATACCCATCACCACCTCCCCACGGAACCACGGAGTTCCCAGACAAGTCCTTTCTTCGGTCGCGATGCTTGCTCTTTATAAAAGGTTCTTCTTCATGCTACTAGGCCTGAAAACGCTTCATCGTTCAGAGAAAGCCAAGAAGACACCTCCCCCACGCATCCTGTCCATAATTCCCAACTCCTGAGCAGCTTGGCTCAAAAGATCCTACCAGGATTTTCTTCACTTGCCATTTTGGCTCACTGTGGTTTAATGGTTTCTCTACACTGTCCATGAGCAGCAGAGATGACATTTCATTCATCATAGTTTCTCCTAACAAGTGTTTGCTAAATGAAGAAATGAGGGCCTTAAACTGAAGCTGTTGGAAATGGAAATGGAAAATGGGGGTCACAGAGACCTTCGTTCTAGCAAGAAGTGCCCCTTAGTTGTCATGTAACCTTGGACAAGTCACTTCATTTCTCTGAGTCCTAGAGACTTCTTACCTCTAAAACGGAGACAATCATCCCTACCCTAACTCATTGGTCTGTGGTGGGGTCAAGTGGTTCTGTGTGCAAAAACAATGTTGTATGTCGAACGTAAGACACTGCTATTAAGGAAGAAATAATAAGAATAGGTCACTGGGTGTGTGTCAAGAGGGAGATGCTGTGATTACGCTGACATTTTAGGCCTAAACGATTAGAGCGGCGAGTTTGGGGTACTCCAGGGCCCTGTCCTCTGGGCCGGAGCCTGGAATCTGGAGAATTTTCTCGAGACTGTGTCACCCTCCCTCCCCCATGAATCTACCCCAGTCCTGGGCCAGAATCCCCGGTCCCCATTTCCGGGCAAGATCTCCTCCTTGGGGAAGACTCCGGCTCTGTTTCCTCCCAGTGCTGTCCAGCGCCCACTGATGAGGAAGGGCCTCTGTGGATGGTACCCCTTCTCTCTCGGGTAGCCAGGGTTGATTATTTAAACTCAGGATTAATTTTGAGCTCTATCCCTCCCCCGAAATCGAGGTCCACCAACTGGCCCGACTGCCTTGTCAGGCCTCAGGAAATGTTCCCGGTCGGCTCGGAAGTGAAGAGATCAAGTCGGCCCCAGGAGGCCATTTTTGTTTGACAGAAGCCAAGGCTGAGGCCCGGGGCTAGGCCTTCCCGCCCCGGGAAGATCTCCCCGGAGCCTTGGATGCACTCCCCGCGCTTCCCGGATCCCCGCCCAGAAGAGAGGCTCGGTCACGGCCCACCATTTTGCATTGGTCCTGGACGGCGGGGGCCCCGAAAGACCAGACCTGGACTGGGACTCGGCCACTTTCGCCGAGCGTCCCAAAACCAGTCCCAGGGTGGAAGTCACCCGGGACTCGAACCTGCCTTCTCATCCTCCGAGGCCTAGTCCGAGGTTGCTGCACTAATGCAGTCACACTGTCCCTTTAAGACGGCACTTTTTATTCTTCATTTGTTTACTTCTTCATACGCTTTTCGTTTTTTTTTACAATGTGTTCACAGTATCCTTCCGCAAATGTCAGTCCCAGGCACTAACCACACGCACCTTGAAGCCATTCCTGTAATCTTAAGAATCAAGAGTTATTAGTTGTAGGCCAATATCTCTCTTTATAGAATTTAATCCTCTTTTACACTTTAGGGACTACTTTTTAGGAATATACCATTTTTGCTTTAACTAACAAATGTTTATGACCTTCAGAACCCTTCCGCTGAGGACAGAATATGATAATAGCCTCTAAAACTCACCTTTTCATAAAAATATTCTGTGTAGGCCCTCAGAGGCTATCGAATCTTCTCGTATTCCTGAAGCAGAATGGTATAGTCCAAAGCCCGCCCCATCTGCTCTGTGATTGGCTTTCCTTCTTTGGCGAGACTCGTGACTCCTGACCAATGGTCACTCACGTTTCTCTAGCGAGGGATGTGCGATAGAAGGAGGCGGCCTGGAAATCGCCCCCTACGCGTTCTGGGATTGGCTACGTCGCACGGCGCGCGAGGACGGCGGGCCTGAAGGATGAGAACTACGACTCCCAGCTTCCTGAGAGGGGGACTCCGTTACGCATGCGCATGGGAGGGGCGGCCAGGCTTCTATATAAAAGGGGCGCAGAGGGCTGGGAGGCAGCAGTTGGAAGTTGGCAGGTGGAGAGGCAGGTTGGGAGGGGGAGTCGGGGGAGGAGGCGGAAGAGTTGCTGTCGGAAGGGGGAGGAGGGAGGGAGGAAAAGAGGAGGAGGCGGTGGAGATCTGAGCTGAACCGAGCATCGAGCCAAAGGGGAGATGAGTTTGTCTGTCCTCGGCTGAGGCTCCGGCCGGGCCTAGGGAACTGGGAGCTCGGGTTGGAGCGACACCCGTGGAAGTGGGAGGAGGTGGCTCTGGGACTTTAACCCCTTGTGGGCTCTGCGGCAGGGGATTTAACCCTTTGTGGATTCGGCCCCTCGGAGGCAGCGTCATCGGGTAGTTTTAACCCCTTCGGGGCTGGGTTTAACCCATTGGACTTAACCTCATCTCCTTGGCCACCAACTCCTCGATCGTGGGGGCGCTCTGCGGGGAGGTTTGAGGTCCACCCCCTTTGCACATTACGTACTGTTACTGCTGCTGCACCCCCCCGGACCCGCTTAGCTGGCCGCGTTGTGGGCACTTAACCCTTTATTGACTTGAGCTCTCCCAAGTTGCAATTGGAGTTTGTTGACAGAAGGACTGGCTAAAGGCGTCACTGCAGGAATTACAGACCGAAGAGGACTCTGCTGGACGTTTTTTAAAAGAAAAGAAAAGCCTCTTTTTTCCTTAAGGACTTACAGCCAAAATTTTTCAAACTTCGAGAAGAGGACTCTATTAGCCATGGCCGAGCCACTCTTGTCAGAATACCAGCACCAGCCTCAAACTAGCAACTGTACAGGTGCTGTTGCTGTTCTTGAAGAGCGGAACCCCGATCGCCCCCCAGGCGCGGAGGAGCGGGTGCCCGAGGAGGACAGTAGGTGGCAATCGAGAGCGTCCCCCCAGTCGGGTGGCCGTCCGGGGCAGGAGGGGGAAGGGAGCTTGGAGCCCCAGTCGCCTCCCCTGCAGACCCCGGTCCGTCCAGAAGCTAACTGCCCGGAAGCAAGCGAGAAGGGCCAGAATAGGGATGATTTGTCCGCTGGCGGAGCCCCCCTGCCGGCAGCCGGGGGAGAACCGAGGCCCGAGGCCGAGCCGCTCGCACAGCCATGTCACGACTCCGAGGCCAACAAGTTGGGGGCTCCTGCTGCAGGGGGCGAGGAGGCGTGGGGACAGCAGCAGAGGCAACTGGGCAAGAAAAAACATAGGAGACGCCCCTCCAAGAAGAAGCGGCATTGGAAACCGTACTACAAGCTGACCTGGGAGGAGAAGAAAAAGTTCGACGAGAAACAGAGCCTGCGAGCCTCAAGGATTCGAGCTGAGATGTTCGCCAAGGGCCAGCCTGTCGCACCCTATAACACCACGCAGTTTCTCATGGATGATCACGACCAGGAGGAGCCGGATCTCAAAACCGGTCTCTATCCCAAGCGGGCCGCTGCCAAATCCGACGACACCAGCGATGAGGACTTCATGGAAGAAGCGGGCGAGGAGGATGGGGGAAGCGACGGGATGGGAGGAGATGGCAGCGAGTTTCTGCAGCGGGACTTCTCGGAGACGTACGAGCGGTACCACGCGGAGAGTCTGCAGAACATGAGCAAGCAGGAGCTCATCAAGGAGTACCTGGAGCTGGAGAAGTGCCTCTCGCGCATGGAGGACGAGAATAACCGGCTGCGGCTGGAAAGCAAGCGGCTGGGAGGCGACGACGCGCGTGTGCGGGAGCTGGAGCTGGAGCTGGACCGGCTGCGCGCCGAGAACCTCCAGCTGCTGTCGGAGAACGAACTGCACCGGCAGCAGGAGCGAGCGCCTCTGTCCAAGTTTGGAGACTAGACTGAAACTTTTGGGGGGGAGGGGGCAAAGGGGACTTTTTACAGTGATGGAATGTAACATTATACACATGTGTATATACGACAGCGGACCTTTTTATGACACATAATCAGAAGAGAAAATCCCCCCGGCTTTGGTTGGTTTGGTAAATTTAGCTATGATGTAGCTTGCGTGCTTTTTTCCTGTTCTTTAATTATGTGAAACTGAAGGGTTGCTTTTCTTGTTTTCCTTTTTAGTTAGGTTTTTTTTTTTTTTTTTTTAATGTGTAAGTAACTTGACCAAGTTATGATGCATTTTTTCTGTTAAAAATCCCCTCCTTAAACGGAGCTATAAGGTGGCCAAATCTGAGAACCATTAAATTCATTCTAGTTATAATAAATTTAATATTTGTAAATGTAACAGTTTCAGTGTGATTTCTAGAGCTAATTCAAATAGTGCTGGCTTATTTTAAGTGCATTGTGTGTGTGGGGGGGGGGGGGTAAAGAAATCATTAGTCAGTTTGCAGAAAAAAATCTTTAATGGGACAGTTTTCAATTTGCTGATTTTTCCCTTGAATGGGTTTTAGTGTGCTACAAAATACAGTTCAGGCAAAATATAAAGATTTAATTACCTTCAATACTTAAGTGTGCTTGCTTAGTGCCTTGGTTTTAATTTTTTGATGCTGGAGAAATAATCCAGTGGTGGGTGCTTGGGGAGCAGAAAGTGGCTACAGTCAGAAGCTTAGAATTTAATTCTGCTTCTCAACAGCCAACCTAATTTGGTAGTTTGTTAGGTTAGACAAAGGACAGTCTCATTTCATTCCTACAAATAGGTTTTTAGTAATCCCTTCACCTCCCCAATACGGCTTGAAGAAGCTCCTGCATGTCTGAAAGAGGCTCTTGGTAAACCCCTTGCTTTTTTAGTGCAAGCAATGGTTGAATAAACTTGTGTGGCAGCTCTTTGTTAAGATGTTTAGAGGTAGGGAATATTGGATTTATAGAGGAAATGGCTGTTTGGGGCATTCCAAGGACTTACCCTAATTATCTAATACTTAGGTGCTCCCTATACTAAAAAAAGGAACAGGAGCTGTCCACCTTTTCATGAGGGTCAAGCCAAAATTAGAAATGCCCCCTCACTGCAAATGAAATGTAAAGCTTCTGGTTGGGGAGCTAAATTAAGTCCTTATGGGCCGAGTGGGAACCCTGCACATTCCTTTTGCAGTCGCTATCCTCAATCTCCTAATAGCTGCTTAGGTTCTGGAGTAGTTCTGTTCTTGAAAATGCAAGGAGGCCCTCAGAATTAATTTCTGCCCCCAAATCAAAATAGTAAGAAATGTTGATTGTTGGCAATCTCTCTTTTGCTATCCTGGCCACCATTCCCTTGCAGTGTATTCAGTAAACTTCCAGCTCCTTAAAAACAACAAAAAAGAAATTACGATTGTTCCTTCCTGTCATCATGGTTAATCCAGCCCATCTCCACCTGGCTGTGTCAGTGTTTTCCTACAGCAGATGCATTGCTCAAATCATTAGCACAGGGGTTCCTTAACGTGGGGCCTTAGAAACCATAGGGGGTCTTGGGATACATGAACCCCATGAGTTTCTATGTAGACTTGTGTCATATGTACATTATTCTGGGGAGACAGTCAAGAGAATCAGGAGATTGTTAAACTTCTTGAAGGTTAAGAACCTCTACAGGGAAAAGGGGACCCTCCCCCGCCAAACTCCCACTGGAAAGCTTGCTTTTGTAGCTAAATGGAATGGTGGAGGTGGTAGGAACTTCTAAGAGTGAAACGCACCTTATGATGCATGAGCATTCACAAATCAGTCAATCAAGGGAAATTAATGCTGGTCAAGAACTGACTCAGGGCCTTCAAAGCTGGACTAAGCTGGCCCTATTCTGGCGGATGGTCCACTGAAGACAATGTATGATCAGTTTTTCCTTTGGCCTAAAATTACATTAAATGTCTATTTTGAAATAGTTTTCTTCGTGTTTTTAATTTTCCTTCTGCTATGACGTCATGCAGTAGTCCCAGAAACCTGGCTGGCTGCTTGGTGGAAAGGCAGCAACACTGCCCTCTGGCTTTATAGTGCAGAGAAGCCTCATTTTGACTGCACTGTAGGATGCAGCAGTGATAACCTCCGATTGTAGAACTTGTTATGAAGATGAATGGATTTAAGTTTAATGATCTTGTTTCCCCTACTATTTGTCTTGGAAAGACTCTGTAAATACATTTACCATCAGAAAAACAACAACAACTATGTTTTACTCTTAGGAGACAAATTAAGTCCAGTCTTTAAAAATACAGTTTTAAGTAACTCACAAATTACTTTCATTTACCTGGAGATATGCCACTTTCCAAATTTTGCTTCCAAGGCACTTTATAAAATGTATTACATTATGTTCTTAGAGTGATGAGGTTTGCGGGAAATTTCAGTTTTTTATCAACACTTTCTACACTGAAACACTTGACTAGCATACTGCTCTCAGGATAGAGAAAAGACTCTGAATTACTTATTATAAAAGGGGGCTGTGCTGACAAATGGTCCTCAAGTCATTTGAGGATCTCTAGTCTTTCACTAAAGTCCTCTCTTCCAAACATTTTAACTGAGCTGCTTAAAAGACCAGGCTTACACACTGGCAATTTCAGTTTGTTCCCCTTCTCATAGGGGGCCTGGGTATCCAGCCAGGACAAAGTGCTTCCCCAACTTTGAGAGAGCTGGCTGGAAAACTTAATCCTCCTCTAAGGAAAACTTTTGGGGGGTTAGCCTATAATACAAAGTGGCCTTCAGGAGACAGGGCCCTTTAGATATCATTTTTTTGGGGAGAGAAAACCAGGGAGGTTCAGATTGGTTTAATTCAGAAAAATATACCAGGTATCTCTAAAGAAAGAAAACATAAAAATTAGACCAGCTTAAAAGGAGTCAAAAAACCAGGGTCCTAGTCATATCTTTAACATATACTGGTAGTATGGACGAAACTCTCTTAAACTCTGAGTCTCATTCTTCATCAGCAAAATGGGCCTGTGCCTACTTTACAAAACTGCTATCAGGATTAAAGGATGAAAACATGTTATACTAAAGTAAGCTACCATTGATATTATTTCTTTTATTTCTTTCTTTCCTTTTTTTTTTTCAGTAATCTCTATGCCCAGTGTGGGGCTCGAACCCACAACCCCGAGATCAAGAGTCACATGCTCCACTGAGCCAGCCCCTTGTTTCTTTTTAAGACCACAGCAGTTGCCCATTTGATCAGTATTTTAATTTTCACTTCATTTAGAGTAAAATTAAAATCCTTTGGGAAAATGTAAATAAATATGACCCTAATCACTTCAAAAGTTAGAGGGGAAAAAAAAACCAAAGAGGGAATCCGTAGAAATTAAAAAAACCAAAAACCAAAAAACAACAACAAAAAATCCCACAACCACAAGCAAATAGTTTACCTTCAGAAAATCAAGAGCTGGCTATATTTAGTCAAACATTAGGTAATGCACCACAGAATTCTCCCTGGCCACTTATACCCAGAACAGCTGGCAACAAATATTCACAACATTGTGATAGCAAAGTTAGCTAGAGCTGAGATAGTACTTGTATTAAGTACACTTGAGTTTGTGAGGTTTGTTTTTTGAAATTATTTTTTCAAATTTGATAACATTGGAATAAAATACCACTTTACTATTCTTGCTCACACAAAGTATAAATGGTTGATGCTAGAAATGAAAAATAATTTTTAAAAGAAAGAAGATGTCAAATTCAGGCCCTGAACAGTCGGGTGGGCTGACCAAAAGGTAATCGTCATACTTTGCAAATGGGACAGAATATACAGTCTAGGTGGCAAAGGTTCCATTTGAGCCAATGGTCTTTGAATACTGGAAAGTTTACAACCTCATTCCACTTCTTGTTGAAAAAAACAAAGGCTGAGTTTAAACAGATCAATAATTGAGCCCTCACAATTCCTCCTGAATAAACTTTTTCTTGGGTTTTACTCAGAGGTGGTTCAATTATGACAAATGATGTTAACAAGGTCAAGGGCAGAGAATAATCCTAGTAGTTTATTAATAAACCTTTGCACACCAACAAAATTCTTTCAAATGAATGAGCTGCTGTCGGCAACTGTTGTTTTTTGAAAAAGTGCTCTCTCTCAACGTAGCACCAAGAGCAGTTATATTTGGTTTAAAAGTTTTTTCTTTTAAAAAAAATTTTTTTTTAATGTTTATTTATTTCTGAGGCAGAGAGAGACAGAGCATGAGTGGGGGAGGGTCAGAGAGAGAGGGAGACACAGAATCAGAAGCAGGCTCCAGGCTCTGAGCTGGCAGCACAGAGCCCGACGCGAGGCTTGAACTCACAAACCGTGAGATCATGACCTGAGCCGAAGTCGGTCGCTCAACCGACTGAGCCACCCAGGCGCCCCTAAAAGTTTTTTCAAGAAGAGCAAAAATTCGGAAGGAAACTGAACTCTCATCCTTCATATTCTATTTGACACATCCACAGACTTCGTGTGAAGTGTTAAAAAGCCCTGGGTTTGCAGTGAGCAAAAAGGATATTCCTGAAGGAAAATGTGGGAACTTGAGTGCCCCAAGCAGAAGCATCTGAAAAAATGACAGCATCGCTGCTCTTGTGAGCTCTCAGCAGAACTTGTGCTAGCCTCCAGAGGGTCAGAAAAGGAGGTTAATTTGAAGTCTGAAGCCTGATTCAACACAGAAGTTCGCATACCTGGATAACTCCAGTACAAGTGTTAGGCAAAGGCAGGAGACCAAACTAGAGGATGGAAAGGATGTCTAAGAGGTTACCTCTCTAGTTATTTCTAAAAGTGTACTTAACAAAACAACAAACATTTGAGCAATTTAAAAAGAGAAAATTCAAAGAGAAGGAGGATGAGAGTGAAACACAATAAAAAATTATGATTGTGGAAATCCAATCACTCAGAAGCAAGCAGCTTCATGCCAAAGGGGACCTGCTCCAAGAGTCAATCCTACTCATCCATGGATCCTGCTCACACAGAGCCACCAGGCCCCAGGAGCTGGCCATCAGGGTAAAATATCCAGGTCTTCCTAGTAACAACTGCTTGGTACCCTGAGAAACTGACCCTCATTCAGCCTAGTAGGATGGCCACCCTTTGTGCCGCCAAGGGCAACCAGGGCCACATTTCTTTAAGGCAGGCCTCCCAAATACCCCAGATAACCTCTGAAGCAGAAGTTCTAGATTCCCAAATAATGAAGTTTTAGTAAGTAAATGTTTACATAGCTACTGAAGAGTAGTTACTCAAGGTATTTATGAGGGAGGCAGCACAGATACTATTTTCAAATCAGGAAACTGAAGCATATAGGGTTTGTAGCCTTTGTCATAAACCCCAAAACAACTCATCTGAAAGGGGAGAGCTGAGAAGGAAGTTGAAGGTCTGGTTGAACATTAGATGAACAGTGGACTCAGCAACAAAATGACCAGTTTGGCCTCATCTTCAGGATTTGGCCTCCGGCCAAGCCAATCAAGTCAGTGGTAGCACACACAGAAATAGAACTTGGAGTTCCTAACTTCCAGTCCTGTGTTTTGCTCAGAAGATAACCAAAGGAGCATTATTAAACTGGGTTTATTCCCAATTTTTCTTATCAAGGAATGGAAAAGCTTCCGGGTCAACCTTAAAGATGATAACCTTTCATCTTTCTAAATGAGTAACACATTTCTGCACCTGGCCCAGTACTGTCTACCTAGTAGCATCCAAAGGTTTAACCCTATTACTTCACCATGGAGGATGAATCACAAGAGTCTGGGATCCTCCATTAAATTCTTGACAGAAGAACTACAAAGATAATCTGTAAAGCCCCATTCAGCTCCTATGACTATTTAACTTAACTCCTACCAAGTTAATGTCAGCTCTTCCTAACCCATCTTCTCTTGATCTGAAGAACAGTGTAAAATTAACATGACATAAGCCAA
This sequence comes from Leopardus geoffroyi, assembly GCF_018350155.1. Taxonomy (NCBI): domain Eukaryota; kingdom Metazoa; phylum Chordata; class Mammalia; order Carnivora; family Felidae; genus Leopardus; species Leopardus geoffroyi. Next base: position 43,239,862 of record NC_059330.1, read on the forward strand.
GTCAACCTACAGTATGAATCAAGGATACTTCATTTAGTGGTTCAAATTTTGGATTAAGAAATTAAGTCAATGGTGATCACCTTGTCACCATCCAGTTGTAAGACTTTCTCTGAGAACATCTGGGGAGCAGGGGGAGAATATAAAGTTATGGAACTGTCATTTACAACTTAAAAGATGATTAATAGGAGGAGGGGGAGGGCTTCAGTTATCAAAAACCTTTCAAGGTTCTTGCTTTTCAAGCCAAAGGCTTAGGAACGATGTGACCATGTGTAATTGGCAATGAGATTCATTACAAGATACCCTCAAAGGTAAAGTTCACTACCCAGTCACTCTCATGCTACACATAATTTCTAACTGGTATTTTAGCAACAAAATTATTAAGATATCCCTGAGCTGTATGTAAAGCTCTCTGAACTTGGATCTCGAGCAGGAGGAAACAAGATGGTTTAATCTGTAATTCAAGAAAAGAATTTCACATCAAACTTCAATCCTAAGAAGCTGCTATAACTGTCAATGTAAGGTTGAGTATTTATTTTTTTCAAAGCAGGTCTCCCCCCCCACCCCTCAAACGCTACATATATGAAGTTGCTCAAAACTGCACTTTCTATCTGGGTAGCATCTGGGATTCACAGAGGTGATTTTCAATTAGTGTCCTTGGAAATTCAAAATAGAGGTTCCCTAGTAACAATGCGTCAGTGGCAAAATACTCCCCATTTTGTTCAGTTTGTGGAAGAAAAGTTCTTTAAACTGGAAAGAATTTGTAGTCTTATAAAGATTATGTTGGAATTAGTTCGTTCTTTCCTCTAGGAGGGCAGCCATTTCTCCAAAAGTTTTGGTTAAAACTCATGGCTCGGATTTCAAAACGCAAACAGATGTTCCTGAAGCATCCGAAATGGGCCACTCCACTTTTATTCCCAGAGCCGTGGCCACTCAGTTTTTTTGTGTGTGTCCCAACCCCGTAAAGGGCAAAACCCAACCTTTTTTCGGTGTAAACTTTCAAGAGAAGTGAACAGCACATTTTTAGAGTTTCCCAAACTGGCTGGGGACGTGCAGGGTCAGGTCATTCCGACAATCGGGGCTGGCTAGAAATCTTGAGGGCAAGAGCGCTCAGAGATTTCCAAGCATTGGGCTCGCAAAGCCTTCCACGTGCCTCTATCTACCTAGTTCCAGGAGGAATTGGTGGTTGCTACTGTAAGAAGAGACTGTTTCCTTCTCGAAGCCGGGCCGCGAGATGGCCTTGGTGTATGGGGGAAGATGGTGGGTGCACCCGGGCTCTGCGCCCTCGGGGCCTCCAGCTGCCAGCCACGCCAGGAGGACGCACGGCCAGAGCTGGGACCTCCGCCCTCCCCGGGGGCGCCAGTCTTTGGAATCTGGCGACGCCCCCACCTCGCCCCTCGAAGTGGGGGTCCCGCAACGCTGGGCCCCGCCACCATACCCAGGCCGCATGGGGGTGGAGTAAGTTGGCAGAACTCGGCCTCTGGATCTGCGTTCCCCGTGGGAAGAGCAGAGCGGAGTCGTTTGTTTCACCCGGTCTCTCCCCAACTGGGGTCTCGGGGAACACGCGGTAATTGCCCAAGAACCCCGCCCTCTGTGAGAGGCGAGGCTGCGGGGCTGCCGGGACGGTTTGAGGACCGGGCCCGGCCGGGGAGACTCCAACCTTCACCCCCCCGGTCCCCGGTCCCACTCCCCGCCGTCTCCCGGCGCCACCACTTCAGGCAGCCCACTCGGCCCTGCCTCTCCCCGCGCCCGGACCACCCCCCACGGGGTGCTCTCACTGCGCAGCGAGTCCCTCCGCTGCCTCCTCCCAGCCCAAAATGGCGGCGGCGGCCACCGATCCTTCTCGTCGCCTTCCTCTAGGGCCGAGGATCCCTCCGCACCCACAGCCCCGCCCCTCTCAGCCGGATCTATTTTCTGCCCCGTAAAGATTAACGCCATCAATGAACTCTTTAATTGAGCTCGGAAGGCGGGTCCCGTTGTGCTTCCGCACAGCTAATCGTCGACGAAAGTGGAAATATTGGCAGACGACTTGACCAATCAAAGAAGGCATCGGTGAGCGCGGGAGGCCGCTCGCGCAAGGGTATATGGGTTTTGGAGTTCTCGGTCTGACTGTAGACGTGACAGGACCTTGATCCGTTTTCCAAAGCTGGAAAAACTACAATCCCCAATAGGCACCGCGCTGCCAGGCTCCCCCCCCCCCCCCCCCCCCCCCGCCCCAACTTCCCCAACCTTAGTGCCTGAGCGGCTTGACCAGAGCTGCTGCAATTGCAGCAAGAGGTAGGGCTGAGGCATTGGGAACTGCACAAACAGGAGGTCGGTCGCACAGAAAGACACACAGATATAGTCGTGTGCATAATCCTTGACAGCAAATAGGTCAGTTCTGCCTTTGCAAAATCTCCTTTCTCGGACCACTTCCCCCTTTCCAAGGAATCCATCCTTATTCCAGTTGGGCTTCCCTTCCAGCTGCATGTAGTGTGAAGACTTCTTCCCCTTTCCTCTGTTTCCCGTCCTGAGAGGAAGGAGGCGGGAGGCAGGCCAGGTCCAGGAGATGATAAGGCTTCAGCCCCAGGCTCGGCCCAGGCCACAGCTGTGTTTCTCAGGGTTGGGTTTTGGAGTCCAGCCTGGGGGCAGGCAGGGGGAGGGGGTCCGCTGTCAAGACTGGGACCTCTGGACACAGGAAAGGACCCCCTTGTAAAGCCTGCTACGTATTTTCTTGTTACAGCCACTGACCCGCTCGACTGTCCCCCTCTCCAGGTCATTGCTGTACCTTGCCTCCCAGGACAGCGTCCTTCCCCCTTTTGGTTGTTTTGGGGCGGGGGGAGAAGCTCAGGGCGAGCTTCCTAACTGCCAGCCTGGGCCTCAGTGACTTCTAGAAGAACAGTATAGGATGTAAACCCTGGCCTGGGGTCTGAGGAACAGGACTGGGAAGATGGTCCCTTATTCCCCATTTGGCCCTCTTGCTGGCTGGAGGTGTGAAAACCAGGGTGTGGAGGCAGCCTTCAGGGCCTTCATTTGATAACGACAGTGTGCAGGTCTGGTGCTACAAAATGGCTGCCGCTGCCTTGGGGAAAAATTCCTGGGTAGCCAGTCTTCCTGAAAATTCTCCTTTAAGACTTGGTTTTTCTGTTATTTAAGGCAGGTGTCATTAGTTAAAGGCATCTGCTGAAAGATTTGGAACAGAAGAAGGTGGCTACTACGAACCAGACCAACTGTAATACAGAATCACCCGCAGCCCTGGAGGAGGCCAAGGTAAGCCCCACCTTCCCAATCACCTGAGTGCCCTACCATGGATCCCGCCAGCGTGTCTCAGATGTGTTGGCAGATTTGGAAAACCAGTATTTTTAAATGAGCCCCTACTGTGCGGTGGGCAATATGCCAGATGCCAAATCTGTGCTATCTCATCAAATCCTAGGAGCCCTTCAAGGTAGGATTACTACTTCCATTTCAAAGAAGCTAAGGTTCTCAGAGCTGAAATACCTTTTCTAGAATCACGCAGCTAGCAAACAAAAGGTCCAGGTTTAAAGTTTGTTTTGTTTTTGTTTTTTGAGAGAGAGAGCGCGTGCATGCGAGTGAGCGAGCATGTGCTTGCGCACAAGCAGGGGAGGGGCAGAGAGGGAGGGAGGGGAGGGGAGAGGGGGAGAGAGAATACCAAGCAGGCTCCGTGCTGTTAACACAGACTGTCGCAGGGCTCAATCCCACGAACTGTGAGATCATGACCTGAGCCGAAATCAAGAGTCGGACGCTTAACCGACTAAGCCACCCAGGCACCCCAAGATTAAATTTAGGGACTTCTGACAACAGAACTCTGCCTTGCAACCTGTCAAGGCTGAGAACGAAGCCTGACACAGGGAAAACAGTTTGAGCAGTTGGTTCATAATTTAGGATGGGGGTTGGGGTGAACACATCATCCGGGAGAGAGGGAGACACAGATTGTGTCAGACTCTCAGAAAACATCACCTTCTGATCTGGCAACAGGAATCCAAACCCGCTCTGCCCATACTCTCTCTTGCTGCCCCCACCTTGCCTATTCTCCTGAGTTTTTGAGTCCCTGTAGGTGAGGAAGGAACTCAGCTCCTCTGACCCACCCTAGCTAGCCACTTCCAGCGTTTTCTGGAGTTGTTTAATTTGGAGTTCATGGTAGGTCAGCGTTAGAAGTTCAGAGAGGGCATATGACTCACCCAGATCACATAGCTTATCTGCAGTAGTGGGAATGGTGGTAAAGGGACAAGCCTTCAGGAGGGAGGCAGCACGTGGGGCTGAGGGGCAGGGATGGTTTGGGTGAGGGGAAGGATCATCAGGGGGGACACGTACTGAGGGCTGGGGGCAGGTGAACGATTGTGCACACACAAGCAAACCACCTTGCCTGGGCCTTGCTTCTTCTGGGGTGGGGCAGAAACTCTGTCTCAGGTGGCTCAAGACACTGGTGGAGATAAGGCCTGTTCTTGATCTACGATCTCCCTGCAGGTGAAGTAACAATACAGCACGACAAACAACACACACACGTACTGCGTAGACGCTGTAACACACTCCATCCCAGATGAAGAAGAGAACTCCAGGGCCTCTAAAGCACTCACAGCGCACCTCCAGCTCTCACAGGGCTGCGTACATCCCCCGATGCACACGCTATGCTTGTAGGGACCTATGTCAGGTGTCTCTGAGCCGTGGTGTACGTTATAGAGCAACACGCTAATGGCAGCAGTTATTATTAGAATTCCCCAAACCACAAACATAGAGCAATTCATTCCCCATCCCCCACCCTGAGTACTCCCACCCTTACCACAACAGAGATAAACACATGCTGTGTACACACGCTCTTGACAGAATCCTTTCCACCTCTTAGATAAGTTCTAGGATTCTGTCGGCTGCACACTGGAGGTTCACCCTTCCTCTCCCTAGTGAGGGCCTCTTTCCTGCCGCTCATGTCAAAGAGTGATAGCAACTTCTGCCTGGAATAAATACACTCCGTCTTCTTTGCCCTAGATCAACAGGAAGGAGAGCCTCATGTCCCTATGTTTTTTGGACCCCCCCTCTCTTATGGGCTTTATGTTATTTAACATATGTTTATTGAGCACTTACCGTGGGCCATGCACGGGGACACAGTGGTGAACTGGACAGACAAGACACATTCTTATAGGAAGAAGACAGATGGTAAATGGTAATGTGGTAGATGCGACATGGAATGTTAACTGGGTCCCATGACAATGGGAAGGGAAGATGAGGGGGCAGATCTTTAGATAGGGTGGTCAGGGTGAGCCCCTCTGAAGAGGGTACTAAGCCCTAAAGAGTCAGCTATGCAAATACCTGGAAGCAAGATCGACTACATAATTTGTAGGGCCCAGTGCAAAGGGTTCTTTATTAAAAAAAATTGTTAAGTTCAAGACAAGGACAGCAGAGCTTTAAGCAAAGCGTGGGGCCTTTCTGAACAGAGTGGGGGTGAGAGGCTCTGAGAGACTGCACAGGTTGCTTCCCCACGAAGCCAACTCTGTCTGAAAGACAAGCTTCCTAGGAAGATGACTGATCAAGCAAATGCATCAGGAGCCAGTCCCCGACCTCTATTCTCTTTCTCCTACTTCATTCAAACAGTATTTAGTGAATACTGTGCTCTGTGAGGCACAGAACAGGTACTGTTGGAGGCACTGAAATTACAGAGTGAAATATATGGGCAAAATTCCTGCTGTTTTCATGAGTTTGCTCGGGGAGGGCTGGGTGGGGGGGGCAGACAGTAGACACGTAAAAACCCACAAACCAACAAATAGTTGCAGCGGGTGAGAGGCTGGAGAGTGACCCCAAGTCAGCTATGGGAAGGTTGGCTTCAGGCCCAGTGGTTATGGAAGGGTTCCACCACCGGGGACAGGCTGTCTGTGATTTATTCTTCCTTGTCCTCTGTCTAGACCCCTGGTGCTCCTGGGAGCCCCCAGACACCCCCTGAGCCTCATGACCCTGGTAGTTCCCTGCCCCTGACACCCCGGATAGAGAGCCACTCGGAGGAGGAAGATCCTACTGGGGCTGGCGGTGGCCTGGGCTGGAACAGTAGGGCTTCCCGGACCCAGAGCCCAGGGGGCAGCTCAGTGGAGGCTGTGCTGGGCCGGAAGAAGCACCGCAGGAGGCCTTCAAAGCGCAAAAGGCACTGGCGGCCCTACCTGGAGCTGAGCTGGGCCGAGAAGCAACAGCGGGATGAGAGGCAGAGCCAGAGGGCCTCCCGGGTCCGCGAGGAGATGTTCGCCAAAGGCCAGCCCGTGGCGCCCTACAACACCACCCAATTTCTGATGAATGACCGAGACCCTGAGGAGCCCAACCTGGAAGTGCCCCATGGGGCCTCCCAGCCAGGCTCCAGCGGGGAGAGCGAGGCAGGGGAAGGCGACGGGCGAGGCCCGGCTCACGGTGAGTTCCAGCAGAGGGATTTCTCGGAGGCCTATGAGCGCTACCACACCGAGCGCCTGCAGGACCGCAGCAAGCAGGAGCTGGTTCGAGACTACCTGGATCTGGAGAGGCGGCTGTCGCAGGCCGAGGAGGAGACCAGGAGGCTGCAACAGCTGCGGGGGTGCACCGGCCCGCAGCCCTGCCGCCAGGTGGAGGAGCTGGCTGCTGAAGTCGAGAGGCTCCGGACAGAGAACCTGCGGCTCCGGCAGGAGAACGAGATGTGGAACCGGAAGGGCAGCTGCCCCGGCGGGGAGTCGGGCACCTAGGGGGGCTCCTCACCCAGGCTGACCCAGGGAGAAGGTCCCATTTCATATACACTCAGGCCGCTGGGTCTCAGGGAGGCAGGTGGCAGTTGGAAACCACTCCCAGTACCCCTGTGTCCGCTGAGAACAGCTAGAATCGGTTCAGCCTTCCCACCTTGTCGTTTCCATAATGTGTTCTTTGATGTCTTCGTATTTTTCTCAAAGAGATTAAATAATTTTTGTGAGGTCAGATGGGAGTGGCTAGGATTGATTTCACTAGGGCTGCTCTGAGAATCAAAGCACATTTGTCCCAGAGAGGTTTGGGACTGGGGTCCTAGACCCACCTTGCCCCAAGCCTGGGAGGCCAGCCGCCCTCTGTATTGGGGAACTACCAGGGCCTCCAGGATGTCTGAATGCTGCTCTCTGTGTCCAGGAAGAATCAGACTCCTCTGAAGGTTTTATAGAGGAGGATGCAGGGCTGGGAGGGGGGCTCAGGAACCACCGGTTCAGCCAGAACTTAAGATGCCCGATTGCCGTGAGGAGCTTGGGGTGTCCTCTGGAGGAGGGAGGGCTGGGACTTTTGGAGGGGCTCCTTCAGGGTTTCTTCCCAGGCTCCCTGTATCCTCCCTGTCCTCCCCAGAGTTCGGAGGGCTGGGTTAGATGAGGGTCTGGATGGCTTGTGTCTCCTTTACCTTGACAGCCCGCTACCCACCTCCACATCTCGAAGCCAGTGGTTGGGCAGGAGGTTAGTCATCACCTTTGCCCCCAGACCTCCTGGAAGGGCACTTACAAGTATCCCTCAAGGGAAGTTTTCTCCTGGGGGAAAAAAAAAAAAAAAGCCCAAGAGGCAGAGGGGGCAGTGAAGCCGCCCTTAGCAGAGCTGGTGGCCTGGCTTTCCTAGTGCCCACCGCGCATCTGTGTGTGCTGCTCCTCTTGCCCCATCCCCTGTGTGGTCCCTTCCCTCCGAGGTGAGCCCCTCCCCTGTCTGCGTAATAGAAAGCTGAGTCAGCTGGGATAAGGTGCCACCAAGGTGCCAGCAGTATTGGGCTCTGAAACGAGCTCACACACCGGAACACTCAGACCCAGCCTTCTCCAGACACCCGGTCTCACTTCCATCACCCCTTCCAGGCGTCCTTGTTGGCTGCCTAGTGTCAGGCTGGGGTGGTGGAGGGGGAAGTTAGTCAACTCACCAGCGAGCCTGTGTGGTTCTGCCGCCCCGTGCACCGGGGAGGGGCGGAGACCTGGCCAGCCCAACCTAGCTTCCATTCCAGGAAGGCTCATCTTGTCAGGCCACATTGGGCAAGAGAAGGGCTCAGGCCTCTGAGCCGCTGGGATGGAAATGTTGACGAACCCTGTGTGTTGCCAGGACAACTTTCATTTCTGCCCTGCCACACCCAGGCCTGGCCAGCGCCTTCAAGAAGGAAGCAAGGGGAGAACAGATTCTGGGGAGGGATGGGTTTCAAGAAAGAGCAGAATCTCTAGTCCCTGGTGGCAGGTGGGGTGGGGGTGGGGCGTTCTGCCCCTGGAACCTTCACCAAAGATTTTAGCCCCCTTCTCTTTGATCTTGAACAGTTCAGGAAGGGCCAGAGGAACGCTTGTCCCCACTTTGCAGATGGGAAATCCAAGGCTCTGAGAGGGTGTGGCTTTCCGAATTCCTAGCCTGCCTTCCCCTGTGGGTGCCAGCCTGGATCCAGAGGCCCCCTGGGCAAGTCTCAGGCAGCCTCCCAGCTGCCGCATTCCTCAGCTGGGAGCCCAGAGGAGGAGGGTTGGGCCTGGCCTAAGGTTGTTTACCCAGAGGTATATACGTGTGTGTGTGTGTGTGTGTGTGTGTGTGTGTATGTGTATAACTAGGAAGGGTAAGAAGATTCCAGAGGGGGCTGCTGGAGTGTTTGGGGAGGGCTGTGGGTGTGGTGTGAGGGAGAGGGTGCTGGGGCTGTGCCCAGGAGGCCGGCTTTGGCCAGCGTGTCCCTGAGTAGGCAAGAGCTCCGTACAGGGGAAGGGACAGGTGAGGAGTTCAGCCCTTTTTGGCCCAGAAGCTGAGGAGCCTAGAGACAGGAAAGCTAGCTGCTGGCCCTCCCCTGTCCAGAGACCCAAACACACAGACATACACACACGCACGCACGCACACGCGTTGAGGGCTCTTGGTCAGGGCCACGTCAAGGTGGGTTAATTTCCCCAAGGTTGGTGGAGGACAGGATGGAACAAGAAGAAAACAAAGGAGAAAAGTGTGAGCTGGGAAAGTGTCTTCACTGAGGGGAGTCAGTGAGGAAGAGCCCTTGTCACCTCCGGCCATCTGGTTCCCCGACCTCAGTGCCCTGGAGCCCCAGGGTTGAGCTGGAGTGCCTTCTACAGTACTGGGCCAAGTACTGGGCAGAGGCCACTCGGCTATAGGTAGTGGCCAGGTGTGGGTTCCTTTTGCCTTTTCCCTCTCTGGCTGCCCCATCCTGAGGCCTGGGCTTCTCCCGGTCCCCCACAGTGACAGAAGCTCCAATTTTACAGCCTCCCCCCTCCCCTGCAACCTACATACCCCCTTGGCTGAGGAAAGCTGGGCTTAGACATGCTCCCCTTTCCCCCTCCAGGCCTTTCTAGAGCAAATTCTCAGTGTCTTACTTCCCTCATGCCCATTTGCTTTCCAGGATCCTCTTGGTTACCTGGGTTGGGGGGTGGAGGGTGGCGGGGCAGAGGCAGATATTTCACAGGAGTGAAGCTTCCCACCACCCCTGCGTGCCCTGGCCTGGGATTCTCCTTTTTTCCCATCAAGGACTCCCTTCACCTCAGGTGGAAACACCTGTGTCCAGAGGGGACAGGAGGCATCTGCCAGGAAGTGAAGAGGGGGGTTTGAGGTGAAGAAATCAGTATGAGGGCAGAGGGTGGCCAGTTCTTACTGCTCCCTGTTGGGCTCAAGCAAGCATGGCACTGGCCCTTTAAGTGGGGGTGCCAGTCAGTGCCCTCCCCCAGCCAACCCAATTCGTGGGCACACTGAGCATGTGCAGGAGCCCTGCAAGCACAGGGGAGGGAAGTGGGGGGATAGATTCCGGAGGGAACTCCTCACCCCCCTACTTCCTGTAGCTGCCCCCACTCTCCTTCCTGGGTCTGACAAAGGAGCTCATGGTGTCACCCAGTCCCTTCCCCCACCCCAAACCCCGGTGGGTGCTGCCCTCTCGGGATGCTGGGCGTGCAAGGCAGGCCCTCTGGGCCCCGGGGAAGCTGGGCAAGCCCCCCCGCCCCCCCCCCCCGCTGCCCTGAGTGGCACACACACTTAGCCCAGTGCCATTCTCACTTCTCTGATGTGGGCGGTGGATAATCTTCCTGCTGCTTAACATGCTTGATGTCATTCCGTTGGTGCCAGGCTTTTTAAAAGAAGCATCTACCTGTGACGAAGCTCTGCTACGAAAATTAAAGTCAGCTAAAAAGATGAGGTCCTTACCCCCTCCCCCAGGAGCTTCCAGTCTAAACTCTGAGAGGAAGCAAACAGCTCAGAGGTTACTAGCGCCTGTCCAACTCCCTCCCTGCTTCTCCCCCTTCCCCTATAGGCAGCTGGCTCCCCAAGTTCCAAAGCTCAAACTGCTGCCTCAACTGGCTGCATCCTCCAGACCACCCTCCCTCTTACCTTCCCCCTACCTCAAGCTGCTCTGTTTTCTGCAACATCAGAATGTACAACATCTCCCCCTCCCCCCATAACTCAGCTCTCCTTCACCTTCCCACCTGCCTCTGCCTCCGCAGGAGAGAGAGAGAACAAGCGGGGGAAGGGCAGAGCCAGGGGGGACAGAGGATCTGAAGCAGGCTCCCTGCTGATGTCAGAGAACCCAGGAACCATGAGATCATGACCTGAGCTGAAGTCCCACGCTTAACTGCTTAACTGACTGAGCCACCCAGGCACCCCCCACCTTCCTTCTTTAATCTCTTAGCTACAGGTACCCTTATTTCTAATCGAGGTGAAATTCACATAACATAAAATTAATCATTTTAAAATGAATGACTCAGTGGCATTTAGTACATTCACAATGTGTGCAAGTGCCACCTCTGTCTAGTTCCAACATTATCACCCCAAAAGGAAACCCGCATCCTCATTAAGCAGTTACTCCCCACTCCCATCTTTCTCTAACCCAGGCAACCACCAATCTGCCTTCTGTCTCTATGGATTTGCCTATTCTGCATATTCTGGTGATAAAGCCAAGAGGGAAAGACTGGTCTCCAGGGGCCTGTATCCAAAATGACCTGAGATTACCTGAGGGCCTATTGTAGAGGGAGTACTGTATCAGGAGGTGCTAGAGACCTGTGATCCATCCCATTCTGCTTCTATAACTCAGGGGCCTCCTCTCCTCTGTCCCAGGACATGGGAGACTTCAGGCCAGTCCAGGATCCCGAGCCCTGGGGCCTATCCTTGGCTAGGGGGCTTGTGTCTGGGACTATGCTGCCTGGCCTGAAAAATAGAACATCTCCTTGGTCCTCTTGGCTCCTGCCTGCCGGGTCCAGGCAGTGAAGATGGTCCCCGGGGAACAGTGTAATTAATCCTGTGGGGTTTGGGGTCAGATGCATGAGGCAACTGTGGCTCAGAGAGGTTGAGAAGCTAGCAGCCAGTTCTGATTGTGTTTGAGCTGTTGACCACTGTGCTCGCTCCTGTCTTCAAAGAGATAAAGTAAGTTAAGGGTTTAGCAAAGTGCTGGTGGCGTGGGAGGCGCTCTTGGATGGAAGCAGCCATAAATTTTACTACTTGCAGGGTATTGCATAATCGAGAAGTGAAGAGCTCCATTCCCAGGTGGTTCTTGGGAGTTTCCCTCACCATCCCCTTCCCTCATCTTTTGAGAGGGTTTTCTCTTTGCCTTGTCCACCGGCCTCCCTAGGATGATGGCTTTTGTGGAGGCTGAGAGGGGCTGCCTGGACCTTGAGCCCCTAGGGCAGCTGGGAGTGGGAAACATGGTTTCCCTCTCCCCCAGATAGGGAGATGTTGTTGTCGCCTCACCTGGAGCTCAGCTCACTCTTGTCTCCACGGCTGAACGTCCACCCCTGCCCCCAAACAGAAAGGCCTTTGTGGGCCCAGGGAAGGGAGGGGACTGCATCGGCCCGGTCTGGCAGTGGGACAGGGTGAGCAGCTGGTTCCCAGTTGGTCACTATGTGAGCATGGGCATTCCAGAGACCACCTGCCCCAGAGATCCTCCCTGGACCCTATCCAACATAGGATGTCCAGATCAGCCCTCAAGGCACCTGCTGCCTCCTGCCTCCTGCCCATCAGGATGGGTGCCCTCCCCTGCTTTGTCCTTACCCTAGCCGTTCCCAGAGGAAGTTCCCAGGGAGACTAAGTTGTGAGGGAGACATTATGAGCCACGTGGGCATCCAGAGCCTGCTTTTGCCACAGCCTGTCATTCCAGAGAGAAGGAAGGGAAAAGGGTCTCCACGGGCCCTAATTCTCCTGGCTCTTACTCCTTCCAGCTCTCCTTCTGGGGCCCTCCTCAGGCCCCCCCACCCCGCCGCCAGCCATTCAGACTCCCTTACCACAGTGTGAGAACCTACCTGGTCACAGGGTTGCAGGCTCCTGCACTGCATGCCCAGAACCATGCCCTGTGGCTGTTGGACAGGCCGGCTCTCGCCATTGGGTCCTGAGGCCCCACAGTCCCTTCTGGCCAGACCTCCCTTCCTTTGCCTCTCAGTCCTAGCCTCAGTTTTTACCCTCTTGGGCTTTTGAAAAAGAGGATCTTTTTCCTCTGGGCCCCTGGTCCAACTGGCCCCACTTTTAATTCCCATCAGCTGTATTTGTAGTCACAGACATCACCCCTCTCTGGACTCATCCCACTCTGAGGATCCTCTCCTCCTCTCCCCACCACCCCTGCCCCCCAACAACTCCAACTTCGTGACTTCCCTGGACAGCACTCCTCAGCTGCCTTTCCTCCTCCTTCCCCTGGGCTTCAGATGCTAGAGGCCTCCCCCCTCCTCCCACAGATGGCTACACAAGTGTGGACCTAACACCTGTTTCACCACCATTTGAAATTTCACATGGTTTTTGTTTTTTAACGTTTATTTATTTTTGAGACAGAGAGAGAGCTCAAGTAGGGGAGGGGCAGAGAGAGAGAGGGAGGCACAGAATCTGAAGCAGGCTCCAGGCTCCAAGCTCAGAGCTGTCAGCACAGAGCCCCATGCAGGGCTCTAACTCACAAGCCGTGAGATCATGACCTGACCTGAGCCGAAATTTGAAATCTGATGCTTAACCGACTGAGCCACCCAGGTGGCCCTGAAATTTCACATTTATCGTAAACTACTTTCACATGTGCATTTGTGAGTTTTCTATTCTACTAGTTCTCCATCTGTTTATTGATAAACCAATCACATTAAAAAAATTATGCTGTATAATATGCTTTAATAGCTGATAGCTCTATTCTCTCTCATTACCTTTTATTTTTAAAATTATTTTTTATTTTATTTTATTTTTACTAAAGATTCCTGGATATCCTTCCTTAGATTTAAAAATTTTTTTTCTGGAGTACATTTAAAAGCAGCTTGTCCAGATCTCCTCCCCAAAGCATATCTTTTTTTGCCCCCTGAAGCACGTCTATCTATTATCTGCCTATCTACCTATAAAGATATAGATAGACATGCAGAGATAGACATAGGTGTAGGTATCTTCAGGAAGTTTCTAGACATTACCTAATTCATTTTTTTTAAGTTTATTTTTGAGAGAGAGAGAGAGAGACAGAGCATGAGTGGGGGAGGGGCAGAGAGAGGGGGAGACACAGAATCTGAAGCTGGCTCCAGGCTCTGAGCTATCAGCACAGAGCCCGATGCGAGGCTCGAACTCATAAACTGAGAAATCATGACCTGAGCCAAAGATGGAGACTTAACCATGTGAGCCACCCAGATGCCGCAACATTACCTAATTCAATGCCCTGTCTTTAGGGTGGGTTAAATATCTTTCTAAATCTGTGACTCTATCTCTCTTATTCTTTTTAAGGGTACTGCCCACTGGCATTAAGTACATTCACACTGTTGTACAGCCCTCACCACCATCCATTTCCAGAACTTTTTTCTTTTCATCTGCCCAAACTGAGACTCTGTGTCCATTAAACAATAACTCCCCATCCCCCCCAACCAGCCCCTGGCAACCACTATTCTTTTCTAGAAGTCTTTTGAGATGATCGCTTCCCTGCTGCTTTCCATCCAGCTGGAGTCCAGTTTCTCTCTCCTTGCAGTGCTCCTTTGTCCAAAATATTGCTTCGCAACTTGACTGCCCACTGGGATCACCTGGGAAAAAATTTTTAAGTTCCCATGTCTGGGTGCCACCCCCGGAAATTCTGATATAATTCTTCCTGGTATGCCTTCCCGGTGTCAGAGTTTTTAAGGTTCTCCGGGGGATTCTCCTGTGCAGTCAGGGCTGAGAGCCACGCTTCTAAGTTCTCTCTGCCCAGCTCTCTGTGGCCGCGAGTCCCACGAGTGAGAGGGGTGTTTCTCACTTGCCCACATCCCTAGGAGGACTCCCAAGACGGCATGACCTCCGGTGTGCAGACCAGACAGAGAGTCAGGATGTTTGGAAGGCACGGGGGTGGGCAGAGCTCAATTTAAAGAGGAAGGAGATATTTCCTATCAATCTCTTCGGAGATTCCTGGCCTCCATGGATGTGCCAGGGCTTATGAGGTAAGACCAGAACACGTGCTTGAGGGTCCCTCCAGCAATCAGATTTTGAAATCTGGCCACAGCAGCAAAGCCAAAAGCCACCTGCAGCATGTGAGTGATGATGACTTCTGCCCCATCTGGGCAGGGGGGGGCCTCTGGACTGGGGGTTGACCCAGGGCTTCTGCCATTGGCATCCATCCGTGAACAAGTGTTGTGTATGTTTGCCGGGAGTTTCGGAATCAAATGCTATCCTTGCTTCCCTTTTCAGTGCCTTTTGTGATTATCCTCCACCCCATTTCTTCTTGCTCACCCAGAGCAGAGGGAGGGAGGGAGGAAGGAAGGAGGCCACTTGGAGGCTAGGGCAGGGAGGGTTCCCTAGAGCCAGATAGGCTTTTCTAGTGTGGAAATTAAGAGCACGGACTCTGGCCTTGGACTACCCGGGTTCAAATCATGCCTTATTCTACCCACTGCGGCTCCCCGCCCACACACAGAACAGAACAGGCACCTTCTCCATTGCCTGTCTGGACACACAGGCTGGCCAAGAGATGGCAGGTCTCACCGGAAGCACCAGCAGCAGTATTTGTTCATCCAACAGACGTTTACTGGCTGTTTAGTCTTCTAGAGCTGCCAGAACAAAGTACCATGAACTGGGTGGGTTGGAACAATGGAAATGTACGATTCACAGTTCTGGAAGCTAGGAGTCCGGAATCGAGGTGAGGGCAGGACCATGCACCCTCCAAAACCTGCAAGCAAAGAAGCTTTCCTTGCCTTCCCTTAATTTCTGGTGGTGTGCTGACAGTCTTTAGTGGTTTTTGGCCAGGTTACTCCAATCTCTGTTTCCTCTCTCTGTGTGTCTGTCTGTGTCCAAATTCCCCCCCTTAAAAAAAATTTTTTTTTAAGTTTATATGTTTATTTTGAGAGAGACAGAGAGAGAGAGAGACTCTGCGCTGTCAGTGAAGAGCCTGATAGAGGGCTCGAACTCTTGAACCGTGAGATCATGACCTGAGCCAAGATCAAGAGTCAGCACCCCCAAATTCCCCCTTTTTATAAGAACACGAATCATATTGGATTAGAGCCCACCCTAATTACCTCCTGATAACCTATGTAAAGACCCTATTTCCAAAAAAGGGAACATTCTAAGGTATTGAGGGTCAGGATTCCAGCATATCTTTTTTTGTGGGGAGGGGGGACTCAATTCAGTCCATAACTCTGGCTGTTCATATTGTGCCTAGCACTGTGCCAGGCACTGGGGATGTCACAGTGAGCTTGATGGACATAGTCTGTGTCCTCATGGACTTTACACTCTCTTGTGTCTTTTTATTGATAGCTTCTTCCTTTTCTTTTCCTTTTTTTTTTTTTTTTTTTTTGGTTTTACTTATTTATTTAGTTATTTAGTTATTTAGTTAGTTAGTTATGTTGGATCCACACCCAACATGGGGCTTGAACTCACAATCCTGAGATCAAGAGTCAGGCATTCCACCAACTGAGCCAACCAGGAGCCACCGGCCCCCCGCCCTAAACCTATACCTTCTTACTTAATTCTAACTCTTGTTCGTGAATCACTCTGGAGTGTTCAAACTACTTTCTTTCACGTGAGTCTTTTTGGGGAGACCGAGTCTTGGAGGACTGAAGTGACTTGTTCAGGGTCACTTGACTAACAAGTAAGAACACAAGTTAACAGCGAAATTCAGCACTTGTTAGATACCAACCAGTGTGAGCCTCACACACTTCGTCTCATTTGATCCCCACAAACATTTTTCAGGATGAGGAGATTGAAGTAAGCTGCCCAGTGCCTTGTGGTTAATGAGAGATTGCACTGGTATTTGAATCTCGATGGTCCAGCTCCTGCGTCCATTCTCTTAGCCACCGCCATATGGTTCTCTACAGTGAGACACAGCCTTGTGCCTTTTTCGCTGCTCTCTGCTCTCGGCTGGCAAGCCAAGCTGGATTATTTATTGTACCCTCCATGCCTAGCAGAGAGCCACCTCTTCACTCTTCCTGATCCAACTTCCCTGAAGCTCCTTCTCTCTTCCTCTTCCTTCCCGTTCCCTCTCACTCTGCATAGAGTTGCTTTGTCAAATGTTTCATTTATTATATACAATATTTAAGACCTAAAAAAAACACACCCATGTACCCCCCCACCCAGCTTAAGAAATAGCAATATTGCTTTTATTGTTAAAGCCCTAGCATCATATCACTCCCCAATTGCATTCTGTACCCTAGGTGGGGGTAGGGGGGACCCAGGATCCTAGATTGGTAATAATCATTTCTGTGCGTCTTTAGAAACACAGAGTTGCTTCTGACGGACAGTAAGGAGTTTTTGAGCTTGCTTCTTGACAAGGAAACGTAGCAGGAGGAGTGGATCAAGGTGGAAGTGTAGCTTGCACTGGATCTCTTTTGAAAATAAATTACGATGAAATAGTTCAGACACAGAAAGGCATATAGAATAATAGAATGAACCCCCTGCTTAGGAAAGAAACATTAAAAATGATCCCCAGGGTTTTCCTTCCTGATGGAATCCTCCCAGATGAACCACCCACCTAAATTTGGGGCTTATCGTTTGGATTTGAATCTTGGGGAAGAAGCAGGGCTATATAGTCAGGTGGGGGTGGGAAAGGACAGCACTAACAGAGAGAACAGCAGGGCAAAGACTCAGAGGAATGAGTTCAGGAAGCGGTTGTTGGGCATGGCTGGCAAGCTGGGTACCTCTGGGGGAGGAGAGGTGGGGAGTTTGGGAAGGTAGATAAGCAGCCGTCTTTGCCCTCCTTGGGGACCTCACTTCTGAATTTCCCTCTTTCATTGCCCTCAGCACATGGAATCCTAATTATTTGTTAGCACGACTTTGAGATCCTAAGGGTAGGGACCCTATTAATCATCTTTGCCACCCCAGCATCTGACACAGTGCACAAATGTTTTTTTTTTTTTCTTCCAAATATTAAATTGGTTAAATGAGTGAACGAATAGCTGTTGAACTGATTTCAGCCTGCCTTGTGGGGGTGGGGAGCAGCTGGTGGCAAGAGGAGAGTCTGAAAGGGGGAGTCTGAATGGGAGTGTTTTTGAAGGAAATCGTCGTTTTATTACTTAAAATGCAGCCCAGCACTGCCTCCATCAGTGTTGCCACGCAGACACCTTGCTTTTTTCAATGCCTATCAGTAAGGGTGAAAATCTGCTGTGTAGACAGGTGTGTGATGATGCCACGAATGACCGGATGGGCTCCTGGCGGCTTCAGCGACAACAGTGTCATTTGAAACCCTTTTTTTTTTTTTTAATTTTTTTGAACGTTTATTTATTTTTGAGACAGAGAGAGACAGAGCATGAACGGGGGAGGGGCAGAGAGAGAGGGAGACACAGAATCGGAAACAGGCTCCAGGCTCTGAGCCATCAGCCCAGAGCCCGACGCGGGGCTGGAACTCATGGACCGCGAGATCGTGACCTGAGCTGAAGTCGGACGCTTAACCGACTGAGCCACCCAGGCGCCCCTGAAACCCTTTAAACTATCAGCTCTGGTTCGAGGTAAGCGAATAATCTGCTTCCCCCAGAATCAGACCTGTTTCTGTTCCTTAAAAACAATCCTCAAAGCCTGTGAGTCCCCTCCCGTGTGTTCACTGTGCTGTTAACTCTGTTTATTGCTGCACAGGCAGCCTGTTGTTTGCATTCCTAGAAGCCCCTCTCAGGGCTGGGCATGCTTGGGTGGGTTTTGAGTGGTGAGAAGAGCTTTCCTCGGAGGCTGCATTCCACACGGGGCCTAACAGACAGACAGAACGCGCCCGCAATTAGTGGCGTCTCTTTGCACGCCAAGAATTGATGTGCCGAAGGCTGTTTGTTTATTCTCTCGCACCAGCCGAATGTGCCCCACGATCCTGTTTGAACCAAACCTTGGCTTAGAAAGCCCCCTTTTCTGTCCCATGGGGAGGACAAATGCACTCACATAAAAAAGACAAAAGCATCGAGTTTACCGCACAGGTAGGTCCTAAAAGGTTTCGCTGGATAAAGAGCAAATTACTAAAAGATTTTGGCAGTGTGATTCATAGAAATTTGGGCTACCAGACTCGGAATTCGCTGACTGCCCATTCACGAAGTTGTCTTGTTTCTTCCTTCTCTGTTCTCTGTAATTCAGTTCAGATACACAGAGTGCTGAGTGAGGCTGGGGCCTCCGTTACTGCGGCCCCGCACACAGCCGCCCCCCAACTTGTGGCAGGGTGGGGAGAGGCGTGGTAGGGTGTGCCCTGGACTTGGGATCTGGTGTGGGAAGACCTGACATTGAACCCTGGCTCAGAGGCTTTTCCTGGTCCAGTGATCTTCATTCGCCGAACATTTATTGAGTACCAGGCACTAGGTTAGTGGTGGTAAGACAAAGATAAATCAGGCACAGTTTCTTCCCTCTCCTGCTTTGGTTTTTGGTTTTGTTTTGTTTTTTTTTAACACTGAGGAGGATTTTTAACTATGAAATATGTCAGGCAATCAGAAAAGTATAAAGCAATAAGAATAATAAAATGAATACCCATGACAGGAACCACAAAGCTTAAGAAAATTAGAAAAACATTTTAAGTCCCTCGTACGTACCTCAGGCCCCTCTCTCCCACAAAAATGGCACCGCTGTTCTGCATTTGGCATGTAGCATCCCGTTGAATGTCTGTCTTTTGTACCACCTAGGTATGTGTTCTTTTTTGTTGTTGTCGTTGTTTATTTATCTTGAGAGAGACAGAGACAGCGCTGGTGGAGGAGGGACAGAGAGACAGGGAGACAGAGAATCCCAAGCAGCTCCGTGCTGTCAGCACAGAGCCCCCAATGCATCAAGCGTTGGATGCTCAAGTGACTGAGCCACCCAGGCGCCCTCCCGCCCCCGACCCAAATCTTTTAATAACTTGATTTTAACTCAGAAACATTTTAAGATTTATTTGTGTGATACAAATAGCTCAATTCGTTAGCCTTTTTTTTATATTAGTGTATACTTTTTAAAAATTAAAGTATAACATGTATACAAACAAATGCATAAATCATGCATACAGCTTAATGAATTTTTACCAAGTCAATACATTTGTGTAACCACACCCGCTAAAGAAACAGAACGCTATCAGCATCCCAGAACTCCCTGAGCCTCACTTTTAATCACCAAGAGTACCTCTGCTCTGACTTTTACCATAGATTAGTTGGTTGGTTGGCACTTTGTGAGGAAATAAACACGCTATCTGTACCTCTCTTTTGCTTGGTTTCTTTCCCTCACATTATGTCTGTGAGATTTATCTATGTTGTTATGAGTAGCAGTAGCTCGTTATTTTTCATTGCTCTAGAGTATTCCATGGCACGAATATACTAAAATGCATTAGCTAATTCTGCTGCTGCTGCTGCTGAACATTGAGCTGTTTCCAGTTTGGGGTTATTATGATTATTGCTGCTATCTCACATGCCTTTTGGTGCTCGTGTGCACATGTTCCACTTGGTTACATATCTAGGAGTGAAAATGCCAGGTCACACTGAATGCATATATTGTCAGTGGTAACAGGAAATGATAAATGGTTTTCTACCTCTACCACCTGAATATGAGAGTCCCTTTGTTCCATATCCATTCCGGTGGGGATGGGCTTCCCTTTTTTAAAAAAAAAAATTTTTTTTAATGTTTATTTATTTTTGAGACAGGGAGAGACAGCCTGAACGGGGGAGGGTCAGAGAGAGAGGGAGACACAGAATCGGAAACAGGCTCCAGGCTCTGAGCTGTCAGCACAGAGCCTGACGCGGGGCTTGAACTCACCGACCGTGACATCATGACCTGAGCCAAAGTCGGATGCTTAACTGACTGAGCCACCCAGGTGCCCCTGGGCTTCCCTTTTTAAAGTTAAACCATAGGGATGCCTGGGTGGCTCAGTCGGTTGAGCGTCCAACTTCAGCTCAGGTCATGATCTCGTGGTTTGTGAGGTCAAGCCCCGAGTCGGGCTGTCTGCGGACAGCTCAGAGCCTGGAGCCTGCTTCTGATTCTGTGTCTCCCTCTCTCTCTGCCCCTCCCTCACTTGTGCGCCAGCTCTCTCTCTCTCTCTCTCTCAAAACTAAACATTAAAAAAATTAAAAAAATAAAGTTAAACTGTACTAAGCACTTTATATGCATCTTCTTATTGTATCATCATGTCAAACGCATGAGGAGGGTATTGCCGTTAACTCTGTTTTACAGATTAGAAAACTGATCTTGAAGAAGTTAAGAAACTTCCTCAAGGCTGCATAGTGAGGGCTAGAGCAAGGCCCCCAGGCTTCACTGTCTCCAGTTGCTGTGGTCTGGAGCCCAGTCTGGTCAGGGTGGGGGACCCATGAGAACAAAGCAGTGGAAGCCGGTAAGACAAATACTGTACCTGAGACATTGTGCAAGGTACAGTGGTGGCCTCAAAGCTAAAGCAGGTCAGTCCTACTGGGTGAGTCAGAAGGAGCCACAGCAGAGCACTGGATTGAACTGGACCTTTGGACAAGTCAGCTTAGAATAACAGCACCCATCTCCAGCGGTCTTGGTGAGGATTTAAAGTGCTCGCATCAGGGAAGTTTCCTGGTACCTTGCACAAAGCTGGCTCTCAGTGGAGGGTTGTTGGAGAAATTAGTCAACATGTAGGATTGAGAGACCTTCACACAGTTATAGTCCTTCTTGGGCCCAGGGGGACGGCAAAATGACCTCTCTAGGCCCCTTTCATCCTGAGTCTGGGAAGGCCGGGAGAGAGCTGGAGTAAAGGGCCAGTTCTACCATCCCAGGCAGGGAAGACTCCCCTTGCCGCCCCACCGCTGTCCACTCGGCTGTAGCGGGGCTGTGCAAGCAACTCTTTTTTTCTTTTTTAAGTTTTTAAAATTCATTTTAGTAATCTCTACACCCCACGTGGGGCTCGAACTCCCCACCCCCAGATCAAGAGCCTCACTCTCCTCCCACTGAGTCAGCCAGGCACCCCAAGAGCAACTCCTTTCTACACAGGAAGAAATAACACCACGGGGCCTCTCCTACCCTCCTCAGCACCCTGTTACCCCCTGGCCATCTCCATCCAGATCCCTGGACCCAGCAGAAGGAACTGGAGTCTAGGAACAACAACTGGAGAAAGGCCCAGGCAGGCTGGGGATGGGCTGGGGAGGGGTGTGTTTGTTTTGAAAGCCTGGGGCTGCTCTAGAGCAGGAGAAGGAGGAAGAAGAGGAGGAGGAGGGGGAGGAGGAGGAGAGGGGGAGGAGTATGAGGAGGGATGGAGGGAGGAGGAGGAGGAGGGGTGAGGGGGAGGAGGAGGAAGAGGGAGTGAATGGCGGGGGGGTGGTGGGGGGGAGGAGTAGAGGGAGATGGGGCAGAGAAAAGGGAGGATTCGTTTGCTACTCAGACTCTAGGGCCAAGGACTGAAGCCTCTTCCTACTTATCCCCTCCCCTCCTCCACCAGGCGTCATCCAAGGGAGTTGCCTTGGGGCATCCAAGGTCGGGGAGGGGGTGCGGGGAAGCTGAGGGCCTGGGAGTGGGAAGTTAGACCCGGGCAAGGATGAGCGAGGCTGCTTATAGACCCCGGTGGGCCGAGTTCTGGAAGACACCCCTTGGGCTCACCATCTCCAGGTCCCCGCTGAGCTTCTGCCAGGGTCTGCCAGGGCCGGCTCAACAGCGGCACCTGCTGGCCGGGGCCCTCCCTGCGGGGCGGGGCTCCCCCTCCGCCCAGGGAGCGCCAGTGGGTGAGTGAGTCACCCGGGCTTGGGTCCGCGGCTGCCTCAGCTGTCCCGTCCGAAAACGTCGGGGGCGAGGACTGTCCCCAAGCGGCGGCCTCGGCTCTTCCGGTCACCACCTGTGTTCCTCATTCTGCCCTGTAGACCCATGACCTAGGCCGAGGGTCTGCCCTGCACCAATCCAGGACCAGCGCTGGGCAAGAGCAGGATCTATGTCCCTAACTTCAGGACGCTTGTGGTTTGGGTAGAGATTTTTTGTTTGTTTTTTGTTTTACCTTTTTATTTGGAAAAATTTCAAGCTTAGAGAAGAGTTGCAAGAACTATACAAAGATCCTGCACATACCACTTACCCAGTTGTTAAAATATACTGTATACCAAAATATCCGTACAGCATCACCAGTTGTTAAAATTTTGTCCCATTTGCCTCCTTTCTCACTGTGTGTGTGTATTTTTTCCCTCCAGAACTGAGAGTGGAAACCATTATGTTCGTTTGCTCATAAATGCTTCAGTGGGTATTTCCTAAGAACAAGGGCATTCTCTCTATAACCACAGTAGACTTTTCAACTTTGGGAAATTTAACATTGATACAATACTTGTCACTAATCTCCTGTCCATATTACAGTTTTATCAAGGGATTCAGTCAGGGTCCCTGGGAGCATTTTCCCCCTTCAGTGTAGGATCCAGACCAGGATCACACATTACATTTAATTGTCGTGTTTCTTTAAGCTTCTCTAATCTGAGCAATTCCTTGGCTTTTTCCATCTTCCGTAACATTTTTTCAGAGTAGAGCACCCCCCCCCCTTTTCTTTTAATTGAGTGATCCTCACTTTGGGTGTGTCTGGTGTTTCCTTCTGGGCAGATTCAGGCTACCCATCCCTGGTAGAAATACTACATAAGCAATATTATTTTCTTAGGAATGGGGGTCTCCACTTAAGGGGTTTGAGAAACTCCTGAATCTCTAAGGACTGACCCAGAGTTATCGGTAAAAAACTCCAATCAGATTTTCAACACAGGTTAAGAATGACACCATTAATTACATGTGTGTTTTCTTTCTGTGGATGGTAGGTTTAGGCTCTGCCCCTCCCTGTTTCTCCCCTTCTCTCCCTCTTAACTCCACACTTGCCCTTGAAACTCAGCAGTTCCTAATGAAAGCATTATTCTTTTCTGAAGGCCACTAGGGACACCCCAATTGCCCAACTCAACACCTTCATAGTCCTTACCCTGTTGACCTCCTCCCAGGGCCTGAGACTCACCCTCTTCCCTGAAAACTCCCAGAGTCAAGCTTCCCCAGGCTCCACCCATCCTCCCTCACCAACAAATGACCGAATGCTAGCTGGTGCCTGCTGGCTGATCTAGGAGCCGGCCCTGCTGGAAGTGGTTTATCTGGGGAAAATCTGCGGGTCCTGGTTTTTCCTGTGGCTTCCTGAAACCCCAGGGGAGACATCCTCCCAGTTTTGGTCCGCAGATAGGTCTCCGGACTTGTTCACCTCCGTAGGAGAGCTCAGCCTTCTAGTAGCTTCCACATCCCTTTTTTCTTTACCAACTTGGTGCAGCCCTGAATCTCCACTCTCCTGTCTGGACTGGCCCTGTGGATGCCTTTCAGCTTCTAGGAATCTCATGTGGAACTATTGACTTCTCTCCCAATCTGTAACTTCGCCCTTGTGTTTATTGTGACTCACCCTTCCTCTGACACCTGCACTCCAAGCGTCAGCCATTTTTCACCTTTACATCAAAGCCATGTCTTTCCTCTAGAAGATATCTCTCCCTTCCCTCCCCTCTGCTTCTCTCTCATGGTCTGTTGTTTTGTTTTTAAATCTCTAACTGGTCTTCAATTTTGCCTTTTCTTTTCTGATGTGTCCAGCTGGTCTGGTCCTTCCTGCTCCACCTGATCTCATCAGCTACCAGGCTTGAGTCTCATAACTTTAGCATGGCCCCAGAACCTTGAGGATTGGCAGTGGATCCTTCCAGATTACCATCCTCCTCCCTTCTAGGTCCACACTCTGCATTTCACTCATATCAAATCTGTTGTGTTTCTCCCAACAGATCATTGTTGCCACTGGGCCTTTGCATATGCTTTCTCTATTTCAGTGGCCCTTCACTACCCCCTTTCCTCCACTTCCCACATATTTGGCCAAATGCTCAAATGTCATCCTCTCTGTGAAGACTTCCTGACATCCTCTGGCAGTTCTACCTTTACATCTGGGCAAAAGGGTCTAGCTTGGGCCTCCTCCAGCTGTATCCCTCCCCAGAAGGCAAGGAGCCCAGTAGGAGCATTGCCTCACTTTCTAGACCAGTGCTGTCTGGTAGCATTTTCTGCAATAATGGAAATGTTCTCTGTCTGCACCGTCCAATATGGTGACCACTAGCCACATGTGGCTATTGAGCACTTGGAATGTGGCTCACTGCAACTTAGGGGCTTGCTTTTAAATTGTATTTATTTTTAAATAATTTATTAAAAAAATTTTTTTTTCAACGTTTATTTATTTTTTGGGGGACAGAGAGAGACAGAGCATGAATGGGGGAGGGGCAGAGAGAGAGGGAGACACAGAATCGGAAACAGGCTCCAGGCTCTGAGCCATCAGCCCAGAGCCTGACGCGGGGCTCGAACTCACGGACCGCGAGATCGTGACCTGGCTGAAGTCGGACGCTCAACCGACTGCGTCACCCAGGCGCCCCTATTTTTAAATTATTTAAATCAAAATTTAAATAGCCATATGTGGCTAGAGGCTACCATATTGGATAGTACAGAACTTGCCCATGCCTTAGGCACCTGCAGTCTTGGGGTTCCCTTCCCAGAGGGCCCCAAGCCCTGTTTCTAGGGCTTGCACAGGCTATGTCCCAGGTTTATTCTCCTAAGGTCAGACTGTACAGTTGGTGTGCACAGGTGCATAAGGGTTCTGTTTATGAGCGTATGGATGGGGGTTGGATATGTAGCCTGGTGTGTGTGTGTGTGTGTGTGTGTGTGTGTGTGTGTGTGTGTGATTGTGGCTCCTCTTTATGCAGAACAGAGTCTGAAGTGGGAAGGGAAGGGGGCACTCACCCTGAACTGTCATGTTCCAGTGCATAGTCCTAGAATTTTTTTAAAAGTAGTCCCATGTCCAACGTGGGACTTGAACTTACGACCCCCAGATCAAGAGTTGCATGCTCTACTGACTGAGCCAGCTAGGCACCCCAGTCCTGGAATTGTTAAGTTGAATCTGGCTTTCTGGGTCCTCTTGAAGGTATATTTTTCTCACTGGGGTAAGAAGATAAAATTTATCTGTGTTGTCTTGATTTATAACTTAAAAATTTTTTTTTAATGTTTATCTTTGAGAGAGAGAGAGAGAGCATGAACAGGGGAGGAGCAGAGAAATAGGGAGAAAGAATCAGAAGCAGGCTCCAGGCTCTGAGCTGTCAGCACAGAGCCCGACGCAGGGCTCAAACTCACAAACTGGGAGATCGTGACCTGAGCCGAAGTCAGACGCTCAACCTACTGAGCCACCCAGGCGCCCCTATAACTTTTAAATATATAGATGAATTGGGGCACCTGGGTGGCTCGGTCAGTTGAGCATCCATCTTTGGCTCAGGTCATGATCTCATAGTGGGTTCGAGCCCCATGTCAGGCTTTGTGCTGACAGCTCAGAGCCTGCTTTGGATTCTCTCTCTCCCTCTCTCTCTGCCCTTCCCTTGCTCCTTGGCACACACACTCTCTCTCAAAAATAAACATCCAAAAATAAACATAAAAAAACCATAAAAATTTAATTCATATCTATCTATCTATCTATCTATCTATCTATCTATCTATACATGTATATCTATATCTATATCTATAGATAGCTATAGAGATAGATAGATAGATAGATAGATAGATAGATAGATAGATATGTAGGGGCACGTGGGTGGCTCAGTCAGTTAAGCATCCACCAAATTCAGCTCAGGTCATGATCACAAACCGGGAGGTTTGTGAGTTTGAGTCTCACATCGGGCTTTCTTCTGTCAGCATAGAGCCCGCTTCGGATCCTCTGTCCCCCTCTCTCTCTGCCCTTCGTGATCTCTCTCTCTAAAGTATAAAACAAAAAGTTATATAATATATATATATATATATGAATTAAACACACACACACACACACACACACATATGAATTAAAAGTGGGCTCCAGTTGACTTCTGGCCCTTGACCCACAAATGTCATGAGTGGGTTTAAGATTAGTTTCTTCACTAACTAAGCCTCTGACACACAGAATCTCCCCTCATGTTCCCCGCTGTAGGCTGTCAGCTCTTCCCAGGCAGGCCTGGGTCTAATTCCAACCTCATAGAATTAGAGGATTCTATTCTACTAGTTCTGGTGCCTGGGACACTGTTGGCCCATCATAAATCGTCATTGAGTAATGAGTGAAGAAGTTCAGCTGCTTGCCCAATGCCTTGGCTTTTATCACAGTGGCCCCAGGGTCAGCTGGCTGGCTGAGAGAGGGATCTTCAAAAACTGGCTGTCCTTGCTATAGGGAAAACAGCAGGGGAGCTAGGCCCCCAGACCAGGGTTCTTGTCTCTGCTCAGCTATTTCCTGGACCTTGGACAAGTCACCCTCTGAGTCCCAGTCTCCCTATCTGTAAAAAATGGGGTGGGGCACCTGGGCGACTCAGTTGGCTAAGCATCTGACTTGGGCTCAGGTCATGATCTCATGGTTCATCTGTTCAAGCCCCGCACTGGGCTCGCTGCTGTCAGCACAGAGCCCGCTTCAGATCCTCTGTCCAACACCCCCCCCCCCCCCCCGCTGCCCCTCTCTGGCTCATGCTCTCACTCTCAAAAATGAATAAATATATATATATATTTTTAAATGGGGCTAGTAACACCAACCGCAGTGTGATACCATGGGGATCAAAGTAAAGGATACCAGGTACGATGATTGGTATTCAGCAGGTCTTCCATAAGTGCTCCTTTAGTCAGCATTCATTCAACACTTACTGTGTGCCAGGTACAGGCTCTGTCCCCCATTGTAGATGCCCCCTAGCCCTGGTGGGCCTGGGTGCTGCAAGTGGCTCCCTCAGCCCACCCTCTCTCTCAGCTCAGCGTCTCTGGGCACCTGTGTGCCCCATTCCCTTTGGCCGCTGGTTGGATGGGGCCTCATCTGCCCTAGTTTGTGTGGGCTTCAAACATGAAAGCGCACATTTTCACTTTTGGGTGCGCAAGCAGAGCTGGCTGAGACAGAGAGACAGATCGACCAACCAACCAATGAAGGTGACAGTTGTGGTTTGTGGCCTCTCAGCTCACTCCACCAGACACCCCAAAGCTCGAGAGGGGACCAAATACCTTCTTGGCAGACTGGTGTTAACCAAAAAGCTTGTCCCCACTTCCCTCCCTCAGGGGCAACATGAAAGTAAGACAGCCAACTTGGATTTGAATCCTGGCTGTGCCACTTTCTAACCGGATGCCTTGAGTTGCCTCACCACTGGCAGCCTCATTAGGAAAATGGGACCAGAACAATCCCACTCACAGGTTGTTTGTAACTCATCCTCTGGGACCCTTCTTCCCAGACTCAGTGGTTACCTCCAAGCGCAGTCCTTCAGTCTTTACCCCTCCTTTGAACTCAGAATTAACCACTGCCAAGTTTGTCTTACAGACAAAGCCAAGTTTGTCTTACAGACACCTCTCACTCTGTAAACTGTTGTTGCATCTTTAACGTCATCATCCTCACTGCCATTTTTAGGGCCCTATGTGTTAAGGGCTTTATACGTAATATTTTTGATCTTCTATTCCAAATATTTTCCAATTTCTGATAGGAGTTCTTCAATCCATGAATTATTTAGAAGTGCATTTTGACATTTGCAAATACATGGGTTTGTCTTTTATGCTGTCTCTTGATTATTGATTTCTAATTTAATTGCTGTCAGTGAGGTCTGTATGATTGTTTGGAATTGGTCAGAACTTGCCTTGTGATCTACTATGTGGTCACTTTTGTAAATGTGTGGCTGAAAGCAAAAGTGTGTTTGCCAATAATTGTTGACTGGAGAATTCAAAGTATTCACTTAAAGTAAGCCTGTCAGTTCAAATCTGCTATGTACTTACTGATCTTTTTTGTCTGCTTAAACTACTAATTCCAGAGGGAGGTCATTTAAATCTTCCTTTATATTGGTGGGCTTGTCTATTTTTCCCACTATTTCTGCTTTATGATTTTGAAGATATGTTATTAGGTGCATATAACTGTAGAATGGTTATATGTTCTTGATAAATTAAAGCAGGCAAGAATCCTACTATCTCTCTCAGCAGGGTAGGTTTTTTTGGTTTTTTGTTTTTGTTTTTGTTTTTGTTTTTGTTTGCTTCTCACATTTACCCAAAGATTTTACCTTCTGGGCACCCTTGACTTTTGAGAGGAGTGGATTATGTCTGCTCCAACCTCCTACCTTATGAGGCCCCAGGTTTTGTCTTCCATTTTGGATTTGTGCCTTTGAGGATTTTCTTTTCTTGCAAGCTTGGCCTTGCATTGAAAATATCATACATGCACACCCTCACACACACAGCTTTTAATCTTTTATCTAGCATTTCTAGTTGCTTCGTACTAGAAGGGTTTCTCTGGACATATAGTCCACCATATTGTTGGAAATAAAAGTCTCTGTTGGCTCTTAAGTTGAAATTTTACTTAATATTTAAAACAATTCTATGAGGTCCTATTGTCATTTTTTCATAATGAGAAAGCTGAGGCTCAAGGGTTGTATGACTGGGTTCAGATCCTGGCCCTGTGGTTCACGTTTACCAGCCGTGTGACCTTGGATAAATCAGTCCTTTAAGAGGACACTGAGCTCAGAGAGCAGGGCAGTAGGCCTGCCTTGCAGGGCTGCTGTTCAGCTTTGAATGACACGTGGACAGCCCCTACCTGGCTTATTTCCAGTCTTTAGGCATTGCTGTCTCCAGGGAAGGGACATGCGCCTGGTACTAAGGACTTGTCCTCTCTTCACTGGGAGGTGTTGACAAGGATAGTTCAGTGTCTGCATGGACCATAAAAGGCACATCTGCTGAGATTCCGATTCTGATGCTTTACCAGGTTCGGGCACTTGTGTCACCTAGGGCATGGCTCATGAAGTGTTGCCCATCCCTTTCCCCTGGGCTGTCCTCTGGGAGGTCACATAGACAGGACAGTGGGATTAGTTCCCTCATCTAACACAAGTTGCCAATAAGCAACTTGCTTTTACTTTACATTAACTTTTTTAGGGAGATTTTTAAAGTTTATTTATTTATTTTGAGAGAGAGAGAGAGAGAGAGAGCGAGCACACAAGCAAGGGAGGGATTAGACAGAGAAAGGAGAGAGAGAGAGAATCCCAGCCAGGCTCTGTACCATCAGCACAGAGCCCGGTTGTGGGGCTCGAACTCCTAAACCGTGAGATCATGACCCGAGCCCAAACCAAGAGTCGGACGCTGAAGTGACTAAGCCACCCTACTTAAACTTTTGAATAGAGAATAAGTGCATATGGTTCAAAAACCAAAACAGTTTAGAAAAATGTATTGGGAAGTCTTGCTCCCACCTCTGCCTGGTCCACCCTGTTTCCCGGCACCTTATAGGTTACTACTTTTGTTACCTGCTCATGTAAATTCAAGCAAATACAAACATTTATTCTTATCTCCACCTCCCTTTCTTACACAAAAGACAGCACGGCATATATGCTGTTTTGCACTGTCTTTTTGCTTCAAAATATCCTGGAGATCTTTCCATATCAATATCTGACAGCCGCCTCCTTCTCCTCTCCTCCTTCTCCTTCTCCCTTTCCTTCCTCTACAGCTGCATATTTTCCCATTGTGGAGACATACTACATTTATTTAACCCTTCACTGTCCAGTATAGTAGCTACATGTGGCTATTTACACTGAACTTAATTACAATTAAGTCAAATTTGAAATTCATTCCCTCAGTTGCACTAGCCACATTTCAAGAGCTCAGTATAGCTACATATGGCCAGTGGCTGTCATACTGGACAGCACTGATAGAATGAAACATTTTCATTATTGCAGAAAGGTCTATTGGATTGCTGGTTTCACTGACCCCTATAGCTGAACACCTGACTTATTTCCAGCTTTTTTTTTTTTAAGTTTATTTATTTATTTTTGAGAGTGGGGCAAAGGGCAGAGAGAGAGAGGAAAGACAGAATCTCAAGCAGGCTCTGTGCTGTCAGCACAGAGCCCTATGTGGGGCTTGAACTCACAAATTGTGAGTTCATGACCTGAGTCGAAATCAAGAATCAGATGCTTAATCAACTGAGCCATCTAGGCACCCCTTATTTCTAGTCTTTAGGGGTCTCAGAGATGATGATGCTCATCCCTGGGATGCAGGAGAGCTAAGTGAGAGCTGTTTCAGGAATTTGGGCCTTCCATCTCAGATCTCAAAATCTGGGAGGCTCCTGCCAGAGGAGGGCTGTTGGGTTTGGGGAAGAGGCTTGACTGAGGCCTGGAAATGAGAGTGACCCTTAAGGACAGGCTTCCTAGGGCTGCCTGGGTGGCTCAGTCATTTGAGTGTCCAGCTCTTGATTTCAGCTCAGGTCATGATCTCATGGTTCGTGGGATCCAGTCCCACATCTGCACAGACAGCGTGGAGTCTGCTTGGGATTCTCTCTCTCTCTCTCTCTCTCTCTCTCTCTCACTCTCTCTCTCTGCCCCTCCCTCCCCTCTCAAAATTAATAAATAAACATTAAAAAAAAAACAGACTTCCTGCTTAGCTCTAACCTTCTACCCCTTCCCTTCATCCCCACCAAAATGCAATCCTGTTTCCTTTCATTCATGGTTTAGATCCTACACTGGAGGTATAGGGATAGAAAATATACAGTCTCTGCCTTGGAGAAAAAGACAGATCACTACTGGCCTATGACAAAGACTTTCAAATAGGCCTCACCAAACATCAAAAGGCCTTATAATACCTATAATATAATAGAGTGAGGATGTGGGAAAACGGGCACTGTCCTCCATTGTTGGGGGTTGCAAATTGGTGCAAACTTTTTGGAAGGCAATTCCAAATCTATCCAAATTCTCAAAAATCAACCCCAAATTAAAAAGTGCATAACCTTTGGGGGTGCCTGGGTGGCTCAGTCAGTCGAGCATCTGACTCTTGATTTCAGCTCAGGTCATGATCTCATGGTTTGTGGGATCGAGCTCCGCATCCGGGCACACATTCTCTCTCTTTCTCTTTCAAAATAAATAGATAAACTTTTAAAAGGTGCAGAACCTTTGACTCAGCGTTGTCATATTGATAAACTTGTCTTACGGCTACACACACAAGTGCAGACAAAGATATGTACTGAGATATTTCCTGCAGGCACCATTGTTTGTAGCAACAAAAGACTGACATAACCGAAATACCCACTAGGAGGGGACTAGTGAAATAGATTGTGACACACCCATATGATGGAGGACTGTGTCGATTTTGTGAAAATCGACTGTGTCGATTAAGTGAAAATATCAAGGTGCCAAATTGTAGACTGTGTATCAAATACACACACACACACACACACACACACACACACACACACACACATTCTGCTTGTATATGCCCTAAACTTTTCTGGAAAGATGCATTAAAACTGCTTTCCTTGTAAACTGAGCACATGTATGTATTATCTTAAAAAAATTAAAAACAATTTTTTTTAAATGTTTATTTATTTCTGAGACAGAGGGAGACCGAGCATGAGTGGGGGAGGAGCAGAGAGAGAGGGAGACACAGAATCAGAAGCAGGTTCCTGGCTCTGAGCTGTCAGCATAGAGCCCGATGCGGGGCTCTAACTCACAAACCGTGAGATCATGACCTGAGCCAAAGCCGGTCGCTCAACCCACTGAGCCACCCAGGCACCCCTAAAAAAAAATTTTTTTTTTTTAATTTGAAGTAGGCGCTCGATGAGCAATGGTCATCAGGCAGAGGGAGGAAGATTCCTGGGGAGACCTGCTCAGTCATCTAAGCTCTGAGTGTCCCCAGTGACAGCACAGTTTCTCCATCGGAGGTGACAAGGCCACAACAGTCCAGAAATGTCACCCACGCTGTGACTCCATCTCCATCACTTCTGGAGGCCTCGCCCTGTCTTGGCTGTCATACCTCCTGCGTCCAGCAGGTGGAAGCACAGATCCACCAAAGCATTGGTTCCAAACTTCACCAAGCCTCCCTTCTAGGATTTCCTCCTCTGTGGACCACGATTGGAAAGATACTTCCTGCCAAGCCAACCAAATTTATTAGGTAATCATTGATTCAATGCTCTCCCTTTTTTTGTGCCTCACATTTCTGATCAGCGCGCGCGAGACAGAATGTAGGCTTGCTGAGTTCATAATTTTCCACGTAAGAGGTTCTATGTAGCTTAGCCTTGTTTCCACCAGGCCTTGGGTGGCAGTGGTTGGCAATGGCCAGAGCATCCCCAGGAATGGAGGGCTTAGGCTGGCAACTGCTTCATTAGAGGCTCCCCACCCTGCTCGGATTTTCAGTTGCAGCGCACAACTCCCATCCTTCTCTTACCTACCGGAAGAAGTAGTTCTGGGCAAGGGGAAGCATGAACACCTGCTACCAGTCTGCCTGATGGTAGTTACTCTCCCAGATGTGTTTGGAGTCTGTCCCTTGCTAGGCTGTGAGCAGTCTAATAATGGGGACTCTTTTCATCTGCCACTGAATCAACAGGAGTGAGCACAGTGCTGGGCACACAGCTAGTGTAAATTTAAGGTTTGTTGTTAAAAGGAAAGGGACAAGCATTGAGGGGATCAGGGACTAAATTCTTTAAAAAGAAATAAAAAAAGATGTCCTAACTAATGTCAAGGGCAAGAACCCCAGGTCAGCTGAGGATAAGGGTAGCGGGCACAGAATGGATCACCTTGGTAGCAGGTTCCAGGAAAATCCTGCTTTGTCTTACCTGTGTGTCCCTGGCTGGGACATCAAATAAGTAACCACATCTCTCACCCACCAGACGTGCTGGTGACCTTGGCAGAAGAAGCACTTAAATCAGGTCAGTCTGGGGGAAGGGGCTGTCTCATCCCAGGGCCTTCCTTAAAATTAGGTAAATTTCCCAGCTCCTGCTGAAATTTGTCAGTGGTTCTGCATGTGAAAGGGAAGGTAGAAGGAAGAGGAAGCTATAAGGGGAAGGGACACTTATGGCCTCTGGCCTGGCCTAGAGAAAATCCAGGCCTCATGTAGTGGGCCCTCCATCCTCAATGTTTTGGAAGTGCAGGGAGGGGCAGCTGGGGATCTCCACAAATTCGATGGGGAACAATAAGAACAACTGAGGGAGAAGGGCCTCAAATACAGGTTGGAGATTGTGTCTCAGAGCTGGGGTTCTATAGTCCTCCCAATACTCACTCACCTTTCTGGCCCACCCTGGATGAGAGGGGCAGTGGGGGCTAGGGCAGCAGCTCCAAGGCAGTGTGGATTTTGAAGGTGGGCAGAGTAGGGCTGTTTCTGACCTTTATTAGTTGTGTGCCCTTGGGCAAGTCAACTAACCACTCTGAGTCTGTTTTCCCATCTCTAAATGAAGATGTCAATACCTACCTTCCCCAGTCACTGTAGGGATGAATGAAAGAAGACCTCTGGAAGCATTTCTGTAATTGCTAGACTTTAGGGATTGTTACTCACCAAGGTGAGAGGCCACCCTACGTCCCTGGAGGGGACAGCGTCAAGGAGATATTTTTTTTTCTCCTCTGCGGAGCCTGCTCCTTTCTCAGCCTGGGTGCTGGCTTTAATCCTCTGTTCCCCAACCCCTGCGCTTCTCCTTGAGACCGCCTTGGTGGTCCCCAGATTCCCGTACCTTGCCTTCTCCCATAGGCGCCCCCGTTATAAAACCCTGGGGATGTCGGTATGGGCGCAGAGTTGGTCCAGGGTGGGACAGGTCCGGGGGTCTCGGTTGGCCTGGATCTGCGCTCCTCGCCATGCTTTGGGGCTCTCATTTGCAGATGGTTCCCTCTGATCCTCAGCTCCTCTCTGGACCAAACAGATGAGGGGAGAAACCAGGGGTAGGGGGCCTGGAAGGGGGTTCCCACCTTCTCAGTCCAGAATCCGAGAGGGGAACCCAGCCCTTGCGCCCCAACGCCGCACCGTCATGGGTCTCCAAGCCGAGCACGCAGTTGCTGGCATCCTCGGCAAGGAGGTTTGCCCCCTCCGACTCCCGGAGGTTTGCCCCCTCCGACTCCCAGGCCGTGACCCCCCTCACCCAGACCCCGCCGATCCCCGGCTCCGAGCGAGCGGGAGCATGCGGTTCTAGGACCCGGAGGCGCCTCCGCGCGCGCCGCCGCCTCTGCCTCGCCTCGGCCGCCTCCCGCTCCGGCAGGTGAAACGGCGCCCGCCGCCCCCTCTGCGGCAGGTGAAGCGGGTCGCCGGCCCCCTCCGCGCAGCGCCATGGCTGCGGCGGACCCCCGGCCGGCTCCCGGCGCCCGCCCCCTCCCTCCAGCCCGCCCCCCGGGGGCAGGGTGCGTAGCGGCGGCGGCGAAATGCGGTTTGCGCGCTCGGGGAGCGACAGCAGAAGTTAGAAAATCGCCGAGGGGGGAGCCCGCGCCGCAGCTTCCTGCCCCCGGCCCAGCCCTCTGTCCCCCGCGGCCTGCAGCCTGACTTCCTCCCCCCACCCCGCAGCTCGCCGCCCGGCTCCTCGGACGGGGCCGCCCCGATGGGACGCCGCGCCCCGGCCCTTGCGCGCAGCTGAGCCGAGCGCCGCGGAGCCGAGCCGCGCCGCCGCCGCCGCCAGCCTCTGCCCTGCTCGCCCCCCAGGCCGGGAGCCTCGTCCCCGGTCCCCCGGAAAGCTGGATTTCCGAGGCTGGAGGCGCCTGGCCGACTGGGTGGGGACCACCATGGGCAACGCGGCAGGCAGCGCGGAGCAGCCCGCGGGCCCCGCCGCGCCGTCCCCCAAGCAGCCCGCGGCGCCCAAGCAGCCGATGCCCGCGGCCCGGGAGCTGGAGGAGAGGTTTAACAGGGTTCTGGTGAGTGTGATCTGTCGCGCTCTGGGCGCGGGCGGGGGGCGGCTGGGGTTCGGCACGCGTCCCCGCCCCCGGGGGCTCAGGTACCGCTTGGAGATCCCCGGCCCAGTGGCTGGCCCCTACAGGGGGTGGGAGTGACAGTGGCTTCTTTCAGAGTGACTTAGCACTCTCCCCCCAAAACTTTCTTCTGCAGTCGCCCAGTCTGCCTCCCCAAGACACCCCCTTCCCCAGCGCTCCTGGGTCTAAAGGTCTAAACAGAAATGTCCTGCGAGGAAGTTGGGAGCCTAGCACGCAAGGGGGGGGGGGTCCTGGGGCGGCCCCTTCCACTCTGCACGCAGGCCCGGCCACCAGGCGAGGGTCGTGGAACATCTGCTTTTCCTTAGGGCCAAAGATGGAAGGGTGACATTTTAATGTCCTGGGGGCTGGAGACCGAGTTCAGGTGTTTGGTCCTGATTTGTTGGTGCCTGGGCTGCTGGGAGCTGAGTCCTCAGATCTCGCAGAGGAGGTGTCTGTATCTCTCACCCCCTGCATGTCCAGGAGAGATTGCCTGTGGGTCCTTATCTTGGGCATTTCCTCCAGCCCACTGAGGGGATTAAGGGTAGGAAGGGCGGGCGGGGTCAGGATGGGTTGGTCACTCTGGCTTGGGGTGGTACAAAAAGTCTGGAAGCATCCCCCCCCTCCCCACCTTCCCCACTATCACCTGCTGGAGGAATTGGGGGGCTTGGAGACTAGGTCACTGGGGAGGAAGCCATCAGCTCTGGCTGAGCCTGGAGACAGTCAAGGATGTGTTTGGGGAGGGGCTCCAGAGCAAAATCAGGGCTCCCTAAGACCTGGTGCAAGGCAGAAGTAGGGAGGGGGAAGGGCCACTCATTCTCACTTCCCTCTCCCTGTCTCAGCCCTGTCCCAGGCTCCTTTCTCTAACTAATTGCCTGGTGGCCTGTCTGCTGTCAGCTCCCTTGCTGGACTCTGGGTGACAGGCGAATGAGGCCACGCTGTGCTTTTTCCCAGGGGGCACTTCTCAGTCTAAGCAGGCTGGCACTGCAGGTCTGGTGGGGGGGGGGGGCGGGCAGCAAGGGAGGTGCGGGCAATAGAGCAATGCTGGCTTGTGGCAGCACTCAATTCTTTGTCCCCTCCACCTCCTTGACATCATTTCCCCTCCCTTGACCTGTTATTAGGCCGTACTTACCAGATCCTCTGTATGGCCCTTCATGATAGTTCCTGGAAATCTTGGCTGTCCCCTCCCGGCAGGAAGGCTAAGAGGGGTCTGGGGGAGCTATGGGGTGGGGCGGGGTCTGGTCTATCCTTGTGAAGACACCTTGTTTGATTAGGGGAGAGGGAGGGACTCTGAGGGACACCTCACACCAGGCTAGGCCCTGTTTCCCCCATCTCTCCACCTGCTCTCCCTTCCTCAAACCCATGGCCTGCGCAAAGCTCAGCAGAGCTGAGCAGATGGGGGAGGGGGCAGAATGAAGAGAGACAGTCTCTGGGGGACCATCTGGGGAGCCTGAGTTGGTGGTGGATCCCTGGACCCCTGCCAGCCTTGTGAGGGGGGGGGGGATATGGGTCTCTCTTTCCCCCCAAGTGTGTGTCTGTGGACAGGGGTGGGACAGGCTGTCAGGGTGAGGTGCGGTCTCTATCATACACACGCTAATGGGGAGGAGCTGTGTGAATAATTCAGACCACTGGGAAATCCAAAAGTCAAATGGTGAGGCTCTGATGCATGTGTAGTTCCTGAGTGCCCTGCTTGTGTTTTGGCCTTCGCTCTGATTGGCTGAGCCTGATGCTAAATGCCATTGGGAGTCCCTGAGTACCAGGGTGTGGAGGGCGGAGGCCCAGGGATGGGTCTTAGAGGGTGTCTTCATGGAGAAGGCAGCGGTAGCTGGGTAGAAATCTAGGGCAGCAGCACCCAATGGGGCTCAACTTCCCATCCCGGCTCCCAGGAACCCCAGTGTGTTTATACTTGGCCTTCTTTCTGGGGAAGGAGCAGCCTGTCCCTTGTCTTCTGTGGGCAGAACTCACCCAACCCAAGGTCACTTGGCTAAGAACCTGGCTCCCCTCACTCCCCACCAACAAGGGCATGAGCCCCGCCCTGGGGTGATAGCCTTGGCCGCTGCCTGCAGCTGCCTGGGCCAAGTATTTGGCTAAACCCACAGGCCTGGCAACGGGTCATGCAGGGTGCGCCTCCATCAGAGCACTGCCTCCATGGCCGGAGCTGAGTCTGGTCCTTAGTGAATGTGTAAGAGGAGAAAGAGGCTCAGACTGCCCAGAGTGATGAACCCACCACCCCCAGGGATCCCTGAGTCTTGATGGGAAAAGCATCGCCCTCCCCTTCAGATACAGTCACATAGCCCCAGGGAACCTCTTCCTTTCGCTTAAACAAAACCCTTTGGTCCCTGGTGGAGGGGTAGGATCCTGCAGCCCCAAACCACTCCTTGGCTCTTGGATGCGGGACCCATGTGTGGGTGAAGGGCGCCTCCACCAAGGCTTATGGCCAGATAGGAGATGAAGCTTGCTCTCCCTTTCCCCACAGTGGCCTTTCTCCCATGCAAGGGTGTTGGGGGGCTACTTTTCTAAGGAGGCTGTGAGCGAGAGGTGCCCCTGCTTAAAATGGGGGTGGGGAGAAAGAGCAGGTTGGCCAGGGTTTCCTGCTGCTGCCTTAGCAACAGCGGAGGAGCGATGGCTGCCCAGCGACATGGGCCTGCTGGAATGGTGGGAAAACCAGCTGGCCAGACATCAAGCTCTTGCCTTTCTTAGGCCATGCCCAAGGCTCATGTCTTCCTTGCAGACCTTCCCCTGTAAGGATCAGGGTTTGGGTTGGCAAGGCACTCTTTCCAGGCCGTCCAGAAGTTCTGTGCTTATGGCCAGGCATTGGATACCGCTGATCTGTCTGGTCAGAGAGGGGCCTGTAACCTTGGGGCCAAGGGACCAAGGGAAGGTGCCCGGGATGTTGTGCTTGAGGCCGAGAGTGATGCTGATCCACACGGAGACTGAACCGTTTGGAGAGGAGTTTGCCTGATGGGGCCTAGCACCCTGGGCTGCCCTTAGCAAGTGCCTAGGGATGTGGACATTTGGTGAGGCTGTGTGGGGAGGTCAGGACAGCCTCCAGCAGCATGTGGACCCTGGGAATCCTGCTTTCAGCTGGACCCCTTCCCTGAGGAGCAGGAGTAGAATCCATTCTGTCTCCATTTTGTTGGCCAGCTCCTTTCTCTGGAGTGAGGCAGATGAAGTTTGGGAATGGGAAGCTACAGGGGGGCTGTACCTTTCATCTCTGGGGTGTCTCACATGGAGGATCCCAATGGGGCTGTGGCCATGTGGGCAGATATCGGGCCGGATAGGGGCTGTGGGGCGACATTCTTAGCAGGCGGGGCTGGCACATGTCGACCCTGGAAACCCAGGGATGTGGTAGGCATGATTCACAGGGACATCTGGGGCCAGTTGGCAAAGAGCTGGGTGAGATGGGCAGGAGCAGATGGGGCTGCCCTGGGGGCTACCTCTGCATTTTTCCTGAGGACATGGAACCCTGGAAGGTGGCTCTGTCCTCCCCGCCTCTGGGAGGGGCCAGAGTTACTCAAGGGAAAGGCAGAATAGCTTCCTGAGCTTCGGGGTCATTAAGTCAGGGGGTGGGTTTTGTCTTTGCCGCTTCCTACCTGGATGACCTTGAGCAAGTTACTTAACCTCTCTGAACTTCAGTTTTCCCCATGTGTAGAAAGAGAATACCAGTAGTATATGCTGGCCTCCTAGGGTCGTTGAAGGATTACCGAGAGTGTGCCTGACACAGGGCGAGTGCTCCAGAAACTCTCCCCCGCTGTGAGGAAGGGACCGACATTGGAGTGGATAGAGTCCTCTTCATATTGGAGGCCTCCTAGGCCCTTCTAGCCTGTGCCTTTCCCCTCTACCCACCTCCATTACCAAGACCAACCAAGGTTGCCAACTTTAGCCATGACAGGCCAGGCTGCCCTTGGCTGCCATCATGCAGGGCAGCCACAGCGGGGCCTAGACCGAAAACTTGCCTGGTGGCCGGAAACCACGAGAGGGAGGGCCCACCTCTCCTGGAGGGTGGGGCAGTGGTGGTGCTAACGGTAGCTGTGTGCACATGGGGAGGGGGTGGGGAGGCCTCCACTTCCCTCTGAGAGACGGTGTACTGGGAGGGGGGGGTTCCCCAGTGAGTAAGAGCTCAGTGTGGGCAACAACAGGAAGCGTAGGGTGCTGGGTGGCAGGAAATGGGGCTGGCTGTTCCTGGTTCCTCAGACAGGGGGACTGGGGCCAGTCTGTCTGCAGAAGACCCCTGGGGGTCCGGGACCCACATTTCTCACCGCCTTCAGTGCTCTTTCTTCCAAGGAAACACAGTCTTCTTACCAGCTTGCCAGCTAGGTCACCTCAGACAAATGACTTAATCGCTCCGTGCCTCAGTTTCCCATTTGTGAAATGGGGATCACAATAGCATTTACTGTGTCAGCTTCTTTTTTGAGGTTTAAATGAGTCAGTAGATATAAAGCACCTAGAATGGCACTTAGCACGGAATGGGATGTTTGGGGAATATTTATCATCATTATTGTTGCTGTAATTCTCCTACTAGCCTGGATTGTATGGGCAGTACCTGCTGTCCTGGCTCCCACCTGGCTTGCCCTTGTCCCTGCCATGGGGACCCTTCAACCCTGATGGGAGAAGCCATGAGCTTTTTGGGACTCTCAGCACCTAATCCTGGGACTAGTCACCTAGAGCCCTCCTCTAAGTCAGGGATTGTCTCTAATAGCCCCAGAAAATCTACCTACTGGAACTTTGAAACATGGATTGATTGCCTTTGGAGACGCGCTAAGAGCTCTAAGACAAAGGCCAAGACCATGTAGAGGTGGCGGATGGAGACACTTCCTGGCTTCTGGGCCCATCAGGCTGTGGAGCCTCTGTGGGGCTGGTCTGAGACTGGGCTTGGTACCCAAGTTCAAGGGCATTCTGGGACTCAAAGGGCCACACGTCATGAGGAGAGGGTGGGCAGGTGGGTTGGGACAGTCTCAGTTCAAACTGAAAGTGAAACGGGAGGGTGTGGTTGTGTCCAGACGCAGACAGAACCCCTTCAGTCACCAGGGACACCTCTCCAGATGTCAGCGGTGGCGGGAGGGGGGAGGGGCGTTGTTGAAGGAGTACGCCAGAAGCTTGCAAGGGGCTGGTCTTGGGTGAGCGAGGCTGAGGGCCCCTCTGGCACCTGGAGAGGTCGTGGCAGGGAGGGAGAATGATGTCTACACATTCTAGTGGAAAGACTGGGGAATCAGCTCCTTTTCTTGGCCACACCTTCAAAGATGGATCTTACCTGTCTCTTCCTGGAGCCAAAGCATTAAGGGCAGCAAGGAGAGGGGAGCTGAAGGGTCAGTTCATTGTTGGCCAAGCACTGGAGACAGGTCTGTTTTATCTGGATGTTTTCACAAACTTCTGCTCACCACACCATCCCTCTCCTTGGGGTCTTCAATGGACTCCTCCCCCAGGCCCCAGTCTGTGAAACGCCTCTTAACAGCGTACATCACTGCAGAGTATTATTACATCAAAACCCAGCTTCTCACTGGGTATTCCTGGGAGCTCTGGGAGCTGGGAGGCAGAAGGGAAGTGCGCCCATTTTATGGAGAAGGAAGCTGAGGCTCAAGGAGACGGAGAAGTTGTTGGGCTAGGTGAGCCCAGGGCCTGGCTCTCCAGGATCCAGTGTGGGTTCTTCTGCCTCACAGCTTCCTCTCCCCGTGTCCCCTTACGGGAGGCAAGTGTCCCTCCTCCCCACCCCTGGACCTCCGTGTCCTTGCCTGTCCCTTTCGAGCGGTGTCAGCCAGCCTCATCTACTTCTCTCCCATGGTGCTGCCTCCTTGCTGAGGGCCCCGGGTCTGGGGTCTGTTGCCGTGTTCCAGGATGCCTTCCCTCCACCCCGAGTCAGTGGCACCCTCTGGTTCCTCTCTTGCTCCTTAGGGTA
The DNA here is from genome assembly GCF_018350155.1 of Leopardus geoffroyi. Classification (NCBI taxonomy): domain Eukaryota; kingdom Metazoa; phylum Chordata; class Mammalia; order Carnivora; family Felidae; genus Leopardus; species Leopardus geoffroyi. The sequence continues at coordinate 43,280,614 of NC_059330.1, forward strand.
CCGTCTCCTCGGTGGGCACAGCCGAGGAACAGCTGCTAATTAGTGCTCAGCGCTGTCAGAGCTATTTCTGATTTCCGAGCCTAAATTTAGCCCGTCTGGCAGGCTGGCACGTAGCCTCGGGGGCTTGAGCACGCCCAGGTGGGGAAGGGGACAAGGGGTGCTCTGCCCTCCACCACTGCCGGGACAGGTGTACCCCACAGCAGAGGCCTTTTCCTCCCCATTAATCACCATGGGGCTGCCCCCCACGGGGAGTGGGCCAGGGCGCTGCTTCAGAGTCAGCTCTGGGCTCGAAGCCAGCCCCGCTCCCCACTCTCTGGTTTTGTAACCTTGGGCAGGTCACTAAACTAATCTGTACTTGCACCTGTGAGATGGGGATGAGGGTGTGTGGTGGTGAGGACGTCACCCTCGTGGAGGGCTCAGAGCGGTGCCGGGCAGGGTGAGCGTCCGGGCGGAGCTGGCGCCCACATTTGTTGGGGTCACTATTTTGACTATGACTGGTCGCTGCCTCTAGAAGGGCCACTGGGGCCATTCCAGGAACCAAACAGGTCCCTGGAGTGGGCGAGGGCCTGGAAAGACCCGTGTTGGGAAGCGGCTGTCCCCTGTAAGGCTCGGGTGCTGGGGCTCAGCCGTTGTTGCCACATTCCTCCTCGTCCCCCTTCCCTGCCACCACCTCCCTTCTCTGGGTTGGCCACTGTTCCAGTTTCTCTGCGTTGCCTGCCTTCCTGCTCCCTCCTTCCCCCTCAGCCTTGGCTCCCCTCTGCCCTGCCCCACCCTGGATCTCTGTGATCAGGATCGGGAGAGACCAAGGAGAAAGAAAGGCAGAGAGAGAGAATGGTCCCAGGGGCCCTTGCCTCAGCTCCAGGGGCCCTTCCCAGGCAGTGTCTCCTGTAGTGGCGGGGGCTATACTGGCTGTTGGTGGGTTGGGGAAAGGCAGCAGATGAGACAGCAGTGGTTTCCTCAATCCAGGGGCTCGCTTTTGCAATGGGGACAAGAATGACGTATCCCCATCCCCAGCCGGCCTGGGGGGGCCTGGGGGATAGGCAGCTTCACCTCTCAAGTGGGGCCTCAGCCGGAAAGCTTGAGCAATGGGGGCTGAGAGCACCCAGTTTCCTGTTGTCTGGGGCTGACCTAAGGCAGTGATTTTTTTTGGTGGGGGGAGTGAGTTCTGGCCAGAGCCCCAGAATGAAGCCCAGCACCCCAGAGAGGAAGCTGGCTGAGGAGCCCCGGGTGGGTGTGGCCCTCTCTTTGCTCCAGCTGTGGCCTCCTCTCAGGGCCATGTGACTGAGGATGTGTAGTCTGAGCCACCAGAGCTGGTGACGGGGGTCTTTTGACTCTGGGCTGGGGATTCCTGGGGACCCCCACCTCCCCAGCAGAGATGGGGCTCCTTGAGGGCAAGAACTATCTTTTGGGGCCTGACACATAGTAGACCCTCTTTAAACCTGGGGTTCAGTGAATTGGGGTAAACTGGCATCATCTTCTGGGTCTGTTAGGAAGACATGCCAAGTTCGGTGGGGGGGGCGGCCAGGGAACCCCTAGTGCAGGCAGCACCAGGCAAGACCCTATACTTGCCCTGTGAGGGAGGAGCTTGACAGGCACGTCTGTGATTGGAGGATCGGGCAGAGCAATGCTGACCTTTCTTAGCTCCTGAGGGGAGTCCCAGCCTGGGCCACCGGCACCACAGACCCAGCATGCTGGCTGCTGTCTCCAGTTCCTATGTCTGGGTGACCTTCCCCAGGAATCCCCCTGTGCCCTGTAGCCGTGATGCACCTGCTAGGAATTCCCTGCCTGTCTGACCGTAGCTCCCTTGGCCCGTCCCCATGTCCTCCTTCCAGAAGTGATGAGGAGGGAGGGGGCTGGACAGGGCTAAGGAGGAGACCGCTGTTGCCATCCTTGTGAGAGGTTTTCTGCTGTTTGTGAGACACTGGTGCCCTGGGCCAGGACTGCATACAGTCCAGATGGTGTCGGCTGGCACACAGGGGTGGGGCAGAGTCCAAGACTGGCCACACTTGGGCCTGGCTGGAACTGGGTCCCCTGTTAGCTTCCCACTCAAATGGAAGAAGAGTTGACTTTCCCCCTTATTGCACGTGGGGAAGTGAGTCAAAAAATGCCCAAGGTCCCAGGAAGTCAGGCTGAGAACCCACGCTCTCACCGCCGGGGGAGACATGCCAGGGAGGGGGTGTGTGGAAGACGGAGCCCAGGCCCTGGAGCCAGGCCGACTCAGAGTCAAATCCCAGTGTCACTTTCTAGCTTTGGGGCCTAGGGCAAGGTGTTGTATCTTTGGGCCTCGGTTTTCTCATCCGCTAATGCTACTTATCTCCTGGGGTGACAGGGATTCATGTGTATGACAGAGCCGCTAGGGAGCTGCCCCCTGGTGGCTTCCCTGAAAATGCCTGTGCTCCCTTGCCCCTTGCATCGGGACCCCAGGCTCAGGGTCATTATCTTGTCCTTCCCCTCTCCAGAACTGCATGAACTTGCCCCCGGACAAGGTGCAGCTGCTGAGCCAGTATGACAACGAGAAGAAGTGGGAGCTCATTTGTGACCAGGTGGGTACCAGGCCCCTTCTGGCCTCAGGATGCCCTGCCCTGGCTGGTGGGGGGGGGGGGGTGCTGGCAGGAGAGGGGGCACTGCCATGCTGCCCATCGGGCCAAGACTCTGCCCAGAGACCTGTGTCGCATCTGCAGAGGGTGCTGAGGGTGTCTTCAAGACTCTACAACCACCCTCCCTTGAACATGGGCCTCCCCAGGGACCTTATGAGTCCCTAGCTGGGCTGGGTCTGCCCTATGAAGTGCTGGCAGGGGCTCATCACCTCCTTGCTGTCACCCACCTCCTTGCTGAGCTACCCGGAGCAGCATCTGTTGACCCTCCAGCTCTGGGCTGTGGAAGATAGGGGGGCAACCCTAGGGTTGGGCATCTTTGACCCCATGGGAGGTGGGGAGGAAGGGGCAGGATCCCTGTCCTTCTTTCACTCGGGCCCGGAGGAGCTGCAGTCAACCAAGCAACAACCCAAAGGTAACCAGTTCCCAAGTGGCCGAGCGAGAAATAGAACTCCTGGCTTCTGGTGCTCAGCCAGGCACCTGGGGTTGCCATCTTCATGGCTCACTGGCTGCCCCTGCCTCTCCAGCTTCCAGGGCCGTTCTCCGGGGTAGCAGGGAAGACCCCTCTCCCACTGCTAAGCCAGGGTGGGGCCTGGCTGCTGCAGTGATTCAGTGAGGGAAGGAGGCTGGGGGTGGGGAGTTGGGGAGCAGGGAGCCTCCCCTGGGAGCCAGGGCTGGGCCTTTGGCTCCTGCTAATGGACCGGAATGGGATGAGCAGGCTGTGCGGGAGTCTGGGGGGTAAAGGCTGGGCCGTGTGGGAAGGATGGGGAGCTGCTTCTAGAGGCTCTCAGGCTGCTGTGGAGGTCTCTGCCACTTGGCCTGGTATCTCAGGCTGGGGGCTCAAGGGCCTGGGAAAAGCGGGAGTCCTAAAGGATCTGGGCTGGGAAGGATGGGAGCTCCTCTGGGTAGGGGGCCTCTGATGTGGCCCCTGCTTCTTTGTGTGAGTGGCCGTTGGAGCCCTGGGTGGGGCAGGGGAGTTAGGAGTTGCTTTGTTGAGCACTGGAGATAAGCACACACAGACACCTACCAGCACAGGTAAATGGGACAGCTGGGGAGGAGCCGTGGGGAAGGGGCCCTCAGAGCGTTCTTCCTCCCTGGACTCCCAGGGAGGGAAGGGCCTGGGAAGGTCCCACCTACTGGCAGGTCTGAGTCCTCCTCCCCACCCCCAGCGTGGTGGGTTGTGCGGCAGAAATGACCCCTCCAAACTCCACCGGTGGGGGTGGAGTGGGGGGGGGGGCGCTGTGCTAGGGCTGTGGCTTGTGAGGCCATAGTGAGGAGTGAAGGCTAGGTCTGGGACCGGGGTCTTTTAATGACCTGGTGGGTTGTTTGGTGATATCTTTGGTATTTCAGAGGGGTCCTAAGATAGCCTGGGACCTGGGGTCAGAGCTGAGAATGGGATTCTGGGGCAAGGGCTGGTCATTTGCCCCAGGGTGGCTCTGGCTGGTTCCCTGTACATCCTGTTCCGTCTCCCCAGGAGCGGTTTCAAGTCAAGAACCCTCCCACAGCCTATATCCAGAAGCTGAAGAGCTACCTGGAAACCGGTGGGGTCGGCCGAAAGGTAGCAGCGGACTGGATGTCTAACCTGGGGGTATATGTCTCCCCCTTTTTCTCTGTCCCTTTCCCCCTGCACCTTCCAAGCTCTGGGCAGCTAGAATAACTGTGTGTGTAAACTTTTTGGTGGGCTTGTGTGGGCACGCGTATGAATGCGTGTGCATATTTTTAGGGGACTGGGAGGGCTGCGGGCATGTACTTTTTCCACGTTCCTCTGCATATTCTGCATGTGTTTACATCCACTTGTGGGTCCACTTGTGCGTATTTGTGCAGTGTGTGTGCGCGCGCCCCATGTGTCTGTATGCGGATGTATGGGTGTCTTATATCTGTGTACCCAGGGTGCTTGTATGTGGATGAGTATGTGTGTGTGTACAGCCAGGGTATCCATATTTGAATGTGTGAGTACCCTATGGCTGTGTGTGTGTGTGTGTGTGTGTGTGTGTGTGTACGCGCGTGCGCGTGCGCAAGCATGCCACATGTCTGTGTGTGGAGGAATGAGCGTGCACCCTGTGGGCCTGTGTATGGGGCTAGGAGTAGCCTGAGAATGCTTATTCTGCTGGGCAGGTATGTGGGGGTGGTGGGGGAGGCTGAACGTGAAAGGCCAGTGGTAGGGGGAGGGCGGGGGCTGCTGACTTGCTGCCTTGGGGCTCAGTGGGCCTGTGGGAAGCCCAGACGTCACCCACCAGACTTTCCTGTCCTTGGCCCCTAGTTTAAGAGGCGAGTTCAGGAGTCCACGCAGGTGCTTCGGGAGCTGGAGATCTCCCTGAGGACAAACCACATTGGGTGAGCGAGGGCTCAGATTTCCTGCTTGGGGGCCAGGGAGAGCTCTGCCTCCAGACAGCCCCTGGGGCTTCCCCTTGCTATTCCCCTGTCCCCCTTGTCCCCCCACCCCTGCGTAGGCTGTGCCTGTAGGCCACTTCTGGGTTGGGTGTCCAGGACAGCTTCCCGGCCTCCTCTCTGGTCACCCCTCGAGGCATGGCTGGGCCATGGGTCCTACCTGAGCCCCCTAGCATCTCCTAGCATCACTGGGTCTTCTGAGGTTGGGCTGGTTGGTGTCTTCCTGGGGACGGGGGAAGCCGCGCTGGAGCCCTGGCTGTGCCTATTCTGTGCCCACTCTGGGCAGGACCTCCCTCCTGGCTGGAACTCAGGGAGTCTTGTGCCCTGCAGGTGGGTGGAAGAATTCCTCAACGAGGAGAACCGCGGCCTGGATGTGCTCCTCGAGTACCTGGCCTTTGCCCAGTGCTCCGTCACGTAAGCCCCCCTGCTCCAGTCCTCATGCTGCTCCTCAGAGCCCTGATCCCTGCTTCCCTGTACCTCATCCACTCCTTGGGCCACGTCTAAGCAGCGCAGCCTGAGTCCACCCTGGGTTCACACAAACCACACCCTGCACGGTGGGCGGTACCCCTTCCTAAGGGCCTGCATGGATATGGAGGGACGCGGCCTGGGGTGGCCAGCTGGGACTTGGGTGGCTTCCTCTTCTGTTCCACCATTCCCTCGTCCCCTAGTCTGCCCAGCACAGTGCTGAGAACACAGCCTCTACCTCCCAGCCTCTAATCTCTCCTGCACATTCGTCTGTCCCCTCAGTTCCTCCCACCCCTCTCTTAAGTGCTTCTGCAGTGTTGGCCTCCAGCTCCGCTCTAATCCCTGCAGGTATGACATGGAGAGCACAGACAACGGGGTCCCCAGCTCAGAGAAGAGCAAGCCCCTGGAGCAGTCGGTGGAAGATCTCAGCAAGGGTCCACCCTCGGCCTTGCCTCCTCAGCCCAAGAGTCGCCACCTGACCATCAAGTATGTGCGTCCCATTGCAGGGTGGCAGGGAGAATAGAGAATTCACCCCTGGACTTCTGTACCCGGCCAGCCCTGCCCCTGGCCCTTGGGGGTGGTGGGAGGGACAGCCTGGCATTGGGGATCACAGTAAGGGCCTCAAGCAGGGTTTGGGAGATGGGTGTGTTAAGAAGCCTTCTAGGGATGGGCACTTAGAAACTGGAGTCTGGGTGGTCTGGGATAAGTAGGGTGTTTCTGGGTCAGTGAGACCCTCCCTTGTATCCATCTAACCCCCTCTTCTTTCCTGTGCGGCCTCCAGGTGCCCCCCTTCTCCCCGGTACGTAGCCACCCGGGGGCAGGTGCATGCCTGGTTGGCTCCCTGGGTGGGGTGGGGTGGGGTGTTCAGCTGACACCCCTGAGTTCATCTGCTGTGGATAGGGCACCCCACTTAACATCGGACATCCAGCTGAGAGGCAGGAAGAGGGAAGGAGTCAGCCCTGGAGCCTCATGTGGACTCCCGGCTTCCATCCTTCCCACTTTGGTCTAGGGGACCGACTTCATATTAAGCCTTTCAAACTCTCACAATATGTTTTTTTGTTTGCTCATTCATTCATTCATTCATTCAACAAATATATTTTTAGCATGTCCTATGGTGGCAGGTACTCAGGAAACAGATCACCCTGCTCTTGGGAGTCCTTGGTCTAGAAGGCGACAGTGTATGACAGGCTATCCTGGAGGTGTGGCTGGGAGCTCTGAGAAGGGAGGTGGCTACTTCCTGGAGCATCAGGAAGGTTTCCTAGAATGATACCACTGGAACTATGTCTCACAGATGGATTTGTGCTTTATAGGCAGTGGTGGGGACAGGGAGGGGCATTCCAGGTGGAAGGAACAGCATGAGCAAAGACTCAGACATATTAGAGCAGTGACGGGAGAAGGGCAAGGTAGCAGACGGAGGGAGGAGGTGGGGCTTCCCAGGGTTATTGGAAATGTGATAGAATTGTCAAGAGGAACTGATGTGGAAGTCATAATTGGCGGATCTGCAGCAATGAAAAAAAAATCACATACTTTTAAGCAAGGAATTATGAAGGACACTGGTACAGCACTTAACTATGTATCAGGCACTGTTCTGAGCTCATTTCATAGTCCCCAAAACCCTATCAGGAAGGTACTATTATTACCATTCCTATTTTACAAATGAGGAAACTGAGGCACAGGGTGATTAACTAGTCTCGTAAGTGGTGAGCTGGGATTTGGACCAAGACGGTGTGAATTCAGGGTTGACCTTTCAAGATGGAAGATGAGCCCATGAGGCTGTGAGCGCCACCTTGTGGATTTCCAAGCTTTGGCTGTCTTCCCTCTTTGGGCTGTCCACCCACACAACACAGCAATCCTTTCTGATGCCAAGTTGTTAAGGGTCTTTGCTTTCCTGACCCCCTCCTTATCACCTTGCAGCATGCCAGGCCCCAGCCTAGGGGCCAAGGAAGCCTTCCTGCCCTCAGCTGACCTCTTTGGTTGGGTGGATGGGAATCAGTGGCCTAATGTTCCAGACGTGCCTTCTGAGTGGTGGTGGATGGTGGGGGTGGGAGGCTGGGTGTAGGACGCTGACCCCTGCAGCCTCTTCCCTACCCCACCAGGCTGACCCCAGCCCACAGCAGGAAGGCCCTGCGGAATTCTCGCATTGTTAGCCAGAAGGATGACGTCCATGTCTGTATCATGTGCTTGCGTGCCATCATGAACTACCAGGTTGGTCAGTGAGCACGAGGGCACTGGGGGACCCAGGAAGCTGGGCCTGTCCTCACCGGGGGCTGCCTGAGCTGCTGGGGTGCAGGGACCAATGGTCCCCCGACCCTGTTGCCCACTGGAGAACCCTGTGGATGGGGGCTGTTGGGGGTCTTGAGGCTGATCAGGTCTTGAGACGAAGCCCAGATGTCTGCCCCCTCCTAGTGAGGTGCTCTAGAGTAATCTGGACATGACTGGGGGCATGGATATGTCTCATGTGGGGACCCAGGCACACCCACCAAGGAAGGCTGGACACAGGGCCCTCGGGGAGAGCAGCTCAGGATTACTTTGTTTGGAGGAGTGGCTGGTGAGGCCAGCCCTCCTTTGCTTAGCACGCCTTTGAGGGCTCTCTGTGTCCACGGTGCTGAATCCCAACACTGGCTTTTGCACAGACAGAGTCTTTTAAAAAGAGGAGCCAGGCTTTGGGAGCACAGAACAGGCTATGGTTGGATATCAAAAACTTCCTAAGCTTGAGGGCAGTTAGAAACCAGAATGCAATGGCACCGACAGTGCTTGAGGTGCTGGACAGGACAGTGCTGTCAGTCCTGGGGGTCTGCCTGGAGGAGCTAACATTTTCTCTCTCCCTAGTCTGGCTTCAGCCTTGTCATGACCCACCCAGCCTGTGTCAATGAGATTGCTCTGAGCCTCAACAACAAGAACCCCAGGTGAGGTCCAGGCCCCTAACATTTCTCCACATCTGGATTCTCCTGCCACCAGCCCCTTGCCTGTGCTGTTCCCCAGTTCTCGGGACTCCCGTCCAGGCTCCTTCCACTCCTACTCACCTATCAGCTCCCCTGCCCTCCCCCAGCCAGGTCCACATCCACCCTTGCTGTGGGGCCTGCCTTCAAGGGATAGACTGCCCCTTCTCTCCCCAGAACGAAGGCTCTGGTGCTGGAGCTGCTGGCGGCTGTGTGCCTGGTGCGAGGAGGACACGACATCATCCTTGCAGCCTTTGACAATTTCAAGGAGGTATGAACCACCCGCCCCCCCCTTCCCGCCAATGTCTTTGTTCTCTAGCACTGACTGTTGCTGGCAGCTGTGGCCTCTGCTGGGGGCAGCTGGGAGTGCTGGGTGGGCATTCGGGGAACACAGGGTGGGGATGATCTGGGATGGGGAGGCTTTAAAGGGAAGGGAAAGGCCAGGTCATGTTGGGGTGTTGCCTAGGGCAACAGGGACAGCTGAACAGGGGATCTGCTGAACCTCGGACCCTCAGCCTTGCCAGGTCCAAACTGGGTTTGATCCACACACCTGAGTTGCATACATACACCTCTCTGATTCTGGCGAAGTAGGTGCAGGACAATATGATGCATAAGGTGGGATATGGTCATTCATTCCTTTAATGAATATTTCTTGAGTGCCTACTATGTGTCAGGCACAGAGTGGGCTCTTGGGGCCCATCCGTGAACAAAAGAAACAAAGAAGGCAGGGGAAGACATCATAAACAGTATCATAAATGAGCAAATTACCTAATGTGTTAGAAAATGATAAATGCTTTGAGTAAAAAGTCAGGGATGCTGGAGGGACAGGAGGAATGGGTTGCAGGGTGGTCAGGGGAGCCTCATCGAGATGGTGAAGTTTGAGCAAAGCTGTGAGGGAAGTGAGAGACTTGGTGTGGTGGCGGCCTCGAGTAAGAGCAACCGGGCAGATGGAAGAGCAGGTGCAAAGGCCCTGAGGTGGGAATGTGCCAGGACCCCAGTGTGGCCAGAGTAGAGTAAACAGAGAGGGCTGGGGGAAATGGAGAGGGAGGAGAGGTTTTTGAGCAGAAGAGTGACAAGGCCTGACTTGGATTTAATGTGGGAGGAACCGTGGAAGCACAAGGGTGGCAGCTGGAAAAAGGCTTAGGAGGTGTGTCGCTGGGGCCCTAATGACAGCCATTCTCCCCACCCAGGTGTGTGGGGAGCAGCACCGCTTTGAGAAGCTAATGGAATATTTCCAGAAAGAGGACAGCAACATCGACTTCATGGTGAGCTCGGGACACCAGGCTGGGCCCTCAGTGTGAGGGGCAGTCAGGGGCCCTGGGCATCTGGGATCTGGGCTCTGCTCCTGCAAAGTATGAGGGTTGAGAGGTTGGTGGGGAGGGGAAGCTGGAAGGAGGGGATGCGGCGTGTAGGGGGATAATACGGGGAGGGACAAAGCTGGGTTAGCGGAGTGAGAAATGGGGAAAAGGAGAGAGACTTGGGAATAAATGGGGGGTGGTGATGGAAGGCACTGAGCTCCCCCACCCAGAGGATCACAGACCGACGTGCTCCTGTTCCCTACTCCCCAGGTGGCCTGCATGCAATTCATCAACATCGTGGTACACTCTGTGGAGAACATGAACTTCCGTGTCTTCCTGCAATATGAGTTCACCCACCTGGGCTTGGACTTGTACTTGGAGGTGAGCCCTACATCCTCCCGCCCCTCTGGGACTCAACCAGTTGCCAACTGCAGAGTATGGCTCTGTGGTTAGCAGCACGGGTGTTGAGGTCAGGCAGATCCGGGTTCAAATCCTGACTCTGTCACTTCGAAGCCCATGTGACTTTGGATAGGTCTCTTCTCTCTGAGTCTCAGCTTTGCCACCTGTAAAACAGGAGAGTTATAAAGATGATAAAATGACTCTAAATAGAATGAGGCAGAACGTTTCCTGCCACCTGATAGGCACACAGTCCATGGAGCTATTGTTGCAGGCACTGGAAGGGCTCTAGGTGGCCCTGGGTCTGGCTCTGGGAGGATCAGCCTCAGACAGGCACATAATGGAGAGCACAGAGATACTGGGCCGTATTGGGATCTGGCTCATGCTGGATGGGTCCAGGTCAAGGAGGAGTTCCTTGCCCCGGGAAAGGTTAGGCAGAGGGGCTTGGTGCTTCCGGGTCCAGCCTGTGCAGAGAAGCCACGGCTTTTCCTGATTCCTTTCAGAGGCTGCTTGGAGAAGTGGGGACTTTGGGATTGGATTTTTATCATTTTTTTGTTATTTATTTTGAAAGACAGAGAGAGAGAGAGAGAGCGCATACACGCACACGTGAGGGCGAGAGCCAGAGAGGGAGAGAGAGAATCCCGTGCTGTCACCTCAGAGCCTGACGACGGGCTGACGATGATCATGAGATCATAACCTGAGCTGAAATGAAGGGCTGGACACTTAACCAACTGAGCCACCCAGGCTCCCCTGGGAGCCAATCCCCTGGGATTGGATTTTTAAAAAGCCAGGATTAACAAAAGGTGCAGAGCAGGCTAGGGTGATATAGCCATGCAATGGAATATTATTCAGCCATAAAAAGGAATAAATTACTGATACATGCTACCACACGGATGAACCTTGGAAGCATTACGCTAAGCGAAAGACGCCAAGTCACCAAAGCCCAAATACTGTACGATTCCTTTACATGACTGTCCGGAATAGGTAAGTCCACAGAGGCAGAAGATAGATTGGCGGTTGCCAATTGGGATTGGGAGAGGAGAGAATAGGGACTGACTGCTAACAGGTACAGGGGTTCTTTTGGGGTGATAGAAATGTTCTGGAATTAGACACCGGTGATGGTTGCACAACCCTGTGAATATACTAGAAGCTATTGAATTATATGCTTTAAAGTAATGAATTTTATGGTATGTGAATTATATCTCAATAAAAGAGAAAAAGCAGGCTGGGGCTCAAGCCCCTTCCCCTGGACTCTAGCGGTGATGGGCGGTTCTGAGAGACCCCTCACATTGGGCCTCACCCTGCTCCTTCTGTCTGGGGGACAGAGGCTTCGGCTCACCGAGAGTGACAAGCTGCAGGTACAGATCCAAGCGTACTTGGACAATGTTTTTGATGTGGGTGCGCTGCTGGAGGACACGGAGACCAAGAATGCTGTGCTGGAGCACATGGAGGAGCTGCAGGAGCAGGTGGCCCAGGTGGGAGCTGTTCCTGAACTTGGCCCAGCACATCGTAGGCCCCCAGGGCTTCACAATCGCATCAGGCCCTGGGCCTCAAACCCAAACAGGGGGTGGGCTGGGGGTGGGCTGTGGCTGTCTGCCTGGTTCCAGACTTTGCCCTGAATCCACATCTTGGGTGTCTTTCTCAGTGAGCGTTCGCTGGGTTCCTGCGCTGTGGGACCTCTGCAGGAGGCAGGCCCCTCCTCTCCCTGTGCTCAGAGCCCACATCCTGGCTTGGGCGGAACTAGGTGCCTGGGGCCCCTCCTAGCCCAATCTCCTCTCCACTCACCTCCTTCCTCAGTGGTGCCCCGGTTTCTCCTCCTGAGAGAACTTTAGTGCCCTCAGTGCCTCACCTACTTGGGTTCAAGTGCCAGGCTCAGCCCACCAGCCAGCACATCCGGAAGCCTCCCCCAGCCCTTCAGGCAGGCATGCCTGCTGCCGCCCCCTCACCGGCGGTACCAGTGCCCAGCGGCGGGTGGGAGCTCACCATGTGCTGTGCCACAGCTGACAGAAAGGCTTCGGGACGCGGAGAACGAATCCATGGCCAAGATTGCCGAGCTGGAAAAGCAGCTAAGCCAGGCTCGAAAGGAGTTGGAGACCCTGCGGGTGAGGCTGGCGGCGGAGGGGCCGGGGGCAGGCCGGGCTCTCGCGAACTGACCCGTTGGGGCTTCTAGGCTTGACACTTCCCTCTACCCCAATAAGAGGGTGGGGGGCTATGCGCCAGGCCTGCTGCTGGGCACTGACCCTTCTCCCGGGATTCACAGGAGCGCTTCAGCGAGTCGACCCCCATGGGTGCCTCTAGGCATCCTTCCGAGCCTGAGAAAGTGCCTACCCCCGTCCCTGCACGGCCTTCGGCCCTAGAGCTGAAGGTGGAGGAGCTGGAAGAGAAGGGGTTAATCCGTATCCTGCGGGGGCCCGGGGATGCTGTCTCCATCGAGATCCTCCCGGTCGCTGTGGCAACTCCAAGCGGCAGTGACGCTCCGACTCCGACTCCCACTCCGGCAGTGCCCACCGGCTCACTCAGCCCAGGTGCGCAGGAGCTGTAAGCCGGAGTGGGTGGGCATGGGGGAACCAGTGTCTGGAAGGGGGGCCTGGGGACGTCTCGGGCCGGGACAGTTGCAAGAGGTAGGTTTGGGTTGTGGGCGTGGCTCAGGTGGATGCCAGATGGTAGACGTGGGCCCAGTGCGCATGCGTAGGGAGGGAGGCGGTGGCGAGACCACCCAGGCCCAGAACTTGACACCCCTTCCCCTCCATCTTTGGTTCTCTGTTCTCTTTAGGCTCAGATCTCCCACCTGCGGCAGAACCAGAGCCGGTTGCCGGAGCAGCACCCCCACCGCCACCGCCCCCACTGCCCGGCCCCCCCTTCCAGCAGGAAGCCGCGCCTTTGGCGCCCCCTCTGGCCTCACCCCTCCCTGGCAGCTCCGATCCCCCGCCCCCACCTCCACCCCCACCCCCACCCCCACCCCCGCCGCTGCAGGGAGGCTTGCCGCCCCCACCCCCACCGCCACCGCTGCCTTCTGGCACAGATGGGCCGGTACCTCCGCCGCCCCCACCGCCTCCTGGAGGTCTCTCTGATGCCCCAGAGATGGGCCTAGGTGAGTGGACCACCCAGGGCTGGGGGTGATATGGAGAGAGGTGCCGTGCCTAGACCTGTGTCCTCCAGGATGCTCTGTCTGGGGGCCTCCTGTTGCCTTCTGTCTGTCCCGTCTGGCCACTTTGGGCCCTGGGTCCTGCCAACCACCCCACCCTCACCTCCCTATGCTCACCACTCCCTCCCTGTCCCAGGAGTAAAGGCCAAGAAACCCATACAGACCAAGTTCAGAATGCCACTCTTAAATTGGGTGGCCCTGAAACCCAGCCAGATCACAGGCACCGTCTTCACTGAGCTCAATGATGAGAAGGTGCTGCAGGTGAGTGTGGCCCTTCTTTGCTCCCAGTGTGGGCACCAGAGGAGGAGGGGGCTTGTGTGGATCATGCTGGATCATCTCCTCCACCCCATTGTACAGATGAGGGCATGGAGGCCCAGGGATGGGCGTTAAGCTAAACTGGTTTAGTATATTGGATAGGCAGTGTATCCTGACTCCCCTGGAGGCTTTCCCCTTCCTCACTGCAGAGGGCACATCCCTCCCCCCAGATCTGGTCTCTCTCTCTTTCTCTTTCTTTTGATTTTTGTTTACTTTTGAGAGGGAAGAAGAGGGTGAGTGGGGGAGGGGCCGAGAGAGAGGGGAAGACAGAAAATTCGAAGCTGGCTCTGCGCTGACAGCAGAGAGCCCAATGTGGGGCTTGAATTCATGAACTGTGAGATCATGACCTGAGTGGAAGTCAGATACTTAACTGACTGAGCTACTCAGGCGCCCCCTTGTGTCCACTCTCCTTTTAAGCTTCTCTCCCACCACTCCCACAGACAACCAGGGCTTCAGGCCTTCTAATTCTACTTTTAGTTTTCCAAAAGTGATGTGTTCTCTTGCCTCCAGGCCATTGCTCATGCTGTTCCTTCTGCCTGGAATGCCCTTCCCTGTCTCCCCCCCCCCCACACACACACACCTTTTTTTTTTTTTTTTTTTTAATCCCTGGCCAATTCAGCTCTTCCTTTGGCTGTAATGGCTTGGAGTGTGGGTCCCCTAGATTGGGTGCAGCTCTTCCTCCTCAGTGCTGTCTGTACTTCCCCTGTATCCCCCATCAGGGCCTGTGGTCAAGCTGGGTTACTGGGTTTTTTTCTCTGTGGGTTGTGTTGTGTGGTCAGGGCTGGTTAGATGGTTCAGCCAGGAATATATCAGACCCCAGCCCATCTAGCCCCAGCTCTTCTCCTTGTGCCCTCAGGAGCTAGACATGAGTGACTTTGAGGAGCAGTTCAAGACTAAGTCCCAAGGTCCCAGCCTAGACCTCAGTGCTCTCAAGGGTAAGGCAGCCCAGAAGGCCCCCAGCAAGGCCACCCTCATCGAGGCCAACCGGGCCAAGAACCTGGCCATCACCTTGCGCAAGGGCAACCTGGGGGCTGATCGCATCTGCCAGGCCATCGAGACGTGAGTACTTCTGCCCTGGGATTGTAGGTAGCCCAGCCCCTCTACTAAACCAGGGTCATCAAGTACCTAGTAAGAGAGTCCCAACTATGGGACAGAGCCCATCAAACTTCATGCTAACCCTGGTCAGGGAGTAAGCTTGGGAACCTTGTTCCCATTTTCAGGCTGAGAAAATAGCCTATGCTGTGAGTCCACGCCCAGACTGAGATGTTCCCATTTCCTCCCTGCCTCCTTGCCCAGCTATGGGCACTCAGGCTCCGGCATTTACAGCTGGGCATCTGCCACTGACCTATGATAGGGACCTCAGGCTTCCCAGCTCCCAACTTCCCTTGACACCTGCCTCTTGGTCCCTGAAGCTGTTGGCAAATAGTGAATACTGAAGTTCATTTATTCAGTCAAGGAAATGGAGGGGGGGACGTAGTCCTGCCTCAAGAACTGGTGGGTATAGAGTGATAACTACCCCGCCCTTCACCAGGTACGACCTACAGGCCCTTGGCCTGGACTTCCTGGAGTTGCTGACCCGCTTTCTGCCCACGGAGTATGAGCGTAGCCTCATTGCCCGCTTCGAGCGGGAGCAGCGACCCATGGAGGAGCTGTCGGAGGAGGATCGCTTCATGCTACGCTTCAGCCGCATCCCGCGCCTGCCGGAGCGCATGGCCACGCTCACCTTCCTGGGCAACTTTCCGGATACTGTGCAGCTGCTCATGCCGGTGTGGGCGGGGCAGGCAGAGCGGTGTGGGCGGGGCGGGGCGGGACTGGCAGAGCGGTGTGGGCGGGGCGGGGCAGGCAGGGCAAGCGGGGGCACTGTGTTCTGGGTTGGGGTTGCGGAGGGGGGCAGTACTAGCCTCCAGGAGGGCATTTAGGGGTACTTGAGCCTCCCATGGGCTTGCCTCCCACCCTGCCCCAACTTACCTTACCTCCCCAATCCGCCCCTCCCAGCAACTGAATGCCATAATTGCAGCCTCAATGTCCATCAAGTCCTCTGACAAACTCCGGCAGATCCTGGAGGTGAGAGCCCAGGGCAAGGGTCTGGGAAGCGGGGCCCACCTATGGCTCCTTGCCCGTTCTGGGTCGTGTGAGAGGGAGACCCGGGCCTTGCTCTGTCTGTACCCTTGGGATGCAACAGTTATGTTCTTAGCGCTCGCATACACGGAAAGACAAAACTAAGGCAGGGGTGGAGGTCATGTCTACAATACTTTAGACTCCTCCTAAGGGCGGAGCCCCCTCTGGGGATTACTGTGTGATTAGCATAGTACCCAGGCCTGCCTAGTGGAGTCTCAGGGAACCAGTAGAAACGACAGCCTAGGCGATGTCAGCAGCACCATTTTGGGTAGGAATGGCAGAGGACAAAATTGGGTATGCCAAGGGGCACCTGGCTGGCTCAGTCCATTGAGCATGCGGCTCTTTTTTTTTTTTTTTTTTTTTTTAAGTTTATTATTTAAGAAATCTCAACACTGAACATGGGGCTCAGACTCACAACTCTGAGATTTAGAGTCACATGCTTCTCTGACAGCCTGTCAGGTGCCCTGAGCATGTGCTCTTGTTCTGGGAGTTGTGGGTTCAAACCCCACATTGGATGTAGAGATTACTTAAAAATAAAGTCTTTAAGGGGCACCTGGGTGGCTCAGGTGGTTAAGTGTCTGACTTTTAGTTTTGGCTCAGGTAATGATCTCATGGTTCATGAGTTCCATCCAGCCCCGCCTCGGGCTCTTCGCTGACAACGCGGAGCCTGCTTGGGATTTGTCTCTCCCTCTCTCTCTCTGCCCCTCCCCGGCTTACTCTCCCCCTCTCTCAATAAATAAATAAAAAAAATCTTAAAAAAAAACAGGCTACGCCATGCATTGGGTTAGCCATATGCATATGTCAGACATATATACAAGCATGTACATGTGTCCTAGACCTGAAGGGGCCATGCAGGAGAGTGGTGGGGGCTGAGTGTGTGGGGCTTGCTTTTCGCCACATTTTCTTGTGCACCTTATACTCGGGAGGGTTTCCTCAGCCCCGGCAACCTCCTGAACTCTCCCCCCTGCCTCTCCCAGATTGTCCTGGCCTTTGGTAACTACATGAACAGCAGTAAGCGTGGAGCAGCCTACGGCTTCCGGCTCCAGAGTCTGGATGTGGTGAGGGGCACAAGGAGGGGTTCCCAGGCATGGGGGATAGGGGACAGCTGGTGGCCTGTGGCTTACAACAGGTCTTCATGCAGCTGCTGGAGATGAAGTCAACTGACCGCAAGCAGACGCTGCTGCACTACCTGGTGAAGGTCATTGCTGAGAAGTATCCACAGCTCACAGGCTTCCACAGCGACCTGCACTTCCTAGACAAGGCAGGCTCAGGTATGGGTGCAGGTGCCCTGTCCTCCTTGGGTGGGGGCAGGGGCTCAGCCCTGGGGACTGATACGGGTTGAGAGAAAGGGGACCACAGGGTGTAGTTAGACGGGAATGCTGCCTGATTCCCTGCTTCTGTACTGCTCCCCCTCCCCCACTCAGTGTCCCTGGACAGTGTCCTAGGGGACGTGCGCTCCCTACAGCGAGGCCTAGAGTTGACCCAGAGAGAGTTTGTGCGGCAGGACAACTGCACGGTGCTCAAGGAGTTCCTGAAGACCAACTCCCCCATCATGGATAAGCTGCTGGCAGACAGCAAGACTGCTCAGGTGGGTCAGCGCTGGCCTGGAGGTGGGGAGGCTGTGGGGTTGTGGAAGAAAGGTCTGGAGGGGCATGGCCACAGCAGTGGGGGATGGGGCAGGAAGGCCCACCTGCCTGGAGGGGCAGAGATGAAGTGGCTGATGTCTTAAAGGGGCACAGAGCACAGAGCCTGTAGGGGTCCGTGCTGGTGGGCCTGACAGGCTGTGCCCGCAGGAGGCCTATGAGTCTGTGGTGGAGTACTTCGGAGAGAACCCCAAGACCACATCCCCCTCCATGTTCTTTTCCCTCTTCAGCCGCTTCATCAAGGCCTACAAGGTATGTGTGTCTGGCGGGCAGCCTGGGACCCCTGCAGGGCATTGTGGGGGCTCCTCCACATGGGCGGTGGGAAGCGGAGGGGATGCTTCTGTCTGGGGGTGGGCGAGGACCCCCCCTCATGGACACCCACTTTGGCCCCTCAGAAAGCTGAGCAGGAGGTGGAACAGTGGAAGAAAGAAGCGGCAGCCCAGGAGGTGGGCGCTGACGCCCCAGGCAGAGGGGAAGTCCCAGCATCCAAGGTAGGTGGCTGTGCCTGAGCCTGGCACTTGCTTGCAGCGATCCTCACCCCAGAGATCTGGCCCTCTTCTATACTCTCATTTCTGGGAACAGACCCTGCCCGAGGTGAGCACGGTGCCCCAGTAGCCTGGGGTGGGTGGGAATGGGTTCCTTCCGCTCGAGCCGGTTGTTGGTGCTGCGGAAGGACCAGGAAGACACGTGTTCTAGCATTTCGTGGCCTGGGGAGAGGGGATCCTGGAGCTGGAGCTATATACTTTCCATTACGCCCCCTGTCCCCCAACAGTCGCCACCCAAGGCCCGGCGGCAGCAGATGGACCTCATCTCTGAGCTGAAGCGGAAGCAGCAGAAGGAGCCACTTATCTATGAGAGTGACCGCGATGGGGCCATTGAAGATATCATCACAGGTGAGGGTTTGGCTGGGCCTGTCCTGTCCTCTGTCCATCTAATGCTGTCCTCCACCCCCTCTACCCCACCCTAGGGGTCTGGCTGCCTTACTGCCTCTTGCTACTTTTTCTGTCTTTTTTCTTTTTTCCTTTCTCTCCTCCCTTCTGCCTCCCAACCTTCAGTGCTCAAGACGGTGCCTTTCACGGCCCGCACCGGCAAGCGGACATCCAGGCTCCTCTGTGAGGCCAGCCTGGGAGAAGAGATTCCTCTCTAGCCCCCAGGTACCTGGGTAGCCTGGCCTCTGATCCCAGAGGCTGCCCACAACTCTGGGGGGCCTTGGGGGACTGGGTCATGCTGTCCTCCCCTTGGGCCATGCATGGCTGGGATAGGTTTGAGCGGGGTCTGGTAAACATAAACAGGTCCCTTCCTACATGCACACAACCTGGGTCCCTAGAAGGGCGAGGCCTCTGCCCTGGGGCTGTGGTCTTAGCCCCATGCAGACTTCTGAAAGATAAATGTCTCTCCTCTTGGCTGCCAGATCTGCGGAACCAGCCCTACATCCGCACAGACACAGGCCGTAGAAGTGCTCGCCGGCGCCCCCCGGGACCCCCCCTGCAGGTCACCTCGGACCTCTCACTGTAGCTGCTACTTCAGCAGATGGACTCAGTGGGGGATGAGGGGGGCAAGCTGGGGCTCGAGGAAAGTGGTCCTCAGCTCGGCTGGGCCGGGCAGCCCCCTCTGCGGCTGCGTTGGGCCCACCTCAAGTGGTCGGCGCGTGGGGGCATGGGGCGGGGGGCAGCATCGCCGGTCCCTCCCCCAAATGCTGCTTGCGGCACCCCTCTTCCCCTAATAGCCATACTTAGCCTCAGCGGGAGCCTGGCCTGTAACTTATAAAGTGCAACCTCGCGCCCCACCCCCAGCTCCAGGAACTCTCCATGGACCTTATTTTTATACAAGATTAATAAAGATATTTGCAAAAGATCCTTGTCCGCTCTGTGCCTGCCCCATCACACGCAGCCTGTTTTTCTCCGCAAACGCTTTACTTGTACACGTTTTTCATAGCAGATTTCTGCAAACAGGCTGGCGAAGGGGAGGAGGGCTGCTTCTGCACTAGAGTTGGGGGCGAGGGAGCCAACTTCGAGGGGTGCACGTGGTCTGCTGGCTGGCCCACGAACTCTGTGGGAGGGCGGAGGGGGCGTGCGGAGGGTCAAGCCGGCAGCTCCCCTTATAGACTGGATTAGCCTTTCTACCCGCTCAGTCCCACTTCTGCCAGTCCTGCCTCCTACCTGGGTACCCCACCCCTTTTTCGTAGGCTCCGCCCTACCCTTGGTCACGCCCCCGAGTGATCCCGGATTACTTCTCCGTCTGCCTGGTCCCGGTTTCTTGGGAGTCCAGCTCCCACTCTACTCCTGTCCTCCCCGTGTCGGCACCGCCTCCACTCCGCCTGCCCCGCCCCTATCCACAGCCCCGCCCCTCACCGCCCCGCCCCCTTTATCTGCTCTCACCGGCGCTGAGAGACCCTTGGTTGGGCCCAAGCTTGTGGCTGCTGGGCTGGCAGGACTTGAGAAGTCGGACGTTAGGGCGCGGGGCTCGTTTCTGCCTCCTGTTTTCTGGCGGTGTCTGCCTCGCCAAGTTAGGGATCTGAGAGTAGGGGCTGCGCGCACCTGGACCGGGCAAACCGGTAGGAGGAAAAGGAGAGATTAGTCCTGACAGCAGGTCCTGAGTGAGGGTCCCCCCCCCCCCTCCCCCGCCTCCAGCGGGTTCCTGCCCGGCCCGGGGCGCACCCGCTTTGTTTAGTCTGTGCAGCGAGAGCTCCAGCTCATTGCTGGAGAGGCCGCTGAGGCGCGCGGCCTGGCAGAAGAAGGTGAGGCCCCCGGGAGCGCCCGCGGAGCCGCTGTGGTCACGCCACCGGTCCTTCCAGCCTGGGTTCGGCCGCAGAGCCCGCTGCTTCTTGGTGTAGTAGCTTGAAGGAGAGAGTGGGGCAGCCTTCTCGGACACCACCTCCCCCAGTCCTCTCCATCTCATAGGTGGGGAAACCAAAGCAGGACAGGAAGCCACTTGTCTCTGGCCTGGGGTAAGTTGGGACCCAGGAAACTGACTCAGAATTCAGGGCTCCCGTCTCTGCGGCAGGAACTTCAGGGACCCCTGCATGGGGCAGAGTCTGCCCCTCCCCAATCCTGGGCCCTGAAGTTGGGGACTCTGTGCCTACCTCATCACTTCCTGCACCAACTTGTGGGGGACAAAGCCCTGGCTCATCAGCTTGAACAGAATCTCTAAGAACAGGGTCTGTAGGCCCTGGGGGTCATAGAACCGGCTGTTCCTCGCCTGGCCTGGGAGCAGAGATCATGGGGGAGGGTGAGGAGGAACCTTCCCCCAGGCCAGGCCATTCCCACCCACTGCCCTTGCTCCTTACCCAAGCACTGAGCCAGGCGGTAGCTGTCGGTAAGGACACCCAGGAAGTCTTTGAAGCTTACAGTTCCATCACCTGGGAAGAGAGAGAGGAGGGGGTCCTGGGGGCGCCTCCCCTGCAGAAGGCCTACACCACATATGCTTTAGGGTCTTGCCTGCAGTTCTTTCTGGACATCAGAGACTCCAGTCCCACTTCTAGCCAAACATCAACCCCAGCCGAATAGGGGAGAAAAATAGTCCTTGCCCTGCGGGGAGCCCCAAGTCAGGATGAGTATTAACACAGCAGAAGTGCTTAGGGGCTATGAGATAGATGTGTTGATCAGAGCAGGCTTCCTGGAAGAGGGGATTTAAAATAGGACCAGGCCAGGGATTCTGTGGGCAGAGGAGGCAGCCTCCAGGGCTAGAAGCGGGGGAGGACAAGCGGCCAGGGATGGGGGCACCCACCGTCCAGGTCTGCCTGCCGCAGAGCCTCACACATCTCCTGAGGGCTCAGCTGGATTCCCACGTGGCGCAGGGCAGCTCTCATGCTGCGCATGTCCACAGTGCCTGTCGGGCTGGGGCTGAACAGTTTGAAGATCTCCTGGAACGCTGGGGGCAGGGAGGCCAGCAGCAAGGTGAACCGCACACGGGGGCCCAGAGATCCACCCACTCCAAGCTCAGAATGGGACTGAATCACTCCAGGCTCGGGTCACTCCAACCCCTGGGGCATTACAGCATTTAAAGAACAGCAGTGGCTGCTGTGTGTAAAGTCCCCATTCAATTCTCATGTCCCAAACTCATGTTCGGATATGCCTGTGTGAAAAAACATTCAAAACTTATGTCAAAGGTCACACCAGCCGTAGGGGCAAGCCTGGGCTTTGGACCCTGGCAGTCTGGCTCTGGAGCTGGGACGCTCTGGGGCTCCAGGGGCCCTGCTGGCACCCGGCATGCAGTGGGCACTGAAAATTATTGATGGTGAGTAAAATGATTCTGCTTTGAGGGATCCTGCCACTATTAGGGCATGACCTTAGAGGGGACGTTGGGGTCCCCAAATGTAGAAGTGGTTCCTTCTACCCCTAACCCCACTGCCCCAGACCCCAGGGGGGTGGGGAACTCAAGTTATTTTTTTTCCCTTCCTTTCTCCCAATCTCCTTCCTCCCTTCCTCTTTCCATCCTGTCCATCCATCCGTCCATCCATCCACCCACCATCCAAATACCTTTTTATCCACCAATCCATTCCTACACACACACACACACACACACACACACCAGTAAGCCCTGGAATTGTAAAGATTAGCCAATTAGACTGGCATTGAAGGACAGTTACAATATGGTCACTAACTTCTCACAGTGACCCCAGCCTCTGGAGGAGGCAACCCCTTGCATTTAGGCTCCAAGCATTCCCTAATTTTCCACCCCCTGCCCACCCCCCCGCCCCACCTCCCACTCCTAGCTCTGGGGCCCTCACCTGCCAGCTGCCGGGGTGTCATGGGTAGCAGGTTCTCGTCTGCACAGCTGCTTCTGCTTCGGGTGGAAGAGGTTGGAAAGGCCTTTACACCTGCTGCAGAGAGATGCCAGGGCCAAGCAGGCCTTGCCCCAGACCCAGCACCCCAGGCCTTGTCTCCAGTCCCTGCCCTTACCTCTGAGACCCAGAACCTGAGCCAGACTGCACCAAACGGGTAGCTGCAAGGCGCTTGCGCTCCCTGGCCCTCGGGGAAGCCTGCTCAGCCCCTGTGGCCCTGATGGATGCTGGCTCCACCTGGGTCAGCAGGGCAGTAGGCTGCTGCGGCCTCCCCTTCTGCATCCTGCAGGGCTGCTCCTCTCCTGGGTCTGGTGGGAGCAGTCTTCGAGGCTTCTGTGGAGGCCTTGGAGGCAGGGAGAAGACAGGGCTGAGGGCCCTGCCCGCCCACCCACCCGAGTGCTCGGGCGCCAGGGGCCCTGGGACCAGGCCTGTGGGCGCTCAGCTCTACCTCTTTCCAGGACCCGCACACCAGCCTGCTCCCACGGTCCCCTATCTAGAGGATTCTGGGGGCATAGCTTGTACTAGCAGACCCTTCGCCAGCCTTGGTCACCTGTACGTTCTCTGTGCCGACGACGGGGCTCTTTTGGTCTTCTGCCTTCTGCTGCCTGAAAGGCAGAGTCACAGGGTCTGAGGCTGGTCCAGCGCCCCAGGCCCGCCGCCCCCAGGCTGGCTTTGGGGTGAACTTTAACATCTTTAGACAGGCGTGCGCTCTCTCCCTCACCACAAACCAGCTTCTCTTCGCCGGGGAACCTGCTGCTTTACTCTTTTGCGTCTCTGCCCGGATTAAGGCATCTGAGTTTGCGACTCCACTCCAGAAGCTAACACAGGCTGGCAGAGGCCCAGGGAGAAGCAGGCCTCAGAGTCCCAAAATCAGGGCATGGGAAGGAGGAGGATAGTCCAAGGTGGGGCTGTGGTCCCCCTTAACCCAGGTTCCCCGGAGGGAAGGATCTCTTCCTCCAAACTATGCAAGTTTACAAACCACAGTTTACAGATACTCCAGGAAGATGCAGCCCAATGGTCATGTGACACTTCAGCCAGGCCCCTCCCCAGATACCTCTGCATCTTCTCTTTCTCCCTGTTTCCAGTCTCCTGCCGGCACCCCTTCCCTCCTCTGGCCCTGGCCCATTCCCAACTGTTCACTCCTTCCTAATCGCACCCTCCTAGGCCCTGGGCACTCCCCTACTTGGCCCCCCCCCCCCCCCAAGGCAGGGCAGGCTCTTGAGGGCCTGCAAGCCTGGGCTTTCACCTGACAGGAGCCCTGGCATCAGCAGGTCTGGAGTCTGACCAGGGCCCCAGCTATGGCTCCGCCTCTCCCTTCCCTTTCTCCCTGACTGCCCTTTTCACACCCATGTCCTTCCCCACATTCTGAATTCCCTTCCCTCCTTTGCCGCCATCTCACCTCTTCCAGACGCTTCCCCACATTGCCTGTCCTCCCCAACGTGGGGAGGCTTGTGCATTTGTGTGTGCATTTATTGCGTGTGTCTGGCTCACAGGCTTGTGCACACGGCATGCGTGGGACTGTCCGTGGGCGGATGTACGGATGTGCGTGCCTGTGTGATGTTAGGGGTCAGCGGATGGGGGTGCGTGTGTGCGTGTGTCTGGACCGCATGGGGAGGTGCGCCATTACGTACGGGCTCTCCCCTACATTTTGAGACACCTCCAGCTCAAGGCTGTGGCCCTGGACGGCCAGTCCTTTGGCTGCTCTCTTCCCTTCCTTCGAGCCCCTGGACACCATCCCTTCCCCGAGCAGGAAGAACTCCTTTCAGACTCACCTCCTCACCTGCCCAGCCCACCTCCAGGAGGCTCTCTCCTAAGATGATCCCATCATGCCCCTGCCTCTAGGCCAAGAGGAAGCCCCACATCATGACCTAAGAAGCCTGAAGCCTCAGAGAGGGCACCGAGGCCTCCCTGAGACTGGTCACGAGTCTCTGCTGACCAGCTGAGAGCTCTGGACGGGTGTGAGTGAGGTGAAACAACCCGTGGGGAGTGAGTAGGGGCCAAATAGGGCTGGCAGAGCCCTTGGGGGTGGGTTGGGCAGGTGGGGCTAGGGTAGCTAAAAAAAGGGGAGGGGGTGGCATCCCTAAAAAATCGAGACCAGGACGCCGCGGCTGGGTGAGCTCACTAGTCCGGGAGCGTTTGCACAAAAAGTCTGAGCCGGGGACAGCACTGGAGGCTTTACTGGTTTTGTCTAGTCATTTCTCTGGGGAAGAGGGGGACGACACCTTAAAATGGATTTTCAGCAATAATGGACTCCCTTTCCTGGTTCCTGGCAGTGAGCTGCAACGTAAAAGAGAGAGTGTCACTTGGGGCCCAGTGGGAAGGTCCGGGAGAGGGGTGATCCCAGAGGCCTCTGCGAGGAGGGCCCTGGGGGTAAGAGGGCCTCTTCCTGCTGCACGCTGATGGGCAGCTGACCTTCTGTTGTGTCTGTTTGTCACCGGGAAGAAAGGGGTGCTGGAGAACCCTGTTCCCTCACATTCCAGTCCACGGTGGGTCCCGGGCCCAGGGCCATCAGGTTCTCAGCAGGGCAGATGCTAGCCTGAGCATTTCTGACGGGGGTGACCAAACTTCCTAATGCTAGAATGGCCCTTCCCATTTCGAGCCCGGGTCGTTGCCCGAGCCCAGGAGTGCTCACCCTCCATGGTCCCCACGCCTCCTCCAGCCCTGGCCTTGGCACTTCGCCTCAGTCCACCGGAACCCTGTTTCCAGCAGCCTTTATGAGGTCGCTGAGATTGCGACATCACAGGCCACCCCATCCCCTCCCCGGGGCCCCTCATTCCACTTTCCCAGCTGTGTGAAGAGCGGGCCCACCCACACGTCCTAGCCCACACCCTGTTCTTTTGGGAAGCTGTGGGCCAGCCTCGCTTACTCTTCCACGGCTCCTTGAGGCGGAAGGGATATGGTCGGTGCCTGGAGAAGCTTCACTTCCCCCTCGATGGTGGCCCTCTTGACCCCCGGCTTGTTGAAGTCAAGGTAAGAGTGGGGGAAGCTCTTGTCTTCCTGCTTCCAAGCTTTCTGTGGCTCCCCTGCTTCGAGTGGTTTCTCTAGCCATTCCTTAGCGAGCTCTTCCTTCTCCGGCTGGTCCACGGCCGGTGGGACGGCAGGATCTGTAGAAGGCGCCTCGGCCTTCTGCGCTGGAGCTTTGATCATATGCTCCAATTTGGGCAAGTCCATATTGCTGGAGGAGGCCACGGCCAAGGAAGACGCAAAGTTGATCAGCTCTGCCAGGCCAATGGCTGGTGAGGGACTGGGGGAGGCCGGGTGGGGATCCGGTGGCTGCTGGGCGTCTGCGGCCGGAGGAGCTGGCTGGGCGTGGGGGCTCTGGAGCTGCTGCTTGGAGCACGTGGCACCCTTGAGGTTGGACTGCTGGTCCTGATGGCTGGTGGCCTTACCTGTACTCTTCTTGTCCAGCTGCCTGCCGACCGCCTGCTGCAGGCTATGTTCGGAAGCCTGGATGAGTTTGTCTGCCCAGAAGAGGTGCTTGGAGGTCTGCACGCGGATGGAGCGATGGTTGGCGGACGCCCTGCCCTCCTCGGCAGCACTCAGGTAGCTGGAATTGGACCTCACGCTCCACTGGCTGATGTCCTGCTGCGGGAAGGGCTGGAGGAACTCTGTCCTGTACTCCTGCTGCTCAGGGTCCTTGGGCTTTGGCTCGGGCTCCAGCTCCACTTTTGGCTTAAGGTCCAGGTCCTCTTTCTGCACGGGCTTCAGTTCTAGCAATTCTTTCTCCGGCTGAAACATTTCAAATGAAGCCGGGGAGGCCCCTGGCCCTGAGGTCCTCCCTGGCGCCAATTCCCTGCCCCCCTCTCCTGCCTTCCTCCCTACACTGCCCTACCCCCTCCCTGCTTGCTTCCCCCCCCTACACGTGCCACTTTGCAGAGACCTCCCTGGGGCGGGGAGGCGGGAGGGTGGCTGTGCGTGAGCGTGCCCTGTCCAGGGTCCCAGGCTTGTCAGGGATTTGGGGAAGACGGGCCTTAAAGAATCCTGCCCCTTACCTACCGCCTCCCCATAAGAGGTGCCCCCGCCCACTGTTACCTCAGTCTCCTCTTTTTCTTGTGCCTGCTGGAACTGGTGTTGGGTTATGGTGCCCCTACGACGGAAGGAGACAGAGTGGATGACAGGCCTCCGTGGGGTGGGTGGGATGGCTTTAGGAGGATGGAGGTCTCTGGGGGCCTCAAGGCCCCCTGCCTCGCCCCCTGGCAAGATGCCCCCGGCTCATCCACTCCCCTCACTGTCCCTGCATCCACCGGAGAGCTATTTCAGACATTAGTGGGTTTAGGAAGTGCCTGGAGAGCTTGTCAGGCTGCCCCCTGCCCCAAAGAGGGACCCCAGTCAGTTGGAGGTGAGGCCCAGGAGGCTTCATTTTAACCAAGTGTTCCAGTGAGTCAGTGTGGCCAGTGCCCAGAGGCTGGCTCCCTATAGAAGGAGAAGCTCAAGGACAATGCCCTCCTCCTGGCAGATCTGAAAGGCAGAGGTGTGTGTGTGTGCACGTGTGTAGGATCCCCTCAGTTCTTGTTGGAAATTTGCTGCCATCTGGGCCCCTGCCCTCAGTGCTCAACCACAGGGACTCCTTCTCCTTCTTCGGGCATCTGCCCACCCTCACCTCAGGTAGCTCTGTCCTCAGAGCAAGGCAGTGAGAAGGCATCAGTCCCCATCCATGTCCCCCAGTGTGCCCCGCCACCCCTCAGTCCTTCACTAATGTCAGGGGCTGGAGGCAGGAGAAGAAGCGGGGGTGGTAGGACTCCCCCCACGACCTTTTGGCCTGGATACTGCCCCTGGGGAGATTTTGGAAAGAAGCAAGATGGAGGGAGATCCTGGCTTGGGGGGGCGTAGTATACGAAGACTTGGCGGTGGTGGCAGGGGTAAGGGTTGGTGGTCCCGGAGGGTGGGGGACTGGCTCTCACTGCGTCTCCACAATGTCCACTGACTCCTTGCCACAGCAGGGAAATCCATTGGCACCTGGCAGGGAGAAGGAAGTGAGGGCAGGGGAGCTGCAAGCGGGGACAGTCCCAGGGCGGCGGGGGAGGGGGGGGCGGGTCTGGAGTCCAGGCAGGTGTCTGCCTCCCTCCCTGTCCCCCATCTCAGCCCATTCACCCTCCGCTCTCCCATTCTGCCCCTCGGCTCCCTGCTCTCCCCACCAAGGTCACCAGCCCCGCGCCCCACATTTGCTCCCCTCCACACCCGAATCTGCCTTTCCTGCAGCTCTCCCCGATCCATCACCGTCCTCCACGAGGCTGCCCGGGCATTGTGTGGGGGCACATTCTCTGCTTTATCTCAATTGATTCAACAAAAAATGAGAAGAGGTTCATTGGCCCAGGGTCCCTCAGCTGATAGTTGCTTTTGTCAGGAACTGGATGCAGATTTGACTCCAGAAACTCTCAACTCCTCTGTCCTGCATGCTTTCCTACCCAGGAGCCTGTAACTGCATGGGACCACCCCCTCCGAGAACCTTCCTCATCTCCCTCCATTCCTGCCCCTCTGCCCCCTTTTCTCCACTCTCTCTGGCCAGGCTTCAGATCTGCCGCTCACCCTAATCCCGGCCTCTCCTACCCTGAAGCCCTTTCTCTCCTCCAGGCTCCTCACTCCATCACATCCTGGGGTCACCCACCCCCTACTGCAGGCCGAGGTTCTCACCCTAGGGATTTGATCTGAGGTGATGCTGACAGCTATTTGATTTCTGGGGTCCGATCACCTCCTACAGAAGAGGCTGAGCAACGCTTTGGGGAAGGTTCCCCCACCCCAGTCATTTCCCTGGAGGCTCGCATCTTTTATGGAGGAAGCTTGTTTTTCATCCTCTGGGGGGTAGGGGCACCAGGCTGTCCCATTCTCTGCTCCCCGGGGTAGTAGATGGGGGTTGATGGTGGAGTTGTCATGGCAGTGGGAAAGCTGGGTCCCCCTGAGCCTGGAGTGTGGCAGGAAATGATGACCTTGGCTCTGGCCGAGAAGAATTGCTCCCAAGATTATATCCAAAGGATCAGAATGTGCACGGCTTCTTCCTAAGAGATGTAGAGGTTGGTTCTGTGGCTGGGATTTGGGCACATCCATGTTCCTTCTGGGCCTGGGCATCACTTTGGATCACCTGCGTGGCCGGGCTAGGAGTGTACTGCCACAGAGGGGCTCCCAAGAGCCAGCTCAGTGGTCTCTTCCACATCTTGCACCAATTCAACTGCCACGTTCCCTTAGTTTCCTCCCCACGTCTCCGTTTCCAACTCCACCTGACCCCAGTGCTGCTGTTCTCCCGGCCTCTCACCTCAGAACCTTTGCGCGCCCTACAAAATTTCCCTGGACAATCTAATCAACAGCCACAGCCTAAACCGTTCCACGAACAACAACTGGGGTGTGGCTAGGAAGCGAAAGTGTTATGGTGTGAACCTCACAGCAGCTCTCGGGGTTGGAAACAAAATTCTGAGGTTGGCTCAACTTGGGACCTCTGTGCCCAACTTGGGAATGTTCTATTAGGGATTCAGGTGACATTCTGTAGTATGTGAAATAATTTCAATTTCCAACTGCTGGTTGCTAGTATTTAGAAATGTATACCTGGCTGGCTCGGTTGGTAGAGCATGTGACCCTTGATCTTGGGTCCTTGGTTTAAGCTCCATGATGGGCATAGAGATTACTTTCAATGTGTGTGACACAAGACAGTTTTACTTCTTCCTTCCCAAATTGGATGTGTCTTATTTCCTTTTTTTGCTTTACTGTACTGAGAATGTTCTGTACAATGCTGAATAAAATTGAGAGTGGACACCCTTGCTTTGTTCCTGACCTTGGGGAGAAAGCATTCAGTATTTAAGTATACTGTTATACTTAAGTATAACGTTAGCTGTAGCTTTTCTCATAGATCCTCTTTATCAGGTTGAGGAGGCTCCCTTCTATTTCTAGTTCACTTAGTTTTTAATTAGGAAGAGAGGTCAGATTTTGCCTGATGTTTTTTCTGCATTTATTGAGATCATTATATGGTTTCTCTTTTGTATATCTTTCTTTTCTTTTCTTTTCTTTTCTTTCTGTTCCTTCCTTCCTTCCTTCCTTCCTTCCTTCCTTCCTTCCTTCCTTTTCTTCTTTTTTTCTTTCTTTCTAGTAATCTCTGCACCCAATGGGGGGCTTGAACTCATGACCCCAAGATCAAGAGTTGAATGCTTTTCTGACTGGGCCAGCCAGGCGCTCCTGTTTTTCTTTCATAGTCTGTTAGTATATTATATGTTATATATAACATGTTATAGAATATGAACAATGTTATATTTTATTCTGTTAATAATTCTTTTATATTGTTTATGGTGAAATAAATTATTTTTTTTTTAATTTTTTTTTTTCAACGTTTATTTATTTTTGGGACAGAGAGAGACAGAGCATGAACGGGGGAGGGGCAGAGAGAGAGGGAGACACAGAATCGGAAACAGGCTCCAGGCTCTGAGCCATCAGCCCAGAGCCTGACGCGGGGCTCGAACTCCCGGACCGCGAGATCGTGACCTGGCTGAAGTCGGACGCTTAACCGACTGCGCCACCCAGGCGCCCCGAAATAAATTAATTTTTTAATGTTAAAATCAACCTTGCATTCCTGAGATAAATCTCATTTGGTCATAGTGTATTATCATTTTATACATTGTTGAATTTGATTTGCTTACTTAAATTTATTTATTTAAGTAATCTCTACACCCCATGCGGGGCTCAGACTCATGACGTTGAGATCAAGTGTTGCATGTTTTGACTGAGCCAGCCAGACTCCCCTGCTTTGCTAACTTTTGAAAAGAAATTTCTCATGATGTTCGTGAAATATATTGGTATATAATTTTCTTATATTGTCTTTGTCAGGTTTTGGTATTAGAATAATGTTGGCCTCATAGAACGAGTTGGGAAGTATTCTGTCTTCAATTTTCTGGAAGAGTCTGTATAAAATTCGTATTCTTTCTTTCTTGCATTTGGTAGAATTCACAGGTGAAGCTTGTGAATGTGGGCCTGGAGTTTCCTTGTCCGTTTCATCTAAGTTGGCAAATTTATTGGCATAAGGTGTTCATAATATTCTTTATTATCCTTTTCATATCTGTAGATTCTGTAGTGATGTCACCTTTTTCATTTCTCATATTGGTAACTTTTGTCTTCTTTCTTTTTGTCCTGTTCAGTTTGGCTAGAGACTTATCAGTTTTGTTGATCTTCTTGAACTGGACAGAGATATATCTGGTTCCTGCCTGGTCATCCTAAAGTGATACCTGCCAGGCAATCACTCCTGCAGTCACAGGTTCCCAACCAGCTTTTTATGATTTCACTCTTAAACATGAACAGTCAAGCATCATCAGACATTTGACGAAGCTACCCATATGCAATTGACAGAGAAAGAGAAAAGGTGATTCTAGAAGACCAGAGGTTATTTGGGAGACAGAAAGGAGCTTTAAAAGTATTCTAAAATCTTAAGAGATTCTGAGATGTACATATTCAACAATATATGTTGCAACCAAAAAGCAAGAATAGGATGCTATTAAAAAAGAATTAGGAAAAGAGCTTTTGGCAAAAAGAATCGGAAAATAAAACAGAAAATCTTCCCAGAAAGTAGAACCAAAATATCCCAGAAAGTGGAACCAAAATATCAAGTGAGAGAAAAGGACCAAGAGACAGTCCAATTCTGAGTCATAATAAAAAGGAGATCCAGAAAGAATAGAGAATATAGAAAAGAAAAATCAAAATTTCTCTGAACTGAGTGATGTCATTGGCTTAAAAGGGTTCAGTGAATGCTCAGCACTAGAGATATCAAAAGATCCTTGCTGTGAAAGTTCATTGCACTAGGAACAAGGAATTCTTAAATGCTTCTAAAGTGGAAAAACCAGTCACCTACAAGGGGAGGGGAACTGATTATATAGGCAGCAGAGTTAACAACAATGGTTGCCTTTAAAATTCTGAGGAAAATGTTTTTTAACCTACAGTTTTTTAAAAAATTATTTTGAGAGAGAGGGACAGACGAAGAGAATCCTGAGCAGGCTCCACATTGTCAGCGCAGAGCCTGATGCAGGGCTCAAACCCACGAACCGTGAAATCATGACCTGGAGTCAAATTCAAGAGTCGATTAACTGAGCCACTCCTAGTGCCCCTAATATATAGTTTTATATCCAGCCAACTTATCATTTCAGACATGGAAGGACTCAGGAAATTTGCTTCCTCTTTTTTTAGGAAGTTATTTGAGAATGTGCTAAAACAAAATACAGGTGTAAAACAAGAGACTTAGGAAGGAAATAGTGTGTCCACCCCAGGAAAGCAGCTAAGTCCTAGGATGTTAACTGTACAGAGGCAAGAAGATGAAGGGTTTGAGGCAGTAGATTTCTGAAATAAAGAAAATCTTATAGAATAGTTGACTAGATGTAGAGGTTGGTAAAAACTAAGACTATGATACACCAAAGAATATAAACAAAGGCAACTAGAAACTCCAGGAAAAACAAAAAATTGTATGAGAAAGAAAAGGTCATTGTAGTACCTTTCCTGGTTCTGCAGTAAACAGTAGTTACGTAGTCACAATAACGTAAGTCCTGTTTACTAATTTTCAACCCTCAGAAGCAACATATAAATAAAATTTGGAAAACATATTTGTGGCTATAGGGCAGTGTAAATGCTACCAACCTTGATATTGAAAAAGTAAAAATACAGGTTAGAGACACTGGGAGGTGAAAGGCAGGGAGGAAAGCTGAAGGGAAAGGTAGGGGCACTAAGAACATCTTACTATGTGTGATATCAAAAGATACTGTCTAAAGTGATAAAAAATAAATATAGGAGTATATTAAACTTACAAAGGCATCAGCAGATCTAAAAATAATGTTGGGAGGATGGGGGCAGGTGGATCCATTAGAGCAGGAAGGTGATAATGTCTAGCACTGATAAACCAAGAAAGAGTCTGGAAGTTTGTAGAAAGATAAGAAGGTAATTAGGCAGAAAAACAGTTCAAATGAAACAACTGTGGGTACTCTGAGTGAGACCAGGGGTGTGCTATAGGGAATACTTGCTTTTCATCACTGAATAAGCTCTTCAGTACTATTTAATATTATGCACGTGGTAAGGGCCAGGCAGTGTTCTAGGGGATACAGTGATGAACATCCAGTCTCTGCCTTCTGGAGCTTTCAAGTCCGTGGCTTAGACCACAGGAAAGCCTCCGATCTCCATTTCTTATTCCCTCTTCTCCTGAGCTCTCAACTCAAATTCCAGTTACCGATTGCACATTTCTCCCTAAGGGGACCTCTCCCTTGTCAGAGCCTTAGATACCTCCTGTCTCCGAAATGTCCCTTGTTTTCTGTTGAGATGACGCTCGGGGCTTACTGCTTCCTGGAGACCTTCAGGACTCCACCCCGTGGCCTCTCTTCCAGTCTCGCTTGCCCTGCCCCTGCAGACCTCTGAGCGCAGGACCTCTTGCTGACCCTTCATTAGAGATGGGCAGAGTGTGTGGGTGGCTCACTTTGATTCTTTGATGCCCCTGCACACAGAGTCTGCAAGGTGGATGGTCGGCAGAAGTCTGTGCAAAGAAATGCATTCCTCATCCCTCTCGCCCTGCCAAACCACGTGGCCTGTCCTCCATTTTTTCACAAGTTGACACCCTGCGTTTCCAGACTCTAGTGTGACCAACACAGTTCTGCATGCCTGACCCGTCTTCTTTCCCAATCACTCAACTCCTGATAAGCCCCTCTCCCCGATAATCCTTCATACTTTTGCCCAAATTAGGAACCTGGGT
The DNA here is from genome assembly GCF_018350155.1 of Leopardus geoffroyi. Lineage (NCBI taxonomy): Eukaryota > Metazoa > Chordata > Mammalia > Carnivora > Felidae > Leopardus > Leopardus geoffroyi. The sequence goes on from NC_059330.1 coordinate 43,313,391, forward strand.
TATTTGTGACCCCCTCCCCCCCCCTTCCCCAGTTTTTGACCTCCCTACTTCTGACGTTGACCTTGTGCAGGTCCCTTTCTCCACCCCCACTGCCTCTCCTCAGCAACCAACACCAAAGTCAACACAAACCTAGCAATTACTACCCACTGACACTTCATGTTGAGTGCTTCCTGTATGTTCTATCCTCACAGCCACTCTAGGCTCAAGCGGCCGTGACTCTCCTTTCACAGATGAGGAAACTGCACAAGCCACACAGCTGTTAAGAGCAGCACCATGACCTGACCCTGGGTCTGACTGGTTCCAAAGCCCACGAGGCCCACCACGGTGTTTTTTGCAATCTCTTTAGGCTTCTAGTTGGAGCATTGCAGCCACATTTCCCTCCAGCTCGGGCTTCTTAAAGACCTCAGAGTGAGCCCGCAGCACCACACCTGCCTTCCGTCCCATCCAGACTACAGAGTGGCTTCAAAGATCCTGTGTCATCTGACCTCTGCTCTCTTTTGGCATCTCCTGGTATCCAGCCCCAAAGCCCGCTCCCCCAGAGCACAGCAGGCAGGCCCTTTTGTGCCTGAGTGCCTTTGCACAGGCTACTTCAGATACCAAGAAAGTCTCTCTTCTGGAAAAATCCTACTCACTCCTGACAGGCCAACTCACGTCTCCTGAGTCCTCTTCTCTGTGACGCACCTAGCTGTCTAACCCACATTTTAATTTTTAGTGAACTCATCAGACTCAGGGCCTAACACAAGGGCTGAAGGGGGTGCCGTAAATGTCACAGGAGTGATTTAAGGTGTCTGCATCGATTTGTTACTCCACAAGTTTGGGAAAGGGGGAAAGCGCTCTGGTTGTTGGCTCTTGGCACATTTTTAATGCTGGCCCGTGTCCTCCTGGGAGAGAAGGTCCCAAGAAGGCCCCCATTTCAGTGGAAACCGCTTTGCCCGTTGGTACAGAGAAGAGTGCAAAGGACAAAGGAGGTGCTCAGTATCTGTTGAAGCCCACTGCTTCTCCCTGCAAAGGCTCCAATCATCAGGAACGACTGAAAGGGATTTTAGGGTCATCAGCAGTTTGGGATAATTCGTGAGTTGTTTCCTGGGCACAAGGCCACTCTTGGCGTGTGCCCAGAAACCCCTTCAAGATTCTGCTGAATCTGTGGCCTGTACTCCCAGGTGCTCATGTGAGCCCTGGCGCACAAGCTTGTGCACCGCGCAAGGCCCAGGCCGGGCGTGGTAGTCAGAGGGCGGAGGACTGTTGGCTGGGGTCGACCTTCCTTCTAGGCGGTCCGGGGCTTTGGGGGCAGGGGGGAGGGGCCCCGGGCCGAATCCCCGCCTCTGCTCCGCGCCCCGCCCCTCCCCCTTTCCCCGCCCCGCCCGCCTGGAAAAATCCCTCGGCGCCCGGCCCAGCCGCGCGCCAGCCCACTCCCACCTGTCACCCCCATGCTGACCGAGGCTCTGCCAGCGGGCTGCTGGCTGCTGCCCCTCCGCCTCCAGTGAGCTCTTTGGTTGGGGGTTGGGGGGGGGGGGGCGCCGGCGCCTGTGATGTCGCCGCCTCTGTGATGTCCCTGCCGCGACCCTCCCGCGGACAGGGAACAGCGCTCAGGATTCCCGGCTCACGGGCGGGGCGGCCCTTGGGAGGTGTCCTCCGGAGAAGGCTGTCCCACCCCCGCAGCCCCAGCCCTCTCCAAAGACGCAGGACTGCTTGGCTCTTCCCAGCAGTCCCAGAGAGGGCCGCGACCGGTAAGCTTGGATGGCCTTTGCACCTGCCTGGGGCACGCGCACATACTTGAGCAAGGATTCCGGGGGTGTGCAGCCAGATTTGACAAGGCACCATGTGCTCAGCGCGGCCTGTGTGTGTGTGTGTGTGGGGGGGGGGGGGGTGGAATTCATCCTCAGACAGGAGCCCACTCCTGGCAAGTCAACTCTGGTCACTCAGGGCTGGGAGTCTAGGCTGGCTCCCGGTTCTGTTCCCTGGAAGCCAGGCCTCAGGGACAGGAGTGGGTGGGGCAGTCTTTGTTCTGGGCTCCTGGTTCCCCCCCTCCCCCCATCCATGTCAGGCCAGGGACTTCCCTACTGCCACCAGGTGGGGCATCTTGCCTAACTGGTCTGAATAGATAGGCCAAAAGGAGGCCTGGAAGCTCCCACTGGGAGGGGGAAGGGGGAAGAGTGACCTCGCTCAAGGGTTGAAAACAGTCCTTGCCCACAATAAAAGGGCAGACCTGGGAAGATCCCACCAAGAAGGCAAAGGGAGGCAGCGGTTAGGATCTGTAAGTAGGTTCTGTAAGTAGGCAGGTGAGAATGGGGACAGCCACGGCCTAACACGTTTGTCGTCACCCCAAACTTTATTGCTTACAAAGAGTTCTCTACAACCTGAACTCTGCAGTACCAAGGCTGGAGATCTTCACGTCCTGGGGGCTGGGGGTCCCTCCATGGGGAGGAGAATTGCTCGATGTGGATAGCTGGGCAGACGCCGCCTTGGCAAGACACGGGGACGAGCTTCTCCCAAGGAGGGATCTCAGGGGCCACCCCTCACCCCCAGAAGCAGAGGCTGGCAGGCCCCCACACAATGATTCACAGTTGATTAATGCTACATGAGTCCTGATCAGCACCCCCACTGAAGACAAGACAGGGCCGGGGCAATGGGGTGGGGGGTGGGGCTCATCTTAAAGAAAAACGGAGGTTTGAGGGGTCGTGCGCGTAAAGACAGGTCAAGACTTGAATCCCTTCACCCCATCTCCTGGCCTGCTTTTGCGCGTGCAGAACCACTGACCTGCCCTCCTGGAGGGCAGCCGTGAAAGTGCTTTGAGGTCATCAGAGTGCAAAGTGCAGTTGGCAGTTGTCCCTGGACGAGGGGCAGGGCGGGGCTGGTGTGAGTGTGATGCTGGGGCTGTGTCTCAGGAAGCTGGTGTGCATGATGTTCCAAGCCGTGGCCGGGAGGAACGGGGGGTGGGGGTGGGGTGGATGGGGGGGGGTGCCTGCGGCTGCTGCTTTCTCACACATCTGCCACACCCCAGCTCCAGACGGCTCCTGCCAGGTAGGGCTCCCGTCACCCTTCACTTTGACAGATGAGGGGGCTCAGTGCCAGCCAGTCGGGAGCAGTGCTGGGGCTCAGAGCCTGCTGCTCTGGGGAAGACTGGTGGCCGGCGGCAAAGGGACATGTGCTTGGGGACTGAGAACCATTTCACTTAAGACACCTCTGGTCCTTGGCTGAAGCGGAGTTCGGCTCAGGACCTGTCCTGCAACAACATGACGAGCATGTTCTCCCTGGGAGACTTCCAGCGTCCGGCCTTCCTCCCTCCCTGACTCTGGCAGAAAAGCTGCTAGGTCTAAAGGGGGGTTCGATGGCCAGGCAAGGGGGTCAGAGGGCTCCCCGCTAATCCGGGGGTGGGTACGCCTGCCGTCCCGCTCCTGCATTGGACCTGGGTGTGGGTCCTGGGACACTCCACACCCTCACACCTGCTTGGAGGCTGAGGGGCTCGCCCACCCCTCCCTGACCCAGGCCGGAAGCTGCTCTATCCTGATTGCCAGCAAGTGGTCACTGATCTAAGCAGGTCAGGCCAGCTTGTTTGGACCAGAGCAGAGAAGACCCTTTTGGCTCCCCATGGGGAGCGGCCTCCTGCCTCCCTCCTCCTCCTCACATGGGCACCGGGCGTTCTCTTGGCAGGGTCAGGCAGGACACAGCAGATCCTGGGAGGCATTCTGCTCACCCCTAGTCCCACCAGTGAAGCCACAGGGTGGCGGGTCCCTGGGAGCAGGCTGAGCCCGTGTGTCGGGGGCGGCACTGACACCAAGAAGGCAGGCCGCTTCCGGTGGAGCAGAGCCAGTGGTGGAAGGCTGGGTTAGGGCCTGTTCTCCAGGTGGCCATGCTTGACCCTCCAGCTCCAGGAAAAGCTGCCATCAGGGGCCAGGGTGCACTGCAGGTCGATGCCCGAGTCTGGCACCTCCATGTCATAGCGCACGGGCCGCCCGTCCTTGGTCACCAAGCTGAAGGCTGCGGCTGGGATCTGGGGGCAGAGCAAACCAGCAGGCCTGAGACAGCAGCATGGGGTTTGGGGGCTGCCCAGAAGTGCAAAGCGGAGGTCTCTCTCCAGCCAGGTGGGTTGTCCCGAAGGCATACTCTTGCCTTTCTTTCTGGAGAATCTCAACCAGCCCAAGGGTAGGTCCTGGGGACCCCTCAGTCACCACCGCGGGGCTTGCCCTGAGCCCTTGGGGGATAACTGAAGTCAACTATTCCCTACAGTGCCATTTCTACTTATTCAAAAGCCTTCCCCCTGGAGGGCTGGGCCAGGTACACTGACTTCTGGGACTCTGCCTCTTAAGTGTGCACCTGTCCCCTTACCTGGCTGCTGATGCCTGTTGCGATGTCCCCCACCTTGACCCGGTGAAACTCCCGGATGTGCAGGTGTTCGCCGTTGAGAGACTGTATTTGGATTTTCACACCTAGAAGGCAGGCAAGGTGACCGTCAGGAGAGAGGCTGCTGGCTCTCTGTGAGGAGCCCCACGGAGAGGGACGCAGGATGGCTGTGAGGAAGCCGATGTGACATTTAGGCTGGAGTGGCCCTAATGTTCTACGCCTGCTAGCTCTTCCTGGTAATTTTCTGTCAACATCTAGAATTTGGCCTGCACAATGCAAAGAGCTAAGGTTGGCTCTTATGGGGAACTAGTATTCCAACCTGCACACAAAGCAAAAAGGAAGTGGAAACAGAGACTCTTAAATTAGATTGTGGGCAACTTAGGCTGTAATGTCCCCTCAGTTGGGACAGCCGTCGGCCAGGCCACGGGGGCTTGATGCCATGTGTCACACCGGCCCTGGTAAGAGTGGGAGCTGATGAAACCCTCGTTCTATCAAAATCACGACATAGCCTACGCAGCCACCCTTGAAAACAAGTCCATGTATGTTTTCTTTCTTGTCTTAATGACTTTAAATCCCAGAGGAGGATCCCAGCAAACTTGTTGCGGAGTTCTTGATCAAAATGCTCACAGGGTCGGGGCACCTGGGTGGCTCAGTCGGTTAAGCGGCCGACTTCGGCTCAGGTCATGATCTCCCGGTTCGTGAGTTCGAGCCCCACGTCGGGCTCTGTGCCGACAGCCCAGAGCCTGGAGCCTACTTTGGATTCTGTGTCTCCCTCTCTCTCTCTGCCCCCCTGCCACCTGTGCTCTCTCTCTCAAAAATTATAAATAGACATTAAAAAAAATTTTTTTTAAATGCTCATAAGGCCTTGTTCCTCCTGTTCCCCTTGGAAGGCATTATTTACTTCTTGACGCTAGGCCAGGAGAGACCGCTCTGTGCCCCACAGTAGGGGCCTTCTAGAACTCCATCGGCAACCCATGAGGGGCCAGGTCCTTCACTGACTGCCCCACCAGGGAAGGCTCTGGGGCAATCAGGGCCTTTGCTCTAGACCGACTTCATGGCCAGGCTCCTCCAGTCCGGGCGCCCGGTGCCTTCCTCTCCCTTCCCCCGCTGCGCCAGGAGAAGGGGGACATAAACTGCCTCGGACTCCCTCGTCGCAGGCCGATCAGGTGCTGTGGGGGCAGCTGGGCAGGCAAGTATTGGGGTGTACCATTGAAGTAGCTTGGAGTGTCGGTGGGCCGCCCCCGTGCCAGCACCATGTTCCAGCTGGAGCTGCGAGCCTCTGCCTGGCTGCTCCATGAGTGCACACCGGAACTCAGGGTGTCCCGCGAGCTCTGAGAGGCCTTTGACGGGTTCTGAAACAAGAGGGGCGCAACTCAGGCCCCCGGGCTTGGGGAACCATCTGTGGCCTTGATGGCGCTTGGGGCGGAAGGGCTCGGGGGCGAGGAACCGCTCGTGTCCCGGGCTGGAGCGTGGCCCCACTGGGCACTTTTGGGGCTAAGCTGGGGTCTGGAGGGGGCGGTGAAGAGTACTTCCAGGGGGCCCCAGGCCCAAATCTCCATCCCCACGATCGCGAGTAGCCAAACGGCTCCCCAGTTCCCCAGGTGCGTTGGAGACGGATTGGCTCATCCTGAGTAAGTGCGACACCCTGCCCCGGGGGGGAGCCCTTCCAAAAGGAAGGGGTGACCCCCCACCAGCCTCCCTTCGCCGCTGCTTGCACACAGCCCCTTCACCAGCTGGACACAAAGCTCCGTGCCCCGGCCCTGGGTCCCCGGCCGGCTTACCTTCTCGCTGTCGTCTGACAGAGAGAGGCTGTCGACGCTGAGGCACGAGAGAATCTGCTCCTGCTCCTCCAGTGAAAACGGCTGGGACAGGCTGTTCAGAAACAGTTCTGGAGAGGAGGGCAGAGGACGGCTGTGGAAGACCGGGAGTGGCCCGGCCCGGCTGTGTGTGGGGCTGCACGGACCGCAGGAGCTGACCTCTGAGGGAAGGGCCTAGAAGAGAGCCCACGCTGGCTGCGCAGGGGATGAAACCCGGGCCTTGGGGGAGGCTCAGGTCTGTGTGCGGGGACCCAGAGGTCGCAGCCGTGGCCGCCCATACCTATTTCCAGTTGTTGCAGCTCCTGCTCTGGGAAGGTCGCCTTCCGCTCCGCCGAGCTGGGGTTTTTGGCAGGGGCCGGGTCCAGGGAGGACAGAGGTAATGGTTCCCATGTTCCAGACTCCTCCTTGCCCCAGTTGAGGCTTGGAGACTTGTTCCGCTCTGGGGGTTCTGGGGGTAGAGGAGGCTGGAGCTTAGGGGCCCCGCCTGTCGTGTCCTCGGTTGGCTGGGGCCCCGGAGCCCCAGGTGAGAGCTCCCTCGGCTGGGCCTGTGGCGTCCGGGGAGAGTGGCCTTGGCTGGGCGGCGGATGGGCTTGGTGTGGCGGCGGATGTCTTGGCTCTTTATACTCTCCCCTCCAAGGGCTCCTCAGACCTCCCACTACAAAACAGAGCACAGGCGGTGAGGTGGAAATAGGCCCGGCCAGGTGGCCCTTCCCGAGCAGAGGGCTGGAGGCAAGCAGTGACGGAGGGCTCTTGCCCCACTAGGGGACGCTGCGGTCTCGGAGGCGGCCTCTTCCGTAAGACGGCCTCCCACAGTGGGAACAGGATGGTATTTCTGTCTTTTATTCTATTTTCCTTCTAGGTAACCATCACAAATTTAAAAATGCCAGAATTGGCTCCAGAGAAGGACTTTGTAAATGGTAAAGATTTAAAAACAGCTCCGAGGTAACACCAACTTTGAGTTCCCATCTACACTGGCCTCCTTGACCACCCGCCCCGCCCCGCCCCCATCTCTCTTACCCCTTCTTCCCTTCTTCCCCACACTCCACGCTTTCTCTGGAGTGGGGGGGGGGGGCAGTTCATCTATGTTTTGTGGGAGGGGGGGCATTCGGGATCTCTCTCCTGCTTTATTTATTCCCCTTTCATTCCCATAACCACTGCCTCTCCCCTGCACCGCCCACCCCCCTCCCCCCCTCCCCCGCCCCGTGACCTTCTATTATATTTGCTGTGTCACTTTGGGTTCGATCGTGTTCTTGCAAACTGTGTGTTGTTTTTATTTTTCAATATCTCGTTTACAAAAAAGGTATTGTGTTCTAGGCCTCGCTCTGTCCATCTCCTTTTTGCCCAGCACACCACGGTTTCAAAATCCAGCCAGGTTGCTCTGTGCCACTGGGTTGCTTTAACTGCTGCGTGGTGCTCCACGGGGCCCACCCTGCCCACCACCCTTGCCTCTGGCCTTTCCAGTCTCCCAGCCAGGGACCCGCCACTGAGCCTACTCCTCTCCTGCAAACGACCCTGCAGTGCGGGCCCTCCGGCATGTCCCAGCGAGAATCTCTTTGGTGCTGGGTCGGTATGGGCCGTGTTGACTCTCTCACCCCTGCAGCCAGTGTGGGGTTCTTACCATGCTGCAGGGCCAGGCTGACCTTCCTCCACAGCTCCACTGCAGACGCGCGGTGCCCAGGCTCTTTCCTTAGCCCCTCCTGGATGGCCTGGGCCGTGAGAGGGGCACAGGACGGTGGGATCTCCCTCACAGGCGGTGGCTCGCTGGCAATCTGTGGGTCAGAAGGCAATGTGTGTGGCCTGCCCCCACCCCCACCCCCCCGCTCACTTCCCAGCACCCAGAGTACGAGTGGAAGACAGCCCTGACCTGCCATGAACCTGAGGAGATCCCTCACCTGGGATGTCCCCTTGGGCCCACCGATCTGGGTGGCAAGTGTTTTAGTGAGGCTCCCACGTTTACGATGAGGCCTCTTCCTGTTCCCATCGGCCACGGAAGAGCAGCCAAAATGGGGACCGCCCCAAGTCTGCAGCCCCGGGCCCGTGGGCCTCCTGGCCCTCCCGCATGCTGTCACTGACCTTGAGGCACAGTGGCCCTCTGAAGTACTGGGTCCAAGGGTGGCAGCCGTTGAGCATGTGAAGCATCATACAGCAGCTGCTCCACACGTCCACCTTGGCATCACAGGGCTTGCCCATCACCACCTCTGGAGCCAGGTGGGTCTCTGTGCCAGGGATGTAGTCCCCTGAGGGGGTGAGGTGAGGCGGAAAAGCCAACCGTGAACTCTGGGGGGCAAGAGCCTTGGCAGTGACCACACTAGTCAATTCCCGGGATACCTTGAATTTGTCTTTGTTAACGGGCCTCAAGTAGAGAAAAAGCCTCCAGCTCAAATCTGCCGGGGATGAGCTAAGTCAGGGGCTCCCCTGGAGACTGGCACAAAGAAGGCATCACCCAAAATATGGGCTCTACCCATTGGCCCAAACTCTTAGACTGCTTTTTAACACTGGGGAGGGGCCTGGGCGTTCGAAATTATGTGGCAGGAGACTAATTAATGGTTATGATGTTCCCGCAATGTTAGCAAGTGAAAAAAACAAAAACAAAAAAACAACCAAACAAACTTCTAGGCAGACTAGAAGGATCGATACCAGATAGGAAGTTGTTTTCCCCACTCTGGTGATCTGTATTTTTTATTTTTTCTTAGTTCTACTTTCTGCAAAAGGTTTTAGAAAATAAATTATTTTCATAATACAGGCAGGTGTCTGTTTTCAATATACATCTTCAGAATGACCAAGATAGTCCTCTAATGATAGAGAATCACTTAAAAAAATTTTTAATGCTTTTTATTTTTGAGAGAGAGAGGGTGAGCAGAGGAGGGGCAGAGAGAGAGAGGGAGACACAGAATCTGAAGCAGGCCCCAGGCGCTGAGCTGTCAGCACACAGCCTGACACGGGGCTGGCACCCACAAACCATGAGATCATGACCGGAGCCGAAGTCTGGCACTTAACTGACTGAGCCACCCAGGTGCCCTGTCAGAGAATCACTTCTAAACGGTTTTTGCCTAGGGTGCCTGGGTGGCTCGGTTGGGCGTCTGACTCACGGTTTCGGCTCAGGTCATGATCTTGCAGTTCGTGGGTTCGAGCCCCACACGGGGCTCTGCGCTGACACTGTGGAGCCTGCTTGGGATTCTCTCCCTCTGCCCTTTCCCTGCGCTCTCTCTGTCTAAATAAATAAGAGGTTGATTTTCCTTTGGTCAAGAGGAAATAACCTTATGCAGAACGCTATAAATGAAAAAAGAGCAGAATTGTGTTATAATGGCCTTAACGAGGTACAGGAAGAAAAGAGATGGAAGGAGTGATCTACAATGTTTGTGATTATGTCTCTGGGCAAGAGGAACAGGGTAGCTCCTTTTTCCCTCCTCTTCTACACCACTTCACTCTGTAGTTGCTAAATATGTCACAATGGATGTGGCTTACTTTACTAATCAGAAGATTTAAGTTAAAAACAGATGCTTCTCCAGCTACAGAGCCCAGGCCTCTTGGTCAGCCCTCGTGTTGTGCTTCCAGAAACTGTGCTCAGAGGCCCAGGACGGCTGAGGCCACAGGCTGGGAGCCGAGCCACCCAGAAAAGGCTGGATGAGAGGCAGCCAGCCTTTCCGTTCCCTTCTCTGTGTAGCAGGAATATCAGAAACGAGGACCCGATACTCATTCTTGCATTTAAGCGTAACAAAAGCTTTCTGCTGACCTAGGGTTGTTGATGGGCTGAAATACTGTGGTGGACAAAAAGGGTTCACACCTCTGACTGCTATTACAGAAAGCACAGGAGAAGGCTAATGCTTCGTGAAGGCTAGTGGTGACTGTCATCGTGGGGGAGGGAGGCAGGAGGCGGGGCTTACCCGTGAGCAAGGACTTCCCCAGGCCATCGGGTTGAAGGCACACAGCATGGCCGAAGTCACAGAGGGCTGCACGGCTCCCATCGCTGGACAGGAGCACATTGTCAGCTGCCAGGCCACCCCAGAGAAGAAGAGGAACAGGTGAGTCACTCCAGGCCCCAGCCCCATCTGGACCTCCAGGGAGGCAGTTTCTGGCTGACCCTACATGACAGCTGCCTGCTTCTGATTAGTTTTATTAGTCATAAGGAAGGGAGGAGGTTTATCAGTTCGGACTAGAGGCAGGGAGCGGGCGGATCTCTGAGGTCTGGGGACAGTTTACTCCTGGGACACTGCCACTCAGCTCTGCTGCCCCCACCCTCCCCCAGTGGTCACCAGTGCTTAGGAACTCCATCTGCAGTTCTCTGCAGGCACTGCCCACTGGCAACTAGGGTGCCGGGCTAAGGGCCTGGGGAACACACTTCCCCCTCCTGCCAGCACAGCCCTGCCAGCCTGACGTGGGACCTGCCACTGGGGACGGTCAGGCAGGCCCAGAAGATCTGGGAGGAAGTCAGGCAGGTTGAGGTAAGGAAGGAGGAGGCCGCTGGGGACCAGGGCGGTGGGGGCACAAGCCTCACCTTTGATATCTCCGTGCAGAATCCTTCGGGTATGAAGGTACTCCAGCCCTTCCAGAGCCTGGCCTAGGTAGTAAAGGGCCCGGTCCTCCGGCAGACAGCCCTTCTGCTTTATGAGCTGACCCAGCGAGCCACCTAGGAGACCAACGGCCAGTCTTTACATGGTGCATTTCCAGGCCTGCAAGCAGGCCACAAGCAAAGGCCTTCAAAGGGCAGGTGGTGGAAAGTAGGCCTTTCCGGCTGATGTCGCAGGGTCAAGAGATTAAAAATGGAATAACTGGGGACCAAGGTCAACCCTTGGCTCTGAACCTGGCTCCTTACCTTCTAAGAGTTCCATGAAGATGTTGACCCAAGGACCTTCCTTCACAGCTCCATACAGAGGGACGATTCTGGGTGAGGTCAATCCTGCACATGCCATCAACTCCTCTGCCCGAAACACTTCGATGCGCACCTGACAGGGCGCAGAGGTAGCTGTGAGTCAGGCTGAGGGACAAGGGCTGGTTCCCCAGTGCCCCTGCACAGAGACTGCTGATGTTCCCAGTGACGATTCTGAGGCCAGGCAGGGCCCTGGTGGGCCTACTGGAGCCACAGAGACTAAACTGTATACCCTGAGGGGTCAGGTTCAACATCCAGTGCTTGGTTAAAATTCTGCACTGCTGATGTGTGTGGAAATACACGGAATCACAAAGACTACAGCCCTTATCCAGGCTCCTGGCACGCTGCCTGCCCTCAAATCTGCCAAACACAGAACTTTTTTTTTTTTGCCCCAGCCCAAATGTCTGGGCCATTTCGAGGACATGAGACCTTCTGTTTATCAACATGCACGTCTACTCTTCAGAGGCTGGGTTTCCATCTTATCTGTAGCCAGAGCCGATGGCAGCCAAGGATCCTGGCTCTGTCAGTGCCTCTGGATCCTCAGCACATTTCTCAGCTCGTAATTATTTGTCTTTCCCCTGAAGGCGAAAGTGCCCATGTAGACGGAGCAGTGCCTGTTTATTCTGTTTGCAGCTGTTTCCCCGGGATCTGGGCAAAAGGAGGCTTCTAACGGGAGGGGTTTGGCCAAGGTCCCTCCCATAGGGACCACCCACTCCTTTGTGTAGGGATGAGCACGGCAAGGCGGGAAGAAACAGGCCTAGGATACAATCATCCTAGACTGAGACTCTGGCTTGGCCATTTCCAAAGGTAGAGTGTGTCCCTTAAGCTGTGTTTCCACGTGCAAACGGTGATGACAGTGGCATCTGCTCCCGCGTAGAGTGAGGATTTGGAGGGATGATAACCCAGCACTAGGCCTCGCAACCAGCGGGTGCTCAGGAAATGTTAGCTGCCCCCTTCCTCCCTCCAGCTCATATAAGAGCAACTTATTAAACACTTAGAAGTCCTAACAGACACTTGTCCTCTCCTTTCCGGTTGCCACTGGTTCTCCTGTTAGTCTTAACAGGTACCACCAGGGGGCGCCGGTGGCAACAAAACCAGCCTGGAAGAAATCACTCAGGACCTGGCAGTCTGGCTTGGAGACATGCTGACTTGGCAGGAGCCCTGACGATGTGGGGCTTTTGGACTTTCGCCTATCAGTGGAAAATGTCTCTCTTCTGGTTACAGAGTATCTGGTCTGGTTAATCAACTTGCAGAAATTTTGACTCTTTGTCAGCGTTTCCAGCTCTGAACCTGAGTTGGAATGAATTCACCATCAGGACTCGTACTAGCAAAGGTCTTTAACTCTCGGGCTCCCAAACGGAGCTGAAGCAGTTTGGGGCACCCCAGAGGACTTGGCAGGGTGCTGCAGGATGTTTTTCTTTCTTTCTTTCTTTCTTTCTTTCTTTCTTTCTTTCTTTCTTTCTTTCTTTCTTGTTTTTTTATTTTGAGAGAGACAGAGAGAGCACGAGGGGGAGAGGGGCAGAGAATCCTCCGAAGCAGGCTCCACGCTGCCAGCGCAGAACTAGACGGGGCTTGAACTCACGAAACCGTGAGCTCATGACCTGAGCCGAAACCAAGAGTCGGACAACTTCACCGACTGGGCCACCCAGGCGCCCCCAAGATGTTTTACTTTTGAGGGGAGCAGGGATGATGGCTATCTGTGGGACACCGCGTAAATTACTCCCTCAAGATAGTCCAGTTTCAACATTAGCTTGCGCTCCATTCTTTCCATGTATCTTTACGAAGCTAGGTTTTTGGAGCTTGCGGGGATACAAGTACTTGGGGGGGGGTGGATAGGAAGCAGGATATGAAGCTGAGGATGTCTGATCTGATTTCAAAATTTTGAGAAGTTGTGCAGTGCCCAACGAGGCATACATCCCGTTAGTAGTTATGATTAGGAATAGAAGGAAATTTCCTTTCAACTTATGTGTATTGTTATTCAAATGACTACTAAGTTGTTAGGAAAAACACTATTTGACCTAATTACTTTAATAAACGGAACTTTTAGGTATTTGTTTTGGCCTGGGGTGTCATGAAAAATTACTGACACTTGGGGCGCCTGGGTGGCGCAGTCGGTTAAGCGTCCGACTTCAGCCAGGTCACGATCTCGCGGTCCGGGAGTTCGAGCCCCGCGTCAGGCTCTGGGCTGATGGCTCAGAGCCTGGAGCCTGTTTCCGATTCTGTGTCTCCCTCTCTCTCTGCCCCTCCCCCGTTCATGCTCTGTCTCTCTCTGTCCCAAAAATAAATAAACGTTGAAAAAAAAAATTAAAAAAAAAAAGAAATAAACTTTAAAAAAAAAAAAAAATTACTGACACTAAGGGCTGCAAACCAAGAAAGGCTGGGAACCTCTGCCCTAACTTTTAAGAAATCCATAAGTCCTCTGGAGTATTCCAGTAATGTTGAGAACATTCTCACCCAGGGGCACCTGGCTGGCTCAGTCAGTAGAGCCCATGACTCTTGATCTCAGAGTTGTAAGTTCAAGCCACGCTAGGTGTAGAAATTACTTAAAAATAAAAATCTTTAGGGGGCGCCTGGGTGGCTCAGTCAGTTAAGTGTCTGACTTTGGCTCAGGTCATGATCTCACAGTTTGTGAGCCCTGCCTTGAGCTCTGTGCTGACAGCTCAGAGCCTGGAGTCCGCTTCAGATTCCGAGTCTCCCTCTCTCTCTCTCTCTCTGCCCCTTCCCTGCTCACACTATGTCTGTGTCTCTCTCTCAAAAATAAACATTCAAAAAAAAATAAAAAATAAAAATGAAAATCTTAAAAAAAATTTTTTTCAATTCTCACCCAGACCCGGGTGGGGGCGGGTCAGAGGGGACACTCCAAAACACAAGGTGATTTAGAAGTCTGTGCCAGCCCCAGGGAGAGCAAGCAGAAAGGGCAGTCCCGAGCGGGGCAGCTGGAGAGAAAGCACACGGCTGCCCAGCTGGCCCACCTCTCCTCCCTGGACCTCAGGGTCCTCATCTGTTAAAGCAAGGGGCTGGACTATGGTGAGGGTGTTCACGAAAACTAATATTCACTGCCCACTGAACACATGCGAGGCACCATTCTAAGCACTTTATGAGCATTCGTTATTTACATTTTACAATAGCCTATGGGGTGGTATTCTCATCTCCAATTTACAGACGAGGAAGCTAGAGTCTGGACAAATAACTTGCCCAAGGTCACTGGTAGGAAGTCTCAGAGGTGGGGTTTTAGTTGGGGAAGCCTGACTCTGGGGTGCCAGCTGCCCCGCCTCACCGAAGGCCTTCCGAGGAGTATCAGCTCTTACATCCAGGACGTTCTCACGTACATTCGGGAGCGTGTAGGTGGGAGCGCGGTCAGCAATCCCCTGACTGCCAAGTCCACAAGCCACTTCCCCCGCTTAACTGCCTGCATGCTGACGCTGGGGATTGACTTTTCTTTCTTAAAACGCTCCCTCTTATTCAGTATTTGTATCCATTTTATTTCATCAGTAAAAACGCGGAAAATAGCAATTCTGTAAATTCTTTTAAAGATCCCGGGAACGTAAGATACGCGCAAAGTAACTCACAGTACTGGGCGCACAGTAGTCGAATAAACAGAGGGGTCCCCCCATTTCCTCGTCGCCATGGAGATACTCTCCCCTCAGTCCTAGATTCCCTTCTCAGCGCTCGTCCAGGCTGCCCTCACTGGTGTACCTTGTTGACGGCTGCTTTCTACCACCTTTATGCCATGTAAATGTCCATCCCCCAATACAACGTTGCCAAGCCTTTCCGGGGGTGTGGATGCCGCAGCTTTGCCTCTAGCCCCTGGCACCGTATCTGGCACAGACCAGGTGCTTGGTAACGGCTGGGTTGGGCCAAGGCCACACTAACCCAATCGGAGGCAGAGTCAAAAGGAGGCTCCCAGAACTCCATGCAGGAGCCAGATGTTCTTAAATGAATGGTTCTTAACCCTCTTTGGGCCACAGACGTCTTTAACACCCAATACATGATAACGGACGCTTCCCCATCCAAAATGTGTGTGCCACACACAGATACACCATTGAACAAAGTTCCAGGAGTTCACACGTTCTATAAATTCATCCACTGGCGAGGATACGAACTTCTACGTCGGCTGATAAAAAGCACTAGAGAGACATGTAGGTACCAATAAGGAACTGTGTCCACGATATGCGATCACATGGAAAATATGGCACAGGACAGCCTCTAGAGTAGTCTCGTTTTAATAATAGCAACTACATGTTTATGTATGCATAAAAAGTCTAAAAAGATGTCAAAGGGCAGCTGCCTCTGTGAACGGGATTGGGGAACAAGGACTTTTGTGTTTTGGGGTATCCTTTGAAATCTTCTATAATGAGCCTGTGTTTATTTGCCATTAAAAGATCAAACAAGGCCTTAACAAAGTGAACAGACCCCCGTGCGTTAAACCCTGGACTTGTGACCAGTCAGCATCTGACCCGAGGCCATGGATGTTCTAGAAGGAGGACCAAGGAAGTGCTGTTGTTCCACATGCTGGATCTTCCTCAGGGAACACTGGAGAGTGCACAGACCCGCTCTGACCTCTGATCCCTGCCCCCTCCCCCAGTGCCTGCTCTACATCCCGCCCCCCCACCCCCAGAAAAAGGAGAGAAAGGAGGGGCTGTCTGCCCACCCGATGGCAGCTGTGTGGGCGGCCCCAAAGCCACCCCACTGAGCTCTTGGGTCGGGGAGGCAGATTCTGGAAGCGGCCAGTTCTGGCCCTGGGGAGCCTACTCGTTGTGCTTGGAGCTTTTCCGCCTGCCTTGGGGAGGTGAGAAATGGAGTATCTGTCTTCTACTATATCAGGGTTGTTTTCCTTGTTGCCTGGGACCCCGGAGAACCTCAGCAGGGCGACAGCTGAGAAGCCCAGTGACTAAGCTCCCCTAGCGCTGGGCACTGGACTCCAGGACACTTCATACTCTCGCTCTCCTCCCACCCAGCCTTCAGGAGGGACAGCTGAGCCTTCTCCGATGGCCCGGGGAGGGCACATGGCCTTGGCACCCAGTGGGAAATGCCGGCCCACGCTGGCGGGCACTCAGCACGTGCCCGGGCCGGCGGGAGGAGGCGGGGGTGGGGCCCGCTCCGTTGACACAGTGTGTCTGAAGTTTGGGGTAATACCTACGGATAGTCCCCCTCTCAGCCCATCACCCGGGGGCCCAAGCTCTCCAACTATAACATCCCGGCCCACCTACAAGCCAAGGAAGCCAGGGTATTCACATCACAATTTGCGTCCTCACCGCTGAAAGCCACAAGCAGCAGCGGCCTCAGCCCGGGGCCTGAGCGTGCCTTTGGTCCTCTTCCCTTTGGGGGGAGCAGAGGGTCCCTGACAAGACCTGCTTGAAAACAAGGTCTACCGGGGAGCTAGCTTATTTCCTTTTGTCACGGGCCAAGAAAACGGCCCCTCGAAACGTTTCTCATTTCAGCCTCTTGCGGTCCTGGGCGCTAGCTCTGAGGCTGAGTTTGGGCCGAGGACAAGGTGGCTTCCAGTCAAGGTGAACTGAGGGTGGGGGTAGGAGAAAAGACACCTGAAGGGGACCAGGGCCAGCACCAAAGTCTGTGTTCTGCTGCGGCTCAAGGAGGCCTCAGTTCCAGGCCCAGCTCTACGGTTCTAGGCAAGGCACGCTACCTTCTCCGGTCCCCAGTTCTACCCCGGTGAAACGAGGGAGCAGGGGAGGCGATTCACGCCCCTGCTCGCATCGATTCCCAGGACCATGAGTCTCTTCCCCTGCCCACTTCCTACAGAGTGGATCGTAGCCAGACTCTGGAGCTAGCCAAGCCTGGGTCTCTTGCTAAGTCTCATTTCCTCATAAGGTCCACCTCCCAGGACCTATTATTCCCGCCAGCAGGAGGCAGAGTCCAAACCGAAATCAGATCTGACGTCCCAAGCGCATGGCCTCGTCCAAGAGGCACCCGTTAGGGGCAGGTTATTGTTGTGGTGGTTTTTACCTTCTGGCCCAGGCGTGAGCAGCCCCACTATGTGGTTTAGGGGTTTCAGCTCAACACGATTGCATGACGAGCCAACACCTTCCAGGTTTGGACTTGCCCCTAAGGGCCCCGGCATCAGGAGTGGCCCAGGACGCGTGCACACTTGCATATTCCATCTGACACACGCACACCAAGTGCAGCTCCCAGGCCGGGACATGTGACCGAGACTGCTCCCTTCCGGCTCCAGCTGACCCCAGGGTGCCCAGCGACAGCCAGGCTCTGTTAACAAGCCAGAGCCATGGCTGCCCTGTGATTGCCCTTGAAAGAAAGCAGAAGGAACACGACAGGCCACCTGCCTGGCTTCCCTCTGCAGCCCCCGGAGCCCAGGCGCACCTTTTTCTTTCGGGCCTACCTTTTTGACCGCACACTGGAAGCCAGTCTGCTTGTCCTGCATCCTGTGCACCTCTCCGAAGGAGCCTCTGCCCAGGCAGGGCTGGCGCGTGGCCCAGTGGACCTCCTCTCGGTACTCATAATCCACTGGCTTGAGTTTCTGGGGTTGGCAGGAGACAGAAGCCAGTTTCAGTGACGAGGGCAGCGGGCGGGACGAAGGGTTACAGTGAGGAAGGCTCTCTGGCTGGTCGTCCTTGCCAGGCTGCTGGGGCAGAGCCCTCACCACCAAAGACACCCCCGGGTCTGAGGCAGGGCTCTGCAGGGGCAGGACCAGAGGGAGTTACAGGAATAAAGTGAAGGCAGTGGACAGCCTCGCCGGCTGCCCAAGCTAAGCCGACCCTTGTGGCGAAAGATCCTTCTCCCCAGACTTGCGGTTGTGGGACACAAATGGAATTGTCGGGGCGCCTGGGAGGCTCAGCCGGTTAAGCGTCTGACTCTTGACTTTGGCTCAGGTCATGGGTTTGAGCCGCGCACGGGGCTCTGCACTGATAGGGCGGAGCCTGCATGGGATTCTCTCTCCTCTCTCTCTGCCCCACCCCCGGCCCCCAACCTCTCTCTCAAAATAAATAAATCAAACTTTAAAAAAATGGAACTATCAACAACCTTGACCAAAAGTATAGCTCCGAAGCTATAAGGTAGAAGAAAGGGAAGGGACCATGAAGAGGGGTGGGGGACAAGGGATCATGTCAAAGATGGATGGAATGAACCCCAGAAATTGAAGTCTGGTAAAATCAGCTTAGAGTTATAAAGCTCTCCAGCAGAGCACTGGAGGGAAAGAGGAAGGCCAGGGGGGAGTGCAGATGGTCAAAATCCTCGCCTTTCATAGCAGGGGTCAGGAGGGAACATGTGCAGTTGATGCTTGCTTATTCCTCTTTCTCAGTATGTGTATCATTCAACACACACACACACACACACACACACACACACACACTCTTCAGCAATAACTGAATAAGTTCGGCAATAACTTCAGAAGAACTCAAAGCAGAAATATCTAAAAAGCCTGAAGAATGATCTGGAGGTGAAGCAGGGGATACCGCCTCTCGCCAGGGATGAGCACTTTCCGACTATCTGATGACGATACAGATACTTCGATACAGAGTGAAGACTATGCCCTGCCCCACCCCGACTCCCCGCAAAGGTGGGAAGTAAAAAGGGTCTGGCAGGTTTCCAGTGATGCTTCGCCCCCCCCAGAACAGGTCCCGCCTGATGGCCGGCTGCTGCTCTGGGCCCCAGAGCGGGTGGTACATGTACCTGCGTTTGGGGGATGGCTTACCTCTGTAAGCAGGACCCCCTCGCTGTCCATCGTTTCAGGGCTGGGCTTCTGGGGCTTGAAACCTCCTGCCGACCAGGTCTTGGCCAGGCTGGCCAGGCTGTGGGCCTGGCCTGAGCTCACACTGCCTTGCAGGGCGTGTACCATGTATTCCTCCACAGAAAACTTGTCATACGGGCCCCGGGACGGGCAGCCGGGCTCCAGGTGTGGGCCGGGCACAGGCTTCTGACCGTCCACACAGGCCAGTTTGCCCAGGTGGGGGCCGGACAGGGGCTGCTGGCTGTCTATACAGGCCAGTTTGTCTAGGAAGAAGGACTCTAAGGGGTGAGGTTTCCAGGGCTGGAGAGGGTGGAACGGGAAGGGATGGGGCAGTCTGCTGTAGGGGAAGGGGTGAGCAGGCTGGGGCAGGGGGCCTAGATCCTGGGGGTGGTGGAGTTTCCACACGTGATTTAGACATTGCAAGGGGCTGATCAGTTTGTGGAGTTCTGATCGAGGCAGTGCGGGCCGCAGGCCCTCCTCAAGCTTCTTGAAACAGAGTTGGCCGAGGCCCGGCTCCTTCAGAGGCTTGGTGAACTGGAGGGTGTTCCTCACATATGGGGGGCCCAGTGGGGACTCATCCTCCTGTGGGGGAAAACACAGGTGGTAGTACATACACAGGGCCAGGCTGAGGCACAGGCACCGTCCCGAAGGCCCCACGAGCCCGGGGTCTGGGGGGCGCTGGTGGGGCTCACCTGCACAGGGACAGTGCAGCTCTCCTGCTCCGGGGTTCTGGGGAGGGGTTTGGCCAAGGCCGCTCCCGCCTGAGCCAGGGACTTGGAGCTCTTCTTCTTGCGTTTCTTCTGGGCTTTGCTGCGACGCTTCCCCTTCCAACACACACGGGCCATTTTGCCCTCGGTTGCGTGGGCCACATTGTTGGGGATCTGATCGAGACTCTCGGACTGGCTGTCAAAAGGGACGGATACGCACGTCGAGTGTGAGGAGGCAGGAAGGCGGAACAGCTCGGGTAACTGCCGTTAGAGTCGTGGAGACCTGAGCTCAGATCCCAGCCCAGGGAGTCCTTGTGTGAACGTGGGTGAGTTCCTAAGCCCCAAGGAGCCTCCATTTTCTCATTTATAAAATGGGTGTAGGATTTCCTGCCATGCAGAGGAAGATGAGGTTTAAAGGAAACCGCTCATTTAGAAAGCCTACCTCGGCGCCTGATCCCAAGGCAAGCTTCCGATAGACAGCAGCTATTACTACCGTGATGGGGTGCACGTGGCTCTCTGGGGGGGGGGGCAGGGAATGGGAGGACGCGAGGTTCTCTCACCGCTCTCCAGGGTGGGCTGCCCCTGGAGAGGTCCCGGGGTCGGGGGGCGTGTGGCTAGGAGGGCCACACTCCCCAGCGGGCATTCTCAGCTCTGACAACAGTCTGTTTCTGTTGCCTCTGGACGGAGGGACGGTTGAGTTTGGGGACCAACCCCCCCCCCCCCCACTGGTTCCTGGAGATACCTGGTTTCTGGGAATGTAAGCTGCTGTATAAACAGACACCGTGGCTGGGCTGATGCCCGGTATCAGGGGAGGCTCCCCTCCTCTGACAGCCTACAGGCTCACTACCACCATGGATCCAAGCTGGCTTTCCCCCTGCCAGGCATTAAGGCATTGGCCACAGAATAGTGTCTGAAAAAGCCGCAGCCTTAGCTGCCCACCCCCCCCCAATGGCCTTATCTTCTGCCCCCTGCAAAGGAGGCAGACTCACACCAGTCTTGGGTGGGGGGGACTGCTAGAGGCCTATGGGCTTCTCCCAGGCACCTGAAAGAAATGGGCCCATCAGAAACCCCCTACTCTGGGCCGAAAGGCATCTGGGGTGGCATAAGGAATCCGATCAAACACTGAGCATTTCTTGGTGCAAAAGCAGCAGCCTTCCCCACAACCTTTTCATCACGAACGCTTTCCAAATCCCCATGATAAAAAAGTCCATCTGTTGGTAGAGGAGGGAACTGTTTTCCAGGTTCAACCTGCAGTTGGCCAAAAACCATCTTTGGGGATGGGGAGCCCGGGGAGCAGACTGAGCCCCCTTCTAGCCTCCTTTCCATGGGGCCCCCCAGCTGTGAATCCGTCGGTCCCTTTCTGATCCCAAACCCTCATCCCTCCTTGGGTGTGTCTCGAAGGGGAAAAGACATCAGCAGGTTTCTCTCATAGTTCGAGCGGCCCCTCGGCGCCTGCGCTCATGGTCACGCACCAGTGGGAAAAAGACTCCTGTTCCCAGCACCCTCCCTATTGATGGGAAACGAGGGGGAGCAGCAAGGACTCCGAGGAGAATAAAAATAAAACGTCAAGCTGATGGGACCCAGAGGCAGTCATCCACACGCCATGAAAAGCTTTTGAAAAGCTTCTTTGGCTGACAGAGCGGTTCAGCCAGGAAAACCTGGGCGGGCTCCAAGAGCTGAACCACAGGTGCTGGAAGAGGGAGCCAGGGGTCACTTGGGAGCGGCCTGAGCGAGCAGCTGGGGGAGGAGGGATGACGCGGTTTCAGTTCCCTGGGCCCCATGCAAGCTGGCCTCCTTACCTGTACTGTTTGGACCCGGCGATGAAAATCCGCTCTGAAAAGGTAGGGCTGAACTCTTGGCTGTTCTCACCTTGTGAGTCAAGGAAAAGAGAGGTTGGACAGGCAGAAAGGAGGAGAGGAAGAAGAGGGACTCAGCACTGAGGAGACAGACATTTTACAGATACCCTCTTGGGCTGCCGTGCCTCGGCCTCACCACCTGCCTGCCGGCCCACCACCCCGCCAACAAGAGCAAAGGGCATGCTGACAATAGGGGGTGATAAGGGTGCCCACCTCACTTCACCGTGGCCCTTAACTGAGATGATCTATATAACACATAACACACCCAACGGAGTGCCCGGCACATAGTAACAGTTCAGTAAGTATCAGCTCTTGTGGACGTCTGTATGTGTGTAAATGCATGTATTATGACCACGGGCATCTCGCTCACTCCATTTTAATTTGTATTCTCTCATCGCTTCTCAAAAACCAGCCAGAAGGAAGCGGAACTCAGGGCAAGATGTGTATAGGTGGGAAAATGCCACCACGAGCTGCCAGGCTCTCCCCCGAGAGGGGGGAGCCTCTTGGAGGGTGGGGGAGAGAGAGAGGAGGACTTCTGGCCTCACCCAGGCACCTGGGGGTTTCTCAGGCTCTGGTGGCAGTCACCAGGCAGAGTCATTTTGAAGTATCTTGGGTGGAAGCAGAAAGGACCAGACCAGGCCCCGCCCTGGAGTGGCCTATGTCCCCTCAACTGGCTCAGCAGGCCCAAGAGCAGGTGTTCATTCTCTAGGGTGGGGCCACCTCAGCATGGAAGGTGGTGAAGGGCCTACAGGCCCCAGAGGGGCTTTCCAGGAGACCTGGCCTTTCCTGTCTGGGGCCTCTCCAGAGATGCTCAGGCTGCCCAAGGTCACAGCACAAGGCTAATGGCCTGCCTGACGATCCTGCCAAGAGCCCTAGGACCTGTGAAGCCTCCCAGCTCTCTTCCCCTGCTCCGGTTGTGACGGGCAAAAGCCTCCCTGCGCCACTCCTCCCTTCTGTGCTCTGTTCCCCGGCACCGTTACGGCTCCTGCTTCGACTCATTCTTGGCCTACCCCCCAGACTGTGTCTTGTGAAAATCTCAGAGAGCCGCTGCCCTGACCTCCCACCCCTGCGCCGTGCCACCCTGGCACAGGGACCGTGCCCACCTGTAGGCCCGCCCACCTGCCCTCTCTGTCCCCAGCCCGGGCCCTTACATTCGGCCTGCGCGATGATGGAGATCGCTGCCAGTCCTCCCTCGGAGCCTTCTTTGGCTGTGCCTTTGGTGATCACGTCGTTCAGGATGTCCCACTTCCCGCAGAACACAGGGCTCTTCTCTACAGCCTCGAGCTTGTTGGCGGGGTTTTGTTTCTTGCCCATCGCCTGTGTCTTCTCCTTGGCCTTGGCGAGCTCCTTCTGCCCGGCCGCCGAACCAGGGGCGCCTGGGCAGGCCATTTCCATCACTGCCATCTCCCAGGCTCACGCTCGCCCTGAGGGACCAGACACAGAGCAGGTCACTCTCGGATCCCACGGGGCCCCGGGCCAGGCTGGGTGGGAGGAGAAAAGCAGGGGGAAAGGCTCTCTGCCTCATACATTTATCTTCCAAACAGCCCAAGTGACGAAGGAGTCAACCTTTCTTGTTCCTTGTGGCACAGGCCCCCACCCCTGGTCCTGTCAGCACACCACCACAAACAGACTCCCCCACTCGGCCCACAAGGAGGATTCCAGCCCACTTCCTCCAGAACCACCACAGCACCGACATCTGGGATTGGTTCATTCTTGCTTTTACAAATACTGGCCGAATCGTTTTCTGTGGTTCATTTTATGGTGAATTTTGCTCCCTCAGAACACGGTGGTACATTCCATACTCCAAAACTGCCAGTCACCCCACTGACTTGCCTTCTTAGAGGAGGACATGTCTACACTGGCCACGATGGCTCTTCTCCAAATGGGGAGAATTAAGTTTTTGTTCTCTTGCAGGAGGTAGATAAATGTATGTGCGTGTGTGTATATAGATTTATGCGTGCATATATACATCTCACACACACACACACACACACACACACACGAAATGTTACAAAGTCTAAAAATCAGCATGCGAATGACAGCGCCTGCACTCGACTCCTTTCCCAGGACACATCTGTCTGTGGCCTTCCAGAAGGAACTGCCATGCTTCCATGTGTAATACTCATTTGCCGACAACCTACGTATCCTCATTCTTCCAGACAACATTAGTAGTGGAATTTGTATTAGAGCCCCCAACGCCAACCTGTACCTCTAGAAATCTGAAGACAAAGCACAGGGCTTCAACTCTCTGGGCTCTCTCTCCAGCGGCCCTGTGTGTTCCCTGGAAACCCCAAGGGGGTGGGAGCCCAGCGCTGAGGCAATCTGTGCAAACAGCATGTGGGCTAGAACTGTCAGGAAAGAGATCTGCGCCGATCTGGGATTGCTCCCATCTGGGAACCTTTTTAAAGACTAGGACTGTGGACTCCCAAAGCGTAGGTCCCTCCTGGGTCATGACTTGCTTTAGACCAAGCCTGAGAAGGCATCACATTCAGACAGGTTTTTAATTAAGTGCTCTCTGCTGGCAGGTTGGTCTAAAGCTGTTGCTAACAGATGGGAGTGCTCCCTGCTGTAAGTGCACTCATTCCGGAACACGCCTCCATGTGCTCGTGGGGCAGAAAGGCAGGCCGTGTGAAGGCGAACCTCTACACCGCTGGCCCTTTGCCCTGGGTGGCTAGAAGCTGACATGGGACGGTGGGGGGCTGGGCATCTGAAGGCCGAAGCCCTCTTCTTCTGGAGTCTGCCTCCCTGCAATGGCCACAAAGCACTGAACCAGCTCCACTGAGCGGGAGGGTGAGGGTGGGATGGGCTTGTTGGTCACTACTAACTTGATCCTTTCATCTCTGCCTTCAAGGGTCTGCTGGCTTTGAAGTCAGAGCAGCTCCAGCTTTCAGCACAGATGCTTGGGTGTGACCCCAAATTGGGATGCTGAGGAGGCTGCATGGGAGGTCTCGTTGTTACCTGATGACCTTAAGAAGTCTAAGGGGTGTTCTGACTTCCAAGTGCCTACCTATCTCAGCCTCTTTACCAGGGAAAATGGGGTCTTAGAAACAAACCCCACGGCACTTGGGTGGCTCAGTCGGTTATGCGTCTGACTTCGGCTCAGGTCACGATCTCCCAGTTTGTGAGTTCGAGCCCCGCATCGGGCTCTGTGCTGACAGCTCGGAGCCTGGAACCTGCTTCAGATGCTGTGTCTCCCTCCCTCTCTGCCCCTCCCTTGCTCATGCTCTGTCTCTCAAGAATAAACAAACAAACAAACAAACAAACAAAAAACGAACCCCAAGCCCTCCGGACCTAACACCACTAGAGGTGTGCCTGCAGGGACCTCAGCAGTGCTTTAATCTCATTCTCACTTGAAGAAACTGATGCAAACCAGGTGGAGACTTGCCCAAGGTCACCCAGCCTCGTGTGGCACTGCAGGACCACAGCCTGGAACCTCCAGCTCCAGGCTGTACTGCCCCCTCCCCAAGTCTCCTGCGCTACAGGCAAACTC
Source organism: Leopardus geoffroyi (assembly GCF_018350155.1). Classification (NCBI taxonomy): domain Eukaryota; kingdom Metazoa; phylum Chordata; class Mammalia; order Carnivora; family Felidae; genus Leopardus; species Leopardus geoffroyi. Next base: position 43,338,171 of record NC_059330.1, read on the forward strand.
AAGGGGGAAACTCACGGCCCTGCCTGGTCAGAAGGCTCCTGAGGGCAGGAATGGTGCCCTCAGAGTATAGCACGGCGGGGCATAGACGAGACGATCGATGTTGGCTGAATGGGGGAATTGGAGGATGACCTTCAGAGACAGGATGATCCCGGGCACCAGGGATAAGGAGAAAGTTCCATCTGAGGAGTGAGACAAATGAGGCCAAGCTGTCCGTGATTGCTGCAGGGGCACCCAGCTATTTGAGAACTGGCTGCGTTGGGCTCACGGGGCTGTCTCTGTCTGACATGGCTCATCGTGAGCTAGAGCCCTCCAGAGAGGCTGGGGGGCGGCCCCTCTCTCCCAGGAGCCGTCCTTTCACCTTGGGGGTTAGCTGGGCCACTGGCCAGGGGCTCTGATCCCCCTCCATGAGCATGCTGGACTCCCCAGGCCCAGAGAAGCTGAGGCTGAGGCAGCCGGGCTAAGGGCCTCCTCTGCAGTTCCCTGATGACTCATCCCACAGCCTGGCAGGCAGAGAGAGGAACAAGCAGGCCGTTGAGAAACTAACCCAGCAGCTGGCAGCTGAACCTGTGAAGGGCACGGGAAAACAGGCTGACCCTCACCTCCCAGGGCCACAAAATCACGGCCTGGGAGCTGTACGGCTTCTCCTGTGCCATGTGACCGTGACTCAGACTCTCGCTGACAGCCTCCAAGTTCAAGAAGCTATTCTCAGGATACTCTGAACTGACAGCAGGTCTCCTACACATTCACACACGCTTGCTGCCCCCCCTCCCCCCGCCTCCTTCCCCACTTCTGTAAGGGGCCTGGCCTACAAAAAACCGGGGTTCTCATGAAGCCTGGGACTGCTGGCCGAGTGGCATTTCCAGCCCTGGGCTTGTTGCCCCGGACCGCTGCCCTACAGCCTTGCCCCTTCTCTCTCCCGCAGCTTGTGGGGTGAAGACTGAGTGGGGGCCAGCTGCGCCTCTGCCTTTGAAGGCGTGTCAAAATCCTGATCCATTACTCAGTCTGGACACCCTCCCCAGCTCCACTCAGGTCTCAAATGCATTCTGCCTCTCTGCTCTCTCGCAGGGCTGAAGACGTGGGCCCTGGCAACAGCCACACCCACTCAGCTCACTGACAAGGCCACGAACAAAAGGGGAAAGAAAGGCGTGGAATTTATTCAGTATCAGACCCGACGTGGGGCTCAAACCCACAACCTGTGAGATTATGACCTGAGCTGAAGTTGGCCGCTTAACTGACTGAGCCACCCAGGCGCCCCAGCCGAGTTGGGGAATTCTTAATGTGGCTTCAAGGACAGCTTCAGGATGGTCTGTGAACCGCAGAAACTACATGCAGTTTGTATTTTTCCAGAGAAGAGGTCCACGGCTTCCATCATAATTTTTAAGGGTCTGACATTCCCCAGAAGGTCACCATAGTCTCTCCAGAAGATCAAGACCAGGGTTAATGCCTGATTTTGGCATTGCTCTTCGTGTCAAGGAAGAGCTCAAAAACACAGCAGTTTCCTACCCGACTGCAAGTTAGAATGGCCTCATGAGTTTTAAAATGCACTCGCCCCAGACATACTGAATCAGTTGCTGGGCGTTAAGCCCAGAATCTGTACTTGTGACAAGTTCTCTGGGTGATTCTGATGCCAAGGGGCCAGAGACTGCCATCTGACCCCTGCTCTATACTGTAAGGCTGTGCCGTCCAAAATGGCAGCCACATGTGGCTCTCTACATTTAAATCAACTGAAATTCAATCACATTTAAACTCAGTTCCTCAGTCACACTAGCTATCATATTGGACAGTGCAGATAGAGAACATCGCCATCACTGCAGAAAGTCCTAACAGACAGTTCTTATTTAAGGCTAGGATAGTAATGTTTTCTCCAACAGCAAAATTTCTGTTCCTGGGATCCTGGGACAGGAGTTTAGACTAAATGAACTGCCGATTAACTGGAAGGTCCGAAAATATGCTTTAATTTGATCTTCAGTGATGATAACCTTTCTAAAATGTATCATATTTCAGTTCCCTCTTTTAGTGAGTACAGTAAAAACACCAGACTAGGAACTAGAGGATAAGAGTTCTAGCTTTGGCAACTTAAAAAAAAAAAAAAAAAAAAAAGGCAGTGAGACCATTTTTGTCAAATGAAATCCTAGCTCAATGCCCAATATATAAAAGAGCTAAAAGCATGCAAATGATAACATGGCTCACATGAAGAAAGAGGTGCTTGCTAAAGAAGGCGGGCGGGAGCCCCACATGGTCAGCTTTCTCTCATCCACCCAGGATTTCCGTGGAAGCCGAGGTCCTCTCTTCTGAGGAAGAAAGCTTGAAAGCCAGTGACCTAGGAAATCTTCCAAGGTTCCTTCTAGTTCCCCAACTAGATTTGTTCCCCAACCAGATGCAACTGATTCGTCAGGATCACTGGAGGGCAGGATGACCGATTCGGAATCAACACTGTCGATATTCACTAAGCACCTACCATTATCGACCTCATTTTCAGATGTGAAGACTGAGGCTTGGAGAAGGTCAGTGGCCTGCCAGAACAGCCGCACAGCTACAAGCTGCAGAGGTGGGGCTGGACCCACGTGGCTGTCTCCAAGCCTGCATGTTCAACCTTGAGCAGACCACCCAGATTCTTCTGTTAGCTGCTCCCGACTTGTTTTGAGAACCAGGTGAGGTAGCGTACATGACACGCCAGGCGGTCTGCCCGGCCCACAGAAGATGTTGGATCAAAGTTCGTTTTCTTGCCCTGTGCCTGGCTCACAAATGCCATCACTGAGACAATGGGACTTCTCCGTGTTGGCATCACAGAGTCAACGTTTCCAGCCGTAGCTGAGGCATTCAACGCACTGAGCCTCGGTTCTCTGTATATAAAAGGGAAATAAAAATCTCCGTTTCGTAGGGTCATCTTGGAAATGTCCACTGCGGGACCAGGGCAGACCGGGGCAAATCCCTGTCATGACTATTTCATCTGGAAGTACAAACTTATCCTCTTCTGAATGCCCAGAGGGGACACATAGCAGAAGCAGAATGACTCAACTTCCTTCATAAGATATTAGTTGAAAACCAATCTTATTCTGATGCTTCCTCTTTTGAGCCTTCAGCTTGCCTGGCCACTAGGCCGCACGGGGCTGGCCTCTGCCTATCAAGAATGAGGGGCTGTGCAGGAAGGGGAACCAAGGTCAAGTGCAAGGCAGCGTGAGCAGGCCTGGCAAAAACAGCCATCTGGCCTGGCAGATCCAGAGATCCCCATGTACACTCAGCCCCGGCTCCCCTTTCTACCCTGCCCGCTCTCCCTAACCTCCCCTACCCCCAGCCTCTGTCCCAGCCAATCTGTCTCTTTCACTTGCCTGAGCGCAGCAGCAATGGGTAAGCCTCTGCTTCTTTTCCTTTGCTCACTCTGACAATACCTTTGCTCTAGTAGACAATACCTTCTTCCTTTATTACTATCCCTCTGGCCCTCACCCATCCTTTATAACCGATCCCCTCAATGAAGCACCTGCATTCACCCCACAAGCGTTCAGTGAGTGTCCCCTAAATGCCAGGGCCTGTACTATGTGCTTTGTCTCCTTTATTGATGAACCTCACAGGAACCTTGCAACGTTGGTGACATTATTCCCATTTTATAGACGAAGAAGTTAAGGCTCTAAGAGATAAGCTGCCTGTGGAAACAAATGAGGCCCAATTTACACAACTAGAGTATCTACCATGGGGTTAGGGCTCAAGCTTTCTGCCCCCTTCCCCTAGGACCTAAGTATTCCCAGTTCCATTCTAGAACAAAAGCTGAGCCACTGCCTGGGTGGCTCAGTTGTTTAAGCATCTGACTCCTGATTTCAGCTCAGGTCACCATCTCACGGTTCTTAAAAAAAATTTTTTTTAAATGTTTATTTATTTTTGAGAGAGAGAGAGAGAGAGAGAGAGTAGGGGAGGGGCAGAGAGAGAGGGCAACACAGAATCTGAAGCAGGCTCCAGGCTCCGAGCCGTCAGCACAGAGCCCGACGCGGGGCTCGAACTTATAGACCGTGAGATCATGACCTGAGCCGAAGTCGGACGCTTAACCAACTGAGCCACCCAGGCGCCCCTCTCACGGTTCTTGAGATCGAGCCCCGTGTCCAGCTCCATGCTGACATCAAGGAGCCTGCTTGGGATTCTCTCTTTCCCCCTCTCTCTACCCCTCCTCTGCCCTCTCTCTCTCTCTCTCTCTCTCAAAAATAAATAAATAAACATAAAAAAAAAAAAACCTTGTTGGCAGAAGTACCTGGAATATCAAGGAACTGAGCAGGATTTTACCCATGTGTCTATTCCTGCTTCTATTTTACTCACAGGGTTGGCCCACTGTTCACAAGAATTTCTTAGCCTGGGTAGGCAGGCAGGAAGCACGAGAGCCAAAAATGAAGGATCTCCGGTAAAGGCGGAATCAGCAATACGCTGGACAGAGTTCTAGCTGAGTTGCACCACCGGGATGTCAGGACTTTCAACCGGATTAGTTGTAACAGGCCATTTCATTTTCTTAAAACAACCACAACAAAACCCCCACATAAATACGTACACGTGGAAACAAGAATTCCAGGAAAGACGGCGCTACCTTCACTGAAATAGTCCCCGAGGGATGTGCTTTGGCAAACAGAAACGTAAGCCAGAGAAATGAGATACAAGAAACAATGGAAGATGCAGGAATCCGTATGACACGTGGGTCAATTAAATTAACAATGGAATTTAAAAAAAAAATGTTTAGGGGCGCCTGGGTGGCTCAGTCAGTGGCACAGGTCACGATCTCACGGTTCAGGGGCTCGAGCCCCACGTCGGGCTCTGTGCTGACGGCTCGGAGCTTGGAGCCTGCTTCGGAGTCTGTGTCTCCCTCTCCCTCTGCTCCTCCACCTGCTCGCACTCTTACTCTCTTTCTCTCTCAAAAATAAATAAAAACATTTTAAAAAATGAAAGAAAGAAAGAAAGAAAATTCCAATACAATATGGTCACGCAATGACCCACACAGACACACAGCAGATGTAATGGGGACACGCGGAGGGGCACCTGGCCCAGCCTGGTGTGTGTCAGGAGGGGCTTCCTAAAGCCCTCGGGCTACATCTCAAGGGGCGAGCAACAGTTGCCCAAGAAAAAAAGGAGAGGGTATTGCAGGTGGAGGGAATGGCAAAAGTTGAGGTGAGTCTAGAAGGAGCCTCAAACAGCTCAAAGTTGCTGGTGGGCAAAGCTGAGGCCCGGGAGCCCCAAGAGAGGAGTTTGCAGATGGCGTCTGGGTACCAGATCACGGAAATGTGTTTGGTCCTGATGCAACTGCAGGGGTTAATTCTTAGCCAGAGGGGTAGAATTCAGAGGCAGAGTTCCAGAAGATGGAAGAACCCACAGGGTAGGGGTAGGGGCAGACGGGGGCGGGGGTGGCGACGGGGGTGGACGTGGGCGTTTAAATGTAAACTGCGCGCTCAGGACAGAACCCCCACCCCACCTCCCAGCACCCTATCTCCCGCCAGGGCTGACAGCATTTAAAGCCGCAGGCCTGGGGGAGGCTGGCTTAACTCCCTCCCTCAGGCCGAGAGGCTGAGCCAGCTCTGGGACCTAGAGACACGTCTGAGGAAGGAGGAAGGAGCACTCTGAGTTGAGACTCAGCCGGAGGAATCTCCAAACCGGCCTCACGCGCCAGCTTGAGGCCTGCTTCCCAGGAGGGCAGTTTCCGCCTAAGCGTTTCCCATTAAGGAGGACAGGAAATGTGAATGCACATCAATCATTAAAATCTCACCGATCAATTGTAAACTAAAAACCTGACATGCCCGCAAAACCTCGGTCTCGCCAAGGCCATGGGTCAAACTGCCAGGGTAAACACAATGTATGGAATGAAATTTCCGACTGTCCCCCGACTGCCACTACACGGCCGCCGACGCCGGCTGGCCCTGCACGTGCAGACACACTACGGTCCGTAGGCCCCTTCAGGTGGTCGAGGCAACCACCTCGTGTCCGTTCACTTCCAGCTTCTCCCAGACCTCCTCCCATCCCAAGCTAATCTCAAAACATCACATCCTTAACATAACCTCAGGTTCAGAGATATCTGTTGGCTGGGCACGGCTTCTGGGCCCAGTATCAATTCTGTGGTCCATAATCTGTCCGACCGCTATCTCCCTAAAAACACAGGGTTTGGCTCTGGCCAGTCTGGTCTCTCCACACCCCACTTGCATGGGACTCAAATCGACAGGTCCCTGTGTGTATTATGTCCTTGTGTGGGTCACCCTGGACATCCTGCTTTTCCTTCACGGACCAAGCTCGCGACTTATGCCTCCAGGAAGTCCCTCCCAACGGTTTTATCGCACTAACGATCTCCATTTCTGACTGCTTATGGCACCGGCTCTCCTCACCATCTCCCTGGCCCTTAACCACACCCTCACCTTCTTCTTCTTCTTCTTCTTCTTCTTCTTTTTTTTTTTTTTCAGTTTATTTATTTTGAGAGAGACAGAGACAGTGCAAGCAGGGCAGGGGCAGAGAGAGAGGGAGAGAGGGAAAATCCCAAGCAGGCTTGGCGTGGGCCTGCGGGGCTCGAACCCACGAAACTGTGAGATCATGACCTGGGCAGAAATCAGGAGTTGGATGATTAACCCACTGAGCCACCCAGGCGCCCCACACTCTCACACTCTTTACTCATCAAATGAAATAATGCAGATGAAACACTCTGGAAATGAGAAACCCTTACACCAAGAGAAGACAGCCATTTCTCGTGCGCACAACTCAAAGAATTGTGTCTAGGTATGGAGCAAACAGAAATATGGAAAAAGGTGCCAAATCAGAGACGCTCAGGGTGTTTTATGGTAAAACTGGAACAAAAGGGTCTAATGACAGGGGGAGGATAATTATTAAATAAATGATGGTACAGCCATTAATAATGTTTACAAATAGTTTTTAACTATAGGGAACAATGCCAATGGAACGCAGAAGTAACAGAGAAAGGATTCAGAATCATATCTAAAGTATGACCCCGCCTAGCATGTGTCCGTCCACGTATTACATCAACCTTTATGAAAATGCAGACACTTAGCATAGACACGCGGCAACAGCTCTCTCTTGGTGTTTAGTGGCGTTTTGATTTTTTTTCAACTTTTTTAATTTTTCCACTTTTTTTCAACAATCATGTATTACTTTTCTGTTTTCATTTTTTTTAACTAAAAAAATTTTTTTAAGTTGATTTATTTATTTCAAGAGAGACAGAAAGAGTGAGTGGGGGAGGGACAGAGAGAGAGAGAGAGAGAGAGAGACCCCAAGCAGGGGACTGAACTCACAAACTGTGAGACCATGACCTGAGCTGAAACCAAGAGTTGGACGCTTAACCGACGGAGCCAGCAGGCGCCCCTCTGTTTTCATTTTTTAACAGATAATGTTTCCAAGTCATTAAAAAAAAAAAACGAAACAGAAAAGATATACAGTGAAAAGTGTAAGTCCTTCTCACCCTTCCCCCATCCCTCTGAGGGGATCCCAGTTAGTGGTTTCTTGTATGTCCCACCAGAGATGTCCTCTGGGGAGTATTACTTTGTATAACAAAAACAAGCTATGACTAGAAAAGGGTCTCTTGGTATGGGATAAGAATTTAAGAGGCATTCTGGCCCATGTTTGTGAGGGGGACTTCATAAATACGTGATGGCTGCCTCCTGCCCCCAGTGGAAACCTCACCAGAATCTCGGTGGTCCCGTCAGTGAGTTCTGGGAGCACGGCTACTAACACAGAAGGCTGGAGACGGGCAAGCCCGTCCTTCTGGTTTTGGTTTTCATTCTTCTCTCTTTCTTGTTTCCCGATGGGGACTGTGGGTTTTATCAGTTATGACTCAAGCAGTAGAAGGTGGCGCTGTCAGCCGTCCTCAGCTCTGATGACCACTGCTTCCCTGCTTTTATTTATAGTCATGGGAGACAAGCGTTGCAGAAGCTGAGGCTGTGTTAGTGCTGGATGGAAGAAACACTGTGCGCACAAGTGGCCCCACAGACAAGGGGACACACAGCGGCCCTGGACCAGACAGAAAGCCACCAGCCCCTCCTTCCCTGCTTACGTCAAGGGTGGGACCTGAGGGGTGGGCTCAGTCTGGGAAACCCAAAGAAGGCAAGTTGTTCTGGCTAATCTCTCCTACCTTCCTGATGTAATATCTGACCCGGTTTCTTTTTCTTTTTTTTTTTTTTAATCTATATTTTGTTTTCAAATACAAAAGTAATACTTGTTCACTGTGCAAATTTCAACCATACAAAGTATATAGAGAAAGAAAGGAAGAAAGAAAGCAAGAAAGCAAGCTTTGCCCCATTGCCTCCTCCCTACAACGTAAGAAACCCTTACATTTGGTATAAATCCTTCTAGGTCCATTAGCATTCATGTACAAACATAGAGTTTGGGACTGGTTTTAAAAGAAACATAGGCTTATACATACACAATATTCTAATTTTTTTTAACGTTTATTAATTTTTGAGAGACAGAGTGTGAGCTGGGGGAGGGGAAGAGAGAGAGGGAGACAGAATCCAAACCAGGGTCCAGGCTCTGAGCTGTCAGCACAGAGCCTGATGTGGGGCTCGAACCCACAACTGTGAGATTATGACCTGAGCCAAAGTCGGATGCTTGACTGACTGAGCCACCCAGGCACCCCAACATACATAATATTGTACAAGTCACATCTTTCACTTAACAATAGATTATGGATACTGTTACATTTCAGTGTATGTTAGATCTCTCTCATTTAAAAAAAAATTTTTTTTGATGTTTATTTTTGAGAGAGACAGAGACAGAATGCAAGTGGGTTGGGGCAGAGAGAGAGGGAGGCACAGAATCTGAAGCAGACTCCAGGCTTCTGAGCTGTGAGCACAGAGCCCGACATGGGGCTCGAACTCACGAGCTGTGAGATCATGATCTGAGCTGAAGTCGGACGCTCAACCGACTGAGCCACCCAGGCGCCCCTCTCTCATTTTTTTTTAATGGCTCCATAAGATTCTATGGTATAAATATACCACCATTTCTTCATCTATTCCTCTACGGATGGACTTACACATCGTTCCCAACATTTCACTCTTGTAAGTAATACCGCAAAAAACCCAAAAACCGAAAAACAAAACCACTCCCCCTGCAACTGTTTATTTACTTCTTTGTGCACTTGTATAGGTTAATTCTGGGTGGTAAATATCTGGGGCTGGAATCTCTGGGTGACCCTTTTTATCCTGGGCTTGCTCTTTTCTCATTTCTATGTGTCAGAAAAGTAGGCAGCATCGATCAGTCCGGGACAGGTGGGTTCCCAAACGTTATATCAGCTATTTACTAGAAAGATGCTATCCTTGCCTTCAAGGTGCTTATAATCTAGTTGGTGAGAATGGATGGCTGGATAAATAAATGATAAAGCAATCACACAACGATCTTGGGATCAGAGGGCCTTTGGAGGTCTTTTATTCCAAGGTATCACTTAATAATCCTGAGGACGGCCATCTTAGCTACATTAACAGGGTGGCCTTGGAGTCAAAAGATCCGAGTTTGAACTGGAGCCTCTACCACTCTGGTGTGTGACCAGGTGCAGATCACTTACTCTGAGACTCGGATGTCTCATCTGTAAAACAGGGATGCTCAAACAAAAACAACAGGATTTTACAGGCCAATTAAACGCAAGAAGCAATCTCTAAATGCCCAAAACTGCCTGGAATAAGCGGGTGCTCTATAAACGTGAGCAAAGCCTCCAGTCAGAAGGAAGCTGTCCCAAGATGAGCAGGCCCTTCTGGGCCTGGAAGTACCAGTTGTCTGAAAGCCCTTGCCTCTGCAGCGCTGAAATCTACCTTGCAAAGCCTCTAGCCAGCAGCCTTAGTATCAGGAGGAAGGTCTGGAACAGATGCTGTCAGAATAGGAGGGGAGAATCCTGAGACCACAGGGCAGAAGCAGTCAGCCAGGAAAGGCCAACCTACCAGGGGGATGTTCTTTGAAGTGCTTTCGAAACGTGCCTTCCAGCTTCTTTCTCTGCTGGCCGTGCCTCAGCTCTGAATGCACTAAGGCACGAGCTGTGGGCGGTGCGTAATGAACCCGGGACCCAGAATTCCTGGGCAGCTCACGCTGAAATTAGCCATCCTGTGGACATCTTCAAGTGTTTTCAACAAGCTGCTGCTATGTGTATACACATTAATTACTCGCCGGTTGTCAATAATAATAAAAATAATAATGGCAGCTATTATTGCATGCTACCTATCAGGTAACGCACGTACTATTTCTTGGGCCCTCACAGTAAGGCTGTGAACAAGGCGCTAATATTGTCCCCTTTATGTGGGGGAAGACACTGAGGCTCAGGGGGTCAAGAGATCAGTGTAAGGCTACTCTGCAAGGAAGTGGCAGAAGCGGGATTTGTACACAGGACTCTTGTCAAAAAGTACATACTCTTAACCATGATGCCCTATTTTCAAATGATCTAAGCTTTAAGAATTGGGGGGCGCCTGGGTGGCTCAGTCGGTTAAGCGGCCGACTTCGACTCAGGTCATGACCTCACGGTCCGTGAGTTCGAGCCCCGCGTCGGGCTCTGTGCTGACAGCTCAGAGCCTGGAGCCTGCTTCAGGTTCTGTGTCTCCCTCTCTCTCTGACCCTCCCCTGTTCATGCTCTGTCTCTCTCTATCTCAAAAATAAATAAACATTAAAAAAAAAAAAAAAAGAATTGAGACCCCCCACACAGAAGCAGCCACAAGCCAAAGGTCTGTTAGTGAGAAACCCAGGGACTGACCCAGGAGGAAGCATCTCAATTAGGGAGCATAAACGCAGTTGGCCGACGTTCTGGAAAAAAGACACTTGAAACGGTGATGGGGGAGCAAGACATGTGGCAGGCTTGTGTTCGTTCCCTAGCCCACCCACGCCCAGCACAGGTATCAGCTAATACATACCTGGGCCCGTCACAAGGACCCATTCTATGACAAAGTTCAGATCTGCTATTCACTTTATGTTTTTAAATGTTTATTTATTGAGAGAGAGACAAAGAGAGAGAAAGAGAGAGACAGGGAGAGGGAGAGAATCTCAAGCAGGCTCTGTGCTCAGCACAGAGCCAGAAGCGGGGCTCGAACCCACGAACCGTGAGATTGTGAACTGAGCCAAAATGAAGCGACTGAGCCACCCAGGTGCTCCAGCCATTCATTTGAGAAAACCTGGCCCCAGGCTATTTCGCTTTGGTTGTTGTTATTGGTTTGGTTCTTTGGTTATTTTTGTGGTTGTTGTTGAAGGGGGGTGGGGGACAGAGGGAGCAGGAAAGAGAATCTCAAGCAAACCCCAGGGAGGGGCCCTGACCTGAGCCAAAAAAATCAAGAGTGGATCACTTAACCCAATGAGCCACCCAGGCGCCCCTAGGTTGTTTTTTTCTTAACAGCTACCGTCTTCATAGACACGGCCAGTACCTTGTCCTCCAGGCCCCTGATAAAGAGCATTGTAGACGCTTTAAAAGAAGTGTTACAATGGCATTTTCAATTCAACTTTTGAATCCTTTGCAGGAGGAGAGCCAATGGCGGATCGAAGATGCCACTGGGGCCTCACTGACCCACACAGACAATTATGGAATTGGTATGCAGGAGAACGTTGGGGGAGGGGAGTAGCATTGAAGAGGGAAAAAAAAAAAAAAAAAAAACCCCAACCACACGCACGCCTCATTTTATACACTAAACTGGCAAGGAATTTTTAATGTATGTTGTGTAAAAAAAATTTCAAGTGTGTTCTGTGGGGGTATTTTGTGTATTTAAACATTTTGATTAAGGGGGCCTGCAGGGGATACCATTCGGTAATGATCAATTTCCAAAGATTACAGTGCCATAAACTGCCCCCGACACCAGAATCATGCCAAACACCATCAGCTTTCTTTTGATGAGTCAAAATGCACTTCTGGATCTTGCCAAGCCTTGAGGTCATCATTACAAGCAACATTTGGTTGTGAAAAACAGCTCTCCTTGTTTAACCTTTTGAATTGGATTCTGAGCAAGGGAGCAGTTCCCTGGGCTACGGTTAATCCCACTGAAATACAACCACTTATTCCCCTCCTCTCTGGGTTTGTCTCTGGTTTTCCCAAGTGGCACTGGCTTCGAGCAGGGTCTACCTGGAATTCAGAGCAGATGGAGAAAGACAGGCTCAGCCTCCCTGTAAGGGAGGAGGCTCCAAGTTCGTTGTAGTCACTGGTGACTGGTTTTGAAATTGAGGAACTAGTTTGAGGAACCTTAGAATAAACAAGAAACCCAAACAACTTGGCTTTCCACAGAAGACTTCCAACGCGCGGGGGTTAATGGAAGGAAGCACCGTGGCAGTGGAACCCTGCCCATGGCTTCATTTCAGATGCTGCCATACCATACCCTTTGGCCGACTGGCCTGAGGGACGACTTGAGGACATGAGCGGCAAAGGTGACTTTGACGCATCCGTTTATAATACAGCCCTTTATAATACAGTCACATTCTTGCCCTCCTCTGGGAAGGGAAGAAAGGCTTGGGACTTGTGGGATAACGGGGAATATTCCAGAGGCTCTCAGAGTAATCCTTGGTAAAGGAGGGGAAACCGTGAATAGCCCGTAGCTCTCTCAGGCCGTCAGGGCCTAGAAGGAGGAATATGGATGCTACTCCTGTACTTCCACTTGACCACAAATACTTAGCCAGTGGTTCCCATTCTCCAGGTGCTGTGCTGGCCAAAAGATGCCACGGTGACCAAGACAGACAAGGTCCTTGCCCTCACGAGGCTTTCACCGTCGTAACCCTGGAAAGGCTTTTCTGGAATGCTGAACTTGGTTATTAAGAAGCACTGTCATGGGTCAGGCTTTGAATCATCTGCCTACGAACCTGTGTCGGAGTGGCACCAAGCACATAGGATCGGTCACTGTGTCACCGCCTTCTCTATTCCAGCCTGGAAGGCTGGGATAAGTCAGCCACGTCTTTAATAGCTGGCTCTCTGTGGTCTGCTTCTGCTCTGAGCCATGTGCAAGCACACATTTCTCCTGACTGCCATACGCCTCTGCAACTATGCTCCTTTCTCCCAGAGTGCTGAGGTTTCCAGATTGTTCTCAAGCTCCTTTTCCAGGCTGACAAGTGGTACAAGAGCCCAAGATGAGAAATGCTGAGGGTGTTCCCATCCGGACACCGGCAGAATGGGAGGCGGCGCTCCTTGCCTCCGAGGAGCTGTGTGTGTGACCGTACCGGGCCCCGCAGGACAAGGAGGGTCCTCGGGCCACCACGTCTTCCTGGCTCCTCTCCAGCCTCCTCAGTCATGGTTCATTATTTAGCACCTGCAAGGTCTGTCTCCTCCCGCCCCGTCCCCACCACAGTGAGCTCCTCGAAGGCAGCACCTCAGTTATCCTCGTTTCTATATTCTAGCACCTGCCAGAGCCTACAACCGTGACATTCTTGGCAAGCACTCACCGAAAGGGTGACTGATGCGCTCCTGAAGAATAACCTGGTGCCTCGGCTCCAAGAGTCTGGCCAGCCTAGTGTCTGAGTGTCCAGACCGGCCATTCATTCGGTGAGCCGGAAGGGGCAGAGACAGCTCCCTATACCAGGGGTCACGGCACGGTGCTTATATTCTTTCTTTTTTTCTTTAAAAGTTTTTAACGTTTATTTATTTTTGAGAGAGAGAGAGACAGAGTGCGAGCAGGGGAGGGGCAGAGAGAGAGGGAGACACAGAATCCGAAGCAGGCTCCAGGCTCCGAGCTGTCAGCACAGAGCCCGACGCAGGGGCTCGAAGCCATGAACTGTGAGATCGTGACCTGAGCTGAAGTCGGACGCTTAACCGACTGAGCCACGCAGGTGCCCCAGCACGGTGCCTGTATTCTGACTATACAGGGGTACAAGGAGGTGTCATGCAAACTGGGTCCTGAGCCGCCCTTGTCCCCTTTCCTAAATGCTGACCTTGAGACCCAATGATTTCCAAGTCTTTGAGAAGGTGACCCTTCTGAACTGGACAATATCCATCTGGGCTCCGATGTGTGCACATATGCTCGCTAGGAGGTAGTACATACACAAATCTCCGCCTTTTACATTTATCTCTGTAAAGCTATTCCTGCCTCTCAAAGTACAGCACCTACCAGCTGGGACTACTGAGCATGGGCTCAAGAAGCCTGGTTCATCCAACTCACTTCTTGGGCCAAAGAAGTCCATTTCTAATCTTAACTGGTAATGGCATCCTCATCTGAGGCTGGCTAAGGCCCCCTTTCCTCCTACCCCTCCCACCCCAGGTCATCCCTGGTATTGACCAGCAGACCTAGGAGTACTGGCAAATTCTGGCCCAGTAAAAGGACACATCAATGAGAGCATCAGGTGGGCGGTTAATCGCAGACACAACGGCTCTTTGCACTTACAGGGGCCACCATCCTGATCCGACATCATGCTCTGCCCATGAGGAAGAGCTTCTTTGCTGAGAGTTGCTGGAGGCATCCAGCTGGAATGACATCCGACTGCTCTGGCTTTCCCGGCCACCTGCATGCCACGGGCGACATGTCTCTTCTTCACGGCGGAAAGATACAGAAGGGCTTCTTGGTGCCCCATGGCTTTGTCCCCTCGCAATCAGTCATTAATAGTAACTGAACACCCACTTTGGGTAAGATACTGCTTGGGGAGGTAGGAAGGTACCTTAAAGGTGCAAGCAACCTTTGAGACTTCCGGGTAACCCTGCCCAGACTTGTATTTTCTTATCAACCTTGACCTCCTTTTGGTTACACAAACTTCGTGGTATAAGAGAGTATCAAATGAATAGCTTTCTGTTGACTTTTTCTTAGACCCACAGCAGCTGCCGTTCTGGCTCCACCCCTCCCAGGTCTGGCAGAGCTTGCAGAAAGGCTGAGAGGCATGGGGCCAAGGTGGGGGAATAAAGGAGGAACTAGTGAAAAAGTACAATTCCTACCCCGGGAGCAGTTCCTCTGTTCCGTGGTCGCAGCACAGCATAGTGAAAAGAGCCTGGGCTTTAGTTCAGATACTGCCATTAACTGGCTGTGTGGCCTTAGGCAACTCTGTTTCCTTGGGCCACAGTTTTCTCTTTTGTAAAATGGGGGAGAATGTAGGGCGCCCGGGTGGCTCAGTCGGTTAAGTGTCCGACTCTTGGTTTTGGATCAGGTCATGATCTCCCAGTTCGTGAGCCGGAGCCCTGAATCGGGCTCTAAGCTGACAGTACAGAGCCTGCTTGGGATTCTCTCTCTCCGCCCCTCCCCTGCTTGCGTGCTTTCTCTCTGTCAAAAATAAATAAATAAACCTTAAGAAAAATAGGGGAGGGGTGCCTGGATGGCTCTGGCGGTTACGCATCTGACTCTCGGTTTCAGCTCAGCTCATGATCTCGCGGTTCACGGGTTGGAGCCCCGCATCAGGCTCCGTGCTGACAGCGAGAAGCCTGCTTGGAGTTCTCTCTCTGCCACCCCCCCTCCCGCCCCCGGTTGCTTGCTCTCTCTTTCTCCAAATGAATAAATAAAAATAAAAATCATTTTTTTTAAATAAAGAAAAATAGGGGAGAATGTAAATGATAATGATCATTTCTAGGCTGTAATTCTAATAGCTCTTTCTTGACACAGTGCTTGAGGCCTAAAGGTCACTTAGCCATGCCTGCCTGAAGTGAGGGCTGGCTAGTTCAGATTGATGGGGTGTGCAGATGGGGCTGAGGTGGAGTCTGTGACCACTTGCAAGGTAATACTAGTTTTCCCCCTGAAGGCTTCAATAAAGTCAAGGCCACTTTGAGGCTAACCGTGGACATTGCCTACAGATGTCCCTGATCAGCAGTCAAGCTGAATACCAACCACACTGGTCTAGAACAGAGAGTCTGAACAAACCTTGTCTTGATGGATACCTGGTCATGGCCTTAGTGCTGAGAGGGTGAACAGAAGCCATAGGAACCAGAAACTGGCTGGCAGGGGTGTCTCAGGACTTTCCTCTGCTCCTTCTTTCTGGGCCCAAACGCTGGTCCCGGAAGTGTCGATAACTGAGGTGGCAGTGGGCTTGGAATGACAGTGTTCTGAAGTCCAGGGTTGAATCTAGCCTTCTTGATCACCGCAGCTCTTTAGAGCCTTCCAACTCAGGTGGCAAAAAGAGAGGCAGGTAGAAAAGGGTTCCCCAAAAGGTCTTTCACACCAAAGTATGGTTTGCATCTCTCTGCTCTTTGCCAAGGGGTTTCCCAGCTCCCTGGAGCCAAAGCTCCCCTCCAGCTTCTTTGCTGACTGTCACTGGAAGTGGGCCATTTTCCACCCTCAAGGTGGCAGGACTCAGGAGTGCAGTGACACTGCTGATCTGGGCTCTGTGCCTTGTTCACATGACCCCCCTTAACCCTTCCCCCCCCCCCCCCCAGTCAGGGGATCCATCTATCTGTCGGTTGGCAAGCCTTGGCTCCAACCCCTGCCTCCAAAGCCCTTCTGCTGAAATGAAAGTGATTTCTGACAAAGAGCTGTCTCTTCTTCTTTTATAAAGTGTGTGTGTGTGTGTATATATATATATATACACACACACACACACACACACTTTTTTTTTTTTTTTTTTTTTTAGTAATCTCTACACCCAACGAGGGGCTCGAACTCATGACCCCAAGATCGAGAGTCGCACGCTCTTCCGACGGAGCCGGCCAGGTGCCCCGTGGCAGAGAGCTTCTCTGACAAGGTCTGCTCAAGACTTCCTCTGCGACTGTGCTGGGGAATAAGTCGCCTGTCACCTACACCCCTGCATGGGTGACTCACCTTCTGGAGAAAGTGCTCTGCTCACCTAAGCAAAGCTGCCTGGAAAATGACTAAGGCACCTATCAAATGCATTCTGTGGGGCCGACCAGTTAGTGAGCCGGGTCCAGACACGCTGCCTCTCACCTCCGGCCTGAAGTCAAGTGTGGGGCTACCACTCCGGGCCTGCTGGTTTCATTTTCATCTGAACTGAGCTCCACATGAGGCTTGACATCCGGTGATCTATTTTTTCTAAAAACTAGGTTCACTTTAGAAATGACTCTGGCCATGAAGGCAGCTTCCCCAAGAGAAAACAAAATGTTATTTAAAGGGAACGTCAGCCTGGTGGGAGCCTATATTTTTGTTTTGTATCAAGAAGAGGAAAAAAGAATTTAAAATGTAACGTGAAACTTTTTTCCCCCTTGGGTGACTTCTCATTCTTTAAATATTTATTTATTTCGAGAGGGAGAGAGAGCGTGAACCGGGGAGGGGCCGAGACAGAGAGGGAGAGAGAGAGAATCCCAAGCAGGCTCCGAGATGTCAGTGCAGAGCCGGACACGGGGCTCGATCTCACCAACCGTGGGATCATGAGCCGAAACCAAGAGTTGGACGCTTAACCGACTGACCCAACCCAGGAGCCCTCTTTCTTCGGAACCAAAATTTCCCTTTGAGTCCCTCAAACAGAGAACAAGTCCTTGTTGACTTATGTTCTATACGGCATTTTCCTACTTTTCATCTCGAGTCAAGGCGGGGACCCGCTGCACCACACGGGGGACACAAGGGAGGCCTAGAAAGAAAGGCCCAGCCCTGCTTCTGGCTCAGAGTCCTGGGAGGGCCGAGGCTGGCCTAGGTCTAGGATCCCCCACTCTGATCGGGCAGAGCCTGGGCCTCTGTAGGCTCCTTTGGAGGGTGGTGAGGACAGTATCTAGTATAAGATGGGGAGAACGTGACAGCTAAAACCTCTGCCCAGAAGAAACATCCCCCGGAGGTCCTACTGAGAAAATGACTCTGCCCTGTCAGGCAGTCTGACCCTTCTTGACATTATCTTCCAGAAGAAAAGGCAACTACCACTACTGCTAAGCCACTGTGTCCCGCGGCTTACTACGCGCCAGGCACGGAGCTCAGCACTTTGCACAGATGCTCTCATTTTCTACTCAAAACAACCCCGTGAAGTATTTCTGATCCCATGTATAGATGAGGCACCCAGTGCTTGGAGAAGCGAAGTGATTTGCCTGAGTCACACGGGCAGACCGTGGCAGAGCTGGACCTGACCCAGGTCTGTCTGACATGACAGCCCCAACCCCCACATGTGACCCCGGAGACACCACCAGACTTGCTCTATTCCTCGGGCCAAATCACCTGACTACTCGGCCCTAATTTCTGCCATCTGCAAAATGAAGACAAGTAGACTCGTCCAGAGAACGTGCTAGTCCTCGGTCAGCCTTTTAGTAACCAGCAATTGTGAATAACCAATGCCACTCGATCGCTGTCAACGACACTCATTACTATTTTAGCATAAACAGAGAAACACAGCAGCTACCCCGGTGTAGTCACATTCAAAATTGGCATGTTTGGGGGGAAAAAAACCCCCCAACTTATCCCGAGTAAGTTAGTAGAAAAAGCAGTGAAACAGATGTTAAGAAACGTGTGTTTAGCTTCTGGGCATGACGGTGCTCTCCTGAAGAATCTTGTGTGCCCTATTTCTCCTTAGGAGGCTTCCCTTTCCTGATCTTCGGCCCTGCCTTTCTTGACAAAGTAGAAGTGTAAAAAAAAAGTACAAAAAAATGGCTACAACGTGCCATTACTCTTCATGCCATATAATTTTAAGGGATTTAAAAGCCGTAAGACAGCAAGCGATTAAAAGCCATAAGACAGCAAGCCGGGAGGAGGACCCGTTCAACTAGAACACAAAGAAGGACACACAGGCCACCGAAGGGAAAATGGCTTTTCTCCGTAGTGCCACTCAGGTGTGGAAGACAAGCCCCGAACTAACGACCGTCCGCCCAACGTACGTCGGTGTCTCACTCAGCTCGACTGAAATGTTCTACTACCCAAGTTGCCCTATGTTTAGCCTTCTATTTCTGATCTACTGCTTTCAACATTTCAGTCAGCACCACCAAGTAAATGCATAAGCCTTCACACGTGCATCACTTCTAACGCTCGCTCCACCCCCTTGAGAGGGCCCAGCCTCCACTCCTTTCCCTCCGAGTCGAGTCGCGGTGTGGTGTGCACAGGCCAGAGGGCCCGGCCTATCCTTCGAGTTCCCCAAATCCACGGACATGGAATGGTCTCCCTTCCCGCCAATTTCACACCGGTGCCATCAAAAGTGCCCATTGTGCTCAGATGTTTCCAGTTTAACTGAAATACTAAAATGGGGCAAACAGGAAGCATCAGACACAACTGCGGTAGTGACTTATTAATCACGAAAGCAGAATTTTAGTTGCATTTTAACCTTTTGCCAGGAAAAAAAAAAAAACAGCTTTGAGATGATGGAAGCCTTTGGTACAAACAAGCTGCCTATGAGAGTATCAAGCTGACTTATACTTTTCACGTAGGACTGAATTTGCTTCCACGATTTCTTAACTATCCTCCCGGAAAGAACATTGGTCAAGCCAACTGATATGAATCTGTCAGCTCTTCATCAAGGCAGGCAGACCTGTTCGAAAAGCTCGTGTGCTGTCCGCGGAGACAGGAAAAAAAATAGGAAATGAAAAGTGACTTCACAGGCCAAAGTGATAGAGCCCTCTTAAGGGGGTGCCAACAACGAAGAAAACAATGCTGGATG
Organism: Leopardus geoffroyi; assembly: GCF_018350155.1. Taxonomy (NCBI): domain Eukaryota; kingdom Metazoa; phylum Chordata; class Mammalia; order Carnivora; family Felidae; genus Leopardus; species Leopardus geoffroyi. The sequence goes on from NC_059330.1 coordinate 43,357,560, forward strand.
AAGCTTTGTCTTTCCCATCTCTACAGATCTCTCACCAGACCTTGGCCGGGATGAACTGTTATCATGAACCAAAAGGATCACAAGAGTTGCCCGGAGTTGGACAACCAATCAGGGCCCAGCCTGCTTCTCAACATTAAATGATATATAAACACTCCAAGCAGATCACAAAGGAGTCAGTGTTCAACAGGAGAACCAAAATGAGGAACCAAACCTCCATCTGTTGAGGCGAAACGGCCAACCAGACATTTTTGTTTAATAGATGAAGGCTCATTTGGCAGGGTCTCTGTCTGTGGTGCCGCTCCCACAAACCCTAACAGACAATACCAGGGGCAAAAAACCCCCTTCAGAATGGCTCCTTATAATCTGAAAGCAGTCAGAAGATGATCTAAAGGTTGGCAGCTTGTTGCTGTCTGATTTTACAAAAGTGTTGGAACATACACCTGGGTACGTATTTCTAAAGTTACTTTTATTTTGAGGCCTTCTGAGAAGTTCACCACACCCTTCAAAATAAACGAGGATGTCTTAAAGGTGTCAGAGAGAGGTCTGGCATCACCACACCCAAGGAACTGACTTTGACATCACTTAAAAAACACCAACAGTAAATCCGAATACATCGGAAGCAAGCCAAGCACCTGTCCTCTCACGGCAAGAGCATAAATACCACGCCAGACTTCTCCCTTCTTCCTGCAAGCAAGTCCCATAATGTGGTCCTGGTCCAGGGCAAGGAACCCTGGTAAGACTCCAGTGGCCCAGGCCTCTCACCCTGAGTCCTGGCTAGAACGCATTAGGCAAAATATATTACTACCCACCCACCCCCACCCGCCCCAGGTGCCTCACCTATGAAACAGGACAATACGGTCTATGTCTTCCTGCAGATGTCTGAAGGAAAATGGAGGTTACAGGTATGAAGACACTAAGTAAAAAACACATCACTAATGTTAAGATACTATCTCCCTCTAATCTTTCAGAGACTGTGTTTCTAGTCAAGCGGTTTTCAACATTTTTCCTGGAATGAACTTCAGACTGCTCGTCTGTAGCGGGCCCCATTTCTCACCGTTTAACTTCGTTGGCTTAGACTCCTTAACAAGCCACTGGTGTTCACCGCCTCCAGTTAAAAATAATCCTGCCACTTCTACCCCTGATTTCTGTACCTTTTCTCTGCTTATCCTCTGCTCCCCACACTACTTCCCCAGCACACCGTTCGAGACCGAAAGCAACAGTTTTAACTCTATTTAGGAGGGAAGCACTTCTGAAGTTGCCCAGCACCAAGGAGGCTTCTGGGCAGGTGAGACTGCACTCTACAAGCGGCCTCTCTCTACCCGGTGCCTGGTGGGCTTCCAAGATGGGAACATTATACCGGACCCGGATAAAGTCCTGAGCGTAGCGGAATCACAGAAGGGTCAGGGTGAGAAAGGATGCCGAGAGTGGCCAGCATTGCCCCACCGGGTGCCAAGGGCAAGCTCCGCTCCTTCTCCCCGCTTCGGGGTGTGACCCGAGAACTTCCCAAGGGAAGGCCGAGGGCTTCACGGCCACAGCAGGTGAGAGGACGCACAGATCCGGGGCGCTTATGCATCCGCCACCTTCCGTCCCGAGCCGAGGCGAACCCCCACCCTGCGGGCACCCAGGGAGAAGAGTAGGAGGGGGGGGCTTGGCGGCAGGGGAGGCTGAACGCGGGGGCAATGGGGGCGTTGCGTTGGGGAAGGGGAAGCAAGGCGCCCCTATGCGCGCTCTCGGCGAGCGTGCGGCCTGCGGGGGTGCGAGACGAGCGCAGCGTGCGACCGTGGCCCTGGCAGCGTGGTGCGAAGCGAGGGCCGGCGGCCGGCCGCCGGGGGCTCGCGCGCGAGTGGCTCCGACCGTCCGCGCCGCGGACCCCCACCATTCCGGGCGGCGGGCCAGGTCGCGGCCCGACCCCGGGCTGTGGGGTGATTCTTCCCCGCCGTTCCCTCGGCGCCCCGCTCGGGGTCCCGGGATCCCGTTCAGTCACCTACCGGCTGAGCGCCGATCTCCCCAACCAGCGAGTGTCGCGCTCCCCTCGCCCGCGGTCTCCCGCCGTCGGCCGCCGACCGCTGTGCTCCGGGACCACGGTCGCCCCGCCCCGGCCTCGGGCCCCGCCCCCCGCCACCGCCTCGGGCCCCTCCCCCCCCTCCACCGCCTTCCAGGCCGCCCCCGGGGCCACGCCTCCCCCAGCGGCTGCAGATTCGTCCTGCTTCGCGCCTCCTTGCTTTGGCCGCACCTCCGCCTTTGGCCCCGCCCATTCCTCCAGTCTAACCAATGAGACGTCTCGCCCCGTCATACGGCCCCCTAGCAACGATTGGCTAACAAGGCCCTGTTTCCAGAAATGGGCACTATTTCCGGACAGTGTTTATAGAGCAGAGATTGCCAGGCGGACAGATTGACAGAAGGCGGAGGCGGCCGGGGTGTTGGTGCAACCGCACATGCGCGCTGGGCTTCTGGCAGTCTTTTTACGGGTTGCGTGCTTCTGGACATTACGGGAAGGAAGGGCGAGTGTGCGCATGCGTGGGCCCCCTAGGCCTCGGACTAAGGTTACCTTGGAGACGACGAGGCGCTCTTGCTCCTGGGTCTGGTTCTGCTTCCTCTTTGCAATTAGCCTCGGTGTGGTGGTTGGGCGGGGGAGCGGGGAGGAGTAGAAACACTTTTATTGAGCACTTACTGTGTGCCCCGCGCTGTAGACTCCCTGAGGACGAGTAAGACAGGTTCTGATGCCTTACCTTGAGAAGATTGGGAAGCCTAGGCCCTTCATGGGTCAGATCCAGGCCTGGATCTGGATCCAGGACGTGTTGAAATCCAGGCCTGAGGAGAGCTTGCTGATGGAGTGGTGCAACCCCTTTCTACAGCCAGGAAGCAGCGTGGTGAGAGCGCTGCGCGAAGCATCTCCTCGCTGGGTTTACAGGTTACAGAGCCAGAGAGAAGACTGGAACGTTACCTGTGCAAGAAAAGGACCTGGAATCTGAATATGCTCCAAGGTGTCAACAGTGCTTTCTGAATGGGGAGTGGGGAGTGGTTAGGGAGGTAGGGGTATTTTTTTCTTTTCTAACCTTTGCCTGTGTTTTCCAGTGTTTCCACCGTGAGCTTGTATTTTATTTGTAATAAAAAATTACAAACTTAAAAAAAAAGTTTGCAAAATAAAAGATCCACCCCTATCCGGGCACCCCACCTCCTTCAGTGGTCCACAGCAGGCAGGTCTGGTAACAATCCAGTGGTGGGATCAGGCAGGTCCAATCTGAGGTCATCTTGGGAAGCAAGGATCATGCCATCTCTGGAAGTGTTAGAACAAAGACCCCAGGAGCTGTCGTTTTCAGGCGGTCTGTGGTAGCTCAGAGCCTATTTTTGGAGGTCCGTGTTGTTGGGGGTTACCGGAGGCCAGGGGTCAAAAACTCGCAACCTAAGGGCCTCACCCACTCACTCAGGCCACAGATACGTTTTGTTTGGCTGGCGGAATGCTTTGTTTTGTTTTGTTTTGTTTTTTAATTTAAATGCCTTAGAGCAGTTCCTCACAGCCTCTGCCTGTGTTGTCTTACACCCAGCCACTTAGCTTATGTCAGTCATCCTTGTCGCCCCTGAAGCATTTGAAACTGTGGTCCTCAGTAATGCCCATGCTTTGGAGCTGGGCGCCGTCTGCTGTATAATTGGTTCTGCCACTGGCCAGCTTGGGAGATGGAGGGCAAGAGAGAAGCTGGGGGCCCCTAAAATTCCTTCCAACCCCAGGGTTTTTCATTTCAGTCACTCTGGGAGAGGCAGAGCGTGGCCAGATGGTGGTTTACACCTTGGTATCTTGCCTCTCCCACCACCTACTTGCCTCTGGGCACACCACTTCTCAGGAAAGACGTGGGCACAGGCCCAGAGTCTGCAGACGCTCCCTGGCTTGCCATCGTTGCTTTAAGACACCCAATGCCCACATACTTTCCCCAGCTCGCCTTGACACTTCTTTGATTTGGGGTCCCCTGCATGTACCTACCCACCCCGTCAAGATGATCTGTCTTAGAATCTATCCACTAACCCTAGTGTGCGTTAGTGGGAGAAAGTGACGGCTTGACCCCAAGTTGCAACTCCCATAAAGGAAATTCACATCAGGTTGCAGCGAGGAACAAACTGCTACAGACCAGTGAGGAGGGCATTTGGGACAAGCAGGGCTTCGTGGTTTCGGCCACCTTTCTCAGGCCTTTCCAAGCCCCGCTGTGTCCGGGGGGCTGTGAAGTGAGGAACAACACAATACCCACTCCAAGTGAGCGCCTTGGAATCTCTGAGTCTTGAGATGCCTACATGTCTTGGAAGGAGAGCTTCAGGGTAAAATTATTTCCTCCCAGCCCAGCCAGTTAAGTCACAACAACCTGGAAAGCCTTCTAGCCTTGAGTCACTTGGGCAGCCCCAGCTCTGCTTTCAGTAAAAGAAATAGACATTTACAGGGTGACTCACACCTGGAGCAGGGAGCCAGGCTCTCAGCACTCAAGGATCTCCACATCCTACCCCAATGGTTCAGGTCTGGAAAAGGGGTAAACTGTGCTCTTCCAAAAAGAATAGCGACTTCTGTTTTTTTAAGACCTTGCAAAAACGTCACCAGACGCTTCTAAGTGCCTCGTGGGGTGACCTCCCTGAATATTCACTCTAGTGTGGGCTTTCTCAACCTGGCGCTATTGACGTTTGGGGTTGCGTTGGATCACTTTTTTGTCGTGGAGGGCTCTCATGCGCGTCGTAGGATGTTAATGAGCACCTCTGTTCACCACCCCCCCACATCCAGTTGTGACAACAAAAAATGTCTCCAGACATTGCCACATGTCCCCAAGGAAGCAGAATTGCACCCCCCCCCAGTTGACAACACTTACAGTCTAACCCCATAGAGTAGGTACTATTATCATCAACCCTCTTTTACTGATGAGCAAACTGAGGCTCAGAGAGAAGTGACTTGCCCAAGGTCACTCTGCTATAACAGAAGAGCTGGGATTCAAACCAGGTGCGGCCCCAAGGCCCCTGTCCTCCTGCATGCAGGACTCTGCAAAAAGCCTTTGGGCTTCAGGGAGCGATTTGCCCATCAGTTCTGTAGAAGAGTTAAGTGACTTGTGTGCATCGGTGAGACACTGCTCGAAGCTCCTTTGATCATTTTGCCTCTTCTGTTTGCTTTGGAATGAAGGAAATTATGTTCCGGTTTCTATTTCCTTAGTCAGCACAGTTCACGGTGTCCAGTCATGTCTAGTGAGAAAGTGGCTAGTGAATCATCTGAGTGTCTGTGGATCTCAGGCCCCAAATTCCTGTGAGATCCTGAAGTTATACTTGCGAAGAACTCAGATGTGAGGCTGAGATCAGAGATGACTAGGGGCTGGAGGTGAACGTTCCCAGAGAAGAGGCAGCTTTACTTTCCCCATCGGAGCCTGACGGGGGCCACAGCCGTGGTGCTGTCACCGCCCTCCCTGGCTTGGACCTGTCATTGCTGCCACCCAGTCTGATGGTTTGTGGGGGGGCTGGGGAGGCAGGAGAGGGAATGGAGGCAGGCAGTGGTTTGTTACTCTGCCTTCAGTGACCTCATGTTGGTAGCTTAATATTGGAGAAGATGAGAGCGTTTACACTGTGGAAATTGGCAAACGGGATAAGCCAGGGCTACCTACCCCCGAGCGGGTCGTTAAACACTTATCAGTACACTATTGCATGCAGATCCTGGACCCTGATCATCTTCCACCAATTCCCACCACAGGGGAGATGGACGGGGGCATGGCGAACCATGGACCTATTGGAGAAGAGGAGGAGCCACGGTGACATGGGTAAGGAGAAGAGGTGCCCATCTCTGCAAAGGATGGAGCTGACTGGCCGGGAGTCTCTGTGGGGCACTGAGCAAAAATGACCTTATCAAGAGCAGATCCTGGACGTCCTTTCTGATACCCTTCCCAACTTGGGGGCCCTCGTAGGGAGCCCTGGGTTAAGGCTTGACTCAAATTCTTCTTACTTCCTGACTAGTTATCCCCTCCTAACTCACCTCTCTGCCTCCAGTCCCCTCTCCTTACCAGCCTCAACCTTCCTGGTGGCTTCAGTCCTCCTGAGGGACCATTGTGGTTACGTGTTCCAACTCCATGTCCCAGCTTCTCCTGCCCTTGAACTCCTCCCCTTTATCTTCTTCCTCTCTCCAAACGTGATCAAGTCTCCCCAGCCTAAAAACAGACAAATAATAATAAAAACCCCTTCTCCCATCCTGGCTTTCCCCTACACTGTTGGCCAAACCTTCTTTCACCTCCCAACTCCCAAACTTCTTGGTACGCTGGATATCCGTTTCATCTCCCACTTGTAGGTTCCCCTGTAGTCTGGTTTCTGCCCACCACCCCCTCTCTCCATGGATACCCTAATTGCCCCCTTGTTGGATGACCTCATCTCAGCTCTCATCTGCACCCACCACAAATGTGGTGCTCCGTGCACCTGCCGGGCCAGGTCCTAGGGAATGCAGAACCTCTAGACCTCTTCCTGCCCTTAAGGACCTTCCTTAAGTCTAGTGGGTGGGCAGACCTTGAACAAGTGACTAAGTCATTCCAGGTGATGAAGGCAACAAAAGGGAGCATAGAATAGATTGTATCAGGCAGGGCCCAAGTAGGCAGGCAGCACTCACTCTGAGTTTTTAAACATGCAAGGAATTGGTTACGTAAAGGGTGGAATTGCTGAGAAGCCCAGGAGGAGATGGCCAGATATTCAGGAATCCACTGCTACTCCTGGGCTGGAGGTTCTTGAGGGGGGAAGCAGTGCAATCAGGGGCTGGGGGCCAGGGTCTCTTGGAACAAGTGAGAACCAGAGAAGAGACACAACTCCTTCTGTAGACATTACTCCAGACCAAGAGGGATGAAGAGTCTCCTTTCCTTCTATCTTCCACTCTCTGGTCTTCTGCCAGAGCCTCTCATCAGCCTGGGAGACTGCAGGGATCATTCACCAGTGCAGAGCCGAGGAAGTGAGGACCAGATGGGAGGACACACTGCCCGGGACCAGAACAGGTATGGGATGGGCGAGGATAACAGGTTGCGGGAGGCGGGGACTAACGTGGTAGAGGGGCTCAGAGAAGGCTTCCCTGAAAAACTAAGCTGAGACCTGAAGGGTGAAGAGGAGAGAGATGGAAAATATTACCAGCCATCACGGGCATTTTTTTTTAAAAAAGCATAACTTTTTTTTTTTTTTAAGAGAGAGCAAGTGAGCATGAGCAGGGGAGAGGGGCAGAGGGAGAGAGAGAGAGAGAGAATCCCAAGCAGGCTCCGTGCTCAGTGCCGAGTCTGATGTGGGGCTTGATCTCATGACCCTGGGATCACGACCTGAGCCAAAATCAAGAGTCGGACACTCAACCGACTGATCCACCCAGGCACCCCAAAAGACTTAAGATTTTTAAGAGCTGTTTTAGGCTTATAGCAAGATTGAGCGGAAGGTGCAGATTTGCCATATGTATCCCCATTCCCACCCATGCACAGCCTCCCACAGTCTCAACACCCCCCACCAGTGTGGTATTTTTTATTTTTATTACAAAAATTATTTTAAGTTTCTTATTTATTTTGAGAGAGACAGAGACGGTACAAGTAGGGGAGGGGCAGAGAGAGAGGGAGAGAGAATCCCAAGTAGGCCCCATGCTGCCGGTGCAGAGCCCGATGTAGGGTTTGAACTCATGAAACCGTGCGATCATGACCTGAGGCGAAACCAAGAGTTGGATACTTAACTGACAGAGCCATCCAGGCACCCGCCCCCGCAGAGTGGTGTTTTTTAAATAATTTACCAACCAACCAATGAACCTACACTGACCCCCTAATCACCCAAAGTCCATAGTTCATATTAGGGTTCATTCTTGCGGCTGTATATTCTATGGGTTTGGAAAATGTATAATGACAAATATCTATCATGATAGCATCATACAGAGTATTTTCACTGCCCTAAAAATCCACTGAGTTCTGTCTCTTCATTCCTTTCTTCTGTCTCAACCCTGGCAACCACTGATCTTTGTACTGTCTCCATAGTAATAAATAAATACATCGTGATATATCCAGACAATGAAATATTATTCAGCACTAAAAAGAAATGAGCTAGCAAGCCATGAGAAGACATGCAGGAAACTTAAATGTTTATTACTAAGTGAGGGATGCCGTACAGTGTGGAGGGTAGAAGGAAGCCCTGGGTAAGATAAGAACACATAGAAGAGATCCAAGAAGGCTTCCTGGAGGAGGTGGTGCTTGAACAGATTGCTGCCAGGCACACTAGCAGCAAGCCAGGTGAATGAGGCAGGAAGAGCATTCTGGCCGAAGGAATAACGTGCACAGGCAGGAGGGAGGTTCTGGGAGGAACAGGTGTGTCAGCTTGGGACGGAATGTATCCAAGGTGCTTCTGGCTCTCTCAGTTGTCCTTCTTGGTTATTGTTTTCCAAATTAACACCTTCCTCTCTGACCTCGATCTTGAGTTTCCAACTGGAATTTCCAGGGGCCTGTCAAACATTTCCACTTCTGGCCACCTGGCATCTCCAGCTCTGTCTACACAGTGCCCCAAGCCGGTTCCTCACCCATCTCTCCCTGTTAATGACATCACCTTCCGCCCCGGGAACCTCCATCACCTCCTCTTGCCAGCTCCCCCCAAGCCGTGTTGACTCTGTCTCCATAATGCCCACTGTGTCTGTGGCCTCCCTTTGTCCCCCCTTTCTGCCAGTGCCCTGGTGACGTCTCACCACCCCTCTTGCTTCCTATCATTGTCATTCCAATCCTTCCTACTCTGTCCTGTCACTGCCTTGCTCAAAACTCTCAGTGGCTCCCCATTGCCTACTGATAAAGTACAAGCTTATTATCTGGCTCTCAAGGTCCTCACAGCCCAGCCCCACCTTAGTATTTGCTGTTACTTTTTACAACTTCCTTGCGGACACGTTTCTGTTCTACCAACCATTGCCCAACCCACCCCGTGTGTGGTGCGTGTAGGGGGGGCGCGGTCCTGCAGACTGAAATGCACCCCGCTGGTTCTGCCTGCCAAATCACACCCATCCCCCAACGCCCTGATGAAATGCTTCCTCTCTAAGATCACACTTCGCAGGTGATTGCCTGCCCCATCTCCTTAACAGACAGTAAGTGCCTTGAAGACAGCCTATATGCCAACTGGTGAGTTGGTATTCAGTAAATGTGTGTTGAACTGAATTGGCTCAAAACCATTCCTCAGATCAAGAACCTTGATCCGTGGCTCCTTATTGTCAACCACTTCAGGAGCCCGTTTCTAGTGGCTTCCCAGGTTCCATTTTAGGTATCTAACCTCACTCCCCCACCCCCACCCCCGTTCCCCAAAATGTGTCCCACGATCAATTTCAACTCCATGCTAAAAGTGCGGAAAAAACAAAAAGGATAAAATACATCCTCTCTGCCTTCCCTTTATCTACAAGCGTGGATAAGCTATCCATACTTTAATAGCTAGTATAATAATAGTTTAAAATAATGTCTTTTGCTCGTGGGTTATCCTGCCTATTCCTTTTTAAGATTGGAATTCTCATTTTGCTCGTAGTGGCGACCTGCTCGGTTTTAAAGTCTCCCTTGCGGGTGGCCATGTGACACAGTTCTGGCCGGTGAGGTGTACATGCAGATCTCTGGATGGGGCTTCTGGGAAAATTTGCTAAAAAGGGCCAGTCCAGCTGGCACATGCCCAAAAGCCTTTTGTCCTTTGCCTTATGACCCTCTTCCGTCTGGGATGTGGACCCACTGCCGGGAGATGTAGCAGCCGGTGTTGGAGCCTAAGAATGAAAACCTCACTCTCTGACGGCAGAGGAGAAAGTGAGATGGGCTAAGTCCCTGATGGCCTCGTTGGAACCGTGGTACAACCAAGGACTGCCCACCCGCTAGGGACTGCGGTCCTCCAGCTCCTGCTACATGGTGAAGCCACTCCAGCTGAGTTTCTGCTACATGCAATCCCGACTTGTTCGTGGAGATTTGTAACATTTATCCATCTTGAGAGTTCTCAATAGGGAGAAATGGCCCGGGGAATGAAATCCCACTCTGTCAAAAGCCTTTCTGTGTGATAAGCTTGTGCTTCTGAGGGATTGTGTAACATGTGGAAACAGTAGAGACAGGCGGGTCTGTGACCCAGGTCCGTTCGAGTGCCACTCCTACTTTCTGAGAAAGGGAACCTCTCCTGGGCAAAAGCCATGGAAGGAGATAAGTGACTGAATGGGCTGGAGAGAATGCCAGAAATTTCAGTGAAGGCCTATGTGATTCTGCTGCTGACAGGCCAATCAGGACCAAGATGTGTTTCACTCAATTAAGATAAAAGATGCTCAGATGAGGTAGAGGGAAAACCCAGGCGTTAAGATTCAGAGATTAGAGCACATGGCAAAGAGGAGAGTGCTTTCACAAATCTGTGCCGTTCTCACGGAGCTCTCCTGTAAACCACGGCTTCCCAAAGGGGGGCACTTGGTCCCCCGGTGGCGCACCAGACTGTGTGTGGTGGGCCAGAGCCCTGAGTAGCATTGACGTCATGCTGAGAAAGCTGTTCTCTTCCCAAGTCTTGTTTTGATTTGTCTATTCCTTGAAGAGTTGATGTGAGATGTGTGCACTTGGTACAAATTATTTTTTTAAAGCACGGGGTTAACGTCTATTTATTTTTGAGAGACAGAGACAGAGCGCAAGCAGGGGAGGGGGCAGAGAGAAGGAGGGGGACACAGAATCCGAAGCAGGCTCCAGGCTCTGAGCTGTCAGCGCAGAGCCTGACGTGGGGCTCAAACCCACGAACCATGGGATCGTGACCTGAGCCGAAGTCGGATGCTCAACCGACTGAGCCGCCCAGGCGCCCCTGTACAAATTTCAAGAGTATGCTGGACCCATCTCTGGCCAGAAGTTTTCCTTTTTTTGAAACAACCATTCTTACCAGTTTCTTGTATATTTTTCCCGACATGTGTCATGCATCTACAAACACACACATTCATATAGCTTCTTTTAAAAAAATTAATGGAGGCATGCTCTACACAACTGCTGCGTGTGTACCTTGCTTATTTCACTGTACATATCAGTGAGTTCCATGTAGTAAAGAGTGCATCCTATCCCATTGTGTGGCTGGTATGTAATTTACTTGGTCCCCATTGATGGACTTACCCGTTTCCAACCATTTCCTATTACAAGAATTGTTGCCCTGTACTTATTTCATTTTGCATGTTAATTAATCCATGCACTAAACAAATATTTATTGATCCCATAGCATATGCCCGGCCAGCTCTACACACCAGGAAAAGAGCACTGAATGCAAAGACCCTGGGTCCTTGCATCATAGAGCTGCCATGCTGTCGTGGAGAATAGACATAGGATTAAATCCCTAGGAAGGGGTCCCACTTTCTGCCAATCCTTCTAATTAAGTCAAGAAGAAAGTCTCACTTTGGTGCCAGTGCGTCTTTAATACCTTTTTCTAACACTTGCTGACTTTTTAAGACCGAGTATTGGTCTAAGGATCAGAGTTTTTGTCAGACCACAGAGCCTAGCTGGAGTTTAACAACCATGTTTTGTGGGGTTTTTTTTTTTTTAATGTTTATTTATTTATTTTGAGAGAGCGCACGCCAGCAGGGGAGGAGCAGAGAGAGAGAGGAGAGAGAGAATCCCAAGCAGGCTTCACGCTGGCAGCACAGAGCCCCACGTGGGGGCTTGAACTCATGAACTTCGAGATTTTGACCTGAGCCGAAATCAAGAGTCGGACGCTTAACCAACCGAGCCACCCAGGCGCCCCAATCCTGTTTGGTTTTTATTGGATTTATTTTACATAGCAAATGGTACTGATTTTTCCATCTATCGTCAAAATACGAAGGCTCCTTTCAAAATAATCTAAGTTTAAAAAGAAAGATGAGTCAGTTTAGAGAAGAATGTTAAGTAAATAATAACATGGGTGGAATTCAGAGGTGGGAAGAAATCCCACGAAGGTGATATTCAAATGACGGAGGTGAGGAAATCCCTGATGCAAACGAAACAAAGGGACAAGACGAGGCTCTTTACGCGGTAAAGATGTAATGTTTATTGATGTTTATTTTTGTATCCTTACTCATCTTTGGTGTTGAAATGGTCCTGCCTCCATGTTTCTTCCTAGGCAAACTTATTTATTTATCATGTATTATTTGCTTAGATTTCACAGAGTTTCTGGTCTGGTCGTAACAGGGTGTGTGTGTGCACGCACACACGCGCGTGGTGCTGTAATGAACCGGTAGCAATTTTCGAGCTCTCGGAAAATCTCTTTCATTCGAATTCCCCAGATGCCTGGGGCCTCTTTGTCATTGCTGGCGCTGGAGCTATTTGGAGATGCCTCTGCCGGGGTGTTCACGCACTACACTTAGTCCGATATTCATAATCTGGTTGAGGCTTGCTCCATAATTCTCTTAAAATATACCAAGATACAGCAACCAAACCCAAAGGAGACCTTTGAGGAGATTTCAAAGCCAGAAGCTTCTGAACAATTCCACAACCACCGATGGGTCTGTAACCGCCCACAAGCTTGTTAGCTCGAGACACAATTAGCTCGGTGATTGCAGGTGTGAACAAGAGTGCATTTCACAAATGTGCCCTTTATGCCGAGTAGGTGGTAGTAAGTTTCTGCCAGCAGTTGTCAGCTGTGGTCAGAGGGTGGGCGATGCCTCGAGGCCCTGTGGCATACAATCTCTGTGCTGGGAGATAAGAGGGACCAGAGCTAATGGAGAGGTGAGGTTGGCGGGGGGGGGGGGGGGGGGGGGGGGGAGGGGATGGGGCCAAGCAGAGCTGTAGGCAATGAAGGGGCATCTAAGATCCTGGAAACTGAGAAACGAAAAGTGAGGTCATCTATTAATGGTTAAATCCTTGAGCTTTGAAATCTGGGGGAGACTGACTGCTGACAATTATTTACTGAGGATGTGCCAGGTAGGAGGCACTGATTTACACATTAAGAAACATTTCTTTTTTCACGTTTATTTATTTTTGAGAGAGAGAGCGTTGGCGGAGGAGGGGCAGAGAGAGAGGGAGACAGAATCGGAAGCAGGCTCCAGGCTCTGAGCTGTCAGCACAGAGCCCGGTGTGGGGCTCGAACTCATGAGCCGTGAGGTCATGACCTGAGCCGAAGTCAGATGCTTCACTGACTGAGCCACTCAGCACGCCTGATTCACACATTTTATAAGCGCTAGCTCAGTGGTTCTCAAACTTTTGGGCACACTCTTAAAAAATTTTTAGGACCCCTCCCCCCCACCCCTCCGCAAAGAGCTTTTGTTTCTGTGGATTATATCTGGTGATGTGATGTTTAACAACTTGCATCTACAGGGGGAAAACTCCTGATTTGTTGCATTCACCAATTCCCGTGGTGAAAAGACTTCTACTGTGGCCAGTTTCAAGACCCCAGCCTACCATCACTAAACGTCAAATGGGAAAACATTTGCAGAGGTGCTCTCTCAAGCCAGGCAAACTGACTTTGGCACACTGCTGGAACATTTATCAATATTTAAGGTGTTCAAGGTGAAAACTGAGGAAATTTCAAAATATGCATTTGTTAAAAATACTAATAACAAACCCATTACATGTCAATACAGATAACATTCTTCATGCAAAAACGGTTATTTTCCCCAAATAAAAAAATCCTTTTTGAGAAAAGTGACCTTGCTTTTTTATATTTTTGCCATTCCCTTTAAGGTCTAGTTTAATCAGGGGTGCCTGGATGGCTCAGTTGGTTAAGCGTGACTCTTGATTTCATCTCAGGTCATGATCTCATGTTTCGTGAGTTCGAACCCCATGTCAGGCTCTGTACTGACAGCACAGAGACTGTTTGGGATTCTCTCTCCCTCTCTCTCTGCCTCTCTAAATAAATAAATAAATAAATGGACATTTAAAAAATATTTTTTAAATGATATTTACCATTTTATTTTTTTTTTTTAATTTTTTTAAAATTTATTTTTGAGACAGAGAGAGACAGAGCATGAGCAGGGGAGGGGCAGAGAGAGGGGGAGACACAGAATCTGAAGCAGGCTCCAGGCTCCGAGCTGTCAGCACAGAGCCCAATGCAGGGCTCAAACTCACAGACTGCGAGATCATGACCTGAGCTGAAGTCGGACGCTCAACCGACTGAGCTACCCAGGCTCCCCTAAAAAATATTTTTAAAAATGTCTAGTTTAATCAAAGATAGCTGAGTTCATACATCTGCATTTAATCCATTATGATGTCACACATCGTGTGGTCTCTGGGAAACATTGCAGAGCAATAAAGGGAAGTAAGTCTCACTATTGCTATGAAACTAGTTTTGGCCTGTTGGACCCCCCCAGAAAGAGTCCTGGGGCCTTCCAGGCGTCCCTGGACCACACTTTGAGGCATTTCATTTTTCCAAGCAGCCCAATGAGGCAGGTTTCTCATTAGCTTGATTTTACAGATTGAGAAACTGAGGCACAGAGAAGTAAAGTAACTGATTGGAGGGCACTGAGTGAGAAAGCGGCAAAGTCAGGATTCAAAACAAGTCAGTTTCTAGGGATGGGATTGAGTTGGTGATTGTCACTTACTGGAGGTGTGATCTTTGGGAAAATGAGCCTCTCTGGGCCTGAGGTATTGTCTAACACCCACAACCCATCGTCATCCCTGACTTTGGGTTAGACTTCACCTTCTCTCACTCTCAGGTCGTACCCCCAGGTCCGTCATCTGCGCTTCCTCAGCATTCTTTTTTCCTGCCCACACAGCACTTTATCCCACACGATGATTGTTTGTGTGTTTATTTATTTTTGAAGTTTATTTATTGTTTCTAGTAATCTCTACACCCAATGTGGGGCTCGAACTCACAACCCCGAGATCAAGAGTCGCATGGTCTTGCAACTGAGCCAGCCGGGTGCCCCGATTGTGGCAGGGTTCAGTTGTCCCTATTGGACTGTATGCTCCATGAGGGCAGACCCCACGCCCAGCTTGTTTCCTTGGGATTTGAAACGGGTGCTTGAAAACCTTTGCTGAAGAACGAAATGAATAAGTAAGTGCATAGACACTTTGCACGAAGGCAGGCTACAGTCCATCCTACCCAGAGTTCTGCTCTGTGGCGCCAGGGAGAGAGGGAAGGAAGGAAGGGGGCTGTAGTGCACTTATATACCCAAGCTTCTGGCATCTTCATAATCACAGGCCAGATCACGGGCTAAGAAAAATCGCCTCCTAAATTCTCCAAAGCAGTTCCGATCACCCACTTCTGCCTGGAGTCACTTCTCAATCTACCCATCACTTGACACTCAGTTTAGGAGTCTTCATCCTTCTAGAAAATTCAGCGTCAACGCCCCCCCCCCCCCCCCGTGCTGCTGGGGGTGGGATGGGGAGCTTTCTGCCTTTTCCCTTCAGAGTCTGGGTTTTGTATGTTATCTGTACAGGCACACACACCCCCCCCTTCCTAGAACAGTTAAATCTTTTTTATTTCGTCACCTCTGGAAAGGGTCAGGCACGCAAGAGTGAACTTCTCTTGTTCCAGCGCCCCACACCGCTGGCTCCTGATTCATGGCTGCATTTCCAGAGGCTGGGGACCCTGAAGAAATGCAGCCTGGCAGGTGCAGGAGGCCATCTCTCCGGGCTGGAGCCCATCAGCTTCCTCTTTCGCTATCTATAACGGTCCTTTCCAGCAGTGACCTTCTAGGATTCTCAGAAGCCACCGAGGAGAAGTGCGATTGTGGGGGAGGGGGCGGGCAGCACAGAGACAATCAACCAGGATTCTGCCTGGAAGGTCATGGGGCTGAGCTCTGGCACCAGAGACCTTTAAGAAGTAAAAAGGAACTGAGAGAAGAGCCAGGAGTCTGCCTAGCCTGGTGTTCCTGGAATTCTGCTTTGTGTGTGAGCTTCCCGAGGCAGCCCCGGCCCCTCTGACTAAAAGCAGATTTGAATGGGAAGCAAGAGGATGGGTGGGGATGTAGCTTGGCCTGACAGCTCTCCCGGGCACTGTCAGCTCCACAGACTGGCTCCAGGATTCCTCTGGGAGCCAAGCTGGGTCTCCTGAGAACCTCACCCATGAAGGTGCAAGAGGCCCGGGCAAGTCTATGGGCTGGGTTCTCTTTCTACCCAGGACAAGCTCTCTGCCTGCCTGGTCTGGAGCAGGCAACCAAACAGGCTGTTCTGTCTAGAAGGCCTGCTTTCTTCCAGAAAGCAGGGACACCTGGGTGGCTCAGTCGGTTAAGCGTCTGACTTCAGCTCAGGTCATGATCTCACGGTTCGGGAGTTCGAGCCCCGCGTCGGGCTCTGTGCTCACCAGCCGGGGCCTGCTTTGGATTCTGTGTCTCCCTCTCTCTCTGCTCCTCCCCTGCTCATGCTCTGTCTCAAAAATAAATAAAGATATTTTTTTAAAAAAGCAAACCCTGACCCTTATCCAGGCAGGAACAACTGACCCCACGGCCATTTTTATGAGTCGGCGTTTGTCATCTTGAAGGGCACTGTGAGCCTGGCCTGGGCGGCAGGACTGATGGATTTCAGTCGGAGGGGGAGGAAGAGGGCGTGGGAGGAGCAGTGAGGGCCGGGTATGGGTGTGGCTTCTTAGGAAAAGGTATAATTGGAATCAGAGCTATCCCTGAGGTTGCAGACAAACCCAAGGATTCGCTTCCTTCCTCCACCCAACATTGGTGCAAGTGAAATCTTGCTAAAATAAAAATCAAGGGTAGCCTTGGCGTTCGATTGCATTCTGTATCAGAATCGTCATTCACACATCTGTTCCTCCCTCTCACTTGTGAGCTTCTAGAGGATAGAGGGCTGGGTTGTACTGACCCCAGCATCCTGCACTGAGCCAGACACGTAGGGATGGCTCAGCAGGTATCACACGAATGAATGAAGGAGGGAGTGAATGAATTAATGAATGAATGAAGCCGCAAACGTGAAAACCCACAGTCAGGGTGAAATGTCATTGGGAGCAGGAGCTAAGAACAAAGGCAGTTGATTGGGATAGGGGGTGGGGTGGGGTATGCCTGTCCTGCCACTACTTTTCTTTCGGAGATTCAGAGAAGCTTCCTCCCCGAAGCCCCCACTACCTGCCTTGGTCTCTAAATGCTCTGATAATGTGGTTCATTCATCCATCCAACAAATATTTACTGAGCACCTGCTGTGACAAGCCCAGGGCTGCAAGATTGGGAATGAATGAGTTCCACACATTGCCTGCCTCTGGAAGCCTGCCCAGCGTCACTACATAAGTAATTACAATGAGCTGTGACAAGCGCTGGGACCTGGTAGGTCTCATAGAGCTGGAGTGACTGTATAATTTAATATCCCAGCTGGAACACTGTTGAGAGTAAAAGTGATTGTTGCAGGTTGAACTCTTCGGGAGGCAGATTCTGAGATGGGGATTCGAGTGCAGAAAGTTTATTGTAAGTGCTTTTGGGGTCGGGATGCCTGGGTGGCTCAGTCGGTTGAGCTTCCAACTCTTGGTTTCGGCTCAGATCGTGATCTCACAGTTTGTGGGTTCAAGCCCTGTGTCAGGCTCTGTTGCATGGAGCCTGCTTGGGATTCTCTCTCTCTCTCTCTCTCTCTCTCTCTCTCTCTCTCCCCCTCCCTCTCTCTCCCCCTTCCCCCACTTGTGCGTGCACGTGCTCTCTCTCTCTCTCTTTCTCTCAAAATAAAGAAAGAAAAAAACTTTAAAAAATTTGTTATGTAAAAGAAAAAGAAGTGCTTTGGGGTCAATGCCTATGGAAGGGAAGGGACAGAAGCAAGACTGGGCAGAGGGAGAAGAAATCGAGATGTGACACAGTCTCAGTGAAGGCTTCAGCCAACCCCACAGGGCGCTCAGAGCTGGAATGGCCCTTCGGCAGCAGCTCCAATTGGGGTGGGTGGCCTGCCTTGTGCACCGTCGTGTTGATCAGTCATACTGGCTGCCTCTGGAAGGAGGTGTGACCTTGGGTGAGGCTGACCCCAAGGAGGGCTGACAGCTGAAGGCATCTTCTGGCGGCTTTCCCAATAACTGGGGATTTGGATGGTGCCTCACAGCGTCTGCCACGGAGGCACGGATGACAACGATGCCCAGGCAATAGCCAGAAACGAGGCGCCCACAGCAGGAGCACCTGTCGGGGGTTTCAGCTGGAACCTTGTGTCAATGCAGGGTGGCATTAAGCTCAGGGCTTGTTCAGTCTGCAAACTCTTCATTGCTCGCTCTCCTCCTTTCCCTCGCCTGTTTCCTCGGCTTTAGAGGACAGCTGGTGGCTCTTACGTGCATCAGATTATTTCACATGCATTACGTCACTCACGGCACGTGCATCATATCATTTAATTTGCGGTGAGGTGAGGGTAATTATTACTCTCACCCCCACATCCAAACTATCAGGAAGTTTTCTCATCATTACCTCCAAACGGAGCCCCAGACCGTTCCTTTCCACCTTCACCACCTCTGCCCTAGTGCAAACCACCACCTCTCTCCTAGCTGCGGACATGGTTTTGATTTTGAACCAAGACGGCTGACAATGAGATGTTGCTGAAGGATGGGTGACAACGTGAAGAGAAAAATCAGACCACTGAAGGAGCCTCAGGCAGAGCACGTGAACTTAAAAAACCTGAGGGAAGCCCAAAACATGACATTTGATCTGAAAAAATCAGCATATGACCTGAAAGTTGAGGATATTCCCTTTTCAGAATAAATTGAGAGACAGGAGACACGGTGATTAGCATCATGGCCTCTGAGGCCAGAGTGCCCGAGTTTACGTAACCTCAGGCCAGCTTCTCCGTTTCTCTATGCTTCAGTTTCTTTCCCTGTAAAACAGTGGTAATGATAACAGAACTATTGGGGCACACGCAAAGTGCTCCTTTGGGGTTAGCCATTGGTATTTCCCCGTGAGCTGCCATCTTGGTCTGCATTCAGCATGGTATATGTGGCTGTTGGTGCCCCTTCTGGGCCTCATCTCCCTTCGACTCCTGTCTCCAGCACACCATTCCCCACTCCCACTTGGAGTCATTGATCCATTCCACAAATATTTCTTGAGCTCCTACCCATGTATCAGGCCCCAAACTCTTGTTTTATTCTGCATCCCATAAGTATTTCAGCAAATGGACAGGCTACCCTGGGCTTGCTTTTGCCTTGATGACAGGCCCCGTCCTCTGCCATTTCTCGTTCATGCTCAAAGTCACCCAGATGGAAAGCCAGCTTCCGTCGTGGCCCAGCTACCTCTTGTCCTGCATTTTGGACCTTCAGCTGGTGGCGGAGAATGAGCTTCGTGAAGGACCCATGGACCCTTCCTCTTGGACCCAAGAGGGCTCAGCGGGAGAGAGGGTCCTTGGCAGCTTGGAACCCTGCTGTCTCATGTGGCTGCGTTCTCCACATTGACCCTACGTTGGCCAAGGCCTTGTGTACTCCTGGCCTCTGTCTCCTGTGTCTTTCTCGATGTTGGGAAAGGACCTGGAAGGGATGAAGTAAAGGGGTAAACCAGAGAGGGCAGAGGGCAGGGCAAGTGGATAAAAGAAGTGAGACCTAGTGAGGCGAGAGGAGTTGAAAAGAAAAAAGTGTGAGAGAACGCTGATGATGACATTTAACATGAATTGACACATTAATGTCTTTTTAAAAAATTTTTAAAAATGTTTTTATTTATTTTTGAGACAGAGAGAGAAAGAGCATGAGCAGGGGAGGGGCAGAGAGAGAGGGAGACACAGAATCTGAAGCAGGCTCCAGGCTCTGAGCTGTCAGCACAGAGCCCGACGCGGGGCTCAAACTCACAGACTGAGATTGTGACCTGAGCTGAAGTCGGACGCTCAACCGACTAAGCCACCCAGGAACCCCACAATGTCTTAATTTGAACAGTAACCCTGCGAGGTCAGGACTGTTACCATTCTTGTTTTCCAAGGGAAGGGACTGAGGCAAAGACGGGTTATGAAACTCACCCAAAGCCTACGACAGAGGTGGTAGAGGTGGCTCCACCCCCTGGGTGGGGAAGGGTGCAAAAGCCCCCAAAGGGCATCCTGAGGAAGGCATGCACTTGGCATGTAGGCAGCGAGCAATGAATAGTGTTGAACGGTTGGTGGTGCAGGAGCGTTAGGCCGGGAGGCTGGGGGCTGGCTCTTTACATAAACCCCCGGGGTCTGGCGTCTGCTGGCACCGGCTAGTAGAGCCTCTCGTCTTCCCCACCCAGTAACTCCTCATCTTGGTCAGGGCCCTGCAATCCACCAGCCAGAGGGAATCTGGATTCACCGGCTCTGGGGTGGCATGGCCCACACCAGCCGCGGAGGGGCTGTGGTGTGGGCACAGCTTGCCATGGGTCATTCCCTCCCCCCGGGACCAGAGGCGACGCATTTAGCCTCACTTTCCTCAGTCGCAAAATAGGAATGCAGGTCTATCCTCAGGGTCAAGGTGAAGATGAAATTGCATAGGGGCGGAGCCCCTCACGGGGCAGGGAGGGATGCCGTTACTGTGGCCCCTCCTCACCAGCCCTGCTTTGCTGATGGCTGATGAGCTCTTTGCAGTTGACAAAGCTCCATCTGCTCCCATGTCAGCCTGACTCGGATCCTCTCAGTGGGTGGGCAGGCTCTGCAGAACCTTCTTCTGCTTCACAGATGAGCACATTGAAGCCAGGGAGGTCAGAGAGGACAAGGAAGCCTTGTGGAGGTCTCTGGGGGTCTGCAGGGGTGTCAGGAAGAGGGGGGCCCTCTGGGAAGAGGAGGAGGACGTCCGGGAGCCCAGTGTGACCTGCCTTGCTGTCCCCTGCCTCCCTCAGCCTCTGAATCTATCAGTGTGGTTGGGATCTGTTGGCCCATAACTAGTCTCCGTGTCCCTGTCCAGCAGCAGCCTGACCTCGTCCACTTGGAGAAAAACAGGAAGCTGGGCTCTGCCAGGAATCAGAACACGCCCTTCCTCAGCCCTGGGCTGCGAGGACAGTGGGGGAGTCTGGGGGGGCAGGTCACAGGACAGGGTGTGGGGTAGGGGCTCTGCAGGCCAGGCTGGGCTCAGGCTGGGCCTTGCTGAGCTTCCCAGGGGCCAAGAGGACGTGGAGAGGTAGGGGGCCAGGAGAAGGAGCTCTCGGCCTTCCTCTCTCCTGTGGGGACAGAATTATGGGGCACCAGGGTCACATATGACTTTTGCCTTCATGGGGCCCTTCTTCTATAAAAAGTATTAAAAAGTATATTATACGGCTGTATTAGTGTAAAGAATGTAATTCAGGCTGGATTCATGGTTATGTTTTCATGATTATTCATTGTATCTTGTGGTTTGGTTTTATTATTTTTTTAAATGTGTATTTAGTTTTGAGAGAGATGGGAGTGGAACAGAGAGAGAAGGAAAGAGAGAGAATCCCAAGCAGGCTCCACGCTGTCAGTGCAGAGCCCGATATGGGGTTCGAACCCACGAACTGTGAGATCGTGACCCGAGCCAAAACCGAAAGTCGGATGCTTAACCACCTGAGCCACCCAGGCACGCCTATCTTGTGGTTTTAAAAGAAATTAAAATGGAAACATTTTCCTGGGCCCCTAAAAGTATCATGGGCCCTGTACCTAATGGTTAGGTCAGCCCTGTGGGGGAAACTCCTAACACTTTCCTGTCCCGGAGAAACCACTTCCCCCCCCCCCTCCCGCCCCACCCTGTGGCCTCAAAGCACAGGGATTAGAGATCAGATGGGAATGCTTGGCTCAGCCTGGAAACAGAACCTCAGTTTCCTCTTCTGTAGAATGGGAGAATGAGAGTGTCTGCCTCGGGATGCTCTTATGAGATAATCTTGTGAGAAGTGTCTGGCCCAGGGCCTGCCCCGAGGGAACCCCGCTGTTTTCCTTACTGGCAATATAGATAAGACACCTACTGGGTGCAGAACCCGGGACAGATGTGGCTTAAGGGAACACCTGCTATTTTATATAAGAGCTCAGGGTCATCTTTAATTTTTAACTTTTTGTTGGAAAACAATTTACTGTCTTTAACATTTTTTTAATGCTTATTTGTTTTTGAGAGGCAGAGAGAGAGAGAGAGAGACAGAGCGTGAGCAGGGGAGGGACAGAGAGAGAGGGAGACCCAGAATCCGAAGCAGGCTCCAGGCTCTGAGCTGTCAGCACAGAGACCGATGCGGGGTTCGAACTCACGAACCGTAAGACCATGAGCTGGGCTGAAGTCGGATGCTTAACCGACTGAGCCACCCAGGAGCCCCAACTATCTTTAAATATACGTAACGCCACCAACAGAAGAATGGTGATAATCAGCTGGTATTCATGTTTGATTCCAGTAAAGAAGATTTAGGCCCAGGCTGGAGTCCCGGCCATGAATATTGGTTAAGTACAAAAACTGACCAGTGTGTTGTGGACAGAGAACTCATTTTTAAAGACCTTGAAGGAGAGCCTGAATTTCCAGCTGGCAGAGATTGTTTGGGGTGAGGTTTTCATTTCTCTGATGTTTCTGATTAAAACCTCCCAGCTTCTCTGGCTGAGTTAGGTCACTCTGGTCACTCGGCATTTCGGTATTTCCTGAGAATCGGAGCCGGGGCTGGCTAACAAATGGGCTCCTCAGCCCGTGACCCACGGGCTCTGTGGGCTGGTGGCCTGAGATCCTGCTGTTCTCGCCCCTCCTTTGCGGGGAGGGGGGGGGGATGGGAGAGGACAGGTCATCCAGCTGGTAGGTGCTGAGACCCAGAGTGAGTCCACTTACCAGGGGGTTGTCTTTTAATGACCCAAAGCCGGTCCTGTCACTGTTCTGCCCTGAAACCCTCAGGGACCTTCTCTGGCTCTCCCAGGAGAGGGGGGAGGCCCCTGCCCCCGGCCTGCTGGAAGCAGCCTGGATCTTTCTCAGGACCCACTTTCTCACTTCTGGCCACTTGGGCCCCCAGTGAAAGCAGCCCCTCCCCTGCTCCCAACTCGGGCCACCTGTTGGCCTCCTTCACAGCCTCGGCCTCTGGAAACGACCCGTTTCCATGCACGAGTGTTGGAATAGAGTCTTCGAATAGAGTCCATCTGGCCCACTGGGTTGTAAGCTCCCGGAGGGCCAGGCCTCACCCTCACTCCCCACTCCACCCCCAGCCCACAAGAGGCACCCAGGAGATACCGGTCAAAGCCATCGTTACAGTTAAGCATACAGTATTAATCCATACAACAATGACTTCAAAAATACTTCCTGGAAGATAGGCTTAGGAGCCGCACAGACCCGCGTTCCCGTGCTGTCTAAGCAAGTCTCAGCTTTGTCATCTTCAAAGTGCAGACAGGAATCGCACCTGGCCTGTTGGGCAGCCGGGGGGAAGTGAGACCACGCACAGAGAGCACCCCGTGGAACGCCTGGCCGGGCAGAGCTCGCCTTGGCCAACGCAGGCCACTGTGATGACGATTCCCTCTGGCGACAGGGATGGGCGAAGGTGAGGGCCCAGGACCTCCTGTACAAGATCACACGGCCTTGTCTCCATTGAGGGTGGGCATCCATCATCGCACCACAGCTGTTCTGCCCCTCCGTTGGCATCATCTGATCTGCAATCGTTTTACCGCTTTGGTTCCCAAACTTGGCCGTAGGTTGAGCTCAAAGGGGAGTTTAATAGAAATAAAAATAAAAATAAAAAATCACCAGGCCTGAATTCAGTCTTGGAGAGTCTAGTGTAATTGATCCGGGGTGTGGCCTGGACCTCAGGACTTTTATTTATTTATTTTATTTTTGGACCTCAGGACTTTTTTTTTTTTTTTTTTTTTTTTTTTAAGTATTGGACCTCAGGACTTTTAAAAGGACCCCAGGTCATTCTACTGTGTAGCCAAGGGTGAGAACTGCGGCCTGGCCCCACGTGTGACTTTAGGGTCCTCTGCCTTCCTGCCACTCCCTTCCCACCAGCCTGAAATTCATCTGGCACAGGGGCTTTCACAGCACAATAAAGATAAATGGCTTCAAAATGCTGATGACTAGGCACCTGTTGGGATGAGCACCGGGCGTTGTATGGAAACCAGTTTGACAATAAATTTCATATAAAAAAAAATGCAGATGACTGATGGAGGAGAGGAAATGGCCGAATGTCTTTCCTACACAGGCTCAGATTTTTCTCTGCCTTCCTGGCAGGGAGGGGATGAGAGCAGAGGAGCTGGGTCCTGGGATTGGGAAGGAAAAGGGAGACAGGATCCGGTGTCTGGAGACCTACATCCTAAGCTTTGCCACTGTGTAAATATGGACAAATCAGCTGTCTCTCCCACCTGACATCTCAGTTCCCCGCTCCGTGAAATGACATCTGTTTGAGAGCCCACATCCTAAAGCTAGGACCAATTCCACCATCCCTAAGAACCAGCCTTCCCACAATCCTGAAGCCTGCATGCAGATTCCCTGGCTCCTCGCTTGCCCTGCTTTCTGAAGTTTATTTGTTTAGCACAATCGCGTTATTATAAAGCCTAATTCCCAGAAGACATCACTGTAATTTTGAGGTTATGAAGCAACTCTAAGGTAACTTGGGAGGTGTTGACAAGCAGAGGTCATGGGGGAATCAGCTTTTTATTGCATAGAAGAAAATCTTCCATAATCAGCTGGAGGCTTATCTTCAGTTGGATGTTGCCTAAGAGTGCAAATGTTTCCTCTCTTAGCAGATCAATGTGGAGCCACTGTAATAACTTTAAAAAAAAATGTTTTTTAATCTTTATTTATTTTTGGGAGAGAGACAGAGTGTGAGCAGAGGTGGAGCTGAGGGGAGGGAGACACAGAATCCGAAGCAGGCTCCAGGCTCCGAGCTGTCAGCCCAGAGCCTGACGCGGGGCTCAAACTCACAGATGGCGAGATCATGACCTGAGCCAAATTTGGTGGCTTAACCGACTGAGTCACCCAGGCGCCCCTGTAATAACTTTTTTACACTATTTTTTTTTTTTAATGGAATCCTGTTCCTGTTCCTGTGGTCGCCAACTAATGGACGAGATTTTATAGTTCTTAGGATAAAGAAATGGAAATTCTCAGGAAGAAACAGGAGACATAGAAAGTCCTTCTAATTAGACACAGGAATGAGGAGGGTTGAGGTAGGGGAATGTCCTGGAACCAGCCTGAAGGGCGGGCCCGGGAAGTGTCCCCGGGCAACTGCTTTTGGCTTTCAGACTTTTTTTTTCCAAGCTCAGAGCCTCCTAGCTACAGAGCCCCATCAGGCCACAATGATTACACAAATCACAAACATCTAGTGCCAGCCCCATCAGGCCCGAGCCCAACTTTTTTTGAATAGTAGCACTTGCACATTTGAGGTCAAGCTCTGTTGCAAACGGAGAGGAAGGGTATTCGGGAAAGGACAGACTTTTTCCAGAAAATCTCTGGCACCCAGCCCCCTTCCCCCAATTCAGCTTTGGGAGCACGTCCAAAGCAAGGCATCGCCAGAAGACCGCTCAGATCCTAGAGAAACTTTCTAGGTGAAATCCACGCAATCGTGTCAAGATGTGTGTCGGCTTAGTCCCCTCGTGCCTGATACTGGTTAGACGTGCAAGTGGGGGCTGGGAGGTAAGTAAACTTGGCATTAGCCCTGTGTTCTCCTTTGAAGGAGTTGAACAATTCTGTGTTCCAGGCACTGTGGATTCAGAGGTGAGGAAGATCTGCCCCTACTCTGGAGGGGTTCACAGTCCACGGGGCGGGGGGGGGGGAGGGACAGACCACAGGTCTGGCTTGACTATCCTGCTGCCCTAGGGCTGGACCCCACCTGGGCAGATCCTGGCTCTTGGCCCCACTCACAGTGGTCACTATACCTCTGCTGTACTATTACTCGCCCTCCACCCCATATCCCACTGGCTGCCTGACGGGCTAGCTGGTTGACCTAGCTGCCAGATAATAACACATCTTGATTCCTGAGTTTGTTGGTACCTCCTGAGATATTGCTGTTGAGGCAGATGCCCAACTCATCTAACCCTCATTGAGGCCCCGACAGACCAGCTGCAGGCCAGAGGGGAGAGTGCTCAGCACAAACCCCCATGAGAGCTCAGAGAAACATTTGAACAATTCTGGGGGCAGTGTTTCCCAAAGTGTGCTCTGAGGAACAGCGATCCGATGCGGTGTTCCTCCGAAACGAAAAGATTTTGTGGACAAGTAAGTTTGGGAAACAGCGCGTGCTCTAGATTCCCCCTCAGACGTTGAACACACAGAAGGCTCTGAGACTCCTGTATGAAAAAACATGACTTTTCTAGTCCATCCCCTGGGGCTACTCAGCTGTGTCAGTGTTCCTTAAACTGAAATGAGAGGGCACTCATCCCAAAATCTCTTGGGGGTGCTTGTTGGAAATAGAGAATCCCCGGCCCTGCTGCAGACTTTCTGAGTCAGAATCTCTAGAGCCATGACCCAGGAATCTGCTTTGAACAAGTTCCCAGCTAATTGTGATGCATGCTTAGGCCGAGAACCCCAGATAAACCTTCTCCGGCCTTGGTTTTTTCTCAGAGTGTTGTAAAGATCCAGAGATAAGCTCGAGCAAAAGACTAGTCAGAAAGAAACTACACACTTCCCAATTCATTCTATGGGGCCAGCGTTACCCTGATAGCAAAACCAAGCAAAATTCAGTACAAGCAGAGAAAACCGGAGACCAATAAAAATAATGACTGTAGGTGTAAAAATCCTCAACAAAATACTAGCAAACCAAACCCAGCGACATATCTGAAGGATTACACGTCATGATCAAGTGGGATTTATCCTAGACATGCGACGATGGTTTAACATCTGTTACATCAGTAAATGTAATACAGCATAACGGCAGAATCACTGGAACAAAGAAATGGCCCAGTAGTTGGACGTGCATGTGGGGTCAAGGAGGAGATTGAAAAAATGGAAGATAGTAGAGACAAATGAAATGATCCGATTCGGGGGCGCCTGGGTGGCTCAGTCGGTTAAGTGTCCAGCTTCAGCTCAGGTCATGATCTCACAGTCCGTGAGTTTGAGCCCCGCGTCGGGCTCTGTGCTGACAGCTTAGAGCCTGGAGCCTGCTTGGGATTCTGTGTCTCCCTCTCTCTCTGCCCCTCCCCTGCTCGTGCTCTCTCTCTGTCTCAAAAATAAAAAAAAACCATTTTTTAAAAAATTAAAAAAAAGAAATGATTCAGAGGAGGAATTGCCGGTGCCAGAAAGGACAGAACTTCTCAGGAGTCCACTTCTTGAGAAGGCGAGAGGAAATGGCATCTGCCTCATGTGGGGCAAATGGTCTTGGAGAGGAGCAGGGACACCCTTCCAACTGTGGTAAGGAGAAAGAGAACGTGGTACAGGTGGGGAGGTGGGAAGGGGAGGGTCCTCCTGAGGAATTGCTTCTATTTCTTTTTAAAGTTTATTTTTGTTTATTTTGAGAGAGAGAGAGAAAGAGAGAGAGAGAGAGAACACGTGCAAGGGGGAGAGGGGCAGAGAGAGAGAGAGAATCCTAAGCAGGTTCTCCACTGTCGGCACAGAGCTCGACGCGGGGCTTGATATCATAAAATGTGAGATCATGACCTAAGCCGAAATCAAGAGTCAGATGCTTAACTGACTAAGCCACCCAGGCGCCCCAGATTGCTTCTATTTTTTTTTTTTTAATTTCTTTTTTTCAACGTTTATTTATTTTTGGGACAGAGAGAGACAGAGCATGAACGGGGGAGACAGAGAGAGAGGGAGACACAGAATCGGAAACAGGCTCCAGGCTCTGAGCCATCAGCCCAGAGCCCGACGCGGGGCTCGAACTCACGGACCGCGAGATCGTGACCTGGCTGAAGTCGGACGCTCAACCGACTGCGCCACCCAGGCGCCCCAAGATTGCTTCTATTTTCTAATTGCAGTTGTCTCCTTGCCTTCTTTCTCCCTCCCTTCCTCCCTCCCTCTTCCTTTCTCCCTCCCTTCCTCCCTCCCTCTTCCTTCCTTCCTTCCTTCCTTCCTTCCTTCCTTCCTTCCTTCCTTCCTTCCCCTTCCTTCCTTCCTTCCTTCCTTCCTTCCTTCCTTCCTACAAGCATTCATTGAGCACCTAATGCACACTATGGCACTGTTCGAGGTGCTGAAGTTATAGCAATCAACAATTTGTTTGTTTTGCCTTTCTTCAGAAAACATTTTATTAAGAAACATGTCAAACATACAGAAAATTTGAAAGAATTTTATGTGAGCACTCATATGCCAGCTAGATTCTACAGTTAGCATTTTGCTCTATTGGTTTAATCATGTATCCATACATCTCTCTCCATCCATCTACCCACCCACCCACTCATCCACCAATTTTCCATCTTTTTATTGTTTTGAATCATTTCAAAAAAAGTTGTAGACACCAGTATATTTTACCCCTAAACACTTAATCAGGATATATACAATTAAGTAGACTTCAATATTTGTTTATCTTTTTTAGGTAAATAAAATTTATTAAAAATATTTTTTATGTATATTTATTTTTGAGACAGAGAGAGAGATAGAGAGAGTAGGGGAGGGGCAGACAGAGAGAGAGAGTGACAGAGACACAGAATCCAAAGCAGGCTCCAGGCTTTGAGCTGTCAGCACAGAGCCCGACGCAGGGCTCGAACTCACAGACCGTGAGACCATGACCTGAGCTGAAGTTGGACGCTTAACCGACTGAGCCACCCAGGGGCCCCTAAGGTAAAATTTATATACAAGAATTGCACAGATCTTAATTATACCTGAGTCGCAAGTATGAGTGAATTTTGACAAATGCCTGTACTTATAGAAGTCAAACCCATATCAAAATATAGTACATCATCATCATCCCAGAAAATTCCCCATGTTTCCTCCTAGTCTCTTCTTACCCCTACCCAGGTAACCATCATTCTAATATTTTCACCAGAGATTAGCTTTACCTATTCTAGGATTTCATATGAGTCAAGTTGTATTATATGTGTTTTTGTATGTCTAGCTTCCGTCTGTCAGCACAATGGGAGAATCGTTCACGGTGCTATATGTGTAGGTAATTAATTCTTTTCATTGCTAAGTAAATCCCATTATATGATTATACCAGAAGAATTATTTATTCTTCTGTCATAGCCATCAGACTTGTTTCTAGTTTGTAGCCATTAAGAATAAAGCAGCTCTGGGGCGCCTGGGTAGCTCAGTTGGTTAAGCATCCAACTTCAGCTCAGGTCATGATCTCGTGGTTTGAGTTCGAGCCCCGCGTCAGGCTTTGTGCGGACAGCTCAGAGCCTGGAGCCTGCTTCAGATTCTGTGTCTTCCCCTCTCTCTGCCCCTCCCCTGCTCATGCTCCTTCTCTGCCTCTCAATAATGAATAAACGTTTAAAAAAGAAGAAGAAGAAGAAGAAGAAACCAGCTCTGAACATTCTTGTGGGCATATTTTGTGTGTGTGTGGACATATGTTTTCCTTTCTCTTAAGTGAATACCTAGACATAGAATTGCTGGGATAGGTTTTGTTTTAAGAAACTACCAGATTTTTATCCCAAGTGCTGAAGTTATGCGATTTTACATTCCTTCTAGCGATGTGCGAGAGTTCTGATTGTTCCACATCCTTGCCAGCGTTTGATGCTATCAGTCTTTAATTTTAGTTATTCTGGTAGGTGTATAGCTGGCGTCCCATTGTGGTTTTATTCTGCATATTCCTAATGACTAATGATGTTAAGCATTTTTTCCTATGCTTCTTGGCCATCTGAATATTTCCCTTTGTGAAGTTTTTATTCAAATCTTTTGTCTATTTTAAAAATTGTGTTCTCTGTCTTTTTATTAGGGAGTGGCAGGGGTTCTTTATATATTCTGTGTACATGTCCTCTGTCAGATATATTTTGCAAATATGTTCTTCCAGTCTGAGGCTTGCTATCACTTTCTTAATGGTGTATTTTTTATTTTGATGAAGTATGATTTCTCAATCTTTTTTTTTTTTTAATTTTTTTTTTCAACGTTTATTTATTTTTTTTGGGACAGAGAGAGACAGAGCATGAACGGGGGAGGGGCAGAGAGAGAGGGAGACACAGAATCGGAAACAGGCTCCAGGCTCCGAGCCATCAGCCCAGAGCCCGACGCGGGGCTCGAACTCACGGACCGCGAGATCGTGACCTGGCTGAAGTCGGATGCTTAACCGACTGCGCCACCCAGGCGCCCCTGATTTCTCAATCTTTTAAAAACAGTTGTTTTCTGTGTTCCATTTTAAGATGCCTTTGTCTACTGCTAAGTCTCAAAGATATTCTCCTACATTTTCTTCTAGAAGTTTTATGATTTTAGCTGCTTCTGATTGAGGTCGATCATTCATTTAAAATCAGTTTTTGTGAATGGTGTGAAGGACGAGTTGAAGTTTCTTTTTTTTTCCATGTGGATAGCCGGTTCTAGCATCGTTTGTTGAAAAAACTTTCGGGGCGCCCGGGTGGCTCAGTTGGTTAAGTGGCCGACTTCAGCTCAGGTCATAATCTTGCAGTTCATGAGTTCCAGCTCTGCGTTGGGCTCCGTGCTGACAGCTCAGAGCCTGGACCCTGCCTCGGATTCTGTGTCTCCCTCTCTCTGCCCCTCTTCCATTCACACTCTGTCTCTCTAAAAAATGAACAAACATTAAAAAATTAAAAAAAGAGAGAGAGAAAAGAAAAACCTTCTCCTTTCCATTGAAATGCTTTGGTGATTGTATAACGAAATCAAATGACTGTTTAAGTGTTGGCCTGTTTCCAGGTTCTAGCTTCTATTCCATGAATCTATTTGTTTGTCACCGTGATCGTGCCGCAATGCCTCAGTTTCTCTAGTCTTACACTAAATCAGGAAGTCAGGTAAGGTAAACTCTTTCATTTCGTTAGTTTTCAAGAAGCTTTGAATATTACAGGTCCTTTGCGTTTCCATAAAAAATTTCAGGTCTGGGGCACCTGGGTGGCTCAGTCAGTTGAGTGCCTGACTTTGGCTCAGGTCATGATTTCACAGTTCATGGGTTCAGGCCCCGCATTGGGTTCTGTGCTGACAGCTCAGAGTCTGGAGCCTGCTTCGGATTCTGTGTCTCTCTGTCCCTCCTCTGCTTGTGCTCTGTCTCTCTTTCAAAAAAAAAAAAAAAAAAAAAAATTAAAAAATTTAAAAAATTTTTGAAAAAGTTTTCGGGTCAACATGTCAACCTCTACAAAAGAATCTGCTGGAATTGTGCTTGAAATTGGGTTGCCTCTAAAGATCATTTTGAAGAGAACAGACATCCCAATATTGATACTCAACATTGAGCCCTTGCCAATCCATGAACCATGAACGGATGTCTCCATTTCTCTAGGTCTTCTTGAATTTCGAATTTCTTTCAGCAATATTTTGTAGTCCTCGGCGCACAGGCCTTAGGCATCTTTTGTGGAACTTACTCCAAAGTATTTCGTGTGTGTGCGTGTGTGTGTGTGTGTGTTTAATGCTGTTGTAAAGGAAAGTTTTTCAAATTTCATTTTCTCGCGTCGACAACGGAGCCGAAAGCCAGAACAGCGACGGGAGGGACAGACTTTCAGGAGGCCCTAGGTGTGGGGAAGTGACCGGGGGAGGTGTCACTTGTTTGCAGGCAACTGCGGAGGATCTGAGAGGGTGGGAAACTCGAGGCGCGTGTGGGAGTGGGTCGGATACACAACACGGCGCGGAAGACTGGCTTCCTTTCTCTGTCCTGTTCCTAAGAAGGGAAGTCCTTCCTCAACAGCCCTTCTAGGAGAGGAAGGGCAGGCCAGTGCCAAAACTGCGGCCTCAGGAAAGGGCTCCTGTGCCTCCCTCCCCAACCTTCCGAGCTGCTAAGCTGCCTTATCCACCCAGCTCCGAAGGGGGGGGGGGGGCTATCACCCTGGCCTGGGAGGAGCGCGGCCCCCTGTGGACAGATAAGCCAGCCTCAGTAGCACATTCTGCCCTCTCTATGAGAAGCCACCATGGCCTCTGGTCCTTACCCAGCCTGCAGGGAGGAGAGGGAGGCAGAAACACCTGGGATTACTCGGTTCAGAAGATCACAGCCATGCTCCTGGGCTGGCCTTCAGCTCGCCCCCCACCTACTGTCACCCCCCCCCGGGGGTTCCCTGGCCCCATTCCTTCACATCACCCCACCCAGGGAACCAACTGCCCACGCCTCTTGCAAGGGCCAAAACCTCCACATCATGCTCTAAGGAAAGATTCTCAAGAAGCAGGAAAGGACAAACCAAGACTCCACCCATCCTGGATTCTGTCCATATTCCATCAGGAAGGGTGTGCGAGGGGAGGGAGGGGGGAAGGCACAGGGGCTGCCCCGTTGCTAGGCAGAAGGAATGTGGGGGGCAGTGGGCGTGCAAAGGGGGGCCGTCACCCCTCTGTACTCCCCACGATGCCCCCCACGCCCCTTCAAGGAAAGGTGTACCTACCTACCGTGCTTGAAGACAATGCTAACTACAGGCACCTTGAGTGGCTCACTTGGTTAAGCTTGTGACTTCAGCTCGGGTCATGATCTCACAGTTTTGTGAGTTCGAGCCTCGAGTCAGGCTCTGGGCTGACAGTGAGGAGCCTGCTTGGGATTCTCTCTCTCCCTCTCTCCCTGCCCTGCCCCCCACGCATGCTTTCTCTCTCTCTCAAAATAAACAAACTTCAAAAAGTTCTTATTTTTTTTTCTTTTTTTCAACGTTTATTTATTTTTGGGACAGAGAGAGACAGAGCATGAACGGGGGAGGGGCAGAGAGAGAGGGAGACACAGAATCGGAAACAGGCTCCAGGCTCTGAGCCATCAGCCCAGAGCCTGACGCGGGGCTCGAACTCACGGACCACGAGATCGTGACCTGGCTGAAGTCGGACGCTTAACCGAGATCGTGACCTGGCTGAAGTCGGACGCTTAACCGACTGCGCCACCCAGGCGCCCCAAAAAAGTTCTTAAAAAAAAAAAAGACGACGGTAGTTGTTATGACAATAAATCCCACAGATACGTTGTGCTTCTTTCTCACTCGCATACCGGTTCACGGCAGCTGATCCTGGATTGCAGGCGGCTTTCCCGTCCAATGCAGTGATTTAGAGATCAGGCCTTTTGCATTTTGAGGATTCGTTGGTCTATCATCCTCGCGCCCATCCAGTGGGAGGGGAAAGAAACCCCGTGGGAAGCATAACCTCTCGGCAAAGGCCTTGGTACAGAGGCGACGTGCTTTACCTTTGCTCGTGTTCCATTGGCAAGGACCCGTCAGGGGGCCACAGTTAGATGCCAGGGAGCCTGGAAAATGTGCCCCCTGGCTCAGCAGCTGGTTCCCAAGGACAAGCGACACTAACTAGAAAGAAGGGTTTGGATTTCGCCGTCCCTGCCACTGAGCCTTGCTGAATTTTAACCAGTCCTGTGAGCTTGCCCTGTAAACTGTAGAGGGCTGTTTGGAGGTGACAGACCCCATCCCCAGCCTGGGCGTCTCCTGGTTTTCCTCTGTCTCTGAAGTTGCTTTCCACCTCACTCAGCCACCGCTCCCTCCCCAGTTCCCCCTCCTTCTAGACACTTGCTTAAATCTGGCCTCTTCCAAGAAGCTTTTCGGGGATCTTAATACCCACACTGAGGTCTTCCATTGTCTGGGTGTCCTGTTTGCCATAGACAGGAGCAGGAGCAATGTTTGGGGGGCAGATCCCCCCTTTCCCATCTGCTCACAATGTTTGGAACTCTCTCAACTGAGGACCAAGGCTTTCTCCCCACAACTAACACCAAGGTGTCGGATACACACGCCTTGGGAGACAGGCAGCATTCTCACACACTGCGGGTCCTTACAGACCCTTCTAGAGGGGAGGGAAGGAGACCAGGGCACTCTGGCCTTAGCTGAGAGGGCATGGCCGCAGGCCTGGTGTCTCTTGCGTTCTTGCTGTCTTGGCTAGATTTTTCGATCATAGGTTTGGCCTCTTCAACTTTTCCTAAGCCAAGTGAGACTCATTAAGTAAGTGTTAGCACTTACCATGTGTCAGGCATTGCTAAGTACTTTTTATGAGCACTATCCGATTAATCTTCTCAACCACCTAATGAGGTAGGGACTTTCATTTTATCCCTGTTTTGCAGATGAGAAAAGCAGGGCTCAGAGAAATGAACATTCCCAAGGTCACCTAGGCAATGATTGGAGGAGGTTGTGTTCGAACCGGGATAGCCAACTTCAAAGTCTGCTAATCCCTCTGTGCCTCTGTGTCCCTATTCCCTGGGACACCCGGTGCGACAGAGGCACTCGACACTCACTGGATAGCCATGTGCTTCTCCACACTTCCCAGCCTTCCTTGCAGTCAGGTTGGGGCCGAGTGACTAACTCTGATCGGTGGGCTGTGAATGGAAGGGACACATGTCATTTCTGGACCAAAGCATTTAAGTGCTGGTACCCGACCTTCCGGTTTGCTCTTTCCCATTAGTGGTGACTACAGAGGCCATGGCTGGAAAGGGAGGAGCCACCAGAAGGAAGCCGTCTGGATCAGCCGGCCACTGTGCAGAGGACAGCTGACCTGGGGAGCTGTCCAACCTGCAGGAGCTTTGTGTGAATGAGACCCACACCTCTGTTGTGTTACAGCCCTGAGATTTGGAGGCTGATTTGTTTCTGCAGCTTACTAGGGCCTCTCTTGACTGATAACAGGAGAACAGGACACCAAATGCATCCCTGTTGCACCCAGTTGGCTATGGACAACATAGAGTCCCTCGGACACTTTGTTTCAAGAATCCCAGACTAAGAATGGGACTGTGGCGACTGTCCTGAGCCAAGCTGCCAGAAACAGATGGGAGGATACTGAAGGTCTCCCTGAGCCTCTGGGCAGTAGGGACCCCCTGAGCCCGTCCTCTTGTTCTGGTGCCTCCTTCTCCCGAGATCAGGCACCCCCCTGTTGCTGGTTTCCCAAGCCGTTTGTTTTTTGGCACGGCCCCTCAGTCTCCACCCCCAACACGGCTTCCAGAAGCTGAGGTCCAGATGCCACTGGCTGCTGTCCAGATGCTGGTCAGGGTGCCTGGAAGTCTCTCTGAGCCTCACGTTGTGTCTTAGATGTAGCCATGTGGACACAGAGCTTTTGCAATCTGGGCAAATCAGAGCTTTCTGGCCTCTGCTGATTCTGGAGCCACTGGCTGGGTGTGGCCAGCAGGAAGCCCAGGGTAGGGCTATATATTGCCAGGTCAGGCCTGGGAAGAAGGTGAGAGTCTCAGGACCCTGGGCTGGCCCCTGCCTGGACCAGGACAGCGAGAGCGTTCACAGTTCTCGGATCCAGACACACAGGCTGGCCCTGTGCGTGGTGGTGGGGGAGCACAAAGGCAAGAGGTTGTGGTCCCTGCTTTCTAAGAGCTTCCATTCTGTAGGCTCAAGTAGGACATTAGCTACAGAAAAACACAACACAGGGGAGTATATCCGTCAGGGATTCTCATTTACAAGCAGCTGGACGTCTAGAGAGAAAAGGCTGTGTCTCACCTCCGAAAGTAACTCAGATTCAAAACGTTATTCTCTGAAACGATGTGTCGATGTGTGTATGCCAGAATTAACAGTGACTCTTTAGACTTTCTGACTGCAAAATTCTAAGGACGTTTATCAAGGCTGAGAGCTTTTCTTTTCTCCTTTTGTTGGTCCCCGAAGTTAACTGCTACTTTAAGTCGATGCTTGACTTATCCACAGTGAACCAATCTCAAAAAAGGAATATTTCGTCCCCACGTCTGAAAAAATTCCAGCTTCAGGCCTGGCTGAATCCCAATCCTTGTATGCCATCTGCCTGGCTCTGCTTTTCTTTGTTTTAGCTTCGCTCTTGAAGCTCGTACTCCTGGGACTATATATTCTGCGCTTATCAGGCTCACCCTGAAGAACGGGCCCATCTCCTGGTCATACTAGGAAAGCCCTGATTTAACTGACTCTGGGTCACAGGCCCAACCCTGAATGAATCTCTGTAGTGGTTGGAGATGGGGGTGGGGGTGGGGGTGGGAGTAGCCGAAGAGAAGATGTGACCGGATCCCTCTCTGGATCCTGGGGTGCAGTCAGCTTCTTCTGGATCACATGACCGAAGGTGGGGGAAGATTGGGCTATTACGATCAGAAGGGCGATGAAAGCTGGGTGGAGTAAGGGTCAGTGCCTACTGCTGGTGGGACAATGAAACGCGCCCTCAGAAAGGTATGAACCAAAGACTGTGGGAGTTCAGAGGAGGGAGATGTCATTTCCAGTTAAGGGGACCAAGGAAGGCTTCATGGAGGAGGAAGCATCTGGGCTGGGCCTTGAAGGATGACTGCAGTTTGAATGGTAGATCTGGGGAGATGGGGAGGAAAGAATATTCTGGGCAGAGGGAACAATGTGGGCAAAAACCTAGAGATAAGCACAGAGAGTAGCAAAGTCTGAAACCGTATGAGGAAAGGCCTTGAATGCCGGATCAAGGGGTATGGATTGAATATGGGAGGCATTCATGCATGGTTCTGGAGCCAAGGATGGGGGGAGTCATCAGATCTGAGCTCCTGAGAACTGGTACTGTCTGCCAGAGGGTCTGGACCCTCTGTTCCTCCCCATCCCCCTGGGTGCCCACAGTTCCCTCTTCCACTGGTTCAGTTCAGACAAGGCTGGAGCTTTCCAATAGAAATGTTCACGGGGCACCTGGGTGGCTTGGTTGGTTAAGCATCCAACTCTTAGTTTCGGCTCAGGTCATGATCTCACGGTTTGAGGGTTCAAGCCCCACACCGGGCTCTGTGTTGACAGTGCAGAATCTGCTTGGGATTCTCTCTCTCCTTCTCTGTCTACCCCTCCCCTGCTCATAGTCTATCTCTCTCTCTCTCTCAAAATAAATAAATAAATAAACTTAAAAAGAAAAAAAAAAGAAATGTTCACTGAGAGGGGTGCCTGGATAACTCAGTCAGTTAAGTGTCTGACTTCAGCTCAGGTCACGATCTCACGGTTCATGAGTTCAAGCCCCGCATCAGGCTCTCCACTGTCAGTGCAGAGCCCGCTTTGGATCCTCTGTCTCCTTTTCTCTCTGCCCCTACCCTGCTCGCTCTCACTCTCTCCCTCAAAAATAAATAAACATTTAAAAAAAGACATGCTCCCTGAGAAACAGGGAGAGTGAAAGTACCAAATGCGATGACAGAGCTTAGCTTTGTCCTTCCGAAGTACCGAAAGCCTTGAGTACCTTTGACATCTTCCCTTACTCTGGGCTTAATTTCCTCTCTCCCACCCTGGGGGCTGAGCCCTAGGTGGGGTAGGTAAAGGGCAGAGGTGTCCACTCTCTGGGTCTCTCCGGCTCTCCAGCGTCCATTTCCTGCCTTACCCCTGTCCTGCCCGGGGTACAAGTACAAGAATAGCACTTGTTCTGCAGTTGTCCTGGCTCAGGGCAAGGGGGTTACCTTCAACTCTCACCCCCCATTTCCTCCCCTGACACTGCCCCCATTTTATCACTCAGAGATATCTCCAAGATGTCTGCCAAGAACCAGAGGAAGATTAGCCGAAGCCCCTCCAGTAGGGCCAAGGACCAGTCAAAGGCGTGAGCTTTGGAGTTAGTCAACCTGTGTTTGAATTTTGCCTCTATCCCTTAAGGACCAGATGCATAACCTTCCCAAGCTTCTGCTTCCTCTTGGGCAAAATGGAACGACTAAGCTCGGCCTCACAAGTATGATGGGAGGATTAAATGGGGCCCTGCGTGTTTTATCCAGGCACACGGTACATCTACAGTAAATGGTGACAATGACGATAGTGGAGACGAGGAAGAGGAAAGAACCAACCAAGGAGAGAGGAAGGACCAGCAGAGTCCCTTGGAGCTCTGAGCTTAGCATGACGCCATGGACAGAGTGCGGGGGCCGAGGGCAGCATGAACCCCAAACCAAGCTCCTGGACTTTGAGCTCTTCTGGCCCTGCTGGGCTCAGGGAATGCCCAAGGGAACATCAAATCATCCAGCCTGGAGCTCCCCAAATTAAGGGAGGTGTCCTGCCATAGGGCCCTGGAAAGTCACACTGTGCCAAAATGCCTCGGGGGGCGGGGGTGGGGGGGAAAATGCCTCTGAGCCTCAGATTCCCCCATCAATTAGGGGACAATGATCAGGTTCTTTGGGCCCCCCCCCCCCCAGCTGCCAGAAGATCAGGCTTTCAACAGGGTTTCTACAAAGCTCAGGAAGGCTGGAACAGGCCGGAAGGATGGGGTGAGGCTGGCCAGGAGGAGGATAAAGGCTCAAACCAGTGGTCACCAAGCTTTTCTGATCCCCTCTCAGGAAAATAATTTGAGAAAATTTCCCCCCACATGTGTTTATTTACTGAGGAACACATACTATTACACTAATATATTATGCCCACTATAAAATTATATATAAATAGAAATTTTTTTTTAATTTTAATGTTTATTTATTTTTGAGAGACAGAGAGCAACAGAGCACAAGCAGGGGAGGGGCAGAGAGAGAGGGAGACGCAGAATCGGAAGCAGGCTCCAGGCTCGGAGCTGTCAGCACAGAGCCCGAAGTGGGGCTCGAACCCGCGAACTGTGAGATCATGACCTGAGCTGAAGTTGGACGCTTAACTGACTGAGCCACCCAGGAGCCCCAAAATGAAAAATTTTAAAGAGATTTCAATAAGACCCAAACACATCATGGCCCACCCACACAACAGATCGCTACAGAGCTGCAAAAAGGAATGAAGTCTTGTAAGCCCATGATAAGAAGAGAACTAAATTTAAACACGGATACAATTTTGAATAGACATTTTATCAGAGAAGGTATATGAATGGTCCATAAGCACATGGAAATGCTCCACATCGTTTACCATTAGGGAAATGCAAATTAAAACCACACAAGATACCCGTTCACACCCGCTGGCAGGGCTGGAATGAAAAAAGATCGTAACAAGTGTTCAGGCATGCTCACACATTGCTGGGGAGAATGTAAAATAGCGCCCCTGCTTTGGAAAAAAAGCTTCACAGTTTCTTAAAAAGCTAAACCCATCCCAACCACATGAGCCAACCATTCTCCCAGGGGTCTGCCCGAGAGGATTAAAAACGTGGGCACCCCAAAGGCCTGTCCGCGAATGCTCATAGCAGCATTATGCACACTACACACCCCTGTGAACGTCCGACGAGGCATCAATTGGTGAATGGACAAACACGATGTGAAATGCCCATGCAAAGGAATACTGCTCAGGAGCAAACGCATGAAACCCACTGCAACACGGACAAACCTCAAAGACCCGAGGCCCAGTGAAAGAAACCAGACACAAACGACCACATGCTGTATGATCCGTTCAGGAGAAATTTCCAGGGAAGGCCAGCCCTCGAGACAGGAAGCAACTCGGTGGTTAGCGGGGTGGGGTGGGGGTGGGGGTGGGGATTAAACTCCAAAAGACCCCAGGAGCTTTACGGATGATGGAAGTGTTCTAAAACCCATTGTGCTCAAGGCTGCACAAGCCTGTAAATTTTCTGAAAATCATTGCACCGTGCCCTAACAACGGATGAATTTCGTGCAAAATCTATCAGGAAAGCTGTTTTTCATATGTGCGCTCCCAAAGCGAGCGCAGTGAAGCTATTTTTAAAAGCACAAAACGAGGAAGCTCTTTAAGCATCCGTAGAGAAAGGTCTCCAAGATGTGTCGGTCGGTAAGTGGAAAAAGCCAGGTGCGAGTATGCCGCTGTCGACGCCTTTTGAAAAAGAAAAGGGGTGCATAGATGGGTTGTGTTCACATTTGTATTTCTACATTTCCACACAGACACGCCGCATGGAATTGCCCGCGTCTCATAGCCTCCGTCTGGGAGGAGACGGAAGAGCTGGCGGTGACATTGGAGTGTTGGGTGACGGAGCCCCAGGGCTGTTGGACAAGAGTGGAAGACTGACTTTTGTACCTCTGCATTTTTCTTCTTTTCTGAACACACTGTGGCAAAATGCACGTAACCTGGGCTTTACCACCTTACCAATTCGGAAGCGCCCAGCTCAGAGGCATTCGGTCCATTCCCACGGCTGTACGGCCATCCCCACTGTCCGTCTTTCCAAATAGAAACTCTGTGCCCGTTAAACACCCACTCTCCATTCCCCATCCCTTCTTGCCACTTCTTTTTTTCTAAATTCTTTTTTAAGGTTTTATTTAGTTTTGAGAAAGAGAGAGACAGAGAGAGAGAGAGAGAGGCAGTGAGAGGGGGACGGGGGATCCGAAGCCGGCTCTGTGCTGACAGCAGAAAGCCCCATGCGGGGCTCAAACCCATGAACCGCGAGATCATGACCTGGGCCCGAGTCAGATGCTCCACCAGCGCAGCCACCCAGGTGCCCCCGCTCTTGCCACTTTCTACAAGTGGAATCACACAGGGCTTGCCTCTTTGTCGCTGACTGCTTTCACGTAGCATAACGTCCTAAGGTCCATCCATCCTGCAGCCCGTGTCAGAATTCGCTTCCTTTTTAAGGCTGAATGATATTCCATCGCGTGCATATACCACATTTGGTTTGTCCATTCAGCCCTGCGTGGACACCTGTGCCTTCACCTTTTGGATACTGTGAAGACGGGTGTACAAATACCTCTTCGAGACCCTTGTGTCTACCTTTTTGAGGTGTATGAAGACACTAGACATTTGAAAAAAATAATTCAAAACGAAAAGGATGGTCTACAAATAGACATGGAAGGACTGTTTCTTCCCACATCCTCTTCGGAGGCCCCTGAGCAGGGGCGGGGCGGGGGGGGGCTCCCAGGGGGAGCGTTGGCCGCGGAGGCGCGGGGCCGGGACAAGGGGGCGCGCAGGGCAGCGCCAGATGCTGGGGGTCGGCGGGGTGGGTCTTGCTTAGTCACCCGCGACTCTGGCGCACAGCGGTGCCCTCGCCTCGCCTGCCCGCCGCCGCCCACCCCCGGCCCGGCGATCGCCCCGCCGCATTCCTGCGCGCTGCCTGCTGCCGACCCGGTGACTCACGGCCCAGGCAGCCCGGGAACGCCCGGCCTCGTCCTGGGCCCGCAGCCGCTGGTTTTCCTATTTGGAAACTCCTTAGCCGCCTCCGCGCCAGCCACCCGGTCTCCTCCCAGGTCCCCCGTAGGCGGCTGGGAAGGAGGGCAGGGAAGCCTGGGGACAAGCGCCTTTTCTGCGGAGGGGGACCCACGACCGGCCTTAGAGAGGATGGGTGTATGCTTCCTTGTCCCCAATTCAAGAATCTCCAAATGCCCGGCAGCCACATTTACAGGACGGCAAAACCTGGCTTGAACTGCAAAGAGAGGGAATTGCAGTCTTTATCCTGCTGAAATGTGGACGCTTATACATTTTGCTGCAGAAATGTACCCGTCTTGAGTACAAGAGAGTCTGTCCTAGGTTCCCCGGGAGGTGCTGTATCATATACAATTGATGCATATTTTAGAATCTCCTTTCTAAAATCTGAAAAATTCTGAATTTGAAAACCCATCTGGCTCCCAGGAGTCTAGGTAAGAGACTGTGGGTCTGTGTTGTGCCTCTTTTTCCCAGCAGAGTCAAGGCTCAGAGTGGGGGGGGGGGGGGGGTCACAGCTGCGAATGGCTGGTGGGTCCACGTCTGAGTTGCTCTCTCTCCCTGACCTGCCTCCCACAAGACTCTGCCTCCCCTGTGTCCCACCTCCTCGCCTGTCCCTCCTCTGGGAAGCTTTTCTTGTCCACCCCAGCCAAAGCGGACCTTTCTTTCCCCGTTGGGTCCCAGAGCCCAGGCCAGGGCCTACCACTTATGGATACTTGCTGGGAGACTGGAGACCATGGTGGTGAGCAAGTGGGCTGACCGGAGGCTCCAACCCCTCAGGATCTAGCCTTGATTGGCCACACTGCAGTGGTATGACGTCGGACAGGTTACCTAGCTCTCTTGTGCCTCAGTTCCCTCATCTGTAAAAGGGCAGAATAATAATACTCCTCCCAGAGCGTTGGCGTGACAATTAGAGAATAAAATGCAAAACACCCATATTGCGTGGGACATACTTATACTAGAAAAACTATTCGTTGTTTACCTGCAATTTAACGGGGTATCTTGTATCTTTACTTGCTAATCTGTAAGCTCTATCCTGGCACAGAGATAGCTCCCGGTGTACATTAGCTGGTGTATTAATAATAAATGTTGAGTGACGTGAAAAGCTTTTTATCACAGTATTTGTATGTGCCTGATCTTTCCCCAGTAGTTTGAAGGCACTTAAAAAATTTTTTTAAATGTTTATTTACTTTTTGAGAGAGAGAGAGAGAGACAGAGTGTCAGCGGGGCAGGGACAGAGAGAGAGGGAGTCACAGAATCCGAAGCGGGCTCCAGGCTCCGAGCTGTCGGCACAGAACCCGTCGTGGGGCTTGAACTCACAAACCAGGAGATCATGACCCGAGCCGAAGTCGACGCTCAACTGACTGAGCCACCCAGGCACCCCTAAAGGCACTTTAAAAGCATTCATGCATTCATTCATGCATTCATTCACTTAACAATTATTTATTGGACATCTTTTGTATGCGAGTCACGGTTCCAAGCCTTGAGGATAAAGCAGTGAACCAGAACTAGCCCCTACCCTCATGGAGCTTCC
The DNA here is from genome assembly GCF_018350155.1 of Leopardus geoffroyi. Taxonomy (NCBI): domain Eukaryota; kingdom Metazoa; phylum Chordata; class Mammalia; order Carnivora; family Felidae; genus Leopardus; species Leopardus geoffroyi. The sequence continues at coordinate 43,399,635 of NC_059330.1, forward strand.
AGTCTGGCCAAGAAGACGAATATTAAGCGTGAATGACCCCAGACGATGAATAAGCATTGCGACAAGCCCCAAGCAGACGTCCTGGCCAAGGACAGGCTGGGTGGGCACCCGAGCCTCAGACTTTTCCATCTCCTCCCTCTCACTCTCGCCCTCAGTGTCCCCCCTGGTGGGTGCCTGGATGGGGTGTTGGGGGACAAGGGCTCGGAGAGATGCTCTTGATCCCTGGGAAGGAGGGTCGTTGTACATGGTGGTTCCCACGGTGAGGCTGACACCCCCGAGCCATCCACACTGTCCCCAGCCTCCCTGGGAATGGGGTGAGGTGGGAAGGATCAGGTGCGGCCGCGGAAAGGCTCCACCTGAGACCAAGGTGGATCTGGGCCGAATCGGAGCCTTCATCTTTAGGAACACTTTGTGTGTTTGTCTAGCCGGCGGGCTCTGGGTGGGCGCTAAGAGAAGGGGTTTGGGGTGAATGATTTCTCTCGAGAGGGCGGTCAGCTGGTGATGTCAGTGGAGGGGAGCGCCTTTAAAGATCAACTGACTTGACATTTGATGGATGAGGAAACGGAGCACTCGAGAGGGAAGTGACTTCTGAAGGTCACACAGATCTCTCCCGGAGGAGCTGCCACCAAAACCCAGACTGACTCCCGGGCCAGAGTCCCTGCCCTGCCCCCTCCAGGCCGCAGCCCCCATGGTGTTAAAGGAGAAGGCCGCATGAGATCACCACCTTCTCACTGGGAATCCCCAAGGAGGGGTCACCTGGGAGCCAGCAGCCCTCCCTCTCCCACAGCCCCCAGGCAAGTTTCTGGGCGGTTTGGGCCCCTGGCCTCGGTCTGCAGCTCCGAGTGGGGGTTGGTGGTGGGGCGGGGGGAGCCGCTGAAAGCCGACCTCAAACAACAAATGAGAAATCTGAAAAAGTTTCACTTCCCAGATTTCACTGTGGTGGCTACACTCCGGGCAGTGGGATCTGACATCCCTCATGCTCCCTCACCGGCTCCTTTTGAAAACCCTGAAGAGTTTGACTTGTGACCTACCCACTGAGGGCTCCTCCTCCCTGGTCCCCAGTGCTACGTCCTGATTCAGCACCCCCCCACACACATCCAGAAGGGGTTCCCTGAGCATGCACACCCCCACCTCTCAGAACCACCCATCCAGCCCAGCAGTCCCCGATCCTCTGTGTGGATCCAGGCTGGGATGCCCGTGAGGGACAGGATAGAACTTTCCCCTTATGAGTGTCTTCTCTGTCCCCTCTCCATGCCCAGATCCACTGCCTTGGTGAAGACCCTGCCCTCTCTTTCTTGGCAGCCTGGCATCCCGTGAAGTCCTATGGCCTAATGTGTAGACTCTGCCTTCAGACCTCCCAAGTGCATCTGGGGCCACTACTCCCGGCTTTGTGTGGCAGTTTGAAAACGTACCCACAAATTCTTTGGCACCGTGCCCGTCAAGAAATGGGGCCCATGTCTTCTCTCCTTGAAGCTGAGCCAACCTTAGAGAGGCCGGTGACAATAGGGGATGGCAGAAGTATTGTGATAGGACTTCCAAGGCTAGGTCTTAAGGACACTTCAGCTTCCTTCGAGTTCTCCAGGGACAGTGACCTTTGGCGCTAGGAGCTGCCATGTAAACGATACAAACACCGCCATATTTGTGGAGGTGTCTGGCCAGCAGTCCCAGCCAAGGTCCGTGTGGCCAGCCAATGTCAACTGCAGACAGCGAGGGGCGCTGCACTTAGGAATGGATGAGCCAGGGGGACCTGCCAGGGTGCTGGGAGCTTCTCCATCAGGGCCCCACGGGCTCAGAGGGTCAGAGCACCCCCACATCTGAGCTCACAATAGTGAGAGCTTGGCTCTGGAGGCTGCTCCCACCCTTCCTCTGGGCAGAGTGCTCCCATGGTCACTGGGTTAGAAGGGACCAACGATCTGGCCTGTTGAAACACGCTCACTCTCTAATCTGTGTTTCCTTTATACTCTCTACCCAGTAGAGTACGAACTCCACAAAGACAGGAGCTCACCGGAGTTTATCTATGTTGTAGTCTGCTACATCTCCAGTACTTACAACAGTGACAGTAGGTGCTCAGTGAACATTCACTGAGTAAGTAAATGGATGGATGGATGGATGGATGGTGTGTCTATTACTGTGAGGCCAGACCAGCTGCACCACTCGCTCCTCTGTGAAATGGGTGCCATGATGGGACCTCTCCATCAGGAGTGTTGGTGGTGACTTGAGAGAATGGGCCGGTGCCCCTGCCTAGAGCATTGCTAAAGTTCAGGAGGGGATTATGGGGATCGTTAGCATTACTGGTCGTCACAGGTTGAGTCTCCTTGTGACCAGAAAGACAAATCTGGGGTTTTTAAAGGCCCTCGGCCCAGGCTTCATGGAGATGCCCAACCCATGAACATACTGGGGCTTCTGACCCTCCAAGCAGATGAGGTACCTCCTTGGGGCTCCCGTAGGCCCCCACACCCTGTGTTCCCCAACCCCAGCTCTGGCACACAGATCACCTGTTGGTCTGTGAAATCCCAGGGGCTGGGGATCGGGCCTCACCCCCTGTATCCTAGGGCCTAGCCCCACTCCTGCCCGGTGAGTGCTGGGGAAAGGACAGCGAGGAGAATGAGTTGGTCAGAGTTTCCTCTGAGATTGCCCGATACCTTCCCGTTCGTCAGATTCTGACCCGAAACCCCAGAGCTTCCCTCCATGACACTGTAAGGATTACAACCAAGAAGGTGGATCACACAGGGCCAGTTTCTTCTCGGTTTCCTCCCCGGGCGGGAGTGCCATGGGAGCCTGTCGAGAGGAAGGCGGAAGCAGTGTTAACCAGGTCGCCCCTGCACACACGGATAAGGTGGCATGGCCCTCCGGGAGGCACCTGCTTTCTGCACAGCAAACACAGCAGGGAGACCGCGGAGGGGCTTGGTGGCTAATCTGGTTCCCCAAGCTCCCCACCGCCCTCCTCGTGGTTGAAGAGGTCCGTTAGGCAGGCCCTCTCTGGTGCCCACAGAGATTATCTGCAAAGCAGCAGGGGTGAGGAGACAGGGGGCCTGCCCTCCCTCGGGCCTTCAGGTACCCGCACCTGGGTCCGTGCAGTCTCGGGCTTGGCTGGGAGGGGACGGAAGGAGAGACGGGGCAGGGAGAGATTGTTCTGCAGTTCCCGAAAAGCTAGTTTTAACCGCTGCTAACAGCTAGTTAACTTCTGACCCTCCTTGGGACCGTTCCTCCCTCCACAGTGCCCTCTGCTATGACAACCCACGGTCTCCACATCCTCTTCTTCCCCTCTCCTCGCTGCCCAGCTGGCTCGTCTTCTACCTCTGCCAGCGGGCAAGCCTGCCACAGGTCGGCAAGGCTCACCTCCCTCTTCAGGCCTCTCTGTAACCCCTTTGCAGCCCTTTCTGGGGACCTTGGGGTTCTAGGGTGTCCCCTCACCTCCTGGCCCTGGTGGAGACTTCCCAGCAGCCTCCAAGAGGAGGCACCCTGGGGCTGGGAGGCAGGGAAGGGCATCCTTCTGGTTTCCCCTGTGCCTCTTACAAACCATTCCTTCTCCCCCTTCCTCCTTCAACCCCTGGGCTCATTTGAATACACCCCAACCGGCTAGATCTCCCCTGCCCCCGCCTGCCAGCACCAGGTCCGCCACCTCCCGGCCACTCCCCTGCATGCTGGGGGTGCTCACCGCCGGCCTTCCACCCCAGCCTCCTTCTCAATGACTCCAGCACTCACACGACTCCCTGTCCACACCCTGACCTCCTAGCCCCCAGATATCACTTTCTCCGCTCTGCCCAGCTGCCCACTCCCAAGGTCATACCCTACACCTTGCCTCGTTGCTAACAGTACCATTCCTGGATTTCCACCCCGGCCACACCTCTTATCCTTCCAGGCCCCTTCTATAACCACTCCCCCCGCCCCCACCCCCAGGAGCCCTCCCGCTCCCTCACTGGCTGTCACCCCTCTCCTTGCCACCTTGGAGTCCACGGTCTACCATTTTGGTTATTCTTTTGCAACAATCCGGACTCTTGTTCCCTGCCCCCTTTGTCACGTGTGCGTGGCGGAGCCTCACGGTGGCTGAAGCCAGCTCTCCGCTTTCTCCCCACCTGCACCAAAGAAGCGGGAAGTTGCTGAGGCCATCCCACAGGCCCGCTTCCCTGGGCGCGCCTTAACCTCGGCCCTGCCTGGAAACTGCTCCCTTTCCCTGGTGTGGACATGGACAGAACTGGCTGGGTGTAGGCGGAGGGAGAGAAAGGATACAGAGAGGACTTAGACATTTCTGGCTGGAGCAGTAGGGTGTGTGGTGGTGCCCGTTTTCTCAGACGGGAAAGGTGGGGAGAAACAGGTTGGGAAGAGAAACCGAGGCTCCTAGCCCTTGGTTCTGACAGTTTTGCCTCCCATGTGGATCTTAAGCCAATGAAAGTCTCCCACCTTTGCCGCCTCCAGCTTGGGCCTGTGGTCTTGTTAAAATACATCAATGAGAATATCTCCTCCTTAAACCTTTTTATTTTTATTTGTTTATTTTTTGAGGGGGGAGCAAAGAGAGAGAGAGAGAGAGAGAGAGAAGCAGGGCTCACCCGAAGCAGGGCTTGGGCTCACCTGATGTGGGAATTGGGCTCACGAACCGTGAGATCATGACCTGAGCCAAAGTCAGATGCTTAACAACTGAGCCACCGAGGCGCCCCTCCTTGAACCCCTTTAATGCATCCACCTCTCACTGTAGAATGAATCCAGGTATGTACACGATCTGGCTGCTGGCTGCCTCTTCTACCTCATCCCTTCCACGCCTCCGTTTTACCCCCACGGAACATTCCGGTTCTGAGCGCCTTCCTCCGCTTCTCTGATGCCCCAGGCATCGTCCCCTCCGCCGGCACCTTTCCGTGGCTGGTGACTTCCCAGAAGCCCCCTTCTCGGAGGGCCCTTCCTTGAGCACACGTCCGGCCCAGCCCCCCCAGTCACGCCGCGTCACCCCCTGTCGCGCCACCGTGTTTATCATCTCTTTCAGAATTTGTCCTAATCCAAGGCCACCTCGTGCGTGTGTTGGAGTTCATTCTTTCACACCCGCTGGCGAGAGGCGCCTGGCCGGTCCAGCTTGCCTTACGTCCCTGGCACCGGATACACGCCAGGCGCTCAATAGGTACGTGTTAAACGTATCAGTGACGGAAGGAAGGAAGCAATGGGGGGGGGGGGGAGGGTGGATGCATCCGAGCGTGGACGGAGGGGGTCCTTCCTCTAAGGCTGCTGTGAAGAAGAGGGGGGATACTGGGTGTGAAATCACCCTGCCCGCCTCACCCTTCACCCCTCACCGGGCCCAACCCCAGCTGTATCACATTCCCTCCCAGGCCCTGCCGTTCCTGCCTCTAGCCCTCGGGTCACAAAGTACCTCCCTCCCAGGATGCCTCCAGAGGGGCCGACGTGCTTGATCCCCCACAACATTGTTCCGCCCTTGCCGGATTCTTTCACAGACACTCAGGCATTGGGAAGAGCTGAGAACGAGCCTGAGGTCCCTGCCTTCGTGGCACTTACATTCTGTGGACTGATCAGCAATCGAAACATTAACCTCCCTCCAAGAAGCCTTCCCCAGTTTCTCCTCCCCGAACTGGTGCCTCTGACCACCCTCGGGTCCCTGCGCCCCGCCCCCACGGCACTCCCCACCATGTACTGTGAATTTCCGTGGGGATCTGTCTCCACTTCGAAGCCAGGGGAACCTGGATTCTCGTCTTTTCCATCTTTTATCCTGACCGGCATGGGTCTTGGTGGTAACTGTACCTTTGGGTCGCACTCCACGGGCTGGAAAGGTGAGGCGCAGCGTTCCCGGCTAAGGGCCGTAATGGGCAGAGCCGCGTCACCGCATGAGTGCTCCCAGGTTTGGGAAGAGCGTGGGGTGCAGGGCGGTGGGGTGAAGCCGCACGTGAGCCGCATCTTGGACGGCTGTGCGGGTTTCAAATGGGGTTCTGTAGCGCTTGTCTTGCCGAGAGATATGTCCCGATTTACTAAACCACCAAGGAAGCCACGGACGTGGTCACACGTGCAGTCACGTCTGACCAAGTTGTCCCACTCTCCCCAGTGCCCTGCTGAAAACTCCTAATAGTTTGAAACTAAGTGTCACTGCCTCACACAGCGAGTGCCTGGCTTGGGGAACCTGTTAGGCCACCAAGAGGTTAAGTGGGAGCTGGAGGCACTGTCATGGGTGACCTATCCATATAGGGTGGTAACGGGAACTGGGATGACTTGGGGACATCCCTAACCTTTGAGGCTGACGTCATTCTGATAACCACTCACCCACAACACATCTCGTGGTGCCAGAGAGGTAGATGAGGTCCCCAACGCAGGGCTGTGTGGCTAATACTCTTCTGCGCACGCAGAAGGAACCAGCAGAGAAACCAGAATCATTCCAAGAGCTGTTCATTTTTCCATGCAGCAAACTGTATAAGCTCTACATGCTTGTGGCTGGGATGGCACAGAGGGGGCAGGGTTAATCTCATGTGGGGGGTAGCATCACACAGGAGGAGGTGTCTGAGCTGGGCATTGAAGGATGGGCAGCGTGATCTCCAGGCGGAAGGGCATTCCAGGGGAGGGAACAGCAGGCACAGACACTTGGCGTGAGACAGCAGGGCTTGCACGGGGAGCCGCAGGCAGCTGGATGTGGCTCCTGTCCACTGTGTGTGCCCCGTGCTGGACCACTTCATTCCACTGATCAAACCCGTCACCCTCCAAAGTGATTTTTGTAGACGAAGGAACTGGTGCTCAGAGACATTAGGTAACTGGTCTCAAGTCCCACAGCCAGTGGCAGAGCTCAGGTTCGAATTCAGGTTCATCAGATTCCCAAATCTGTGCTTCCATCCGCCATGCTGAATTGCCCCATAACAGGACGCAGGACCCGAGGAGCCAGAGATGGCCATTTGGACTTGATTCTAGAAGGCCGAGTCCCCTGAACGCCTGCCACTTGCACTCCACCTTCAAGAGAACTGTCACATCTCAGACTTTCATTTCCTTAATGCTGTCTTTAAATGTTCTACTTAAAAAAATTTTGAGTACTTTTTCTCGGTGTATAACGTACCTATGAAAAGGACACAGATCAATTTTCACTCGTGAAAAATGACAATTTTTCATCTAGGTCAAAACCAGAATGTTACGAGCCTCTCAGTAGCCAGCCTCAGGCCTCCACCCAGGCACGACCCACCGCTCCCCGGACCCCCCCCTCCCACCCCCACCTCCCCCCCACCCCCCCACCCCCCTGCCGCCAGGCAACCACTCTTCCAGTTGTAACAGCAGATTAGTTTTGTTTGCTTTTGAGCTCCATATAAGTGGAACCGTAAAGACCATTCTTTTCAGGGTGCCTGGGTGGCTCAGTCGGTTAAGCGTACGACTTTGGCTCAGGTCATGATCTCACAGTTGATGGGTTCGAGCCCTGCATCAGGCTGTGTGCTGACAGCTCAGAACCTGGAGCCTGCTTTGGATTGTGTGTGTGTGCGTGTGTGTGTGTGTGTGTGTGTGTCTGCCCCTCCTCCGCTCACACTCTGTCCCTCAAAAATAAATAAAAATGTTTAAAAACTATTTTTAAATTAAAAAAAAAAAGACTTCTTGTGTGTTTGGCTCAACGTTTGTATAGTTCAATGTATTCATTCTCGCTTTTATACAGTATTACATTATATGCATGAGCCAGAATGTATTAACCAGAATGTATTAATTTGGGGCCATTATGAATAGAGCTGCTGTGAACATTCTTGTGCACGACTCCCGGTGCACTCATGCACTTGTTTCTGTTGGAGTTATACCCGGTGGCTGAGCTCCTGGGTCAGAGAGTACTTTGGGTACATCCTGCTTCAGTAGATATGGCCAATGTCCCTAAGCAGCTATCACAGTTTACAGCCTAGTACCAGTGAATCAGAGTTCCAATCTTTCCACATCCTCACCGACATTTGATACTGGAAGTCTTTTTCATTTTGGTCCTAGTGGCCGTATGGGGATTTCAAAGTGGACTTTTCATTCACATTTCTCTCATGATTAAGGCGCTTGAGTGTTTCCAAATGTTGATTGGCCACATATAGCCTCTTTTTACGAAGTATTTAAGTCTTTTGCTCATTTTTCTGTTTGATTTTTAATTTCTATTCATTTTTCTTTTTTTCCTTAAAATTGTTTTTTTACTTTATTATATATACATTTTTATTGAGAGAGAGAGAGAGAGCAAGAGTGTGCATAAGCAGGGGACAGGCAGAGGGAAGGGGGGGGGGGTAGAGAGAGAGAGAGAGACAGAGAATCCCAAGCAGGCTTCATGCTCTGTGTGGAGTCCGACGACTCAGGGCTCGATCCCACAACCCTGGATCATGACCCCAGCTGAAATCAAGAGCTGGATGCTCAACCAGCTGAGCCACCCAGGCGCCTTATTGATTTTTCTTTTCTTTTCTTTTCTTTTTTTAAAAAAATTTTTAATCCTTATTTATTTTTGAGAGACAGAGAGAAAGAGACAGCGTGTAAGCAAGAGAGGAACAGAGAGAGAGAGAGAGAGAGGGAGACACGGAATCCAAAGCAGGCTCCAGGCTCTGAGCTGTCAGCATAGAGCCTGATGTGGGGCTCGAACTCATGGACCGTGAGATCATGACCTGAGCTGAAGTCGGGTGCTTAACCCACTGAGCCACTCAGGTGCCCCTGATTTTTCTTTTTGATAAGAGTTCTTTATATATTCTGGATATTAGTCCTTTGATGGATATATGACTTGCAATAAATGAATATGAATATTTTCAGTTATGCTAATAACTAAAAAATCCATATCCTATGTCATAGGTAGTAGGTGACTGGAAAATACGTAAAATAAAAATAAGACAATGTCATTACATTCTAGCTAAAAATCTGCTGGCAGCAAGGCTAGAGTCCTGATCCCTGTTAAGTAACTAGCAAGTGAAAAAGACACCAAGGCGGGAAAGAATTAGAAAAGAAATAACTTTTGGAACCTACTCTGCACTAGGCACTGGGAAAGACTTCCTGGAGGAGGGGGCGTGGAGCTAGAGAATGGGCGCAGGGCTGATGACAGAGAGGGAATGGCTTAGGCAGGGGTGTGGAGAGGGCTGGAGCAAGCCAGAGGACGGGGAGCCTGGGACTGGGTTAAGATCATGAAAAGTGGCTTGAATTCAGAAGGTGATGGGTCAGCGTAGGTTTTGAGGATCATCCAGCGACTCAGCGCTGTTCCACCATCAGACAGGGGCCAGATCCCTGGGAATGCTGCTTCTCTTCCTGGCCCTCAGGTTTAGCAGGTGCCTCACACAGTAAGTGCCCGCTTTGCGTTTCACAAAGGCAGGCTCTATACAGCCCATCGCGCTTAATCAGCCCGGGGCTTTGGGGGCCAGCGAAAGGCGAAAGGCGGCTTGCAGGGAGGCGTGCAAGACGGGGACAGAGTATGGGGAGGGAGGGCTTACACATGTTCCAGGGTCCTGGGAGAGTTCCCTGGGACAAGAGAGCAATTGTCCTGGGTGGGACAGGGTGGATGTGACAGAGGTGCCAAGGCCCAGCCCGGTGGTCTGAGCTCAGAGCCCCCCTCTGAGAGGGACCCCTGGGCAGGTGGAGGGCCAGAACCGCTTCCCCCTGCACCACACCTGCCTACTTCCTCGGGTTCAGGCCTCTCCTCAGCAGCTCCTCCGCATACTTTATCAGCCTCATTCCCCGGTCTTAGGGCTCAAGGCTGCCCTGAAACTTGGGGCTGGGGTCTGGAGGGGGATAAGACCCTAAAGTTCTCTTGGTTAGCGCGTACAGACGCCCAAAGTGCCCTGGATCCCTGCCTAGCGCTCAGTGTGGAGAATCACCCTTTGGACAGAAGACCTCGGGCGCCCCCTATTGTCAGCCGCGCTCCCACAAGCCGCATCACGTCGTCCCTGTGGCCGACCCTGAGGCAGGGGGCCTGGAGCCATCTAGGGCTGGTTCCAGAGGCCTTGCAGGGATGGAAGTGTGACTTGCGATATTTACCTGGACCCCAGCAGCTTCCTAACTGGTTTTCTTCCCTCCATCATCCGCCCACAGCTGGGAGAACCTCTTTAGAAGTGTATTTGTGGAGTACAAGCAGTGAACTGATACTCAGGAGGACTTGAATGGCTCTTAAAGGCATTACACGGAGCACAAAAAGCCAATCTCGAAAGGTGCATAATTTATGATTCCATCTATAGAACTTTCTCGAAATGACATAATTAGAGAGATGGACAGCTGACAAGGTTGCCAGGCATGAGGGAAGGGGAGGCAGGGTGTGGCTGTAAAGAGGCAGCATGAGGGATTTCTTTTAAGGTGATGGAACAATTCGGTATCTTTTAATTAATTAATTAATTTATTTATTTAATGTTTATTTTTGAGAGAGGGAGAGAGAGAGAGAGAGAGAGACAGTGTGAGTGGGGAAGGGGCAGAGAGAGGGAGACACAGAGTCCAAAGCAGGCTCCAGGCTCTGAGCTGTCAGCACAGAGCCTGACATGGGGCTCGAACCCACAAACCCTGAGATCATGACCTGAGCCGAAGTCAGACACCGAATCGACTGAGCCACTCAGGGGCCCCTGATACCTTTTTTTTTTTTAATTAATTTATTTATTTTTGAGAAAGAGAGAGAGTGCAAGCAGGGGAAGGTCAGAGAGAGAATCCCAAGCAGGCTCCACACCGTCAACGCAGACCCTGATGCAGGGCTTGAACCCACAAACGGTGAGATCATGACCTGAACCGAAGTCGGACGCTTAACCGACTGAGCTACCCAGGCGCCCTGGAACAATTTGGCTTTTTGACTGTGGTGGCGGTTATACGAATCTATACATGTGATAAGAAACGTCATGGGATTATACACAAAGACAGACGAAAAAGGAGTGCACATAAGAAAGGAGGAAATGGAGTGAGTCTAGTTCGTCCCATGGTGCTGATCACGTTCCTGGTTTCCAGAGTACATTGCAGTTACCAAAGTTGCCACCACCGGGGGGGGTGGGGGGTGGGGGGAAGCAAAGTGATGGGCACACAAGACCTCTCTGTACTATTTGTGTAACTTCTTGTGAGTCATCATTCTTTGAAACGAAAAAGTTTATGAGAAGAAGAAAAAGCCCACCTGGCCTTATCATCCACCTGCCTATTTACTCAGGGCGCAACCCAGTGGCCTGTGGGGGATGGAGTCCATGAAGGGAAGTCTTTCAACTCTTTGAATAAATCAACCCCTCCTCGGAGGCTGGCGACAGCAAAAGAATATCCCCTCTCGGAAGGTGCAGGGGACGGGACCTCCCAGCCCTGATTCTACCGGATTCTGTCAATGGGTCCCCTCCTGTACCGGCCTGAAGGGGGCGCTCTTCTTCTGATGCTCTGGCCCCCAGATGGAGCCTTCCCGTAGCACTGCTGGGACTCAGGCTCAAGTCATGAAAAAACACTGCTCTGGAGCTCTGGGAAACAAAAGGGTCACAGTCCCTTGTGCCATCCTGCCCGCCTGGTATTCTGGCTGCACATGGAGGGACCTCAGGACACTTCTGCCTCTGGCTGCCCCTGGGCCTGCTGCTGAGGCTCTCTTACCCCAGGACCCAGGACTATTCTCAGGCCTGAGGAATGAAGAAGATAGCGAGGCCCCCCAAATGTTCCTGTACCAGCTTCTGGGCCATGTACATTGCACCCATCTCACTTTATAATCATAAGAAGTCTCCGAGGTGAGCATGAATGTCCTAACCTTACAGATAAGCACACTGAAGTGAACCGCTGGCCTCAGATCACTTGATAGGAAGTGACAGAGCTGGGATTTGAACTCTGGCTGTCTGCTTTTTCATGTATTGCCTCATCAACAAGTATTTATTGAATACCTGTCATGTCCCAGGCACTCTGCTGGGGCTAGGCTTACAAAGGTGAGCATACAAAGATGATACTGAGGTTTATAGGACCACAGAGGGCAGACAGCAATAAATAATCATGGTATGTATCATAAAATGACAAGCTGAGATAAGAGAAACACGTGGGTCTCGGCGTATAACAAAGAAAACTGGCCTAGCTGGGTATTAGGAGGAGATGCCTAAGGAAAGGTTACCTGAGCAGAATGCAAAAAGATGACGAAGGCAAAGGGGAAAAGAGAACTGAAGAGAGGGTATAGCACATGCAAAGGCCCTGGGGCAGGGAAGATCATGAAACCTTTGGGAAAGGTGTAGTTGTAGTGCAGAAACCAGGAAAGCAAGTAAGGCACAGGCCCAGCAAGTTTTTTACTGAGTGTTTACTCCGGCCAGACTCTGTTCTCAGAACCTCAAAAGTAGTATCTCACGTAATCTTCACAATTACCCTAGGAGATTGGTACTGCTATCAGCATCCCCATTTTCCAGATGAGAAGACACAGAGGGATGAGTCAATTACTCAGAAGCATCTAGCAGGGGTATTGTGGAGCTTAGGTTTGAATCCAGACAAATCCAGAGCCCGTGCTCTGAACCATTGAGCTATATACTGCCCCACGAGGAGAAGCTAAGGAGCCCGCAGGGGACAAACCAGGCAGAGCCCTGGAGGCCACGTTAAAGTTTGTGGTCTTTTCCTAAAATGAGCAGAAACGTTTTTAAGCAGGATGATGATATCATCAGGTTAATCAGGTTGTTATTTTTTTAAGTTTATTTATTTATTTTGAGAGAGAGCAAGCAGGGAAGGGGCAGAGAGAGAGAGAGGGAGAGTGAGTATCCCAAGCAGGCTCCGCACTTTCGGTGCAGAGGCCCCACGCAGGGCTCGATCCCATGAATCATGAGATCATGACCTGAGCCGCGGTCAAGAGCGGGCGCTTAACCAACTGAGCCATCCAGGCGCCCCTATTAGGTTTGTAATTTTAATTTTTTTTTTGACGTTTATTTATTTTTCAGACAGAGAGAGACAGAGCATGAACAGGGGAGGGGCAGAGAAAGAGGGAGACACAGAATCGGAAGCAGGCTCCAGGCTCCGAGCCATCAGCCCAGAGCCCAACGCGGGGCTCGAACTCACGGACTGCGAGATCGTGACCTGAGTTGAAGTCGGACGCTTAAGCAACTGAGTCACCCAGGCGCCCCTAATTTTAATTTTTTTTAATGTTCACTTATATTTGAGAGAGAGAGACGCACAGTGTGAGCAGGGGAGGGGCAGAGAGAGAGGGAGACACAGAATCTGAAGCGGGCTCCAGGCTCCGAGCTGTCAGCACAGAGCCCAACACGGGGCTCGAACCCATGAACCTTGAGATCATGACCTGAGCTGAAGTCGGACGCTTAACTGACTGAGCCACCCAGGCGCCCCTCAGGTTTGTCATTTTAAATGAGCGTGGGTGGGGTGGGGGAAAGAGGATGTGGGAAGGGGGGGCGTTGCTGGGAGGCTACTGCAGTGGTCCAGGCAGGAGATGTGAGCCCCTGAGACTAAGTGGGACTCTCGTTGGAGAGAAGTGGGTGGATGTGAGAGGTAGAACTGACAAAACGGGGACATAGATCAGGTGTGGAGGGTGGAGAGAGGGGGAGAAAGAGCGAGAAGGCCATACCCCCAGGTTTCTGACTTGCCCAGCTTGGAGGGTCATGCAGCCATTTCACTGGGCGAGGGCTGGGTTTGGGGAAGGTCATGAATCTAGTCTGAGGACGGGCGCAGGCAGATGTCAGGTTGTCAGGGAGACACAGGGGTCTGGAGCTTCTGGGAGCAGTCAGGCCTGGGGCTATGGATGAGCGAGGCCCCGATGCCGTGGGTGTGGGTCGCGTCACTCAGGGAGCGAGTACAGAGGGAGAGGAGGCGCTGGGTCCGAGGACACTGACCTTTCCAGCTGGGCGAAAGGGAATGAGATGCTGTGGCCGGAGTGGGCAGGCCCAGGGGGAGGTGGCGGTGTGCAAGCCAAGAGCAAGAGAATGTTTCCAAGGAGGGGGTGGTCAGCAGAGATCGGTGCTCCCAAGGGAACGACTGATACGAGGACCCCCCAGCGTCCAGCAGTTATCGAGGTGGGATCGTTGGGAAGTTTAGGGGGGAAATTCGGGAGTCTGATGGTGTGTGGGGGTCAAAGCATGAACAAAGTCAGCAAATGGAGGGAGGAAAGAGCTGGCTGGATGTTGCAGTGGGTGTCCCGGGTGCCTAGTTCCCCAGGGGGTGGCGGGGTTGACTGCTGACAGGTCCCGTCTGAGCCGCTCTCTAGGACATGCCTTGGGCTGAAGAGTCTCTTGGCCTAAATTCATGGGCCTTCCCCCATCCCCCCTCCCAAGACGGGCCTCATCCAGCGACTGGATGATGAGGTGGTTAATAAAGGTCTGGCCCCCTTGCCACAACGTGGGACAACACTGAGGCTGTCCCAGCTCCAGAGCTGCCCGCGGGGTCGGCGGAGGCTGGGAGGGGCCTGTATCCCAGCTCAGTTTCCCCTCAGCCTGATCCTGCGGCCTTCATCCCCCACCCCCACCAGGTGTGGCTCCCGAGACCGCTCCCCAGTGAGCTTCCTTCTTTCCATTTCCTGGGGAGACCCACCTGAGACAGCAGTTCAATGAGGAGGAGAGAGAGTTGGCCAGTGATAGTGGCTACCTTCTGGAAAAGGGAGGAGATTAGCTGAGCCCTGGAGTGACGTCTGCTCTGAGGTACCTGGGGGCCAGGAGGCGAGGGAGGGAGGATGCGGTGAGCCAGCTGTAAGTTTTGCTGGTGGGATGTTGAGGGTTTCCATCATTTCTGTGAAGTAGAGGTGAGGCCATCTGGAGAGGGAGAGAGAGCGAGAGCGAGAGAGCCAGAGGGAGAGCGAGAGTGAGAGGAGGCGGGGAGGGCCAGAGGTTTGAGGAGAAAGAGTCTGTGGGGCAGTGGTTGCGGAAGGTGGGAGAGAACAGAAACCCTCACACGTTGCTGGGGAGAGTGTAAAATGATTCAGCCACCGTAGAAAACCGTAGTTTTGGTTCCTCCAAAAGTGAAACGTAGAGTGACCATCTGACCCAGCAAGTCCACGCCTGGGTGGGTACCCCAGGGAATTAAGACATCCGTGGTTGGTCTGAATGATTGTGTTCACCGCCCCCACCCCCCACCCCTGCAATTCGTAGGCCAAAGCCCTAACTCCCAATGTGGTGATACTTGGAGGTAGGGCCCAGGAGGACAGGGGGCCCCCGCGATGGGATCCGTGTCCCTGTAAGATAAGGAAGAGGTGATCTCTCTCTCTCTTTCTCTGCCCCATGAGCACACGGCAAGAAGGCAGCTGTCTTGCAAGCCAGGAAGGCAGCCTGATCGGAGACTTCCAGCCACAGAGCTGTGAGAAACAGTTTCTGTTGTCCGGGCCACCCAATCTGTGGCATTTTGTTACGGCAGCCCACGCTGAGACGGCGTGTCCACATAAAACCTTGGACACGAGGGCTCACAGCAGCATCATCCACAATAGCCCCGAAGTGGAAACCACCCAAATGTTCACCGATTAGTGAACGCATAAAGAAATGTAGGGGCGCCCGGGGCGGCGCAGTCGGTTAAGCGCCAGACTTCGGCTCAGGTCATGATCTCACCGTTCCAGTTCAAGCCCCAAATCAGGCTCTCAGCTGTCAGCGCAGAGCCTGCCTCGGAGCCTCTGTTGGCCTCTCTCTCTGCCCTTCCCCCGCTCGCATGCTCTCTAGCTCTCTCTCTCAAAAATAAATAAAATATTAAAAAAAAAAAAAAAAAAGGAATGTCCATCCAATGGTATTTATGTGGCCGTGAGGGGACGGGTAAAGACATGCTGGCCAGCAGCCTAGTGGGGAAGCACAAATGCAAATGCCCGGAGCCCATGTGCTGAGAGCTGGGGGGACGGGGGAGCTGAGAGGAGGAGGAGGAAGAGGCAGGTGAAGGGGAGGAAGGCAGGGCAATTGGCTGGGTCACCCGGATGAGAGACTGAGGGGGAGGGGGACAGGAGGCAGTCAGGAGGTAGAAGACAAGGGCCAGCGGGGAGGGGAAGGGGACTGGTAAGTGGAGGGCGAGGCCCAGAAGCAGGGAGAAGGGCTGCTTTCAGAGTTTTGCTGCAGGCAGGTGGCTCTCAGGGTGTCTGGGAGCCATCCGCGCAGGCGGCCGTTTGCACTTGGAACTCAGGGGAGAGGGGTCCAGGCTGGTGAGAGATTTTTGGGTGACCCACGTGCGGGCCTGGTGACTGAGTCCCCAGAAAGGAATGGATGAGGGCCCTTAGGGAGGGTGGAGGGGAGAGAGCAATGGGCTGACGGCACCCCCCCTCCAAGGGGGCATCGCTGTCTCCAGAGCGGGCAGAGACCCACGAGGCGGCAGGCGGAGGAGCGGCGTGCTTCGTGGGGGGACAATAAGCACTTCACGTGTCCACTTGCATGAGGACTGGGCATTGTCCACTGGGCTTGGCAACCAGGCGGGCACTGGTTTTTTCTGGGGCAGCTTCGGGGGCAGATGCCCGGCTATAGCAGGATCTGGAGCATCTGCTCAGTGGGGGCAGGCTGGGGAGAGAGCCCTCAGTGACAGCCCTTATCAGCGGTGCTACTGTCCCTTATTTTTAGGTCTGTCTCCCAACCAGCTGGTGCTTCAAGAGGGCAGCTACTATTTTTATGTATCTTTCTTTGTGTCTCCAGACACAATCCGATTCATTCCAAATATATTCAGGGAGCACCTGCCGTGCTCCCGTGCCCTGTGCGGGGTGTTGAGGATTTATGGCGGAGCCCACACTTGAAGCTCCGGGCAAGGCTCTGTCACCAAGCTGCCATGTGACCTCAGGTGAGTTAGGACATCGTCTCTCTAGGAGGTTCCTCATTGACAGTGGGTGATTTCTGAAGCTCCTCCCGGTGACTGATTCTGGAAATTCTCTGCCTGCTGCTACCTTGTCTGCTCACCAAGGCGTCGACAGGGTCAGGAGCCTGGGGTGGGGTGAGGATGGTCAGGGGAGCGGATGCTTCCCAAGACCTCCCTGCCCAAGGGTCCTCCTGCCACAGCCCCTCCCCCCCCCCGCCCCTGCCCCGTTCACAGGCACACCCTGTCCCCTGCCTGCCTTTCCTGCGTCACCTCTCACACATGCTCACTGGTTGTATGGGCTCTAGTCACAATGGTCTTTTCAGATTTTTTAAAAGTTTATTTGGGGGGGCAGAGAGAAAGGGAGAGAGAGAGAATCCCAAGTAGGATCCGTGCTGTCAGCACAGAGCCTGACGTGGGGCTCAAACCCACCAACCGGGAGATTCTGACCTGAGCTGAAGTCAAGACGCTTAACTGATTGAGCCACCCAGGCACCCCGTCTTTTCAGATTTTGTTCTCTCCACAAGCCTTCTTGCCTCAGAGCCTTTGCACATGCTGTTCCTCTGGCTGGACACCCTTCCCTCAAGTCCTCATCTTGTTGACGTCTCTTGATTCTTTAGTGCTTAGCTCAAATGGGGCTTCTGCAGAAGCATCTCAGGCTCCTGAGGGAAAGCCACTCCCGAGTGACACGCCTTTAGGGCACCCTGCGTTTTTTCTTAGCTTTTGTACACAATAATGTAACCACGTAATCAGTTGTTTAACCTCTGTTTAGTTCTGTCCTTAGGCCTGGGTGAGAGGAATCCTTGCCCTGCTGTGGATCTTCCTCTTTAGAAGGTTCTACTCTTAACCCCCTTTCTCTCTCCCCACAGGATGAGGAATCTGTGAGACCCCTTGGAGCCCAGGCCCTTCCCTTTGGACCCTGCTCCCGATATGCAAGACCCCAGAATTCCCTGCCCAAGTGGCCCCAGGCCCATTCCCTTAAGGGTGGACCATGCGGGTGGCCACAGGACAGCAGGAGCCAGCTCTTCTCGTGCCAACACACCCGGGCACAGAACTCAGAAGAGTCACAGAAGTTTACATTGGAACCTGGTCATTAGGTCATTATGAACGTGTATTTACCAAAGTAGGAGAATAGAACATATTTTTATTTAACAGTTATATCTTGATTTGTAACTTTACAATATTTCGATGCATTGGGGGGGGCCTCCGTTTGTACTTTTGTCCCGGCCCTGCTGGCATGTGAGGTGGGCTTGGGTCGGCCACCGGGCCAGGTGCTCCACCAGAGCGGTGGCGTGGATGGCACCCCCCGCCCCAGCACACAGTGCCCGGCGTGGAGGAGCAGACAATAAATATTGGCTGTGAGAAACTGAGACGATCCGGGTGAAATGCTTGGCGTGGCGCAAATGTCAATAAATATCAGTTCCTATTGTTTGTCGAAGAAATGAACGGTAGCTGGGGAGGGGGGTGGAGGGTGGGGCGAGACCCACAAACTGAGGTGGTTTGTGTATGAGGAGGGAGAGGGCATTGCTGCCCCTGGGGCTCACGCTCCCTTTCCAGAGGCTGTACCCCCCTTCCCCCAACCCTGCAGGCCTCTCCCAGCTCTTTATGACCAGGTGGGCGCCAGGCAGGCGTGCCGAGCGGCCAGGGCGCTGAGAGGGGCTGGGGACCCCTTGCCAGTGCTAATTCCCCCTCCCCCAGCTGGGGCGGGTTTCCCCTCTGCCCTGAGGGTCTCCCAAGGCCCAGACAGAACCTACCTTCATTTCTTTTGCTTTCCCCGTAAGCCCACGATGGGGTTTGGAGGAGAGGGATAGCTTGGAGGAAAGGGCCTCCTGGGAGGCTGTGCTGTGCTGCGAGAGGAGCCTGAGCTGGGCAGTCCGACCCATCACCCCCACGGGACCCTGAACAAGTCACTTTGCCTCTGCCTCGGTTTCTTCATTTGTACAACGGGACTGACTGTGTGTGGAAACGGTGCATGGCAGGTGGCCAGCGCGGGGTATGCGCTTAGTGAATATGGAGAACCCTTGCTCAGAACATGAGTGGATCAGGGAGGGCAGAGGCCTGGATCAGGGAAGCAGATGAAAATGGCCCACAGTCAGCCACTGAGAGTCAGGCAGGAGCTGCGCCTGAGGCAAGGCAGGGCAGTGGGGAAGGAAGGAAGGTGTATGTTGCTGCTTCATGACCCACACAGGGCCGGGGCCCCACAGGGAGGGCGTCCTTGAAGGCCTGACCAGGTGCAGGCCTGAAAAAGCTGAGAAGCCCCTCACCCCAAGTCCTCCCCCGGGGCATGGCCCATCTGGGAAATCAAACTCACCCCCACAATTCTCTGTCTCTGTCTCTGTCTCTCTCTCTCTCACACACACACACACACACACACACACACACACACACACAGTAGGTGTCTATGTAATAAAGAATCGAACCCAAAGAAGCCCCAAACAAGACAGGCCAGGGCGGTGGGGGGCGGGGGGGGGGGTGGTGGGGGTGCAGGGGGAATCACATTTTGCAAACTGCCCACCAGGGGTCACCATACTGCACCCAGCGGTGCAGATTTCACATCCGCCTGCGGACCGATGGGAGGCGGCGGGTCTCACAGATAAGAGTTTGGCCAAGCGGCCTCCAACCGTCCAGCTTCTATGGTGGGACCACTGTCGCGGTCCCCAGTCCCACGTCCGCAGCGCCAGCGTCGGGGGTGAGGGTGGGGTCGGCTGTCAGTGCGGCCGGAAGATGTCTGAACACCGCTGCAGGATGAGCTCCACCACCTGACTCTGGAACACCATGGTCATGGGCATGCTGGTTTCCTCAGTCTCGGGCCGCAGCAGCGTAGGCCCGAACACTATGGCCACGCTCTGCACGGACATGCGGTTCTGATCGCCGTGCTCGATCACCCTGCAGGGGGGCGGGGGGTGGGGTGGGGAGGGAGGCCATCAGGGCCCAGAGCTGGAGGGGGGGGCGTGGGGGGGGCGTCCGCCAGCACCTGCCTCCCCATTCCCGCGCGGCTGGCCGGCTCACCTGCACAGGTGCTGGAAGAGCAGCCGCAGCGTGTCGTGGTTGGGGGCGGGCAGCGAGCGCACCAGGTCCCGCACACGGCGGCCGCGCTGGGCCTGGTCCGGCAGCTCTAGGGAAGGGAGGGTCGGCTCGGCCAGGGGAACGGAGGGGCTGAGTCCCAGTGGGGAGAGTGGGGGCGGGGTCCAGCCAAGGGGGTGTCCGAGGCAGGCCGGCCCCACCCCCCCGCCCCCCCCCCCCCCCACCTCCCCTAGCGCTCACTGATGGCCTCGATGAACTGGCGGAAGTGCGAGAAGGGAAAGAGGGGCTCCGGCAGCTCTCGAAAGAAGAGCTTCAGGGCGCCGGTGATCACGTGGACGTCCTCCCAGCGCCCATCCTCCAGGTCCAGGCGCTCATCTGCCACACGGCGATGGGGGAAGGAAGGTTGGGGGCGGGGAGAGGAAGAGGCGGTTAGCACCCCTTTGCGCCTTCAGGCCCTGGGGTCGGGGACGGAGGACGGGCCTCACCGTGGTCCACCTTATAGCGCAGCTTCTGGATGGTGGCCAGATTTCCACTGATGCGGTACAGGCCGTCGATGTCCAGCCCTGGGGCAGACGGAGGCGCTGACCTCGGGTTTGGTGGGATGGGTCTAAAGCTCCCGCTATGGCTCCTACCCAGGGGCTCCCGTTCTCCCTCCGCCGCCCTGCGCCCGCCCAGGGTTCTCCGCCAAGCGGCCCCGGAGGGAGGCCTCAGGGCGCCGCGCGTACCCCGGGCCTCGACGGTGCGGATGCACTGCTGTACGAAGCGCGGCACCGAGCTCCTCTCGCGTTCACACAGCGCGGCCAGCGCGCAGCCGAACACCTGGTCTGGGGGAGAGGCCCGTCAGCGCTGCCCGGCCCCCCAGCCGCCCGCGCCGCGCTCGCCGGCTCCCTCCCGTACCTTTGATGTAGCCCTTCTCCCGCAGCGACTGCAGCGTGGGTCGCCTCAGCAGGAACTTGCGGAGCTTGTGCCGGACCTTGCTCAGGTCGCTCTCCGCGGTGGCTGCGCCTGGGCACGGGCATGCGGGGGCCGAGTCGCTCGGTGGCGCCGGGACTGGCCGGGCGGGTCGTCCCCTGTTCCACCCCCCAACCCCCGCCCCCAGGAGACGCCCTCCGCCCCCCTCCCCCTCCCCGCGCACCTGCAGTGGGCCGCGCCTCACCCTCCAGCCAGCTTCCCAGGCGCTCCCTGGACCCGAAGTCCGCGTTGCTGCTCTCGCTTTCCTCCTCCGGGGGCAGGTCTGAGGACTGGAATCACGGGGCCTCAGAGTGGCAGAGCCCGGTGCCAGCTGGAGGTCCATCTGGGCTGGGGCGGGGACCCC
This sequence comes from Leopardus geoffroyi, assembly GCF_018350155.1. Classification (NCBI taxonomy): domain Eukaryota; kingdom Metazoa; phylum Chordata; class Mammalia; order Carnivora; family Felidae; genus Leopardus; species Leopardus geoffroyi. The sequence goes on from NC_059330.1 coordinate 43,420,576, forward strand.
GACGCCCCTCCCAGCGGCCCTGGTGACTCCCAGGCAGAGTGCACTGTTCCCTTCTCCAGTTAACCTCCCCTGACCTCCTTCCACCAGGGGAATCTCAGAAACTTCACCTCCCTTGGCTGCTTGGAAGCCCTTCAGCTGCTGGAGACAGTTATCCTGTTCTCTCCCACTCTTTCTTATCCTGGCCCCCCTTTCCCGTATTATCCTAGCTCCTCTGTGCACACTCCACTAGGTTAGCATTCCTCACTATGTGGCTCCTGGTTCTGAACTAGCAGTTCCAGCTGAGGCCTCCGCACTGCCCACAACTGCACCAGCATCACCGCCCTAGATCTGGATTCCTACCTCTAGGAATACAGCCAAATTCTGTACCCCCTGCTGGCTCCTAGGGAAACGAGGGTCAAAAGGCCCCAGGTTGTTCCCAGGTGAATGGCTGTCAGAGGAGGTCTGTCCTAACTCTATGTAATTAATTTTTTGAACCTAAAAAAATAGTCGACTCTTCTTTAACTTTAAAATTTTAATAGCTTAAAATTTTAACTTGTGGTTTTAGCCTGTCGTTCTAGTACAGAGGCTCTTTCTTGGATACTTACTTTTCTTCCAGCCTCCCTTGAAACAGGACATTCCTCTAGGCTGTGTCTCCACCCCTAGGAGAACCCTCCTGCGGGGCCAACCCCTGCAACCCCACAGGCTGGATTTGCCTACTTATGAGAGACTATTTCTTCGGCGGCCCATCTGCAGGGAGGGACATTTATCCTCAGATGCCCGACCCACAGTGGGCCCAGCTGCTCTGTGTAATGGCCGACCCACCAGCCCCAGAGGCCCCCGGGCTCTGCTTACCAGCTCCTGGATGCCCTCACCGATGGCCTTGTGCCAGGTGCTGATAATGGCCTCTGAGTCGTGCTGGATCAGGTACTCTGAGCCATCTCGGCTCCGTAGCTGGAGAGACACAAGTCACTCAGTCATCTCTGGTTCCCTGGGTCTACCCCGGAGCAAGGCCTTGGGGGGGGGGGAGGGGGGGGCGGGGGCGGGGCAGAGAAATGGTGGAGATGATCTGTCCTTGTCCCCAGGAACTGAAGGCATAATAGAGCAAGGGCCTCACCCCCGGGGCCGAGGCATTCCACTTTGGAATGCCTTATGCAGTAAGTGACAGCATATCTGTTACAGATGGGCAGACCAGGGGCCTCTCAAAACAACATCCGTTCATATCTGAAAGTTTCATACGGAAGGAAAGGCTATATTGTACGTATACGTAGCAACAGATTTCACAAAACGTTCATCCTGTTAAATGCACAGGCAAGCTGAGCTGCCCCAAACTAGCTGTTTTTGGAGGACTATTACTGAAGTTTCCTGTGGCTCTGGAGTGACAAGGAAGACTGGCTGTGAAAATTTGCCCGGCCCAACTACCTTGGCCATGATATAGAATCTGGGGCTGTCTCTTGAGAAAAATCCTAGAGGAGCCTGCAGGCCACCCCTGAATGGAGGGAGGATGGCCACCTGCGGCCAAGAAGCAGAAGCAGGGGGCTCCTCCGCTTCCGTTCAAGACTGTCAGCCTTTCCAACAGCTTGAATAACTTCCACAAGTACCATCTGCCTTCCAGTTCTTGCCAGAAAAGACAGCTCAGAAGCATTTATTCAGAAGCTTTCATCAAAAGCCAAGTCAGAGGGATGACATTTATAGAGCACTGGTTGAAGGACGTCCCTTTAGGTCAGGGAAGGGACATGCACAGCAAAGTGACGTTCTCCGGTCTGGCACCCGTGACAGACATTGCTAATTGGTCACAGCACTTGACGCTGCTAAGCCTGGAGAAGGCTCCAGACGGACTGAACAGAGTAGCTCATGAGATCAAACTGGTTTTCCAAGCCTGCTCTGTGGATAACACTGGTTCTAGAACTGCACGAAGCTTGGTGAAGACTACATACTCAAGTGCCTTGCAGAACTGCATTTTCTGAGCTGAATGGTGAGGTTATGCTCATGGCTTTTCTCATGTTACCTGAAGCAGCTAAACTAGAATGGAGCTCCACACTAAAAATTGCTTCGGGAGTTAAAGGTTAGGGGGAGCGCCTGGGTGGCTCAGTTGGTTAAGTGTCTGACTCTTGATCTCTGCTCAGGTCACGATCTCACAGTTTGTGAGTTCGAGCCCCACGTCGGAGCTCTGTGCTGACAGCTCGGAGCCTGTGATTCTCTCTCTCCCTCTCCCTTTCCCTCTGCCTCTTCCCCACTCACACACATGTGCACGCTCTCTCTCTCTCTCTCCAAATAAATAAATTAAATAAAAAAAAAAAAAAAGAGCTGGGGCGCCTGGGTGGCTCAGTCAGTTGCATGCCCAACTTCAGCTCAGGTCATGATCTCGCGGTTCATGATTCGAGCCCTGCATTGGGCTTGCTGCTATCACCCTGTCAGCTCAGGGCCCACTTCAGATCCTCTGTCCGCGCCCCTGCCCCCTGCCTCTCCCCCACTCTCTCTCTTGAAAATTAAATAAAATATTAAAAAAAAAAAGAGCTAAGGGTTAGGAAAGAGCTTTGATTTCCCTCAAAATTGGGGAAAGCCCCCCTCCCTCATCAATAAGAACTATGTAATTTTTTTTTTTTTTTTTTTTTTTTTTTTTTTTTTTTTTTTAGCAACAACCTAGCACCTGTACATCAGCTGCCTCCTGATGCCTCTCCACACTGACCCCTTCCTCTGACTTGTTGTGGCTGGTGCTGGCTTTTCAGTGGATTTTACCAGCTCACCACACGTGTTCTTGTTGTGAGCTGCCTCAGAACTTTTGGGGACGGAGGTGAGGGTAAAGGTAATTTCAAAGCAAGACCACATGTGGGCAGTGGAATGTGTGGTACCATAAGGGTCCTTGCCTGGGCCCCACGTGGCCTCTGTCTTCCTGCTAGGGGAGCCTGGGAAACCGGGGACCCAGCTTATTCACTGAGGACCCAGTTCAGCTGGAAGCTGGTCTCTGATCAGCCAGAGCAGGTTTCCGGCCTGTCTAAGTGAGTAGTGGGGGACAGAGAGTCTCCTGTCTGGGATGAGGGCCGCCTTTCTAGGCATGAGTTTCATTCCGCAGAGACCCCTGCTTCTCAACACCCTCTAGAGCCAGGAACTTGAACCCAGTTCCTGGAGAGGGAACCGCAGAATCCGTGATGCCAGAAACGCTGTGGGCAGATGCCCGGGGTGGGGGCAACTTTGGCTTTGAGCCCTGAGAATTCCAGTCCCACTCTCCCCAGGTCCCCCTTCTTGAGGCTTGCCTAATGAGGGTCTCAAGCCATCAGTAAGCCCCTTCTCCTTCTCCCAACCCCTATCACTCACCTCCAGCACATTCTTCCTGCTAGATTTGTCTTTGGGGGCCCAGGAGAGAGAGGCCCCCCTCAGATCCACTGTGTACTCAGGGGTGGAGAGCTTGGGAGGCTGCCTCTGTGGGAGAGGGGAGAAGGATTGGGGGGAGCACAGTTACCAGGAGCCCTCAGCTCAGACAGGCCTGCCAGGGCTCCTGGCTCCAGGGACAGGATGGGGAAAGCGGGCCCAGGGGTTCCTAGAACCTAGAGATCCTGGACGGGCTGGTCCTTTGCTGCCTGCTCACCCAGGAGGAGAGGAGAAAGGAGCACAGCTCTCATCCCCAGGAGCAGGTGTGCCCAGTCCCCAGTCTGCCTGCCCACCAGGCTGGGGAGGCCACCCTCAAGGACTGCTCCCCATGCCCAGGGTGGCTGGAAGCACTTGTCGTGGGCTGAATCTGCTGTCGTCACCCCCTGCCAAGGCCCAGCTCCGTTGGCACTCATATTCCACTGTCTCAGACCTAGCCTTAGACAAGCCAGATCAGGTAAAGAGCCGCAGGAATCAGAAGCAGATGGGATGGTCCCTGTGCCGGGGCCTGGGCCTTACCAGGCCGCCTGCAGCTGAGGCCTTGGAGTCCTTGAAGAAAGTCAGGATGCCACCCTCCAGCACCGTCCAGGAGGCGCTCCAGTGCTTCTTCCTAGGTGGGGGTAGGGAAGTGGGGGGTGGCCAAGCTTGCACTGGGCCCTGGGCTGAGGCCCCCTTCCACCCACAGGAGCGGGGCACAGAGCTTAAGAACACAGCTCAGCTTGGGGCACCCAACTGTGAGGGCTGGACTCCCAGTTCTAACACGTGGTGGCCAAGGGACCCTGGAGAAGTCACTATCTCTCAGTGCCTCAGTGTGTCCTCACGGGACCTCTTAGAAAGTTGCTATGAAGATTAACAAGAGCCTGGCATATGGAACTGACTCTTCATCTCGGGGCTGTGAGTTCGAGCCCCACATTTGCTGTAGAGATTGCTTATATAAATAAACTTAAAAAAAAATAAATAAAAGCCTCGATATGGGATGTGCTCAGTAAATGTCATCTTAATTAAGGCCCGCCCTGCCCTAGTCTGAACGCAGACAGGCTCTCACCGGAGCCGCTTTCCTTTGTCCACTGTCTTGGTGCGATGCAGCACACCGGCCTTGTCCAGGGTCTTGATCTTAGAAAGACAAGGGGAAAGAGGAGGGGGTTAAGGGGCTGAGCCACAGGGCAGGCAGGGGCTAGTCTCCCCAACAGCCGGCAACTCCTTCCAGGCGGGGCCTGAGTCATCACTGACCCCTTTCTGCTGCTGCTGCTGGTGGGGTGCCTGCTCCCACCCCAGCAGGAGAGATTTCCTCCCGGCTCCCAACCTCACCCAAACCTGGGCCCAGGATGACCCAGATCCAGGTTCATTCAGCTCAGGCTAGTGCTGGGGCCTATGGAGGTGACATGCCCGTCCCCGCCCCAGGCCCCTCGACCTCCAGGAAGCCCCGATTTCTTCTGCTAGGGCCTACATGCTCTTTCCTTTACCTTCTCCTCAGGGGGGCTGTCCTGGGCTGGGGTCTCACTGTTCTGGCTGGATTTGCAGATGCTTCGAGGGGCAGGGACAGGAACCTGGGGAGAAAGACAGTGTCAGGTATAATGCCCTCCCTTCTCCCCAGGACTCTCGCTTTCCCAGTTAGTTACCTGGGGCAGCTCCCACTGAACCGAGTCCTCATCTGGGTTGTAGAAGTAGGGCTTCCCGCGTTCGTCCTCCAGCCTCATCCACTGTGGGGAGAGGGATGGTCAGGGCTCCAAGCCCGGCTCATGGGAGGGGAGGAAAAGTTTCCCAGTATAGCCCCCAGGAGTCCGGAGGGTCAGGTGCAGAAGACGGGGCGGGGTGGGGGGGTCTTGGAGCTTGCTCAGGAGCTGCAGTTCATGGTGTTAAGGGGAGCTCCTGGTGAGGAAGAGCTGAAGAAGTGACCCAGGGGCTGTCTGCGCCCATCTGCCCGCTGCCCCTACCTGCTCCTGGGTGAAGTGGTTGGTGTAGAGCGTCTGCCCCTCGGGGCTCACGTGGCAAGACCAGCCGGGGGGCGTGGCCAAGGGAGAGGCGGACCGTGGCTCACTGAAAGAGCCCACGGGGGAATAGTCCTCCTCGGGGTAACTGGTCAGCGACTCGGGGTAGTCCGTCTCAGGGGTAGGGGGCTGCAGGGTACAGAAAACGGAGTCAGAGGGTCTCAGAGCCAGTACAGACGCCAGGCCACGTCCCCTCACCAGCGGTCTGGGGGCTGCGGGGAGCAGGAGGTGGGGTCTGAGACCCTCAGAGCTGCTCCGCCTTGGCCCCGCCCCCTCCCTTATCCAGGGGTCCCTTAAAGCCACCCGCCCACCCCGGCCAGGCCCCGCCCCCTCCCTCATTCTCAGGGGTCGTGGGCAGCAAGGGGCGGGGGGCAGAGGCCCAAAGAGACCCCGCCCACCCCGGCCAGGCCCCGCCCCCTCCCTCGTTCTTGGGGGCTGTGGGCAGCAAGAGGCGGGGGCAGAGGCCCAAAGAGACCCCGCCCACCCGGGCCAGGCTCCGCCCCCTCACCCTCTGGTCCCTGGGGCTGAGCGGACTCAGTCCCGGCTGCATCTCCAGGTCGTCCTCGGGCTCGTCGTCGGGCTCGTCTTCCCAGACGGCCTCGCCCGTCAGCGGGTTGTAGAAGAACACCCTGCGGCTCTCCTCATCCCAGTACTGGCCCCAGTCTGTCTCGAGGCTCTCGCGGCTGCCCACCGAGGTCGGGGAGGTGGCCGGGCTGGAGGCGCCCTCAGCAGCCTCGAAGGGCGACTCCCAGGTGGTCACGCCCGTGTCCGGGTTGTAGTAGTAGGGGCGCCCGGTGCCCGCGTCCGTGTGCGTCTCCCACGCCTGGGGGCGGGGCACCGCGGTGGCGCCGGGCGAAGTGGCCGGAGGCTGCCGCTCTACGTTCGCGTACACGGGCTCCGAGGGGTCGTCCACCTGTGGGAGGAGGGAGGGGACGTGACCTTCAGGGCATCTCCGGAGTCAGACAGTCCCGATTCGGCCACTTGCCATCTGGTTGACCTTTGGCAAGTCAGAGCACACCCCCTCCCCACCCCGCCGCGTCTGTTCCGCCGGCTGCCGGTCCGGAAATTGTAGTGAAGAGAGAATGAGGAAATATTCTTTTTTTTTTTTTTTAATGTTTTTATTTATTTTTGAAGGAGAGAGAGCATGAGCGGGGGAGGAACAGAGAGAGGGGGAGACACAGAATCCGAAGCAGGCTCCGAGCTGTCAGCACGGAGTCCGACGCGGGGCTCGAACTCACTAATCTGAGATCATGACCTGAGCGAAGTCAGACGCTTAACCGACTGAGCCACCCAGGCGCCCCAAGAATGAGGAAATATTCTTGAAAGTGCATTGTAAAATATGCATTGTAAAGTATGAGGTGTCCCAAAGGCCTAGGGCAGTTACATTATTTATTAACAATAATAAAATATCAATAACTGAGTTCTCCCGGGTGTGCGCTCAGTGTGCACTAGACCCGGGCGGGGAGGGGAGCGCGAATCAACCGGTTGGGCATGAATAGAGACATGGCCTCAGACCCATTCCTCTTCCTCTCCCATTCAGGTCACACAGGGGCAGGGCCCTGCTGCATTCTACAGCCCCCACCCCTTCTTCCTTCCTGGCCCAGAAAGATCCGGGACTGGAATCAGTACTGCCTCTGGATCTGAGACTGGAACTTCCTGAATGTGGGTTTTGCAGTCCTCGGAACCAATTGCAGAGAAGGGAAAGAGAGGGGAGAGCCAGATGGGAGGGAGGAAGGAGGAGCAAAGAAAGGTGAGGCCCTCTTCCCCCTCCAAAGAAAAGTGAGGTGGGCTGGAAGCTCCCTTCACACAGAATGTAAGTCAGGGCATGCTTAACACCCTTACCGCTCTCTGCCACCTGCGGGGCAAAGTCTGTCCCACCTGCCTACCTCCCGTCTTATTTCCTGCCATTCCTGGCCCTTTGCCTTGAACTTTACGCTCCAGTAGCCCTAGCATGCAGTTGCTGGAGGTCCCACCCTCTCTCCTGTGTCTTTTATCACAGCTTGCCTAGGCCCATCCCTGCCCCTTTCTCACCTGGTGGACTCAGGACTCAGCTCAGGTGTCAGGTTCAAGGCCCTTCCTGAGCTTCCTCTCGTGTGCCCACCACAGCCTAGCACCCTCAGCCCACCGGAGAGATAGATAGCCACATTATCAAACCCCAGGCCGCAGAGTAGCACAAGATTAATACTGTTTTCTAAGAACATATAATGCTATGAGGGAAATGCAGATTTCGACACGGTAAACAGCAGATAGTTCTAGTTATGTATTTTCAGAAACCCTCCAAAATGCTAACAGAGGTTATCTCTGGGCAGTGTAATTATAGGGATTGGGTTTGTTTTTATTTGTTTCTTTAAACTTTTTTCTTCTTTAAGCTTTTCTCAAAATTTTATATAATAACCACCACCACCCCCCCCCTCCGCTCCTTTTCTAATCACAGAAGTTCCTCTGTTGCTGTGATGCCTTCACTGAACTGTAAACTCCCCAAGAGGGGAAGCAAGTCCTGTCAAGGCGGCCTCTCCCCAGGCCTTAGGTAGGTGCCTAAAAATCCATTCATTTGTCCCACGAAGGTTCACCTGTTCCGTGCAGGCCCTGTCCTAGGCACTGGGAATGCAGCAGTGAACAAATGGACCCAAATCCCTATTGAGCAGCTCGGGTAAATGGCCGGGGAGTGGGGAGGGAGCCGAGCAGGGTTCTGAGTGAAATGCACAGCACGTCAGGGATGATTACTGCTAACGAGGAGATAGTGTTGCCGTCTGAGAGCACCCGGTGGCAGGTCCCAGGCTCGGAGGGAGGAGGAAGAGTTGGATACATCAGTTCCTCACTCCTCTCCCTCACCCCAGAAGCCCTTGTGTGGCTGAGACAGGACCCTCCACCCCACTTCTCCTTTCGCTGTGCCCACTGCAGCCCTCCTGGGCAACCTGGATTCCACCCACACGCGCCCACTGACCCTCCCCCCACACACAAAAGGCATCTTCCTATCACTGTACTTTCACTCCAGTCGGTTCCCCAGCCTAGAACATTCTCTGCCTACCCAAATCCTGCTCCTCTGCTGGTCCCCAGCTCCAAACATCCTGGAGAGCCGGGCTCCATTTACGGCCTGGTGGCGTTCTACTCTGCTGGCCAGTTCATCGTCCACCCGTCTGCCTACCTCCTCTGACCCCAAAAGGCAGGAGGTTTTTGAGAGCAGGACCCAGGATGATGTAACCCTCCTCAGTCACCCTCTAGCAGGCAGCCCGCTGCCCTGAAGCACACAGCCGATCCACCAAGGATACTTACTGCTAGAGTACCCGGGTCAATTCCATGCTACATTTCACAGCAGACAACAAACACACATATCCGACACTACAGGAGAGACGGGAGTTAGCTTTGAGCAGGGACTTTCTGGGAATGAGGGTTCGGCACAGGAGCCAGGAGACTCCTTGGGAGGACTAGACGCACCTCCTACCCACCCCAGCTGGATCCACTGAGGCTGGAGGGTCATATGGGGGGTGGGTGAGCTAAGGAAGGAGCCAGGCTCTTTGGACTGGGGATTTCCACTGGCAGGCTGCTAGACTTGGCTGTGTGTCCTCGGGGAGTCCCAGGCTGGTCAGGTTGATGGGGATCTTGCACAAGGAACAGCCCTAGCAGGTAGAGGAGATACAGGGGTAGATGTGTAGGCCCCCAGCACGATAGGGCTGTCACAAGGAAGGGAAGATACAGAATCACCTTGTGGGGCTCCGGACCGCAAATCAGAGGCCTAGTGGGAGCAGAGGGCAGGGTTCCTTGGAAGGAAGCACATTCTAAGGATTGGGGCTGCTTCAGGGGGTAGTAAGGGGCCTTCACTGGAGGTGAGCAGTTAGGGGTACTGCAGCCCTGAGGCCCCTTCAAACTCTAGAACTCTCTGCAGAACCCTCACAGTGCTAAGATAGAGGCGTTTTCCTCTCCTGGCAGAGCCACAGCCAGGATCAGACTGGAAGCCAGGTGGGGCCAGTCCCTCCGTGCCCTCTGGCCTTCAAGGGGAGGCTCGCCCAGGTTAGAGCAGGGCCCGGCACCCCCCTGCCCACAGCTCCTGGAGGCCCAGACGACACCCCGTCGCAGCCCATCAACAGACCCTGACTAGGGCACCAACAGCTCTTGAGGCCCAGACCCCAATCATGACAGAGACACGTACGTTTTCCAAGTAGGAAAGGGGAAGTGATCTCCCACCTCAGGCCCAAGGACAGAGCTAAGAGGCGCCCTGGCTCTCACCACACCCAGCTGCCTGGCCCCCCAGCACCCCGTTTCCAGTTCCCTCCCCTCCCCGCAAACAGGTGGCAGGCCTGCCCCTCTTCCCCTCTTCCACCCCGATCACCGATCACCGGGTCTCAGCGCCCCTCCACAGCCCCTCTCAGACCGGCAAGGCCTTGGAAGAGGAAAGAGGCAAGAAGGGAGGAGTCCCCCCAAATCTGGGAGATGTCCTGCCCCCAAACCCAGCTCATCCAGCTCCTAACAGGCCAGACGCCCTCAGCCCTCCCCATCAGAGGCCAAGCTTGCCCCCAAACGCCAGGGTCCCCTACCTGTCCCCGCAGGGCCCGACTCTGCCTCCTGGTCAGCTTGGCAATCATGTCCACCATCCTGTCCCCACTGAGCTGCTGGGACAGAGCCCTGGGAAGGCTTCAGGGGTGGAGCCAAGGGGCACAACCCCAGGGCTGGCACGGGGCAAGGGGGAAACAAGAAGTTGCTTTGAGATGGCGGGAGGCTGAGCCTCCAGCCCATTTCCTGTCAGGGCTGCGGAAGTGCTAGCCTGAGACAGAGACTGCCTGAGAAAGGGTGGGGTGGGGGAAAGGGGGTGGTGTCTCACTCAGGTCTGGGGTATTTTTATGCGTCCAGGGACAAACGGGCCTTCCTGTGCTATGCTCTGATGACTGGCAAGTTCTGAGTCCCAGGCCAGATACAGCCGTGGGGCAGGGTGGCACCGGGACCACAGGTGGGGGAGGGGCAGGCTGTGCACCTGGGAGCAGGCAGAGGGGGCGGTTGGGTGCTGGCGCCTGGGCTGGCATGGACAGGACGCGGAGTGGCCATCAGCTCCCCGCAGGCCCGGGGAGGATGTGATGGGGAAGAGGAAGCTTGTGTGTGTGTCGCGGGGTGAGCGGGGGACGTCTCAAAGAGGAAGGGGTCTGGGCAGATGTGGTATCAGAGCGAGAGCCAGTGTCTGGAGTCTTCCAGCCACACAGGGAATGGGAGGGATGTTGACCACACCACAGTCTACTCGCCTTGACCGTCTCCTCCAGCCTGGGCCACCGAGACGCATGTAGCCTCCCCACAACCTTACACCAACAGCTTCCCCGGGTCTCTCCTCTCTTCACCCTCCCATCGGGTGTCCAAACCGCAGTCTGGCACCATGGGCGCAGCCTGTCCCTGGTGAGAAGCTGCCGACCCCCTCCAGGCCAAGGACCTCCTTGTCTTCCTGACACTCTCAGAGCGGCTCTGACACCCGAGGGTCTCCCCCCTGGCCGCCCAGCTCCCAGATCAGGCTCTGACCCCCATCTTCTATCCCGGATGCCAGACCCCTCATCTTCTGCTCTCCCATTTCAGTAACCCTCCTGCTCCCAGCCCTGGCCCTCTTTTCTCCCCTGCCCATGTCCCCCAGGCCACTCCTTCCCTGCACCTACCGCAGGCTCAGGACAGGGACGTCCAAGTGGAGCTAGGTGTGGTGTAGGCTTGGGGTGTGGGACATTTGGACAGACCACATCCACAGCAAGCCAGGGACCTAGGCCCTACTCTGCCCTCAAAGCTCTAGTATCACTCCCCTACCGTCCCTTGTGGGGCTCAGAAGCCTGGAGCACCAGAGGCAGAGAGGCCTGGAGTCCTCCCACTTGTCACATACATGACCCATCCCACTGACCCCACCCTGAGGGACATGGGCCACACACACACACAGGACAAGTCACCAAGAGGGACGGAGCCAGGCCCAGGAGATGGGAACAGCCTGTGTACATTCCAGAGTGGCCAGAAACTCTGAGCCGGCAGCAGGGAGGAGCTGGGGCAGGAACGGGGAGAGAGGAGGCAGGTGTGGGAACCTGGGCCCTCAGTGCTGCCCTGCTGTAGGGTTAGCAGGCAGGGTCTCCCTGGGGCAGGAACCAAGAGTGACAGCGTGGGAGACTGGGACCATAGAAAAGGCTGCCCACCAGCTGACCTTCCCCGGAAAGAACCCTGGCCGCCATGTCTGGCGTCTCCCAGAGGGCTCTGGCCTCACACCATAGGGACTGAGCAAAACCCACACAGCTCTGGCCTGTTCTTCTCGGTCAGGGAGGTTGGCGCCTCAGGCCTCGGGTATGGGCTTCCCCAGGTGAGATGCGACCACAGCAGCTCCCCAGTGGGGTCCTCCTCCCTCACCCACACCCTCACACCTCACCTGGCCTCCAGAGGCACACAGTGGAGGAGGGGACAGAACAAGCCAGCTTCACCTCGCCCCGTCTCTCCGGCCCTCTGTCCTCGCCCCCGCCTTCTCTGCAAAACCCTCATCAGTGTTGGGGCACAAGCAGGTGCAACCAGAAAATCCTATCCGTTCTCTGGGGCCAGAGGCAAAAGAAATGCCTGCAAACCAGTGACTGGAGCCCGGGGTCTGGCTCAGGTGGCTGCGGAGGGGACAGGATCTCCTTTGCCGACTCCATGCCACCCGGGTGGAGGGAGAGTTGGGAATAAACTGTGATCTTTGCCTTAGTGAGGCGGTGAGCTTAGCCAAGTGCACAGAACTGTCCTGGTGTCCCTCCCCCGAGCACACCCTCTCCAGGACAGAGTCCAGGCCTCACCGTACCCAGCCCTAGCCCTGAGTGACTCACCCAGCCGTGTGCAGTGGGAAAGCTGAGGGTCACCCCGCAGGCTCCTCAAGCCTCAGAATAGTGGGGAACCATGCCTAGAGCTGCCCCCCACCCCCCACCCCAGGGTCTGGTGTAACTGGTTTGGGCTGGGGCCTGGACACGGGCTAAGGCCCACGTGAGGCTCAGTGTAATCTTATTGCTTGCCCTGTAGCCTGACAGTCCAAACACAACAGGCTGAGGTGAGGGTTTTCTCTGGGGTTTGGGCCGGAAGCATCATTTGATTCAAAGGAAAAAAGAGCAGGATTCCAGAGACATGGCTTCTTGTATAGGTTGTGCCCTAGCTTCTCTCTGGGCAGCCCCCTGAAACTCTGGGCCTCTGTTTCTTTACCCATAGAATGGGCTGTCATTCTCCACCTCCCCCCCAGCTCCCCCTTCCCTGCTCACAGGGTTGGGTTCTGTGAAAGGGCCAGGCAGGTCCCCTGAGGTTTCTACACCCAGTGGGGACGTGGGGGAGAAAGCGGGGCTGAACCCCTGCTTTTCTGGCTCTGGGTTTCGACTGAGTGCCCTGAGCTCTGGACTCTGCCCGCAGCCTCTTAGCGACCTCATGGGGCCGTGCGTTTGGCTCGCTCCTCCAGGGCAGGTGGGGCCTGGGGTGGAGCCCCTTTGCCGCTCACACGCCCTGTGCTCTGGGTGAGGCCTCCAGACACCCAGAAGGTCTCCTGCTGCTGGGCCAGGAGGAGTCAGAAACGGTCCGTCGAGGAACTTGCCGGCCAGCAAAAGCTGTCATCGTGAGCCACGGGAGGAAAATGTGCCAGGGCCCCGTCCCCTCAGACGGATCTGCACCTGCACCCACCATTCCTCCTCACTTCCCCAGTGGAGGGACCAGGGTCCCCCGTCCACGCCGACCTCCCCAACCTAGGCCCAGGGACCCCATTGTCTCTCACTTGCTCAGAAGCTGCCTCTCCTCAGATCTCCAACTCCTCCCACCTGACTGCCTTTGGCCCTTTGGCCTTTCAACAAACTCAAGGCCTCTCCATCTTAAAAAGAAACAGCGCGCCCCTGGACCCAGCTCTCCCTGCCTCGTTTCCAGAACCCCCTTCTTGCCCGCGTGTGTGCACCTGCCATCCCGCTGTCCACGCACTCCGACGTCCAGCCCACTGCTCAGGTCTCCTACTACCTCCCCAATGACAAAGGTGGTCCTCCTTGGGCCTGACTCCCCTCCGGGACTTAGTCCTTACAACCCTCTCCCTCCTCGTCTGCCTCCTCAGCCTGGGGCCCAGGCTCCTCTTCCTCCGCCCATTTCCCTGATGCCTGCTCTCACCTTTCCTTCTCACTCTACTGTCCCCGGGGAAGCCCAACCATCTCGGTTAACTTAACAACCCGCAACCCCGCCTCCAGGAGCGCAGACCCAACTGCCCCCCTGGGTGTCCTCGGTATGCCTCAAAAGCCGCACGTCCCAAACCAAGTTCACCTTCTTCCTCCTCCTTCTTCCCATCTTGGCGTCATCTTGATTGCTCAAGCAGAGACCTGGAGTCACTGAGCCGGGTGACCTGACCCGCCTAAGCCTTTCACACCTACCAGTCCCCAGGTAGCACAGGGATTAGAGGAACACCACCTCGAGGAAGCAAACATTCAGATCTAGAGTAGATGTCCTGCAGGGAATTGGTCTGGTCTCTGTGTCAGGGCAGGAAGAGAGGGACGGGACAGTCAAATGGAACGCATGGCCCTTGAGCCAATCCTGGTTCAAACAAACTGGCTGTGGGGCGCCTGGGTGGCCCAGTCGGTTGAGCGTCCGGCTTCGGCTCAGGTCATGATCTCGCAGTCTGTGAGTTCGAGCCCCGCGTCGGGCTCTGTGCTGACAGCTCGGAGCCTGGAGCCTGCTTCGGATTCTGTGTCTCCCTCTCTCTGCCCCTCCCCCACTCATGCTCTGTCTCTCTCTGTCTCAGAAATAAACATTAACAAAAAAATTAAAAAAAAAAAAACTGTCTGTGAGAGATTTGTTTTAGGACAATGAAGGAGCTGTGAGTATGGCCTGGGTCTTAGATGATATGTAAGGAACTAATGTTAATTTTGTCAGATATAACAATGGTAATGGTATTGTGATTGTGGAGAAAAACATTTTTAAGAAATAGATGCTAAATTTTTTAGGGGTGAGATGCGATAAAGTCTGGAATTTATTATTTCTTGGCACACACACACACACAAAAGAACAAACTTGGCAAGGAGCAATCGTCAAATCTAGTAATGGGTATAATTACATTCGTTTTAATATTCTTTTTGCTTCTTTGCCTATTTGAAAATCTTCATAAGAAAAGGGGAAAAGCATCTCCCTCAACCTTTTTTGCTATTGTGCGTTCTCAGTGTTATGACTTTATGAGGTGTTCCCTGTTTCTTACCCAGAAGGACTGGCCCTTCCAACTCTCCCCCTACCCTCGGTCGTAATTTCTCTCCCTTTATGATGCAGCTCCGGTGCCAGGAATTCTGGAAATACGGCAGCTTAAACATGTCCTGCTTCTCCCCTTTCTCCCCCGACTGCTACGCTCTATGAAGGGGCTGTGCCAGTTGGTGGGCAGGGCTGGCTGGCCCGGGAACCCGGGAGACCCCGGGGCAGACCAGGCCCACCATGGGCCCCCAGAGGGAAGGCAAGGTGACCCCCAGGAGCTGACAGGGAGCCAAACAGGTAAGCTAGGCACTCTCTGCCCACAAGGTTGGGGAGACCGGGAAGGCAGGAAGGGAGCAGGGAGAGCTCCTGATGGTGTCTTAGCAGGGGTCTGCCCAGCCCCCAGAGACCATCACTCCTCTGCTCCAAGCTCCAAGGGCTCCACCCCAGCACTGCAAGCAAAGACCCATAAACCCCACTCCTCTGACAAGCCAGAGGCTGGAGAGAGGCAGAGCAAACACAACCCAACCCACCGCCTTAATATAGCGGGTCCGGACGGGACGGGACGTGCTAGAGACCGATCACAAGTCATGGTGGGAAGAGGAACTTGTCAGTCAGAAGTGACAGGACAGCTGGATGGCCACCCAGAAGAAGATAATTAAAGGTGGGTCTACATCTTACTCTGTCCGCTCAAATATACCCCCAGAGGATCCAAGATTTAGATGTAACAAGTGAAACCATTGGGGCGCCTGGGTGGCTCAGTGGGTTAGGATTCGGACTTCGGCTCAGGTCATGATCTCACAGTTTGTGGGTTCAAACCGTGCGACGGGCTCTGTGCGGACATCTCGGAGCCTGGAGCCTGCTTCGGGTTCTGTGGCTCCCTCTCTCTCTGCTCCTCCCCCACTCATGCTGTCTCTCTCTGTCTCTCAAAAATAAAATAAAACATTAAAAAATTATTTTTTTTAAAAGTGAAACCATAAAAATACTCAAACAGGAAAACACGAGCAACATTCTATATTTAAAAAAGACTTTTGTAAAGGCGTCTGGTTGGCTCGGTCGCTTAAGCATCTGACTCTTGGTTTCAGCTCAGGTCATGATCTCACGGTTAGTGGGTTTGAGCCTTGCATCAGGCTCTGTGCTGACAGCGCGGAGCCTGCTTGGGATTCTTTCTCTGCCCCCCACCCCCCGCCCTCCCCCCGCCGGTCCTCTCTCTTTTTTTTTTTTTTTTTTTTTTTAAAAGACCTTTGTAACAGAGACTCCAAATCTAAAAGCCATAAAGCACATGATTTATACATTTGACCACATATATGTACTTTAAGTGGGGCACCTGGGTGGCTCAGTCGGTTGAGCGTCCGACTTTGGCCCAGGTCACGATCTCACGGTTCGTGGGTTCGAGCCCCGCGTCAGGCTCTGTGCTGACAGCTCGGAGCCTGGAGCCTGCTTCGGATTCTGTGCCTCGCTCTCTCTCTCTGCCCCAACCCACTCGCATTCTGTCTCTGTCTCTCTCAAAAATAAATAAACATTAAAAAAATTAAAGAAATAAATAAATGTACTTTAAGTAATTTGTGTGGCCAAAAAACAA
Source organism: Leopardus geoffroyi (assembly GCF_018350155.1). Lineage (NCBI taxonomy): Eukaryota > Metazoa > Chordata > Mammalia > Carnivora > Felidae > Leopardus > Leopardus geoffroyi. The sequence continues at coordinate 43,436,644 of NC_059330.1, forward strand.
CATTAGCAAAGTCAAAAGACAATCTTAGGGAGATTACAACTCAGGTAAGAGATAAAGAGCTGTGTTCCCTAGTGTAGCAAAACCTCCTAGAAACCAATAAGGAAAAGACCAACAACTCAGTAGAAAAAGGAGCACAGGATACGAACAGACGGTTCACAGAGAAAGAAAAACAAACAGTCCTTAAATCTATGTAAAGATGCTCACCCTCACTGCAAAGAGAAATGCAAATTTAAGCTATCTTAAGATCCTACATTTTGCTATCAGACTGGCAGAAAACAAAATTTTGATGCGACTTGGTTGGCAAGGCCGTGGGGAATCAGACCCTCGCATTTGTGCTGGTGGGAATGTATGAGCCCTACGGGCGGGGACAGCAACTTGGCAAAATATAACAACTACCCCCTGTTTACCCTTCGACCCAGCAAACCTACTTCTGGGATTTAGCCTCGATTTACCAGCACGTGTGTGAAAGATTATTTCTTCTAGCGTCGTTCACAGTTGCAAAAGATGGGAAACCATGCAACTGCCTGTCAACAGTATACTGGTTAAATATATTATGATACATCCCTAAGGTGGAAAACCTGCCCCGCTGGAAGGAAGGAGACTGACCCTCTCTGTGCACAATCTCCAAGATACACTGTCAAATCAAAAAGGCAAAAGATAAGCAAGTTACAGGATTGTGTGTATTGCATGCAACCTTTATGTGAGAGAGGCGGAAAATCAAGTAATCAAATGCATATTCTTACAAGTTTGTATTTGTCTGAAGAACCAGTGAAAGAATAGAGAAAGGATTAATGAGCGTGGTGACTTCTGAGCTGATGGTGAACAGGGTATGGAAGCAGGGGTGAGAGAGAGAGAGGGAGAGAGCAGAGGAGGGGCAGAGAGAGGAGAGAGAGAACCCCAAACAGGTTCAGTGCTGTCAGCACAGAGCCCGAGGTGGGGCTCGAACTCACCAACTGTGAGATATGACCTGAGCCGAAATCAAGAGTTGGATGCCTAACAGATTGAGCCACCCAGGCGCCCCTTACTATATACTTTTTAACATTGTTTCGATTTTTAAAAACCATGAAAGTATATTATCGGATTAAAAAAAAAAAAAAAAAAACAAGGCTATCGGCAAGATAGAGGGGCTGGAAAACACAGTGACAACTTAAACAACAACAAAATAGAACTCTTAAGAAGATTCAAGTAAAGCCCAAAAGGAAAAAAAGACTACTTTAAAACTTAAAATATATCCCTGGACTATTCATTGGAGGCGAGGATAGTCACCCTCCAGACTCAAAGTAGTGGCCTGGAAGATAAAGCAGGAGAAATTGCTCGTGGCAAACGTACACAGAGACAGAAATGAAGGAGGCAAAGCTACAAAACCAGAGGTTCCAGTCAAGACAGCTAACTTGCAAATAAAAGAAAAAGTCAAGGAAACGATAATCCTACAACAAATAGATTTCTCTAAGCTGAAAACAGACCCGAGGCTATCTGGAAATGGACAGGGTTCCAGAAGGGAGTGCTGAGAAAAAGAATCCCCACTCTGCACACCCAAGGAGTGTTTGGTTAGGAACCCCAGGGAAGGGGGCCTGGGTGGCTCAGTCTGTTACGAATTCCGCTCAGGTCATGATCTCACGGCTTGTGAGTTCAAGCCCCGCTTCGGGCTCTGTGCTGACAGCTCGCAGCCTGGAGCCCGCTGCTTCGGATTCTGTGTCTCCTCTCTCTGCCCCTCTCCCTAAAATAAACCATCAAGTACTTTGTACCCATTGTCAAACAAAATGTGGAAAGGTTGCATTATCCCATCAAAAGACAGAGTCAGCTTGGGTTTCAAAATACAGTGACAGGATATATATAAAAATCCACTTAAAAACGTGATAGTGTTGAGGGGCACCTGGCTGGCTCAGTCACCAGAGCACGTGACTCTTGATCTCAGGATTGTGAGTTCGAGCCCCACGTTGGGTGTAGAGATTACTTAAAAATAAAACCTTAAAAAAAAAGAAAGGGTGATGTTGAAAATAAAGGGATACCGAGAGATATCACACGGGCAAAAAAGAAAATAGAATACAATAGAAAGAGTGGCCATATTCATAAAAGAAAGGTGGAGTTTCAGGTTGAAAGCACTAAGCGGGATAAAGAGGGGCACCAGGTAACAACACAAAGGGACAATCTGTGATGACAGAACAGTCAAAATCTGGGCGCTCCCAACAGTGTTGTAGTTAAATATAAAAAACAAAGCCTACTAAAAATACAAGAAGAACTTTATAGAGAAAATTTGAGTGGGAGATTTAATAAATCTCTAATGGAACTGGAGTAAAAGAATAAACAGAAAGAAGTAGACAAAGGAAATGCAAGTTTGACTAATATAATCAATCAGCTTGGTTTGATACATAGGGGATCTTATGTCCCTTAAATAAAAAATATACGATTTTTCCAGGTCTATGAAACTCTTAGAAAAGTCATTGACTTGGTCACAAAGAAACCCATAAATAAAATTAAAAGTGGGGATTTTACAAATCCAGTAAAAAAACGAATGCTTTCCCAGTAAAGTATGAAATGGCCCAAATTAGCGAGAACTGGTGGAACACTTGAAAAGACCAAATCACGGTTGATGAGAAAAAAGTCTGCCACTGACAAAGCGCCAGGTGCAGAGGGGTTTCACGGGAGAGGCTGACTTGTGGAAACCTTTACGATTCACCTGCCGTCTCCCTTCCTTGGCCAGGAGGCAATCCTAGAGAAATTTCTCTCTGGCTAGCGAGGTTCTGGGGAGGAGGGCTCCACACAGCATCCACACCACATCGTAACTGTCAGTTGGCTTGCCAAGGTCTCCTCCCAGACAGTAAACTACCTGAGGGCAGGGACCACACCTTGTTTTTCTTTGCCTCTCACTGCCCAGTCCAGCACCTGCCATTTACTGAATCAATGACACGGCGAGTGAAAAGTTACCGTCTCACTGTCAGCGCACCGTGATGCCCTGGGTCTGTAAAACTCTCAGACACAGAGCAAAGCAGAATGGATGGAAAGAAACCAAAATGCTAATAGTCATTAGATTGAAATTCCACTCCCCCCTCCATTAGCCAAATATTTGTAGGGATATTAAACTATTTCTATGGCGGTGGGGGGGATAGTAATTTATAAATTCAGACAATTCCAGGAGCGCTCCAGTTGTGGAGATGAGGCAGGAAGGAGGCTGGGGGGGATCTGGAGGCAGGCCCCCTTCTGGCACCTTTCTTGGTTCTTCCGGCTTCCTCTCTCAGGCCAAACTGGCCCAGCCCCCAGGACAGACAACGGAAGCCTGGACGGAGACCCCTGCCCTGCTCACCTGATGCCTCATGGTGGATCTCCACCCAGGGGAAGGAGAGGAAGCAGGGCGGCACCTACAGGAGTCCAGAGCCTGGACACAAGGGCCCTGCAGGCCTCACTGTGCCTAAGCAGGTGCTCTGGAAATCCCCGCACACCACAGACCTTCCTCAATTTGGCAAGAGCGAGGGACAATCCTTGCAAGAACCCCTATGTCCCTCAGACCCTGTCCTGGCAGCCCTAATTCCCTCAACGCCAACCAACATCAACTGTCCCCTGACACTCTAGTCTGGAACCCCGACCACATTCTGATCAGCTGAGCCCGGGCCTGATGGGCTCTCCCATGCCAGGAACGGGGCACCGAGCAGCCATCGGGGTTGGCATTCATAACCAACCACCTCGTCCTTCCCACTACTGAACACAGCTCCAGGAAGGGTGGAGAAAATAGACGGAGAAAGAGGCCGGCTGCTGGGGCTCAGGAAGGAAGTGGGGAGGCAGGTGGGCCTGTCTCAGGAGACCAGGGGTGCTGAGGGGAACCAGAGACTGAGAGGTGAGGAATGGGGCCCAGGCTCAAGGGAGATCACCCAGGGGCCCCCCACGGGGCCCCGGGGGCTGACACGGGGCCTGCAGGGTGGGAGGTTGCCTTGGGAGCGGTGGGTGGCTGGGGAGGAGTCCTGGTGGCCAGGAATGTGGGGTGAGGATGGGAGGGGGGCTGCCCACGGAGCTGCTCTTTCATGGGTCAGGTCAGAAGCTGGGCAGTGGGGTTCCAGGGTCCGCCTGGGGCTGAAGGTGAGTCATGGGGAGGAAAGGTCAGCCCAGGGATGAAGAAACCAGCTGGGCTGCCTGGGGAGGTGAGAAAGACAGTGGCTGGGAGGAGGAAGGACTCCAGAGACCCTCCCCTTGGCCTCAGCTCCCCTGCTCTTACCAGCACCCCCCTTTCCAGAGGGCCCATGGCTGGTCCCCACCCAAAGGGGACCCAGGTGGGTTTGTCCGAGGCCTCAATCACAGCTGCCCCGGGCTGCCCTCAGAGTCTGTCCCACGGAGTGGGCACCAGGCCTGGGATCCGGAGAGGAGGCAGGGGCGCCTCCGGGCGAGTCACCGGGCAGGTGAGTTTCAGCAGGGGTACAGGAGAAGACCAAGGAGGGGGGAGGTCAGGGAAGAAGGGGAGAGAGTGGGCAACTGCCACGGCCCACCCCCGCCCCCTGTGCAACGATGAAGGGTCACTCACAGTTCTCTGAAGAGGACAGGGAGCCAGGGCCCCGGGGCTCCTTCCGGTCCAGGCCGCCTGCTCAGGTGGGGCACCGGCCGGCCGCTTGCAGAGGCCCCGGCTGTAACTCTTTCCTCCCAGTGGCCAATGCCTGGGCAGCAGGGGCGGGCTCCAGTCCAGAGGGCTGGCCTGAGGCCCCGGGGCGGGGATGGTGACCGGGGATGGTGACTGCACCCAGAAATGGACTCAGCAGGGGAGGAGTCTCAGAGGCCCCTCCTCACCTGGCTTCCCCAGGCTCCAAAGCCCCTCCTCAGCGAGGGAGGGAGTAGAGTAGAGGGGAACAGGCTGGCTACGGCCTGCAGGCCACCTGCCTGAGACTGAGCCTGGTAACTAGGGTGGGGTTCAGGGTCAGGAGGTACGGGAACTGACTCCGGCTCAGCCAACTCCCGCCTGGGTGACTTTCAGCCAGCCACTCCACTGCTCTGAACCTCTGCACTCTGGCACAGGGGGGCGCCCTTCCATGCAGGCCTGCCTTCAGAGCTGCTGGGAGTGGGAGCCTTTGAGTGAGAGCCCATGGGACCACTAGCCCCTGTGGTGCAGGATCACGTCATGCGCCACCATGCTTTGTGTCCCCAGTGTCCAGCGCTTTGACCAGCGCACTTTGACCATCCACCGGCGCATGGTGGATGACAAGGCCGTGAAACGCCACACGGTGGGCGTAGAGGCTTCTCTCTTCTGAGGGTCCCCGCCTCTGCCAATTGTCCTACACCCATGCCACCCTCTCCCCTTGTCCAAGGCTCCCCGGTCCCCGATGAGCCTGACCCTGTGTCCCATCCATCCTCACATCCTTGGCCCTTGCCTCAGAGGGAGTGGGTCCCTCCCCGTCTGCCCTGGGCATCACCCTCACTCCTGTGTCCTGGGATCCCATCTCGTCAACCTGCTCCTCTGGCTGCTGCCCACTCACTCAGATTTGGGGAGCCCCCCCTCTCGACCTCCACATGCCTCTGGCCACACGGCACCTCTCCCTTCCCTGCCATGCCTCTGAGCAGTCTCCACTCGGCCCTGCACCCTCATTTTCACCCTCTGACCTCTGCCTTCTGCTTTTGGTAACCCCTTGGCCAGCTCCTGATAAAGTGGCTGCTGACCTTGAGGTCACCACTTCCGATAAATGTTCGATGGCCTTTATCTAACTTCCCCTTCCTTCTGGACACCTCTCGGTGTCAGGACCAGCACTCTCCTGCTTCTCCTCCTTGTTCCCTGACTGTGTTTTCCACTTCCTCCTCTTCCCTCCCCTGGTCACCCAAATGTGGTGGGCCCAGGGCTGTGGTCCCCCGGTCCACATGCTCCCTCGCCCCCCACATCTCCACACCACATGCTGGGCAGCTCCAGGACTCCTCCCACGCCTTCCCAGTGTCCCCGCCATAAACAGACCACTGTCTGCGCACACTGGGAGGCTGGGACTCATCCTGACTTCTCTCCCGCCCTCCTCAGCCCATCAGCCACCAGCTCCCTCGAAATCCACTTCCTGAACCTCTCCTGTCATCACCACATGCCTGGGAGACCATGAAAGTCCTCTGCCACTCTTAAAGTTCCAGCCAAGGGGGTCCTTTCTGAACCCCACTCCCTTCTCTGCTGAGAGTCTCCCGGTAGCTGCACGGTGACCTCTGAATTCCTGGCGAGGGCCATGAGGCCCCGCCCCCCAGGTGCCACCCACTCCCTACCAGAGCCCCAGCAGCGCAGGGTGGGGGCTGTAAGGCCCCAGGGGTGCCCCATCTCACACCTGCACCCATGCCTGTGCACCGCAGCACACTGGGTGTCCTTTTTATCTCAGATGGCCTGGGCCATGCCGGCCTGAGGCATCTGTCCCCTCTTGCCAGGCTCCTGACCCAGATGGTGGCCCTCCAGGCCTGGGACTCTGCCTCACCAGATGCTCGGCAAGTGCAAGGTCACCTCATGCTTAGTTAATGAGTGAATGAAGGGGAAAGGTAGCAGCTGCCTCTCCTGCCTCCTCCAAGAAGAAACAGGCAGGCTCACCATTCAGGAAATTCCTCCTCTAAATGCTGCCTTGAGTAACTAAAAGGAGAATGGGGTTTCCTTCCCAGGAGACAGGCAACTCCTCACGCCAGGAGTGTGTAGGGGCTGGGGTGTCAGGGAGGCCCACAGCTGACACCGGAATAAAGCAGGGTCACAGGAAGTGTGAGATCATACCCATTACACGGGGAGGAAACCAGACCAGAGGTACTAAGCCTCTTGTTGAGGCCATACAGTGCATTCATTAGGGCCAGAAGTGGGACCGGGCAGAGCATTTCCACCAATACCCGGGTCTCTGGCAGACGCCCCAGTTCTTCCCTGTGCGAGCACCACCCCTCTCTCCATCATCTGTGTCCCCCGCCGCGGACACACCACTATACTGTGCGGAAAGAAAGAGGGGCAAGCTGGACAGGGGATGTGGAAAGGTCCTGGAATGCACCTCCAAGACCCTGTCCGGGAAACGGAGGGACGCCGGGGTAAAGAGCACTGGTATCCAGCCATCTGTCCCAGAGAAGGGGGCCAACTGGCCAGCAGAGGCGGCCGGGCACATTATTTCCCACCCCCCTACCCCTCTGGTTCCTTCTGGGCGGAGTCCCCATCCTCGTCCCCACGCGCCGGTTGTTATTCCCCGTCATGACCACAAGGGGGCGGGCTGCTCCTTGCAGAACGGGAGCAAAGCTGGCGCAGACCAGGATACCGAATGCGACCCCGGCCAGCCTCGGTGGAGCGCCTACTACGTGCCAAGCGTTTCCATGCCTCACCTCGTTGAAGGCTCACAACACTAATCCTTAGGTTTTGTCCTGCGTTTACACACGAGGACACTGGGGCTGGGGAGTTAAGTGACTCCTCTGCAGCTGGCAGGTGACCCAGCAGGGTCAAATTCCAGTCTCTCTAAGCTTCAAATCCTGAGCTCTTTGCACTGTAATCAGATGGGCGGAGGGGAGACCCAGGAGCTCCCAGCCCGGGAAGGTGCTTCCTTCCTCTGGGCATCCCACACTCAGTCCTGGCATGGGCCAGGCATCCATGTTGACAACAAACACATTACATCAAATACAAAGAAATCAGAGACTTACAAGGTTTAGGGATCATCCATCCACACTTTCCACCCCTCTTTGGGCCAAAGGACAAATCGAGACCCTCTGAGAGGAAATGAATTGCCCATAATTACCCAGCTGTCAAAAGGCAGATGTCAAAAAGGGGGTCTGTGCATCCTCCCTCCACATCTCCCCAACCACCGACCCAAAAAGTTCCTAAAGTTGAAGATGTCAGGGTCATCCGAAGGATTCTGAGGATGTAAAAGTGTTTTTAAAACGTGCTCTATTTTCGATTTCCTAAATTAACAACTGGGTTCTGAAACGAAAAAAACACACTATCACTGGACCACTTCCTGAAACAAACAAATCAAAAATTGTCTTTTTTTTTTTTTAAAGGGGGAACTGAAATATCGGAAGAAGCCAAAAAAGGAAGCAGATCCCTGACTTCCACATCCACTATCTCATCTGACCCCTAAGCTCCTCTGAGGAAGAAGAGGCAGGTGGACTGGCCCGCAGGTCCACAACTCCATATCCGGGCGCGTTTCGGAATGTTGTGGATTTTAGAAAGGTAATACGGCACACACACCTGCCAGCAAGGCTTGGAGCAGTACACTGTAATCCGGTTCATCTGCACTTGCGTAGTAAAACTAAATGTAATAAATAAAGACCACCCACAGCTTGACATCGGTTCAAATCAAATTTTTACCACCAACTGAGTTACGGGAAACCTTTGGACTCCAGGGAGCTTTGGCATTTCGGAATTGCCCATAAGTGACCGGGAGCCTGCACTCTTCTCTTTCCGTGGTTTTGAAAAGTGAGGCTCGGCGGTGACTGCCGCCCCGTCGAGCCGGACGCTAAGCCGAGGGGGGTCTCCTCGAGTCCAGGCCCGGAGCGGCGCAGCACCCCGGCCCGCCACCCCGCTCCCCGTACCTGCTGCGGGCGCTCCTCCCGTGGCGGGCCGCGCACATCCTGGACGACCTCGTAGACGTTCTCAGAGTCGCTGCGCGCCAGGGGTCGCGGGCACACCCAGGAGCCCGCCACGCTGCAGGCCTTGAAGCTGCCCGCGCTCCCGAGGAGGCCGGCAGGGGGCGCGACGGCGGCGCGCGCCAGGTCGTCCAGGGACTGGGCGGGCCGCACCGGCGCCGCGGGCCGCGTGTACAAGCAGGTGGGCAGGCCCGGCGCCAGGCTGCTGCGCTGGGTGGCGGCGCCGCGCCGCGCGGGGCCGCACAGGGAGCCCACGCGGCCCCGGGGCTCGGCGGGCGTGCAGTCGGGGCCCGCGGACACCGGCGCGCTCACGAAGCGGTAGTCGTAGGCGAGCGGTTCCGGGGCCACGGGCCCCGGGCGGAGCGCGGGTGGCGTGGAGGTGGTGGCCGGGTCCCCGAGCGCCGGCAGCTCGCGCACGTACTGCGCGGGCAGGTAGAAGGGGCGGCCGCCGGGCTCGCGCCGCACGTGCCACCAGTGCTCCGTGCTTCGGCGCAGCAGCCTGTAGCGCTCGTTGGGCTGGATGGCCACGCGGCGCCCGTCCTTGCCCGTGTACTCGAAGGGATGCTCCACCAGCACGTACACGTCCCCCTCGACGTCCGCCGCCATCGCGGCCCTGGCGTTTCCCTGTGAGTGACAAGGAGGAGGGGCGCGGAGGTCAGGGCCACCGAGCCGGGAAGCGCAGAGGGACAGAAGACCTGGGTTCGAGTCCCAGTGCTGCATTCCTTATGTGCGTTAATTTCCTAGCTCAAAAATGGGGGGGCTTGGATAAAATAATCTCCAAGGTTCTCATTCTTACACTCACTCATGGAATTATGACAATACCTTCATTCTGACAATGCCTTCATCCCGTGGCATTGATTACGAGATTTGAGTCCCGGTTCGATCCCTTGGTGGAGAAATTGTGGGTAATATTGGTCCAACTTTACAGCCAAGGAAGCCTTGACCCAAAGAGTTGGGGTGATTGACCGCGATAAAGTCACCACATTTGCCTAAAAGTTGACTGGGCCTCGGTTTACAGGTCTGTGAAGTGGGAAGAACAGCCCATTCTCTACCCACCCACCCCCGCCGCCACTCCCCTCGCCCCGCCCCCTGCCCTGCCTGTCCCGCCCCAGACGTCTCCAGCCTTCAGGATATCCGCGTGCCCGGAGCCTCCAGGCTCCCGCGCCCCCGGCCTGCGGAATCAGGGTTGAGGCGCGGGGCTCTGGGAACCACCCCGGCACCGCTCTATCCCGGGGAATGCCCCTGCCTCGCGTAGTCCAAGGGCCTTGGCTAAGGGACCGGACTGCCAAGGCCGGAGAACCGGTTCTCTCGGTTTCTCTTTCCTTCCCCAGCGGCTTGGCTGCGGACGTGAACCCGGCGCCTGGCTCGCCCAGACCGTCCTGCACCGCCCCCTGTTCTCCAGCTCCCACCTCCACCTCCCGAGTGAGGCTCGGCCCTCGCGGCCTACCCACTAGCCCTGTGATCTCCACATTGCCCCAGGAGAGTGGCCCCTAGAGAATGCACTTTGTGACAGTGACTGCCCCTGCGGCGTCCTCCCCAAAGCTCTCCCGGAGTGATCGCCACAACCCACCGCCCTCCACGCCAGCTTAGCTTGGCGCTTGATGTGGTGTTGGGAGTCAGAGCCTAACTGTAAATCCGCCTGTCTCTCCATCAAAGAGATGAGTCGGTACTCTCTTCCATAAGTGGCTGGTCCCTCCAAGCCTTTGCACTGATCCCATCTCCTGCCCCATAGAGGTGTCCTAGGACCAGCAGCTGGGGAGCTCGGTGGCTTGCTGAGGCTGAGGAACCCAAGGAACAGGGTCTGACTGGGGGGTGGGGTGGGGGTGCAGGGTCTGGCCAGGGGCACAGAGCGTTCTTCACTACTTTCTCCAGCTTCCCTTGTTGGGGAAAGGGTTGCACTCTTGGGCCCTGAAGTTACAGTGAACTGCCTGTAGCTAAGCCAACAACCCCCAGGGAGGACACCCCTTCCCGTCACCTTCCCCTGGACCCCCGCCTCTCACTCACGTTGGCAGGGCAGGTCTCTGCGGGCCCATGGGCAGGACAGGCGTATTCTGCGGATAGATGCAGATCAGGCCCCTGCCATCTCTTTCCAAGGGCGGGGCTTCCAAGAGCTAAGCAGGAGAGACCTCCGGGATCAGGAGCTGGCAAGGGGAGCAAAGAAGGAGAGGGATGCTCAGGAGGGCTGCCCCCAATCCCCAACGCAGCCGTATCTCGGAGGGGCCAGGAGGAGCCTGAATGAGTGTGTCTGGGCGGGTGAGGGACACCGGGAGTGGGACTCACAGCAAGAGAAGGTGAAGGGAGGGAGGGCGCTGTAGGGGCTGCGACTGAAGGGGCCCTGCGGGGTCGTCAGCGGAGCCCAAGGTGGGTAGGGTCCCACCCCTGAGCCTCCCGCCGTGGGATTTGTTGTCCTCGAGCCTCTGCGTCCCGCGGGCGCACTGCTCTGGGACAGCTCGACCCCGGTTCCTTGTCTCGCCCAGGGTTACAACCGAAGCCGTGTGCACCCCGAATCATCACTACAAGCCCTCTCCAGCCCGACTGCAAGCACCACTCGCTTCGGACCCACCTCTGCCCTCCCCGGGCCCTTTCCGGGCGCAGCTCGGCCTGGCCTGGAGTTCCCATGGCAGAGATCCCCACCGGAGCGCAGGGGCGCGGGCTGGGTGGGGAGGGGACCCGGGTCTCGTCTCCTTCCCCAACTCTGGGGGAGCCAGAGGAGCGGGTAGGATCCCTGGAACTTCAGGACTGACCCGTCGCCAGGAGGTGCTTTTCGTGCACTGCCCGGGCGACGCGAGCCACAGCGGCGCCGGGGCCTGGACTCGGGCCCCACCTGTCCCCGGATGGAGGGCAGCCCTTCGGATCTCCTCTCCGCGCGGGGGACATCCGCCCCGCGCGGCCCTGCTCCCGGGCCCGCGCGGCTCCCTCCCCAGCGCCCGGTGAAGGGGAGCAGGCGCGCGCGGCGCTCCCGGGTGAGGACCCGCCACCTGCCGCACCGCGCTCCCCCAACCCCGGCTCAGCAACCCCCGCCCGGCCCGGCCCGGCCCTGGCACCTTGGGGCGTCCGATCACCGGCTTCGCCTCCACTTGTCCCGGCAGGCACGCGTGCTTTCGGCGGTCGGCGCTCCCTCCTCCACCGCCCAGCTCCCGCGCAGCCGGTTTCCTGTTCAACAATACAGCGAGGGAGGCACCAGCCGAGAGCGCCCGGCAGAACTTCCTCCCGGGCTGAGGCTGGGCTGCGGCTGCTAGAGACAATCCCCGGTGTCCCGGCTTCCTGTCCCCTCTGGGCCGGGCCAGCGCCCTAGGAGCTCAGACGCCACCCTCCCCCCTGCACCCCCTGGGATCCCGGGCCACACCTGGCTATCTCCAGCGACGTGGAAGCGGCAGGGCCAGGAGGGTGGCATGACGGGGGGGTGGGGGGGTGGGGGGTGGGGAGGGAGCCTCCTCAACTTTCTGGAGGGGCCAGATTTCCCTCCCGCTGCGTTGTTCCATCCCCCTGCCTCCTGGATCCTCCACTGGAAGAGGGCCACCCTCCAAGCTGTCCATTAGGGTGTCCTGGAAGTGGACTCGCTCACCTCAGCATCTTTTCTTTCCCATGAACATGGGACAACAACACCTACTTCACAGGATCTTTAGGAAGATTGAATGAGATGTACGAAGTACATACAATTCAGTAGTAGTATCACATTAGTATCGGAAGGATGCACAGAGCTATTAACGTTATTTTTATTATCAGATGAGCTGTCCTCCTCCTCGGGGTGTGATTGAGGTCTCCAAAGCCCCCATTCTTCTTTAGGCAGGAGGGGGAAGAGAGACACGAACGTCCTCAGAGGCACCTTGCTGAGGGTGGAGGCACTGAGACCAAAGGCAGGGTAGCACCCAGGCCACGTGACCCTGGCCTTGGTCCCCAGCGCTCGAACCCAGTTCCTTTTGTGTTTTCAGAGCCCACCCCCTACAACCCTGGAGGGACTTGAGGCCCTGGAGGGAAGCTGGGGCTCAGAAGATACACAGAAGACGCTCTCTCGTGGACTGAAAGGTGTCTTCAAGGACCAGAAACCTTAGGGCCAAATGTGTTTCAATCCCACTTTCCTGCAACCTGATTTCCCTGGAACGCGTGTTTCCTTCTTCTGTCCTTACGATGGGCAGTGGTGGGCTTCTCCTGGAACTTCAGAGGAAGGGAGCAGCCAAGTAAAGTCCCCTTGGAGCCCTAAAAGCCATGAGCCCTGATTCTGGCCCTCCTCAGCCTTCCCTCCCTGAGCCCCTTCTCTGGCTTTGGATAACCCAGTGGGACACGGTCCCGAGATTTCTCACGTTCCAGTGTCGGGGATCGGTGGACAGGCACAGGGAAGAAGCCGCTGTGGTGGCATTTCAGGCATCAGTGTATGTGGGTAAATCTACCCAAAGGCCCAGAGATGCTACCCCCCCTCTCCCTGCCACAGACTCTGACTCCTAGTGGGAGGGGGACAGACTGAACACGGTCACCTCTCCTCCCCTGCATGCCCACTTCTGGTGCACAATGTTTACCGCCGGCCACCCCTCTCCAGGCCTCCTGTGTGCCCAGGGACTAATGAGAGTTGGTGGGGGCAGGGGCATCAGACGACAGGATGGCTGGTGGTTTCCTCCCAACCACTGGCAGCGTCGGGATTCAGAAGCGAGACCAGAGGTGAGAAAGATCAGGTCTTTACTGCAAAATCATTCAAAAATCACACAGCAGCAGTTCCTTCAGTACATTGCAAAGCGCCTTTCGGGGCCAGCGTGCCTCACTAGAAAACAGTTTATTGCATAAAATGGCGTTTTAAAAATAGTGTGGGCACCACTGAGGTTCACATCAGCTTTCCATTGGAGGTGAGAGGGTAAGAGTCAACTCATCAGGAAGCATCAGCAGCTTTCTGGTACTGGGGAGAGGGTGAGTTGTAGTTAATGCTGCTAGTCCCCGGTGGGGGTGGAGGGGGAGGAGGAGGGGGGGGCGCAGGCCCCACACAGCCTAAGCGAGCTCCTCTGGGGCCTCACTCCTGTTGCCTCCTAGGGCACCTTCTGGTGCGCACATTGTTCTCAAGGGCCTGAGATGAGGCCCGGCCTGGGCGGCACCACCCACTGTCCCAGGCCGGCTCTGGGCCACTGGGGGATCTGGGGCATCTGTGGCTCTGGCCGGCCGCACTGGGTCTGCGGTGGGGCATTAATGCTGGCTGTGGGGGTGCAGGCTGAGGATAGGGATCCGCTTCCCCGTTTAGGAGGCTTTGGTGTGCCGGGCATAGGTGCATACTGTTTCCGTGACAGGGGACAGACAGGCTGTGTGGCAGCCCCCTCCCCCACCTGCCTACCACCTCCTCTCTTCTATTGCACAACTTATCCAGCTCCACAGGGCTGGGCAGGTGACTCAGCAGCCAAATCACCCCAGGGGAGAGGTGGGAGTAGATTCATCTCTTGACAGTGAAAGGCAGTCTCCACCTGAGGCCCCAATCCAAGCCGAGAGCTGACAGGACGGCCAGACGGCCCAGGGCTGGGGGTCAGGGGGGCGATGGGTCCAGGAGAGATGGGGGAAGGCAGCAGGGGAATCGCTCCCAAACCACAGGGTCTAAACATCACTTTGCAAACCATTCCAGGCTCGCACTCTACCCCACACCCCTTCAAAAGGCAATCGTGCTCCGGGGAAATTCTCTAGTCTCTGGCGGCACCCCCTCTGGGCCAGTCTAGCAAAGCTTTGTGAATTCATGGCTTTGTAAACTGAGGCTAGGCATCCCTCCCACGAGGCGGCCATCCCCACACATCGCCGCAGCACGGCTGGCACTCTTCCTGGGAGGACGGGGGTCACTGCTCCACGGTGCCCAAGGCTGGCCTGGGCTCACTGCCCTCTCTGTGGGCCCCGCCTTCCTCTGTCCCAGCACGGGTCAGTCAGGCGGTGGGGGGTGGGGGGTGTCCCCCTGAGAGTGTGTCTGCAGCAGCCCCGCCCGTCTGGCTTTGGGTCTGCAGCAGGTGAGGAGGGCACGGGGCTGAGGGGTGGGCAAGATGATGACCCGGCCCTGGACCAAGCGAGGGCTCAAAGTGCTCACAGTGCTGGTTCCGAGTCCCTCTCTTCTCCCGCAGGGACCGAGAGCCTGGGCTACGGCGGAGCCAGGGGGCTCTGACGCGGAGAGAGGTGACGTGGAGAGAGATGACGGGCTTTTCAGGTGAGGAGGGCAGGGCAGGGCGAAAAGAGGCGAGGGAGAGGAAGAGGGTGCTCATCGGGACCGACCCTGACAGCCCCTGGGCGGTTTGGCACGTCGTATTTGAGCCGTGGGCAGCAGTGTCGGGCGCGGGTGAAGGAAAGGCACCCGTAGAGCTGACAGGCTCTGGCCCAGCGGCAGCCTGCCCGCCCAGCCACCCGCCTTTGGCCCGCAGGCCAAATGCTCCCACATGTTTGCTCCGCATGAGAATGTCTGGATTTCTCGGGTGACTTGTGTAGGGTCAAGAATAAAAAAATATTTTCTATTGAAATATGAAGGGAAAAAACCCGCCTTAAAAAACTAGACCTTTTTTGAATCCGGAATGTGGAACTGAGCACGTGCCCAAGTGTGGTTTCCACAGTGTTTGAAGAGCCCTGATGGAGGTGCCGTGTCTGTGAGGTGAGCTGGGGCCTGGTTAGTGCAAAGCTCCCCTCCCGGCTTCCCCTGGGACGGGGCGGGGCATCTGATGGCGTCCCCACCTTGTGGAGCAGACAGGTGGTAGAGGGACTGGGGGACATCCTCGAGGGCTTCGTCTGGTAGGCTCATGCTCCGGTCGCATCTGGGTCCTCCCGACAGGGGACACGGCTGGGACACCTCAAGAGTATGCAGGCTGATGCCACAGGCGGCCGGGCTGGCCGTGAGCCGCTGCCCCGCAGTGTCGGGCTGGGGACGGCACAGCGGCTTAGAGGAGAGCGCTCCGTTCTTGGTACTTGCGCCGGCGGGCACAGCGGGGACAGCCCCCCTTCACCACGGACTGGCAGCTCTGGTGGAAGACGGTCTTGCACTCACCGCACCTGGGGGAGAGCCGCGAGCGCCGCTGGTGCCAGGGGGCCGGGGGCGGCCGGCATCCCGACCAGCGCCCGTGGCGGGGTGCGGTTCCGCTCGGGACCCCAAGACGCGCCGCGTCGCGTCCCCCCGGCCAGATCGCTGCCTGGAGACAGTGCTCACCCCCGCGTCACACCACAGGCGTGGACGCTCTCAATTCTAATTCACGTTCTAGAGAGACCGCTAGAGACTTAGGGGATGATTTCTTGCCCACGTCGAAAACACTCTGCGGTTTAAAAAGCTGAGCCCAGGGGTTGAATCTGGGCCAGGAGACGCCTACTGAAAATGGATGCTCCCACCCGTTCAGTTTTCCACTCCCGTGTGGGCCGGAATGGAGGTTTGGTGGGTGACTCTTTCCACTCAGAGGCTTCTGATCAGGAGCGGTAACGGGATAGGAACGATGATTACCGCAGCAGAGAGCCAGGCAGGCACCAGCCGCCAGGCGCCCACTTTGTGCCCGGCCTGTGCCACCACTCCAGGGCAGTAACTCATTCAGTCCCTCCTCGGTCCGTCTATATATGACAACACCGAGACCCTCACTCAAAGAGGCAGCAAGTCACCTCTTTTCTAGGAAGACAGCTTCCCTGGTCTAGGGTAGGGCCCCGTGAGGGCTCTCTTGTCCCCGGAGCTGGACTGGGGCTGGCCGTGACTGCCCAGGGCGTCGGCTGTTCTAGACAACCTCACTGCCCCGTGGCACTGGCACAGCGGGGCGTTCAATGTGCTGCTGCACAATGGTGCCGGGCCTGCCTCCCTGGCACGCTGGGGTCCGCTGGGGGGGGGGGGGGGGGCTGGGTGTCCTGCATACCTGACGGTGGTGTCAAACTCGAAGGGGAAGATGATGTCGTGGTGGTGGCAGATCTGGCAGATGAAGCCACGCTGGGTGCACAGGTCGCAGTGGTAGACGTGCTGGGAGGCGAATCCGATCAGGGCATCGAGGAACCCTTCGTACGCCCCGTCCGCGATCTGTGGAGGGCAAGGTCAGGCCGCCAGGCCTTTCGGGCAGCTGTGCTGAGACTGAGGCCATCTGTAAAAGGTGGCCCGCTGCTGCTCCTGGTCCCCTGCCTGAAGATTTCCGACCCCAAGAGAGGTTTCTTCACGCTTGGGCCAAAGAGCCTCCCTAAATCAGGCCGAGCAACGCAGGTGTCCAGCAGTCCCATACGCAGAGGTCACTGGGGATCACGGGCTTGACAGACGAGACCCCAATTCGCAGTACCCTCCCTCGAGGAAAGGAATGTCCCCAGCTGTCACTCCTGTGACCTGGGCTTTGCTGGAGTGCCTGCTTACAGCAGGAGGCTGGCACTCAGTCATCGCCCTGGGAGCGTGGGACAAGCAAGACGCGGAGCCTGAGGTACCGAAAAGCTGCAGCCTCCCTCCCCAGTCCTCCTTGCTGATTTCCCATGAATGAGGGCTCTCTAGAGGGGTCTGGGGGCCGGGAAGGGTGTTCTCACCTGCTGGAGGTCAGCGACACTGTACTTGTGGGGAGACTCCAAGAGGTAATTCCTGTGGTTGAGCCTTCAAAGAAAACATAAGAGGTTCCTTATAAGGGTTTCCATGATCCGGGCCAACCCGTGTTTGTTTTCATTCCTTCAGCTGCTCACCGGGTGTGAACACCTGGCCAGGGCGGTGCCTAAGAGCACAGTCAGCCGCCTGGGTTGGGGACTTGGTCTTCCAGGTGACCTTGGGCAGATCACTTAACCTCGCCGAGCCTCAAGTTTCCTCACCTGAGCAATGGAGCTGTTCTGAGGATTCCTTTATGTAAAGCATTTGGCACAGTGAACGCTGAGTAATTCTCAGCCACAGTTGATAACACTGTGTTGTATAACTGAAATTTGCCAAGACGGTACAACTTAAATGCTCTCGCCAAACATACACGTGTATACATGTAGCGAGCTGATGGATGAGCTGATGGATCCCTCCCCGGAGGGGAGGAGTCCTGTCGCAATGTATACATGTATCACAGCATCGTGACGTATGCTTTAAACATCTTATAGGGGCGCCTGGGTGGCTCAGTCGGTTCAGCGGCCGACTTCGGCTCAGGTCATGATCTCGAGGTCCGTGAGTTCGAGCCCCGCGTCGGGCTCTGTGCTGACAGCTCAGAGCCTGGAGCCTGTTTCGGATTCTGTGTCTCCCTCTCTCTGACCCTCCCCCGTTCATGCTCTGTCTCTCTCTGTCTCAAAAATAAATAAACATGAAAAAAAAAATTAAAAAAAATAAACATCTTATAATTTTGTCACACTTCAATAAAGCAGAAATGTTTTTCAAAACAATTTGAGGGATTAAAAAATGTCTATAAGCAACACTAATGACGACGAGGAGGGGGAAAGCTACCACATCTTATATCCATTAACCTGTTTTATCCTCACAGTAATCCTGTGAGGTTGGTACTACCCGAATCCCCACTTTGAGAAGACGACGAAATGGAGGCACAGAGAGGTTAAACAACATGCCTGTGGTCACGCAGCTTGTGTGTGGCAAAGCTGGAGTTTGAACGCAGCAGCCTGGCTCCCGAGCTCACATCCTTACCCACCCGGCGAAGGCCTGTGGGTGTCAGCTGTGGTCATGATTGCCACCATTACATACCAGGGACAGTGCTGAGGACAGAAATGCATAGGACGTGGTCCGTGCCCTCCTGTGGCCCCTGGTCTAGCTGAGGGACAGACAGTCAAGCATCCGGTTTCAGTGCTACGTGAGAGGCACTGAGACATGGCCTAAGTACAGCAGGGTCCCATTTCACGGTGGGGTGGGGTGCGGGGGAGACAGAAGACAAGGACAGCTCTACTTTCCACCTACCAATGGCAGAGATCCTAGGGGTTACATCCTGAGGGAAGGATAGGAAACACCTGCAGAAACCCCCCTGGACAACCCCCGCCTGGCTTTGCCGTGTGCGCCTGCGTGGGTAACTGGGGTTGGGGAAAATGCTCCAAGCCTAAGGAAAGCTTGCAAACTTGCCCCAGGATGCCCAGGACATCTGGGGGCGGGAGGGTGCCAGGCCCCGGGGCATCTGGAGTGGGGGCTTGGCCATGCTCCACACTATGGCCTCAGGTGTGGTCTGGGGGAACCCCATGTGGGGCAGAGATGACAAGTCCCATCAAGCAGCCAGGCAGGCCATACTGTGCCACAAGGGTGGGGACACTGCCGGCCACCTGCTCCGTTCACCAAGCTGGTTTCTCCAGTAAACTTCCAGTTTTCTGGGAACAGCAAGCTGCCATTCATCACCAGGAAAATGCAGGGGGCGGGGGCGGGGGGCGTGCAGACTGTCCCTGAGCTGGCAGGAAGGGTGGGGCTGATCTGGATGGAGAGTCATCTCTGTTATCTGCCCTCTGTCCACCATCATGGAAGCCCCAGGGACCAGCCAGGCTCAAGGCCTTCCTTGCAAGCCACTGTGCCCTGGGCCCGTCACACTCTCCGTGAGGCTTGCAAGTGATTTCTCCACAACGCTCAGTCCCGAGCCAGAGGGGACAAAGCGCTGGCCCAGGGGAGAGACGCCACTGCTCATCCTGGCCGTCAGGAGAGAAATCCACACCCCAGGGCCACTCTGGGCCTCTGTTCTCCACGCCACAATCAGGAGACCCCTCTCTGTCCTCTTCCGGTGTGAGGAGGACTGCCTGGGAAGGGGTCAGAGAGATCCACAGGGCTCTCCGGAGGACACTGGAAGACAGAGGCAAGGTTGCCCCTTCACTTCTGCAAGCAGTGATGGGGTAGGAAAGGGCACGGGCAAGGCTGGCACAGCTGGGTTCCAGGCCCGGGCTGGGGTCTCCTCTGAACTCAGGAACCTCCTCTCCCCACCCCTCCAGGGCGTTTCTGTGATGGCTCCTTCCCAAGGGCGGGGAAGGTGCCCTGGGGCTTCTCTGGCCCCTGAAGATGGGTCCAGGCCCATCCCCCATCCCCCATCGGAGGATGCCTTTCTCTCAGAGCGCCCAGCCCGGCCGGAGGGCTGCCGCTAGCGAAGGGGAACTCTTCCCTGACTTTACTCACACTCAAGACCTGCCCTTCCTTCTCAACCATTCGGGTCCTCAGCCTCCACTCTGGTGGACCCAGGCCAGGCCTCCACACCTCCCTGGGCTAATTACTGCGCCAGCCCCTGCGCCCCACTGCTGCCAAGCTGGCTTTTTCTAAACCCCAGAGCAGATAAATCCAAATCTGGTGTGGTGCCCAGGACCTTCGAGGTCTGGCCCCTGCACCTGCAATCCAGCTGCACGGAGCCCCTCACAGGTCCCAGTGAGCCACACTCCCACCCTTCTCCACATCACAGGCCCCCTTAAGCCAGGAAACCTAGGCCACCCCTCCCTAGGCCATCCCTCCCTCTTTCTTCTCCTTGGTTCTTTTGCAAAATCCCAGTTCACTATGTACATGCTGTTTGCGTTGAGGCAACTCTTTTCCTGCGTGTAAGGACAGAGCTCTGGAAGCAGAGCCTAACAGTACTGACTGCAGTGGGATTGGAGGAGTGATCCCAACTTCTTGCTTAATTCTTTTATACTGTTTGAGTACTGACCAACTTTGTAAAGAAATATATATATATATATATAAATTTTTTTTTTTTTTTTTAAAGAGCGGAATGCTACAAATCCTCAGCTCAGATGCCATCCCCTCTCTGGGAACTTTCTTGGCCCTTTGGCTGTCACAAGGCTGGGTCCAGGCGCTTTCCCTCACAGCACAAGCCATGCTGACCCCGGGCCGTCTGTCTGCCTGTGCCCTTCCCCAGACTCTGAGCCCCTCACAGGGCCCTCACCACAATTCCAGAAGGTCGCATGAGCACAGGGATTACTGGCCCATTTTATAAACAAGAAGGATGAGGCTCAGAGAAGTGAAGCAACCTCTCTGAGTCATACAGCAAGTCTGAGGCCGGGCAGAGTCTGCTCCTGAGCTCTTTCCCCTGTCCCACGTTGCTTCTATTGGCGTGGCCTTGTTCTTTTGAAGGCAGGTAGGCTGCACAGTAGGTATGCGGTGCTGCTACCCAAGGATGGGAACAACAAGGCCAGAGAGAAAGAGGCAGGGCCACCCAGCAGGTCAGCCCCGACAGGTCAGTAAGGCCGATGACCAAACAATCTGAGCAGGGTGCGGACAGGCGAGGCCAGTGACTGGGACGCACCCTGCAGGCACCTGGTCTGCTCAGGTCTGTGGAAGATCCCCTTGACTGGGGAGGGTGACGACAGGGAGATTTCACCACCCTGGTCAGGGGGTCTGGAGGGCAGATTCTCTGGAGGCCTGAGGCCTAGAATCTCAGAAAGGAGGGCAGTGAGTGAAGACCCAGGCACCCAGCTGATGATTGAGACAGGCAAGGCCTCCCCGGGAGGCAGCCTGCTAGGGTCCCTCATGGTGGCACCCAGGGGGCTTTCTGGTCCTGTGGAGACCAGGGCTCAGCTGGCTGCTCTGGGAGCCTATGAGGAGCCAGCCTCTCCCCTGCAGCAGCTCGCTCCTTGAGATCCCCAGCACTGCCCGGGCCCCAAGCAGCCAGGCAGGATTGGCCCTGGGAGATCAGTAGCCAGGACCAAGGAGTTGCAACCTATCAGAGAGGTGGTCTCTGGGCCAGCCCAGTGCGGAACTGTGGTTGGGGGAGGGGAGGAGGGGGACTGTGAGCTGCTCCAAGTCCCCAGAAACCCAGCAACAAAGCCCAACTGGACAGTAGGCACCAGCTCCCCCACCAGCACAGCCCCAAGAAGGCCGCAGCCTGGGCTAGGAGGCGTTCACGATGGGCACAGGAAGGCCCTAAGCTCATACTCAAGCACAGCATCACCTCTCAATCCTAAGCAGGCCCCCGAGCACTAGGGGCCCAGAAGCTTCTTCAAGGGCATCCTGAGGGTCCCACCCTAACCTTGCCCTCTTCTGAGGATTCTGGGAGGGATGCCATGCCGGACAGCAGCAGAGCAGCCACAAATGGGGGACTGGGTGGGGGGGGGGTCAGGACAACACTGCCCAGCCTTCTCACAACATGCCCCCCTTCCCTCCTTGCACGCCCCGGAGCTCTCTCTGTTCTTCCCTCGTAAGGGGCCTTCATTCAGGGCCTGAGCGCACTGTTCCTTCCATCTGTAACACTCTTTCCTGAGTCTTCCCCTTTCTAACTCTGACTCATTCTCCAAGGCTCATCTTATATGTACATTCCTCCAGGAAGTCTTCCCGGCTCTGCCCTCCTCCACTCCGGATTAGAGGGCTCACCTCTGTACTTCCAGGCATCCTGCCTCCCTTCTAGCTCCCTCTAGGCTGTTGTAGCAGCTCTACAGGCTGTTGTAGCTCTAGGCTTACTCATCTGCCTTCCCTGTGAGAGGGTAGGACCGGGTCTACCTTGCTCAGTGTGGAGCTCACAAAGCTGGCTCAGTGCTGAGCACTTGGTATGTTCTCAGTAAATAACTGTTAGATGAACGAGTAAATGAATGAATACATGAACAAATAAAAACCACTCCCAAAGCTTGCGGTAATTTCCCCGACCTAATGGGAAGGTGATTTCTGCTCGGCCCTGGCATTTTTCCTAAGGGGGCATCTTGGGCGGGCACTAGCTGCATGCGTGTGCGTGTGTGTGTGTGTGTGTGTGTGTGTGTGTGTGTGTCCGGGACGCTCACCTCTTGCTCAGCTCCTTCAGGGCCCCACTTCGGCATAGGCCCAGGTAATCCCCCAGAAGCTTCAGCTGCTCCCGTCTCCTCCGGACGAGGCGCATCTGCTCCACATGCTCGTACAGCGAGGCATTCACCAGCTGCAGGTTGATGAGGGGCTGGGCCCGGATCTGCGTCAGGAACTTCAGAGCCTGCCGGCAGATCTGGGACACCACCAGACGGCAGACGGTGGCGGTTGGGGGGGGGGGGGGGGACAGAATGGCCGTTTGGTGAGCATCTCTGCGACAGGCACAGTATCACCCACCCACTCACCCGCCCTGCCACCACCGTCCAAGGGAAGCGGTGCCATCTTCCTTATACAGATGAGGAAACGGAGGACCAGAGATGAAGTGACCGGGCCAGGTCCACAGCTCATAAAAGTCAAGATCTGAACCCAGTTGCCCTAACTCCCAAACCTACTCTCCCTCCCAGGCACTAGCTGCGGTCCCTCCCGGGCCACGTTGGGTCAATGCCCCTCTCCCCCTGGGCCTACAGATCCTTCCCACGATTTCCTGTCTTCCCAGCCCCCATTTTCCTGCCTAACAGAAACAGGCACTGCCCCAGCGCCGACTCAGGAACCAGGTGACTGTCTGAGTCAGGCTCCAGCCACAGGAAACTACAGATCAGACACAGCTTAACAAGGTTTCCCGAGCACCCCCGCCCCAAGCTCTGGCCAGCAGCACCAACCAGGGCTCCCCCAAGTCCCCGTGTGGAGGGGAGCGATCAATCCCAGCCTCTCCCACGGACAGGGTGTTACAGGTTCTACCCTCGGCCCTGACCCTAATGCCAAAGCCGGTTACTGAGCGCCTACTATTTGCCCGACCATGGGCTGCGGATCTCAACCATATCCTTTCTTCGGGCTGATGACAATTCAATGGGGGAGGTGTCACCACCCCCATTTTACAGATGAGTAAATGGAGGCTCAGAGAAGCTAAAGTGGCTTATCCAATCTACCTGCAGAAAGCAGAGCCCGGGTCTAAACTGAGGTGTTGTCTCTGCACACTTGGCTGCTTCATTAACTAACAAGAAGCTTCTCTCCCCTTCAGTCTCCTCCTTGGTGTAATAAGAAGGCCGGAGGATCTGAGATGGTCTCCACCATCAACTACCATGCAGTGGTTAGGAGTCGGGCTTTCAAGTCAGAATTGAATTCGAATCCTGGCTCTACCACTGCCTACCAGTAGGACCCTGTGACACTTATTTAACCTCTGTGACTCAGTTTCCTTGTCTATAAAGTGGGGAAAAGAAAAGCATCTCTTACGGAATTATTTTGAGTTTAGGTTAAAATAATAATAATAATAATAATGCAGGGGCGCCTGAGTGGCTCAGTCGGTTAAGCGTCCGACTTCGGCTCAGGTCATGATCTCCAGGTTCGTGAGTTCGAGCCCTGCGTTGGGCTTTGTGCTGACAGCTCAGAGCCTGGAGTCTGTTTCAGATTCTGTGTCTCCCTCTCTCCCAGTCCCTCCCCCCTTTGTGTGTGTTCTCTCTCTCTCTCTTTCAAAAATAAAGAGATAAACTTAAAAAATGTTAAAAAATTAAAACAATAATAATGTAAGCTCCTGGCACCTAGCATATCCTCAGTAATGGGAGCTGCCTTCAGACCCTGAGTGCCTGCGCAGCCCAGCTGTCCCCCGAAGCGTTAGGAATGTACCAGGGCCCTCAGGAGACTGTCACACTGGGGGCTTGGGAGCCTCTGGCCCGTCACCCAGCCCCACTGCTATCTCTTGCCTCCCGCAGCAACAGACAACTCCTCTTCCCACTTCCTAGTGCCCTGAGGTGACAGCCCCCGAGCCAACAAGCAGCCCAGCAGCAAAGCCCTGGTGACTGCTCAGACTGCTCTTCTCCGTCCTGGCCCAGCCCTTCCCACGACAGCTTTAGGCCTTGGGCGAGGCTCAGATGAAATAATACACAGGAATGTGTGCTGAAAGCTGCCAAGTGCTGCGGACGGACGGGCAGGAGCTTCCTGCTCCCCAGGGACTGCTCTTGTCCTGTGGGCTTGCCAGAGACAGTCGAGAGAGCAGCCCCAGTCCCGGGCTGACGTCCTGCCAAGTGCCAGCCAGTCCTCGCACAAGTGGGTCAGCCGGTGGTAACAGCGAACATTAAGGCCCTCAACCCGTGAGCCAGCCGCTTTGTATTTCGAATTTTCCCGTTCTTGCGTAGGCCAGGGATCTTTGAGAGAGCAAGAATGAGCGCTGGGTATTTCCTGATCTCAGCTATGCCGAGAAAAGTACCGTAATTTTCTAGCTGGAAAAAGGAAGTGGCACAAGGATTACAGCAATGAATGGGAAGATGGCTTAACAAGTGTCCGGATGTTGGGGCGCCTGGGTGGCTCAGTCGGTTAAGCGTCTGACTTCGGCTCGGGTCATGATCTTACGGTTCACGGGTTTGAGCCCCATGTCGGGCTCTGTGCTGACAGCTCAGAGCCTAGAGCCTGCTTTGGATTCTGAGTCTTCCCCTCTCTCTGCTTCTCCCCCACTCGTGCTTTCTCTCTCTCTCTTTCTCTCAAAAATAAATAAATGCAAAAAAAAAAAAAAAAAAAAAAAAAGTTGTCCGGATGTTGTAAATAGCGAGTGTGTTTTATGGCCAAAGAATTATTTGCATCTGTGGCGGTTCTGAGGTTTAATATTCTATATGCAGTTAGTTAAATACTTACCACTGAGGGCAGGAGTGAGGACAAGGTAACCAACAAAAAGCCAAAGTGAAGCTAATGTCCTTGGGGTTCCGGTCCCCAGCAAGGTGGAGGCTGGGGTGGCACGGAATCTAAGAGTCATGTTCCCTGTGCTCTGACGACACATCCACACGTCAAGACTGCATGGCCAATAGGCCTGGGTCTTGAGAAACAAATAGCTTCTTCTTTGTGCTTCTGTGTCTGTCTTAAGCAGAAATCTGTGCCTTTGGGAGAAAGCCAAGTTTGTGCTCCTCCAGGCAGGCTCTGACCAAGTGAATGAGGGGCTGAAGGTGTGGCAGGCCTCAGGAGAAAGAAAGGGCACTGATGTAAGGCTCTAAGAGACTGGCGGCTGCCATCTCCTGTAATGTCCTCTGAGGCAGATACTTATTAATCCTTCTTTATAGATGAGGAAACTGAAGTTAAATAATTTGCTAATGGTAACATAGCTAGGTAAGTGGGTAAGCTCAGGTGGAGAAGAAGAAAAGAGAGATCTTAGAATACATCTTATTCAAAAGCATTTGGTGAACATAAAAAAGTACTCAAGACTAAATCACACGAAATGGTACCAAGTGGACAGAGCCTGTTATAAACCAGTATGAGTCCAGAATGATCCCAACTTTACAAATGTATGTAAACAAATATACAGAAAAGGCTGACTGCTCCAAGGGGAAGTACAGCCAGTTGGCCAGCCCACCCATCCATCCACCCATCCATCGGTCCACATCCATCTACCCATCCCTCCATCCACATCCATTCACCCAACCATCTGTCTACATCCACCCACCAACCCATCCACCCATCTATCTATTCACAACGATCTACCCACCCATCCCCCATCCATCTAGAAATATAATCTATCCTAACTATCTTTCCTTATCTATTCTTCCTCTCCCTCTCTTTCTCTCTCTCTAGTTGCTGGTGCCTTAAACAGTTTTGTCCGTGGCCATGGGAGCTGCAGAGAACCACCCTCAGACCTCCACCTGAGGAACGAGGCAGGCACTGACAGAGTTCTGCCCAGGGGCTACAGACCAGCAGCACAGTTTTTTCTTGGTTGGCCCTCCCACCATCACGGGGCCTGAACCAGTGACCCTAAATTCCCTAGAGCCAAACTCCTCCACACAAAGAGCAGCAACAAAGGGGAGCGACCATTCCTTTGTCACTCCTCAGCCCTGTGTGGCCACGATTGGTTGGGCCCAAGGCTTACCGGGCGCTTGGTGAGGTCCCAGTTGTGGATGATCCTGGCCGGAATCACCGAGGCATCATCTTGGTGGCAGATGTCGCAGTAATAGAGGCCAGAGAAGGCACAAAGCTTGGGTCGTACAAACGAGAAGCCAATCTGCCGGGAGCAGCCTGGGGAGAGGGACGGCAGGAGAGTGAGCAGTGGCGGGGCCAGAGTCTGGGGACAACGCAGAAGCTCCTAGGCAGAAGGACCTGCTATTTAAGGAAGGGGCAGACATAAAAGGAGGACACAAAGATCAAACAACCGTCACTCACATGCCCACTGCTGAGAAACAACCCCATTGCTTAGTCTTTACGACAAAACACCGTTAACAATTATTGCTGTCATTTTGCAGCCGAAGCAGTCGGTGCACAGAGAGGTCAGGAGACCTGCCCAGTCACAGGACGATTAAGTGGCAGAGCCGGTAATCGGATTTGGGTTGGGTTGGTGTTAGAGCCCACATCCTCTTCTACCTAGCTGCCTGTGTTCAGTGTTCCCACTGCTTGCTCACCAATGCCAACCTCCTGTAGGCCCACCCCTCCACTGGGGCCCAGAAACGGAAGCAACCGAGTCAGCGCCTCGGCAAGCAGGGTAGGAGCTGGGGACATGGGGCCGGCCGACAGGCAGGGAGTAGGTGGGGAGGCCAACGGGAGGCAGGACCGTCTGGACACTGCCTGGTGCCAGCTTGGAGTCAGAGAGGCCGGACATCTCAGGACAGTGGTGCAGGGTCCGGCTTCAGCTCCTCTGCTGGAGGTCCCCCCACAGTGGCGGGCGGTGAGAGTCAGAATGGGGCTCAGATCCTGAGCACATGCCTGCCTCCCACAGGGCCAGGGGAAAGAGGCCCTCTGGCCTTGGGACTAGAAGGGCTGGCTCTTCTGCCTAATAGCTGCCTCATCCTAACCTTCGCCGAGGTTTTACAAGGTTCCATTTCAGTATCTATAAAATTCAGCTGCTCCTTGCTCTCCTGTGGGGGTGATGACCAAGTTTAAATGAGATGAGGCTTTGAAAGTGCCCTGTGAACCATGAAATACAGCCAGATGCCGGCGGTGGGCATCCACCCGGCCACAAAGCCATGCCTGCAGCAGGAAGGAAGCCCAAGCCCGCAGATTCAGTCTCGGCCTGAGGGCTGGCAGGTGAGAGGCACAGTGAGAGCCGCCCCCTGCCAGCATTCACACCCACTGGGGGACCCTCCTCACCAGCCCTGGGGGGCCTGGCCTCCTCCCCGAGCCCAACACCCACAGGCGGAAAGTGCAGAGCGTGAGTGTTAGGGGTTGGCGGGTGTGAGGAGGGAGTGAGCAGGGACTTGAAAATGTCTTCTGCAGGAAGAAAACCGCAGACCACTTCCTTCCGGATGCCCGAAGCAGACTTTCCCTCCGGTCCCACAGGCTCCAGCCAACAGGATGGTCCTCAAACCACCTGCAGCCGTGTCTCCTGCTAGGGCACCCTGCGGCAGGGCAAAATCCTCACAGTCCCCCTGGAAAACCGAAGGTGATGGAAACAGGGGTCTGGGTCGGGGAGAAGAGCTAAAAATGGAACGTGAGCCATGGAATATCTCACAGCCTTGAAAAGCAATGGGGTGGAGAGGCCCTGCGGGGACACGGCCAGAGCGAGGCTCTAGGACCGTCAAGGTCCTCATCTGGCTTCACCACAGGACAGGTTATTGTTAGGACTAAATTAAATAATCCAAATAAAGCAGCTGGCCCGGTGGTCCCACACAGAAGAATCAGACTTGAGGACAGTAATGATACGACAGATGTACTGACGTAGAATAATATCCATAATACATTCCTCAGTAGAACAAAACCAAGTTGCAGAACAATATATACAGCTGTGCTGGCCCGTACGGTGGCCACAAGCCACAGGCGCCCACTTCAATTTAAATACCTTTAAGTTAAACTGAAAATTTGGTTCCTTAGTCACACTAGCCACATTTGAAGTCCTCAGGGGCCACAGGTGGCTTGTAGTTACCGTATTAGACAGCACAGATCTAGGATATTTTCACCATCGGAGAATGTTCTATTGCACAGCATTCAGTAGGATGAGCCCATTTTTGTTAAGCGAAAAAGACTGTGTGCACTTGCAAAAGCATGCAGAAGTATCTGGAAGGGTGCCGTGCCCCTGCTCCAAAAGAATCCAATGATAGGGTGATATAATAATGAAGGGGGCGGAGAGCACAGCTCCCTGGATGGAGCTCCCTGAGCAGAGAGAGCAGCACCCGGCAGAGCTGTGCACCCACAGGTCCCAACCCTCGGCAGGGCTGCTGGCCTCGGTGGGTGCTGGGGAGGAGCAGAGGCTACGTCTGCTGCAACATCCCAGGGGTGGCATGGGGGCGCTCGTGGAGAGCCAGGAAAGGGCAGAGAGCCTAAGTCGGGAGCCCCACCCAAGGCAGAGTGAGGCGGGCAGGCTGGGGGTGGCGGGACAGCAAGGGGGCACCTGCACAGAAGCAGCCCTGGGAGTCAAGGCCTTTCTCCGTGGGGATGGCCACGAGGTACCGCAGCAGGAAGCCGTTCTCCCGCGTGGCAAACTTCAGCACCTCCTGACAGTTTTCGTCCAGACTCCCGCCCAGTGTCACCGCCTCCTCGGCCGTCTCCAAGTAGGACGCCAGGACCTTGCGCACCAGCTCCCTCCACAGGGCGGCCTCCTCAGCATTCCCGGCCTGCAGCTTCAGGACGGCCTTGGCCGTGATGATTTTGAAGAAGGATGGGCCCCCGAGGCTCGTGTCTGGCAGGATATCTCGGATGGTCTCAACTCCGTGGCTGTCACTTAACATTTTCTCGTTGTTTCTCACTCGGAAGCATTTCAGAGACTCCAAGGATAGGGAAAAAATATAGGGCATCCAGGTCCTGTCCGTGTACAGGTACAGAAGGGATTCTTTAATAGCGTCTGGCTCGGGAACTTGGGCAGAGGACCAACAGAACTGCGTGCCCTGGAGAGTCTCGGGCTCAGTGGGTGGGTCCGGGTGGGAGGGGAGGCCACCCTGGGGGGCGTCTGGGGGGTCCTCGGGCTGCTCCGGGTACTGGATGTTCACCCACTCATCCTCCTGCTGGGGCCGGCACTTCTGTAGGGCCTCCCGCACCCGGTCCAGCCAGTCCTCGGCTTCGTCCTGGGAGGAGGCCCGCAGGGCCAGTTTCCTGCCAGAGAAGACCAGCTCGAAGCGGCCGTCGCCGTGGGCTGGCCCCACGGCCTCGCAGCGCAGCAGGGAGCAGTTCTCCACGCAGGTGCGTTCCTCGGTGTTCAGGTAGAGGCGGAACTCCAGAGGGGAGAGCTCGCAGAAGAGTTCCTTCCAGATGCCCATCGCCCCCCGCCGCTCCACGGTGCCCAGCTTCATGAGACCCCGGAATGGGTTGGACAGCCCTGGGGGCAGAAAGAGGCACTTTAGACGGCGGGCCAAGCCTCTACCTCCCGAGGCCCTGCAGCGGGTGGGGACAGGGGCTGCCTCGAGAACGCTTTAGGAGTGCCTTCATCCCATCCGCACCCTCAGCTGTTGACCTTGTTCCTGAATTTTACTGAGGACAAAAAAAAAAAAGGACTAAAAAAATTACCTCCACAGAGCCCTCACTATGGCATCTGTACCCACACTCAGACTTCCCCCTTGTCACCGGGGATGAACTTCCGGCTCAGTCTGAGGCCAACTCCTCCGTCTGCACAGGGGACCCCTCCCCACCGCCCACTCAAGGACAGGGACATCTCTCCAGCAGCCCCCCCACCCCCACCCCGCTCCCGTCCCCCACTGTGTCACTGCTTTCTCCCTTCCCTCCTGGCTCGTTCCCATCAGCACACAAACACGCTGTTATTTCTGCCATCTTTAAAAATAGCTTTCTTGATGGCACTCACATCTCTAATTACCACCCTGTTCCTCTGTCCCCTTTACAGAAAACCTCGAGGAGGTGTCACAACTGTCTCTGGTTCCCCTGCTCCCGTTCCATCTTGAATCTGCTCCAGTCAGGTTTTTGTCCCCTCCTTCCACTGAAACGGCACTTGGGAAGCCCCATGCCCTCCTTGTCACCAAATCCCAAGGCTAATCCTTGGTGCCAATCTGGCCTGACCCATCAGTATCAGGACACAGCTGAGACCCTCCTTCCCTCATGAGACACTTCCCTCACACGGCTGCTGAGGGGCCACTCTGGGTACTCCTCTGCCACAACGGGCCACTCTTCTGTCCCCCGGGCTCACTCCTCCGCCTCTCCCTGACATGTCAACATTGGAGCACCCCAGAGCTCAGTCCTGGGTCCCCTTCTCCATTGACACCCACCTCCTACCTGATCGTGCCTACGCTCAGGGCTTTATGCCAACAACTCCCCAGCGTTTATCTCCAGCCTGAACCTCGCCCTTGAACTTCAGGTTCAGATCTCCGCCTGTGCCGTGTACGGCTGATATCTAATAGGCATCTCAAAATTGACATGCCCGAAAATCAATTCCTGCCCCTCCCACTGCAAACCAGCTTTTCTCCCAACGTCCCTCATCTCATAAATGGCAAACTGCATCCTTCGAGCTGCTTGGGCTAAAAACCTTTCCTTTCTGTCACACACATACACACGCAGCCCATCAGCGAATCCTGCTGGCACATCCAGAACCTTCTGCTTCTCACCACCTCGACCGCTACCACACGGGCTCCGACGGCTGTCACCCCTGGCCTGGCTTGTGGCGAGAGCCTCCTGACTGGTCTCTCTCCCCTGAGGTCCTTCAACATACGAGCCAGGATGACTCCCCATTTAAAGGAAGTCAGATCACGTCCCTTTGCCCCAAACCCTGCAATGACTGCCATCTCCCTCGGAGGGAAAGCTAACGTCCCTTCTGTGGCCCGCGAGGCCCTCCGTCACTCCGCCCTCATCTCTAACCACCCCCTTCCCATCTCCTTGGTTTTCTGGGCACGTGCCCATGGCAGGATCTTTGCATCTGTTCCCCTGCTTGAGCCACACAGGCCGGCCCTTGCCTTCCTGCCTCTCTCCCTGCACATCTCCTCAAATGTCACCTTATCTGTGAGGGCTTCCTTGGCCACCCATATGAAATAGTACGGTCCCCCCCATGGCACTCCCCAAGTTCTCCATAGCAATTATTATCACCAGTCCATACTATACATTTACTTGTTCATTCCCTTCTTCCCTGCCTCTTGCACTAGGATATAAGAAGTCTGTGAAGACAGGGACGTTGCTTTGCTTCCTGCTGCGTCCCCAGCACCCAGAACAGCCTGGCACAGCACAGATACTTAATAAATACCCGCTGAATGAGCGTGTGCCTGGACACCACACACCCCTCTATGCTCCCTGTTTCCTAGGGCTCTGCCAGCAACTGGGTGGTCCAAAGAACGCACAGTTCTCTCTCCCGCAGCCTGAACTAGCCTTGGAGATTTCAAATAATTGTATAGGGTCTTCCTACCCTTCAGGGAACCTGACGGCCTAGGCATGAGGCACACTTTCTCTGGCATGGTTACACGGACTACAAGAAAAACCTAAAAGAAGCCAGTGTGGAGACCAGGGCTCTCCTGAGCTAGGAACCTGGCCGGAATCGTCTGCTGGGTCACGGCAAACAGAAAATGAAGTGAGAAAGAGACCGGCTCCAAGGCAGACTTTTCTGTTTGTGGGGGTTGTGGAGAAATTCGGTTATGGTCACTGAATGCTTTTTAGAATTGCACAGGGTGCGGAACTCGAGCTGGCCTCATTGTAAACAGCGCACAGAGGACAGCTAACAGATGGCAGAGCTGATACACCCCCAGCAGAGCTGTTAAACAAACCATCGAAGACAGAGGTCTCGGGAAGGGGCACTGAAATGCCTTCCGGAGGCAGGGTTTGCTCGGAGCTACAGGCAGAACCCAGAGTCGTGCATAGTCACACGACCTCGGGGGGAAAGTTTCAGTATTTCAATATATGAAACAGGTTTGGGGGCATGATACTGTGGAGCTCTCATGAGAAAATATAGCACTTTTCCTGAAATGCTTCCCTGAATTACTCAGCAAGGGTGTTCCTGATTACATTTTGGGAAGAGGTTTTGCTCGTGAGAATACACTACCCAACCGGTAATGGAAAAGAGGGCTCTGGCACTGCTCTCCGAAAGGCACTGTCCCCGCGGCAAGGTCACTGGAACCCTGCGGTCACCTACCCATCTGCCTGCGGTGCACCACCCTGAAGTTCTGGTGCTCCTGGGCCGCCGCTGCCCTGCTTGGCCGGCCTCCTGGGGAAGGCACGCAGGCTTGGTCTAAGGCCCCCGTGGAGTGGCTTTTCCTTGGCCCTTGAGAAAAATGCCGGAGGAGCCCAGGCCTGGACTCCGCAGTCCCTCCGGAAGAAGCCACGGAGTGTTCTGAAGGGCTCTCTGCGGGCGGCTCCTGGGGAGGCCGGTAGAAGTCATCCTCTGAAATCCAGCTCCTGCTCTTCTAGTGGGAAGGGAGGGAAGACATAGGTGGTGTTTGAAGGTTTTTGTGTGTTTGTTTTGTTTTACAGACATCTTGATGGAGACACAATTCACCGATCACCAAAGGAACCCATTTAGAGCGCACGACTGAATAGTTTCAGTGTATTCGCGGAGTTGTGCAACCAGCACCACGAAGTTCAGAACATTTTCATTCCTCCAGAAAGAAACCCCGTGCTCGGGAGCGGTCAGTTCCCATTTCCCCTCAACCGCTCCAGTTCTAGGCCACCACTAATCTACTTTCTGTTTCTAGAGATCTGTCCATTCTGTTTACATAAACCGAATCTTCATTTATGGTTTGTTTTTTTATTCATTTGTATCTATATTTATTTATTTCGGGGTGTG
This sequence comes from Leopardus geoffroyi, assembly GCF_018350155.1. Classification (NCBI taxonomy): domain Eukaryota; kingdom Metazoa; phylum Chordata; class Mammalia; order Carnivora; family Felidae; genus Leopardus; species Leopardus geoffroyi. The sequence continues at coordinate 43,469,412 of NC_059330.1, forward strand.
TGTGGGGGAGACAGCATGAGCAGGGGAGGGGGACAGACAGGCAGAGAAAGAGAGAGACAGAATCCTAAGCAGGCTCTACACTTAGTGTGGAGCCTGACGTGGGGCTCAATCTCACGAACCTGGGATCACGACCGGAGCCAAAATCAAGAGTTGAACGCTAAACTGAGCCACCAAGGTGCCCCAATATAAAAGGAATCTTATAAATGTGGTCTTTGTGTCTGCCTTCTCTCTGAACATCAGGTTTCCTAGGTCCATCCATGTTGTGGCAGGCATCAGTATTTCTTTATTACTAACTAGTATTCCAAGGTATGGATGTAGCACATTTGGTCTGTCCGTTCATCAGCTGATGGGCATCTGGGTTGTTCTGCTTCGGGGCAATTATGAATAATGCTGCCACGAACATTCACGTAACCATTTCTGTGTGGACCTATGTTTTCCGTTCCGTTGGGTACATGTCTATGAGTGCAACTGATGGGCCATTCGGTAACTATGTCTAACTTTCTGAGGAATTTCCAAACTCTTTCCCTAAGTGACTACACCATTTTACATTCCCACCACATATGGGGATTCCAATTTCTCCACATCATCCTTTCCAACGTTTTTATTATCTGTTTGATTATAGCCATCCTCACGTGTGTGAAGTACCGTCTTGTGGTTTGGGTTTGCAATTTCACCAGTGTCTAAGGACAATGACACCGAGCATCTTTTCACGTGCTCAGTGGACACCAGTAGATCTTCTTTGGAGAAATGTCTATTCGAATTCTTTGCCTATTAAAAAAATTTTTTTTTAATGTTTATTTATTTTTGAGAGAGACAGCGAGACAGTGGGGGGGGGGGGGCAGAGAGAGAGAGGGAGACACAGAATCGGAAGCAGGCTCCGGGCTCTGAGCCGTCAGCACAGAGCCCGACGTGGGGCTCGAATTCACGAACCATGATCTGAACCGAAGTCGGAGGCTTCACCGACTGAGCCACCCCACCCAGGCTCCCCTAAGTCTCCAACTGATTTTGAGTTAATTCTTGTGTATGGTGTGAGGAAGGGGTCTACCTTTATTTTGTCGCAGGTGGACATCCCATCATCCCAGCACCAGTTATTGAAGGACTACAGTTTGTCAGCCCTGCTTATAGGCTTTGAGATGAGGGACGCATGGGTGAGCAGGACCCAGGACCCCTTCTGTTGCTGAGACTGAAGCTGCTCACCAGTGGGAGAAGTGGGGTGGGTCTGGGGTCACAGAATTGTGGGAAGGGATTTTAGCTTCTCCCCTCCCCCATTTCAAGCACTCCCTGCCTTTCTGTGCCTAAGCATGGATGAGCAGAGGCAAGAAGAAAGCTGGCTGGACTGCCCTAAGTGGCTGTCTACACAGAGGAAGTGACTCACACGAGAGGTGGGTCCAGCCCAGCTATTTTGTTAAGTGTCACCAACCTCACCCTGAAGTTGCTATTTCCACCCCCTAAATGAGACTGCCCTCTCTGCTCCCGTAGACGCGGAAGGGGAGTAAGGCTGAGGCTGCCCTAGAGGGATTGGTTTGGACAGTTTAATCCATTCAGATGCTTTATGGCACCTTAAGCCAAGAGTGGAGAACTCTTAGTCAGGAGTATCGGGGCCTCAGAGCTGGGCTCCAGGGCTCCCTCTGAAAACCCTCGGAATTAGCAGGTGCTTCCTTCAGTCAGTGACAGGATAATGTGTCAATCAGGGTGGCTACTTGGGAAGCATTTGCAACACAAGATTCTGAACAAAGCCTGCCTGGGCCATAGAGACCCAGGGGAGCTCCCCGAGGAAAATGGGCAGGAGCCCCACAGAGCCTGGCGCACACACCTGGGAAGTCCTGTGGCCTCCCAGCTCACTATTCCTTAAGACTCAGCTCAGGGGCCGTCCATCACCTGCTCTGGGAAGCTTTCCTGACTATTCCCCAGCCTACACTCCTCCTGCTGTCTAGCTGGGTCAGGGACTCCTCGGGGTTCCCATGGCATTCTTTGCCCACCCCACCCAGCACCTACCAAGCTGTATGCAATGGCCACTCTTCTTTATGCCTGGTACAGAGTTATCACAGATGAAGGAATAATTCTTGAGTATCAAACGTCTTTGGCATAAAATAACAAGGCTGGGGCAAGGGGACTGGAAGGAAGGAGACAAATGTGAATTGTGAGGTGATATAAGTTCACTGGTGATGGCTTCTCTCTCCGAGGAGGCGAGGGAGACGACCGGGAAATGTTCAGACACGGTCCAGCGGCCACAGGTCAGCCCCCAGGAAATGATACTCCAGGAAAAATCTTTTGTTCTCTTAGACAACAGACAAAACCAGTGGGAACACTGGGTCCTTGGAGCTTCTACACACAGGCCTGGACAGAGCTCTGTAGCTGTGCCCCAGCCAGGGCCCCCGGTCACGAAGCGGGGTGTGGGGGGGGGAACCCCACTGTTCCCCCTCCCTCTTCCTACCACCTACCTTCCTACCTTCTGCTCACTCAAGCCCCCACACTGCCGCTTTAACAGTGGAGGAAACCGCCACAGACCACGGGTCTAAGCCATGGCAGCACCTGCCACGAGGGTCCCGAGACAGAAGAATGCCACTTTCACTGGATGAAGTCTTAGAATCCAGACTGTCCTCTGGAGTGCAACTGAGAAATCCGTTCACAGCCCCCTGGAGTCCACAAATAGAAGTCCCCTTAGCTCTCCCACTCCCGGCCCCTTTCCTTCCTGGCACTTGTCACCAGTGTAATTATGATGTGGGTAATGACTTGCCTGATCCAGTGTCTGTCCCCAAGGAGCAGGGCCCTTGTCCGTCCTGTTCCATCACCGTACCAAGTATGGTGCTTGGCCCAGAGCAGGGCCTCTGTGGTGAATGAATTTAAAATAATGTTTTTTGTTTCTTTTTTAAAGAAAGACTGAATGGCTCTCATGGTTATACGACTTGACAGTCAGAACCCTCTACTCACCACCCCCCCCACCCCACGCCACCAAAGTGTCAAATAAATGGCAGTGACTAAGTGACAGAAGCACAGGAAAATGAGACTCACAGGGGTGACACATGGGGGTGGAGCCGGGGGTCCACCAGGTGGGCTGCATGGGAGTGCCCAGCGACTATCTACTTAGTGGAGGGATGAGTGGGTCCTGTGGACTCTCAGCAACCTGAGTCCCCTGAGGCCTGCGGGGAGGCGGAGCCCGCCCTGGACAGACCCACCAGCCCAGCCCATGCACTTGGCGGCCTACTTCTCAGCGTAAACTCCCAAGCTGGCATCTCGAGAGTCTCTGAGAGTTCGAGAACCATTAATTACGCCTGCACTCACCCAGGTACGGTGTGCAGAGCTGACCTTACAGAAGGAAACAGACATGCTCTTCCATATCACGGAGCCGATATTCAAGTCCAGAGGCAGGAAATCAAGCGAAGCAGGCAAATGGGAAAGGGAGTCACTGGGGACGGTGCTTTTGGGACAGGGTGCTGGGGGAAGGTGGAGACAAGGGTGAGGAAAAGGGGCGAGCTGGGAAAGGGTCCGGGCAGATGGAATGGCAAATGGAAAAGCCTGGGGCTGAAAGGAGCCTGCCGTGGCAGAAGCTGCCAGAGGCCAGAGGAGCAACGCCCGGTGAGCCGAAGAGCTTGGGTGACAAGTTAAGCTGCCCTGTCCCATCAGCTCTGGGACCCTGGCAAGACAGGATGTCGGAGCTGAGACACAACACGAGTCAGGTCTTGGACGGGAGTGAACTCAGCTTGGTCAACGCCACTCTGTGGCATCCTGCTAGGGCGCGCAGCCCCAGACCCTAGGGGTAGCCCCCTGCTTCCAGCTCAAGCCGGGGGCTGTGGAGTCGTTCTTCTTTACCCTTCAGGGTGTTGACAGTTGTCGGCTCAAAACCTTCAGAGTCCTCTGACATTCTGGGCCCTGAAGACTCTTCAGGATAGTAAAAAACGGAGACTGTGACCCTCACTTATACAGCTACATGGCTTATACAGTCACATTCAGTCAGTGGTGCTAGTCAGTCCGATATCTGTACGGACAAAACGTGACTTTGGACTCTTACCTCACACCATACACAAAACTCAATCCCAAGTGGATCATAAATCTAACTGCAAAAGGTAAAACAACAAAGCTTCTAGATGAAAATACAGGGGTCTTCACAGCTTTGGGTAGAGATCTTAAAAATAGACACAAAATACGTAAACCACAAACAGAGAGGCCAATAAATTGAAGAGCATTAAAACCAAGAATTTCTGCTCCACGAAAAATACCATTAAGAGATTTAAAACACAAGCCATAGGGGCACCTGGGTGGCTCAATCAGTTAAGCATCCAACTCTTGATTTCGGCTCAGGTCATGATCTCACAGTTTGTGAGTTCAAGCCCGAAGTCAGGCTTTGCACTGACAGTGTGGAGACTGCTTGGGGTTCTCTCTCTTTCCCTCTCTTTTTCTTTTGTTTTTTAATGTTTATTTATTTTTGAGAGAGAGAGAGAGAGACAGAGTGCAAGTGGGCAAGGAGCAGAGAGAGAGAGATGGAGACACAGAATCCAAAGCAGGCTCCAGGCTCCAAGCTGTCAGCACAGAGCCCGACGCACGGCTTGAACTCGTGAACCGCGAGATCATGACCTGAGCTTAGCCGACTGAGCCACTCAGGCATTCCTCTCTCCCTCTTTTTCTGCACGCGCATGAGCGTACACACTCTCTCTCAAAATAAATAAATAAACATTAAAAAAACAGGCAAGCTATAGACTTGAAGAAACGTTTGCTATATGTATATGCGACATATTTTTTTCTCTAATAAAAGACATATCCATAATATGTAAAGAGCCTCTACCAATGAATCAGGAAATACACACAACTCAATTTAAGAATGAAGCAATGACTCAGAGACTTCCAAAAGCCAATAAGCAAACGAAAAGGTATCAAGATCGTTAGTCATCAGGGAAATGCAAATTAAAACCACAGTGAGGTCCCACTGCACACCTATTAGAGTGGCTGAAACGAAAAAGACTGATGACCCACTGGCTAGGATAAAGAGCAATGAAAATGCTCACATATTGCTAATGTGAGTACAAGTCAGTGCAAACACTGTTAGAAAACTGCCTGGCAGTATGCACTAAAGGTAAACATATGCCTTCCCAATGACTGGGCAATTCCGCTCCTAGATATATACCCCCAGAAAAGAGTGCAGAGGGGTTCACCGAAATACAAATGTAAGAATGTTCACATCAGCTTTCATCATAATAGCCCAAACCTGGAAACAACCCAAATGTCTGTTAGCAGGAGAATGGATAGATGCACTGTAATATACTGTTACAATGGAATGCTACAGAACAATGGAAAAGAACAAACTATAGCCTCATGCTATATGCACAGGTGAACCACACAGACATAATGCTCAGTGAAAGAAGCAAAAGAGTATACATTGTACAGTTCCTTCCATACGAATGAAGTCGAACAATAGGAAAAATTAATCTACGGTGCTAGATGTCAGAATAGAGGCTTCCTTTAGAGGGGAACAATGGGACAAGGCATGAGAGAGCCTTCTGGTGGGCTGGAAATGTTCTATGTTTCCATCTGGAGGGTGGCCATAGAGGGTACACCGTATATAATTACTCACTGAGATGTGTACCAAAGATCACTTTACAGCATTCCTCGAAAACGTTCTAAAGGGGGAAATAATAGTCTTTTTTTTCTGGTAAATTTTAAAAAATCTTTATTTTTGAGAGAGAGAGAGAGAGCACGCGCACAGGGGAGGGGCAGACAGAAAGGGAGACACAAGAATCGGAAGCAGGCTCCAGGCTCTGAGCCGTCAGCACAGAGCCCGACGCGGGGCTCGAACTCACGAACCACAGATCATGACCTGAGCTGAAGTTGGACGCTTAACCGATTGAGCCACCCAGGCGCCCGGAAATAATAGTCTTTTGAACAAATGGTGCTGGTACCACTGTACATCAATATGCAAAAGAATCGAGCTGGACCTCGTCCTTATACCATATACAAAAGTCAACTCAAAATGGATCATAGATCTCAATGTAAGAGCTAAAACTATAAAATTTTTAGAAGAACACATCAATCTTTGTGACCTTGGGCTAGGAAATGGGTATACACGGGACACCAAAAGCACAAATGGCGAAAGAAAAAAATAGGTAGACTGGACTCTATCAACATTGAAAACATTTATGCTGTAAATGTTACCACCAAGAAAGTGAAACGACAACTCACAGGATGGGAGGAAATAGTTGCTAATTATGTATTTAATAAGGGTATACAATCCAGAATATATAAAGAACTATTATAATTCAATAATAAAAAGACAAATAATCCCATTTTAAAATGGGCCAAGGGGTGCCTGGGTAGCTCAGTGGGTTAAGCATCTGACTCTTGGTTTTGGCTCAGGTTGTGACCTCACGTTTCGTGAGTTCAAGCCCTGCATCGGGCTCTGTGCTAGCGGCAAGGAGCCTGCTTGGGACTCTCTCTCCTTCTCTCTCTGCCCCTCCCCTACTCATGCACGCACTCCCACAAAATAAATAAGTGAAAAATAAACAAAATAAAATAAAAATGGGCCAAGGTTCTGAAAAGACATTCCTCCAAAGTAGATCTACAAATGGCCAAAAGTCACACAAAAAAGATGATGCTTGACATCATCAGTCATTAAAGAAACGCAAATCAAAACCGTAAGTAGATACTGCTCGTGCCCTCGGCTAGCTATAATGACAATTTTTAAAAAGACAGTAAGAACTGTTGGTGAGGATGGAATACATTGCTGGTGGGAATATAAAATGGGGCCGCTGCTTAGGAAAACAGTTTGGTAGTTCCTCAGAAGGTTAAATATAGAGTTACCATGTGACCCAGAGATTTTGCTGCTGGGTATACATCCAAGACAATCAAAAATATACCCACACAAAAACTTGTACATGAATGTTCATTGCTGTGTTATTTATATTAGCCAAAAAAAATGGGGGAAAAAAAACAAAAGTCTATCAACTGATGAAGGACAAAATAAAATGTGACAGATTCATACAAAGGAATCTACAATGAATTATTACTCCCTGAAGCACAGATCAGGCTCCAACAACGATGAATCCCGAAAACAGTATGTTAATTGGAAGAAGCCAGTCACCAAAGGCTGCATATTACAGGATTCCATTTATGTGAAATGTGCAGAATGGCAAATCTATAGACAAAGGAAATAAGTAGTTGCCAGGGGATGAGAGGAGTGAGGCCGGAGGAGGAGGATGGGGCATCACTGCTAATGGTAAGGGATTTCTTTTCTTTTCTTTTTAAAATGTTTTTATTTATTTTTTGAGAGAGAGATAGAGACAGAGCATCAGCAGGGGAGGAGCAGAGAGAGAGGGAGTCTGAAGCATGCTCCAGGCTCTGAGCTGTCAGCACAGAGCCCGACATGGGGCTCGAACTTGTGAACCACGGATCATGACCTGAGCTGAAGTCAGACACTCAAACGGCTGAGCCACCCAGGAGTCCCAAGGGATTTCTTTTATGGGGGATGAAAATATTTTCAAATTCGATTGTAGTGATGGCTGCACAACCTTGTGAATATACGAAAAAAATGGAATTATACACTTTAATTAGGTGAATTGTATGGTATATGAGTTATATCTCAATAAAGCTATTTAAAAGTGTGTGTGTGTGTGTGTGTGTGCGCGCGCGTGCGCGTGCGCGCGTGTCCTAGTCTATTTCACGGCCTTGGCCCCATCCTGAGTTACAGGATCTGGAAGCTACCGGATGAGAGATACGCACGGATGGAGCTGAAAAAGCAAGACTATGTCCTAACGTGACCCCAGACAGCAGCTGGGATAAACCTGGGGTTCTGTGTGTCCACGTGCACATGTGCATACAACTTCCTACCCTGGCTATTCATCCTCAAGGACAAATGTGCAATGGCAAAGAGCTCAGGTCCACAGCTTTGACAACCGCTTCACTGGGCCGATAGTTCTCAAGCCTCTGACCCATGGCTCTGTGCAGGAGATTCCCAGGGCTGGCTTCCCTCGGGGTTATCAACAAAGGAGACCGGCCCATTCTAGAGCTGCACTGCCCAACAGAAACAGAATTCCAGCCACATGTATCATTTTAAATGTTCTACTAGCCACGTTTTTAAAATGTAAAAAAAAACACGTGTAATTAACTTTTATATTTAACCCAATATCAAACATATTTTCATTGTAACACATAATCGATAAATGATTGAGATAGTTCACCTTCTTTTTTTTTCAGACTAAGCCTTCAAGATCCAGTGTTTATTTCACATAGCTTATCTCAGTTTGGACTAACCGCATTTTAAACGCTCATTCAACAGCCACGTGTGGCTAGTGGTTACCATATGGGATGGTGTAGTTCTAACCTGGCTCATATTGCAAGATGAGTATTCTCAAAGTCTGGTATTTTAGAAAATCTGAATTTATTAATAACGAGAGCTGAGGAGGAAACCAAGGCTCAGTGAGGCAAAGTGCCTTGCCCAAGGCCTTGAGCTGATAGGTGGCAGTGGTTATGCGCAGGGTCTATGATCAGATGAGAATTATCTTCTCTACGGGGTCAATGTGAGAGGACAAGAGAGACCCATGGGAAGGGACTGGCACCGTGCCTGGCTCACGTCCGCCGTGACAGATATGAGGGGCTAATGGAGACAAGGCAGAGACCACTCGGGGTGGCTAGCTGGGGAGACCCTGCACCAGCTCTGAGACATTTCCCCAAGACCTCTCCCCGAAAAGCTTGTATCACTCACCGGGCTGGTGGGTGAGGACACCCCAAGGCTCCATGCAGCTCCGTCATCCTCCAGAGACTTCTGCCGGCCACTCCCCGGGCTGACTGCTCTGGCCGCCGCCTCTCTCACGGGACTGGAAGGCCTCTGGTCTAAAATGCTCACCGAGAGGACAGCTTTGGCAGTGCCCAACTGCAGCAAGCCCAGGGTGCCAGGTGCCTGGGGAGGCGGCTCCTGCTTGCGGTCCCCATCTTGAGTCCCAGAGGACGCTTGGGGCGGGAGGGGCTCTGCGGGCACATCAAAAGGGATGCTGGCCTCCAGGCCGGGGAGGGGGAGTGAGGCCCGCCCCGTGGGAATCTCCATTTCTCCACTCAGTCCGCTCAGTCCGTTGGTTGGCACAGAGTTTACCTGGGCTTTGCTGAATTCCGACAATACCCTGGAAGTTTTTAAACAGAGAAACCTGTGTGACAAGCTGTCAGCTAGAATGCCCAAGGCTATTGGGACGGCGGTAAGAAGGCAAAACTGCTGTCTGGGGATTTCAAAAACAAAACATCCTCGTCATCCACCCACCGTGCTCCTCTGCTTACACACAAGCCTTCCTCTGACACTCCTCACAAAGTTTCTCCCCAGCTGGGACTGAGGCAGAGTGGGCGGCCAAGGGAACTGCGGGGCCCGGGATCTCCGGTGCAAGCGCTGGTCCACCAGAGCTGGGCCGTATGTGGGGTCCCAGATGCCTCCTGTTCCCAGGACCTGCTGCCGGAGATCAGTGTACACGGGGTGCAGGAGTGTGCACGCAAGTATACATGGGGTGTGCACCTGCTCACTCTTCCAATGGTACTGGCTCTTCCTGCCCTTCAGTGGTGCTTCAGGGACTACGGGGAGCCAGTGTTACTGTCTTTATGTACACACACACACGCACGCACATGAAAACTACTCTGGGCCTTCTAAAATGTGCACTGGCTAGTGGTTGCTCCCCTTCTCCTGAGGCTTCTGAGAATCCACATTCTGTTTCTGAACTAGAACTATTTGCTGTCTCCTCCTTTGTTTATGAACCAATAGAGTGTGTCACGGGCGAATACAGATTCATACAACAACAAAGCTACCCGGGGCCCAAGAGATTGCACATATCTGCCCTAATGGTTTAGACTGGGTCAGAAGACGTGCCCAACTCCCCTTAATGTGGGCTCATTTCCATAAGGATTTTAGAACTCAAGTTTTTACCTTAATGTCTTCTGGCTGAGCTGTGTGCTCTTATCTACATCATAACCCCAAACAACATTTCAAGACATGCTAGTCAAACATTGATGAACAAGCCATACATTTATGGGCAACTGATTTGCAGCCCAAGACATTTCAGTGGGGAAAGAATAGTCTTTTCAACAAATGGTGCTGGGATAAGCGAACAGTCCCATGCAAAAGAAGAAAGTTGGACCCCTACCTCACACCATATAAAAAATGAACTCAAAATGGATCAAAGACCTAAAAGTAAGAGCTAAAACTATAAAACTCTTAGAAGGAAACAGGTATAAATCTTTGGGTCAGGCAATGGTTTCTTATATGACAGCCAACAAATAAGTAAACAATAAAAAATAGGTACGCTGGACTTTATCAACACTAAAAGCTTTTGTGCTTCAAAAGGATACTATCAAGAAAGTAAAAAGATAACCCATAGAACAGGAAAGAAATCTGCATATCTTATATCCAAGTATTATCATATATCTGATAAGGGTCTAGTATCCAGAATACAGAGAGCTCTTACAATTCAATAATATTAGAACAAATTGACTGAAAAATGGGCAAAGGTTTACAGAGACATTTCTCTAAAGGTATACAAATGGAAAGTACATGAAAAGATGCTCAATATCATTAGACGGTAGTGAAATACAAATCAAAACCGTAATAAGATACTACTTTATGCCTACCAAGATGCCTATAATAAAAAAGAGAGAGGGGCACCTGGGTGGTTCAATCAGTTAAGCATCCGACTTCGGCTCAGGTCCTGATCTCACGGTTCGTGGGTTCGAGCCCTGTGTCGGGCTCTGTGCCGACAGCTTGTAGCCTGGAGACTGCTTCAGATTCTGTGTCTCCCTCTCTTTCTGCCTCTCCCCAACTCATGCTCTGTCTCTCTCTCTCTCTGTCTCTCTCTAAAATAAGAAACATTAAAAATTTTTAAAAAATTAAAAAGACAGAGAATAACAAGTGTTGGCAAAGGTGTAGAGAAAATGGAACTCCTACACGCTGCTGGTGGAAATGTGAAATGGTGCAGCCTCTGTGGAGAACAGTTTGGTAGTTCCTTAAAAGTTAAACATATTGGGGTGCCTGGGTGGCGCAGTCGGTTAAGCGTCCGACTTCAGCCAGGTCACGATCTCGCGGTCCATGAGTTCGAGCCCCGCGTCGGGCTCTGGGCTGATGGCTCAGAGCCTGGAGCCTGTTTCCGATTCTGTGTCTCCCTCTCTCTCTGACCCTCCCCCATTCATGCTCTGTCTCTCTCTGTCCCAAAAAATAAATAAACGTTGAAAAAAAAATTAAAAAAAAAAAAAAAAAAAAAAAAAGTTAAACATAGAGGGGCGCCTGGGTGGCGCAGTCGGTTAAGCGTCCGACTTCAGCCAGGTCACGATCTCGCCGTCCGGGAGTTCGAGCCCCGCGTGGGGCTCTGGGCTGATGGCTCAGAGCCTGCAGCCTGTTTCCGATTCTGTGTCTCCCTCTCTCTCTGCCCCTCCCCCGTTCATGCTCTGTCTCACTCTGTCCCAAAAATAAGTAAACGTTGAAAAAAAAAAAAAAAAAGTTAAACATAGAGTTACCATATGAGTCAGCAATTCAACTCATGGGTATATACCCAAGAGAATTAAAAGACAATGTCTGCACAAAAACCTGTACATGAGTGTTCACAGCAATATTATTCACAGTAGCCAAAAAGTAGGAATAGAACAAACGTCCACTAACTGAAAAGATAAAACAAATTGTGGTGTATTCACACAATGGAATATTATTCAGCCATGACCCATGCTACAACACGGATGAACCTTGAAAACCTACTAAGTGAAGGAAGGAGGTCACAAAAAGCCACATAGTGTATGATTCCATTGGTATTAAATGTCCAGAATAGGTAAATCCATAGCTAGTGGGTAAGGGGTTTCCTTAAAGGGTGATGTTGGTTGGCTTTGGTTGGCACACTGCTGTGGCCCCACAATAGGTTCCTAAAGCTCACGGACTTCATTCCTTTACCCGTAAAACCGGCACGGTAACAGCACCCACCTATGACTGTGTTCAAGGCTGAATGAGATCATATAGGTAAAATGCTTATAGAGTGTCTGGCACAAAGTAAGTACTCAATAAACATTAACCTCAATTTGTCATTGGTTGTTCTTATCGCCACTGGCAAGGCTGCTTAGCCTCTACACACATGGCTATAAAAATGTAAGGAAAGGGGCGCCTGGGTGGCGCAGTCGGTTTAGCATCCGACTTCAGCCAGGTCACGATCTTGCGGTCCGTAAGTTCGAGCCCCGCGTCAGGCACTGGGCTGATGGCTCAGAGCCTGGAGCCTGTTTCCGATTCTGTGTCTCCCTCTCTCTCTGCCCCTCCCCCGTTCATGCTCTGTCTCTCTCTGTCCCCAAAAAAATAAATAAAAACGTTGAAAAAAAAAATTAAAAAAAAAAAATGTAAGGAAAGAGAATTATGGAAATATTCACTAGCATTACCGAAATGGTTATCAATTATAAATGAACCCTCATCTGTAAGACACATTTTAATGATGGAGTGGACTGGGTGTGGGAATAAAGAAACACCACCCGACAGCAAGAAGCTTGTGTGATAAATTAGAGTTTCCACCAAATCAACACCACGGTCAGGATGAAATCAAGTTCACAAGAGTCTCACCAGGATCAGAGCTGGTCGGGAGGACCCAGAGAGAATAAAAGACATGCACATCAAGTGGGAAAAAGTGCTAGAGATGAGATTTTGAAGGAAAAGTGAAAGAAAGAGAATTTTCAAAACTTTTGAAGAAAATGCAACATAGGGCTGAAACGCTCCGGTCCTTCCACTTCTGTCCAGCTCAGGGCAGCGTTTTTCAAAAACTGCCTGTTCAAAAATCCTAGAAGTTTGTGCTTTCATTTAGAAGACAGTCTGAAAACATATACGTATTATATACATACGTATATTGCGCGTACACAGAGGCGTAGGTGTGGAATAAAAGCATGGACTGGAGAATCAGCATGACCACCCCATAAAGTGCCCCCCGCCAAGCGATTCTGAGCCTGCGCTTTTCCTGAGCACGTGGACTAGCGTGTTGGGGTCCACGGCACCACCTGGCGGTCAGGGGTGCTCATGAAAGTACAGGAGGGGGCTGCATGTGCGAAGAATCATTTCCCCCAAGAGAAGGCCTCATGATAACGACCTCTGACAAATCTCATCAAGCACAGATCTGCAGCTGTGTATACACAGACAAGTAGCGCGAGAACTGACATCACGGGGACCCCCGGTAGTAAAATGATAATGACACCACCTATGGAGCACTCACCCTGTGATTGGCACTGCTCTAAGCGCTTTGCATTACCTTAACTCACTTCCTAGCATTCTTATCCCCATCTTGCAGATGAGGACATCAAGGTCAGAAAGGTTGAGTATCTTGCCCGGGGTCGCAAAGCTGGTTAATGGAAGACTCCAGCAGTCTGGCTCCTGAGTCCACACTCCTAACCACCGGCCCCTAGCTGTGCTTCTCAGCGATCACTGTAATTCAGACCCAACCAACACAAAAGAAGCTATTCAGGCCATCAATCCTCTATTCACAAAGCAAACTGCAGTTTGGTTTCCAGAAAACATTAAGTTAATACATTTCATTGGAATGTTACATCTTTTGTACTTTATGTTTAACTTGTAGATGATTTTAAAAAACTTTTTTTAACATTTATTTTGATAGAACGCCTGTTCTCTCTCTCTCAAAATAAATAAACTTTAAAAAATCCACGTAAACAAACATTTAAGTAATATGACAAAAATAAGCGAACTCTTAACTGCTGATGTGACTCTTCACCCTCAGACACACCCTCTAAGAGCTGGGGTGTGTGGACGTGCGAAGATAACTTCAAGCCCAGCACTCAGAGTGATGGTGCTGGATGTGTGTTTGTGCATCTGTGTGCTCTGTGTTTGCTGGTTCCGCACGCCACTGCCCCGCGCTGGTCTGTACATCCTGACCCTCTTCCCTTGACTTCTCCCACAATGCCCAGGATGACGCTTCCCACACAGGGTGGACGGTCACTGATTCAACGGCCTTAAGCTGGAATTTTCCAATCACAAGACTCACGAAAGATAAAAGCAGGGCACATGACAAACAGAGGGCCGGCGGGCTGGCCTGTGGAAGGAGGAGACACAAGGAAGGGTTCAGACAGGTGAATGAACTTAAGTCACGCCATCGGCCCAGCCGATAGAGCGGGGATTGCTCCCTTCCAGGATGTTCTACCTAAATTCTTGTTTGATGTTTGAAAGTTCTAGCTAATGTGCTCTGTTGCTCAGAAGCTGCTTCAGCCGTAATTCGCCCCCAGGCATCTGATCTGATTCTCAGCCAGCTCTATGAGGGAGCCTCCACTTTACAGATGAAGAAACAACCTCACAGAGCCAACGCTTGGCCTGCCGTTACTGGACTTGTGACTGGTAGAACAGGGCTTGAGGCCGGATCCTGCTACAAGCCAGTCCGTACCGGCACCCAATCTGGTAGTGTTCTTCCCACAGCAGCTGGGAAACCTGTAAAGACTTGAATGAACCAAGAAGGTAGGGGCACACAGGAGTAGAAAGAAGATCCTAGACACTGGCTGAGGGAACATGGGTCTGGCTGAAGGAAGCGCTTAATAAAAATTTACCATTTTCGGGGCGCCTGGGTGGCTCAGTCAGTTAAGCGTCCGACTCTTGATTTTGGCTCGGGTCATGATCTCACAGTTCCTGGGATCAAGCTCTGCATCACACTCTGCACTGACAGCGAGGGGCCTGCTTGGGATTCTCTCTCTCCCCCCCACTCTCTCTCTCTGCCCTTCCCCAACTCATGCTCGCTTGCTCTCTCTCTCTCTCTCAAAACAAATAAATAAACTTGAAAAAAAAGTTTATCATGTTCTACCTATTAGATGAGCAAATATCCAAAAGTTTGACAATACCTTCTGCCTACAAGGCCGAGGGGGCACAGGTACATTCCTGACAGAGTGTAAACAGGCGATTATCTATGAAAATTGTAGACTCATTTATCCTTTGCCTCAGCAATTCTGTTTCTGGGACTTTACTGAACAGAGATAGTTGCATAGAATTAAAAGATCACATACACACGGTTATTTATAGAAAGAGTGAACTCCAGTGTCCAGTAAATACAGGGCTGGTCAAATAAACTAAGGTACATTCATACAATGGAAACACATGCCACAGGGGGAAAAAAAAAACTGAAGAAACTGATATGAAGCTCCAAAACAAAAATTCTGATCTCTTCTAAGACAAGGTATCAAGCAGTATATTTATAATAGCTTTGTGGGGATGGGGCAGAGATAAGAAATATAAAAGACATTTAAAAAGTCTATCTATTCATATCTGTTAGATGCATTTAGAAACACCAGAAAAAGACATGTAAAGGGGGTGCCTGGGTGGCTCGGTCAGTTAAATGTCTGACTTCAGCCTAGCGCATGATCTCACGGTCGTGAGTTCGAGCCCCACGTTGGGCTCTCTGCTGTCAGCACAGAATCTGCTTCAGATCCTCCGTCCCCCTTTCTCACTGCCCCTCCCCTGCTCATTCTCTCTCTCAAAAATAAATAAACTTTAAAAAAAAGAAAAAGAAAGATGTAAGGAATTAATAATTATGGTTACAAAGGTGGAAAAGACGTTTCACTGTAGGTAGACTTTTTTTTCTTACCATAAAAATAAATCTATTAAGAAATGAATGTTTCAGGGGCGCCTGGGTGGCGCAGTCGGTTAAGCGTCCGACTTCAGCCAGGTCACGATCTTGCGGTCCGTGAGTTCGAGCCCCGCGTCGGGCTCTGGGCTGATGGCTCGGAGCCTGGAGCCTGTTTCCGATTCTGTGTCTCCCTCTCTCTCTGCCCCTCCCCCGTTCATGCTCTGTCTCTCTCTGTCCCAAAAATAAATAAAAACGTTGAAAAAAAAATAAAAATAAAAAAATAAAAAAAAAAAAAAGAAATGAATGTTTCAAAAGGGCCTGAACGAAGAAGGCTCTGCTGTGGTGAGCATGGTTAACATGGAGAGATGGTGACTCACTACGTTGTACACCTGAGACTAATATGACACCGTGTGTCAACAATACTCAAATAGAAAAAAGTTCTTTTAAAGAGATAGCTCTGCCCAGGGTCCCTTCTCTAGTCAAGTTCATTGCTCCCTGTGCTCTTCCTCCACTCACTTGCTTGGCCCCTTTTGTGCACCACCTCCTCCAGGCCTCCTTCAGGGTCTGTGTCCTTCAGAGGCCTACTGGGAGGTCGCAGCGGAGCACCCTGACGCGCTGGGCTTCACTGCGTCTTTTGGAAGTCGTATATCTAACTCCGAACCGTTAGTTTCCGCCCTAGAGGCAATAATATTTTACACGAAGCCTCAGAGAAATTAGGTAACTTGTCGAAGATCAGCCAGGGGCAGAGCTGGAGCCTGATTCAGCTCCGAGCCCTCCCCGAATCCATTCTCCTCACTGCCCCATGTTGCCTCCAGTTATAAGTCCCGGCAACTCCAGTCCCTGAGGAAGAGCCACGGTCCTCTTTTCCTTTATGCCCTTAGAGAGGTCGATGCTCAGGGACAGGCAATCACATGCTATAGGAAGGGAGAGAAAGAGGAAGAGGAGAAGGAAGGAAGGGAGGGGGAGGAGAAGGAGTGGGGGAAGGACACTCACTCTTGCAGAGGCGGGTCTGAATCATCGGCATTTGCTGTCCCCAGGTCGGAGTCGTAGGACATGGGCTCCTCGGAACGGTCTGGACTCTTGGAGCCATTCTCTTGGAGTAGGCAGCTATCAGAGTTTAGGCTGCAAGACAGCTGGGATGAACTGGCGGTGTCCAGGCTGAGGGAGGAGGCCGTGAGCTTCCGGTTCCGTCGGATCTTATGGCCTGAGTGCTGGACTTCGATGTCCTCCGAGCCTGAGGAATGGGAAATTGAATCCAGAGACTCTTTCCGCTGTAGTTCTGTCCCAGAGGTGGTGAGGGGGTCGAGCTCAGAGAGCGGGCAAAGCCCAGAGAGAGCCAGTGGGGTAAGCGTCCACTCGTTTAAGATGGCGGACTTGTAGGAGAGCTCGAAGGATAAGGACGTCAGTCCCTGCAGGAAGCTGAGGAGGAACTCGCCCTCCTCGGCGTCTCGAAGCAGGGCTGTGGGCTGATAGTACTCGCACAGGCGGGCGGGCTCCTGGAGGAGCAGCTTCAGGTAGCACTCCATCAGGCCGTCATTGAGGGCCAGCCTCAGCCAGGCCCGGCAGCGGCCCACGTCCGTGCTGACAAAGATCAGGTGCTCCAATTCTGAGACGATGTGTCTGGGGGTGGAGAGGACAGGCTTGTTTCAAGAAATGATTTCAGATCACGGAGGATTGTTTTATCCACTGGTGAGCAGGAGCCAGTAATAACGACTGCAAGTATATATAGGCTTGGGAAAAAATCTCAGATAGCAGTGTTCTACAGGGAATTGAGAAATATTTAGCTACAACTCCCCACTTTTTCGAGGTTACTGTCATGCAGGATAATTGCCATTTTTGTTACAACTCCCCAGGCGCCCTTGACATCACCTGCTCATCCGGCATACATCTGATGAGCCCCTAAGTGCCAGGTCTTTGGAGCCGTGAAGATACAGGATACAGACATGGTCCTGCCCTCAGTCCAGGTTACTACCTTTCAAGGGCACACGGAGGTGAACCCTGTTGTCAGTAGAGCTGGGGTGGGGGGAAGGCAATCACTTCCAGGTTGCAGTAAGAACAATGCCTTAGGCAAGGCATTGAGGGATTAGGCATAGGGATTAGGGATAGGCAAGGCATTGAGCTGGGCCTTGAGGGATTTCAAGCGGCAAAGATGGAAGGGGAACCTTAGGCACCAAGGACTGACAGAAAAAAGGCACCAACGGTAGGGAAGCAGCAGCTGTGTAACAGGAGTGGTGAGCACTCCCGTTACAGCACAGGGAGGAGGAGGAGCGGCTGATTGGGTTGCAAAGTCAGGTGATGCAGGGTCTCGAGCATCCAACCGGTGAGGCAAAGTGGGGCAAGGGTCCCCACACCTGGCTGTGCGTCAGAATCACCTGGGAACCTGGTCAGGATACAGATTCTGGGGCCCCAACGAAGTGAATGGGACTCCAGGCTAGCACTGGGGAGCCTGAGAGTTTTTACACCGGGAAATGACTCGACCGCAGTCACGCAGACTTCTGGGTGGGCTGCTCAGGATAAGATCATGTACCAAACTCAGTTCCCGAACCCTTGGTCTGATGTAAATGCCCTTCCTCTGACCATCACAGTGCCCTGAGCATGTCTCGCCCATAGGAGTGCGTGCTCCACAGGGCTCAGGGAATGAGCGCTCGGGTTAGCTTAAGCTCAATAAATGTTGACCAGCTGCCTGACCTAAGGACAGACAGAATGAGATAAGGGGGACAATTAGAAAGCCACTGCCACCTGGGAGTGAGGTAAGAACCTGAGATAGGGCGGTGGCAGTCAGCATGAAAAGGAAGATACAGACCGACAAGGCACCTTCAGGCTGAAGGTGGCATTTAATAGCCCTTAGAGGCAACGTGCCAGCAGCTGCTCGCTCCAAAGCCCAGGCAGTTAGGGCCAGGGCCGCAGAGGCAAACGTCCCAGGGTGGATATTCAGATGATCTGGATTCCACTGCTTTTTTTTTTTAAATTTTTTTTTTTTTCAACGTTTATTTATTTTTGGGACAGAGACAGAGCATGAACGGGGCAGGGGCAGAGAGAGAGGGGGACACAGAATCGGAAACAGGCTCCAGGCTCCGAGCCATCAGCCCAGAGCCCGACGCGGGGCTCGAACTCACAGACTGCGAGATCGTGACCTGGCTGAAGTCGGACGCTTAACCGACTGCGCCACCCAGGCGCCCCAAGGATTCCACTGCTTTAAAAAATGCCACAGCCTGTTAGGATATAATACTTACCATAGAGATGTTCAAACATTCCAAGGCAGGGTCAGCAAACCTCTTCTGTTAAGGGCCACTTAGGAAAGATTTTAGGCTTTGCAGGCCACACATTCTCTGTTCCAACTACCTAACTTTGCCACGGTGTGGCAAAAAAGCGGCTCCTGCTAAAGGCGACCGACCAGCCAGGGGCCTGAGCAGCCCCAGGCCATTGCCTGTGCGCTGAGGGGCTCTTGAGGCTTGGTCTAACAATAACCCCTATCTCACCCATCTCCATTCTAGAACACAGAGCATCTCTGCTGCTTTCCCATAGAGCTGTAGAGAGAGAGCCCAGGGTCACCCACACTGAAGCTCCTCCCCAAAGCAAAGCCTCCCCTGCTGATCTCACTTGTGGGTGACAGCTTTCAGGAGGGGCCAGAAGACAGGCTGAGGCAGAGGCTTCTGGTGGGCGCTCTTCTTCCTTTTCCCTCCGGCCTCGGCTCGGATGTGCTTGGCATGCAGGCCGTGGATAAATACAGCCTCCAGGGCACCGCACATGGTGTTGGCATCTCCGTCTTCGCTAGTGACCACTGTGTCCGAGGACACGTACTGCTTCTGCAACGCCTTCACAGATCCCACTAGCTTCTTCTTGATGACCTAGTCAGTGTCAGACATAACACAGGCCTTTAGAAGATCCTGCGTTGACCCCTTGAAGGTAAGTGCTTATCACCAAATACACGCACACCCACACACGTGCTCACGTCTACCTGTGGGTGTGTATACAGCAAAACTAGCACAAGCTAATCATAGAAAACAAAGATGGGCGCCTAGGTGGCTCAGTTAGTTGAGCGTCCGACTTCGGCTCAGGTCGTGATCTCACGGTTCATGGGTTCGAGCCCCACGTCAGGCTCTGTGCTGACAGCTCAGAGCCTGGAGCCTGCTTTGGATTCTGTGTCTCCCTCTCTCTCTGCCCCTCCCCCACTTGCACACGCATGCTCTCTCTCTCTCTCTCTCAAAAATAAATAAACGTTGGAAAAAAATTTTAAAAAAAGAAAGAAAGAAAACAGAGACAAAGCATAGAGGAGAAAAGGAAAATTACGTACTTATACCACCCAGAGATAGTTATTTTTTTGCAAAGATATTTGTATATTTTTCTTTTGTTTTGCTTTTTAAACCGAACTTCAGTGATTTGATAGCCATAGAAATCTTGTGTTGAAATACCGGTTCCATCATAGTTACAGGTGTGGGAGCCTGGGTGATCCATCTAGGGCAGGGGTGAAGCTTTCCACCTTGTTTAGGGGTCTACGATTCCATGAAGAGGCAACAGGTGCCACTTTAGAACCATAAAAACACCAAGAAAACAGGAGCATGGTCCACATTAAGAAAGATCCTAGGGGCACCTGGGTGGCTCAGTCAGTTAAGCATCTGACTCTTGATTTCAGCTCAGGTCATGATCTCACGGTTTTTGAGTTTGAGCTCCGTATCTGGCTCTGTGCTGACAGTGTGGAGCCTGCTTGAGATTCTCTCTCTCTCTCTCTCTCTCTCTCTCTCTCTCTCCCTCTCTCTGCCCCTCCTCTGCTCATGCTCACTCTCCCTTTCAAAATAAATAAAATAAACGTTATTTATTTAAAAATATCTTTTTAATGTTTATTTTTGAGAGAGAGAGAGAGAGAGAGAGACAAAGTATGAGAGGGGGAGGGGCAGAGAGAGAGGAAGACACAGAATCCGAAGCAGGCTCCAGGCTCTGAGCTGTCAGCACAGAGCCTGATGCGGGGCTCGAACCCACGAGCCGTGAGATCATGACCTGAGCTGAAATAGGACGCTTAACTGACGGAGCCACCCGGGCGCCCCTAAAATAAATAAATAAACTTTAAAAAGAAAGAAAGAAAAAAGGAAAGATCCTTGACCTGGCAGTCAGAGGCAGATGTTAGTCTCAGCTCTGTTGGTCAACAGCTGGGTCACTGCAGACAGACATTTCACTTAACCTCACTGAGCTTAATTTCCTCATCTGTTAAACGGAACGAATACTTCCTGACCTACAGCACAGGAGTTGGGGGGTGGGGGGATTACTCTGAGGGCAGGACTTGCTTTTTTTTTTCATTCCTGCATCCTCAACACTTGGCCTGGTTCCTGACACATGTAAGTATTCCGTTAAAGTCTGTTACATAAATCAATTATAAAATACATATATGTAAAATCCTTTGGAAAGATAAAGACAGTTCTGTCATAATATAAGCATGTCAAAATTACCTATGTGTTTTGGAAAAGGATTGGGAGGGAATACAGAAAACCTGGTTTGAACTGTTAGCTGATAGGATTATGGATAAATATTTTACTGTTTTATTTTTATCTTAGGCCAAACAGTTCATGTTAATGTTCTTAGAAAAGTTGAATGTTCTTTTTTTCTTTAAAAAAAAATTTTTTTTTTTAATGTTTATGTATTTTTGAGACAGAGAGAGACAGAGCATGAACGGGGGAGGGTCAGAGAGAGAGGGAGACACAGAACCCGAAGCAGGCTCCAGGCTCTGAGCTGTCAGCACAGAGCCTGACGCGGGGCTCGAACTCATGGACCGTGAGATCATGACCTGAGCCGAAGTCGGACGCTCAACCGACTGCGCCACCCAGGCGCCCCTGTTCTTTTTTTCTTTATAACAGCTTTAATGAGACACAATTTACATTGCATAAAATTCACTCATTTAAACTATACAGTTCAGTGATTTTTGGTATATTCGCAGAATAGTGAAACTACAGCCACTACCTAATTTTAGGACATTTTCATTGTCTCAAAAAGGAACACTGTGCCCATGAGCAGCCACTCCTCTCTAGTCCCCTCTCCCTCAACCCCTAGCAACTACTAATCTACTTTCTGTCTTTATGGATTTGCCAATTCTGGACATTTTGTGTAAATGAAGTCATACAGTATGCAGTCTTTTGATGTTAGACACCTTTTCATATGACTTATGGGTCATATACTTCTTTTATTGTTTGCTTATTTGACTTGAGAGAGAGAGAGAGAGAGAGGCAAAGAGAGAGGGGGACAGAGGATTCAAAGTGGGCTAGGGAGTGACAGCAGCAAAC
The DNA here is from genome assembly GCF_018350155.1 of Leopardus geoffroyi. NCBI lineage: Eukaryota > Metazoa > Chordata > Mammalia > Carnivora > Felidae > Leopardus > Leopardus geoffroyi. Next base: position 43,491,208 of record NC_059330.1, read on the forward strand.
TCCCAAATCGTGAGATCATGACCCGAGCCAAATGGACGCTCAACCATCTGAGCCACCCAGGCCACCCTAATGCCTTCTTTTCTTTTTTCTTTTTTTTTAATGTTTATTTATTTTTGAGAGACAGAGAGAGACAGCATGAGACGGAGAGGGCAGAGAGAGAGAGAGGGAGACCCAGAATATGAAGCAGCCTCCAGGCACTGAGCTGGCAGCACAGAGCCCGATGCGGGGCTCCAACCCATGAGCCGTGAGATCATGACCTGAGCTGAAGTCGGATGCTCAACCGACTGAGCCACCCAGCTGCCCCTTCTTTTAATGTTTACTTATTTTTGAGAGAGAGAGAGAGAGAGAGAATGTGCATACGTGTATGTGCCTGTGGGGGAGGGGGCAGAGACAGAGCGGACCGAGGATCCAAAGCAGGCTCTGCTCTGACAGCAGAGCGCCCAATGCAGGGTTTGATCTCACAAACTGCAAGACCACGAGCCACTTACGATCATGACGCTTAACCGTGTGAGCCACCCAGGCGCCCCATATGTATGACTTCCTTTGAGAAATCCTTGGTCTTTAGGCAGCCCGTATTAAAATCTGTCGTTTTTTATCAATTCCCATTCCATCACCAATAAGATGTTCTAGAAAGGGCAGGATCTCCTCAGAGCCTGCTTCTGCTATAACTCTTTCTCAACCCGAGGCCTCGCTTTCCAGACAGTACTCATTCATTTCAAAGTGAGGAAAACCAATGACATGGCTGTCCCGTGCCCCCTTCCCCACCCTTGAGCCTCTCCGACTGCCTACCGGGATGGCAGCCCGGGGGTCCAGTCCATTCTCCACCACCGAGAGCATTTCCGCTCACACTGCAGCTCCCTCGGAGAATCACATGACACCTGCAGAGACAGATGGCGGCGGCCAGATGAGCAGGTTCCAGCTCACCACCCCCAGCCAATTCTCCCCCTCCCCCAGCAGGCAGCGGGTCAGCCCATCTTCCTCAAACTGCAATGCAAAGGCCTCTGAATTCAAAAGTAAAAGCCAAGAGTGGATTTTAAGGAAGGAAACAAGGGAAGAGAAGAAATCTGAGGGCTCGGATCTCAGGAGGTGGGGAATCCTATGTGCCATGGGTGGGTCCACCCTAATCAGGGCATGGAAAGGCCTCTGTATGCCACACCAAACGCTGGCACAAAAAAGCAGGGAATGAAGGGCTGATTTGGATACAGAACTAAGGGTGCGAGGGGGATGCTGCCGCTGGAGGTGCCAAGAGCCCACACGGACCAGGAAGCAGGGGCTCACGATTCACATTCGGAGCCTCTGACTCCTGTGCCAGCCCGATGTCTGCCAGCTCGGCAGGGACAAGCACAACTGAAGGAAGTTTCCAAAGGGAGGGCCTCTTGCTACATAGCCGCTTCCCCTCCAGGCACGAGGGTCCAGCTGGAGCAGCACAGGGACACGCCTAAGGGAAACAACACGGGTTCGAATCTCGATTTGCCACTAACCACTTAGGCATGCTAGGTGGGGCACCACGGCAGACGTCTCAAATGGAGGTTATGAATGTGGAAAACGCCCAGCACAGGGCCTGACGGTACTAAGGATAAATGGTATCTATTACCCCGGTTGGATGTGGCCAAGCCTTATAGGCAAAGGCCACTGTCTGAATGAGTCCGCTCAACTACCTGAAGTCAGTACACAGGTAAATCCCTCAGGGCACTGGCTCCCCCCAACCCCCGGGGGTGGCTTAGGTCGGCGGGGGGGGGGGGCCTCAACCTGAGCCTGGGGGGGGCTGTTGGCTCGCCTGGACCGCCCCAGCCACTTGGACGGACCAGGATTGGGCAGGCACATTCCCATCTAAACAGATCTCTAGTGACCACACTGCCGAGCATGGAGGGACACCAAAAAATAGGTCATCGCTGTCTCTGTTCTCAAAAACCTATGGCCCAAAGAAGTTATCAAATGGAGGCATGCTGAATGGATTTTGTACTGTTTACACACATTGCTTCATTCATTCCTTGTAACCACCCTAGGCGAGCTCTTTTATTATCCAGATCTAACAGATATGAAATCAAAGCTGACCCAGGTCAAGGAACTTCCCAAGATCCCAGGGCTGATCAGTGGCGGGCTCTACCACCTTCGGCCAGGATGACATCCACCCTTCTGGAAGAGGCAGGTGTGAGCTAGGGCTAAGGGGTGGCTGGGGAGGGGGCAGGGAAGTCTTGGGAGGAGGGCTCTTCGGCTGGGGGCCCAGGTGGTGGGATGCAAGGGAGCACTGGGGTTGAGTCTGGCAGGAAAGGTTTACAGGCGAACAGCGAGGCATGGAGAACGGCAGGGTGGCCCTAAATGATGAAAGACGCTCTGATTCAAGCCCTGGCCTCTGGATCCGGCAGAGGGTGAACAGGACCCAGCGCCGACCTTCCTAAGTAAGGACACGCAAAGGGAGATAGGTGTGTGGAGGACGGCCCCCACGAAACCAGCTCTGGTCAGCGCACAACAGACTGACAGGAGGAATACTAGCCCCTGGCCACAGCCCATCAGACTGTCTCTCCCTCCACCACTTTCCCAGCTCCTACCCACTGGGAATCCTCAGGACCCTTTGCTGGAGACCAGCTCCATGCTCTGGCCACCAGGGCACCGGGAGAAGGGGACGTACTACAGAGTCGGTCCTGAAACCGTGCCTGATCCTAGAGGTTGGGTTTCTTCAAGGCTACCCTACGCAGCCCTGCAGGCCAAGTTCAGGCTCTCTGGCTTTGAGACCCTGGCATCCAATCCCCTTTGACAATTCCGGGGGCCTGCCCTTCTAGACAGAGCCTCAAGCCCTAAAACTGCCCTTCCCTCAGCCGGCCTCAAGGCTTGGGCCTCAGCAATCTGAAGAAGAGGACCATTGAGGCCTCATCAACTAATTAACTGAATATAATATTCACTGGAGGGAGAGGAGGCTTATCATTAAGTGGGTGCTCTGGCCAAATCAGGGTCTGCTGAAAAAACAAAGTAAACTGACACTGAGGTCAGAGCAGGGCCAGACAAGAGACAACTGGGACCTAAAACAGTGTCAGGAACGTCACAAAAGGACAACAGTGCAGAGAAACCTAGAAGAATTGCCACTTGACAATTCAGAAAACAGAACTGAGACGTGGGGGTCAGGCCAAAGTTCCGGGCACATCTTTCTTTGCAGGAAGCCAAAGCTCCCTACGTAGGCCCGTCGGTTCTAGAACGCCTCAGGAAGGCAGGCAATGGCTCAGAGGCAGGACCACGACCATCTACGATGTGAGATCTCTGGGCTCTGGGTCTCCTGACTGCTAGGTCAGCACTCCAGCAGGCTCCCTGGGGGGGCCAGACCCCCATCTACCATGCTATGGGACTGGTTTCACTTTCTATCCTCAGAACTGTCTTCACTGACACCAAGAAGCAAACGAAAGAGGGTGGGTCTTCAGGAGACCCAGAATAAAGACAGCAAGTAGAGAGTTCAAACATCCCTGATACAGTTGAGCAGAAAAGGTGAGTGCCTTTAGGAAACTCTTACGCCACCCTTCGTCTACCTCTGCCCCTCTGTATCGGTTCACTCTGGCCCAGGATCTCATTCTCTATCCTCATTTAATTCTTAAAACAATCCTGTGAGAGAAGGATGATTATCCCTCATTCACAGAAGAGAAAACTGAGGCTCAGTAGAAACACGCCTCAGGTGAGGGACAGCATTTTCTCATTCCAAGCTCTGTGCCTTTCGCCAGTTCATACTGTGCCAGGTCCTTGGTTCAAAGAGTTTCAGGCAAACTTATTATTCACAGACTCTTCAGAAGCTCCACCTTATCAGAGAAGGCCTAACACTGACAAGAAACAATCTTGCCCATCAGATCTGTGGCCCCAACTAGCTGACCACAGGTCCTTTCCATGGCAGCCAGGTTTCCGAGCTGTCCCTCCTCAAATGTTCCAACACACAGGAAGGAATCGTTGTGGTTGATTCTCTTCGTGATACTGCCTGGCCTTCTATAAACATCCAAATTCACTTCCTCCAGAGACTAAGGAAGAACGAAAAGAGGAGAAGGACTCAGATGAGACTTACATTAAAAGAAGAAATGGATAACCTGGCTTCACCACTTTCGAAACACTCCGTTCATCAGTGAACAGCAACCTCTTCTTCTTAGAGTAGAGACTTCCCCGCCATCCGCGACAGCCTCGTCTCTACGGCCTGACTCCGATCCTGCACCTGGCTATGCACGACAACAGGCCAGTGTTTAAGCCCTCCAGCTGCTGTATCAGGTGATGAGTCAGGGTTTTCAGTTGGAAACAAATGACAAAGTTATCTTCTGATTCAGAAAGACAGCTGATACTTCAGACATGTGAGTGCTGAGTAAACAGCACCTCCTTCTACCTGAAGAAAGTTGGATTTCTAGACAAGAGCCCTGTGGGGGGTGGGATGGGTGTGTGGGGGGGGGGGGGGGGTAGGGCAACAAAGCAACTGAATATCAGCTGGAGGGCAAGCAACTTCTAGCTCGTGATTCCCAGTCCAAAGGCTAGTGGGTGAGGCCAGAAATGTGAAGTCTAGGAACACTGGGTATCTTTCTTTCCTCCCTCCCTCCTTCCATCCAACAACACCCATCTCTCCCATATTCTTGTCCCAGATCCCTTAAGATTCTGGCAAGGACCAAACTCTGAGTGAATGAAAGCAGGACCTTTGCCTGACTCATTCACCATTGTATTTCTAATGCTTCAAACAGTGCACGGCACACAGTGGTGCTCAAAAAATACTTGCTGAATGAACAGATGAGTAAAATAAAAAGGCTCAGACCGTTTCAGACTGTAAGAGGTTGAGGTATACAACTTTTCAGTGGTGGGGTCACTGTGGAACTCCTTCCATTACACCAAGCTGCCAACAGGCTGAAACCCTTCAGAGATCACACCTTAACGGAAGGGGATATTGAAGGTAAAAGGACATCCAATTCTCAAAGGCGTGAGACTATAAATGCAAGCAAAGACAATGGGTCTTCTTTGGGGTCCTTTACAATGGCTGTCAAATGGCCAATCCTTTGGAGTTTGGTCACCAGAACTTAGAGGGGAGGTGCACCCCCAAATCCCAGGAGATTATAAATGTTAACAACGGAGCCTGGGTGCCTCGAGAATGTCTAGCTACTCTGAGATAACTTGACTCTCTGTGTTCATGGGTAATCAAAATGGTCAAAACTCAATGACCCAGCACCTGCAAAAAGAGGAAGCAATTCAACAGCCTCCACGGAGGCCTCGGCGTCCCCAGGATCCACTCATCTCTACTCTTCACAACATGTAACGTCACCTCTGGCACATTCGGTAGTGGGACTAATCTACAACCCGTTCTGGCCAGGAGGAGCACTGGGTGAGGGTCCTTTCTAAGCGGCAGGGCAATACACATGGACATGATTCTGTGACCACAGCCAACCCCACACAGTGGAACCCCTTGAGTTTCTCCAGATCATCACCCAAGAGGAAGTGATAAGCTTCCACTGCCCCAGCTGAATGAGTAGCTATCCCTCACCTTCCAGGTATTTGGATGATACCTACCACTCCAGCAGCCAACGCGAGTAATGTAATACGGATGCCAGGAACACAATCCTTAAGGACAGCTACAGGGGACCTGACATCCAGGAAAAGCACTTGACCCACGGGAGAAGGATCTCTACTCCTCCACACTTACTTACCATCTGAGGCCCTGCATCAGTTGAGGTGTTCGGCAAGTGCCTGGCTCTGAGAAAGCAGGTGGGGTTGGCAGGGGACTGCACTAGGTTCTCAGATCAAACGGGGACCACATCAAGGGAAGAATGGGCACAGAGTTGGGATGAAGAGTTGAAATGGGGATAGGAAGACGTCACTCTAACAAGATTGGGTAGGGGTGGTGGGAACCAGGGCAGCAAGAGTTGGGGGGTGGTTTAGCAAAGACTCAGGAATGAAGTGTCCTCAGGCTGGCTGGGGATGGAAAGAAAGTATGTGGTGGGCTTGGAAGTTAGGGGTTGAGTGGGTGAGGACAAGAAGATACATACAAGACTTGAGATAGGGCTGAGATCAGAGTTATCAAGAAGGGGGGGGGTAAGCGCAATAGGGCATCTACTGCGGTGGTAGGTATTAAATGAGTGGGGGGAGGTGGGTGTTTTGGCTGAGCAGACCTTGGGGGGCTGAGCAGGGGGGCTGGGATAAGAAAGCTGAGCCTGAAAAGGGGTAAGCCAGAAAGACGGGGAGGGGGGGGGTTCGAGGAGGTTTGCGTGGAGCACTGGGATCGCCAAAGGGGTTGAGGGGTGAGAATGAGATGCGTTAGAGGGAGGCGGAGGGAAGTGGCTGTCCTAGGGGTTGGAAGTGGGCTACCGTGGGGTCGAGTGTGGCTGCACTTACGCAAGACCAGTGGTGAAGGGGTGAGGGTAAGGGCTGGGCTCGGGTCACGGGTGAAGAAGAGGAAGGGGACGGGTCAGCACTGGCTGTTTGGGCTGAAGGCTCGGGTCCGAGTGGGGTAGGGTGCGGGGCTCAGGCGGGGAAGGGAAAAGGCTCTGAAGCAGGACAGTTTCAAAGCAACCAAGGGTTTGCGATCACGGACAGGGCTGGTGACCCATCGCCCGTTCTCGTCTCGGCCCCGCCGTCCCTTCTCACCCTCCTCGCCCTCTGACCCCTAACTCACCAGAGGGAGCGGGGAGGGGGCGCGGGGCACTCCTGGCCACTGCAGCCCCTAAGCCTCAGACCAGGCGCTGCGGCCTCCCGGCCAGCGACAACAGGAAACGGCGCTCGCGGCGCCTGACGCCATCACGTTGGTTCGGCGTCCGGCCCCGCCCCCGGGCCGCGGAGCCAATCGCAGGGCCGGCGGAGCCTCGGGGCGGGGCCAGCGCTCAGGAAAACCCAAGTGACCAGCCCCAGAGCAGGTGAGTGATCTGGGAGGCTGGGGACTCTGCGACCCGAGATGCGCAGGAAGAGGCGAGGCCACCAGGCTAGCCCACCAGTGTCGGGCGGAACGTGTCCTACTGCCCGCCCCCAGCAGTGTCTGCGTCTCACTAGATCCCGGCCGCCTTCTGGGTTCATGACCTTGCCTGGGCACAGCACTATCTACCTTTGAGGCTGTCTGTTGGCCTCCTGCCCGGAAGGTTCCCACTTGTAAAATCGGACCAATAACGTCTACCCTAGTTTTGCCTCCCTGAGGGCATCAGTGCAGTAGGTGCTTCCCGCCTGGTGGTTCTCAGGAAAAGCATACAGGTTTTGATCACCGCTATCACCAAGGGAGCACCTTTAGGTACCCGTCAGCCCCCAGGCATGAAGCTTAAGGTTCTGGTTATTCTCATCTAGCCAGGAAGTTGTTTGTTTCCTTTACTTGGTAGAGTTGATATTTCTCTTTCACATGGACTCAGAACAAAAGGTCAAGAGTGTGTGTCAAGAGTGTGGGGAGAGATGTCTTGTGCTTTGGACGCTTCATACCTGCAGGCTTAGGTCAAATGGGATCTTAGGGCCTGAGTGTGGGGTGAGTACTGGGGTGGAGAGCTACTGCTACCTGCAGGTCCAGGGGGACTTTGGGGGTGTCTACAGGGCTGGTCTGGGAACGGGACAGTTCTTGGAAGAAAGCTCCACTGATCTGGGCCAGGCTCTCCATCAGCCTTTCTGGGAAGGGGAGAAGAAGGGGTCCCAGTGCCTGTTTCCATTTATAAAACCAGCTGTTGGAGATGTGGCACCTGAGTGTGTGTGGGCTGCCTCTTCAATAATTCTCTCTCTAGGAGCGAGAACCACCTCTCCTCGATTTTAGACTAGATGAATCTGAGTACATTTAGTATGGTTAACAGTTGAACAGAAAGTTAGAAATAAGGACACGGAGGGATGCCTGGGTGGCTCGGTCGGTTAAGTGTCTGACTTCGGCTCAGGTCACAATCTCACAGTTGTGAGTTCCAGCCCTGCATTGGGCTCTGCGCTGACCGTGCAGAGCCTGCTTGGGATTCTCTCTCTCTCTCTCTCTCTCTCTCTCTCTCTCTCTCTCTCTCTGCCCCTCCCTCGCTTGTGCTCTCCCTCTCAAAAGTAAATAAACATTAAAAATAAATAAATAAGGACACAGAAGCAAAGCATTATCTTAGCATTAAACAACTTGGAAAGTAAGGAATTTACTAGGAAATCCAGTTTCCTGGGCAAAAGGATAGTGTTTCTGGTTATAATTATAGCACATCAAGAGCATCAGTGTCTTGATACAAGCATGCCCTCCCCCAGATGGAGCCAGCAACATTCCTCAGTTCTTCCAATGAATTTTTGCACAGCCGCTGTCTGCAAAAGCTGTGGGAACCCCGCATGGTAATCTCTTGTCTATCTTTTCAGAAGCCCCCGTCTCCTGGTCTTCTCTTACTTCTCAGGCCTCTCGGCCCCTCTGCAAAGTCTACGGGCTTGTCTTCCTCTCTCCATCTTACTCTGGCGCACGTTTCCACCATTCATGGGCCACGAGTCCACCAGGTAGTCTGAGGCCGGAAAAAAAAAAATCTCCCGTTACCCTGTTATTTGAGCAATAATAAAGGTACATGCAAAGTGCCATGGTGCCAGAGAAGAGGCCTGGAAGGTTATCCTGGCGGAAGCAACTTTTATCTGAGCCTTCCGGGTGGACACAGGAAAGGGCGATGCCGGCCAAGAGACTGGTAGAGAAACGGCTGGTGGGTAGGAATGCAGACTGAGCTCAGGGGAGGGTGCACGGAGAGGTGGAGAGGAAGCTAGGAAGTAAGGCCAGAGTAAGGGGAGGGGGCTTAGAATGGAAGGGGGAGATAAGGACACATTGGGCAATGGGGAAAGGGAGGAGGCACAGACACAGCTGGAGGCCAGTGCAGGAAGGGCTCAGACGCTCACAAAGGCACTGGTCTGTCCGATTTCAAGCACTACGCATAGTCATTCAAAGCCAGGCAGGAGAACTGCAGGCATCTGAATTTCTCGGGGGTCTAAGGTGTAGATGCCTGAACCCCGCCCCTGCCCTGGAGAGTCACTCTGGGATGAGGCCCACGAATTTAGCCTTGACCCAAACCTTTTCTGTCTCTTGCCCTACCACCCGTGGATCTGAAGGGTGAGAAAATGTGAGAATCTCTCTTTAACCTAGGAGCTGAAGGGCAAGGGGTTTAACAGGTGTGGAAAATAGAGGCTCCTATTTGCCAGATAGGAATTTTGATTTATCCTTAGCAACCACCCTGAAGGTAAGCACCATTGTTATCCCCATGGCATAGATGATAAAACAGGCTTAAGAGAGGTTAAGGAACTTGGGGGCCCAAGGCCATACAACTCATAATTACTGGGATCCTCACCCAGCTCTGATTCTAGCTGGAGAACTAGCATAATTCAGTGGCCGAGCAAGTGGGCTTTGGAGCCAGGAATGCTTAGGTTTGAATACCGGCTCTACCCCATACCGTTTTCTAGGCCTTCCCTAAGACAGCGCAGGGCCCAGCACAATCCAGCAAGTGTGGGCCTGAGACCACTGCCACAGTCAGTGGTTTTCATAGGCCCCTCGAGGTGGCACCAGAGATAGAAACTTCTAAGTTTGATTGGTGGTTAGAAAAGAGAAGTAAATCACAACACTCTGAGGCCCCTTCGCCTCAGGCAGAGGGGCCAGAGTGTGTGACTTCCGGGAAGTTCCCCAAACTATCTGAGCCTCAGTTCCTCATCTGTAAATTGGGGAAAATATCAGTTGCCATGAGGTTTAAGTAAGATAATATCCTCAGGACGGTTTCTGGCCTGAAGTAAGCACTTGAGGATAACTAGCTATATTATTATTATTATTATTATTATTATTATTATTATTATTACAGTTTTGGCTAATTTGTACCTACCCAGTCCAGTCAGATCTCCGTTTTCTAACTGGTCTTTGAGCACTGGAGTGAGAGCCTCTCTTGTTTGAACCCCAGATGTATCCTTACTTGGTCTCTGACCGAAATCATCTAAGTAGGACTAATGCCACCATTTCTTTTGAAACCGGAATAGGTAATGTTCTCATGTCTTCTGTTGCAGGAAGCTGGTTCTTCCCACTCTCTTTGAAAAAATGGATTTAAAGGGTTCGTAAAAATGATTTGTCAATTCTATCTCAAAGTTGGACACAAATACAGCTTTGAGGTGCAGTTGACAAAAGAATGGACTCTTTAAGCCTCCCAAATGTTATCACACATAGTTTACAGTTCAAATAGTACGAAATGAAATGGTGAGGAAACAGAATGACCCGCAGCAGCTTCTTGCCTCGACCATCCCCACCCTCCTGGGCCAGCTCACCAGTCCTCGGTCCTCCTTACCTCTCGCTGGATCTTCGGGTGCTTATCTCCACCTATCTTGTGTTTCTAGCTCATAATTCTTCCATTTAAAAGATTTTTTTTAATTTTTTTTTTTTTTGAAAGAGAGAGAAGGAGAGAGAGAATCCCAAGCAGGCTCTGCACTGTCAACACAAAGCCTGATGCGGGGCTCGAACCCACGAACCGTGAAATCGTGACCTGAGCTGACGTCAGACGCTCAACCGACTGAGCCACCCAGGTGCTCTGATTCATCCATTTTAGACACTGTCTGTGGACTTCCTGGCAACACAGGCAAGGAGTTAGGTCTTTAACACCCCCCACCCATTCCATTCTTGGGGTTATTTTTGTCACTCTTGCCCCACGATTGATAGTGGTTGCAGAATTGTGACTAGGTAAGTATTGTTCACCGCAGAGCTTACTCATGTAGTCCGATGGCACTCGTTTCTGTCCCCTGACCCCCCGGGGTTTAATTTCTTCTCCTTCTCTTTCTGTGCTGCCCGCCACGATCACTCCTCCACTCCGCTCCAGTGCTCTGGCATGACAGTTAGTGCCATTTCCCTCGGCTACCTCCTTGACCTGTCATACGCTGCTGTCCTGGAACCTTCCTTCGCTGCTTCCTGGGCTGGGCTTTTCCTGGCTCCCTTCTCTTCTTGCTTTCTTTACTCTCTCTCTTAATCTGCAGTTAAGAATCCCTTTCTCATATTAAAAAATAGAATGGTCTTTGGACCTGCTCGTGATCGTAGGTATCCTTTCGATATCAATTGGGACAAAAAATACAGAAAGACCAAAAGTTACTATGAAGGCACTCCTGCTCTTAAGTGAATTTGTGTTTTACTCACAATAGCATCTATGAACGTGTGAAAGCCTGTTCAAAGTTTAGGCTTAGGGTTAGTTCAATCTAGCCTCAGTGTCTGGTCTTCCATTTGTCACCTCACCCCCTCAACTTGCCGTGAGACAACCCCTCTCTTGACTTTCTATTCAGTTCCTGTGCCCTAGCAGAGACTTAAGTACTGGTTTAAGGCCCACCTTGCAGGTGCACGTGACCATGGCTGGCCAATCAGGGTCTCCTCCTACCAGATACAGGGTCCAAGCAGACCAATCAGAGGCTTTTTGAAGACTGGCTTTCCTTTATGAGGCTTGCTCAACCTCAGTGGAGAGTTGGAGTTACTAACGACTATCTTTGCAGTCTTGGGGCATGCATCCTGAAGCCTGAAGCCATCGTGGAGGAAAGCACAACTGAGGGACAGTTGGGGAGAGAATGACGTTTGAGCGCTAGATGCGGCCAGCTTTAAGATCTTAGGCTTCCCGGTTATGTGAGCCGATACACTGTATGACATTTGTGGTTTAAGCATATTTTAGTTGGATTTCTTTCACTTGGAGCATAAAGAGCGGCGACTGATATATTGTCTTTGTGAACTTGGGCAGGTTATACAAGCGGTGTGTACAGACTTGGATCGTGACAACGCAGCTCCCATTAGGTCCCCTATGGCTGCCCTGTTCTCAGCCTGAGCCTGAGACAGCTTGACATTGAATAGTCCGTTTTAGGGTCTGGAGGAAACGACTTACCATGAGTCACTGCCCTAAAATATACTTTCTACCCACATGCCCGGTGCCTGGAATTCTGTGGTGATGGTGGCATTCCTTAGCGTCAACCATGGCTCTCTTCAAGCGGTTCTCCTTTGGAGTGTGAAGTCTGCGATATTTAACTTGTAGAAGTCCTTTCTTCTGGAGGTCCCTCTGGGAGGCAGTGGATCCAGGATGCGGTGTAGACAGACCTAGGTACACATCTCAGTTCCCAATGGCACGGTCCCTTTGCAGCTTTGGGGGCAAACACATAGCACTGTGTGCTGACCTTTAGGAGGTCTGTCTGTATTACATAAGGAATCCTACGCAGAGAGTGAAGAAATGGTCTCAGATTCACCCAGTAATATCCCTGAGTCAGCCCTGAGGGCAGGGTCTGGCACTAGGTGTTGGGAAGAGGAAGGAGATGTGATTCTTGTCTTGTCAGGGCTCCTGACCTAATAGAGAACTGCGGTTGAGTCTTCACATGGACGGACGCTATCTTTCACTCTGCGCCATTCGTAGGTGACGCCTAGAAGAGCAGGGCCACCGTGTCGTAGCCTCTAACCCAGGACTCTGTCACATTCTGGGAGAGAGAATTATGGGCCCTCCCCGCATCCCCGCTCCTGCTGTGTCTCCTCGTGGCCACAGTGTACTTTCCCATCCCCTGGCTTGGGGCTTGGGGCTTGGGGCTTGGGGCTGGTTCCGTGCTTAGGCTCGAAGAGGCTCGAAGAGGCTCCGTGCCTAGGCTCGAAGAGAGCAAGAGTGCTTGCTCTCTTACGCTTCTCTTGGGTAGCCGCTGCCTCTTCAGCCTGGGTCCCGGCAGCAACACAGGGAGACGAGACCAGCAGTGAGAAGCCGCGCCGATCCAGCCAGCAGGGCATTAAAGTACAGCGGTAACGGCCAACCTGTGAGAATCCGTTTCCCAGCCTCCTGAGTTTTGAGGATGGTTTATTAGTTAGCACTGTTGTGGCAAAAGATAACAGATACATGGACTCCCTCCGTTTTCAGGTTACGTACAGGTTCAGCTGCTGCAGTAGAGACCCAACACAACAGTGGGTTAAGTGATTTTTTTTTAATTCTTTTTTTTTTAATCCTTTTTTTCGGGGGGGGGGGGAGTGCAAGCGGGGGAGGGGCAGAGAGAGTGGGGCAGAGGATCCAAAGCAGGCTCTGCGCTGACAGGCTGACAGCACAGAACCCGATGTGGGACTCAAACTCACGAACCGCGAGATCATGACCCGAGCTGAAGTTGGATGCTTAACCGACTGAGCCACCCAGGCGCCCTTTAATTCTTTTTGGTTTTAAATGTTTATTTCTTTTTGAGACAGAGACAGAGATTGAGTGGGGGAAGGGCAGAGAGAGAGGGAGACACAGAGTCCGAAGCGGGCTCCAGGCTCTGAGCCGTCAGCACAGAGTCCGATGTGGGGCTTGAACCCACAAACGGTGAGATCCTGACCTGAGCTGAAGTCGGACACCTAACCGACTGAGCCATCCAGGCACCCCAACAGTGGGTTAAATTAAAAAACAGCTTCTTGGGGGCACCCGGGTGGCTCAGTCGGTCAGGTGTCTGACTTTGGCTCAGGTCATGATCTTGCCGTTCATGGGTTCGAGCCCTGTGTCCGGCTGTGTGCGGACGGCTCAGAGCCTGGAGCCTGCTTCCCATTCTGTGTCTCCCTCTCTCTCTGCCCCTCCCCTGCTCATGCTCTGTCTCTGTCTCTCAAAAATAAGTCAACGTTGAAAAGAAATTTTTTTTAAGAAGCAGCTTCTTGATCTGTCATATGATAATCCGGTTAAGTACTGGATCTGGGGCTGGCTCGGTGGCTCTTATGTCAGGGAGCCAGGCTCCTTCTGTTTTCCTGCTCTACCACCCTGGGGTGTAGCCCTCATCCAGATGAGGCCTTTGCACTGTTGAAATCTTCATTTCCTCCACAGTGTGGCGCCAGACCGCTCTCTGCCGCTGCCCTGGAACACACGCAGCCTAAGCACCATTCCTGCCTCTGCTTCGGGCCTCGGGACTTTTCTTCTTCTTGAACGAGTGTGCTCCCGCCCCCCAGCTGGTGCTCCACGCCATCCCCCAGGTCTCAACAACATACCCCCACCAGGACCACAGGAGCCAGAGCTGGTCGTGCCTGGTGCTCCTCAGGACTGAGAGGCCCTGACCTCCGTGGGGGCAGGAGCCGGCCAGCATGACCAGTCGGGACTCCCAGGTTAAGAATCCAGTTGAGCCTCCTGGTCATCCTCAATCTGCTCTGCCCTTCGTCTCCCACCCGCAGATCCCTGCTGACCTCCAGCCCTGAAGAAGCCGGAGAACCTCTGCTTCCCCCACCTCCCCGTCCGCCTTGTCCTACTTCAGTAGTTTGGTGAGCATAAAAAGGCCTGTCAAAGTGGTCCCTCTGTTTGGGGGATGGGCTCAGGAGGGGTGGGCATGTGGGTTCGGAGGGTGACAGATTCTTTCTCCAAATGCTCGCCAGGCTCCTCCGAGCCCTCTTCTTGATTCAACCTTGCTTGGCCTGTGAAGACTTGAACAGACACGGACATGGTTGCTGGCGGCTCGTGGCCGCATCCCTAGTAGGACTCTAGCCTCCCTTAAAGTGCCTGCCTGCAAAACTCCCGGCTCTCTAAAGGATTGGCTGCTTCGTCCAGCCAACGCCTGAAGATCGGGCCCCTGTCTCCCAGCTTCTGTGAGAGGGCGGGAGCTTAACTTTGAGAAGTGTCAGCAAAGCCAGATGGGTCTCATATGGGCCAGCGTCCCTTCCTGCTTTTTGTCATCTTTCACTTCTGATTATAGAGCCCCCACTCATTCCCTTCCCTGGTCCCTCATTCTCCCTGTGAAATACCCCATCACCTCTGTAATAATCCCAGTTGGGTGCCTGCTCACAATGAACCCTTTCCCCTACGGCACTGCAATACTATGTTACTGACTGAAATCTGTCTGGATTACTTTAAGTAGTGTCTGCTTTTGTTTATTTTCATCAGGGGAGGTGTGCAGGATCAGCCTTTTAATTTTTTTTTTTAATATTTATTTTTGAGAGAGAGGCAGGGTGCAAGCAGGGGGGTGGGGGAGGGGCAGAGAGCGAGGAAGACACAGACTCCAAAGCGGGCTCCAGGCTCCGAGCTGTCAGCACAGAGCCCGACGTGGGGCTCAAACCCAAGAACCGTGAGATCATGACCTGAGCCGAAGTCGGTCGCTCAACTGACTGAACCAGCCAGGTGCCCCAACAGCCTTTGAAATTAAATTATTTTCAGGATCAGCTTTTTAAGTAAGCATCCCAGGGATGTTTGCGTATAGAGGTCCAAAGGCTATATTTTGAGAAATCATGTTTCCCTGTGGAGATCTTTTCTCTGGCAGCCCTTTTGAATGGGGGCTATGTTTTCTCAGATACTGCATTGCCAATAGTCCATCCAGCTTTAATTCCAGTGAGAACGTTCCAGAGATGAAACTAAGAATCAACTCCAGGCGCTTCTCCAGTCACCTCTGGGGATGAGTGTATGTCGTCAGCATCCAGCGCCTCACCTGCTGCCCAGCTAGAATGACACCTTTCAGGGTTTCTGACTTAGAAACACGACCACCAGGTTACTCCATGTGGACACCACCCCCCTTTTACAAAGCCTTTGAACACCCACCCATCAGGAGGGGTTTGCTGGATAATGTTGGTTGGCTCTTGACACCCATTTCTAGCCCCTTCTTTGCAGGTCCTGGAAACCCACGAACCATAGTTCACAGATTCCCTCGACAGCAGAATTCTGCCAATAAAGCGTACCTGTGTGAAATTTGGAAGGCGGGAAGGAGGTGGAAGCCATGCTTTTCTCCTCTGTAGCAGCAGACATGCAGGCTGAATGTTGGAGTCCATACTCCCCACCAGTCAGGCTTGGGGCCATGGGGCTGTAGTGACCCCAGCAGTGGCTTCCCGAAGTTTCCTGACTGAGTGGCAGCAGCAACTTTGAATCTATGGAAAGCAACGGTGGTAAAGTAACCTGAGAGCTAGTGGTGCGATTCCCCCCTGGCCCTGACCTTCACCACCGCGAGCCCCACCAGTGGTGAGCACCAATTGCTTGTATGACCTTTGTGTGTGTGTGTGTGTGTGTGTGTGTGTGTGTGTGTGTTTGAAATATCTAGAATGGTTTGTTTTCCTGGCTATGGTAGTTTTAAAATATGTTCACAAAACTGAGGGTTGATGGGGGGTGGGAGGGTGGGTGATGGGTATTGAGGAGGGCACCTTTTGGGATGAGCACTGGGTGTTGTATGGAAACCAATTTGACAATAAATTTCATGTATTGAAAAAAATAAAGATCTACTGAATGAGTGCTGGAAAAAAATAAAAAATAAAATAAAATATGTTCACAAATTCTTTGACTCCTCTATTTTTATTTTTATTTTTATTTTTAACGTTTATTTATTTTTGAGACAGAGACAGAGCATGAACGGGGGAGGGGCAGAGAGAGAGGGAGACACAGAATCCGAAGCAGGCTCCAGGCTCTGAGCCATCAGCCCAGAGCCTGATGCAGGGCTCGAACTCATGGACCGCGAGATCGTGACCTGAGTTGAAGCCAGACGCTTAACCAACTGAGCCACCCAGGCACCCCGACTCTTCTCTCTTTAAAAGGTGGGGTCTAAATTCCCACCCCTTGAATGTGAACTGGATTTAGTGACTAAGTCACTGCTAAATGCTGCTCTGTGCCGTCTGAGGTGAGGTCATAGGAAGGATACCTTCTGTCATTTCTGTCTCTCTTTCTCAGATCACTCACTCTGGAGGTACCCAGCCATCATGCTGTGAGGACATTCAGTCAAACAGCATGTGGGCAGGCTCATATGGCAAGGATCTGAGGCCTCCCTCCAACCCCCTTGACAGCCATGTTAAGTGAGTGAACCACCTTGGAAGTGGACCCTTCCGACTCAGTCAAGCCTTCAGATGACTGCAGCCCTGTGGTATCTTGAGAATCTCACAAAAGACCCAGGGGCAGAAGTGCCCAAGCTATTCCCGAAATTTTGACTCAAAACTTTTGAGGAATGGGGCGCCTGGGTGGCTCAGTTGGTTGAGCGTCTGACTTTGGCTCAGGTCATGGTCTCACCATTCATGGCTTCGGGCCCCGCATTGGGCTCTGTGCTGACAGCTCAGAGCCTGGAGCCTGCTTCAGATCCTATGTCTCCCTCTCTGCCCCTCCCCTGCTTGAACTCTCTCTCTTGTTCTCTCTTCAAAATAAACATTAAAAAAGATGTTTTTTGAGGAATAAATGCTTATTGTTGTTTTAAAAAAATTTTTTTAAATGTTTATTTTGGAGAGAGAAAGAGACAGAGACATAGAGTGCGAGTGGAGGAGTGGCGGAGAGGGTCATAATCTCGTGGTTCATGGGTTCGAGCCCCGCATCGGGCTCTGTGCTGACAGCTCAGAGCCTGGAGCCTGCTTCACATTCTGTGTCTCCCTCTCTCTCTGCCCACATGCTCTCTCTCTCTTTCTCTCAAAAATAAACATTAAAAAAATTAAAAGAAATATGGCAGGGTAGCATTTGAGACTAATAAGTATTGTGCAAATTTGAGGCAGTGTTATAGAAACAACATTTTCTAAGCTTCACTTTATGAACCACATTTGCGCTAATGGAAATATTCCAAAATAGGAGAATGGAGTTGCCTGGAATCCCGGCCCACGCTTCGGGAAGCCCCACCACGCACAGATGGGTCTTCTTGGTTTCTCGTCAGCTCTGTCTCTGTGTCCACCTCTCTTATTCAAAAAGTCACCACCAGCCCCCGCTCCACCCAGCTCATTAAGGCGTTTGAGCTGGCATGAGGAGTTTCTGCCCTTGTGACCTAAGAGTGACTAAAGGGCCTAGTACTGCGCCTGGCTCAAAGCAGGTGCTCAACAAACAGTAGCTGCCACCATCCTCATCGTTATAATTATTGATCCTTTGATGGTAACCATGGCTTAGATGTCTCTGTACCCCTGCACCCTGCAGCAGGGCAGTATAACCGTCAGCAGGCTTTGGAGTTAACAGGCCTGGATTAAACCCCTACCTGGCAGTTTTGGATTTGCGGCTTTGGGCACCTGAACAGGTTGCCTACATCCTTTAAGCCCTGTCCCCTTATCTGCCAGATGGGGATAATAAAGTATGTTTTCACGGACTGTCGGGCTAAATTAAGACTGCAAAACGCCCAACCCAGGCCTTGACACCAAGTAAGCAAATGGTAAACTAGCTGCTGCTGCTGCTTCCGATTACTGTTACTCTCTAGTCTTGTGCTTTCAACACAGTTATTTGTTGGCTCACTGAAGTCACCACACAGAGACAGACACTTGGTGGCCATTCTCACTAAAACGCTGGGGGAACGGGAGCAGGCACCAGGAGAACAGGTGTCCTTGCCCAGCAGCAGCAAACTAATAAAGCCGAAGAGGCACTGATGGGCCAATCACTCCGCTTGGAACCGTTCCTACCAACCCTGCCAAACCTGCTGGGCTGTGCCCCAGTCCTACTGTCCCCTCGGGGGACTCTGTTGGCGGCCAGCGGTTGGTGCCATATTCCATCACCTATCGCTAAGCCACCAGCATTTATTTGGGGGCATTTAAAGAGATTGTCAGGGGCGCCTGGGTGGCTCAGTCGGTTAAGCATCCGACTCTTGATTTCAGCTCAGGCTGTGATCTCACGGTCGTAAGATCGAGTCCCTCGCATCGGGTTCCACACTGAGCACGGAGCCCGCTTGGGGCTCTTTCTCTCCCTCTCTCTCTGCCCCTCCCCCCTTGCTTTCAAAATAAACAGACATTCAGAAAAGAGATTATCAAACCTTGTTCATTCAGGATTTCTTTTATTCACTACTGTATTTTGACTCTGACGTCCTTTTTCTAAAATCTGTCATTCATTTACTCAGAAAGTATAGATGACTTCATTATTTTTAATGTTTATCTATTTTTGAGAGACAGTGTGTGAGCTGGGGGGAGGGACAGAGAGAAAGGGAGACAGAGGATCTGAAGTGGGCTCTGTGCTGACAGCAGAGAGCCCAATGCAGGGCTCAAACTCCCACACCATGAGGTCATGACCTGAGCCAAAGTCGGATGCTCAACGGACTGAGCCACCCAGGCACCCCGACTCCTCCCAACATCCTAAATGTGACTGGTGAACGCCCTCCTCTGCAGAAGTGGAGGGATGTTTGCGTCTTCTGCACGTTGTGCTGCATTATCTCTTGGAATCGTGCAGCCCTGATCTGAGCTGGGTAGGAAAGCAGTGGTAGGTGTGGTGCTGGGCTGAACTGGAGAGAGCCCAGCCGCACGCATCCGACCCTCAGTGGGGTCAGCAGAGGCTAGTGTGGTACAGGTGAACAGTAAGTGCCCCCACCAATAAGTTTTCTGAAATAAAGGCCTGAGCAGGGCAGTCCTGGGTAATTACTGCTCTCACACATTCTTTAACCCTCCAGCTTCTCCCTGCTAGCTCTCTGAGGGTGGGGACTTTTTTTTTTTTTTTTTTTAAAGAAAACAAACAAAAAAACCCAATGGGAATCATCTACTAGCTTGTAAGGTTGAGGAACACCCTACTTCCAACTACACATTTTGTGTCTGAGTTTGAGCTCTTGGGAAGAAAGACAGGCCTCAGCCCTACAGTGGAGGTAGGCTCAGCGATCCAAATATTCTGGCAACCCCAAGGACCTTACGGAGGGGCCAGAAAGAGATGATCCTCTACGGGCAGGGGGTCAAGCGCGTTGTGAATAACTGGTATTTGGTGAGCCAGGGGAGAGAGCACCAGAATAAGCTCTTAATTAACTTAATAGTCTAAGCCCCTTGAAGATATGTTTTCCAGTTTCCAGAGACTGACTGTATCAGGGAAATGAGGGAAAGACGCCCCATTCACCCTACTTTGCCCATACTGTGTCTTGTGGAAATACTGGCTACCACGAGGGACTCTGGCTTCAGTCCTGCTTCTCTCGCCTGTGGTCCCTGTTGTCTGTAGATAAATATTTAACTGTTTACGTTTTAGTTCCTTACCACGTGGCTAGAATTGGTTATGGATTTATACATTTTATTGAGAAAAACAAGTATTTTACGAGCAATGCTGAGAAGCCAGTATAGGAAAGTAAACTTTGTAGGTGGCCTGAGGCAGGACGGCGTTCACTCTGTGACAATCTCATATAGTGTCTCACTCTCGTCACCCAGCTCTTCAGTAGTGGAATCTGTGGCCTGAGCCTTCTCTGCTGTGGCTTTGCCAGTCTCCCTGGGAAAAGGAGAAGAATGCCAAGGCTTTGACTCTCGAAAGGAACAATTCAACTCTTCATAATTTCCTCATTTTAGAGAAAATCTTCCCCAATCACGTACCCTAGTTCCTTGTTGAAAATCTCATCTTCATCAGAAGAATCCTTGTCGTGTAGCTTCTGTGCCATGTTTTTCTTGCGTGTGGCATTGAGAGGTCTGTACATGTCCCTAAGCCAAAGTGGCCGCCTTCTCCAGAAAAAGCCCTCCTGGAAAACAGAAAGGACAATGTTAGGTCTGTTTCCCCTGCCTTCTCCAGCCACGGTACTTTATCCTCCTCAGATTTACCTGATTGTCACTTTCCTTTGAGCATCTCTTACGCAGCAGAGATCCAAAGAAGCCCCTTGAAGGAAACACACACACAGACAATTAGTGATTCGTACCATTTTCCTTGCCTCTCACAATGTATTTCTCCAGTCTTATTAGCAAGCAAAATCAACACAGACCTGGGATCTCAGAAATAATTCCATACATGCTGGGCTTTCAGAATTTTCCTGTGTCTGTCCATAATGGCCCCACAGTGTCCCTGGGAGACCTTTGTATGTAACTTGACATGAAGTATAGGCAGGATTTTCACCCTGCTCACCTTCTGGCCCTTGGCCAAGTGCCCTTGTGCAGTCAACAAACTGGGTGACCACACGGCAGAAGCACCTAACTCTCTCCAGAAGCATTTTACATCAGTTCCCGCCAGGCTTAGCCTCCCAGGCATCATTTGCTGGCGGGTGGGGAGGTGTTTCTACTTTCCTAGCTGCTTTACCTTACAAGATGAATCGCACCGAGTGAATGCCTGAGTCCAACCAGCAGTTATCTAGCTCACTGACTTTCACACTGCAGGCAGATGAGTGAGTGAGTCGTGAAATCACCTTAAAACACACGGCTAGCGCTAACACACAAAATACTCTTTTTGAATACAAACGGAATAGGGGGTACCTGGGTGGCTCAGTCAGGTGAGCAGCCCAAGTCTTGATTTTGCCTCAAGTGATGATCTCACAGATTGTGACATTGAGCCCTGTATCTGGCTCTGTGCTGATAGTGTAGAACCTGCTTGGGATTCTCTCTCTCTCTCTCTCTCTCTCTCTCTCTCTCTCTGCTCCACCCTCCCCCCCAAATAAATAATAAACTTAAAAAAAACAGAACAGAAAGAATCAGAGTGTATGGTAAGTTTGTTTTAGAAGGTACTTATGTCTGTACGGTATGTGTGCACTGAGTTGTGACATAAAATGCAGTTCACAGCCCAAGAACAGTGTAGTCAGAGACGTGCCCGACTGGAAAGGAACCATCTTCTTTCTGGTTCTAGTGGTACTAGTGATACAACCGTCTGGCAAGACATCTTCCTTTTCTCCTTCTCCATCTCATTATTATAAAAGGAAGAGATAAATGATTATCTAAGGTCTCTCCTAGTTCAAATTCTATTGGGTCTGGATAAAAGGAATGGAGAGCGGGGCCTCGAAAACCAGAAGGAGGAAGAAGGAAGTCTCCCCCCCACTTTATAGGAGGGACTCATGTATTCCACCTTCCATCATGCTTGAAGACTAGCCCCTTCACCCCACGACTTTTGGCCCTCCCTATCCCTTCTCCAGAGCCTCTGAGAAGGTCTGTGGCCAGGCCTGATGCCCACCGCCAGCAGGAACGGGTCTGAACATTTCCACCCCCGTCCCCCCACGATCTTTCTTTAAAGGTCTAGTGAGCACGTGCTCTGTGCCAGTCCCATTCTAACTCGGGTTTGGCTGGGCAGCTAACTTTGCTGGATCCAGGCAAAGCATTAGGCCAAATATGTATTCTTTCTGCCTTTGGTGATTTCCTGGCTGTAAAACAAGGGGATTGAAATAGATGAGTTTGAAAATCTAGTTCTACAATTCTACTTTAACGATTGCCAGACTAATATTTACCTTGAGCTTCCTTCTTTACCTTCCTTGGCTGCTGCTCTATGAGAATGAATCTGTTTTGGAAGAAAACATGATCACAGTTACCCATCACAATAACCACTCCCTCCAAATCTTTATTCATTCCTTTGCATTTTAGGTCTTATCTACCCAGTGAGATGATAACTTTTCCTAGGACAGGAATTTGTTTAATAGTCCTTTGACTCTTCAATAACACCTAACTTGTGTGCAGCTGGTAATACATTTTACTGACTGTCTCAGATAACATTCAACAGATAATTCCTAATAAAAATTCTTGGGAGGAGGAAAAGAAAAGTGTCTACCAGAAACCTAAACAGCAGCACTGTTTTAAAGTCAAGGACAAGAGTAGGATGTCTGTTATCACTGCTGCTATTTGTTGGTGTTGAGGAGGTCCTAACTGATGCACTGGGGAAAAATGGAGTCGTGGAAAGGAAGAACTAAGACGTATTTGCATACGAAATTACAGACAAACTAAAAGGCCCAAGAGAATCAACTAAAATTTTATTGGAAGAAATATGAGAATTCAGTAAGATG
Organism: Leopardus geoffroyi; assembly: GCF_018350155.1. NCBI lineage: Eukaryota > Metazoa > Chordata > Mammalia > Carnivora > Felidae > Leopardus > Leopardus geoffroyi. Next base: position 43,513,636 of record NC_059330.1, read on the forward strand.
GCTAGATATAAAATCAAGAGATCAACATGTAAACCTCAGTGACTTTCCTATGTTCCATAAATAATTAATCAAAAAACGGAAGAATTATCCCATTTACAATTATCAATAAAAAGGCATAAAGTACCTAGGAATAAACTTAGCAAAGAATGGGTAAGACCTATGAGATGAAAACACTAAAGCTCTTCTGAAGGACATTAAGAAGAAACGAATACATGATGTGAGACACTATTTTCCTAGAATAGTGTAAAGATGTCAGTTCCCTTCAAATTAACCTACAAAGTCGAGGCAATCCCATTCAAATCCCAAGACAGTTTTCTAAACAAAAACTGGCCAGCTGACATTTGGTAGAGAAAATGTGCAAGCACAGCTACAAAATGTATGAAAAAGAAGATCACAGAGCAGACATTAAAATACGTTCTTACAGAGCAACTGCAGTTAAGTATGTAGCGTGATACGGATACAGGAAAAGAAAACCAGATTGATAGAGTAGAGTCTAGATAAAAATAGTATTTTAGATCCATGAAGAAAGAATGAACCATTCAATACAAGATTTTAAAGTAACTGGATCTTTATGTAAGGGAAAAAAGTTAGATCCCCTACTTCGACCGTACCAAAACACCAAACAGATTCCATACAGATTAAAAATAAATAAATCCCAACAAATATTATAAGAGTACAGAAGAAAATATCAGAGACCATTTTTATACCATGAGGCGAAAAGGCCTTGTTTAACAAGACCCATGTCCCATAAGCCATGAGGCAGATATGGTGACGGACTGTCCACACCCTCCTGTTCATCGTAGTCCTTGCCCCCTTGATCCCCTGGATTGTTTGTCCTCTTCCTGTTGATTTATAAAACTCTCTTCATATGAAATATATTAATCCTTTCAAGGGCTTTCACTGAATTTCAATGTTTCAAATATTTGTCAGTGTTTTTATCGTGAAGGAGACGGAACAGTGGGATAGGAGCACAGGCTGACTGCAGGCACAGCTGGGTTTTGCTTTGGGTTTTGCCACAGGGGCCTTAAGCTGATCCCCTTCTATGTATGAAAGAAGGATGGTGATATCATCCTCACAGGACTGTGGGGATTAAATCAGATGTCTGGTTTATTCCAAGCATAAATCAGACAAGACGATCAAATCTATCCAATGTTTCTGCATGTGGTATCAGGTCACAAAGCTTTTTCTCACCACAAGATTATAAAAGTATTGATTCTATTTTCTTCTAATACGTTGATGGCTTCTTGTTTCTCTTTTTTTACATTTACTGAAATATGTTTTTTTAAGGTGAGAAATAGGGATCTGTTGTTATTTTCCTCCCAAATAATTAAGCAGTTGTTCTATTACCATTTATTTATTTTCTTCCACTGATTTGAATACTAAAAGGCAACATTTCAATGTTTATTTATTTTTGAGAGTGACAGAGAGAGAGAGAGTAAGAGTGAGAGAGGGGCAAAGAGAGAGAGAGACACACACAGAATCCAGAGCAGGCTCCAGGTTCTGAGCTGTCAGCACAGAGCCCAACACAGGGCTCGAACTCCTGAACCATGAAATTATGACCTGAGCCAAAGTAGGACGCTTAACCAACTGAGCCACCCAGGCGCCTCTAAAAGGTAACATTTCAAAAGTCCTAGTCACCCAAGGATCTGTCTATTGCTGGACTCTGTAGGCTACTTAAACCTAAACATTAGGTTGCATTATTCCTCATTGTGAAATTGACACAATGCCTCATCTCTTCCTTTGAACATCATTATTGTCCACTACAGGAAAAAAACTGCATGGTCTCTGTCCTCAAAAAGTGTATCACCTAAGTAGGGAGAGGAAATAATGAAACCACATAAAAAAATATACACACAAGGTTAAACCACATAGGAATTTAAAACAGCAATAGGAGTTTATAGAACTTCCCCAAAAGCAAAAGGCTGCAGGCCACCTCAAGATGCAGAGTACTGACTGGACAATGGCCAATGATTTCTCTTCCCAGAGGTCATGGTAAGTTGACCCCACGCTAGTTCCTAGGCTCTTAGGCTGAGAAATCAGACTCTGATCTCATCAAGAGAGAACGCACTTCTTTCTACATGGAGGCAATATCACCTTACCAATGTCACAGGATTGATCAAAATCAGAATGTCAGGTCATGAGTTGACAATAAGGAAAACATCCGTTCCATAGATAGGGCATCTGTGTCTACATGATTGGGCATTACCTCCCGTGGAGACAGGCCTCTGTGGCACACTGAAGTATAATCAGAAGGCTATTTGGTGAGAAGAGAAGTGGAAGAAAAGGAATTAGCTGAATCCAGTGTTTAATGGAAAGGACTGAGGTAGCTAGATCCATCCATCTGCCCCGCGGGCACAGCCCGGCTGGTGGCCTGACTCTCATCTGCTGCCCGAGGTGCCATCTCTACTCTTAGGCAAGGCTAGGTGGGCACTGCCCATGTTGGTCTCTTCCTCACCATTTCTATGCTTTTACTACTGACCAACCCTCCAGAAGACAGACATGTTTCTCCTTAGCAGTTAATACATCCAGTCAGGTTTTACTCAAGTCTGAGAGACCAGGAAGCCTTACATATCTCTGCTCTGATCCATGACCTTGATATTTCTCTCTTGAGGAGCTGCCTTTTAACAAACTGTTTAGCATATTTTTGTTATCAGGGGAGGGGAATGCGTCACTGTAGACCCTAAGAAATGGTGACAATCTCACAGAAGGACTAGGTCCAGGAGTATTACAGTATTCGGGGAAGGCTTTGTGAAGAAAGATGAGCTCGAGTTGGCTTTTGAAGGCTCATGGGACTTCCACCAGCAGAGTGAAATAAAGGAATTTCAAGTGGGCAAAGTCACCAACAAAAGTAGGAATGGGCATGGTCTGACTAGGGGATGGTGAGGGGCTGCTTTGGCTGAAATGGAGGGTTGCCATGACAGATGGCAATATATATATCTATCTATCTATATCTATCTACCTATCTATCTATCTAGATAGATAGATAGATATAGATATAGATATAGATATAGATAATAAGCATATGTATATTTGAATAAATATATTGAATATATATTCAATTCATACATAATTGAATAAAAGGTAAACAGGCAAGCTCCAGGAATAGGCAACTGTAATTATGACAAGCTTTGAGTAGCCTGATGCAGGATTTTAGCTGCAGGGTTTTAACTGAACCTGTTTACACAATGCCTTGCGAAGTGGAGGAGAGAGCTGTAGGTACATCTAATTAATCAACAAGATGACACTTTTATCTCTAAGCCATGCCCTTTCTTCCAAGATGACTGATAGCTCCATGGAGGTGAAGACTATTTCTCTCTCATCATTTTAGCCAACGAGGAAAGAAATCAGTGGTAGTAGGAGGATGACTGGTGAGTGCATCGACTCGACATAATTTTTTTGAGTTGAAGAAATTTTACTATCATGTCAACTGTGGCCTTCTTAGACCTAATGTCTCAGAACAAGCTAATGGCTTGTTATCTTGGTTACAATCCACAGATGTCTCCCGGCAGTGGGGTTCCTTTGAAAATCCCTGGAATATACTTTGCAATAAAAGGACAAAGCATATCTCAGTCCTCCAGACTGAAAAGGGATATCAAGTCGTGATAGGTGGGAAAGTGGCTTTGATTTTCAGTTTGTGGGTTCTGAATCTATTATAAAGAAGGAATATAGTCTGGGAATCTGAATTAATTGTTGTCCTTACCTCAATGAGACAGAAAACTATGATCAAAATCATCACTACTACAGTCACAGATATTGCCAAGATGAGTTTGTTGTTATAGCCATAGCCTGGAACTTCTTTTGTGAGCTAAAAAAAGGGAAAGAACAATTTTTTTAGAAAACAGAGATAGGATGAAAGTTAACTATTCTTTAACGACTCTAAAACCCCATTCTTTCCGATGAATCGCTTATAGGTTCTTAAGGAATATACCAAATCTAATGTGATACGTAACCTTAATCATTAGCATTTTCTTCAAGAATTTATGTATCTTGTATGTTAGGTCCTCTTTTTGTCTACTCTGGGAACAGCGGCACTGTTTCCTAAATGAGCAAAGTGGCAGATCACTGCCTTAGCCAAAATTATGTGGCCAAGACAAGACCCGGACTAGGAGCCCCTGGTCCTTGTGCTTGGGTCCATGTCCTAAGCCACCTAAATGTCGAGACCCCACATTTTGGGGTTTATCCTCACCTCCCTTGACTCCTGCCCTCTCTGTTCACTCTGGACTTCTGTGCTCTCCTTGATATAATTCTCGTTTTTCCATTGGTCCGTATCCCACTCTGCCTTGGACACCTTTACTTCTTGCTGCTCGCTGAGAAGCTTCATCAGGAGGCCTGTTCTGGAGATGAGCTTGGCACAGGCCAGCTGCACGTGGGTCTCAGAGCAGTCCATTTTCAAAGTCCGGATAACATGAGAAATGAGGCTTCTCACGTCATTGTTGGGGATGAGGGACTGTAGCTGCTGGTTTAACTGAATTTCAAACAGATCACCTGAGGACGAGAGCTTTGACACAGTGAAGCCTGTGGCTTTTGGGGGCAAGCCAGTGCCCGCATTGTGGTATTCCCATTGTGTATCATTGGTTTGTTTAACGGTCGGCATAGAGTTGTCTGCAGTAACAGTAGAATTAGCAGTGGAAAGATTCTTACGGTTTGTGAATTCAGGGAGGGTTTGTTCTGGCACAGTAGTGTTTCCTGTAGAAATATTTTCTTCAGAAACATTTTGGGCAGTAGTGTTCTCTACAGTAGTGTTTTCTCTGTAAGTTCCTGAAGGAGCAAATAATTCTGGAAAGGGATTTTTCTGAGGACTCAGTTCTCCCGGAGATGAAAAATCCTCTCGTGAAGGGGAATTTATGAGGCTCCTGACTGCAGAGGATGGAGGCCTCTTTGCAAGCAGCTGTCTATTACTGAGTGAACTTTCCTTTCTGGACTTTCGATTCAGTTTGGCCTTGGGTGTTCTGTGGACCACACGGGAGCGACTTTTATGAAAGCGGTGTGTTTTTCTGGGGTGTGAGGCTGGTCCGAAAGCCTTCATATTTCTAACTCTAGCATTTGCATCTTCTAAAAGAAAATTAGTGTACACTAAGTCTTTTGATTTTTGTTTCACGTCAGGTGGGGATTTTGGAGCGGGGGTGGCAGAAGGCCTGCCCAAAGAGTATTGCTTCAGGAAAGAAGAGACCGCTGCCTTGTGCTCCTCTATGAACGAAGGCTCTGTATTGAAGGAGCTTCCCACTAATTTGCTGGGCCTGTGCGCCACGTGAAGCTCCCCTGGGGATGGTCTCCTGAGCCTTTGTTCCTTGTCCATGTTTTCCACAGACGGCTGGGCGTTCTGTTTCCTCTGGATGTTCTGACGTCTCAGCTCTTTTAAGTGCCTTTTCCGTATGCCCTTGGGGCCCTTGATGACCTTTTTCACTCTCAGGAACTTTTTCCCCACACTCTCAACCTCCTCTAGGCTCTTCTCCTGCGGTTGGGCAGTTTCCAATTTCTTTGGAAAGATTTGACGTTTAAACTTGGGACCTAAAAGGCTGGAATGTATAAGCATGGCCATTTTTTCTTTCTTTTTCACCTCATCAATTTTTTCCTGAATTTCTGCATCTAACAAATTTTCCAGAAGGTAGAGTTTTCTCAGTTTATTCTTGTAAGTTGAATTGTTGGATCCAGGTTTAAGAGAAGGGTCCCCTGTGTCGTTCATCGAGTGACCCACGGGCTTGTCTCCCTCTTGCACATTTGAAAACAGAAGTTTAATGAACGGTAACAGCGTCGATTCTACGTCTTCTAGATTGCCCTCCGAGAAATAAGGCAATATGTAATTCAGTGCACTAATGACATCACTTTTGTCATTGAAGTCTAGCTGCTCATTCATAAAGGCTGACAAACTGACACGATCTATGTCTGAGGATGCCTTCTCTGGCTCAATAGTCAGCTCCGTGCTGGTGCTCTTCTTTCGAGCTTTCAATACCTTCATGAATGATCCTTCTGCATTCCTTAGGTATACTTCCTGATCTGTCGAAGAAGAAGAAGAGAGATGAGTTTTGATAATGAAAGACTGATAGCACAGCTCTTTGTCAATGCACAGTCATCCATCCCAGTCAAGCAAATTAAGAATCAGCAAATACTTGAGCGCCATTTAGAGAGGAGACGAACTCAAACTTGGACCTACGACTGTCAACGACAAAAGGAGAAAAAGATGTTTTGTGAAAAAGTAGCTATTTCCTCAGAACATTCCATAGTGTGAATAACTATATTTAGAGTTATTCCATTGGTCCCTAAGGGCCGATTGCCCAGGCCTCAAGAAAAGCCACGGCTGGAAGATACTCGGCTAAACTGTGTGCAGCTCTAGTGCGACTCCTGGCATTCACATACCCCACCCTGTCCTGCTTCGGGGGCAGAGGGAGCACGAGTCTTCCTCCTTCTACGTCTTCAGTGGGCTTGAGTTCTTGCTACCATCACATATGCACGGGACAACACCCGTCACTAGCAGGTCCTCTTCTGGACACGCCCTCTCCGCCCACCCACCAATTCCTTTGTTTGGTCCCTGCTGCCATATATCGCACCTCCCGTAACATAAGCTCTAGACAGAAAAAACTAAAAACAACACCCGCTAAGTCCACCCTGGTTCTTTGCTTAAATTTGGGCAGAGATGTGGGGTATAGGTTAAGAGATTTTCCAGGTATGAGAGAGATGCCACTGTGGGGCGTTCAAAAAAATCAATGGAATGATACTTGAGGTTTTAAAATGCAGAAGGGATAAAGAAACTTTGGTCAAATGCCTACTTTGCTTTCCTTTCATTTCCAGATTTCTAGCTTTACTGAGAGAACCATCCAGAGCTTCCAACTACATGAAGGTCAAGCGTACAGCTTGTGTACACTGAACAGCACTGTGCAGCTGGGTTTTTCCAGAAGAATTAAAAGTATTTTTAGTGGTGCTGGTGAGAATCAGAGGAGGAGGTTATAAAGGTCACGAGAGAGGAGGAGCAGCGGGCTGGCGGAGCACCCAAAACGGGAGGGGAGACTTGAGTGCTAGGCTAAGGCACCTCTGATCTCATTTTTCCTCGCCTGTCAAAGGAGATAAAAAAAAAAAAAATGCCTATTCTGCCCACCTCTAAGGGAGAAGGGAGTAAGATAATTGGTAAAACATTGTTTTGGAAAATAAGCAACACTACTTATAGAAGTAGCAAAGTGTAATTTATGCTGTGCCCTAGACCATTGACAGGGACCCATATTCAAGCTATCCAGGTGCAAAAGCACATTTTGGAAGTCACCAAGTTAGTGCCAATAAAACCTAAGAACAGAAAAATACCTAAAAGCACCTGTGTTTTGGATCGAAAAGCTTAAGATGCAGAACAAGAGTTGGACAGCCCAAGAATAGAAGAGCCCTCTCATCCGTTAGAACGGTTGGGTAGCAGCTTCTGGTTAGGGAACAGAAACACAGAGGCTCCAAATAAAACTTTTTCAGAAATCAGCATCACTTGTACTCTTACACACTTATAAAAACAACAAAATAAGCAAAAAGGTATCTCCACCTGTCCTATAAGACAAAGGGCACCTGAGACCTAACGCACGTAAAATCAGCTTATAAACTGTGATGCACTATGTGAACAGGTTTTCATTTTGGGGTAGTTGACTTAATAATGTAACTGAGAATGTGACTTTTAACAAAGGAATAGTTCTTAGAAATTTAGGGATCTGAACTCTGAATGAGTAAAAATAATGCAATGACATCATTAGTTTAAAAATTTACCATTGTTAGGGTGCCTGGGTGGCCCAGTCAGTTAAGCATCTGACTTTGGCTCAGGTCATGATACCACAGTTCAGCCCCGCATGGGGCTTGCTGCTGTCAGTGTAGAGCCTGCTTCGGATTCTCTGTCCCCCTCACTCACTCTCTGCCCCCTCCCAGCTCACGCACGTGAATGCTCTCTCTCTCAAAAATGAATAAATATTTTAAAAAATTATCATTGTTGATTAAAAATAAAAGTTAAACCACAAATAAAATAAAAATTTACAAATTTATCATCAGGCAATTAGGACTTACCACAACGTGTGCCATTTGTCAGACATGCACTGTCACAATGTAGCTTGACTGTCTTACAGACAACCTCAATAGTATTTTTAAATTGGCAGAGACAGCAGGCCATACGGCTAGGTAATATCCTATAAATGGAAACACAGAGAATTAAATTAGTGGTAAAGGAGTTACTTGAGTAGGTAGAAGAGGCGGGCCAAAGTCATCACAGGGCTGTGCAAAAAGGAATTCTTGAGGCACATGGCCTGGATGGTTGGGTAGGGACCAGTTGGCCAACTGCTGCTCTTGAATATTATAAATACACAGATAGAAGGACAGAGGTGCCCAACAGAAAGGTAAGGATGGCATGGGGTATGGTATCCTTAGAAGGAGATAGAGATTAGAACTGGGTGACACTGATCAGTAGTTTAATACACACGTAACTCCTTCCAAGCCAAAAGTCTCACTTTGGGTTGAGAGCACACAGAAAGAGGGTAGACTTCTAAGAGTTTGAATAAATCTGAAATATGGCCCATACTGAGGATAAAAAGCAATCAACTTTGGCTCAGGTCATAATCTCGTGGTTCATGGGCTTGAGCCCCACATCAGGCTCTGTGCTGACAGCTCGGAGTCTGGAACCTGCTTCAGATTTATCTTCCTCTCTCTCTACCCCTTCCCTGATCACTCTCTGTGTCTTAAAAATAAATAAATGTTAAATTTTTTTTTTAAAAAAAGCAATCAATCAAAAACTAATCCATAATCTGCACAAATGCTACAATTAGCAGACAAGGACATTTAAAAAAGTTATTATAACAGTATTTCATATATGGAAAAAACCCCATGCCTCTACTTAACTCAATGAATTGTGCAACAACTTCAAGTGGCCTAATATATGTATACTTAGAGTCCACGAAGGAGAGGAGATATAAAAAAAACTTGAAAAAATAATAGCCCCCACATTTCCAAATAAGGAAACCCTATAAACTCACAAATCCAGGAAGGTCAATGAACTCTGAGCACAACATGGATTAAACTACATGTTTAGTTCAATCCATTAAACACGGATAAAACTACACCACGGCACATCATAATCAAACTGGTCAAAGCCAGCGATAAAGAGCAAATCTTAAAAGCAGCCAAAGGAACAAAACCACACATGACATACAGAGCAACAAAGATGTAACAATGACAACATATTTCTTGTTGGAAATAATGTAAGCCAGAACTCGGTGGGGCAACATCTTTCAAGCAGTGAAAAGGAGAGGGGGACCAAATAGCTATCAAGCTAGAATTCTATACCCAAAGCTTTCAAAAATAAAAGCAAGATAAAGACTATCTGAGACATACAAGAGCTGGAAGAATTCATCATTAGCAGGCTCACACTGTAGAAATGCCAAAGGAAGTATTTTTTTAAATGTTTATTTGAGAGACAGAGAGAGAGGGAACGTGCAGTATGCGTGTGCAAGGGGGAAAGAGCACTGAGGAGACAGGGAATCCCAAGCAAAGCCCAACGCGGGACTTGAGCTCACAAACTGTGAGATTATGACCTGAGCCAAAATCAAGAGTTGGATGCTTAACTGACTGAGCCACCCAGGTGCCCCTAAAGAAAGTATTTTTAAGCAGAAGGAAAAGGATAGCAGACGGAAATGTGGATCCACACAAAGGAATGAAGAACATTAGAACCGGTAACTATATAGGTTACGATTTCACTTCACTATATGTATGTATATCATTTCACTATATGATTTCACTTATATGTAGAATCTCAGAAAAAACAAACAAACAAGGGGTGCCTGGATGGGCTAAGTCAATGAAGCATCCTACTCTTGATTTCGGCTCAGGATCTCAGGGTCGTGAGATCGAGCCCTGTGTCAGGCTCCACGCTCAGCATGGATTAGATAAGATTCTCTTAAGATTCTCTCTCTCTCTCTCTCTCTCTCTCTCTCTCTGCCCCTCTCCCCAACTTGTACACTCTGTCTCTAAAATTAAAAAAAAATACACCAAAAACCATAAGATACCTAGGAATAAACCTAATCAAAGAGGTAAAAGATCTGTATGCTGAAAACAATAGAACGCTTATGAAAATAAATTGAAGAAGACACAAAGAAATGGAAAAACATCCCATGCTCAAGGATTGGAAGAACAAATATTGTTAAAATGTCTATACTACTCAAAGCAAACTACACATTCAATTCAATCCCTATCAAACACCACTATTTTTCACAGAGCTAGAACAAACAATTCTAAAATTTGTATGGAACAAGAAAAGACCCCGAATTATAATGTTGGGAAAAAACAAACAAACAAAGCTGGAGGCGTCATGATTCTGGACTTCAAACTGTATTACAAAGCTGTAATCATCAAGACAGTATGGTACTGCACAAAAACAGACACATAGATCAATAGAATAGAATAGAGAACCGAGAAATGGAGCCACAAATGTATGGTCAACTAATCTTCGATAAAGCAGAATATCCAATGGAAAAAAGATAGTCTTCGCAATAAATGGTGTTGGGAAAACTGGACCGTAACATGCAGAAGAATGAAACTAAACCACTTTTTTACACCATCCACAAAAATAAATTCAAAATGGATGAAAGACCTAAATGTGAGACAGGAAACCATCAAAATCCTAGAGGAGAACACAGGCAGAAACCTCTTTGATCTCAGCTAAAGCAACTTCTTACTAGACATGTCTCCAGAGGCAAGGGAAACAAAAGTACAAATGAACTACTGAGGAGTGCCTGGGTGGCTTAGCGGGTTGAATGCCTGACTCTTGGTGTTGGCTCAGGTCGTGATCTCAGGGTCGTGGATTGAACCCCGCATCAGGATTCTCTCTCCACTTGAGATTCTCTCTCTCCCTCTCTCTCTGCTCCCCCCCATGCATACATGTATGTGTGTGTCCATGTTCTTAATTAATTAATTAATAGGGGCACCTGGGTGGCTCAGTTGGTTAAGTATCTGACTTGGCTCAGATCGTGATCTTACAGTTCGTTGAGTTTGAGCCCCGTGTCAGGCTCTGTGCTGACAGCTTGGAGCCTGGAGCCTGTTTCAGATGCTGTGTCTCCCTCTCTCTCTCTGCCCCTCCCCTGCTTGCACTCTGTCTCTCTCTCTCAAAAATAACATACAAACAAACAAACAAACAAACATTTTTTAAAATGAATTATTGGGACCTCATCAAGATAAAAACCTTCTGGGGCACCTGGGTGTCTCAGTCGGTTAAGCTTCTGACTTCAGCTCAGGTCATAATCTCACGGTTTGTGAGTTCGAGCTCCGCATTGACTCTCTGTTGACAGTGCGGAGCCTGCTCAGATCCTCTGTCTCCCTCACTCTCTGCCCCTACCCCACTCTTGTGCTTTCTCTCTCAAAAATAAACATCCATTAAAAAAAGATAAAAAGCTGTACAGCAAAGGAAACAATCAACAAAATTAAAAGGCAACTGATGAAATGGGAGAACATATTTGCAAATGACATAATCTGATAAAGGGCTAGTATCCAAAATATATAAAGGACTCAACACCCAAAAAATCAAATACATAATCCAGTTAAGAAAAGGCCAGAAGACATGAATAGACAGTTTTTCAAAGAAGACATCCAGAAGGCTAACAGACACATGAAAAGATGCTCAATATCACTCATCATCAAGGAAATACAAATCAAAATCACAATGAGATACCACCTCACATGTGTCAGAATGGCTAAAATTAATAACTCAGGAAACAACAGATGTGGAGAAAGGGGAACCCTTCTGCACTGCTGGTGGGAATGCAAACTGCTGTAGCCACTCTGGAAAACAGTATGGAGGTTTTTAAAAAGTTAAAAATAGAACTACCCTACAACCCAGCAATTGTACTACTAGGCATTTAACCAAAGGATACAAAAATGCTGATTTGAAGGGGCATGTGCACCCAATGTTTATAGCAGCACTATCAACAATAGCCAAAGTATGGAAAGAGCCCAAATGTCCATTGATGGATGAATGGATGAAAGATGTGGTATATATATACAATGGAGTATTACTCGGCAATCAAAAAGAATGAAATCTTGCCGTTTGCAACTACATGGATGGAACTGGAGGGTATTATGCTAAGTGAAATTAGTCAGTGAAAGACAGAAATCATATCACTTCACTCATATGAGGACTTTAAGAGACAAAACAGATGAACATAGGGAAGGGAAACAAAAATAATATAAAAACAGGGAGGGGGACAAAACAGAAGAGACTCATAAATATGGAAAACAAACTGAGGGTTACTGGAGGGGTTGTGGGAGGGGGGATGGGCTAAATGGGTAAGGGGCACTAAGGAATCTACTCCTGAAATCATTGTTGCACTAGATGCTAACTAATTTGGATGTAAATTTTAAAAAATAAAAAATAAAACAAGGTAAAAAATAAACAAAAAATAAACAAAAAACCAAATGAATGAATAAACAACAACAAAAAAGAGAAAACACTTGTAAATATGGAGAACAAACTGGGGATATGGACAAAATGAGTGAAAAGGGTTAAGAGGTACAAACTTGCAGTTATAAAATAAATAAGTCACCAGATGAAAAGTACAGCATAGGGAATATAGTCAATAATACTGTAATATACTTATTGTGGTGAGCATTTCATAATGTATATAATTGATCACTGTGTTGTGAGCATTTCATAATGTATATAAAAGATCACTGTGTTGTACACCTGAAACGAATTTAATATTACATGATCTATATATACTTCAATAAAAGAGATAATTGAGGGGCACCCAGGTGGCTCAGTCAGTTAAGCATCTGACTTCAGCTCAGGTCATGATCTCATAGTCTGTGATTTCAGGCCCCACATCAGGCTCTGTGTCTACAGCTCAGAGCCTGGAGCCTGCTTCAGATTCTGTGTCTCCCTCTCTCTCTGCCCTCCCCCACTTGCACTCTGTCTCTCTCAAAAATAAAAAAATAAAAAAAGATAATTGACTATTTAAACAAAAAAAATAATATGGTGTGCTAAAAGTAAAATGTATGAAAACAACAGCACAAAGGTCAGGAGGGGAACAATGGAAGTACACTATTTATTGTAAGGTTCTTATACTATTCATGAAATCATATCATATCATTTGAAGATAGACTGTGATAAGTTAAACATGAACACTGCAAACCATTAAACAGCTACTAAAATAACAACACCTGAGTTGTAACTATTTATCCCCCCACCAAAAAATAATAAAACGTACTAAATCAACCCAAGAGCAGGAAGAAAAAGAAAAAGAAAAGAAACAAAGAACAGATGGGATACATAGAAAAGAGTAGACAGTAGCTTTAAATGTAATCATATAAATAATTACATTAACTATAAATGGTATAATCACCTAATTAAAAGATAGAGTTGTCATACTGGATAAAAAAGCAAAAGCCAACTATATGCTGTCTATAAGATTCATCTTCAATACAAAGATATAAGTAGGTTAAAAACATGGAAGAAATTATGCTTTGCTAACACTAATCAAACGAAACCTTGAGTGGCTATATTTACTATAGGACAAAGTCAATTTCAAAGCAAAGATATTACCAGGGATAAATGAGGTTATTCCATTGTGATAGAAATGTCAACTAATAGAAAAGACATAACTTAAAAATTTATGTATCTGATAATAGAACTTCCAAATATATTAAGGAGAATAGGAAAGAGAGACACATAAGTACACAATTATAGTTGGAGATTTCAATATCCCTCTCTCAATAATTGACAGAAAAAATATATAGAAAATGAGTAATGATACATCAGACTTGAAAAATACTACCAACCTACTTGACCTAGTTGACATGTATAGAATACTCCACACCAAATCAGCAGACTACATATTTTTTTTCAAGTGGACACATAATATTTATCAAAATAGACCATATTCTCATCTATTACCAGAATTCATTGGCTATAAAACAAGCCTCAATAAATTTAAAAGGATTTCAGTCATCCAACATATTGTTCTGTGACCACAATGGAATTAAATAACAAATTGACAGATCTGTAAAATCTCCAAATAGTTAGAAACTAACCAACACACTCCTAAGTAACCCTATTGGTCAAATAAGTCAAAATGGATATTAAAAACTATTTTGTACCAACTGAAACTGAAAACACAACAGGTCAACATGTGGGATGTTGCTCATATAGTATTCATCTTCCCCAGTGTCCACTTTTAAGAAACTAGAAAAAGAAAAGGAAATTCATCACTGAGTAAGGAGAGAAAATGGAATGATAAAGATCAAAGCAGAAATTTTTAAAAAGGAAAACAAAAATAGAGAAGTCAGTGTAATGAAAAGGCACTTTTTAGAGAAGATAAGTAAAACTGATAAACTTCTGGCCAGATTTATCAAGAAAAGACAAGAGAAGACACAAATTATCAATGTCAAAAATGAGAGGAATGACATCACTACAATTCTACAGATACTAAAAGGATAATAAGGGAATATTATAAAATACTTTATGTCAATAACTTCAAGATGAAACAGATTCCCTGAAAGACATGAACTACTCAAAAAAATAAGTATGTAATTTAAGTAGCACTATTACAAAAATACAATCTGTAGTTTAACACTTTCTCACAAAGAAAGCTTCAAGCCCACATGGCTTCACTGGTGAATTCTAGCAAACATTTAAGGAAAAATAATGCCAATTCTGCACAAACTGTACTAGAGAATTGAAGAGAGGGGAATACTTCCCAACTCAATTTTAAGGCCAACATTCACCTTGTGAAAAATAGATAAAGACATTAGAAGAAAGGATAGATAGAAGATCTCATATACTGCTGGCTGGAATGCAAAATGGTACATCCACTTTAGAAAACAGGTAAGCAGTTTCTTAAAAAGTTAAATATACACTTAGCATATGATGTAGCAATCCTGCCATTAGGTATTTTACCACCTCCCCCCCTCCCCCAATGAAAACATATGCTCATACGAAGACCTGCATGTGTTTTAAGCAACTTTATTCATAAAGGCCAAAAAGCTAGAAACAACTCAAATGCCCATTAACTGATGAATGCATAAACAAACTGGTATATCCTCACAACTGCAATACTACTCGGCAATAAAAAGGAAATGAACTACTGACATGTGCAAAAACAGGGATGAGTCTCTGGGGTGCCTGGGTGGCTCAGTCAGACAAGTGACCGACTTTGGCTCAGGCCATGATCTCATGTTCCGCAGGTTCATGCCCTGTATTGGGCTCTGCGCTGACAGAGCCTGGAGCCTGCTTCGGGTTCTGTGTCTCTCTCTCTCTCTCTCTCTGCCCCTCTCCTGCTTATGCTCTCTGTTTCTCAAAAATAAATAAACGTTAAAAAAGTTAAAAAAAAAAAAACAAACATGGATGAATCTCAAAAGGATTATGCTGAAAGGAACCAATCACAGAAGACTGCATACTGTATGATTTCATTTATTTATTTTTTTTAATGTTCATTTATTTTTGAGAGAGAGAGAGAGAGATGGAGTGCAAATGGGGAAGGGGTAGAGAGACAGGGAGACACAGAATCCGAAGCAGGCTCCAGGCTCTGAGCTGTCAGGACAGAGTCCGATGCAGGGCTTGAACTCACGAACCGCGAGATCATGACCTGAGCTGAAGTCGGACGCATAACTGCCTGAGCCACCCAGGTGCCCCTTGTATGATTTCATTTATAAGACACTGTGGAAAAGGCAAAACTATAGGGACAAAAATTAGGTTGGTGGTTGCCAGGGCTGGTGGTGAGAAAAGGGGATTGGCTGCAAAGGCACATAGGGGCCTTTTGGGGTGACAGAAATGGTCTACGTCTCAAATGTGGTGGTGGTTACATAACTACACGTTTGTCAAAACTCATCAAACTGTATGCTTAAAAAGAGTAAATTTTATACCTCAATAAATCTGACTTAAGAAAACAATAAAACAAATCTATGGGGCGCCTGGGTGGCGCAGTCGGTTAAGCGTCCGACTTCAGCCAGGTCACGATCTCGCGGTCCGGGAGTTCGAGCCCCGCGTCTGGCTCTGGGCGGATGGCTCAGAGCCTGGAGCCTGTTTCCGATTCTGTGTCTCCCTCTCTCTGCCCCTCCCCTGTTCATGCTCTGTCTCTCACTGTCCCAAAAATAAATAAACGTTGAAAAAAAAAATTAAGAAAACAATAAAACAAATCTAAATAAACAACTAAGTGAAAATACACATAAGAAAAATCAACTTACAGTGTTTCCAATTCAAGGGTCATCATGAGGATGCTCTCAACTGTTGTAAGTGACACCTGTGTTGATCCCATGTCTCTGAAGGAGAAAGCCCAAACATGCGTGATTTGAACCCAAGGATAAAAATTCTGTACCTAAAAAGATACTTAACAACATGTGATTACTTCAATTCTGGCTTCTTTGTCAAGTCAGCTCAAGAGTTTTCTTGCTACGGACAATAATTTCAGAAAACTCCCAATGAAGACATTTTATGTGCATCATCACATGAATCACCTTGGTGCTCAACAGTACAATCCTTTTTACTCTTATCCTCATTTTCATTCTCAATTGCATCCACCTCTCTTGATTAGTCTTTTTTTCTTTTAATATACACCTTACTCCACTTTCCATTTTGAGATAAATGGTATTTCTACCTACATCTACAAGTCCCATGTCTGTTATGTGTTCTTCAATGCTACTCCTTCCTCTGCAGGCTATCTTGCCCATATATGTTTTTTCTTTGCTAATAATGCTTATTTCAATAACCCAGTTAAAATTTAAATTACGACTTTTTAACCAAAACGCAAAATACTTAATCTTTTGATGACAACAAAAAAGATCAGAAATCATCCATGAGCCATGAGATTGTTGCAATACTTACAAATATTTTAATGCTGGCAACTTAAAAAGATAGGAATCTTCAACAGCTGACAGAGGGTTACGACTGATAATTCTGAAAAATGCAATGGAATTAAAATTATCTGCATTTCCAGTAATGACTACCATGAAAGTTTATGTTCATTTTGGGGGTATGGAACTGGAAGGTTAAAACTAATCATTTTCTGCCTTTGCCTATAAATCACCCTTAGATTCTGTAAAGCACTCTTCCTTTGGGAACTACCCAGCTCTCTGGACGATAAAGTGGAGAACAGAAAGAGAAAAAAAATTTTTTTTTTTTTTTACGTGGACAGCAAAGCAAAGATATGCCAAAGAACTTTTTGGGCTGAAAACCCTAGAAGTGACTATGCTGGTAGGAAGCCCAGGCTCTGTAGGCAATACTGTTTCTAGTGTCCTCTATAATTCTAGGTGCTTTTCCTTTATCTCTAGAAATGTAAAAAATTCCACAGTTTAAAACACCCGGTTAAAGACAAAAATAGGACCAATTCCTCAGTTTGGGGGCCAAAGACAAAGGGATTAATCTAAGAGGAAATGGTGAAAGCTATACCCCCACCATGTGTATTCTCCTATGACAGCCTTTGTTAGGTGGCATATGATCCCGTTTCCTTATCCATCTCCTGGACTGCCAGCTCCTTGAGGGCAGGGACCATACTCTATTGTCATTTTTGTCCCTGTGCCTGACAGAGCGCTTGTTATTTACTAGTTACTTAGTGAAGGCTTGTTGAATAAATAACATTTTGTCACTGCTTGACACAAGTTTTTATTCCAAAATGCTGAGTAGATTTTCTTCTCAGTTCTTTACAGCAAAAATAAAGTGAAGGAAACAGGAAGAAAGAAAAGAAAATCTGCCTTTAGGTTGACTCTGCTCAAGAATCATCACTGTACTTTTGCAAAATTCTAAGGATAATCATCACAACCAATACTATTGGGCTATAGGGCATCTGTGATCAGCATTTCACATTTAAACCTCACAATAACCTTATGTGATAGATACATCATTACCCCATTTTACAAGTGAGGAAACTGAAGTACAGAGAGGTTGTATAATTTGTCCCAGTTTGTCAAGCCAGTCAAGAAGCAGAGATGGAATCTGAACTCAGTTCTGACTCCAAAGCCTGTATTTAACTTGTATGAAACAAAAGGGGGTTTAAAATAGCCGTTACCTTAAACTTAACTTTGAGAGCATTAAATATAGAAACACTTTGCTGAACTTCATCTCTCCATCTGGGAGAGCTTCTCTAAGAATTACATTTTCTATTTTTATTCCATTCCTCTAATCATCTCCCATGATTAAGTATTTAATTAGCCTATGATCATTGAGACTTTAGAGATTTCATTTTTTATTTTTTTATTCTATTTTTTGAGAGAGAGAGTACAAGAGTATGAGTGAAGGAGAGGGAGAGGAAGAGAGAGAGAGAGAGAGAGAGAGAGAGAGAGAGGGAGAGAGAGAGAGAGAGAGAGAGAGAGAGAGAATCCCAAGCAGGCTCCATGCCCAGTGCAGAGCCTGACATGGGGCTTGATCCCATGACCACAAGATCATGACCTGAGCCGAAATCAAGAGATCAAGAGTCAGGCAGTTAACTGAGCCAC
Organism: Leopardus geoffroyi; assembly: GCF_018350155.1. Taxonomy (NCBI): domain Eukaryota; kingdom Metazoa; phylum Chordata; class Mammalia; order Carnivora; family Felidae; genus Leopardus; species Leopardus geoffroyi. Next base: position 43,532,056 of record NC_059330.1, read on the forward strand.
CCAGGTGCCCTGAGACTTTAGACATTTTAAAGCCCTGTTACAGGTGAATCAGTGAAAATGAGAAAGGAAGGACGTCTGAAAATTCATCCTTCCATAAGAGCAACAACAACAACAACAAAAACTAGCAAAAATGGTCAAAATCAACTTTCTCAGAACTTTGGAAATTTTAACCAATGGGCTTGCAGCAACCCGGAGAGCCTTTATTAAAGAAACAATTACCAATTTCTATAAGAACAGTGAGCTCTGTTGTTTTAACTTGTCCTCAACCTCTGCTCTCCATCCTGATGATAGCCTTAAAAATTGCCCACATCCCAGGGGAACAAAATGGAGCTGAAGTTCCTTAAAGCCTCATTCCCAAAGAACAAACTGTCATTGTTTTACCTGTCTAGTGGGGTCCCTAAATAACTTCACTTGAAAGCCTTGCCCTTGACCTCACTGAGAACTGCACAGTGCTAAAATAGCCTCTTCCCAAGGGGCATTTTTTGAAAACAATTATAGATAAATGTTTTAATCTGGCAGCTCTGTGAGGCAATTGATCACAAGATAAAAAATAGCCTAAACAAAAAGCCTAAAAGGAAAAAGCTGAGAAATGAGATGTCCATAGGGACTTTGAAATGCTCCAACATCTTCCTGGGTAACTAGAAGACCACAAGACATTCCTGGGAATGTAGAAAAAAAAAACCTTAGCACTAATAAATGAGTTCAGCAAGGTTACAGGACACAAGATCGATATGTAAAAATTAGCTTTATTTCTATACATCAGCAATGACTATTCCAAAAATGAAATTAAGAAAACAATTCCATGTATAACAGTACTCAAAAGAATAAAATACTTAGGAAAACATTTAACCAAAGAAGTGCAAGAATCACACTAAAAACCACAAAACGTTGTTGAAAGAAATTAAAGAAGATTGAAATAAATGTAAAGATATGCCATGTTCACGGATCAGAAGAAAATACTGTTAAAATGGCACTATACCCCAAATTGAACTGTGGTTTCAGTCTAATCCCTATCAAAACCCCAACTGACTTCTTTCCAAAAATTGGCAAGCTAATTCTAAAATCTGTATGTCAATTCAAGGGACCGAGAATAGCCAAAATGATCTTTAAAAAAAAAAAAAAAAAAAGTTTATCTGTTCATTTTGAGAGACAGCGAGCATACACACCCGTGCAGAAGAGCAAATATGAGCGAGTGTGAGTGGGGAAAAGTGTGAGCAGGGGAGGGGCAGAGGGAGAAGGAGAGGGAGCATCCCAAGCAGGCTCCATGCTGTCAGTGCAGATTGCAACACGGGGTTCCATCTCACAAACCATGAGGTCATGGCCTGAGCTGAAATCAAGAGCCGGCCACTTAACCAACTGAGCTACCCAGGTGCTCCAAAACGATTTTGACAAAGAACAACAAAATGGGAAGACTCACACGCCCTGGTTTCAAAACCTACTTCAAAACTACAGTAATCACGGTGTGGTACTGGCCTAAGAACAGACATGTAAGCTGATGGAACAGAACTGACAGTCCAGGAATAAATCCTCACATTTATGGCCCACTGATTTTCAACAAGGGTGCCAACACCATTCCATGTGGGAAGACTAGTGTTTTCAAATGATGCTGGGACAACCGTATATCCCCATACAAAATAATGTAGTTGGATTCCTACACTTCACACCATATATAAATATTAACTCAAAATGAGTCAAAGACCTAAATGGAAGAGCTCAAGCTATAAAACTCTCAGGAGAGAAATCTTTATGACCTTGGATTTAGGCAACAGTTTCTTAGACATGACACAAAAAGCACAACAAACCAAAGGAAAAATAGATAAACTGGACTTTATTTAAAAATAAAAAAACACAAAAACAACCCAAAACTATCATATGTCTGATACAAGTCTAGTATCCAGAATATCCAGAATATATAAAGAACTCTTAAAACTCAGGAAAAAGACAAATAATCAAATGTTTAAATGGGGAAAGGATTTGAAGAGACATTTCGCCAAAGAAAATACATGAATGGCCAATAAGCACATGAAAAGATGCTCAATGTCTTAGGTCATTAGGGAAATATAAATCAAAGCTACCATGAGATACTACTCTACACTCACTAAGATGGCTATGATCGAACAGAGAGACAATGATAAGTGGTAGCAAGATTTGGGGAAACCAGAATCTTCATACATTGGTGGGAATGTAAAATGGTGTAGTCACTGTGGAAAACAGTTTGGCAGTTCCTCAAAAGGGTTAAGTATAGAGTTACTACATGACCCAGCAATTCCACTCTTAGGTATGTACCCAAGAGAATTAAAAACATATGACCACACAAAAACTTGTACATGAATACTCATAGCAGCATTATTCATAATAGCCAAAAAGTCAAAATAATCCAAATGTCCAATAACTCATGAATGGATGAACAAAATGTGATTGGAGCACCTGGGTGGCTCAGTCGGTTAAGCATCTGACTTTGGCTCAGGTCGTCATCTCACAGTTCATGAGTTCGAGCTCTACATCAGGCTCTGTGGTTTTGGATCCTCTGTCCCCCCCTCTCTCTGCCCCTTCCCCGCTTGTGTGTGCGCTCTCTTTCAAAAATAAATAAACACTAAAAAAAAGAATGAAGTACTGAAACATGCTACAACCGGATAAATCTTGAAGCCAACAAGCTATGTGAAAGAAACTAGACACACATTTCTATGAAATGTCCAGAACAGGCAAATCCATAGGGGCAGAAGGTAAATTAGTTGTTGCCAGGGGCCTGGGAGGAGGGGAGAATGGGGAGTAAAGGCTGATGGGTATGGTATTTCTTCTGAGGGGGGTGATGACAATGTTCTGGAATTAGCAGTGATTATTGTCTATCAAAGTATACCATTGGACTATATACTTTATAATGTTGCATATTCTATTATGCGGACTATATCTCAATTTGAAAAAAAAAAAAAAAAGAACCATGTTGTGATAAATAGAGAACCAGTTGCCAGAAGATCAAACATGTTAGTAGGTGGAGAAAAGGGGAGCGAAGATTCAAACTCTTCCACAACGGAGGTCAGAGGGAGAGTTAGCGGTGCGGCTGGGAGCCATGCATTTTTGTTCTTGCCTTGGAAACTCCCCTATTCTTCCTATTCCAGCCCATTCTTCTACGTTTTTTCAGGCCCATTAACATGTCGGGTTTGTGTAACACTAGTTAATATCCAGTCAGACAATGTTATGAAGAGAAAGAACGTGAGTGTCCCATGTCTGGTTAAACACAGTTCCTCAACCTTGAGGCTCTGAATGTCCTTTGGCTTTGAAAAAATAAAAATGGCATTAATACCTACAAGCTTACTGGTGGGCTCTGTGCAAGTAAGCTCTTCCACGTGTGTGTCTTCCCCTGCCCGCTGCTTCCCCTCCCCCCCACGCGCCCACCCCCGGCTCCCTATTAAGAAAGACTATGAAGAATTATGCAGCCAAAACAATTTAGTAGTTTGTTATCCTTCCCCCCAACTATCTCAGTGCTCTACCCCCACTGCCCCCCCTCTTTCCTGGTAACTCACCCATGGCCTTATACCCATGGGCTCAGTGCTTCCTCTTACCCAGGCAGCCCTCCTGCTGAGATGAATGCCCTGTGTTTACCTGTAGTGAAAACAAAATACAGGCCACTCCAAATTATCCTATTTCCTCCTGTCTTTAGTGCCGCCTTTTCTTCATGGAGCTATTGTGCCTGAGCCAAGGGGAGAATGAGAACTGACCCGACAGGTTACATCTGCTGGACCGACAGCAATTGTTTTTCCACAGACTGCGATACGAACGAACGGTGGACATTGCACTAGAGATCATCTCCATTTCCGTTCAATTCCCTCATTTTACAGATAAAAGGTGTGCTGACTCAGTCTATTGGCTTTTGGATACTCGTGGGCTTATCTTTATGGGAGTAAAACATAACAACAGTTATCCTCAAAGACTGTCTCATAATCAAAGTTGAAGAAATACTGTTCTAGATATTTCTTTGTTTTTTAAAAAACTGTATCTTATTTGAAGAGGAAAACTCAAGTATTTTTGCAAAAGCTTTCTGTTGCAGAGCAACGGGACAGACTAAAGGTAGCTCACAAAATAAGGGAACATTTCTTACGTGTTATTTTTTTTTCTCCAAATTCTTCTACAGAGGTCCAGACAGATGGGCTACGTTTCCTTTCAATTAACTGAGGAGACAGAGAAGACTTGAGGACTGAAGCTTGTCACCACTGTCCTGAATGCACTGAAATCCTAACAGCTTTAGCTGAAAAAATGTCCAAAGCAGGCAGTGAAAATAAATTTCAAATAGGACAAACTCCAAACTCTCTTCTGGAATCCCCAGGCATGGAGGGAAAACTGGCTCCTTGGAGGAAAGCAGTTGAAGAAATAAGTAGAGTGATCTAGACCCTATTCCAGTATGTTTGAAGTACTTGGGGATAGAATAACCCCTTTCCTTTATTCATCTGCATAGGTCCACGAGCTATGAGAACATGACTCCCCATGTGAAGCTCCTCGATACAAGACATCTAACGGCATCACGTAAATCCTTTCTCAGGGGTTGGGCGGGGGGAGGGGCGAAGCCTAAAGAATCTGAAATGGTGAGCCTAGGTTTTAATTAAAGTTCTGAGAATAGCCTTGAAGAGGAGTTTCTGGCAGTGAGGACCAGCCCAAGAAGCAAGGGCCCTGGAATCAGGCAGACCTAGGTCTGAATTCTGGCTGTCGCTTCCTGGTGAAGGGACTTAAGTAACGAATGTCTCCGAGTCTTTTCAGCGGCATTTACCTCATAAGGCAACTTGAGGATTAAAGGAAAGAGCATGTGCAAAGCACCTAGCATAAGGCTGGGCACAGAGTGGGTGCCTAGCAGTGACGATGTGATATTTGCACCAGGCGGTGAGCAGGAAGCCTGGGGATGCCCATAGGTGGCATGGCCAGGAGCTCCAGAAGCATAGGGAAAAGGAGCTTCCTGCTCGAAAGGTCCTATTCCAGTGAGAAGCTGACTCCAAGGGACGACGCCCAAAAGGCCAGTTGTCATTCAGGTCCTACCTAGTGCCAGGGAATGCGGAATTGTATTACTCTCGAAGCTTCTGAAGTGGTTCTGTCACTTATTGACAGTGTGAACCTAGGCAAGTCACCCGATGTCTCTGAGTTTCAACTTCCTCATCCCCAAAATGAGGATAATACTACCTGTGTCACAAGAGTTGCTGGAAAAACGAAAATGAAGTGCCGTGTGAGGGGCCACGTCCGGAGCATTTCCCACGTGCCAGGCTCTATTCTAAGAGTTTAAGACACATTGTCTTACTTGCAGCACAAGCGAAAGGTCTTAGCATAGTGCCGGAGCGCAGTAAATCCCTAATAGAGGTAGGTATTAAAGAAATGATATGGGGCGGAGGAGCAACTACCATGCTTCCCAGAGAAAGAAGATGCCTTGGTATATACGTGGGAAGAATCAGATGCAGCTGGGAGAAGAAAAGTAATAGTTGGGTATGACTATCGCAAAGCTTTTGAACTACCACACACGGAAAATAATAAAAGTTACCCTAAATCACCCCAAAAGGACAGCCCTGAGTTGTTATCTTCATCCTTAACGTTTATGCCTTTCTGAATCTGAGAAGAAGCTGCCAGGATTTCCAGTACATACCAAAAAGCGATGACAATATCCTGAAGTGTGTAAACTTTTGTGGGCACACAGCTGTCTAAAAGGAAGCAGATGCCGGTTGACTGGGGGAGCGTTAGGGCGTCTCTGTGACTGCGGCTCGAGTTTGCCTTCAGAGGGTGGCCATACCTACCTCAATGATATTCTCAACAATAATTCAAAAGGGGTAAGGCTTAGATTTTCCTTATTCTCCCTGAGAGCTTATGTTCTTGGCACAATACTGATGCGCCACAGACGAGCCAGCATGTGAATGTGCTCTATCCCGATAAGGTACAGCCTTTCTACATCGTAGAGTCCTTCAGCTTCTAAAATCATGGAGCTCGTACTGTTAGAACCAATGAAGTGAATTTTTTAAAAGAAGCCACCAGTCTGGACCTGTGTAGGTGAATGAAGGAGAAGCACTTTAAAGTCAGGAAAAAAAAAAGGATACTTAACATTTAGGATTATCAACCACTGTTGGTTTTCCATAAGATATTTCATTCCTGATTTCATCTGAAAGAAATAGGATTATTACTACCATTCAAAAAGTGGTACCTTATTAACAAACTCTTGGCATGGCTTTGAGGTGGATTTCAGATTCAAAATAGACTTTACCACACCGCTAACGTGTTCACTCAGTGTTTATCAATAACTTAAGAGGCTTCATTCAAAAAACTTACTGAGATATAATTACCTGAAACCCAGGGGTGAATCAAGGCCTTGTAGGGTCTGAACCTCATCTACTTTGGGAAATCCTGCCTCATCAAAACATGCAAAATTATGCGTACAGGAATTGCGAGGGTCCCTCCCAAGACTTTGGAAGGGGCCTATGTAAGTGAGGAGACCTGAAGTTTAAGCTTCAGTCAGTTCAAGATAAATCCACCTCAGCTGGGGCCCAAAAGGTTTACAAACTTATTTAATGCTGGAGAAAATATTGTTTCAACTTATAAACACCCCGGTAATAAGTCACATAGGTAATAACGTGACTGAATTCACGGGATGGCATCTCCCCTGCGCATGCTCTCTTTCTCTCAGAATAAATAAATAAACGTTAAAAATAAAAAAGAAAAGGAAATTTTGGCCCCAAACAAGGAGCCCAACCTCCAATACACACTTACTGTACTGTGATAATTTTTTGGAAGTTAACTGTGAATTCGTTTTAGTAGTACAGCTCTATTCAAACCACATTGAAAGGGCGGGCCTATGCCGGCCGCCTCCATCTTGTTCTGTGTCCTTCACCTTGACCACACCTCCTCCCCTTGAGTAACCCCCCCCCCCCCCACTCAACTGCCTAACAGGACTCTTCCCCAGGACCCTTCCCCAGCCAATCAGCTGAGGCCACAGCCATTACCTCACCAACTGCCACTAGGCCCCAGTAAAACCTTTGTCCTTTTGAAACTCGCTCTCTCTCCCCGGTATCTCACCACTGCGTCAGTGAAGGTAGGGGATTGAGCTCGAGCTAGCTCGAATAAAGGCTCTTTTGCTTTTGTATCGGACTCGGCTCCCTGGCGGTATTTGGGGATCACGAATTCTGGGCATAACACACATGACATGAGTATTAATTTATTCTCAATACCAGCTAGCTCTGGTTCTTTAATTACCTTTCTCTGTCATGTAAGATTGATGAGGGAGCATGGGGCAAGTTGAGGGCAAAATACAAGTTAGCACATGCCCCCGCCCCAGGTGGGATATGTGTGATTCTGGCTGCTCGAGGACAAAGGAAAGGAAAGAAAACAAATGGTTAACTGATAGAGATCTCAGTGGGGCAAGACAGGAGTTTCCATCAGTTTACAAATATCTTAGTAAATTACAAGAAAAAGGCCATCTTTTTCTCCTTCCAGTATGAAAGATTCTTGGGGACAGTCCCTGTATACTCTTTGTACCCCCAGTACTTAGTACATTGTCGACATAGAGTGCGCGTGGCACTGATTGTTTTTCAATGAATTCATTCATTGTTATCAACGGACTCCACCCTATTTTGTCCTGAATTGCCTACATAACTATGAAATTCAGATTCTTAGAAGAGACTCTTGGTGTTATAAGATGCTTAGTAGAGGTGGTGAGTTTTAAGACATTATATTGACACCACTAAAACCTCTTGGTGGAGAAACTCAATGAGCCCGTTCTCTGGCATGCTGGCAAAACAAAAAACTGACCCTCAGTATTCTTTCCCCAAGTTAGGCATCAGCAAATTAATGAGAGGACAGAGGAGGCCCCTGCTCTTGGGCACCCGCAGGAACTTACTCCAGCTCCAGACACACCGTAAACACTTTCATCTAACGGAAGATAAGCTGTGAAATCGGATTTCTGAACCACAAGACAGTAAGACAGTCTTTTCCAGCGTCTGCTTTAGAGGAGGGTCTTCAACCTTGGGTCTAAAAATCCCCCTCAGGCCACTGAACATGCCCAGTATGATTTGCTTTTTTACAGAGAAATCACAGAATGTTCCGGCTGAAAGGGAATAACACACTTCTTAATTGAAGAGTGGTCAGGAAAGAAAGCACATGGAGAGCAGTGCCCTGTGGCAGGTATTCAGGAGTTCTTTCTGCTTTCCTGATGGCTGAGGAAGCACCCACACCTTTTGCTGCCTGGAGAACTCTGTGCTAAACTTAGTTCTTTGAAGTTCTCTTTTGCATAGGAAACTTGCACATGAGCCGGAATCAAAGTTAAATTCAAAAGTGGATTTCAAGGACCATGCACACCTTGGGGAAGCATCACTGTCACGAATTCCCATGATAATACTGACTTGGCTGTTACTTGCTTGGGGCTTTCATTGCCCACACAAAGCTGGGTACGAGGGAGGGCAGAGAGTGCCATTTAGGAGTTAAGTCTCTTGGCCTCTTTGTACCTTAGTTTCCTCATTTGAAAAAAAAATGGATTTTAAGACCTACTTTCCAGAATTCATACTGGGTTTATTAACACACACCTAACCAATCACTGTATGATATTTTTACATGTAGTTTTTTTTTTTTTTTACATGTATTCATTTTCTATTTCACTTACAGCTTGTGTAAAAACTGCATTCCATGCCAGGCCTGAAATGTTCCAAAGCTCAGTTCGGTGAGTAAATTGCAACCAAGATTTCTACACACACCAAAAAAAAAAAAAAAAAAAAAAAAAAAAAAAAACAAAAAAACAAAAACAAAAACAAAAACAAGACACAAACGAAGAAGAAAAAAAGATATTCTTTCAGAATATTTATCCTTTGGCAGTGATTCTAATTTATAGATAATGAAACATAACCACAATACTCTCTCCATACACTAAAGAAATCTCACTATGAAAGATACTTGCCTTTTTAAAAAAATATTTGCATGAAAGATTTATACTTTCATGTTTATACATGTGGTGCATTAGATACAAATCAGTAAATGCTCAATAAATACTTGTGTTAAGTAAGTATTTTTTTCTAGAGAAGTAAGTTTATTTCTCTAGAAAAATGTTTCACAACTTTAGCACTGTTGAGATTTATGGTTGGATAATCTTTGTTATGGGGGGGGTGCTGCCCTGTGTACACCTGTACACACACCTGTAGGGTGTGACAGCAGCCCTGGCCTCCACCCACTAGATGCCAGGAGCACATCTACAGTCTGACAATCAAAAATGTCTCTAGACACTACCAAGTGTCACCTGGATGCAAAATCACCCTGGCAGAGAACTGCTGCTCTAGAACGATTCACTCTGATCTCTATAATAACTCTCACACCAAACTTTGCCACAGACAAAAAAGATTTGCTACATAATTTTAGTAGCTTTCGACTAATAAAGTTTCATTCATTCAAAATGAATAACAAAGAGGTTTACAATTAAGTTTAATAAAAATTCCAAATATAATGAAATTATATTTGTAACTTACATAAACTGCAAAAAAGGTAGTGATTCAAATGTACGTCTTTCAATAGATTGTATTTTATTGCAGGATAAATCTCTAGGAAAAGGAAAAGGAAAATATTGCCTCAATTAGCTCTAAGATATCTAATTAGTAGGATGATAGTATTGAATAAGTAGCTTTTGGCTAAACTCTGAGTATTAGGAATTGTTATTTGAACCTTCCAGAGCCCCTAACCCTGTCCTCACCTTTCTTAAGAGTCTCACCTTTGTGATCTTCATACATAAAATATACAACTATAGATCTTGATAGATCTTGGAAGTAATCTTTCCTGAGAGCAGAAGAATTGATTAAATGACTTTTTGTGGCCTCATCAATTTCTAAATTATGAGCTCGAAGTTGTGATCTCCACATATAATTTCTAATATTAAAAGGGATATTCTCACATTAGCACACCTTCCTGGTTTAGTTCTATTTCTCGACACCAAGTCAATACCAGAAGAGATAAAAGATACCTTTTCATTTAACTTGAAAAGAAGTTACTCCTCTAATCAGTACCTAACTTTGAACGAACTCAGAATTATATTATCATATTAATAGAAATTTATTTTTGGCTGTACATTGCCTAAACGGTCTATGAATTTATCAACTGCTTCAGTTGCAAGTGGGGCCAACAAAAAAACAACATGGTACCGGATTTTTATTTGGAAACAGCCATTCTTGATTATAGTTGACCCTCTTATTTCCGTTGATTTCAGCTGAGCCCCTCACTTTCCACCTACATGGGTACCACCGTCTTCTGACTGGCATTTTCATCTCTGGTCTCTCCCATTCTAATCTATACTGCACACAGTCACCAGATTAATTCTCCAGGAGTGGTTCTCAAATATCAGAGTCACTTGGGAACTTACTCAAGATGCAAATTCTCAGCTCTTCTCTGGACTGAGTGAATCAGGAACTGTGGAGGTGGAACCTGTGTTCTGACAAGGCCTCCAAGTGACCCTGGTGCAGTCTAAAGTTTGTCCTAGAGCACTGCTGTGATAACACGGTAGCTTGGCATATTATCCAAGGCCTTCAAAATCCTAAATCTGGCTCTAGTTTCCTACTCTACAGATACCAAAGAAATTTCTCCTGCATTTTGCCTTTCGCTCACTTTATTTTGCAAGCATATTCTTCCCAAGATGTCTATCTGATGATACGTCATAGCCATTCAAGGTTCTGTTCAAACAGCATTTCTCTAGTAACTTCCCTGATCCAACTTGAAGTCTTCCCCCCTCTTCTATGTTCCAAAAACAACTTATACTTCTCATTGCCCAAATCCATTTCTTCCCCTCCCCCTCTCCTCCTCCTCCTTCTTCTCCTTCTTTGAATTTTTTAAAGTAGACTCCACGCCCAACCTGGGGCTTGAACTCACGACCCTGAGATCAAGAGTCGCATGCTCTACTGACTCGGCCGGTCAGGTGCCCCAATTTCTTCTTAATATAGTTATTCTGGCATTCCATTTCCTCTGGGCATAAACTCCATGAAGGTATGGACTAGTCTTGCTCATCTGCGTCGTCTACTGTGTTTAAAACTGATGCATGGACAAAGAACAAACTCAAATATTTATAAAATAAATTAACAGCTGGGTAGTGAGTAGAAGGAGCAAAATGACTGAAAAGAAATGTGGTTTTATGACTTTGTGGCTCCCTCTTCTGCACTTTGTCAGTGCTTCATCATCCATTTAGTGCTTATGCGTTATGGTTTAAGCTTCTGTTTATTTTCCCTGTGGAATCATGAGTTCCTACAAGGGTGGGAAGCCTGTCTTAACCATCTGCGTGCCTATGGTACTGGGCATAGGGCCTGTCACATTCTTTTTTAGGTTTTGATTCACATTTTTTTTGAATGAATGAATGAGAACACTTCACCTAACATGAAATAATTGGCTTACAAAGTACCTCAGAGTAGAAATAATGAAAGGCCCAATCCATTGCGCAGTTTGTCTCTTTTGTTTTTCTCCAAACTGTGTTTGTAACGTTTGGAGCCCAGATGGCAGAGGTAGCCAAGAAGACCAATACAAAGTGGTTGTCCCCTAAGACTTGGAAGGTTTGATAATTTGAAGGACTATTTTTAGTGTCATATGAGATTCTTTTTACTCACTACCCTTAAGCCTTCCACATTTGCAAGAAGAATCTATTTTCTAAAGCACATCATTAATAAGGATTAATGAGGGGCGCCTGGATGGCTTAGTCGATTGAGCATCTGACTTCGTTCGGTTCAGGTCATGATCTCACTGCTCATGAATTCGAGCCCCGCATCGGGTTCTGGGCCAACAGCTCAGAGACTGAAGCCCGCTTCGGATTCTGTGTCTCCCTCTCTCTCTGTGCCTACCCTGCTCATACTCTCTCTCTCTCTCTCTCAAAAATAAATAAACATTAAAAACATTTTAAAAAAAGGATTAATGAAATACACAGCTTTGGATGGCATGGGCAAAGAATAAACACTGAACCTCCATAGCAAAGAACATTAGTATCTCTGTATGTCTAATGTACAGAGATATATGCAAACATTTCTTCCTTGACAATGAGGCTGGAGAGATGTTTATTCTGTAATTAGCGAAGTTAGCGGCATTTCTGATGTTTGTTTAGTGTAAACATTTCTAACTATACCACTTAACCATCATTATATTTTTAAAGATTTCATTTTTTTTAAGTAATCTCTATACCTAACATGGGGCTCTAACCTACAACCTCGAGATCAAGAGTTGCAGACTCTAATGACTGAGACAGCCACGTGCCCCTTAGCCATCATTTTTTAATGTTTATTTATTTTTGAGAGAGACAGAGACAGAGCATGAGTGGGGGAGGGGCAGAGAGAGAGGGAGACAGAATCTGAAACAGGCTCCGGGCTCTGAGCTGTCAGCACAGAGCCCGACACGGGGCTCGAACCCACAAACTGTGAGATCACGACCTGAGTCAAAGTCAGACGCCCAACCAACTGAGCCACCCAGGAGCCCCAACCCCTTAACCATCATTTTAAACATCTATTTTTATGGTGGCATAAGAATTTCCACACCGATCACAGGAATCTGCTCCTGAAGCCAAGAGCACACTGTATGTTAGCTAACTTAACAATGAATTACATAAAAAATAATAAAAAAATAAACTAATAAAATTTCCCACACTGAAATCCTTAATCTGTTCTCTTGATAATTTAATATGTACTTGGTAATACTGCTTACATAATTCACCTGCTTAGTTAAATATTTAATATTTAAATATTTAATTTAGATTAAATTATTTAAAAATTCTGGGTTAATGGCATTCAAATTAATGTAAGTGTTCTATATTTTTTTGTCTTGTAGGTGACAATTTGAGGTTAACCTCAATTCCTCTCATTTTACTAAGCCAACTTTTTCAAACCTTTTCTGTAAAGGCCAGACAGTAAATATTTTAGGCTTTGCAGGCCATGTACGGTCTCTGTCACATATTCTCTGTTTCTTTCTCTTCTTTTCTCTTTTACAGCCTTTTAAGAACATGAAAATCATTCTGAACTCATAGGTTGTATCAAGACAGACCATACACAGGATTTGATCCATGGGCCATAAATAATAAATATAAATAAAAGCAGACGGTATATGAACACTTACATAACAAGGTTCATATGGGTGTCCATAATTGCTCAGACCTCATTACCCCTTTTCCTCTACAACTGAAGGGCTTTTTCTTACATCTTGTCTATAAAATTAAAAAGTTGAAAATGCATAGGAGGTACTTAATGCTAGAGATGGGCTGGGTCCCCACAGACTTACAGAGTTATAGAATTAATAGAGAGAATTATAGAATTCTACTGTTAGAAGAAATTGTTGTAATTATCTAATTGGAACCCTGTATTTTTTAATAAATAATATAACTAAAAACTCATAATAAATGATGAACTGATTAACTTACAAATACTGGAGGGATAGCAGGCCTTCAAATGTGTCTTTATGTAATTCGGTCAGATAATTTTCACTGAGATCTGCAAAATGAAAAGGTCATTTCTGGGTCAAAATGCAAAATAACTACAACTATTTGGTACACAGGACCGCTAGATGTGAGAGAAACCTGGGTAATGGTGCCACCAAATACACTAATTCTTATTTAATGTAGGGATGGCGATCTCTGCTGTTTGATTCAAATCTTTTCTTCTCACATACTCCTTTGTCTCTCTCTCTCTCTCTCTCTCTCTTTCTCTCTCTCTCTCTCTCACACACACACGCACACACACACACACACACACACACACACACCCCTATCCACTCTTCACACCAAAATGTACATTTAATGCCTACTCTCTGGATCACAAAATCTCTGTTAGAACCCAGCCCTGAGTGGCAAAAACATGGACAGAACTGCCACCTCCTCCTCTCTTTTCCCAAATTTTATTGTGGAAGCCCTATTTATAACCATATCAGTGCTACAAGTGAAGCCATCTAATTTTTTTCCCCAACTAAAAAATATCTGTGAGAACTAAAAATGTGCATAAAATGCACATAACATAAATGCTCAGTTTAATAAGTATAGAGTAAATACCCGTGTAACACTATTTGTTCATTCTACTGTTGGTGGATACTAGATTTTTCTAATTTTAAATTATTATAAACAGTGCTGCTTTGAACATTTTTCTGTTCATATCCTAGTACACATTTGCCTAAGTTTCTCCAGGATTTAACAGGGGTACAAAATTGCATTCCTAAGAGGTTGTGCTATTTCAAGCTGGCAGATTGAAACATGCCAAGTCTCTACCAAACTCCAAACTCCACCAAAGTCCCTAAGAATGATTAGAAAAGATACGATTAGAAAATCCACAACCTTAGCTCAAAGCCAAGGGAGTAGCTCTACAAACACTCCCCACCAGAAATGCCTTGGAGCCACCTACAGGGTGATTAGCTGGGATGCTGCAGTAGGACCAAGGACAGCACATCAACCCCACATCCTTCCTCCTTGGATCTGGCAGCAAAGGGTGTTTTCTTCCAGGCAGGAGCCATTGGTGTTAGAAGGGGGCAGGGTCCCAGAACCCTGGAGGAAAGGTATACACTCTGACTAGCCATTAGAAGTCACCTCCCACCTCTTCTTTAACTCTCAGGGGGACCTGTCACCAATAACAAGCCCCGTGGTTCATGTCACCTCTTCCTTAGGACCAGAAAACAGAAGCAAGTCAAATCTCAACTACAAAGATAAATTGCACTCAGGAATGACCAAATGGAGTGAGAAAGCCAATTCTATTCAGGACAGAAAATAAAAAACAAATATAACAGCTTATAGTCAATGACACAGTTAACAGAGAAAACATAAAAGGATTTGAGAATACCAACATTAATGGGGCACCTGCGTGGCTCAGTCGGTTAAGCATCCGACTTCGGCTCAGGTTGCAGTCCATGGGTTCAAGCCCTGCACTGGGCTCTGTGCTGAAGCTCAGAGCCTGGAGCCTGCTTCAGATTCTGTGTCTCCCTCTCTCTCTGCCCCTCCCCAACTTGCACTCTGTCTCACTCTCTCTCTCTCTCAAAAATAAACAGTATAAAAAATTTAGAATAGCATCATTAATATATCCTCAGACAGAGGTAAACAGTACATCTAATAAAAAGAACCAACTCAAGATTGTATGAATGAAAAGTATTATCATTAGTAAAAAACTCAGTCTATGAGCAGCAGAAATGGTAGTTGAATAAATTGGAAAACTTGAGGGGCGCCTGGGTGGCTCAGTCGGTTAAGCGGCCGACTTCAGCCGGGTCACGATCTCGCGGTCTGTGAGTTCGAGCCCCGCGTCAGGCTCTGGGCTGATGGCTCAGAGCCTGGAGCCTGTTTCCGATTCTGTGTCTCCCTCTCTCTCTGCCCCTCCCCCGTTCATGCTCTGTCTCTCTCTGTCCCAAAAATAAATAAACGTTGAAAAAAAAAATTTAAAAAAAATTAGAAAACTTGAGAGATCTGGCCACTGATTTCTTACCAATACTTGAAATTATATGTATTTATTATATTTACATATTTGTTTTTATATTATATATTTGTAAACCCCTTGACAAGTGGGATATTTGGTCAGTTTTGTTCTTGAGCTTACATCCCTGGCATGTAAAACAGTTCCTGGGACATAGGAGATGCTCCATAAATATTTGTTGAATGAATTCAGAAAGTGACAGGTATCAATTTGCAAATACACTACTTTTAATTAAAACAAATCATTCATTTATTATCATTTATGAGAATAAGTACAACCTCACAGGAAAACAAATGTCTTTCTCCACCTGCACCCCTATTTGTGACTCAATCTTTTGAGACAAGAACCTTTTGAGAATTTCATAAAAGCTATGGAATGGACTCTTTCCCTAGAAAACTGCACTTTCTTGAATACGTGCAAAGGTGTGCATGCGATTTCAATTTGCAGACCATCCCTTTAGGGCTCAGGTCCGTGAATAGAATGGACTGAATTTGTGGATGCCAAACTTGGATGGAAAATGAAATCACATCTCTATTTTCACAAACCTCTAACTAGAATTAGCATTTCCTTCCATTATGAATGTAGGCAACAAAACACAGATTAGTATAGTTAATTTGGTCCCCAGCAGAAATCAGATATTTTCATATCACATATTTGGCGTGGATATCTCAAAATATCATTTATTCTCATCAGTACCTTGAAGTTATAATAGTTAGTAGGCCTACCATTATATTTTGTTATTTAATATTCTAACAGCAGATTTATTGCTATATCACTAATCTTTTTAAAAAAATTTTGAAAACTCTATTTCCACATAATTTCCTTTTCCTATATATTTTAACTTATTATACCTTTGAAAACATTATCCCAAGAACATAAGCTTCTGCAGATCATCAATAGATATATAGAAGGGTGCCTGGGTGGCTCAGTCTGTTAAGTGTCCGACTTCAGCTCAGGTCATGATCTCACGGTTCGTGGGTTCGAGCCCCACATTGGGCCCTCTGCTGACAGATCAGAGCCTGGAGCCTGCTTCCAATTCTGTGTCTCTCTCTCTTTCTGCCCCTCCCCTGTTCATGCTCTGTCTCTCAGCAATAAATAAATGTTAAAAAAAAAATTAAAAAAAAAATTGATATATAGAAAAAAAGGTTAAAAATCCTGCCCCAGGGGACTATTGACCCATAGTTAAAAGCTTCTGTCTTACAAGGCATAACCCTCAAGCTGAATTAGAAATCATCAAATCTTGGGGCACCTGGGTGGCTCAGTTGGTTAAGTGTCTGACTTCGGCTCAAGTCATGATTTCACAGTTTGTGGGGTCGAGCCCCACATCAGGCTCTGTGCTGACAGCTCGGAGCCTAGAGCCTGCTTTGGACTCTGTGTCTCCCTCTCTCTCTGCCCCTTCCCTGCTCGCTCTCTCAAAAATAAACATTTAAAAATTTTTTAAGAATCATCAAATCTTACCAGATTCATGTTCTAGTATATAAACTACCAAATACATGCTTTTCAAAAAATATTTTTTTAATTTCAGTTTATTTTTTTAATAGGTAATATATATTTGCATGGCTCAGAATTCCAAAGGTATATAATACACAATTCAAAGTTTTTCTCCTACCCCTGTCCCTCAGCCTACCCACTCTCTCCACTCTCTCTTGTTTCTTGTGCCAAATTACTTTCATTTTTCTTACAAGTTTGGGAAATAAGATCTCCAAGTTAGATACTATCATGAGAAAATATAAACTATATATAGTATTTAAGAAATTCATAAAATTCATAAGAAAACAACTACCTTGTTCCACCATTTGTCCCTTACCAGTAAGGTTATCAGACTAAGGGGCAGGGGGGAATCTACTTTAGGGGGATCATAATCCCTACATTTAGATTACTATGACTGTTATGTCTTTTATTATTAATTCAGAAGTCATTTATGACTTATCTACCCAAGTTGAACTAATGATATGACACACAATCTGTCATGAAAAATGCCAATTACTTTGAGTATAATATTGTTTCCAAAATTACTTGTGTCTACACTGACTTTTTCTACAAATCAATTTAAAAAAAAAAGATAACAAAAAAATTGGCAAAGGACAGAAAATTCAGACAAGAAACACAAATGCCCAGGAAACATACAGAGATATTTAAATGTATAAGTAATCAGAAAAATTCAAATTCAGAAGGGACCCATTTTATTCACCCACCAGATCAGCCAAGAAATGGAGAATATCCAAGAGTGGGAGGGTAGGAGGAAATGAATGGTGTCATGGTGTATGGATTGGTGTGTAAATTGGTACAACTTTTTTGAGGGCAATTAAAATTGTATATATCGACATCGTCTTCATCCCAACAATTCCATTTCCAGGGATCTATTCTACAGAAATACCCACCCACGTCCACAAAGATGCATGTGTGAGGTGGTCCATGCAGCAATGCATGTCATAAGAAAACTGGACACAGCCTAAACATCCATCAAGAGGGGAATTATGAAATCGTAATACACTCATACTATGGAATATTATGCAGCAGCTTGCATGGATGGGGTAACCCTCTATGTACTGGAAGAAAAAAGGTCTAAGACATACCACGAAGCAAAAGAATCGAGTTGTAGGATGTTACAATTTATGTAAGAAAATCACACAACAAACCTATTTTGCTGTAAATATGTATGTAGGCAAATGCATGGAAAAAGGTCTGGAAGGATATATACTAAATCCAGAGTAGTGGCTATCCCAGCAGTGGGGGGATTAGAACATGAGGCAGGTGTTCACTATATCTGTTATTTCATCAAAAAAAAATTTTTTTTTAATGTTTATTTATTTTTGAGACAGAGAGAGAGAGAGGGAATGAATGAGCAGTAGAGGGGCAGAGAGAGAGGGAGACAGAATCCGAAGCAGGCTCCAGGCTCTGAGCTGTCAACACAGAGCCCAACGTGGGGCTTGAACCCACGAACCGTTGAGATTATGACCTGAGCCGAAGTTGGACACTTAACCGAATAAGCCCCCCAGGCCCCGCTGTTATTTCATTTTTATATATTGAGACTATAATCATATATTCCTTGTATAATGGAAAATAAGTTGAAATTGATTCTAATCTTAAAGGGAACCTGCCAAATTTAATTTTTAAAATAAACACAGATGGGGCGCCTGGGTGGCTCAGTCGGTTAAGCGGCCGACTTCAGCTCAGGTCATGATCTCACGGTCCGTGAGTTCGAGCCCTGCGTCGGGCTCTGTGCTGACAGCTCAGAGCCTGAAGCCTGTTTCAGATTCTGTGTCTCCCTCTCTCTGACCCTCCCCCGTTCATGCTCTGTCTCTCTCTGTTTCAAAAATAAATAAACGTTAAAAAAAAAATTAACACAGAATTGCAATCGGTAGAGGTTGAGTTGGGATATGGAAGGGGAAACACCTTTCCTCAGAGCTACTGACTTCAAAGTTCTGGACCAAGAAGGACCTTAGAATGCAGTTAGTTGTTTTGTTTTGTTTTTTGTATTCGTATTTGGAGAGAATATACTCACAGTTTCTCAGCCCAATGGTATCCCTTCCATACATTTTCATCAATGTAAGAAATAGAGTTTCCTTGGAAATTTCTGTGAAGAAACACAGTTCAGATCCTTGAATAGGTAGGAAAGGAATGAACGGAATAAATAAAAGAATCACTGGCAACCTTGTGGGGAATATTCCAATGCAGTAAATGCCAACTTTCTAATTTCCGCAGCTATCAGCATCCCAGGTGGTGCAATTAATAAAGAGCTAGCGTGGGGCCAATGGCACAAACAAGGCAGCTCCTAAGAACATGAACTTCCTATTTGTTCCATTCCTTGGGTAGATAACGCCTGTTAATTACTCTGGAGGTAAGTATTTTTTTCCCCAAATCACTTATGTGTCTAAAATGGTTCCTTCCACAAATCAATGAGAAAATAATAATTCAATGAAAAAAATGGTAAAAAATTTACCATTATCAGCAAACAAATGTAAAGAAGCCCTCTACTGAAACCTCTCTAGGTGTTAGAAGGATAAGGGAAGTTAGAAATTAGAATAACTAACATGGAAAGATTTCTTAGACATATTGCATAGGGAAAAGCAACAAATCACTGGGCAAGGAATTAAAAAGTATCCCCTCATTAGGAAATTAGGAAAAAATGCAAAGGAAAGAGATGGGAAGGAAGGACACACACCAAAAAGGTGACAGGAGTTATCTTATGAGTGGTAGGGAGGGTGGGGTGGGATTTTCACGTTTTATCCTCTATACCTGTGACGTTAAAAACAAAAAAAAGTATCGATGATAATTCATGTATCCATGAATTACACATGTTTAAAAGAAGCTATTAAATGCCTGAGGTTCAGTTTCAACCGCTAACTCTGCATATGACTTTGAATCTTTACCTTTAGTTTTGTCCTCTTCCCTCAGCAACAGCTTACCTGGTCAGTTTATATACACATTTTTTTCAGGGGAGTCAGGAATAAATTCAAAACAGATACCCATCTGCCCATGTGCCTGGTGGACATTTCCAGTCAACCTGAAGCCTTCTGGTTGCTCTATGTTCCCTGGTAAAAGATGCCTCAACTTCCATCATTCTCCTTATCCGGGACAGAAGTTTCAGAGTAATATCTGAGTTTTCTCTTTCCCGTGCACACCCCACCCGTGACTGTCATCAGTTAGTCTATCTTGTCACTTCCTCCTTTGCAGTGCTCTCAAGGCTTGTCTTTCTACTCTTTTCAGCCACTCTGATTCGGCCCCTTGTTACTTGACTCCCAGGTTTTGTTAGAACATTCTATCTGGTCTCGCTGGATCAAGCTCTCCTCTCCAGATCACCCTACATGGGGAACTGAAAATAATCCTCTTGTTTCAATGGTCTGTATCTCATGCTTGAAAACTTTCAGTGGCTCTCTATAACTCAGAATGTAATGTTCAAACCTCTCTAGCTGATAGTCAAGGTTTCTCGTAATTGGATCTTTAACTGCTAAACCTAATTCTTAATTCCTGATCATTCCTGCAGCCGTGCCTTTGCCTAGACTTATACCCATTTTTTCTCTATTTAACACATCAGAGCCACTCTTTAAGTCTCAGCTAAAGTGTTAGCTTATCCATGCAGCTCTCCCTGACCTCCATACTCCACTGATTACAGAGTCTGCTGAATTCCAATACCCATGGTACCTCTTTTAGTACTTAATTACATGCCACCTCCCTTTTTATGACCATTTATTTCCTTTCTTCCCACCTGTCATTTCATGTTCTGAAGACGATTTCATCCTAGTGTGGCGCCCATAGTACTTACTCTTGGGTTGGGCCCAAACTGAGTACTGTATGTGGAAGGCCGGGGGTCAAAGATGAGGTCTGGGGAATCAAAATAATAACAGCTAACACTCATATTTTGCCAGGCACTGATCCAAGTGCTTCATATGTATTACCTCATCTAGATCTCACAATAATCCCATGAGATGGCAACTATCATAATTTCCATTTCACAGAAAAGGAAACTGAGTCACAAAGCTAATAGAGGACAGACCTCGGCCCAAACGCAGGCAATCTAGTTCCAGAATCTCTACTCTTCACTACTCTGTTGTATCCTATTATAGAGGATGGAGCAAAAATGGGAGAGTAGAGGTTAAGGAATGAAACAATGGGGCTAAAAATTGGATAAGGAAAAAGAATAAGGACAATTACAAGTAAAAGATTGGAGAAGGGCGAACAGTACTAAAAAGGAAAATGAAGATAAGGGATAGTTGACAAAGAAAAGGTAAAAACAGAAAGTCAGTCAACGTGGTTAGGGAGATGAGGAAGGCCCAGGACGACATTGAGGAAGAGACTGCCATGTCAAGCAGGAGGCAGAGAACAAACAAGTAAAGGCGATTCTTACAAGATGGTGAAGGTGCCGTTGTAGGTGTCGGGCTCCGGCACGGGCACTCTGCGGAGCCTCTGCTGTAGGCTGAGACCAACACATGACAGTGTCTCATCTCTGCAGGTACAGCGCTCACATATTTTGAGGTTTGTGGTGGCATTCTGTTCTGGTTGCCAAGTTAAAGTTGTGTATGCCTTTTCTGAGGTAGAGTTTACAAAATGCACCACAGAATGTTGAGTTGTTGGAGGAAAACCTGTCTCAAATGACTCTGGTTGCTGACTTACAGGAATTTCTAGGTCCATAGGTGGAACGTGACTTCAGTCAGGTTTCGATGTTGACTCTGAACCTGTTCTGGATGTGCAAGTGTCACCTCAAGGTCCTTTGGGGGAGGAGTTGTAGTCTTCTTCAGGGTTGTCGAATGTTCAGCCTCTGTAATAGGTTCTGGAGTTATAGTAAGCTCCACATGACGAAATGGGATGATGGGTGATGCTGAATGCTGACCTTGATCCTTACTTGGAGTTGGAACTGTCACTTCCTGCTGGAATGGATATTGAACTACAACCTCCTTAGGTGGCTCTGGAGGCTGAGTTGGGGTGTCTCTCATGGTTGGAGAAGGTTCAGTCTCCACACTGGATCCTGCAGTTACAGTAAGTTCCAGGTCCATAGGTGGAACTGTGACTTCAGTCAGGTTTGGATGCTGACACTGAACCTGCTCTGGATGTGCAAGTGTCACCTCAAGGTCCTTTGGGGGAGGAGCTGTAGTCTCCTTCATGGGTGTAGAATGTTCAGCCTCTGTAGTAGGTTCTGGAGTTATGGTAAGCCCCAAGTCCACATGATGAGCTGTGACACTGGGCAATGTTGGTTGCTGACCTTGATCCTTACTTGGAGTAGGAACTGTCACTTCCTGTTGGGATGGATACTGAACAACCTCCTTAGGTGGCTCTGGAGGCTGGGTTGGGGTCTCTTGCATGGTTAGAGAAGGTTCAGTCTCTGTAGTGGATTCTGGAGTTATGGTAAGCCCTGGGTCCAAAGGTTTAACTGTGACTTTAGTTAAGATTGGATGCTGAATGTGCTCTGAATGTGGAAATGTCACCTCAAGGTCCTCTGGAGGAGCGGTAGTCTGCTGCAGGGCTGAGGGATGTTTAACATCCGTAGTGGGTTCTGTAGTTACAGTAAGCACCCAGTCGAAAGGCTGAACTGTTATATTCGGCAACCACAGACGCTGAGCTTGATCCTGATCTGGTGTTGGAACTGCTGCCTCTTGATATACTGGAGGTTGAGCTACAAGTTCCTTAGGCGGCTCTGGAGGCTGATCTGGGGTCTCTTGCATGGCTGGAGAAGATTCAACCTCTGTAGTGGATTCTGGAGTTATGGTAAGCTCCAAGTCCAAAGGCTGAACTGTGACCTCAGTCAAGGTTGGATGGTGAGACTCAACCTGCTCTAGATGTGGAAATGTCACCTCAAGGTCCTTCGGAGGAGCTGTAGTTTTCTTCAGGACTGTGGAAGTTTTAACCTCCACAGTGGGCTCTGGAGTTATGGTAAGCTCCAGGTCCAAAGGTCGAACTGTTATATTGGGCAGTGATGAATGCTTAGCTTGATTCTGACCTGGTGTCAGAACAGTCTGCTCCTGATATACTGGAGGTTGAGCTCCAATAACCTCCTCAGGTGGCTTTGGAGGCTGAATTGGAGTCTCCTGCATAGGTAGAGGAAGTTCAACCTCCTTATTGAATTCTGGAGTTATAGTAAGCCGCAGGTCCAAGTGTTGAGTTGTGGCCTTATTCAAGGTTGAATGCTGAACCTGAACCTGCTCTAGATGTGCAAATGTTACCTCAAGGTCCTTTGGAGGAGCTGTAGTTTTCTTCAGGGCTGTAGAAGCTTTAACCTCCATAGTGGGTTCTGGAGTTATGGTAAGCTCTAGGTCCAAAGGCTGAACTGTTACATTAGGTGACAATGGATGACGAGCTTGATCCAGACCTGGAGTTGGAACTGTCACCTCCCGAAACAGTGGAGGCTGAACTACAACCTCCTTAGGTGGCTCTGAAGGGTGACCTGGGATCTCTTGCGTGGTTGAAGTTTCAACCTCTGCAGTGGGTTCTGGAGTTATGGTCAGTTCCAGGTCTAAAGGCTGAACTCTGACTTCAGTCAAATTTGGATGCTGAGCCTGGACCTGCTCTGGATGTGGAGGTGTCACCTCAGTGTCCTCTGGAGGAGCTAGAGTCTGCTGCATGATTGTAGAATGCTCAGCCTCCACAGTAGGTTCTGGAGTTACAGTAAGCTCCAGGTCAGCAGGCTGAACAGTAACATTGGGCAAGTTTGGATGCTGAGCTTGCTCTTGTCCTAGAGGTGGAACTGTCACCTCATTATGGACTGGAGGTTGTGCTACAACCTCCTCAGGTGGCTCTGGAGGCTGAACTGGGGCCTCCTGCTGGGCTGGAGGAGTTTCTGCCTCCTTAGAGGGCTCCGGAGGTTGAGTTGGAGCCTGCTGCAGAATTGGAGATGGTTCTACCTTCTCAGGGGCCTCTGAAGGCTGAGCTTGTACCTCCTGTTGTGTTAGAGAAGGTTCTATCTCCTTAAGTGGCTCGAGAGCTAGAGATAGGGTTTCCTGCTGGACTGGAGATGGTTCCACCTTCTCAGGAGGCTCTGAAGGCTGAGGTGGGGCCTCCTGCTGTGTGGAAGGTTCTACCTCCTTAGGGGGCTCAGGGGATACAACTGGGGCTTCCTGCTGAGTTGGAAAAGATTCTGCCTCATTACCGGGCTCTGAAGGCTGAGCTGGGGCCTCCTGAGGTGTGGGAGAAGGTTCCACCTCCTTAGGGGGCTCAGGGGATATAGCTGGGGACTCCTGGAGGACTGGAAACTGAGCTGGGGCCACCTGCTGGGTTGGAGACTCTGCCTCGTTAGGGGGCTCTGAAGGCTGAGTTGGGGCCTCCTGCAGTGTGGGAGAAGGTTCTACCTCCTTAGGGGGCTCAGGATACACAGCTGGGGCCTGCTGGGGGACAGGAGACTGAACCAGGGCCTCCTGCGGGGTTGGAGAAGATTCTGCCTCATTAGGGGGCTCTGAAGGCTGAGCTGGGACTTCCTGCTGAACTGGAGATGGTTCTACCTTCTCAGGAGGCTCTGAAGGCTGAGCTGGGGCCTCCTGTGGTGTGGGAGAAGGTTCTACCTCCTTAGGGGGCTCAGGAGATACAGCTGGAGCCAGCTGGGGGACTACAGACTGAGCTGGGGCCTCCTGTTGGCCTGAAGCAGGTTCCACAGCCTTAGGGGGGTCTGGAGTCTGAGCTAGGACCTCTTGTTGGCCTGGAGAAGACTCATCTTCAGGGGACTCTGGAGACTGGGAAAGATGCTTGGACTGAGCTGGAGAAAATTCAACTTTCTCAGGGGGAATAGGAGATTGAGCAGGGACATCCTGCTGCACTGGAAGATGTTTAACCTCCTTAGTTGCCTGGGGACTTACGAAAATCCTCAGATCCACAGGTTTAACTGTGATATTAGGCAACACTGGATGCTGAGCTTCACCGGGACCTGGAGGTGAGAATGTCACCTCATGCTGTACTGGAGACTGAGCTACAACATCTGTAGAGGACCCTGGAGGCTGAGCTGGATGCTCATACTGAACTGGAAAAGACTCGACCTCCTCATTGGGCTTTGGTTGCTGAGCTGGGACCTCTTGCTGGATTGGAGAAGGTTCTATACTTGCAACAGGCACTTGAGGCAGAGCTGAGCTCTCCTGCTGGCTTGGAGAAAGTTCAATTTCCTCAGGAAAATCTTCGGGTGGAGTTGAGACTTCATGCTGGACTGGAGAAGATTCAACATTTTCAGGGGGCGCTGGATGCTGATGTGGGACCTCCTGCTGGGTTGGAGAAGGTTCCAACTGCTCAGGGGACACTCCAGACTGAGCTGAGGCCTCTTCTCGGAGTGGAGAAGCTTCAACCTCATTAGTGGATTCTGAGGTCATGATAACTGAGGAATCCACAGGTTTAACAGTGACATTAGGCAACAGCAGGAGCTGAGCTTGATTCTGACCTTGAGGAAAAACTGTTACCACCTGACACCCTGGAGAGTGAGCTGGGGCCTCCTGTTGGGTTGGAGAAGGTTCAACCTCACCAGAAGGCTCCTGTTGAGTGGCAGAAGGGTTAATTTCCTCAGAGGTCTGTGGATGCTGACTTGGGGCCTCCTGATAGGTTGCAGGTTTAACTTCCCCAAGGGGATTTGGATGCTGAGTTGTGGCCTCTGACTGGGCTGGAGAAGGTTCAGTCCCCTCAAGGGGCTCTGGATACTGAGTTGGGGTCTCTGGTTGGGTTGGAAAAGGCTCACCCTCCTCTGATGCCTGAGGATACTGAGCTGGAGCCTCCTGCTGGGTTGAAGAAGGTTCAACCTCCTCAGGGGTCTGTGGACGCTGAGCTGGGGACTCCTCCTGGGTTGTAGGTGGTTCACTCCCCTCAGAGGCCTGTGGGTGCTGACCCTGGCCCTCCTCCTGGAGAGGGGAAGGTTCACCCTCTTCCTGGGCCTGTGGAAGCTGAGTTGGGGCCTCCTCCTGGGTTGAGGATGATTCACCCTCCTCAGGGGCCTGTGATTGCTGAGCTAGGGCCTCCTGCTGGGTTGTAGAAGGTTCAACTTCTCCAGGATATTCTGGATACTGAACTGGGGTCTCCTGCTGTGTTGGAAGTTTCGCCTGTGTGGTAGATTCTGGAGATTGCGTTGGAGTCTCCTGTTGAACTGGCAAAGATTCAACCTCAGGGGACTGTGGAGGCAGAGTTGGGGCTTCACGCTGGGTTTCAAAAGGTTCCACATTAAGAGGCACTGAGGGCTGAGCTATAGTCTCGTGCTGAACTGGAGAAGGTCCCACCTCTGTAGTGGGTTCTGCAGTCATGGTAAGCTGCACATCTGGAGGTTTCAAACTGACGTTGGGCAGGTTTAAATGTTGATCATGGTAGTGACCTGGAGGTGAAACTGTCATCTTATGATGCCATAGAGGTTGAGCTGGGTGCTCCTGCTGGGTTGGAGAAGGTTCCACCTCCCTGGAAGGCAGCTCTGGAGGCTGAGCTGGTTGCTCTTGCAGGGTTGCAGAAGATTCTATCTCCCCTGGAGACTGAGCTGGAGTCTCCTGCTGGGTTGAAGATTCTGCCTCATTAAGGAGCTCTGCAAGCTGAGCTGAGACCTCCTCCTGGGTTGGAGAAAGTTCAGCTTCTCCAAAAGGGTCTGGAAGCTGAGCTGGGGGTTCCTGTTTGCTTAGAGAAGGCTTAGCTTCCTCAGGAGGCACTGAAGGCTGAGCTGGGGTCTCCTGCTGCCTTAGAGAAGGATCAATCACCCCAGGAGGCTCGGAAGGCTGACCTGGGGTCTCCTGCTCACTTGAAGGCTCAACCTCCTCTGGAGGCTTACCCGAGGTCTCTTGCTGGGTTAGAGAAAGTTCTGCTTCCTCAGTATGTTCAAGAGGCTGAGGTGGGGCCTCTTGCTGGGCTATAGAAGATTCAACACCTTTATCAGGCCCTGGAGTTGTGGTAAGTTCCACATCTAAAGACTTACCTGTAACCCTGGGAAACATTAAATAATCTGGATACTGACCTAGAGGTAGAGATGTCACCTCATCACTTATTGCAAGTTGAGTTAAATACTCGATAGGGAACTCTGGAACTAGAGTTGGGGCCTCCTGCTGGACTGGGGTAGGTTCAACCTCCTCGAGGCGCTCTGCAGGCTGAGCAGGGGCCTCCTGCTGGACTGGGGTAGGTCCAGCCTCCTCAGGGTGCTCCGCAGGCTGAGTTAGAGTTATGGTAAGATCCAGAGGTTTAACAGTGACATTGGGGAAGCTTGGCTTCTGAGCTTCACTCTGACTTGGAGATAGCACATTTACTTCATGATGTGCTAACAGTGGAGATATGATGTCCTTAGATGGCTCTGGAGGCTGAGCAGGGGCCTCCTGGGGGGTTGGAGAAGGTTCCACTTCCTCAGGGGCCTCTGTAGGTTGAGCTGAGGCTTCCTGCTGGACTGAAGAAGGTTCGACCTCTTCAGGGGTACTTGAAGGCTCAGCTGGGGCCTCTTGTGGGTTTGCTGAATTTCCATCCTTATGGGACTCTGGACGCTGAGATGGAGCCTCCTGCTCAAGTAGAGATGTTTCGGTCTCTTCAGCGGGCTCTGGATGCTGAGCCTGAGCCTCCCCTTGGGGCAAAAAAGATTCAGCTTCCTCAGGGGACTCTAGATGATTTGGGGTCTTCTGCAAGGGTGGAGGAATTTCAGCCTCCTCAGAGAAGTTTGGAAGTTGATCTGGTCCCCCTGGGAAACCCATAGGTAGGTTCTCCTCAGGATATAGGAGACCCATATTGGAATCTAAATAATCATCCTGCAGCTGTTGTTGTAGGTGCTCTTTATTTGCAGATTGGTTTGGAGTTCCAACAACTTTGGCAAGCCTTCGATGCTGAGCTAGATCTTTCTTCAGGTTTAGGGGTGAAACAATAAACTTTGTTGGCTTTGAACTCTGACTATCCAGAGATGGAACAAGTATTTCAAAGGATTGGTGATCTTCGGCCTGATCTAAACCTACAGTTTTAGTCTTACTTTTGAGTTGAGGAGGCGGAGCTATGGTCTGATTCTGATTCCAACCTGGCATTGGAACCATCTCTGGGAGCCTTTGATGCTGGGTTAGCTGGTCATCAGATCCTCATCTGGCCCTGGGGGTAGTTCTCCAACGGAATCCGTGTCCAGGAATGGAACCAAAGTCTCAGTCAACTCCTTAGGCGGGGCCAACATCTGGGCTGGAGCAGAGGACCCCAGGTAATTAAAGCCCACCCGTTCAGCGGGGGGTGTAAGTACCTGGGGTGATTCGGGTGGGGGATCAGACGAGCGCGAAGACGAGGGCTCAGCCGGCTCCATGGGGTCGGCGGTCAGCTGGGCAGGGTCCAGGGCCCACTCCGGAGGCTGAGCTGCCTGGACCAGCAGCCACAACGGTTGCCACGTAAGGACAAGCAGTGGGGCCAACAGGCGCAGCCGGGACATGACCTGCGGAGGCTCCGGGGCGCAGCGACCCAGGCGAGTGGGGTACTGGCGCTGGGCCCTGAGCGGGAGCCAAACCATTATGGCAGCCCTGTGATGCGCGCGCGCACTGTTAGCAACCGCGCGCCCCTCCCCCGCCTACGCCCCACCCTTTATTTAGGCCACCTTTATTGGCTCACTGGAGATGGGCTCCGCACCACCAGCGCGGGCCCTTTTCCCAGAATCACTTGGGGCCCAGGCCTCCCTCCACCCTGCAAAGGCCACCACTCCCCCCCTCCCCCCGCACTCCCCCTTTCCCCCTTCCCGCCCCCCCCCCCCCCCCGGGGGCTGCTCACAGCAAGGTAGTACCTGCACTCAGATCTGGGTGGCCCCGGACTCCCGCAGCTCTGAGGGGTGGAAGGGTGGGGGAGTGGAGCAGAGCTTCCAAGGAAGCCACAGGACCTGGCATCCTGGGAAGTTAAAAAATGCTAGTCCAGCTCTAGCAATTTGAACTCTTGCTCTTCAAAGCTTACATCCGAGAGACGTTCTTCCTCCCCCTGGCCATACTGCTTCCAAGAAAAGTAGCTGACCTGAAAAATAAGCACCAGTTAGGGCGATGGGGAGGGGAACACACTTCACAGTCAGATATTCTAAAATGCTGCCATTTCCTCTAAATTCTCAATACCCATGGCTGATTATTAATTCACCACTCTGTTAGATGGGGGCCTACCACTGAATCTGCGATGGCCCCAAAATGTCTGTAGGAGGAGTTTTGGGGGAGTGCTGAGCAATTCATTCTGGGAAAGAGGGCCGGAAACCAATTCTAGCCCTTTATTTACACTGGGTGGGAAAACTTCCCCCATCTCATCTTGACTGGACATAGCCATTGATCTAGAAAAAGTAACAAGGCCACTTTTCAGAGGTCCACTCTGTGTGCCCACATGGAGAAGGCACTTAGGATGTTAAAGTCAGCGTGTTAAACAATTTTCTTGAAATACTGTAACTAGCACTCAGTTTACTTCCTTCACAGCCCCTTTTATAATGTATTTTTAGTCCTTGCTTATGGTCTGGCACAACCTCTAGCATGTAAAATGCAAGAGAGAGGGGGTTTTTATCTTAATCCCAATGTCTACCACACAGGAATAGTTTTTATATGGAACTGATTCCAAGACTGGCCTCATGTAGGAATGGATCTGTTGTTATAATCAGGTTTCTGAAATCTTTAGCATCAGTGCTGAATCTTTTTCTCATCTTTTCACCTTTTTCAGGAAGGTTTTTTTTTAATTTTTTTTTTTTCCTGAGAGAGAGAAAGCGTGAGCAGAGGAGAGGGACAGAGGGAGAGACAGAGAGAATCCCAAGTAGGCTCCACGCTCAGCACAGAGCCCGACGTGGGGCTGACCCCACAAACTCTGGGATCGTGACCTGACCCAAAATCAAGAGTCAGATGCTCAACCTATGGAGCCACCCAGGCACCCCAGGAAGCTAGACTTCTTAAAGCCTAAACTTGGAAACGTCTGAAGTTTCCTCGACTGGTTTGATTTAGATTCAATTAACATTATTATTTTGCACGAAAAATCTTCCAGTGCTTTTTCAGAAAGTAACCATCTTCTCTTTCTCCACTCTCTTCCCTTCAAAACATCTTTGCAACGGTGGGGTGAGTTAAATATTCAGAAATCTAGGGGCGGCTGGGTGGCTCAGCTGGCTGAGTGCCTGATTTCGGCTCAGGTCATGATCTCGCGGTCCGTGAGTTCGGAGCCCTGCGTCGGGCTCTGTGCTGACAGCTCCGAGCCTGGAGCCTGCTTCAGATTCTGCGTCTCCCTCTCTCTCTGCCCCTCCCCAGCTCATGCTCTTTCTCACTCTCAAAAATAAATAAACATTAAAAAAAAACCAAAAAAAAAAATTCACAAATCTAGCCCCAAATTAAGCTCTCAATGACATGAAACACATTTTTGCTCCTTTTTTTTTTTTTTTTAACATTCTGTATGTGGCACATTAGTATCTTCTTTTAGAAATTATTTTGGTGAGGAGAGAGGGAAGATGGCGGCGTAGGAGGATGCTGGGCTCACCGCGCGTCCTGCTGATTACTTAGATTCCACCTACACCTGCCTAAATAACTCAGAAAACCACCAGAGGATTAGCAGAACAGAGTCTCCGGAGCCAAGCGTAGACGAGAGGCCCACGGAAGAGGGTAGGAAGGACGGCGAGGCGGTGCGTGCTCCACGGACTGGCGGGAGGGAGCCAGGGCGGGGGGGCGGCTCGTGGGCCAAGCAGAGCCCCCGAGTCTGGCTGGCAAAAGCGGAGGGGCCTGATGGACTGTGTTCTGACAGCAAGCGCGACTTAGCGTCTGGGAGGTCAGAAGTTAACAGCTCTGCTCGGAAAGCGGGAAGGCTGGAGGACAAAGGGAGGGAGAGCTGCTGAGCCTTCAGACGACAGAGCTCAGTTTGGTGGGGAACAAAGGCGCTCACCAGCGCCATCTCCCCCGCCCATCCCCCAGCCAAAATCCCAAAGGGAACCAGTTCCTGCCAGGGAACTTCCTCGCTCCGCGCAAACACCCAACTCTGTGCTTCTGTGGAGCCAAACCTCTGGCAGTGGATCTGACTCCCTCCCGCTGTCACAGGGCCCCTCCTGAAGTGGATCACCTAAGGAGAAGCGAGCTAAGCCTGCCCCTCCTGCCCCCGTGCACCTTGCCTACCCACCCCAGCTAATACGCCAGATCCCCAGCATCACAAGCCTGGCAGTGTGCAAGTAGCCCAGACGGGCCACGCCACCCCACAGTGAATCCCACCCCTAGGAGAGGGGAAGAGAAGGCACACACCAGTCTGACTGTGGCCCCAGAGGTGGCCTGGTGGCAGACATCAGGTTGGACTGCGGCCCCGCCCACCAACTCCAGTTATACACCACAGCACAGGGGAAGTGCCCTGCAGGTCCTCACCACTCCAGGGACTATCCAAAATGACCAAGCGGAAGAATTCCCCTCAGAAGAATCTCCAGGAAATAACAACAGCTAATGAACTGATCAAAAAGGATTTAAATAATATAACAGAAAGTGAATTTAGAATAATCATCATAAAATTAATCGCTGGGCTTGAAAACAGTATAGAGGACAGCAGAGAATCTCTTGCTACAGAGATCAAGGGACTAAGGAACAGTCACGAGGAGCTGAAAAGCGCTTTAAACGAAATGCAAAACAAAATGGAAACGACGACAGCTCGGGTTGAAGAGGCAGAGGAGAGAATAGGTGAACTAGAAGATAAAGTTATGGAAGAAGAGGAAGCTGAGAGAAAGAGAGAGAAAAAAATCCAGGAGTATGAGGGGAAAATTAGAGAACTAAGTGATAGACTAAAAAGAAATAATATACGCATAATTGGTATCCCAGAGGAGGAAGAGAGAGGGAAAGGTGCTGAAGGGGTACTTGAAGAAATTATAGCTGAGAACTTCCCTGAACTGGGGAAGGAAAAAGGCATTGAAATCCAAGAGGCACAGAGAACTCCCTTCAGACGTAACTTGAATCGATCTTCTGCACGACATATCATAGTGAAACTGGCAAAATACAAGGATAAAGAGAAAATTCTGAAAGCAGCAAGGGATAAACGTGCCCTCACATATAAAGGGAGACCTATAAGACTCGTGACTGATCTCTCTTTTGAAACTTGGCAGGCCAGAAAGAATTGGCACGAGATTTTCAGTGTGCTAAACAGAAAAAATATGCAGCCGAGAATCCTTTATCCAGCAAGTCTGTCATTTAGAATAGAAGGAGAGATAAAGGTCTTCCCAAACAAACAAAAACTGAAGGGATTTGTCACCACTAAACCAGCCCTACAAGAGATCCTAAGGGGGACCCTGTGAGACAAAGTGCCAGAGACATCACTACAAGCATAAAACACACAGACATCACAATGACTCTAAACCCGTATCTTTCTATAATAACACTGAATGTAAATGGATTAAATGCGCCAACCAAAAGACATAGGGTATCAGAATGGATAAAAAAACAAGACCCATCTATTTGCTGTCTACAAGAGACTCATTTTAGACCTGAGGACACCTTTAGATTAAGAGTGAGGGGATGGAGAACTATTTATCATGCTACTCGAAGGCAAAAGAAAGCTGGAGTAGCCATACTTATATCAGACAAACTAGACTTTAAATTAAAGCCTGTAACAAGAGATGAAGAAGGGCATTGTATAATAATTACAGGGTCTATCCATCAGGAAGAGCTAACAATTATAAATGTCTATGCACCGAATACCGGAGCCCCCAAATATATAAAAACTCATAACTCATAACATAAACATAAGCAACCTTATTGATAAGAGTGTGGTAATTGCAGGGGACTTTAACACCCCACTTACAGAAATGGATAGATCATCTAGACACACGGTCAATAAAGAAACAAGGGCCCTGAATGATACATTGGATCAGATGGACTTGTCAGATATATTTAGAACTCTGCATCCCAAAGCAACAGAATATACTTTCTTCTCGAGTGCACATGGAACATTCTCCAAGATAGATCATATACTGGGTCACAAAACAGCCCTTCATACGTTTACAAGAATTGAAATGATACCATACATACTTTCAGACCACAATGCTATGAAGCTTGAAATCAACCACAGGAAAAAGTCTGGAAAACCTCCAAAAGCATGGAGGTTAAAGAACACCCTACTAACGAATGAGTGGGTCAACCAGGCAATTAGAGAAGAAATTTAAAAATATATGGAAACAAACGAAAATGAAAATACAACAATCCAAACGCTTTGGGATGCAGCGAAGGCAGTCCTGAGAGGAAAATACATTGCAATCCAGGCCTATCTCAAGAAACAAGAAAAATCCCAAATACAAAATCTAACAGCACACCTAAAGGAAATAGAAGCAGAACAGCAAAGGCAGCCTAAACCCAGCAGAAGAAGAGAAATAATAAAGATCAGAGCAGAAATAAACAATATAGAATCTAAAAAAACTGTAGAGCAGATCAACGAAACCAAGAGTTGGTTTTTTGAAAAAATAAACAAAATTGACAAACCTCTAGCCAGGCTTCTCAAAAAGAAAAGGGAGATGACCCAAATAGATAAAATCATGAATGAAAATGGAATTATTACAACCAATCCCTCAGAGATACAAACAATTATCAGGGAATACTATGAAAAATTATATGCCAACAAATTGGACAACCTGGAAGAAATGGACAAATTCCTGAACACCCACACTCTTCCAAAACTCAATCAGGAGGAAATAGAAAGCTTGAACAGACCCATAACCAGCGAAGAAATTGAATCGGTTATCAAAAATATCCCAACAAATAAGAGTCCAGGACCAGATGGCTTCCCAGGGGAGTTCTACCAGACGTTTAAAGCAGAGATAATACCTATCCTTCTCAAGCTATTCCAAGAAATAGAAGGGGAAGGAAAACTTCCAGACTCATTCTATGAAGCCAGTATTACTTTGATTCCTAAACCAGACAGAGACCCAGTAAAAAAAGAGAACTACAGGCCAATATCCCTGATGAATATGGATGCAAAAATTCTCAATAAGATACTAGCAAATCGAATTCAACGGCATATAAAAAGAATTATTCACCATGACCAAGTGGGATTCATTCCTGGGATGCAGGGCTGGTTCAACATTCGCAAATCAATCAACGTGATACATCACATTAACAAAAAAAAAAAAAAAAAAGAGAAGAACCATATGATCCTGTCAACCGATGCAGAAAAGGCCTTTGACAAAATCCAGCACCGTTTCTTAATAAAAACCCTTGAAAAAGTCGGGATAGAAGGAACATACTTAAAGATCATAAAAGCCATTTATGAAAAACCCACAGCTAACATCATCCTCAACGGGGAAAAACTGAGAGCTTTTTCCCTGAGATCAGGAACACGACAGGGATGCCCACTCTCACCGCTGTTGTTTAACATAGTGCTGGAAGTTCTAGCATCAGCAATCAGACAACAAAAGGAAATCAAAGGCATCAAAATTGGCAAAGATGAAGTCAAGCTTTCGCTTTTTGCAGATGACATGATATTATACATGGAAAATCCGATAGACTCCACCAAAAGTCTGCTAGAACTGATACATGAATTCAGCAAAGTTGCAGGATACAAAATCAATGTACAGAAATCAGTTGCATTCTTATACACTAACAATGAAGCAACAGAAAGACAAAGAAAGAAACTGATCCCATTCAAATTGCACCAAGAAGCATAAAATACCTAGGAATAAATCTAACCAAAGATGTAAAAGATCTGTATGCTGAAAACTATAGAAAGCTTATGAAGGTAATTGAAGAAGATTTAAAGAAATGGAAAGACATTCCCTGCTCATGGATTGGAAGAATAAATATTGTCAAAATGTCAATACTACCCAAAGCTATCTACACATTCAATGCAATCCCAATCAAAATTGCACCAGCATTCTTCTTGAAACTAGAACAAGCAATCCTAAAATTCATATGGAAGCACAAAAGGCCCCGAATAGCCAAAGTAATTTTGAAGAAGAAGACCAAAGCAGGAGGCATCACAATCCCAGACTTTAGCCTCTACTAGAAAGCTGTCATCATCAAGACAGCATGGTATTGGCACAAAAACAGACACATAGACCAATGGAATAGAATAGAAACCCCAGAACTAGACCCACAAACGTATGGCCAACTCATCTTCGACAAAGCAGGAAAGAACATCCAATGGAAAAAAGACAGCCTCTTTAACAAATGGTGCTGGGAGAACTGGACAGCAACATGCAGAAGGTTGAAACTAGACCACTTTCTCACACCATTCACAAAAATAAACTCAAAATGGATAAAGGACCTGAATGTGAGACAGGAAACCATCAAAACCTTAGAGGAGAAAGCAGGAAAAGACCTCTCTGACCTCAGCCGCAGCAATCTTTTACTCGACACATCACCAAAGGCAAGGGAATTAAAAGCAAAAGTGAATTACTGGGACCTTATGAAGATAAAAAGCTGTGCAGACACAGCAAAGGAAACAACCAACAAAACTAAAAGGCAACCAACGGAATGGGAAAAGATATTTGCAAATGACATATTGGACAAAGGGCTAGTATCCAAAATCTATAAAGAGCTCACCAAACTCCACACACGAAAAACAAATAACCCAGTGAAGAAATGGGCAGAAAACATGAATAGACACTTCTCTAAAGAAGACATCCGGATGGCCAACAGGCACATGAAAAGATGTTCAACGTCGCTCCTTATCAGGGAAATACAAATCAAAACCACACTCAGATATCACCTCACGCCAGTCAGAGTGGCCAAAATGAACAAATCAGGAGACCACAGATGCTGGAGAGGATGTGGAGAAACGGGAACCCTCATGCCCTGTTGGTGGGAATGCAAATTGGTGCAGCCTCTCTGGAAAGCAGTATGGAGGTTCCTCAGAAAATTAAAAATAGACCTACCCTATGACCCAGCAATAGCACTGCTAGGAATTTATCCAAGGGATACAGGAGTACTGATGCATAGGGGCACTTGTACCCCAATGTTCATAGCAGCACTCTCAACAATAGCCAAATAATGGAAAGAGCCTAAATGTCTATCAACTGATGAATGGATAAAGAAATTGTGGTTTATATACACAATGGAATACTACGTGTCAATGAGAAAAAATGAAATATGGCCTTTTGTAGCAATGTGGATGGAACTGGAGAGTGTGATGCTAAGTGAAATAAGCCATACAGAGAAAGAGAGATACCATATGGTTTCACTCTTATGTGCATCCTGAGAAACTTAACAGAAACCCATGGGGGAGGGGAAGGAAAGAAAAAAAAAAGAGGTTAGAGTGGGAGAGAGCCAAAGCATAAGAGACGGTTAAAAACTGAGAACAAACTGAGGGTTGATGGGGGGTGGGAGGGAGGGGAGGGTGGGTGATGGGTATTGAGGAGGGCACCTTTTGGGATGAGCACTGGGTGTTGTATGGAAACCAATTTGACAATAAATTTCATATATTAAAAAAAATAAAATAAAATAAAATTTGTTAGACCTTTTTGTTGTTGTTTTAAAATTAGGAATATGTAATAAGTATAGTTTTTAAAAATCTATTTAAATTCAAGCAGTTCACAAATAATGTAGTATTGGTTTCAGGAGTAGAATTTAGTGATTCATAACTTATATATAACACCAGTGCTCATCCCAACAAGTGCCCTCCTTAATGTCCATCACCCATTTAGTCCATCTCCCCACACACCTCTTCTCCTGCAACCCTCAGTTTGTTCTCTGTATTTAAGTCTCTTATGGTTTGGGCAGAAGACTTGAATAGACACTTTTCCAGAGAAGACATCCAGATGTCTAACAGACACATGAAAAGATGCTCAACATCACTCATCATCAGGGAAATACAAATCAAAACCACAACGAGATACCTCCTCACACCTGTCAGAATGGCTAACATTAACAACTCAGGCAACAACAGATGTTGGTGAGGATGCGGAGAAAGGGGAACACTTTTGCACTGTTGGTGGAGATGTAAACTGGTGTAGCCACTCTGGAAAACAGTATGGGGGTTCCTCCAAAAATTAGAAATAGAATTACCCTATGACCCAGCAATTGCACTTCTAGGTATTTATCCAAAGGATACAAAAATGCTGAATCTAAGGGGTACATACACCCCAATGTTTACAGCAGGGCTATCAACAATAGCTAAATTATGGAAAGAGCCCAAACAAATATCCATCGACTGATGAATGGATAAAGATGTGCTGTATATACATGCAATAGAATATTACTCAGTGATCAGAAAGAATGAAATCTCGCCATTTACAACAATGTGGATGGAACTAGCATGTATTATGCTAAGTGAAACAAGTCAGTCAGAGAAAGACAAGTGTCATATGATTTCAGTCATATGAGGAATTTAAGAAACCAAACAGATGAACATAGGGGAAGGGAAGGAAAAATAAGTATAGTGCTTTTTAAAAAGGTTGTTTTAAACACATAGGACCACCTCCCTTGAAGGCTCTAATAGTATTTGAAATGCTTACCGTCAACTTGAAGATTTTTCACCAGTTCCAGGTATTCTTTAGGTGTGAATTCTATCCCAATGTCTTCCAGAATATTTTTCAGATCTTTGACATTAACTTTTTCTCCTTCAAAAAACAGAAATGGCAAGTATAGTTGACAATATTAAGAATTACCTAAGTATTCAAAAAGATGAAACAAAACTGCCCCTGTTTAAACATCACCCTCCCCAACTGCTAGGTAAAAAACAAAAACACAAGACCTGCTTGGTGGAGTAAAGGGCAGTCAGAGAATTAGAATGTATTCCCTTGTCCCTAGGGAAAGGTGCACTTTCTTAACACTGGGGATAAGAAAGCATAATTCTCAGTAAACTGGGCTTTTTAGGTAATGTCTTGCTAATTAGAATATAAAGGTTAACTTAATATTGCTCTCGGTCCCCCCGCCCCAAATTATTATATTCTTTGAACAATATACCCTAGTTTTTACTTCAACTATTGTTGTGGTGATCTAGATCAAGGATTGGCGAACTTTGTAAAGGGCGAGATTGTAAATATTTTAAGCTCTGCAGGGTATACAGCCTCTGTTACAGCTACTCAACTCTGCTGTTGTAGCACAAAACCGGCCATTAATAATACATAAATGAGGAATATAAGTGTGTTCTAATACAATTTTATTTATAAAAAGAGGCAGAGGACTAGATTTGGTCCATGGGCTGTAGTTTGTTTATCCTTGATACAGATTTTCAGGTTTTTTTCCAGTGGTGAGGATCAGAAGCATTATTATAGGCAAGTATTTTAGAGGATATAGGACTTGCTACTGAGAAATGAGCAAAAAATTTTAATCCAGACAACCCAAAGATTGACTTTGGGCAATTAGACATAAGCACTTGGAACAACATCTTTGTAACCACCATGCAGGTGAGAAATAGAACATGACAACACTCTGGGGGTCTGTCATACTCTTTCCCAATCCCTATCCACAGTCTTTCTCTAGAGGTAATCACTATGCTGACTTTTTTGGACAATGATTTCTTGCTTTTCTTTATACATTTCTCACAATGATCTTAAAAAACAAGTTATAGAACCTGCAAATTATTAGGGTTAGGGAACACTGCACACTATTTGTGATAGCATTTTTATAGAGGCAGATGAAGCAAAATGAAATACTATGCTATTATTATATAGGTAATACAACTATTATTTTTAAAAAGAATAATGAACAACATAAAATTCAGAATAGTGCTATCTTAACAAGCAAGGAGGCACGGTAAAGGAATAAGGAAACAACCATGTGTTGATGCAATGGTATTAGAAATATTCTAGCTACTTCATTGAGGTGGAGTGGAGTCATGGAAATGAGTACTATACTTATGGATTATGTGTTCACTGAAAACAGGAAAATGTCATTAAAGAATTAGAATTTTAATCTTTATGATAACTTGTAACTTGCCTGTAACTGCTTTCACATCACTCATCACTTTTTTCAGAGAAACATTTCCATCAGCTGTAATACAACACATAAAAAATTCAGACCATGACATAAGTCTTAGGAAAACTGGGACTTAGGGCCCAGTGAAAGTCCATATATTCTACTAAATAATTTGCGTTCACCTTAAATTTATATTTTCTGCTTTTTGTGCTTGATTCCTTATTAGTAAGAAGGACAATGGCATTTGGGTCATGTTCCTTGAACACAGGGTCTGAATGTGACAAACGTACTATCTCCAGATACTTTCTTATAAGCATGGCAAAATATATCATTTATAGAGGCCAGCTGGTTTTGTTTTTGGTGAACTTTGCATCTAGCACAGATACTGAGCAAGGGACTTTGCATCTTCCCTCTATTTGCCAGTAACACTTCTTGAATGTTTTCAACTCCTGTATCTATCTCAAAATGTTGGTGACACGTGGTTATTGGATATAATATTAGTGGTGGAAATATTAATGATGTTCTACTACTTCCAAGATGTATATTTTTCTCCCAATTATTTCAGGCTCCCTTGGTTAGTCATTCATTCATTTCCCCCACTGTTCCCATGTTTGTCTCTCTCTACCATTCTCTGGCATGACAACGGCTATGAATAACCTTTCTGCACTAATCACTGTTGAGTGGGATGATAATTTCAGATGAATAGAAATGAAAAAAGACAGGATTTCTTCTTAGTTTAAGACCAAGTTCTTTGGACGCCTGGATGGCTCAGTTGGTTAAGTGTCTGACTCTTGATTTTTTGCTGAGATTATGATCTCATGGTTCATGGATTGAGCCCTGCATCAGTCTCTGCACTAACAGCATGGAGCCTGCTTGGGATTCTCTTTCTGCCTCTATCTCTGCCCCTCACCCACTTGCAGGCACATGTTTTCTGTTTCTCAAAATAAATAAATAAATTTTAAAAAAGACCAAGTTCTTCTCCATGATTCTTAAAAATATCT
This sequence comes from Leopardus geoffroyi, assembly GCF_018350155.1. Lineage (NCBI taxonomy): Eukaryota > Metazoa > Chordata > Mammalia > Carnivora > Felidae > Leopardus > Leopardus geoffroyi. Next base: position 43,571,638 of record NC_059330.1, read on the forward strand.
TAAACTCCTCAAATCAATCTAGTTTTAGAAATTCTTATACATGATCCCAAGATTCTAAGTTTTCCCCTAAAAGGTGATGTAATTATTGACAATGCTCACCGTCAACAGGTTGATTTTGTATCACATTTTTAAATTCCTTATCTTTGAGCTTGATCCCCATGTTCCTCAGAACTGTGTTCAGGTTATTAGTATCAATCTTTCCTCCTTAGAAAGGGATGGAGATGTAAAAAAAAAACAAAAAAAAAAACAATAAAGACACAATATGAAAAATACTTCTTGTGCTGATGAATTAAATCAACTCTGAATAGGTCTGGATGCTAGTCAGAAGGTTAACTGGAATTACCTTACTGAAAAATGGTTTGGCAGTAACTATCGTGATTCTTCCAAATTTTTGTAATAGCCCACTAATGCCACCTTTGGGAATGCCGGAAAATCTTATGCCACAGGGGAGAGAGAAATGTTTATTACAGTCTTACTTAAAATAAAAAGGAAGGAAGGAAGGAAGGAAGGAAGGAAGGAAGGAAGGAAGGAAGGAAGGAAAACAAAGAAGGAAGGAAGGAAGGAAGGAAGGAAGGAAGGAAGGAAGGAAAGAAAGAAAGAAAGAAAGAAAAGGAGAAAGAAAGAAAGAAATACCCAGAATTTCAATATCTAATGACAGGGTATTGGTAAGCAAACCATTATATCTTCATTCCACGGAAAAGTACATAGCCATAGCCGTTACAAAGGTGATTGCCACAGGAAAATAGTGTCATTTTATAGGGTGTTTTTATTAAAAAATTACATCATTTTATAGGGTGAAGTTATATCAATCATTTAACATATATGAATTAAAATCATATGCCCAGTAAAAATATACATAAAATGAACAATGTAAATAATGCATGGGATTCTGACATTCCGCAGTCAGCAAGTACATAAATAGAGTCAACCCAGATGGACATCAACTTGTTATTCCAGGAGATGGATTCATTTCCCCTATACCTATCATACTGTGAGCATCTTAAGTCAATGTGATTCTAGTATTAGATACAATTTTTTGTATATTGTGGCTCTTAGGCAAGCCAACCACTTTATCTAATTGCTTAACTATAGCGATAACAATGTATTTCATCACTGGAAGAATATGTTTGACTTACCAAGACTAGCACATTGGTGTCTTTTATGGAGTCTTCCAATGGAATTTCAGAGCACTTATGACTCTATGAGATTATTGCTATTTTAACCATATAGGGCTTTAAAATATTAACAGTGGTCATGATTGGATAGGATTATGAGTGATCATTTTTCTCTAATTTATATTTAGTGAGCACATGGCACATTTAATATTGAAAAAAAATAGAAGAAAACTAACAATTCACAGTTGACATTACGATGGTTATTTTCAGGATCGTGAAGGCTGAAAGTCTAATTAGACCTATCCAAAAGTGCATAGAAAGACAACTGTGGAGATACTTAGGACTGATTCCTTTGAGTCTGATCCTGAGATCAAGCCTATATAGCACCAAAAAAAAAAAAAAAAAAGATTAATATATAGAAGGAATGGCAGAGGAATCATGATCTCATCGCTAGGAAAAAAATACAAATACAAAGATTAAAGATGTCAATTTTATATACTTTCTCAGTACATTTCCTACCTACCTTTGAAAGACTTCAAAGCTGACAGCAATCTATTCTGAAAAACTTTGTTGTCATCTGAAAGAATAGGCACAGTTCAGGATAGAGAATGAGTCACAAATAGATACAGGGGTCAGACTTTCCTTTGTGTGACTAACTTTAGAAATCTATCCACTTTAACCTTCAAATCATGATGAAGTTAAGCAATGAAAACAGTTCTCGCTATGGTATAGAGTAGTAGTATGGTTTAGAGGTTCAAATGGCCTGGGTTCAAATTCTTGCTCTGGTGATGACTAGTTTTGTGGCCTTAAGCAAATTATTTAGCCTTTCTGTGCCACAGTTTCCTCCTCTGTAAAATGGGCACCAGCTGTCATCATTGTGTATGGTGAGGACAGAACCTGGCACATCATTAGGGCTCAACAAATTTGAGCTCTTGTTGTTATTAGATCTACTTTACTCTTTCACTCTCAAGGCAACTGTTGGTTCATATGCTACAGAGGTGAAGCTCACATACCCATACTTTACTGTTCTATTTTTGGCTCTTCTCATTTCTTATTTCTATCACATTTCCATTGTTTCCTTTACTTCTTACTCCCAAAGTTTGTCAGATCAGTGACCTAATGAGAAACAACAGGAATTTGCTTGTACCGTTTTTTCTTTTTCAACAGCACTTAATTTCTGAAAAGCAGGTGATTATTCCTCTGTGTTCTGCATCTTCTGTATCTGATTCACTTCCTGCAGGCGTTCTCTTGTGTTTTTTTGAGAGAGAATTCATAAATGCAGGAAGGCCTTTGCCAGAAAACATCTTTAGTAAATAAAGAGAACTCTGGTCCTGGGGAGATTTGAGATCATTTCTGGCATCTCCTGAACTTTTTCATAATTGACAAATGCTCTGAGAAACAGGACAAAGCCTAAAATCAGGAACACCTGCCAAAGCTCAGGATAGACCATCAAAATACCCAGAGAAATAGGTATAAAACTTGACAATCAAGATCCACTTAATTTGAGAGAGACCAAATCCTAGAATGGTCTCATACCTTCCTGTGGCTGAGGTGGTCAAGAAAAAGACATAAAAAACCCAATCCAGTTAAAGGGACATGCCATGAAAAAGAGTTAACATGAAAATCCTCAGTTGGTCAGCATCATCAAAATTATTCTGACCCACAAAATCCTCACCTCTCCCAGGAATCAAAGGGATAGTAGCTTCAGCCTTGGTTTTCATGGCTTCATCATAACTTCATCATAACGGTGCAGTGTCATAGATGGAGGCTTTGGAAACCCAGACTCATCTTTGTAGTCAAAATAATGCTGCATTCTCTACCCATACGGTGGAGGAGTTTCACCTGCAGTCTGTTCAAGATCCCTTCACCGTTTCCCATTTTGCAACTGCTGGTACCTGCTCCCATAAAGCTTGTGCTTGAAGGTTTTGCTAACTTCCAAACTGGTATAATAATGTCTAAAATTTTAATTTTCTAGGAGATGGTATAAGAGTTACTTGTATAGATAGGCCTTTGTTAAGAAGATGCCATTTATTTATTTATTTAGGAAGATGATGCCTGCCTTTGTGCTTAAAGGAAAAGAGAAATAATATTCATAAACAAAAGAGGAGACAATTTTGGCATCCTTTCAGAAACTGAGCTTAAAGAGGAAGGAAATAATAAAGATTAGAGCTGAAATAAATGATATAAAAACTAAAAAAACTTCAATAGAACATATCAGTGAAACCAGGAGCTGTTCTTTTTTTCTTTTTTTCTTTCTTTCTTTCTTTCTTTCTTTCTTTCTTTCTTTCTTTCTTTCTTTCTCTTTCTTTCTCTCTCTCTCTCTCTCTCTCTCTCTCTCTCTTAAAATTTAAAATTAAAATCAGGAGACTATAGATGCTGGAGAGGATGTGGAGAAACGGGTACCGTCTTGCACTGCTGGTGGGAATGCAAACTGGTGCAGCCTCTCTGGAAAACAGTGTGGAGGTTCCTCAAAACATTAAAAATAGATCTACCCTATGACCCAGAAATAGCACTGCTAGGAATTTACCCAAGGGATACAGGAGTGCTGATGCATAGGGGCACTTGTACCCCAATGTTTATAGCGGCACTTTCAACAATAGCCAAATTATGGAAAGAGCCTAAACGTCCATCAACTGATGAATGGATAAAGAAGATGTGGTTTATATACACAATGGAATACTACTTGGCAATGAGAAAGAATGAAATATGGCCTTTTGTAGCAATGTGGATAGAACTGGAGAGTGTCATGCTAAGTGAAATAAGTCATACAGAGAAAGACAGATACCATATGTTGTGAAAACATATGGATCCTGAGAAACTTAACAGAAGACCATGGGGGAGGGGAAGGAAAAAAAAAGTTAGAGAGGGAGGGAGCCAAACTATAAGAGACTCTTAAAAACTGACAATAGGGGCGCCTGGGTGGCTCAGTCGGTTGAGCGTCCGACTTCGGCTCAGGTCACGATCTCGCGGTCCGTGAGTTCGAGCCCCGTGTCAGGCTCTGGGCTGATGGCTCAGAGCCTGGAGCCTGCTTCCGATTCTGTGTCTCCCTTTCTCTCTGCCCCTCCCCCGTTCATGCTCTGTCTCTCTCTGTCTCAAAAATAAATAAAACGTTAAAAAAAAAATTTAAAAAAAAACTGACAATAAACTGAGGGTTGATGGAGGGATGGGGGGATGGGGGGATGGGGGGGTGGGAGGGTGGGGAGGGTGGGTGATGGGCATTGATGGGGGCACCTGTTGGGATGAGCACTGGGTGTTGTACGGAAACCAATTTGACGATAAATTTCATATCAAAATTTTTTTAAAGTTTTTAAAATTTATTTATTTATTTATTTATTTATTTTTAAGATTTTAAGTTGATTTATTTATTTTGAGAGAGAGAGAGAGAGAGAGAGAGAGAGAGAGAGAGAGAGAATGAATGGAGGAAGGGCAGAGAGAGAGGGGGACAGAGGATCCAAAGTGGGCTCTGTGCTGAAGCAGAGAGTCTGATGTGGGGCTCGAACTCATAAACTGTGAGATCATGACCTTAGTTGAAGTCAGATGGCTTATGAACTGAGCCATCCAGGTGCCCCTTAATTTAAAAAAAAATTTATTTTAATCCAAGTTAGTTAACATATAGTGTAGTAATGGTTTCAGGAGTTGGAATTTAGTGATTCATCACTTACATATTACTCTCAGTGCTCATCCCAACAAGTGCCCTCCTTAATGCCCATCACCCATTTAGCCCATCCCCCGCCCACCTCCCTCCATCAACCCTCAGTTTGTTTTCTGCCATTAAGATTCTCTTATGCTTTGCTTCCCGCTCTCTTAAGAATCTTTTATGGGGGGCACCTGGGTGGTGGTTAAGTGTCTGACTTCAGCTCAGGTCATGATCTCAAGGTCCATGGGTTCACCCATGTCCGGCTCTGTGCTGACAGCTCAGAGCCTGGAGTCTGCTTCAGATTCTGTGTCTCCCTCTCTTTCTGCCCCTCCCCTGCTCACATTCTGTCTTTCTCTCTCTCAAAAATAAATAAACAATAAAAAATTTTTTTAAAAAGAATCTTTTTATGATTTGCCTCCCTCTCTGTTTCTATCTTATTTTTTCCTTCCCTTCCCCTATGTTCACATGCTTTGTTTCTTAGATTCCACATGAGTGAAATCCTATGATATTTATCTTTCTCTGACTTATTTTCCTTAGTATAATACACTGTATCTCCATCCACGTTCTTGCAAGTGGCAAAAGATCATTCTTTTTGATTGCTGAATAGTATTCCATTGTATATATATTTTGCATTTTCTTTATCTATTCATCAGTCGATGGACCTTTGGGCTCTTTCCATAATTTGGCTATTGTTGACAGTACTGCTAAAAACATTGGGGTGCACTTGCCCCTTTGAATCAGCATTTTTGTATCCTTTTGGTAAATACCTAGTAGTGCAGTTGGATCATAGGGTAGTTCTATTTTTAATTTTTTGAGGAAACTCTACACTGTTTTCCAAAGTGGCCACACAAGTTTGCATTCCCACCGACAGTGCAAAAGTGTTCCCCTTTCTCTGCATTCTCACTAACATCTGTTGTTTCCTGAGTTGGTAATGTTAGCCATTCTGACAGGCGTGAGGTGGTATCTCGTTGTGGTTTTGATTTGTATTTCCGTGAGGATGAGTGATGTTGAGCATCTTTTCATGTGTCCGTTAGCCATCTTCATTGGAAACCATGTCTTCATTGGAAAAGTATCTGTTCATGTCTCTTGCCCATTTCTTCACTCAGTTGATAAGTTGAGTTTGATAAGTTCTTTATAGATTTTTAGGAGCCGGTTCTTTTAAAAGATCAGCAAAATTGATAAACTAGCCAGACTCATCATCAAAAGAGAGAGAGAGAGAGAGGGAGGGAGAAAGGACTCAAACAAACAAAATCACCAGTGAAAGAAGAGAAATAACAAACAACACCACATAAATACAAACAATTATAAGAGAATATTAGAAAAAACTATACACCGACAAATTAGACAACTGAAAAGAAATGGATAAATTCCTAGAAACATATAACCTACCAAAATGGAAGCAAGAGGAAATAGAAAATTTGAAGTGAATGATTACCAGCAAGGAGATTAAATCAGTAACTAAAAAACTCTCAACAAACAAAAGACCAGGATCAGATGGCTTCACAGGTGAATCTTATCAAACATTTAAAGAATAATTAATGCCTATTCTACTCCAACTATTCCAAAAATAGAAGAAGGAAAAATTCCAAATTCATTTTATTAGGTGAGTATCACCTTGATACTAAAACCGGATAAAGACACCACTGCCAATATTTCTGATAAACATAGATGCAAAAATCTTGAACAAAATACTAAGCAAACAGAACCCAATAATACTTTTAAAAAATCATTCACCATGATCAAATGGGATTTATTCCTAGGATGTAAGGGTGGTTCAATATTCGCAAATCAATCAACGTCATACATCACATCAACAAACGAAAGGATAAAAACCATATGATCATCTCACTAGATGCAGAAAAAGCATTTGATAAAATACAACATCCATTCATGACACAAGCCCTCAACAAAGTAGTTTTAGAGGGAACACACCTCAACATAATAAAGGTCACATATGAAAACTCCATGGCTAACAAAGACAAGGATGTCCATTCTCACCACTTTTATTCAACATAGTACTGGAAGTCATAGCCACAGCAATTAGACAACATAAAGAAATAAAAGGCACCCAAATTGGTAAGCAAGAAGTAAAACTCACTATTTGCAAATGACACAATACTCTATATAAAAAACCCCGGAGCCTTGTGGTTTTTCATTGCTGAGGAGACCCCAGGAAAGAAAGTGTGCAAGCTAATTTTGAGCTGCCTCCTGTAGTCTTAAGAGAGCAGAGCACCTGTTGTCTGACTATTACCCTCTATTTTTCTGTAGACAAGTCTTGTCTATACCCCTCACCATGGCTCAGCTCCAGACACGCTTCTTCATGCTTGTCTGGATTTGTTCAAAATCTCCAGACATGCTTTTGAACAACTTTTTTTTTTTTTTTGGGTGGGGGTGGCCAGGGTCTGCAGTCTTTTCATTACTAGCAAGATATTGTTCTTGATTCAGAGATATTCACATAGCATTTCCCACAAGTGCTTATCTTTACTTCATCTGTTGATGTACAGAGATTCTTTTTTTTTAAGTTATTTATTTTGAGAGAGAGAAAGAGCAAGTGGGAAATGGGCAGAGAGAGAGGGAGAGAGAATCCCAGGCAGGCTCCGCACCATCAGCACAGAGCCTGATATGGGGCTTGAACTCATGAATTGTGAGATCATGACCTGAGCCAAAATCAAGGGTCAGACGCTTAGCCTGCTGAACCAGCCAGGTGCCCAAGAGATTTTGATACATAGTTACTTCTAAATTACAAGACTGTCATATAGTCTTCTTGTTGAAAAAGTCTTTGAACTGGAATAAGAATTATTCTTGTAATAAGAGCTTTGCAATACCAGTATATGGATGTTTGTCGTTACCCAAACAGTTGTATATTTTTCTAAATGTGTAGACTGAACATTGATTTCTTTTTGTATAAATCTAATAATTAAGTCATTGTTCTTAAGTTGAAGATGTAAATGATTCAGATTTCAGATTTTTAAAAAGTAAAAATCCAAATAATTTAGTGAGAGAATTCTTTCAGAAGTATTTTAGTTAATAGATGCAGGAAGAATGAAGAATTTCTACCATTTTGTAACTCCAAGTGAAATAATGGGTTCAAGTAGTGATTATCAATAGCTGCTAAAACTATTAATTAGGTAAAAGGCTGACAGAAAATATTATGATGGATGGGATCAGAATGACATCATCAGAATCCAGATGTATATTTTCACATCATATAGAAAGAGATACAAAAAAACAAACAAACAAAAACAAAACAAAACAAAAACAAAAACAAAAGAAAGAGATACAAGCTAATGCACTTCCTCATGTGATGCAATATGAAGCACATGATACTAGGTGTAAATATTCTTTCTGGGGAAAAAAAGCAAACCTGAAATCTAATCAAGTGTTTAGGTCTGCCTAGTGTACATAATGTGTAGGTGGTAGAGGAACATTTAAAGAACTCCCTGGAGGGCTGCCTGTGTGGCTCAGTTGATTGAGTGTCCGACTTTGGATCAGGTCATGATCTCACAGTTCATGGGTTCAAGCTCCACATCAGGCTCTGTGCTGACAGCTTGGAGCCTGGAGCCTGCTTCCGAGCCTGTGTCTCCCACTCTCTCTGCTCCTGTCCCACTTGTGCTGTCTCTCTCTCTCTCTCTCAACAATAAATAAAACATTTAAAAAAATTTGAGGAACACCCTGGAGATGTAATCAATGAAATCTAGAATGTAAGAAATATTAGAACAGATGACCCAGTTTCTTTAATAAATAAATGGCAAGAAAAAAGGGAGGGGGAACTGTTAAAGTTTAAATAAAACATACTAATAAAAAAGAAAACCCTAAAGACTTCACCAAAAACTACTACAACTGATAAATGAATTCAGTAGTCACAGGATACAAATCAATATTCAGAAATCTGTTGTATTTCTATACACTAATGATGAAGTAAGTAGTAGGAAGAAAAATGAAGAAAACAATCCCATTTACAACTGCACCAAAAATAACAAAATGCCGGGGCGCCTGGGTGGCGCAGTCGGTTAAGCGTCCGACTTCAGCCAGGTCACGATCTCGCGGTCCGTGAGTTCGAGCCCCGCGCCGGGCTCTGGGCTGATGGCTCAGAGCCTGGAGCCTGTTTCCGATTCTGTGTCTCCCTCTCTCTCTGCCCCTCCCCCGTTCATGCTCTGTCTCTCTCTGTCCCCAAAATAAATAAACGTTGAAAAAAAAAAATTTAAAAAAAAAATAAATAAAAATAACAAAATGCCTAGGAATAAACCTAATCAAAGAGGTGAAAGACCTCTACTCTGAAAACTGTAAAACACTGATGAAAGAAATTGAAGAAAACACAAATGAGTGAAAAGACATTCCATGCTCATGGATTGAGAGAACAAATATTCTTAAAATGTTTATACTACCCAAAGCAACCTATACATTATTGTAATCCTTATCAAGATATCAACACATTTTTTAACTAGAAAAAAACCCTAAAATTTATATGGAACCACAAGAGACCCCAAATAGCCAAAGCGATTTTGAAAAAGAAAAGCAAAGCTGGAGGTATCACAATTCTGGACTTCAAGTTATATTACAAAGCCGTAGTAACCAAAACAGTATGGTACTGGCACAAAAAGACACATAGATCAATGTAACAGAATAGAAAACGCAGAAATACACTCACAATTGTATGGTCAATTAATCTTTGTCAAAGGAGATAAGAATATCCAATGGGGAAAAGATAGTCTCTTCAATAAATGGTGCTGGAAAAACTAAACAACCGCATGCAAAAGAATGAAACTGGACCACTTTCTTACACCATACATGAAAATAAATTCAAAATGGATTAAAGACCTAAATGTGAGACCTGAAGCCATAAAAATCCTATGAAAGAGCACAAGCAGTAATTTCTCTGGCATTAGCCATAGCAACATTTTTCTAGATGTGTCACCAGAGGCAAGGGAAACAAAAGTAAAAATAAACTATGGGGACTTCATCAAAATATAAAGCTTATGCACAACGAAGGAAACAATAAACAAAACTAAAGGCAATCTACTAAACGGGAGAAGATAATTGCAAATGACATATCCAATAAAGGGTTAGTATTAAGAATATATAAAGAACTGATACAACTCAACATTCAAAAACCAAATAATCCAATTTAAAAATGGGCAGAAGACGTGAACAGACATTTCTCCAAAGAAGACATACAGATGGCCAACAGACACATGAAAAGATGCTCAACATCACTCATCATCAGGGAAATGCTAATCAAAACTGCAATGAGATATCATTTCCCACCTGTCAGAATGGCTAAAATAAAAAACATAAGAAACAAGTTTTGGTGAGGATGTGGAGAAAAAGGAACACTCTTGCACTGTTGGCGGGAATGCAAACTGGTATAGCCAGTGTGGAAAAACAGTATGAAGGTTTCTCAGAAAAGCTAAAAATAGAACTACCCTTTGAATTGCACTACTGGATGTCTACCCAAAAAATACAAAAACACTAACTGAAAGGGATACATACACCCCTATGTTTATAGCAGCATTATTTACAATAGCCAAATTATGGAAGCAGCCCAAGGGTCCATAGAGAGATGAATGGATAAAGAAGATGCGATAAACACACACACACACACACACACACCAGAATATTATTCAGCCATAAAAAGAATGAAACCTTGCCATTTGCAACAACATGGATGGAGCCAGAGAGTATATATGCTAAGCAAAATAAGTTAGTCAGAGAAAGACAAATACCATATGATTTCACTCATGTGTGGAATTTAAGAACCAAAACAAGGAGAGGGAGAGGGAGGGAGGGAGGGAGGGAGGGAGGGAGAGAAAGAGAAACCAAGAAATAGACTGTTAACTATAGAGAAGAAACTGATGGCTACCAGAGGGGAGCTGAGTGGGGTGATCATAAAATAGGTGATGGGTATTAAGGAGTACACTTGTGATGAGCACTGAGTGAGGTATGGAATTGTTGAAATGACTATATTGTACACCTAAAATGAATATATCACTGTATATTCACTACACTGGAATTAAAATAAAAACTTAATAAAAAAGAAATTGAGCTTAACAGAGGGGGGAGTTTTGAGGGTTCAGCTCTTAGAGGGATAAGGATTAGGAAAAGGGAATCCCCCAGGGACAATGTAAGGAACAGTAACTCTGGGAGAGAACGGGAATTTATGAGGACTTTTGCAATGTTTACTGAGACAAGATATAAATCCCTCTGTCCTTTCCCTTCCCAAATCATCAGTAACATCTTTCCTCAATACTGATTTTGTGGAAAAGGATTCTTTTTCACAGCTGAACTCTGTACTTGAATAGTACAGAGTAAGAGACTGTTCAAGCAAGAGCTGGAGGATGGGTGCAGGTAACAAATACCTGACCATGTGTCACTTTAAAATATAAAGATCATAAATAGAACCATTAAACTGAACTCTCTGGAGGTTACAGATGCAGCTCACCATCAGCGGGTAGTAATTTTTGTTGTTCCAGACATTCCTTATCGTTGACTTCTATCCCCATGTCTCCAAGAATGTTTTTCAGATCTGTGGCATCAATCTTTTCTCCTTTGAAAATACAGAAGGTTTATAGGTGAAAATTATAGAAATTAATTACTCAGTATTATGTAAGTTTAAGAGGTTCATAAGAAAATGTTATTGACCTATATGATATGTACTTTTAAATATACTTAAAATAGCTTATATGGCATCATTCCCAGTTGGGGATTAAAGAGTGAAAGTAAAATGGAATGTGGAAATACAGTGTGTCATTAGAAGTCAAAGCAAATTTGTTCCTAAATTATTGATATAATAAAGGCTCCCTTAATTTGGGGGATAATGAACAGAATAAAATCTAGTTACCAAATTGGATAATGAATTGCCGAAAGAAATGATTATGGCAGGAGATCTTATACTGACTTATGTAATTGATCGTTGACAAAACCACATTATCTTGAGCTTTCCAAAACTTTACCTTATTTATTCATGTGCTTGCCTAAAATTTAGCTATTTACATGTAGGTGAAGACATATATACATATATGAGAAAAAAATCTGTACAGTACATAGGACATGTTATCAAAAGCAAGTCTTATAGTTTATTTTTCAAACAGATAATCCAAGATCAAATGGATTTTATCAGGCAGAAATATTTTATATTTTATAATAACTGGGTAAAAAGGCAAAATTAATATGGACAATAGACTACTAGGAATATAAAAATTTAAATATAATTTATTATAAAGCATTAGGGTTTCAGTGTCATAGAAACTCACCTGTAAACTCTTTCATTTTCATTGTCACATTTTTCAGATCAACCTTCCCACCACCTGTAAGACAAAAAGCAGTCACAGACCAACAATGAGACTGTTCCTTCTGCTTTCTCTACTTATGATACCTGTCCCCCAACTAGAACATTGGTATCATCTTGAATTTTAGTTCCAGACTATTATATTACATTTTTCATCATATTTACTTAGATATAAGAATGTTTTTTACAGTTTTTTCCTCCACTTTGTTTCATGCATCTCAGTTTTTTCCCCTGTATTCAGATTCTGTTATTTTGTTTATAGTCAGTTTTTTGCTCTCCTGTTAACTATTTATACATTTCTTTTGGTTCCTGATGCTGTAAAATTTTATATGACTGTTTAGGTACAGGTTGAAAATGTATTTTTTTAATTTTTTAATTAAAAAAAATTTAAGTTTATTTATTTTGAGAGAGAGAGAGCACACACACAAGCAGGGGAGGGGCAGAGAGAGAGGGAGAGAGAGAATCTCAAGCAGGCTCCACATTGGCAGCACAGAGCCTGACACAGGCCTTGATCTCACAAACCCTGAGATCATGACCTGAGCTGAGATCAAGAGTCAGACACTTAGCCAACTGAGGCATCCAGATGCCTGAAAAAAATTTTTTTATTTGACTTAGCTCTCAGTGTTCCCTTTCAATATAGGACAACAGGGAAGGAAGGATAAGAAGAAATGAAATGATAATATATAAATAATTCTGGGAAAACATTGTATAAAACAAAAACAGTATCATCTTGAATGAGGATAAAAGTCCAAAATAAAATTGGATTATGATAGATTAAGGATGCATATTGTAATTTCTACAATAACCTTTGAGGCTTCTAAATTAACAAGAAAAATAAAAAATAATTAGTCCAAAAGGAAGGCAAGAATGGAAGGAAACAGAAAGTTGAACATGTGGTACAAAAACGGGAATTCAGTAAAAGTAGATTTAAACACAAATATGTCAGTAATCTCATAATTACCACTAATATTGCAAAAATGATTTTCAGATTGCTAATTGTTGAGGGTTTTTGCATGCTAATTGGTTAGGATTTTTGCATTGTTTGTTTATACAAAGATTAGCCTGTGATTTTCCTTTTTTGTGTTGTCTTCATCAAATTTCGGTATAAAGATTATGACAGTTCCATAAATCAAACTGGCAAGTGTTTCTTGTTTTTATGTTTTTTGAAGAGTTGAGTAACGTGGAAATTACTTCTTACTTATATGCTAGGTAAAATTCATCAAGGAAGTGATCTAAGGCTCTAAAATTTAAGAATTTAAAATATCTGAAATCTAAGGATTCAGAGAAGTCAAAAGTAAAAGGATGGATAAGTATAGACCATACAAACACTAAGCAAAGGTAGAGTAGGAATATTAACATCAAACAAAATAGGCTTTAAGAAAAAGCTTTTCTAGTAATAACAAAAAGAAGTTTAATTCACCATGAAGATGTTATAATTCCAAACTTGTATCCTCGTATTAACATGGTCTCAAAAAAAAAACAAAGAAAATTATAAAATTATAATGAGAAATAAAAATCCAAAATTACACTGAGAGAAATTTTTTAAAGCTCATTTATTTTGAGATAGAGAGTGTGCGAGCAGAGGTCAGGGGCAGAGAGAGGGAGAATCTTAAGCAGGCTCCACGCTGTCTGCACAGAGCCAGATGTGGGGCTCAAAGTCACAAATTATGAGTCATGACCTGAGTCATAAGCCATCTAGGCACCCAGGAGGAGATTTGATACATCTTTGTCAGTAGTTAATAGAATAAGCAGATATTAAGATATTAAATCATTAAGACTTTAGGATATTTGAACAAGAAATTTAACAAAGTTGATTTAATGGAGATATAGGCAACACCGTACCCAATAATTTCAGAATGCATATTTTTTCACATAGGGAATATTTAGCTAAAATCACCATGTACTGGATTATAAAGCCAAATCTCAACACACTAAAAAGTAATGGCTATAAGCAATTCAAAAATAATAGTAAGGAAAGTGTCACTTAGAAGAGCACTAAATAGAATAAATCACCTAGGAATAAAATTAACAAAAGAAGTACAAAGATCATACTTCAAACACTACAAAACACTGTTGAAAGAAATAAGACAAAACTCTTAGCAAAATAGGAATAGAAGGGAACTCCTTTAATCTGATAAAAGTTATATATATATAAAACTTCAATAAGGTAATACTTAATGGTGACATATGGAAATATTTCTCTTTGCGATCAGAAATGAGGCAGGCTGGGGCACCTGAGTGGCTCAGTCGGTTGAGTGTCCGACTTTGGCTCAGGTCTTCATCTCATGGTCCACGGGTTCAAGCCCCACATCCTGTTGACAGCTCAGAGCCTCCTTCAGATTCTGTGTCTCCATCTCTCTGCCACTCTCCCACTCATGTTCTGTCTTTCTCTCTCTCAAAAATAAATAAACATTAATAAATTTTTAATTAAAAAAAAGAAAGAAATGAAGTAGGAACTCCTGGGTGGCTCAGTCGGTTAAGCATCTGACTCTTGATTTCAGCTCAGGTCACAATTTCATGGTTCTAAGATCGAGCCCCCACATCAGGTGTGGTGCTGAGCATGGAGCCTGCTTAAGATTCTCTCCCTTCCTCTCCCTCTGCCCAGCCCCCACTTGTGCTCTCTCTCTCTCTCTCTCTCTCAAAGAAAAAAAGGAAAAGAAATGAGGTAAGGATGCCCGCTATCATCACATTTACAATACTATACTGGAAATTCTAACTGAAGCAGTAAGGCATGATGAAGAAATAAAAGGCATAATGATAGAAAAGAAAGAAAACTGCCATTATTTGGAAACAAAATTATATATGTAGAAAACTCAGGAGGATATTCAGATAATTATAATTTATAAAAGTATAGAAAGGTTGCTGGGTACAAGGTCATTACACAAAAATCAATATTTTTTTATGTAGCAGCAACAAACTGCAAAAGAAAATAATTTAAATATACCATTTTCAATAGTATAAAAAATACCTAAAAATAAATCCATTGCATTAAATGCAAAACTTTACCTAGAAAATTACACAATAGCCAGCCTAGGACACCAGAACACCAAGAAGATGATGTTAACTTTGTTAGTCCAAGCCACTGTTTGGACTGTGAGGAAAAGGAAGATGCAGGCCGACCCACCTGCCCCTACTCTGACACTTTCAGCAGTAAACAACTTCTCAAAAATAAGTTTGAACACATAGGTGTGAAAGTTTGTGTTCAAACCAGGGATTGTAATAGCTTTTCTTATATTCTAGAATATACCAAAACAAAAGTAGATTCCGATGGGGACGTTGTTCAAGATGGAGTCAGAGTGTTCATCAAAAAGAAAGCACAGCTAACACTTTTAGGAACAGAATTGGTCTAAGTTGAAGAGTTTGTGTTCAACAACCCCAACAAGAAAAGAAACTTGTGGCTGTGGAGAAAGCTTTAATATGTGAAACCTCGGGACTAGTCTGGCTGTAAGCTCCTGGAGGCTTGTGGAAGTCTGCGGGCTTACGGAAAAAATCACGTGACTGTTATATGCTTAAGGTTTATAATGTATAACTGCCTTATGAGGAAAATACAGTGATGCATTTTGAAAACGAAGCCACTATGTTAGACTCTAGATGATGTTATTTGTATTCTTTTTAGAGGACAGAAAATGAGAAGCCATCACTTTTGGGGGGTCATTTTTCTACTTTTTCCCTTCCTTTTAAAAAATTCATGTGTAATTAACATTCAGTAAGTTTTAGATGTACAATATCCTAATTACACTATTTTATACATTTCTCAGTGCTCATCAAGATAATTCTACTCTAAATCCCCTTTACCTATTTCACTCACCTGCTCCATTCACTTTTCTGTTAAGGAAAAAAAATCCTACTCTGCACTTAACTCTCTTGAATCTTTTCTGTTAGAACTAATTCCATTACAGTTGCCTTTCTGAGAGGATTTTGGGAAATGTATTCTTAATAGGTATGCAGTCATTAGATCTCTGTTGAATGGCCTGACTGCAAATCCATTGGCATTTTCCTGACCAGTTGACAGCTTTTAAAACTTAGAGGTAGGAAGTTCTGACGTTTAATCATTAAAAAAAATTTTTTAGTGCTCACAAGTTTATATTTTTAGGTTTGATAAAGATTCTTGTGTATTTTCTAAATACACTGACAAAACAGATTTGGAGGTTTACATACGTCTTAGGACACTTATACTAGGCAGGTAAATTACATTAAAAAGATTGGTCTTCATAAAAGATCTTCCCAGAGAGCATTAATATATTTTTTTAAGATTTTATTTAAATTCCAGATAGCATTAGGGGTGCCTGGGTGGCTCAGTTGGTTAAATGTCCAACTCTTGATTTCAGCTCAGGTCATGATCTCACAGTTTGTGAGTTTCAGCCCCTCATAGGGCACTGTGCTGACAGCACAGAGCCTGCTTGGGATTCTCTGTCTCTTTAACTCTCTACCCATCCCCTGCTCACTTGCTCTCTCTCTCTCTCTCTCTCTCTCAATAAATAAATAAATAAATAAACATTAAAAAAAAATTTAAATTCCTGATAGCATTAATCTTTTCCCTCTGCTTTTACTGTGATTATCTTAAGTTCTCTTAGTCTGTCAATAAGATTCAGCCACATCTATTTTTTACTTTGATGTTTATAATTTATTTAGTAATTCTATAATGATTGCTTAGTACTTTGTTTCTTTAGTTAGGCAATTCCCCTCGTTTTATTTTTAAAATTTAATTATTTTTTAATTTTATTTTTTATAGTTTCAAGTTTTAATTAATTTTTTTAAATGTTTTTTAAAATTTATCTTGAGAGAAAGTGTGCGTGAGAGGGGGATGGGCAGAGGAGAGGGAGAGAAAGAATCTTAAGTCTGAAGCCAGGCTCCATCTCAGGACTGTGAGATCATGGTGTGAGCTGAAATTAAGAGTCAGATGCTTAAGGCGTGCCTGGGTGGTTCAGTCGGTTGAGCGTCCGGCTTCAGCTCAGGTCATGATCTCGCGGTTCGTGAGTTCGAGCCCCGCATTGGGCTCTGTGCTGACAGCTCAGAGCCTGGAGCCTGCTTCAGATTCTGTGTCCCCCTCTTTCTCCACCCCACACCTGCTTGTGCTCTGTCTCTCTCTGTCTTTCAAAAATGAATAAACATAAAAAAAAAAAAAAAAGAGTCGGATGCTTAAAACCAACTGAGCCAGCCAGGCGCCCCTCAAGTTTTTACTTAAACTCCAGCTGGTTAACATCTAGTGTAATATTACTTTCAGGAGAATTTAGTGATTCATCACTTCCGTACAACACCCAGTGCTCATCACAAGTGCCCTCCTTAATCCCCATCACCCATTTAGCCCACCCTCCCCACCTTCCCTCCAGCAACCCTGTGGGGATAAGCTTAGGAATCCCCCAGGTTTACACCAATGGGTTAACAAGGCATAAAGAAATATAGTCATAAAATGCTCACACCCAAGTTTGGGTAAACTAGATTGGCACTCCAAGAATAGGGGGGTGCAAAGACACCCCGAGAATAGGGAGGCACAAAGGTGCCAGGAATAGGGAGGAGCAAAGGCACCCCAAAATAGAAAGGGGGTGCAGAGGTCCCAGAATAGAGAGGGAGAGGCAAAGGCCTAAAATAGGTATGGTGCAAAGGTGCCCAATAGATAGGTATGTGAAATGTTTTTTTAATGTTTATTTATTTTTGACACAGAGAGAGAGAGAGCATGAGCAGGAGAGGGGCAGAGAGAGAGAGGGAGACACAGAATCCCAAGCAGGCTCCAGACTCTGAGCTGTCAGCACAGAGCCCGACACGGGACTTGAACCCACAGACCGTGAGATCATGACCTGAGCCAAAGTCGGATGCTCAACTGACTGAGCCACCCAGGCGACCCTGATAGGTATATGAAATGAGCAAGATTAGATATTCAGGGTGGAAGCACCCCCAAGTTAGTACTACAGCAGAAAATCTGCTTTCACAGGAGAACAGGGCCAGGTTAGGTAAATTGGTGAATTGGACTACGGACCGGACCGCTGTGTTGCAGGCAAAGCAGCGCGAAGTGGGAGATGGTTAACATAAGAAAAGGTGCCTTATTGGGGCGCCTGGGTGGCGCAGTCGGTTGAGCGTCAGACTTCAGCCAGGTCACGATCTCGCGGTCCGTGAGTTCGAGCCCCGCGTCGGGCTCTGGGCTGATGGCTCAGAGCCTGGAGCCTGCTTCCGATTCTGTGTCTCCCTCTCTCTCTGCCCCTCCCCCGTTCATGCTCTGTCTCTCTCTGTACCAAAAAAAATAAATAAAAACGTTGAAAAAAAAATTTAATAAAAAAAAAAAAAAAAAAAAAAAAAGAAAAGGTGCCTTATTAACCCTGAGGTTATTTCCCCTATCTGCCTTATCCCCTAGGCTGGCAAAGATAAACAGGTATAATAAAGAGCACCTCCTGTCAGCTGTTAATAACCATCTACCCATCTGCCTGGTGCCCAGATTTTGTTTTATATTGACCCAAACCCCAAACACTGTATATCTTCAAAACCCCCCTTTTCCCTCACGTCCCCAAGTCAATGTTCCTAGTTTGTCTCTTTGTACACACCCATTACATTTGGGTGTAAGCCTTCTGATCTGAATAAATATGGGGCAAGGGCCCTTATTCGGGGCTCTTGTCTTTTCCCCAGACATTATCCATCTCTTGCTTTAATCTTGGGTCCACTCTTTTGCTGGTCAAAAGAGAACTTTAGACTTAGAGTCTATGACACAACTCTTAGTTCTTTCTCTATCATTTGGAATCTGTTTCATGGTTTGTCTCTCTCTCTCTTTTTAAAAAAACACTTTTAATGTTTTATTTATTTTTGAGAGAGAGAGCACAAGCAGGGGAGGAACAGAAAGAGAGGGAGACACAGAATCTGAAGCAGGCTCCAGGCTCTGAACTGTCAGCACAGAGCCTAACAAGGGGCTCGAACTCACTGAACCAAGAGATCATGACCTGAGCCAAAGTCGGATGCTTAACTGACTGAGCAACCAAGGCACCCTTGTCTCTCTCTTTTTTTTTTTTTATAAAAAAAATTTTTTTTAAGGTTTATTCATTTCTCAGAGACAGACCGTGAGCAGGGGAGGGGCAGAGAGAGAGGGGGAGACACAGAATCTGAAACATGCTCCAGGCTTTGAGCTGTCAGCACAGAGCCCGATGCAGGGCTTGAACTCATGGACTGCAAGATCATGACTTGAGCCAAAGTCAGATGCTTAACCGACTGAGCCATCCAGGTGCCCCTGTCTCTTTTGGTGCCACCATGTTATGTAACCTTCTCATTTTGAGATCTAGTTTTATTGAATCCATGAAATTGCTCCGTAATATGAATTAATTGTCAAGTACTTCTTTTTGGTTGTTCCTTAGGTTAAACTGACTATATTACTATAAGATGGGGTTATTTGTTTTTTTGCATGCTATCTTCCTTCCATTCCATCTTCTTTCCTTATTTTTCTTTTGCTATTTTTCTCTGCTGTGCTAATGCTAGAATTGGTGCCATATCCTTTCTTTTCATTTTGCATATATCAGCAGTTGTGTTCACATTTTCATTTTATTCTCAGGATTTAATGTAACAACGTTTAGTTGCTCTTTTGATAGCATCTCAGACCAGTTAGCTTTCTTCAGCTAGATGCATTTAAAGAAAACTGTTCTACTCACTTCTATTGTAATCGGAGAGTGTGGTGATATGTTACATGGTCTTCATTATATGTGAGCCCTGCTCCCATATCTGAGGTTTGGTTTAATGTCCCAGCAGGGTTCGTTGCTCTAGTTAAGTAGAATGAACTCGGTAAAGACATTTAACCAAACCACAGATCTGTGCATGGGATGGTATTCTTGGGCTTCCCATCAGACCTTCAATTCTGCCTGTAGCTCTTTGTTCTTGTTCACTTTGTTAGGTATTGGAGGAAAGAAAAACTAGACAGATTTTGGTTTTTTCATCATCTCAAACTGGAATCCTCTGGACCGGTTTAGATAGTATTAAAATAAATTGAAGATTTCAAAGAACTTACTCCTAAAACTCTCTGTGCCTGTCACCTTTTGTTAGAGTGATAGGTGTTGGTGGACAGTTGATAGATGCAATTATTTGATAGGTTTTTGCAATTATTATTATTGGTCTCTCGATTTTTTTCACTTCTTTGCTGAACATAGGTAATTTATTTATTTTACGCTGGAAAAATGTTCATTTTATTAATATATTCAACATCTTAACCTCATGTTATATACAAAATCTTATTGTAATTGTATTATTATGCTTGATATCTAGTATGTTTTTAAAATTCTTAGTATGTTTCTCTCTATCCCTTTTTAGTCTTTCTGACTATATCAGAATAGCTGAGGCATATATACTGGAAATAACCATCCGTCAATGTTTTAAATATTTTTATTTTTTATATTTATTTTTATTAAAAACATTTTAAATGTTTTTATTTATTTTTGGGAGAGAGAGAGAAAGAGAGAGAGAGAGAGAGAGAGAGATAACAGCAGAAGGGCAGAGAGACCAGGAGAGAGAGAATTCCAAGCAGGTTCCACACTGTCAGCACAGAGCCTGATGCAGGGCCTGAACCCATGAACCATGAGATCATGACCTGAGCTGAAATCGAGTCGGACACTCAACCAACTGAGGCACCGAGGCACCCCAACGGTTAGTCAATTTGAATCATTCTTCATCATAGGCTGTTCTCTTATTGTTTAGTGTTTCTTTTAAATGTTTCTCATTGTGTTTTCATTTTCTTCTTCATTCTTTGATCTGAGAATGGTCTGTCATTACTCTCACCAATTTTCATTATTCATAATAGAACACTCTCTTAAAGAAGAGACAGGATGTACTTTCACGTGAAACTTGAATTCAGCCACATCCTTTAAAAAATGCCCTGTTGAGGGGCGCCTGGGTGGCACGGTCGGTTAAGCGTCCGACTTCAGCCAGGTCACGATCTCGCGGTCTGTGAGTTCGAGCCCCGCGTCAGGCTCTGGGCTGATGGCTCAGAGCCTGGAGCCTGTTTCCGATTCTGTGTCTCCCTCTCTCTCTGCCCCTCCCCCGTTCATGCTCTGTCTCTCTCTGTCCCAAAAAATAAATAAACGTTGAAAAAAAAAATGCCCTGTTGATACTAAATAAACACTATCACTGGTCTATGGATACTCTCAAACCCAAGCTGTCCTAAAGGGAATGCATTTTTATGTGCAATACTCACCATCAACTGGTAGGTTTTGTGAAAAATCTTCAAGTTCTTCGTGTGACAGCTTAATCCCCATATTTTCCAGAAATGGGACGAGGTTATTCATAGCCACCTTTCCTCCTTAGGAGAGACAAATGATCATAAAAACAACCAAGATGCAGAAAAACTCTTTACTAATTCATGTATATTATGACTATCACTTTACTCATGAAGACTTTAAGGTCCAGTAAAAGCTAGTCAACGGTATAAGGAGGGTCAATTTTAAGACTAGATGTAGAGTCTCATCCTCAGACTATAATTTTGTTCATATCAACATAGTGCAAGTTCGAAAAGGGCTGGGTAATTTCCTAGGGATTTATGGCATATATCACATATCCATAAATATTGGGAAATACACATGTGAAATTTTTAATGTAATAAAAATAAATCCGTGTATAGGAAAAATAAGAGAATATCACAGATATATCTGTTTTCTCGTCATACTTCTCACTCACTTTGAAGAGCCTTCACACCATCCAGCGGCCTTTTTTGATACACCTTTCCTTCAGCTGTAAGAAAAGACATGATTCACGGTCAGAGAAAAATAATAGGGGAGATTCACCTAACTAATAAATATTCTACAATTTTCCCCCTATTTCCATAATTTCAAAAGAATAGACTTTTTAATGATTTTTCTGAAATGTACCTAACTTCCTCTCAAATAGTGACAAAGTTGGTTTGGAGAAAGATTTTTAATGAGGCAAATTTATTCACTTTTGCATAAAAGGCAAGGATTAGTGGCTTAAAACTTATAAAACATATCTCATTTGATTTATTTTTACCTCTGACTTCTTTCCCTACATTCTTTCTTTTTCCATTTTTCCATTTTTCCACTTACTCTCAGGAGTATTAATGGAACTAAGGACAACAATACACATATCTTATTGGCAAGATTAAGGGAAATAGCTATTGATTACCATAATGAAAATGAAATGACCCTGATTTTTTGGGTCACTTAGTTTTTATTCTAAAATAAAAACTAAAATTTTAGTTTTATTCTAAAATAATTATTTAGAATTATTCTAAATAATGCTAAAAGTTTTCAAAAATGATTAAATAAAACAAAACAACCTGTAACAATCTGACAGCATTTTAGAAGAAAATCTCACAGGCAAGTAGTCTAAACCCCTTGAAGTAGACATATATATTTTAAATCCTTACCATCAACTGGTAGAGTTTTTACTAACTTAAAGTATTCCTTGTCTGTGACCTCAACTTTCATGTCTTTCAGAGCACTGTCTACATCACTGACATCAAGTTGCTTTCCTAGAAAAGACAGAAATGGTGATAAAAAAGAACTTGCGAAGAACACAAAATTAGTGAGTTTGATTACAATCAAATGCTGTTAACTAGCAATATTTTTACTCATGTGCCATTAAGATAATTTCATCGGTACTTAAGAATCACATAATCTATAACAAACAAAAAAAATTAAAAAAACCTTTTTTTAATGTTTATTTATTTTTGAGAGAGAGAGAGAGACAGAACGTGAGTAGGGAGGGGCAGAGAGAGAGAGGGAGACAGAATCTGAAGCAGGCTCCAGGCTTTGAGCTGCCAGCCCAGAGCCCAATGTGGGGCTCAAACTCATGAATGTGATCAAATCACGCATGACCTGAGCTGAAGTCGGACACTCAACCGACTGAGCCACCCAGGCACCCCCCAAAATTAAAATTTATTATCGCCTTGGCTGGTTTATAAATATATAAAAAATAAAATAATAATTTGGGTCTTTTCTTCACAAAATAGAAATGTAAGTAGTTCTCCTGATGGTTTGAAATTGTAATTATGTTAGGAGCAGTATAATGTTAGGCACATAAATCTAGAAAGGTACAAAGATTATATGCCTTAATATGAATTAATAATTAATATAATATATATAAAAATACACATAGTGATACTTGTTAAAAAGTCTGTTTCAAAACAGGTCCTCAGCCTTCCACAGTAATTTTTGTTTTGTACTATTTTTATGGTAAATAATCTTTTGATTATTATACTTTTGTAACTTTAAGAAGGAAAAACAATTTTGGTTTAAGTAAGCCTTTTGTTTAAATCAGTGTAAAGGGAACCTCTGAAGTTTGCTGCCTAGAATCCTAAACTTTTAGTTCACAAATTAGATATGTTGCATATTTCACGTGCATATGTCTAGTATAAATTTCTTTTTATTTATTCTGCTTAGGAGTCACTTGGCTTCATTAGATTTATACTATTTATCTGTTCTGGAAAGTTCTCTTCAAATATTGCCTCTGTCTTGCTTTCTTTCTCTTTTCTTCCTGGAATTCCAAATAGATATATATAAGATTTTCTTATCTATCCTCGGTGTCTCTTAACCTCTCTTTCATAGTCTCCATTTCTTTGTCTTTCTGTGCTATATGCCTGGTATTGTCTTTCTCTGACTGACTTAGTTCACTTAGTATAACGCACTCTAGCTCTATCCACATTGTTGCAAATGGCAAGATTTCATTCTTTTTGGTGGCTGAGTATTATTCCACTGTATATATACACATCTTCTTTATCCATTTATCAGTTGATGGACACGTGGGCTCTTTCCATAATTTGGCTATTATTGATAAATGAAACTAAGAGCTGGTTCTTTGAAAGAATTAATAAAATTGATAGCCTCCTAGCCAGACTTATCAAAAAGAAAAGAGAAAGGACCCAGACTTATCAAAAAGAAAAGAGGAGAGATTACAATCAACACCACAGAAATACAAATAATTATAAAAGAGTATTATGAAATTTTATATGCCAATACACCAATCTGGAAGAAACGGACAAATGTTTTAAATTTTTACTATTTTCACCTCTCAAAAGTCTTTTTTGGTTCTTTACCAAATTGCTTGCTCTTTACTTATGTGTTCCAGCCTCTCTTTTGATTATTAAACTATATTAAGCATGCTTATTTAATAATTTTTGGTCTGATAATTCCAAAATCTAAAATCTCGGGGCACCTGGGTGGCTCAGTCGGTTGAGCGTCCGACTTTGGCTCAGGTCATGATCTCGCAGTCCGTGGGTTCGAGCCCTGCATCAGGCTCTGTGCTGACAGCTCGGAGCCTGGAGCCTGCTTCAGATTCTGTGTCTTCCTCTCTCTGACCCTCCCCCGTTCATGTTCTCTTTCTCTCTGTGTCTCAAAAATAAATAAACATTAAAAAATAAAAATAACAAAAACAAAATCTACAATCTCTGCTCATCTGCTAAATGTTGTTCATTATGGGGTCTTACTCATGGTGACTTGTTTCTTTGTATGTTTAATAATAATTTTAAACTATAAACTGCTCTTTATGTGAAATTTTTGTTTTGAGAAAGAGAGTGCCCTTCAAGACAAGAGTCAGATTGATTCATTCTAGATTATCAGTGCATGAGGTCAGGCGACACTTCAGGAGCATTAACATAGCACATCAATACACAAAGACCATTGCTTATTATAGATTATGCCTTAATTCAGTAGCCTTGGCTATATCCTCCTTGCTTCAGAGAAACAGCCGTTTCTAAAGTTAGTCAAAACATCTTCAGATCTCACATGAAGATCATATTTAAATCTGACAGCACTATATACAATTATCATCTCTACTGCTACCTGAAAGTATCCAATATTGTTTTGACTAGTTGGTTACTAATAATGGACTATTGCTACTTTCTCCCCATATTACTATCAATGGTTTAACACTCTCAATCCAGGGACTCTATTTCCTTCACCGGTGGAGAAGAATTCTACTTCTGTAATTACAATTTCTGTAGTTCAAGAAGGGTCCATATCCTAAACAGATCATTTGGAAACTTCAGTACCACACTCTGATTTAATATTATTTGTTGGTGGGTCTTGTCTTAAAAGTGAAAAGGGACATAGTAGGCTAAATATGCAATAATTAGTTTAGTTTCTCTTGAAAGATCCAAGTCCTTAACAGATATAATATTGGTTCAAGTGACTGAACATTGCCCTTTCTAGAGATTTCAAACTGGTAAAACTAAAGGATAGGTGACATACTTTTGTAGTAATTATTACTTGGTGCTTTGATGCTGCTCAAAGAAATTGCTATCATAAATGTAGAAGTCCACAGTAAAACAGATGATATAATGACTAGAGAGAATGCTGTAGCAGATCATCTTATTAAATAGACTGTGCAGAAAAGAGTTAACACAGCAAACCTAAGTCTGCGATCTTTACAAGAGCCTGCTTGCCAGGTGGTACTTGGCTGGCATATGGGAACTCGGATTTCAGAATGTTTCCTCCAATATCAACTGATAAGCCTAAGTCACTGTGCCTAGACTTGTGCAAACAATGCGATTTATGGTGAATATTTGTTTTTCTTCTGGGAGTCTGGTATATTGAGAGTTGTTAGCGGAGAGTGCCTATGTGACAAGCCTCCAATAAAAAACCTTGGGCACTGAGGGCTTAATGGGCTTCCCTGGGCACACATGTGAAGCTGCATTTTTGCTGCTGAAGGGAAAGTATGTTACGTGTGACCCTTCATAAGAAGGAGAGCATAGGAAGCCTTCACATAGATTCTTCTAGAAGCTGCCTACATGTTTTTCTCTTACTGATCCAGCTATATCCTTTGTGTTTACCCTTTGCATCATACAGTTCTATGGGTTTTGACAAGTGCAATATGTCACGTATTTACCATTACAGTAACATACAGAATAGTTTCGCTGAACTAAAATTCCCTTGTGACTCTCGTGTCCATCATTCCTTCCTATGCCACCCCCTGTAAACTGGAAACCACTGATCTTTTAACTGTCTCTATAGCTTTCCCTTTTCCAGAATGTAATATGTTGGAATAACACAATATGTATGTAGCCTTTTCAGACTGGCTTCTTCCACTTAGCAGTATGCATTTAAGATTCCTTCATGTCTTTCCATAGATTGATAGCTCATTTCCTTTTATAACTGAATAATATTTCATTATGTGAAGGTACCACCATTTGTTTATTCATTCTTTAATCGAAGGTCATCTTATTTGCGTCCAAGTTTCAGCAATTATGAATAAAGCTACTATAAGCATTTGTGTGCGGTTTTTGTGTAGACATGTTTTCAGCTCATTTGGGTAAATACCTAATTTGCAACTGTTGGATCTTATGGTAATACCGATTAAGTTTAGCTTTGTAAGAAATTGCCCAACTGTCTTCCAGAGTGACTCTACCATTTTGCATTCCACCAACCATGAATAAGAGTTCCTTTTGTTAGCCATTCTAATAGGTACGTAGCATTCTCTCATTGTTTTAATTTGCAATTCCCTAATGACATATGATGTTGAACATCTTTTCATATCCTTATTTGCCATCTGTATATCTTCCTGGGTGAGGTGAATATTCAGATCTTCTGTTCACTTTTTAAAAAATGTTTGTTTATTTATGAGAGAGAGAGTGTGCAAGGGAAGGGCAGAGAGAGATGGGGCAGAGAATCTGAAGCAGGGTCTGCGCTTACAGCAGAGAGCCCAATGCGGGGCTTGAACTCATAAACCATGAGATCATGACCTGAGGCGAAGTCAGATGCTCAGCCAACTGAGACACCCAGGTGCCCATGTTCACTTTTTAATTAGGGTTGTTTTCTTATTGTTTAGTTTTTTTTTGTTTGTGTGTTTGTTTTTTAATTTTTTTTTCAACGTTTATTTATTTTTTGGGGGACAGAGAGAGACAGAGCATGAACGGGGGAGGGGCAGAGAGAGAGGGAGACACAGAATCGGAAACAGGCTCCAGGCTCTGAGCCATCAGCCCAGAGCCCGACGCGGGGCTCGAACTCACGGACCGCGAGATCGTGACCTGGCTGAAGTCGGACGCTTAACCGACTGCGCCACCCAGGCGCCCCCTTATTGTTTAGTTTTAAGAATTCTTTGAATATTTTGGATATAAGTCCCTTATCAGATATGTGTTTTGCAAATATGTCCTTCCCGTCTGTGGCTCATTTTTTCATTTTTAAAAACTAAAGTTCGTGGTTTTTTTTAAAGTTTATTTATTTATTTTTAGAGAGAGCATGCTCACCCATGCAAATAGGGGAGGGGTAGAGAGAAAGATAGAATCCCAAGCAGGTTCTGTGCTGTCAGTGCAGAGTCGGACATGGGGTTCAAATTCATGAACCACGAGATCATGACCTGAGCCAAAACCAACAGTCAGACACTTAACCAACTGAGCCACCCAGGCGTCCCTAAACTAAAGTTCTTTTTGAGTGACCTCTTATAGATAAGAAAAACATGTGTAGGATCAGATTCAAAGATTCCATTATAGAATTACAAAATTTGACTTCGATTTTGTAAAGAAATACTTGGAATGGTCAGATTATAATATCCATGACAATAAGATCTGGCAAAGCCAGGATTTTTACCTCCTTGCATGCATTTCAAATTGATTATTTGCCACAATCCTACATAAAACAACATATCACTGTAGGAATAAAAACCCCACATTATTGTATTTTTAATTTTATTTTGAGAGAGAGAGGGAGAGAGGGAGAGAGGGAGGGGGGGAGAGAAAAAGAGAGAGAGACAGAGAGAGAGAGAGAATCCCAAGCAGGCTTCATGCCATGAAGCCTGATGTGGTCCTCAAACCCACGACCCTGGGATCATGACCTGAGCCAAAATCAAGAGTCAGATGCTCAATCAGGTGCCCCAAATTTGCCACATTATTAAAAACTGATTAAGATATTTTGTATTATATTAGAGGACATCACCAATTCATGCCTCCTCTGAAATAAAAATAATTCTGAAAAATCTGTAACCTTGAGCCCTGAATTAGAACTATACCTTAAGGGACCATTTGGGCATTTCCAAATGGATTTTATATAGTTGCTTCTGAATCATGAATATGTACTAATAATATTATGTTTATTTTCTGGATGGGTTGAAACACTCTTTTGTCAAAAATCCATAGCACACATAGTGGTTAACAAACTTTTAGATGTCCTTTTACCTACCTAGAGCATTCCATCTTATCTATTCAAGTGTAGGGCAAAATATTTTCTTTTGGTAATTATTCATGATTATATAAGAAGTTTTGCCTATTATTCAGAAATTTCACTGTCTTTTGAACACAAAAACTTCTGGTAATATTTAAGAGACATTATCAGAATTGGAAAATTACATTAAAGACCTCAAACTGAGGTTCTTCAGAGAGTCCAAGAAGCAGGTGGTTCATATAAGTCACCTGCTGACCCCAAATCCAAGATCCTCAGAACAAGCGGAAAATTGCATGAAGTAGACAGCTTCCATGTAAGATCATGAGAATAAGAAAACACTGATTGTCAGTGCTTTGTATACTTTTCACGTATTTTTATTCTTATTTTGTCACATTTATTCTTTTTATTAATTATATACTTCTGATTTAGCCTATCATGATCTCCCTTAGTACTACCAATAACTTATTAAAGTTTAAGTTTCACTAGAGACAATCAGTTTGCTACAGTTAGGACAATCCTAACTCTATAACTCAGCCTTTTACTAGCAAATCAATTTAAAGAATTGCTGTGGGGCTAAGTGACAATTTATGTGTATGAATTGTGCATGACTTTCCAATATTCTTGATGGACCTTGTCTTCTTATAAAGAGTCCATGAGATTAGAAGCTTTTCTGGGGAAATAAATAATATCTAGTGGAACAATTCCCTAAGTATAATGTATTCCATCTATAGTAATAAAAAAAATTTGTGGCTGACTTAGCATATCATACAGTCCATGCCCTATTATTCAGTACAATAAGCCAGGTAAAATTCCCTGGATAAATGATAGAATTGCCTTCAATTTTCTTTTGACTAGAGGGGGATTTGCCCCATTGTTAATAGTGCGTGTTGTACTTAGATTCATACCATAGACCAATTTATCTAAGAAAAGATAACTTGATTATGTAAGGTAGACTTAAGTCCTTATTGGGACTAGTTTTCTTTCAGGCCTAAGAAATACTGGACCATGATTCTAGACTGCCTTCCATTTCCTTCTTATAACACCTTCAGCTAGTTTTGTTTGTCTCATAGCTGTTTGAGTTCTGCTTTTCAGAGTCTTAAATGCTTCTATGTAGCTGCTGTATGAACAAATAATTAAACAAATGATTCAGAGGCAAAACCAGGATGAAACTATCCTGACATTCAGATGTCCGCTCATCTCAAAGAAAATCAACAATAGTGAAGGTCTGGACAGTTCCTGATAATCTCTCCTGGGGCTTTGGTTGAGTGAGGATCAAACGGTGGAATTAGGAATAAAAACATTCTCACATTATTAAGAAAAGTCTGTTGCTATAATAGAACATTATCAAAAGAATACCAATTGTGAAAGACAGAACAAAATGTATTTGGACAGTACCATATTCTATTGCCAGATGAAAAACAAAGACCTAAGGTCACCTGCTGTATTATGCGGAGTGAATACCAGACTTAAAAATATATATTGTTCCTTATTTATAATAAAAGGCACATTTTCATAATGTTGGAGGAAAATACTACATATAATAATATAAGGCTAATATCACTGCGCAGAAAATTATGTTGTTGATGACCTATTCAAATAATTATGTCTACATGTAGTATCTCAGTTATAACCTAAATTTTGAAATTTCTTCTCATAGGTAAAGACCTAGTACCTCTGTTGCAAAAGCACAGATTATCAAAAATAAATAGGTTATCAAAGCAGGTAGAAATATTTAATCAATGAAAGGTTAAAATAGTGAAATTAACAAATAAAGGGATGGTAGAAAATATCATTTGAACCGTGTAAAGAATTAAGTAACTTTTCACTTACCTAAAACAGAACTCAATTCTTCAATCAACGTATCTAGTTTGACCTTCCCTTTATCTGTAAGTCAAGACAAAATTTAGACACTGAAAAACCCAAACTCAAAAAAAATAAAGCATAAAACACTTAGATTATGAGTAGAGCCTAGATGAAAGCCATTCACTATATCTTGTCCTTTTTTAAATTTATAATTCTTGGATTTTGATAGATAGCTCCATTATCTGCAAGGGACACTAAGATTGTTTGAATCATACAGTTTATCTTAGGTAAAGTGTTCTCTTAAGTCTTTTGGATTCGTTCTGTTTCGAACTCCATGTTTCTTTAGGAATGGCTGATAACACATGACTGGTATACATTTAAAACCATTGTTTGTGGTATTATGTTGCTTTCTATCATTGGAGAAAGACAAAAAATTTCAGGAAAAGGATCAATGAAGAGCAGAGTGTGTGGTAAAACTAAAGCTTTTAAATTTTGCTTGAGGGAAAAATGTCATGTAGGGAGTGGAAAGATGATTTGAAAGAGATTGGTTGGAACCAACAGTTTAGACATTGACATCAGATTGCCTGGATTTGGGAATAGAGTAGTGGGGGAAAAAAAGATAAAAATCTTGGCTCCACAAAATTTACATGAATTTGTTTTGTTTATGGCTGTATTCCTAAGGCTAAAATAGAGACTGCTAGGTGTTAGGTGTTCAATGGACATTGTTACATGAATGAATAAATTATCATAAAAATGCTTAGCACTGTGTCTGGAATATTGCAAGACTCGATGCATATAAGGTAAGAGGGGTTCACTGAAAGTCTTTTTTTAATTAAAAAATTTCTTAATGTTTATTATTTATTTATTTTTGAGAGAGAGAGAGAGCGAGCAAGCAGGCCAGGGGCAGAGAGAGACTATCCCAAGCAGACTCCACGCTAACAGTGCAAGGCCTGACACAGGGCTTGAACTCAGGAACTGTGATATCATGACCTGAGCCAGACGCTTAACTGACCGAGCCCCCCAGGTACCCCCATTGAAAGGTTTAAATCGGAGGAATGACAAAGTCAGATTTTCACTCTGGTTAAGTCATTCAGGCTAGTGTGTACAGAATGAATTTAAGGCAGTGTGACCAGTGGCTGTTACACCAATCGGGAGCCTTCTGTAGCAGTAAGTGAAGGATGATGAAGATTCATCAGTAGGGCAGCAAAGTCAGAGAATATGTCTTTGGGATATGTTTAGGAGGGAAAATGAAGGAACATAAGTCAAAGATAGTTTGTGGCTTATTTCATGGGCAATTGTGGGTAGATGACAGCAGCAGAGAAATAAGAAAATAACTAGGAATGAATTTAACAGGGAAAATAGTTTACTTTTCATATGTTGAATTTGGATTTCCACTGGGAAATCTATGTCTCAGTACGGATTTGTTGATATAGGAGATCTCTTAATTGATCTCCGTTTAATCAACCTGATGGCCTGAACTATATTCATCATTCATACTGATGCTGATGGTATGCTAAACTTTTATATCTAGAAAGCTACACTTTTAGTAAGCCAGCACATTTGAGTTCTTATGGGTTGAGTTGTTGAACTTGTTTCCAGGCTTCTTTTTATAAAGAGTTGTACTTATTATTAAATTGATAACTTAATCATTATATAAACTGAGGAACTATAAATGGAAAAGGGAGTTATTACCATAAAAACAAATTTGAATGTTTTAGAGAGTTTATGTAAAGGCAAATTGCTAAAAAATAGTTGTGTTGAATTTGGTGTGGATAAAGAACTATAAAAAAAATTGGGGAAAGAATTAAGATCTAGATGGATTCTGATGGAAAATTCTGCTCAACGTTTAAAAAAGCACTTTGCTCCATTTAAGAGAAACTGAAAATGGGGGGTGCCTGGATGGCTTAGCTAGTTAAGCATCCAATTCTTGGTTTCAGCTCAGATTATGATTTCACAGTTCATGAGGTTGAGCCCCACAACAGGCTCTGCGCTGACAGTGTGGAGCCTGCTTGGGGTTCTCTCTCTCTCTTTCTCTCTCTCTCTCTCTCCCTCCCTTCCTCCCTCCCTCCCTCTTCTTCTCCCTCTCTCTCTGTCCCTCCCCAGTTCATGCACATACAAACATGCTCTCTCTCAAAATAAATTTCAAAAAAACTTAAGAAAAGAGAGAAACAGAAAATGGGAGTGTAGATGACAAATGGGTATATTTGTGCAAGAAAATCTCCAAAGAGCATGGCTACATTAAATTAAAATGGCATTGGCTCAATTTTTTCATGGAAACAAAACATTTAAGGTATGTGTGTATATATATATATATGTATGTGTATATATATATGGATATATGTATATGTATATATATATGGATATATGTATATGTATACATGTATATATATATAAATTTAAGGTATGTATATGTATATATATGTATATGTATACATGTGTGTGTGTATATATATATATATATATATATATATATATATAAATTTTATTATTCCTTACTTTAACTAAATTTTTATATTATCAGATCTTGCCCCTGCCATTGTACATAAAAAGACCTCATTGTCCTAAACTGAAATGGATGAAATAAGTATAGGTTTGAGATAAAAGGCTTGAAATCTTAAATACATATGGTTAAGTGGAATCATACAGGAACAGTGTGGAAAGAGCTTGAAAATAGAACTGTTATATTACTATCATTTAAGCCAGTGATTTTCAAAAATTTTTACTGTAAACCATACTAAGAACTCTGAGCACGTGCGCACACACACATGTGATCATGAAGACTCATGAAACAATATCTAGCTTTACTATTTTATTCTATTTTATTAAAAAAAAAACTCAACCCACTGGTTTGAAGTGAGAAAGAAAAGCCTATAAGAAAATGAGCCTTGTGAACAAGACAAGGGTACACATTCTCACCACCTCTACTCAACACAATACTGGAAGTCTATTCTAGAGCAATCAGTCTAGGGGAAGAAAAAGCATCCAAATAGGAAAGGAAGAAGCATAATTGTCTTTGTTTGCAGATTATATCGTCTTATATATAGAAAGTCCTGAAGACTCCACCAAAACTCTGTTAGAACTAATCAATGAATTTAGTAAAGTTGCAGGATATAAAATCAGCATAATGAAATCAGTTGCATTTCTATACACTAACAATGAAATATCTGAAAAAGATATAAAGAAAACAATACCACTCACAATAGCATAAAAAAAACAAGATATTTGGGAATAAATGTATGTATGTATGTATGTATGTATGTATCTATCTATCTATCTATCTATCTATCTATCTATCTATCTATCTACAAATAGGCTTCACAACCAGTGCGGAGCCCAATGTGGGGCCTGAACTCACATCCCAGAGATCAAGACCTGAACTGAGATTGAGAGTTCGACACTTAACTGACTGAGTCACCCAGGCGCCCCTTTGGAATAAATTTAAATAAGGAGGTGGAAGATCTATATAATGAAAACTACAAAACCTTGATGAAAGAAATCGAAGAAGACACAAGCAAATGGAAATATATCTCATATTCGTGGGTCAGAAAAATTAATATTGTTAAAATGTCTATACTACCAAAAGTCATTTATAGATTCAATCCAATTCCTATAAAAATTTCAATGGTATTTTTTTCATAGACATA
Organism: Leopardus geoffroyi; assembly: GCF_018350155.1. Classification (NCBI taxonomy): domain Eukaryota; kingdom Metazoa; phylum Chordata; class Mammalia; order Carnivora; family Felidae; genus Leopardus; species Leopardus geoffroyi. The sequence goes on from NC_059330.1 coordinate 43,605,186, forward strand.
CAAAAAAATCCTTAATTTATATGGAACCACAAAGGACCCCGAACAGCCAAAGCAATACTGAGAAAGAAGAACTAGGCTGGAGGCATTACCCTTCTTGATTTCAAACTATTATTACAAGGCTCATCAAGCAGTATGGTACAGCATAAAAATAGATACACGGGCCAAGAGAACAGAATTGAGAGCCTGGAAATAAAACTTCACATATACAGTCAACTGTCAACAAGGCAGCCAAGAATACTCAATAGGGAAAGGATAGTCTCTGATATGACGGTATTGGGAAAACTGGATAACCACACGCAAAAGAATGAAACTATGCCATAATCTTATACCACTCACAAAAATGAACTTGAAATGGATTAAAGACTTAAATGTAGGACCTGAAAACTGTAAAACTTCCAGAAGAAAACATAGGGAAGAAAGCTCCTTGACATGAGTCTTGGCAATTATTTTTTTAGATAGGACACAAAAAGCACAAGCAAAAAAAAGAAAGAAAGAAAGAAAGAAAGAGAGAAAGAGAGAAAGAGAGAAAGAAAGAAAGAAAGGAAGGAAGAAAGAAAGAAAGAAAGAAAGAAAGAGAAAGAAAAAGAAAAGAAAAAATTACTAAGTGGGACTACATCACACCAAAAGGCTTCGGCACAGAAAAAGAAACAATCAACCAAATGAACAGGCAACTTACAGAATGAGAGAAAATATTTTCAAACTGCATTTCTGGTAAGGGGTTAATATTCAAACTATATAAGGAACTTGTACATTCAGTAGCAAAACCCCCAAAAATCCAGGGAAAAAATGGGCAAAGAAACTGAATGGCCATCTTTTTTTTTTTAATATATGAAATGTATTGTCAAATTGGTTTCCATACAACACCCAAGTGCTCATCCCAAAAGGTGCCCTCCTCAATACCCATCACCCACCCTCCCCTCCCTCCCACCCCCCATCAACCCTCAGTTTGTTCTCAGTTTTTAACAGTCTCTTATGCTTTGGCTCTCTCCCACTCTAACCTCTTTTTTTTTTTTTTTTTCCTTCCCCTCCCCCATGGGTTTCTGTTAAGTTTCTCAGGATCCACATAAGAGTGAAACCATATGGTATCTGTCTTTCTCTGTATGGCTTATTTCATATAGCATCACACTCTCCAGTTCCATCCACGTTGCTACAAAAGGTGAATGGCCATCTTTTTAAAGAACACACACAAATGGCCAATAGGTACATGAAAAGGTGCTCAAAATTACTAATCATCAGGGAAATGCAAATCAAAACCATAATGAGATATCACCTCACACTTGTTAGAATGGCTATCATCAAAAAGATAAGAGATAACAAATGTTGATGGAGATGTGGAGAAAGGGAAACCCTTGTTCACCGTTGGTGGGAATATAAATTGGTGCAACCACTGTGGAAAACAGTATAGAGGTTCCTCAAGTAATGAAAAATAGAGTTACCATATAATCCAGCAATCCCACAGCATATGATTCAAAATCCCACTTTGAAAGAGGATTTCAAAAAGATATCTGCACTCCCATGTTCATTGAAACATTAATCACAATAACCAAGATATGTCTCTGTCAACAGATGATTAGAGAAAGATGTGGTATATTATATACAATAGAAAATTATTCAGCCATGAGAAAAAAGGAAATCTTGCCATTTGTGACATGGATAAACTTTGAAGGCATTGTGCTAAGTGAAATAAGTTGGACAGAGAAAGACCAATACTATATGATATCACTTGTATGTGGAATCTAAAAAAGCTGAACTCACAGAAACAGTAAAATTGTGGTTATGAGGGGCTGAGGGAGGAGGTGGGGAAATGGGGAGATGTTAGGTTAAAGGTACAAACTCCCATTTCTAATGTGAGTAAATTCTGAGACTATAATACAGAATGGTGATTATAGTTAATAACACTGTCTTACATACTTGAAAGTTCCTAAGAGAGTAGATCGTAAATGTTTTCACCATAAAAAAGAAAGGTAATTATGTGATGCAACAGGGGTGTTAGTTATGGCATAAACATTTTGCAATATACAAGTATATAAAATCAACAGGTTTACACCTTAAACTTACACAACGTTATATGTTGACTGCATCTCAATAAAGATGAAAACAATAAATATCTCTTAAAAAGTAAAGGGGGAATGTCAGTGCTCACCATCATCTGGCAATCTTTCTATCAGATCCATGAATTCTCCTTCTGTGATGCTGATTCCCATGTTTTCTAAAAGAGTGTCCAGCTTATTGACATCAACACTGCCTCCTAAGTAAGGAGCAGGAAAGGAGTATCGTAAAACAATCTTTCTAAAACTGGGACCATGCATTCACTCTACTGTGTTATTTTTCCTCTTTATCAAGCATATGTTTTATTATAATAAGGAACATTTCACATATTTCTTAGCATTATTGTTAAGATTTTCAAGGCAAACACCAAAAATCCAGTTTTGTTCAGTTAATAGAACAATAAACTTCCTTTCACTTTTATGTCAGGATTCTGAAAAGCCAGAGCTAGAGGTGACTGACATAATATTCTATAAAACAAGAGGTATTTTTGTTGCCCGCACTTTCAAATTATTTGCCTTTACTTTTGATTGACATCTTTATCTGACAGCATTCATTCTTCACCTTTTGCTTCGTACTTTATTTTGTTTCTCTGGGGCTAAGGTAGGAAAATCCCAGACAGTTTAACACTTTCTGTCAAGTATTAGTGCAGGAAACTACTTGGTTTACCTGATAAAATGCAGATCTACTAAAGAAACATAAATAAAGACACAATTATATAGGAAAGGATGATTCCTATTTTAACAATACAACTAAAGGTTTCAGATTCCGTCTTTTCACAGTGCTTCTTACTCACGTTTGAGAGACTTTATGCCCTTCATCAACCTTTTCTTATACACTTTTCCATCAGCTACAAAAAATGGGTATTTTGAAAACAGAGTCAGAAAGAAAGAGTTTAGAAATCTTTGAGTAAGGAACATTTCAAATTACAAACAGATAAATAGATATACCAAAACGTTTGCTCTCAGGGGTAAAGGAGTAAATTGGAAATCATAATCATTGAGATACTCTTTTTTGCTGTTGTTGTTCTGTATTGAGAATGTAGGGACAATAACATCCTCAAATACTGTTTGTGGGAGTTCAAATTATAAATATTCTGGAAGGCAAGTGAGAAGACAAAATATCTTCCATTCTGTAAGTCTACTTAAAGGAATTTCATCTCAAAAGATTTCAGAATGCTTACAAAGATTTATCCACAAGGCTGTCAAATAAAAAAAGGACATATATTCAAAGATGGAAAACTGTAAAATATACATCTCATTTTTCACAGTAGCTATCACTTTGAGTTGGGAATAGAGAGGTTTTATTTTCACTTATCTACACTATCAAGATTTCTATGATAAATACACACGTTACCATTGTGAAGACATAACAGTTATAAATAAATTAATAACACATAAATATTATTTATCAATCTAGTATCTACTGTGCACTAGAAGGAAATGTATGAAAATATTAATAATGATTATCTTTGGGTTAGAGGATTAAAAGCATTTTTTATGAAATTTTTTGGTGTAGTTAAGAACTATGGCCTTTTCTCAATGTACCATATTACCCACTTATTGATAAACTATATATTCGATGCTGCAGAAACACACAACTACATTATTAGTTGGTGCTGGGAAAACTGGACACCTTCCTCTCTTTTTTCTTTTTTTTTTAAATGCTTTTTTTTTTTTTTACAAATCCAGCTGATCAGTAACCTGAGGGCTGAGTAATGAATTTTTCCTTTGATAGCAACTTATAACTGAAAAGGCTTAGACAGATGATTTTTATTTATTTTTTTTTTAATTTAATTTATTTTATTTTTTATTTTTAGATGATTTTTAAATCAAAATCCAAGTGGTGAGATTTTTCTGTGTATTTGCATTAGCTTTTTAACAGTTTTCAAGCATTTTTAGTTTATTTTGTAATTTTTCATATACTTCTACAAAACTAGTCTTTCTAAAACACCAAAATAGCACCCATAAGACTCACCATCAAGTGGAAGTGTCTTCAGCAAGTTCAAATGTTCATTAGGTATGAGCTTAATCCCCAAGTTTTCGAAAACACTTTCAAGTCTATTGGCATCAACTTTGTCTCCTTTGAAAGAAAAACGGATTGTTGACACATGGAAATTTTAGGACATTATAATGATCCAAAATAATGAAAAGGCTGACTTATAAGAATATCATCCTCACTTTCATATTCTCATATATTCTAATAGTGTTTAAGAATAATGAGGCAAAACTTATTCCTTGATTCTTCATAAAGACAGAGTGGCCTCCGAAGACTAATGGCAAGACACCATAGAAGAAAATCAGGTTATATAATTGGCTAGTAATTTAGGATATTTAATCTGTTTTTCTCTTTTTAATGTTGAATCATGTGATTATTATTTAAAGCAGAATATTTTCTAAACTTATTCATCTTCCTATATTCTGTGCCTACCTATTTAGCTACTCAAGCCAGTAGTCATTAACTCAAAAGCTTATAGGAGCCTAGACAAAGAAGGAATGAGTGAAACTAGCACATGCCTTGTCCCAAGAGAAAATACATCAGTTATTCTGGTGAGGAAATGTAGGGCCAGTGTTGCCTTATCTTACAAAACTTGACTGCAGACTGGATTCAATTCATGGGTGGCCTGTTTGTTAAACCTCTGATTTAAACACTGGTTAGGATCAATATAATACTGGCAGAAACTACAAAAAAATATCATTATTACTTAAATATCACCATTTTCTTTTGTAGCCAAATGTTAGATAATTCAAAGTCAAAGGGAAAAGTAAAGTTGAATGGAAATACTTCATGAAAATATGTAAAATATCAACATTAATAAATTTATGATATAATATTGGGAAAACACTATGCAAAATATAACATAGGGTTAGAATTTAATTAAAAATGTTTAAGTAATGTCTTACTCACCCGAAAAAGATTTCACTTCATTCATCAGCTTTTCCAGATCAACCTTGCCTTTAACTGTAAGGCAAGGAATAAATTGGATAGAAACATGACAATGAGACCAAGAAAATGTGTTGCATAGAGCAGAAAAACTTAGCAGTATTTATTTGCTTTAGAAAATTTAACCTTTTGCAGGTACACACTTTTAGTTACAAAATAAGTCATGGGGTTGTAATACACAGTATGATGACTATACTTAATACTGAAATATTAATATTTGAAAGTTGCTAAGAGAGTAGATCTTAATTTTTTTTTAACGTTTTTTTCCTTTGAGAAAGAGAGAGACAAAGAGAGAGCATGCAGGGGAAAAGGGCAGAGAGAGAGAGAGAGAGAGAGAGAGAGAATCCCAAGCAGGCTCCAAGCTCAGTATGGAGCCTGATGCAGGGCTCAATCCCAATATCCTGGGATTGTGACCTGAGCTGAAATCCAGAGTCGGATGCTCAATCGCCTGAGCCACCCAGGCACCCTGAGAGATCTTAAAAGTTCTCATCAAAACAAAAAATATTTAACTATATATTATGATGGATGTTAACTAGACTTAGTATGGTAATCATTTTGCAATATATACAAATATTGAATCATTATGCCTGAATGTAATGTTATATGTCAGTTATACCTCAATATAAAAAATATAAAAACTGGTTACACATACACACACACACACGCACGTGCACATCACACACAAGTGCACACACACTAAAACTTAACCTTTGCTACACCCTTCATAAGAAGGTAGACGAAGAGGGGCACCTGGATGGCTCAGTTGGTTGAGCAGCTGACTTTGGCACAGGTCATGATCTCACGGTTCATGAGTTCGAGTCCTGCATCAGGCTCTGTGCTGACAGCTCAGAGCCTGGAGCCTGCTTCGGATTCTGTGGTTCCCTCTCTCTCTGTCCCTCCCTGCCTCATGCTCTGTCTCTCCATCTCTCTCTCAAAAATAAATAAACATTAAAAAAAAAGAAGGTAGAAGAAGAAAGATGTCAGCTTGAATGATAATAAGCACAATTATTTCCTGAAACAAGTAATACTCCAATATTTCCAATATATTATGCTCAGGGAAGAAAAGTGGCTAATTCCCATCATTTAGTTTCTGAAAAGTGCTTTTTTCCCCACAGTAAAATAATACTCCATGTTGATGAGAATATCTAGCTATAACCTAGTGTTATAGGAAACACGGTGTAACATGTAGTTACTCATGAATTCAACAAACTTGTTTTTGAGTGCCTACAAAATACTCAAAGAATAACCAGAAAAATGTATCAATTACCAATAATGTTGCTAATTCTGTGGTGAGAATTTTTGAACCTTATTCTTTGTCTCTTAAAGTATTCTTAGCCACTAATAACTTCTGCGTCAATACCAACTACAGGTCAGGGCAAAATGGAAAATGTGTGCTGGTTTACCTGGGTCATTACAAGTAATCAAGTCTGTCATGAAAAAGAGATGGGATCCTTGGAGAGGATTACAATTTTTGGCCTGGCTTTGTACATGGGTCACTGTGGTTTTCTGTTCATCCTTTCCTTTGCCCATCTGGCTTATTACTGGGAAAATTCTGACCCAAGATGAAAGGGCTCTCTGCCATAGGCCATCTAATTGGGAGGGAATTCTGTTCCATTAAAATATTCCAAGTTCCTCTCAGCAGAGGAGGAATCTACTAGTAAGATTTAAAACATCTGTGTGACAAGGGAATTTTTTTAAACTGAAGTTGATCATTTTCCTTTATTTATAATGTTATTCTTACTCTTTTGTATTTACTTTAATAAAAATTTTGGAAGGGCTTCTGTGAACATGGAGACTGGAACATGGCTCATATCCCTTTAACTACCACCTCAAAGCTGTCTGCCTTTGAAATTCAAATGCTGCTGGTCTCTCTAGGCTGCCAGGGCTATGTCAAACCTTCAGCTCTGGTTGTGTCCTGGAAGAAGAATGGGCATGGGATTCTTTCCCCTCTCAACTAGGGAAGCACCAGAGAGGTGTCAGAGTGCACGAAGAGAACTAGAAAGTAATAGATCTGGGGAAAAGCTTGGCATTTAGAATCCTGAAGACCCTGGTGAAGATCAGTAGAGGCCAGCATGAGGGCATTCCAATTCCTCTGACTCCTAAAAGAGCACGAAGGAAGAAAATAGGTGGGCAGAAACATATATGCTCCTGAGGTGGTAGAAATACAGAGATGTCAAAACAGATGCTTCCTTCTTTTCTAGAAGTTTGAAAGTAATCTTTTATGGAATATGTAATATTAAGTGCTAAATAAAGAATCTTGAAATAGAAAGGAAATTATTTAAGATAGTTTTTTTTTTATTATTGAGAGAGAGAGAAACACACGCACGCACACACACACACACACACACACACACAGAGCAAGCAGAGAAGGGGCAGAGGGAGAGGGAGAGAATCTTAAGAAGGCTCTGTGCTCAGTACAGAGCCCAATGCAGGGCTCAATCTCACAACTGTGAGATCATGACCTGAGGAGAAATCAAAAGTTGGATGCTTAACTGAATGAGCCACCCAGACACCCCTAAAAGAAATTTTATGAGTTGTTTGTTTGTGGGAGTTAAAACTGTATGGTTGGGGAAGTAAAAGACATTCCCAAGGTCTCATGGTGGGGAGTGGGGCAAATGGTAGGAGGAATAAGAGTCTTCTAAAAGTTTGCCCGTATTGTGATTGTGTGGGGGGTGAGAGGGAAGGGATAAAAGTGAAATGAAATATTTGATCGGAAAGGCTATCTTGAAGGAGAATAAAGTAGTGTTTTATTGCCAGTAATAGTTATTATATGTAAGTATGACAGTGAATGGGAGGAAAAGAAATGTAAGACTTGATGAAATGGGACCCTCCTCTGAAACTTCAGAATTAATTAGGAAGAAAACAAACATAATGAATGACAACTTGAACAAACCAGTGATAATAAGCCTAAGAAAAAAGAAAAAAAAACAGAAAATAAATAATAAACATAAGATTAAATAAATAAAATTAAATATATCCAGTATTACACCAAATCAGAGCAAACTGAAATTTCTCATTAAAAAAGGAACGATAGGGGCGCCTGGGTGGCTCAGTCGGTTGAGCGTCCGACTTCGGCTCAGGTCATGATCTCCTGGTCTGTGAGTTGGAGCCCCTCGTGGGGCTCTGTGCTGACCGCTCAGAGCCTGGAGCCTGTTTCAGATTCTGTGTCTCCCTCTCTCTCTGCCCCTCCCCTGCTCATGCTCCATCTCTCTCTCTCTGTCAAAAATAAATAAACATTACAAAAAAATTAAAAAAAAAAAGGGAATGATAGGGGCACTTGGGTGGCTTGGTTAAGTGTCTGACTTCGGCTGAGGTCATGATCTTGCAGTTCGTGAATTCGAGTCCCGCATCAGGCTCTGTGCTGACAGCTCAGAGCCTGAAGCCAGCTTCGGATTCTGTGTCTCCCTTTCTCTCAGCCCCTCCCATGCTTGTGCTCTGTCTGTCTCTCTCTCTCTCAAGAATGAATAAACTTAAAAAAAAGTTTTTTAAATAAAAAAAATAAAAAAGGAACAATTGTCAGATGGGTTCCTTAAAAACCCAGCTATATGATGATTTCGCAAAATATATTTCAACCAAATGATAAGAAGATTGAAAACAGAGGAATGGGCAAAGATATATGAGGCATATATACAAGCAAAAAGAAACCAGTACCATCAGTTATTAATATCAAAGTATAACTTAGAGTCAAATCATGAAACAGATATAAAGGGGGACATCAAAAGGTATAGTTTATGAATAATATTATAACAGTCATAAACCTATAAACAAAGATTAATATTTTATCAACATTTATTTAGAATTTGAATATGGATTATGGTCTGATTCAATTTTCTTTTTTTCTGGTTAAGTATTTAATTGTATTTGTTTTCATTTTTAAAATTTATTAATTTTTTAAAAATTTACATCCAAGTTAGTCAATGTATAGTGCAATAATAATCTCAGGAGTAGATTCCAGGGATTCATCCCCTACATATAACACCTAGTGCTCATCTCAACAAGTGTCTGCCTTAATGTCCCTGGCCCAATTAGCCCATCCCCCCACCCACAACTCCTCCACCAACTCTCAGTTTGTTCTCTGTATTTAAGAGTCTCTTATGGTTTGTCCCCCTCCTTGTTTTTATATTTTTGCTTCCCTTCTCTTGTGTTCATCTGTTTTCTATCTTAAATTCCACATATGAGAGAAGTCATATGATATTTGTCTTTCTCCAATTTCACTTAGCATAATACACTCTAGTTCCATCCACATTATTGTAAATGGCAATGGCAAGATTTCATTCTTTTTTGATCACTGAGTAACACTCCATTACACACACACACACACACACACACACACACACACACACACACGTACTACATCTTCTTTATTCATTTATGTGTCGATGGATGTTTGGGCTCTTTCCATACTTTGACTATTGTTGATAGCACTGCTATAAACACTGGGGTGTATGTGCCCCTTCGAAAAGCATTCCTGTATCCTTTGGATAAATACTTAGTAGTGCAATTGCTCAGCTGTAGGGTAGTTCCATTTTTCTTTTTTTTTTTTTTTTGAGGAAACTCCATACTGTTTTCCAGAATGCCTGCACCAGTTGGCACTCCCACCAGCAGTGCAAAAGGGTTCCTCTTTCTCCACATCCTCACCAACATCTGTCATTGCCTGAGTTGTTAATTTTAGCCATTCTGACAGGTGTGAGGTAGTATCTCATAGTGGTTTTGATTTGTATTTCCCTGATTATGAGTGACGCTGAGTATCTTTTTAAGCCTGTTAGCCATCTGGATGTCTTCTTTGGAAAAATGTCTATTCATGTCTTTTGTCTATTTTTTCACTGGATTACTTACTTTTTGGGTGTTGAGTTTGATAAGTTCTTTGTAGATTTTGGATACTAACTCTTTATCTGATATGTCGTTTGCAAATATCTTCTCCCATTCCGTCAGTTGCCTTTTAGTTGTGCTGACTGTTTTCCTTGCCGTGCTTAATGAGGTCCCAATAGTTCATTTTTGCTTTTGTTTCCCTTGCCTCTGCAGACATGTCAAGTAAGAAGTTGCTGTAGCTCAGGTCAAAGAGGTTTTTTTCCCACTTTCTCCTCTAGGATTTTGATGGCTTCCTGTCTTTCGTCCATTTTGAGTTTATTTTTGTGTGCGGTATAAGAAAGTGGTCCAGGCTGTTTCTTCTGAATGTCGCTGTCCAGGTTTCCTAACACCATTTGCTAAAAACATTGTCTTAATTCCACTGGATATTCTTTCCTGCCTTGTCAAAGATTAGTTGGCCATATGTTTGTGGGTCCATTTCTGGGTTCTCTATTCTGTTCCATTGATCTATGTGTCTGTTTTTGTGCCAATACCATACTGTCTTGATGATTACATGTTTGTAATACAGCTTGAAGTCTGGAATTGTGATGCCTCCAGCTTTGGTTTTCTTTTTCAGGAATTGCTTTGGCTATTTGGGGTCTTATCTGGTTCCATACAAATTTTAGGGTTGTTTGTTCTAGCTCTGCGAAGCATGCTGGTGTTATTTTGATAGGGATTGCACTGAATATGTACATTGCTTTGGGTAGTATCAACATTTTAACAATATTTTTTCTTCCAATCCAGGAGCATGGATATTTTTCCTTTTGTGTGTGTGTTTTCTTCAATTTCTTTCATAAGCTTCCTATAGTTTTCAGCGTATAGATTTTTCACATCCTTGGTTAGGTTTATTCTTCAGTATTTTATGGTTTTTGGTGCAACTGTAAGTGGGATTGATTTCTTGATTTCTCTTTCTGCTGCTTCATTATTGTGTAGTGAAATGCAAGTGATTTCTGTGCATTGATGTTATATCCTGCGACTTTGCTGAATTCATGGGTCAGTTCTAGCAGTTTTGGGGGGAAATCTTTTGGGTTTTCCACATAGAGTATCATGTCATCTTTGAAGAGTGAAAGTTTTACTTCCTCCTTGCTGATTTGGATGCTTTTATTTCTTCATGTTTTCTGATTGCTGAGGCTATGACTTCCAATACTATGTTGAATAACAGTGGTGAGAGTGGACACCCCTGTCGTGTTGCTGACCTTAGGGGGAAAGCTCTCAGTTTTTCTCCATTGAGGATGATATTGGCAGTGGATCTCTCATATATGGCTTTTATGATCTTGAGGTATGATCCTTCTTTCCCTACTTCCTTTAAGGTTTTTTATCAAGAAAGGATGCTGTATTTTGTCAAATGCTTTCTTTGCATCTATTGAGAGGATCATGTGGTCCTTATCCTTTCATTTATTAATGTGATGTATCACATCGATTTGTGGATATTGAACCAGTCCTGTATCCCAGGTATAAATCCCACTTGATTGTGATGAATAACTCTTTTAATGTATTGTTGGATCTGGTTGACTAGTATCTTGTTGAGAATTTTTGCACCCATGTTCATCAGGGAAATTGGTCTGTAGTTCTTTTTTTAGTGGGGGCTTTGCCTGGTTTTGAAATCAAGGTAATGCTGGCCTCGTAGAATGAGTTTGGAAGTTTCCCTTCCATTCTTTTTTTTTTTTTTTTTTTTTTTTTTTTTTTTTTTTGGAACAGCTTCAAAGGAATAGGTGTTAACTCTTCTTTAAATGTTTGGTAGAATTCCCCTGGAAAGCCATCCAGCCCTGGACTCCTGTTTTTTGGGAGATTTTTGATTACTGATTCAATTTCTTTACCAGTTATGGGTCTGTTCATATTTCCTTTTCTTCCTGCTTCAGTTTTGGTAGTTTATTTGTTTCTAGGAGTTTGTCCATTTCTTCCAGATTGCCCAAATTGTTGGCATGTAATTGCTCATGATATTCTTATTATTGCTTGTATTTCTGCAGTGTTGATTGTGGTCTCTTCTCTTTCATTCATGATTTAATTTATTTGGGTACTCTCCTTTTTCTTTTTGATCAGTCTGGCTAGAGTTTTATCCATTTTGTTAATTCTTTTAAATTCATTGATCTGTTCTACTGTTTTTTTCTATTTCAATATCATTGATTTCTGCTCTAATCTTTATTATCTCCATTTTTCTGCTGGTTTAGGGTTTTTTTTTTCATTTTTTTGTTTTTGTTTTTGTTTGTTTGTTTTTGCTGTTCTTTTCCCAGCTCTTTTAGGTGTAACGTTAGGTTGTGCATTTGAGACCTTCCTTCCTTCTTTAGGAAGGCCTGGATTGCCATATATTTCCCTCAAGTGACTGCCTTTGCTCCGTCCCAGAGGTTTTAGACTGTCGTGTTTTCATTTTCATCGGCTTCCATGTACTTTTTAATTTCCTCTTTAAATTCCTGGTTAACCCATTCATTCTTTAGTAGGATGTTCTTTAATCTCCAAGTATTCATGGTCTTTCCAAATTTTTTCTTTTAGGTGATTCTGAGTTTCATAGCATTGTGTGAAATCATGCAAGGTATGATTTTGATCTTTCTGTACTCATTGAAAGCTGATTTGTGTCCCAGCATGTGATCTACTCTGGAGAATGATCCATGTGCACTCGAGAAGAATGTGTATTCTGCTGCTTTAGGATGAAAAGTTCTGAATATATCTGTTAAGTCCATTCAGTCCAGTGTGTCATTCAAAGCCATAGGTTCCTTGTTGATTTTCTGCTGACGTGATATGTCCATTGTTGTAAGTGGGGTGTTGAAGTCTCTTACTATTACGGTATTATTATCAATGAATTTATGTTTGTGATTGATTTACATATTTGGGTGGAAACGTTGGTGACACAAATATTTACAACTGTTAGATCTTCTTGGTGGACAGACTCCTTAATTACGATATAATGACCTTCTTCATCTCTTGTTATGGTGTTTATTTTAAAATCTAGTTTGTCTGATATAAGTATGTCTACTCCAACTTTCTTTTGATGACCATTAGCATGATAGATGGTTCTCCATTCCCTTACTTTCAATCTGTCAGTGTGTTTAGGTCTAAAATGAGTCTCTTATAAACAGCATATAGAAGGATCTTTTTTCTTATCCATTCTGATACCCTATGTCTTTTGATTGGAGTGTTTAGTCCATTGATATTTAGAGTGAGTACTGAAAGATATGAATTTAGAGCCATCGTGTTGCCTGTAGAGTTGGTGTTTCTGGTGATAATCTCTGGTCCTTTCCATTCTTTGTTGCTTTTGGTCTTTTTTTGTTTTATCTTTTCTCCAAAGAGCCCCCTTAAAATTTCTTGCAGGGCTGGTTTAGTGGTCACAAACTCCTTTAGTTATGTTTGTCTGGGAAACCCTTTCTCTCTCCTTCTATTTTGCATGACAGCCTTGCTGGATAAATAATTCTTTGCTGTGTATTTTTCCTATTCAGCATGTTGAATATATCCTGCCACTCCTTTCTTGCCTGCCAATTTTCTGTGGATAGGTCTGCTGTGAATCTGATCTGTCTTCCCTTATAGATCTACAACTTTTTTCCCCCTTGCTGCTTTCACAATTATTTCCTTGTCTGTGTATTTTGTGAATTTTACTATGACATGCTTTGTTGATGGTCCGTTTTTGTTGATCTAATGGGAGTTTTCTGTGCTTCTTGGATCTTGATGTCTGTGTCCTTCCCCAGATTAGGAAAGTTTTCTGCTATAATTTGCTCACATAAACCTTCTGCCCCTTTCCCCTCTTTTCATCTTCTGGGACTCCTATGATTCAGATGTTATTCCTTTTTAATAAGTCACTGAGTTCTCTAAGTCTTGTATCATGCTCTTTTGCCTATATTTCTCTCTTTTTTTTCTGCTTCATTATTCTCCATAATTTTGTCTTCTATATCGCTATTTGCTTCTCCGCTTCATCCATTTTTGCCGCTGTGGCAACCATTTGAGATTGCATCTCAGTTATAGCATTTTTAATTATGTCCTGACTAGATTTTACTTCTTTTATCTCTGCAGAAAGGGATTCTCTACTTTTTCAACACCAGCTAGTGTTTTTATTATCATGGTTCTAAATTCTACATCAGACATCTGGCTTATATCTGTGTTGATTAAGCCCTTGGCTGTCATTTCTTCTTGTTCTTTCTTTTGGGGTGAATTCCTTCGCTTCGTCATTTTAGAGGAAGAAAAATTAATTAAATAAAAAATAAAAATTAAAAAATTGAAGACAAAATATCAAATGAAGGAAGCTAGATCTTATATGTGTTTTGGTCTGCTTCTTAAAAGAAGCTTGATAGAATAGAGGCAAGAAAGGAGAAGAAAAGGGGGAAAAAAAGGTAAGAAAATTTATATAATAGAATAAAATTAAAGAAAATAAAATGGAAGAAAGTATTTTTAAAAATAAAGAATAAGGTATAAAAAATAAAAATAAAATTTTCTCTCTCTGTATCCAAGAAAGAGGAAAAACAGAAAACAATTTAAGCAAAAACAGAAGGAAAGGAAATGAAGAAATAAATGAACCATCAGGTGGAATGAAACCTGAATGAAGTTATATCCAGTTTCCCTTAGAACTGGAACTATGAAGTCTTCTTTAGTCCGTACACTAAACAGGTGGAGTGACTTGTGCTGGTCTTCTAGGAGATGTGCCTGGAAGCGCAGTTGGGTGGGGCTTGGTGTAACAGTCTGTTCTCCACTAGGTGGCGCTGCTTAGCTTGCTGGGGTGGATCAGTGTGGTGAGCATGTGCGTGCAAGGGAGAGGTGGCTTCGCCCAGCTCCCTAGTCTCTGGCATTGGAACTTTGTGCTTTCACTGACACAATCAAGCACCCCTCCTTTGTCTCAGGCCTTCCTCGACTCCCTGTCCCTACCCGGTCTGTGTCCAAGATGTCCACCTGCCAGGTGGCACCTCCCTCTAGAGTTTATCTCAGATGGGGCTGTGTTTCAAAACCCCAGACACTTGAGAGACCCCTGAGGCTGGGACTGGTGCCAACTCTGGGGGAGAGTCTTGCTGAGCAATGGCCAGGTGCTGACTTGCCCCAGAAGACATTTGCACAATCGTGCAGTGGCAGAGGGTCAGGGATTGTGGCAAACCACAACACACAGCCGGTTCCAGGTTTCATTGCACTCTGACGTCCAATACCAGCAAATGTGGCTGCTCTCTGGGGTCTGCGGGGACTTTTGCCCATGGGGAGGCCATATGGCCTCTACCAAATGCACCCCAAGTAGGAGAACTGCTTCTCCCTATTGGCACAAGGACCCGACAAACCCCACTACCTGCCCCTGGGGATTTGCCCTACTTCCTCACCAGAGCACCACCAGGCACTGACCTCCAGAACTTCAGGCTCTGTGCTCCACTGTTTATAGAATCCTGGTGGTACTGACACCCTCTCCTTTCTTCCCATCAATAGATTTTGGGGGGCAGATTTCTTGTTCAGTCCCCTGAGAGTGTTTTCACTCTTTCTCTTTCTCTCCAGCTACTTTCAGGGAAGTGTTGTTCTTCCATGACCGTGATGGACCGCGCTCTCTTCCTCTCTTTTCTCTGTCCTCTCTCAGCAAAAACAGCTCCCTACCCTCCGTGGCTTTTCTCTCCCCCAGTCCACCTCTCCACACTGTGTACCTGCTGAGTTCTGTGGCTCAAGTTATGCAGATTGTTGTGTTGATCCTCAGCTCAGTTTCCTAGGTGTTTGACATGGTTTGGTGCTGATCTAGCTGCGCTTCAGGGATGAGGCAAGCTCAGGGTCCCCATGCTGCTCCACCGTCTTAACTCACACCAAAACAAATCACTGACACAGACAACACCAGAGATGAATCTAAAACACGTATGCTGAGTAAAAGGAGCTGTGGCGGAACATATGTTTCAAGGATGGCTGAGACATAGATTTCCCACCCCACACGATCTTATTACAGTGTGACTGATACATCTCCCACCAAAAGCTTAGACTGAATCTGGGCAGGGTCTTGTGATTGCTTCAGTAACAGCATTTGGTGGAAGGGAGGCTCTGTGACTTCTGTGACTTCACTCGGCTACAGATTTAGAGAAGAACTGTTTTAAGTTGCCTGCAATAGACTTTTCCCCATAGGACCCATGTGAAGGTGAGACACAGACAGACACTGAGATGGCAGCCATGTAGTGCAGGGATACTCTGGCCATATTAACAAAGAAAAATAACAACAACATTACAGATAGCCACAGCTATACTAAGTACCCTTTTTATAAATACTGATGTCACGCATTAGCAAATGTGACCAAAGAGCTCAATTGTAATTTGAGCAATACCTATCAATTCTCCCTTACTCTGTAGGGAAAAAAAGGTAAGGTTGAGTGAAAAAGTCGAGTTATCTTGAAATCTTTCTCTAGTGTGCGTGTGAAACCAGCGACAGACAGGATGCGTTCTTTCTTTGGACCTGAGTTTTTTTCCCCAAGCTTTTCAGAATGCCTTCTTGATGTCAAACAAGCATTTTGAATGATTGTTATAAATAGGCTTACAAAAGTAGTTTTTCTGGAGTGTTCAGTGGCATCCAAAATGCTCACCATTAACTGGCAGATTTTGCATTATGTCTTTAAGCTCCTTTTCAGTGAGGTCCATGCCCATAGCTCCCAAAACTTCATCCACTTTACTGGAATCAATCTTCCCTCCTTATGGAAAAAGAAGTATACAGGTAACAGTTAATGTCCCTAAAATGTGGGATAAACCCTGACCTCCAGAGGATTATGGTTATCATGTTCCTCCAAAAAACCAAAGTCTGATGAGATCTTTACAGGAGGACAGAGTCAATAAAAAGAGTTCGAGTTTGAGTTTATTGTTTTAATTTTAATCTTAATATAAGCATGCTCAGTATAAAAACTGAAAGGTGACAGAATGACTTCTCAGAGAATTCTAGTAGGGTGATAACAATTCCAGCTTTTCTAACCACTATTGTCTCATTTTCATTGTGTTCGTTTTTACAATTAATGTCTAGTTATGTTAAGGCATGCTGTTTTTCCATTACCATTTAAAATTGTTTAAAATTTAAGTAAAAAGTAAATCGGTATCAGTGAAAATATTAATAGTAGTACAAATAGTGTGTGGATTTGGCAGAAATCATGAAGGTGGTATTTGGAACCTTGCTTAGACATGACCTTTCTCCTGGCCTGCTCCCTGTCTATCTATTCAGTCCCATGTTCTTTCAGTTTCTTGGAGACTTTCTAGCACTCTCCTGCTCTCTTGGTCTAAATGTCAGATTAGTAGTCTTTTGTTGCTGAATAAACTAACTGAAGAGGTGCTAATTTTCCCTTTACTTTTGCTATGTAGTCTGGGCTCTGATAATTTCTACTTCTGTCAAAGTTTGAAAAATCCCGAGAAAGCATAGGAATTCTTTCCAAGTTACAACATAAAAGATAATCTCCTAAAGAACACGATCATCCACAAAAGAAACAAAAGTATATAATAATGTGTTAAGTGGCAGAGTTGACAATTTAATCACAAGGAATTAGTCTAAATGCCAAACGTGATGATCTCAGACTGATTTGTGTTTTGTTAAGTTTCTCCCTTACCTTTAAGAAACTTTATACCATCCAGCAACCTTCTTTGATAGACCTTTCCATCTGTAAGGAAAAGGACTATTGAGATCACAGAAGAGCAATGTGGAATTTCATTACTCTCTAGTAAGAAATCAGCAATTTCAGTAAGACATCTTTTGTGAACTGCCTTAGAAATTTTCTGATTTAGTGGCAAATAATGAAATTGTAAGGGATGGGGATACTGATATTCTGCCATTCTGAAAAATATCTTTTACTTTTCTTTTGTGATATTTTCATTTTCCCCTATTAGATCACTCCTTTCTCTTTTTCTCATTTATTCTGGATTAAATTTTACATCTCTTGACAGACTCAAAAGTTATAAGTAATATAACTGAATCCTGATGATAGGAGTCATGATGATACAATGGTTACTTCTCAAACTAAAGATAAATTTGGCACAGAGAAAATTTTAACATATAATAGTCATTTAAAATTATGTAACATAAATCATAAAATTATTTCTGACAAGCAATAAGATAGAGACAATTTTACAAGTTTTCACAAGTTAACAATACACTTCCCTGTATGACTACATTTTTATTTAAATACTCACTATCAACTGGCAGATTTTTCACCAGTTGTGAGAGTTCTTTATCTGTGAGTTCTATTCCCATGTTTCCTAGAACTGTTTCCATGTCATTGACATCAATTTCCTCTCCTTTAAAAGGACAGAAATGGTAACATGTGAGATTTTAAAGAACCATCTAATTATTCTAAATAATAATGAAATCTCTTATTACTGTTTAATTATTAGCACCAATTACTCAATCCATAATAAAGTCAAATGTGTCCTGTTTGACTGTAGTTATGGTAAAATATTAAAGTGTTTATTTCCATAACTTTAGTAATAATAGAGACAAAATAACAGAGTGCAGAGTAATGCATTTCATAATATTCTGTTGTGGGAGATTACTAGTAGGTAATAAAACTTTAGTCTCTTTTTATCCCACTAATATGTTTTTAGTAAAAATCTGGAAAAAATGCGATTATAGGGCCTAACAAAATATGGCACTATGTTTTGTTGTTAAAGCATTGACAAACCGGAGAAAGACAAATACTTTCTGATTTCAGTCATATGTGGAATTTAAGAAACAAAACAGATGAACATAGGGGAAGGAGAAAAAAAAGGGAGAGGGAGGCAAACTCTTAACTATAGAGAACAAACTGAGGGTTGATGGAGAACGAACTGAGGTGGGCAAGGGATGGGCTAAATGGGTGATGGGTATTAAGGGGGGCACTTGTTATGATGAGCACTGGGTGTTACATAAGTGATGAATCACTAAATTCTACTCCTGAAACCAATATAACACTATATGATAACTAACTAGAATTTAAAGAAAAACTTAAAAAAAAAAGAAAACCCTGAAAAACCAAAGTCCAGGAAATCAGTTTATTAAAAATTATGCCTAATTTATTTACTATTATTTTTAATGCTTATTTATTTTGAGAGAGAGTAAGCAGGGGAGGGGCAGAGAGAAAGGGACAGAGAGAATCCCAAGCAGGCTCCGTGCAGAGCTGGATGCGGGGCTTGATCTCACGAACCATGAGATCATGACCTGAACCAAAATCAAGAGTCAGACATTAACTGACTGAGCTACCCAGGTGCCCCAAAATATCATAATTTAAAAGGAATATAAAGTAACAGGGAAGAATATAAAATATGTGTAAAGAATCAGAATCATATGTATTTGGTAACTTTTTCCTCACCTGTAACAGCTTCTACTTTTTCCATCAGTTTTTGCAGATCAACTTTCTTAGAGCCTGTAAGACAAAGTTTAATCAGAGAAGAACAATAACATGGACTCAGAAAAAAGATACACAGGACAGGAGGTTTTTTTTTTAAATCTAAGATTTATGGTTCCAGAAGATGACCAAGGAAAATAATTCATTAGCAATGAGGACCAAGATTTAATAATAAATAATGAAAAAAAAAAGATCTTAAATGGTTTTATTAAATAATAAAGATGAAAACTGTCAAAGTTTATTTCACCTAATATTTAAGAAAATTCAGGTTATAACTATTCAATGATTCTTAGAAGAAACAATGAATTCAATGGCGACTGTTACAAGTGTGTTGGGATGTGATTTTTTTCTGAGCAAATTAGGTTATTGTACTCCACAGCTTTTGAACTTTGAAATGAGACATATAAAAATAACCTTTACCAAAAGATTGACTTTGTTCCAAGAGGTCCTTTAAAATCTTTTGAAATTAAAAACACTGTATGTTGAATGCCCTATCATATTATTCATGTACATATTATTCACGTACAATTTTTCTTCTTCAATTATTAAATGTTCTAACTCTGCCAAGTCCACATTCGTTAGTGGCTTTGTGTGATTTGAGTAATCCTTCAATCTTACTTTCCTCACTTTTTAAATTATGTATCTCTCAGTATTCGTTAGGATTGTTCTCTTGTGTTACCACATGTTGATGCAATGGGCAGGTAGAGACCAGTGTTAAGCAGTGAGGGATGTTTGATAGGAAGTAGTTACTTAAGTGGTCAGTTTAGTGATCTGCTGAACCTAATTGGTAGATAAAAACACAGCCAAAATCCTGTCATTTTACCACACCATTTGTATACATCTTTTTAAAAAATTTTTTAATGTTTATTTATTTTTGAGACACACACACACACACACACACACACACACACACACACACACACAGAATGTGAGCAGGGGAGGGGCAGAAAGAGAGACAGACACAGCATCCGAAGCAGGCTTCAGGCTCTGAGCTGTCACCACAGAGCCTGATGCAGGGCTCAAACTCACAAACCGTGAGATCATGACCTGAGCCGAAGTTGGACGCTTAACCAACTGAGCCACCCAGACACCCCATGTATTCATCTTAAATTAAAAACAAAATAAATTAAGCTTAAAAAAGTAGAATTTAAAACATACTTTGTGTAACAGACTAAAAAAAAAAAAGAGCGTTTAAGAAAAGGTAAATGTCCCTTCTTTTACCTCTCCTCAGCTTCAGTACCTCTCCTATTACTAACAGTTTTGTGTATAGCCTTCCAGAACTTTCTTATGTTTATAAAGTGTATTACATATATTTTTTAACAATTGTAATACTATACATATTTTTCTGTTAACTTTCTTTGTTATAGTGACCAGAAAAGAAAGCATCTCAATATCTATGAATAGAGAAATGAGGAATGGCTGAATAATTACATTTCATTTACATTTGTAAATAAAAAAGGCAGATGTTACCACTTTACACTGACAGATTCCTCAGAATGTGCCAATCTACACAGGCTCCTCTTTACACGGGACATACTGCATTATCAAGATTTGACACATGGAGCTTTCTCCTGAAGGCACAGACAGGTGTGTGGCATTTCTAGGTTTTAGTTTTGAGAACCCTGTGTCAATGACAGGTGCACTTAGTTGCTGTCAAATCTTCATATTCTTTTATAAGCGAATAAGCCATCCGGCTCAATGGTCAGAACACAGAGAGGACTGTATTTGGCAGGTACACACAATGGCCTTGGCAGTGAGGAGTGGAGCCTCTCATGGATGATGTTCTGCACCATGGTGTGAATGGCAGTGATATATGGATCAGCGGGAAAACAAACAAACAAACAAACAAACAAACAAACAAACACCACATTGCAGATCCTATTTTTGTAAAACCAGACAACAAAAATCCCTCCCCTTCTCACTAGCATCCACCCCTAGTCCAAGCTGTATAAAGAAATAGATGAGAGGTTTTAAAGCAACAAAAATGAACAGCCTTTGGGGCACCTGGGTGGCTCAGTCAGTTGAGCATCAGCTTCAGCTCAGGTCATGATCTCATGGTTCCTGGGCATTGGGCTCTGTGCTGACAGCTTGGAGCCTGGAACCTGCTTCGGGTTGTGTGTCTCCCTCTCTGCCCCTCCCCTACTCACATTCTGTCTCAGTCTCTCTCAAAAATAAATAAACATTAAAAAAAAAAAACTAAAAAAAAAAAAAAAAACCCAGCCTTTTTCCCCCCTGAGTTCTTCTGCAAGCTATTCAAATGCCTTCAGGCAACAAATAATTTAAACCTTCCAAACAGTCAAAATTAATCCCGCAAGCACAACATCTGTTTAAAATCACAGTGTTTTCTATAATGCTCACCACGCAGAAGATCCTTTAACAGATTCAGTTCCTTTTCTGTCAGCTTGACCTCCATGGCTTCTAAAACAGGATCCAGGTTATTTACATCAATCTTCCCTCCTTGAAAACATGAAAAGGAAAGAAAAAATGGAATGAATACAAAATATTTAGAGAAATTCATGAACGTATATTATTATCTTCAACTAACGGACATGAATGTTTTCCCCCTTTCCCCCAGTTTTATCTTATTTAAAAATTTTTTTTAATGTTTATTCATTTTTGAGAGACAGAGAGAGACAGAGCATGAGCAGGGAAGGGGCAGAGAGAGGGAGACACAGAATCCGAAACAGGCTCCAGGCTCTGAGCTGTCAGCACAGAGCCCGATGCGGGGCTCAAACTCACAAACTGCAAGATCATGACCTGAGCCGAAGTCCATCGCTCAACCCCTGAGCCACCCAGGCACCCCTCCCCCAGTTTTACTGAATAATTGACATATGACAGTGTATAAGTTTAAGGTGTACAATATATGCATATATATACACTGCAAAATGATTACCACAATAAGGTTAGTTAACACATCTGTCATCTCACATAGTTACATTTTTGGTTGTGTGTATGGTGAGAACTTTTAAATTTACTCTTTTAGCAATTTCTAAAAATATGATAGTGTTGTTAATTATAGTCAGCGTGCCTTACATTATATCTCCAGAACTTACTCCTCTTATAGCTGGAAGTTTGCATCCTTTTGACTACCTTCACCTATTCCTCTCCCCAACCCCCTGCCTCTGGCAGCTACCAATCAGGTCTCTGTTTCTATGAGTTTGGTTTTTTAGATTCCACCCATAGGAGGTATCATATAGTATTTGTTTTCTTCTGTCTGACTTATTTCACTTAGCATAATGCCCTCGAGTTTCATCCTTGTAAATGGCAGGCTTTCCTTCTTTTCTGCGGTCAAATAATATTCTATTATGTATTATGTATGTATATACATATATATATTTATTCTATTTTCTTCATTCATCTGTCAAGAGACATGTTGTGTCTTTGTCTTGGGTATTGCAGATAATGCTGCAATGAACATGGGGGTGCAAATATCTCTTTAAGATAGTAATAGTTGGTGCTGTTACATGAATATACTGCTAAAAGAGAATGACTTCACAATGTAGCATAACTGCTAAAATTTTCAAGCAAAGAACAAAACTACAATATATATGTACAGCTCTTTACAAGCTGAGTTACAATTTAAAGAGTTAAAATCAGGGGCACCTGGGTGGCTCAGTTGGTTGAGTGTCCAACTTCAGCTCAGGTCATGATCTCATGGTTTGTGAGTTCGAGCCCCACGTTGGGCTCTGTGCTGACAGCTCAGAGCCTGGAGCCTGCTTTTGGGTTCTGTGTCTCCCTCTCTCTCTGCTCCCTCCCGCCCCCACTCGCACTCTGTCTCTCTCTTAAAAATAAAAAAGCATTAAAAAATAAAAAAAAAAAAGAGTTAAAAGCAGAGTTAGAATTAGAATTTGTTTCCTCAAACGTTAAACATACAGGCCCAGGAAAAAGTTAGGTGGGGCAGGGCTGAGCAAGTGTAACTAAAGAGCAATAACCAGTAATCTCCACCAAGAAGTAGAAATTATAGCCCTTCCCTAAACTCTTACTCTGAGATTGTTTTGTCTGCTTCTGCTCACATTTTGGAGTAAGTCCCAAACCTTCTTCCTTTCTCCTTCCCACCTTCCTCCCTTGCACATGCCTGCCTTCCTTCCTTCCTTCCTTCCTTCCTTCCTTCCTTCCTTCCCTCCTTCCTTTCCTTCCATCTTTATTTCTGTTCATATAAATGTTTCTTCAGAGAGAGCTTCAAAAACACAATGCAGTAGAGAACTTTTCATCTAAGATAAAGGATTACTACCAGCAAAAACATAGATGTGGTACAAGAAGCAAAATAAGGTGTTATATTCTAGTGATATAAATTTAATGCTTAAGGATATTTCATATGCCTCATCTTTGTGCTTCTTATTCACTTTTATTATACTTCACATCCTTCAGCAACCTGCTTTGAAACACCTTTCCATGGGCTGTAAGAAAAAGTACAATTCAGATCTCCAGAAAACCAAAACATTACAAACTATATGATTGTAGAAAGATACATTTCAATGATTTGCTTTAAAAATGCATCTATTTTATAGTTATACGATATGGACATTTAAAAATATAAATGTTTGTGGTGCCTGACTGGCTCAGTCGGTTAAGGATCTGACTCTTGATTTGGGCTCAGGTCATGATCTCTGTCATAAGACTGAACCCCATGTCAGGCTCTGTGCTGAGTGTGGAGCCTGCTTGAGATTCTCTCTCTCTTTCTCTCTCTCTCTCTCTCTCTGTCTCTCTCTCTCTCCCCCTGCCCTGCTCATGTGCTCTAGATAGATAGATAGATAGATCGATATAGATAGATAGATAGATAGATAGATAGATAGATAGATGTTTTCCACAGTGACAAACTTACCCATTCTTTGGAATTAGAGACATTTATTAAACTCTCCCATGGTGCAATTCTAAAAAATACATTAAAATATTTCTTCCTTTTTATTCTACTAATATCCTCTTTCTCCTTCATTATGTTTCCTTGCTCTTATTGCAAAACTAATCCCAATCTGAGAGGATAGTATTAGTCACTCAGATTACTATATGGCAATGTAGTGATGAATTTCAGATTGTGTTCCAAGAGGTAATGAAAGAATTTCTTTTCAAGTCAGAAGTGCCTTTCTCTATTAATTTATGGCATTTTAAGACAAAACTGTACTACTAAAAGATTGAGAATGGCTCGCACTGACCCATAAGGTCAGGTTCCCTGGAAGGCATGGTGGCATTTATGTGGCATTCACTTACCATCAAGGGGCAGTGTTTTCCTCAGTTGCTTGGCCTCCTTGTCTGTAAGCTCAATCCCCATGTCTTTTAGAGTATTTTGTAGGTCCCTGGAATCAACCTTTTCTCCTTTGAAAAGACAGAATAGTTACAGGTTAAACTATTAACGGACAATCTGATTATTTAACATGATCTAAACATTTACTTTTGCTGCTCTAGTCCTTTCTCTGATACCAGAATGAAAAGGAAAGATGGAGTGAAAGATTTTCTAATAAAAAGAGTCAAATGCTAAATAAAAAATAGAATTTGTCCCTCAATATTAGCAAATGGGATGTATCCCTAACACTGGGAATGATATCACATAGTACAGAAGCAAATCTGGTCATATAATTATCCAGAAATAAGGTCAAGAGACGGTTAGTATGATACAAGACAATTAACAAAGTATGACATATTTTGCTTACTTTGTTAAAACTATGTAATTAGCTGTTGGTAATGGACTTTTATTTCTACAGCTCCACCTGCTTTTGCTGTGATCATCTAGGTTTGGGTCTATAAATAAGAGCCAGGCACTTTTACTGAAAAAAAGCATCAAAGAATATATGACTTACAATGAAGAAATAGTCCTTTTGTTTTACTTATAAACCCAGATAATGTTAGATTAAGATGCTGATCAGTAGATGCACATATTTATCAAAATGAATACTGAAAGTATGTGAATCTGTAAAGCAGTAGTAGAATTTTGAGAAAATGCTATTAAAATTTTTAGTGTAAATCACAATTTGTTGCAAATCATTTATAACAAATTCTTGCCTATAAAAGCTTTCACTTCATCCTTCAAAATTTTCAGAGCAACTGTATTATCAACTGTAACAAAAAATAACATAACTTGAAGCTCATAAAATGATATAAAATAGCATAAGAACGCTCTCCTCCCCTTCAGATTATAACAGCATTTTGTTAGTGGGCATTTTGTTATGCACTTTAAATAGCCATTCAACAAATATTTACTCAGAATATGCTTGAATATAGAACAGAAGAAAAGATTTAAAATATTAAACATATACTTATTTAAAAAATGTAAACTTGACTTTCTATTTCATAAAATATCAACTCTTGAATTTGATAACAAAAAGATGAGATTCAAAAGCGGCCATTTTGTAAAGGCAAACTTTGTTGTCCTCAGAACTTCGCAGACTCTTCTAGTGGCCATGCCACCTGTGTCCAAATACTACATTCTCAACTTCTTTGTCAGTGTTCTTGTCCCATATACAATCTGGACCTCTTCTGCGTAGAAAGTTCCCTCGTTCCATTCCTTTCATTGCTAACGGTACATAACACCTAAAGCTCAAAATCCAATGGTATCTCACGTGCTCACCACTGACTGGCAGGTTTTCTTTCAGATCTTCAAGTTCCTGGTCTGTGAGCTTGATTCCCATGTCACCTAGAATGGTTTCCAGGTTTTTGATGTCAACTTTCCCTTAATCAGAAAGAGAAAGGCTCGTGAGGGAAATTTAGTGACTCTAAAAAGTTATTTTTAGATTTTTTTTTAAATTTTTTTTAACGTTTATTTATTTTTGAGACAGAGAGAGACAGAGCATGAACGGGGGAGGGTCACAGAGAGAGGGAGACACAGAATCTGAAACAGGCTCCAGGCTCTGAGCTGTCAGCACAGAGCCCGACGCGGGACTCGAACCCACGGACCGTGAGATCATGACCTGAGCCGAAGTCCAACGCTTAACCGACCGAGCCACCCAGGCGCCCCTTTAGATTATTTTTTTAAGAGAGTAAGGGTCTTCCTACCAAGACTTGAAGCTAAAATTTTATTACCAAAACACGAATACCACAAAGCCCAACTCTGGACAAATATTTATAATAAGGAGTACAGTAACAGAATCAACATGGCATTTAAGGTTAATGGTAAAATATAGTTAGTGTTCTAATGGGAATTTACGTTTATAGTGACTTTGTGCTCACCTGTAATAGCTTTCATTCCTTCCATCACGTCATGCAGATCAACATTTCCATTTGCTACAGAAGTCCAAAAGAGACATGTAATCAATGACATGAGCTCAGAAAAAGATACACTTTGTTTATAGAGTATAATAAAGTCCAGCTAAATTTGTCTCACAACATAATTTTAATTGATACCCCTTTAAATCGAAGATCCAGATAAATAGATCCTGAATGCTATCTTTGGTACTCACCATCAACTTGTAGGTCTCCTCGTCTGTGAGCCCCATTCCCATATTTCCCAAACTAGTATGGAGGTAATTCTTTTTAATCTTCCCATCTTAGGAAAGAGACAGTAAAGCAACATTTGAAAAAAAAAAAAGTTGTATAATAGTAAAATTTAAAAATGTTTTTTAGGAAAACTATTATTAACTTTAATGACCACATATTATTAAAACAAAAGAAACAAAAGATAAAATATATTTCATGCCTCTGTTATTATTACACTTTGACAAGGCTGAAATCCCAAATAGGCTTTTCCACTTAAAGACTCAAATAGAAAGTCAATGGAGTCAGAACTGTATTTCCTTTAGTCTATTCTTGTGGACAAGCCTACAAAGTAAAACAAGGTTAAGGTGCTGGAACAAACAGAACTGCAGACCACTAACTTAATTACTCTGCATAAAAAGTAGGGTTATTTTTTGTTTACTGGCTTGACTTATTAGTGATTATTGTAGCTGACCATTGCTTTTCAATAACAACCAGGGTTTTTTGTTTGTTTTTGCCAGGGTTGGTTTTTCTTCTTGAGAAAAAGTTGAAAAAAATCTAAGAAGACAGTGGACTTCCTGCCAAGAGAAAGTGTATATTAACAGCAGGTAAAATGTAGTTATGCTGGAAGAATTATAAATAAAAGCTTATATAGGGCCAAGATTCATGCTTGGATGGTGTATCTGGAGACCTAGATAACATGCCTTATAATTTCGTTTTTTACTTACTTTTGAGAGACTTCATAGCCTTCAGTAGTCTATTACGATATAACTTTCCATTGGCTGTAAGAAAAGTCATAATTCATGTAATGGTAGAATGAATACGAGTTTCACAAAAATAGCATGAACTGAATAATTTCAGAAGCAGAAAATGCAGTCTTGTATCAACATACAAAAATCAACTGTATTGCTATAGAGTTGCAACAAGCAAATGAAAAGAAAACTTAAGAAAGCAATTTCATTTACAAGAGCATGAAAAGCATAAAATGCCTAAGAATAATTTTAACAAAAGAAGTACAAAACTTATACTCTGGAGACTATAAACCATTATAGAAAGAAATTAAAGAAGACCTAAATAAATGAAAAGACATCCTATGTTTATGGATTAGAAGACTTAATGCTGTGAATGTGACAATATTCCCTAAACTGATCCATGGAGTCAATACATTCTTATAAAAAATTCCAGCTGGTTTGTCTGCAGAAACTGATAAGCTGGTCCTAATATTCATATGATGAAGGTCAGGCTCCAAAAAGCAAAAGTAAACTTAAAAAGGAAAAAGAAGTAGGGGACTCACACTTTTCAGTTTAAAAACTACAAAGTGACAGTAATCAAGACAGTGAGGTACTGGCATAAAACCAGATATATAGATTAATGGAATAGAATTTACAATCCAGAAATAAACCTTCCAATGTTTGGTCAGTTGATTTTTGACAAAGGTACTTGCACATTCAATGAAGAGAGAACAGTCTTTTTAATAAATGGTGCTGGGACAACTGGACAGTCACATACAAAGAGAATACTCTTTTGGATCCCTATCTCACATTTTATACAAAAAGTAACTCAAAATGGATCAAAGACCTAATTGTAAGTGTTGAAACTATAAAAATGTTGAAAGAAAACATAACTGTAAATTTTCTTAACCTTAGATTAGACATTTTTTTAATATATGACACCCAAACACAAGCAACAAAAGAAAAAAGTTATATTATACACTGGACATCATCAAAGTTAAAAATCTTTTGTGCATCAAGGAACACTGTCAAGAAAGTAAAAAGATAATTCACAGAACAGGAGAAAACTTTTGCAATCATGTATCTGATAAGGAACTTATATCTAGAAAATATAAGGGACTTGTATCTAGAATGTATAAAGAACTTCTACAATTCAATAATAAGAAGATAGCCAAATTTAAAAACGGATGAGGGTTATGAATGGATTTTTCTCCAAAGGAGGTATATGTTTAGCCAATATTCACATGAAAAGATGCTTAACGTCATTAGCAATCAGGGTAATGCAAGTCGAAACAGAATAAGATACCACCTCATACCCACTAGGATATTATCAAAGGACAGAAGTAACAAGTGTTGACCAGGATGCGGAGGAACTGGAACTCCGATACACTGCTGGTGGAAATGGAAAGTAATGCAGCCTCTTTGGAAAACAGCCTGCACTTCCTCAAAAGGTGAAACACAGAATTACCATATGACCCAACAATTTCTCTCTTAGGTATATACCCAAGACAAATGAAAATATATATCCATGTAAAAACTTGTACATGAATGTTCATAGGAGAATTATTCATAATAGCTAAAACAATCCAAATGCGCATCAACCAATGAATGGATAAATAAAATGTGTTATATCCACAGAATAGCCTATTATACAGCAGTGAAAAGAAACAAAGTACAGTTGACTTTAGAAAAACAGAGGTTTGAACTGTGCAGGTCCATTTATACGTGGGTTTTTTTTATAGTATAGCACTGTAAATGTATTTTCTCTCCCTTAGGATTTTCTTAAATTATTTTTTTAATGTTGATTTAGTTTTGAGAGAGAGCTGTCAGCACAGATCCTGATGCGGGCTCGAACCCAAAAACCGTGAGATCATGACCTGAGCTCAAGTCAGACGCTTAACTGACTGAGCCACCCAGGTGCCCCACCTTACGATTTTCTTATTAGCATTTTATTTTCTCTGGCTTACCTATTGTAAGAATAGGGTATATAATACATATAACAACAAAATGTATGTTAATCGACTTTATGTTATCAGTTAGGCTTCTGGTCATCAGTAAGAAATTAGTAGTTAAGTTTTTGGAGAGTCAAAAGTTATACACAGATTTTCGACTGCACAGGGAGTCAGTGCTCTTAACCCCTGTGTTGTTCAAGCGTCAACTGTATTAATACATAACAGGACAGAGATAAACCTGGAAAACATTATGTTAAGTGAAACTAGTCACTACGGACCACATATTATATGATTCTATTTATGTGGAATATCCAGAATAGGGAAACTGATGGAGACAGAAAATAGATTAGTGGTTGTCCAGGGCTGAGGGAGATGGAGAAATTGGGAGGTGACTGTTAATAGGTATGGAATATCTTTCTGGGATAATAAAAATGTTCTAAAATTGATTGTTGTGATGAATGTGGTGAATACATTAGAATTCACTTAATTGTATGCTATATTGGGTTACTTGTACAATATGTGGATGATAATTCAGTAGTACCATTATAAATATTTCACTTATGGGGTGCCTGGATGACTCAGGTGGCTAAGCGTCTGACTTCGGCTCAGGTCGTGATCTCGCAGTTTGTGAGTTTGAGCCTCACGTCAGGCTCTGTGCTGACAACTCAGAGTCTGGAGCCTGCTTCGGATTCTGTGTCTCCCTCTCTCTCTCTCTGCCCCTCCCCTGCTCGTGCCCTATCACTCTCTGTCTCTCAAAAATAAATAAACATTAAAAATTTTTTAAAAAATGTTTCACCTAAAATTTTCATCTTTATATAACAGTGAAATTAAGGAAGAGAAGGCTTTTTCAATATGATAAGCTGGTCCCCTTGAGTGGGCCTACTGTATTGTACAAATATCTCTTTCTTTTTAATTCTGACTTTTATTTTTAATTTCTTCCATTGCTCGCTTATCTCTCTCTTTTTCCTTCTTATGGTATAAGCCCTGAAGGGTGACAGTAGACATTTGTTGGCTCTGATGGCAACTTACATCTGAGGAGTTGCTTGGCTTCTAAAATAAACTCTAAATGACACTTACTGTTTTAAGATGTAGCTTACATTTTAGTTTTTTAAAAATGTTCCATCATGTTTGAGAAGAAGTGAAAATTTTCATGCAGATCTGTAAAAATCTAGTTTCCCTGGAAGCTCCCACAGACACTTGTATGACTCACCATCAATTGGCAGTATTTTCAGCAGCTTCTCTAGTTCCTTATCTGTGAGCTCAATTCCGAGATTTCCCAGAACATTTTTTAGCTCACTAGATTCAATCTTCTCACCTTTGAAAATAAGAAATTTGGTATACATCTTCATTTCAGATAGCAGTAATAATTTCTTTTTTTTTTTTTTTAAGTTTTTAAATGTTTTATCACTTATTTTTGAGAGAGAGAGCGAGTGGGTGAGGGGCAGAGAGAGAGGGAGACACAGAATCTGAAGCAGGCTCCAGGCCCTGAGCTGTCAGCACAGAGCCTGATGTGGGGCTTGAACTCACAAGCTGTGAGATCATGACCTGAGCCGAAGTCGGACGATTAACCGACTGAGCCACCCAGGCACCTCCAGATAATAGTAATTATTTCTAATGAAAAAGTTATTTTAGGATAATTAATACCATCTCCTTGTTTTCAGACTGAAAACTACAGTAATAAAAACAAACAAACATTTTCAACTACAGAATCAATGTAGATGATAAGGTCAAATTTATTTTCTTAATGTGAACAAGAGAGTCTTCTAAAATCAGGACAGACTACTTTCAGAATGAAATTTGATCTATTAATTAAAAAAATAGATGCTTATATGAATTTTTCTTTGAAAAAGTATTTTAATTTAAAAAATAAGAATTATATGATAAATACAATAAATTCATTACTTCCATCAATTTTAGGCTTCACTCTCTAATTTGCTGTGCCATACTATACTGTGGTTATTAAACACCGGTGAAGTGAATTACATTATTGGCATAAACAACAGAGATTGCAGAATTTGAAAGCAAGAAATAGTATGGTAATTTCATTGCAAAATCAGATAATTTTATATCAATACATGTAACACTAGAAGCAAATATTTCATTAATAAATATAGAGAAATGTCAGAATTTACAAGTCAGTGATGAAGTACCAGGAAATATTAGCAAAAACCAAAATTTAATGTAGATAATTGGAATCCTAATTTTATAGTAACTTTTCAGTCACCTGTAAAATCTGTGATGTTTTCCATCAGTGGAATTTTCTAGAGGAATGACCTTAATTTCTAGAGGAATTTTCTCATCAACTATAAGAGAAGATAAAATCGCAGTATATTATAGATCCCATATATTATGGATCTCATATATTATATAGGCTTCAAATATTACATTCTAGATATAATACAAAAGTTTGTGGGAAAACATGGGAAGAACTATAACAGTTGCACTTAACTATGTGTCAGGCCCCATCATAATTGCTAATATTTATTTAAACAAATATTTTTGAACACACTTTTTAGATTATTATTCTACTCAACTTTTATTCTAAGACAAGCATGAATAACAAGAAAATTCTAAACATGAAAACCACGCAAGCGCAATGGTGCAGTTTGGCCTATAATATCTCAAATTTATTTGTGTTAGTAAGGGGAAGTTACTTAGAAGTGAATGTGTCTAAAGAATCTGCATTCTTGTATTCAAAACTGGAAAGACTCAACTACTAAACATGATACTTACAGAGAACATAAAAGTCATACATATCACACATATAGAAAACTGGTTTAATTTTGACTTTGTTAACTGGATACTCATAAACTCAAATGACATTCTCTGTGTTTTAGTCATTGATATGGTGTCTCACACTGCTCTTGGGCCTTCCCTTCTCCCTATGAAAAAGGGCATTTCCCCGCCCCCCCCCCCCCAAGTTTCTTGTAACTAACCTCTCTCCGGGGTTAACTAGTATATATGATAATATGCTTACCACCAACATGCATGTTTTCAGCCAGATCTTTAAGTTCCATATCTGCAAGCTTTATCCCCAGGTTGTTCAGAACAGTGCCCAGGTTGTTCATATTGACCTTCCCACCTAAGAAAAGTGACAGTCCATAAAGAATATTAAATGACTTCAAAAGAGAAGTTCTTACACTTTTTTGATACACATATCCCATTGTGAATTTCTTAAGCAGTAGATCATTATTCACAAAATTTGCTTCGGACCAAACAGAAAATGTTTGCTCTAAAGTGAAAAAAATAAATTAATGTTCAACAATTTTAGCACAGAGACAAAATATTTTAAGCAGTCAATTACAAATTTAGAACTATGGCTACTTCCCTTGAGACTTGTCTTGGGGACCAGCCTACAGAAACACAAGGTTTTAAATGGCATTTAATACTGAAATTAGTTTGAGAATAAGGTACAGAAATATGGACTCAGAGTACAGAAAAGTCTCTGAAGAAATGGATGAAAAAGGGAAGAAAGAGATTGAGTTGTGGCCAAAAAGGGGTGTGGAGAGTTCTAGTTTGCTTATTTTATAGGATGGTGTATGTTGAACATGTAAATGGGCTGAAGAGGTTGAAAATGGCCAGTGGGGCAAGGTCTTAAAAGATATGGGAGACAGTGGAGTCAAGGGCATCCTGGTAAGCTTGAGGAGGAAGAGGGACTTCTCACTCATCCTTTATACTAACATGGGTGTGCTTAAAGATACCTGAATAGGGAGGGATTGAAGATGTAAAGCTGAGGGCTATCACTCTTGCCAGCCTCAATTTTCTTAATGAATTAAAAAAAAATCTGGTTGAAAAAATGGTGTTCAATGAATGCTTAGGGAATTCTGGTACTGGAGGCAAACATTATTTAGTTCTAAACAATAGTAGGTTGACTTTTGATGAATGAACTTCCAATTTAGTTTTTTCTATTTATTAAGTTCTCTGGATCACTGCTAATCATTTATATTTTTTCCCATGTAAACATGAAATTTGATATTTCTCTTCCTGAAAATTTCGAAAATGACAAGAAAGTATGGTGCTTTACTTCCAAGATAGAACATCAGATTCAACTGCTAAAATAAAGATTGAGGTCCAAAAAAGCATACATTTGCAATCAGTACATATGACAGATGGCAGCATTCAAATTCATATCTTGGAAACAGTATAAAATGAAGATCTCATATTCATTTGTATTCTTATTATGTTTCTCACTCACCTTTAAGGGACTTCACACCATCTAGCAACCTGTTCTTAAAGACCTTGTTATCATCTATAAAAAAGAACACAATTAAGGTCATAGAGAAATGATGTGGCTATTCACTAAAACTTTAGTAAAACTGAGATTTTCATGATTTGCCCTAGAAACTCCCCTCATTAAAATAAAGTTTGAGAGAAAATTAGGGAAAGTTTATAATATGGTAAGTCTATCTAAAATTTAGCATAGAAGGCACTCTATAACATGCACAGCTTTTTTGGAAAATATCACCTCTGACCTTTTATCCCCTTCTAGTCTAACACCACTTCTTTCCCTTGGTTGCTTCCCACAATTGCCTATACGTATCTAAAAAGGTAAGGGTAGCCTCAGAAATGTAGTCCCCTTGATGGCATGAGTCAGCATCATGGGGATGATTATTCCAAAACAGAGAGTTAAACTGCATAGATGGAAATTTCCCTCTAGAATGAGTGAACATTTAAATTATTTTGTTTGGTATTTGTTTGTTTATTTACTGTTGCATCTTAGCAAATGGGGATAGTTTGAGTTTCTAAAAAAAAAAAAAAAAAAAAAGCTTAAGAGGAGACAAAACAAACACAGGGTAAAAAAGCCAGGCAAACCAAGAAACAGACTCCTAACTATAGGGAACAAACTGATGGTCACCAGAGGGGAAGATGGTGAGGGAAGGGTGACACAGGTGATGGGGATGAAGGAGGGCACTTGTGATGAGCACAGGGTGATGTGTGGATGTGTTGAATCACCAAATTGTACACCTGAAACTAGTATTACACTGTATGTTAACTAACTGGAATTTAAATTAAAAAATCTTTAAAAGCTTCAAAGAAGACTTTAAGGTCACATCAGTATATAAATGCCTACCATTGAAAGGCAGATTTTTCAGCAGCTTCAAACGTTCCTTATCTGTGAACTCTATTCCCATGTTTTTCAGAATAGCTTTCACATCTTTGACATCAACCTCCCCTCCTTAAAAAAATAGACATCATTACATATACGAATTTAAAGGATCATCTAATGACTCCAAACAGGGAAAATTAATCTATGGCTAGGTAGATTGAATCGGTACAGAATAAAGAGCATAGGTCAATGAGACCTCTCCAAATATACTGACGATGACTTTCACAGAAAAAGAATTTGATCTCTAAGTGCTAATAAAAGAAGTCACAGTCACAATGACAATGGCAAGGCAACTCTGAACCCTGTGAGATCTACATTATGTATCTGCTATTCAATTGGAATATTATAAATTACTTATTCAAATAAATGTATAAAATAAGGTAAGATCTGTTAGTCTCATTTTTTGTCAGTTATCTGTAGTCTTTATCAAAATTTTACTTCATATATTATTTCACTAGTACAGAGTTTGGCCATTCTAAAAAAGAGAAGAGCAAAATATACAAATAAAAAATATACCAGAAAACAAATGAGTTGCTAGTAATTTAATGAACAAAGAAATAAATGCCATAACTAATATGGCGATTGAGGAATAATGATGAAATATAATTATTATAAATACTAAATGTTTTAGATTCTTAATTTCTCTCTTACCTGTAGTAGCTTTTACTCCATCCATCACCTCTTTCAGACCAACCATTCCATTAGCTACAAGAAAAGGCACAATGAAAATAATGTCAGAAGCCCAGAAGACAAATTTAAGACATATATTTTAAGGAAACAATTCCATTAAAAATTCCTTACATCTTCATTTTACCTGAGACCATTTGGAAAATGCCTGGATCTCAGGGAGTTAAGATGATCTCAATTAATACAAAGGTCTCTTGTATACTAGAAACTAAATCAGGAAAAGTGTGCTCTTCCTAGTATTTTGGATGCCATTATAAGCCATAGCTGAAGATACTATTGGAGTTGGCCAGGTATTCTGGTAACTTTACCTCATGTACCCACAAACAGCTGAGGAAGGGACCACTAACCTAGCTTGGTATGTTCTAAGATTGCTTCCTGCAGGAGATGTGTGTGAACTACATTAATGTATCAGAGCAGTTGATATGAAATATGGAAGGATGTAAGAGACTTCACATGGAGGAGAAGTTGAGAAAAATGTCCAGGGACATCATGCTATGTGTGTGAAACTACAAGCAGCTCAACATGGCTTGAACAGTAGAAAAATGAGAGAAGATATGTCCGCACAGGCAGATGGAGCTTGAAGGTCTCATGCACTATGATAAAAATCTTTGAACACGTTTTCAAGTGAAGATTTCATTAGACAGGAGGATAGATAGAAGAATGGCTTGTTGACTTCTCTATAAATAGATTTTCATATCCCTATTATTTTGCTTTCTTATTATTTAGACTATTAGAGTCCTGACAGCACCCTCTGCAGATTTTGGTATAGTTATGGAAAGGTGATGCTGTTTTAGGTTAATTGTAATGAAGATCCAAGATTTATTCTGACTTTAAAATTGGGCTCTCCTCCAAGTGTCCATCAATAGATGAATGGATAAAGACGTAGCACGTGTGTGTGTGTGTGTGTGTGTGTGTGTGTGTGTGTGTGTGTGATAGAGTATTATTCAGCCTTAAAAAAGAATGGAATCTTGCCATTTGCAACAACATGGATGGAGCTAAAGAGTATAATGCTAAGAGAAATGTTAAAGACAAATACTATATGATTTCACTCATATGTGAAATTTAAGAAACAAAATGAGTAAACAAAGAAAAAAAAAAAGAAGAGAGAGACAAACCAAGAAGTAGACTCTTAACTATAGAGAACAAACTGGTAGTTACCAGAGGGGAGGTGGGTGGGGAAATGGGTGAAACAGGTGATGGGGACGAAAGAGTATACTTATCACATATATATAGAATTGTTGATATACTGTATACCTGAAATAATATAATTTTCTATGTTAACTATATTGGAATTGAAATTAAAGACTTAAGTAAAAAAAATAAAATTGGGCTCTCCTCCAAGCTTTCTAACATGTATCTGTCAATTAAATCTATTTTCAAACATATCAGATATAAAAGAAAAATTAAAAAATGGCCTGAGGACATCTGTAGTGTTCACCATCAACTTGTAGATTTTTTGACAGCTTTGCAAGTTCCTCTTCCGTGAGCTCAAGTCCCAATTTTTTAAGGGTGTTGTCCAGGTTATTTACATGAACCTTTCCCCCTTAGGAAAGACAGAAGGTAGGAACATGAAAAAAAAAGTGTATTATGCCAAAATTCTGCATGCATATCAACTTTCTATTTATTTACTTATTATGTTTGTTTGTTTAAGGTGAAGTGATTTTTTCGTGCATGGAGAAGGGGTGTACAGAGTTGAAAAAAAATGCAAGTTCCATATGGAACTTCCTACAAGATGAAATATACGCTGTTATCAGTTAAAATGTGGGTAGACTGCAAGAATCATAAATAAGGAATGATACCAAAGTGAGGAGCCAGGATTCATAATTGGAATAAAAGTGTCAAGTTGGGGAATGTCAGACAGTATGACTTTTAATTGGGTCTTACTCACCATTGAGAGATTTCACACCCTTTAGCAACCTGTTGTGATATACCTTTCCAGCAGCTGTAAGAAAAGCCATAATTCATGCAATGGGGAAATTAACATGAAATCACAAAAATGGTGTGAAATAAATAATAATTTAAATAAATAATTTCAAAAATAACATTTTAAGAAGAGTTGTCTCTAATTTTTAGTTTATTTCATCTAATATAATGAAGTTTGGAAACAGAAACCTCTCTCCTTGTGACAAACCTCTTTATTCCAGTACCTGAGGAAGTCTCCTTGCTCAAACATGAGTATAGCTTCCCTTTGCTTTTAAATTTCTGCTTCCCATCTTTGTTTTTTTGTCATGGATCTCCAATCTTTCTTTTTTTTTTCTCTCTTCTCATGATATGAACAAATTAGTAGCTTGATAGGTAACAATATGTTTAGCTGTTAATGTCAACTCTTGTCTAAAGGGTTATTTAACTTCCAATATAAATTCTAAGCGACAGTGACAGGTTGCTATATACTTAGAACTCAATTTAATATTTTTTCTTTTATACTTTTAGAGAAAAATAAATAGAAACAAAGTTGGAAATATTTACACAGACGTAAAGACCAACAAAAGACCTCCATGACACCTCTATCAATCTCACCGTCAATTGGCAGTGTTTTCAGTAGCTTCTCTTTTTCCTGATCTGTGAACTCAATCCCCAGGTTTCCCAGGAAAATTTTCAGGTCATTAGAATCGACCTTCTCATCTTTTAAGAGAGGGAACAATAGACATATAAGCTTTTGGAACTCTGGTATTATATCAAGTTGTAAAATATGTTCTATGAAGTTTAATGATATCCTAATATCAAGATGAGGTGTTAGGTGAAGATGTTCTCAATTGCAGAACCCTTGAGCATATCTTATGGTAATAAAGCATATCTTTATGAGCATATCTTATGGTATCTTATGGTAATAAAATACCACATTTATTATAAATTAAAGACCATTTTTCCTAAAGCTGGAAAAAAACAACTTTCAGAATAAAATCTGATGAGTGAATTAAGATAACGCAGATTCTTATATAAATTATTATTCAAAAACATTTGCTTTGGTAAGAATTATTGATGATATCAGGAATACATTATCTTGATCATTTCTAAGCTTCACCATGCCATTTTCTATACATTTCTAGATATTTTTCATTTAAACATTTGTGACCCGAAGCATATTACTTGCACAAGTAACAGAAAACTTAGGATTTAAAATTGACATATAGTCTTGTATCCTAGTGTAGAAACTTTCCTAATGTCAATCCATCATTCATATATTTAAAAATAAAACATCAGAATTTATAAGATACCAGAAATACCACTGAAAAAAACTATTATAAAGGACCGAAACCCTAGATTTACATCAACTTTTCATTTACCTGTAAAAGTTTGCAGTTCCTTCATTGGTGTTTTAGGAGAAGTCCTCCTATCAACTGCAGAAGAAAATTAAAGTCATAATGAGATATAAAAGACTCATGAAATATCATGAAAAACAATGTGGGAGTAAATATAATAAATCCTAACTTACTATGTGCCAGGCATTATTTTAAGTACTTTATATATGCTTACTTAAGAAGTATTTACTGAAGAATATCTTTCTAGGCTATTAATTTATTCAGTTTTCATTGTCTTCATTAATACTATAAAGAAAAGCCTAAACATAAAAACATGCCATTTCAAAAATATTAATTTTACTTATAGTTCTATACTATTTCAAAGCTATATGCATTAGTAATGGGAAGAAATTCAGAAGTACCGTCATCTAAGTGGCCTGCATATTTCTTTTTAAAATGTGGAAGACTGTCTTCTAGTGACCATAATATGGATAAAGAACATAAAAGACATTTATACAAAGGGCAATGTTTTGGGGCGCCTGGGTGGCGCAGTCGGTTAAGCGTCCGACTTCAGCCAGGTCACGATCTCGCGGTCCGTGAGTTCGAGCCCCGCGTCAGGCTCTGGGCTGATGGCTCAGAGCCTGGAGCCTGTTTCCGATTCTGTGTCTCCCTCTCTCTCTGCCCCTCCCCCGTTCATGCTCTGTCTCTCTCTGTCCCAAAAATAAATAAACGTTGAAAAAAAAATTAAAAAAAAAATGACAATGACACAAAGTGGGTATTATAGATCTCTTTTGTCAATTTTCAAGCTGCAGATGGCTTATCTTCATAATTCTATTGACATGAAGAATGTATCACCTCTCCTTTAAGTAATTACCAGGGTCTTTTCCAAAGATTCATTTCACCCTTTATTGTACATTTTGGCTGTCTTAAAATAAGGAAAATGAAGTGTATTTGTGAAGAATACATCAGAAAATTCTCCAATTTGTGGGCTACTGGTTATGAAAACCTTAAACAAATAGGAGGTAAAAATAATAGAATTAGCCTAGCAATTAAGGCATGAAGAAAAACAGTACTGTAACAATTAGGATCCTATGTTTACATTAACTTCTCAATCACCTGTGACAGCTTTCACGCCATCCATCACTTTATTCAGATCAACTTTTCCATTAGCTATGAAGAGAAGGGACAATTGAGACATGTAATCAATGTCATGAGCTCCAAAAAACATATACAAAGGATATATGTTGATGGAAAACTCCAGATAAATTCCATTAATATCATAATTTTATACATACTTATATTAAATCTGTGAATTTAAGGATTTAAGCTGATCTATTTTTCCAGTGTTTCTGGATCATTGGTATTTATCAGCTCTCTGGTAGCACTTC
Source organism: Leopardus geoffroyi (assembly GCF_018350155.1). Classification (NCBI taxonomy): domain Eukaryota; kingdom Metazoa; phylum Chordata; class Mammalia; order Carnivora; family Felidae; genus Leopardus; species Leopardus geoffroyi. The sequence goes on from NC_059330.1 coordinate 43,644,803, forward strand.
AGGTACTGCTGTGAGCCATGAGTGCCATAGCTCATATAGGAACCACTAATTCAAACTAGAGTGTTAAATGTATACATCATAGAGTATGTAGTGCCTGGACAAGTTACAATATCAGATTTTAACTAAAGGAAAGGGGAATGCATAGAAAGAGTCTTCTACATGGAAGAGAGGCTGAGAAATATAAAGTAAAACCACATCTGGGTACAACATATACAACATATACATATGCAGTGCATGGAGAACTATAGTCGGTTCAGCACTGCAGAAGAATAAAGTATGGATTTGGGAAAGGAAAGTTCATACAAGAGAGGTAGGTTGGACTCAGATTATTAAGGGATTTGTAAGTAATTTTAAGAAGCTTAGCCTTTATCTACTAGGTTATATAGAATCATTGAGTGGTTATAAGTTCAGGAATGATATGGACCAATTTGTATTTTATTTTAATTTTCTTTAACTTTAAATTATAATTAATTTTATTATTACAAAATCACATTTATATTGAAATATATATAGAGTGATGTCATCAAGATGGTGACATAAGTTTTTCCTGACTTCAGTCCCCCTCACAAAAAGACCATCTTGCAAGTATCCACAGACAAGACACCATTGTGAAAATCCCAGGATATGGTTGTGAGGCTGATGAATCTCCCTGAACCACAGAGACTGAGAAGGACCACATTAGAAGGGTAAGACAATTAGCTATGCTCTGACTGCACTGCCCCTCTCCCAGGCTAGTATAGTGCTGCACTGAGAGGGCTTCCCAGAGCTATGGTTTCTCTGGTGGGAAAAAGAGAGCCCAAGGTAGACATCCAGCTCCTCCAGAGTTGGGGGTCGCTTCCTGGAAGGCCCACCTGGGTCCTGTCCCATAGGTATTGGGGGGGGAGGTATCCATGGGTCTTAACCATTTGAGATCAGAATGAGATGGAGAAGGGAAACATGGCTTACATTAACCAGCACTTGGATCTTGGCAGATTGTTTCTCCTAGCAGCAGTGCCTGAGTAGATATCTGACACAGTGGTTTTGCCCATCTGCAGAGCCAAGATGGTGGTCCCTCTGGCCAGGAAACCATTCTGCTTGAGTTGGGTCCCCAGCCAATAAGCCTTTCTGGCCTTGGAGCCTCTTCTATCACCCCATCCAGATGAGGAAGCAAATTCATGGCTCCTGCCTATTGCTGAGTATAGATAGTCCTCTGTCCTGCCTGACCAGAAAACCTATTGAGACCATCCCAGAGACTGTGTAGATTACCCTACAGCCCCTCTTACCGCAGTGCCTGAGTGAAGAGCCCACTCATTGGCTCTGCCTCTCTGCAGAACTGAGCTAGTGGCACTATCTGGCCAGGGATATTAATGGATACTCCTGCCTGACTCAGGTACCCAGCCAATAAGCCTTATCAGCAAAGGAGCCTATGATATAGAGACTGGGCTGGGAAGGAAATTCAAAGCCCTGACCAGGGATGAATATAGCTTCCAGCCTTATCTGACCAAGAAGCCTAACCAGAACACCTGGGAAGTTGCATAGTCCATCCTACAGATCTGGTTATAATGGTGCCTGAGCAGTGACCCCAAAATTGACAACCTAGAAGAAATGGATAAATTATTCCTAGAAACATACAGCCTACTGAGATTGAATCATGAAGAAACAGAAAATCTGAAGAGACCTAAAACAAGTAAGGATATTGAGTCAATAATCAAAATCTTCTTCCCCAAAAGTCCAGGACAAATGGTTTTATTGCTGAATTTTTACCATTTAATGAAGAGTTAACACCAATCCTTCTCAAATTCTTCCCAAAAAATTTAAGAGGAGGGAACACTGCCAAACTCATTTACAAGGTAGCATTTACCCTGATACCAAAGCCAGACAAAGACACTACAAAAAATTAAAACTATAGGCCAATGTCCCTGACGAATATAAATGCAAAAATTCCCAACAAAATTCTAGCAAGCCAATTCAATAGCACATTAAAAGGATCATATAGCATGATTAAGTGGGATTCATCCCTAGGATGCAAAGATATTTCACCATGTGCAAATCAATAAATGTGACATACTGCATTAATAGAATGAAAGATAAAAATCACATGATCATCTCAATTGATGCAGAAAAGGCATATGACAAAATTCAACATCCATTCATGATAAAAGCTGTCACTAAATTAGGTACAGAAGGAAAGAATCTCAACATAATAAAGGCCATGTATGACAATACTCAATACTTAACATCATACTCTAACAGTGAAAGGTTGAAAGCTTTTCCTCTATAATCAGAAATAAGACAAGTGCTCACTCTTACCACTCCTATTCAGTATAGTACTAGAAGTGTTAGCTAGAACAATTAGGCAAGAAAAGAAATAAAAGTCACCAGAATCAGAAAGAAAGAAAGAAAGAAAGAAAGAAAGAAAGAAAGAAAGAAAGAAAGTAAAAGTGTGTCTATTTGCAGATGACATTATTTTAAGTATAGAAAATCCTAAAGACTCAACCAAAAAAAATAATAACTTGTTAAATTTAATGAATGAATTCAGTAAAGATGCAGGATACAAAATCAACATACAAAAATCAATGGTGTTTCTATATACTAACAATGAATTATCAGAAAAAGAAATGAAGAAAATAATCTCACTTACAACAGCATCACAAACTATAAAGTACTTAGGAGTAAATTTGGAAGAGACACAAATAGAAAGATATCCTGTGTTCATAGATTAGAAGAATTATTAACCTTAAAATGTCCACACTAAGGCAATGCCATCTATAGATTCAATGTAATTCTTAAGATTCCAATGGCATTTTTTACACATACATAAAACATAATCCTAAAATTCATTTGGAACCACAAAAGCTAAACCAATCCTCAAAAGAAGGGTAAAGCTGTAGGATCACAATTTTTTACTTCAAACTATATTATAAAGCTATAGTAATCAAAACAGTATGGCACTGGCATAAAAACACACACTTGGACCAATGAAAGAGAATCAAGGGCTTAGATACAAACTCATACATATATGGCCAACTTCTATTTGACACAGAAGCCAACAATATTCAAGCAAGCCAAGAATACTCAATGGAGAAAAGAGTGTCTTCATTAAATGGTGTTAGGAAAATTGGATATTTACATGACAAAGTGAGATTAGACCCCTATCTTATACTGTTCACAAAAATCAACTCAAAATGAATTAAAGAATTAAATGTAAGGCCTGAAATCATACATAAAACTCCCAAGGGAAACGGAGAAAAAAGCTCTTTGATGTTGCTCTTGGCAATGATTTTTTGGATGTGACTCCTATAAAGCACAAGCAACAACATAAATAATAAATAAGTAGGGCTACATCAAACTGAAGAGCTTCTCTGCATGGCAAAATAACCATAAGAGACCCTTAAATACAGAGAACAAACTGAGGTTGATGAGGTTTGGAGGGGAGGTAAATGGGTGACAGGCTCTAAGGAGGGCACTTTTCAGGATGAGCACTGGGTGTCATATGTAAGAGATGAATCTCTGGGTTCTACTCTTGAAGCTAAGACTACGCTGTATGTTAACTAACTTGAGAATAATAATAATAAAAAAAGAATCAACAAAATGAAAAGACAGCCTATGTAATGGAAGAAAATATTTACAAACCATATATCTTATAAGAGGCTAATATCCAAACTATATAAGGAACTCATATACCTCAATAACAAAGAAACCAAATAACACAATTTAAAAATGGGTGAAATATCTGAAAAGACATTTTTCCAAAGAAGATATTCAAATGGCCAACAGGCCCATTAAAAGGTGGCCTATCCTCACTAATCATCAGGGAAATGTAAATCAAAACCACAATGAGGTATCACCTCACACCTGTTAGAATGGCTATCATCAAAAAGACAAGAGATAGAAAGTACTGGTAAGGATGTGAGGGAAAGGGAAGCCTCGTGCACTGCTGGTGAAAGTGTAAATTGGTGCAGCCAATGTGAAGAGTATGAAGGTTCCTCAAAAAATTAAAAATGGAACTACATATGATCCAGAAATTATGACTTGGGTATATATCCAAAGTAAACAAAATCACTGTCTTGAAGAGATAACTGCATCTTCACATCCATTATAGCATAATTTATAATAGCAAAGACATGGAAAAAACCTAAGCATCCATTGATGGAGGAATACATAAAGAAAATGTGGGGTATATACACAATGGGATATGAGGGTATATATGGGGTATATATACAATGGGAATGAGTTTTGGAAGCGTGCGGGTGTTTAGGAATTTGTCCATTTCTTCTAGGTTGTCCAGTTTGTTGGCATATAATTTTTCATAGTATTCCCTGATAATTGCTTGTATCTCTGAGGGATTGGTTGTAATAATTCCATTTTCATTCATGATTTTATCTATTTGGGTCATCTCCCTTTTCTTTTTGAGAAGCCTGGCTAGAGGTTTATCGATTTTGTTTATTTTTTCAAAAAACCAACTCTTGGTTTCGTTGATCTGCTCTACAGTTTTTTTAGATTCTATATTGTTTATTTCTGCTCTGCTCTTTATTATTTCTCTTCTTCTGCTGGGTTTAGGCTGCCTTTGCTGTTCTGCTTCTATTTCCTTTAGGTGTGCTGTTAGATTTTGTATTTGGGATTTTTCTTGTTTCTTGAGATAGGCCTGGATTGCAATGTATTTTCCTCTCAGGACTGCCTTCGCTGCGTCCCAAAGTGTTTGGATTGTTGTATTTTCATTTTCGTTTGTTTCTGTATATTTTTAAATTTCTTCTCTAATTGCCTGGTTGACCCACTCATTCTTTAGTAGGGTGTTCTTTAACCTCCATGCTTTTGGAGGTTTTCCAGACTTTTTCCTGTGGTTGATTTCAAGCTTCATAGCATTGTGGTCTGAAAGTATGCATGGTATGATCTCAATTCTTGTATACTTATGAAGGGCTGTTTTGTGACCCAGTATGTGATCTATCTTGGAGAATGTTCCATGTGCACTCGAGAAGAAAGTATATTCTGTTGCTTTGGGATGCAGAGTTCTAAATATATCTGTCAAGTCCATCTGATCCAATGTATCATTCGGGACCCTTGTTTTTTTATTGACCGTGTGTCTAGATGATCTATCCATTTCTGTAAGTGGAGTGTTAAAGTCCCCTGCAATTACCACATTCTTATCAATAAGGTTGCTTATGTTTGTGAGTAATTGTTTTATATATTTGGGGGCTCCTGTATTTGGTGCATAGACATTTATAATTGTTAGCTCTTCCTGATGGATAGACCCTGTAATTATTATATAATGCCCTTCTTCATCTCTTGTTACAGCCTTTAATTTAAAGTCTAGTTTGTCTGATATAAGTATGGCTATTCCAGCTTTCTTTTGACTTCCAGTAGCATGATAAATAGTTCTCCATCCCCTCACTCTCAATCTGAAGGTGTCCTCAGGTCTAAAATGAGTCTCTTGTAGACAGCAAATAGATGGGTCTTGGTTTTTTTTTTATCCATTCTGATACCCTATGTCTTTTGGTTGGCGCATTTAGTCCATTTACATTCAGTGTTATTATAGAAAGATATGGGTGTAGAGTCATTGTGATGTCTGTAGGTTTCATGCTTGTAGCGATGTCTCTGGTACTTTGTCTCACAGGATCCCCCTTAGGATCTCTTGTAGGGCTGGTTTAGTGGTGACGAATTCCTTCAGGTTTTGTTTGTTTGGGAAGACCTTTATCTCTCCTTCTAATCTAAATGACAGACTTGCTGGATAAAAGATTCTCGGCTGCATATTTTTCCTGTTCATCACATTGAAGATCTCCTGCCATTCCTTTCTGGCCTGCCAAGTTTCAGTAGAGAGATCGGTATGAGTCTTATAGGTCTCCCTCTATATGTTAGAGCACGTTTATCCCTCGCTGCTTTCAGAATTTTCTCTTTATCCTTGTATTTTGCCAGTTTCACTATGATATGTCATGCAGAAGATCGATTCAAATTATGTCTGAAGGGAGTTCTCTGTGCCTCTTGGATTTCTATGCCTTTTTCCTTCCCCAGATCAGGGAAGTTCTCATCTATGATTTCTTCAAGTACACCTTCAGCACCTTTCCCTCTCTCTTCCTCCTCTGGAGTACCAATTATGCGTAGATTATTTCTCTTTAGTGCATCACTTAGTTCTCTAATTTTCCCCTCATACTCCTGGATTTTTTTATCTTTTTCTCAGCTTCTTCTTTTTCCATAATTTTATCTTCTAGTTCACCTATTCTCCCCTCTGCCTCTTCAATCTGAAGTGTGGTCATTTCCATTTTATTTTGCAGCTCATTTATCGCATTTTTTAGCTCCTCCTGACTATTCCTTAGTCCCTTGATCTCTGTAGCAATAGATTCTCTGCTGTCCTCTGTACTGTTTTCAAGCCCAGTGATTAATTTTATGATTATTATTGTAAATTCACTTTGTGTTATATTGTTTAAATCCTTTTTGATCAGTTCGTTAGCTGTCGTTATTTCCTGGAGATTCTTTTGAGGGGAATTCTTCCGTTTGGTCATTTTGGATTGTTCCTGAAGTGGTGTGGAACTGCAGGGCACTTCCCCTGTGCTGTCTTGAATAACTCGCATTGGTGGGCGGGGCCGCAGTCCGCCCTGATGTCTGCCCCTAGTCCACCTCTGGGGCCACAGTCAGACTGGTGTGTGCCTTCTCTTCCCCTCTCCTAGGGGCGGGATTCACTGTGGGGTGGCGTGGCCCGTCTGGGCTACTTGCACACTGCCAGGCTTGTGATGCTGGGGATCTGGCGTATTAGCTGGGGTAGATAGGCAAGGTGCATGGGGGCGGGAGGGGCAGGCTCAGCTCGCTTCTCCTTTGGTGATCCACTTTGGGAGGGCCCCTGCGGCAGCTTGAGGGAGTCAGGCTCGCTGCCGGAGGTGTGGGTCCGTAGAAGCACAGCATTGGGTGTTTGCGTGGTGCAAGCAAGTTCCCTGGCAGGAACTGGTTCCCTTTGGGATTTTGGCTGGGGGGTGGGCAAGGGAGATGGCGCTGGCGAGTGGCTTTCTTCCCCGCCAAACTGAGCTCTGTCCTCCCGGGGCTCAGCAACTCTCCCTCCCATTGTCCTCCAGCCCTCGCGTTCTCTGAGCAGAGCTGTTAGCTTACAACCTTCCAGATGTCAAGTCCCGCCTGCTGTCGGAACACACTCCGTCCGGCCCCTCTGCTTCTGCAAGCCAGACTCGGGGGCTCTGCTTGGCCGGCGGGCTGCCCCTCGGCACTGACTCCCCCCTGACAGTCCGTAGCACGCACTGCCTCTCTGCCCTTCCTACCCTCTTCCGTGGGCCTCTCGTCAGCGCTTGGCTCCAGAGACTCCATTCTGCTAGTCTTCTGGCAGTTTTCTGGGTTATTTAGGCAGGTGTAGGTGGAATCTAAGTGATCAGCAGGACGCGGTGAGCCCAGCATCCTCCTACGCCACCATCTTGCTCTCCGTCCTAACTCTACTATTCACTGATTTAATACAGAATATTTTTCCCCAACATAGAAGAGGTGTCATATATTAATGTCAAATTAAAAAAAAAAAGAATTTGCTACCAAGACACAGAATTGAAATTATTTATTTTTATTTATTATTTTGAAAGAGAAAGAGAGACAGAGAGAGAGAGAGAATGAGTGAGTGAGAGGCAGAGATAAAGAGAGGGACAGAAATCCCAAGCAGGCTCCATGTTTTCAGGGCAGAGCCCCATGTGGTGCTTGATATCATGAACCTCAGACCATGACCCGAGGCAAAATCAAAAGTCAGCTGCTTAACCAACTGAGCCACCCAGCCACCCCAGAATTTAAATTTTATTACTAACATGCAGAGATTTAAAAGTCTAACTCTAAGAAATTAGATAAAAAACGATCTATCAAATGAAGGATAAAATGGTAGAATAAGCAAAGAAATAAAAGTCTTTGAAATATAATTTTGAGTAAAACTTATATTCTTAGATTTATATTAACTTCTCACCTGTAAGAGTTTTCACTCCATCCATCAATTTATCAAGATCAACCTCCTCATTATCTATAAAAAAAGGTAAAGATAAAAATAATAAAATGATGCAGACTCAGAAAAACAGAGTATGAAAACCTTATATTGTGAAAGTCCACTTCTTTTCATTGTGCTCTATGTCAATCCTCAACTTATAAATCCAGTTCTTCAGAAATTCTATGATAGAAGACGTGCCCTATTCCCTATCAGAGGTGAGCCAACTATCGTCCATTGGCCAAATCCAGCCCACTGCCACGTATCTTTTTATTTGTTCACCACCTATTTTTATATGGCCCATGAGCTAAGAATCATTTTTACATTTTCAAATGATTGTAAAACCCAAAAGGATATTATTTGTGACACATAAAACTTACACAAATTTAAAATTTTAGTGTCCATAAATAAAATTTTATTGGAACACAGCCACACTAATTTGTTTACACATTGTTTACAGCTGCTTTTGTACTACAACAACATTATTGAGAAGTATGACAGAGATCACATCATCCACAAAGCCTGAAGTATTTATTATTTGCCCTTTATAGAAACATTGCTGACCCTGCCCTAGAAGATAGAGTCCACTCAGAGGCAATTTATACTCCTGAATTGTTTAGACTCACCCTACTTTATAAACTTGGAAGAAACTATTATTGATGTTGGCCATGTTCTATGACCCTGCTCAATTATGGTATATCCATAAGGCCTACCTATCATTGTATAATAAAAGGAAAAATGAAGTAATCTTTCATATATTCCCAATATAATTTTTTTAAAAAGTCTTTTCAATTACTATGATAATCATGGAATGGCTAGTGACATATGACTGGTGTATTTTTGAAGCAATTGTTAAAAAACTTCATTCATCTCATTATAGGCAAATTTCCCTTTTTTTTTCTTATTTTCCACTACTTTTATTTACTTAGTCATCATACATTAGTTACTGACAAGTGGTCAAGAAGTTCCTAAGAAGAGGTATGGTATTTAACAGGATCACAAAGATTGCCACTGAAACTGCTAGGTTGCCTCGTCACGTTTCCACAGATTTTGATGGTAATGAGACAATGAGCCCAAATGGATTAAGATAGTTTATTACTTATACCCAAGAAGTAAGATCAGCATGGTGTTGGATCTCTGCCACTTTAGTCCCAGAGTACAACACAGAACCAGCTGGACAGTGGACTGGTGGGACATATGATGAGTTGTTCTGCTGCTGGAGAGCTCACTCAAATGGTACCCAACAAGTTTTATAGACTTATACAGAAATCTGCAGCTGTATCCTAAGGGAGAGAGGAGGATAGTTGTGTTCAACTGAAACTAGGGAGATGAATGAGAAATGACCTTGTGACCGTCTCCTGTAGATAGGGAAACAGATGGAGACACTGCTTGGTGGCAGCTCTTCACAAGGCTGTCTACTTCTCCTTGTTCCAGGAGGAATTGTGACGCTTTCAAGAAAGACTTTGGTAAGATTATGGTCAAGATATATTTATGTGGCCTAGGTGGAGATGTGCAAAGTTGTTAGAGAAGAACCATTTCCCTCAAATTACATATCTAATATTTGAAATATGCTAGGTCTTAAGGGTACAAAGATAATTAAAGTACACTTTCTACTTTCAAGGACTTCAGAGTTTAGAAAAACTGGTATGCTGAGTAAAAAAAATTCAGAGATAGTGTACTTTTATGGAAGACTCTGATCAAATTGCCTGAAATTTTCCTATATACACCACATAGTAATTTTCCTTTTCCATAAGTAACAAGTTAAATTAGGAGATTATTATCTATTCTTGTCGAGCCAAGTATTTTATTTATTTATATATATATTTTTAATATAATTTACTGTCAAATTGGCTTACATACAACACTCAATACTCATCCCAACAAGTGCCCTCCTCAATGCCCATCACCCTCTTTCCCCTCTCCCCCACCCTCCATCAACCCTCAGTTTGTTCTCTGTATTTAAGTATCTCTTGTGGTTTGCCTCCCTCCCTCTCTGTTTGTAACTATTTCTTTTTTTTCCCCCTTCCCATCTCCCATGGTCTTCTGTTAAGTTTCTCAAGATCCACATGAGTAAAAACATATAATATCTGTCTTTCTCTGACTTACTTATTTCACTTAGCATAATACCTTCCGGTTCCATCCACGTTGCTGCAAATGGCATGATTTTATTCTTTCTCATTGCCAAGTAGTATTCCATTGTATATATAAACCATATTTGCTCTATCCATTCATCAGTTGATGGACATTTTGGCTCTTTCTATAATTTGGCTATTGTTGAAAGTGCTGCTATAAATATTGGGGTACATGAGCCCCTATGCATCAGCACTCCTGTATCCCTTGGGTAAATTCCTAGCAGTGCTATTGCTGGGTCATAGGATAGTTCTATTTTTAGTTTTCTGAGGAACCTCCACACTGTTTTCCAGAGCAGCTCTACCAGTTTGCATTCCCACCAACAGTGCAAGAGGGTTCCCATTTCTTCACATCCTGGCCAGCATCTATAATCACCTGATTTGTTCATTTTAGCCACTCTGACCACTCTGATCACTTGGTGTGATGTGGTATCTCAGCGTGAGTGTGGCTTTGATTTGTATTTCCCTGATGATGAGTGATATTGAGCATCGTTTCATGTGTCCGTTGGCCATCTGGATGTCTTCTTTGGAAAAGTGTCTATTCATGTCTTCTGCCCATTTCTTCACTGGATTATTTGTTTTTCAGATGTGGAGTTTGTGAGTTCTTTATAGATTTTGGATACTAGCCCTTTATGTCATTTGCAAATGTCTTCTCCCGTTCCGTTCCATAGGTTGCCTTTTAGTTTTGTTGATTGTTTCCTTTGTAGTGCAGAAGCTTTTTATCTTGATGAGGTCCCAATAGTTCATTTTTGCTTTTAATTTCCTTGCCTTTGGAGAGGTGTCGAGCAAGAAATTGCTGTGGCTGAGGTCAAAGAGGTTGTTGCCTTTAAGCAAAGTATTTTAAATATACATATGTCCTATTGTAAAAGATAGATTACAAACTGTAAGAAGAATATGAAAATCATCTAGGCCTGGAAATCTGCTAACTTGCTTTTTTTCCCTTATCATTTAGAATATTTATTTTATATCATTGAATGATGTTTAGAGTTAAACCGATTTTTAAAATATCACTCTTATGCAGGGGCGCCTGGGTGGCTCATTTGGTTGAGCATCCGACTTCAGCTCAGGTCAAGATCTCGCAGTCTGTGAGGTCAAGCCCCCCACCTTGGGCTCTATGCTGACAGCTCAGAGCCTGGAGCCTGCTTCAGATTCTGTGTCTCCCTCTCTCTCTGCCCCTTCCCTGCTTGTAGTCTCTCTCTCTCTCTCAAAAATAAATAAGAAACATTTAAAAAAATTTAAAAATTAAAAAAAATTAAAATGTCATGCTTATGCAAACATAAAAATATGTGAGATAAACTTGCAATTACTATAATTTCATATTTAGAATCTAATTCTTTTAAATTGCTGTTCAGCTCTTCAACTCAGAATCACTGGTGTCTGCTTTTGTCTCCAAAATTTTGTCCAATGTGCTATCAACAGCACTGGTGACACAGCATTTCTTAGATGAGGGCTCCACTAGAGTTTTTTATTTAAAGCTAACAAGAAATTAAAAATGTTTCTTGAGAGTAGTTGACACATAAGGCTACATTGGTTTTAGGTGTACAACGCAGTCATCTGATAGGTTTTTATACGTGATGCCACAGCACCACAGGTCTAGCTACCATCTGTCACCATACAACGCTATTACAATATCATTGATTATATTCCTTATACGGTGTCTTTTATTCCCATGACTTATTCATTCCATTACTGGAAGCCTGTATCTCCTACTCCTCTGCATCCATTTTGCTAATACTCACATCCCCACCCCTCCGGCAATCAGTTTGTTCTCTGTATTTACAGGTCTGATTGGTTTTTTGTTCATTTATTGACTTTTTTTTAGATTCTACGTGTGAGTGAATTGATATATTTGTCTTTCTCTGACTTACTTCACTTAGCATAATACCCTCTAGGTCCATCTGTGTTGTCCCAAATGGCAAGATTTCATCTTTCTTGACGAATATGGCTGAGTAATATTCCAGTGTGTGTGTCTTCTTTGTCCATTCATCTATTGATAGGCACTTAGGATGCTTCCATATTGTGGCTATTATAAATAATGCTGCAATAAACATAGAGTGCATCTATCTTTTTGAATTAGTATTTTTGTTTTCTTTGGGTAAATACTCAGTAGTGGAATTACTGGATTATATGGTATTTCTAGTTTTAATTTCTTGAGGAACCTCCATACTGTTTTCCATAGTGGCTGTACCAATTTACATTCCCATCAGTAGTGCACAAGAGTTCTTTTCCTCTACATCTTCACCAACAATTGTTACCCTCACCAACACTTATTATTCTCATTGTTTTGATTTTAGCCAGTCTGACAGGTCTGAGTTGATATCTCATTGTGGTTTTTATTTGCACTTCTCTGATAATGAGTGATACTGAGCATCTTTTCATGTGTCTTTTGGCCATCTGTATGACTTCTTTGGAAAAGTATCTATTCAGATCCTATGCTCATTTCAAAAATCAGATTTTTTTTTTGGTGTTGAGTTGTATAAGTTCTTTATATTTTTTGGATATTAACCCCTTATTGGATATATCATTTGCAAATATCTTCTCCCATTCAGTAGGTTGCCTTTTTGTTTTGTTGATAGTTTCCACCACTGTGCAAAAAGGCTTTTATTTTGAGGTAGTCCCAATAGTTTACTTTTGCTTTTGTTTCCCTTGTGTTAGAAGACATATCTAGAAAAATGTTGCTACAGCTGATATCAAAGAGATTACTGCTTGTGTTCTCTTCTAGGACTTTTATGGTTTCAGGTCTCACATTTAGGTTTTTAATACATTTTGAATTTATTTTTGTGTATGGTATTAAAGAGTGGTCCAGTTTCATTATTTTATATGTAGCTGTCTAGTTTTCCGGACAAATGGTCCAACAATACCATTTGTTGAAGAAACTGTCTATTCTCTATTGTATATTCTTGCCTCTTTTGTCATAGATTAATTGACCATATCATCACGGGTTTATTTCTGGGCTCTCTATTCTGTTCCTTTGATCCATGTGTCTATTTTTATGCCAGCACCATACTGTTTTGATTAGTATGGCTTTGAAGTAGATCTTGAAATATTGAATTGTGACATCTCCAACTTTGTTTTTCTTTCTCAAGATTACTTTGGCTATTTGGGGTCTTTTGCAGTTCCAAACAAATTTTAGGATTATTTTTTCTAGTTTTGTAGAACGTGCTTTTGGTAAATTGCACTGAATTGTAGGTTGCTTTGGATAGTATAGACATTTTAACAATATTTGTTCTTCCAATCCCTAAGCATGGAATATCTTTCTATTTGTTTGTTGTGTCATCTTCAAATTCTTTCACCAATGTGTTATAGTTTTCAGAGCACAGATTCTTTTTTCCCTCTTTGGTTAAATTTATTCCTATTTCATTCTTTTTGGTGCAATTAAAGTTAACAAGAAATTTTGACAAATTGATGTCTGATGTCCATCCTCATTGCTTGGAACTTTATTTTACCTTTGTGAGGGATTTGGCAGTTTCTTTTGCCTTCACTTACACTATATGGTGTATCATAGGCAATTCTTTTGTGTATGCATCATTAACAACAGGTAGTATAGATTTTCTACTTGTGGGTTTCTTTCTTTCTTAGGTCCAAAAAGCATTTTGTTGTAGCTTTGCAATAAAATTTTGAAAAACAGAATTGTGGTCTTTCCTCCAATGGTGAGATGTTTTCTTCACTAATAATAAATTTATACTTTGCCACTGTTTCCATGCTTTTCCTGTATACACAACTTTCCCTTCAATTCTTAATGACAATGCAATTTTTTTGGAGAAGTTTTTAAACAGCAATTAAACTCAACACATGGGGTACCAACAATACACAACTTAAAGTGGTAATGTGCCACAGTGATAGGCTAAAACCAAATTCACAAATGCAGACTCAATGACAAGAATGTAATAACTCTACTATGTGATTGGTAACAATTAGAAGATGCATCCTGATTCACATGCTAAAATGTGAAAGTATTATTTACATATATATATATTTTAATTTTTTTAATTTTAAAGAATATATATTTTTTAAATAATGAAATATGAGGCTGATTCTGATTCTGCCACGGCCGTACCAGCTCTCTACAATCTATTTTTCCTGATGATTAGACTAAAAGTCTAAAGAAAACACAAAAAGCAACAACACTAGACTGTAGAAGAGAACCAAAACTTGCAGAAGTGACTGGCAAGGGGAGTGAGCCTTCTGTTTTGGTTTTCTCTTTTCCCTAATGGCTTTGTCCTGGGGGTGGGGCCCCCATCACAGAACTGCAAGGCAGAGCAGGAATCTAAGACTGATTAAAAACTCCATCTCTTTGACCACGGAAACCTGGAAAAGAGGCCCCTTCAGGTTGGAAAATATGGGGTAATTCCAGAGAGGAGAGAACAATGGAGAAAGGGATCCCCTAATTCTGTGTATGAATCTGTAAAAGTCTTGGGCTCACTTTTGAGTTGGGCATGCATGAGACAGATACAAAGAAAGCATTCTTGCAACGGCTTTGAGAACTGAATTAAGATTTAAACCAGGGCCCAAGTCTCAGACTAACCTAAGTGGCACATGCAGACAGACCCACAGCAGTAAAACAAAGCTTTGTAGAATGAACTGAGACTGGAACCATCCAGAGAAATGGAAGATGGAATTTGTGTTCTGAATCTCAGAGTTGATTACCTGCTAAAACAAAACCCACCAGCATTGTTCAATGAATTTTAAAAGGACCCAGAGTCTACACAACAAAATAGTTGACAAAGTTGAGGATACAATTCAGAATTATTTAACATACAAAAAGTTAGGAAAATGAGATCAATTATCAAGTGAAAAGGCAATCAACACATGCCAATCCTTGGATGACTCAAGTGTTCGAATTATCAAAAAAAAAAAAAAAAAAAAAAAGGCTCTAAAACAAATATTTTGGTCACAGAATCCCTTTACACTGTTAAAAGTTTTTGGAGACTCCAAAGAGCGTCTGATTATCTTGTATGCTAAATCGTAAAACAAGTGTTAATAAAATTCAAAGGACTGAAATCATGCAAAGTATGCTCGCTGACCACAACAGAGTTAAATTAGAAATGAACAACCAAAGGAAATCCGAGAAATTCAAATATTTTGAAATCAAACAACACATTCATTTCAAAGTAATCCATGAGTCAAAGAAGAAATTACAAGAGAAATTAGAATGTATTTTTATCTGAATAAAAATTAAATACATGAGACACAGTGAAGGTGGCGCTTAAAGTAAAATTTATAGCCTTAAATAACTATGTTAGAGAAGAAGAGAGATCTCAAATCCATAATTAAGTCTTTATCTTCATCTAGGAAAGTAAGAGCAAGCCAAACCAAAGACAAGCAGAAGGAAGAAAATAATGAAGATTAGAGAGGATATGAGAACAATGACAGAGAAACTCAAAGCAACCAAACATTTAGTCTTCGAAAACATCATCAAAATTGACTAGCCAAGAAAAAAACAGAGAGGACATGAAAGGGAGGGCCTATGCCGGCCTACTCCATCTTGTTCTGTGTCCTTCACCTAGACCACGCCTCCTCCCCTGGAGTAACCTCCCGCTCACCCGTTCAAACTTCCTGATCAAAACACGCCCAGCGACCTGCGTAACAGGACTCAGACCCTCCCCCAGCCAATCGGCCGAGGCCACGACCCTTCCCCAGCCAATCGGCTGAGGCCACAGCCATTACCTCACTAACTGCCCCTAGACCCTTATAAAACCTTTGTGCTTTTGAAACTCGCTATCTCTCCCTGGTATCTCACCGCTGCCTTGGTGCAGGTAGGGGATTGAGCTGGAGCTAGCTCGAATAAAGGCTCTTTTGCTTTTGCATAGGACTCGGCTCCCTAGTGGTCTTTGGGGATCACGAATTCTGGGCATAACAGACACAGATGACTACAATTAGTAATGAAAGAAAGGATTAACCCATTGAACTTAACAGTAATTTAAAGGCTAAAGAGGGAATACTGTGAACAACTTTATGCCAGAAATTAACAACTTACATGAAATAGATTCCAAAATGGACACAAGCTGCCAAAATGGAATAAAAAAGAAACAGAAAACCTGAATAGTGTTGCAACACACAAGAAAATTAAGCATTGGAAATTTTCTCAGAGAGAAGGGACTATGTCCAGAATGCTTCTTTGGTAAATTATTACAAATAATTAAAGAAATAATATCAGTCCTACATAAATTATTTCAGAAAACAGAAGTGGGAAAAAACACCAATTCATTCTATGAGGCTAGTGCTACCTTAATACGAAAGCTAGACAAAGACATCACAAGACAAACTCCAGTGGTGATGCCTTGTAATGATACTGGGAAGGGATGAGTTTTAGTAGAAAAATCAAGAGCTCAGACTAAGACAAGTTAAGTTACAAGTTATTTGAGCTATCCAAGTGGAGATTGCAAATAGGTAGTAAATAAACCAAATAGAGATCCAAGGAGTGTTTTAGGTTAGGAATATCTATCAGTGATTCATTACCATACAGATAGAATTCAGAGCTCAAAAAGTAGGTAAGATCACTTAGAGAACCCATCAGAGCCTTGAGTTATTTCAACGTTTTGAAAGAAGGTACAGAAAAGTAGAAGAGGGGAAGATAAGATGGGGAGAAAAAAACCCCAACTAGTTTTATGATCAGGTTTACATAGAAATGGATCATTCTGCCCACTGTGTGTAGAGTGGATTTAAAAGTAACAAAATTATAGGCAGAGAGAGAGAGTTATCTAGCAGTCTAAGAAGAGATAAAAAGAAATAGAAATAAGGGTAGTGATACAGGGCTAAAGAGTAGGAATGGATTTTAAAAATATTTAGGAGTTTAAATAGGCAGCAGCAAGTAATTAAGTGGATAGAGATTTCTGGCAGGGTCAGTGAGGCAGAAAAAAGGATGATCAGTTTAAAAAGATATGGAATATATTAGATTACAAATTTTATCCTTGAACAGCTATTTGGGGTGGACTAAATAGAAATGTCTCAGAAGATTTAGAATAAAATAGTTTGAAGACTGGGGAGAAGACTGGAAAGAATATAACTGATGGTTCAAACAGATGGTTAAAAGTAGGGGTTCATAAAATCACTCAGGGAGAACACAGAAAACAAAAAAGTAAATGGTTCAGATTGGAAGAACTAAGAAATGAAGCGTTAGCCAGCGTATGATCACTTTTAAATTTAATCCGTAGAAGTTTTATTCTACATTCTGACTATTCCTCAGATAAACATTCTGGCTTCTCTGGTTTCTGTATGAAAACATGTTGATAACTTTAAATTTTAAAAATGAGGCAGGATTTCTTTTTACTTTAGAACGGGTTCTACTCTAAGATACATTTCCTTTCAGCATCAAATAATCCTAATTTCAAAAATTCTCATATGCACATTCACAGGCAAAGCTCTGCACAAACGCAGAGAAATAACCACAGTGCTTACCGTTAACTGGTAGGTTATCTGTTAGACTTTGAAGCTCCTCTCCTGTGAGCACGATTCCCATGTTTTCTAGAACAGTATTGACTTTACTTCTTTCAACCTTCCCTCCTTAGGAAAGAGACATAAAGAATGACAAAAAATATTAAAATATGAAAGAACATTAAATACTAGAAATCTATCAGTGCTCTGTTACTATTATATTGAAAATGTTTTTACTATTAATATGAAAAAACTAGGAATAAGGAAAAATAGAATCCTTTTCAGTACTATTAATATTGCTTTGAAACATGAGTACCAAACTCTATTTTAACATCGTGTTAAAGAGCCTTAAGCTTTGCCTTGATGAAACTATGGACAAGAAATAATTTATGAAGGGATTTTGCAACTTAAGCTAAAGACAACTAATTGAATTTGCGGTAGAGAAGGATTTTGAAAAAAAACTCTCAGTTGCCAAAAAACTTGTACTGCTTTCCACTGGAACTTGACAATTACTTTACGCCTGGTTTATCCATACTGTGAAAACAGTTTATGAACACCGATTTTTTGGTGAATATTTTAAGATAGAAAACTATTTGTATTAGTTAAAAAGAATAGATAATTATCTTGTAAACTACCTAGCATGGTAGTTTACAGAGGGCTTTAGTTAAAATGTTAAAAATTTAATTAAAAATGTTCTGAAGCTGAAGCAGGAGCTGAGGCTCAGAGTGCATGGAAAGGAAAATTTATTATTAAAATTGTAAAACAGGAGGCCTAGAGACTAGAAAAACTAGATAGATAGGGAAAGAGAACTACAGGGAGGCCGACAAGTATCTGGCTATCATTGTCTCATTTTTAAGGTGACGATTTAGTTGATAAAGACACATAGCAAGATGCTATCAAATGGGCGGCGTGGTGGACAACTTCCACATTAAATTAAAAAATAATCCTGGGGGCGCCTGGGTGGCGCAGTCGGTTAAGCGTCCGACTTCAGCCAGGTCACGATCTCGCGGTCCGTGAGTTCGAGCCCCGCGTCAGGCTCTGGGCTGATGGCTCAGAGCCTGGAGCCTGTTTCCACTTCTGTGTCTCCCTCTCTCTCTGCCCCTCCCCCATTCATGCTCTGTCTCTCTCTGTCCCAAAAATAAATAAACGTTGAAAAAAAAAAATTAAAAAAAAAATAATAATAATCCTGCTCCCACTCTTCTGGAGGGCCTAGGAATGCGAAGAGGCACTCTTCTTTAGACAGGTGACTCCTCTCAATAGGTACCAAGTGGCAGAGCTTTTAAGTCATTTCTTCATTCTCTTTATGTTCTTCTCTTCTTCTGGACTAAGCACTAGGAGGGAAAGCAAAACCAAAACAAATCCTAGGCACAAGTTGGTACCTTTGCCTACATTTTTTTTTTTTTTTTGTCTTAACTGAATCTCACTAAAAACACATTCTTTTTAGAGGAATTATAATGAACATTAATTTATGATTTGGATTCTATCAGAAACAATGTCCAATATTTCTAACAATAGAAACTATTTTTATTTTCTTTGCTTAACTAATTTTCAGACTACCTATCATTCTCTTCATGTTTTGTTTTATCTACCTAGAATTCAATTTACACTTTCAAGATTAAGTTATGAAAAATACAAGAAAATGTGGGACCTACAAAGATTTAAAAAAACTCATCACAAAATACCTCTTTTAAAATAAAGAAACTACATTTAAAAATCAGTTCATAAAAGGATGGCTTGGGTAAAGCTCTAATGATATAAATTAAAATGTTAAATCTCAAACTGCTCATTAACTCACCTTTGAAAGACTTCAGACCATCCAACAATCTATTTTGATAGATCTTCCCAGAAGCTACAATGCAAATCACACTCTATGTCAGACAAAGCATTATATAGATGCTCAGAAACATAATACATATACTTCAGAATTTCAGGGAGAGTTTTCATTTACTGAGTAAATATGTTCTTATTCATCCTCGAATAACAACAAAAAAATGAGACGGGATACAATAGTGACAATTATGCCATTCTAAACCCCTGACAGAACAGTTGACAGTCTCTCTATGCTGGTTTCTTTATCCTTTGATTTCTCTTGTCCAATTCTTCTAAAATTCTCTCCCCTAATCACATTCCTTCATTTTTTTTCTTATAGCTTTGTCATTGGCTAGAGGGCATGACATGACAGCATTTATTTTGCCCCTGGTGGCCTGGGTTATATAGACAGATAGAGATATATAGATTGATAGATATAACTTAAAATCTGCCTTTTCTAATTACTTTAAATATATATTTTTTTAAATGCTAAAAGAGAAATTAAAAAAAATTAAGTTTATATATTTAGAGAGAGAGAGAGAGAGTGGGAGATGGGCAGAGAGAGCTAGGGAGAAAGAAAGAATCTCAAGCAGGCTCCATGCTGCCAGCACAGAGCCTGGCGCAGGGCTAAGTCTCACGAACTGTGAGATCATGACCTGAGCCAAAATCAAGAGTTGGAAGCTCAACCGACTGAGCCACCCAGGCGCCCCTAAAAGAGAACTTTTAAAACTTCTCCCATGGTACCATAAAGCTAAGTATTCTAGAAAGCTACTAAAGTATCTTTATGGCTCACCATCAACTGGAAGCTTCTTTAGCAGCCTCTTTTGTTCTTTATCTGTTAGCTCAATACCCATGTTCCTCACAAAATCTGATAGATGTTGCACATTAATATTTTTTCCTTTGAAAATATGAAACGAGATCATTCAAGAATTTTATAGAATAATTATTTCAAGTAATAATTTAATACTGTTAAGCATGTTTCTTCCTAATTTGAGGAAGTTCAAAGATATAATAAGATATATACATCCATACAGAATTGAGAAGGGTCATATATCAAATTTGCTTAAAAATACTGAAAAGTATGATTTCTTAATCTGACAATAAGTCAAAGTAGAAGAGAATAGATTTTACCTAAATAACTGTCTGATTAATGAAATATCAACATCAATTCATTTATCCATCTTACCAGAGAATACTATATATTTTAAATTTTTTTTCTGAAATATGCTATTTGCTCTTGATACTGACAATAAATAAGCTTTTTTTAATGAATATAATCTATTGTCAAATTGGTTTACAGACAACACTCAGTGCTCATCCCAACAAGTGCCCTCCTCAATGCCCATCACCCATTTTCCCCTCTCCCCCCACCCCTCCATCCACCCTTAGTTTGCTCTCTGTATTTAAGTGTCTCTTGTGGTTTGCCTCCCTCTCTCTCTGTTTGTAACTATTTTCTTCCCTTCCCTCCCCCCATCATCTTCTGTTCAGTTTCTCAAGATCCACATATGAGTGAAAACATATGATACCTGTCCTCCTCTGACTTATTTCACTCAGCATAATTCTTTCCAGTTCCAAGAATGGAAAAAAAAAAAAAAAAAAGCTTTATTTTGCTGTTGCTTGATATACTCTGATTTGGGAATCTATTAATAATGTTGAAGTGAGTATTATTAGTATAAAAACTCCAGAAAGTTCAGAAGTTATTAGTAAGTTATAGGCTTTTAATTACTATATATAAAGGTAAACCATGGGACATTAGGAGCAAATGTTTCATTAGAAAAGGTTGAAAGCTACAATTTACAAATCAGCAATAGAATGGTAAAAAAATATTATTTAAAACTATACTACTACATAAAGTCTGCAGATCTTGGTTTTATATAACTTCCCACTGACCTGTAAAAGCTTTTAATCCACTACACAACTTTTTCATTGTAGTTCTCCCATATACTGTAAGAAGAAATGCAAATAATAAAAAGAGACAGTGAAACACACAAATAATAGGAGAGGAAAATATTCCAGCAACACTTTCGTACTAATAATATTCTCTACTTCTACCCACTTCTTGAGAATGAGTGTAAAGAAGTTAAATATGAAAAATATAACGTCAACAATACAACTATGACTTAATTCTTCTATAAAAAATCAAACCTACAATAGTCAAGGGATAAGATTCAAAAGCCACTTACTGTCCAGGGTCTACTTTTTAGCTCTAAGACTTTGAAGAACTTTCTTATTTCTATCAGGCCATGACAATGGGTTTATGTTTGGTACATGCTATTCAAAAATGTTTAAACTTGGGTTTCAGCAGTGATTTTCTCAGGTAATGTGTTCTCATTCAATATTCCCTGATGTTTTAACAGACCCAGAAAGATTTATTTCCTCCATTTGGATTACAAGATAAATTATTAAGCACTTTGAAGACAAATCCTTTATATTAGCAATTGGGGGGGGGCAGTTATCACACTGATAGACTAACAGATTTTATTTTCAATTTAATTTTTTTTTGAAAATTTTATTTGGGTAATTGTAGATGCATATGAAGTTAGTAGAAAAAAATAGAGAGAGATGCCTTGTACATTTTTGCCCAGCTTCCCTTAATGATAAGACTTACAAAGCCATAGAATAATACCAAAAACAGAATACTGGCATTGATACAATCCACCGATGTTATTTAGATTTCCTTAGTGTTACTTGTACTCATGTGTATGTCTCTGTATTATTAAATTCCAGACAATTTTATTACCTGTGTAGGTTCATGTATGCACTGCCACAGTCAAGATACTGAACAGTTCCAGTCCCACAAGGACCCTATTATAACCACATCCACCTCCTTCTGCCTCTACCAATCCCCTATCTCTAAATCCAGGCAAGCTCTAATCTGTCCTCCATTTCTAAAATTTTGTTATTTCAAAAATGATATGTAAAGATCTTACAGTATGTAAGCTCTGAGGTTGGCTTTTTTAGCTCTAGATAACTATCTGGAAATTTGTCCAAGATGTTACATGAATCAGATAGTGTACTTTTACTGATGAATAATAGTATTCCATAATATGTATGTACCACAAGTTTGTTTAGCCATTTACCTGTTGAAGGAGACTTGGGCTGATTCCAGTTTTTGGCTCTTACGTTCATGTACAGATTTTGTGTGAACATAAGTTTCAAAGGTGTAATTGCTACAGTAGCTCTATGCTTAGTTTTGTAAGAAATTGGTACTTTTTCCATAGTGATTGTATCACTACATTCCCACTACCAAGTATGAGTGGTCCGGTTTCTCTAGCATCCTCATCAACATTTGGTGTTGTCACTATTTTTTATTTTAGCTATTCTGATAGGTATGCAATGATATCTCATTGCAGTTTCAAATTGCACTTCCTTAATACCTAATGAAGTCAAGCATCTCTTCATGTGTTTATCTGATACCTGTATATCCTCTTTGGTGCAATGTATTTTCATTCATATAGTTTCATGTATTTTCCCCATCTTCTTATTGGTTTGTTTGTATTTTATATTGCTGAGGTTTTCTCAAATAAAAAAAAAAACCTTTTAATGTTTATTTATTTTTGAGAGAGAGAGAGAAAGACAGAGCACGAGAGGGGGAGGGGCAGAGAGAGAGGAAGACACAGAATCTGAAGCAGGCTCCAGGCTCTGAGTGGTCAGCATAGAGCCCAAGACGAGGCTCAGCCAAAGTCAGACGCTCAACTGACTGAACCACCAGATGCCCCTATATTGCTGAGTTTTGCATGTTCTTTAAATGCCATAGATGCTGCTGCTTTGTCAGATGTATCATTTGCAAATATTTTCTCCCAGACTGTAGGTTGTCTTCCACCATCTCCACACAGCTTTCCAGAATAAAAGCTTTTAATTTTAATGAAGTACAATTTATCAATTTTTTCCTTTTGTGAATCATGCTTTTCGCATAATATGTTTCTAAATCAATTTATTCTTACTAGGCAGCATAAGCATAAATTACATAACTGAAATGTTACCAATAAGAATACAGTGAAAAATATATCTCCTTTATAAACATCTCCATTGTCAGAATTCTCTTCCTTCTAAGGAACAAACATTGACATTTTTTGTTTATCTTTTTTAGAGATATTCTATGCATATATTTGTATATAAGAATAGAGCTGACTGGTTCTTTTGATGGCTCCATATATTAAATTGACTAGATGTTCTGTAATTATGGAATCAATTTTAAAATGCATCAAAATGGGTATAAATTGCTTTTCCTTGCATTTTCAGATATATTGTTTTAAGAGAATATATCTTGTTTGTTCAAATATTCTCTTCCCCTCTGTATCAAGTCTGTCTTATGGGAGGATTATACTTCTGTTCCCAAATCAATGATATCATGCAATTTGCTTTGTCAAATGAAATATTTGAGTCTCTTCTGAGTAGAAACTTTAAGAACTATCACATGGCTCCATCATCTGTCTTTTTCCTGTTACAAAAGTGACACTGTCCAGACAGGGACTGTTCTTGCATCCTATGTCCTATAGTAGAGAACAGATGGACAGCCAACCTATGGGCAGTGTCTAATATTGAGTGTCATGCAAAAAAACTCTGTTGCCACTGAGATTTGGGGGTTGTTTGTTGCTACTGCAGCATAGCTAGCTGATAATAGGAACTGGAACCACAGGGCGCCTGGGTGGCTCAGTCGGTTGAGCGTCTGACTCTTGGTTTCAGCTCAGGTCATAATCTCACAGTTCATGAGTTCAAGCACAGCGTTGGGCTCTGCACTGACACTGAGGAGCCTCCTTGGGTTTCTCTGTCTCTCTCTCTCTCCCTCTTACTCTGCCCCTCCCCTGCTTAGGCCATCTCTGTCTCTCTCAAAATAAAGAAACTTAAAAAAAAGGAACTGGGACCACAAGTGTGTTGCTGTCTTAGCAACAACAAAAGTAGTAGCAAAAATACCAAAACTATGTGGCATTGGGTCTGGTGCTGGAAGTGTTTGGTGAAGAAATTGTTACTGGAGGCTGGAATGAACCCATGCCTTGCAATGGTGTTGGTGAGTTTAGCAATTTCAACAACTTAGAAGGCAGAAAATGTACTGAATATGCTTGTACTTTAAAAGAAGAAGCTGTGTGGGGCGCCTGAGTAACTCAGTCATGTAAGCCCCCAATTCTTGGTTTTGGCTCAGGTCATGATCTCACAGTTTGTGGGTTTGAGCCCCACATGGGGCTCCATGCTGAAGCCTGCCTGGGATTCTCTCTTTCTCTCCCCCTCTCTGCATCGCTCCTCCACTCCCTCTCTCTCTTTCTCTCAAAAATAAATAAACTTAAAAAAAAAAAAAAAAGAAGAAGAAGCTAGGAAATACAGTGTTACTAGAGTATCTGGTTGATATTGGCAGCAACGGACAAGTTACTACAAAAAGAAATGAACCCAGAAAACAACTGGCTGGCTAGCAAGCAAGGATAAAGGAGAACAGAGAGAATCCAGAGATTCTGGGTGCGACATGGCACAAAAAATGAACTAGTTCTCATCTTCTACAAATAGAAGATAACACCTGGAATTTCTTTTAGTGACTAAGGGCATTCAAAACTAAGTCTTCTGGCAAAGACAATATGAAGAGTGTGATCATCATTCCTTTTGTTGAAACCTCTGATTTGATTAAGATGGTGCCTAGTAAATCCTCCAAATTTGAAAAAATAATTCAGGAACAAGCATCTTAGGTTGTGCTTCTCCCCAGGGAAGTCTGATAAAACTCAAGGGATCTACAATTAAATCTAATGAGAAGCACATCTCAAAAAGAATTGTAGATGTAACTATTGGCACATTAAGCAAGTTGTAATCAATCAGATAAAAAGTCAACCCTATTTTAGTATAAAACTTAAAACTAAAAGGTACTCTGTTCATGACTGAAAGTGGGGTTCCTGCCCTCTACAAATAGGAAGTACACTAAGAAAGTTGCCCCAGCCCCCAAGAAGGGGTTATTCTTCAATGCCTTCTTCAGATGTGAGAAAAAGAATAATGGAAAAAGGTAGAACTTCTTCAATCCCATAACCAAGATCCATAAAGAACAATGAGCTGGGAATCTAATCATCATGGTAAGATTTTTCCCAAAGAACTTGGAAATATTTTCAATGCTTACCATCAGTGGACAGGTTGCATTTGAGATCCTTAATTTCATCTTCTGTGAGTTTCCATCCCATGGTTTTCAAAACTGAATCAAGTTTATTGGCATTAACAATCCCTCCTTAGAAAAGCAAAATGGTCAAGAAATAGCCAAAGGAAAGAAAAATACAGTTTATATATTTAAATAACCTATGGGCCCACATGGCTGTAGTGTAGGTGGAAATATAAAGGGTGTCCCCTGTCAGAAATATTTTTCTTTTGCAGGCAAGGGATCTTTTTCTAAAATTTTTGTTTGGGGGATTTTAGTTCTTAGAAAGTTCCATCTGCAGAAAAACAAAAACAAAAACAAAAACAAAAACTGAAATCTTGAACTAATTGTCCAGAATGCATTTTATTATAGTCAATTAGCATGCTGTATAGTTTTTGGATTTAAATAACTTAAATAGGCTCATATATAGCATGACAGTTGACTTGTTTTAGCAAATACATCAAATTGTTGACATATACTAATGTTATTTTCAGCAGGAACATCAAGTGTCTATAGTACAAAGAGGGTCAATAATAGATAATAATAGATAATAGCTCTTTAAAAAGAACCTCTTTCTTTAGTGGGATCATGGGGACAGGTTTACAAAGCATAAGCTTTAAAAGGGCCTGCATTAGTATTTAATAATTCATAGTAATGAAAAACATTATTTTATCTTCTCACTAATAAGTGGGCTCATTTTTGTTTATTTTATTGTCTCAACGCCTAACCAAATTCCCCAAAAATGTTCCCTTTAATTTTACTGTTCTGACACAGACTTTATTTTCTCTTATGTAAAATTTATTTAAATTTCTATATGGAGATAATTTGCTCACAGGTCTATATCAGAAGCTAGGAATGATATCAGTATTTAAGGAGGTTAGTGAAGTTCACAATTGGATATCTAGGAGATAGTATAATGTGTCTCTTAGAATCATCTGGCTTTGTATTATGCTTCTCACTTACCATTAAGAGACTTCAAACCATCCAGTAACCTATTCTTGTAGACTTTTCCTTTAGCTACGTGGAAACATAGATCAGGTCATACACAAGTAAGTGATGTGGAGATTCACCAAGGCAGCAAGTCATTATTTAATGTAAGGAGGATTTGTAATTTTCTCTAGAAAATTTCCAATTTACTTTCAAATTTTTAAAAATGAAATAGCCACCAATGTATCCACTCTATTCAATTATTGACACTTAAGCATGTTAATCTTGTAATCTTAGTGCTTTTTTTTAAATTCCTTTTCAGCTCTCTAATGTCCTTTTCTGTTCTCTCACCTAGTTAGCACCCAGTGTAACTTTTACAATTCCCCATCTATAGAACCACAACTACAAAAGGTACTTCTTAGCCCTGATGGCACGTTGTGAATAAAGCAGCAACTGATTTCCAACTAAAAATTAATGGAATTCCTTCTTAAAAATCTTCTCTTGAAATGTTTTTATTGTAAAGAATTTTAAATATATACAAAAGTAGAATGGAAACAATGAATCCCCATATACACTCAGCTTACAGTTACTGATGTTCTACCATTAGATAGCATCCTCTTAAGGTGAAAACGTACCATTCATTTTTTTAAAAAATTATTTGCATACATAAGTGTATAAATTGAACCATATCACAATGGCTGTACTTTTTCGGTCTTTGTTTTTGTTTAAGTGCCTTTTTCTACTTCTTTCTTCTCAGTCTATGGTGCAGCCACAAGTCCCTAGATGATTCATGTTAACAACCTAGAATATACCTATATATTATCTATCAGTATGTGAAGATACATAATTACATGAGTGAAATCATTCATACTAAGTAGTTTTTGAAAACATTTTTTCTATGCTATCAGAAAGTATATAGAAGTTCTCATAAACAAAATAAGAAATGTGTGCTTCCTTCAAGACCATATTAATATTTTAAATGCTTACCATTAACTGGCAGGTTTTTTACGAGCTCTACACATTCCTTATCTGTGACAGTTACTCCCATGTTTTCCAGAACATCTCCTACATCACTGACATCAACCTCTCCCCCTTCAACATAACAAAATGGTCACAGATTAGTAGAGAGAAGGGCCTAACCACAGCCCCCCCCCCAAACCTGTTGACCCTTTACAGCTTCAGCTACAATAGCTGAATGAGCAAACACACACAATATGTTAACTGTTCGCCACTGTCATTAATTGGGGGTAGAAATAGAATTTCTCTCTTACACTTAGTAAAGTAATAGACATACTGATGCAGTTTATATAATACAAATTAGGACACTGTAGGCATAAGATCCATTTATTTTGTAAGGATATTATCTCTCCCCTAATCTCTTAATGATAACAGAATTTTATCTCTGTGAAAGTTTGCTGTATCATTAGCTATGCTAATTCAAATTTAGGCTTTCAAAATCAAGAATAGTGACTATTCTTGGCAAATATTCCAGAAACTAAGAAATTTGCTACTATAAATTCACACAGAAAAATTAGTGCTAAAATATAAATGTTCTAATGTGTAATTCTGGGCAACTGTATGCAGATATTCATCAATATAGAAGAAAAATGGGTAGAATAGAATAAAAAAGGGAATGTAAAAATGATGGTTCTACATAAAAATATAAATTAGCTAAAGAATAAAGACATTAGATTTATAGAAACTTCTAATTAACCTGTAATAGTTTCCACTGCTTCCATCAATTTTTTGAGCTCAGTCTTCCCATTAGCTGTAAGAAATATCATAATTTGGCAATATTATAAAAAGATAAAGGAGCTAAATTAAGAAATAGAGATTCTACCCACAATTTAATCTCACCAGCCAAAAACTTCTATGCAATGGATTGCAAAGAATTCATTCTATGGTAGATAGAGGGTTAACCCAAGAAAGCGTTCTCTGTCTTACACTTGCAGGAATGTTACAGTAGGCTAAGTATGTTGTTTGGTCTCTGATAGCCCTCTGATAGCCCTTCTGATGCAAACGCAGGGTTCTTCCCATGGTTGATGTTGAAAACATTTTTCATGTTCTATCTTTTACTAATACTTTTCTTTAGTTATTTCAACTATTAACTTGGAGTGGCTGGTTATGTGTTCTCAATCTTTTGTTACCAGCACATGCATAAAGTTTGGGTAAATGTTTCTACCTTTCTATGTTTGGGAAAAAAGAAATCATTAGCTAAAGCTAGAGAGTTATAGCAATATGGCATTGTTCCAATATCAGGAAGGATTGATCAACCCCCTAAGACCAGCTACTTTATTTACTGGGCCAAGTACAAAATGAAAACGTGGGACCCCTTGTTCAAAAATCAGGAAAAAAAGCTTTGCTTTTTTTTTTTTCTTCCACAGTCTTGTTCCCAAACTGTCATGGGGGTGTTTTTGTTTTAGTTTTTGTTTATAAGTCAGCTGGTAAATGTTGCACTGTCACAGGCATGGCATCTTCTAGGGTTGAGTGCAGAACCTCACAGGCACCCTGGGTGGTCCCATTACTCAGCATGCACGAGGCTCACTAGCAGCAGGCTTCCTTCCTTCCTCCTGCCGCCAGAACCACACATCTGAAAATTGAGTCACGTGTCTCACTTTCCTATGCACTGGTTGCCTCAACTCACTATGGACAGGCGACTCCCAAGAGTAATGCAGCCTTGATGTGGGGACACACTAGATACCTGGAAGGGGATGAGGAACAGGCTTGACCCTGCCAGCCCAGAGTGGGGACTGCTGCTGCCATGTCTTGTCACAAGATGCCTTCAGGTACAGGTTCCCAATGCCAGCTCTCCCTGCAACCATGCCCAGGTCCCTGCTGGGGTCAGGGGATGCAGATGTTGCCAGGCATGGTGGTGAAAGGGAGGTTGGCCATACCAGAGGCTGTGGAGTGGTTGATCCAGAATACATCCTGGGGACTAAATGGCAGGGGCAGTCACATGCCTGAGCCAGGGTGCCAAGCCCCAGCCATGCTCTAGTTTCCCATCAGACTTCAATTAAGAAACACAAATTCAAAGATAAAATTGTGTAGACTCTCTTGTGGCACTTGGCAGCTCAGTCGGTTAAGCGTCCAACTTCAGCCCAGGTCACTATCTCACGATCCGTGGGTTCGAGCCCCGCATCGGGCTCTGTGCTGACAGCTCGGAGCCTGGAGCCTACTTCAGATTCTGGGTCTCCCTCTCTCTCTGCCCCTCCCCTGCTCACGCTCTGTCTCTCTCAGTCTCCAAAATAAATAAACATTAAAAAATTTAAAAGCAAATTATGAAGACTCTCTTGATGGCCAAATCAGAGCACTAAACCCCAAGCATGGCACTCTTGAGATCACGGCTCTTTCCAACTAACCTCACTGGTTGCACACCACCATTCCCCAAAGCAAAATAAAGGAAGGCCTACAATGCCACAAATCTATAAACCAAAAGCCTCAAGAGGATAGCTGACTGCATAAACCATAACCCCAGTTCCTTAGGTCTTTCTAACATTTCTGAGTGATGTTTTAAAACATAATGAGAAGGTAAGTGATTCGACTTGAAGAACGTGAAGCTGGAATGGGCAGGTGACAGAGAAGCCAAGCATGTGCAAGAGAAGCCAAGAAGCCTAAGAATACACCCTTTTTCTGTTAATGAGCCAGTTTCCCCATTGTGGAACTTAAGGCTTGTCTAAGTTGTGGTTGGTTACAGGCTCCTTTAGGCATTAACAGTCCTCAGCTGGGAACAAAGCAAAACTATCTGCTGCGATCTGGTGTTGGGCTTGTTACCTGGAAATATATACTGTTAACCTCAATGAAGATGACTAGGAAACAGTTTTCCTTTATTGATTTATTTTGATTTGATTTCATTTTATCTTCTTCAGTTCTAGTCTCACGGAGACTTTTTAGGGAAGACCTCCTTGGCTTCAAATCACATGGTGCATGTATATTTGAGGCAACTGTCAATGAATACAAAACAAAACACAAAAAGCAGCTAACTACCTACCAATACTCTGATTTCCTCTCAGAGTGTAGAATCATAAATGGAAGTGGATGCCCAGACAGATACTACATCTCTACCGCCCCACCTCCGCCTCACGTTTATTTAGGTGCAGCCACGTGACCAGTTCTCCACAAAGGAATGGCTACGGAAATAACGCGTGCACTCTCTCTCCTTCATGCTCTCCTTTCCATTCCATTATTAGATAGAAACGATGACAAGGCCTTAAAAAGGAATCCAAGAGGCAAGGAACCTGGATCCCTGTATCGCTGAATGGAGAAGAGCCACTGTCCATTACCCAAAGATACTCTCGCCTTGGACTTTCGCGGGGGAAGGAATTTAACTTCTGCTGCATTTAACCGGGACATAATTTTAGGTTGTTTTTAAATAAAAATGTAGTTTACCCTAAATAATACGTGATCTGTTCTTAAATGAAGACTGTTCATCCCTATCTTTGCAAATGCTTCTAATTTCTTTTGGTATACCAAATATTACTAGTTAATATACATTCTCTTACACAAGCTCATAAATGTAAACTCCTAAGGCTCATTATTATCTACAATGCTTACCACTAAGTGGCAGATTTTCACGTTCCTTTTCTGTGAGTTCAATTCCCAGATTTTCCAGAACATTGTCTAGGTTATTGGCTTTAACCATTCCTCCTTAAGAAACAAACAGGAAGTAATCATGAAAAAAAAATTACATGATTTCCAAAGATTATATATAATTTTTTTTCTCACATGCATTTTAGTATGATAAAAAAAAACAAAGAAAAAGGCACAATTTATTTGTATTAGTGAACAAGCATATAAGGTTGACTCAGTAAATCACCTAAAATGATGTCAAGAACAACTTAGATAAAATGTTCTGAGGTTGGGGGTGCCTGGCTGGCTTAGTCAGTAGAATGTGTGACTCTTGATCTTGGCATCGTGAGTTCAGGCCCCACATTGGGCATTTAGCCTACTTAAAAAATATTCTGAGGTTGAAGCGTTACTGGGTGACAGGCTGTGAGTATGTGTTTAAAGTTACTATTTGTAGTATTAAGTAATACTCATCTGTTAAAAGAGGGGCCAAAAGAACACCAATGATAGGACTGTCCCCATGGGTAATACAGAGAGAATACTGTGCAGGTCTGTCCCCAAAACAAAGCCAAGGTATCAGCTGAGAGGGATAGTTCAAGATTCAGATCTTGAATGTTCTGCTATTGGAATATACAAAAGTGTATTAAAGATGAAAAGACTATAAAAATGGATTCAATGCTCTCAAAGAGAAGTGTCATGAATAACACATTCACCACAAAATTCTCCAAGGAATGTTGCTGACTGGAATTATTCCAAGTATCTGGGATGTCAGGAGGCCAACTGCCACCTGCAAGAGGCTTCTCTCATCAAATAGCAGCAAACCTTCTACCCTTTTCCTCTTTCCCTTCCTACTTCCCCTTCTGGTCTCTTTTTCTAAGGACCTACAGGAAGAGGAAGTAAAAAAGCATTTTGGCCACAATACCATGCTTCTTTTCCACATTTGCTGTTGCTGCTATTGTTGTTAACTGGTCGTTAGGAAAGAATGTTTTATAGAAAATAACTTGAGGGGCGCCTGGGTGGCTCAGTTGGTTGGGCGTCCAACTTCGGCTCAGGTCATGATCTCACAGTTTGTGAGTTCGGCCCCGCGTCGGGCTCTGTGCTCACAGCTCAGAGCCTGGAGCCTGCTTCCAGTTCTGTGTCTCCCTCTCTCTCTCTGCCCCATCCCCACTCATGCTCTGTCTCTCTCTGCCTTAAAAATAAAATAAATAAATAAATAAATAAATAAATAAATAAATAAGAAAATAACCTGATTTGTGCCATAAAATTATTAAAGGTCACTCCAAAATCCTTTGTATTGTTGTTGGGCAAACGCTCAGAAAAACTGCCTAAGATATTCTGTATATTATGTGTTGTATAAATTAGATTTCAAATGATTCTTTGGGGGTGCTATTTAGAAATATTCTCCAAGAGTGAATGGATCCCTTGCAATACTATACCATGGGTGATTATGCAAAAGTACTTAACATAATGAAATAAAAAAATCTAAATACAGGAATGTAGACATGACTCAAAACCTGGTGGTAAGATGTTTGTGTTGATATTTGTGTTGACATTTAGCAGACTTTTCTGCTAATCATGTTTCTTAAATACCTTTTACAGACTTCACACCATCCAACAATCTGTTCTTATACACCTTTCCAGCAGCTATTAAAAAAGAAAAACCATAATTTATATCCAAAGGAAAAGAACATGGACACACAGTTTTTGGGCAACTGGGTAATTCTAGGAGCAATCTTTTTTACTCTTTCCCTAGGAAATCTGTTCTATCTCCTCATCAAATAAAAATTATTTTAGGAAAAAAATTGTGACAAAAATATACCCAGTGTTCAGCAACCAAGAAGACTGCTGGGAAGACTATACTGTGCAGGAAAAAAAAATCACTACTTCTTTGTGTCCCCTCCCCCCCTTTTTTTTTAACCTGTGTCTCACTTCCCTCAGTTTCCTTCCTATCATGCAGGCCTCTCAGGGGCGTGACTGGGTAGTGTTATTACAACCTGCATCAACTCTGATGGCAATATGGTTATGGTTAAAGAGCTGGGTTCACAGATTGAATCTGTACATCAGCAAACTTAATTTGTTTTAAAAATTATTTTCAGTACTTTTTAGGAGAAACAAAGAGACAACAATTTAGAACTGCTGACAATGACCCCCCAAAACCAGTGTCCCCGGAAAGGCTGTTCTGAGACTTATATGGCTCACCGTCGATAGGCACGGTCTGTCTCAGCCTCACTAGTTCCTTTTCAGGGAGCTCGATCCCCATGGCTCCCAGGACCTTTAGCAGATCGTTGGCATCAATCTTTTTTCCTTTCAAAAGACAGGAACATCAGTGCGTGACAATTTGGAATCTAATGATTCCAGATAATGAAAAAATGATCACCTTCAGCTCGGAGGTAGCGAGCGAGTAAAAGGAAACACATACAACTACACAGAATCACAGGGAGGCCACAAATAGAACACAGGTCCTTAATCTCCTAAAAGGCATACTCTCTTAGTGATGGATCTGTGTGCATCTAATGCAGCAGAGGGTAGATTTGCTTTTAAGATTGGCCTGCAAATTAGAATGATGGAAATCATGGAAATTTATAATTTTGGCAGGGGAACTTAGAATTCTGGGGAGATCCTAAATTATGTGATTTTCCTCTTCATATATGCCTATCAAGGTATGGGATTATTTGAATATTAGTGAGGTACGTGATAGTATTGCTTTATTAAAAACATTTGGGCCAGATTTCTTACGAAGACACAGAATTTTCATCGTATTTTAAAAATTTAAGTTGTACAAATAAATACAGCCTAAGACTCTGAAAACAAGTATTCAATGAGACATAATATAAAGACATATAAACAGTTTGGGGAAGTTGAGGAGGTATTTTAAAAATAGTACAATTTTATAGTAACTTGCCACTCACCAGAAAACATTTTCAATGCATCCATTAACTTTTTCACTTCAACCTTCCCATTATCTGTTAAGAGAGCCACGTAAATCAAATACGAATATAACACCGGCACTCATTAGCAATACGGAATTTAAAAAAGAAAGCAATATATGTATACTCTAATATTTTATCCTATATTCATCTTGAGCCAGAAGTTCTAAAATATTACTAGAGCTTTGGTTCATTGAACTACAGAAAATTAAACCTCTGGTAGTTAAGGATGAGATATAAAATTAAGTCACCATTTCCCACAGAGTCTGCTTCATGACTCCTATACGTTGGGAAACTCTCCACTGTTTACATCAGGCACAAGGAACAGAATTTACAATTTTTGTGTGCTACATATTAATGTTTGTATCTGGCTCTTACAATTGATCTCCTTATGTAATAAGCTGATAGTTAGTAGTTCCTGACTTTTTTTTTTTTTTTTTGACACAGAGTTTCTTACTCCTTTATTCCCTATGAGTAAATTAATGATCACTTCAGTGATTGGCTTGAGATAATTTTAAAAGTAGAGATTCTGTATATTTTTAAATCAATATTTAAAGACATTAACATAAAAGCATATTACAAAGATAGAAATTTGGGATTCTATAGGATCTCAGATTCATTTTTCCTTACTAGACCAAAAACAACTAAGACATTGCATTTACACAAATTATTATTTTTTGTCTAATTTGTAGATGACAAATATGTAAATAGAAGCTTCATGTCATTTTTGTTCTTTATTATCTTCTGGCTCTAAAAGTACAGAGCAGGCCAATATTCATTTTTAAACAATTTATTGAGATATAGTTTGCATACCAAACAAATTCATCCATTTCAAGTATACAAGTGAACAGTTTTCGGATATAGACTGAATTCTGCAACTATCACTGTAATCTAATTTTGGAACATTTTCATATTCCGCAAAAGAAACCTCATTATAAAAAAAGAAACCTCATACCATTAATTTGCAGTTCCCATCTACAGCCCCAACCGCAGTCCTAGGCAATCACTAATCTATCTTTGTCAGGGAAAGTGTCAGGACTAAGTGTCAGTATATTATATGAGGAAAAGATTTCTAAAAATCCAAATGGAAACATTAATATGTAGTACATACAGATCTGCTTATTCTGGACATTTCCTATAAATGGAATCATACAATACGTGCTCTTTTGTGACTGGCTTCTTTCACTTAGCATAATATTTTCATTGAACCACTGCATTTCAGCCCTAATTCAGCTTCAATTGTATTTCAGTGTTTCTAGTTCTTCAAGAGAGCTGCCTGAGAATGTGGCCTTTATTTAGATCATGGAATTTGA
Source organism: Leopardus geoffroyi (assembly GCF_018350155.1). Classification (NCBI taxonomy): domain Eukaryota; kingdom Metazoa; phylum Chordata; class Mammalia; order Carnivora; family Felidae; genus Leopardus; species Leopardus geoffroyi. The sequence continues at coordinate 43,679,875 of NC_059330.1, forward strand.
AATAGGAGTGGGATATTATGTAGCTTCAGAAAAAGGCAAAATTCTGTATGTTATAGCCTGAGTGTTTGCAGACCGCTCTGAGAAAATGAATGAGTGCTATCATACGGCTTTGGAATGTGCCTCTCATGTTTAATCTCCCACATTTTCTCTTTTATTTTCTTATTTTTTCTGTATTCATCTCCTCTAGACCGTTTTTCATGCTATTTTCACCCCTAATTATTTATCTATTCCCTCACTTTTTGTAGTCCTAATCAAAGAACTATGTTTTTAGCATTCCTTTGGATCCAGAATTAAAAAGGTTGATGAAATATGTTAATAAAATGACAAGAAAGAATATTACTTTATTTTCTTTCTGAGCTCATTTCTAAGTTTTTATAAATATCTTCTTACGGGCAAACAAACTTCTTCAGAGATGATTTTATAGATGCTCACAACTCAAGTTATATTCAGTGATGCAAAAATTTATATGCTTACTCACCATCAACAGGTAGGTTCTTTATCAAATCGCTATTTTCCATTCCTGTGAGATTCATTCCCATGTTTTGCAAAGCAGTGTCTAGGTTAGCAACATCAACAATCCCTCCTTGGAAGAAAGAGAAGAATGTAAGCAACATTGAATAACCTTAGAATGTGACAATAGCTATGAATTCCTGTGTGTTATAGATATTGGTTTCACCTTAAAGAAAAAGGTCGAATGTATATTCAGTTGTATCTAAGAGTGTCAGTAATAAAGGCGGAATTAGAATTTCCTCCAATGCGTAATTGTGGGAATCCATTTATATAATTAGCGTTTAAAGACTGTGGCAGAACTTCAAGATGATTTACAGAAATACAGAAAACAAAATTCATATGCTTCTGCCAGTAGGGAAGTATTATTTTTGTTTGCTGAACAGTTTACATGGTTCTTTCCTCTGAATAAATTTTCCCAAAAATGTCTAATAATTTCTGTCATTTTGTGAGACTGAAATATATATATAGTAGAATATGCCTGACATACATTTACCATTTTAACCATTTTTCAGGATAGAGTTCAGTGGCATGGAATATACTCACCTGGTTTTAGAACCATCACCCACTATCCATCCCAGAACCTTCTATCTTCCCAAATTAAAAGTCCGTACTCCTCAAACAATACTCCTCATTCCTCCCTACACCCAGCCTCTGTCTCTATGAATCTGACTGCTCCAGGTTATCTTACATTAATAGAATCATACAGTATCTGTCTTTTTGTGATTGGCTTATTTCACTTAGCAAAATGTCTTCAATGTTCACCATGTTGTAGCCTGTGTCACAATTTCTTTCCATGTTAAGGTTGATGAACACACAGACTGAGCCCATCTCGTGGCTCTTTGAATAGTGCTGGATATACAAATTTGGATACGCACTACAAAAGCCTGAATGTCTGTGTGCCCCCCTACCCCCTGCCATTCATATATTGAAAACCTAATTCTCAAATTGATGGTATTAAGAGATGGGTCCTTTGGGAGGTTATTAGGTCATGAGGGCAGAGCCCTTATGAATGAGATTAGTGTCTTTATAAAGGATAACCTGCAGAGATCCCTTGCCCCTTCCACCTTGAAATGATACAATGCAAAGTCACTGTACAAATACAACCCAAAGGAGGGCCCTTACCCGCCATGCTGGCATCCTGATCTTGGACTCTAGTCCCTAGAACTGTGAGACATGAACTTCTGTTGTTTATAAGCCATCCAGTCCCTGGAAATTTATTATAGCAGCCTGAATGAACTAAGACACATGCCCAGAAATGGAATTGGCGAATCATGTAGTAATTTTAAGTTTTTGAGGAACTGCCAAGTTTTTGAGGTTTTCATAGTGGCTGCACCATTTCACGCTTCCACCACCAGCGCACAAGTGTTCCAACTTCTCCACATTCTCACCAACACTTGTTATTTGCTGTTCCTTTTTGAAAAATTTTATTTTTTTAAATGTTTATTTTTGAGTGGGGGGGAGTGGAGAAAGCATGAGCGGGGTGTGGGGGGGGGCGGGCAGAGAAAGGATAGAGGATCCAAAGCACAGCCTGATGTGGGTCTCACACTCACGAACTGTGAGATCATGACCTGAGCTGAAGTTGGATGCTTAACTGACTGACTGAGCCACGCAGGCGCTTCTGTTCCTTTTTATAAAATCGCCATCCTATGGGGTGTAAGGTGGCATCTCATTGTAGTCCACTATAAGTCTAATTGTTCATTTGTAGGTAGTTAGAATGCACTGTAGTTGCCCGTAGGTTTTTTGTTTTGTTCTGTTTTGGTCTAGTTTAGTCTAGTTTGGTTTAGTTCTGTGACTTCCTTACGATTTGATTAACCAGAGACCTCTTAAGCAACATTTTAGGACTCATCACATGCCCTGTGTTTTAGGATCCATGTCTTTGAACAATCACAAAAAATTACCAACTGTTAGGTCTTCAAATTAGCATTTTCTTTCTTTGTCTCTGTTAGCTCTTTTGTATACTGTTGGATAAACTGGCAGATTTTTCACTCTGACCCTCAGGCCTCTTACTCCTCCTTCCTGTTTGTTACTTTTTTGTCTTTATGCTGGAATCTTGGTAATTTTTTCACAGTTCTATTCCAGTAATCCAATTAATTCTTCATTTACATCTGCTAATAAAACCATTATGTTTTTAAATTTTTCAGGCTAGACATTTCATTTCTAGAAATTTTGACTCCTTTCAAATCCATTTTTTCCTGTGCTAGTTTTTAAGAGTATTTCCATTTTCCTTTTGTGAATTTAGTCATTTAAAGCAAACTTATTTTATGGTCTATCTAAAATATTTGTATCATATGAAGTCTTTGGGGGTTCCATTTTTTATCGTATATATTGGCAAATTTTTTTTAAATATACTTTATTGTCAAATTTGTTTTCATACAACACCCAGTGCTCATCCCAACAAGTGCCCTCCTCAATGCCCATCACCCACTTTCCCCTCTCCCCCAACACCCATCAACCCTCAGTTTGTTCTCAGTTTTTAAGTCTCTTCTGGTTTGCCTCCTTCCCTCTCTAACTTTTTTTTCCCCCTTCCTCTCCCCCATGGTCTTCTGTTAAGTTTCTCAGGATCCACATATGAGTGAAAGCATATGGTATCTGTCTTTCTCTGCCTGACTTATTTCACTTAGCATAACACTCTCCAGTTCATCCACGTTGCTACAAAAGGCCAGATTTCATTCTTTCTCATTGCCAAGTAGTATTCCATTGCATATATAAACCACATCTTCTTTATCCATTCATCAGTTAATGGACAGTTAGGCTCTTTCCATGATTTGGCTATTGTTGAAAGCACTGCTATCAACATTGGGGAACATGTGCCCCAATGCATCAGCACTCCTGTATCCCTTGGGTAAATTCCTAACAGTGCTATTGCTGGGTCATAGGGTAGATCTATTTTTAATGTTTTGAGGAACCTCCACACTGTTTTCCAGAGCGGCTCTACCAGTTTGCATTCCCACCAACCGTGCAAGAGGGTTCCCATTTCTTCACATCCTGGCCAGCATCTATAATCACCTGATTTGTTCATTTTAGCCACTCTGACCACTCAGCGTGAGGTGGTATCTCAGTGTGGCTTTGATTTGTATTTCCCTGATGATGAGTGATGTTGAGCATCGTTTCATGTGTCTGTTGGCTATCTGGATGTCTTCTTTGGAAAAGTGTCTATTCATGTCTTCTGCCCATTTCTTCACTGGGTTATTTGTTTTTCAGGTGTGGAGTTTGCGAGTTCTTTATAGATTTCGGATACTAGCCCTTTATCCAATATGTCATTTGCAAATATATTCTCCCATTCTGACGGTTGCCTTTTAGTTTTGTTGATTGTTTCCTTTGTAGTGCAGAAGCCTTTTATCTTGATGAGGTCCCAATAGTTCATTTTTGCTTTTAATTCCCTTTTGGCAAAATTTTTTTCATCTTTTGTAATTTTCTGTTTCAAGTTCATTTTAAGAAAAGTTTTATAGGGAAAATTCTTCTGACCATGATATGAGGATGAATTTCTTTAATACTAGAGTTACTACAATGCTGGTGCAAACTTTAAAAAATTTTTCTTTTAATATTTATTTCTTTTGAGAGAGAGAGAGAGAAAACGCACATGCGTGTGAGTGGGGGAGGTGCAGAGAGAGACTGAGACAGAGAATCCAAAGCAGGCTCTGCACTCTCAGCACAGAGCGTGACATGGGGCTCAGACCCACAAACCATGAGATCATGACCTGAGCCAAAGTCACACACTCAACTGACAGAGCCACCCAGGTGCCTCACTTTTTGTTAAATTTTTGTGAGTTCCTGGGCCATGCAGGGAGTGCAAATATGAATTGGAACCAACATGAACATAGGTCCATAGTCATGAATTTTCAAAGAAGACATTTCTTCATGATCTTAGAATCCATGACTATACACATAAACTTCCTTTTACCTACTTGTGCTGATTAGACATTTTTCTAGTTTACCATTTCCTTAAGGGTGAAGTTATTCAAGAGTTCTACTTTTATGTGGATTTTTGCTTCCATCTTAAGGTAAAAGAATGGTACAGGAGGCCATTTCGTAAAATAAATACAGAAAAGATCTTTGGAAAAAACATGAATGTAGTTTTACACACACATGCACACACAGTGGTAAAGGCTTCTCGTCTGCTTTTCAGATTCAGATTCATCTGCTTTTTTGCTATAACTGTCACTCACCTTTAAGGGTTTTTACACCATCCATCAACCTATTTTGGTACACCTTTCCAACAGCTGTAAGAAAGAAAGAAATCAGACCACACCAATGAAAGATTAAGTTAGGCATTTAGGAAAGACAGACATCATAATTTACCCCCAGAAAAGGCCTAATTTAATTGTAAACAACCAAGAAAACAGTTAGCAAGTAGAGAAAATTTTCAATATGGCCCCCTGGCTTCTGAGGGAGTTATTATGGGCACTCTACTATGCTGAAACACACACATCTTAATTCCCTATGCCTCCCTTTAATTTCCCCATTTTCTCTTTCTGGTATTTTCTCACTCTTTTTACTTTCCTGTATGTCCCTGTTTATTCTTGAGGATGCCTTCTGACTAGAATCAAAAGTTAGAATAGGCACTTCCTTGACTTAATACCAGGTTAGTGACTGAAGGGGCCAATGATTCTATAAACAAAGTGGCACCGCTGGGGTTACTTCTTAAACTGGAACTGCATAATTCCTTCTAAATCCTGTTTTTATCAAATGGAAATAATTCTAGAACTTCTCAAAAAATAAACACAAGTCTGAGTTCCTTAAAGGCTACATTGTTTTTTTAAATACTCACCATTGACTGGCAGACATTTCTTTAGTTTTGAGCACTCCTTATCTGTGAGCTCTACCCCCATTTTCTCCAGAATACTTTCAATATCACTGACATTAACTTCTCCTCCTTCAAAGAAAGAAATGTAAGTAGATGAAAAGTTTCACTATGACCTAAAATCTCCAAAATATGAAAAAAAGAAGTCATTTATCTATTCAGCAGATCATGCAACAGCTATAAACAAAGTAGCATGAGACCTCTGTGCCATCAGACATCATGGAAACAGAATTGTTGCCTTTACTCAAAAAATTCAATATCTATCATTATGGAGTAAAGCAATTTTTTTTTTTTGAGTAAAGCAATTTAAGCAAGATGTAAGTGGCTTGGGGGATTCCAAGTTATTTAAAATATCACAGATATTTAAAATTCAGTGTGTCTGTTATTACCTTAATTATGAGTGTTGTGTCTGGTTTTACTTCACTACTTAATATGTTAATTCAGCATAATGTGCATTTGCCTTTGAGAACATTTAATTCTATTACACAAGTGAAGTAAGTACATTAGTTCAAGTTTGTAGTTTACAAAACACGGGCTACATCTTTTAAGATGTTTTGCAGTACAGACAAGTAGTTTTTAAGTAAAGGGTATGTAAGTTAGATAGAAGGGAATGAAAGAACTGAGCAATATTTAATACTCATGAGGCATTACATGCACATGGAGAACATGTTCACTAAATATATGTTAGACTAAATGTATAAGAAGCGCTAAATATTTGTGATACTCTAAAATTGCTTGAGGCACCAAATATTCAAGATGTGGTAAATATTTATGACACTTGTTCAAATGACTCTAATTTGGCAATCCATTGATTACACCATTTTTAGGTCTTCTGTGTCCTTTGCTCAAGGAACACAAAACCTATGGCTCTTTGATGGCCTTAATGGCAAGCTACAACTATTAACAACAGGTACTTGTCCTTGTGTCTTTCTTTTTTTGTTTTTGTTTTTGTTTTTTTAAGTTTATTTACTTTGAGATAGAGTGGGGGAGAGGGGCAGAGAGATTGAGAGAGAGAGAGAGAGAGAGAGAGAGAGAGAGAGAGAGAGAGAATCCCATGCAGGCTCTGTGCTGTCAGTGCAGAGCCTGACATGGGGCTCGATCTCACGAACTGTGAGATCATGACCTGATACAAAGTCAAGAGTCAGATGCTCAACTGACTGAGCCACCCAGGTGCCCCTAACCCTGAGTCTTTCTGAAAGAGGTTGTGTCACAGGCTAGAGCACTTTCCATCTGTGGTCCATCTGCTTGAATCTCAATTCTGGTCCTTATAACCACATCAGCAGCAGGAAAAACTAATGCTGCTGAACAGAGAGAGACACAAAACTTATTATGCACATCACACACCTTAGATTCAAGTAGTGTAGTCCTTCCATTCACTCTACCCTGAATTTGTTAATGTATTCCATATTTCTGCCACATTTTTGCTGTGTGTTTTTATTGTATTGTATTGTATTGTATTTTATTTTATTTATTTTTTTTGCTGTGTGTTTTTAAATGATTTAATACTGTGTGACTCAAACATTTTAACTGGGTCCATGAGCCTTTCTGTCCTGCGCACTCTGGGCTAGTACTTTGAGGCTACAATTGCAGAAAGTCAGTTTCCCTTGACACTCAGATTATGCATATCAAAGCACTGTTTGGAAGAAACCTCAGAGGATAATGAATTTTTTATCAAGCATTGCACTTCAGTATATAGTGTAAATATCAAAAGTTAAAATTCCATACAATTTATCACATATACAAGGACTAGTTGGAGTAAAAGGGGGTATTAAAAATAATTCATTAAAATTAATCTCCCTCAGGGGCGCCTGGGTGGCGCAGTCGGTTAAGCGTCCGACTTCAGCCAGGTCACGATCTCGCGGTCTGTGAGTTCGAGCCCCGCGTCGGGCTCTGGGCTGATGGCTCAGAGCCTGGAGCCTGTTTCCGATTCTGTGTCTCCCTCTCTCTCTGCTCCTCCCCCATTCATGCTCTGCCTCTCTCTGTCCCCCAAAAAAATAAACGTTGAAAAAAAAAAAAATTAAAAAAAAAAAAAAAATTAATCTCCCTCAGTGGTAAACCATAACAATCTAGGATGTAAGATCACTCTGAAGTTAAACTCTAGGCTAGGAGTCAGCCAACTTTTCTATAAAAGTTTATAAACAATAGAAAATATTATAGGTTTTGTAGGACTTATGATCTCTGTCACAACTACTCAGCTCCACCTTTGTATGGTAAAAGCAGCCATAAATAATGCACAAACTAATGGGCTGGATGTGTTCCAATGAAATTGTTTACACAAACGGAAGCAGATTTGGCCCAAGGGTCAGAGTTTGCCAACCCGTAGTTTAGACAATTAAAGTAGAAACACTTCCCCAATAAAATGGTAAAATGGCAGAGTAAAAAGGTAGTGATGGGAGAGTTGGAATAGAGCATTAAAATATAACTTAATGTACGAATTAGGAGCTTAGAGTCACAGTAATTGTTCACTAACCTGTAACAGTGGCCACTGCATCCATCAATGTGCTGAGCTCAACCTTCCCATTAGCTACAAGGAAAGCCAAAATAAGGTAATAAGGCCAGAGAGCCATATATAAACAGACAAAAAATAGGGTAAATTGGGAAATAAGAGATCGAAGTTCATTAGCTCCACTGCTTTATCTGACTCAACTATAAGGATATAAACCCTGGATTTAAAGAATTAACTCCACATTAGTTGAGGGAGAGTCTTTATCTCTTGGACAAAATGGAGTCTTGAATGTACCTCTTGAATTTGAAGGCTGCTCTCCATCTTACTGGCAGGGTGAAAGGTCCCAGTGACTTATTTGGCTGTGTAGCAATTTATCAGCTTTGGTTCAGCCACATTTGTCAGAGGAGTCTTTGGGGACCACCTTTCTTGTCTTCTTACCTTTTCCCAATTTGTCTTTCTCTAGTTTCTTTGTCTATCACAACTATCTTGGGATTTTTGATCACACAAATTGGTGACCTGTTTCTTCTATTAACACTATATATACTTGTGTGTAAAGATAGGTATGTATTTCTCTTTAACCCTAAAAGACGGGTAGATATTTCAGAGAGTCTCCAAACTGAAAGGACTTGTGGTAACATAATAACTAGTTACAAAGGGGATTCAACAGTTCACTGAAAGCTAATGGGTTAATAAAAATTCTACGTGATGAGTCGAATGTGTAGACTTGCTCTCCTATGTCCTAAGGCTTCATGAAGTCCTTGTGTAACACTAGTAATTATTTTTTTTTAAAAAGGGTAATGAGTCATAAAAAAAAAGCAATAAACTTTAGAAGAATATTATGCCTTATTGGGAATAACTTGGAATTAGGATGGTTCTGAGGGGGGGTTTCAAGAGAAGGCCAAGTTTGCACCCATGTGCTAAGTATGAACAAGTATTCCCTTGTATACCACTGAAATTGGCCAGAACGTTGCTGGTTGTTTCAAAATGAGTATAATTTCTGCCAAACCTTCTTTGGAAAGCAGAAAACTGCATGAGTGATGATTAGGCAATTGTCTTTTTGCTTTGATAACATTTATACCAATGATTTGGAGCCCTTTAGTTATGTACTGCTCAAATGACGTGTTAGAAGGCCAGCCTATATTTGATGTTCCTCTTGAAGACTTTCTGTCACTTTGAATTATTTGTATTTTTCACTGTTTTTCATTTGTTTAGTCTAATTATTCCATCATTCCATTCATTCTTCAATATTTATTGCCTCTAAATATAAAATGATGTACGTATGGTTTCTACTTACAAGAAAATCACAGTTCATAAACAAAGAAGAGTGATATAAAGACACTCACTTTTTATACAATATGCTAAGTGTATAATAATATATGTGTGAATAGGATGAATTTTAAACTAAGAGGAAGAGTAAATAAAGTGAATTCCATGGATCAGGGAGCTCTGGAAAAGGTAAACTTTGAGATTAATTTTATAGGCAAGAATTGGCTGGTGAAATATGCCTAAGTATTTTTGTTCTAGGAGTTGGAGAGTATGTGGAAAAGGACAATTGGATAATCAAATCAGATGCCATGGTATAAGCATTAAATAACAAAGAAGATCTGTACATTAATTGAAGAAAATTTTATGAATTATCTACTAAATTTCAGGCACCATATGAGGCACTAAAGATTAAAATATATTTAATAATAAATTTAATATAATTTCTGAACAAGTCAGTTTCTGGGGTGAGACGGACAAGTAAACATACTGTAATAGAGTAGTTGGGTTGACGTACAGCAAACGATAAAATCAGGAGATGCTCCCGCTAAAATTCATCCATTTATAGCTACTGCTTTGCAACAGGGTGGAGAGCCGACTATATAAGAATCTTGAACCCTGCCTATATCCAATACTATGGTTCAGACACCTCAGTGTTATAGGGCAATGTGGAAGCAGGAAATAATGTAAGATAAAGCAAAAAGGAAAGCAAGGGTCAGATCACAGATGTATGAAATAGTCAGCACTCCTAATTGGTAGGACTTGGTATTCAATGAGATGTGGCACTAAGAAAAAGTTGCAGTGAAAAATACCAATTCGGTTTTTTTTTTTTTAATATTTATTTATTTTGTGAGAGAGAGAGAAAGAGAAAACGAACAATTGGGGGAGGGGCAGAGAGAGAGACACACACAGAATCTGAAGCAGGCTGTAGGCTCTGAGCTGTCAGCACAGAGCCCAGCACGGGACTCGAACTCATGGACAGCGAGATCATGACCTAAACCAAAGTTGGAGGCTTAACCAACTGAGCCACCCAGGTGCCCTGAAAAATGTCAATTTTTAAATTTGTTTTACTAAGAACATGATGGTGCCACCAGCTGAGAAAGGGAATGTATAATTAGGAGATAGTTTGGGGTAGGTATTTTTAAATATAGTGAATTTAAGATCTGAGGCTTTGCTGAGCAAGAATGAATTTGGCAGATACAACCCAACAGGAATCTGGATGTGGTTTTACCCAACCCATATTTGGGGAGGAATTTGGGCTGCAGAAAAACATCTAGAAGTTTTCAGCATATAATGACAGTTGGAAATAGGAGTGTGGATGATACTGTCCACTGAGAATTGTAACACGGAATTGTAAAAGTTAAAGTGATTAATGGGCTTAGGACACAACTATTTGAGAGATACTAATAATAGGGAAATTAGTCATATTTTTCTTCCTTCCTTTCTATTCTCTAGCCTATGAGATTCATTTTGCTCCTTGTAAATTCATGACTGGATCAGAAAGTAGTTATAATAGTTCTGTGTGTGATGCTTGGAATCCAAAAGAGAAGAGGTTAAAGATATGGGGCTTATAGAAATGAAGAGAAGGCTAGTTTCTTCTCTAAGCTTTGCAAAAATGTCATTTTGATACCAGGTAAAACTAATTATGGACACACTCATGTACAAGTGCAGAAAGTCTCCTGTAAGATACAGTAGTATGTGAAACACGCACCGGTAAGTGGTAGATTTTCTGTCACATCTTCGTGTTCCTTTTGTGTGAGCTTGATTCCCAAGTTTTCCAGGACAGTGTCCAGGTTATTCACCTTAACTTTGCCTCCTTAGGAAACATACAGGAATGAAACATGAAAAAAAATGAGTTTAAAATATTAGAAATATATTTTTGAATGTGAATTGTTATCTGAATATATATACTTTGTCATTATTACAATAAAAAACAAAAGAAAATGTACTTATGTGATTATTACTTTTCTGTATGAACTCCCATTTAACATGTCTAAGAGCATTAAATAATCAACAGAAAAATCAGAATTAGTAATTCTTCCTTTAAACCTTGAATGGAAGCCTGTATTATAAACAGCTCAAATCAAACATGATTTGATTATAACCAATATTAGAGAGAATAGGAATGAGCTTTGATGATAGGACCTCATTAATTTATTAACTAACTAATACTAAAACAGAGTGAAGATCATAAGGTAACCTTAAAAACAAGCAGAATCTTAGCACTTTTTTAGATAAAATTAATCATTTTAAAGTGAACACCTTAGTGGAATTTGGTACATATTCACAATGTTGTACAAATATCACTTCCAGTTCCAAAACATTTTCATCATCCCCAAAGGAGAGCCCATACATATTAAGTAGTCACTCCCTACTTCCCTCTCCACCCAGCCCCCCGCAACCCTAATCTACTTTTTGTTTCTATGGATTTGCCTTCAATCTTCCTTCATAACAAGCTTTCCTTACACAACTCCCTAAAAATTCTTTTCTTCATAATTTGCTGTGTATGATTAGATTTTTGGGGTTGTGAGTATGGATTCCTAGAAAGATGTATTGAGACATTATAGCGTAAAATATTATGATGATGAAAGTAACTAAGTAACTGGGGTGCCTAGGTGGCTCAGTCGGTTAAGCATCTGACTCTTGATTTCAGCTCAGGTCATGATCTCAGGGATGGTGAGTTCAAGCCCTGCGTCTGGCTCTGCACTGTCAGTGCAGGGCCTGCTTGGGATTCCCCTTCTCTCTCTTTCTCTCTGCACTCTCCCACTTACTATCTTTCTCTCTCAAAGTAAATAAATAAACTTAAAAGAAAGTAACTAAGTAATCTATACATAGGAAGCTAGATAGGACTCCTATCTAAATGATAAATGTGAACCTTGAAGATTTCAGATGTCTCTGCCTTTCTTATCAGGCTTTTAACCTACCCTTACTGGATTTCACCCCATCCAACATTGCATTCTGAAATACGTTTCCAGCAGCTATAGGAAAAGGAACAATTCATGTCAGAAGGGAAATGGTATGAACATTCACTTACTTATAACTTCAGTAAAACAACTGTAACTGAGTGGGAAATGTGTTCTGTCTCAGTATTAAATTTAAAAAGAAGTTATGGAAAAGAAAACTGTCTCAGTGTGACAAATATATGTATTTTCTGGCAAGTAGGAGACTGACAGCTGAGGGAAACACTATTATGTTGAAACAATCACACCTTTCCTTTTTCTGTTGACTTCCCCTTTTATTTCTTTTCCTAGTCCCCTCCAGTTTCCTTCCTTTTTTTCCTTAGGATATAGGCTGATCAACTACCTGACACTCAGATGGCAAAGCTATGGCTGAAGGGTTTGGTAAACTGCAGACTAAATCCAAATGACAATGCCTTTTCCTAATCAATTTCAGGATTTTTCAGAAAGCCCTCGACAGGTAAAAATTTTAAATTGTTCACACGGGCCACAAAACCAAGTTCCCTAGAAAGTCTTTGTGGCTTCTGTATAGCTCACCATCAATTGGCAGAGTTTCCTGCAGCTTTTTAAGCTCCTCAGCTGTGAGCTCGATCCCCATGCTTCCCAGAACTTTCTCCAGATCACTGACATGAACCTTTTTTCCTTTGAAAATACAAGAACATTAATGTCTGAGAATAATCATTCCATGAAATGGTGAAAAATTCATTCTCATTATAATGCATCCCCCCCTTTTGAGGAAACGGAAGGGGAAAATGAAACACATTTACACAGAATTATGGGGAAGTCACATAATAGAACATAACCCCTTAGTGTTTACAAAAGGAAGGTCTTTTATTTCTGGGAACAAGTCTGCCCTGCTGAGAACAAATTTGTTTTATAATTGGCCAGCAAATTAAGATACTAGATGGAAAACGTATAAATTCAGCTATCATTTATTGTATTTATTCTTGTCTCTGAATAATGTGACTTTTTTCTTCATAATGACAATAATTTGATCCTGTCAGAGCTTTACAATGTAACTGGAATAAGTGTACAATGCACAATATAATGATTCCACAACTCTAGACATTAATCGGTGCTCATGATAACAAATGAACTCTTTTTTTTTTTTTTTTTTTTTTACAAATGAACTCTTAATCCCATCAACTTATTTCACTCATCCCCTCACCCACCTCCCTTCTGGCAACAATGTGGTCTCTATAGTTAAGAGTCTAGTTTTTTTTTGGTTTGTGTTTCTGTTTGTTTGTTTTTTTAATTTTTTTTAATGTTTATTCATTCGTGAGAGAGAGAGAGAGAGAAATACAGAGCGTGAGTGGGGGAGGGGCAGAGAAAGAGAGGGAGACACAGAAGCTGAAGCAGCTCCAGGCTCAGAGCTGTCAGCACAGAGCCCAGTGAGGGGCTCAAACTCATCAACCATGAGATCGTGACCTGAGTCGAAGTTGGATGCTTAATTGACTGAGCCACCCAGGCGCCCCATTCGTTTGTTTCTTAAATTCCACATGAGTGAAATCAAACGGTATTTGTCTTTTTCTGGCTGATTTATTTCACTTAGCATTGTACCCTCTAGATCTACTTAAAAGTAATTTCTTATTGAAAGATTGAGCGACATTGGCAAAAATAGCTGAGAAGTGAGTGGGTTCCTTCATGAAACTATCCTTCCACCGAAACACAATGAGTGAGAAAGAACTATCAGAATCAACTTCCTTAGAACTCTGGAAAATAGTCAAAGGTTGGTACATCAACCAAGTGAAAGCAGAATTGAGAAAAAGGTGACTTACAGTAAGAGAGCTTTGTGGCATTTTGACCCCCTTCCCCAAACTGTTTTTGATCATCCATTCCTGTGAGCAAAATATTTTCCAGGACAAAAGTGACAGTCTCTTATTTACCTGTAAAAGGTTTCATTCCATCCATATGCGTTCTCATTTCAACCTTCCCATGAACTGTAAGAAAATGTAAATCAAATACATAGTGGCATTCACTGAGAAATGCAAAACAGGAAGCACAATGGCATTCATTGGCTACTGAATTTTATCCCCCACCTACCCCAAGGAGCACAAAAGGACATGGAAAATAATCACTCTACTTGTTATAAAGGTGCCAGTTTTAACAACTGCTTTCATCCATTGTCATATGGCAAAACGCTAAAGGTGTGAGATTCAAAAGTCACCTCTTTTCATCAGACTTTATTTTTAGCTTTACACTTTGGAAAGCCAAAGATGATTTGGGCCACGCCAGGGAAAACAAAATTTAAAACTGGGATCTTATTCACCACTGTTTTAACGGGACTTTTGAAATTATCTCTTTCTTTACTGAGATTCTAATTACTATTTCCTTTCATGTTCACTGACCCAGGCAGACCAGTTTACTCTTGATTTGCATGACGTACGATTTGCTTGAGGGCAATATTCATTTTGAGCTTAACTTCCCAACTCTAATGATTTGCATAGTTTTCATAGTAGACATAGTAGACAAATTGAATTTCATACAAATTAATATTTAAAAAGACACTAATATGTTAAAGAACAGAAATATCTCACGAATAGATGATTTTTGAGATCTATATTTTGCCAAGAAAGAAAAACGACCTAAAAAACTGTCACTGTTGGTAAGTTACCTGATTTTAGATTGTAAGTAATTCCTGATTTTAGATTGTAAGTAATAAATTACAGTATACAGTATCTAAAAACCCCTATACCATGGAAAATTTACAAATGAAGGTCCTGGATAACTCAAAAATATTTACTGAAGTATTAGAAGTAGGCAGTGACTCTTAGCAGAAGCTGTGTGACACTTACAAGTACACAATAACAAGTATTAGAACAGTGAGCAGGATAAATATACATTTATTCATTGGTTGCTAAATCTAGGCTAAACGAGAATCTTCCTTGTTTTTCTTCTGGATCTTTTGAGGCAGAACATTCCAAAAGTTATTTCTGTAGTAAAACCAATTAGTGAGGTCAGGAAAGCATGAAGATATGTGTCAGTTTTACGGGGCCACTGGAAATTCTCAGAAACAAAGATGATAACACCTATTTGGTGTAAAATTCGCTATTTAACTTGGGTCCCATTTCAACTGAATCTTGCCCTCTCCGGTAAATTCATATCTCCATCCTGACAGACACAGTATGAGAAAAGCTTTGCCCTAAATGGGGTCTTTCTGTCCCAAATGATATAATTGGGGCTCTATGCTTGAGCCTTAATCTTTCACAAAACTTCTTTTTAAGCTCAATACTGATGGTAACTCTTCAGATGAGCAGATCACCAATAAGCAATAACTTAAAAATTTTAACTCTGGGGTGCCTGGGTGGCTCGATCAGTTAAGCATCCGACTTCAGTTCAGGTCATAATCTCACGGTTCATGAGTTCAAGCCTGCATCAAGCTTGCTGCTGTCAGCACAGAGCCCACTTTGGATCCTCTGTCCACCCCCCTCTTTGTCCCAGCCCCCGCTTACGCTCTCTTTGTGTCTTTCAAAATAAATAAATTAACTTAAAAAAAATTCTAACTCTGATTTAAAGAAAAAAGGATTAATCATTCCACATGTCCATTTTATTTCATGTGTACTTTTTAATCTCACAATGATTTTCATTATGTTGGTTGATCTGAAATTATTATTTTAAAATAAGGAACAGAAATCATTGGCAATACCAGAGGATAGTTTCAAATAATAGCTATATTTCCACCCATAATTCTGCTTTTTTTAGCAATATTAAAAAAAATTCCACCATAATCTCAAATAGACAAAAAATAGTTTTCCATTATGAAAACTGATTGTTCCATATCTAGTCTCATTCACGGATACACCATTGCAAGCAAAGAAAACAAGACAGTGAAGACCACTTGCATGGTCCTTCTAGTACACTACCAGTGGTAAAAATTAGAGAATAAATTAAATGAATTAACAAAAATATTTTTAAGGGTACACTGCTTATCTTACACAATGACATGAATAAATGCACCTTAATAAGATGAGCAAGTATTGATTCACCTAAGGTTATATGATAGTTAAGGCATGTTCCAGACAGATATACTTCTTAGCCCTACTATAACGTTCTCAGGCTGATATTTAACATTTGCTTATTTAGCTTGAGAATTCTTTTAGCCCCAATTCAGAATGTACTAAACTTTAGACTTTGTCTCTAGCCCATCAAGGGAGATTAGAGCTTTGGGAACAGTCAGTCCTTGGACCATGGAATCCAGCTCAGAATGATGGGATGTAAGCAGAGGCATAGGTGGGGCCACTGAGCATTCAGGCATTCCACACATTCAGGCCTGAGTGGTTACTGTTCCTTTTCCCCTCAAGGGTATCTGGAAAATTTGGTCCTATTCTTTTGGTGCAGGAAATAGGTCCTACACTTCATATTCCTCCTTTATCATGCTTTTTTTTTCTTTTAAGAGAGAGAGAGTGAGCGCGCGTGTGCACGAGAGAGACAGAGAGAGAGAGAGAAAGAGAGAAAGAGAGAGAGAGACAGTCCAAAGCAGGCCACACTCTGCACAGAGTTGGATGCAGGGCTCGATCCCACATCCCTGGGATCATGACCTGGGCCGAAATCAAGAGTTGGATGCTCAACAGACTGAATCACCCAAACGCCCCTATTCTGCCTTTCTACATGTCCTTGAAAATGGTGAGGCAAAGACAGAAATGCTATTTTAATAACCTCCCACTTAGGGGTACCTGGCTGGCTCAGGTGGTAAAGCATGCAACTCTTGATCTCAGGTTGTGAACTCAGCTCTACACTGGGCCTAGAGCTTACTTAAAAGAAATTAAAAATAATTTCCCACTTTGGGCTCTGCTCTCTTTTCTCTATAATTTTTAAAAATTTTTTCTGTGTTAAAGTTTCTTCTATTTAATGTACCCCACTCCCTTCCCTCCACAGCAGTGTCTCTAATTTTGTTCAGTTCTAATAGTGGCCTTGGCCTTGGCCATACTCCAAGTGGAAATGAAGTTACTGGAAATGTCAAGGGGCAAAACATGTTTACTTCCAGTCTGAGTCATCTTTCATGTTTTCTGTCTCCTTAATGCCAAAGTAGAGTTTTCAGAGATTCTTTTATAGAAGCTCAGATTAACCAATTCAAACATATCTTAAATACTCACCCATCGGCTGGTAGATCACGTGTCAGATCATTAATTTCCTCTTCTGAAAGGTTCATCCCCATAGTTTGCAAAGGAGAATCCATTTTATCGACATCAATAATCTCTCCTTGTGAAAAAGTAAAGAATACGGGGAAAACTCACTGATTCCAAAATGTGACCACTTGCATTACTCATAGTGCATTAATGATTATCAGTCTCATGAGGAAAACAAGATTTAATATAGTCTATTCACATATGTCAAGGGGGTCAATAAGGATGTTAGAATTCGAATAGAAATCTTCCAGGTGAATGAGCAATTTTCAAATCTTTCACAGCAAATGGTAAAATCAAACTGTGGCTGACAATGAGGGTTTTTTTTTTTTTTTCCTGAACTCCCAGATTAGATGCCTCAACTCCTGACAAAAATCTATAATCAAGTTCTGTTTCCATTTATGTGGAGGACGATGTTATTCAGACCAACCTTCCTCTGGAAACTGAAATCTTGGATAAAATGTAAAAAGCATCTCCTCAAAAGCACTAAAGAGCTGATAAGAGAGTAAGTTACTAGTGCAAAGTCTCATCAAAAGTAGGAACCTAGGGAGGTAAGCAGAGCCCTGTTACTGTTTCTGTTCTAATGATATTTGCTCCATCTGGATTTGAACTGTCATGTTGATGACCTCATGGAGTGTGGGTGATTCTGTCCAAGTGCCCAGCAGAAGCAAAGGCAAGTATTCCTTAGGAACATGCTTCCATCCTTACCCTCAAAGGTTTCTTTCTATAATTTTCCAAGGAAAATGCTCACACTCAAAAGAATCAAACACAGAACGAAACAAGTTACCTGAGAGAGAATAAGCAGAAATAACAGGCAGCAGCAACATGCTCATAAAAACTTTAGATTTAGAAGTTATCAGGCACAAATTACAAAACTATTGTGCTTCCTATGTGTAAAGCAATGGAAAACAAGCTAAAAGTATCTGCATCTGCAGGAGATAGGAAACAATACAAAATGACCCAGGATAGCCGAAAAAGAGAAAAAAAAGGTTTAGAAATGAAAAGAAGGGGGAAAGAGGAGGAAGGAGGGAGGAAGGAAACAAGACAGCTGTATGGGAACATGAAGGGGACCTTGAACCACATGGAACTCCTCCTCTACCCACTAGTGAATCTAGGGCTGCGGGAAAGTCCTTTGGGACAATCCTTGGTTTAGTGCCAAGTAGCGGTGGTGTGTCTTTCCCAAGCTTCCTAGTGGGCAGCTTACGGTGTCTATGGGGCACTCTTACTGGTGCACACCGTGCATATGGCATTGTCTGCACCCATGGAGGCAGGGGCTACAGCCAAGTGGGTACATCACCACGTGGTTAAATCTTGACTCACAATAACGCGGATCTGTATTGAATGTGGAAGATTTCGATGTTAAAATTGAAAGGGTAGTCAGTATTTCTATACCACAGAAAACAAGAAATAAGGGTGCATGATATGCTTTCATATTTCTTCATTATGTTGGGATTTAAACTTGGCACAACAGTAAACACGTACATGTGATAAGTCCTCTCATAATATAAGTGGTTTTCAAACCCTAAGAAATCAATCTTCTCACCAGGAAATATGTTACACAGCAAATGGAAAATGAAAGAAAAAAAAAAAAAACAAGACAAATACACTCCTACTAAAAGTCACACAAAAAAGATGTTTCTATAAAGAACAGCCAGAACTGGGCGGGGTGGACAAGGGAGCGTGTGTGTGCGCGTGTGTGTGTGTGCGTACAAGGGCTGAGGAGTGAGGGGTTAGATCTACTCATATCAAAAGACTATAAAGCTGTTATACTCAACACAATTTAGAGCATGAATAAGCAGACCAATAGAACAGAATGTAAATTCTCAAAATAGACAAGTGCACATGGAAATCAAGTATATAGTTAGGATGGCATCTCAAATTCAAGGATGTGGTGACAGACTTTTATTTATTTATTTTTTTTTATTTTTTTGTAAATTTTTTTTTCAACGTTTATTTATTTTTGGGACAGAGAGAGACAGAGCATGAACGGGGGAGGGGCAGAGAGAGAGGGAGACACAGAATCGGAAACAGGCTCCAGGCTCTGAGCCATCAGCCCGGAGCCCGACGCGGGGCTCGAACTCACGGACCGCGAGATCGTGACCTGGCTGAAGTCGGACGCTTAACCGACTGCGCCACCCAGGCGCCCCGACAGACTTTTAAATAAATGATTTGGGACAACTCTAGAGCCGTTTTCCAAAAAAATAAACTAGATCTGTATTTCCCGATGGAATGCAATGTGAAATAAACAGTATTACTTATGAAGTATTCTTGTCAAAAAATGTTGAAGATGAAAATAATTAAGCCATCAGAGCTGACTCCTGGTTTATGAGGAATACAGACAACAGAGAAACGAGAGATGAGAAAACAGACAATAACGGGTAAATTTAGTATATGGGAAATTTTTCTTTTTTTAGTATATAGAAATGCTACAAGACAATCGGCAACCCAGTTTCTTAAAAAAAAATCAGTGCCTAAAAAGAAAAGACGAAGAAGGTAGAGGAATAGCTGTAGAGTACGTGAGATTTAAGTGTCATAATAGATGCAGTGTGTAAAGCTTGTTAGGTTCTTTATTTGAATAAGCTCACTGTAAAAAATATTTTAAAGAAGGGAAATTTAAAAATAAACTGTATAATGGTATTGCAGTCAAGTAAAAAAATCCATACTTCTTTAAAAAAAATTTTTTTTTAACGTTTATTTATTTTTGGGACAGAGAGAGACAGAGCATGAACGGGGGAGGGGCAGAGGGAGGGGGAGACACAGAATCGGAAACGGGCTCCAGGCTCTGAGCCATCAGCCCAGAGCCTGACGCAGGGCTCGAACTCACGGACCGCGAGATCGTGACCTGAGCCGAAGTCGGAGGCTTAACCGACTGCACCACCCAGGCGCCCCAAAAAATCCATACTTTTAAGAAGATGTATACTGAAGTATATAAGGACTAAATGAAAATTTGCTTTGAAATAAGTAAGAGGGGCGCCTGGGTGGCTCAGTCGGTTGAGCATTAGACTTCGGCTCAGGTCAGGATCTCGCGGTTTGTGAATTCAAGCCCCACGTCAGGCTCTGTGCTGACGGCTCAGAGCCTGGAGCTTGCTTTGGATTCTGTGTCTCCTTCTCTCTGCCCCTTCCCCGCTCATGCTCTGTCTCTGTCTGTCTCTCAAAAATGAATAAACGTTAAAATTAAAATAAATAAATAAATAAATAAATAAATAAATAAATAAATAAGAAGCAAGTGAGATGAATCTTCATAGCTGTTGAATCTAGGTTCATTCTATTATTCTTTATTCTTTATCATTCATTATATTATTCTTCCTACTTTGTATACGTTTGGAAATGCTCATTATAGCCAAAAGGCAGAAAGAACCCAGATGCCCATCAAAGGATGAGTAAATAAACAAAACATATACACATACAACAGAATGTGTTATTAGGCAACAAAAAGGAATGAAATTGTATACGCATCTTCACAGAACATATTCACAATCACTAAAATGCGGAAGCAACTCAAGTATCCACTGATGGATGAATGAATATATATACATATAGTAGAATATTATTCAGTCTTAAGAAGGAAGGAAATTTTGACATGTGTTACAACCTGGATGAAACATGAGGACATTAGGGTAAGTAAAATAAACTAGTCACGAAAATACATACTGCATGATTCCACTTATATAAGGTATTTAGATTAGTCAAATCCATACAGACAGAAAGTAGAATGGTGGCTGTCAGGGGCTCGTGGGAGGGGAGAATGGGAAGTGTTTGTTTAATGGATATAGAGTTTTAATTTTACAAAATGAAAAGATTTCTGGAGATGGATGGTGGTAGTCATTGCACAAAAATGTGAAGGTGCTTAATAACACTGAATTGGACACTTAAAAATGGTTAAGGTAGTAAAGTTTATGTTATGTGCATTTTACCACCAAAAATAAATTGGAAAAAAGGAAGAATGGAATATTGATACATGCTACAATATAGATGAACCTGAAACCATCATACTAAGTGTGAAAGAAGCTAATCATAAAGACTACATACTATCCCGCTTATATGAAATGTCCAGAATAGGTAAATCTATAGGGATAGAAAATAGATTAGTAAGTTGCCTAGGGTTTGTAGGGTGGTGGGGAGAGAATAAAAGGGTGATAGCTAAAGGATATAGGGTTTCGTTTTGGGGTGTTCTGGGTATTCACAGAGTCCTTTGATAAAGCTACTAACTATAATGAAATTGTAATTAGTCCCAATAAAGTAAATTATAACCCAAAAAGGGACATTCGGTGCCTCAGACTAGAAGGACATGGGGGTAGAATGGGGAGATGACAAAGAAGAAATTGGAAGAAAATAAGAGAAGTTTCGGTCTCTATCTCTGCATTGTCTATGAAACCATCTTTCTACCATGTCATTGAGACTTGAACAGACTGCAATAGGTTACAAGGTTCCTTGAGCGGAGCACCTGGGTGGCTCAGTTGGTTAAGTGTCTGACTCTTGATCTCAGCTCAGGTCATGATCTCATGGTTCGTGGAATTCAGTCCTGCGTTGGGCTCTGTGCTGACAATGCAGAGCCTGCTTGGGATTCTCTCTCTCCTCGCTCTCTGACCCTCCCCCACTCTCTCTGTCTCTGTTTCTCAAAAATAAACTTTAAAAAGAAAGAAATGTCCTATAAAACTTACAACACACAATATTTGAGTGATAAAATTGATCTGAAGATATAAATCTGAATATTTTGAGGATATAGGGATGATGGGGGAAAGGAAGTTTTTTCAGAGAGTGTTAAATGAAACAATGAACTACAAACAGAACTTCATTCTGCTCCCTGGAGTTTATAAAAATGAAGAAATAGGACTTTTACATTAGGAATTAATCCCTCCTTAAGATCTGCAAATATCTTCTGAGTGCTTTAGAAATTCTGGTATGCATGTTCACAAGCGCTAACCCCCTTCAAAGACACAGTTATTTCTAAAATCCTCACCATTAAGTAGCAGGTTTTCTGTCAGGTTTTTCCTGTTCCTTTTCTGGGAGCTTAATCCTCATTTCCCCCAGAATTCTGTCCAAATTACCCACATTAACCTTCCCACCTTAGGAAAGCAATAGGGATGGGAAATAACAATGGAATGTTTCCACAATATTAAAAATGCATTCGTTTCTGTGTATTATTAACTTAATTAGCCCGTGCTAATGATATGAAAAAAGAGAGAGTGTAATTTATGTCTTCATATTATCATTTAACATTTTAAATAGGAGTACCAAGACTCATTTGACTTTTCTAATTATCTGGAAAAATTTAATAGGATGGGTAAAACTAGAACCTGTCGCCTTTCACCTTATCTTGGGACAACTTGAGACAGCAAAAGGTGCCTAAGGTATATTTTAGCACCTTAGGGCTATTAGACCACAGATCTCATTGCTACAGACAAGAACAGGAGCCATTCTCATTCTCCTGAACTCCCAGGTCACTTCCACTGAACAATTGCCAGTACTTCACTTCAATGTCTGCGGTATAGACCTAGATTTGATTTTCCAATTTAAGATTCTTTTTCATCTTACTTCCATGCTCCCTATCCCTCTGGCTCTTCTCTGGCCTTTTGTGGCCTGTGGAAACCTCAGCATTACTTATGATTCACAGTGAAAGAAGTTGTTGATATAATAAACTTAATATAAGTTTTTAGGACAGCATTCATTTCTATTTAGAGATGTGTTCTGTGAGTTTTTAAAATGTCTTCTTAGTGCCAAATTAGTGGCTTTCGAGAGTCTTTCCATCACTTCATAAGCCCAAGACTTCCCAAGTGGTTCAATGCTATATTAAATGCTCAGCATTAATTTGTAGATTCTGTCTCATATTTTTAGGTTCCTTTTCTGTAAGATTCAACCTCATGTTTTCCAGAACAGTGATTGTTGTTACATCAACATGATTGTTGATATCAATCATCCTCACCCCTAGGAAACTGAAAGAAATAACACCAAAATGTAGCCACTCTTAAATGTGGCCAAAACTATTAATTCGTGTATGATATATAGTTACAAGTTCTAGCACAAAAAACATAGCTAAATACATTGTTCAAATATTTAAAATATGTTCAATAATAGAGTTAGGATAAAATATCTTCCTTTGGTCAGTCCATAGAGCAGAAAGCTTTAAAGGTAATCGGTGAGCTACTCAGTGAAATACACTAGTGGGGATAACAAATTTCATCCTTCCATCCAATAAGCATGATTTTTTTTGTTGATGATACCCAGAGAAAAATTTCTTTTTCTGAGTAAATTTCTTTAACCATTACTATTTTTTTTGTTTATTAATCACTTTTCAGACTAGACTTATTTTCTTCTTTGCCACAAATTGTAAACTTTTCAATAAATTATGGAACTCTATCCCCCAGGACAGAACATACATTGTCTGCAAAAGTATGGGCGGATTAAAAGAAGCATAAATATGCTATCAAAATATCTGAAAAGTGGCAAGTATCAAAATTTAACATCTTATGTATATTTTCATCTTTAAAGGCCTTCATTGCACAGCAAAGGAAACCACCAACAAAACAAAAAGGCAACTACTGAATGGGAGAAGATGTTTGCAAATGATATATCCAGTAAGGGGTTAAAATCCAAAATATGCAAAGAACTCATACGACTGAACACCGAAAAGTGACAAATAATCCAATTTAAAAATGGGCAGAGCACATGAATAGACTTTTCCAAAGAAGACATGTAGATGGCCCACAGACACATGAAAAGATGCTCAGCATCACTAATCATCAGGAAAATGCAAATCAAAACCCAATGAGATATCACTTCACACCAATCAGAATGGGTAGTATCAAAACGATAAATAATAAGTCCTGGTGAAGGTGAGGAGAAAAGGGAGCCCTTGTGCACTATTGGTGGGAATGTAAATTGGTGCAGCCACTCTGGAAAATAGTAGGGAGGTTCCTCCAAAAACTAAAAATAGAAGTACCATATGGTCTAGTAATTCCACTTCTGGGTATTTACAACAAAAAAATGGAAACGCTAATTTGGCAAGATACTATGCCATTTTGTTTGCTGCAGCATTACTTACAATAGCCAAGATGGGGAAGCAACCTAGGTGTCCATTAACAGATGAATGGATAAAGAAGATGTGGTACACATACACATAATGGAATACTACTCGGCCGTAAAAAAGAATGAAATCTTGCCATTAATGACAACATGGATGGACCTGAAGGCTATTATGATAAATGAAGTAAGTGAGACAGAGAAATACAAATATCATATGATTTTTGCTTACTTGTGGAATCTAAAAAGTATAACAAACAAACAACAGACTCATAAATAGAGAGAACAGGTGGTTGCCAAAGTAGAGGTGGGTGGGGGATTAGGTGAAATAGAAGATTAAGAGGTGCAAACTTCTAGTTATAAAGAAAATAAGTCAGAGGGATGAAAAGTATAGCATAGGGAACAGAGTCGATAATGTAATAACTATGACAACAGAAGGCAACTACACTTACCGTGGTGTTTCATAACGTGTGTAATTGTTGAATCACTATGTTGTACACACGAAACTAATGTTATATGTCAGTAATCCTTTGATTTAGAATAAATTAATGAAAAAGGCCTCTGTGCCAACCATCAGCCTATCCTGATAGATGTATCAGCTTTAAGAAGCATACAAATCAAAATCTCACCAAAATTCGTTATTAAGCAACAGAGAAGCCATCATTTCACAAAGTCAGACTTTACCTCTCCATACAGTACAAATATACTCTCAATAATTTTTAAAAAATATATGAAATGGAGAAAATAAGGCCACTCTTCATTCACTGGCACCTAAGGCAGTTATTGCCGGCCCTCTAACAGGCAGAACCCCTCCCATCCATTTATTCTTTGTAATTTCTCATTTATTTCCATTTCATACTTTTCAATGCCTTCCTTTTCCTCTTCTCATTTTAAAATTTCAGAATCACAGTGTATTCAAGAATAATAGCCAGGATTTCTCAACCATGGTCGCAGGATTTCTGACTAAAGCCACCTCATTCCCAACTAAGAATGAGATGACACCGTTGAGAAAACAGTCATTACCTTGTAAAAGATTTTTTTTGGACAATCTTTTTCACTTAGATATGAAATAGAATTGTTAGAGAAATCCTAACCATCGACTGGCAGATTGTTCACCAACTCTCCCTGTTTCTTATCTTTGAGTTCTATCCCCATGTTTCCTGGAACTTTTTCCATGTCATTGACCTCAACCTCTCCTTCAAAGCAAAAGAAGGGAGACTTCTGGTATTATTGTGAATGATGTTGTGATTCCACACAATTAAAAAAAAAAATTGCCTTTGTAGCATTACAGCTAACTCCTGAATGAAAAGAGACCCAGCCTAAAAAATAGGCCTTTGGGCCTACAGAGGTTTCTCGTTATTTCTAGTATAATCTCTGAATGATAGGCAGGGCAACAGAGCATGCCATTATGAGTATAAACTTTGCAGTACATTAGAATGATACAGATTGCTGATCTAAATAGTTTTATCAGCACTTTTATTGCTTTGAGATCGCCTCTAACTTTGCCAAAACTTTCCTTCACTTTTTACTGTGTTAAACTGGAATTTAGCTTTCCGCCATAAAAGAAGGTATGCTAATTATTGGCAGAGATTTCAGATAATGACTTGGGAAACAACAAAGAGCACTGAAGTTTTATTGCTAAAAGTTCTGATAATCTATTATCTAACTGTAGGCATTTATACATAAACATTTTTATAAGATGTGTAAGACAGATTTTAAAAGTCCATGCAATCATGATGTGGAAAGAGCATTATACTGTAATTTAGTGGAAAGAATTTGGTTCTTAGATTTCTAGTAGCATCTTACTCTTAGTTGTTATTCTATTACCTGTTTTGGCTTTTATTCCATCCATTCCATCCATTAAGATACCAACATCAAAGTTCCCATTAGCTGTTAAAAAAAAAAAAAAAAAGACTTAGTTGGGATCCAGAAAATGATAGAGCTTTAGAATGAAAACGTAAAGTACCCATACTGTAAAAAAACTTAAGACAGAGTCCAGTATTTCCACTATTTTATTTGAGTCCATTTTTAATTTTTAATTTCAGGCTTTCTGGGGTTGAATTTGTATTTGCAAAATGGACTCGGAGTCTAGGAAAAACATTTTATGATGCCACACTAGTTCATAAACTCTATAGGACAGTTCATGCTCTCTGTGTTCATCTTTGTTCTGGCAGGGACAAGACTCATGCAGGTACCAAGAGTAAAAGAAGTAAAGGCCATAATTCTCATCTCTTGTCTTTTACTAACATACTTTCTCCTCTTCTTTCTAATCACTGCGTCCATTTCAGTATGGCTGCTGACTAATTATTACTCTACCACTGCAGTAATTCCTATTAGTTCTTTATGACTCCAAATAATTATTATTTTTTCTTATTCTTTTCTGCTCTTTTCAGTTTATCTCTTGACTCATCTTTCCATACTCATGAATTATTCATTTATTAATTCATACACAAAGGGAGACAGATATAAAGCCTCACTCCAAGGAACCACCAAACAGACCAAATAATGACAGTTCTTAGGCAATAAGGCTTTGAAAGAGCTCCAGTTCCCCTCTGCTCCCTCCAGTGGTTTCCAGGCTACTAGTTTTCACTGCAAATAGAAAATGTTATTTTTCAAGGCTATTATGGAGCTGTAAGACAGAGGATGGGAATAGGGCAAATTAAAATATCACAAAGCTCACTATTCTTACTGAGATTCAGTCTTTTTTCTCTTAAATCCTCCCCAGATTGCAGCAAACCTTTGGTTAATTTCCAGTTCTGAAAATGTTAATTTTGACCATTTTTGCCAGTTTGCTCATTGCTCTTATGGAGGAGAGAGTTTTTAGGTGGCTCCTATTCTGCCTTTTATCTGACATCCCCAAGTGAGTTTCTGAAGCTAAAAATAACCTCTGGCAATTGTTGATAGTCACACTTAATTATTTTTTCCAGATGTCCCAGGGAAACTTAAAAGCATAAAGAAAATAAGCAAATAAAAAACTAACTACATGTTTTTCATTGGTACACAGTAGTACTTGAAAATTAAGGAATGATTTAATAAAAATATCTTTTTGGGGAAAAAAAACTCACCCTATCAGAAGGGTATAAAACCCATGGCAAAGACATAACTAAATAGTATATGAAACATGTGAAAAAAAATATTTTTTCAGGTAAGAGGCAGTATTCAATAAAATGTTTCTAGGTGATATTGCTTGACCTCAGTGGATTGTGCTCAGCTAAATATATTCTTTTTTGGTTTATTTAAAGTGGGGATTACTTTGTGATACATCACACTTCAATCCTAATATTTTATTTAATACATACAATACTGACCTTGAATCGTGAAGTCTGGTCCAAGGATATGATGATCCATGCCTATATAGAAGTAGCAAAAATGTCATTCATATTGGCTGAAACCAAAGCCCTTGTTCCTGTGAAAACTACTAACCTGACTGAGGCCCCAGCAACATTCTCAGCCTCTACTAGAATACTAAGAATTGTGATACACTAGACATTAAGTTCCTTGGGTCAAGGACTATGTCTGTATTTCGTGGTCATTGTATTTCTGGCACTGAGCAGAATACATGATATATAGTGCTAAGTATATATTTGTTAAATAAACGAATAAGTATCAACTTTAGATTAATATATTGAGAGAAAAAATAATTCTTATTTCAGCTACATAAGTCCTATAAAAAATGTCAGCTGCAAAACCCAAATTTTCATGAAGGCATGATGATCCAAATCACTCACCATCAACTGGTACATCTGAAGCATCTGAAGCAACTGGTATATCATTAAGTTCCTCAGCTGTAAGTTTGATTGCCATGTTTTCAAGAATAGAGTCAAGGTCATGGCCATCATCTTGCAACCAACAAAAGAGAAAGATACGAGGATATTAAAATAAAAATCAAAATATAATATAAATTCCTAATGTATGGTGGTATCAATTTCATCATAAAAAAAGAGGCTAAGGACATTTAAATTTTTTTTTTTAATTTTTTTTTCAACGTTTATTTATTTTTGGGACAGACAGAGACAGAGCATGAACGGGGGAGGGGCAGAGAGAGAGGGAGACACAGAATCAGAAACAGGCTCCAGGCTCTGAGCCATCAGCCCAGAGCCCGACGCGGGGCTCGAACTCACGGACCGCAAGATCGTGACCTGGCTGAAGTCGGACGCCCAACCGACTGCGCCACCCAGGCGCCCCGGACATTTAAATTTTTAAAGACAAATACTAATGGACTAAAATTATCTATTCATTTATACCCAAAATATCCCACACTGAAGATAAGCTTACATAACACAATACATCATAATAAGGCTGAGACACCACTCAGGTTAATTTTAGCAGCAAAAACTGCAAATATAATAGTTATTTTTTATATAAATATTTATACAAGGAGATTCAGTTTGGTCACTGTATTTCAAGATATACTATCTTAAATTTTTATAGCTGGGCCTAAATTTTATTATTTCCACATCAAAAATCTAGGTAAACCTAAATATTTAGAACACCTTTTAAAAACAAGACAGAAAATTATTTAATCAGTAGGAACATATGTGTGTATTAAAACTAATCGTGGAAATATATATGAGAATGGCAGGGGGCAATATTTAATAAGAAAAAAAGCAAAACACAAAGAGTCTCAATCTGACATCTTTATTTGAATCTCACTCACCTTTTACATCTTCTGCACAATTCAGCAAACTAGTCTTATATATTTTTCTACTAGCTGTAGCTGCAAGAAACACATAATTTAGGTCATAGAGAAAATATCTAGACATGCTAAAACAATATCAAATATCCAAGTTCAGAAATATACAGCATAAAATAATTTGCTCCTAAAATTTACCTAGTATCTTCTGGAAATAATAAAACAAAAAATATAAATGAAATTCTTAATATGGTAAATCAATTCTTTAGCACCTGAGACAATTATTAATATTTACCAGGCCAAAGCAAAAACACTTCCTTATGTTGTATTTTTTCTGAGTCCACATTTTTCCCCCTCTACTAGTAAGGATAGTTCTACATCTCTCCTCATCCTCCTCCTTTTTCCTAGAGGTCTTAACCCAAGGCATCTCAATGGAAGGAAAAATAACTATCAATATTCCTTAGTCCAGATGGCAAGACTGATGATTGATGAGCCTCTTGATTTTGACATATTTTTAAATGGCAATTTATGTATTCCTAAATATTAAAAATAATTATCTTTAGAATTATGGATATTTTTAACTCTAACTTCTAAGTGATCTAGAATAAACATGGAGATTTGGATTATAAAAAATTTTTAGGCTATAATTCTAATTCCCTCAAGATTCTACCTGATACTTGCAATGGCTGAACAACTCCCTGGATGACTATATTAACTCTCTTGAAGACTATTCTGATATTTGAAATGCCCACCATTAATTGGAAGTAATTTCTTTAGCTCCGAATGCTCTGGTGAGGACTCTATCCCCATATTTTGCAAGACATTTTCCAGGTCACTGAGGTCAACTTCTCCTCCTGCAGAACAAAAGAAGTAGAGAAAGATGACATTTTAAAAAATAGCATAATTTCCAATTATTAAAGAGAAATAAAGCATAATGATACCTGCTAAAAAATAAGCAGTCAGTTACAGACACAAAATGAACAGTGTTTCTTTAACACTGGTAAAAGAGACGCTCCCATAATAATGGTTATAAAGTAATATTTCACAATTGAATAAGGTTCATATAATTTAAAAATTATTAGATTAATAAAGATGATCGGTACCAATAACTTAATATAGGGTATGGAAATTAAGCTAGAAATCAATAGCAAAAGCTACTAGGAAACTCCCCTAACTTTGGAAACTAAAGAATGCCTCTCTAAATAAATCATGTGTCAAAAAAATAAACCATACTGGAAGTTAGAATATTTTGAATTGAGTAAAAATAATATTACATATTAAAACTTGAAGGATATGGTAAGGTTGTGCTGAGGGAAATTCACAGCCTTAAATGCATGTAATAGAAAAGATGAAAAGATCAATAACCCAAGGTTCTATCTTAAAAAGTTAGGAAAGAACAGCAAATTAAACCCCTCAAAAGGAGAAGAAAAGTTCTAAGGACAAAAGCAGAAACTACTGAAATGAAAAGCAAACTTTAAATAAAATCAATACAGCCAAATGTTGGGTTTTGGAAAGACCAACAAAAGTGATACATACCTGCACTAAGACTGACAAAGGAAAAAAAGAGAGAAAGCACAAAGAATAAATATTTCTAATGACAAAAAGGACATTACTAAGAATAGCCAAGAAGAGTTTAAAGAAGTAAATAAAATTGGGAGGATTTATGCTTCAGATATCAAGACATATTAAATCTACATTAAAATAGTAGGTATACTGGTGCAAGGACCAGCAAATAGACCAAAGAACAAAAAGAATAAAAAGTCCAGATATAGCAACACATTTATTATCTTTGATTTATGAAAAAGCTAGCCTTACGTTAAAGTAGGGAAAGGTTCACCTTGTCAATAAATGGTGAATATCCATTTAGAAGAAAAAGGGACC
Organism: Leopardus geoffroyi; assembly: GCF_018350155.1. Lineage (NCBI taxonomy): Eukaryota > Metazoa > Chordata > Mammalia > Carnivora > Felidae > Leopardus > Leopardus geoffroyi. The sequence continues at coordinate 43,710,509 of NC_059330.1, forward strand.
CTTATCCCACATCATATAGAAAAATCAATTGAGTGGATTATAGATCTAAATGTGAAAGGAAAATAATAAAGCTCCCAGAAGATAAAATAGGAGAGGTTTTCATGGCCGCGGTATATGGAAGGATTTCTTCAACAGGCTCCCAAACATTCTAACTATAAAAGAAAAAAGGTTGACTAATTCAACTACGTGTCAAAGAGAAACTTTTGTTCATCAGAAGATAAAATACAAGAGGAGACACCACACAGCACTGCCAATGCCCCTGCAGAGAAGCTGAGATCACCACCGAATTTGAAATATTTAAAGTGGATACAAAATTGTTTCAGTAATGCAGACAATTAAGTGTGTTGTTGTGGGTGACGGTGCTGTTGGTAAAACATGTCTCCTGATATCCTACACAACAAACACATTTCCGAGGATGTACCGACTCTTGGTGACAACTATGCAGTCACCATTATGATCAATAGGGGGCCATACACTCTTGGACTTTCTGATACTGCGGGGCAAGAGGACTATGACAGATTACAACTGCCAAGTTATTCTACAAATGTATTTCAACGTATCTACGAATACATTTCTACAAATGTATTCCAGTCTGTTATTCAGTGATCTCTGCCTCCTCATTCGAAAATGTGAAGGAAATGTGGGTGCCTGAGATAACTTACCACTGTCCTAAGACTCCTTTCTTGCTTGTTGGGACCCAAATTGATCTTAAAGATGACTCCTCTACGATTGAGAAACCAAGAACAAAGAGAAGTCTATCCCTCCGGAGACTGCTGAAATGATGTGAAAAGCTGGCCCATGACCTGAAGGTGGTCAAATATGTGGCGGGTTCTGCACTCACAGAAAGGCCTAAAGAATGTATGTGACGAGGCAATGTTGGCTGGCCTGGAGCCTCCAGAACCAAAGGAGAAGTGCTGCTATGAACAACTCTCCAGAGCCCTTTCTGCACTGCTGGTGTCAGCATTGTACTAAAAGCAATGTTAAACTAAAGATGAAAAATTAAAATTCGTTTCTGCAATAATGACAAGTGCCTTGCACCTACAAACATGCACTTGTGTGAGACAAGGCCCATAGGTATGATTCCCTTCCCCTTCTCAATATTAGTTACTTCAGTAATTGTGTATTGTCAGAAAGTGATTAGTACTAGGTTTTTATCTTGTTTCAAAAATATTTTTTTTGTTGTTTCAAAGCAAGGCATGCTTGTGATGACTCTGTAATCGATGAATTTGGGTTGTTAAAGCTACTCCCAGGCTCCATCCACTCTCGAGTTGCAAATATTTATGTACCCAACATGAAAGCAGCCAAATACATAAAGCAACTATTAATAGATGTGTAAAGGAAGAAATTGATAGCAATGAACAGTAAAGGACTTTAACATCCCACTTATACCAAATGTATAAAGCAACTATTATTCTGGAGAATAATCTGGGAAATCCAATTTTTTTTTTATTTTACCTTTATTGGGGGGGAGGAGAGAGTATGTGGGCATTTGTTTTTATTTAGTCATGCTTTTTAAATTCATTAGCCACTGGACAGCTCTTAGGGGGAAGAGGATGGACTGACTCCACATTCCATTTCCTAGATCAAGTTTAGAACACTTGTCCCCCACCTGGTGCTCTTAGGAAGGAGTATAGTAAATGCCTCATTTAATAACATACTCATAGTTAAAAGTTGCCTTTTCTCTCCACCCATGAGTAGGTCCAGTACTTGATGAAATTCCTGAAAGTAGGGAGAACCTGTCTGGTCCCTCCTCTTTTCTAGGATGTACTCTATATGTGACTGACTTTCAGGGAAATTTGATTGCCATATGCTATTTTTTTGACGTTACTTTCTAACTTCTTTCACTGATAAATGAAGAAAAGTGTTTTGGGGGGTATTTTGAAGTACATCCAATGGATTGAGTGTGTAATTAAAAAACATTTTTCCCTATCAAAAAAAAAGAAGATAAAATATAAGTGAAAAGTTAAACTATACAGTAAGATATTTATAATTTATATAACCTGCAAGGGACTTGTATCTAGAGTACATAAAAAAAAAAAAACCAGGTAAAAGATAAACGAAAAATGCAATATGAATTTCTGGGAAAGATGGCAAGGTAGGAGGATCCTAAGCTCATTTGTCTCATGGATACACCTCGATACACCCATATCAGTGTAACCAACCCAGAAAATAACCTGAAGACTGTCAGAACAGACCCTCCACAGTTAATTGAAGAGAAGAGGCCACAATGAAAAGAATGGGAGGAATAATGGAGATGTGGTTAGAACTAGACCCCCAGGAAAACCAACCACAAATGTGAGGGACGCCACAAGCACGGAAAAGGGAGAGGAAGAGATCTCCTACCAGGCACCCCAGACATGGGTGACCTGCACTGTAAAGACAAACCCCCATAATATTTGGCTTTGAAAGACAGAGGGGCTTAACTTTTTTTTTTTTTTAACTTTTACAATCACTGGAGCTTAACACCTAGAATTTTAAAAACCAGTTGGCTTGGCTCTGGGAGAGCTGGAGGGCAAGAGGAAACAGTCTCCATCCTTAAAGAGACAGCATAACACACAGCCCTGCAGGGATCCAGCATAGAAGTGGCAGTTTGAAAAGTGGCTGGGATATAGAGAAAGGAGATTTATTTACTAATCTCAGAACTTCTCCTGGAAGGGCAGGGATCTTTAGGAGACTTCTCCAAGAATAAAAGACCTGGCAGGCACCATTTCTCTCCCCTACCCCCACCCTAATCCAGATACCCAGACAGCTGCAGGAACCAGCTGGAACACTTGCCATGTAGCTTGCTAACACCGCTTCACCCACCCCTGCATTCTCCTGCAGACTGCCCCCTCCAACCATCCCCACTGGGCAGGAGTCCATCCAAAGCAGCACTAGATGCCTCTCATTTTGTAAGCAGCGGGCAGCTCCAACACTGTCCAGGACCACTCCCAAGTGACTCTTGCCCTGGGAGAGGGAACATAATCACACACATCAGTTTGACTATATTCCCAGCTCTGGAATGGGTACAGACCTCTAACTGCCAGCTCTACCCACCAACGAAGATCTCACAGCGGGCAGCAGAAAGTGAGCACCCTGAAGTTTGGTGCAACCACAGCTCTGGCAAATGGGGTGAGGGCAGGCATCTGGTCTGACCCAACTCGAGCCCAAGGTGGCCCCAGACTGGCCCTTTATTTTTTATTTATTTTTTTTTTTAATTTTTTTTTCAACGTTTATTTATTTTTTTTTTTTTTGGGACAGAGAGAGACAGAGCATGAACGGGGGAGGTGCAGAGAGAGAGGGAGACACAGAATCGGAAGCAGGCTCCAGGCTCTGAGCCATCAGCCCAGAGCCCGACGCGGGGCTCGAACCCACGGACCGCGAGATCGTGACCTGGCTGAAGTCGGACGCTTAACCGACTGCGCCACCCAGGCGCCCCGCCAGACTGGCCCTTTAGCATCACAGGGACCAAACCTTGTTCACAACAGGCAAAGAAGGCCATTGCAGATGACAACTGATGGCAAACATGACTCAACAATCACAGCCCTAGGGCATGCAACACCCAGAGAAGACACCTGAAATGCTAGTTTTTGGTGAACAGGGGACATTACACAACAGGACACTACAGGGCCTCTTCTTCATAAGACCGCTTTTTTCAAGATCAGGGACATAGCTGACTTTCCCAATACATAGAAACAGACACAGGGAATTAGACAAAATGAAACTGCGGCCTATGTCCCAAATGAAAGAACAGGTCAAAATTACAGCAAAAGAGCTAAATGAAACAAAGATAAGCAATATACCCGATAGAGAATTCAAAGTAATGGTCATGAAGATACTTACTGGATGTGAGAAAAGAGTAGAGGATCATAGTGAGAAATTCAACAAAGATATTAGAAAATACAAAAAAAGAACCAGAGATGAAGAACTCATTAACTAAAATTAAAAACACACTAGAGTGAATAAATAGTAGACTAGAGGAAGCAAAAGAACAGATCATTACTGAAAGAACAGTAATGGAAAGCAACTAAGCTGAAAAGGAAAGAGTAAAAGAACAATATAAAATGAGAATAGAGAACTCAGTGACACCATCAAATGTAATAACATTAGCATTACAGGGATCCCAGAAGGAGAAGAGAGAGAAAAGCGGCCAGAAAAGTTTGTTAGAAGAAATAATAGCTGAAAAATTCCCTAATGTGGAGAATGAGACAAATCAAGATTCAGAAGACTCTGAGTCCCCAACAAAACAAACCCAAGGAAGTCTACACCAAGACACATAATAATTAAAATGGCAAAAAGTAGTGGTAAAGAGAGAACTTTAAAAGCAGCAAGAGAAAAAAGTTATATGAAAGGGAAACTCCTTAAGTCTATCCACTGATTTTTCAGAAGAAACTTTGCAGTCCAGAAGGGAGTGGTATGATATATTCAAAGTGCTGAAAGAAAAAAAACCTGCAACCAAGAATACTCTATCCAGCAAGGCTATCATTCAGAATAGAAGGAGAGATAGAGTTTCCCAGACAAACAAAAGTAAAAGGCATTCCTCACCATTAAACCAGTCTTACAAGAAATGTTAAGAGGAATTCTTTGGAAAGGAAAGGCCATAATCAGGAGCAAGCAAATTAGGAAAGGAAAAAAATTCACGGGGGCATACAAACATAGCCAAAGTGGTAGATCAATCACTTATAAAACCAGTATGGAAGTTAAAGCACAAAAGCAGTAAAATCAATTATAGCTATAGAAATCAGTCAAGGAATTCACAAAATAAAAGGAAGTAAAATATGAAATCATACATATAAAATGTGTGTGTGTGGGGGGGGGTGAAATTTAGTGCTTTTAGAATGGGTTCAAACTTAAGCAACCAGTACCTAATATAGGCTGCTATATGCATAGGATATTATATATAAACCTGATGGCAACCACAAATAAAAAAACGTGTAATAGATACGCAAAAAACAAAAGAAAAAGATATTGAAGCATATCACTAAAGGCCATCAAACCACAACGGAAGAAAGCAAGAGAAGAAAGGAACAAAGAAGAACTACAAAAGCCACCAAAAGCTACTAGAACCGATAAATGAAATCAGCCAAGTTACAGGGTACAAAATCAATATACAGAAATCTGTTGCATTTCTACACGTTAATAATGAAGTAGCAGAAAGAGAAATTAAGAAAACAATCCCATTTTCAATTGCACTAAAAATAATAAAATATTTAGGAGTAAATTCAACCACAGAGGTGAAAGACCCATACATTGAAAACTATAAAATATTGATGAAAACATTTGAAGATGACATAAACAAATGGAAAGATATTCCATGCTCATGAAGTAGAAGAACAAATATTGTTAAAATGTCCATAGTATGCAAAGCAATCTACAGATTTAATGAATTCTCTATCAAAATACCAGTAACAACTATAACAAATAGTCCTAAAATTTATATGGAACCTCAGAAACACCAAACAGCCAAAACAATCTTGAAAAAGAAGAACAAAGCGGGTGGTATCACAATTCCAGATTTCAAGTTATACTACATTGCGGTAGCAATCAAAACAATATAGTACTGGTATAAAAAGAGACATATAGATCAATAGAAAAGGGTAGAAAGAATATAAAGCATATTTAGGCATATAATCCACAATTATATGTTCAATTAATCTTTGACAAAAGATTATACAATGGGAAAAAGACAATCTCTTCAACAAATGGTGCTGGGAAAACTGGACAGCTACATATAACAGAATGAAACTGGAGCACTTTACACCCCACACCAAGGTATACTAAAATGGATTAAAGACCTAAATAGGAGACTTAATACCATAAAAATCCAGAAAAGAGCACAGGCAGTAATTTCTCTGACATTGGCTGTAGCAACATTTTTTTTTAGATATGTCTCCTGAGGCAAGGGGAATAAAAGCAAAAATAAACTATTGGGATGCCATCAAAATAAAAACTTCTGCATAGCAAAGGAAATAATCAACAAAATTAAAAGACCACCTATTGAATGGGAGAAGATATTTGCAAATGATGTATCTGAAAAAGAGTTAGTATCAAAATGTATAAAGAACTTACACCAAGTCAACATCAAAAAACCCCAAATAAACCAATTAAAAAATGGGCAGAAGACACAAGCAGACATTTCTCCAAAGAAGACATACAGATGACCAACAGACATGTGAAAACAAGCTCAATATCACCTATCATCATGGATACACAAATCAAAACTACAATGAGATATCACCTCACACCGGTCAGAATAGCTAAAATCAAAAACACAAGAAACAACAAGTGTTGGTGAGGATGTGGAAAAAAAGGAACTCTCGTGCACTGTTGGTGGGAATGCAAGGTGGTGCAGCCACTGTGGAAGACATTATGGAGAGTCCTCAAAAAATTAAAAATAGACTACCCTATGATCCAGTAATCATATTACTGGGTATTTATCCAAAGAATACAAAAACACTAATTCAGAAGGATATGTGCACCCCTATGTTTATTGCAGCATTATTTACAATAACCATACTATAGAAGCAGCCCAAGTGTCCATCAGCTGATGAATGGATAAAGAAGATGTAGTGTGTGTGTGTGTGTGTGTGTGTGTGTGTGTGTGTATGTGTATGTGTGTGTGTATATATATGTATATGTATATGTATATATATATATATATATATATATATATACACACATACACATACATTTATATAATGGAATATATATATATATAATAATGGAATATATATATATAATGGAATATATATATAATGGAATATATATAATGGAATATATATAATGGAATATAGATATATAATGGAACATATATATATATAATGGAATATATATATAATGGAATATATATGTAATGGAATATTATTCGGCCATAAAAAGAATGAAATCTTGCCATTTGCAACAACATGGATGGAGCTAGAGACTATAATGCTAAGTGAAATAAGTCAATCAGAGAAAGACAAATATCAAAGGATTTCACTCATATGTGGAATTTAAGAAATAAACAAACAAAGAGAAAAAAAAAGAGTGAGAGAAACTAAGGAACAGACTCTGAAGTACAGAGAACACACCGATGGTTACCAGGAGGCAGATGGGTGGGTGGGTTGGGGGATGAGTGAAGTAGGTAATGAGGATTGAAGAGTACACTTAGCTGATAAGCACTGAGTAATGTATAGAGCTGTTGAATAATGTATAGCTGTCACTAGAATGTACACCTGAAACTAATATAACACCTTATGCTAAATATACTTGAATTTAAAAAACAAATAAAATTTTTTTTAAAAATTCAGTATGTAGAACACAGACATCCAAGCAAACAGGCAACAGACATGAAAGGAGCTTTATAGTAGAGGTATCCAAATAACCAGTAAACATGAATGCTCAACATCATTAATCATTAGGGAAATCCAAAAATAACAGTGGGATACCACAGCATGCTCACCAGAATGGCTACAATGGAGAAGAGAGATAATACCAAGCATTAGCAAGGATGTAAAGCAATTGTTGATGTGTCAAATGGTACAACTGCTTTAGAAAATGGATTGACAATATCTAATCAAGTACACACAATCCCATCTTACAACAAAGAAATTTCATTTCTAGGTGGATGGCCTAGAATTGTGCACATATGTTCACCAAAAGGCATATACAAGAATATTCATAGCAATATGTTCTTCATAACTGCTCCAAACTAGAAATGTCCTGTGATGGTAGACTGGATACATATCTTGTGGTATACTGATGCAGTGGAATATCGCACGGCAATTCAGGTACAACGAGCTAGTCAGAAATCATTTTACCTACTACCGCACATTCTCTAAAGATCTCCTTGGCTATAATTTGACTGTACAATATGCAGCAATGAAAACTAACAAACTGCCGCTACATGCAACAATGTGGACAAATCTCAGAGAATAAGATGTAATACAATGTTACATGAAAGAAGTCAGACATCATGGAACACAGATCAGATGACTGCATTTATACAAATTTCAAAAGCGGGTGAAACTAATCTGTGGTCCTAGAATACAGGATACAGTTACCTCCAGAGAGTCCAGAGGACATGACTGTGAAGTGGTATAGTGGATCTTCTGTATTATTGATAATGTATTTCTTCATCCAGGTGATAGATAAATATGTATGTTCACTTTGTAATAATTCTTAAGCTGGACACATTATACAATGTAGTAATTATGTGTTTCATACTTCAGTAAAATCTTCATCACAGGAAAAAATATAATTTAGTGTAGACTTGGGATCTCATATTTATAGTAATTTCTCACTGACCTGTAATAACTTGTACTGAATCTATCAATGTTTTTAGATCAGTCTTCCCTTTAGCTAAAAAATAAGACATAATGGAGATACAAAGCAGGTTCTTTAAAAAATTATAAAATAAGAAACCAGAAATAAGCTAAATTTCATTATTCCACATCACCATTTGGGCTCACTTGAATTGCTTAATTCTTAGTTTTATGACATTGATTCTATTTTACTTTTTTTATTTTTTTTAATGTTTTAATTTTTCTTTGAGACAGAGAGAGACAGAGTATGAGCAGGGGAGGGGCAAAGAGAGAGGGAGACACAGAATCCAAAGCAGGCTCCAGGTTCTGAGCTGTCAGCACAGAGCCTGACGCAAGGCTCGAACTCACAGACTGTGAGATCATGACCTGAGCTGAAGTCGGACGCTTAACCGACTGAGCCACCCAGGTGCCCCAAGACATTGATTCTATTTTAGTAAGCTGGCCTTTGACCCTTGAACCATAAAGTCTGGCCCATGGAAAAATATGCTTTTACTCAGCTATTTTAGTCCTTATAAACAGGATAGAAAATACCATCCATGCAAGTTAATTCTGTAAAGGCCCTCAATTCTGGTAATGCTATGACTCTTAAGTATGAGTCTCTAGTGAAGAAAAGTCTATTTTCGTCTCTGGTTTATTGCTAATATACTCTGATTCTCCCTGTTGCTCAGAATTGCTGCAAATGATTAAAATGTACTAGAAGTAAGTATTAGTGGCCTGACCAAAGGCAGTTTTTGTTTTCCTTAGGAATCATTCACTTTTTTGCTCATTTACTCTATCATCTCTCACTCAATATTTATAGGGTGCTTACTTATAGGCCAGACACTCTGCTAGGTACTAGATACAGAATAACCTTTTCTATTCTAAGGTCACATTAAAGTGACAAGACAGGCAAATAAGCATACATTTACACAATGTGGCAATTATAATGAGAAATGTATGCAGTTATTGTGGAAACACAGAGAAGAGACATCTAATGGAGCCTGGGTATTTAAAGAACTTACTAGAAAAAGTGCCCTCGACTCTAATAAGCAATGGTGAGGAGTAGGTCAAACAAAGGGGAAGGGGAAACTCTCTGAATAGCGGGGAAAGTATAAACAAAACAAAGATGCGACAAAAAGCATGATATATGTATGCTTGGAATAAAAGTTCAATGTTAGTGAGGGTAAAATACTAGATTGGACAGATAAGGCCAACCTAGATAATGAAAGAACTTGTTTGCCATAAAAAGGACTTGAGACATTCCCAAGTACCTAACTGAAAGCCATTAAAGGATTTTAAATTGGTGCAGAATGTCATCTGATTCGCATCTTATATGGATCACTCTAATGTCTAATATTTTGTGAAAGCCGTTGTAGTAGCTGAAGTCAGGAATGAAAGGACCTAAAATAGGGCAGTGGTAGCAGGGAGTGAGAGAAACTGATGGATTTACATATGGGATTTTTTCCAATGGTTTATTATGAAAATTTGTAAACATATAGCAAAGTTGAAGGAACTGTGCAATAAACACCCATATGCCCACCATCTGATTCTACTATTTAACATTTTACTATACTTGGCTTGTCACATATCCATCCATCTACCCATCTGTGTGCAGTAATTTTTAAATTTAGGTTTATATAAAGGTAAAACTTACAAAATTAGGTGACAGATAATCCAGATAGTGGTTGACAGGAATTGGGGGAATCAAAAATGAATTCCATATATCTAGCTTAGGTGAATAGATGGATAGGGAGAGCACAAATGAGACTGAGAATACAGGACTAGGAGACTGGACAGGAAAATACTGAATTCAGTTCTAAATTCTAAATTCAGTTCAGTTGAGAAAAAGAAGCGTCCCATGGAATATCCAAGTAGAAATGTCTAGCAGGCATTTGGATACACCAGTCTGAAGCTGTATAGAAACACAGATTTACAGTCATAAACATGTAGATGATAGGTTGAACAAAAGACAGTGATGAGATTACCCAGGTAGAGTATGCAAAATGAAAATCAAAAAATGAGAAGATCCAGGTTAGGAGGAAAAAAACACAGAAGCCAAAGGAGAATAATTTCAAGAAGGTGAGAATTACCACCAATACAAAAGACAGTAGAAAGCTCCAATAAAAAGTGAATAATGTCTAATGCAACTAGCAAATGGCAGGTTACTGGTGCCCAGAGAGAACTTTCAGTAGTATTATGGGGCTGTGTCAGAAGAGAGGAATGATGGGGAATGTGGGAAGGGTACACAGTGGGCTTGCATTTATTTCCTTTCCCATCGTTTAACTGTGCTTCCTCAACATTCCCAGATGTGAAAGATGGTCTTGGAATCAATCTAGTCAAGTGCTTGGGGCTCTATATACATTCAGAAAATGGAAGACAGGATTAGTTCTTGTTCTAGAACTACATTTTTCCCTAAGATTTTACATCACAAAATTAATCTGGTTTCAGAATAACTCTTACAAAGACCCTCGAGACCAAATTTTCCTGAAAGACTTTTTATATCTAAAATGAGTCACCATAAAGTGGAAGTTTTCTTTTCATCTCTCCAGAATCTTCTTTGGTGAGTTCAAAGCCCATGTTCCCTAGTATCTTGTCCAGGTCTCTGACAGCTACTGTCTCTCCTCAGGGAAAGAGAAAAAAATATGAAAATTCCTACTAATGCTGAAATGTTCCATATATTTTACCCATTCATTATAGACTTGGCAGAAATATGCAAGATCCATGGAACATGTTTCAGTTTAAGGCAGGGCTTCAATACGGTTAGAATTAAGCTCACTTCTCTTAAACCTTTTTGGAAAAATAACCATATACACCATAAACTTCTAAAGGAACAGAATTACTTTCCAGTGTATAATTTTTATGATAGAAACAGGCAGGGGGCGCCTGGGTGGCTCCGTCAGTTAAGTGTCCGACTTCAGCTCAGGTCATGATCTCACAGTTCCTGGGTTCAAGCCCCACATCTAATTCTGTGCTGACGGCTCAGAGCCTGGAGCCTGCTTCAGATTCTGTCTGTCTGTATCTCTCTCTCTCTCTCTCTTTCTCTCTCTCTCTCTCTCTGCCTCTCCCCCACTCCTGCTCTGTCTCTGTCTCTCAAAAGAAAATAAGTATTAAACATTTTTAAGAAAAATAAATAGGCAGTTCCAGTGAAATGAGAAAATCACCATGGTTGGAGTAAGAACACAAGGGTTGAATATTGTTCTCTACTATTTATTATCTACTGGAACTTAGGTAAATAACCTAACTTTGAGTCCTAGTTTTCTGTTGTATGAAACAAAGATGAGACTATCTCGCAGAGCTTCTGTGAAGATAAAATAACACTTATGAAAAGACCTAGAACTCTGTCAGGTATGTAGCAGACGTTTGATACGTGTTGTTTTAATTTTTTTTTTTTTTTTACGTTTATTTATTTTTTAGAGACAGAGTGAGACAGAGCAAAGCAGGGGAGGGGCAGAGAGCAAAGGAGACACAGAATCTGAAGCAGGCAAGCATTCAGCACAGAGCCCAACGTGGGGCTCGAACCCACGAACAGGGAGATCATGACCTGAGCTGAAGTCGGTCACCTAACCAACTGAGCCACCCAGGCGCCCCGCGTGATACATTTTAATAACTACATCTAAGCCAAAGTAGCATTGGCTTCCTTTTTTTTTTTTTTTTTTTTTTAGCTCTAACTAGATTCATTGCCTGTGCTAACCAAAATCACAGAATAATTACATTCTTATTCTGCATTTCACAATTAACCTGCAGTAATAAATTCTGTCTCTTGTCTTGGAAAATTTGTTAAAATTCATAACAATAAGATCAATATAAAAGCCCCAAAGAAAACAACCTACCAAGATAAAATAATTTCAATTATATTGAATCCATATGTTGGAGAGTATCAGGATTCTTTATCACACGATTAGGAAATAAGACAATAAGTGATACATTGCGAATGGTTTGTTGATTCATCATCAATCTCACCTTGGAAAGGTAAGATTTCACAATGATACAGCTTCCTGTTAGCTAAAGACAAGGCAAAATTCAAATCACAGAGAAAGAGAAGTGGAATTCATGAAACTGCTTAAGTTTCATAAAGAAGCACTTTTCTGATTTGGCTTATACATCTGGAATACCTATCTCCATGATAATATAAAAGCTAGGTCAAAATCTTTTCCCCTTGAAGCAGCTGTGAGTGACATCCTACCATGTTGAAACATGTGGAACAAGTATGACATTGTAAATGTACTCATGTATTTTTCTTCTTCATATTCCTTTTCTTCCATAAAATTTTTCCTATTCAGCCATAGAATTTATATAACTCAGAGGAAAGAGGGTTTTTTTCAAATTTTCAAAAGCTACTTTTTATAAAGCAAACCTGAAAATCTAACATTTCGTTTTACTGTGAACCAGAGGGTTGAAAGGGAAAAAAATTGACACAAGGAAGCTCCCTTTCCTCCTTCTTCCCATATCCTGTTTGGTAAGAAGAGGAGGGGAAAAGTCTGTTAACTACCTGAAGGGAGTGGGTGAGGGGAGGAGAAACAGGTGATGGTGGAGAAACAGTTTCACATCTGAAAGTGGTATCACACTGTATGTTAACTAACTGGAATTTAAACAAAAACTTAAAAAATAGAGTTAACCTAGTTTCTTCCGGTTTAAAATAAAAAGTTCCTTTTTGGTTGACCTAGTTTATTTTGGGAAATTCTCAGTTTTTCAAACCTTTCTGCACTTCCGCTCTGAGAGGCCTCCTCGTAGTATCAGGGAAAGCTTGGGGGTCCTGCTGCCTGTAAAGGAGGGCGGCCAGACCTTGGGTTGCCCTCTGGATTCTCGATAGCCTCTTCAACAAAATCCACATTTCATGAGTCCTGACAGCCCTGACATCTCCTGAGAAACTTGTGGTCTGTGTCGTTGTTGTTTTGTTTTTTAGCAAGGTCAAGGTTCTTTGGTCCTTCCTTCACTAACTTGGTTGGCTAAGCCCTAGCATTCACTGGTGATGAGGTCCTCTGTGTCTCAGTCAAGTATTCTATTAGTCCCCAGGCCATACTGTCTACTCCATAGCCTCTGGAGGGATCACCTCTCCCTTTGACTTGGTGTCCCATGGCAGACCCACTGACCTCCATCTCTGAGAAACCTTCTACATTGCTTACTGGGAGTACGTGGGAAAACTGGATATCCTTCATACCACACAAAGCCAAAGGGGGCAAAGCGGTGGCCTGTTTCCAGCCTTCCCTCTGCCTAAGAACACCATACCGCAATATCTATTCTGGTGAAAATGGCATCTTGTCTGGACACTCAGGGAGGTGGTGACATCCCAGAGTTCCAAATAGGAAGCACGACAAAAGGTCTCCTTGGTTTTTTCTATACCCTCACTCCCATCCCATCAACACATCTAGAGTTTTTCTTCTATCTTACCTCCTATCAGGGTTTGATTAGAAAGAGGGGTTGAGGGTAGAGATGACAGGGATGTGCAGCAGGCAGCAAGAACACTTAAACCTTTTTTTGAGAGAGAGAGAGAGATCTTTATCTCTATTTCTCCCCCCAGTTGCACTTTCTTAAACCATAGATTCATAAATACAGAGAACAAACTGTTGGTTGCCTGAGGAAAGGGGAGTGGGGGGGGGTTGCATGAAATAGGTGAACAGAGTCACAAAGATGAAAAGTACAGCATAGGGAATATAATCAGTAATATCATAATAACGTTGTATGATGACAGATGGTAACGACATTTACCATGGTGAGCAGTTAGTTAAGTAGATAATTATTGAACCGCTACATTGCACACCTGAAACTAGTATAACATTGTATGTCAACTATACTTCAATAATTTAAAAAATATTGCTAAGAATACTCTTGCAAAAATATGTTTTAAAAGCATTACTATCTCAGGTGCGCCTGGGTGGCTCAGTTGGTTAAGTGTCTGACTTCAGCTAAGGTCATGATCTCATGGTTCATGGGTTTGAGCCCTGCATCGGGCTCTGTGCTAACAGCTCAGAGCTTGGATCCTGCTTCTGATTCTGTGTCTCCCCATCTCTCTGCCCCTCCCCCCACCCTTCGCAAATCAATAAAACATTTAAAAAAGTTTAAAGCATTGCTCTCTCAGTTTTATATCAACTTCTTACCTGTAACAGCTTCAGCTTTATTCATTAGTTTATTAGGTTCAACTGTTCCATCAGCTGTAAAATGAGATACAAATTACAGAGATCATAATGAGATTCAATCACATGAAATTCTTAACTGTGAAACAGAGCATAAGAAATCAACAATTTCCCATGATTTTTACAACTGTATTTCTCTCCCCCCCACCCCCACCCATGCCTTCATATTCTTTTCTGTGCTCCACCCCACCAGGTACCTAACCCCACACACCAGTATTTCCATTCAGAATGCTTTTATTACCTGCCCTGGTCTATAAAGTCCACATTAGGACTACTTCACCTCTATTCCCACTTCTCTGCAAACTAGGGGGTCTGGGACATGAGCAGTCATCTCCCCTGTATGATTCTATTTTTACAGACTGATTCATTTAGTCCTGTTTCCTTCACATCCAGTTCCCTGTCGATGTCAGTTAGGCCCTTCCACTTTCATGCTCCCCTTGCCTGTGGAACCCTGTCTGGTCCTAGCTGTGGTTCCCATTGCTCGCTCATCACCCTCCTTGGTCAACCTTGTGACTGTCTCAGGTATGATCATATCACCAAAAGGGGGGAGGCAAGATAAGGGCTTTTTATCACATTTTGATTTTTTTTTAACATTTATTCATTTTTGAGAGACAGAGAGACAGAGCGTGAGAGGGGGAGGGGCAGAGAGAGAGGGAGACACAGAATCCGAAGCAGGCTCCAGGCTCTGAGCTGTCAGCACAGAGCCCGAAGCGGGGCTCAAACTCACCGACCGCCAGGTCATGAACTGAGCTGAAGTCGGACACTAAACCAGCTGAGCCACGCAGGTGCCCTCACATTTTGTAATCATATAAAAATAGTAGATAAATTGCTTAATGGTTAGGTTGTTCCACAACTTTCAACATTTTGATATTTTTTCATCAGATTTGCAAGTTAAAGGATTTGTCAGTGTTTCTTTAAATAACAGTAATGCACATTACCCTATGCATAAAATGTTCTTAGATTTATAAAGTTGAAACTCCTGCCTTTTAATATTGTAAAAAACACAAACAAACTTGTATCTTGTAAATTTTTTCCTGCATTGAGCTATTTAATAGCAGTGTAATACAGCTGTATTTATTCTATGGAAATCCTTTTCTTCAGAAGCTGATTCTTCATCATGTCTTGATTCTGTTTTCAAAGTGCAGAATAGCATTTTAAAAGGAGAAAGGAGGAAAAATTGGAAAAAAAGTTTAAAGAACAGAATGTTGTGTGCCAGGCCTTTCTTGGTGGATTGGACTGGGTATACATGGTAACGGTGGCAGTTTAGGATGCTACCCCGCTCCTAAAGTTCGAGCCCTTCGTCGGGCTCGGTGCTGACAGCTCAGAGCCTGGAGCCTGCTTTGGATTCTGTGTCTCCCTCTCTTTCTGCTCCTTCCCCGCTCATGCTCTGTCTCTCTCTCTCTCTCTGTCTCTCAAAAATAGAAAACATTAAAAAATTTTTTTAAATAATAAAAAGAATATTGTGGGATCTTAATGATGCTTTTTGAATCAGTGATACAGAGGAAAGGTTGCCAAAGTATTCCTAGAAACGTAAGTTTGGGTCTAAAGTACTAACATAGCAAATACATTTCCATCTTTCTTCCACACCTCCCAAATGGAACTTTTGGAAACCATAAAATTTATTCTCAAGGAGGAGAGCCTAAAGCATAACACTTAAGGTAACTTTTCTTTATTTTTATCATTTTCTATGGTTCTTTCTATAAGAATTTTATATCTAAGAAGTTTACATTAATAAAAAGACTTCTCACAACATAGAACCATGTGAACGATGTCTATGTATATGTCCCCTTCAACTGACGGGTGCTTCAGAATCTTACAAAATTCTTTACCTGACATCTCCATCTTCATGTTTCCTAGAAAAGTGTCTAAGTTGCTGTCATCAACCTTACTTCCTAGGAGAAAAATAGAAGCGGTAAAAGCTATGAGAATGGGAAATGCTAATAATTTTCAATTTCAGAAAAATACTTCCTATTATCTTCACATCGCTATACTCCATTTCAGTGTGAAAAGAAGAGTCTTTTGACATGTATTCAGATGCACACTTTCAGTTATTCCATCAGAAATAGAAACATGTTCTTTTGATCATTTTAAAGAGAATATGGCTATAAGCACAGGAACATAACCCAGAATATGGCTATAAGCACAGGAACATTTAACCCATATGATATTAGACAAGAAGTGTTACTGGCTGATGTTGAGGGAACAGTTAGGAGCCAATATGTAAAATGTGGTAGGGGCACCTGGGTGGCTCAGTCGGTTGAGCGTCCGACTTCGGCTCAGGTCATGATCTCACGGTCTGTAAGTTCGAGCCCTGTGTTGGGCTCTGTGCTGACAGCTCAGAGCCTGGAGCCCGCTTCGGATTCTGTGTCTCCCTGTCTCTCTGACCCTCCCCCGTTCATGCTCTGTCTCTCTCTGTCTCAAAAAAATAAATAAGCATTAAAAAAATGTGGTAAATAAAGAGTCATGTAGCCATAGAATGGGGAATCAATTTTCAGCTTGTACTCAGAGGAAAAAGTGATTTCTCTTCCAAAATGATACATTCGGTATTCTCTGCCAGCCAATTCATCAGGAAGATATAACAATCATAAATGCAGATGAGCCAAATTAGAGAGTCTAAAAAGTATATAACAGAACTGACAAAATTTCATGGAGAAATAGAAAATACAACAATCATAATTAGAAATGTGAGCATCAAAAACACATGAGAAAAAGGTAGTAAATAACAAACAAGGCCAACATGGTTAATAGTGCTTAAATATCAAGTTTAGATCTGAAACTTTTTGGAAGCTAAGGCATAAAGGGGAACTCAGGTTACTACCTACACAAAGAAGCACACTGGTCTTTGGAAGAGAGATTTTTTTTTCTGATATTAAATTTCAAGGAGTGCCTGGGTGTCTCAGTCAGTTAAGCATCCAGCTCTTGATTTCAGCTCAGATCAGGATCTCATGGTCAATTGTGGGATGGAGAGCCACATCAGGCTTCACGATGGAGCCTACTTAAGATTCTTTCTCCCTCTCCCTCAGCCCCTCCCCTGCTGGTGAGCACACCTGCCCTGTCTCTCTCTAAAAAATCAATCAATCAATCAATCAATCAATCAATCGTCTAAATTTCAAGACACTTTTCATCACTAAATAATCTAATGGGCAACATCTTCAGAAGATACAGTGACACTCTTGATATGGCTATTTTTAACACCAGTTCCCAAGAGCAGCTGATATATACTATTAGGAAGTTGTCTCAAAAAAGGCATTTCTAGGGATGCCTGGGTGGCTCAATCAATTAAGCATCCGACTCCTGATCTCAGCTCAGGTCTGGATCCTAGGCATTTCTTTTTAAAAAAAAAATTTTTTTTTTCAACGTTTATTTATTTTTGGGACAGAGAGAGACAGAGCATGAATGGGGGAGGGGCAGAGAGAGAGGGAGACACAGAATCAGAAACAGGCTCCAGGCTCTGAGCCATCAGCCCAGAGCCCGACGCGGGGCTCGAACTCACGGACCGCGAGATCGTGACCTGGCTGAAGTCGGACGCTTAACCGACTGCGCCACCCAGGTGCCCCATGGATCCTAGGCATTTCTACAAAACATCTCTTCATAAATATTTTTTTGCTTATCAAAGCTACATATATGTGCTTATCCAAAAGTAGGTGGAAATGGCCAAAGAAGTAAACCTTGAATTTCTGCAACCATAGAGGGCACTTAAAAATGGACAATAAGAAGTGGTTTGAATGTGTGTATAATTTTGGCTTGGTGTCAGAGATATTCTTCTCACTTAAATGTGCAAAATGTGAATCATTCCTTCCTTTTCAGCACCATCGTGGCAAGAAAGGGCAGCCTATCAGAGAATTCAGAGGCCTAAGGTTACAGAAATACTATGCAAACCAAAAGAAGAAAAGGGTCCTTAACATTCTAATTGACAAACATTGTGCTAAAATTAAACTTTGAATTAGTGTATAAAGAGAAACTAGGGGCAAAAACATGGAGCCCATACAAAGAAATAACCGAAGAAAACAACGTTGAAATAACAAAAGAAAAAAAACAAACCTGAAGAAAAATTCTCCTAACAGTAACGAAGATTTTCACTCATTTCTTAAAGAATTATTATTGTAAATCAATATCAGGAACCCACTATTTATCATATTAATATGTCTCACACAATTACACTTGAGTTAAAGTAGAGTAACTTCCAAACAGTGTAATTCTAAGTGCTGGTTTAGTCATTTTAATTAATGTGATTTTTTTTCTTCACAAGGTCCTTAGTGGAAAGATAACTGCAGTCAAGACTCTGGTCTCAGACTAGGCAGAAGAGGTAACTAGAACTCTCTAAAGGGCATGTTCTCATGTGCTACATACACATTTGACATGTGTGGAGTAAAGATACTAGAAAATTATGCCAGTGGTAAATCAGTTTAAGACCATCTCAAAATCTAGCTAGGGTTTTCCCAAGAGATCTATAACCTACATATCATTAGCTATCTCCATTCAACTGAAAATTCTTACTTTCAGGTAGAAATGAAAATCCTGAATTGACTAAATTGCCAATGAACCCTTCTAAATTCACTTTCCCATCTTCTGAAAGAAAAAATGCATGTCAGAGAACAAGGAATATGAACAGAGATTAGCAACTATAATTGCTATACTGAAAAACGTTTGATATTCTATATATTCCATCAAAAAGACTCATGCGTATCATTCAGACACATACCCTCCTACTGTATAGATCCTCCTCTGTATGATGCTACTTAAAATAAGTAGAACCCAAGTGGGTAGTTGGTAGAAAAGAGCTCGGATAATCCATGAAGTGGATAAACCCTTTAAGGATTCTTGAAAAGTTCAAACACATGCATGTCAGCTAAGATAAAGGATACCTAGAAATGCTAAATACCCACCCGTGATAGCCACATTCTTCAGGGATCTTTGAATCGCATCTTGGGGTAATGGAACTCCTATATTTTTCATCATGGAGTCTAGATCATCGGGAGTGACCTCATTTTTCCTAATGGCGGCCAAAGTTTTCAAGGGGCCTTCTTTTTCTATATACAAAAAAATATGCAATATACGAAGTTAAAAAATATGCAATATTCAGTGGGTCCTGAGTGACAATAATTACTACTAGTAGTACTACTACTGCTACTTCTACCACTTATTAAGTATTCAGCTTAGTGCTTGCTAAGTACTATGCTAAGTGCTTTATACACACCATCCCATTTTATCATTTAAAAAAATTTTTAGAATGTTTATTTACTTTTGAGAGAGACAGAGACAGAGTGAGAGTGGGGGAGGGGCTGAGAAAGAAGGAGACGCAGAATCTAAAGCAGGCTCCAGGCCCTGAGCTGTCAGCACAGAGCCCTAGGCGGGGCTTGAACCCACAGACCGCGAGATCATGACCTGAGCTGAAGTCGGATGCTTAACTGACTGAGCCACCCAGGCACCCCTCCACCATCCCATTTTAATACAAAGATTCTGTGAGGTTGTTACCAATATTTCCCTTATTTAACAGATAAGGAAACCTAGCCTTAGAGAGGCTAGTCTGTCTAAGCATACACAGTTATTAAATGTAAAGCCAAGTGTGAAGTGCAGGCTATCTGATTTCATAGAATGTTTAGGCGCTAGGCTGAACAGGGCATTTAAATATTTAATTTGAGATTGAGGAATGATTACATATAAAGGAATCTCAGGACATCCGCTTATACTCATCTCTGGCATATCAGAGGCTGGGAATTCCATTAAAGCTAGGATAACTAAGCATAAAAGTAATTCTAGCAATTCTCTTGCCAAAAATTAGATAACCAGCCATAGTTTGATGTGACTATTCTTAATTTTTTTCATTCAGTGGATACTTGGATATATCCAACACATACATACAAAAAGTCCCCCAAATAATGGAAGGATTAGCACTGCTATCAATACCAAAAAAAGGTAACATTCATTTCTGAAAGTATCATGGTTCAATTGTTCAAGTAAGAAAACAAATTTTAAATGTATTATGATAAACACTATCACAACATAAACATTAATCCTGTAAGAGATTTGCTTATAAACCACATACCAAGGAGAGTTTTATAGATCCCATTCAGAAAACCAGAGATTAAGGACAAAATATTTTGTCAGTTGAAAAAACATACCATTTTGGTCACATCCTAAACACCTACACTCTAGGGAATAATTTCATTTTTGTAGCTACCTAAATTAGGCCTTCTGAATTTTGTTCAGTTTCAATCTTGGGAATTAAAATTTAGAGGAAATTAAGCCATTTCAATTATTCTCAAGAACAAAGGCTCCAAGGAGACCCAGAAGTTCCACAGATATCACAGATATCTCACAGTTGGAGATGTCAATTAAATGAACACATTAAAACCAAATTATATTCAATGCCTCATGGCTAAGGCAGTGGAATAATGAGATGAATACCTCTTACAAAATATGGAGGAAGCTTGTATGTTTCAACATATTCCCACATGTTTCAATAGTTAATCTTCTCATGATAAGATCCCATTTTTATGAACATATAATAGGATAAAAAAAGAAAAGGTAACATTGATTTTTTTTTTTTTAGTATAGCTGACACACAATGTTACATTAGTTCCAGGTATACAATTTAGTAATTTGACAAGTTTATACGTTATGCTCTGTTCACCACAAGTGTAACCACCATCTGTCCCGTTACATCACTATTACAATATCATTGACTGTATTCTTTATGCTGTGCCTTTTATTCCTGTGACTTATTCATTTCATAACTGGAGGACTGTATCTCCCTCTCACCTTCACCCTTTTTGTCCAACCCTCAAGACCCTCCCTTCTGGCAACCATGAAGTTGTTCTCTGTATTTATAGGTCTGATTCTGCTATTTGCTTATTTATTTATTTGTTGTTTGTTTGGCTTTGTTTGTTTGTTTGTTTATTTATTTATTTATAATTCTTCTTCGTATTTTTAAGTGATCTCTACACCCAATTTGGGTCTTGAACTTAAAAGCTTGAGATCAAGAGTCACATGCTCTACCAACTAAGCCAGCTAGGTGCCCTGTTTGGCTTTTTTAGATTCCACTTATAATTTGAATCATATGGCATTCATCTTTCTCTGTCTGATTTATTCCACTTAGCATAATACCCTCTAGGTCCATCTATGTTGTCTCAAATGGCATGATCTCATCCTTTTTATGGTTTCCTTATTCATTCAGCTATTAACACTTAGTTAATCCCTTTTGAGTGATGGAAAAATACTATAAGTTCATAAAATTTAAGTCAAGAAAAGGTCAGGACTAGGATCCCTTACTGATTCATCATCCAAAGTACATTTGTCACATACATGATGTGCTTCAGCATTAGAAAACTGCACAAATGCATATAATCAAAACTAAAGGATTCCACTCAAAATTTTTATTGTTAAAAAATTCTCACTTACTTTGAACTTTTGTAAAATATGGCATTTTCATTAACTGAGTCAGGAAATCTTTTAAGTTCACTTTCCCCTCGTCTGAAAATGAAACATCAAGAAATGAATGGTCTTTCACCCAAAGATACAAATGGATGAGGTCAAAAGATATGCATGCTTACCAAATCTTCAGAACCAAGTTAGTCCTGTTTTCTAACTCTGATTCTGCTAAACACACCTCAGACTATAAAAAGGAACATGATTATGATAACTCTTGCAGTCTTTTTTGTTGTAGAGCCAATGAGTGTTTTATGAACTTTACATATATTTTAACCACTTGGGACCATTGTTTTTTGGTATGTTTCCTCTCTGGTATGACATTCTCTGAATTTTTCAGCATTACAAGTCCTACTACCACTATCTATGTTACGAGGGAAGAAGATATTCCCTACAAGTACCATAAACCAAACCCCAACCGAAATACCTAATGGAGACTATATATATACTTATAAGCAAAGATATATTAGTAAAGGAAGTGTGCATCTTTTGTTTTTTATTAGCCATGTATTTGGAACTGAAGAAGAAGAAAAGTACCCCTTTGCTTTGCATGTAAGTTAAACCTCCCACTGGCAGGATTCCAAAAACACCACTGTAGCCCTTTGAGGACTGTGGGGAAACCAAACTGGTAAGTGTGTGTCACCACACTAAGGCTTGGCCCTGCATTTCAGGGGCTTGAGAGAGCTGCACACCTCCTGTCCAATAAAAACGTATGATTCAAACCTCAGGAGGCAAAGCGATGGGATGAAGACAGGAAGATTATACATCCCTAGGATAATTCAATATGAGAATAATCCAAAGCAAATTCTCACCCAAGCCTAATAGGGAAAATCTAATGTTGTTGAACTCATTGCATTTGATTCCTAATCAATCAGCCCTGTGGGTTTATGAGTGAAAGTAAACACAAGTGTGATATGTAATAAATGACTCAGAAAAGAAATACTTACTATCAAGAGAAATGGATGTAAGCATCTCCTGCAATTCTTCCCCTGACAAATAAATCCCCAAGCCTTTCAGTATAGGTTTTATATCATCAACAACAACTTTTTCATTGGTGACTTTGTTTAACGCCTTTGCAAGTTCATTAACCTCTATCAGGAGAAAATACTTTCAGTTTAGATGCAAATTCTAAACAATTAGCTTAAACTATGATTCAAAAAACTAATATAGATACCTAGCATTTTTTAAGCATTCACCTTAAATACTCTCTTGAGGTACATACACATCTAACTCTCATTGTATACCTACAAAATAGATCACTTATAGGGCAAACTCATAGTAGAAATTAAGCCTTGATATCTGTCTCCTTCTGTCCATCTATCTTTGCCTCTCAAGTTTCTTACATCCTTTCTGTATGTGTCCAGGGATCTCTCTGCTGCCCCTAGTCACTGCCACCTCAAATCTGCCTCTTTCCCGTCCCTTTATTAAATTTAATTTGTCTTATACTGATTCTCTTGTACTTAGAGCTGAGAACCTTGGTATACACAAGTAACAGCTAATTAATCTGCTGATAGAATTGTTATTGTTTTTAATATATGAAATTTATTGTCAAACTGGTTGGCATACAACACCCAGTGCTCATCCCAAAAGATGCCCTCTTCAATACCCATCACCCACCCTCCCCTCCCTCCCACCCCCCATCAACCTAGAATTCTTATTTTTTTAATAATTGGAAACCAATGTTAACAGAAGAGAGAGCTTTGCTTCCCCCTCCGTGTCAGTTTCCTTCTTATTTAATAACAATACTTTAATAGTGGCCTAAGATAGGTAATACAAAAGAATGTCTTAATGATAGTAATTCCTGATGCTGTGAAAGATCCTAGAGAGCTTTTTTTTTAGAGGTTAACTATCCTTCCTATCACTTTAAGTAGTTACGTATTCTGTCTAGGAAAAACCCGTATTTATTCTCTAATAGTATATAATCAATCTGAATTTAGCACTTTGGAATATGGATTTATAACTTCTGACTGTGATGACTGTACTTCCTAGGTACAAAATGTGCTGACACTGCCTTTGTATTCAGGTAAAACTTTTCTGCCTAGAAATAGACACCTAAAAATATGATAGCTATAAGGTAGTTAGTAATTCCATTATGTATTTGGGGAAAGACAAACTCAGCCATATTATAATTTGCAATGTTATAAAGTAGGTATTTTATCATTCAGATTTTGTGCATTCCCAAATCTATCCCACATCTTTCTACTTTATTCCTCACAGACATCTAAGTCATTCTCACATGTTTTCTTTGGGCAGGCTAGTCTCCTCATCTAGAATATACATCTAAATTCTCTCCCCAGTCCAGCAACCAGTTCAAGGTCCATCTGCTCCTTTAGGCTTCCCCAGATTAACATAATTCATTCTGATATACCATGATATATAATAATGACATAATATCAGTATATATAAGATGTATTCTTCTCATTATACTTAAATTCTTGTAGCTTTTATGGCTGGTGCCACATGATCTAGTATACAATCTTCTAAACGTCTTTTTTCTTTAATCTCACCATAACCTCCCTTGTGAGCACAAGATCCTTGTGCTATAATACTTCTACGATCTCTACCATGCATACCAAATAGACTCACTAATTGTTACTTGATTATTCACTAATGTATTTTCTCCTCTGCTCCCTTAATGTTTCCATTCCTCTATCTTATTGTCATGCCTACCTACTATTCTACTTCCCTCCATTCTGTATTACTGAGCTTCTCAAATGAGTAATTTAGTATTTCTTGCCCCTATTTCATCACCCAATCTCTATTTTAAGCCCCCATAGCTCTCTTGGAATGATACTACTTCACATTTGACCACTTTTTATAACTTATGGGGTACTTCTATATTAGTTCTTGTGACAGCCACAAAAAAATCTTATGAAATATATAGGACATGTACTATTATCTATAGTTCAGCACATATATCTGTATTTTATATTTAGATGAAGTGATTTGTCCAAGATCATGAGGAAGAAAACATTAGACTACAGGTCAAACATGCTGATGCAGAGCACAATGCTTCTGCTATTACAAAGAACAGCAAATAACCTCTCAACCTCCTTCTTTGTCAGATCTAATACTCTTAGCCTTCACTGTCCTCTGTACAATTTGGGTAGCTGACTACCTGCCCTCACGTCTTAATTAGCCTCCTTCCTTCCAATTACAGAATTAGTACACGCCATGCCACGTGCTTAATGATTTACATTTTAACGGTGTTTGGTCTTAATACTCTTTAATATCAAGTTTCATTTCATTTAGCAATGTATTTTCAACATTTTCCCTTGTCAGCATATTATTCTAGGGGTATTATTTTTAAATGACCACATAGTATTCCACTGCATCCTATCTTTCTAAACCAAAATTCAGTGGAATCCTGATAATGAACCCTCTTAGAATTTTCTTTCAGAAGAATTGGCCCAATTTACACAAATACGTAGGTAGTGAAAAAAAAAAGCCATTCATTTCACCACATCCTTTCCAACTCCTATTTCCTCCTTATTCTCTTCTTATTCTTCTGGAAGAACTGTAAGATCATGCTGTCAATCATTTCCTCCAATACCTTCCCACAAAAACATCTCTTCAGGAATTATATTACATTTATCAATTAAAGAGAAGTGACTTATGTATGATATGCGACATCTATCCATAAAATGGTAAAATCTTTCTCATTTTACCTTAAGGGGATTAGCATTAACTCAAAGATTGATAAAACAATCAAAGTAATGAAATTGACTAAACAGATTAAGAATCTAGGCTAGAAGGTCTTGGTCATTGCTTTTTCTTCTCTATATTATCTCTGAGATTTATTTCTCCTGATTGTTATCCAGCTGTTACCTCCATGAGGCAATTACATGGCCAAATTACATCTCCAGCTTTTCTCATGTGCCTATTTCTCTGGATAGTCTCTGAGGTACCATCATTGCTACTAACTTGAAATAAATATACTTTCAACTAGATTCATTCCTTCATTAACCTAAGTTGGAACCTATGGTTCTGTTTTCATTTGTTTCTCTCTAAACCCAGACACCACAGTTTTTTCCCCTTTTAGCATATCTCTTTCATTCATTTTTCCTTACTAGTCCGTACTGAGGACCCTATTCAGGTCCTCACCTCCCCAGGCCTGTATTATTTCCAAATTTTTCTAAATACTATTAAATACCACTCTTTCCCTCTCTCAATCCAATCTCCACACTGCAACGGGAGTGACTAAATTGATCATATCACTCTGTTGTTTAAAATCATTTCATTGGGGGCATCTGGGTGGCTCAGTCAGTTAAGCCTCTGACTTCGGTTCAGGTTATAATCTCATGGTCCGCAAGTTCGAGCCCCACATTGGTCTCTGTACTGACAGCTCAGAGCCTGGAGCCTGTTCAGATTGTGCCTGCCTCTCTCTCTGCCCCTCCCCTGCTCACTCTCTCTCTCTCAAAAATAAACATTAAAACAAAAATAAAATAAAAACACTTCATTGGTTTCCATTATATTTTGAATTCGATTCAAATTCCTTACCTTTATTTTCATTAAAGAATCTGAATGATCTGGTCCATGACCATCACTCTAACATCATCTTTTGCCAGTCTCTCCTTTTTTCACTAGACTTCAGCCAGAAAGGCCTTTCAGTTTCTTAAACATATGTGTTATTTCCTACCCTAGAACCATTCACAGCTTCTTCCTCTTGTCTGAAAGACGCTTCTGCCAACTCTTCCAGTAGCTGATTCCTTCTAATCCTGTAGGTTTCAGCCTAAATGTCACATGTCAGAACATGCTTCCCTGGCCATCCTATTTAAATTAAGTCACTGCACCTTAACGCTCTACCTCCTCCTTGTACATTTCCTCCTTAACATTTAGCACAATTTGTAGTTATTTGTTTGCTCATCTGTCTTTCTTCAGTGAATTCTCTGGGGTCAGAGACCAGTATTTACCTGTCTTGGTTACCAACATAGTGTCACTCATTTGCTGACTGAATGGATTAAATAAACGATCTTCCTGCTTCTAGTGGCTCCTTAGTCCAATCCACTGTTAAATCAATCTTTAGAGACAGCTTAGTACCTGACACTCTCTTGCCCAAAGACTATATTGAGACCTGTTTTGAGCAAAACATTTAATATCTTCTCCAATGTAGACCTACCAACTATCTCTCATTCCTTATCTTTCAAATCCTACTTACACCTCTGATCTTTTCTTCCCTTTTAAATCTCTAGGTGTCAGTGTTTTCTGGCTTTCCCTCTACCTATCAAGCAAGATGCTACCCTTCCTTCACAGTTCCTCCATTTTTTTCATAGGAATCTAATCTTCACCTAAACTCTTAAAATAATATGCATCACTAATTTGCCCTTACAGAATACTAGTTATATTTTTATGTCAATGACCTATCTTTTCATCTAGATTTTAAGATTTCTCACGGCCTACTTTATGCCTATTTTTGTGTTCAATATATGTGTGCTGATCACGATAATATTAATCGGTAAGTTATAGCATTAAAGGAATTTTGAAACTGAACCATTAAACTATAATACAGTAAAAGAAATATCTGCACATGGAGTCCAACACTTGCTGTGGGGTCTTAGGTAAGGTACAATTTCCTCGAACTTCACTTTTCTCTTTCTTTATTGTAAGATTTCTACTTAACAGGATAGTCATAAAGAATAGTTAAAAAATAAATTATGTGAGGGGCGTCTGGGTGGCTCAGTCAGTTAAGCGTCCAACTTCGGCTCAGGTTATGATCTCAGGACAATTTGTGAATTTGTGATTTCGAGCTCTGCATCAGGCTCTGTGCTGATAGCTCAGAGCCTGGAGACTGCTTTGGATTCTGTGTCCCTCTCTCTGTCCCTCCTCTGCTCATAGTCTCTGTCCCTCTCAAAATAAATAAATATTTTTTAAAAAAGAATAATTATAAAAAAATAAATTATGTGAAAGTGCTTGGTAAAACATCAAACACTATGCAAAAATATTATTTGCCAACCATTAATGATATTATTTGAAACCAAAGAAAATAAAGTATACCTTTAGAGACTATGAAATAAAATTACGTACTTTTGACCCTAAGATACTTTTAATACTGAAAATAAGAGTTAAAGAAGAGTTTTGGTAAGTTCATAAAACATTAGGCAATTAGCTCATTTTTAAAGTGAGTTAGATATTTTCAAAATTATACTCAAAAGTTAGATAATTCACACAGGGCACCCATCATGTGACGCTGCAAAATGTTTCTTGGTACCACAATTGAAAAGACAAAGATTCAAGTTGGAAGGATCACTGATCCCAATAAGTTAAATATATGAATTTCCATCAGGGGTGCCTGGGTGGCACAGTCAGTTGAGCGTCTGACTTTGGTTCAGGTCATGATCTCACCGTTCGTGAGTTCAAGACCCATGTCGGGCTCTGTGCTGCCAGCTCAGAGCCTGGAGCCTGCTTCGGATTCTGTGTCTCCCTATCTCTCACTGCCCCTCCCCTGCTCATACTCTGCCTCTCTCTCTCTTTCCAAAATAAATAAACAAAAAAATTTTTAAAGAATAAAAATAAATTAAAAAAATAAATTTCCATCAGAATGAGAATTCACATGTTCTCTATGCAACTATAAAAAGGAATGAGAAAGGCCTTTATATTATGATATGAACAAATATCCAAAATATATTACTGTATTAAAAAATCAAGAATACAGAACAATGTACATATCATGCTCTCACGTAAAAAGTGAGGGAGGGATATGTATATATATATATATATATATATATATATATATATATGTATATATATATATATATATATTCATACATATATATACATACATATATTCATATTTTCTCGAATGATCTAAGTACTTCCTGTCTCAAAAATAAATAAAACATTAACAAAAAATTAAAAAAAAAAAAAAGAAACTAGTTACTTATTAGTTAGTTACTGGGGAAAAGGAATAGGAACTGAATAGACCAGGCAAGAAGGAGATTTTCATTGTGTATCTTTAAATACTTTTTTATTTATTTTTACTTAAAAAATTTTTTTTAATGTTTTATTTTTATTTTTGAGACAGAGAGAGACAGAGCATGAGCAGGGGAGGGGTAGAGAGGGAGACACAGAATCCAAAGCAGGCTCCAGGCTCTGAGCTGTCAGCACAGAGCCTGATGCTGGGCTTGAACCCATGAACTATGAGATCATGACCTGAGCCGAAGTTGGACGCTTAACCGACTGAGCCACCCAGGCGCCCCAATACTTTTTTATTTATGATCTGTGTGAATGTATTACCTAATCAAAAACCTTAAATTTATTAAAACATTTTTAGGCTCACGTATTTTTGGCAACCTTGTTAGAAGACATATTATTTGCTTCAATTACAAACTTATAATGTTTCAAACTAGACTTACATGAACACAGGAAGCTCACCTTCATCTGAATACCCAAAATACTGAATGTATACCATTCATTTAATCTTGTAGCATATTAGTTATATGTTGATGTAAGTAGTCCATCACTTTTCAACAACTAGCTAAAAATTTCCTATATTCTGTGTTCAAAACTTCCTAATTATTCTCACCTCTAAAATCTCGAAAACGCTTAATGCTCTTCAGTGCTAAAAGGGCAGTCTTTAGAGAAGTATCTCCCTTTTCTGTGAAGACAAAAACAGAACAAAGAAAAATTAGTAGATTCAAGAAACATAAAGTACTTCCACAGTGAGCTAAATCGGTTCTCTTGCTGCCCCTTAAAGCATCTTATGGTTTTCTAGCTACGTAAACTTTTGTCCTAAATGCAATCTACAGTCTGCCTATTTAAATCCTATTCATGTCAAAACCAGCTCCTAAGTCTAGATTTCTAAAAAGCCTTCTGTTGAACCTAGATGATACCCTCTAACCACTACTCTTTCCCTTTCCTTTCTTTCCCAAACTATTTTCTGGAAAAAAAATGTTCTTATTCATCATAATCATATTGTCATTCACACATCAAACTGGTCTTATCTAGCTTCCACCCTCTCAAAACTGCTTTTACCAAGTTCACCCATTAACTATTTATTGCCAAGTCAATGAATACTTTTTTTTGGTCTTATTTAATACTTTCCTCTTTCATTCCCAAATTAATGAATACTTCTTAATTTGTTGGTCTTATCTAATACTTTCCTCCTTCAAACTCTTTTTTCTCTTTGTTTTGTTGCTATAGCTTTCTTTTGGTTTCTCTCCTACCATTCGTTCTAGTTACTTCCTGTTACGTCCTTTATAAACTATTCTTTCTCCACCATTACTTAAATGTTAGCATTTCAATGTCCTTGGCCCTCTTCTTGTTGCACTCTATAAACCATTCCTGAATTCTCTTGTAACTACAAACTGTATGTTGCTGACTCTCAAGTTTCTATTTCTAGGCTAGACCATTGTCTACTGCACATTTTCAACTCCGTGTCCACTCCATGCCCTCAAACACAATATTTCCTTTTTGTGTGATATATTGAATGTGGTTCAATGAATTCAATGTGTGATATATTGAATGTGATTCAATGAATTCAGTGAATTCAAATGAACTGATGATTTTATTTCCATGCAAATAACAACTCTTTGGGACAGATCAGATACATTTTTTTACTTCCATATTGCCAAATTTTAATTTGATCGGTTCTATATTTATCCCCCTGTGGCAGCTGGACCATTGACAGTAGACAGAAACTTTCCTCATTCCAGTCTATCAAGGAAAATCTGCAGTTAAAAACTTTGATCAGCAGGCATTCAGAGAATGGTAGGTGGCAAATAAAGATCTTAGTTGATTATTCTAATTGCATTTTGTTTTACCTTCATAACTTAAGGAGCTGTAAGAAAAGAGAGGACAACTTTCTGTGTGTGTGTGTGTTTTTTTTTTAATATAATTTATTGTCAAGTTAGCTGACATTCAATGTATACAGTGTACTCTTGGCTTCAGGAGTAGAATCCATGATTCATCGCTTACATACAACAACATACAGTGCTCATCCCAATAAGTGCGCTCCTCAATGCCCATCACCCACTTTCCCCTGATCCCCACCCCCCCATAAATCCTTAGTTTGTTCTGTGTATTTAAGAGTCTCTTATGGCTTGCTTCCCTCTCTGTTTGAAACTATTTTTTCCCTTTCCCTTCCCCTATGATCTCCTGTTAAGCTTCTCAAATTCCACATATGAGTGTACACATATATCTCTCTTTCCTTGACTGACTTATTCCACTTAGCATAATACCCTCCAGTTCCATCCACGTTGTTGCAAATGGCCAGATTTCATTCGTTTTCTTACCGAGTAGTATTCCACTGTATATATAAACCACATCTTCTTTATCCATTCATCAGTTGATGGACATTTGGGCTATTTCCATAATTTGGTTATTGTTGATAGTGCTGCTATAAACATTGGGGTACATTTGCCCCTATGAATCAGCACTCCTGTATCCTTTGGATAAATTCCTAGTAGTGCTATTGCTGGGTCGTAGGGTATTCTGCTTTTAATTTTTTGAGGAACCTCCACACTGTTTTCCAGAGAGGCTGCACCAGTTTGCACTCCCACCAAAAGTGCAAGAGGGCTCCCATTTCTCCACATCCTCACCCACATCTGTTGTTTCCTGAGTTGTTAATTTTAGCCACTCTGACCTGTGTGAGGTGGTATCTCAGTGTGGTTTTGATTTATATTTCCCTGATGATGAGTGATGTTGAGCATCTTTTCATGTGTCTTTTGGCCATCTGGATGTCTTCTTTGGAAAAGTGTCTGTTTGTGTCTTCTGCCTGTTTCTTCACAGGATTATTTGTTTTTCATGTGTTGAGTTTGGTAACTTCTTTATAGATTTTGGATACTAGCCCCTTATCCGATATGTCATTTGCAAATGTCTTCTCCCATTCCATCAGTTGCCTTTCAGTTTTGTTGATTGTTTCCTTTGCTGTACAGAAGCTTTTTATTTTGATGAGGTCCCAATAGTTCATTTTTGCTTTTATTTCCCTTGCTTTTGGAACTCTCATCACTGTTATTTAACAGAGTGTTGGAAGTCCTAGCTTAAGCAATCAGACAGCAAACGAAATAAAAGGCACCCACATTGGCTAAGAAGAAGTCAAACTTTGGCTTTTTGCAGGTGACATGATACACTACATGGAAAACCCAAAAAACTCCACCAAAAAGCTGCTAGAACGGATACATGAATTCAGTAAAGTCACAGGATATAAAATCAATGTACAGAAATTGGTTGCATTTCTATACACCAATAATGAAACAATAGAAAGAGAAAACAAGATATCAATCCCATTTACAATTGCACCAAGAACCATAAAATACCTAGTAATAAACCTAACCAAAGATGTAAAAGATCTATATGCTGAAAACTATAGAAAACTTGTGAAAGAACTTGAAGAAGACACAAAGAAGTGGAAAAACATTCCACGCTCATGGATTGGAAAAACAAATATTGTTAAAATGTCGATATTACCCAAAGCAATCTACACATTCAAGGCAATCCCAATCAAAATTGCACCAGCATTCTTCTCAGAGCTGGGGCAAACAATGTTTCAATTTGTAGGGAACCACACAAGACCCCAAATAGCCAAAGTAATGTTGAACAGGAAAACCAAAGCAGGAGGCATCACAATCCCAGACTTCAGGCTCTACTACAAAGCTGCAATCATCAAGACAGTATGGTATTGGCACAAAAACAGACACATAGACCAATGGAATAGAATATAGAACCTAGAATTGGGCCCCCAAATGTATGGCCAACTAATCTCTGATGAAGCAGGAAAGAGTATCCAATGGAAAAAAGACAGTCTCTTTAGCAAATGGTGCTGGGAGAACTGGACAGTAACATGCAGAAGAATGAAACTGGACCACTCTCTCACACCATACACAAAAATAAACTCAAAGCGGGTGAAAGACCTAAATGTGAGCCAGGAAACCATCAAAACCATAGAGGAGAAAACAGGCAACAACCTGTTTAACCTCAGCTGCAGCAACTTCTTTCTTGACATGGCTCTGAACTTTCTGTGGTTTTGACAGTTGTATTTACATCCTTCTTTAATGAACACTGTACGAAGTTTTCACAGACTCTAAGTATGAATCTAGTTTGAAGTGTCTAGTGTCAATTTGCACAATGGAAATTGTGAGAAAAAAGAACTAGGATAATTGGATGCGCTAGATATATAAAAGTATTGACTAATGCTATTACAAATTATTTGTATCATATTCTCTTATTTATTTTCACCACTTTCTTTACTGGTGTATTACTTTATATTGAAGACAGAAGAGGTAAACACAAAATTTAAATAAAAGAATGAAAAATTAAGATGAGGCAAAATTAGGTCTAAAACAAGCAATAACTGGATTAATTTGCATCTTCTTTTTAAAACAAAATCATTTTATTATAAATCAACCCCCCCCCCAAATCTCAGTTTAAACTGTTATTTTGGGTTTTATAACATATATCTGAAAGGAATTAATTTTCACATATAAATTGGTTAAAAGAATGAGAATTTCTGGGAAATCAGTTTTAATGTAAACCAATGACTATTTGTCTAACAATTCCTTACTTTTTAAACAATTGAAAACAAGAAACTTGAAGATTCATCTAGGGGGAAAACTTTAAAAATGACCACCTACCCAGTGGTAGTGTAGTTCCTATTAATTTTTTTATGTTTTTATTTTATTTCTGAGAGAGAGAGAGAGAGAGGGAGAGAGGAAGGGGCAGAGAGATAGGGAGACACAGAATCTGAAGCAGGCTCCAGGCTCTGAGCTGTCAGCACAGAGCCCGAGTCGGGGCTCGAACTCAAGAATGGTGAGATCATGGTCTGAGCTGAAGTCTGATGCTGAGCCTCCCAGGCACCCCTCCTGTTAAATTTTTTAAAGCAATATGTATATATTGTATATTCAGAAATATGCAAGTACTTATATTTTTCCTGTTAGCTGGAAGAACCTGCAAAATAAATGAGATACTATGATGTAGGTCGAAGTAAGAAGTGGAAACCCAAACAAAAACATATGTTTCTCATTTGATCTTTCCACCTACCTCACATTGTATTATGGCTTTAAATATTTAACCTGTTCTCCCCACAGAATACTTTAAGTTTGCTTACAGTTTAAGTATTCATTTTTCATCAGTAACCAAATGCTCAAAATGTATCCTCTCCTCATAATTTTCATGGAAATTTCTCCAAAATAATATCACTTTTCTCAAACAGTTATAAAGCAAAATTGTCTCAATGATGCTAAACATGGCATGTTATTGAAATGTAAAAGGCTTCCACATCTAACTGAATGAATTAAGAAAAGCTTCAAGGAGGTTACATTTTTACTGACTTGGCGGCATATTTGAAGGTTGACAGAAAGACTCATAAGGAAAATGTATATAAGTGAGTATGATGCATTCTGGAAACTATAAGTAGTTTTTTTAATTTTGGATTTAGTTTAAAATATTCTATTTGTGTCTATTAAGTGTCTTGAAACCTTACAAAAATGTGTCAGAAAGTTTGTGGGCAAAGGTTAACCTTAACAGGTCCAGTAACGGGAACTAGATTTAAAAAGGCCTTGTGCATTTTGTGAAGGAATTTAGATTTATCTATTCTCATTTCAATCTCTTCCCTCCATCATGCCCTTCATCAAACACAATATATCCTAAGCTGAATTCATCTTTGCACTAAAGCCTCCTCCTATATTCCCCAGCTTATTAAAATGCATCACTTGGGTGCCTGGGTGACTCAGTCGGTTAAGTGACCGACTCTTGATCTTGGCTCAAGTCATGATCTGATGGTTCATAAGTTTGAGCCCCACATCAGCTCTGCGCTGAGAGGATGGAGCCTGCTTGGGATTCTCTCTTTCCTTCTCTTTCTGCCCCTAGCCAGCTCACGCTCTTTCTCTCAAAAATAAATCAATACACTTAAAAAAAAAAAAAGACATCACCATGAAATGTCTCCCAAACCAGAAGTCGGTTTATCATTCTCAATTCCTCTCTCTTTTCCTTCCCTAACTTAACCAAACAATGAAGAAGTTCTGCCTCCTAGAACTCATATCTGTTCCCTTCTTCCCATCCCTGGAGCCAATGCCTTAAATCAACACTCATTACTTTTAACCTGAATTCTTGCATGCCTTCTAAAATGTCTCCTTGCTTCCAATCTTGCCCCCCTCTGCTCTTTCTTAACACTGCTATCATAATGCCCATTACAAAGTGCAAAATTAGTCATGTCACTTTTCAAATTTGACTTCTTCAATGACTCCCTAGAGCCTTCAAGATAACATTCAAACTCTGTTGCTCAGAGAACAACAAAGATAAAAACAAAACCCTTCCGGATCTGCTCTTGACTATATGGCCACTTCATTTCTTTCTTTTCCCACTCCTTCCACCACTATGCACCATCAAGTTGATAGTCAAACATCAAACTGAACTGTAAAGCTTGTTAAACACACACACACACACACACACACACACACGCACGCACACACGCACGCACACATACACCTTGGCCATGATTCAGATATTCTGGGTTTTTAACAAATTCCTAGGTAGTTCTGATGTAAATCAGTCTGAGATCCAATGCTGTAAGTCCTACTGGACTACTTAGAGTTCCTTGGCTTCTCCATGAGCTTTGTTCTTCTGTACTTTGTACATACTGAACATTCCTTCCTAACTCCTTTCAGCCCCTTTCCCTGCACCCGCAATTCTTGGCTAGTTCCTATTCATATTTCAAAACTCAACTCCAACACCATCTCCTCCAAACAGCCTCTCTGACTACCCTATCCAACCCTGTGTGGGTTAGGTACCTATTGTATACGATCCCATAACACTCTGTTTACCTCTGTCGTGGTATTTAACAATTGGAATTCGCGTTGTCATCTCGACAGACTGTAAGCTCTTTTATCTTTATATACTTAGTGTCTAGCAAGCAACAGTGCTTAATAAACTTTCATTGAATGAATGAAATAGCTCACCTCTGAACTCTCATACAACTCAGTATCATCACTTGTGGAGGAAAAAACGCAGTCCTCCTCCTGTGTTTCTTCTTTACTCTCACTCTACTGCCACACTTACAGCACTCTGACACCAGATATGTGGGGGGTTTTCTCCCACCAAGCAATTCTCTGCAACACCAACTGAGTGTCATACAATTTAACGCAATTCTGACACTATCTACCTGGAGATGGCATCAGGTCTCACAAGTTAAGGGTTCAGTCCCATGAGACTGTTCCCCCTCCACTGCAGATGCCAACCACAAGTAGTAGGTCCCCAGGTTACCTACAACTTCTGTCCAACTTGGCTATAAATTGGAGGTTCCCATGACTTTCTCTCCCTTGGACTCAATTATTTCCTAAAATAGTTCACAGAACTTAGGGAAACACTTAACATTTATCAGTTTATTAAAGGATATGATAAAATATACAAATGAACAGTCAGATGAAGAGATACATAGGGTCTGGGGGGTCTGGGAGCATCCCAAGCATGGCAGCTCTGTCCCTGTGGAGTTGGGTCAGTTACCTTTCTGGTATGTAGATGTGTTCACCAACCTGGAAACTCCTCAAACCCCATACTATTGGGATTTTATGGAGACCTCCTCACATAGGCATAATCAATGATTCACTCCATTTCCAGACCCTCTCCCTTTTCTGAAGAATGGGGGTGGGGGACAGAGCTGAAAATTCCAAAGTTCCAATCATGGCTTATCCTTATGGTGACCAGGCCCCACCTAGAAACCAGAAGCCTTCCCAGAATCACCTATTAGAACAAAAGATACCCCTAGAGTTCTCATCACTCAGGGATTTGCCAGTGTTTTAGGAGCTCCGTGCCAGGAATGGGGTTGAAGGCCAAATATATATTTCTTATTATAAATCACAACACATCACATCACTATGTCCCTGGCTATTATTCAAGTACTGCCATATACCATTGTAAATTCACTAAACTTTTATCTCTTATATTGTTATATACCCTTTTGTTGTTTACAGCTTGCCTCACCAACTAGACTGAAAGCTTCCTATGAATATTTTATATTTACTCGATTATCTAACACATTACATGACCCCTTACATATAAGAGACACTCAGGATCAGGTCTGTCCCTAGCCATGCAGGCCAGGCACTGCCTAACACTGAAGGGTGCTGTTTACAAGCACCCATAAGTTGTGCTGTACAGCAGCTCCAGTCAATATGATTAATGAAACAATGCTTAAACCCATTTAATAATGGAATAAAGAAAATACTTTTAGGAACTGAATTTAAATGAATAAAAGAACCACATAATAATTGGCAAAATTGGAAAATTATACATTGTTTTCTCTGAAACCTCCTAGGATTCAATCAATCTTCTCCCACAAATGTCTCCTGCAGAGGGGAGAAAGTCCTCCCTCGGTCTCTTCCTGGCTCAGAGAAGTTTCCCTTCAGCACAGCTTTCACAGAGAATGACCTTGCCTTCCCTGAAGATGCTAAAAACATACACACAAATACACTCTGATGGAATCAACACAGGATACTTCACGGGTCGTAAAAAATCTTATTAATCTTATTCAAAGATTTTTCTGTCAAGATAAATCTGTGATCTCAGTAGACACGCTCTCTTAGAGTACTTTTTCCATTAGGATAATAAAGACAAAAATTACTGGGGAGTGATGAATGGAGGATAGGGAAGGGGAATGGAAAATTTGCTATCACTTTATTTGGAAAGTCAACGTAGTTATATATACCATCAACATCAAGCGTTTTCACTAACATCTGGTGTTCTTCAGGCTTTACAGAAACATTGAGGTCATCAAAAGCATCTTTCAAGTCACCAGTCTGAATTCTGTTGCAATTCATCAAGTTGACAGTTTGGAGGGCGGTACATAAATCTGAAAACACAGGGGGATTCTATAGGTCATATATTTCAATTAATATTATCATTATGATTCCAAAATTAATAAGCCAAACATCCCTTTATTCCAAGCATATTTCCCTGAGATGTTCAGTTATTTTTGTCTCAAACTAAAAAAACTACGATGACTCAGTTTTGTTTTTGTTTTTTAACTTAACTGCCTTACCAATGAGTTACACAAATCATCATACACTCAAGGTATCAGCTTCTCAAAAGTTAAAATAGGCCATTGCATCTTTTAGGGAAATGTTTCATTGTATATCCATGAGACAGAATTTGGGGCTTACCTCTGTCTATATGAAATAGCCCAAATTTCAGAGTATAAAAATATTAGTCCTGAATTTTCTTCTGCTTATTTTGCTACTGCTTTCATTTTTTGCATATTCTTCATAACTTTCACTCTATTATTAGAAGTCCGCCAAGGAGTGTGGGAGTATTAAGGTGCCCCATTCCCAGCTCTTATCTAAAACCTCTAGGGATTTTCCCTTCTAAATGGGGTCCTTAGGATTAGAGCCACGCCTCTGTCTGCCTTTTCAATGACTCACACAAATCATGGTACACTCAAGGTCACTGTTTGGATTATAATCTCTAGTTTATCTAAGAGAATATTTAAAAGGAGGCAAAGTACTGGTACTCAAAAGAATTGCAGGAAAGAGTTGTACTATTTAGTAAGACATTATTAGATAAGACATTTTCCAACAAATCCTAATTCATGAGTGCCTTATTTCTCCAATAAATCCCAGCAGGCTTTTTGTAGAAATTACAAACTGATTCTAAAATCCACATGGCAGTGTAAAAGTCCTAGAATAGTCAAAACAACTTTTTTTTTTACATTTTTTTAATGTTTATTTTTGAGAGAGAGAGCGCGCGCGCGCGAGAGAGCAAGCGAGCAAGCAGGGGAGGGGCAGGGAGAGAGGGAGACACAGAATCCGAAGCAGGCTCCAGGCTCTGAGCTGTCAGCACAGAGCCTGACATGGGGCTCAAACCCACGAACCATGAGATCATGACCTGAGCTGAAGTCGGACGTTCAACTGACTGAGCCACCCAGGTGCCCCAGTCAAAACAACTTTTTAAAAGTGGAACAAAGTTAGAGGGCCAATACTACCTGAATGGTTTCAATGTTTATTGCAAAGCAACAGGAGTCAGACAATGTGGTTTGTGTAAAAACTGACAAAGATTAATAGAACAGAAGAGAGAATCCAGGAAATAAATATATATGTATATTTATATGATTTGTTACAAAACTACATAGGAATTTCAGTATAGAAAGTATAGAGAAAATACAATCTTTTCAACAGTGGTGCTGGAACAAATGAAGGTCCATATGCAAAAACAAAACAAAACAAAAAGGAACTCTGATCCATACTTTATTCCACATATAAAGATTAACTCAAAATAGATCACAGAGCTAAAATACAAAACCAGAGGTGCCAGGGTGGCTCAGTCAGTTAAGCAGCCGACTTCAGCTCAGGTCATGATCTCCCGGTGAGTTTGAGCCCCGCCTCAGGCTCTGTGCTGATAGCTCAGAGCCTGGAGTCTTGCTCTGGATTCTGTCGCCCTCTCTCTCTGCCCCTCCCCCACTTGTGCTTTGTCTCTCTCTCTCTCTCTCTCTCTCATTCAAAAATAAAAATATTAAAAAAAAATACTTTTTAATGCAAAACCAAAGTCCATAAAACTTTTAGAAGAAAACATAATAAAACATTTGTAACCTTGGGTGAGGCAAAGATTTCATACATGTGACACCAAAAGCACAATATATAAAAGAAAAAAAAAAACTAATTGACTTCATCAAAATTAAAACTAATGCTCTTCTAAAGACACTTAAGAAAATGGAGACACTCAGAGAAAAATGTGCTCAGTAGAAGACTCGGAGAAAATATTTACTAAGTACATAAAGGAAGTGTATCCAGAATACAAACAGAAATACAAAAAAACCCATCCAACTTAATTTTTTTTTATTTTTTTTTAACGTTTATTTATTTTTGAGACAGAGAGAGACAGAGCATGAACGGGGGAGGGTCAGAGAGAGAAAGGGAGACACAGAATCTGAAACACGCTCCAGGTTCTGAGCTGTCAGCACAGAGCCCGACTCGGGGCTTGAACTCACGAACTGCGAGATCATGACCTGAGCCGAAGTCGGCAGCTTAACCGACTGAGCCACCCAGGCACCCCAAAACCCATCCAACTTTAAAAACGGGCAAAAGATCTGCACAGACACTTTATAAAGAAGATACACAGATGACAAATAAGCACAGGTGAAGATGCTCAACATCATTAATCAGTGAGGAAACACAAAACCACAATGAGATACTACTACACACTTATTAGAATGATTAAAATTAAAAAGACTGACTACACCAAGCACTCCCAAGGATATGGAGGAATTGGACCTCTTCATACACTACTGGTGGAAATGTAAAATGGTGTGGCCACTCTGGAAACCAGTTGGCAGTTTCTTAAAAAGTTAAATATACACCTACCATGTGAACCAGCCAATCTTTGGTAACTACTCAAGAGAAAGGAAAGCATATATTCATACAATGAATTGTACACAACTGTTCATAACAGCTTTATTTATAAGAGCCCCAAACTGGAAATAGCCTAACGAGCCTCACCAGGTAAGTAGATAAACTTCAGTGTATCAGTAAAATGGAGTGCTATGCCAGTAATAAATAAGAATGAACTGCTGATACATGCTACGTGGATGAATCTCAAAATAATTATGCTGAATGAAAGCATCTAGCAAAAAAGAATATACCCATTTTATAAAAGTCTGGTAAATGCCAATGGATCTATACTGGCAAAAAGCAGATCAGTGGTTGCCTACGGATGAGGAAGAGGATGGGAAAAAGGCAGGAGAGATTACAAAGGAGCATGAGGCAGTTTTGCGGGCCAGGGATGTGTTCATTACCTTGATTGTGATGACAGTTTTATAGGTGTGTGCATATGTCAAACTGTGTACTTTCAATTATAAAAATATACAGCTTTTGAATATCATTTATAGCTCACAATACTGTTTAATAATAACAAAAGGCAATGGGAAATATGACCCACCTTCAAATTCAGGAGCTGGCTTATTTGTGTTCAAAGCCTCCAAAATTTGTTTGAGACTTACTTCACTATTTTCTAAAAAGTAAAGTATAAGGATTATAAAATGGCAAGGTGTCAATGTTAATAATCATCATTAAAATAACCATGACAGGGAATGGTGTGTGTGTGTGGGGGGGGGGGGGAGGGACAAATTTTGTTAATGTCTGAAAATTAGCCAGATAAAAACTAATCAATTTAAAATAATTTTACCACGAATCTATTCCCTTAAAACAAGAAAAAATTCTAACCGTATTATTTGTCTTAATTAAATATTGATGTATACATTTTACAAATGTGATGCCAGACAGAGGGTGACTCTTAAAAATATTTCCAAGAGTAAAAAAATATTAATTTTAATTTGTTCTCAGTATGCCTACATTCTCATTATGTTTCTAAGACCTAGTTTATCTAAAACATACATATATAAAACATATCCCAAGCACACAGTAAAACTAGGACTTCAACAGAGATTGTTCTTTTAAAAAGGACTCACCATCAATAGATGCTTGACCCAGAATTTCCTGGAACGTCTTGTTGCTTAATGGAATTCTAGCCTTCCGGAGTTGGGACCTCAGCTCATTTATAGGCATCTTATCATTTCTGATCTTATCAAGAGTTGTAATCTCTTTAAATAAATCTGTAGGCATGTCAAGAATAGAGAACTGATGAGGAAGTTGAGGCAAAGCCCTTTTTTAGACTTAACACCCTAACCTGCACAGAGTAGATGCATTACAAAAGGAATTCTGAGTTAGAGGGCTTTCAAAACATGTCAGTGGGCTTTGTTTTCAGAAGTCACTTAAACAATAAGCAAAATTTAACATACCCCTAGCCAGCTAAAAGTTGAGTTTCTGCAACATTTTTGTAGAAGTTTGCTTTTATTTATTAACTATTTCTCCTCAAAAGTTTTTCTACTACATGCTCCAGTCTTTCATAGACTGTAAAGCATTTCAAGAACAGCTTGATAATAAATAGCTCTTAGAATGAAGTCAAATATCAAAAATAGAACCCAGCTAGTTGGCAAAAGGAAAACTGAAAAATATAAATCTGTTATGCACTGAAAAACAGTCACACCCTATCCTAGGCATTAGAAAGCC
Source organism: Leopardus geoffroyi (assembly GCF_018350155.1). Taxonomy (NCBI): domain Eukaryota; kingdom Metazoa; phylum Chordata; class Mammalia; order Carnivora; family Felidae; genus Leopardus; species Leopardus geoffroyi. The sequence goes on from NC_059330.1 coordinate 43,752,314, forward strand.
TCTCTTTCAGGGCGCCTGGGTGGCGCAGTCGGTTAAGCGCCCGACTTCAGCCAGGTCACGATCTTGCGGTCCGTGAGTTCAAGCCCCGCGTCAGGCTCTGGGCTGATGGCTCAGGGCCTCGAGCCTGTTTCCGATTCTGTGTCTCCCTCTCTCTCTGCCCTTCCCCCATTCATGCTCTGTCTCTCTCTGTCCCAAAAATAAAAATAAAACGTTGAAAAAAAAAATTAAAAAAAAAAAAGAAAGCCTCTCTTTCTTGCTAGCCTACCTACTAGTATTACATGCAGTAAATCCTTTTTTTTTTTTTTGTACTTTTTTTTTAACATTTCACTATAGGTGAGAAAAAGAAGCATATGGAAATTATTGGAGGTGAGAGAAAATTGTATTAGATTCACCAGGGGAGAAAATGTGTACCTTATACTGGAGCATATACTGAGACAAACTATTTTGCTTTAAGAAAGCATATTCTAGGGGCACCTGGGTGGCGCAGTCGGTTAAGCGTCCGACTTCAGCCAGGTCACGATCTCACGGTCCGTGAGTTCGAGCCCCACGTCAGGCTCTGGGCTGATGGCTCAGAGCCTGGAGCCTGTTTCCGGTTCTGTGTCTCCCTCTCTCTCTGCCCCTCCCCCGTTCATGCTCTGTCTCTCTCTGTCCAAAAATAAATAAACGTTGAAAAAAAATTATAAAAAAAAAAAAAAAGCATATTCTAGGAATGTAATTCTAAATAATTCATTACAGTCAAAGCACAGATATCTTATTCCTTAAATATGATAAGGAATAAGAAAACAGATTATAACATCTTGATACAGCAAAGAAAACTTAAGGAATTAAAAATACAGGGGAAAACAAACTATATTTTAGAAAAAGAATACCATTGAATGATCTTAGAAATTTACTTTTAATTTTCATTCTTTTACTATACTTACTAATTGAATGGTGTTGATGGTTTAGGTGAATTAGTGAAAACATCAATTACATCTTTTAAGATCTTTTTACTTTCTGCAAAGTTAAGAAATAAAATGGAATTTAAATAGATTTTAAGCTCATTAAAGCAGGGATCTGGTATTGTTTCAATTTCATTCAGCTTTCAAACATCTGTGACCATAATGCATGGTAAGAAATACACTTAGATCATGAGCATGTGCGTGTGCACACACACACACACACACATACACACACACAAACAGGGAATGCAAGGAAACACAATCTGGGAATTGCAAGGTACAGTTAGGATTCAGACCTCCTCATCCCCTGCCCCGAGGCAGGTCATAAGACACTCATGTGAGAGATGCCCTTGCTATACCCAGAGGGAGGGTGCATCCTTATCTCTGAAGACTGAGGGTTGGAGGGACACCAAGAGGAATCTGAACGAACAGACCTTACTAAGTTTCCGCTGGTTTACCACCCTCAGCTCATATCATTTTGTCCTATCACAGTTTTCTACCACTTTCCACACTTCATCAAAGCTAACACCAAAACATTCAGGTTTAACAACTCCTTATGAATATTCCCCTTTCATGTAAAATTTATATTAAATTTGAATGCTTTTCTCTTGTTGATCTGTCTTTTGTTACAGAGCTCCAGCTGGGAACCTAGAAGGGTAGAAGGAAAAGATTGTTTTCCCACTCCTACAGAAGCCTGCTTCAGGGATCATAGGCTGGTAGCCCACAGACTGAATATAGCTGAGATTCAGTCATGTTCATTGTCCTAGGGAGTGGTGGGGTTTTCTTTCCATTTGAATTTAACTATCTTCATCTAGGACACATCCTCTCAAGTTACCTTACAGTCCACACCCCTTCCTTTTGTCTTATAACCAACTCATTTTATTAATTTTGCATTACGTGCCTGGCTACTGCAGGCATTTGAGTTAGCGGACTCTGCAGAGCCTGATTCAAAAGTTACCCTTCTCTATTGAAGTCTATTGTAATTTATCTAAATAGCAAATATTGGAGCTATGGCACTATACCTCTTGAAGTGGCAGGATAATTTGACCCATCTTTCCTACTCGAAGCAGTTAGCTTGGCCTTAAATATTTCCTCACTCCTGAGATTTTTGTAGACTGAGAGTTTTTGTAGGGACTGTGTTTGCAAAAACCTAGAGTCACTGAAGAAAATATGCCAAATGCCTAAATAGAGAGGAAGAGTTTGTCTGGAGACAGAGACAGAAGGAAAGAGAGGGACAGGGAGGGGTTGAGAGACTAGAGGTTTGATGGGAAAGAGTAAGAATTACCCTGTGGGAGCTTCCCTTTACACAGATGCAGGATTACCACAGGCTCCAACAATAAAGCGTCAGTAGAAACACAATGCAAGGAAGTTTTAAAAGCTCTTCCTCTGTCTCCCACATTATGGTGTGACTTTGGAATGGGAGAGGGTGCCAGTAATCAACCACCCTGCCCCCGGGGTCTGATTTAATTTAATTGAAAGAAAAAAATGATTTCTATTTCTGGTATTTAGTAGCTAGATATCTAGATCAGCCCTCCTACTAAAAACAACTAAAAATTCTAAATAAAATTATTGCTATAAAAAAAATCTTGGGGCGCCTGGGTGGCTCAGTTTGTTAAGCGTCTGACTCCGGCTCAGGTCATGATCTCACAGTCCGTGAGTTCGAGCCCCGCGTCGGGCTCTGTGCCGACAGCTTGGAGCCTGGAGCCTGTTTCAGATTCTGTGTCTCCCTCTCTCTTTCTGACCCTCCCCGACTCATGCTCTGTCTCTCTCTGTCTCAAAAATAAATAAACGTTAAAAAAAAATTTTTTTTTTAAATCTTGAATTCATCAATGTGCTGCCAAGAAAGTAAGAAATTCCCAGACCAAACAACTGACGAAAGGCTGTAATCCAGAAACACAGCGACTGTTTTTACCCAAAGAGTGTTTGCCAAAGACAAAACAAAAACAAAACAAAATTGGATGAATTTTAGTTTGTAGTTTCAAAGGCTCAGACAAAGCCTAAGTTCCTCCCAAAGTGGAGGGGAACGTGGGGTGGTTATCCTCAATTTACAAAAATGTTTCTCTAGATTTCAAGACCCAGAAAAAAATATCAAGAATAAGAAAAAGTTCCTCCTTTATAGATAATTTGACTTTTCTCTCTAGCTACCTTTAAGATTTTCCTTTCTGTTTGGTATGTCACAGTTTCATCATGATAACCCTACGTATGGATTTCCTTTCATCCTATGTGGGATTCACTGGAATTCTTGTATTGGTAGGTTTAGGTCTTTCTCATTCTGGAAAATTCTCAGCTATAGTTCTCCAAATATTTTCTCTGCAACCACTCTGTCTCTTCTCTCCTGTGTGGATATATATCACATCTTTTCATTCTTTCTTTTTCTAGCTTTACTGAGATGTAACATTATATTAGTTGTAACTAATATATAACCTAATCAGATACACATATATATTTCAAACTGATTGCCATAATAAGTAGACCTCTTCATTCTGCCTTCCTTTTAGCTGCTTCTTCTTCTTTTTTTTAATGTTTATTTATTTGGGGGAGAGAGAGAGTAGGAGATGTGCAGAGAGGGAGACAGAGGATCTGAAGAGGGCTCCATGCTTCCAGCAGTGAGCCCAATGCAGGGCTCTAACTCACAAACCACAAGATCATGACCTGAGCAGAAATCTGATGCTCAATCAACTGAGCCACCCCAGCGCCCCTAACCTCTTTCCTATATTCCAACTCTGTCTTTCTATGCTGCATTCTGTATAATTTCTTCAAACTCCTTTGCATTTCATATTTCTCTCTTCACCCATGTTTAATCTGCTAATATTGTTGTCTGCTAACTAATTTTAATTATTATATTTTTAATTTCTTTATGTCCTGTTTCCTTCTTTTCAAATTTTAGTTTCCCTTACATGTTTTCAAATTTATCTTTTTTTAAGAAGAGTACAGAAAGAGTGAAATTAAAAGAATAGAAAATACATATATATCCAAAAATATACTGTATTGCATATTTGCAGGTTGCTCAGAGAGTAAATCTTAAAATTTCTCAACATAAGAAAAAAACCCTTTTTTTTAACTATGCATGGCGACGTGTTAACTAGATCTATCGTTGTGATCATTTCATTCTATATGTGAAATATATATACAAAATGTCACAAAATCAATGGTAGAGAAGAAAATGATACAGATGAAAACATAAATTGAGGAAACAATAAACACACATGATAGAGAGGATCAGAAAGCCAGGAATTAGTTAAGAGTTATTAAAATTGACAAACCACTAGCATAAATGACCTAAAAAGAAAAAAGATGGGGCGCCTGGGTGGCTCAGTCGTCAAGCATCTGACTTCGGCTCAGGTCATAATCTCGTGGTCCATGAGTATGAGCCCCGCGTCAGGCTCTGTGCTGACACCTTAGAGCCTGGAGCCTGCTTCAGACTCTGTGTTCCCTCTCTCTGACCCTCCTCCACTCTCTCTCCCTCAAAAATAAATAAAAACATTTTTAAAAATCTTTAAAAAAGAAGTATCTGATTTTATTTATTTTTTAAAATGTTTGAAAACATCTTTTTAAACATTTTTTAATGGTTATTTATTTATGTTTGAGAGGGAGAGAGAGAGGGAGAGAACAGGGGAAGGGCAGAGAGCAAAGAGAGAGAGAATCCCAGGCAGGCTCTGTCTGTCAGTGCAGAGCACTGTGAGATTGTGATCTCAAACCGTGAGATCATGACCTGAGCCAAAATCAAGAGTTGGACGCTTAACTGACTGAGCTACCCAGGCGCCCCAAGAAGTATCCGATTTTAAAACCTGGATAAAAACAGTACTTGTTTCTACTAGTCTTCTCCAAATAAAGAAGAGTATCCACACACTTTCCAAAAGGGTTACAACAATTCTCAGTAACCAATTTATAAACATAGCGGTCCCATAACAATCTTCCTAAACCTATGGTATTAGTATTCTTAAAAAAAAAAAAAAAAAAAAAAAATGAGCCAGCATGAACACGTAAAGTCTAAACAGGAAAACTGAGAGGTAACTCAAGAACTCACCATCTGTTTCAGAGTTCAGTAACACCTCAGGTTTTTCTTCATTTAAAGGTTTCTCCAGGCCCTCCAACGCAGATAAAAGGTCTTTAACTTCAACTTTCCTATCAAAGACACTATTAACAACATTACATGCATCTTCTATTCCTAAACAGAGACATGACAAAATACAAAGATATCTAGTTGGTCAGTCTATCCAGAGAAGCACATAACAACTTGATTTGGGTGAAATGTATTCATTTTCTAGAATACCCAGTCTTGAGAGATTTTGCCTCTCTGAAATATTCTCCAAACTGAAAGCTCAACAACATTTATAGGTTTACAATGCTTATATCAGAAAACAAGACACACTGAAATAGTTTACCTTACTAGTTCAACGCAGGAAGCTAAACAAAACAACAAAATACCAAAATTATCTCTAAGAAAATAGTGCCATGATGGGGAAACAAAAGGGGACACTTGGGTGGCTCAGTCAGTTAAGTGTCTGACTTTGGCTCAGGTCTTGATCTCACGGTTTGTGAGCTCGAGCCCCACATCAGGCTCTGTGCTGTCAGTGCAGAGCCAGCTTCAGATCTTCTGGCACTCTCTCTCTCTGCCCCTTCCCTACTCATGTTCGCTCACTCTCTCTCTCTCAAAAATAAATAAACAAACATTAAAAAAAGGCAGCCCTTTCTGTCTTTATCTAAACATTTGGAAAGAATGACAGTGTTGTTGATGACATGCCAATAATTTGTTGCTTTACTAACTTAAGTGTTATTCATTTATATCTTTTAATCTCCCTTGTATCCAAGTTACAACTGTCTTCTTTGTTATGTCCTCCCTATTTTTTCCCCTTCATCATACTTCCTAAAGAGTTCTTTATTAGTCTTTTGAAAGAACCAACTTTTGATTATATGGATAAGTGCGTGTTCGTGTGTGTGTGTGTGCACGTGCGTGCGTGTGTGTGTGTGTGTGTGTGTTCTATTTCACTAACTTCAACTTTCCACTTTGTTAGCTCCTGACTAGCACTTTTTAGGGGGATTGTACTGCTCTTTTGTTGTTTATGCTGCTGGTTAGCTCTGTAAGCTGAACGTTTAAGATACATTGTTCTGGAGGCGCCTGGGTGCCTCAGTCGGTTAAGCGTCCCACTCTTCATTTTGGCCCAGGTCATGATCATGTCAGCTGCGCTGACAGCAAGGAGCCTGCTTGGGATTCTGTCTCTCCTTCTCTCTGCTCTCCAACCCCCCCCCCCCATACGCACTCTCTCTGAAAATAAATAAACTTAAAAAAAGATAAATTATTTTTGATATTTCTTGTTTTCTAATAAAAGCATTTAATGCTATAAAATATCCTGTAAGATTGTTTTAGTCACACTCTACACGATTTGATACATAGTGCTTTCACTGTCATCATTTCTAAAATCTTTCAGGTTTCTTTTATTCTTCAACCAAGGAATTACTTACAAGGCAATTTGTTTTCCATCTTAAAAGCAACACTTTTCCTTTCTTTCACAAATAATTTTAATGTCACAACATCATGGTCAGACTATGTGGTCTGAATGACTTCTGATTTTTAGAATTCACTGAAATTTTTATTTGTGGCTTAAATACATCATCTATTTTTGTGGATATTCCATAAGTATTTGAAAAGAATGTGTATGTTTTTAGGATACAGAGTACTCTAATCTGTTTCTGAAGTCAACTTTGTTAATATTGTCACTTCAATCTCAATCTCTTTCTCAATTTCTTTCAATCTGTCTATTTAAATCTCATCTTTCTATTTAGAATTCAGTGTTTACCTGGAAATAGATATAAATATGGTTGTGTTTTATGGGCATTAGTAGAAATCCAACTTATATAAAGCATTCTTTGTTATACACTTACTCCATTTTTTCCTTTCTTCATGGAACCGTATTATTACTGAGGTCTCTCTCTGGTGCAAATGTAAATCTAGTTTACTGTTATGACGTGTATGTATGGACCATATTTTATTCAACCATTTCCCCAATCATGGACTCATAGATTGTTTTCATTTCTTTCCTCCCATAATGTTGCAGGGAGCATCCCTGTACATGTCTCTACAAGAAACTTCTCTGGGCTATTTATCTGAGAATAGAATTATTGGATCATAAGAAATATGCATACTGAATTTGACAAGGACTGCTAGATTGCAATCTGGAATGCTGTACCATTTTACCTACTCACTAGCAATTTGTGAGTATTGCCAACTCTCTTCATACACATATTTAGCTATGTGGGTTTCTCCTCCTGTATACTCCTGTATACTAAGTCTTATATCCTTACTTATTTTTCCAATTGATTTCTTTCTTTCTACTGTTGATTTGCAGAATTTCCTTATATTTGAGATATTAATTTTTTGTTAGTTATCTTGTAATTATCTTCTTCCAGTCTGTTACATGTTTTAGAGTCCTTCATTTACCAGAAATCCTTAATTTTGATGTAATCAAATCCTTTTTTACCCCATGGTTGTGCTTTTGGGGAGTAACATCTTTAAGAAGGCATCCATAACCACAAGGCACAATAGTTTTCTTACATTTTCTTCCATCAGCTTTATAGTTTAATCTTTGAGATCCATTTTAACATTCATTTGATTCTTTGAAGGTTATTTTTGTATATGGTATGACATAGGGATTCTACTTCATTTTCTCTGCATTGTAAGACAATTTTCTCAAATCAGAAGCTAAATAATACATCTTTTCCCCCACTAACTGATGATGTCATTTCTATCACATTCCGAGTTCCCATTAATAGAAGTCTCTACTGGGTTCTATATTGTGATGCACTGGTCTATTTTCACAGGTCTATATTAAAACAGCATTATGCTATGTACTAACATGTGACAAAGCAAGATCTTTATCTTTTTTTTCCCAAAAGGGTCTTAGCTATTCATAGATCTATAATCTTCTATAATGAATATAGAATTAATTTGTCAAGGTTCCCACCAAACTTATCCTGAGATAGTGAGTGGAACTGCATTCCAAGTACAGATTATTTAGAGAGAATCCACTTATTTCAATACTTCTTTTAAAACCCCAGTTTTAGGACCAGAATTCTCAATCTCAATGTCTGTGGTCCAAGGCTGTTTTAGTGTCCCCATGATAGAACTGTGCTGAAATTTCAAAACAAACCGAAAAAAGTTAAGCATTTAGCCAATGTTTTTCACAAGGAGATAGAGAGCAAATGTAAAAAAAAAATATATATGAAGAAATAAACAAGAAAGATAAGAATACAGAGGAGAAAAGTCATTAGATGTGATTTAAAAAATCAAACTTGATTACTTTGATTATAAGATGGATAACCCCATCAGCATTAGTAAGGACAAAAGAAAGAATATAGCAATAAAACACATGACAAGGAAGAAAGAGAGACAACAGAAATTTTTTTTAAATAATTCAAGAATATTACAGTATGAAAAATATGTATCTATGTGTGAAAACCTAGAGTTTACAACATCAACTGAGTTTAAATGAGAAAATGCATAAAAGGGGGGTTTGGTAGAGTATATATAAAGTCTATATACACACATACCTATACATACACAAACCCCCAAAAATGAAGTTCCTGTTCATATGCATTTTGAATTTCATACTTACTGTGGCACTCGATAAATTCATCACTGTTGTTCAATTCTCTGATGAAATCCTTAAAACTCACCACTTCATCTTTTTTTAAAAAAGAAAAAAAAGAAAGAATTTAGATATTATTGTAAAAAGGACCATTCGATGTTATAACACCAGAGCTATAAACACAAAAATAATGGAGAGGACTGGTAATCCTATTGTGACACATGTGATATGCAGAATAGACCTAAAATAAAGCTGTCAGAGATGCACTTTGAACATCAATTCCTCTGATAAAAACCCATAAATTGATAGACAAGAAACAATTTTTAATTTCTCTTTTAAAAGATATATGGCAGTATATTTCCTTTGGCATTTAGAGTGAAACTTCTGAAATACGCAAAATTTGTTATTTTAAATTGAAATAATTACTCACCGTTAGGATTAGTGTTATCCAAAGTCTCCTTTATTTTATCATCTGTTAGATAGATTCCAATGGCATTTAAATTTTGCTGAAGTACAGGAATGTCTTTAAGTTCATTTTTGTAAATGTTGATGTTGTAAAATTGATTTTTATTTCCTGGGAAGAGATAATCACCTTCAGTTAGAAAGGAATTTTCATGTTTCTCCTTTATATTTTAATTTTTTTAATGTTTATTTATTTTTGACAGAGAGAGAGAGAGAAAGAGCATGAGCTGGGGAGGGGCAGAGACAGAGGGAGACACAGAATCTGAAGCAGGCTCCAGGCTCTGAGCTGTCAGCACAGAGCTTGACACGGGGCTCAAACTTACAGACCGCAAGATCATGACCTGAGTTGAAGTCAGACGCTCAACCGACTGAGCCACCCAGGCACCCATCTCCTTTGTATTTAAAAAAAAAGTGGGGAAAAAAATCTCACAAGATATAAAATTATACTTAAGAGAAAAGGCAGTATTTGTATTTATTTATGTACCTAAAATAATTTAAAATAGGTGACAATAGGTACACATAAATGTATAAATATAAGTAAGGAAACTGGGGGAAAGAAACAGAAGAGCAGCAAAAATAAGACAAAAGAGAGCAACAGACAAAGTACATTTCATAAGGTCATATACATTAAATTTTGCAACAATATCAAATGTGTATGCATCTAACAAGAGCCTTCCAAATATAGCAAAAACTTGCAGAATTAAAGGGAGGAATGCATGAACCCATAATCAGAACTGCAGATTTGAAAATCTTGCACTTAGTAATTAATAGAACAACTAGAATAAACATCAGTAAGAATTAAGGGCGCCTGGGTGGCTCAGTCAGTTAAGTGTCTGACTTTGGCTTAGGTCACGATCTCACAGTTCATGAGTTAGAGCCCTGTGTTGGGCTCTGTGCTGACAGCTCAGAGCCTAGAGCCTGGAGCCTGCTTTGGATTCTGTTTCCCTCTCTCTCTGCCCTTCCCCTGCTCGTACTCTCTCTCTCTCTCTCTCTCCCTCTCTCTCTCAAAAATAAATATTAAAACAAAAAAAATTTTAATGTTTAAAAAAAAATCAGAAATTAGAATATCCAACAAAACTAGCAAACATTCTAACCTAATGATATTTATAGAACACTACCCAACAACTACAGAATATACATTCTTTCAAGTGCACATGGAATATTCACCTAGGTAGACCACATGCTAGTCTTTAAACCAAATCTTAATGAATTTAAAAAGAATTTAAATTGTACGAAATAAATTCTCTGACCAAGGTGTATTAAATTAGAAATCAGTAACAAGATCCCTAGCACATGTCCAAATATTTGGAAATTAAATAATATAGTTAATTTTTTTAATGTTTATTTATTTTTGAGAGACAGAGAGAGGCAGAGCGTGGGTGGGAGAGGGGCAGACAGAGAGGGAGACACAGAATCCGAAGCAGGCTCCAGGCTCTGAGCCGTCAGCACAGAGCCCGACACGAGGCTCCAACCCAGGAACCATGAGATCATGACCTGAGCCGAAGTCAGACACTTAACCAACTGAGCCACCCAGGTGCCCCTAAATAGTACATTTCTAAATAACTCATGTTTCAAATGAGATATCACAAGGTAAATTAGAAAATATTTTAAATAAATTTATATATTGTGATAATCAAATCACAACATATAAAATTTTGTGAGATGCTGTGAAAGTGCTCAGAGGGAAATTTGTAGTTTTAAATGCTGGAAAGGTATAAAATCAGTAGTACAAAAAGTAGTGGTATGAAATTCTTTTTTCTTAATGTTTATTTTTGAAAGAGAGAGAGAGCATGAGCATGAGTAGGGGAGGGGCAGAGAGAGATGGAGACACAGAATCCAAGGCAGACTCCAGGCTGGCACGGGGCTTGAACTCACGAGCTGTGAGATCATGACCTGAGCCAAAGTCGGACGCCTAACCGACTAAGTCATGCAGGCACCCCTGAAACTCCTTTTTAAAAAATTCTTTTTTATAGTTGTATAATACTCTACTGTACATAGAAACTAAAGTTTATTCAACTAACCTCCAATGTTTACACATTAAGTATTTTCTTTATTTTGCCATCTCAAATAATTCTGTAATGAATAATCTTATGTATCTATATTTTCACATTGTTGGAGGGTATCTTCAGGGAAAATTCCTAGAAGCAGGATTGCTGGGTCCAAAGGTAAAGGCATATGTAGTTCTGTTAGACATTGCCAAATTCCCTCCATTAGAATGGTAGCATGTTAAATGCCCACCAGCTATAGGTAAACGTCTTTTTCTCTACAACCTAACAGAGTATGCTGTGAAGGTTTTCAATTTTTGCCAATCAAATGGGTGAGAAATTGTATCTCCATTTTAATTTGCATATTTCTTATTATGAGTAAAATCAAACATCTCTTAATATGTTCATAAGCCATTTAAGATCTTTTTTATGATTTATATATCCATGACTTTTGCCCATTTTTCTATTTTTCTTCTGTGATATACATTATAGTTTCTACCATATTGTTATTTGTTCTTTGACTTTACCTATGATATTGTATTAATAGATAAAATTGTTTTTTTTTTAATTTTTTCCAAGATGGATGTCAGAGAGCTTACTGCCTATGTTTTTTCCTAGATTTTTTTTAAACGTTAAAAAAAATTTTTTTAACATTTTTCATTTGTTTTTGCGAGACAGAGAGAGAGAGACAGAGAGAGAGAGAGAGAGAGAGAGAGAGAGAGCATGAGCCGGGGAGGGGAGGAGAGAGAGGGAGACACAGAATCCGAAGCAGGCTCCAGGCTCCGAGCTGTCAGCACAGAGCGCGATGCCCACAGACCGCGAGATCATGAACCTGAGCCAAGCCAGACACTTACCTGAGTCACCCAGGCACCCCTCTTCCAGGAGTTTTATGGTTTCAGGTCTTACAAGTGCAAGTATTTAATCATAGACTAAGATAGGAATCCAGTTTCATTCTTTTGCATGTGGTTGTCTAGTTTTCCCAACACCACTTATTGAAGAGTCTGTCCTTTCCCCACTGTATATTCTTGCCTCGTTTGTCATAAATGAATTGACCGTATATGCAAGGGTTTATTTCTGAGCTCTCTGTTCTGTTCCACTGATGTCTGTTTTTATGCCAATACCATAGAGTTTTGATTACTATACTTTTGTAATAAAGTTTGGAATCAGAAAGTATGATGGCTCCAGCTTTGCTCTTTCTCAAGATTGCTTTGGCTATCAGGGTTTTCTATGGCTCCACACAAATTTTAGGATTGTTTGTTCTAGGTGTGAAAAATGCCATTGGAATTTTGATAGGGATTGCATTGAGCCCGTATATCGCTTTGGGTAGTATGGACATTTTAACATTATTAATTCTTTGACTCCAAAAGCATGGAATATCTTTCCATTCATTTGCATCATCTTCAATTTCTTTCTTCAATGTCTTATAGTTTTCAGTGTACAGGTCTTTCACCTCCTTGGTTAAATTTATTCTTAGGTATTTTATTATTTTCAATGCAATTGTAATGGGATAGTTTTCTTAATTTCTTTCTGATAGTTTATTAGCAAATAGAAATGCAACTGGTTTTTCTATTTGATTTCATATTGTGCAACTTTACTGAATTTGTTTATTAGTTCTAACAGTTTTTTTTAATAGGGCCTTTAGGGTTTTCTACATATAATATTGTGTTATCTGCAAATAGTAACAGTTTTACTTCTTTCTTTCCAATTTGGATGACTTTTGTTTCCTTTTCTTGCCTAATTGTTCTCAGTAGGACTTCCAATACTATGAATACAAGTTGAGTAAAAATAGTGAGAAAAATTACGGCATAGGGAATATAGTCAATAACACTGTAATAACATTTTATTGTGACAGATGATAACTACACTTATCATGGTGAGAAGTGAGCAATACATAGAATTATTGAATCACTATGTTGTATGCCTGAAACTAATATAACATTTTATGTAAACTATATTTTAGTAAACAAAACAAAACAAAAAAACTGGCAAGAATAGGCATCCTTGTCTTGTTCCTGATCTTAGAAGAAAAGCTTTCAGTTTTTCCCCATTGAGCATATATGTGGCCTTTCGTATATGGCCTTCATTAAGCTGAGGTATGTTCCTTCTATACACACTTTGTTGAGAGGTTTTTTTTAATCAGAAATGGATGTTATCTATCATAAATTGATGTTAGGCAGTTTCTATCAATTTAAACATATATCCCAGCAATCCCATTTCTAGGTATTCAACTAGGAGAAATGAAAATATATGTCCACAGAAATACCTGTACATAAATATTTATAGAAGCTTCACTCATAATCACCAAAACCCAGGAAACTTCAATAGTTTATCAATTGGTAAATATACAAACATTACATTCATGTAATGGAATAATACTCATCAATAAAAATAAACACACTGCATGCAAAAAGTTGATGAATGTAAAGTATAATATGCTATGTGAAAGAAGCCAGACTCAAATGAGCTTCGTATGTTATGATTCCATTTACATGACATCCTAGAAAAGGCAAAACTTTAGAGTCAAAGAATAGATCAGGGGTCACCAGGAATGAGGGTTAGCGAAATGGATGGACTACAAAAGGACACAAAGAAACTTCTGTGGTGATACAGTCTATATGCTGTTTAGTAATGGTTACATGACATTATTTTTAAGAATTCAAAAAACGATATACCTAAAAAAAGGTGAATTTTACTACATGCAAGTTATACTGCAATAAATATAAATTTGCTCCTCAAAAATATAGTCAAGAGAGTAGGTGAGAATACATAAAAACAGAAAAGATAGGTATAAAATCCACTTTGCTAGGTTGGTCAAAAGTTCTAAAGTTGTCTTCTTTTCATTTTTCAAATTTTTATTTATTTATTTTTTTCAACGTTTATTTATTTTTTGGACAGAGAGAGACAGAGCATGAACGGGGGAGGGGCAGAGAGAGAGGGAGACACAGAATCGGAAACAGGCTCCAGGCTCTGAGCCATCAGCCCAGAGCCCGACGCGGGGCCCGAACTCACAGACTGCGAGATCGTGACCTGGCTGAAGTCGGACGCTCAACCGACTGCGCCACACAGGCGCCCCTCAAATTTTTTTTTAAATTCTAGTTAGTTAACATATAGTGTACTATTGGTTTCAGTAGAATTTAGTGATTCATCACTTACATATGACACCCAGTGTTCAACGTAACAAATGCCCTCCTTAATACCCATCATCCTTTTAGCCCATCCCCCGCCCATCTCCCTCCATCAACCCTCAGTTTTTTCACTATAGTTATGACTCTTTATATGGTTTGCTTCTCTCTTTCCCCCACCTTCCCCTATGTTCATCCGTTTTGTTTCTTAAATTCCACATGTGTGAAATCATATGGTATTTGTCTTTCTCTGCCTGACTTATCTCGCTTAGCATAATCCAGTCTGGTTCCATCCACATTGTTGCAAATGGCAAGATTTCATTCTTTTGATGGCTGAGTAATATTCCATTACATATACATATACATACACCATAACTTCTTTATTCATTATCAGTCCATGGACATTTGGGTTTTTTCCATAATTTGGCAATTGTTGACAATGCTGCTATAAACATCAGGGTGCATGTGGCCCTTCAAATTAGTATTTGTGTACCTTTTGTGTAAATACCTAGTAGTGAAATTGCTGGGTCATAGGGTAGTTCTATTTTTAACTTTTTGAGGAAACTCCATATTGTCTTCCACAGTGGCTGCACCAATTTGCATTCTAAAAATTATTTTCTCATCGTTTATAATATTCTAATAAATTCAGGTCAGATATACCTAGTGAATAATCTCAGAGAACAGTATATAATCTAATATTTTTTCTAGCACTATCAAAGTAAAACTACCCATAACTTTGAGTTTGGGGTAAACTTAGCAGTCTTTGCCATATAATTCAAACACAAGTTATATAAACTAATACTGTATTGTTTTATCTTTAAAAAAATTTAATGTTTGTTTATTTTTGAGAAAGAGAGAGACAGGGAAACCAAGTGCAAGTGGGGGAGGAGCAGTGAGGGAGGGAGATACAGAATCCGAAGCAGGCTCCAGGCTCTGAGCTGTCAGCACAGACCCTGATGGGGGGCTCCAACTCACAGACCACAAGATCATGACCTGAGCCGAAGTCTGACGCTTAAACAACTGAGCCACCAAGGTGCCCCTATATTGTTTTATCTTTATATTGTTTCTTACTTACCTGTACTTTATCTAATCCTGTGTGTTTTTTAAAAGATTTTGTTTGTTTGTTTGTTTACTATTTTAGGGAGAGAGAGAGAGCACAAGCTGGGGAGAAGGATGAAGGGAGAGAGGAAATCTTAAGCAGGCTTCATACTCAGCGCGAATGGATGCAGGTTGAGCCCATGACCCTGGAATCATGACCTGAGCTGAAGTCAAGAGCCAGTTGCTCAACCAACTGAGTGACGCAGATGCCCCAATCCTGTGTTGTTTTAACATGAAAACCACTGCCTGTCCTTCCACACGGAGCCAGTAGATACATATTAAGTGGAACTCACCTGAGGCTTTAGGCATGTTCAATGTATCACAGAACTTAATAAAAAATTCTTGAAAGGTAATCTTGCCATTTTCTGTAATGCAAAGTAAAATGTAGCTGAAGGAATTACTGCTTCTGAATTAATCTGTCAGCAGTTAATAGTCAAGTTATAACAAAGGTGAAAAGCCCCGGGGGTCAGCCTGTACTGTTCCTTCTTCCTTAACTTCTGCATACATATGATTATCAATTTCTATTCAATTATTTCCAAATACTTCTTAAATATATCACTATATTAGTTAATGCCTATGCTATTACAATAGCATTGCTAAAAATCTATCGCATCAGTCTCATTTCTCTCCATTTATTTTAAACAATGCAGCAAGAGAGGTCTTTCTCTTTAAAAACAAATCTGATTACTCCTCAGAATAAAACCCTTCAGTAGCTCCTACTTGTCCAAAAACTACAAAAGCAAAACAAAACAAACACATGGTGGGCAGGCAAAGAGGCTATAGGCCAATATTCCTTACAAATGTGTTAACATCTAAGTGAAATTCTAGAAAATAGGGTTTAGCAGTATAAGCAGAAACTAAAGTTCTAGATACCTTTAGGACATGCATTTTCACTGAGGGTGATAGGCTTTCAGGAAGGAAAACGGGTTCTTGGAGGGGAAAAAATCTTAGCCATTACAATGGTTTGTGGCCACAGTACATAAACAAATATTTATTTTTGGCATTAAATATTCATAGCGTGTGGGATGGTGAAAAAGACAAAAATGTCTAAAAAGTCTCCTTAGGGGAGTGATATTTTTTTTAAAGGTTAAGAAACACTACTTTTGGGGCGCCTGGGTGGCGCAGTCGGTTAAGCGTCCGACTTCAGCCAGGTCACGATCTCGCGGTCTGTGAGTTCGAGCCCCGCGTCGGGCTCTGGGCTGATGGCTCAGAGCCTGGAGCCTGTTTCCAATTCTGTGTCTCCCTCTCTCTCTGCCCCTCCCCCGTTCATGCTCTGTCTCTCTCTGTCCCAAAAATAAATAAACGTTGAAAAAAAAAATTAAAAAAAATAAAATAATAAAAAAAAGAAACACTACTTTTAGGATAATGGTAACCATCTAAATTTACTCTGGAGAAATCTAAGAAAAAGGCTTAGAAATCCATAGGACCAAAGATGGCATCTTGATGTGGAACTCAGTGCATAGGATTCGGCGGTGAAGGAAAAGAAAGAAGCAGTTAAAGATGAAGTCCCTACCAAACAGTATCAAAATGTCAGAAGGCTCACTACCCCCACCTCCCACCCTCTGCCCCAAAGGTGCCATTAAAGTAAACGGACTTCATTTACTTCAGTAGAAACTGAAGACAGAGCTCCAAACTGAATGTGCCACCCAACACCCTCAACTCTTTCAACAAATCAGGATAGAAATGGATAAAGGAAGATTTGAGATGGGAGCCAACAACTCAGAAAATAGATTGTATAGAAAGACCAAGTCAACTCCAAAATAAAGACTCAAGTAAAGTAAAGGTACACAAGGTAGAATGGATATGACGAACTATAGTAAGGGACATAAAGGATAGACATGAAAAGAACCAAAAGGAAAAAAAAAAAAAAAAAAGGAGAGGGAGAGAGAAAAGGAAGAAAAAAAAACAAACCAATGCAAAAAAAAAAAAAAAAAAAAAAAGTAGAAAAGTTTACAGCAGAAGTGACAGAGCCCAGAAATAAACCCCACATATGCT
Organism: Leopardus geoffroyi; assembly: GCF_018350155.1. Taxonomy (NCBI): domain Eukaryota; kingdom Metazoa; phylum Chordata; class Mammalia; order Carnivora; family Felidae; genus Leopardus; species Leopardus geoffroyi. The sequence continues at coordinate 43,769,503 of NC_059330.1, forward strand.
CAACTAATATTTGACAAGGCAGCCAAGAACATTCAATGGAGAAAGGATGGTCTCTTCAACAAATGGGGTTGGGAAACTGAATAACCACTTGGGATACTCCCCCAAATTACCTCAAAATAAATTAAAGATTTAATTGTAAGATCTGATACTGTAAAGAAAACATAAGGAAACAGCTTTCAGACATTGGTCTTGGCAATGATTTTTTGGACATAACACCAAAAGCACAAACAACAAAAGCAGAAATCAACAAGTAGAACTAGATCCAATGGAAGATTTTTCTTTTTTTTAATGTTTATTTATTTGTGAGAGAGAAAGACACAGAGCATGAGAAGGGGAGGGGCAGAGAGAGAGGGAGACACAGAAACTGAAGCAAGCTCCAAGCTGTCAGCACAGAGCCTGACATGGTGCTTGAACTCAAGAATCATGAGATCGAGACCTGAAGTCGAATGCTTAACTGGCTGTAGTCGGACGCTTAACCAACTGAGCCACCCAGGCACCCCAGAACTACATTCAACTTAAAAACTTTTGTACAGCAAAAGAAACAATCGGCAAAATGAAAAGGCAACCTACAGAATGAGAAAAAATATTTGCAAACCATGTATCTGATAAAGGATTATTATCCAAAATATATAACAAAGAATTCACACAGCTCAATAACAAACAAGCAAATGAACTATTTTAAAAAGGGCAGAGTAATAGAATAGGCATTTTCCCAAAGAAGACATCCAAATGACCAATAGGTGCATGAAAAGGTGGTCAACATCACTAACCATCAGGGAAATGCAAATCTTAACCACAATGAGATATTGCTCAAACCTGTTAGAATGGCTATCATCAAGAAGACCGGAGATAAGGATTTGTGATGATGTGGAGAAAGGGAACCCTCATACACTGTTGGTGGCAATGTAAGTTGGTGCAGCCACTATGGACAATAGTATAGAGATTCCCCTCAAAATTAAAAATAGAACTACAATATGAACCATCAATTCCCCTTATAAGTGTATATTCAAAGGAAACGAAAACAGGATCTTGAAGACATACTCCTGTGTCTATTGCAGCATTATTCACAATAGCTAAAATATGGAAACAATCTAAGTGCTCATCAACAGATGAATAAACAGAGGTAGTGTGAAAATATACAACAGAATATTTTTCAGCCATGAGAAAGAGAGAAATCCTGTCATTTGCAACAAGATGGTAGGATCTTGAAGTCCTTATGCTTAGAGGAGATAAGCCAAAGACAAATGTTGTATATATCACTAATATGTGGAATCTAAAAAAGCCGATCTCATAGAAAGAGAGTAGAATGGTGGTTACCAAGGACTTAGGGGGTGGAGTGAACTGGGGAGATACTGTTAAAAAGTACAAATTTGCAGTTAAAATGAATAAATTCTGGAAATCTAATGCTGTGCTGATCTAATACTGTATTACATAATTGAAAGTTGCTAAGAGACTAGATCTTAAATGTTCTCACCACAAAAAAAGAAATTGTGATAATTACGTGATGTGATAGAGGTGTTAGATAACATTACAGTGATAATTATATTGCAATATATAAATGTATCAAATCAACACATTGGACACCCTAAACTTACATAATGTTATTATATGCCCATTATATCTCAATTTTACAAAAAGGAAAAGAAAAACTCTGTGGAGGTGGAGTGGGGGAAAAAAAAGCTCTAAGTCACTAATATTGAGGATGAAAATGAAGGTATCATTACAGATGAAGCAGAAATCAAAAAAGATAAAAAGCAGATGTCAAGGACAACTTTATCCAATACATTTGAAAAGTCAGATAAAATGGACAAATTCCTATAAAGACACAGCCTGCCAAAATTGACAGGAAAATAGAATATTTTCTTGGTAATACCATACAATTTAAGAAATTAAATCAATAATACAGAATTTTTCCATAAATAAAACTCTAGGCCCATGAGGCTTCACCTGTGAGTTCTGCTTAACATTTGAGGAAGAAAAAATCTCTTACAGAGAATAGGAAAGTAAAGAATATTCCCCAACTCTTTTGAAAACATAGCAAAAATGATATTCAACAATACCAGTCATTAAAATAACGAAGTTATTTTGTACACTTATAAACATCTGCTTCCCTGAGCCAATGCCACAGGCAACACCCCCTGAGGTATTCCTGGATATCAGCATAGTTTACCTTCCAAAGGGTTAACACGTGGCGAAGGGCCTCACGGACTCTGTTGTACTCTGTGCATGGCATTCTGATTGAATACTGCCCGTGCCAGTCAGTTCACAAAGTGACCTCATCTCCCAAGTACCACCACCCACAGGGATAAAGTAGGCCCAGACTCACCCATCTGTTCAGTTTCACAGAGCTGAGGCTTGGCACACTATGGTGGCACTGGTGCTCACCAGTCATCTCACTGCAGCCCCCCCCCCACCCCAGGGTGCCCTCCATTGCTGTATACCCCATCCATACATCTCCCATCCCCACTGGTAGATGATGGCCTTTACAACTAGATGCATTCAGACTACTAACCATGTTCAGGTCCATGTCTTAATACTTCATCAAGTAAAACATTAGCTGCATGAAAGTCATTGTTCATCAATAATGCCTCGAGGTCAGAGACATCAATTAGATCATTCTGGAGAATTTGAACAGTAACGAAGAGTAGCTGTGTAACTGAGAAAAAAAAAAAAAGAGCAAAAACATGCTTCAACAGCAGAAATAAGAGTACATTGTTCACTTTCACTTAATGGGCTTGAGTTATATAAAAGATTTTTACATGAAATTACTAGTAGTTTTAAAAACCATTGTGTATTATAACAGCTCGCAGTTACTGAACACTAAGTGCTGGAGACTCTTCTGAGTACTTCTACTTTACCTATTTAAGTCTATTATTACCTATAATAATTCCAAGATAGGCATTATTATCCCCAGTTTTCAGATGAAGGAATTGAGGTTAGTGAGACTTAAAAAAAAATTTTTTAATGTTTATTTATTTTTGAGAGAGAGAGACAGACAGACAGACAGACAGACCCATGAGCAGGGAAGGGTCAGAGAGAGACAAAGATGCAGAATCTGAAGCAGGCTCCGGGTTCTGAGCTGTCAGCACAGACTCCAACGTGGGGCTCAAACTCACTAACCGCGAAATCATGACCTGAGCTGAAGTTGGGCGCTTAACCAACTGAGCCACCCAGGCGCCCCGAGGTTTGTGAGATTAAGTGATTTACTAAAGAATATACTGGTATTAAGTGGCAGGGCCAGGATTCAAATCCAGACATGATATTTCCAAAGCCCATGCTCTTAACTACTGTGCCTTTCAAATAGACATATATAACTGGTCAGCCATTATGCCTACAGCTACATAATACTTCATATGTGGACCCTGAAATAATTGTGAAGCATTACAAAGAAGTTTACATCAAAACTTTATTGCCTTATTTCACTTAAAGTTATGTTACAGAGACAAAATAAGAAGAAGAAGAAGGTGCTGTTTCTGTAAGTCGTGCTGTTTATATTTATCTTATAGCCCTACAAATCTTGACAGCCTTGGTCACTTTCCAATGCCTTAAAACAGTTGTGGTTGTTGATGCTGTTTAATTTAGTCCACATTTTACTAGTTGTTCTCAGCAGGAGGGTTGGTTTCACATAAGCTACTCCATCATAGTCAGAAGTAGAACCAGGTAACTCAAGCTTTATAGGTAAATTTGATGCCCTGTTCTGGTTGAAAATTACTGTTTAGGTTATTACTTTACTACAAAGCTATAGTGATTAAGACCATGTGGCATAAGAATAAATAAAAATCAATGGAATGGAACTGGGAGTCTAGAAATAAATCCATACATTTCTGATCAATTGATTTTTTACAAGGATGGCAAAACCATTTATTTAAGGGGGAAAAGAATGATCTTGTCAACAATGATGCTGGGGTAACTGGCTATCTGCATGCAAAAGAATTAGAGTGGACTCCCATCTCACACCACATACAAACATTAACTCAAAATGAATCAAAGATTGAAATTAAAAGGCTAAAACTATAAAATTCTTAGAAGAAAACATTAGTATAAATCTTAATGATCTTGGATTATGTTTAGACATGATATCAAAAGAAGTGACAAAAGAAAATATAAACTGGATTTCACCCAATTTAAAAACGTTTGTGCTTCAAAGGACACCACTAGGAAAGAGAAAAGACCCATAAAATTGGAGAAAAGATTTGCAAATCATCTATCTGATAAAGCTATAGTATCCAGGATATAAGAACCCTAACAACTTGACAAATAACCCAATTTTAAAATAAGCAAAGGATACATATCTCTAAATGGCCAGTAAACACATGTAAAGATGTTCAAAGTTATTAGCCATCAGGGAAATGCAAAACAAAACCACTTGTGAGATACTTGTGAGACTAGGCTAGAATAAAAAAAAAACAGACAATGTAACAAGTACTGACAAGGATTTAAAGAAATGTACAATGCTGTTGGGAATGTAAAATGGGGCAGCTGCTTCGGAAAACGTTCCAGCAGCTCCTCAAGTTGAATGTAAAGTTACCACGTGACCCAGCAGTTCCATTCCTAGGTAGGTACCTGAGAGAAATGTAAATGTACGTCCACACAAAAACCTGTACTCAAAAAAATGTACACATGTTCATAGCAGCATTATTCTTAGTGGCCAAAAAAGGGAAACAACCCAAATGTCTATGAACTGATAAATGGCCAAAGAAAATGTGGTATAACCACAGAATATTATTCTACCACGAAAAGGAATAAAGTACTCATTTATGTTATAATACAGGTGAACCTTAAAAACAGTATGCTGGGGCGCCTGGGTGGCTCAGTCAGTTGAGCGGCCAACTTCAGCTCAGGTCATGATCTCATGGTTTCGTGGGTTCGAGCCCCACATCGTGCTGACAGCTCAGAGCCTGGAGCCTGCTTCGGATTCTGTGTCTCCCTCTCTCTCTGTCCCTCCCCTGCTCTCTCTCTCTCTCAAAAATAAACATTAAAAATTAAAAAAAAAAAAACAGTATGCCAAATGAAAGAAGCCAGACACAAAAAGCCACATATTATATGATTCTAGTTATATGATGTTCAAAAATCAACACAGATAGAAAGCAGACTAGTGGTTGTCAGTGGCTGGGGACAGTGGGGAAATAAGTGACGTGATGAAAATGTCTCTGAATTAGAGTGTGATGGTTGCACAACTTTGTGAATATACCAAAAACCACTGAATTGAACACCTTAAAAGGATGAGATTTTATGGTATGTGATTTATATCTCAGTAAAAATGTACATTTGATAAATAATGCCATTGATTATAAAGGTGTTCTAATTTTAGAGATATTCAAACGTGAAGAAAAAAAGACATTTGTTTCCCCAACGCATTTAGAAATACATTGTTGGCAGGGGTGTCTGCATTTGTGGAGAGTTCTTCGGTAGGTGTTCTCTGTAGACATGGGGGTTTAGGGAAAGATGCTGGTGTTGAAATGGTTTCCCTAATTTCAAGGAGCACGAGAGGAACTTTGGGGACAAAGACCAAGCAATTGTCTTTATGCAGCAGGGGCAAAATGATGTGGTTAGGCCACAGAAATGACATGGTAGTAAGAATGATACAGGGATTAATGGCCCAAGCATTTAAAGAAACTAGATAGATGAAGCTAAGATTTCTATAAGTGAAATCAATGGCCAGTCCATTTGGGTAAACCTGAAAACTCCAAAGGCCTGACTTGAGACAGCACAGAGGGTAGTGGTCCCTCACCCAATTTCCACACCTGATTTAATTCATAGATCCAGAACTCCTTGAGTGAAGAAAAATTTATCTCCTCTTGAGGAAGGACTTTATATTAACAGCAAAGGTATTTACTGTGTATCTTCTTCAACCCTGTTTTATTTCTTTTCCCTCCTTTATAACTTTGCCCCATTTTCACTTGTTTTTTTTTTTATATCGCATAAGCTGCTTGAAATCCTTTTTGAAACTATAGACACTACAAATTAAACACTTGAAATCCATTTAGTGATTTTTTTTAATGTGATTTCATTATCTTTATTTTACAGTCACTTCTTTAAACTGGAAGTATTCACTTACCTATGGACTCTTTGAAAGGTGGACTTCCTTTAATTCTTTCAAAGAAATCTTTTAAATTCACCTCATTATCATCTGGAAATATCAAAATCAAGCATATTGTCATTAAAACCCTGATACTCAGTCAGTACACAAAATAAAGGCTCTGATTAACAATACCTAAAATCTCATTCTACCTTATTTTCTCTCTCAAATGGCTGAAACTATTTCAATGTAATTTTTCATACTTTCAGGAACCACACCCATTGATCAGTTAATGATATTAATAGTTCACCTTTTTTGACTTCTTACTCAAAAGTAAGAACTTAAAATAACTTTGAGTTCCTTATGTATACTAAGTATCCTTTTATGATGCTTCACATTTATTAACTAAAATATGCACAAGAATTCTATAACATGCTTGATATGCCTATCCTTAAAAGATGAAAGCAAAGAGAAATTAAATAACTTGTCTAGGTCACAAGAGCCAGAAAGTGCTCGAGGCTGTATTTGAACTAAGGCAGTCTAAGGCCAGAGGTGACAATGTTAACTGTTGGGACACACACACACACGCACACACAGGAAATAAAATGCAGTAATGTAACCACAGCAGAAAATATAGGGCTATACCTACAATGAATAGACTTTAACTTATAACAAAATGGCAAGCTGGGTAGCACAGGAATGATTACAAATTCCTAAAGATGCTGTATGAAATACTTTATTCTATAAATGCATTATACAAGTTGTATGAAAAGGAAATAATAAAACGTTAAGTGGGCACAGAGATCCAGAGGGGGAAAACCAAGTGAATACTAAGCCTACAGCTATTTGGGGATACATATTAGATCCAAAAGCAGCAAGGTGCTTGATTTAAATGTTCATGCATATTCATAAAAGAAAACTTGGGTCTTGCTACACGGAGAGTTTGAATTTAGATACCAAATGAAACTGGGATGCTTAAAGAATTTCAATCCAGTGAAAGGGAGATTAAAATATTATATTCACTGGCCCATGTAAACACCAAGGTGACCTAAATCTTCCCAATTTTGAGAGGCAGTGGGTAAAAAAGATCACCTGTGAAAAATCTCCTGCATCTCATGTGGGCTTAGGGTCTAAATTTATACCACTCTCATGATATGAAAAACCCCAGGTCAAAACATAAAAATTGATTGAGGTCAATAATAATCTATGGCAAAAGCAATAACCAAACAATGCTGGGGAGGTACTCTTAAACCCTAAGACATGCTCATGGGATTCCCATAGAAAAAACAAGATGGTTAAGATAAACCCCAAATAAAAAGCCACCTAAAACTGGTAAAACTCACCAGCTTCGAGAAGTATTCCCACGCGATTTGACACTTAAGAATGGATGTAAATAGGAAAGGAGATCAAGTACACAATACATGAAGTCAAAGATGGAAAACAAAGATAAATATGTGACCGCTTGGAAACAATGATCGAGACTAAATAATTATTCTTCTGAGATGTAATGAAACTTTGGGTATTTCCTTTGGTTAAAAAAGCAGAATGGGACAAGCAAAAGAAAAGGTGAAAGTGGGTCTCCTCTGAAGAAAGACTGCAGATCAAAATGAAGCTGCTGATGTCATGTCTTCATTACATAATGGTATTTTCCCACCCATGCTTACAAGAAATGAATGCTAACTATCTAAATAAGCATATGTAGAGTATGAACAGATATATATGGTCACTAAATAAATTAGCAGACTATTTTGGCTTTAATTTATATCAACCTAAGCCTCATCGTGACTGCCTTTAGCATTTTACCTCCATATAAAACACTCTAAAACGGGTTCCTATAAACAGGGAAAAATGAGCAGAATCTCAAGCCAAAAAAATGCTCACCACTGATGTCACAATATTTAAGGGCTTCACTGACGTCCTCCTCAGCTAAATTAACATTCAAACTTTTCAGGGCATGCTCCAAGTTACGTATGCCAATCTTGCCATTATCAACACTTGTCAAGATATAAGCAGCTTCTTTAAATGCTACAAAGATAAATAAATGTATATAAGATACTATTATTTTAAAAAATGCAAAATAGTTTGTCCAGAGTCCACTATAGGTGAACTCTCAATTTAAGTATATATATTTAACTAAAATCTCTGCAGGAAAAAAGCAAAGTATTTTCTACTTTTTTTTTTTTTTTTTCAACGTTTATTTATTTTTGGGACAGAGAGAGACAGAGCATGAACGGGGGAGGGGCAGAGAGAGAGGGAGACACAGAATCGGAAACAGGCTCCAGGCTCTATGCCATCAGCCCAGAGCCCGACGCGGGGCTCGAACTCATGGACCGCGAGATCGTGACCTGGCTGAAGTCGGACGCTTAACCGACTGCGCCACCCAGGCGCCCCAGTATTTTCTACTTGTAACTGACAACCTATTTATTTCAAGCAGCATTTAAAAAAATTAAGGGCGCCTAGGTGGCTCAGTCACTTAGTCATCCAACTTCAGCTCAGGTCATGATCTCATGGTTCCTGGGTTTAAGCCCCACATTGGGCTCTGGGCTGAAAACTCAGAGCCTAGAGCCTGCTTCAGATTCTGTGTCTCTCTCTCTGCCCCTCTTCCACTTGTTCTCTCTCTCTCTCTCTCTCTCTCTTAAAACTAAACATTTAAGAAAAGAAAAAATTAAACCAAAAAATTATATGCAGAATATGATGGGTTATCTGAATCCATTCATCCATTAAATACTGAATAAGCTGTGACCCTTTCTTAAATAATAGTAACGTCCTTTACATGTAGATCTAAAGACTTCTATCAACTGATGAAATAAACAAAAAAAAAAATTGCTAAAATTTGAGATTAAAGCTCTTGATCTCCAGGGCCACTACCAGTCTATATTGTGCTTTTGTGTGAATTGAAAAAAGGCACCCCTCTCTATGTATCAATTACAAAGAGGCATACCTTCCTCTAGGTAGCTGCAATCTAGCATTGGTGGTCCCAGCCTGGACAGCACAGTGGAATGCAGAATGCATTTCAGTCTCTACTTGTACCCTCTCAACCAGGCATCTTTGTGCAAGCACAACCCATACAACCAAATGTAGTCCTGTTGATACCACACCAATTTAAAATATAAAACGTGATCATTACTGGGAGTTTCAATTTCTTGTCAATACCATTTCTCACCCCATTTCTCTCTCAACCCCAAAATGAAGTTGTCGTGTATGTTTCCATAGTCCGAAAATCGTCGCATTATACTAACAGATGTAAACCTTCAGTTGGAAAGAATACCATAATACCATTTTAGACCTATATTCATTTTTACTAACATTTATTTTATAGCTACGAAGACCGACAATGAAAATTTCAGCCCTCTCAAAGAGTTTCCTTTAAATTCCTTGAAGACAGGGACTGAATTTGTCATGTCTGTAAATAAAATTATAATACATTATATAGTTGGTACTATGAGAAAAATGTGTGCCAGATATGAGCACCGAGCACTCAGATATAAAGCACTGAGACAGTTCACCTAACCTATAACTCTGAAAAGTATTATGGGTTGAGGAGTGATGTTTGAGCTGAGTTTGGGGGAAAAATGTGAATTTGTTTGACAGAAAATATACAGAAAGGAAACAGCACATGCAAATATATGGAACCAAAAGCACATGGAAGATATGGAACCAATTTAAATTATAATAAGTAATATGGCTACAGAATAAATACAAATGCAGAAGTGATGAGAGATGAGGCTAATGAGATAAGAAGACAGATTTATTGTCATTCTTTAATTCCACAAATATTCACAATTATATAAGTCAATAATATAAAAGATTTGAAACAATGCCTAGCACAGTAAATACCATATAATATTAGCTATTAAATTAGCTATTAATAAGGGGCTTCTGAAAGCCAAAATTGTGCTAGGATCTGGAGAAACAATGCTAGGACTTGTAGCAAAATGGAAACATGGTTCTTGGCCCAATGACGCTTCCAGGCACGTAAGAAAAGAATCATTAACCAAATAATCAAAAATATGACTAGAAAACAACCAGATTTTAACATGGGCAGAAGACCTAAATAGACGTTTTTCTGAAGAAGACATACAGATGGCCAACAGACACACGAAAAGATATTCATCACCAATCTCAGGGAAATGCAAATCAAAATAACAATGAGATATCACCTTACACATGTCAGAATGACTAAAATCAAAAACATAAGAAGTAACAAGTGCTGGCGAGGACGTGGAGAAAAAGAAGCCCTTCTGCAATGTTGGTGGAATGTAAATTGGTACAGCTGATGTGGAAACAGTATGGAGGTTCCTCAAAAAGTAAAAACAGAGGGGCGCCTGGGTGGCGCAGTCGGTTAAGCGTCCGACTTCAGCCAGGTCACGATCTTGCGGTCCGTGAGTTCGAGCCCCGCATCAGGCTCTGGGTTGATGGCTCAGAGCCTGGAGCCTGTTTCCGATTCTGTGTCTCCCTCTCTCTCTGACCCTCCCCTGTTCATGCTCTGTCTCTCTCTGTCCCAAAAATAAATAAACATTGAAAAAAAAAATTTAAAAAAAAATAAAAAAAATAAAAAAAAAAAAAAAAGTAAAAACAGAAATACTATTTGACCCAATAATTCCACTACTGGGTATTTACCCAAAGAGAACAAAAACACTAATTCAAAAAGGTATATGTGCCCCTATATGTTTATTGCAGCATTATTTACAATAGCCATGATATGGAAGTATCTCAACTATCTATCAATAGGTGAATGAATAAAGATGTGGTATATTATGGAATTTGACAAAACCATGGAAAAGAATGAGATTTTTTTTTTTGCCATTTGCAACAACATGGATGGACCTAGAGAGTATTATACTAAGTGAAATATGTCAGACTGAGAAAGACAAACACCATATGATTGCACTCATATGTGGAATCTAAAAAACAAATAAAAAAAAGAAAAGCAAAATCAGACCTATAAATACAGGAACAAACTGATGGTGGCCAGAGAGAAGGGGGGATAATGGGTAAAATGGGTAAAGGGGAGTAGGAGATACAGGTTTCCAGGAATGTAATGACTATGTCATGGGAATAAAAGGCACAGGAAAGGGAATATAGTCAGTGATATTGTAATATTGTTGTATGGTGACAAATAGCTATGTTTGTGGTGAGCATAGCAAAATGTATAGAGAATCACTACACCTGAAACGAATATAACATTGTGTGTTCACTGTACTCAAATAAAATTTAATGAGAAATTATATTATTTTGGTCTTAATGAATTAAGATAATTCAAAGTTCTCTAATATTTTTGCTACTTTTTTTCCTAAGTAAGCTCTACACCCAACATGGGGCTTGAACTCATGACCCTGAGGTTAAGAGTTGCATGTTCTACCAACTGAACCAGTCAGGTGCTCCTACTTTTGTCACTTTATAAGCTAAAATATAGAGCATTTCTAGTGTCATTTAAAAAAATATTAATGGGTATTTATAGTATGAAGTAAATGCTATGAAAAAGACATAGTTTAATGAAAGCTTATAATAAAAGAAGCTGACCTCGACTAGCAGATAATGACAGGCTCCCTAGAGGAAATTGACATTCATTCAATTTTTTTTTTAATGTCTATTTTTGAGACAGAGAAAGAGACACAGAATCTGAAGCAGGCTCCATGCTCTGAGCTGTCAGCGCAAAGCTCAGCACAGGGCTCAAACTCACAGACTACGACATCATGACCTGAGCCAAAGTGAGACACTTAACCAACTGAGTCACCCAGGCACCCCATCACTCATTTGAAAGATGAGTAAACATTAACTAGGCAAAGAGTGTCAGGGAAAACTATTCCAGGGAACAAAATACGCAAAAGCTTTGTAGTTGGATTTCGAAGGAAATGAAAGAAAGCCAATGTACTTGAAAATGCAGAAAGCAAGGGTAATGGTACAAAATTATACCAGAGAGCTAGGACATGCAGGATTTTGATCTTTAACAACAATGGAAAATGTTTAAAGAGTTGAAAATAGGGGGACATCACACAATCAGATTACTTTTTTGAAAAAAAAAATTACTCTGGTTGGAGTGGGAAGAATGGACTAGGAATCCATTGTCACCTGGCAATGATCCTAAAAAATAACTCTTTCATAGGGAATGCTTTCTTGTATACATATATAAAATCCTTACCATCTGCTGTTGGTAGTTTCAGATTTGAAGACAAAGCCTCTTTCCTAAAGTCTGCAAATTTAAATAGAGAGATTATGCCATAAGGAACAGCATCCTGATTTTACCCAGTTTGGAAGAAAACCAATGGATAAATTACATACTTCATTTCTCAATAACATTTAGCATTGACCATTCCCTTCTTCTCAAAATCCTCCACTAGCTTCCAGAATAACGTTCTCTACTCATCTTCCTCTTACTTCTTAGACTCCATGGATTCGTCAAGCTCCACCAAGCTTCTTAAATGTGGCTGAGATTCTAATGTTACAAATGCTTCCTTTATCCCTAAGAGAACAGCTTAATCCCCAGGCTCATATATTCAATAACATGTTTAATTATTAGTCTGAATTGTCCTTCTTTAGTCCTACCTGCCTATCTATCTATCTAATTCTGGAGCTTTTCCTAAGGACAAGGTGCAGTTATACCCTTCATCCTATACATTTTCTACAAAAATGCAAATTGATACAGAGATGTATTTGAGGGACAAGTGATAGAAACAAAATATGTCCATTTGCATAGATGGACCACACTACAGTTAGAGAGCAGTTTAGAATAACTCACAACTAGTACAGGTATTACCTTGAAGCAAAAGGGGGTTAGAATCAAGATACATTATATTTACATTAATTTTTAAAATGTGATCTAAGCAGGATTAAAAAAAATATAGCTAACCTATTAAAAAGTACTTTCAAAATAGTAGGTTTGGCAATTTTACAAGATAACTCTAAAACAGAATTTCTCAACTGAGCAAAATTACATTTGGGGCCAGCTAATTATGTGGGGGAGTGCTGTCCTATACATTATAGGGTGGTTAGTAGCATCCCTCACCTCTACTCACCAGATCCCAGCATTCCTCCCCCATCAGTTTTGACAATCTAAACTGTCTTTGCATATTGCCAGTTTTTCCCTGAGACACAGATCTGATCTCATTTTTTAGCTGAAGTTAAATTTAAAGGCAGGAGATGGCTTTCCAAGTATTGATAAAATCCATCTGGGTATATCCCAGATAAGAATATGGATGGATCAGGTAAATTCTTTGTAAATAGAGCAAATAGCCAGATCAACACTTACACAGAATGTTATATAGACCAACGGTTTAATTGTTCAACAATAACTTGTATTTTTCAAAGAGCCGTTCACCTAAAAGAAAAAGAAAGCTAGACAACTATTAGGACCTCTCTAAAATTCATAAAAGGAAAGGGATTAACTTTGAAATGAAATTACTCTAGAAAGAAACATTTTAAAGCCATATGACAATATATATAAATACTTTCAGACCAAGTTTACAATGCAGTCCAAGAGATCATCTAGGAATTTGATATTGTAATAACTAAATCTCCGTGAATATAGAATATAAGATATATACCTAAATCTGATCTGTAGTAAATTGCATTTCAATACATTTACAGTAGTATTTAGGAACTAAGTATTAAGATTTAATTAATTAAGTATTTGGTAAAATATTTTAAACCCTTGGATAAAATTTTAGAAGAAATTTTTATTACAAGTTGCTGGTTATCTGCTCAATCAACTCACCGTCGAGCAAGGAATCATCCAGCACTTCTTGAAAACTATTATCAGTGAAATAAATTCTATTGGTGTTTCCAAGTACATCTGCATAGTTGTCCTTGCCAGACTGATCACTTTCTTCCATACATTCCAATGTACCAATGATGTCATTCAATGCTACAAACACAGAGAATATACATGCAACATGTAATTCAGTCCATGGATCTAAATTTTTGGAACATAACAGTAAAACTGATGGATTCTTGCAGTTTTGCACTGTCCAAAATGGCAGCCACTACCCACATGTGGCCATTTAAAAAGGTAGAGCAATCCATTCTCCACTATAGTTTTCTATAGTCCCTTATCTTTATTCTTAAGATTATTTTGTTAAAACTCCGGGTTCTGCGTGGGCTATTCCTTTATGAACAAAAAAGTATGCCAAAGTTTCTCTATTAACGAGCTCACCATTTCATAAAAAATCCCCTCCATTCGTCACAACTGCTCCCAAACTCCAATCCTTCCCTTTCTACTTTCTTTCCCTACACCCCTTGCTCCTGTCAGCTCACTTTACCCAATTTAGAGAATCAGCAAAGCCCATTATGTTTAGCATGATAATATCAAACATCTGAACTAGGAAATCCATGACTGACCACCCCCCCCCTTAATTAAAACAAACAAAAACCTCTTCACATTTCTAAAGTACATGTCTAAAAAAATAATCTTTCAGAATTCATTAAGAGAAATATATGATAAATGACTTTAAAATTAGCTAATTTATGTGAAAGTATAATTTAATATATTATGTTGTTCCATGAGTTAGTCATTAGTCATTGGTAAGAAGTTTCAAAAATAGGCCATGTGAGGAATGATTGAAGGGAAATCTGAGTCCAAAGAAAAGATGATTCAACGTAAAAGAAAGAAAAGAGCTCTCCTCCCATCCCTGGAGGGCTACTGACAGGGGGAAGAGTCCAAATGTTAAGTTTGGGAATGGAATTATAAGGCAGGATTTCCATCAAATATGTGGAACAATTGACTAGTTCTACAGCTGTCCAAAAATTATGGAATGGGCTGCTTCAAAAAGTCATAAGGATTTCCAAGACAAACAGTAGGATGAGTGTACATTACGATTAGCCTGTCCCTGAAACCCACTAATGTGGTTTTTTTTAATTTTTTTTTTAATGTTTATTTCTGAGACAGAGAGAGACAGAGCATGAGTGGGGGAGGGGCAGAGAGAGAGGGAGACCCAGAATCTGAAGCAGGCTCCAGGATCTGAGCTGTCAGCACAGAGCCCGACGCAGGGCTCGAACTCACAGACCGCGAGATCATGACCTGAGCCAAAGTCGGACACTCAACCAACTGAGCCACCCAGGCGCGCCTAATGTGGTTTTTAAATAAACGTGTAAAAATCGAAAAAACTCCGTATCTAATTAACACAGAAACTATCAAATCCTCTACTATAGACCTCATTCTCTGACCACAGTAAACTAAAAATAAACAACAAAGAGAGGACAATAATGAAATTCAAATTCAAATTTAAAAATTTTAAATTCATTTAAAATTTTTCAAATAATTGCTTTAAAATTTAAGGTTTTTCTCTTAAGCAACTCTTACATCAAGGAGAAAATCTAAATACAACTGAATATACTTAGAAAAAAACAAGAATAAAGACTTTGATAAACCAAAGTCTTACTGAAAATTGATAGTCTTAAACATTTATTTCTCAGTAAGAAGAAAAAAGTAAGTTCATAATTTAAACAACTTAGAAAAACTATAAAATGGACAAAAGGGAACAATAGAAAGGACATCCTAAAGATAAAAGCAGAATTTTTTTTACTATAAATAGAAACACTAAAGATAAATCTAAGATGTAGAGCTTTAAAAACAGAGATAATTAAAAGATCTGCTAGGAAATCTAGAAAAAGATATATAAATACACACACACACACAAATATATATACAGATTTAAGAATGAGAAAATAACCAGATACAAAAAAATCAAAAGAATTATCACTGCATAGGATTGTACGAATATTCCCAAAAAACACTTGAATAAAATAAATTTCCTAGGAGAATAAAAATTACCAAAACTGACAAAATAAAACAGAGGATGGCAATAAGCAGGCCACCAAAATCAGTCAAAGATGAATAATAAACTTGGGGCGCCTGGGTGGCGCAGTCGGTTAGGCGTCCGACTTCAGCCAGGTCACGATCTCGCGGTCCGGGAGTTCGAGCCCCGCGTCAGGCTCTGGGCTGATGGCTCGGAGCCTGGAGCCTGTTTCCGATTCTGTGTCTCCCTCTCTCTCTGCCCCTCCCCCGTTCATGCTCTGTCTCTCTCTGTCCCAAAAATAAATAAACGTTGAAAAAAAAAAAAAAAATTTTAAAGATGAATAATAAACTAGAAAAAAAATAGCAATAGACAAGACAGAACATTAATGTCCCTTATATATAAAGAGCTATTTATAAATTCATATGAAAAAGGCAATCTAATTAAAATAAAAGCAAAGCATATTCAACAATCATATGAAAAATGTTTTACCTCACTAGTCATTAAAGACATGCATATTAAAACAATAGAATTCTTTTACCAGCAGAATTTTCAATAAATAATATCCATTACTGATAAAAGTGTGAATTTTTACAAACTTTTTGGAGGATAATTAAGCAGTAGCTGTTAACATCTCACAACTGCATATATTTCAGTCTAGCAGTGTGACTTCTGAGGATTTTATCCCCCAGGAGAACTTTATGCACATACATACCTACAACAATGCTCATCAAAATGTTTCAGTGGTGAAAAATTGGCAAATTTTCAGATTTTTAATTGGCAAATATCATCAAAAGTGTTGTGGATAAAATGACAGTACATCCCCCAAATGGAATATTATGCAATCTTTAAAAAGAATGAGGTTGTTTATGATACAATGGAACATGGAACAATATCTAAGATACACTGTTAATTTCTTTTTTTTTTTTTTTTTTTTTTAATTTTTTTTTCAACGTTTATTTATTTTTGGGACAGAGAGAGACGGAGCATGAACGGGGGAGGGGCAGAGAGAGAGGGAGACACAGAATCGGAAACAGGCTCCAGGCTCTGAGCCATCAGCCCAGGGCCCGACGCGGGGCTCGAACTCACGGACCGCGAGATCGTGACCTGGCTGAAGTCGGACGCTTAACCGACTGCGCCACCCAGGCGCCGCACTGTTAATTTCTTTAAAACTGCAAGTCATGGAATATTATGGACGTGGTAATTTTATTTTAATTAATTAATTTATTTATTTAGAGAACAAGCAGGGGCAGAGAGAGGAGGAAACAGAGGATCTGAAGTGGGCTCTGTGCTGACAGCAGAGAGCCCAATGTGGGGCTTGAACTCACAAACCATGAGATCATAACCTGAGCCAAAATCAGACACTTAACCAACTGAGCCACCCAAGTGCGCCTAATTTTTAAATAATATCAGAATACACAAATATTCATAGATTCAAATAAAAAAGGCTAAAGGGATATTTACCACACTTTAACAGGGATATTTCCAGAAGGTGACATTACATGAGCCTTGCACTTTATATCTCTTACATTTCTGGTCACTAAATTTTTTTATAGCAGTTTCAAAATTGCCATTATTATATAATAAAGTGTCCTTACTTTAGCTATTGGAAAAGATCATAACCTTGTGATTTTCCCAATCTTTTCCATTCAAATACAAATTCTTAAGTGAAAAACAAATGTAATCAAGTTTGCCATAACTGGAAGAGTTCAAATGTAGATGAAACAAACATTTGGCACAAATACTACAAAGAAGATCTGAGCACCAAATATACTGTTTGGCTACGTGACCTCTGAATGAGTCCTGTGTTGTTTGCCATTCAACAGTTTTACCATAAAGTTCTTACCAACAAAAGTGGAAAATTTCTGAGTGTCCTTCAAACCCTTCATACAGTCTTTAACATTCACCATGTTGTCATCTGTAAGAAAGAGAGAGAGGGGAAACAGACAAGAATCCCTGGGAAATGTAATATTAAAAAGCTCATATGAAAATCAAAACCAGCATACAATTTCTTTACTTTACATACAAGATACTTGGGATTCATTTTCACCCACTGTGCCTTGCAATTAACCTTACAAGATTGTAGATATACTAATTCTGATTCTACCTGTAAGGCAACTAACCTACTAAGAAAGTTGTAAGTCCAATAACTTTACTTGGTACAAACCAACAAAGCTAGGTATTCTATTCACAGAGCTGGAATTTCCAAACTATGTGTTAGTCACTAAATCAAGATCTATCTAAAAAGAGTGGATACCAACGGGCCCACTCCCCCACAAAATTTCTACCTGCTTGCTAAGAGTATTCTCATTAACTGTAAAAAAGGACTGTAAAAGAAAGTCTCCTCTTTAAGGACATTTACAGCAATACAAGCAAATACCTATAGATATTAGCTCAAAGGAGCTCCATTCGCTTGAACAAAAACCTTGCACACTTTCTTCAGTTACTCCTACCCAAAACAAAAAAAATGGATAATAATATTTAAATGCTTACCAGAAACAAGATCTGACTGAAGAATTTTCTCTACCTCTTCTTCAGGTGACTTAATCCCAATATTTCCTAGGAAGCTCTCCAAGTTCTTCCCAGATATCATGTCACCTTCAAGCCCATTAAGAGCTAAGACAATGTCTTGTAACTCTAGAAACAGAAAAAAGTGATTCGGTAATTGAACTAACCTCTGACTTAAAAAACAACAGTAGCCATCATTCAAGACTTTTGTCAGTGGTAGTCCATGATTTATGATCACCTCTTGAATAAGAAATCTCAGTGAAGAATCCAGCCCTCAGGAAATTCTAAGTCCAGCAAAACAATATGCTTGGTCTGCCACGTTTCTTTGGTGCTAATATAAAATTGGCACAATCAAAATGGTTGCTATGGCTGAATTTTTCACTGCAATGACACAAAGTAGTTATTTTAAACTAGAGCTCTAATGGTAGCAAACAAAATTAACTCATCCTGGTGGAAGTGAAATAGATTTCAGAATCATGAGAAATGTAAAATAGTAAACACAAGTATCACAAAGATTCACTCACCTTTTCTTTTCAATTCTACCAAGATCCAGTTGTACTCTGGCATCTGGAATTTTGCTTTATTTCCAGCCCTTTCAAAGGAGGCAGTGTTAAGTACATTCAAATCCTGGCTCCAGGATTTGTGACCTGAAACTATCTGACCTTGAGCAAATTATTACTATTGAAACCCTCTATCAAATTCAGTAGTCTTATATCTAAAATAATTTAATAATACTATCTACCTCACACAGTTAATATGGAGATTAAATATATGATGTATGAAAAACACTTAAGACAACATTAGGTATATAGAAACACTAAGTGCCATATTAATAGCAATAAAGTCACTATTATTATTATTATTATTATTATTATTATTATTATTAAGCCATCAGGAATAGCTGCAAACAGTAATCACAGCTTCTTAGTACCTTCGATCCCGCTTCACTTTCTGTCCCCCTAACATCTCAGCGAGGCAACTGCAAATGGCAGTCACCTAAAAACCTGTATCAGCTCTGCTTGTTTTACCTAAAGCTTGGTTTCCTTTAAAATATGGTTTCTTTGCACAGACACCTTAAGAGGAGTCTGCTCATCCTCCCATGCTCCACATAGGACGAGGAAGCAGAGAAACACTCCTAAGATTCTGCCGTCTGGCTATTTTAGTTCCACCTTCAATCAAACCTATCCCTCCCCTGAGATTCAGGCCTGTCTTTGACCTACACTACCCTCCGGACACCATCATCTACTGACTTTCTGATCACTCTTTCACCTTCTTGGAGGATCTTTGGTCACCCTGCTCATAATCCTCCCTCAGCCCCATTTCCCATTATCATCTGATGACAATAAGAATGACCTTGACCTCTCAACTCCAAAAACTTTCACTTCCTTTCCAAAGTCATCCAAATCAATGGCTATCCTTAATCCTCATCAATACCTAGAACTGCCTGCCCAACCTCTAAAATCTTCAACTACAAGATCAGACACTGACCATAATCCCTTAAAACTGTGTGTATACTGAAGGAAAGCATAGAACTTGATCCACAATATGCCTATTTTCTCAGCCCCTCCAAGTTTGTCAACAAATAGTCCAGGCACAGTGAACTAACCTTATCAGTCAGTAATGAAGGGAACATTCTGCGCATATGACAGTCAACCTTGCAAGCAGACTTTTCTAAAGAGAGCAGTTTCAGGCCTGCTATGTTAACACTTTTCTTCCAGGGTGGCCCTTCCTAACTCTTCCCTGTAATTATTGGCCTTTTCTTGCACTGGCTGACAGATTCCAGTGTCAACCCCCAATCATTATGACCAGCTCCCAGATTCAGGTACCTAAACTACACCTTTCTCCTTTTTCACTGTTCTCCTTTCTCAATGGTTTAGTTTCCATTTTTTTTCCTTCCTCCACATAAAAAGTTACCTGTCCTAAATACCAGTCTTTCTGAACTCTGTTTTCTGATTTCCAAATTAACTACCATTTACCAAGTATATAGTATGTGTCTAATAATTAGATTATGTGCTTTATATGTGTTTTTGCAGTTGATCCTGACAACTCTAGGAGAAACGTGATTTTATTAGCTTCCTTGTTTAAAAGATGAGGAAACGAGAATGACCTACAGAGACTACCCAGCTGGTAAGTCAAAAACGCACAAACCACCATGTATCAAACTCCATAGCCCATGTGCTTTTCTACCTGTATGCATTGTTTCCTATAGCACAGCCAATCTATTTCACTATAATATATTGATGCTAATTATGTTATGTGACCCAGGTAACATATTTATATGTCAACAGGGAATTATTAAGTACTTTTCTTAACCTAAAAGAGAAGCAATGATGTTAAAATTTTTATACGAGGGCAGAGTGGTTATTAAAAATCTGAAAAGTATCTATCTACTTCTTTACACCCAGAAATGACTCTGCTTCCATTTTCCTAAACATATACCTATGTTGTTATTCTTCTCCTGACAGTCCTCATTGACCAAATAGTCATTTGAATGTTATTCAAATAAATTACCAGTGATAATTAAGTTTTAAACTTATTTTCCCAATAGAAAAATACACAAACTCCATGAGTATGATCTCCATTGGTTTTAGGTCTATGATTTTAACTTTTAAGCAAAAATGGAAGTCAAGTGGTAGGAAATACCCATGGTACCAAAATGCACATGGTCACTCTTATATGTTAACAAAATCCAAAGAAAGGAACATGAGGAATGTCTACTAAAGGAAGAGGTAGAAGATTTCTGAGAAATTCTATAATCTATAAGCCTTTACATAGGGGTAGAGTCCTAAGTCTGAGGCTAAAAATGGTACAGAAAATTTTCATATCTGAAAAATTGTAAAGCTAGTATCTGACTTTACATAAAGTCCAGAACAAAACATACACACACACACACACACACACACACACACACACACAAATAACAACAACAAAAAAAGGGATTTAAAATAGGTTTACACAGGCCCCATTCCAGAAAAAGGCTTTTTTCTTTCATCATGTATGCTGCCAACTTTTAATCAAAATCAAGTTTTGCCTGCCTTAAAACAGATCAATGCCAACATGGTAAGCAGAAATTAACAGAACTAGAAATTCTAAAAAACAAAACACAAAGACATCCATTCAATAAAAGTAAATGTAACAGTCACAAATAATTTACTAGTTACCTTTTAACCTGGAGGCATCACGAATACCCTTTACCACTTGTCCAAATTCTTCTATTTGTACTTCATCATCTTCTGCAAGAAAAACATTTTTTTAAGTTTATTTATTTATTGGGGGGGGGGAGGGGAAGAGAGAGAGAGGGAGAGAGAGAATCCCAAGCAGGCTCCATCCTGTCAGCACAGAGCCAGACAAGGGGCTCGAGTCCACGACTGTGAGATCATGACCTGAGCTGAAATCAAGAGTTGGACACTTAACTGATTGAGCCATTCAGGCACACCGCCCGCCCCCCCACCTTTTTCCTTTTTTAACATA
This sequence comes from Leopardus geoffroyi, assembly GCF_018350155.1. Lineage (NCBI taxonomy): Eukaryota > Metazoa > Chordata > Mammalia > Carnivora > Felidae > Leopardus > Leopardus geoffroyi. The sequence goes on from NC_059330.1 coordinate 43,791,232, forward strand.
CACCATGGTCAAAAAGAGGATCCTAGGTCAGGAATGCTTACGTTCTTTCTCATGTTTCTAAAGCTCTGTTGAAATACTTAAGCAGTTCACTTGGTCATTTCCCCCACTTTATTCAGAGAAACTCAACTTTTATGATTTATATATTGAGGGACTCTGTAAGATTTCATTTAGAAGAAAAGGATTCTACTGCTTTACCAGCACTAAATATAAATACAAAACCAAAAATGACAAGGTTCAAAACTTTGCAAACCACTGCATTAAAATAAGAATTAAATCACGTTGTACTGAAGGTCCAATGTTAAAAGAAGAAATGGTATGACAAATGGGGTAGTAAAATAGTTTTTACTATTATACGTATATTTAGATTTAGATGGTAGAATAACCTATAGTTTACACACTGTGTTTTTTGGTTTATAAGTATACAATAATGAACAGGATACTGTATATGGTTTTTTTTTTACAATAAGTAATTTTATAGATAGCAGAGTTATTTTTATAGCTCATAAAATGATACCTTATTGGTCTGATTAAAATAAATGCCCTATAATGCTTCCTCTGGTGCATGTTGCCTTCAACTTCCACTTACTCTATCAAGAGAAACTGAAGCTTCTCAGTAAAAGAGAGGGAAAAAAATCGCTATTATCAGGTAGTATATTTTCATCAACCCTCTTCATCTCAAATATGTTAATAAACAAAACAACCAACACACTTAAAGTTCAAAATTACCAGTCTCACTTAAACAGGAGCTTAATGAAGAAAAAGGGGTAAGTAATCCTCACAGGGAAAGACAGTTCTTTGACAAAGACCATAGACAGCATGCTCTTGTTACTAGGCTAGTTTTGCATAAACATTTCACATAAAAGAGTATAATAGTACATTTGTAACTTCAAGGTATGAAAAGTACGAAGGAGTGGAAATGTTCACCTGTGGTTGTGTACTACCTGTCTCCTACATGCAGAACATCAGCAGCAAATGATAGTCTTATTTGAAAAACTGTAGAGGCGCCTGGGTGGCTCAGTTGGTTAAGCGTCCGACTTCAGCTCAGGTCATGATCTCATGGTTCATGAGTTTGAGGCCTGCAACGGGCTCCGTGCTGACAGCCCAGACCCTGGAACCTGCTTCTGATTCTGTGTCTCCCTCTCTCTCTGCCCCTCCCCCCGCTCCTGCTCTGTCTCTCTCTGTCTCTCTCTCTCTCAGAAATAAATGCTAAAAAAAATTTTTTTAAGAAAAATTATAGTCCACGGTCTTTGTTTTATTTTGTAAACTCATTTTGGTTTTGTTTGAATCTTTTTTTACTTGCTCACTTAGTAGTGAAGTCTATTTTACAGTATGGATATCTGAAGTCATGTTAATAAAAAAACGGGAATAGATCTCTTAACATTTCCTAACAGTCCCCTCTGTGTTCACGGGGATATGCCATTTTCCAGTTGCATGTTACACAACTTGAAGGTAATCAATGCATAATTGATCAATTTAGAGTAACAATAAATTAGATATTAACATTTTTTTTCTGTTGGACAACCAAACAATCTGAGGTTTCTTTATATTTTCTAAGTGTATATATTGGCATATCAACCAAGTACAAGATACAAGGAAAAAAAAATTGACAAAAGGCAGACCGACAGTCTTATATATCTTTTAATTGTAATATTTGGAATACTTACCATCCACTGTTGTTAATTTCAGTGCAGCTAGGAATTCATTTTTTTTCAAGTTACTATTCAAGTTAGACAGAGTGGTCCACAGGTGAGAAATATTCATCTTCCCTTTGCTGAGATTATGGAGGTTTTCAATAGCATCAGGCAATACTGAAAGGTAGATCACACACAAGTTTTACAACACCCTTGTCCAAGAAGTTAGTACAGTTAAACTATTACCTGGAACAGCCAGGAACTAAGGTTTTTATGGCGAAGAAGAATAACAAATATGTTATAAATGATTGCCAATTTTCAAATATTAAAACACAATAAAATATTTAACGCCAAAATTAGTGTTTCTTTGAGGATTCTGAAATATTTCAAGAACTTATAGTGACCCACTGCTGAATAACCAATATAAAGAGTCATTTTCATTGACTTATAGATTTACAGAAGTCTGAATTCATAAACAACTCCAACTGATTAAACCATGAATTAAACCATGAAACCAAAATAGCTTTTGCTCTACATCTCCCCCGAACATTGTTCCCTGGATCTTACTTTCTCTTCAATCTACTACTGCAGCCCATGGAAAGAAATTTTGTGGGGTTTTTTGTTTTGTTTTTGTTTTGTTTTTAATTCCAATGGAAAACCTTTGGAAGGTTTAAGGGGCAGGGAGTGAAATTATCTCATTACCAATGTGTAAAAAGATCACTCTACTACTGTATAGAGAATAGACTCTCTGGAAGATCAAGCAGTTAGGAAGCTAGTTCAGAGAAAAAGATGACAGTGGCTTCAGCAAGGGTAACAGTGATGAGAACAAGAAGTGGACAAACATAGGATGTGTTTGGACAATAAAACTGAAAGTATTTTTAAAATTTTTTTTAAATTTGTTTAAGATTTTATTTTTAAGCAATCTCTACACCTGATTGTGGGGCTCAAACTTACAACCCAGAGATTAAAAGTCACTCGCTGTATCAACTGCACCAGCCAGGTGCCCCAAAACTGAGAGTATTTAGTGATGAATTGAATGAGAAGCTGGGGCCATGAAGAACTCCTAGGTTTAGAACTTAGCAGCTGGGTGGACAGTGGTGTCGAAAACTGAGGTAAGAGAGCCTAGGGAAAGAATAAGATCGTTGAACAGGAAGAATTCTTTTTTATACATATTAAGTATGAGATACATGGGGAGTCAAAAGAACAGCAATATTATTTAAAGCAATAAGATGATTCGGGAAGAGGCTTAGAGAATGGGACTCAGAATGGATCCTGGGATCATGCTAATATAAAAGCCAGCCAGAAAAGAAGGAGCCAGCAAACAAGACCAAAAAAGAGCTAGGTCTACAATGGAATATTATTCAGTTATGAGAAAGAAGGAAATCCTGACATTAGGGACAAAAGAGTGACAAGCACTATGCTTGGTAAGATAAATCTGAGAAAGACAAATACTATAAGGTCTCACATCTGAAAAAGCAGAAGTCAGAAACAGAGTAGAATGGTGGTTACGAGGAAATTAGGAAGAGGCTGGTCAAGGGTACTAATTTACAATTAGAAGATGAATAAGTTCTGGGCATCTAAGGCACAGCATTGTGATTATAGTTAGCAATACTATATTATATACTTGAATGTTGCTAAGAGAATAAATCTTGGTGTTCTCACCACAAAAAAAGAAATGATCATTATGTGATGTGATGATGCTGTTAGTTAACACTATGGTGGTAATCGTATTGCAATATATAAGTGTATCAAATCAACACTTTGTACACCTTAAATTCACACAATGTTATATGCCAATTATATCTCAATTTTAAAGAAAAAAAAGGAAGAGCCAATAAGGTGGGAAAAAAATGAGATGACGGTGTCACAGAAAACATAAGGAGAAGAATTTTGAAGAATAAACATATTAAATTAAAAATAATGGTTGAATCATTATGCTGCACACCTGAAACTAATGTAATACTGTATGTTAATTATACTTGAGTTAAAAAAAACTACTAGAGGTAAACAAGATGAAAACAGAAAATTGGCAAATGGAGTTAACAAAGTGAGATTTAACTTTTGTAAAAAGCTAAGGTGGAATGTCAAGGTCAAAAACCTGAATGAGTGGGTTTTTTTAAGTTTATTTTATTTCTATTTTGAGAGAGACAGAGAGAATGAGAGCAGGGAAGGGACAGAGAGACAGTGGGAGAGAGAGAATCCCAAGCAGGCTCCATGCTGTCAGTCAGCACAGAGCCCAACATAGGGCTTGCACCCACGAAACTGTGAGACCATGACCCGAGCCAAAATCGAGAGTTGGATGCTCAACCAACGGAGCCACCAAGGCACCCCATGAATGTGTGTTTTTATTTTTTATTTTTGAATGTTTATTTTTGAGAGAGAGAGAGAGAGAGAGAGACAGAGCATGAGCTGGAGAGGGACAGAGAGAGAGGGAGACACAGAATCTGAAGCAGGTTCCAGGCTCTGAGCTGTCAGCACAGAGCCTGACACAGGGTTCAAACAGCTCAAACAGCACAGAGCCTGACACAGGGTTCATGAACAGCATGATCATGACCTGAGGCAAAGTCGAACGCTTAGCCGACTGAGCCACCCAGGTGCCCCCTATAAAGAGAGAACTGGCAATATAGAATGATGATAGCCAGATTCCCCTTCAATTTCCAATGCAAAACACACTCTATACTGAGTTAAAATATCAATAAAAATAATATTTGGTGATGAATTGAATCAGGGAAGTGGAAGTGGTGGAGCTAGGGCCATAAGGAAAAAAAAAGACCAAGAATGACTCCTAACTTTTCAGCCTAAACAACTGAATGCTAAGCTCAATAGAAAGGGAAATCACCAGATGCCAGAAGTGAGGAAGAATTATTGTGTGTGTGTGCCTGAGCTGACGCCATGGCAGTCAGATGGTATAATGCATAAGTAGAGAACATAAGCTCTGAGTTGCTTTTTTTTTTTTAATTAATTCATTTATTTTGAGTGAGAGAGAGAGAGAGAGAGCATGCGGAAGGGGCAGAGAGAGGGAATCCCAAGCAGGCTTCTCACCGTTGCATGGAGCCTGATGCAGGGCTTGAGCTCACAAACTGTGAAATCATGACCTGAGCTGAGATCAACAGTCAGATGCTTAACTGACTGAGCCACCCAGGCGCCCCATGAGTTGCCTTTTTTTTTTTTTTTTTGAGAGAGAGAGACAGAGTGTGTGCATATGGGAGAGGGGCAGAGAGAGAGAGAGAGACAGAATGCTTTTTTTTTTTTAAATATAACTTATTGTCAAGTTAGCTAACATACAGTGTGCTCTTGGCTTTAAGAGTAGATTCCCATGATTCATCGCTTACATACAACACCCAGTACTCATCCCAACAAGTACCCTCCTCAATGCCCATCACCCATTTACCCCTCCCCCACAGACTCCCCATCAATCCTCAGTCTGTTCTCTGTATTCAGGAGTCTCTTATGGTTTGCCTTCCTCCCTCTTTGTTTGAAACTATTTTTTCCTCTTCCCTTCCCTCATGGTCTTCAGTTAAGTTTCTCAAATTCTACATATGAGTGAAAACATGATATCTCTCTTGCTCTGACTTATTTCACTTAACATAATACCCTCCAGTTCCATCCATGTTGTTGCAAATGGCAAGATTTCATTCTTTCTCATTGCCGGTAGTATTCTGGTGTGTGTGTGTGTGTGTGTGTGTGTGTGTGTGTGTGTGTGTGTGTATCACATCTTTTTTATCCATTCATCAGTGGATGGACATTGGCTCTTTCCATAATGTGGCTATTGTTGATAGTGCTATTATAAACATTGGGGTACATGTGCCCCTATGAATCAGCACTCCTGTATCCTTTGGATAAATTCCTAGTAGTGCTATTGCTGGGTTGTAAGGTAATTCTATTTTTAATTTCTTGAGGAACCTCTACACTGTTTTCCAGAGAGGCTGCACCAGTTTGCACTCCCACCAAAAGTGCAAGAGGGCTCCCATTTCTCCACATCCTCACCCACATCTGTTGTTTCCTGAGTTGTTAATTTTAGCCACTCTGACCTGTGTGAGGTGGTATCTCAGTGTGGTTTTGATTTGTATTTCCCTAATGATGAGCAATGTTGAGCATCTTTTCATGTGTCTGCTGGCCATCTGGATGTCTTCTTTGGAAAAGTGTCTGCTCATGTCATCTGTCCATTTCTTCACTGGTTTGTTTGTCGGGTGTTGAGCTTGGTAAGTTCTTTATAGATTTTGGATACTAACCCTTTATCTGATATGTCATTTGTAAATATCTTCTTCCATTCAATCAGTTGCCTTTTAGTTTTGTTGATTGTTTCCTTTGCTGTGCAGAAACTTTTTATCTTGATGAGGTCCCAATAGTTCATTTTTGCTTTTATCTCCCTTGCCTTCAGAGATGTATCAAGTAAGAAGTTGCTGTGGCTGAGGTCAAAGAGGTTGTTGACTGTTTTCCCCTCTAGGGTTTTGATGGTTTCCTGTCTCACATTTAGGCCCTTCGTCCACTTTGAGTTTATTTTTGTGTATGGTGTGAGAGAGTGGTCCAGTTTCATTCTTCTGCATGTTACTGTACAGTTCTTCCAGCACCATTTGCTAAAGAGACTTTCTTTTTCTCCTTGGATACTCTTCCCTGCTTCATCAAAGATTAGTTGGCCATACATTTGTGGGTCCAATTCTGGGTTCTGTATTCTATTCCACTGGTCTATGTGCCTATTTTTGTGCCAATACCATACTGTCTTGATGATTACAGCTTTGTAGTAGAGGCTGAAGTCTGGGATTGTGATGCTTCCTACTTTGGTTTTCCTGTTCAACATTATTTTGGCTATTTGGGGTCTTGTGTGGTTCCCTACAAATTGAAAGATTGTTTGTTCTAGCTCTGAGAAGAATGCTGGTGCAATTTTGAGTGGGATTACACTGAATGTGTAGATTGCTTTGGGTACTATCCACATTTTAACAATATTTTTTCTTCCAATCCATGAGCCTGGAATGCCTTTCCATTTCTTTGTGTCTTCTTCAATTTCTTTCATAAGTTTTCTACAGTTTTCAGCATACAGATCTTTTACCTCTTTGGTTAAACTTATTCCTAGGTATTTTATGGTTCTTGATACAATTGTAAATGGGATCGATTCTTTGATTTCTCTTACTATTGCTTCATTCTTGGTGTATAGAAATGCAACCAATTTCCGTACATTGGTTTTATATCCTGCGACTTTGCTGAATTCATGTATCAGTTCTAGAAGTTTTTTGGTGGAGTCTTTTGAGTTTTCCATGTAGAGTATCATGTCATCTGCAAAAAATGAAAGTTTGACTCTTTGCCAATTTGGATGCCTTTTATTTCCTTTTGTTGTCTGATTGCTGAGGCTAGGACTTCCAACACTATATTAAACAACAGTGGTGAGAGTAGACATCCCTGTTGTATTCCTGATCTCAGGGGGTAAACTCTCAGTTTTTCCCCATTGAGGATGATATTAGCTTGGACTTTTCATATGTAGATTTGATGATGTTAAGATATGTTCCTTCTATCCCAACTTTCTGGAGGGTTTTTACTAATGATGCTGTATTTTGTCAGATGCTTTTTCTGCATCTATTGACAGGATCATATTGTTCTTATCCTTTCTTCTATTGATGCGATATACCACATTGATTGATTTGCAAATACTGAACCAGTCCTGCAGCCCAGGAATGAATCCCACTTGATCATGGTTAATAATTCTTTTAATATACTGTTGAATTCAATTTGCTAGTATCTTGTTGAGAATTTCTGCATCCATGTTCATCGGGGATATTGGCCTGTAATTCTCCTTTTTAGTGGGGTCTCTGTCTGGTTTGGGAATCAAGGTAATGCTGGCTACATAGAATTAGTCCAGAAGCCTTCCTTCCATTTCTATTGTTTGGAACAGCTTGAGAAGAATAGATACTAACTCTGCTTTAAATGTCTGGTAAGAGTCCCTTGGGTAGCCATCTGGCGCATTTGTTGGGACTCATTTGTTGGGATATTTTTGATAACTGATTCAATTTCTTCACTGGTTGTGGGTCTCTTCAAATTTTCTATTTCTTCCAGTTTGAGTTTTGGTAGTGTGTGGGTGTCTAGGAATTTGTCCAATTTCTTACAGATTGTCCAGTTTGTTGGCATATAATTTTTCACAGTATTCTCTAATAACTGTTTGTATTTCTGTGGTGTTGGTTGTGATCTCTCCTCTTTCATCTGTGATTTTGTCTATTTGGGTTCTCTTTTCTTTTTGAGAAGTCTGGCTAGGGTTTTATCAATTTTGTTTATTGTTTCCAAAAACCACCTCTTAGATTAATTGATCTGTTCTACTGTGTTTTTTGTTTTTGGGGGTTTTTTTGGATTCCATATTGTTTAGTTCTGCTCTAATCTTTATTATTTCTCTTCTTCTGCTGGCTTTGGGGTTTCTTTGCTGCTCTGCTTCTAGTTCCTTTAGGTGTGAGGGTAGATTCTGTATTTGGGATTTTTCTTGTTTCTTGAGATAGGCCTGGATTGCAGTGTATTTTCCTCTTAGGACTGCCTTTGCTGCATCCCAAAGGGTTGGGAATGTTATATTTTCATTTTCATTTGCTTCCATATATTTTTAAATTTCTTCTTTAACTGCCTAATTGAACCACTGATTCTTTAGTAGGATGTTCTTTAACCTCCATGCATTAGGAGGCTTTCTAAATTTTGTCTTGTGGTTGATTTCAAGTTTCATAGCATTGTGCTCTGAAAATATGCATGGTATGATCTCAATCCTTTTATATTTATTTAGGGCTGCTTTGTGACCCAGTATGTGATCTATTTTGGAGAATGTTCCATGTGCACTCGAAAAGAATGTGTATTCTGCTGCTTTTGGATAAAAAGTTCTGAATATATTTGTCAAGTCCATCTGGTCCAGTGTATCATTCAAGACCGTTGTTTCTTTATTAATTTTCTACCTAGGTCATCTCTCTATTACTGTAAGTGGAGTATTAAAGTCATCTACAGGGAAGATGGCGGTGTAGGAGGACGCTGGGCTCACCGTGTCCTGCTGATCACTTAGATTCCACCCACACCTGCCTAAATAACCCAGAAAACCGCCAGGAGACTAGCAGCCAAGCACAGACGAGAGGCCCACGGAAGAGGGTAGGAAGGGCGGAGAGGCGGTGCATGCTACGGACTGGCAGGAGGGAGTCAGGGCAGAGGGGAAGCCCGCCGGGCAAGCAGAGCCCCCTAGTCTGGCTTGCAAAAGCGGAGGGGCTGGACGGAGTGTGTTCGGACAGCAAGCGGGACTTAACATGTGGAAGGTTATAAGTTAACAGCTCTGCTCAGAGAGCGGGAAGGCTGGAGGACAACAGGAGGGAGAGTTGTTGAGCCCCGGACGACAAAGCTCAAATTGGTGGGGAACAAAGGCGCTCACCAGCGCCATCTCCCTCGCCCATCACCCAGCCAAAATCCCAAAGGGAACCGGTTCCTGCCAGGGAACTTGCTTGCACCGCCCAAACATCCAACGTTGTGCTTCTGTGGATCCATCCCACTGGCGGCGGGTCTGACTCCCTCCCGCTGCCACAGGGCCCCTCCCGAAGCTGATCACGGAAGGATAAGTGAGCTGAGACTGCCCCTCCCGTCCCTGTGCACCTTGCCGATCTACCACAGCTAATACGCCAGATCCCCAGCACCATAAGCCTGGCAGTGTGCAAGTAGCCCAGATGGGCCACGCCACACCACCCCACAGTGAATCCCACCCCTGAGAGAGGGGAAGAGAAGGTACACACCAGTCTGACTGTGGCCCCAGCGGTGGGTTGGGGGCAGACATCAGGTCTGACTGCAGCCCCATCCACCAACGCAAGTTATTAAAGACAGCACATGAGAAGTGCCCCACAGTTCTGCACCACTCCAGGGACTATCCAAAATGACCAAAAGGAAGAATTCCCCTCAAAAGAATCTCCAGGAAATAACAACAGCTAATGAACTGATCAAAAAGGACTTAAACAATATAACAGAAAGTAAATATAGAATAATACTCATAAAATTAATCGTTGGGCTTGAAAACAGTAGAGAGGACAGCAGAGAATCTCTTGCTACAGAGATCAAGGGACTAAGGAACAGCCAGGAGGAGCTAAAAAATGCTATAAATGAGCTGCAAAATAAAACAACCACGGCTCGGATTGAAGAGGCAAGGAGAGAAGAATAGGTGAACTAGAAGATAAAATTATGGAAAAAGAGGAAGCTGAGAAAAAGATAAAAAAAAATCCAGGAGTATGAGGGGAAAATTAGAGAACTAAGTGATGCACTAAAGAGAAATAATCTATGCATAATTGGTATTCCAGAGGAGGAAGAGAGAGGGAAAGGTGCTGAAGGTGTACTTGAAGAAATCATAGCTGAGAACTTCCCTGATCTGGGGAAGGAAAAAGGCATTGAAATCCAAGAGGCACAGAGAACTCCCTTCAGACGTAACTTGAATCGATCTTCTGCAAGACATATCATAGTGAAACTGGCAAAATACAAGGATAAAGAGAAAATTCTGAAAGCAGCAAGGGGTAAACATGCCCTCACATATAAAGGGAGACCTATAAGACTCGTGACTGATCTCTCTTTTGAAACTTGGCAGGCCAGAAAGAATTGACACGAGATCTTCAGTGTGCTAAACAGAAAAAATATGCAGCCGAGAATCCTTTATCCAGCAAGTCTGTCATTTAGAATAGAAGGAGAGATAAAGGTCTTCCCAAACAAACAAAAACTGAAGGAATTTGTCACCACTAAACCAGCCCTACAAGAGATCTTAAGGGGGATCCTGTGAGACAAAGTACCAGAGACATCGCTACAAACATGAAACCTACAGACATCACAATGACTCTAAACCCATATCTTTCTATAATAACACTGAATGTAAATGGATTAAATGCGCCAACCAAAAGACATAGGGTATCAGAATGGATAAAAAAGCAAGACCCATCTATTTGCTGTCTACAAGAGACTCATTTTAGACCTGAGGACACCTTCAGATTGAGAGTGAGTGGATGGAGAACTATTTATCATGCCACTGGAAGTCAAAAGAAAGCTGGAATAGCCATACTTATATCAGACAAACTAAACTTTAAATTAAAGGCTGTAACAAGAGATGAAGAAGGGCATGATATAATAATTACAGGGTCTATCCATCAGGAAGAGCTAACAATTATAAATGTCTATGCGCCGAATACCGGAGCCCCCAAATATATAAAACAATTACTCATAAACATAAGCAACCTTATTGATAAGAATGTGGTAATTGCAGGGGACTTTAACACCCCACTTACAGAAATGGATAGATCATCTAGACACACGATCAATAAAGAAACAAGGGCCCTGAATGAGACATTGGATCAGATGGACTTGACAGATATATATAGAACTCTGCATCCCAAAGCAACAGAATATACTTTCTTCTCGAGTGCACATGGAACATTCTCCAAGATAGATCATATATTGGGTCACAAAACAGCCCTTCATAGGTATATAAGAATTGAAATCATACCATGCATACTTTCAGACCACAATGCTATGAAGCTTGAAATCAACCACAGGAAAAAGTCTGGAAAACCTCCAAAAGCATGGAGGTTAAAGAACACCCTACTAACGAATGAGTGGGTCAACCAGGCAATTAGAGAAGAAATTAAAAAATATATGGAAACAAACGAAAATGAAAATACAACAATCCAAAGCTTTGGGATGCAGCGAAGGCAGTCCTGAGAGGAAAATACATTGCAATCCAGGCCTATCTCAAGAAACAAGAAAAATCCCAAACACAAAATCTAACAGCACACCTAAAGAAAATAGAAGCATAACAGCAAAGGCAACCTAAACCCAGCAGAAGAAGAGAAATAATAAAGATCAAAGCAGAAATAAACAATATAGAATCTAAAAAACTATAGAGCAGATCAATGAAACCAAGAGTTGGTTTTTTGAAAAAATAAACAAAATTGACAAACCTCTAGCCAGGCTTCTCAAAAAGAAAAGGGAGATGACCCAAATAGATAAAATCATGAATGAAAATGGGATTATTACAACCAATCCCTCAGAGATACAAACAATTATCAGGGAATACTATGAAAAATTATATGCCAACAAACTGGACAACCTGGAAGAAATGGACAAATTCCTAAACACCCACACACTTCCAAAACTCAATCAGGAGGAAATAGAAAGCTTGAACAGACCCATAACCAGCGACGACATTGAATCGGTTATCAAAAATCTCCCAACAAATAAGAGTCCAGGACCAGATGGCTTCCCAGGGGAGTTCTGCCAGACGTTTAAAGCAGAGATAATACCTATCTTTCTCAAGCTATTCCAAGAAATAGAAGGGGAAGGAAAACGTCCAGACTCATTCTATGAAGCCAGTATTACTTTGATTCCTAAACCAGACACAGACTCAGTAATAAAAGAGAACTATACGCCAATATCCCTGATGAATATGGATGCAAAAATTCTCAATAAGATACTAGCAAATCGAATTCAACAGCTTCTAAAAAGAATTATTCACCATGATCAAGTGGGATTCATTCCTGGGATGCAGGGCTGGTTCAACATTCGCAAATCAATCAATGTGATACATCACATTAATAAAAGAAAAGATAAGAACCATATGATCCTGTCAATTGGTGCAGAAAAGGCATTTGACAAAATTCAGCATCCTTTCCTAATAAAAACCCTCGAGAAAGTCGGGATAGAAGGAACATACTTAAACATCATAAAAGCCATTTATGAAAAGCCCACAGCTAATATCATCCTCAATGGGGAAAAACTGAGAGCTTTTTCCCTGAGATCAGGAACACGACAGGGATGTCCACTCTCACTGCTGTTGTTTAACACAGTGTTGGAAGTTCTAGCATCAGCAATCAGACAACAAAAGGAAATCAAAGGCATCAAAATTGGCAAAGATGAAGTAAAGCTTTTACTTTTTGCAGAAGACATGTTATTATACGTGGAAAATCCAACAGACTCCACCAAAAGTCTGCTAAAACTGATACATGATTTCAGCAAAGTTTCAGGATACAAAATCAATGTACAGAAATCAGTCGCATTCAACAGTTGCATTCATCAGTTGACAAATAAAGAAACTGATCCCATTCACAATTGCACCAAGAAGCATAAAATACCTAGGGATAAATCTAACCAAAGATGTAAAAGATCTGTATGCTGAAAACTATAGAAAGCTTATGAAGGAAATTGAAGAAGATATAAAGAAATGGAAAAACATTCTGTGCTCATGGATTGGAAGAATAAATATTGTCAAAATGTCAATACTACCCAGAGCTATCTACACATTCAATGCAATCCCAATCAAAATTCCACCAGCAAACTTCTCGAAGCTAGAACAAGCAATCCTAAAATTCATATGGAACCACAAAAGGCCCAAATAGCCAAAGTAATCTTGAAGAAGAAGACCAAAGCAGGAGGCGTCACAATCCCAGACTTTAGCCTCTATTACAAAGCTATAATCATCAAGACAGCATGGTATTGGCACAAAAACAGACACATAGACCAATGGAATAGAATAGAAACCCCAGAACTAGACCCACAAACGTATGGCCAACTCATCTTTGACAAAGCAGGAAAGAACATCCAATGGAAAAAAAGACAGTCTCTTTAACAAATGGTGCTGGGAGAACTGGACAGCAACATGCAGAAGGTTGAAACTAGACCACTTTCTCACACCATTCACAAAAATAAACTCAAAATGGATAAAGGACCTGAATGTGAGACAGGAAACCATCAAAACCCTAGAGGAGAAAGCAGGAAAAGACCTCTCTGACCTCAGTCGTAGCAATCTCCTACTTGACACATCCCCAAAGGCAAGGGAATTAAAAGCAAAAATGAACTACTGGGACCTTATGAAGACAAAAAGCTTCTGCACAGCAAAGGAAACAACCAACAAAACTAAAAGGCAACCAACAGAATGGGAAAATATATTTGCAAATGACATATCGGACAAAGGACTAGTATCCAAAATCTATAAAGAACTCACCAAACTCCACACCCGAAAAACAAATAACCCAGTGAAGAAATGGGCAGAAAACATGAATAGACACTTCTCTAAAGAAGACATCCGGATGGCCAACAGGCATATGAAAAGATGCTCAACATCGCTCCTCATCAGGGAAATACAAATCAAAACCACACTCAGATATCACCTCACACCAGTCAGAGTGGCTAAAATGAACAAATCATGACACTGTAGATGCTGGAGAGGATGTGGAGAAACGGGAACCCTCTTGCACTGTTGGTGGGAATGCAAATTGGTGCAGCCGCTCTGGAAAGCAGTGTGGAGGTTCCTCAGAAAATTAAAAATAGACCTACCCTATGACCCAGCCATAGCACTGCTAGGAATTTACCCAAGGGATACAGGAGTGCTGATGCATAGGGGCACTTGTACCCCAATGTTTATAGCAGCACTCTCAACAATAGCCAAATTATGAAAAGAGCCTAAATGTCCATCAACTGATGAATGGATAAAGAAATTGTGGTTTATATACATAATGGAATACTACGTGACAATGAGAAAGAATGAAATATGGCCCTTTGTAGCAACATGGATGGAACTGGAGAGTGTGATGCTAAGTGAAATAAGCCATACAGAGAAAGACAGATACCATATGGTTTTACTCTTACGTGGATCCTAAGAAACTTAACAGAAACCCATGGGGGAGGGGAAGGAGAAAAAAAAAAAAGAGGTTAGAGTGGGAGAGAGCCAAAGCATAAGAGACTCTTAAAAACTGAGACCAAACTGAGGGTTGATGGGGGGTGGGAAGGAGGGGAAGGTGGGTGGTGGGTATTGAGGAGGGCACCTTTTGGGATAAGCACTGGGTGTTGTATGGAAACCAATTTGACAATAAATTTCATATATTGAAAAAAAAATAAAGTCATCTACAATTACCATATTATTATCAGTAAGATTGCTTATTTTTGTGATTAATTTATAAATTTGGGTTTCCAAGTTGGGGGCATAAACATTTACGATTGTTATCTCTTCTTGACGGATAGGCCCCTTAATTATGACAATAATGCCCTTCTTCATCATTTGCTACCGTCTTTACTTTAAAATCTAGTTTGTCTGATATAAGTATGGCTATTCCAGCTTTCTTTTGACTTCCAGTATCATGATATATGGTTCTCCATCCCCTCACTTCCAATTTTCAGGTGTCCTCAGGTCTAAAATGAGTCTCTTGTAGACAGCATATAGATGGAACTTGGTTTTTTATCCATTTTGATACCCCATGCCTTTTGATTGGGGCATTTAGCCCATTTACATTCAGAGTTATGACTGAAAGATATGGACTTAGTGTCACTGTGTTATCTGTAGGTTTCATGATTGTGGCAATGTCTCTGGTCCTTTGTAGTCTTACAGCATTCCACTCACAGAGTGCCTGCAGGGTTGGTTTAGTGGTCATGAATTCCTTCAGTTTTTGTTTGTCTGGAAAAGCCTTGATCTCTCCTTTCATTCTGAATGACAGCCTTGATGGATAAAGGATTCCTGGCTGCATATTTTTCCTATCCAGCACATTGAATATTTCCAGCTACTCCCTTCTGGCCTGCCAAGTTTCAGTGGATAGGTCTGCTACTACCCTTATGTGTCTGCCCTTGTAGGTTAAGGCCTGTTTGTCCCTAGCTGCTTTCAGAATTCTCTCTTTATCTTTGTATTTTGCCAATTTCACTATGATATGCCTTGGGGCTGACCTGTTTCTGTTAATTCTGAAGGGAGTTCTCTGTGCCTCCTGGACTTGGATGTCTGCTTCCTTCCCCAGATTAGGGAAGCTCTCAACTATAATTTGGTCAAATAAACCTTCTGCCCCTTTCTCTTTCTTCTCCTTCTGGAACTCCTATGATACAGATATTATTATATCTCATTGAATCACTTAGGTCTCTAATTCTCCCCTCATAGTCTAATATTTTCTTCTCTCTCTCTTTTTCAGCTTCATCATTTTCCATAATGTTATCTTCTATTTCACTTATTCTTCCCTCTGCTCCTTCATCCTTGCTGTCTAGTTTATTTTGCATCTCATTTACTGCATTTAATTCATCATGACTATCTCTTGTGTCCTTGATCTCTGCAGCAATAGATTCTCTGCTGTCTTCTATAGTTTTTTCAAGCCCAGCTCTTAGTCTTATGACGATTATTCCAAATTCTTGTTTAGATATATTGTTTATATCTGTTTTGAGCAATTTTTCTGGCTGTCATTTCTTCCTAGAATTTTTGAGAATTCTTCTGTCTAGTCATTTTGTCTAGTTTTCTGTCTTTTATGTGTTTTAATAGTTTGTTATGTGTCCTGCCCCTGTGAGTACTACTATGTTAAAAAGGGGTCATATACTATCCAGGGCCTGACCCTTCAGGAGGTGTTTTTGGAGTGTGTCGCATGCTCTCTGTTGTTGTGACTCTGGTTGCTTTATACCCCTACTCACACTGGTGGTTTGGACCTTCCACCAGGCGTGCTTTGATTTGTTCATTGAAGTAACCCTGGAAAAAATTAAAAAGGGAAAGGGGTGGAAGAAGCCTTATCCCATAGAAAGAGGGAAATGACAGAGGCAGGGAAAGAGAAAAAAAAATTGAGCAGGCAAAGAATCAGAGAAACTATACGGCTTAATCTAGAGAGAGAGAGAAAAATAAAGGAGGAGGAGATACAGAAGAGGTGTAAAATGCATAGATTAAAAATGCCTGCTTAAACAAATTAACAACCAGAATAGAGAAGGGAAGCAAGAAGAAGAAGGAGAAAAGACAAGAAAAGAAAATATGTATTACCAAAAATCAAATCAGAAAATGAAAAACTGCCAGACCGTTGTCCGAAGGTGCCCTGGAGCCAGTGGTTGTGCTGGTCTGGAGGAGGGACCCTCTGGTTGGGTAAGGGTCAATTCTCCCTCCAGCAGATATGCAGTTGCCAGGCATGGTGAGGCAGGGTTTGGTGTAAGCAGTCCAACCTCCACTGGGGGCCTGCTGTCCTGTTCCCTGAAGCCCCACCACGCTGGTGATTGGAGGAAAATGGCATCATCGCAGTTTCTCCTCCCTAGACCAAACCACGCTGTTCAGGCAGCCCTCACAGCACAGCACAGGCACAATCTGGTCAGTTTGTCCCGCTCCACAGTCTCCTGCACCTCCCAGGCACTCAGCTGGGATTCAAACCCCAACGTCTTAAAGGATCTCACTCCACACACCCGGTTCTGGGGTGGCACCACTCTGCCAAGCTGACAAAGGGCCTCTCAAGATAGAATCTTAAGCAGGATCCATGCCCAGCACAGAGCCTGATGTGGGGCTCCATCTCACAATGCTGCGGTCATGACCTGAACTAAAATCAAGAGTCGGACACTCAACTGACTGAACCAACCAGGCACCACTCTACCCGAGTTCTAATCTTAATTCTACCACATACTAGCTACGTGACTTCTTTAACCTCTGTGCTGTGGTTTTCCCATCCATAAAATAAAAATAATAGAGTTGATGTGAGAATTAAATGAGTTAATAAATAAAAATTATTTAGAACAGTACTGGCACATAGTAAACCCTCAATAAATGTGAGTAATATAAGTATTATTGTTATTACTTGGTACAGACAAGTCTAGAATTATAATTGAGATGCCTAGTTAACAGCAGGGACTGGGTGGCTCAGTCAGTCAAGCGTCGACTTCAACTCAGGTCACGATCTCTCAGTTTGTGAGTTCGAGTCCCCCATTGGGCTCTGTGCTGACAGCTCAGAACCTGGAGCCTGTTTCAGATTCTGTGTCTCCTTCTCTCTCTGCCTATCCGCTGCT
The DNA here is from genome assembly GCF_018350155.1 of Leopardus geoffroyi. Taxonomy (NCBI): domain Eukaryota; kingdom Metazoa; phylum Chordata; class Mammalia; order Carnivora; family Felidae; genus Leopardus; species Leopardus geoffroyi. Next base: position 43,808,601 of record NC_059330.1, read on the forward strand.
CGCACTTTGTCTCTTGTTCTCTCAAAAATAAACAAACATTAAAAAAAAATTTTAATACAAAACAAACAAAAAAAAGACAGGGCCCAGCTTTGCACAGTGGCAGTATCATAGCCAATGAGGTTTATCCGAGGCGCGATTATTGCTAATTGAAAACTTTTCCCAAAAAAGACAGGGCCCTGGAAAATCTTTCCATCTGAAAATTATTAATAAAAACACTTCAGTCACCTTTTTAGGAATTCAAGAAGAAAGCCTGGGGGCGCCTGGGTGGTGCAGTCGGTTAAGCGTCCGACTTCAGCCAGGTCACGATCTTGCGTTCCGTGAGTTCAAGCCCCGCGTCGGGCTCTGGGCTGATGGCTCAGAGCCTGGAGCCTGTTTCTGATTCTGTGTCTACCTCTCTCTCTGCCCCTCCCCCGTTCATGCTCTGTCTCTCTTTGTCCCAAAAATAAATAAACATTGAAAAAAAAAATTAAAAAAAAAAAAAAAAAAAAGAAGAAAGCCTGTTCTCTGCCAGAGGTATGGATAGAAGGAATAAAATCTCCAATGATAACCTAAATCCCAAGGCCATCATGTGTGAGTGTCAGGTTCCAAATCAATTTATACAATACATAAATCTCAAAGAATTAATATAAAACTGTCACCAGCTAATATCTTTATGGAAAAAAATTAAATTGGATCCCAATTTCACTCTAAACATAAAAATCAATTTCAGGTGAATTAAAGACTTAACTATGAAAAAGAAAAACTTAAAAACTTTTAGGAGAAAATACTGGGAAATATCTTAACGTCCTCAAAATAGTGACAGGCTTCTATTTTCCTTTTAAAGGCTAAGTTATCTGCTAAATGTGAGAAGGGCTAAGGTTGGAGTAGGAATGGAAGTGTGAGAGAATGGAGATTGTTAATTAGTTATTTCAGAGAGTAAAAGAATAAACTAACTGGGAGAGGGCGGGAATCACATAATTCCTAGGTAGTGCTGAGGGCCACCAGACACTGATGGTCAAGATTTCAAAGTGTTCAATCTGCTGAGCTATATAATTTTCTCTAGAAATGATGTCAGCCACGAGGAGAAGCCAGGGTTGGGAGTTTTGTCAGACAGGTGCAACCAAAGGGCAATTTAGGGTACTGAAGACTTTAGGGTATTCGAGGTACACAGACCAGAGATTTTCAAGTGGATAAGGAAGAAAAGTGAAAACAGGGAGACTGGTGGGTAAGGATGAAGTTGAGGGATAAATGGATGGAAGGTCCCAATGAGGCATACAGAACCAACAAGCTGTCTGGTGAAGAAATGAGCAGCCAGAGGAAGAAAAAAGGAAAGCAGTGAATATAAATGTGCAATATTTAACAACAAGAAAGGAAATTTAACTATAGATACGAGTAAGATAATATACTATACAACTCTGTGCTAATAAAACTTTTTAACTCAGAGTGCCTGGGTGGATCAGTTGGTTAAGCATCCTACTTCAGCTTGGGTCATGACCTCGCTGTTTGTGAGTTCGAGCCCCACGTCGGGCTCTGTGCTGACAGCTCAGAGCCTAGAGTCTGCTTAGATCCTGTGTTTCTGTCTCTTTCTGCCCCTCCCCGGCTCGTGCTCTATCTCTCTCTGTCTCTCAAAAATAATAAAAATGTTTAAAAACAAAAACAAAAACTTTTTATTTCCATGAAACTAAAATTCCTAGGATAAATGAAGTGACTAACAATGCAAATAATCTCTTCATCCAATTAATCTATTATGTTCCACCTTGTATAGAAAGCAAATTAAATTGATTTCTAGTGTAAGGTAAAATAACTGTTACTTAAAATGCACTATTACCCAATAGCTAAGCACAAAATAACAAAATGCTACTTTTAGCTTCAATTTTTAAACTAACTTCACTCCATTTAAAATATACATATAGGACCTTATATTTCTTTACAGTGAGCTTCTGAGTGGCCAAGACTGTCTTTCTCATCTTAACAGCTCATCAGCTTAACAGAAAGCATATATAACAATGGCTCAGTAAATATTACTGAATAAATTGGAAGATGGAAAAAAATATATAAACAAATGAAAGAGGAAATTCTGCATATTAGTACTCAGCACTAGTCACTAGATGGCATCACTTCCCCAAATTGGGAAGACATTTTACATCTTCCAAAAAGGAATTTTATATACACGGTTCTAGCTCTTTATAGTAAGTGTGAGGATAAAGAGTAAGCTCGTAAAAACTTTCAATTCATTTGCACGTGGAAGTGCTCGAGATTTAGAAATCATTAACAGAGAAGATTGAAACCAAACATCAGCAGTAAGCCAGGCATCTGTTTGGCTGATGACCTACAGGATGACTACCTCTTTTAGTCTACTACACTCTTCTAAAGTTTGTCACACCAGTTGGTCCACTAAAAGCACAATATATGTTGGGGTGGGTGGCTCAGTTGGGTAAGTGTGTCCAACTCTTGAGTTCAGCTCAGGTCACGATCTCATGGTTTGTGAGATCGAGCTGTGCACTGGGCTCTGTACTGACAGTGTGGAGTCTTCTTGGGATTCTCTCTCTCTCCCTTTCTCTCTCTCTGCCCTGTCCCTGCTCTTTCTCTGTCTCTCAAAATAAATAAATAAACTTGAAAAAGTAAATAAAAGCACAAAATGTGATGTTCTTACATAATTTTTCAGAGAAGCGTTCTGTATTGGTCATCATTGTATCAATGAAATCTTTAAAATTCACTTTTTTCGTTTCTAAGGAGAAAAGAATATTTTCTTCAATATCTTCAAATGTTAATTATGACAACTATTGAATTATGTAAAATAAATTATAGGGAGATAACATGATTATAGCCATCAGCTAATACCACTAAAAATATATGGTTCTAAGAGGAAAAAGCAATTCAACACACAAGGAGAAAGTAAAACTGAAAAATGCCAGGAAAGTTAATCAAAATCCTTCTAGTTACAAGCGCACAACATTTTTAATTTTAACTTAATTATCTTGTCTTGGCCTGACAACAACTCAAAGATATGTAGGTAAAGAATTAGTGTATTATTTTATACATTTTAAAAAATACTTAGACATGATATCATGATTTTTTTCCCCAGGTCACAAAAGGAAATACGAGATCAGAGATTAGAAGTGAGTTTTCTTGACCTCTGGTTTCTCCCACCTCAGGCTACCATTCACATTGTTATCTTTATTCCAGTGTACTTTTGAAACTATTAAACATTTTAATAGTCATTCTATACTTAGAAAATGTCTTTCCATGATTATATATAATATCCCAATATTAGAATGGATAAAGATTTCTAAGAATTTTCTAAGGCCGCATATAAAGGTTTTATATAAATAGGATGAGCTTTTGGTAACACTACTCCTTTGTTTATCCCACTAAAAACATCAAATTCCAATTCTAATCTATAAAAGATAAGGCACAGCCTATTGCCTATTTCCAAGATAAAGAATCTTTGAGAAGTTTACTTTAAGGAGCACCAAATTATTTGTATTTGTATTCTTTTTTTTTTTTTTTTTTTAATTTTTTTTTTCAACGTTTATTTATTTTTGGGACAGAGAGAGACAGAGCATGAACGGGGGAGGGGCACAGAGAGAGGGAGACACAGAATCGGAAACAGGCTCCAGGCTCTGAGCCATCAGCCCAGAGCCCGACGCGGGGCTCGAACTCACGGACCGCGAGATCATGACCTGGCTGAAGTCGGACGCTTAACCGACTGCGCCACCCAGGCGCCCCTGTATTTGTATTCTTAACCAAAGAATATTTGTATTCTTAACCAAATATTTAAAGACTTGAAAAAAATGAGACTTTGAAAATTCTAGGGGAATGTTAGAGTTAATGAAGATTTACATTCACTAACAGGAACATATAACTTTCTAAAGCAATAGATTCCCTATTTTTGATAATGTCTATTTGATACACAAATGTTTTAGCTGAACCACTGAACCCACCTCCCATTTGAAGAACATTATTGTTTTAAGGACAAAATTACTTTTTATTTTTATTATTTTTTTAATATAGTTTATTGTCAGATTGGTTTCCATACAACACCCGGTACTCATCCCAACAAGTGCCCTCCTCAATGCCCATCAGCCACTTTCCCCTCTCCCCCACCCCCATCAACCCTCAGTTTGTTCTCAGTATTTAAGAGTCCCTTATGGTTTGCCTCACTCCCTCTCTGTAACATTTTTCCCCCTTCCTCTCCCTCACAGTTGAAGAACATTATTAACACCACTGCATCTGCTTCTGTGCTTCCCCCATTCTATTCTACTGCTTCTTTACAGAGAGAACATTGCTGAATTTTTTAAAATTAACCAAGGTCTTGCTTTTTTACATATAATTTTACACAGGATAAACAAAATATTCTTTAATTTTGTTTTACAGCTCTATAAAAATTATCACACTATAGCAATCTAGACTTGCTTTTTTCATTCAATATTATATTTCCAAGAACCATCCATATAGTATATTGCTATAGTTCATTTTCACTAATGTACACATTATCAGTATTTCATCATGCATCAGTGGTAAATACCACAATTTATTTATACATCCTATCACCGATCATGTTGTTTCTTTTTGTTCATTCTTTCCTTCTTTCCTTCCTTCCTTCCTTCCTTCCTTCCTTCCTTCCTTCCTTCCTTCCTTCCTTCCTTTTTCTATTAAGATCAGAGCTGCTATGAGCATTTTTAACATGTCTCCTTGCACATCAGTGCAGAGATTTTCTGGGACGTATCACTAAAAAATGGATTTTCTAAGCCATGAAGTATGAAAACCTTACAGAATACTACATAATGTTTTTCAAAGTTCTTTTACCACTTTTGCCTTATTTACCAACAATTAAATTAACAGACCTTAATTTTTGCCAATTTGGTCAGCATCAAAAGGTATTTCATTGTGACCTAAATTTTGCATTTCCCTGATTACTATGATGTATAAAAAGACTTCATATGATTATTAGCCACTTATGTTTCTTCATCTGGCAATGGCTGTTCTTGTAATTTGGCCATTTTTCTCTTGGGTTGTTAATTTATAGGGGTTTCCTATTTATTCTCCACAATGATCTTTCACTGTTATGAGTGTTACAAATAATCTTTACTCTGGAATGCCTGGGTGGCCCAGTCGATTAAGCATCCAACTTTGGCCCAGGTCATGATCTCACAATTCATGAGTTCAAGCCCCGCTTAGGGCTCTGTGCTGACAGCTGGGAGCCTGGAGCCTGCTTCAGATTCTGTCTCCCTCTCTCTCTGCTCCTCCCCCACTCATACTCTGCACCTCTCTCTCAAAAATAAATAAACATTAAAAAAATTTTTTTTAAATAATAGTCTTTGCTCCATTTGTGGCTTGTATTTTCATTGTTTGTATTACCTTTTAATAAAGAGAAGTTCTTATTTTTAATGCAGTCAAATGTATAAATCTTTTCTGGTTAGTGATTTTGTATCTTAAAAATAATTCCTTGTAACTCTAAGTCAGAAAATTTTTCTTCTTTCTCTAAAGAGAATTTTAGTGTTCGTATCTGGAAAGCATTACTGAATATGATACATAGGTAGGGATCCAATTCTATTTTTTACATTTGAATAATTAATTATTCCAGCACCATTTACTAACTGGTGCTTCCCCTCCCCCCCAGCAATCTGCCACCTCATTATATATGTTTCCTTATATGTGTGTAGATATATTTGGAAGTTACTTATCCTGTCCTATCAATTTCTCTATCCCTGTGCCATTTTCACACTGTTTTACTTACTGTAACTTTATAATGAGTCTTAATATCCAGGGTAGCAAGATCCCTCCAACACCACTCATACACCCTATCCACTTTTTTCTTCCTCAAGAGTGTTTTAGCTACTCTTGATCTTTGTTTATGCATACAAATATTAGAATTAATTCATCAAAAAGTCAGGGTTTTATTAGAATTGCTTTAGATAAGTAAATTAATTATGAGAATTGGCAGACTTGGGGGTCTCTGAGTCCATTAATATGGGATATATTCCAATTTATTTAGGTATTCTATAATGTCTTTTAACAAAGTCTTATCATTTTCTCACGTAAGGCACATAACTTACATTTGTTCTATTCCTTTTTTGCTTTTCATTATGGAAAAATTTTAATACACGCAAAAGAAGAAATATATTGTAATAAAAGTTCACATACTCTTCCTGTACTCTTCACATACTCTTCATGGCCATTCTTATTTCATCTATAGCCCCACACACTTGTCTATCTCACAACCACCTTTTCTCTTTAGAAAAGATGCTGCTAAGTTATAAGGGTATCGATACTCAAAACTAGTACCTTCCTTATGAATTATAGGCTTTGGCATAATAAAGCGTCGTTTGTCCCATTTAACGACTTTTGTCCTGACCTCTTCCTTGTCAGAAAGCAAAACCACAAACTCTACTTTCTTTTTGTTTGTACTTTTGCCTATAGGAAAAAAGTGTCTGGAAAGACTGTTAATACTGGATATTTCTGGATCATGCGATTTTGTGTGTTTTGTTGTACTTTTGAGTATTTTTCTGTATTGACTTCATTTTAATGGACTTTTTTCTAATCAAAAAAATAAAGTCATTATTCTGAGGGAAAAAAAATAGCAAAGTGACCATCTTTTCACATGTGTCAACCCAGTTTTCACTTACTGTCAGCTTCAGTCAACTCTGTGATCTTCTCAAATTCTGGCTTAGAAAGGTAAACTCCAAAATGCTGAAGACAAGTAGTCATATCCTCATAATTAATATTTTCATCTTTAATTTTATCAATGGCTTTAATGACATCAGTCAACACTGAAAATAAAGCAGTATGCTAATGAGTATTAAATATAAGTCAAAAAGAAAACACCAATAGTAAGATGAATTTTAGTTCTAACACTAAATAAACAAGCATAGAAAATAACTTCAGAAATGTTATATATGAAAAGAATTACCAGAATCTTTAATACTTAAAACCAACAAAGTATAAAATGAGAGCCAAAAATATATTCTACTTTCCTATTGTCTCTGTATCAAAGGAAGTGCCAATTTAATTGCAATTTAAGTGCACAGGAACAAAAATATTATACAATTTCCCCATTTAATTTTCTAACAATTTAAACTTTCTTAGTAGTCTGTTTCTCGGTAGCAGATACAGAAATAAGTAGAAAACTTTCAATCCTGAATAATGAATTGGGGTAAGGTTTTGTAGCAATACATGGTTCAGTCCCTGGTTAATCTTAGTTTATCTTCTGTATACATAAATATTATCACTTGGAAATAACTATCCCACATGTCTTTTTATGGTACTTTAGAATATATGCTTCACAAATTTGGGCAGTATTCCCTCCATTAAATTTAAACAAATTTTTACTGCAATGAAAGCTTTAATGTTTATTTCTGAGAGAGAGAGAAAGGCACAGCATGAGTCGGGGAGGGGCAGAGAGAGAGGGAGACACAGAATCTGAAGCAGGCTCCAGGCTGTCAACACAGAGCCAGACATGGGGCTCAAACTCAGGAACGGCGAGATCATGACCTGAGCCAAAGTGGACCCTCAATCAACTGAGCCACCCAGGTGCCCATGCAATAAAATTTTCTTAAAATAACTTACAAACACATAGAATTATTAAGGGGGTCGACAGGTATGCATGCGGGTGTGTTTTTGTGTCAATTTTGGAACAAACTAAACTCAAATAGATTTTCTCTAATAGAAGATTAGGATAGGTAAAGTGAGGAAGCTGGGCAGTGGAGGGCATTAAAGCCATTATCAGGAGTTAATCGACTTTAGGCAGTCACTGGACGTCATTATGGATTACTAAACAAAGAAATGATCAAAGTGATGTCTGAATTAGATGATTCTTAAAATGATTCTTAAAAAGGTAATTTTTATGTATAAATATGTAGAACAAGATATATGATACTATCTTGTGAAAGGAATTTTTAGATGAAAAAAATTCTCACTTAAAAGTAAATAGCTAATGGGGCACCTGGGTGGCTCAGTTGGTTGGGCACCTGACATCAGCTCAGGTCATGATCTCATGACTCATGGGTTTAAGCTCTGTGTTGAGCACTGTGCTGACAGCTCAGAGCCTAAAACCTTCAGATTCTGTCTCCGTCTCTCTCTGCCCCTCTCCCACTCTCGTTCTCTCTCTCTCTCTCAAATATAAATAAACATTAAAAATTTTTTTTAAAAAAGTAAACAGCTTGTGAGTGATGTCAGTAAGATGGTTAAGTAGGACGCCCTGGACCCTTCTTCTCCCCACAAACACACTGATTCAGCAGAAATTAAAAAATAAATTCCTTTTGTGAGAAATTAGAAACTAACTGACAGGCTCTTGTATCCCAGGAGAATGCAAAACAAGACGTACTGAAGCTGGTACAGACATTTGGGACACCCTTCCACAAGTGCTGCCTCCAATGCAGCACCATATGACCCAAAAAAGACTCTAGCTCCCAGCTTCACCCAAGGGGAAGAAGAGTTTGGTCCACATATCCAGAAATTCAGCTTTTCCAAAATGCCTCCCCAGAAGATTGGCTTCTGTTTTGCCAGGCTTGGAGCTCTGATGGGTCTAGCACAGTCTAGTAATTTGGGGTAGAATAAAGCGATGGCTTGGGCTGGTAGAAGGCAGTGATCCTCCCCTTTGTTCAGCACAGGATTAGATTAAAATTCCCAGCTCTTAGTTTCCTCCTGGAGAGGTAAAGAGTTTATCCAGCACGTCAACTTTTTCAGGGCGTCCCAAAGAACCATCAGCTATCTTGTCAGTCCTAGAGCCTGGGGAAGGAAAAAGGTGGTAGAGGCCTAGGGCCTATCAGGCTGGGCCGATGGGTGGGGGTCTTCTCCTGTATAGGGACAGTATGTGAGGACTGGGAGAGCTCCCTGCTTTTTCTCTTGCACAAACACCAACACAGAAAGTCCAAATGGAAATTTAATGACTAAAAAATATGATGACTGAAATTAAAAGTTCAGTGGATGGACTCAACAGCTGAAAGGAGGAGAGAAAGGTAAGAATCAATGAATTGAAAGCAACTGAAGTCATCCAATGAACAACACTGAGAAAATAAACTGAAGAAAAAATGAACAGTTCCAGAGACCTGTAGGAATATAAAAATGATCTAACATTTGTGTCCATCAGAGTCCCAGAAGAAGAGAAAGAGACTTAAAAAGGCACTCAAAGAAATAATGCCTGCACACTTCCCAAATTTTTATCAAGAGACATTAACTTACAGATCCAAGACAAAAGTGGATCTCAAACAGGATAAATCCAAAGAAATCCATGTCAAGATCCATCATAATTAAACTTCTGAAAACTAAAGACAAGGGAACATTTTGAAAGCAGCCTAAGAAAAACACTATAGGGAAAGAAAACCAATTTGAATGACAGGATTTCCAGCAGAAACCATGGAAGCCAGAAATAAGTGACACAATATTTTTCAAGTGCTGAAAGTAAAGAACTATCAACGTAAAATCCCATATTCAGAAAAACTATTTTTCAGGAATGAAGAGGAAATCAAGATGTTCTCAGATGAGAGGAAACTAAAAGAATTTGTTGTCAGTAGACCTAAGAATGGATAAAGGAAGTTCTTAAACAGAAAATAAAGGATAAAACAAAAAAAACTATGGAATATCAAGAAGGAAAAAAAGAAAATGGTAAGTCAAAATATGAGTAAATATAGTAGGCTTTCCTTCTCTTGAATTTTTTAATCAAGTCTGATGGTTGAAGTAAAAATAATACCACCTGATGTGGTTTTAAATATATGTAAGGAAATATTTAAGGTAATTATATCATAAAGGAGGGAGGGATGTATATGGAGATAAGTCTTCTGTATTTCACTTGAACTGGCAAAATGATGACACCAATAGGGTGTGATAAGTTATGTATACATACCTGAAGCAACAACTTTAAAAGGTATACAAAGAGATATACTCTGAAACACTATAGATAAATCAAAATGGAATTCTAAATGTGGGCAAAAGATTTGAATATATATTTCACCAAAGATATATGAACAGCTAGTAAGCATGTGCAAATAAACTTGACATTATTAGTCATTAGGGAAATGCAAAATTAAAACCATAATGAAATTCCACTACACAATTATTATAATGATTATAAACAAAAAGATAATACCTAAATGTGGAGGATAGGAAGAAACCAGAATCCTTACACATTGCTGGTGAGAATGAAAATGGTAGAGCCACTTTGGAAAACAGTTTGGTAATTTCTTTAAAAGTAAAACATATATTTACCATACACACTAGCAATTATTCTCCTAGGAATCTACCCAAAAGAAATGGAAACATGTCCACAGAAAGACTGCAATGCAAATGTTAATTTCAACATTATGCATACCAGTCCCAAACTGCAAATAAGCAAATGTCATAAATTGGTGAACCATCAACAAAATGGAATATACCTATAAAATGTAATATGGACTTATTTAACCATACAAAGGAACAAACCACTGATACATACAACAACATGAATTAGCCTCAAAAAAAGTGAAGTCAGGCACAAAAGACCACATGTTTTATGATTTCATTTATATTAAATGTTAAAAAAAAAAGGCAACTTTATGGAAACAGAAAGCAGATCAGTGGTTGCCTGGGAATGGAGGTAGAGATTAACGGTAAATGGGCACAAGAGAATTTTAGGAGTGAAGGAAATGTTACAGACCTGGATTGTGTCCACTTCTGATTATATATCCCAAAGAATTGAAAGCAGGGGCTCAAAGAGGTATTTGCATACCCACATTCACAGCAGCACTAGTCACAATTGCCAAGAGGTAGAAGTAACACAGGTGTCTATTAATGGATGAATGGACAAACAGAATGTGGCATATACATGCAATGTGATACTAGCACGAAAAGGAAAGAAAAATCTGACACATGCTACAGCATGGATGAATCCTGAGGGCATTATGATAGGTGAAATAAGCCATTCATTCATAAAGACAAATACTATATGATTCCACTCAAGTATCTGGAGTAGGCAAATTCACAGAAACAGAAAGTAGAATGATGGTTGTCAGAAGCTGGAGAGGCACAGATGGGTAGTTGTTGTTCACTGGGTATAGAGTTTCAGTTTTGCAAGATGAAAAAGTTCTAGAGATTCGTTGTACAACCGTGTGAATATACTTAACCCTAATGTTATTGAACTGTACAGTTACAAATGGTTAAGATGGCAAATTTTATGTTACGTGTTAAATACCACCATTAAAAATAAATTTTAGGGGCACCTGGCTGGCTCAGTCCAAAGAGCATGAGACAATTGATCTTGGGGTTGTGAGTCTGAGCCCCATGTGGGGTGTAGAGATTATTTAAATAAATAAAACGTTAAAATAAAATGAATTTTAAAAACAGTATAATGGGGGAAATGGGAGGGAGGAGTCGGCTACAACCAAGACACTACTTCACAAAACAGCAATGAAACGGTGACTGAGTTCGTGAATGAATGATTACAAGGTAAAGCACTCAAGAAATTTGCTAATAGTGTCTTTAAGAACACCACTTAAGCAATTCATCATAAGTGACAAATTATAATGCAGCAAATTATAAGTTTATTTATTTTGAGAGAGAGAGAGCACACAGGGTAGGGGAGGAGAGAGAAAGAGAGAATCCCAAGCAGGCCCTGTGTTGTCCACAAGAAGTCCAACACAGGGCTTGAACTCACAAACTGTGAGATCATGACCGGAGCCGAAACCAAGAGTCGGACACTTAACTGACTGAGCCACCTAGGCACCACAATAATGTAGTTTTTAACATGAGACTTCATGTAAGTATAAGAGAAAAATCTCTTCCTTTGGATTAATTTTTCTCTATCTGAGAAATCCTTTGGGAAGACACAAAAAGCTTATCTTTCCTTTTTAGCATATGAATAAACAAAAGGAAATAAAAACACCAAGGCTTAGTATCTTTCATTTCTCATGTTAATCTTGCTGAAAAATATTTAATTATTTGCATAAAAACCCAAAATCATTGCAAGCAAAAATTTTTAACAAAACTGATTGTGGTGTTGATTGTATGACTCTATACATTTCATGAAAATTAGTGCATGAGTGAGTTTTATGTATGTAAATTATAGCTTAATACAATTTTTTCAGAAATGTTCTAAAACAAGGAAAACAAAACCAGTATTTCATTCAAACAAGTTCCTTATAAAAAAATTAAAAATCAAATCATCCACCAATTGCTAAAAATGGGGCTAATCACCTATTGCAATTCCTCATTACCTTACTATACATTTATGTAGTACTTTACAGTTTTTAAAATCCATCTAACAATTCTGTGAGGGAAGCAAGTTAGCTATCACTACCCTAATACATCAAGTTTTCATGGCTTGCCTGAGAATTTCAGAACTAATAAGTATCTACCCAAAAAGCAAACTCAGTTCAGTTGAACCTCTTTTCAACCTAACCACTTCTTTCCTCCAAATCATTTTAAAATAAATTTCCTACCTACTATCACATTCAGGAAGACTTTGCTCCTTGGAGAGAGCGCTCATAAAGTCATCTAACTTCAACATTCCATTTCCTGTAAAATAAAGACTTTAGATCATGCATTCTTTATATTTTTGCATAAAAGGTAAATTCATAGTTTCATACAACTATGAAAAAAATTACTTCTTCACTTCATCATAATTCTATTTCTCCTTTCATATCCTGTCTCCCTAGATGAGTCTCTGAATTAGGTCAGTTCATTTCATTTTGATAATTACTCAATAATTTTTAAATACCTATTATAAAGTGCAATGGACTGAGCTAGGTCCTCAATTTTTGATAGATATAGGAAAAAGGAAAGGTGACCATATAGATGGACCATGAGAAACTTAAGGAGTCTATTTCATACCTTCCTGAAAACCCAGTCAAATGCTATCCATTAAGACACCTTGACAATACTGACCAATCCTGACAGACCCAAGTGTCCCCATTACTATCAGCTGATCCAATTAACTACCTATTTTTAGATATACACCTCCACAGTGATCCTACCAATCCTGATAAGCAACATGAAAGGGCTCAATAATTTTAGTAGCACCTACACCTTAGATTTTTTTTTTTTAATCTTGTTTCCCATTTGCCTTAGCTAAGAAATTTTGCTCAGGTTCTAAGAATTCATTTCTAACATATTCCCAAGTCAGTCTTTCCCCAAAATGTTGCCTCTGCCCTCTCCTCAGCTGAACTTCTGTTGTGGATGGTTCTTACTTAATGATAAAACAACTTCTCCAATACAAAAGCTCTTCCTGGAAACTTAAAATCTGCCTTGAACTTAGGCTGGTGACTGGGATATGCTATTTAACATCTAGATGCTAATCATCTGCCTTGATTGGTTAAGTATCATTAGCCCTAAATTCCTAGTTGTAGCGCTTCCTTACCATTTTGGAATCTCCAGTTATTTCTTCTTGGATGCTTAGGCTATTTGCTCAGAGATTTTTGTACCCCTTGGATTTTGTGCTCTTATTGCCTGAACCTCCCTACAACTGGGCCAGCCTTTCCAGTACCTGTCCCATACGGGAAGGCATAGCTAGGGATAGTGATAGAGTGTTACATAACAATTCTGAGATATAAAAGGCCTAGTCCCTCCAAACCAATCCATTAGGGCAGATTTTCCAGGAATTTTTTTTTTCCCACTTTCCATTTTTATATCTGTTCTTTTAGAATCTTCTTTAGCATGGCCCATTCTGTTTCATTCCTAGTTGAGAACTTACTCCATCATTTAATACTATCCCATAAAAGTATCTAATTTTTTCAAAAAGTTTGGTATTATCAGTCTCACCATTTTGAGTAGTCTTTGCCACAATCTCCTTGAACTCTTTGTCTGATAAAGTAAGTCCTATTGAAGGCAAAATGGATTCAAGTTCTTCTGCAGCAATGTAATTTTCTTGGAGTTTATTGATAGCTTCACAGATGTTTTCTAAATATACAAAATGTAGAAGACTATTCAGCCACAGAATTTATGTGTCTTAAGCAATAATTAGCACCCAAAGTCTTTAGCAATTAGAAAACAAGTTTTATCTAATTATTATTACCTCATATGACTGCTTTTTTCTTCATATTTCTGTTGTATCTTACATTATACCTAAATATTTCCCATATAGCTCAAACAGAAAACAATCTTGAAGTTCTATAAATGTTTATAAACTACTTGTTTGGAGGAACAGCCTGTTCTAGTGACCCAGCCAATGCTGCTTGGTTCTGATTAAAATATAATGAACAAGTTCAAGAGATCACAACAACAAAGTGTTTAGTTTAAATTCCAGGATTCCAAGCAAACAATGAGAGTTCTTCCCCTTCCCATCATTTTAGGCTACCATGTTTTCAGTTCACAATCTTCAAAATCATAAAATCTTCGCAGTAGATACACATGGCCATCGTGAGTCCCCTAATATCATGCACTGAGATAGGCATAGTATCACTTCTCTGTAATTCCCACCAAAAATGCATAACCTGAATTTACGAAGAAATATAAGGAAAACCCAAAATGAGGGACATTTTACAAATTAACTAGTCAATACTCTTCGAAAGTGTCATGGTCATGAAACTATCCTAGATCAGAGGAGACTAAGGGATACATGACAACTGAATGTAATGTGTGATCCTAGATGAGACCTTGAACCAGGAAAAATACATTTATGGACCAATTGAAAAAAATTGAATAAGATCTTCAGAATATAAATAATATTGTATCAGTGTCAATTTCCTGATTTAGTTCACTGTACTGTGATTATACAAGATCTTAATACCTGGGAAAACGAGATGAAGAGTATATAGAAATGTCTTTCCCTTTGTGTAATTCTTATGATTTAAAAATTATCATGAAAAGTTAAAAATGTTTTTAAAATGTATATCAAATGACAGTCACATTTCAGAAATGTTCAATTACCATCAATTTATCTTGAGAAGTTATACCAGATAAACTATTTCACACTTCTCTTTACAAAGAATATTAAGTACGGCAAAGGTTGGCGACACCAGCAAGATAGATAAGCACTTTCTTCCACAGGCTTCTTCTACCCATGGGCTAAATGCCTACTACTCCACTGTTCCTTTAACAAGTGTTTTAATCTTACTGGAATATAAAGAACTCAGAATTAGGAATGAGGCACAGAGTAATAGTAGTGTATCAGTAAAGGAATCAGAAAGAACATTGTTGTGCCTCCTTAAAAGAGCACATTTTCTGTTCAACTGAGTTGTTTAAAATATGTATTACTGTGTAAGAACCACTAGTATTTCACTAAGCACTCATTTTAACAATTACCTTCAATATTAAATGCAATAAAAAGATAAGTTTCTTTCAAGAAAATAAACAACTTAAGTAACTTCAGCCAAGGACTATAGGAAGGAGTATTTAATTAAGTTCCACACACAGGACTTCTGTGATAGAGGTACCACGGAAGGAGGAAACTATATATTGGTTGGAAAACCTTGCTCATCTTGGAGAAAGACCATAAAGCCCTGGGGACCCAAACTGTAAAATAGTAGTTATTTTATCTTTCTTCATATTCCCATGTCCAAAAGAGATGATATCTGAAGCATTATCATATCATATTGGATATGGATATCATATATTTAAATTATGGAACCCGAACAAAAATTTCACATAGACTCCTTACATATTTAAAAATTATAAAACAAGCATTTCCAAAAGAAAACAGGCCCTCTATTTCTAGGGAACTTGAGTGAGTTGAATTAATCTCTGAATAAACTTCTTGGTCAAAGTTAGGCATCTGAAAAAGGGAACACAACCATCTGAAAAGGCACAACTTAAAACCACAGTGTTATATACACTGGTCTATATACCAGAAGTGGTGATTACTCAATAGTATTGACAAATGAAATGCAAACAACTGTCTAATCAATGGTTAATTCAGCTTGTTTCTGTGATGACTCAAGAACTCAAGGACCTATATTTTGACTTACATATATGATACTGACCCAGAGCATTCACTGCAATCTTTTCTTTCGACGAAACCTGTTTTAGGAGGCTGGAATGCCTTATCACAGCTGGCTTCTGAAGTTTGGGGATACTAAAATGATCACTTTTATCGAGAGACTTTTTGAGGCTTGTGATGCTCTTCAAGCTATGTGACGTAGACTTTGAGTCATGAATTTCAATCTTCTCTGAACTTTTCTTAAAGTTTATGCCATCCTTTGAATATGGTTCCCAGAATCCTATATCACTGCTATCAACCCCATTTAGGAATTTTTTTATTTGCAAAGGATTTTTTGATCTTTTAAATTCAAGGTAATCATTATCCTCCATAATTTTATGATATTGGAGGTGTTTTCTATTTAACTTTGGGAATAATGATGGTTCACGTAGTCTGGAAGAGAAACTGCTTTTCATCCTATACTGTGGATAACATTCTGATATATTTGATAACTTTCTGTTTGAAGTAGATTCATCCTAGGCTGATGATTCCATAACTGCTAAGCAAGAGAAACATATTTAATTATTATATTTACCTGTACCATTTGTAATAGTTTTTAAAAAGTAACAACTAAGTCCTCATGAAAACTATTCAAGAAATTATCAATTGCTTAAATAAACAAAGTTTAAAAAGTTAAATAAGGTTAATATGTTGAAAAACTAACAGAGCTGATAACTAAGACTGAAATATTAACTAGGTTAAATATAATCTTCTGGTTTAATATATTTAAATTCTTTTATCCAAAGCTATTTGAAGTTACACCAAATCAAAAGTGATAGCCTACTGAAGTTTGTAGTTCTCATTCCCCACTCTGCCAATTTTGAAAGATTATAGGCTAAATATGCCAATACAGCTACAAATCCCTTAGTTATGAGCATACTGAAGTATAAGGAAGTTGGAGTGGGGAAATTTTTATTTATAAAATCAGAATACAGGGGCACCTGGGTGGCTCAGTTCGTTGGGCATCCCACTTCGGCTCGGGTCATGATCTCACTGCTCATGGGTTTGAGCCCCACATTGGGCTCTGTGCTGACATCTCAGAGCCTGGAGCCTGCTTCAGATTCTGTCTCCCTCACTCTCTGCCCCTCCCCCACTCATGTTCTGTCTCCCTCTCTCTCAAAAATAAACATTTAAAAAATTGTTTTTAATTTAACATCAGAATACAAATATTTACTCTCCTAAAGATTCTCAGTACTTGTGGGAAAAAATAGTTTGTATATAAAATAACCTCTTCAGAAAAATATTAATACAATGTCCCACTGGGGCTTCCTTTATAAAATTCATCTGATGGCTCAGAATAGTACCTTACATTTGAATAACACATTTTAAAGTATTTCAAATGTTATAATACTTGATTTTATAATAGACTATTATTCTCCTCTTAGAAGTTTAAAACATGTTTGATCATTGAAGGCAAAACTTATAAAACATTGTCTGAAGTTTTCAGTGTGTATAGTGGTAATACATAATAAAATTACAGCTTAACGGAGGGAGGGTAAAAAGATCTATATAATGGTAAAACTTCTATATTCCACTTGAAGTGGTAAAATATTTATTTTAGTATACTAGAGAAGGTTAAGTATGTATACTATAATCCTTAAAACAACCACTGGAAAAATACAGAGATATAGTGAAAATACATACAGAATAAATTCACATACTAAAAAAATGCTCCCCAAAAAAGAAGGGATAAAATGGTTGAAAAACAGAGGAAAAAATAGAAAACAAATAATAATATGGTATACCTGGTCTGAATGTATAAGTAATTACATTACATATGATTTAAACACTCCAATTAAAATACAGGAATTATACAAATAAATACAAAAAACATCACCCAACTCTGTGTGGTTTACAAAATACTTCAAAACTGGTGATATAAGAAGGTTAAAAGTAAAAGGATGGAAAATACTTACCATCTAAGCACTAATCAAAAGAAAACTGGAGTTATATTAGAATCAGAAAAAGTAAACTTGAGAGAAAAGAAAATTACCAGTGATCACATACATATTGCATAATGATAAAAGAATCAGCTCACCAAGAAGATATAACTATTCTAAATGTGAATTCACCTAGCAACAGAGCTTCAAAATGCATGAACCAAAACCTGACAAAACTGAAAGGAGAAATAGACAAATCTACAATTATATTTGGAGACAATGTTCCTTTCTCTATAACAGAACTAGTAAAAAATCAGCAAAGATACAGAAGAATGAATAACATGAATTATTATGCATGGGAGTGGGTATGTGATTATTAGTAATATCTATGTCAGAAAAGAAAAATTAATGAAAAAACTTCTACATCAAAGACAAAATTAGAATTCAAAATAAACTTTGAAACATTCAGGTAATAATAGCAAATTGAACAGCCTTCAAACACTCCATTTAAACTAAGGAATTTTGGGGATGCCTGGCTGGCCCAGTCAGTTAGGTGTCCAACTTCAGCTCAGGCCATGATCTTGCGGTTTGTGAGTTGGAGCCCCACATCAGGCTCTGTACTAACAGCTTGAAGCCTGGAGCCTGCTTTGGATTCTGTGTCTTCCCCTCTCTCTGCCCTCCCCGGCTCGCTCTCTCTCTCTCTCTCTCTCTCTCTCTCAAAAATAAACTAAAAGAATTTTTAAAACATCACAAATCCATAATAACAAAAAGAAGAGGAAAAGAAACTACTACAATTAAATTTTGGAATCTGGAAAGCTGATGAACTTAGTAGACCTGAAAAGGCTGAACCATAAGGCAGAATGGGGAAAGCCAAGAAGCAACCCAACTCATAACACAAAAACTCCAAAAGCTCATAAATTAGTAGCATTTAGGTACCTCTAAAAGTGAGGGTAAGAGTGAAGCTAAAAAGAAAGAACTGGTTAAAATCCCTTTAAGTAGTAATTTGATACCTAGGGTCTCTTCACACGGCCAGATATTCACTTTTATCCACTGGGCACAGCCAGTTATTGATCTTCTCCTACTCCAGCAGGAAAGTGACAATTCATCAGAAAGGGTTAAACACAAGGTCTCTGGATTATGGAATACTAAACACAATAGAGGGTAGGAGTATTACCTGCAAAACTCGGAGGGAGGCTTAAACTGAATAATGGGAACTTCAGTCTTTCGTCTTATTTAACACCTGTAATTCTATGAAGCAAGGCTATACCTCCGGGAAGGATATTCAAAGTTTCTTTGAACACTCTGACCACCTCAAAAGGAAATATACCCTAAAGACAGTCATATTAAAGGTTTTCCAGAGAGACCGGAGGGAAGATGGCGGCGTAGGAGGACCCTGGGCTCACCGCGCGTCCTGCTGATCACTTAGATTCCACCTACACCTGCCTAAATAACCCAGAAAACTGCCAGAGGATTAGCAGAACGGAGTCGCCGGAGCCAAGCGCAGACGAGAGGCCCACGGAAGAGGGTAGGAAGGGCGGCGAGGCGGTGCGCGCTCCACGGACTGGCGGGAGGGAGCTGGGGCGGAGGGGCAGCTCGCCGGCCAAGCAGAGCCCCGGAGGCTGGCTTGCAAAAGCGGAGGGGCCTGACGGACTGTGTTCCGACAGCAAGCGCGACTTAGCGTCTGGGAGGTCATAAGTTAACGGCTCTGCTTGGAAAGCGGGAAGGCTGGAGGACAAAGGGAGGGAGAGCTGCTGAGCCCCCGGACGACAGAGCTCAGCTTGGTGGGGAACAAAGGCGCTCGCCAGCGCCATCTCCCCCGCCCATCCCCCAGCCAAAATCCCAGAAAGAACCAGTTCCTGCCAGGGAACTTCCTCGCTCCGCACAAACACCCAACTCTGTGCTTCTGCGGAGCCAAACTGCCAGCAGCGGATCTGACTCCCTCCCGCTGCCACAGGGCCCCTCCTGAAGTGGATCACCTAAGGAGAAGCGAGCTAAGCCTGCCCCTCCTGCCCCTGTGCACCTTGCCTACCCACCCCAGCTAATACGCCAGATCCCCAGCATCACAAGCCTGGCAGTGTGCAAGTAGCCCAGACCGGCCACACCACCCCAAGTGAATCCCGCCCCTAGGAGAGGGGAAGAGAAGGCACACACCGGTCTGACTGTGGCCCCAGCGGTGGGCCGGGGGCAGACATCAGGTCTGACTGCGACTCCGCCCACCAACTCCAGTTATACACCACAGCACAGGGGAAGTGCCCTGCAGGTCCTCACCACTCCAGGGACTATCCAAAATGACCAAGCGGAAGAATTCCCCTCAGAAGAATCTCCAGGAAATAACAACAGCTAATGAGCTGATCAAAAAGGATTTAAATAATGTAACAGAAAGTGAATTTAGAATAATAGTCATAAAATTAATCGCCGGGCTTGAAAACAGTATAGAGGACAGCAGACAATCTCTTGCTACAGAGATCAAGGGACTAAGGAACAGTCACGAGGAGCTGAAAAACGCTTTAAATGAAATGCAAAACAAAATGGAAACCACCACGGCTCGGATTGAAGAGGCAGAGGAGAGAATAGGTGAACTAGAAGATAAAGTTATGGAAAAAGAGGAAGCTGAGAAAAAGAGAGATAAAAAAATCCAGGAGTATGAGGGGAAAATTAGAGAACTAAGTGATACACTAAAAAGAAATAATATACGCATAATTGCTATCCCAGAGGAGGAAGAGAGGGAAAGGTGCTGAAGGGGTACTTGAAGAAATAATAGCTGAGAACTTCCCTGAACTGGGGAAAGAAAAAGGCATTGAAATCCAAGAGGCACAGAGAACTCCCTTCAGACGTAACTTGAATCGATCTTCTGCACGACATATCATAGTGAAACTGGCAAAATACAAGGATAAAGAGAAAATTCTGAAAGCAGCAAGGGGTAAACGTGCCCTCACATATAAAGGGAGACCTATAAGACTCGTGACGGATCTCTCTTTTGAAACTTGGCAGGCCAGAAAGAATTGGCACGAGATTTTCAGTGTGCTAGACAGAAAAAATATGCAGCCGAGAATCCTTTATCCAGCAAGTCTGTCATTTAGAATAGAAGGAGAGATAAAGGTCTTCCCAAACAAACAAAAACTGAAGGAATTTGTCACCACTAAACCAGCCCTACAAGAGATCCTAAGGGGGACCCTGTGAGACAAAGTACCAGAGACATCACTACAAGCATAAAACATACAGACATCACAATGACTCTAAACCCGTATCTTTCTATAATAACACTGAATGTAAATGGATTAAATGCACCAACCAAAAGACATAGGGTATCAGAATGGATAAAAAAACAAGACCCATCTATTTGCTGTCTACAAGAGACTCATTTTAGACCTGAGGACACCTTTAGATTGAGAGTGAGGGGATGGAGAACTATTTATCATGCTACTGGAAGCCAAAAGAAAGCTGGAGTAGCCATACTTATATCAGACAAACTAGACTTTAAATTAAAGGCTGTAACAAGAGATGAAGAAGGACATTATATAATAGTTACAGGGTCTATCCATCAGGAAGAGCTAACAATTATAAATGTCTATGCGCCGAATACCGGAGCCCCCAAATATATAAAACAATTACTCATAAACATAAGCAACCTTATTGATAAGAATGTGGTAATTGCAGGGGACTTTAACACCCCACTTACAGAAATGGATAGATCATCTAGACACACGATCAATAAAGAAACAAGGGCCCTGAATGAGACATTGGATCAGATGGACTTGACAGATATATATAGAACTCTGCATCCCAAAGCAACAGAATATACTTTCTTCTCGAGTGCACATGGAACATTCTCCAAGATAGATCATATATTGGGTCACAAAACAGCCCTTCATAAGTTTACCAGAATTGAAATTATACCATGCATACTTTCAGACCACAATGCTATGAAGCTTGAAATCAACCACAGAAAAAAGTCTGGAAAACCTCCAAAAGCATGGAGGTTAAAGAACACCCTACTAACGAATGAGTGGGTCAACCAGGCAATTAGAGAAGAAATTAAAAAATATATGGAAACAAACGAAAATGAAAATACAACAATCCAAACGCTTTGGGACGCAGCGAAGGCAGTCCTGAGAGGAAAATACATTGCAATCCAGGCCTATCTCAAGAAACAAGAAAAATCCCAAATACAAAATCTAACAGCACACCTAAAGGAAATGGAAGCAGAACAGCAAAGGCAGCCTAAACCCAGCAGAAGAAGAGAAATAATAAAGATCAGAGCAGAAATAAACAATATAGAGTCTAAAAAAACTGTAGAGCAGATCAACGAAACCAAGAGTTGGTTTTTTGAAAAAATAAACAAAATTGACAAACCTCTAGCCAGGCTTCTCAAAAAGAAAAGGGAGATGACCCAAATAGATAAAATCATGAATGAAAATGGAATTATTACAACCAATCCCTCAGAGATACAAACAATTATCAGGGAATACTATGAAAAATTATATGCCAACAAATTGGACAACCTGGAAGAAATGGACAAATTCCTGAACACCCACACTCTTCCAAAACTCAATCAGGAGGAAATAGAAAGCTTGAACAGACCCATCACCAGCGAAGAAATTGAATTGGTTATCAAAAATCTCCCAACAAATAAGAGTCCAGGACCAGACAGCTTCCCAGGGGAGTTCTACCAGACGTTTAAAGCAGAGATAATACCTATCCTTCTCAAGCTATTCCAAGAAATAGAAAGGGAAGGAAAACTTCCAGACTCATTCTATGAAGCCAGTATTACTTTGATTCCTAAACCAGACAAAGACCCAGTAAAAAAAGAGAACTACCGGCCAATATCCCTGATGAATATGGATGCAAAAATTCTCAATAAGATACTAGCAAATCAAATTCAACGGCATATAAAAAGAATTATCCACCATGATCAAGTGGGATTCATTCCTGGGATGCAGGGCTGGTTCAACATTCGCAAATCAATCAACGTGATACATCACATTAACAAAAAGAAAGAGAAGAACCATATGATCCTGTCAATCGATGCAGAAAAGGCCTTTGACAAAATCCAGCACCCTTTCTTAATAAAAACCCTTGAGAGAGTCGGGATAGAAGGAACATACTTAAAGATCATAAAAGCCATTTATGAAAAGCCCACAGCTAACATCATCCTCAATGGGGAAAAACTGAGAGCTTTTTCCCTGAGATCAGGAACACGACAGGGATGCCCACTCTCACCGTTGTTGTTTAACATAGTGCTGGAAGTTCTAGCATCAGCAATCAGACAACAAAAGGAAATCAAAGGCATCAAAATTGGCAAAGATGAAGTCAAGCTTTCGCTTTTTGCAGATGACATGATATTATACATGGAAAATCCGATAGACTCCACCAAAAGTCTGCTAGAATTGATACATGAATTCAGCAAAGTTGCAGGATACAAAATCAATGTACAGAAATCAGTTGCATTCTTATACACTAACAATGAAGCAACAGAAAGACAAATAAAGAAACTGATCCCATTCACAATTGCACCAAGAAGCATAAAATACCTAGGAATAAATCTAACCAAAGATATAAAGGATCTGTATGCTGAAAACTATAGAAAGCTTATGAAGGTAATTGAAGAAGATTTAAAGAAATGGAAAGACATTCCCTGCTCATGGATTGGAAAAATAAATATTGTCAAAATGTCAATACTACCCAAAGCTATCTACACATTCAATGCAATCCCAATCAAAATTGCACCAGCATTCTTCTCGAAACTAGAACAAGCAATCCTAAAATTCATATGGAACCACAAAAGGCCCCGAATTGCCAAAGGAATTTTGAAGAAGAAGACCAAAGCAGGAGGCATCACAATCCCAGACTTTAGCCTCTACTACAAAGCTGTCATCATCAAGACAGCATGGTATTGGCACAAAAACAGACACATAGACCAATGGAATAGAATAGAAACCCCAGAACTAGACCCACAAACATATGGCCAACTCATCTTCGACAAAGCAGGAAAGAACATCCAATGGAAAAAAGACAGCCTCTTTAACAAATGGTGCTGGGAGAACTGGACAGCAACATGCAGAAGGTTGAAACTAGACCACTTTCTCACACCATTCACAAAAATAAACTCAAAATGGATAAAGGACCTGAATGTGAGACAGGAAACCATCAAAACCTTAGAGGAGAAAGCAGGAAAAGACCTCTCTGACCTCAGCCGTAGCAATCTCTTACTCGACACATCCCCAAAGGCAAGGGAATTAAAAGCAAAAGTGAATTACTGGGACCTTATGAAGATAAAAAGCTTCTGCACAGCAAAGGAAACAACCAACAAAACTAAAAGGCAACCAACAGAATGGGAAAAGATATTTGCAAATGACATATCGGACAAAGGGCTAGTATCCAAAATCTATAAAGAGCTCACCAAACTCCACACCCGAAAAACAAATAACCCAGTGAAGAAATGGGCAGAAAACATGAATAGACACTTCTCTAAAGAAGACATCCGGATGGCCAACAGGCACATGAAAAGATGTTCAGCGTCGCTCCTTATCAGGGAAATACAAATCAAAACCACACTCAGGTATCACCTCACGCCAGTCAGAGTGGCCAAAATGAACAAATCAGGAGACTATAGATGCTGGAGAGGATGTGGAGAAACGGGAACCCTCTTGCACTGTTGGTGGGAATGCAAATTGGTGCAGCCGCTCTGGAAAGCAGTGTGGAGGTTCCTCAGAAAATTAAAAATAGACCTACCCTATGACCCAGCAATAGCACTGCTAGGAATTTATCCAAGGGATACAGGAGTACTGATGCATAGGGGCACTTGTACCCCAATGTTCATAGCAGCACTCTCAACAATAGCCAAATTATGGAAAGAGCCTAAATGTCCATCAACTGATGAATGGATAAAGACATTGTGGTTTATATACACAATGGAATACTACGTGGCAATGAGAAAAAATGAAATATGGCCTTTTGTAGCAACGTGGATGGAACTGGAGAGTATGATGCTAAGTGAAATAAGCCATACAGAGAAAGACAGATACCAAATGGTTTCACTCTTATGTGGAGCCTGAGAAACTTAACAGGAACCCATGGGGGAGGGGGAGGAAAAAAGAAAAAAAAAAAAACAAAAAAAAAAAACCAAGAGGTTAGAGTGGGAGAGAGCCAAAGCATAAGAGACTGTTAAAAACTGAGAACAAACTGAGGGTTGATGGGGGGTGGGAGGGAGGAGAGGGTGGGTAATGGGTATTGAGGAGGGCACCTTTTGGGATGAGCACTGGGTGTTGTATGGAAACCAATTTGACAATAAATTTCATATATTAAAAAATAAATAAATAAATAAAGGTTTTCCAGGCAAATAGCCCAGCCAGACCACCCGATAGCAGGGTTTCTCAATCTCAGCAGTACTGGCATTTTGAGACAGATACTTCTTTATTGAGAGAGCTGTCCTGTGTATTGTAGGATACTCAGAAGCATCCCTGGCCTCTCATCACTTGATGCCAGTAACACAGATTGTGATGACCAAAAATGTCTCCAAATGTTTCCAAATGTTCCTGGGGGAAGGGGAAGTTCGGGGTGGGGGGTGGGGGAAATCTCCAAATCATCTCTGGTTAAGAATCACTATCCTACAGCTCATAATCAGCTAGTTTTGCCCTCAGTCTCAGAGCTTCCAAATAGCTTTTGAGTTCACCATTCTCAAATATGAGTAGACAACCAAAGATCACCAGACATTTGAGGAACACTCCTAAAATGAAAAACGAACAGAAAAAAATACCTTGGAGGAGACAGAATATGAATGAAAAAGGAAATCTCGAAAGCATTGCAACAGAAGTTCTTAGTTGCAACAGAAGATATTGTTTGTGGAACAATAGAAATGCCCATGAAATAAGAGGAGGAGGGGCGCCTGGGTGGCGCAGTCGGTTAAGCATCCGACTTCATCCAGGTCACGATCTCGCGGTCCGTGAGTTCGAGCCCCGCGTCAGGCTCTGGGCTGATGGCTCAGAGCCTGGAGCCTGTTTCCGATTCTGTGTCTCCCTCTCTCTCTCTGCCCCTCCCCCGTTCATGCTCTGTCTCTCTCTGTCCCAAAAATAAATAAACGTTGAAAAAAGAAATAAGAGGAGGATATTATAATAAAATAACAGAGGGGAAAGAAATTATTGGAAATTTAAAAGTACAAATGAAAAATTAAATAGAAGCATTGGAAGATAAATTTAAGGAACTCTCTCAGAAAACATAACAAAGAGTGGCACCTGGGTGGCTCAGTCAGTTAAGCATCCGACTCTTGATTTCAGCCCAGGTCGTGATCTCACGGTTCGTGAGATTGAGCCCTATGTTGGGTTCTGCGCTGGGTGTGGAGCCTACTTAAGATTCCCTCTCCCTCTCCCTTTGCCCCTCTCCCACTCCCACTCATGTAATAAATAAATATAAATAAATAAATAATAAATAAATAAAGCATAACAAAGAGATAAAAGAAAAAGGTTAAAAAAAAAAAAGGAATCATCCCATTATGTCACATATCCAAATATCAAGAGTTCCACAGAGACAGAAAAAATAGAGGAAACGAAATCAACAAATTATTTTAATTTCCAGAATCAAAGGATGCTGTATTCAGCACAATCATTACAAAGAAACTTCTTTCAAGGAGACTTTCAGAAGACTAGAAAATATCCTATATGCTTGAAAAAAAAAAAAAATCAGTGTCAAAGTCAAGAGTCAGAAAATTTTGCACTTCAATGGCAATACTGAAAACTAGAAAACAGGGGTGCCTGGGTGGCGCAGTCGGTTAAGCGTCCGACTTCAGCCAGGTCACAATCTCGCGGTCCGCGAGTTCGAGCCCCGCGTCAGGCTCTGGGCTGATGGCTCAGAGCCTGGAGCCTGTTTCCGATTCTGTGTCTCCCTCTTTCTCTGCCCCTCCCCCGTTCATGCTCTGTCTCTCTCTGTCCCAAAAATAAATAAACGTTGAAACAAAAAAAAATTAAAAAAAAAAAAACTAGAAAACATAGAAAATTATTTACAATCTAGAATTCTGTACCCAACTATCAATAAAATACAAAGACAGAATCTGTCATAGGAGGAGAGAAGTGAAAAGTCTCCAGCATGTTAATGAAGAAAGATCTCAAGATGACAGTTGCACACAAAATGTAGAGGGCAACAAATTCATACTGAAGAACATCAAAATACTCTAAAGAAGATTTCTTCAAGAAGACAAAACTACTAGAATACCTTGTGCAGACAAACTTACGAAGAGGATATTTAGACAGTTGGCAGAGTTTAAGCTTCAATCAGTAATATATATACTTTTTTTTAAACCAAGCAAATAAGTAAGACAACTCAAAGAGGGAAAAATTGTACAGAAAGAGAAAGTAGCCACAAGATACTTACATGTGGCTCAGCAGTGAATAGTGTGTACATAAATATATTAACATAAATACAGAATTAAAACTTACTCAATTACCCTATGACTATATTAGGAAGATGGATAGGTATGGGAAGTGGATGTGGTGGGGACAGGGAAAATGAAACAGAGCTAAATCCTTATTTTTCATATTAGGGAGTTTACTAGGTCTACCCAAAATTTAAAAAAATCAACAAGAAGCAATACAAACATGTTATTTACAGTCATGAAGACAAATATCAGGTAATCAGCTAAAATGTTTGCCTCTGGAGAAACTGAGGAAAGGATCAGGCAAGAGGCTGCTCTCTTTGTAGCAAGTTTATTAGAACTATATAATTCTTTTTTTTAATCTTTTTTAATCTTTATTTATTTTTGAGAGAGGCAGAGACAGACTGTGAGCAGGGGAGGAAGAGAGAGAGAGGGAGACACAGAATTCGAAGCAGCTGAGGATCTCACGAACCGTGAGATCACGACCTGAGCTGAAGTCAGACGCTCAACCAACTGAGCCAAATTGAGCTTAAAATTATACACATAGATAATCTCGACCAAAGGATGTCCGGACAGAGAAAGAAAAGGGAGTGACACCATGTGCAATAGGAAGAGATTTTTAAAAACGTATTTAATGAAGAAAAACAAAACTAATCATGAATGATACTGAATAATATACTAAAAACAATTTTTAAAAAATGTTTTAATGTTTATTTATTTTTGAGAGAGACAAAGCACAAGCGGGGGAGGGTCAGAGAGAGAAAGGGAGACACAGAATCTGCCTCAGCCTCCAGGCTCTGAGCAGTCAGCACAGAGCCTGATGAGGGGCTCGAGCTCACGGACCATGAGATCATGACCTGAGCCAAATTTGGACATTTAACTGACTGAGCCACTCAGGCACCCCTATATTAAAAATTTTTAACTGTCAATGTCAGGATGTCAGAATGACCCACAAGTTGCAAATTACGTTTTTTTTCTTAGTGTTATTATTTTGTTTTAAAGTTGACTTCATGTTGCAAAATATTAAGGGAAAGATAAAAGAAAATTATGGTAGTTACATAATCAATACTGATTAGGTATGTTTAGGATTTAAACTTTTATCTAAAGAGTTAGAGTAATGGGGGGGGGGTGCACACGGGTGGCTCAGTCGGTTAAGCGTCCAACTTCAGCTCAGGTCGTGATCTTGCAGTGTACGAGTTCGAGCCCCGCGTTGGGCTCTGTGCTGACAGCTCAGAGCCTGGAGCCTGTTTTGGATTCTGTGTCTCCCTCTCTCTTTCTGCCCCTCCCCCGCTCACGCTCTGTCTCTCTTGCTCTCAAAAAATAAATAAAACATTAAAAAAAATTTTTTAAAGAGTTAGAGTCATGGGGTCAGAGAAGGCTTTCAGAGTCCATATGATAAAACCTACAAATTAGGATTTAATTTAAAGGCAATTTATTTATAAATAATACTTGCTGTAGCAACGAGAGCTCACTTACAAAAATCTTCATACTGGTGCTGTAGTTCATCCAAAATAAATAGAATATCTCTAATATCCACCATGCGGTTACCTGTAATAGAAAGAGTAAGTTCAAGTACTGTTATTTCTTTTTTGAACACAAATCTAGTTTCCATCCCATTCTAATACAAAAACAACACAGAGATGTGTGAAAGTAGGAACAGAGGTTGTGAATAATATCTAGAATTGTTAATAGCTCAGTACACACTGAAACATAAAAGACCATTATTTTCTTTTTCCCTTAAAAGAGTTTCCCATCAAAAGAAATTAGTCACATTTTAAGATCCACAGCTAGGTAATCAGGTTAATATTTCATTCATTTAATAAATAGTGTTTTGAGAATTTCCTATAGGTAGAATTTCAAGTTTTAGCTCTTTTGTCTTTCTCACTGGATTGGGAGCTCTTCAAGAGTACAGGACGTCATTTGTTTCCCCAATGCCTAGCAAATTATATACTTCCTAGCACTTAAAAACTAATTTTTTGAGGGGCACCTGAGTGGCTCAGTCAGTTGAGTGTTTGACTCTTGATTTGGGCTCAGGTCATGATCTCAGAGTTCATGGGTTCGAGCCCCACATTGGGCTCTGCGCTGCCAGTGCAGAGCCTGCTTGGGATTCTCTCTTTCCCTCTCTCTCTGCCTCTCTCCCACTTGCACTATCTCTCTCTCAAAATAAATAAATAAACTTTAAAAAAATTATTTTTTAAAAATTATTTTTGATAAAACAGGGAGGGGGACAAAACATAAGAGACTTGTAAATATGGAGAACAAATTGAGGGTTACTGGAGGGGTTGTGGGAGAGAGGGTGGGCTAAATGGGTAAGGGGCACTAAGGAATCTACTCTGGAAGTCATTGTTGCACTATATACTAACTAATTTGGACGTAAATTTAAAAAAATAAAAAATAAAATTAAAAAAATATTTTTGAATGACTAAATATACTAAAGACTGTAAAGAATCATGCAATGTCTACATTGTGGATAGCAGTAAACCATTTACTTAGCGTCTTACACATGTACAGCACTCCCATAATTATAACTTCCTACCATTCCTGCCCTTGCCTCTGTCTAAAACCATTTTCCTTCTTGGACAGTGTATGACAGAGAATGGGGTCAGAGACAGTGACCTCAAATAATGTTGTTCCAATTGGACACCCAATAGTTCTTGCCTCCAAATGTCTGACTTCGCTTGACATCCAAGGTGAGAAAGACCAGGTGTTGACTTACCTACTTATAAAAATACTAGGTTTGTTCTTCAGCCTATGCCTAAAAAATCAACTATTCAGTTATAAGCATAAGCAAAGACCCTGAAAAGAAGATGCCAGTTTTTAATGTGCCTTTTGAGTCCAAGAATTTTTATATACACTATGGTTTTGGTGTTGGGTAAGATTGATTCATTCTGCTTCTTTGAAAATTGGTAAGCTATGTCAGGTCCAGGACTTTAAATCACTGCAAAGCAAGTAAGTATTTGACCCAACCAAAGAAGTGCTAGACCAATTGATGTTAAGTTGTCTTCTGATTAGAACTGCTTCTTACATTCTGGGTTTTTTTTTTTATTATTTTTAATGTTTATTTATTTTTGAGAGAGACAGAGACAGAATGCAAGTGGGTTGGGGCAGAGAGAGAGGGAGACACAGAATCTGAAGCAGGTTCCAGGCTCTGAGCTGTCAGCACAGAACCTGACGTGGGGCTTGAACTCATGAGCCACGAGATCATGACCTGAGCCGAAGTTGGACGCTTAACTGACTGAGCCACCCAGGCGCCACTCTTACATTCTGTTTTTTTATTTTCTTGGTATTTATTCTCATTCTGTTCTTGACTGTGGTTCTAACACCCCAGTGAACTTCTGGAACTTCTGTAGAGTCCATATCCCAAGTTCTTAGATCAAAGCATAAGTCCTAAAATAATTCAAGGCTTCAGCCCTCAAACTCCTGAATTTGATCAGTGAAAAGTATTCTGTTGGATCATCCATAAATTAATCCAATGGAGAAGGCTGTATTGTTTATATCTGGTCTCTACTTAAAGAACTCCCCTTTCTGGAAAGAGGTCCAACATTGACCAGTGAGCATGCAGTAGCCAACCGTTTATAGATTTACTAGCTCTCGCTCAAATTTATTCCTTCTTCTATGCAATGACAAATACTTCTCACACACCTCTAAGACAAATACTATCCATTTATATAGTCTCTGGTGGCCAAATAAGCATTACAGAATCTGAAATTACTATTTTGACCCCTACCTAGCTTATCAAAACCTCAATGAATAATTCCTGGTTGAGACTGAGACAATCAGTATAGTTACAGGTAGCATTTACTTCGTAAGAGAAGTTCAAAACAGCTTCCCACTCTTACATTTGTCCTTCTGGAGGAAGCTCATATTGGAACTTTCCTTTCCATTCAACCTGGAAAATGTAACTATCTAATGTGAAAAAAAAGTATCCTAATCATCAAAGTCATATTCAAGGCAACATTACTTTGAAGGTGTAAAATGACTATTAACACATTTCCGTAATCTCCACAATAGCTCCACAATATCAAAGACCTTCTCATCAAAAATCGTGCTAGTTACTACTTTTCACCCAGTTCAATTACTAGATCGGTAAATACCACGAAAGAAAAAACTACTGCACCAATATCCTATCTCAGAAACCAAACTACCAGAACTGTCACACAGTGATTTTCCATATTCCTCTTGCCAGATCTTAATGAAGCAAATGCTTGTTAGACTTCCTTGCAAATTCCAGCGGCATTCCTCTTCATCATGCATACTCATGAAGATATTCTCCATGTTACCAGTATTGCTCCAAAAAAACCAAACCAAATACAAAAACAAGATGTTAAAACAGTACCTATACCAGGGTGCTACGACTTCTACTAGCGGGATAACTGACTTATATCACTCCTTACTTCAAAATTCTGTTACAGAAGAATCCATATCTCCTACCGGGGTAACCCAAAACTTTTGGCATTCTGAGGGTGTCCTTTCCTTTAATGTTTAAGTAAAATAGCCCCGACCCCACACCATACATTATATGAACAACAATCAATACTCCCTCCAAAATTTGAAAATTCCTGAGTGTTTTATACTCTGGTGGTTGATTTTCGTTTTGTTTTCTATTCCCGTGGACTCCTGATCTCTCTCACATTATCACATCCTATAGGTGCTATCTTTTCTCCACCCCAAGCCTACCTAACACAGAACCTACAGACCTTTTTCCTTTAAATCCACCCACCACATGACTAACACAAGGCTATTGTATATAACCAACTCTTACTAGATAACTTGAAATTAATGAGAGTAAGGGATTTCTTTATAGCACAGCAAGCACTACATAGTATTGTCCTAGAGTTCTACAGCCACTCTCTATTGATTGCTAGACCCCCATCCACTCTTAGGTTCCCTCAGTGTTCCTCTTCCAGTTGCCGATTAGCCACTGTTGTATTCTAAGTTCCTATTGTTTTCTTATATAGAGTACTTTACCTTACCTTTTTGCTCAAACTAGGTATCTCCCAATAGGCTTTAGCTCTCATAATCAAACATACCTGTTAAAATGATTTTCCTAGTCAAAAGACAAGGACCTCCCCTATGAGGAATTTTACCTTAAGTCACAACCAGGTTATTAAAAATGACAAAATGAGGGGCGCCTGGGTGGCGCAGTCGGTTAAGCGTCCGACTTCAGCCAGGTCACGATCTCGCGGTCCGGGAGTTCGAGCCCCGCGTCGGGCTCTGGGCTGATGGCTCAGAGCCTGGAGCCTGTTTCCGATTCTGTGTCTCCCTCTCTCTGCCCCTCCCCCGTTCATGCTCTGTCTCTCTCTGTCCCAAAAATAAATAAACGTTGAAAAAAAAAAATGACAAAATGAAAAAATCTTATTCTCTCTGGTTGGAGGAGATGGAGTAAAGGGTGAGACTTATTAATTCATTCAACATATATTTGTTGAGCAGTTAATATGTGCCATAAGCACTGTATGGAGTACTGAGGATACAATATTGAGCAAAAGTACACATGATATCTGCTTTCTTGGTATTTAGTCTTATTTGAGATACAGATCTTCACAAAACAATAAGAAATAGGGGTACCTGGGTAGTTCAGTCGGTTGGGCGTCTGATTTTGGCTCATGTCGTGATCTCGTAGTTTGTGAGTTCGAGCCCCGCATTGGGTTCTGTGCTGACAGCTCAGAGCCTGGACCCTGCTTCAGATTCTGTGTCTTCCTCTCTCTCCCTGCCTCTCCCTCACTCACACTCTATTTCTCTATCTCTCTCAAAAATAAACATAGAAAAACTTTTTTAAAAATATAAGAAATAAAAGTTGCAACTGTGATTAGTGCTGTGAGAGTGTATGAGAACTTGACCTAGTCAGAAAAGTCATGGAAGCATCCTTAAAGAATAGAGTTGAGTTTAGATCCAAAGTATAAGTAGTAATTCACTAGGAGGGGAAGAATGCTCCAGGAAAAGAAAAGAATATATGTAAAGGCTATGGCAGGAGGAAGCCTGGTATATACCTGAAACTCTAAGAAGGCACAGTAAGCAAAGCAGAATGTGGTCTGAGATGAAGCTGGAAATCTAAGGTAAAGGCCAGACATTGCAAGTCCTTGTATGTGACCTTAAAGGGCTCTTCATCCCAAGAAGTATTATTAGAGTTTATGCAAGGAGGTAACATGATCAGATGTGTGGGTTTTTTTAATTTTTTTATTATGTTTATTTATTTTTGAGAGGGAGGAGGGGCAGAGAGAGAGGGAGACAGAATCCGAAGCAGGCTCCAGGCTCCGACCTGTCAACACAGAGCCCAACATGGGGCTTGAAACCACAAGCCTGAGATCATAACTTGAGCCAAAGTCGGACACTTAACTGACTGAGCCACCCAGGCACCCCACAGATGTGTGTTTTGAAAAGATCATTCTGGCCATAGTGTTAAGGGGGATAAGACTGGGTGTGGGTGGGGGCACCTGGGTGGCTCAGTCAGTTGAGCGTCTGACTTCGGCTCAGGTCATGATCTTACAGCTCATGAGTTCGAGCCCCCCGTTGGGCTCTGTGCTGACAGCTCAGAGCCTGAAGCCTGCTTTGGATTCTCCCTCTCTCTCTGCCCCTAACCCACTCGCATTCTGTCTCTGTCCCTCTCAAAAATAACAAACATTAAAAAAAAAAAAAAAAAAAAAAAGACTGGATGTGGGTGGACTTGTTAGGATGAACAGTGATGGTCCTAAGGAAAAATTATGGTAACTTGGACTAAGGTAATGGTGGAAAATAGAGAGATTTAAGAGATATCTAGAAGTTTAAAATAATAGTAATTCACAACGGTTGCATGAGGAGAACAGAGAAAACAGAGTTGCCAAGGATAATTCCCAGGTTTCTGCTTCCTATTTCTTGAGACTATTCTAGTGCCAATAGGTTCTATTTAATTCCTACAACAATCTATGAAATCAGCATCATTTTTCAGTTTAGCTCCCCAAGTACAAAGCCTGGAAATCCAGACCAGAATTCCATAAGCCAAAAAAAAAAAAGCCACAGTGGTTTCATATGTAATTTCTGTTGCTTCTGGTAGAGCATGCCCTAAAGGCTATTTAATAATATGACTTGAGATTAAGCTTTAAAATCCCTATTTTATGGGCATCTTTATGCTCCAGAACATCCCTCCACTTATGTCTATCAACCCAGAACTCACCATAAATGACTACCTACTAAAATCCATGCAGCCTGGTTCTATCTTCACACCACATTCCAGCCACCAAAGACCCCCTAAAAGCCACCACTGACAAATGACAAAAACCTGTGGAAGCCCATGGAAAAGGATGCCATGTCTGATAATGTTCCTGCCATATTTACACAAACTGTTCCCTCAGTCTAAAATGTCTTTCTCATTTTTCATTACCACCTTCAACCAACTAACCCCTATTGATCCTTCAAGATTTAGCTCAGACATCACATTCTCTGATGATCTTTCCCTGGTGTTTCCAGTATACATTTGCAGCCTAACTACATTCTATAACAGTATTTGCTATACAACATTATAATTTTCATTTTATTTGACTCTTTCCACACTAGAATGTGAACTCCTTTGGAAAAAGAAATGTGTTCTATTCATCTCTGTATCACCTTGCATAGTTCCAAGCACAGTAGATATTAAATGACTGACTCATTAAATACATGGATAATCAATGAATCAATCATTTATCAATCCATTATTATCAGACACCCCCTGGTGACATATAAACATATAATACAAAACATCTGCTAAATATATCCATAATGTTTTTTTAAAAATCTACATTTTGCAAAGAGTAACTGAATAGCATGAGAAGATTGTGTAATCAAAGCTATCTAATAAAGTTTAAAACTCAAGAAATTTAGGTCTCCTAGTTTGTGAAGCCAATGCCCTTGACATTAAAGAAACCATCTCTCCACAAACAAGAAATGGAAGAGAGGTAAGTTTGAAAAGAAAATAAATACATTTTTCTCTTAGATTTTTATCAAACATACCAAAATCTAATAATTTGAGAAATTTCTCATTTAATTTTTCTAGTCTATCTCTTACCACAGACACCAGTAAGCAATGTTGATAGGTGGCAAGAGGTAAGAATCAAGAAGGAGAGATAAAGGATGAATCAGCACACTGATATCCAAGAAAGATATATTTACATAGTAATTCAAATAACTCACTGTCTATACTAGCATGTTTTATCACTTCCTGAAAAGTTTCAGGAATTACAGGAATATCCATGCTATCCAAAACAGCAGCCAGTTCATCAGTCGCAACTCGACCACTTTTTATTCTACAGAAAATCTTCAAGGCATTCTGGAATGCTGCAAAAATATAATAAACAAAGAAGCTATTTTATCATGAGAATCAACAGCTTTTCTTGGAGGGGCTGATTTTGTGTCAATAGCCTACCAGGGTACAATAACTTTACATAGGCATAGGGTTTTCTAAAAATTTACCTGCAAGTAGGCATTTGCCCAATTCTGACCACATTCCTAATATAAAATGTAATTTTTGCTATTATCACTACTGATATAATATTAGCAATGATAGGTGGTATTTATTGAATGCTATTTATATGCCAAACATTGTGCTAAAAGCTATAGGCATTGTGCTAAAAAGCTCTGGATTATCTCATTATACTATATTCACCGTTTAGTTAAGCCTTGTAACTAAAATAATTTCATATCTATCAGTGGTATAATCTATAATAGCAAGGCAGCTTAATCCAAAATTTGAGGGCATCATTAATTGCTTTAAAATGTAATTTAGAAAAAATAGCGTAAAAGAAAGAACAGAGTAGATGCAAAATTTCTCTTTAGATTTTTTTTATATTACAAAGACTTTAGTAATGGTTTAACCACTATTTAAAGGTCTTCTATTTCTCCACAGAAACTTCATTTTCTTATGCTAACAGTCCTTAACATCAAAAATGAATTGGAAAGATTTGTAACAATATGGACAGAACTAGAGTGTACTGTGTAAGTGAAATAAGTCAGAAGAAGACAAATATGTTTTCACTCATATATGGAATTTAAAAAACACAACAGGTGAACATAGGGGAAGGGAAGGAAAAATAAGATAAAAACAATAAGAGACTCTTAAATACAGAGAACAAACTGAGGGTTGCTGGAGGGGAGGTGGATGGGGGATGGGCTAAATGGGTGAGGGATGTTAAGGAGGGCACTTGTTGGGATGAGCACTGGGTGTTATACGTAAGTGATGAATCAGTGGGTTCTACTCCTGAAACCAACACTATACTGTATGTTAACTAACTTGACTTTAAATAAATTTTTAAAAATGAATTGGAAAGAACACAGTTAAATGAAAATATTCATATTAATGAGAGAATTTTCCCTAAACAGATGTCTTCCTTAAAATCTAAACAGATTGATACCTGTGTCCTAATGCTAAATTTAAGTGATCCTCCAACTACCGCACCCCTTAATTTGATAAGGAAACACAATTCCCATAATCAACTTCAGAGAGCGAATCACTTTTTGTCAGACTACATTTTCTCGGAATTCAGTATATAACAAGCCTAGTGATCCACAAGTTCTTAGATTTGCACAGTCATGGAGGAAGAACTGGGCATTATTCACTCATCCAACCAACCAGTTGTTATTGACCAGGCGAGCAAAAGTAGCGGAGGAAGGACCTCTGAGAATCCTCTCCTCCATAAAAGCTGTGAGAACACGGACGCAAACTGTCAGAATCAACTTTTTTCAAAACTCTGGCTATAAATCAAAGGCTTAGAGTAATCCAAAGAGTGTTTTCTTTCAGAAAAACGGCTGAACCTCAGTAATAGTGAGTTTTGTGGCATTTTAGCTTGCCATTATTCCCATCTTACCTTCCCAGCTTCCCAGGAGCCTTGAAAACTAAGAGCCTACCCTCATGATGAAAAACAGCAGCCTGACAGCCAATGGAGAAGAATGAGTTTGGAACTTCTTCAAAGCCCCATTCTCTAAGAACTGTCATTATTAGACCTGTCTTGTGGCTCCCTGGAAGACCCTACTTGCCAAGCTGCCTTATTTGACCGGACTCAAAGCTTGCCCAAGGCAAAGAGTCTTTTCCCTGGAAGTACTCCTCAAACACAATCAGAGGCAATTAGTTAACATTATAACTGTCTGAAGTGGTGGGTAATAGTTGGAGCAAGCACTGGATGTTACATGTAAATGATGAAGCACTAAATTCCATCCTAAACCCAGTATTATACTATATACTAACTAATTAGAGTTTAAGTAAAAACTTGAGACAAATGAACAAAAACCAGTCAGATTCAGGAGCCCTGCTCTTAAATGCTATTGCTGCTCTTCCAATGACATACTAATATTTTTTAAGATTAAAAAAAAAATTTTTTTTTTGGAGAGAGAGAAAGAGCAGGGGAGAGGGGCAGAGGGAGAGAGGGAGGGAGGGAGGGAGAGGGAGAGGGAGAGAGAGAGAGAGAGAGAGAGAGAGAGAGAGAATCCCAAGCAGGCTCCATGCTCAATGTGGAGCTTGACTTGGGGCTTGATCCCACAACCCTGGGATTGTGACCTGAGCCGAAATCAAGAGTTAGATACTCCACTGACTAAGCCACCCAGGGGCCCCAACACAATGATTTTTAAAAATCAAATAAACCCACAACTGTACAAAGAAGAAAGATAAAAGCAACACAAATTTCCCATCCAGGGCATGCAAAAAATGATGCATTTTGATTAATATCCTACTTGGATACCTTTCTATGTCTCTTTACATTCATCAACGATTGTGAACATTTCACTCAATTAAAACAGTACATATAGTATACTGCCTTTTCACTAAAAATATGCCATGGACCTATTTACAAGTCAATAAATGTAGATTCATGCCATTAAAAAAAAAAATAATTGGGGCAAATAATAGGCTAGCAAACAAGCTTAAGAGGAAAATCTGGGAAATGAGACGTCTGTAGAGGCCTTTGAAAAGTTCCAACATATTCCTGAGCATCTAGATGGCCACACACATAAACAGGTCTGTACCCAGGAAAACCAGAGTAGGTTCTGAACGCTCAGGTCTGGCTTACGTTGAGGATATACACACGCAGGAAGTGAAGGCTAAGGAAGAGTTGAAAACTATCTGTCTGAGTGTTGAAGGCATGCCCCAATGCACACACAGGGTCCCTCTGGTTCTCCTCTACCTAATAATTGGCAACTAATTTTGCCTTAAAAGGCACTTAAGGACACAAGCATACATATATAAACTATAATGTGAAAATAAATATGTATAAAATATAAGAAAAGATATTCATTGTGAAAGTGTCTATAATAGGAAGATAATTAGAATCAATAAAGGATTAGTTAAATAAATTATAGTATATCTACATTTTTCAGACACCATGCAGCTATTAAAAAATAAAAGGATCGAGCACCTCGGTGGCTCAGTTGGTTAAGCATCCGACCCCTTATTTTGGCTCAGGTCATGACCTCATGGATTCTAAGATCAAGCCCCACATCAGGCTCTGCACTGACAGCATGGAGCCTGCTTGGGATTCTGTCTCCCTTACTTTCTGCCCTTCCCTCACTTGCTCTGTATCTCTCTCTCAAAATAAATAAAAATAAACTTAAAAACAATTTTTTTTAAGTAAAAGGCTGACCTACACTTACTGGCATGGGGAAAACTTTCCAAGACATATTATTCAGTTAAAAAAAAAAAATCGTGCTAGACAACAAAGTACATAGCATGATCCCTTTCTCTTAAAGTATAAGATGATCATATTTTTCCCTTTTATTTTCTTAGGGTCTCTTGATTTCTAACTGTATGCTTGATCTTTTCACTTGCCTCTATAAGACCCAGGTACTCTAGTTCTCTTCTGCCTAGTAACTGATAACTCATTTTCTCTTACAAAATATGTAAATACTTATATACATTCATAAATGCATATAATAAAAGATGCTAAAGTCAACATTAACTTTAATATAGGAAGGATTAAAGAGGGTATTTTACATTTATATACTATTATATTGCTTGCATATTTTACTAAAAATAGTGTAT
The DNA here is from genome assembly GCF_018350155.1 of Leopardus geoffroyi. Classification (NCBI taxonomy): domain Eukaryota; kingdom Metazoa; phylum Chordata; class Mammalia; order Carnivora; family Felidae; genus Leopardus; species Leopardus geoffroyi. Next base: position 43,847,684 of record NC_059330.1, read on the forward strand.
TTGAGAATTAGGCATACTGTTTTAAGAGGAAGAAAAGAAATTTGGCACTTCCTGGTTGGTCTCAGAACATTTGACCATAAATAAAAAATAAGGTCAAAATAGAAAACCAGAACTTGAAAAACAAAGGAATACATGATAGCTCAACTGGGGCTCGACAAGCAGGCAGTACTTAGGTACCCAAACACACTTACAAATCTATAGTCAAGAAAAAGCTATAAGCTGAAAACCAAGTAGACAAAGAGGAAACCCAGTGTTATAGGAGTTAATCAAAATGCCAAGTAGGAAGAAATTCAAAGAGGGAAAGCAAGCCAAGCATCACATCTATATTGCTAATTGATGCATACGGTAATGTATTAAATAACATTCACTACATTAATGAATAAACATTAAAGAGTTTTTCTTGCCTCTTGCTTCTTATCCAGGTATATGAAGATTATCACATTCATATATCCTTGATTCCAAGAAAATACAGGCTGGTTGACAGAAATATATAATCCCAAGGACAGATTATAGGAATTTGATCTTGCCTAATGGCAAAACCAAGGAACTGGTTTTTGTTTTGATTTGTTTTAACCCAAAGAACTGTTAAAATTAGGTCACAAACCCTAGAGATCTCAGAATATTGGAAGCACTGTTTCCATCAGTAACATGAATATTTCTTCCAATCACTTTCTTTGCTATTTATAGGAGTGTAAACTAAAAGTTGTTAGGAGATCCATCAGTGTCTGAAATTTTTAGGGAGAAATACAAGCAGATTCCAAAGAGAGCAAAGAAAGTACTATTCACATTGGAGAAGAAAACAGATATGAGATTTCAAAGGGAAAAAAAGAAAAAAACACATGAACAAAGAAAGGCCTGGAAACAAGAATGAAATTGGCATGTATAGACATTTGTGTCTATAACTGGAGCATGGGGTTCTTGCCTGGAAAAGATTCTACCAAGAGGAAAGTGGCAAGAAAAATTATAAGGGGGTGAAGATGTCAAGCATAAGGGTTTGGACCACATTCATTTCATCACAGGAAAAGCATCTAAATTTTTGAGCAGGAGAATGATATGACAAAAATCATGTGTTAAGAAAATCTAGCAGTTGCATGCAGGAAAAAGTGGAGATTATGGATAGAAAATTAGGATACTGTGGACAGGTTTTTAGTGCCTTTTATGAAATAACTCGTGTCTAATTTTTCTCAACCTAGGCTACAGGGGAAAAAACTATGTAAGAGATCTGAAAAAAACATAAATTCATATAACCATCCCACCCTAAAATCAGTGACAATCAAAATCATTCTGGGGCGCCTGGGTGGTGCAGTCGGTTAAGCGTCCGACTTCAGCCAGGTCACGATCTCGCGGTCCGTGAGTTCGAGCCCCGCGTCAGGCTCTGGGCTGATGGCTCAGAGCCTGGAGCCTGTTTCCGATTCTGTGTCTCCCTCTCTCTCTGCCCCTACCCCGTTCATGCTCTGTTTCTCTCTGTCCCAAAAATAAATAAAAAACGTTGAAAAAAAAATTAAAAAAAAAATCATTCTTTTCTGCAATTTTGAAGAATCGTTTTTTTACCTGGATCCTGGGAGACAAAATAACAAACATCATTCACAGTCTTAAGGAAATCTGAAAAATCCAGCATTCCATTAACTATAATAATGGTTCAGAAACAGAAGGAAAAAAACTGCATTAGCAAACTCATTAAGAACATAAGATAAAAATGCAAACTAAAAATGTGAATAGAATTAACTGATAGTCTAGAGGAGCATTAACATTAAATATAGAATGTAAAAAGAAAACCTATCATAAAAACGTAATTACACATTTTAAATATGTAGTAAATAGTGCCCAGCAATAATCAAAATGATATAGACTAGAATTTAAGATACTGCAATATTCTTTACTCAAAGCTCTAGTTTTTATACTTGTCATTAGGTGCAAAAAAATCATGCAACTTGTCAATTTTACATATATAATGGTTTTACCTGAAAAGAATAGGACTGATTTCATTGTGTTCTAGCTAAGACCCTCTATACCAGTGGTTTTAGGGGAGATTACAGATCCAGATGAGACTCTAATGAAAGCTTTGCCTCAAATCATTCCATCTCCTTCTCTCCTCTCCTCCTTTCCTCTCTCTCTCTCTGTCTCTCTCTCTCATTACACACACACACACACACAAAATGCATTAAACAAATGCACAAAATATTGCACAATATTAAAATCTTCACCCAAAAAATCATCTCATTTATCATGCAAAAAGTAATGCCTATTTATTAAAAGAAAAAGAAATCTAAATGTACAAATGAAAATTTCAGTAAGAAATTATTGCTTGGTTTGAATGAGAAGTTGAAATTATGGAGCTTTTTTTTCTGCATGATAATGCACAGGTCATCTCTGATGAGCAACTAGAGCTGAAAATCCAGATTTCCAAAGTGTGACAAAACACAGAATCAGGATTCTTCTGTCTCATTTTCTAGACAAGCATAGATCTGCGTCAAGGAACATCTGAATTTTTCAAGATTCTTCAAGTTAAATAACTCTAACGTCATTTTCCTCTTCATATAGTAAATGAGGCCAATTTTGAAAGGGTTTATCTGTGTTTGGAAGTAACTTATTATAAATTTACATTTTAAATTAATGTAATCTGAACAAAATAACTTATAAAAGAACATTTCAGTGCTTCTGGTGGTCTGCAGGCTTCTACTGTCAGAGAATTGACAAGGCTTAATTGTTCTCATTTCTAAACCACAGAAACACTTTCTGGATTGGAAAATTTGTCAAGTTGTCTACCTCAAAATTTCTTTTTCAGTGTAATAACTTGAGAGTGGTTTCTCCTTTCCTTCAAAGAAACAATGAAACATCTGTGCAAATTTCAATCAATTATTTTGTTTTCTGACTTCTATGTGACTTAGGTTTAAACAAAAACCTTATAGATAAAACATCAAGAGCACAATCCATACAAGAAATAGTTGTAGACTAGACTTCTTCAGAGGTATGAACTTAAGTTGAAAGATATTCTTCAAAAATTGGGGTGCCTGGGTGGCTCAGCTGGTTAAATTCCGACTCTTTTGATTTTGGCTCAGGTCATGATCTCACAGTTGGTGAGTTCAAGCCCCGCATAGGGCTCTGTGCTGACAGGGCAGAGCCTGCTTGGGATTCTCTCTTTCCTCTCTGTTCCTCCCTTGCCTGTGCTCTCTCTCACATATCCAGTAAAGGACTCGTATTCAGAATATATACATTCAAAATGCAATAGTAGGAACACAAACACATTTTCAATGGGCATAAGATATACAGGTAGCAAAAAAGCACATGAAGATATATTCAAAATCATTTGATCATTCAGGAAATGCAAATTAAAACCACAATGAGAAAACACCATACATCTATTAGAATGACAATTTTTAAAGGCTCACCAATTCCAGGACTGACAAGGACGAGGAGCATCTGAAACTGTCATAAATTGTTCATAACAATGTAAAATAATTCAGCTGCTTTGCAAGCACAGTTTAGCAGTTTCTAAAAAATTCAAATATACCTACCATATGACCCAGTTATCCTACCATCAGGTATTTACCCAAGATAAATGAAAGTATATGCCTACACAAAGACACATAAATGAATGTTTACACCAGCTTTATTTGTAATAGCCAAAAACTAGAAACAATCCAAACATCATCAATTAATGAATGGATGAACAAATCATGGTACATCCATAAGAGAGAATGCTGCTTAGCAATAAAAAGAAATAAACCTGATATGTACCAAAGCATAGATGAATCTCAGTATAATTACGCTGAGTGAAAGAAATCAAACTAACAAAATGAGTACTTACTGCATGATATCATTTATATAAAGTTCTAGAAAATACAAACAATCTGTATTGACAGAAGCAGGTTAGTGTTTGCTTGGGAAGTAGTGAGGGGGGGTTGTGGAAAGAGAATGGGGGCTTACAAAGAGGTATAATGGGATTGAGTTTTCACAAGTATATACATATGTAGAAATTTTCAAATTGTATACTTTAAATATGTCAAGTATATACCTCAATAAAACTATAAAATATGCACATAATTTAAAATCCATTGGAATAGCCAATTCCAAAAACAGTACAGAGGTTTTGTCTAAAAATTAAAAACAGAACTATCATATCATCCAGCAAGCTCACTTTTGGATATATACCCAAAGGAAACAAAAGCACTATCTCAAAGAGCTATGTGCACTTCAAACATTGCAGCATTATGCCCAATAGCCAAGAAATGGAAACAGCCTAAATGCTCACCAACAGATGAATAAAGAAAATGTAACCTCTATGTATATGACATATTCTGGAGGGTGGAGGGAATGGGCAGATGTTTGTCAAAGGATACAAACGTTAGGTATATGATGAACAAGTTCTGGGAATCTGATGTACAGCATGGTGACTATAGTTAATAATACTATATTGTATCTTTGAAATTTGCTGAGAGAGTATATCCTAAGAGAGTAGTGTTCTCATCACACACAAAAAAGGTAACTATGTGAGGTGATGGAGATGTTATTTACTTGATAGCTGGTAATCAGTTCACAATGTATATGTATATCAAATCATTATGTTGTACACTTTAAATATATGCAATTTATATTTGTCAATTACATCTCAATAAAGCTGGACAAGATAACATGACTTGACATAAACCATGTTCCTATAGGTATATGCATATCCTATGACCCAGCTTCTTCATTTCTAGAAATCTATCCTATAAAAATATTTACACAAATGTGCAAGAATTGATGAACAAGGATGCTCTTTATAGCATTATTTGTAATAGCAAAAATTTTAGAGGTAACTTTACCATTAATCAATATGAGACCAATTAAAATGTATATAACAAATATCCAGGAAGAATACCCACCACATTATTAACAGTGTGTACTATGAAGAATTGTAGTGAAAGATTGAGGTGAAGAGATAATTTTCATTTTGTAATTTGTAAACTTCTTTAAGCTAAAAATACTAACTTAAAACAAAAAAAACCTTTATATTCAGTTATTAAACTTTTTCTCGTATTTGCAATTTTTACCAAGATATTCAATATAGGTCTACACGTTTTTCAATGTAAAAATTAAGGAATAAAAATTTAAACTAACATATGTTATCTAAAATTGTTTGTATGGACACTAATAATGAAGCAGCAGAAAGAGAAATTAAGAAAACAATCCCATGTACAATGGCACCAAAAATAATAAAATACCAAGAATAAACTTAAGCAAGGAGGTGAAAGATCTGTACTCAGAAAACTATAAAACATTGATAAAAGAATTTGAAGATAACACAAACAAATGGAAAGACATTCCGGGCTCACGAATTAGAAGAATATTGTTAAAATATCCATACTACCCAAAGCAATCTACAAATGTAATGCAATCCCTATCAAAATACCAACAGCATTTCACAGAACTAGAACTAACAATCCTAAAATTTGTATGGAAACAGAAATGACTCCAAATAGCCAAAACAACCTTCAAAAATAAAAAGAAAGCGGGAGGTATCATAATTCCAGATTTCAAGTTATATTACAAAGCAGTAGTAATCAAAACAGTGTGGTACTGGCACAAAAATAGACACATAGATCAATGGAACAGAATAGAAAACACAGAAGTAAACATACAGTTAAATGGCCAATTAATCTTCAACAAAGGAGACAAGAATATGCTTTTAGAAAAGAGAGTCCCTTCGACAAACGGTGTTGGGAAAACTGCAGCAACATGCAACAGAATGAAACTGGACCACTTTCTTACACTATACACAAAAGTTCAAAATGGACTAAGAACTTAAATGTTAGACCTAAAACCATAAAAATCCTAACAGAGAGCAGAGGCAGTAATTTCTCTGACATCAGCCATAGCAACATCTTTTTAGATACATCTCCTGAGGCAAGGGAAACAAAAATAAAAATAAACTACTGGGATTACCACAGAATAAAAAGCTTTGGTACAGCAAAGGAAACAACCAATAAAACTAAACAATAACCTACTGAATGGGATAAGATGTTTGCAAATGACATACCCAATAAAGGGTTAGTATCCAAAATACATAAAGAACTTATATAATTCAACACCAGAAAAACAAATAATCCATTTTAAATGGGCAGAAGACAGGAACAGACATTTCTTCAAAGAAGACCTACATATGGCCAACAGACACATGAAAAGGTGTTCAACATCACTCATCATCAGGGAAATGCAAATCAAAACCACAATGAGATATCACCTCACAAAATGGCTAAATTTAAAAACACAAGGAAAAACAAGTGTTGGCAATGATGTAGGAAAAAAAAGGAACCCTTGTGCATTGTTGGTGGGAATGCAAACTGGTGTAGCCACTGTGGAATACAGTATGGAGATTCCTCAAAAAATTAAAACTACCATATGATCCAGTAATTGCACCTCTGGGAATTTACCCAAAGAATAAACATTAATTCATGGGTATATAGGCATCCCTAGGTTTATTGCAGCATTATTTAAAATAGCCAAATTATGGGACCAGTCCAAATGTCCATCGATAGATGAATGAAGATGTGATATATATATATATATATATGTATATATATACACACACACACACACACACACACATACAATGGAATATTATTCAGCCATAAAAAGAATTAAATCTTGCCATTTGCAAAAACATGGATGGAGCTAGGGAGTATAATGCTGAGTGAAATAAGCCAGTCAAAGAAACACAAATACCATATGATTTTACTCACATGTAGAATTTATGAAACAAAACAAATGAACAAAGTGGTGGGGGGCGGGGGTGGGGAACAGGACAAACCAACAAACATACTCTTAACTATAGAGAACAAACTGGGGGTTACCAGAGGGAAAGTGGATGAGGGGATGGATGAAATAGGTGAAGGGATGAAAAGTATACTTATCTTGATGAGCACTGCGTAATATAGGCAATTGCTGAATCACTATATTGTACACCTGAAACTAATACAACACTGTATGCTAACTAACTGGAATTAAAATAAAATAAAAACAAATAAAATAAAATAGGTTGTATGGCTTTGGAGTAGACTTTTATCTTTCTGTCCCTCAGTTTCCCCAACTGTAAATCCAGGTAATTGGAAGAAACTACATCTGAAGTCTTGAAATCTAAAGTTCTAAAGATTTATTGCTTTGAATTTCTAATAACAGTATTACTTAAAAGCCTTAAAATGTTCACATCCTTTGACCTAGCAATTTCAATTTTAGTAACCTATCTTTTGTCTGATGAGATAAAGAGAAAAAACCCTGCTTACAACAGCAAAAATGTTAGAAATAACATATTTATTTAGATTATTTGTTATATAGCTTATTTTTCAAAGCAATTTGTTTTTGTGCTTTGATCTGTTCCACAGAATAATTCACAGCTGCCAAAAGCCAAGCTCTCCAACCAGCCTGATGGCAGGGCCCGGGTGATGGATGGATCGGGACTGCATGGTGGCCCACCGACAGTGAAGCTTCTTGTACTCCTGCTTTTATGTAATTTGGCCTTAGCATTGGTCAGGGCAGCCCCCCTACCAATGAAAGTACCTGGGGATTTGTCGGTTTGGGAATTGCCCATGACAGGCCCCCTGGGAAAAGGACCACGGGGGAAAGAAATAAGATTCCACAGGGAAATTATGCGGGCCTACATCCAGCCCTTGCCACCCCCTGTAAAGACTCCTCTACCTAAAGGAAGGATAGCCCCATATATTTCCCAGCCAGGGAGGGGGACAAATGGATTTGAAATCCCCACCCTGGCAACAAAGGAATGTATCTATGGATACAAATTACTCCAACCTCTAGGCCCACTTGGCCCCCAGGAGGCATTCCAGATGATAACTGGACCTGGTGGGTTAAGGTACAGAATGGTTCATTAGTTCCTAGGTAACATTGTCTCCCTGGGAGCACATAAGGCATGGGTTCCCAGGGCCCTCTTGGCTCCCTCCCGGCACCCCAGACCAAAGCGAATAACTTTTGTTCCTTATACGCAAATGGTTCAAAGAAACAATTAAGAAGTCATGTCCCTGTAAATGTTCCACTTGAGGTGTTGAGAGATAGATGACCTTTCATGAAAATAGCAAAGCAAACGCTTTATTGACTATAAATAAACGTAGATACATAATGAAAATAATATGAAGAAATTAATCAATTTCTTATAACGTTACAAGAAAATAACCATGTTATCCCTTAATGGGTGATTACACAAAGGAACATTTTTAGAATTAGGTAAAGCCAAGAAACATAGATGACGCACACTACAAGGAAATTGCTAACAAATATAATGCCACGTTTGCCGCAATAAAGCGGCCAGTCTAACGCACTGTTGTCGTCCGTGTCCATTTGTTATTTTCGCCGACGCCATGCATCCTTCGGGAACCCCTGGACCTGCTGGGGCTGGACCCCGGCACAATGCCATTTAAAAAGGCAGTGTTGGGGTGCCTGGGTGGCTCAGTCGGTTAAGCGTCCAACCTCGGTTCAAGTCATGATCTTGCGGTTTGTGAGTTCGAGCCCCACGCCGGGCTCTGTGCTGACAGCTCAGAGCCTGGAGCCTGCTTCTGCTTCTGTGTCTCCCACTCTCTCTGCCCCTCCCCCACTCATGCTCTGTCTCTCTCTCAAAAATGAATAAATGTTAAAAAAAAATTAAATATTTAAAAAGGCAGTGTGGATCTATATTTATTTACATGGAAGGTTGCCTAACATATAAAGTTAATAGAAAAAGGTAACAAAATTGTATGCATGTGAGTCAACATATATATTTTCTAATTATGTGTTTATGCATATGTATATACCACAGTTACACGCACACACGCACACACATGCTTAGAAAAATCCTAGAAAAATATATGTAAAAATACCAAAGTTCAGCTCTGGGTAGTGGGATTACACATAAGTTTTATTTTCTCCTTTCTATTCTCCTATGCTTTCAGAGAATAAAGTTATTTCCACTTTGAATAATTATTTTAATAATAAATCTCCAAAAAATTATATGTCAAGAGAATTAACATATGGACAAATAAACATGTCAGAAAAAATAGAGTTGCTTTTTAGTCTTTCTAAAAGTTAGATTTATATTTATTATTTTATTTTTATACCCTCTGAAAGTTGTGTACAGTAGGCACTCAAAAAATGTTGGGGTGACTCGGATAGATAGACGAATGACACTATTGCAACTTGTCAATTCCTGTTAGGTTGCTAAGTAACATTCTATTGGTGGTCCATTTGACTCCTAGTATTCTCCATCTACAAATTTTTTATAATAACCAATCCACATCTTTCATTTGAGTAGCTTGATGCTTTTAACCTCAGAGTATTACTGTGCCATTGTGTGTATTAAGTTTATTTTATTTCTGACCAGTCCTTCAACTTATCTATACCATTTTTATTCTAAACTTATCTCTCCTCCTTAATAAGCTTGGAATGGTCTGTAAATGTAATCAGTTCTCTATTATTTACTTCTTTGATTAAAGTATTGGACACTGACAACAAAAGAACAATTACTTTTAGAGATGTTTTAAAATAAAATTATTAGGATTTTGATTTGTATTTTTTTGACTACTGAGAATGGAAAATATTTTTATATGATTATTGGCTACATATATTTTCTTTTATGTGATATTCTTATCCGTGTGTCTTACTCACTTTTCCATTCCATTGTTTGTTACTAATTTGTACGAGTTCTTTACACATTCTGAAAACTAATCCTTTGTCACTTCTGTGAATTGCAAATATTTCCAAGTTCATAACTTGTCTTTTTACTTTAAAGTGTCTTTTGATAAATAAAAGTTCTTAATTTTAACATAGTTAAATATATTAATCTGGTCTTTTATACTCAAACACTTTGCCTTAAGAAATCTTCCCTATCGTATGCAAGTAGCAAAAATTAAAAGTCTAAAAATATCAAATGTTGATGAAAGTATGTCATAATCCAATCTGGTAATCAATTAATCCAATTATACTGGAGGCCCAATTTTTTAATATTATCGTAAATGTGCAAAAAGCGTTTTTAGATCATATTATAAAGCTTAGCTTTCCTATGATTTGTAATTAATCTGACCAACATATAACTTACATCCATGTTTGCAAACCTTAAACTAATAATGAAAACACAAAACTTACCATCAATATCAACAGTCTTTAGTGCCTTTTGCATTTCCGAATCACTTATAAAAATCTTCAAGGTGTGATGGATCATTGGCAGATCATTCACATAAATTTTACCACTTTGTATTTTACTAAAAATTTTACAGGCCTTCTGAAGTGCTAAATACACACGACAAAACAGTTAATTAATTCAAATGAATAATTATCGTCATCCCCGCTACACTCTCTCCCAATGAAAAAACAAAAATGACCAGTAAAGAAAGAAAGAGGAGCAAGTCTTTGTGTTCTAATTCTTTGCTTTAAAATCAATCTCATGATTTCTTTAGGTATATCTAGAGTAAATGACCTCCAAGTCTACAAGTTTCCTAAATAACTCTCAGAAACTGAGAAAAGTCATGCAAAGCTCACATAGCAAAGGCAGTCACAATTTTCCCTGGGAATGTTTAAATCCTTCTTCCATGCTCCCATATCACTTGGTACATATCTCAGACAAAGCTATTGGTATTGTGATTGCTTGCATGTCAATATCCCTCACTCAACTATCAGGCTCTAGGGGGCACGATTTTTCATTCTTCAAGTGCCAGTGCCTACTTCAGAACAGATCCTCAAAAAATGTCTGTTGAATTAAACTGAATTTAGTTCAGTGGGTACTACCCTTAGTTTTCAGAAAAAGAGGTGCTAGATGACAGTGCTAAATACCAGAGAAAGACTAACATATTGATAACAATGTTTTTTTTAATGTTTATTTATTCTTGAGAGAGAGAGAAAAACAGAGTGCAAGCTGAGGAGGGGCAGAAAGAGAGCGGGAGACACAGAATCTGAAGCAGGCTCCAGGCTCTGAGCTGTCAGTACAACCTATGTGAGGCTCAAACCCATGAACTGCAAAATCATGACCTGGGCCGAAGTTGGACGCTTAACCGACTGAGCCACCCAGGCGCCCCACGATGGCTTTAATAACAGGAGTTTTAGTAGAGTATTAGGGGTGGAAACCAGGTTTCAGTGAAATGGGAAGTAAATAAATAATTAAGGAAACCAACTCTTTCAAGAAGCTTCTTCGAAAAACATAGAGTATAATATTGACACAGTCCCTGAGGAAGCAGAAGAAAATTCAATGAAAGAAAATTAAGAGTGAAGGGATTAGTGACATGAAAGGGAATCTTCTCCAATGAGCAAATAGGGAAGGCTATGGATGTTGTTTATAATCCTAACAGTTCTCCTCATGAGGAAAACTTTTTTTCCTTTTTTTCTGTATCTATATGAGATGATGGATATTAATTAAACTTACTGTGGTAATCATCTCACAATATATGTAAGTCAAGTCATTATGCTATACACCTTAAACTTAGTGCTACATCTTAATTATATCCCAATAAAACTGGAGGATAAAAGATGTCTGGGGCACCTGGGTGAGTCAGTTGATTAAGCATCCGACTGCAGCTCAGGTGATAATCTCATGGTTCGTGAGTTCAAGCCCCACATTGGGCTGTGTGCTGACAGCTCAGAGCCTGGAGCCTGCTTACGATTCTGTGTCTCCCTCTCTCTGCCCCTCCCCTGCTCACGTTCTGTCTGTCTCTCTCTCTCTCTCAAACATAAATAAACATTAAAAATTTAAAGAAAAAGAAAAGATGCCTAACATAGGGGCACCTGGCTGGCTCAGTTAGTAGAACACGCAACTTCTGATCTCAGGGTTGTGAGTTTAAGGCCCACGTTGAGCACAGAGATTACTTATGAAAAAAAAATAAAAAGATGCCTAATATGATGATCAGAAAGGAAAAATATGCTAAATGACTCCATAAATATAAAGAAGAGGCCCAAGATACGGGAGAGTTCAGTGTCAAGAAGCGAAGGGGGAAAAAAAAGAAGTGAAGGGTACTATGTACCAAGAACTAAATCCTAGTAAAATCAGTGAGTCTAGTGCTTACTAATATATTCATTGGATGTAATAGTCAGACTTTTTTCCCGAAATATTTTAACTAAAATAAGCACATATGTCACATTTTGCCTATCAATATAACAGAAGATATTTCTAAAAAAAGATATTTATGAATACTTATTTTACCTAGTTTGCTTATGCTTACTCACAGACTACAGCATTTGTCACATCATGTAATATTAGTTGATATCATATGCCATTAGGAGTAAAGAAAGCGACACTAATCACTGAAACAATTTCTAAAATGTACACAATCAGGTAATTTATTCAAGAAGTTCTAGAATCTATTATTACTGCTTAACTCTTGTGAGTGTAAGTGTCCTTGAGGTACTTCATTATATGATGTCTTGCAGAGGGTAGAAAGCATTTCCCTTTTCCTGTCAAAGAAACAGCCACGTTAGAAAGCAGCACAAAAATGAAACAAAACAAAACACCACACACACAAAATATTTATGCCATTTTTCCATTAAAATATTAGCAAGCCTATCAACAGTTTGAGATTCTCCCGTCTCTTACTCCATAAAAACCTTTATTAAAAGACCATCCAAGTGATAGTGAATTATATACTCTTCATCCCAGAATTCCCACCTTGCTTCTTTTAGACATCTCTCTATGGAGCAGAATTTACCCTGGTCAGTAAGTAGTGCCCATGATTCACTATCCTTTGGCTGTCGTCCAATTTTTGCTACTCTTAATTCAAGTCACAGCAAATTTTATAGAAAGTTATTATAGTAAGGAAAAACAAGAGTATCTTTAAATAGCAAAGAATCCCAGATGCCACAACCTGTCAGTAAAAATTTTTTGAAAAGATGATTTATCTAATCCCCTAACACGTAAATAACTCAAATCATAGAATGTTAGTGTTAGAAGAAATCTCAAGGGTCCGTCTAGTACAAGATTCTTGTACAGACGTGGAGACTGAGGCCCAGAGATATAAAGTGAATTGTACAAGAGCCTAAGCTAGCAAATGAGGTCAATTAGGACTCAACGTTAAGTTTCTGAATTCCACATACAGTGATCTTAGCTCTACGCCACCCTCCCTAGAGCATAGTCTTAGTTTGCACAAACTATTTTGCATACTTTATGTGGAAATGATAGATGATTCTGAAAAGAAAAACCCAAATCTTAATGCAACATTTAAGGGAAAAAAACAATGATTTAAATACCGAATAACTGAGGAAGATGTACAAAGGGATGATAAAGTCTTGTGAACACTGTACTGATTCGGAAGCTTGAGTGAAGACCTTTCTTTCTTAGTCATCTTCTCCTTCAACAGCTTCACTGAGGAAGAGGCAATCTAGAGCCAAATGCAGGAATGTTGGTGCCTGAGATCACACTGGTAAACCAGCATTACTGGAAAATAAACCTCTTAAAAAGATAGCTAATCATATCTGGGTTCCTCACTGATGTAAAATTGCTTTTTGTAATGGAATTAGAGTTTACATACACTAAAATTTTAAATAAACTATAGAATTTTTTTTGCAGAGTCATGTTTTTCTAAGATGCAACTAAATCATCTAATTAATGTCGTGCCAATTTAAAATAGTGGATTTCACAAAGCAGGGCAAATCTATGGTATAGTGAAGAGAAGACCACCAGATTCTAGGCTACATATATGCGCTTTGACTATATGAGCAAAATAATGTGGAGAATCAGCACAGTTATTCAAATAACACAGGTACTTATGCTTTAAATCATCCTCATGATTGAGAAAATTATCCACTTAACATGTATGCATAAGCATGATTCAAAAGTGGCAAGTAGCTGGGTAGACAGAAAAGCATCACTTTAGAAAATGAGGACTGTAATAATAGGTGTCTTCAATTTTACGTGGAGTCTAGAACCTTGTTTACATGGAGTCTAGGCCCCTTTTGAAGCACAGAAGTATGCAGAGTAAAATCTGTCTTTGTCTCAGCTCCAGGCTGGAAAAAAAGAGAGAGAGAGAGAAGAAAGAGTACTCCTCTGGATTAGTTATAGTGATAGATCTACCCACACATGAGTACAGAACTCAAATCTACACTAAATATGTGGGGTAGGAGAATAGAAACCAAAAAAGTCATTTAAAGTTGTCCCATGTTCATCACATCTCTGAAGTGCAGTGCAGAAGAGAATTCAAATTCTCTTGGAGGAGAATACTCTAGATCCGGACTCACGTGAGATTCCCACAGATTTAGATCAACAATATATGAGAAAATAAACAAAAAGTACAAAGTACCCAAGGACATAAGTTAATGAGTAAGAAGCAGACAAAGCAATAAACAGAAGATTTAGATCCCCCAGGGACTTTATTATATTTATCAGGTATCAGTCTTGAAACAACTAAAGAATATGACCAAAAAACATGACATAAGGCAGATTATAAGAAGAACCAAATGGGGGTGCCAGGGTGGCTCAGTCAGTTGAGCGTCTGACTTCGGCTCAGGTCATGATCTGGCGGTTTGTGAGTTCAAGCCCCGCGTCAGGCTCTGTGCTCAAAGCTCAGAGCCTGGAGCCTGCTTCAGATTCTGTGTCTCCCTCTCTCTCTGCCTCTCCCCTGCTCATGCTCTGTCTCTGTCTCTCAAAAATAAATAAATGTTAAAAAAAAGTCTTTTTAAAAAGAAGAACCAGGGGCTCCTGGGTGGCTCGGTCGGTTGAGCGTCCGACTTCAGCTCAGGTCATGATCTCACGGTCCATGAGTTCCAGCCCCGCACCGGGCCCTGTGCTGACAGCTCAGAGCCTTGATCCTGTTTCAGATTCTGTGCCTCCCTCTCTCTCTGACCCTCCCCTGTTCATGCTCTGTCTTGCTCTGTCTCAAAAATAAATAAACGTTAAAAAAAATTTTTTTTTTAATTAAAAAAAAAGAAGAACCAAATAAAGTTTCTAGAGGTAAAAAATATAGGCACTGAAATTAAATTCTCAATAGACAGTTTAAACTAGAGATTAGATTCAGCTGGAGAGGGGCGCCTGGGTGGCTCAGTCTGTTGAGCGTCCGACTTCGGCTCAGGTCATGATCTCACGTTAGTGATCTCGAGGCCTGTGTCGGGCTCTGTGCTGACAGCTCAGGGCCTGGAGCCTGCTTCGGATTCTGTCCTCCCTCTCTCTCTGCTCCTCCCCTGTTCACATTCTGTCTCTCTCTCAAAAATAAATAAAGATTAAAAAAATTTAAAAAAAAAAAAAAAAAGATTCAGCTGGAGAAAGATAAACTAGAAAGCAGATGGGAGAAATTACCCAGATGAGATAGACAGTATATCTAAGTACATCATATAGTGAATGAAGCAGGCTGAATGGTGGCCCCAAAAAGATATGTCCATATCCTAATCCTTGGAACCTGTATATGTGACTTTATTTGGATAAAAGGTCTGTGGAGAGGGAACAAAGTTAAGGATCTCAAGATGAGATATACAATGAAGTGTTTATAAAAATGGAAGGAGACTTGAGATATAAACACAGGGGAGAAGACCATATATAGAGCAAGATGGGGGCCAAGATTAAAGTTATGCTGCCACAGCCAAGGAATGCTCAGGGTCACTGTTACAACAGCAGAAGTGTTAACAGAGAGCATAGTAATAAAAATAAAGATCTAATGCAGAAGGAAGGGGAAAATGTCATATTCTTCTGAATGGGTTCCTTGTTACATTTTTTGTAAAAAAAAAAAAAAGAAGAAGGAGGAGGAGGAGGAAGAAGAAAAAGAAGAAAAAGAGGAGGAACAAGGGAAGGAAGAGAAAGAAGAAGAAATATTTAAGATTGTGACATTTCAGGGGTACCTAGGTGGCTCAGTAGGTTAAGTGCATGAATTTCAGTTAAGGTCATGATCTCATGGTCATGAGATCAAGTCCATGTCAGGCTCCATGCTGGGTGTGGAACCTGCTTAGGATTCTCTCTCTCCCTTTTCCTCTGCCCCTCTGCCCCTTTCCCCTGCTCGCACTCTCTCTCTTCTCTCAAACAAAAAATGATTTTGATTGATGTGACATTTCAATACTTGGACTAAAATGTGATGGAATGTTTGAAAGCTAAAAACACCGCTCAAAAGTAAAATATTTTCAGATCATATGTACCTCAGTTCTTTCAGTATGCAACTGTACTTGTAAACTTTTCTTTCTTCTGAACTTTTTCTCTCCTGAAAAATCAAAGGATTTCTCTTCTCCACAGAGGAATATTGATGTTTCATACCTAAATTGCACAGAAAATTGGAATAATTCCTGAGTTGCTTTTTTTCTTACTTTTTCTTTTTTTCATCTTTTATCTATAGAAAATTTCAAGCATATACAAAAGTAGACAGATTAATGTGATGATTGGGGCGACTGGGTGGCTCAGTCGGTTAAGTGTCTGACTTTGGTTCAGATCATGATCTCATGGTTCATGGGTTGGAGCCCCGCATTGGGCTCTGTGCTGACAGTTCAGGGTCTGGAGCCTGCTTCAGATTCTGTGTCTCCCTCTCTCTCTGTCCCTCCCCCACTCATGCTCTGTCTCTGTCTCTCAAACATAAATAGATGTTAAAAAGAATAATGTGGCAATCTTCCCATGTACGCATCACCCAGCTTCAATAATAGGCAATCCTATTTCAGCTATATCCCTACTCCTGTTTCTCATTATTTTGAAGCAAATTCCAACATCATATTATTTCATGAGTGAAAATTTTAATATTAATTTCTACAAGGTGTTTTTTCTTTTATTTTTGAAAAAAATTTTTTTAATGTTTATTTTTGAGAGAGGCAGAGCACAAGCAGAGGAGGGGCAGAGAGAGAGAGAGAGAGAAAGAGAGACAGAATCCGAAGCAGGCCCCAGGCTCCCAACGCAGGGCTCGAACTCACAAACTGCGAGATCATGACCTGAGCAGAAGTCAGATGCTTAACTGACTAAGCCACCCAGGTGCCCCAAGGTGTTTTTTCTTTTAAAAAAACACATTTAAACCACAATTATGACACCCTAAAAGTTAACAATAATTTCTTAGTATCATCAAACATGGTCAGTGTTCAAATTTCCAATTGTTTCATAAATGTCAAAATTTATTAACACTCTGCATCAGGATTCAGTAAGGTCACCATTACAGTTTGTTGATTGATGTGTCTTTTAGATCTCTTTTTTATCTATAGGCTCTTTTTCCATGTCTTTTATCATCCTCATTATCACTATTGCCAGGCAATTTGTCCTATAGATTTTCCACAGTCTGGATTTTGCTAATTATATCACCATGGTTGTAGAATTTTAAAGACTTGATCAGATTAACTTCAACAGATTAAGTGTTGAACCACTAAATTGTACACCTAAAACTAATATTATACTATATGTTAACTGGAATTCAAATTAAAACTTAAAAAAGACAGCCAGGTGATTTTAACGTGTAGATAAATTTGATAGTCACTATGCAAACCACAGGCTTGTTCCTATTCAGAACTCCCATCAATTGGTCTATAACTCAGCATTTTATAAGAAATACCTTACTCTTCCTTATAAAGGAACTAAAAGCAAAACTAAAAGCTCTTTAGCAGAAGTGGCTCCTTCTTTTTAGAGTAACCTGCTATACAAGGGCTACTTAAGTAATACAAAGGACAATGAATGGATTGAATCTATAACATCTTCAGATGAATTTGGCCCCAAGCAAAATTGTGATGTAGAGGTAATTTTTATCATGCACCTACCTCACTGCCCTTCCTTAGCAGGTACCTTGCCCTTTTGACTCTCTATCCCTTTAAGTCCAATCCCATGAATTCCTGCCCTGAGAGTGCCATTACCTTGCTCTTAGCCCCCCTGAATCTGCCCTATTATTAGTCTCCTCTGCAGTCCTCCACTCACAGAGGGAATGACTTTAACTCTTTTGATTACGACCCAGAGTATAAAATACATTTCTATTGAGATGTAGTACACATATACAAAGAGAGAGAACTGAAGTAATTTCACAAAGTAATACTTATTATGTGAAAAACACTCTAGTGTCTTCAATACTATTCGAATTTCTTTTTAAACAAAATACCAGTTAGTGACCTCCTAAGTTGATTTTATAACACACAAGTGAGTCATAATCTAGAATCTACTGCTACTTTATATCACCCATCCTCTCCCCATATATCTCCATTGAGATCTTCATATTTCTGGAACAATTATGATTTCCACATTACTACATGATTTTTCAAATCCTTTATTATTTTTCTAAAGTATAAGTGTGTTTATGTTATGAGCTGCCTCAAACATTTTACAGAATTGGGATGACTTACTATAAATAATGAATAAGTGAAAATATTTGTTCTGTACCCTATTCTTCTAGGGCATTGTGTCTCCCAGGCAACCTAGTTTATACAGTGCTAATGAAAGAATGTAAAGGAACACTTCCACCATCTCCCATTCCTTCCTAGGTGACAAGTTTTATTGCGATGTTCTAGAAATAATTATTTTGCCTTTTGTCACTGAACATAAAGGAATAGCGGGATTCTCCATGAGATTATCACCAGATTTGTCAGCAGGAACCTTGCAGGCCAGAAGGCAGTGGTATGGTATATTTAAAATCCTGGGGGCAAAAAAATACCAAAAACAAAAACCTGCCAACCAAGAGTACTCTACCCCCCAAAGCTGTCCTACAGAACCGAAAGACAGATAGTTTCCCAGACCAAAAAAAAAAAAAAAAAAAAAAAAGGCTAAAGGAGTTCATCACACTAGATAGACTGACCTTATAAGAAATGTTAAAGTGGGGGTGCCGGGGTGGCTCAGTCGGTTGAACATCCACCTTCAGCTCAGGTCATGATCGCATAGCTCGTGAGTTCGAGCCCCACATCAGGTTCTGTGCTCAAAGCTCAGAGCCTGGAGCCTGTTTTAGATTCTGTGTTTCCCTCTCTCTCTGCCCTTCCCTTGCTCACACTGTCTCTCTCTCTCTCTCTCTCAAAAATAATAAATAAACATTAAAAAAGAAAAAAGAAATGTTAAAGGGAGTTCTTCAAGCTAAAATGAAAGGATGCTAATTAGTAACATGAAAACAAATGAAAGTGTAAATCTCACTGGTAGAGGTAAACATATAGTTAAATTCAGAATACTGACATCTTGTAATGGTGGAAGGTAAATCACATATAACTCTCACATAAAGGTTAAAAGATAAATGTATTAAAACAACTATAACAACAATAATCTGTTAATGGATACACAAATATAAAAAGACGTAAGTGGTGACATCAAAAACAAAATGAGAGTGAGGTGTAAAAATGCTGAACTTTTGTATACATTTGAAGTTAAGTTGTTACCAGTTTAAAATAGGCTTATAAGATGTTTTATATAAGCCTTATGGTAACCACAAAGCAAAAACCTACAGTAAATATACAAAAGATAAAAAGAAAGGAATCAAAGTATATCACTAGAAGGGCACCTGGCTGGCTCAGTCAGTGGAACATGTGACTCTTGATCTCGAGGTTGTAAGTTTGAGCCCCACATTGGTTGTAACGATTACTTAAAAGTTAAAAAATGTAATTTTAAGTATATCACTAGGGAAAATCATCAAATCACAAAGGGAGAAAGAGGAAGAAAGGAACAAAGAAAACAAGCAACCAAGCCAGAAAACAAGCAACAAAATGGCAATAGTAAGTCCATACCTATCAATAATCACCTTCAATGTAAATGGACTAAATTCTCCAATCAAAAGACAGAGTGGCTGAATAGATTAAAAGAAAAAAAAAAAAAAAGACCCAAATATCTGCTGCCTCCTAGAGACTCCCTGCAGCTTTAAAGACACTTACAGACTGAAAGTGAAGGGATGGAAAAAGATATTCCATGAAAATGGAAACCAAAAGAGGGCAAATCTAGCTATATTCATATTAGACAAAATAAATTTCAATAAATATTTTTTGTTTTTTGTTTTTTGTTTTTTAAATTTTTTTAATGTTTGTTTATTTTTGAGAGAGAGAGAGACACAGAGAGTGAGCGGGGGAGGGGCAGAGACAGAGGGAGACACTGAATCCAAAGCAGGCTCCAGGCTCTGAGCTGTCAGCACAGAGAGCAACACGGGGCTCAAACCCATGAACCATGGGATCACGGCCTGAGCGAACGTCAGTCACTTAACCAACTGAGCCACCCAGGCACCCCTCAATACGTGTTTTTTTTTAATGTTTATTTTTGAGAGAGAGAGAGAGAGAGAGAGAGCATGATTAAGGGAGGGGCAGAGAGAGAGAGGGAGACACAGAATCTGAATCTGAGCTGTCAGCACAGAACCCCATGTGGAGCTCCAATTCACGAACCGTGAGATCATGACCTGAGCTGTAGTCGGACGCTCAACCGACTGAGCCACTCATGTGCCCCTCAATGTATGTTTTTAAGCCAAAAATTATAACAAGAGACAAACAAGAATCATTACATAATGATAAAGGGGTGAATTAATCAAGAGGATATAGCAATTGCAGTGTTTATGTATCCAATATTAGAGCATCTAAACATATAAAACAAATACTAACAGATCTGACAGGAGAAATAGACAGCAATGCAGCAATAGTAAGGGACACTTAAATACCCCACTTTCAACAGTAGATAGACTAACTAGAGAAAAATGAAGGAGAACATTGAACTTCAACTATACTGGAAACCAAATGGACCTAACAGACATATAGAGAGCATTCTATCCAACAGCAGCAGCATATACATTCTCTCAAGCACACATGCAACAGTCTCCAGGACAGATAATTTGTTAGGCCACAAAACACGTCTTTAAAATCTTAAGAAGACTGAAATCATATCAAACATCTTCTGTGACCACAAAGATATAAAACAAGAAATCAATTACAAGAAAAAAACCTGAAAAAAATCACATATGTAGCGATTAAACAATATGTTCCTGAACAACCAATTGGTCAAAGAGAAAATCAAAAGGGAAATAAAAAATACCTGGAGACAAAGTAAATGAAAACACAATATCCCAAAACTGACGGGATGCAGCAAAAGCTGTTCTAAGAAAAATGTTTATAGAGATAAACACCTACATAAAGAAAAAAGAGGGGCACCTGGGTGGCTCAGTTGGTTGAGAGTCCGATCGGCTCAGGTCATGATCTCACATGACAGCTGATAGCACAGAGCCTGGAGCCTGCTTTGGATTCTGTGTCTCCCTCTCTCTCTGCCCCTCCCCCACTCACACTCTGTCTCTGTGTCTCAAAAATGAATAAACGTTAAAAAATAAAACTTAAAAAAAAGAAAAAAGAAAGATCTCCAATAAACAACTTAATTTTATACCTCAAGGAACTGGAAGGAAAAAAGGAACTAAGCCCAAAGTTAATAGAAGGAAGGAAATAACAAAGCTCAGAAATATAGACTAAAAAGACAATAGAAAAGATAAAAGAAGCTAAGAGTTGGTCTTTTGAAAAAATAACCAAAACTGACAAATCTTACTAGACTAAGAAAAAAAGAAAAGTCTCAAAATCAGAAATAAAGAGGAGACATTCAACTGATAACAGAAATACTAAAGCTCATAAGAAATTACTATGAACAATTATATGCCAACAAATTAGATAACCTAAAAGAAATTTATAAATTTCTAGAAACATACAAGACTGAATCATGAAGACATAGAAAATGTGAGCAGACCAATTATTAGTAAGGAGATTGAATCAGTAATCAAAGACCTCCCAACAAAGTCCAAGATGGCTTCACTGGTGATTTCTACTAAACATTTAAGAATTAACACCAATCCTTCTCAAACTCTTCCCAAAAACTGAACAGGAGGGAACGCTTCCAAACTCGTTTTATGAGGCCAACATTACAGGTAACAAAACCAGACAAGGACACTACAAGAAAAGAAATCTGCCGTCCAATATCCCTGATAAACATAGATGCAAAAATTCTCAACACAATATTTCAATAGTACATTATATTAGTACAATATTAGTACAATACAATATTAATACTAATTAGTACAATACAATACTAATATTGTACAGTATTAGTACAATATACTAATATTTCAATTGTACATTAAGAGGATCATAGACCATGATCTAGTGGGATTTATTTCTGGAATTCAAGGACGGTTCAACATAGGCAAAACAGTAAATGTGATACCCCACATGTGATACCCCAAATGTGATAGGGAAAAACCCATTCTTCTTCTGTGTTTCTCCTTTACTCCTGCACGACTACCACACTCACAACACTTCTGATACCAGATGTGTGAGGTATTCTTCCCCACCACCAAGCAATTTCTGCCACACCAACTGGGTGTGGCACCAACTGGGTCCTACAATTTACCTCATTTCTAACACTATCTACTTGGATATACTGTCAGATTCCACAGGTTAAGGGATCTGTCCCACAAGGCTGCTCCCCCCCCCATTTATGCCAATCACAACTCCAGATTGTGACCTGTGCTTCGGACTCATCACCTATAAATGAGAGGCTCCCAAAAGACCCTCCTTGGATTTGATTAATTTGCTAGAAGAGCTCACAGAACTTAGAAAAATAGTTACATATGTTTACCAGTTTACTTTTTTAAATATGATAAAAGATACAGGTGAATAGCCAGGTGAAGGGATACATAGGGCAATGTCTGGCAGGATCTTAGCACAGGAGCTTCTGTCCCCAAGGATTTGGGCGGACATCAGCCTCCTGGTATGTGGATGTGTTTACCAACCTGGAAGATCTCTGAATAGGCCTATACTATTGAGATTTTTATGGAGGCTTATTCATGTAGGTAGGATCAATTATTAATTCCATTTCCAGTCCCCTTCCCCTCTCTGGAGAACTTCTAGGTTGGTGAACACATCCACAGACTAGGAGGGTGACACACCCCAACCCCATGGGGACAGAAGCTCCTGTGCTTGGGACCCTCCCAAACCTCACCCAATGAATATCTTCATGTGACTATTCTTCTGTATACTCAGTCATGTCCTTTAATAAACTGCTGAACATAAATGTTTCCCTGAGTTCTGTGAGATGCTCTAGCAATTAATTAAACCTGAGTAGGGGTCATGGGAACCTCTGATTTGTACCCAAGTCAAACAGATTACAAAATCAATAGACAAAAATCAGTTGTATGTCTATACACTAACAAGAAACTATCAGAAAGATAAATTAAGAAAACAATCCCATTTACAATAGCATCAAAAAACAAAATACTTAGAAACATTTAACCAAGGAGGTGAAAGATGAGTACACTGAAAACCATAAAACATTAATGAAAAACACTGAAGAAGACACAAATAAATGGCAGGATGTTTTGTGTTTGTGGACTGGAAGAATTAATATTTTTTAAATGTCTTATACTACCCAAAGTGATTTATATATTAAATGCAATTCCTGGGGCACCTGGGTGGCGCAGTCGGTTAAGCGTCCGACTTCAGCCAGGTCACGATCTCACGGTCCGTGAGTTCGAGCCCCGCGTCGGGCTCTGGGCTGATGGCTCAGAGCCTGGAGCCTGCTTCCCATTCTGTGTCTCCCTCTCTCTCTGCCCCTGCCCCGTTCATGCTCTGTCTCTCTCTGTCCCAAAAAAAATAAATAAACGTTGGAAAAAAAAATTCATAAATGCAATTCCTGTCCAAATTCCACTGGCATTTTTTGCACAGAAGTAGAATAAATAATCCTAAAATTTGTATAGAATCACAAGAGACCTCAAAGAGCTAAAGCAATTTTGAAAAGGAAATAGTAACATTTGTAGAACATAGTAAGCTCTTCGACATTGGACAATAATGTTTTGGATTTGACACAAAAAGCAAAGGCAACAAAAGCAAAATTAACAAGCGGGACTACATCAAACTAAAAAGTTTCTGGACAGCAAAGGAAACCATCAGCAAAATGAAAAGGGAATCTATACAATGGGAGAAAATATTTGCAAACCATATATCTGATGAGTTAATATTAAAATATACAAGGAATTCATACAACTCAATAACATAAATAATCCAATTTTAAAAGGACTTAAATAGACATTTTTCCAAAAAAAGACATACAAATGGCCGACAGGTACATGAAATGGCTCACAATCGCTCATCATCAGGGAAATGCAAATCAAAACCATAATGACGTATCATCTCACACCTGTTAGAATAGCTGTTTTCAAGGAGACAAGAAACAAGTATTGGCAAGAATGTGGAGGAAAGGAAACACTTGTGCACTTCTGGTGGGCATGTAAATTGGTGCAGCCGCTATGGAAAACAATGTGGAGTTTCCTCAAAAAATTAAAAATATAACTACAATATGATACTGCAATTCCATTTCTGGCTATATATCTGAAGGCAATGATAACACTCTCAAAGAGATATCTGCACTCCTATATTCATCACAGCATTATTCACAACAGCCAAGGTATGGAAACAATATAAATGTCAATCAACAGATAAATGGCTAAAGATGTGTCATCACACACACACACACACACAGGAATACTACCCAGCCATGCAACATGGATGGACCTTGAGGGCATCATGTGAAGTAAAATAGGTCAGACATAGAAAGGCAAATACTGGATGATCTTATATATATGTGGACTCTAAAAAAGCCAAATTCATAGAAACAGAGAGTAGAAGGGTGGTTTCTGGGGATGGAGGTGGGGGAAATAAGAAAAGGGAGAGGCTGGTAAAGGGTAGAAACTTTCAGTTAAAAGATAAATAAGGTCTGTGGGCCTAATGCATAACATTATGGCTATAGTTGATAACACTATATTGCACAATGGAAATTTGCTGAGAGTGTAAAACCTAAGTGTTCTCACCAACATAGTTAAGTAAATAGGGTAAATATGTGAAATGAGTAAAAGGTGGTAATCATTTCACAATGTAAACATATATTAAATCTTCACATTGTAGACTTAAATACATTATTTTGTCAAAAAAGACAAACTTGCAGGCATATGGATAATTGCTCTGCTATAACTAGAAGCCCATGGTGGCTTAGAGGCTTCCACATAGCTGTGAGAGAAATGAGAAAAAAAATGAAAAGAACGGCTACCTAGGAGTTAAAACTATACCAAAAGAAAGGCCACAAATATGCATGATCCTCCACATTTAGCACCTTATGAGAACATAGGAGCTATATTTTTGGTTCTCTCAAGCTTGCAGCAGTATAATTCAATTAAGTGAGTTCAGAGTTTAACTTACCTTTTTTTGTGCTCTAGCCTCAAACCCCTAATTTCATGTGAAATTGTCTTCTGTGTCATTTGAGAAAACTTGATGTCTTTCTTGTTGTCAATATGTCTCGATGGCAAGTTGGTTGCAAGAGAATTACAGCCTTCATCTGATAAATCGCTATTTTCTTCTGCCTGGGGAGTAACCAAGAGCCACAGTCAACCATGTTCTCTTTGCACAAGTAAGTTCAGTATGACCTTCCAGGTCAAATAATTCATTGTAGATAAATATTTTCTCTAAAGTGATGCTACCAGACAGAATTTTGTTGAAAAGGATTTCATTATCAGCGCATTAGTTCAGATTAGGTACATGTTCTAAATGTCACCAACTATCCTTAGTGCATTATGCAGCTATAAAATGCCCAGCATTCGTGAACATACCTAACAGTTGTGGAATCTAGTTCTTAAGGCATCTTTAAACTTACTTCATTAAATTAAAAACTCTTCTCCATGAACATAAGGGAAGGGAAGTGAAAATAATATAAAAACAGGGAGGGGGACAAAACATAAGAGACTCTTAAATATGGAGAACAAATAAAGGGTTACTGGAGAGGTTGTGGGAGGGGAGATGGGCTCAATGGGTAAGGGGCATTAAGGAATCTCCTCCTGAAATCACTATCGCACTATATGCTAACTAACTTGGATGAAAATTAAAAATATATAAACTAAAATTTTAAAAAATAATTAAAAAGAAATAAAAACTCTTCTCTACATCCACTATCAAGAGGATGAGAAGACAAGCCACAGACTGAGAGTAAATACTTAGGAAAGACATATCTGATAATGGGCTGTACTCAAAGTATTGTTATTCTGTATATTCAAAAATATATACAAAGAACACTTAACAATAAGAAAAAGCACAACCCAACTTAAAAGTGGGCAAAAGATCTTAACAGACATCTTACCAAAGAAGACGTGCAGGTGGCAAACAAGCAAAGGAAAAGATCATTTGCTCAACATCATGTCAATAGGAAAGTGTAAATTAAAACATCAAGATACCACTACACATCTGTTAAAATGGCCAAATCCAAACTACTGACAAAACCAAATGCTGGCAAGGATGTGGAGCAAGAGGAACTCTTATTCATTGCTGGTGGGAATGCAAAATGGTACAACCACTTTGAAAGACAGTACTAAACATACTTATACCATATTTGGCAGCAATTACACCTTATTGGTATTTACCAAAGGAGTCGAAAACATATATCCACACAAAAACCTGCACACAGATGCTTAAAACAGCTTTATTCAGAATTGCCAAAACTTGGGGAAAAAAACAGTGCCCTTCAGCAGATGAATGGCAGTAGATTCAGTACATGAACTGTGGCACATCTAGAAAATGGAATACTATCTGGCACTAAAAAGAAAGGAACTATCAAACCATGAAAAGACATGGAGGAAACTTAAATACATATTGCTAAGTAAAATAAGCCCATCTGCAAAGGCTACATACTATATGATTCCAACTATACGACATTCTGAATAGGTTAAACTATGAAGACTACAGAGACCAGCGGTAGTCAGTGGAGGAGGGGGAAAACAAATAAGCAGAGCACAGAAGATATGTAGGGCAGTGAAACTATTCTATATACTATAATAATGGCTACATGTCACTATACATTTGTCCAAACTCACAGAATGCACAATGCTGAATCAACCCCAATGTAAAGTATGGACTTTGGGTGATAAAGATATGTCCGTGTAGGTTTATTGATTGTAACAAATGCACCACGGTGGTGTAGGGTGTTGATAGTGGAGGAGGCTGCACATGTATAGAGGCAGGGAGTATATGGGAACTCCCCACTCAACTTTGCTGTGAATCTAAAACTGCTCTAAAAAATAAAAGTCTATCGAGAAAAAAAATAAAGCAGCTATATTGCTTCTAAACAGACACCTCCCCCTCCAAAAAAGGAACTAGAGCCTAGGAGCAATGAACATGTTTAGAAAAAGAGGAACGAAGTGAGAAATATACTCTTTTGAAATGCGGCTGTTTGCAGGTCATCTGGGTAGCTCAGTGGGTTAAGCATCCAGCTCTTGGTTTCAGCTTAGGACATGATCTCACAATTCACGAATTCGAGCCCTGCATCGGGCTCCTTGCTGACAGTGCAGAGCCTGCTTGGGATTCTCTCTCTCTTTCTCTCTCTCTGCCCCTCCACTGTTCATCCTCACTTTCTCTCTCTCTCTCTCTCAAAAATAAATAAACTTAAAAAAAAAAACATGGCTGCTTGCTTAAAACAACTGGACTGCATCTAGCTGATCAAAGGTATGTTAGTTTTTAACCCCTGAACAAATTACAAAGGCAATGTATAAAGCAGATCACTAAGGGAGTTTAGAGAATCTCTATTTCTACACAAAATGTAAATTAAGGGAACTATTTCAGTGACTTTTAGGGTCTGCATACATTCATCTTACAACAGAGGCACACCTTTAACAACCTGCTTCAAAAAGGCAATCTGATTTGCTGCCCTAATATTTATTAGGAATGATGAAAAGTTTCCTAGAGATGTTGAGAAAAATGACTCAAAACAGAAACCAGGAAAATAAAAGGAGGAAGACCTAAAAAGACAGAGAGGCACAAAAACCTGTTATCAAAGACCAGATGAACAGAAGCAGTCAAATAGTGAGCAGAAACTTTGATGATACAGAAAAGGAAGAAAATAATCTCTGAAATTCTGTGTTTAAAGGTGAACCGTCTGTGAAGTATAAACTACACAGCCTAAGGAAGACAAACTGGTATGATATATTAATACTGTTAATTATTTTAACTTTTAAGAATCAGCTCTTCCAAATCAGCTCATGAGGATACAATCAACTAAGTATTAGGTATAAAAAAGTGGAACAGGTTAGTAGACATATCACACATCTTGGTACTTAGCAAGAAGCCTTGAAATTGTATTTTTTTTTTTTTTTGTGGGGGTGGGGGGGCACCTGAGTGGTTCAGTTGGTTAAACATCTGACTTTTGTTTTTAATTTTTTTAATGTTTATTTATTTTTGAGAGAAAAAGAGACACAGATGAGTGGGAGAGAGTGTTTACCTATGACAAGGCCAAATATCTTCAAAATTCCTTTTCTTTGCTCTACGAAATGATTAGCTAAACTGTTTTAACCCCACTGATTAATTAGAACAAAAGGATTATTAGCCAAACTGTGGTTAAGCTTTCCTCCTTCCTCCAGGCCCCTAAAATATTCTCTGATCTGTTTATCTCGTCATGCCACTCTTTCATCCCACTTCCCCAAATCCAGTTCCTAGCCTTGTTGACTCCTCTCCATGAAAGAAAAGCCATTTTTGCCTAGCCCTTGAGCTCCTTGAAGATCTTATGGTCACAGCCTTCCCTCTCCTATTTCAATAAATAGTCCCTTTCCTCCCTTGGAATAATCCTTTCGAATAAAGTCTCTCCTTACTAAGTCCGGGTTTATTTTTTGTTTGACACAATACTGGCCAATGGATAAGAACATCCCTGAATCACAGGGAAGAAGGCTAGAGAAACTTGGTATCTTTTAGATTACCTTCTGGTTAGACTCCCACATCATTAATTATGTTACCTACAACCGTTTATGTAGGTTTAAATCCTTTATTCTCCTAAAAAATTATCCCAGTCCCCTACCCCGCAAAATACTCTCAACATACACCACAGACCTCTTGATATTGCTGGGATGAAAGTTCATTATATGCCCACTAAAAGAACTCAGAACTCACCTTAGTTATTAAAAGATCCTATAACTATATTGCTCTATGAATCTGCTTACTGATTATGGGTGTGAGATAAACATAAACTAATTTTTTAATGTAAACTATTTTTAAAGAAGAAGAAGAAGAAGAAGAAGAAGAAGAAGAAGAAGAAGAAGAAGCAGCAGCAGCAGCAGCAGCAGCAGCAGCAGCCTTTAGAAACTATTTTTGAAAAAAATACCTGGCAGAATAAAGGTACTTTACTTTCCATTTTTCAGTTTAGAGGTAAATTCGGCCCTTGAGGACTCAAAGGTCTTGATGAACAAGTATGAATGAGCACAAAAGGATTTCCTGCCAAAAAAAAAAAAAAAGATAAGAAAAAAATCATATGCCTGCTTAAGAGACTTAATTACATTTACCTACCTGGTTATCCCTGTAATGTAACACAGTATAATACCAAACAGATATTCCCCAAGCCATATATGTGTACAAAAACTAGAAAAAGCAGTTAGTAGATTGTAATTCACAGGAGATCACACCGTCCCTTAATTTTACCTTTTGTGGTATAAGAAGTAGAGAAATCCAAAACAAATGACATAAAAGGCAGAGAAATCCAGTTATATTTATTTATTCAAATAAACCCAGAGAAACAGAACTACTAACATTGCAGCAATTCCCAATGTTATTAAATGCTTACTACATACTAGACATTATGATGAACACTTTAACATAAATTATTTCATTTATTCCTTACAGATACTTTTTAAGGAATTATCGTTATCTTTATTTTACAGATGAGGAAAATAAAGACTCAGATCAAGTTGTCCAAGATGAAACCGCCAACAAATAGCGGAGTCAGAATTTGAAGTCAGACAGCCTAACTCAAGAGCCGTGGTCTTCAGCACCCTATAACATCGCCTCTCAAAAAAATACTATTGTAAACAAAAGATGCCTCAGCCTGTTTTAAATCAAAGACTTCCACATCACATACCAACCAATTTTCATAATTCCTCGCATTTTCACAGGTTTTTTTTACTTCTATCTGAGTTACAGTGGATGTGCTATTTATTACATTGCTAGTTATATTACATTGTTACAATTATCAGGGTCATTTTCATACCATGAAGTTTAACTGCAAGTATTAATATTCTTAACAGAGATAGTACTTTAAAATCACTTACTTCTGAAATGTTATGCTAATTACTGCTGAATGTGGTATGTCCAACATTCCTGGAATTCAAACCATGTTAAAAATCCAATGAAACCATGTGACAAGTAGCCATCTCAGAAGACATTAGGTGTCTATGCAGATTTCCCCAGCAACCCACTCGATGTTACCTCTTCGAGGTCTTCTCTAATGAGCTCAATCTTTACTTAGAAACTATTTGGTATAGTATGGTCTCCACCATTGTAACTGTCTTCACCACTCAACTGGCATTAATCATTTGCCTTATATTTTTATTTGCCACATATACATCTCCTATATCAACTATAACCTAAATTTCATGGGTGGACTGAAAGGAATGGATTGGTATCTTATCATTCTTTGAATTATTTCTCACAATAACAAGCACAATGCTATATGTATAAAAGGAAGGAAAGAAAGAAGGAGGGGGGAAGAGAGGGAGGAGGGAAGAAGGAAAGGAAAGGAAAGGAAAGGAAAGGAAAGGAAAGGAAAGGAAAGGAAAGGAAAGGAAAGGAAAGGAAAGGAAAAGAGAGAAGGCATGTCTTCCTTATGGAGATTACTCACCAACAGCTTCTTAAGTTATCAAAGTACCTAATTAAGCACAGTAAGCTTTATTTAAATAAACCATGAAAGGAAGACTTGTTTCATAATTTTTTGACCTATCAAAAAGTTGACTGGTTTTAATCCGCTGGATGAATCAAATACTACATAACCCTCTCCAAGCTAAGAGAAAAAATAGTACAGAAAGTCCCTTCCCCATAAATCTGACAAAAGATGTCTCAAGTCTTTCAATCCTATGATACATATATGAACTTGCAAGGACAAACCAAGAGAAATGAAGTTGTATTTCTCTTGTCCAATCTATCCGTTTGTCTCTCCATCCATGAATTCAACACATATATACTGCATGCTTACGATGTACTAGGCTCTCCTCCAGGCTGAAAACAGAGACAACAGGGATACAGCAGTGAAAAAACAGGAAAAAATAAATCCTGTTTATTTATCTGGCTCCTCATGGAGCTTACATCCTAGTCAAGGAGTATGTTATCTGTGATAAGTACTAAAGGGGAAAAAAAATGTAAAGTAGGGGGAAAAAGTGAAGTACGGTGTTAGGGAAGAGAAGCAGGGAACAGATAGGGTAGCCAAGAAAGACCTTACTGAGAGGGAGACTTGTGCATACAGATCTGAAGGAATGAAAGTAGGAAGCCAATGAATATCTTAGGGGACAGCATTTCAGCCAAAGAAAAGCAAGTACATAGGCTCAGAAGTAAGAAGGAGCTTCATTGTTCAAGGAACAATGGGAAAGCCCATAAAGCTGAAGCAGAAAAAGCAAAGTGAAAGAAGTGGGGATCAGAGGGGTCAAGGAAGGGGGGCAGAAATAGAGGGCCCTTAAATCATTGTAAAAACTCTGGCTTGTGCTCTGAGATGGGAAGCCATGAGACCGTTTTGAGAAGGGAGATGACATGATGTAAAGTCCTTTCTGAAAGGATCACTCTAGTCGTCACAAAGAGGATAACCAGGTGGGGCTAGATTCCTAAAAGCCAAGTGGAAAAAAGTACTCCAAAAGAAGAATGAGTAATTGCCTGGGTGGCTCAGTTGGCTAAGGGTCTGACTCTTGATTTCAGCTCAGGTTATGATCTCAAGGTTCATGAGGTCCAGCCCCTCATCAGGCTCTGCACTGACAGTGCACAGCCTGCTTGGGATTCTCTCTTTCCCTCTCTCTCTGCCCCTACCCTGCTCGCTCTCTCTGTCTCTCAAAATAAATTTCAAAAAAAAAGAAGAATGAGTAATCAGCTGTGACAAATGCTGCCAACAGGTGAAGTGAGAGGAGTACTGAATGGCTGATTAGGTTTTCCAACATGGAGGACACCAACGACCCTAAGAGGAGCCATTTGGGTAGTATGGTAAGGAAATAATGTCCTTGGAGTGAGTTCAAGAGAGAACGGAGGAGAGAAAACAGAGACAAACAGAAGAGAGGACTCTTTCAAAGAGTATGCTTTAAAGGGGAAAAGAAATGAGGTAGTAGTAGCTGAGGGGCAAAGGGGTTACGAGGGTTGAAGATGGGGGAAAATAAAGGCATGTTCATACGCTGATAAGAATAATCTAGTAGAGAAGCAAAAATTGATCACACTGGAGGGGAGAATTACTGAAACAATATTCTCAAGTAGGATAAAGGAGATGAGATTTAGGGCACAAGGGCAGGGTCTGTCCTTAGCTGAGAATATACTTATAATAATAGGAGACATGACAGAGTAATTGGGCTTAATTACATGAAGACCAAGTAAGTAGATGTGGTTGTAGAGGCTTGTGAAAATCATCTGATTGCTGTGAGTTTTCTTTTATTATTTAATATCTATATTATATATATAAACTTTTATTTTAAGATGGAAATCATCTGATTGCTGAGTTCTCTTTTATTATTTGATATATAGATAAGCTTTTATTATTTCATATATATATATATATATATATATATATATATATATATATATGCTTTTAAGTAGGCTCCACACCCAATGTGGGGCTTGAAACCACAACCCTGAGATCAAGACTCATATGCTTTACTGACTGAGCCAGCCAGCTGCTCTCGATTGCTTTAGTTTTCTTAGTGAAACAGGAAGCAGCATAATCAACTGAGAACAAGGATGTGAGAGAAGATGCTAGAGGTTTGAGGATAGAGGTATTGTTATTTAACAGTCATCTAGGAAAATGGAAGAATTAATAGCCCAGGGGTACCTGATAAAGTTGCTGGGCAGCCTCAAGGGTCCCTTGAGGAAAGGACAGTGAATTTAAAGTGAAACCAGGAAGCATGGTTGTGGTTTTTTTCTCTAGCTGTGTTCAATGCAGAGATCTAGATTTAATCTAAGATTATAATTTAGCCAAGAAAGTAAAATGAACTGAAAATGTGATAAGGAAACTGGGGGGGAAATGAAAGGGAATGGTTTTAATTATTGACCATGTAACAAACGGAGTAGGTGGGTGGGAAATAAGTATGAGAGATGGTGAGTGACATCTAAAAAAAAAAAAAAAAGGTAGACTGAAGATCCTGGTGGGGTCCAAGAATTATTAGAGTCAGAGTGAGCCTGAAAGACAGGAATGTGATGGTTAGAGAATGGCACACACAGTATTCCCCCACCTTATGCATGGAGACCTGTTCACAGACCCCCAATGGAAGCCTCAAACTACAGAGTACCAAACCCAGTATATATTGTTTTTACCTAAACACAAATACCTACAATAAAGTTTAATTTCCAAATAAGGCACAGTAAGAAATTAGCAATAATTAATAAATTAATTGAGAATTAATTTTTCATACTGAGAATACGAAAAAGGGAACAAGTGACTGAGGAAAGGTTAAATAATTGTAGGAAGACAGGAACTGAGAGATCAGAGTACTGGAAGGATCATCTACATAAATGCTAAAGTCACAAGAATCATGACAGGAGTACAGTTAGAGCAGCAGAAAGCCAGGAGCTGAAATTTAACTAAAGCAACAAGGAGTGGTAGTGGGTGGTATAATCTGATAATGCGAGATGCAAAACTGAGCAATTTGAAAATGGAACGAAGAAATGTCTGGAAGCACCTATGAGAATCAAGAAGGGGTCATCTACTCACCCTCTAGTCCCGGTAGTACTAGGAGAGCGCGAGAGAAAACCACCACCACCAGCCACATTCCCAGATACACAGTCTTTTCTCATTTTCCCTTACATCTTGGTGGTCACTATCTGATTCATCAAAAACTCCCCAAAAGAAGGAAATTCAAAACCGTCTGATACATCACAAGTATTTTTTAAAGTATCATGACTGATTCAGTCCCCATGTAGATCAAGCTATCATATTATTATTAAAGGGTTTTCCATTCCTTGGCAGAGTATAGAATTTTCAAAATTTTATAATTTAATACATACATTAAAATTAGGGGAGGAAGACATACAGATGGCCAACAGACACATGAAAAGATGCTCAACATCACTCATCATCAGGGAAATACAGATCAAAAGCACAATGAGATATCACATCACACCTGTCAGAATGGCTAAATTCAAAAACACAAGAAACAAATGTTAGTGAGGATACAGAGAAAAAGGAATCCTTGTGCACTGTTGGTGGGAATGCAAGTTGGTGCAGCCACTATGGAAAACAGTATGGAGGTTCCCTAAAAAGTTAAAAATAGAATTACTATATGATCCAGTATCAGACGATTGGATATTTACCGAAAGAATACAAAAACACTAATTCAAAAAGATATATGGGGGTACCTGGGCGGCTCAGTCAGTTAAGCAACCAATTTGGTTCAGGTCATGGTCTTGTGGTTTGTGGGTTCAAGCTCCACATTGATTGGTCTCTGTACTGACAGCTCAGGCCCTGGAGCCTGCTTCAGATTCTGTGTCTCCCTTTCTCTCTGCCCCTCCCCTGCTTGCGCTCAGTCTCTCTCTCTCAATAATAAACATTAAATTTTTTTTAAAACTATATGCACCCCTATGTTTACTGCAGCATTATCTACAATAGCCAAATTTTGGAAGCAGCTCAAGTGTTAGAAGCCCATCTATCCATTGATAGATGGATGGATAAAGAGGTGGTATACATACACACACACACACACACACACACACACACACACACACACACACACTGTAATATTACTTAGCCATAAAAAAGAATGAATAATCTTGCCATTTGCAACAGCACGGATGGAGCGAGACAGTATAATGCTAAGTGAAATGTGTCAGAAAAGACAAATACCACAAGATTTCACTCATATGTTAAGAAACAAAGGGAAAAAAAAGGGACAAACCGAGAAACACTCTTAACTATAGAAAATAAACTAATGGTTACAAGAGGGGAGGTGGGTGGAGAATGGGTCAAATAGTTGAAGGGATTAAGAGTACACTTATCATGATGAGCACTAAGTAATGTATACAATTGCTGAATATTGTACACCTAAAACTAACACTTTATGTTAACTATATTGAAATTCAAATAAACAAACTTTAAAAACCGTAAATGAAGTTGGGGAGGAGTGCTTATTGTTACATGAAATCATAGAATCCACAACAGAGCTAGGATGATTTCAGAAATCTTTCTGGTCAGGGGTGCCTGAGTGGTTCAGTGGGTTAAGCTTCTGACTTCGGCTCAGCTCATGATCTTACAGTCGGGGGGTGGGGTTCGAGCCCCACATCGGGCTCTGTGCTGACAATTCAGAGTCTGGGGCTGCTACAGATTCTGTGTCCTCCTCTCTCTCTGCCCCTGCCCCACTTGTACTCTCTCTCTCTCTCAAAAATAAACAAATATTTAAAAAAAAAAAGAAATCTTTCTGGTCTAATACCTTAATTATATATATCGGTATATATATATAATATATATATTTATATATTTTTATATATTTTATATATATATATTTTATTTTATAAATAAATATATAAATAAAATATATAAATAAATATATAAATAAATATATAAATAAATATATAAATAAATATATAAATAAAATATATAAATAAATATATAAATAAAATATAATTTTAATTTAATTTAATTTAAATAATAAATAAAATAAATAATTTAATTTAATATATAAATAAAATATAATTTAATTAATATATATTTATATATATAATAATTATATATATAATATATTATATATAATATATATAATTATATATAATTATATATATCGGTACACAGAAAGATTGTGATTTGCTCACACAACGTACACAAAATAGTAGCAAAATTCAGGTCCCTGACTCCCAAATCCAGGGATACTTTCACTAAATTTACACTGCTGCTTAGTAAACCCAGAGGCACAGCTAGGCAGAAATATGGAGAATCTAACTTTATTTTGCTTTTAGTGCTCTGATGTTTGCATTGCGCTTTCACAGCTGCACTTCTCACTTGCTGAGTTACCACCACCTCCACATCTGCTTCCCTCCCATCACCCAAGGGTGACAGCCTTCTGCAAAGTACTTTCCACTCTTTCCATTTGGGTTCCCTTCCAAGCCGCCCCCTCACTTCCTCCCTCACTTCCCCTGCAGCGATGACCGCAAACGTCCGTTAACAGCAACTGCAGACACCTCTTCACTGCCCCTGTTGCCCTTAACGTTCACACACGACCGGCACCACCCCCAACTGCCACCTTTAACCATACTGACTGAACTTCCACTTCATGGAAGAACCTGTGCTGTGGAACATTCCAACAGGCCCTGCTCGTTTAGCCTTCTGGCGAAGAAAGTGAGTAGACCTGTGAACACGTTAAACTACTCACCAGATGAAAACAAGCGCTCTACTAGAGGTTTGAGGGTTTGCTCAAGAAGCAGGGAAGCTTCCCAGCCACCATGACCTCCACCCTTCTAGAACCACCACCATTTCTGAGGCACCATCGGATCCAGCCGCGTCTGCCCCTTTAGTGCCCGGCCCGCCCAGTCACATCGCTGCCCCTTCTGGAACCTTCGTCCATCTCCGTAATTGTTCTACTTTGTCCCTCACACCGGGTGGCACGCTCCTCGGCAAGTCTTGCCTCTCCACCTGTGTCCCCTAGGCGGGGGGGGGGGGGGGGGGGGGGGGGGGGGGGGGGGGGGGGGGTCCCACCGTGAACCACCTCGGGCTCCCAAGGGTGTCCCCTTCCTCCCGCCTCACGGGCCGAGGCCCTAGCCCCATGGGATCCGAAGGTCCTAGCTGCAGGCCGCTCAGCCCCCGCCCCCGCGTGGCCCGGCGCTCTCGCTGCGCCGCCTTCCCAGGCTCCCACGCGACGAAGCCCCGCCCCCAGGTCACCTGACCGAGGCCGACGCTCCGCCCACTGAGCGGCCCGCGCTGCAAGAGTGCGGGACCCAGGGCACCGCCACCGCCACCGCCTCCGTCACCGCGCAGGGGCTCCGGAGCAGCGGGGAGCGGCTGAGCTCGCCGCCGCCTCCGCGCCGACTGGACAGCGCTGCGGCCCCGCGGCTCCACCCCACGTCACAAGGGCCTGTGACCTCACCTGGCCCCGCTCGGCGGCCCAGACGCGAGCTCCTCCCCGCGCGCTGTCCTCCCGGCGCCTGGATTTCGCCGTCCGTCCCGCACTCCCTACCCTTCCTGCAGCTCTCTTCGTTCCCTGGTGCAGTGTCCCGCCCCAGTCTGACATCTTTTCAGGATTATCCTGTATCCATCCTTTGAATACTTCCCGCCCTGCCTTCGAAAACATTCCATCCTTCTTGGTTTCTACCGCTCTGTACCGGAAAACAGCGCAGAGCTCTTTGTCCCGACGCTTGGCTGAAATCGGTTCCAGGCTGCCCTTCAGAGGACTAACGCTTACTTTGGGAAGAGATGCTTTGTGTTTCTTCGAAGATCAATTTCTTGTGTGTGTGCATGCTGCAGATGAAATGTTACTGGTAAAAGACACAAAGCGATTTTTCACGGCTTGCCCCAAATATTATGTCGCTAAAACGTTGTACGAATCCAAGACATGAAATTAATCATTTTTAAGGTTTTTGCTACACTAGAGTCGTAAATGTTCTGTCAAGCGGAGAGCGTTTTGCAAATATTTTCCCCCTAAAGCTCATGATTTGAGGTATAAGGGAAAATTTTCAAAAAGGTAAAATTCACATTGATTGAGCCAGCCTGAGCTCTCCGTTAACATTGTGGTGAGCAGCGTGGGCTTTAGAGCTGGATCTATGCAAATTCAATTATTGAGTCAATTATCCTAATTATTTACTGTATGCAGTGGGGCAAACTAAGCTCTCTAAGCCTCAGTTTTCTCATTCGTTCAGAATTGTGATAATTCAAAAATTTTATGCAGTGCTCAAAAAATGTTAAAACATTTAATTACTTCAGAGATACTTGTGCCCATTTATATCTCAAATCCTGTTGTGTAGGCATTCTTTAGTATTTTTAGTATTCTTTGGTATTTTAACATGTATGTGTTTTATCTCCCTCAACAGTAAGTAATGAGTGCTGAGACCATGTCTTTTATTTTTGTAAACACCCCCCCTCCATTCCCTACTTCCCCACCTACCCACACACACTGTTTACAGTCCACCTCTGTTAATGAGCTGAGCCCATTTTCCATCTATTCATAAGGCATCAACTTCTAACATGTAAGGATCATAATGGTTTCAGTCTGTCTGATCACCAGATTGTGGACTTCACAATCTTGAGCACTTGTAGTTTGTTAGTACTGAGTCTACTGATGAGTTAGTTACTGTATTAGTCAGTTTCAGAGACGCTCACCAAATAGCACCAAGAGTATAGTAGTTAGGATTAGATTCTTTCAGCTAACAGAAAATCCCTAAATAACAGTGGCCTGAGCAAGATAGAAATTTATTTCTCACATTCGAGAGGTTCAGAGATGGTCACTCAAGGGTGAATATTGCTAACCATAGTTGCAAGGACACAGTCTTCTATTTTACTGCTCCACTGACATTTATTCCAGTGGTGGCTTAAGGGAGATATCACAGGCAAAAGACTCTCAAAAGATTTAAGGTTATGCTTCTTGAATCCTCTCATTCAAATAATATGGCTTCTAAGAAGCTTAAGGCTTTTGTCCTTCTGCAGAAGCCCGAGGTAGCAAAAGATTTAGCTCAAAGATATTTATGGGTAGGGCTTTTATTTTATGGGACTGAAACCCAATCAAGATTTGCAGGAGATTCATAATTTTTTTTAAAGAGTATTGTAATTGTCAGAAACACTGCCAGCTTGGGCTGAAGGAGTCAGAGCATGAAAAGGAAAGAGGTCTTTGGACCCTCCAGCTCTATAAGCAGGAAGCAGGCTGAGAAAACTATTTCCATATAAATACACGCTACCTTTAATGCAATAAAGATGGCTTAAAGGGTAAAACCAAAAGCCTAGAAGATAGAATGAAAATCCATGGAGAATTATTCCCAGGCCTTTCATATGGAACTGCCAGCCTATATACCCAAGTGACTTTCAGAACTGCTATGGACTGGGGGCTTCTGCAAACCTGTTTTCTGCCCCTTGAAACTGGAATGTCTCCCTATCTGTCCTGCCATTTTAATTGGTTGTTGCAGGAAGAGAGTTTATAGCTTTTTCCTGTAGTTCACAGGACTTCAGATTAAGAGGCACTATACTCAAGTAGCCAAATGTAAGGAACTATATCCAAGAAGACTCCTCTGCCCCAGGACCTATTTAGAGGACAAGACTCTGGACTTTGAGTGAATGCTATAATGAGATAAGACGGGGGTCCTTGGGAAGGGGGAGCACTTGTTGCAAGCGAGGGAACTATGAATAAGTAGTGACCAGAGGGTGGACTGTGGCAGTTTTGAACTATGTCCACAAGTTCTTTGGTGTATTAGTTTCTTGTTACTGTAACAACTTACCACAAACTTCAACAACAATGTATTACATTTCTGGAGGTCAGAAGTTCAAAACTGGCCTTACAAAGGCTGCATTTCTGGAGGCTCTAAAGGAAAATCTACTCCTTACCTTTTCCCGCTTCTAGAGGCTTCTGCATCCCTTGACTCGTGGCAACCTCACACTGACCTGTTTCCATCATTACATTTCCTATTCTCACTCTGACCCCCTTATGATTGTGTTAAGGCTATCCACATAATCCATGAAATTTCCCTGTTTCTGCCCTTAATTACATCAGCAAAATTCTTTATTCCATGCCAGGTAACATATTCACTGGTTCTGGGGATTAGAACATGGGTGCCTTTGGGAGAGGGGGATGGGCAGGGGCAACAATTTTATCTACCACGGCGCTCATACCTTCAAGAAGTGGCATCTAGGTTCATGAGTTCTAGCCCTGCGTCGGGCTCTGTGCTGACAGCTCAGAGCCTGGAGCCTGCTTCAGATTCTGTGTCTCCCTCTCTCTCTTTCTGCCCCTTCCCCACTCATACTCTGTCTCTGTCTCTCTCTCTCAAAGCGTAAACATTTAAAACAATTTTTATTTATTTATTTTTTTTCCAACGTTTATTTATTTTTTTGGGACAGAGAGAGACAGAGCATGAACGGGGGAGGGGCAGAGAGAGAGGGAGACACAGAATCGGAAGCAGGCTCCAGGCTCTGAGCCATCAGCCCAGAGCCCGACGCGGGGCTCGAACTCACGGACCGCGAGATCGTGACCTGGCTGAAGTCGGACGCTTAACCGACTGCGCCACCCAGGCGCCCCTAAAACAATTTTTAAAAAAAAAGTGGCATCTGATCCACGCTTCTTGAATATGGACTAGTTGTAGCGGGCTACTTAACAACGAATAGAGTATGGTGGAAATGCTGACGTGACACATACAAAACTACGTCACAAGAGATATTGCAGCTTCCTCCTGGCTCTCTCTTGGCTTCTGCACTTAGGGGAGAAGCCAGCTGACATGCCGCAAAAACTGCAAGATCGCATTTGTGGTTTTAAACTGCTAAATCGTGGGGTAATTTATTATGCAGCAATAGATAACTACCACAATCCCTCAGGTCCCATCCTGATCCGTGAGGTCTGCTTAAGTTCTAGCTATTATCTCTACAGTGGGCCTACCTGAAGAAGGAAGGGGAGAGGAGAGGCATGCTCCCTTCTTAAGTGGCTCGCAATGGAAGTGGTATGCACCTCTTCCATTCACATCTGGCTACAAGATGGACAGGGCAGCCTAGCTGCACAGAAGCTTGGAGACATAGTATCTATTCCAGGCAGCCATGTGTCCAACTGGAAATTAGGAGTTCTGACTTTACGTGAGAAGAGGAAAACACATATGGGGGCACAATTAGCAACCTCTGTCACAATGGGGGATTATAAGGGTCAGGAGAAGCAAAGTTGAGCATAGATCCATTAACATTTTTCCTAACCAATCTCTTCATTGGCCACCGAATGATATTTACACACCCAGCACTCTGATCTCTCCAAAGAAATCATGCCAATTGTATGAGTCACAGGAAAACCCAACTAATAGAAAAAAAAAAAAAACCCACAATGAATTGCGAAAATTTTTTTTCTTACAAAGCTGTTTTCAGGGACACTGATAAAGAACAATGTACTGTGGAGATTTTGCCTGAAGGCTGTTAAATCTAAATGTTGCTTTCTAAATGCTTCTATTCTGTGAGCATTCTCCCGTGTATTGTCAGAAAATACACAGCTGACGGAAAATGTCTTCTCTGTGCAAAAGTTTAGAGAAACAGCACTATGGCAGCAATCGCAAGGAACACAATCATGTTAACTGACCTATAATTTTCTTTTCACATGCTAACTATTCTTGGATAGTCTCATTAAGTGGATTTTTAAAAAAATTTTTTAAGTTTATTTTTGTGAAAGAGACAGAGCAAGTGGGGGAGGGGCAGAGAGAGAGGGAGAGAGAGAGAGAATCCCAAGCAGGCTCTGCACCATCAGCACAGAGCCCAATGTGGGGCTCAAAGTCACAAACCGTGAGATCATGACCTAAGCCAAAAAACCAAGAGTCGGACACTTAACCGACTGGGCCATCCAGGTGCCCCTTAAAATTTAACAATATAGATAACCCCAATCACAAGCATTTAAAACTGCCTGTGTGCTTTAGTCAAACTACAAAATATCAGAAATAGATATTTCAAGAAATATGTTACAAAACCAAATAGAAATTATTTTTCAACAAGCATTAAATGGTTTTCTTGCACAGCATATGTTAGTTTCCTTACATCAGTGTGAAAAATGAATGCACTGTAATTCCAAGACAACTTGCTTGTAATTGATCCCAGTGGTCATTACATGGCTGTTACTATAGAGTTCAGACTACACAGGCCAAGAGTTAGGGGATTACAAATATGATTTGATATATAGCTTTTCATTTCATTTTCACATAAAGTCCTCCATTTTACCCAGATATTTATTCATCAGTTACCATGAAGTAAATAAAACACAGTGTACCTACAAAATTTCACCATAAAAGGTCTCAGTGTGTGTTCACATAATCCTTTTATCACATCAGCACTGTAATGTTTTTTAAAAATGCACGCTATTTAAGGAATGTAAGACCCAAAGGCAAAGATGATGAGTGTGCTGTAAAGTACTTCAACCCCACACTGTCAATGCTCAATACATTTTAAATAGCAAAAAGTGAAGTTGCAAATTCTAGAGTCTTACCCTATAAAGTGATAATGCTAATAATTTCGATATTCATCCCATCTCCTGTGAATAAAAGGTTTTCTTAGATGCCTGCCAAGTATCCTGTTAGTTGGGTTTCTTTCCCTGTGATTTTGATCTAGTACTTCTTTTAGTTTTTCATGAGAATTTGTGGCTATGAGGGAACCAGAAGCCTCTGATCACTTAATTTGGAAAATGGATCAAAAGTGGATTTTCATTTTGTGTGGGTAGATATTTGGTTCTCTTAATATACCCGCCAAGCTATATTCATAATCTTTTAGTAACTGAGATGACTTAACTGCAAACTTAGTAAGCCAGAAGGACAGGTAAGTGACTTCTTAAGTCAATGGTTCTCAAACTTGAGTAAGCAGCAGAATCACAGGGAAGGCTTGCTGAAACAGAACACTGGGCCCGGCCCCATCTCCGATTTTCTGAGTTAGTAGCCCTGGGGCGTGGCCTGTGCATTTTTATTCCTAACAACTTCCCAGGTGATATGGAGGCTGCTGGTCCTCAAACCACATCTTGAGACCCAATTCCTAAAATAAAAGTTGGGCATTTTTCCCCCTAAAGCTGGGCATTTAAGTGATCCTGTCAATAATCTGCCATCAAGCCTTTATTGTACTGATTTATGCCTCCTGCAAACAAAACCTAGGCTAAACTGACAGTCTGTTCTATTGAGATTGCACAAGTTCCTAAAAAATCCCCAATTAAAAGACAAAAAACTCCAACTCTTAGAACAGCAATAACCTAGTCAGTTTGAAAACATTATGAAAGTCTAAAGAAATGCTCTGGGTTCTGGAGTAAACTTCAGTCCCCGTGGTGGTCATCATTTGGTTACATTTGGAAACAGGCTTGTTCTAAAATAATCATTTTTGAGGCGATGACATTTACTCTTTTCACCCAAAGAAAACAGAAATAACAACACAGGAAGAACTGGGCAGCCTTAGGTCAATTCTTTTTGGAAAGCACATTTAATTTACTGTTGCACAATTCAAACAGAGGGGGTGGTTAGGAAGTCAGGAAGGCACTTAAGTCATTTCAACCAGGAATACCTAACAAAGAGAAGGATCTTGAAATCATGGATGGTCTAGGAATATCTGAGAGAGAAAGATGGGATTCGTTATGTGACAACTTGTCAGGAGCATCCCAAGCTTCCCATTACTATCCACACACCCTGAGACTGAACATAAATTCTCTCCAGATGAGCTGAGTACAAATAAATAACTTCTTTGGGCTGTGCTGATACCAAAATACTATTTAGATGTTCACCCTACGTGATGCCCAAACTGACTGCCATTTGCTGTCTCGCGAACACAGCTACAGGTTCTCCCCGCATACAAAGAGTATTGGTCTTTTTTTTTTTTTAATCTTCATTTATTTTTGAGAGAGCGTGAACAGAGGAGGAACAGAGAG
Source organism: Leopardus geoffroyi (assembly GCF_018350155.1). NCBI lineage: Eukaryota > Metazoa > Chordata > Mammalia > Carnivora > Felidae > Leopardus > Leopardus geoffroyi. The sequence goes on from NC_059330.1 coordinate 43,891,051, forward strand.
AGAGGGAGACACAGAATCCAAAGCAGGCTCCAGGCTCTGAGCTGTCAGCACAGAGACTGATGTGGGGCTGGAACTCACGAAATGCGAGTTCATGACCCCAGCCAAAGTCAAACACCTAACTGAACCACCCGGCGCCTTTTTAAAGCCTAGGAGTCTCCTTCCAGAAGCTCAGAGAAGAGTCCTACTGATTTTTTCATCCTTTAAATATATGTTCTTCCTCCTTTGATATAGTGTCTTCATATAAACCATCTTATCTAAAGAAAAGGTCCAACTACTGCTTTAATGGACTCTTGTCTCAGTAGCCAAAGGGTATAGTTAGGTTCTAAACTTCTTGGATTCATTATCAACCCTCCCCTCCCCCATTTACCCCTCTACTGTCCTACCATCCCTTTCAGTAAAGAGTAATCCATGGGTGAGACAAGGCTCAGTCATTTGCCCTACTCCTAATTCCAAGGCTTATTCTCAGTGTTAACACACGAATACAGAATACACATTTCAGCTACTTCTTAATGGATTCCTCTCCCTTATATGTGGATGCAAACGTGTGCAAAGTGAGCTAAGGAATAATAAACTAAGTGGAGCTTGAGTGCTACATTAGGAAATGTGACTGCTAACAAACATTGGAGAAGGGGCTCTAAGAGAGGACAGAATGAGGCTTTTTCATTGAGAAAGGTGATGTGGAATGACATTTGCTCTTGCAAAAGCTGGTCTCTCAGATCTCCCAACTTAACAACAACAAAAAAGTAGTATCAACATCTCACGGAATCTTGACCGTATGTCTGATGCCACAGTAAGTCCCAGCATCTCAGATTATCAGTATTGAAAGACACCTTCCAGACTGGCTGGTCCAAACTATCATTTTTCAAACTAGAAAACTGAGCCCTGAAGGGAAGGAAGAGAGGCTTGCCTTAATTAAGGGTAAAGCTTCCTCAGCTGCAACAATGTGGCCAGGACTTACATTTTCTGATCGTCAGACCACTGTCTATAGCTCTTTCCTTTTTCTTGATGAATGGGGGGTGAGGGTGGTTGTTAATGTTTAGACCAATGTGAACACCAAGGAAGCAACTGCTAGGAGAAAAGAACCACTTGTACCCCTCCTGCTCAGAAATGGCCCAGCATGCCCGTGGGGCCATCCCCACAGGCTCCCAGGATGAGAGAGCCCCTACAGATCCAGCAAATGGGCAGCAACTCCCTATGAATGATGCCAAGTAGGAGGGTCTGTATCCATCCCAAGTCTATGTGGGGTTGTTTGTTTGTTTGTTTTTAAATATGCTCCTTCCTCCTCAAATAAAACTACAAAATATAATGCAAATGTGTTTCTGGACATGTTCCTTTAGATTAAGCAAGCCTCATCATGGTTTCAGGTGACCCAATGAGAAAAATAAAATAAAACTGCACTTGTGGCCTCTCAGATTAAAGACTGAGTTAAAATGAGGTTGCCCAGCCCATAGGAGAATAGGCCACACACGCTGATACAACTGGCCCATCATTCTAAATGTGGCACATATGCCCAGCAGACTCAGAGACCCATGGGAATGATTCCTTCACAAGACAGCCAAGAGGTAGATAAGTGCAATCAGCCCCATGGATGGATGTAGCACACAGAAGCACCAGATTGGGTGTAGGGGGGGGGGGGTGTCTTGGACAAGGGGCAGAGGGCCTGAAGGGTGGGGCCAGATCTCTGGCTCTCATCACAGCACTCTCCCTGGGAGGAAAAGCGTCCGGTCATGAAAGAAATTCCCAGTATGTAGCATATGTCTACAGCAGTGAGAGTGTGGACGTAGAAGGTAAAGAGGTGATGCTGGTCTAAGGGTAACACGCGTCCTCCAATCAAACTTCTAGGGTGGGGTGCCAAGGAGACAAATCTGAAGGGTGATGATTATGAACTGGGGGACTCTGGCACATTCATCCAGGCCATGCATGACCCCTGAGTGGCCTTCCCATCCTCACTCCCAACAGAATTGCTGGCAAGGGCTCCCCTTGTGAGAGAACCATACTGGATTGAGGGGATAGCAAAAGACATAGGCAACTCCGATGGCTCCGCTTGCTTCTGATTTCTCCTTCAGCCTGAGGGAAGGCAAAGGAGATCAAAGTCCAGATGACACAACAAGGCTGCAGAGCCCAGCATTTGCTATCAGAGCTGCTGAGCGTCGGACCCAAGAACCGTAAACTCAAGGCAGAGTCAAGGCCCCTTCCTCTGGAATGAGAGGCTCAGCCCTGCCCTTCTCTTCGGGAGAAATGGCCGGAAAAGGAAAGCTGGCTTCTCACTGAGGTAATGAACAGTACCTGCTCAGCTACGTGGGTCACCCTAAGGTTAAGCAGGAAGGATCCCTGAAGGAGGCATTCTGCGGACAAAGGCTGAGGAGCTCCACGTGTCTGGACACACCTCAAGTTTTAAATTACACACTCCCCCACATGCAGCACACTCACGCGTACACACGCACAGAGACCCACACCTCCACATACTGACATTCTTGTAACCCACCCCACTCCCAGCCCCCGATCCTGCCCCACAGATTTCGTTCCTGTAAACATGACAGCAGAGGTGTCCACAATTCTGGGACAGCCTGACAGTGAACTGAGGATGACTGCTTGTCATTAAGTGCCCCGGTAGGTGATGTTGGTGAAGGTGGATGTGGCCTCTTTATACAGTGGGTTGTTGGCCTGCGGAGAGAACAGAAATGTGTCTTACGGTGAATTCCTCAATTCTTCCCTGCCCTCAACGATTACATTTCGCCTGAAGAGTTTACCCAAGACACCTTTCTCCGGGCTACACCATCCATGAATCGCTTAATGCTCATTGTAACCCCATATTCGCTCCTGAGATGGGAGTGGGTAGGAAATAAGAGGAGAGAGAAAGTGGAATGCCATTGTGCTGCTGTTTCGAAGGGGTTGAATTCAACCCATTACTTTTTGGTGATCCCCAAACACCTCAGTACCACTTGTAGCCAGTATCTATTTCCTGCTTCTCTCCTGAACTCTCTCTTTTGCCCTTCTCCAATTTTTTTTTCTTTTGTTGTGACTATGCTGGGGGATGCGGGCAGAGACGAGAAATGTAGCAGGTGGTAGCTGAAACAGAGAGGATAGCTTTCACTCAAAATAATTTTAATTTGTTCTCATCTCATCCTTCCAAGCACTACCCACTGTCATGTTAGCAGGAAAAAATAAGACCCTCACTGGGTTGCCCAAATTATTTTCTAACAAAAAGTGATAAATCCCATAAGATCTGGCTGTCTTTAGGAGTCCCATTTCAAGAAATACAACACATTCTCATGTGCCGTGGAGATTCCAGATTTCTACACTGTACAAACAGAAACATCTCAAGTTTCTTGGGACCCTTGAGTACCAAGGCCTGAGGTGACCATCAAATGAGAACAAACTTTCAGCCTCCCGCTAGACATTCGTGGAGTCAAACAGCCATTTTGGAAGGTCCAGAAAAAAAAGTCAGAATGTGGAAGATGAGCCAAAGGAGAACAGAGCAAAATTAAGTATATAGAAAGTTCTCAATAGATGCTTGATTGAATGCAATCAGAATAAACTGCAGAGGGGATATGTTTTAAGAGGCTGGCTCAAAGAGTAATTTCTATCATAACTTGATTCCCTCCCACAATTGGGCAAGCCGTTGAACCTCTCTGTGCTCAGTTTTCTTATCTACAAACTGGCAATAATAACGTTCCCCCCCCCCCATCATTTGTCCTGTCTTCCTCAATTAGAGAATATGTTTCCTTTTGATTATGTCAGTGTCCAGAGCAGAGCTGAGCCCTACCTGTACTCAGTCAGTTCTCACCGATGGGACCTATGGTCACTGTGTGGCAGGGAGAGACTCAGGTGGTTTTCAGGAATAAAGACAACAGGACCATCTCCCAATTTCCACAACAGAGACTAACTGGGAAATTATGGTGCTGGCTGAACCTGGCTCCCCTAAGTACCTACTATTTCCAGTTGAGGCTCTCAAACCAATGACTTAAGAAAATGCCCAGCCCCGACTCTTACTGTGTCCCATTTTGCTCTGGCTCGCTCTTCCTCAAATTTAGCAAACTCCTTCCGGTCATGGATGGTGATGAGGAGCTTCCAGATGAGCAGAGTAGCAAGGCCGATGAGCAAAATGGCCCCCATCACTGAGAGTAGGACCACCAGGATGTCAGGACCCTTGGGACACTCTGTCAGGAGAGAGCACAGAGCAGGGATGTTGTAAAGGCAACTTGACCAAGTAAGAAATTACTAGAAATCTCTCTGAGGGAAACAGGGCTTACAAAATAAATCAAAATTTTTAAAAGGGGGGGGGGGAGCACCAATATTTAAGACAGCAATAATCTGTCCTGAGTAGTTCAAATTAGAGGTCATAAGCAGGTCACCCCTGGTAGAATCTAACCTACTCAAGTGTTTATTAAAAAGTTGATTCTATGTTAACTCTACTGGATTTAAAACAAAAGCTTGATTAAATTTTTATTTTGTTGGCAGCATTAAATAATCAGGAGATTATCCCCCTAAAACTTCAGAGTCTTCTTCTTCCCTTTAAAAACATGAATAAATAGAGGCGCCTGGGTGGCTCAGTCGGTTGAGCGTCTGACTTCGGCTCAGGTCATGATCTCACAGTTCGTGGGTTCAAGCCCCGCATCAGGCTCTGTGCTGACTGCTTGCTCAGAGCCTGGAGCCTGCTTCAGATTCTGTGTCTCCTTCTCTCTCTGCCCCTCCCCTGCTCATGCTTTGTCTCACTCTGTTTCTCAAAAATAAATAAAAGTAAAAAAAAATTTTTTTTAAACATAAATCAAAAGGTCTGGAAACACTGCACCCACAGGGCAGCCCTGGTTAGACGTGAGTAGCTGCTGTCCCCTTTAGATGGGACACATTTTCTAGTTTGCCAGACTTGTCACCACCCTCTTTTCTCCACTAAACAGAGGCAACATGTAACTTGTCATGGAGGCTGTGCTACTGTGGGCTCTGGAGCTAGACCGCCAGGGTTCGAATCCTGGCTGACAACTTACTTTGCTATGTGACCTTTGATAAACTATTTAACCTTTCTGGGTGTCTGTTTCCTATCTCTCCATGTTTAAAATGGAGAAAGTAATAGCACTGAATTCCAAAACTTATGAAGAATAGTTAAGTTAAATATATACTTTTAAAAATTGTTTTTAACGTTTATTTATTTTTGAGAGAGACAGAGACAGAGCATGTATGGGGGAGGGGCAGAGAGAGAGGGAGACACAGAATCTGAAGCAGGCTCCGGACTCTGAGCTGTCAGCACAGAGCCCAACGTGGGGCTCGATCTCACGAACTGTGAGATCATGACCTGAGCTGAAGTCAAACACCCACTGCGCCACCCAGGCACCCCAACTTATTTATTTTTTTAATGATTATTTACTTTTTAGAGAGAGAGAGAGAGAGAGAGAGCGCATTAGTGGGGGAGGAGCAGAGAGAGAGGGAGACACAGAATCTGAAGCAGGATCCAGGCTCTGAGCTGTCAGCACAGAGCCCAATAGGGGCTTGAACCCACGAACTGCAAGATCGTGAGCTGAGCTCAAGTAGGACGTCTAACCAGCTGAGCCACCCAGGCATTGGGCTCCATGCTGATCATGAAGCCTGCTTGGGATTCTCTCTCCCTCTCTCTCTCTGCCCCTCTCCCCAACTCGTGCACACTCTCTCTCTCTCTCCCACAAAATAAATATTTAAAAAAAAAGAAACCTGTAAAAATAAATAAGTTAAATATATTTAAAGAACTCAGAACTCTGCCTAGCACAGACTCAGTGCTCAATAACTATCAGCTACTGTTATTACTCGTGTTCTTGTTACACCTGACTGTTTTCACTAATTTATTTACCTAGCTCCTTAGGCATTTGTATTTGTTTCTCTGGTTTGGATATGTACATCTCTGAGGGCTGGGAACCTAATGACCTTGTTAGCACACTTAGAGACCAGGAAGCCTGCCAACCCAGACAATATTTTGGGTTCCTTCCCAAAATATTTCGTCATCTTTAATCCTAACCCTATTGAAAGCCGACTTCCTGTTCAACCCTAGTCAACAACCAACACAGACAGAGGTGCATCACCCCTCTGAAGACCAAGCGGACTGTGCTCTGCAGAGCTCTGCTTCCCATAAACCACAGGTGTCTGATGGGTGACCTCACTCCAGTAACTTCTCAGGTGTTATGTAATTAGGTGTTTGGATATACGGGTATTGATGGGTCTGGAGAGGTGGTCATGCCCACTTTCCACACTGTCTCCCACCTTCTTCTCTAAACATACACCCTATGCTCACCACACATGACCCAAAAACAACCACCGATGCAGACCTAAGCTGGCTATTTCCCAAGCTACCAAATTATAACCTGTCTATAATTAAAGGAGCATCTGGAGAGAGGCTGTGAGGTTCCAGTGTCTGAGTTCCCAGGAGTGAAGGGCACCAGCTCTTCCGGGAACAACAATTATGAATTCTTGGGAAGAGAGGGCTGACCCTCAAACCTCAGAGTGAAATCTCTTCAATTCTGCATGTCAGTATGGGCGGGACAGGTAGAATGTCAAGAGGTCTTCAGGCAAAAACATCTATTAAGCATTTGTCCTGAAAGGAATAGATGGCAGGATTCCTGGAAGAAGATGACGAGATCAGCTGGTCTCTAGAGAGATATCTCAGCCACGGTGATGGGGACCCATCGTGGCGACACAAGGTCAGGAAAGACTGGGCAGGGCTAGCAGGTTTGGCAAAAGCACAGGAAATCCAGTTAAACTTGAATTTCAGATAAACAATAATTTTTCAGCCTAAGTAGGTACTAAATGTTGAATGGGACATATTGTATTCGACGAGGCAACTCTATCTGGGAGTGATAAGGACCCAGCTCAGCCGAGCCCACTCCACATAGTAGGCTGAACACCACCCAGTCAAGGCCAAGCCCTTTGGCAGTGCTGTCTCTACTGCCTTGCAGTGGCCCAGCCCTTCAGGGAGACCATCCGCAAAGGCATGAGTTGGGGAAGAGAATGAGAATAATCCCCTCCTGTGCTCTGGGACCTCAGATGACACATTGTGCACAAAGCCAGAACCCCTGAAAATAGTTGGGGGCGGTAGGTGAGAAGAGAGGTCAAATTCAGAATTTCAGGGCAACAAAATAGGGAATATGGGTCTGGGGTCCCATCTCCTCATGTGGAGGATGGGATCTACATCAGAAAAGCTACTCCACCTCCCACCCTGGGGGGTTATTTGTACCAGCTCAGGTTATCACCATCTTTCTGCCCCATAATTCCAGGTAGTGGATTCCAGTCTAAGAATATCAAGCCAAAAGATTTTGGTGTTACAGCAGAAGCACCTGCAAGGATGGTTATAGCAGAGATGAAGTAACATTAAACCCCAAAGCAAGAACGTAGTGCCCTTCAGAAATGAGAAAGCACAAAGGTGCAAATAGGGTGGGTGTGGAAAAATCCATGAAATGTGTTAACACAGGTGGGCGGGAAAGTGTGAGGGGTCATAGCCAAATAATCCACATGTGCTCCCCCACAGATACATACCCAGACTCTGCCCTCTCCCCTTCCCATGTCAGCTTTCCCTTGAGTCGCTAAATAAAATTAAGGTCATACCCTTTCCTTTACCTTCCTTCTCCCTTCTGAAGGGTGAGAGCCCTGGGAAAGGCAGGTGAACAATATCACGGTAGGGGGCGCCATGCTCTCTGGTACCCATGCAGCCAGCAACACCCTGGCTGACCTGGGTGTAGTAGAGCTTCTTTCCACTGTCACCCGCTTCCTTCTCCAAGCAGCCAAAGTTCTCCGAGCAGGAGAGCAAGCCTGCCTGTCAACTCGAATAATCAGTCGTAGTAACTCATTCAAAACCCGTTTACCGGGGCGCCTGGGTGGCGCAGTCGGTTAAGAGTCCGACTTCAGCCAGGTCACGATCTCGCGGTCTGGGAGTTCGAGCCCCGCGTCAGGCTCTGGGCTGATGGCTCAGAGCCTGGAGCCTGTTTCCGATTCTGTGTCTCCCTCTCTCTCTGCCCCTCCCCCGTTCATGCTCTGTCTCTCTCTGTCCCAAAAATAAATAAACGTTGAAAAAAAAAAAAAACCCCGTTTACTAAGTATCTTTTCTGTAGATGACTGAGCCAAGTATGGAGATATAACAATAGATAAGACAGATGGTTCCTGTGTTCGTGGAGCACGTGATCTACTGAGGGAGATGGGTGATTAAAGAAGCAAGTTAATGGTGGGATGAAGACCCATCTAAGGGAAACACAGCTGCTCTGGGACTCAAACAGGAGCACCCAACCGAATCAGAAGAAAGGATGATGGAGGAGGTCTGAGAAGGCTCACTAGGGGAAGTGATGTGTCCAAAGCAGAAGCACTCAAATATTGGGGCGTCTCACAACTGCCAGGAGCACTGTTCAAGAACACAGAGGCTGGGGACACCTGGGTGGCTCAGTCGGTTAAGTGTCCGACTTTGGCTCAGCTCATGATCTCACAGTTCATGGGTTCCAGCCCTGCGTTGGGCTCAGAGCCTGGAGCCTGCTTCGGATTCTGTGTCTCCCTCTCCCTCTGCCCCTCCCATCTTTCTCTCGACTCGTGCTCCATCTTTCTCTCAAAAAATGAATAAACATTTAAAAATGTAATAAAAAATCAAATAAAAAGAACATAGAGGCTCATGGAAGCAGCATGGGGCTCAGGACTCTCGATTTTTTAACAAGGGGAACATAGAAAAGTTTGAGGCCCACTTTCCTAAAGCAGGGGCCAGCAAGCTATTGTCTGGGAGCCAAATGTGGCTTGCCACCTGTCTTTCTAAATATACTTATGCTTGTGCATTAAATATAGACTATGGCTGCCTTCCTGTTACAATGGCAGAGTAGTCATGGCAGAGACCACAAGGCCCACAAAGCCTAAAATATTTATTTTGAGACAGAGAAAGCACGAGTGGGTGAGGGGCAGAGAGAGAGAGAGAGAGAGAGAGAGAGAGAATCCCAAGCAGGCTCCACACTGTCAGTGCGGAGCACAATGTGGGGCTCAAACCGATGAACCGTGAGATCATGACCTGAGCTGAAATCAAGAGTCAGACACCTAACCAACTGAGCCACCCAGGTGCCGCCAAAGCCTAAAATATTTAACCCCTGGCCCTGAACAGAAAGTGTTTGCTGGACCCTGGTCTGAAGGAGGATTTGAAGAAATTTCTACAGCTGTAGGAATCAACTGACGAGCAACCAACTGACTTAGTCTCTGCCTTCAGACAGTGTTCCTTCACTCATAGAAGCTCCTGTCTACCCCCCGCCTTGGCACAGCCCTTGTCCCTCAGCAGTATCACTATCAATTTACATGTCCCTCTCCCCCTGGCCTGTGAGTGCCACATCTGCTTTATTTATTGTTATATTCCCAGCACCTAGTCTACCGCCTGATATACAATGAGTACTCGAAAATATTTTCTAGTGATTCATAGCTTCGTCTGTTGTGTAAGAGAAAGGAAGGAGACGGGGGTGGTAAGGGGAAGCGAGCTAATCTACTACATTGGATGGCGACAAACCTGTGGTTGGTCTGTGTATGACGGATGAGCTCCTCCTGCTTCCAGAAGGCTGTGAGAGCAAGCACTATCTTTTCAGTGCTCAGAACACCTTGGTTGGTGCCTCAAAGCCAGTACTGTGTCTCATGGTGACCCTGGTAAGGTCAACACCTCAAAGCATCAGGCCTTCCTCTGAAGCAGCAAACAGGTTGCCCTTGGCAACCACCTGACCTTAAGTAGAGCGGATGCTGAAGAGTCCCAGACTTTAAATTCCTCACTTCTTAATACCGTCACCTCAAAAAAATGCCAGGATGTATTTTGTCCCTTCGTGGGATCCATATCTACCTTCTTCCTTTCCTTACCCACCTTCTTTTTCTGTCTCCTCAATTAGCAAGTCACTTTCTCACTAAGATTGGTATTTAAATATCTCCACACCCAGATGACAGGCCCTAACTTACCACTTGTAAGGTAGTCTTAACTTGGCTGTTCTGTGTAAGAGGCGTAATGGGTGGAAATTGCTGCCTAACGTGGCTCTCCCTCTCCCTATAGGTGCAGCGTCAGGGGCCCTGGTGGTTCACGCACCTGGCTCCTCTACCACATAGAGAACGGACTTTCCACTGGAGTCTTCATAGTACTGGAATCTGACAACACAGTCATCTTCATTCTTGTACGTGCAGTTCACTGCATCCTTGCCAGTATCCTCTGAGGAAGGGGAAAATATGGGAGAGTGAAAAACAAGGCAATTCCTGGAAGACAGGGCCATCCCCAAACCCCAGTCACGGGACTTCTGAGAAAGTATGCAACAGGAAACCCTATGCCTGACATTAGGCAAGATGCCTAGATTTGAGATAGCTGTTGTGCCTGGCAATTGCCTCTAGATGACCCTCGCTGCTGAATTTTGTCCCTCCTAGACCCTTTTTGGTTCATATTCCTTCCCTTGGAAGGGACATGACAGAACACATGACACAGTGTGATTCAAAGCCTGGCTCTACCACCTGTCAGCTGCGTAATATTGGGGAAGTTACTTGACCTCACTGGCTCTTTCTTCATCTATGAAAGGAAAAGGATAACCCACCTCACAACACTGGTAGAGAACTAAATGACGTCAAGTGAACAGTACCTAATACAGAAGGGTGTTCCCTTCCCTCTCTTTCCTTTCCCTCCTGGCTCAACTATTCTCAATAGTTTGTTGGCAAAGCCCTTACATTTCTTCCGTTTCTGCGTCTGATCCAGTGTTCCTCTCCAGAGCCAGCCTCTCTTCTCTGACTCCCATCACTTTTTTGTAGGCTTCACCCCTTCTAATTCTGAAGCCTCTTATTCTGACAGGGAAACTATAGGTGCCCCTCTATCATTTGCACCACGTCCTATAGTGATGCAACCAGACAGGTAAAACTGACACACAATGACGTTAAGCAAATGCACCAAGGTCAACACAAGTACGTGATGGAACAGAACTAAAACAGGAGTCTCAGAGCACACCAGGCTTGAACTCAATAAGCCTCCCGAAAACCAGTGGTATAAGAGTACAGTGGAAAGAGTAAGGATTTCCAGATTCAGTTCTAAGCTTAACTTTTTCGGGCAAGTTATGTAGCTTTCCTGAGATTCAGTTTCCTCATCTGCAAAATGAAGATAACAACAGTACCACAGTTCTACTCTACTAGGTGGCTGAGAAAAAGACAAGATCATGTGTATGAAAAGAGACTTGCCTAACTTTTATAAGTTACACAATTCCATACAAACAAGCATTTATCTTTATGATTATTATGGCACGGGGGTAGGGGGTAAGAGAAATACGTTCAACTAACCTGAGATTCCCCTCTGGTCTAGGTAATAAAAACATCTCACATCTCTCTCAGCAGTCTCGCCCACCTGAGCTAATCACAGCATACCGATTCTCCTCAGGAGGAAAAGCCGTCTCTTCAAACTCAATCCCCAAATCATGCCCCTCACCACCCCCCCACCAGCCCCACTTCTGATATTAGCCAAAGGATCCAGAGAGCTGACCCTTTTCTGTAACACCCCCAGCCAGAAGCTGACTGACTGGCTGTGTCTCACTGTGGCTCTCACTGAAAACATGTTTCCTGCCTTCGTGAGAGACAGCTATCTCAGGAGAGATTGCCATCTCCCTAGACCAACCAATGCCTAGCTGACCCAGATAACCACATCAGATGTGCTGACAGCAACAAAGATTATCCCCTTTTCGGTCAAGGTGAAATTCAAACTAGAATGACTGCAGGCAAGAGTTTTGCTCACCACTGTATTTTTATCTGTCTTATTCTAGGAAGGGCTCCAGAGAGCCAAAAAAGGCTACAGCATTATGATTTTAGCTAAAATCCATAAGGGTGAAGGTTTCCCTCCAAACCAGCAGAGCAGTATGCCTGGGCATTGCTTAACACTCTCAGTTAAGTAAACTCAGTAAATGGTTACTAGCCTCCCAAACTGACGTCACCTAGCCTAGGTTTCTTCATCCATAAAATGGGATGCATTGTCTTCCTTTCCCTGGGGAGGTCAAGTTAGGGTTGATTTCTACATACTTTAAAAGTTGTCTGTAGGGTCTTGCTGAGTCTGTGGGTGCCGGGAAGCAGCAGAATGGGGAGGGACTGTGGAACAAATTAGCAGAGGGCACAAGAGGACTCAGGGAAGCTGGCCTTTATTAAGTGCCTCGTGTGCATCAGGTCTGTACAACATGCCTTTGAGGCAGGGATTACTCTTCCATTTTACTGATGAGACATAGACACGTTCTGGGATCAACTGAAAACTTCAGCAGCCGCATATGTGCGCGATTCTAAGACATGCTGAACTTACTGAGCTCCTTCACAGACTCAATCTCATCACGACAGTAACGGCTGCAGGTATTTTCTTTACGTAGGTCTCCCCGGTCAAATTTCTTACACTCCACACACTCCCTAAAAAAGAGACGACACAGAGATTAAGACAAGGGAGGAGAGGGACGCCTGGGTGGCCCAGTCAGTTAAGCATCCGACTTCGGCTCAGGTCATGATCTCGCCGTCTTCGAGTTCGAGCCCCGCGAGTTTGAGCCCCGAGGCAGGCTCTGTGCTGACAGCTCAGAGTCTGGAGTCTGTTTGAGATTCTATGTGTCCCTCTCTCTGCCCCTCCCCCAGTTGCACTCTGTCTCCCTCTCTCTCTCAAAAATAAATAAACAAAAAAGACGAGAGAGGAGCAAACCTACGTGTGTGTCAGTCCAGCTCTGACCTCCACACACCAGAAAGCTGCCCCACCTCGGAAAACAAACACCAAAACAAAAACCCCTGTAAGACAATTCTGGGGGACCCAGAGGGTTGGGTCTGGAGTTCAGGGGTGGGAGTTCCTCCTCACCCAGAGGCAGGGCCTGGCAGGCAGAAGGCCCCAGTCCCCTCATTAAACTTCTTCATGTCCCATCCGAGAGTGTGACAGGAGGTGAGGCGTATGCCACTTCCAGGAGCCTTAAAGGCAGAACCGGTCATGTAATCTGGGGACCCAGCACAAAAGAAGATGTCAGGCCCCTTGTTCAAAAATCCCTAAGCATTACAAGATAGTGCCAGCAGAGCAGTAAACCAAGCTTGGGGCCCTTCTAAGCACAGGGCTCTGTACAAATGCACAGGTCGCATGCCTATGAGCCCAGCCCTGCTTAAAGTGGCAAGAGAAATGGCAGGAGCTTCTCCTGACCCCAGATGAATGGAGTTTGTACTAGTGAACATCTCCTGTTTCACAGAACCCTTCATAACTCCAGCCCAACTCTCCCACAGGATCGGAACATGAGAACGTTCCCCAGAAGTTCCCTGGTTTAGCCTTCCTCCCAACTCAGGGATTCAGGATGCCATCCCAGGAGAGGGGTTTCTCCAACTGGAGTCCAGCGGGTGCTACTTTGGCCCCTGCATGGTCGGCTCTACCTCCATCTTTGCCCAAACTTTTCCGTGGGAAGAGGAAAGCTAGCCTCTTAGCTGCAGCGGACGCCTCCTCCTGAAGCTTTGGTGAGTAAGAACCTGGAGGGTTGGGGATTCTAGCCTGGGGGGCCCCCTCCCTCCTTCTAGCACCCCACTGGCTCCAACTCACTTCTCTGCCCACTCACTTCTTAAAGGTGCAGGCGTCAGGGCAGGTGGGGCACTTCTCACAGGTGTCCCCATAGGAGCCGGGCTGGATGCACACACAGCTGCCGCACTCACACTTGCCCCGGCCGCTGCACAGCAGCCCGTTGCTGGACATGCAGGTGTCGGTGCGCGTGGTGCAGTTGCAGTAGAAGCCGGTCCAGTCGGAGTCACACAGACAGTCCCCACAGCTGCACTGGCCGTGACCTGAAAGCACACAGCCCGAGGGGGCGGGCAGCAGGTGAGGGGCCCCAACCCGCGGCTCAGCCTGCTCTCCAGCTTTACCCTCATCCACCCTCCTCCCACGGCCACTCATTAACACCCCACGGAAGCGTCACCACCTTCTATCTTTCTAGCCTCATGCTGCTAGCTCTGCCTTGACGCCCATTCGTCCTGTGATAGCTACCAAACTCCCACTTACCTTTCAAAGCTCAACTCAAAAGTTCCTTCCTCTCCACAACTTTTTCTGACCTCCCCAGAGCAAATTAACTGTCTACTACATGTTCTCTCAGCACTTATGTATACCTCTATTTTAACCCTCATGACCAGCCCATTTGCTTGCCTATCTGTTTCTCTTTCTAGATTTTGAGCTCCACAGTGAGAGAGAACATATCAATTTGTCCGTCGGTAGGGATTAGTGTAACGTCTGAAATACAGTAGGCATGCAATTAATGTTTCTTTATCCATTTATGCAACAAATATTTATTGAGCTTACACTGGGCACTGGAGATTCGGCAGTGAATGAGACAGGAAAGGTCCCTATTACCACGGAGCTTATGTCCTAGTTAAGTTCCTGGGTAGGGTGCCTGGTGGCTCAGTTGGTTAAGCATCTGACTCTTGATTTCAGCTCAGGTCATGATCTCACGGTTTGGTTAGTGAGGTCAAGCCCTGCGTCAGGCTCTGGGCTGACAGCCTGGAGCCTGCTTGGGATTCTCTCTCTCCCTCTCTCTCTCTCACACACATAAAATAAGTAAATAAACATTAAAAAAGAAAAAAAAATCCTGGGAACCACACACACATTCACCAGCATGTGCCCTGTGTTGTATTATCACAGTACTGCAGAGAGCCATCAGCCCTAGTAGGAAAGACCTACTCACTTTACTGCATGAATGTAAGAATGGGAAAGAGAGATTGGGGTGGGGGGTAGGTTGGTTAAATGCAGGTGTTAACTCTCAGTGCTACATCCCCCTAATCACTTAACAAGGCTTGAAAACTTGACTCTCCCAAACTCAGAAGAAAAGGTGACTCATTCTCAAGGATTCCGAATCGGGAAGAAGTGGATGAATAATAAAAATCTGACTGTTAATCAGAGGAAAGGCAGGGAGCCAAGGGGAAGTAACCTCAACGGGTCTGAAAATCATGTCACTGTGTGAGCGGATGGGCCCCAAGATGGTGGAGGAGAGCAAGGTGCATAGGCTCAAACAGACACTAGCTGGCATCTTCTGCTCCCCAGGGACCCCAGTGGGTCTGACTAGCGGCCCTTGGTCAATGAGTCTCTCTGCCAGTGATCCTAGCACCATCCTCTAGTAATAGACTTGAATTATACTTGAATTATACTTGAATACACTGGTATTCAAGACTCAGATACACTTTCGCTGCCTTGGAAAGAGATGTCTGCTTCTTTCTGGATGGTAAACATAAGGTCAGTTGCCCCAGCTCAAATATCTGGAGAGTAGAGCCCTCTCCGCCCTGACGCAAAGGGAATGGTCTTGTGTAACCTTTGTCCACCAGTCATTGGCCAAGGTCTGAGGGCAAGACAGCTCCTGTCAGCTGAAGATAATTCCAAGGAAGGGGCAGCTGTGAGCCATTATCAGCAGCCCTAACAGCAGCTGGAGGGGCCCCACAGTGTCTACTACAAGCAGCTTTCAGTGATGGCTCCCGAACAGGGAAAAGCAGACGCCACAGAGGTCTGGCAGCACCCGGAGGCCTCCGCCTCCTCAAAAACCCTTGTCCCATAGTGTTTCCTTTGTGAGGCCAAACAAAGTAACCTTTGAGAAGATGGTCTGCCAGGCCAGCCACCGAGTGAGGCTGGAAGTAGAGTGGCGGGCCGGAGCCGGCAGGCCGAGCCCGAGCCCTGGCAGGGTCAGCCCTCAGAAGGAAGCTACAGTGTGGTAATGTCACAGGACTGGCATCCCTCCAGCAAAAGGGTGGCTGAGCCTGGGTTCACAGCAAAGTCAGAGGAGGAGGGTGAGAAATGAAGAGAGAGTGTAAGAAAGAGGAGGGAAATAGAAAAGAAGGCAGCAGGGGAAGGGTGGAGATGAGGGAGGGGGAGGGGTAAGGAAGGAGCAAGTATTTTAGGTCAGAGGGAATGACCTCTCCCTATAGAGCGTGACCCCCAGGCTGATGCTCAGCCCCACTCCTCTCTGCCTTATGAGCCGACCCTTTGTCTGACATCCTACTTCCTCCATGAAGCCACCCAGGCCTCCTCTGTCCACACTGAGTCTCTCTCCAGGAGACTCCTATAACATTCCCCAGGGACAACTCACTTCTTTTCTTTTTGTAATTTTTTTAAAAATGTTTTATTTATTTTTGAGAGACAGAGAGACAGAGTGAGAGTGGGTGGAGGGGCAGAGAGAGGGGAAGACACAGAATCGGAAGCAGGCTCCAGGCTCTGAGCTGTCAACACAGAGCCCAACGCAGGGCTCAAACTCACAAACCATGAGATCATGACCTGAGCCGAAGTTGGACGCTTAACCAACTGAGCCACCGAGGCACCCCAAGGACACCTCACTTCTAAGATCTGGCACATTCTGCCTCATGTTGTGAATTATCCTCAGGTAAGTTAACTAAGGGCAAAACTGTCTTATTCATGTCTCCCTATCCCACAACACTACAGCACAGAACCTGGCTCAGGGGTGTCTGATCAATCTATGCTCATGGATGTGGTGGGCGGAAGAGTCCCTCAGGGAGAAGGATGCACTCCCTGATGTTTCCGACCGAGGTGCTGATAACAGATGACCACAAAAGACCATGCCTCCAGCGGGGAGGGGGAAGGCCAGAGGCTGGGGAAATGGCTAAGTCATAGCATGCCCCCCTCGTGAGCCACTGCTTGCAGCAAAGAACAGACCAGGCCAGCAGCCCAGGGAAGAGACAATGGTGAACTGGTCTACAAACTGAGTGGTCAGGAATCACGCATGCCCCCTGTTCATCCGTGTGGACTGAGTGCCTGGCACAGAACAGGTGCTCAATAAGTGTGTGTCCCTGAGCATCCATCACTGGGGAGTGTGACGGCGGCACCATAGGATCCAGACCTGCAACCAGTAGGCACACAACACCCGGGCTGGCAGTGGGGGAGGGAGGCCTCTGAGCGGCTGCCTGGGGTTCCCTCGTGAACTGGGTGTGGAGCGCATTGCTGACGAGCTATGCTTGCACCAGTGAGAGGCAGGAAGCAGGCTGCTGAACCGACGGCTTTGTTTCGCAGCATCGGTGGGGACAGCAGCTGAAGGAAACACACTCTGCCCGCGGTCCCTCCCACCCAGCCTCATACCAGACCAGGAACCATGAGGCTTGGAGGAGGAGTGGCCCTCCCTCTGTCCCTGGTGCCCCCAAGGGGCTATCTGTAGGCCTCACGTAGGACGACCCTCTTCCCCTCACCCCCAGCCTACTCCCCGTGGTCTCCCACATCAAACTTACCATTCCTTTTGGTACTCTGAATATGATGTACTATTCACTAGTAAAATGAGATGAAATTCCTCCCTCACCCTCTAATTCAAACTGCTGTGGGGGGGTCCATGCCTGATCTCTTTCTCCCCTAATCTCCCTGCTACCATTTTTTTCCAATCTCTGTCAAATTTTGCTGACATGAATAAAGGAAACAATGTTGTAGATAATAAAAACAAGTCTTTTTTATGTGACTTGGGCATGCTTTAGAATGACATAGATTTATGGAGCACCTGGGTGGCTCGGTCAGTTAAGCCTCCGACTTCAGCTCAGGTCATGATCTTATGGTGAGTTCGAGCCCCATGTCGGGCTCTGTGCTGACAGCTTAGAACCTGGAGCGCACTTCGGATTCTGTGTCTCCCTCTCTCTCTCTCTCTCTCTCTCTCTCTCTCTCTCTCTGCCCCTCCCTCACTCATGCTCTCTTTCTCCCTCTCTCTGTCTCTCAAGAATAAATAAACATTAAAAAAAATTTTAATTTTTTTAGAATCAAATTGTTTTTTTAACATTTCTTATTGAGAGACAGAGACAGAGCATGAGCACAGGAGGAGCAAAGAGAGAGGGAGACACAGAATCTGAAGCAGGCTCCAGGCTCTGAGCAGTCAGCACAGAGCCAGACGCGGGGCTGAAACTCACAAACCGCAAGATCATGACCCGAGCTGAAGTAGGATGTTTAACCAACTGAGCCACCCAGGTGCCCCTTTTTAATTTTTTTTTAAAAGAATGACATAGATTTACCTTTCTAATCAAGCTTTCATATATATATATATATATATATATATATATATATATATATATATATATATATAATGTTTATTTATTTGAGAGAGAGAGCGAGCTCAAGCAGGAGAGGGGCAGAGAGAGAGGGAGAGAGAATCCCAAGCAAGCTCCACAGTGTCACCGAGAACCCCATCGTGGGGTTTAAACTCACAAACCCTGAGATTGTGACCTGAGCTGAAATCAAGAGTCAGTTAACCATCTGAACCACACTGGCAGCCCTTTCTAATCAAGCTTTCTTAAAGACAGATGTTAAAGTGAACATCTGGTTGGATTAGTTCGGCTCCTTTAAGCCCCATTGCAAAGGAAGCCAATCTGCGCCATAGATTTGATCACCAAAGAAGCCAATTATAATCTGTGTTAATTCACCACACAACACACCCATAAACCAATCCTAAACAACTGGCAAATGTCTTTGATCTCTCTGTCACAAGAGAAATCAAGCCTCAGAGACCATAATCCAGCGAAAACCTATCCCCAGTGCCCCAGGAACTACTCAGGCTGCCTAGTTGCCTCTGTGAGCATTGTCAGCACATACAGACGACATTCACATTAGTTCCACTTGGTCTAGCTGGGGAAGTAGCCTAGGCACAGTCTTTAGGGCAAGGGAAGACCAGGTTGAGATTTTCAGTGGGCCTCAAGACTTTACTGAATTTTGTAATGAGAAGGACAAAAACTCGGTATCCTGCAGGTAGAAGGAGCCAAAATCGTAACCCCCAGTTTGCAGGCTGGGCCTCTCAACGGCAATCCTTTCCCATGTCTGTGCTGTCCAGCATGCCAGCCACGAGCCACGTGGAGCCCCTGAGCAACAGAGGAAATGAATTTTTCATTTTTCATTTATTTTTTTAATTTTTTAAGTTCATTTATTTTGAGAGAGAGGAAAAAAAAAAAAAAAAAAAACCTCCAATGGGGGAAGGGCAGAGAGAGAGAGAATCCCAAGCGGGCTCTATGCAGTCAACGCCCTGGCAGTTGGGTGACTGAGCCACCCAAGCGCCCCTCATTTTCCATTTAACTTAAATTTATTTAAATTTTATTTAAGTTATAATTCAATGTGACTAATTTACAAATAAATAGCCACACGGGGCTACTATATCTGACAGCACAGATCTAGAATCCAAAACGTTATAGTGCCAATAGCGATAACAAAATAGTGCCAGCATGTAAAAAGAGCTTATGATTTTCCACTCATTGTTCCGAGTGTATTGGCTGTTAAACGTGCTCCATTGCCTTGCGTTTTTACTATTTTCCAAGTCTTGTCATGAAAAGACAAATTCATGTAAAATAATTACTACCAACTTTACTTCGTATTCTGATACCATGCAGTTTCCGAATCTGTAACTACTAAAAATCTAATTACCAGCAGCCAGGGATTTTTTTTTTTTTTTTTAACCTAAAAAGGGAGTTGTTCCGCATCCTTGAAATGATCAAGAGCCAGTGATTTAAAGTATTAGCAGAATGGCAGGTGGAAGAAAAGAAAATAACGGTCTTCACCTTCAAGCTCCCCCACTCGTTCCCATGCTCCAGGAGAGCAGAGGCTCACTTCCGCTGTGTACCCCAGGAGCAAGGACGCGGGGAGCAGAGCGGAATTACAGAGAACCTCCTTCCTGTCTTCTGCCGTTGGAGTGGAAGGACCATCCACTCGGTTCTGCCTGCTGGGCCTTCCTGTGCCCACCTAAGCCCCGGCCCAAGTTTCCAGAGGCTGTGGATGTGCGAGCGAGCGTGCGCGGGTACAGGGGCGGGAGGGTGTGCAGTTTCACTCACCTGAGCACATCTCCCCCTTATAGCGGACGCAGGAGAAGTCATCACACTCGCAGTACTTGCCCGTGATCTTGCCAAAGTCACTGCTGTGGCAGACACACTGGCCACACAGGCACTCGCCCCGCTGGCTGCAGGCGGGCTGGCCCTCCCGGGGGCTGCACTCTTCCTGCTGCGAGGGGCGGTAGTCCTCTTCGGAGCACTCGCACTGGGACCCCAGCCACCCGGGCCCGCAGCGGCACACCCCACACTCAAAGGTCCCGTTGCCATTGTTGCAGCGGCGGCTGTAAGGCTCAGCATGGGCCTGGCACGCACAGTCACAGTCGAAGGTGACCTGAACGGTGAGGCTGTCTTTGAAGCCTACAGGCTTGATGGTGAAGGACTTCTCCCTCTCCTGCGGGCAGCCTCGCACCTTGGCCTCAATGCTGAAGCTCACCTGGGTGGAAAGGAAGACCGCATTCAAACACAGGCGCACCCTGTTATCACTCCAGCCCTGGAGGGAAAGAAGTCCCGCCCTGCCCCGCCCTGCCCTGCCCGGGGAATATCCAAACTGGGTGTCTCATCCCCCAGCAACCTGGAGTTCCTCAGCCTCCAAATGACCAAGGTCTGCAAAGCAAAAAGAAAAGCCTGGGGACAGTTGTCCAGTTATATCTGGTTGGGTGCACAGACATAATTTACAGTCAGGAGAGAGGTTGGGTTTTTGTTTTTTTTTTTAATATATATTTATTTTTTGGGAGACTGCAAGTGGGGGAAGGGCAGAGAGAAGGACAGAGGATCTGAAGCAGGCTCTGCGCTGACAGACTGACAGCAGTGAGCCTGAGGTGGGGCTCGAACTCACGAACTACAAGATTGTGACCTGAGCTGAAGTTGGATGCTCAACCAACTGAGCCACCCAGGTGCCCCTGGATGTGTGTGTGTGTGTGTGTGTGCGTGTGTGTGTGTGTGTGTGTGTGTTTTAATTCCATCTGTGAAATAAGCCAGCTCAAGCAGAACAGAACCTGTGATCTTATAAAAATTCTTCTCTGGCCAACGAAGCGAGCTGGACTGATTATACACAAGGTCAGTCAGCCAGACACACAAAGCACTATATGGCACCACACGATGCCACACAGTGACCAAAGGCTCAGGATCTACTGTTTAATTTCCATATAGTACGTCATCACTTGTGCAGTCAAACACCTTTCCGGCCAATATTTCTTAGACAGGATATGTGCACATGTTCTAGAATATAGATAGGTGTACGGACAGATGGATGGACCTAGATATAGAGATGATAGAGATACAGATGATACCGGTGATAGAGATATAGCTATCCCCCTTTCTGCTTCCCTCCCTCTTCACCAACCCCTCCCCCCATCGGCAGAAGCAGAAGAGAACCAGTAAGGAAAGAAAGCCATAGAGGCCACAGAGGGACCTGAGGGGCAAAATGAACATTTGCGTTCTGGAAGTCTATGACAGTGGGTATTTGGTATTTTTGCCTGTTCCATTTGCTGTTGAATCTCCAGCAGCGAATGATGCCTGGCACAAAGTTGGCGCTCAGCAACTACCTGTAGATGTGACTGCCATTTCACATTGTAGAGGAAAGACAGGTATTACCGTAGGGGAGGCTGGAGACTGGGCCAAAGGTAAGAAATATTTTCATTTGCAATCAACTGTGCGTAAACAAATAGAGGTAAGCTAAATGCAAGTGTTTTAAAAATCTCCGTGTAGCGGAGAAGTTTAGACAACAGGAGTCTCAGAGGAAAAGGTTGGCAGCTCCATTATATCCAACTTGTAATGACCTTCGGGAAGAAGGTGCAGGGGAGGAACGGAAGGGGTGCCCACAGACACTCAGGGGCACAGGCCAGGGTCAGAGCTGAAGCTTCAGCCCCTGCCCAGCCCAGCCCACCTCACCGTGTCTCCAATCTTGAGTCCGACACAAGACTTGAGGCCAGGGATGACCTCGTTGTTGAGACAGGTGGCGTTGAAGGATAGAGACAGCTCCTCGGGGAGGTCCCGCACTTCCAGCTCTACTTTAGAGCGGATTTTCTGAGCAGAAAGGGGGCAAAAGAAGGTTAAGGAGATGAGCCGAGAGGAAGTAGATAGGAACCAATTCCACCCCAAGTAAAATATCAGGTGGCCATGGACTCACCGCGGCAGTGCTCGGTGCTGGGGTTTGCTTAGAAGCTGCCAGAGGAGAGCATCCTTAGGAGCCTATTTCTTACAATATTTCCTGCCCAAGGCCTGCTCCTCTCTCTCTCTGTCCCCCCTGGTGTCTAGTTGAATCTGGGTAAAATCTAAACCAGCCACACCCTCCTGCAAGCCTCAGAGACATGCAAAAAGGGAGGGCTAGCACTGGTCACCTTGGATAGTAGCTTTTTTTACCTAATTTTTAACCAACCTCATCTTCCCCTTGGCTCAGCCTCCTCTTCTCTCTATTGGTGGAGCCCTATCCCTCACCCTGTCCTTCCTCATCACCATCCCCAACCTCTTTCCTTTCTACCTTCTCTAAGCTCTTCCACCCACTGCTCCTGACACTCCCTGGCATTTCTTTCTGAGCCATTTCCCTCTCAGAAGGCTGCATTCCTCCCAGTGCTGGCCATCAGCCAGCCTCTAGAAGAATAAGAGGAAGGCAGTGAAGGCTGCATAGTGGCCTCACATACAGGACTCCAAAGTCTGCGTTCCCTCCTGGGGAATGCCAAGTGAGGTGGATTCTTAGCAGACCCAACCCCAGTGCGAGACACTTACCCCATAAGCATCAACAATGAGCTGAAGGACGTTGCTGGAATTGGCAGACAGAACCCCCACTGTCGTCCCTGGGATGAGCTCGCTATAGTTCTAGAAGGTAAGACAGAGAGATGTGCAAGGCTGACTAAATGAAGAGGGTGATCTCAAAAGCCCTCCCCAAATCAGAATGAGGGTCTTGAAACGAAGATTGAGGGAAGGATGGGATATTTTACTTGTCACTTCCAGGAACAAATCTAGCAGTTTTGCGGCCCTGAGAAAAATATAAAGAACTTCTCACACCCCTCTCCCCCAATAAATTACTCCCCTCCAGCACCACAAACACCGACACACCCATCCCGTGAGGTTCAAGGTTGGAGGAGAGAGACCATAAAAAGGAACCATTTGCCCCTGGGAATAGGCTGGAGGAGGGGCTTTCCTGGTTGGGAAGCATGGCCCGTGCTAGTGTGCCTGGGTTCCCAGAGACAGCTCCACCCAATACAGACCCCACTCCCGAAATCCCTGAAGGCACAGTCACCTGATAGAGACTGACTACATTTTCCGTTACAGCAAAGATCAAATTGATGTTTTTCTGGGATAGCTTCTCGGTCATCAGCCCCAGAGAGGGATAATCCTATAAAATGGGAGGATGTGGAAGTCAGTTAAGAATTCACGTGAATTCTACACCTTAGAACTTGGCTGATTTGGGCTGTGGCCCAGACGGTGGTGGTGCTTAAACCTTTTCACGCCATGATCAATGTGAGGCAATGGACTAAGTGGCAACACAAACCCAGTTGTGAACTCCAGGGACAGATGAAGAGGCAAAGGCTGGTCAAAGCCAAGCATCTCAGGGCACCTGGCTGGCTCAGTTGGTTGAGTGTCTGACTCTTGATTTTGGCTTAGGTCATGATCTCACAGTTCATGAGACTGATCCCCGCGTCAGGCTCTGCACTGACAGCGTGGAGCCTACTTGGAATTCTTGCTCCCTCCCTCCCTCTCTGCCCCTCCCTGCACACTGCGTGTGCTCTCTCTTTCTCTCAAAATAAATAAATAAACATTAAAGAGAACCCAGGTGGCTCAGTTGGTTGACGGGGTCATGATCTCACGGTTTGTGAGTTCAAGGCCCTCATCAGGCTTGCTGCTGTCTGCACAGAGCCCACTTCTGATCCTCTGTCTCCGTCTTTCTGCCCCTACCCCACACATGCACACGCACGTGCGCTCTCTCTCTCTCTCTCTCTCTCTCTCTCTCAAAAATAAATAAAACATTTAAAATAAATAAGCATAGGGGTGCCTGGGTGGCTCAGTCGGTTGAGTGTCCGACTTTGGCTCAGGTCATGATCTCACAGTCCATGAGTTTGAGCCCCGCGTCGGGCTCTGTGCTGACAGCTCAGAGCCTGGAGCCTGCTTCCGATTCTGTCTCTCTCTCTCTCTGCTCCTCCCCCGCTCACACTGTCTCTCTCTCCTTCAAAAATAAATAAACATTAAAAAAAAATTTTTTTAATAAAATAAATAAGCATAGAAAGAAAGAAAGGAAGAAAGGAAACCAAGCATCTTTCTCCCTACTGGACTTTGATGCATTCATACCAGTTAGTTGTCAGGCCTCATTTTTTCCCCCCACTAATTCGCTTAACAAACATTTATTGAATGATACACATATTACAGTCTCTGCTGCCAAGGAGCTCAGAGTCTAGTGCCGAAGCCAGGTACATACGACACAAAGCGAAGTGCAGAGAGGGACATCGCAAGGGAATGTTGGGGCTCCGAGGAGAGAGGGGCGGGTGACGAGCAGGAAGGAAGGAGGGAGCTGCAAGGCAGAACTCTGAGTCTCCCTACCCACTGCTCTCCATCCAGCATGTGTCAAGCCCCATTTTGAAGCTTCTTCTTGTTTTGCAACTACTGACAAACGCCTCAGCCTGGCGTGCGTAATCCTCCCCAACGTGGTCTCAGCCTTCTGGTCCACACGGCATACACCTCTCTCCCTCTTCCACTGACCACTGAGCTGGCCCCCCACCCTCCCCGCCATGGACTGGCCTTCTTTCTGGTAACCCTCCTCCTTCCTTAGGACCCAGCTCAGGTCCCACCTTCTCTGGGAGTCCTTCCTTGACTATCCCAGCTCATGATGAGCTTTCCCCCTTTGAATACCTAAAGCCCTTATTGAGCGTGCTAACCCACTGCACACTAATCAATCATGCATCTTGTATTATTGGTAGCACGTCTCCTCAACTAAACCAAAAAGGGTAGGACCTTACGTAGTCCCTTTATCCCCCTCAGCCCCTGGTAAGGTGCCTTGCATACATTAGGTGTCAGTGATTACTGACTCACCCAGTGCCCGGTCCTGCCCACTTGGACATGGCTGACACCAAAGAACCCAAGCCACAATGGGGATGCTGGTGAACTGCGAACATGTCCCTGGGATCCTAGACCTTGCAGAGAACTCATGAGATCATCCAACTTGGGGGCGAGGGTGTGGGGGGGGTGGGGAACTCCCGCCTTTACACAGGTGTACTGTTAAGCCACCTAGACAAGGAGGGGCTATACTGTCTTTAAGAGACGTAGAGTTCACACCTCCCCCCAGATGCCCAGGTATCAGTATTCTGAGGGTCTTACATTTCTTCCTGGCTTACAGCCACTTAACTCCTCTCCTGTTAGTTGACCTACTAAGGCCATAGAAAACAACTTAGAAGAAGTCGTCTTCTGTATCAGCTACATCATCCTTTCACCTTCTTCCTTTTTGTCCCTTTAACCTTTCCTCACAGGAACAGATCGCTATTCTTCAGATGATCTTTGTCTCTTTTTCCTCTGTCTTCTTCTAATAATCACAAGTGAGTGCGGTATTCCAAGAAGAGGCTAATCTGTGCACAGTAGACAGGAAGGCCCGCTTCCCAGCTGGACCTGCAAAAGTCCTTTGGGTCCATTCTGGATGCCATGCTGCTGCCGCTGCTGTTGCTTCTGCTGCTGGAGGCAGGGGAGGTGGTGGCGACAACGCCACAGCCAGGACCACTTATAATGGCTGTGCAGGCCGTACCGGGAGTGAGGGTGTCCAGTTGGTATGGGGGGCAGTGGGACGACAGGCTGAAACAAGCCTTGCACCCTGCCCAGGGGAAGTGCCGCCATTTCCACATTCACACAAAGACTCTGTCTGGGTTAGGGCAGCCTTGGCCAGAGTGAATTGGGACCATAGGTGGTACCAAGAATCTCACCATGGTAGTGGAGGCAGAGTAATGGTTGTCACTGCCAACGTGGCACTGCCCATCATTGGGCTGGACGATGCCTGCCAGCCTTCCATCCAGAGCAATATGGGTCTTGGCATCAGTGGTAAACACCAGCAAGTGGGAGGCATCATTCCTCCAGCCAATCTTCTCCTGTTAAAAAAAAAAAAAAAAGCAAAAGAGAGAAAGCAACTTCAGCCACATCATTGGTAGAAAACAAAGATCCAAGGACTTCCACGCGTGAAGGGCTGAACAAGTCGTCTCGAAGAGGGGCCTCAGTCCCAGTCCTCAGAACACAAGCCAGAGCTTTTCCAAGTTGAAGGTTTCTGTCTCTTAGGAAAAGAGTCTCAGCTGATTAGTTCAGGCAGCTGAAAGACACCTACTTCAACTCTAAATATAACTTTTCCAGTGATAATCACATGGCCCATCTAGAAAGCCACCGGCAAGTATGAGCTGGGCTGGGCTAGAGAAATCCCAACTGAACACCTGCCCGCTTTGCTAAGGTTCAGCTAATCCAGCCTTGACTCTGACACCCTTCGAGAAAAGGTGGGAAGATGCTCTTCCCAGAAAACATCTGGGATCACTGAGGTTCAGAAAAACGTCTGCTCTGGCCAGGGAACGATCCAAACAAAGGCTGCATAACAGGAGAAATGCACTGCTCATACTATACAAAATTCTTTGTTCCTCTCTCTTATTTCACACAGAAACCCCCACAGTTGGACCACCTTCTTCCCCATTTTAATCTACACCAACCACACCCGCCACTCCCTGCTGTCCAAACTCACATCACAGACTGTAGCCTGCATGATGGCATCAAAGCCACCCTCTGGGGCATCTCGGTTCCGTGACACACTCTGCTTCTTCACTTCCTCATTGAAGCGGGTCACCTGGTCAGTTAGTGTCAGCACATGTTTGTAGCCAAACATAGGCAAGCAGGTGTTCTTCATACTGGAGGGAGGGAGATAATTGAAGCAGAAACCCTAACTGGAAAAGGCTGCATGAGGAGTAAGAGGGAGAAAGGGGGAGACAAGCATGGGGAGCACAAGGCCCAGGCCGATTCCATACAACCGCCGCTACCCAGACTGTTCAGACTCCAAACCCCTCTAATGACCCAAGTCATCATGGTGGCTTTGCCTCCAGCTGGCCTCCAAGATAAGATAGTAAGCTGTGGAACGAGTCTGCCTGGGTTCAAGTCCCAGCTCCTCCACTTACTCGCCATGAGACTGTCATATGATAGGTCAAAATGAGAGGGTCAAAATGATAGGTCATATCTCCTAAGAGTTATTGTGAGGCTTCCATGAGTTGACTCATGGAAAGCGCTTATATCAGAGTGAGGCTCCAGTTGTTACCATCACCTTGGACTTAACACCTCTCCAAGGTAACACTGACACAACAATAAAGCAAAAGCTCATCAACAACTTCACATCCGTGAACCACCAACAAATTGATAGATCTGCAGCAGACTAAACCAACCAACAGTTTAACTGATGGCTGACATCTTTACTGGGGAACTTAACAACCCAGACAGAAAGTCAAAAGGGTACCTCGTATAACTCTGAAAACGAAAAGGTAAATTCATCCACTGTCTGGCTCAGTAACCATCCTTTGAAATGAGTACACTCCATGGATGTTCAGAGTCTTTACCAATTAAATAAGCCATTCAGTTATAAGCCAAAGTGTCAACAGAAACACACATATCAATTTTCAGACTATTAGAGAGTTCAGTAAATATCATTTCCACTCTTTTTATATTCCTCCAGGACTTAATCCCCCTTGCATTTTAACTCTGTAGTACTCATAACCTTGATGATGAGGAGACAATGGAATCAATCCTTCTGAAATTATAATTCCTCTATTTATTCATCCATAAATTTCTCTCTACTTTTTATCTCCTTTCCCTCTGGTTTTCTCTTGTCTCCTACTTCTTTGTAACAAGACCAAGAAGCTGATGAGTTTTCTTTCTGGAAATTCTCCACCCTTTCTTTTTTCTTTTTTTTTTTTTTTTTTCTTTTTTTTAATGTTTATTTTATTTTTGAGAGAGAGAGACAGAGAGACAGAGTGCAAGCCAGGGAGGGGCAGAGAGAGAGGGAGACACAGAATCTGTAGCAGGTTCCAGGCCCTGAGCTATCAGCACAGAGCCCAATGCAGGACTCGAACCCACAAACTGTGAGATCATGACCTGAGCCAAAGTCGGACACTCAACCGACTGAGCCGCCCAGGCGCCCCAATTCTCCACCCTTTCTAAATGCCCATCTGTCTAATCCTCTTCCCAAGAGTCACAAAGATTTTGGCAGTAACTACACTCCAAACAGCCTTGGATTCTACTGCCACAATGCTCCAGATCAACAGGCCAGCTCACTTGCCAGACAGGAAGACCAAGGTAGAAAAGAGACAGGATTTGGCCAGACAGCAGCCAACGAATCTACCCCAGAGCTAGAAACAGGCAACAGGACTTGCACCTGCCTGAGACAAAGGCAAGTGATGCTGCCCTGGCTTCTCGAAGAGGGACTTACTCATAGCAGGGGTTTTTGAGGGCCTCTGGAGGGGAGATGTACATGTATGGTGACACAGGCTTGTCCACAAAAGCCCCAAAGCCAATCCGCAAGTTACTGGTGAGCTTGCGCATCTGGGAAGCCAGCTTGGTGCCCAGGTTCTGGATGCTCCACAGATCATCCTTCATGGAGTAAGACAGGTCCATCAAGTAGTAGATGTCCACAGGGTAATCCTCCACCTGCCGGACTCGGATGGAGAAAATCTTCGAATCATCTGGAAGGCAAGAGGGATGTTTGTTTTTCTCCTTTTCCCCCTCCAAGACTTAATAAGTGGATTGGACACAGTTGGGATTGAGTAACTTCTTGATCAAACCAGACTGGAAAGTCCTGGTCCTTTCTCTTCTCCCCCTAATTCTATTCCTCTTACAATTCTTGATCCTCTTATTTTATTTATTTATTTATTTAGAGAATGAGCAGGGGAGGGGCAGAGGGAGAGAGAAAGAGAGAGCGAGCGAGCCAGAGAGAGAGACCCAAGCAGGCTCCATGTTTCATGCTGAGCCAGACACGGGGCTTGATCCCACAACCGTGAGATCATGAGCTGTGCCAAAATCAAGAGTGGGATCCTTAATCAACTGAGCCACCCAGGCACCCCAATCCTCTTATTTTAACCTCTTTTTTTTTCCACCTAAAATTCTCCACCCTTTCTAAATGCCCATCTGTCTAACCCTCTAGGTCCCAAGGGTCACAGAGGTTCTGGCAGTCACAACACTTTCAACCCTGTAAAAGGCACGAACTATGTCCCACCCTCCTCCTAACCCCCTAGCACCTAACACATGCCTTGCATGAAGAGGGTACTTGGTAAAATTCTTCTTGATGTAATTGGAGAGTCTAAATCAATGCTTCAAAAAGCCTGTCTCAGCCTAATCCTTGTCCCCCGAAAGTCTCCTGCCCCTATTTTATCTGCCACCATGCCTTTGCCCTAATCTTACCTGGAAAGGGGGCTTACAATTACAGATTACTTTCTCATTTTGCATCTCAACGGAGCCTCAACACAAAGCTATAAGTTAGGTAAAACAAGCATTGGGAAAAGAAGAAATAAACATTTTTTCCAGTTCCTACTATCTTAGAAGAGTTAAGTAACTTGCGCAAGGTCAGATAGCTAATATACAGGGCAGTCGAGATTCAAACTCAGATCTTTCTGATTTGAAGTCCCAATACCTTTCATTTTCTTCTGTTCTCCTGCCCATACCGCCCCCAACATCCTTCTCTTCCCACCCCATTTCCATCGTGAGCTACATCCCCAAGGTTCAGGCCTCCACCTTGTACCCTGTGCCCATCTGTCCGGGATCTCTCCCCAGAAAGAGCCCCATCCCTACCTGGCCGGAGCCGGAGCGCAATCCTCTGGGGGCTGACTTGAGTAATCTGGGAGCTGTCTCCAGAGCCCTTGTCGCTGAGGGGCCTGGCCTCTAAGATGCGGGCCTCACTGACGGGGAACTCGATGGACTCCAACGCACAGTTATCCTTCAGCAGATTCTCTTTCAGGTTACAGCGGGGCGAGCCCAGAGGGAGGGCCTGTAAGACAAGAGCCCAAGGTGAGGCCCTGTGGTCAGAGCCATGTGGCTCTCTGCGTCCTGCAGGCTTTGCCAACTCCCAACAGCCTAGAGTTTACCCAGCACTCCGGAGCTAAACCAGCATAAATGAACTCAGGTGGTCCCTCCTAAGATAGCCCATTGTACAGAAGAGGGAAATTGAGGCACTGGAAATGCTGGGTGAGCGCCTGTTCGTGGATTGGTAGCTAGGAAGAGGGCCAGTACAGTAGGATGCCTGTTAGACAAGCAGTTTTCAAACAGAAATGCAACCCACACATGAGTCCCAGAAATCAATGTAGAGGATCTCAACCATCAATTTATTAAATAAAGTACAGAGCACAGGAGTAGACTAGCAGAGACTCTTCAGCACTGCCTCTTACTAGCTGGCTCCAAGGACAAGTCACGGAAGCTCTCCATGGCTCGATTCCTCAGCTGTCATGTGAAGATAATAATAGCCCCCCACACAGGGATGTTATGCAGGACTAAATAAGACAATGCACATGAAACACAGAGTATAGTGCCTGCCTGAGGATAAGTGCTCAATAAAAGGTAGCTATTGTTATGAGATGCTCTATAAATAGTTCCTGGATAAGTCGGTTATAAATAAACTCCACAAGCTGGGGCAAATCCCATGATGCCAGGCACTGACCAGAGCCTCCCCTATCACTTTAAGCTTCCTCCCTTACCCTGGACGCAGGGCATTGAGCGCCCTTCCAAAAACCCTGGCGTATATCCCACGGCTCTCGGAAGCTCTGTGTGTGTCTACACTGGAGTACTGAGTGGGGGGCATGCTGCACTGGAAAGAAATCAGGAAACAGGCTCAATCCTAGGTCTACCACTAACGAGCACGTGACCTCAGTAAGTCATTTCACGCCTTTTAGCCTCAGTTTCCTCACCTGTGGGGCGAGGGGGTCAGGTGACATGGTGTTTTCAGTTCCTTCCTGCCCTGACGTCCAGCACATTTAGCCAGCACTGTGTGGGCACAGATCCAGGAGGGCTCCTTGCCAGGTTGGGAGAACTGGCCGGAAAGCCGGAAAGCCCTTCCCTGGACATATTTCACAATATTTAGGCCTTCAGGCCCTCAATCCTCACCCCCATCCCTACCCACTCCCTCTCACAACCATTTCCAGAAGTCAGCTGAACAGCCCGCACCAATATCCCAGAAAAACTGGTGTTAACATTTACTGAGAACTCACCGCATATCCCGCACAGCGACACGCGCTTTATGTGGACACAGCTCTGGTTACAGTTCCCTCGTGCTGGAACTGTTGTTATTTTATAAGTGAAAAACCTGAGGCCCGGAGGCTTCACAAATGAGGAACCCGATCTTGCAGGAAAGACATCTAAGGCTTGGAGAAGTTAAGTAACTTGCCCAAAGTTACAGAGCTAAGAATGGCAGAAGAGAGGTCTAACTAGATTATCTGACTGTAATTATCCTCTTAAAGTGATAGTTTGTATTAAATTCTGTATAGAGTGAGGAACAAGGCAGAGAAACAGGAGTGTGGAAGCGACGGTCCTGGGAAGAGTCACACATGAGAATGCCCGGGTAGGGAACAGAATGCAGGATGGGGATGTGGCTGGTGTGGGAAGGATAGATAATGTTCTGCCTCCTTAGCCCCTGCAGGTGACTAGTAGCCATATTGCCAAGGGAGGGATGTGGCCACAAGGAACCATCCATACTCAAAAAATCAGGACTCTGTAGCCTAAAACTCCTCCTGATGCTTGAAGTCTCTCTCCCTCTCATGCCCAGCCCTTGCCTGATAGACTGAAAGTCTTCCCCATGTGGAGGGAAACATGAAACCAATAGTGCTATAGACTGAATGCCTGTATCCCCCCCAGAACTCACATGTTAAACCCTAACCCCCAAGGTATTAGGAGGTTGGGCCTTGAGAGGTGATTAGGTCTTGAGGTGGAGCCCTCATGATGGGAGTAGTGCCCTTAAAAAAAGGCCCCATGGGGCACGTGGGTGGCTCTGTCAGTTAAGCATCTGACTTCGGCTCAGGTCATGATCTCACGGTTCATGAGTTCGAGCCCCGTGTCGGGCTCTGTGCTGACAGCTCAGAGCCTAGAGCCTGCTTCAGATTCTGTGTCTCCCTCTCTCTGTGCCCCACACACACTCTCTCTCTCTCTCAAAAATAAATAAAACATTAAAAAAAAATTTTTTTTTAAGAAAAAGGGTCCCAGAGAGCTCCCTGGCCCCTTCTGCCATGTCATAGCAAAAAGACAGCCACTATGACACAAAATTTGCTGGTACCTTGATCTTGGACTTCTCAGCCTCCAGAATTATGGGAAATAAATGTTTGTTCTCAAGCCATCCAGCCTGTGGTATTTTAAGTTTATTTATTTATTTTGAGAGAGAAAGAAAGAGTTAGCATGGGGGGGAGGAGCAGAGAGAGAGAGAGAGAGAGAGAGAACCCTGATGCAGGGCTCGATCTCACAAACCGTGAGATCATGACCTGAGCCAAAACCAAGGGACGCTTAACCAACTGAGCCACCCAGGCCCCCCTATGGTACTTTTGTTATAGCTGCCTGAATAGACTAAGAGAAATGGAATGAGGACCATCCTGGCCCAGGCAAAAAGTGGAAAAAGCTTCTGGAAGTTGGCAGCTTCCTTCTTTCCCTCTCAGCTTCATGAGTATGAGGTGATTAAATGACATCAGCAGTGGGAAACAGTGCAAAGGACTTAACCTTGGCCCAAAAGATTCCAACGGGGACATCACAGATCCTCCAAATCTCTGGGATAGATGAAAATGTCCTCTCCGCTCCCAGCCGTGGCCAAGGACAGATGGCGGAGTGAACTTATGGGCACTTGGAGTTTTTGTGCCCAATCTTCTCTGGCTGCCCCTGCACATCTCTCCCAACCCCTCTCCCCCAGGAAACATCCTCCTGCTCACAGTGCTCCCTACCTTATCTCTGAGCCCAGCTACCCACAAAGCCCCAGGGAGAAAACCTTCCAAAAAAGGCAATGACTGGAGAGACCAAGATGCACGGAGGAGCTGGCCCTTTCCAGTACTAAGACATTTGCCAAAGGAGAGAGCAAAGGGGAGACCAGGGAACTGAAGGAGAGCAGCAAGGCCTTCGTGGGTCTTTAAGCTGCACCCTTGAAGGCGGGGTTTCTTGACTGCCCATTTCCCAGTATGACAGTGCTCATTACGAGAAGGTTTGAAGTACTAAGCCCTGCTGATAGTCCTTATGGTTTGTTATGAATTTCCTTAGAAATAGAAACACTGACAAACAAAAACTGTCTCCCTCCCTCCTTCTGTGGTCACTGACATCAGAGGTCAGGAACATAACAGGCGGGCCCTTCAGCCACGCTCTCCCAGAGAGCCTCCTGTCCCAGGAGGATACCAAGGTGGTGACCTCAACCCACTTGGGCAACATTCCCTTCCTTAATAACCCAGATTAGGAAGGTAGAAGGAATGTCTCTAGGTTACTCAAAGAAAAAAACTGAAAGGAGGGAGGATGAAGGTTAAAGTTCCAGTTCCTGGTGAAACCGGATGTGACACAAAAAGGGCAGAAATAACCAAGACCCAGGGGAAGATCCTGAGCACAGGGGTGGGAGGTTCCAGCCCACATGCTGTGTGAGCTGAATCCCCTCCCTCTCCTGGGAGACTGATGCATGCTATTAGTCCTATTCTTCATTCATCCTGATTTGGAAACTGGGAAAGTACAGCATGAATAACTCTCATTATCCTACCTCTCTCACAGGCTTGGTCAGGGGATAAAATAAGACGGTGAGCACGAAATGCTTTCAAAATATGAAAAATCTCAATAGAAGTCAAATATACTCAAATTCTTTTGATATGATATAAACCAACAAATGCAAATAGAAGGTGACTGTTTGGGGGGCACCTGGGCGGCTCAGTTGGCTAGGCATCAAACCCTTGGCTTTGGCTCAGATCATGATCTCACAGTTTCATGAGTTCAAGCCCCACATCAGGCTCTGCGTTGGCAGAGCGGAGCTTGCTTGGGATTTTCTCACTCCCTACCCCTCCCCTACGCACAATGTCTCTCTCGCTCTCTTTCCCTCCCTCAAATAAAGTTAAAAAAAAAAAAAAAAGAGGGTGACTCTTTTCTACCAAATGCCTCCAACCCAAATAAATTAACA
Organism: Leopardus geoffroyi; assembly: GCF_018350155.1. Taxonomy (NCBI): domain Eukaryota; kingdom Metazoa; phylum Chordata; class Mammalia; order Carnivora; family Felidae; genus Leopardus; species Leopardus geoffroyi. The sequence continues at coordinate 43,924,880 of NC_059330.1, forward strand.
TTGTTTTCTTGATTGACATCCAGTGAGGACAAGAAATCGCTTGACCATACAGTGACAAAAGTGTGGAAGGGACAGAAAGAAGGAGAGGAAAAGAAAAGCACTTTAGCTTATGGTTATTGGTATCCATACCCCATTGTTTATGGGAAGGGGAACACTTTCAATATTATACCTTTATTTTTACAACAACACACTTAGCAAAACTCTCAAGATGAACATTTACCCTCCAGATTAAAAGAAAAATAGAAAGAAAAAGCAGCAGAGAAGTGAGAACAAAATTATAATGCGACTGAAAAAGAATTCAATAGTAGCCTCAAACCTTTCCCCGACAGATGCAGAGAAGAAAATAAGTCACCTCTACTGGAGTCTTCTACTTAGCTAAACCCAAACCCATTCCTCTTCTTTCATCCTCGGTTGTCAGGCTGAGTGTCAGCTGGTCCACCTTCTGATGCAAACTCAGGACTACAGAAGAATTTCTAGTACCTCCCCTCTACTTAGAGTTGCCAAATGTAGCAAATATTTGGGACATACTTACATTAAAAATTATTTGTTATTTAATTCTAATTTTACTGGGTGTCTTGAATTTTAGCTGGCTGCCTTAACTCCCCCTCCACCGACCATGACCCCAGTGATCAGCCCCTTTGATCAGGAGTATTTGCCAAACTTGCTACTATAAGAACCCATGCTGGTGCAAAAGGTCTGGGATCCATCCGGGGAACCTTTATATTTAAAACGCACCCCTGGTGGTTCTTACAACGAGGCAAGTTTGGAAGGTTCTAGATTCCAACATGGCGCCATGGAGGCCGAGACCATGACTTGAATCTCTGGGGGAGCTTGGCCTCTTTGTTACATTCACATCCCAGAGACAGTACACCGCCCCCACGCGTATCAGTATCCAATCCTCCAGGAACACACCCTGTGCAGATGGACCCAAAACTGCACTCATCCACTTTGGCTATGTTTTCCTATTACCCGGCCAAACACTTGCGATACACACCCAGAGCTGCTGTCCTCTAGGACCAAGGGAAAGCTGAGCCCAACCAGTTGTTTTTCCAGGCACTGCCAACCCTGCCTGCAATGGCTAAGGTAAGGGAGGCAGAGGCAGAGGGCCCTCTAGGGTCAATTATTCAACAAGTCACATACAAAATGGCCCAGATGGTTCACTTCTGGGTTTTTAAGCCAACAGCCAAGACACTTTCAGGAGTTAAACTTGGCCTGTGTAGGGGAAGCCCTCAGGCAAAAAAAAAAACAAAAACAAAAACAAAAACAAAAAACAACCACCACCAGCAGTCGTGTTCAGGTTACAGGCTGGGATTCCCACCCCCCACTCCTCCCTGGCTGACACACTTTGCCTCATACTGGGCTCCTCTGCTATCTCTCCTCCCCTCCTCCCCCTTTCTCAGAGATAGTTGTAGTCATTCTCTAACCCCTTGGCCTCCCCCACTTTCCTGTTTATATTCCATTCTCTCAGAGAATATCTTATTGGACCTTCTACTTCTACTCATTAGTTTTCTTTGGTCCTTGATACACTCATTTCCTCTCTGACTCACCCCATCCCCCCCACCACCACCACCACCATTCCTAGGCAGGTCCTACCTTACGCTTTGATCCTACCCTCACCTTCCCGCTCCCCCCATCCTCCCCTGGTCTGCCCCAGGAGACAAAATTCACCACGGTCATCCATAAATATTCTGCACTTGCATTTCCAAAATCTGGTCACATGACCTATGGGCTTTGTCTGGTTCGGCCTCAATATACCTCAGCTACAGGGCATGTCCTTATGCAGAGCAAAAGAGGTGACGGACACTCCAAGAATATGTTTTCTTTTTCCCCAGATGCCTCTTGGCCACAGTTGCCTGCATTTTCTCTCACTTTGGGTTGAAAAGGAGGGAAAGGGGATGGGAGCATCCTTTGAGCGACACTAGGGCTTCTCCCCTGGCTACCCATCTGCTCCAGCCAGCTTCAGGCCATCCAATCCAAGAAGGAGGCATCCGCCCCATCCAGCTCTCCCTTCTTCTGGGATGCAGTTGCAGAATTCCAACTTCCTTACAAGAGCGGCTGAGTGATATTATGATGGCAACCAAGGGAAGGAGGATATGGCAAAGGACAAGGGAGGAGGCCCCATCACACTGGAGCAGCCAGCTCAGCCCAGAGGGGTGGAGAACCTATGGGGGTGGGGGGAGGGGGGATGGATTCACCCGCCCCCTCCCCACCTCTCCCTCCCAGCCCCAGGGAATGTTACATTTGCTAAATGAAGTCAATGTGGCCCAGATGTTGGGCAGCTGCCTCTGGAAGCAGTTCCTGTGCTGAACTGTACAGAGGCAAAGTAGTGTGTTGGGCTGGCCCCCACAGCTCTGGCAGTCCTCCTGTCTAAGGATAAACACAGCCTCCCAGCTCCCACTCTCTCTCCCCACACCCCCACACCAGCCTGCCAGGGAGGTTGCCTTTTTAGGAAACTCAGCAGATCAGGAAGAGAAGCAAAGGGACGAGGAGGCTGGGTTAGAGCAGTCAGAAAACTGCAGAGGGCAGAGAGGTGCTGTGGTGACAGAGAGGGCGCCTCAGGTAGTGGGGAAGCAGCCAGGCCACGAGTTCAGGTAAACACCTGCCGGGGGCCAGGCCAATGACTCAGTCTCAGTCTGTAATCACTGGAATCCCTCCAGCCACACTCACCCCCCAGCTCTCACCAGCTCCAAATTCCCGTCCCAGCCACAAACATAGCCATTCTCTCAGACACACTCATTCCCTAGGGCCCCAGACACAACAAACCCTCTGCCTAGACACAGCTAACCCTTTCCTGTCACCCTTGTATCCTCACCAAATGGGCCCAGCGCCTTCCCTCATTGACACCTAAGCGAGGGAAGGAAGGAGGAAAATAAGAGAGAGAGGAGCAGGTAAAGCCGCGGGGGTCCAGACATCACAGAGGAAAAGGGAAGAGAAAAGATCTTCTGACTGAACGTCCCCCACCGCTGTCACGTTAAGTGTAAGATTCTTCTTTTACCGGTCTTTTAAAAACTCTAGGATGTTTGTCTGCCAGCATCCCCTCTATACCAATAACCCTCTGCTGCCTCTCTTTTTGATACCCTGCTTTCCCGGGGTGTTCCACCCCAACAAAAAAGCAATCAAAGTGTGGCAAAGGGAGACAATGGCTACAGTGACGCCAGGAGCCTAACCACATTGGCTCGTGCGGGGGGCCACACCGCAGTCTGGACGGCGTTCCCGGCAACAACCCCATGACAGCTCATGTTGACATCTACCAATGTGAAGGCTTCCTTCCAGTTCTGCTCAGAAGGGACATGGGGCTTGTGTATTTAGCAGGGAGGAGATAACCCTATGGGTCCATTCCTGCACAAAAGCAGCGAAGCCTGCATTAAGAAGGAAGGTCAGATGTCCTCTCCTTACCTCATCTGAGCACCAGGCACACGCAGGACTCACGGCCAGACACTCCTGGCAGGAGTGGATGCCTCGTGTGGTACAGATGTTGGACACTGCAAAGGAGACAAAGGCGTTAGCAACCGACTTGGCCTGACAGGGTAACTGGCCTGCCCCATCCTTCCCAACTTCCCCAGATGCTCAAAGGTATAGCTCTCAGATGCACACAGCAGGTCTGACCATACCATAGACATTCACCAAACACAGGCTGTTTGGTAAGGAGGAAAGAGAACGAGAAAGGTCAGGAGAAACTCATCGCCACCCTCACTGATGAGGCCCCAGTGATGACAAGCTTTGGAGCAAGATGGACCCACAGTATCAGATCATAACAGATGGAAAGGCTTTCATTAACAACTGGTTTGACACCCACATTGTGCACAGGAAAATCTGAGGCCCAGAGCAATGCAGTGTGCCCTCTCTCCAATTATTCGTGTGACAGATTCACAGCCACTACGTGGGGACCCCAGGCCCTGATGCACTAACATTAACACACAGCCTAAATATGGTGGAGGGCAGTGGTGGGGGTCACTGCCAGGCAGTGTTCCACTGGCCTTCCAGGACAAAGCAAATCTTCTGAAGCCCTCTCAAGACTCCCAATACATACCTCAAGGTGTCAGGGTGTAGAATGGTCCAGGGAGAATGCCAGAAATGTCAGAAAAGGCTGAGTGAGATAAGCTGGAAGAGCAGGGATTGGAGTTGGAAGGCCTGTATTTGAATTATTTTTTAATTTTTAAGTTTTCATATTCAGGGGCACCTGGGTGGCTCAGTCGGCTGAGCATCTGACTTCAGCTCAGGTCGTGATCTCCCACTCCGTGGGTTCGAGCCCTGCATCAGGCTCTGTGCTGACAGCTCAGAGCCTGGAGCCTGCTTTGGATTCTGTGTCTCCCTCTCTCTCCACCCCTCCCACGCTTGTGCTCTGTCTCTCTCACTCTCCTTCTAAATAAATAAATAAATAAATAAATAAATAAATAAATAAACAAACAAACATATAAAAAAAGTTTTTACGTATTTATCTTGAAAGAGAGAGAGAGACAGACAGCAGGGGAGGGGCAAAGAGAAAGAGAGAGAGAGAATCCCAAGCAGGGAGCGCCCGATGTCAGAGCTGTCAGAGCAGAGCCCGATGTGGGGCTTGAACCCATGAACCACGAGATCATGACCTGAGCAACCCAGGCACCCCTGAGCAACCCAGGCACCCCTGTATTTGAATTCTGAATGCTCCTTTTACTTAACCAACTGAGCAACCCAGGCACCCCTGTATTTGAATTCTGAATGCTCCTTTTACTAGCTGTACCAGGACTAACTGAGCTGCTCAGTTAATCTTTATGAAATGGTAACACCCACCTCACAGGATTTGTGCAAAGAATTCAGGGAGGTGAAGGAGAAGCACTCAGCACGTGACAAAAGGCCATTCGAATGTGAACAGTTTTCACATTGTCATGGGACAGAGAAAAGCATGGGGTGTGGGGTGGGAGGGGGAAGAGCAGAGGCCACCACAGAGACCGAAATAACCCAGAGAAGCCTAGCCAGGAAGCAAACCCCAGGCATTGGCTTGGGTGGAAGCTCTCATCCTCCCTGCTTCCCCTAGTTCAGCCTTTCTGGGCTCAGCCAGGTAAACCTCCTCCCTTCCACAGTGGTCCCCAGGAAGGCTTTTTCCAATGTAAGGAACATACTGAGGAAGATACATTCCTCTCCATGACCCAGGTCCTTCATCCAATTTCCTAAAGTAGTCCCTTTGCTCCCAGCTGGTAAGACCAGCAAATCTATTTTTAGGGAAATCAGCCTGATCAAAAAAAGATTGTTTTCCCAGTGCCCCCAAAACTTCCTATCAAGCTGAATGTCTCAAGTCTATTTTATTATAATGTGTCTGAACTCCCTTCCAACACCTAGACAAAACATACCCAGAAAATGTGTATACACACACACACACACACACACACACACACACACACACACAGAATATTGTCAAGAAAAATTATCCATTGTTATCTGTTGTATCCAGTGTTGACAAGTAGACCCACCATACTTAGGGATTATCTGATTTTCTAGGAGTGCATACCTTTGTTTGACTTCTATTGATTAGGACATTTTAGAACTCTATAAAAGTAGAGGTTAACTTGTAGAAAACCAGTAACAATAGAAATGATTCTTGGGGTGCCCGGGTAGCTCAGTCGGTTAAGTCTCTGACTCCTGATTTCAGCTCAGGTCATGATCTCATGGTTTGTGAGTTCAAGCCCCGCACGGGGCACTGCGCTGACAGCATGGAGCCTGCTTGGGATTCTGTCTCCTTCTCTTTCTGCCCCTCCCCTGCTTGCTCTCTGTATCTTTCCCAAAATAAATAAAAATAAACAAACAAAAAGAAATGATTCTTGATAATAACAGTGTATATGATTCTTATCCAACAGCAATGCAAATGATTTCTGTCTGGTTTTATTGCCTTTAACCAATTTTGAAAATATTAGGTAATTGATTTCAGCGTTCCTTTCAACTACCAACTATAAATCTCCCTTCCCTGAATTTTCTAAAGATTGTTTTAAACTATTTTTAATTAATCTCTTACGCAACAGAGTTGGGTAAGATTCTTCAAACCCAACATGGGGTTTGAACTTACAACCCTGAGATCAAGAGTCGCATGTCCTATGCCCTGAGCCAGCCAGGCGCCCCTCCCTTCCCTGAATTTTCTTTTGAATTAACCTGACTCCCTCATTAATTAAGCTGAATAAAATCTTTGACACACGTTCGTGTTACACTTGTATGGTAACGTACTTTTACCTCTTTAAAAAATTACGTTTTACCGATATCCATCTCAGGGCCTCACCAGGGGGCGGAGGGAGCTAACAGAAGAGGGAAGCATGCAATCAGAAGACTGTGGTCCTCGTTGAGTCACCACTGCTAACATGGCCTTGGGAGAGTATGCATCTCCTCTTAGCCTGTTTCTTCACTCGTAACTCCTAACGTTACAATTGTTCATCTATCTATCTTAACAACACTGCCACCCAATAGATTTTAATAAGCCTCTTGAGGCTTGCCCCGTCCAGCCCCATTCAGTCCCGTCCAGCCCTGTCCAGCCCTGTCCAGCCCTGTCCAGCCCCAACCAGCCCCGTCCAGCCCCGAGCCTTGCTCACAGGAGATGCTCCATAGATATACAGTGGAGCAAATTGAAAGGCACTGGCCTGGATCAGTTATATTTTGTGTTTTTAACCAACCGAGCTCACGTCTCCAAATTATGCATTGAGTTCCATTATAAAACATGCAAATGCATTGAAACAGTGCCTGTGACAATTTAAACTTCCTCTGTTCTCCTAAAAACACCAGCATCACATGTGGAATCCTGGAAGCCCCAGACTTCCTCAGAGCTCGAGTCTAACTTTCAAAGGCTTTTCCCAAATCCACAGTTCCCCAAGTGGGGTGCCACTACCAGCCCATGAGGAACCTCTGGGCCCCAGGCTCTGACTTGACTGACACTCTCACTGAGCGAGCGCGAAGACCGTGTCATGGGAATCACAGCAGTGGCTCCCGGCCTGGCCCTGAGCTACCAAGGCCACCTCTGAGTTGGGGCAGCCCCCAGCCACGCATTGTCTATAATGGAAGGAAGGTAGCCAGGAGCTGCTGGCCTCAGAAGACCTCACAGTTCAGAATCCACGAGGCAACCAGGAGGCCTCCCCTTGCAAGGACTGCCTGGCCATGTCTCAGCTCACGGTGGCTCTTTCCCTGGCCAGATGTGAGCACACACACCCCGCCCCCCCACCTTTACTGCCTTACTGGAAGCATAGCTCAAAATGTTTTAGGTCTCTGTCTCCCTTCTCGAAGTTTCCATGGGAATCAGCATCTGGGGGTAACTCCAGACATAAATGCCATCGATTTTCACTGGGGTTGGGGGGAAGAGGCAGGGGGAGACCTCGGGAAGAGTGAGACTAGAGAAGAGGACCATGGGAGGTGTGGGCACCTCCAATTATTTTTGAAAACTCTCCCCAGGCTATCCATTTTTCCACCCATTCACTCTCAAATTAGCATGTATTTGCCTAGGAGCCCTCGACTCGACTCGTAGCCACAATAGAAAGCCTTGCCAGATGGGAAATAAATAACAGCAGGCCCCCTCCCGGTGAATGGGCAGCCCAAGACCCCAGAGGATGAGACAAGCCGCTGGGATATGTTCTTTAGGAAGTCATGCCCGGGGAGTCATGAGAGCCCGTTCCCCTTTCCTCGCTTAGTGAATCATAGGTTGATTTCATGAGAACCAGTGATTCCCCCCACAATACCCCCCACCAAGACCTACCACCAAAGGCAGGTTCCCCGGATCGCAGTGGCTAAAAGTGACTGACTCATCAGAAGTCTCTGCGCCTGGGCCACGCTGATTCAATGAGCTTCAGCTCTGAGACCACCCCTCCCTCCTGAACATGTGGAAGGAGTTTGGGCCTGTTTCCAGCCATTCATAAGGCCTGTGTTCTTGCTCAGCCTCAAGGGCCCAGACTCAGCCCTGCCAGAGAAGTGGCAATCTTCATCGGAACTTTGTCGCTGAAAACAATCAGCAACCCCACCACCCATTTCCTCTGATGGTTTAGCCAGAGCAAGCAAACAGGGCCCTGGTCCTCACAGTGTGGCTGTAAGGATTAAATGAAACAAGTCCCTGTCAAACTCTGAGCACAAAGGGCTGGCACACAGGAAGCATTCCCTAAAGGCTGCTGCTGCTGCTACAGTGGCTGTCGTTTTTGTCCTTGCTGTTTTCATCCTGAGTCCCAAGCTGTTTGAGGCAGGTGAATGTTTTACTTTCTTCTTACTTTTTCCCTGAAGCCACTCTTCTACACGACACTAGACACACTGCTGAGCATGCCCTGAACAGGGGGGTGGTGGGAGCACAGAGCCAGAAAGCATCAGACTACAGTAAAACGATCAGTTGTCAGATCTAACTTCTAAATGGAGTCAGGAATATTAGTGTTCGAAAATCCAGTCCAGGAGGGATGGCCAAGAGGAGAAGGCCAAGTAGAAAACAGAGAGAGGGGCGCCTGGGTGGCTCAGCCGGTGAAGCGTCCAACTCTTGATTTCAGCTCAGGTCATGATCTTACCGTTCGTGAGATCGAGCCCCACGTCATGTTCTGTGCTGGTGGCTTGGAGCCTGCTTGGGATTCAATCTCTCTCTCTCTCTCTCTCTCTCTCTCTCTCTCAAAGTAAATAAATAAACATTAAAAAAGAAAGAAAGAAAATATAGACAAGACCGCCAAGAAGTTTGCCTGAAAAGCAGTGGAAGGAAAGGCTGTGGTTTGGCACGTCAGCCCAATTCACAAAACCAGAAGAGAGACAAAGGATGGGGAAAATGGGGGAAAAAAGAGGAACCAGGAAGGGAGTTGGAACAAGTGGAAGTCATAATGCGTCAATGAGAGCTATTTTGAGGACATACTGTCCAATGAGCCAGGATGCCAGAATGCAGGAACGGGCCACCCTAGTGAAGCCAGGGTGCTTCAGGAAAGGGCTAAGTCAAAAGGAGAGGTGTTTAGTGGGAAGGGAGGGTGATCCACACTGTGTACACTACGGACTGTCTTACTATCTGCCAGAAAGGAGGTCTGGCCTGGCTCTCCAGCCCTGCCACTGACCTTTGACTAGTCACTTCCCAATTAGGTCCACGGGGACACCGGCTGACTTGGCGGGGCCTGATCTTCCATTGCAGTCACCTGGCTGAGTGAGTCATCCAAGAACAAAACATCTCATGCTAACTGCCATATGGATCCACAAGTTTCTCTAGAGCTTTCTTAGAGCAATCTGCTAAGAAAGTTTATTTTATTTTTGTTCCTTCATTACATGTAGCAGCAGCTCAGTAATCTAAGGAAGGGGAAGGGGAAAGGAAAAGTGAAGTTCAAGGTAACACACACCTCTGAGCATAAAGCTCCAGGAAGCATCACCCAAAATGGCAGGAAATCCAAATTTCCACGTTTCACCGTATCTAAGACTATGGATGTAGGATGTACCATAATTTCAGAGATTTAAAAAAGTGCATCACAGTTCGTTAAATATGGCATGTGACATCAGAAGGCATTTGTATATAATTTGCCTCTACCAATATTAAAATGTGTTATGGGTTGAATTCTGTGCCTCCAGAAAAATATGCTGACATCCTAACCCCCAGTGCCTACCACTGTGACCTTATTTGGAAACAAGATCTTTGCAGATATAATCAAGATAAGGTCCTTAAGGGAGGCCTAACCCAGCCTGACTGATGTCCTTGCAGGGGGAAGACACCATGTGAAGACAAACATACAGAGAAAATGCCATGTGATGACAGAGGCAGAGATCGGAGTGATCCAACTGGAAGGGAAGGAATGCCAGAGTACCAGCCACCAGGAGACAGGAAGCAGCAGGGAAGGATTCTATCCAGAGTCTCTGAGAAAGCAGGGCCCTGCTGATACCTTGCCTCCAGTTTTCTAGCCTCCAGGGAGACTAGAATAAAGTTCATTGCGTTAAGCCCCACAGTTGTAGCACCCCTAAGAAGATAATACAAAAAGGTTTTGCATTTCTATAGCATAGATGACACGATTTTGAGAAACACTGCCCTTAAATACTTTACGTGATTGAGAAAAAGAAAAAGCCATTCTGGAATGAAAATTTTGCTATGGTTAATCCATCTATAGATAATAGGAACATGGCCACTTCAGCTTTATACTTTTATACTAATATACATCAGTGGTGTTGGTGTTCATTCATTCATTTACTCAACAACTATTCATGAAGCACCTACCTGTGCCTGGCGCTCTCCTAGGCACTGGAGACATATTGTGGAACGAAACAAGCCCCCTAGTCTTGTGGAGCTCAAATTTTAGTGCAAAAACAAAAACAAAAACTTACAACAAAAATGGACAATTTCAACTAGTGGCAAATGCTTTTAAAAAAAAAAAAAAGGAGGGGCGCCTGGGTGGCTTGGTCGGTTAAGCGTCCGACTTCAGCTCAGGTCATGATCTCACGGTCCGTGAGTTCGAGCCCCGCGTCGGGCTCTGTGCTGACAGCTCAGAGCCTGGAGCCTGTTCCAGATTCTGTGTCTCCCTCTCTCTCTGCCCCTCCCCTGTTCATGCTCTGTCTCTCTCTGTCTCAAAAATAAATAAACGTTAAAAAAAAAAATAAAAAAAAAAAGGAGAATAAAAGAATAACATCAATGAGGGGAAGAAGTCTCTTCTAAAGAACATGGTCAAGAAAGACTTCTCTGGACCTGAACAGACATTTTTCCAGAGACCTACAGATGGCCAACAGACACATGAAAAGATGCTCAACATCACTCATTATCAAGGAAATGCAAATCAAAACTACAATAAGATATCACCTCACACCTGTCAGAATGGCTAAAATCAAAAAGACAAGAAATAACACGTGTTGATGAGGATGTGGAGAAAAAGGAACCCACATGCACTGTTGGTAGGAATGTAAGTTGGTGCAGCCACTATGGAAAACAGTAGGGAGGTTCCTCAAAAATTAAGAACAGAAACATCATATGATCCAATAATTCCACTACTGGGTATTTACCCAAAGAAAACAAAAACACTAATTCAAAAAGATACATGCACCCCTATGTTTACTGAAGCATTATCTACAATACCTAACTTTGGAAGCAACTTAAGTGTCCATCAATAGATAAGTGGATAAAGAAGATGTAATACACACACACACACACACACACACACACACACACACACACTAGAATATTGCACAGCCATAAAAAAGGATGAGATCTTGCCATTGGTGATAACATGGATGGACCCAGAGGGTATTATGCTAAGTGAAATAAGTCAGACTGAGAAAGACAAATACTATATGATTCACTCATATGTGGAATCTTGAAAACAAATTAATGAACGAACAAAAAGCAGAATCAGACCTATAAATACAGAGAACAATATCTGCCAGAGGGAAAAGGGGTAAGTGGATGGGCAAAATGGGTGAAGGGGACTGGGAAATATAGGCTTCCAGCTTTGAGATGAGTAAGTCATAGAAATAGGGAATACAGTCTATGGTATTACAATGGCATCACATGGGGACAATTGGCGGCTACACTCGTGAATGTAGCATAATGTACAGAGATGTTGAATCACTACGTTGCACACCTGAAATTAATGTAACATGTATGTCAACTGTACTCAAATAAAAAAACAATTAAGAAAAGGGGGAAAAAAGAGAAAAAGAAAGGCCTCTCTGAGTTGACATTTCAAAATGATACGAGTGGGTCATGAGAAGATCTAGGGGACAAGCATTCCAGAAAGAATCCACAAGTGCGAGATGGACTTCAGCCTGTTAAAGAAATAGCAGGAAGAGAGAGGGAGGAAAGAGGCAGAGAAGTGGCTGGAGAAGCAGTCAGGGACCAAAACGCTAGAAAGCTACAACCATGGTAAGGAGTATGGCTTTCATTCTCCATATGATGGAAAGCCACTAGAGGAATTTGAGCAAACGTGAGTAGAGAAAAGGTCCTCCTGGCCACTGAAAGGAAGGCAGACCTAAGGGGAACAAGATGAAAAGAAACCAGTTAGGAAGCTATTACAATAATTCAGGCAACAGACGGCAGGGATTTGGATTGGGATAGTAATGGTGTTAACAGTGTGGTCAGACCCTAGACCTGTTCCAAGGACTTACTGCCGGATGACACGTGGGGCACGGTAGAAAGACAGGTTTGCTCCCTAGCAAGTGGACCTGCTTGGACAAAGTTTGAATGTTTTTACCACCGGCCATACCCTTTCACTGACTCTTCAGCCAGTAGGCCCTGCCCTTGTAAATAAAGCCAGATCATGCCTGGTTTGCATCTCCAACTGGGTTAATGAGGTAGCCGTGTGCAGAGCACTGCAGAAGGCTCGGACCGAGTCCTACCTTCTGTATGGTTGTCATATAACATTAACACCCAGTCCCTGAGCAACACCATAGGGCAGCCGTGGTAAAATCAATGATCATTATTATTGCGTAACAGTGAACGTGGTGGGGAAAACAAGCAGAACTATAGGCAGGGGATCTCAGGTCCAAAGCCACTTCTTTGCCATTCTGCCGGCTAGGTAGCCTCCAGCAGGACCATTCGTCTCCCTGGGGCTCTGACAACAGTGACTTGTATTCTCTACTCAAGGACTCGTAATTGCTCATTGGTATTTAAAGGGCCTAATGCAGCCACGTGGGACAAACACGGGAGACCCCAAATGGCTGCTTCCTTTCCCCATGCTCCCAAATATGGACATAGTACTTATCTCAGGCGTTGTTAGGATTAAATGAGATAATTTATGTGGAAGAACCACCTGTGGTGGATGCTCAGTAAATGTTGGCCTCCTTCCTCCTCACCTTCCCTCTAACTGCTTCCTGCGTTAGGAATGCCATCCCCACCGCTGCCCCAGCCCTGCCCCAGGGTCAGACTCACAGGACCCTCTGCCTCTAAAAGGATATGCTGAAGAAATCACTGGCCAGGAGACAAGAGCCCCCAGGGCTAGAGCCTACCAATGCCACTAAACGAGCTGTATGACCTTGGGAGGGTCCCTTCAACGCTCAGGGTCTCCCTTTCTCCTTTTCTGTAAAGCAAACAGTGTTGGGTTAGAAGATCTTCAAGGTTCCGCCAGTCCTGGACGTCTATATTCCAGCCAGAAATGATACGAGTGGGTCATCACGAGTGACTCCCAGTCTAGGAGGCCTAGCCTCCCTGGGCCCAAGACCACTCACACAATGCACAAACGCCCATTTCTTCTTAACAGCTTGATAGACACTTGATTCAAATGCTGCATCTCAAGCTCTGGAAAATGTTATCAGCACAGGCCCCACCTCCCAAGTGACACACTCAGCACAGAGAAGAAGCGAGCTGGTACCAAGCTCTGTTTGAGGCCCAGCCCAGCGGTGCCCTGTTGGTGACCTCCTTGGCATGCAGCTGTCCAGTTCTGCTACTCCTCCTCCTCCTCCAGCTCACGTCTGGTGGGTACGGACAGCAGTCCCCACCCCCACCCCTCCCCACCCCGTCTTGGTAGGAAGGCAAATTACTCCCACCGTTTTGGAAAACAACTCAGCAAAACCTATTACAATTTAGATGTAAAACATTCATGTCCTTTGACCCAGCAGCTTCGGTTCAAGAAATTGAACCTGTAGAAACACTTGAACAAAGGTGCAGACAATGAACAAGGAGACTCTCTGCCGCTTTATTTGTAGTAGCAAATACACGGGAATGATCCCAAAGTCCGCCAGCAGGGAATCCATTAAGTAAATTCTGCTACATCCATATAACAGTATGCCTTCTGGCAAGAACTATATCTCTTAGGGTAAATAATGGAAAGATATAAACTGACATAAAACACGCTTAGAGGAGCGCCTGGGTGGCTCAGTCGGTTAAGCGTCTTGACTTTGGCTCATGTCATGATCTCATAGTTCACGAGTTCGAGCGCCGGGTCGGTCTCTGTGCCCACAGCTCAGAGCCTGGAGCCTGCTTCGGATTCTACGCCTCCCTCTCTCTCTGCCCCTGCACAGCTTGTACTGTCTCTCTCTCAAAACAGTTTTTAAAAATTTTTAAAAAGAAATAACAATAAGAATAAATAACTGCATATGGTGACACACATGGGGGAAAAAAGCTGGAGTAACTATTAACAGCGGGTATCTTGAAGGACAAGACTACAAAGGACTTGGTACTTTGCATTATCCTACTTCTGCACTGCTTCAACTTTTTTTTTTTTTTTTTTTACAACAAGTGGAATTACTTTTATAAGCTAAAAAAAAAAAAAATTAAAGCTAATTCTGAATGTCCTCAGTCCTGTCTCATTTTCTACACTGGCATTCACCTACATGTAGGCTCCCCAGAGCACGCCAGGCTTCCTACAAGCCGGGACATCTGCAGCATCAGCACCCGTTAGCCTCTTTGAATCTGAAATCCAGCGGGAACTCAGGAATAGACTTTGGCCCACTCCCTTCAGGAACCGCCCAGGAGAGAGCAGGGTATGGTCTGTTCTCAATATGTAGCAGTCCCAGATCGGAGACACCACGTTCCCCTCATCTCGGAGAGGTGGTCACACCCGCCCCCACCCCCCCAACGCAGCTCCAGCAAAGGTTTAACCTGAAGGAGCTTATCTCGTGTAGTGGCTAAAGCAAGGGTTTGAAACCACGGGTGGATCTCACAGGCCCGGGGTTTCTCGACCCAGGAATCCCATTTAGCACAGAGATTTAGGTTAACTACGGGGACTTCTTAAAGTGGCTACTGAATGTGCCTTTTGCCAAACCTCTGGAGCTCTCTCCTGGTGCGAAATTTTTCAAGCCTGTTTTTAACTGTAGACCTCCCTCTTCCCCGCCCCCCCCCCAAGAAATCTTTACATGGAGTTCCATGATATGAATTAGTTAAAGGAAAAGCTTCTCCAGTTGAAGGTGAGGAGGGGCAGGTGTGAACCAAAGTCTCTCCCTCCATCTCCTTCCATTTTGCAGCCCCTGAGACACCAAGAGCCTGACCAGGCTCAGGGGGAAGATGGCTTGTGCAAAGTCACCCAGCAAACGGATGAAAAAGCTTGCACAGCTGGGAATCGAATATAGGTTTCTCAGTTTCCGACCCGCAGATCTTTTCACACTGACTTTTTTTTTTCTATATGAAAGGAGGTGTTTTTTGTAAGTTTAAAAAAAGAAATAGCACAAGTTTAGGTAGAGGCATAGGGACACACATGAGAATTATTATATATACATGGAGGAAAATCTGAATCGAGCACACCACCTGGGGGCACTTGGGCGGCTCAGTCGGGTAAGCATCTGACTCTTGATTTCTGCTCAGGTCATGATCTCACACAGTTCATGAGTTCGAGCCCTGCATTGGGGCTGTGTGCTGACCCTGCAGAGCCTGTCTGAGATTCTCTCTCTCCCTCTCTCTCTCTCTCTCCCTCTCTCTGTCCCTCCCCCCAGTTGTGGTCGAGCACGCGTACTCTATCTCAATATAAATAAATAAACATTAAAAAAAATAGAACACACCATCTAATTAATATTGAACGTTATGGGAGAACAGAATTAAAGGGAAACTAGCCATTTTACTCTCCAGTGTTTGACTTTCTTAAAATGAGTGCATATCACCTCATTCTCTCCTTGAATGTCTGAATGTCTTCACCAATTGAGCTAAGAAATGCTGGGTGGGGGAGGTGGGGAAGGAGACTAGTCTTTTTGTGGGAATATGACTAAGAACCAGAAGGAAGACTTATTATTTTCAGATATGCTATCAAAAATTTTAATTAAACATTTTTCAAAAAATTTTTAATGTTTTTTAATTTATTTTTAAGAAAGAAAGACAAAGTGTGAATGGGGGAGGGGCAGAGAGAGAGAGGGAGACACAGAATCCGAAGCAGGCTCCAGGCTGTGAGCTGTCAGCACAGAGCCCAACGCAGGGCTCCAACCCACGAATCACAAGATCATGACCTGAGGTGAAGACCAACGCTTAACCAATTGAGCCACTCAGGTGCCCCCCACCCCCGCAAAAAATTTTAAAAGGTAGAATAGCTCCAGGTTTACTTAACAAGGATTGTGATGTACCATATTTGGCCACAAAATACGCATTCCTTTCCAGACTAATAATAAAAGTGCTGGTTGCTGCAAAGTCCTCTCCAATATCCTGAAGAGATCACTATTTAGCACTGGGGAAATCAAATGGGTTATACATGGCTCAAAGGCATTGATCCCGTTAGAAAATTAGAAATGGAAAGTTGCATCTGGGTTTCATTCACATGGTCCCCTGCTTTCTTTTCTTTTTTAATTTTTTTAATGTTTCTATTTATTTTTGAGACAGAGACAGAGTCCGAAGCAGTCTCCAGGCTCTGAGCTGTCAGCACAGAGCCTGATGCAGGGCTCGAACTCATGGACTGTGAGATCATGACCTGAGCTGAAGTCGGACGCTTAACAGACTGAGCCACCCAGGAGCCCCATCAGGGTAACCGCCTCAGCACCTGAGGAAGATGAAGTAGACCTAGATAACCCCTGGGCTTTCTGGGGTTATCCACAACATGGATGAATCTCAGATGTGTCACGCTATGTGAAAGAAGCCAGACTTAATGGGCTATGACTTCATTTATATGACGTTCCATTAAAGGTAGGACTGTAAGGACGGGAAACAGATCAGAGGTTGCCAGGAACTAAAGGTGGGGATAGGGTACTGATGACAAAGGAGTTCAAGGGAACCTTTTGGGATGATGGAAATATTCTGTATCTTGATTATGGTGATGAATACTTGATTAAACATGTGTCACAATTCAAAAAACCATATACCTAAAAAGGATGGATTTTATTGCATGTAAATTACCCTTCAGTAAACCTCACTTTAAAAAGAGTGTTCCTGGAGGGGCATGTGGGTGGCTCAGTCAGTTAAGTGTCTGACTCTTAATATTGGCTCAGGTTACGATCCCAAGGTTATGGGATGGAGCCCCCAGCCAAGCCCCACATTGGGCTCTGTGCTGAGTGTGGAGCTTGCTTAAGATTTTCTCTCTCTCTCTCTCTCTCTCTCTGCCCCTTCCCTACCTCCTGCCCCCCCCCCCCCGCTGCTTGTATGTGCACACTCTCTCTCTAAAAAATAAATAAACAAATAATAAAAAGAGTGTTCCCGGAGACACTATGTACATGGGGAAAAAAGGCAGATTTTACACATTTCTTTTGCTGGATAGTTTCACGTTGCAATAAACAGCAGCAGCTTACACAGGAAGAATAGACAGTATCATTCTCCCACTCCCACCTGCATTGGCACTCAGGATCCGAGTTCCTTCAAACACAATGATCTTCCCATCTAGGAACGGGCAGAGCTCAGGGGCAAGGAGGCGAGGCGATGGGGTGAAGTAGCAGGCCAGCTCTGTGGGCAGCAGAGGGGGCTGGCTCAGGCCAAGTGGTTTATCCCTGAAGCTGCTCAGTCACTCCCCCAGTTAATTATCTGTCTGCTGATTCATGAGTTGTGGTTCCTGTGGGCATGCTTCTTGGCTATTTCTGCCAACAGAGGCAGAAGGATTCGCAGGGCTGGGAGGGGATGATAACCAGAGATCCTGAGTGTGGTGGGGAGTTATAGAGGAAGAATTTCTATTAGGAAATTCCAGAGTCATATCCATTTTCCCCCTCCTCACTGTCGCCTCCTTACCCCATCTTATGCTGTCCCCAGGAGATCTCTACCACTCACACGGTTTTGAGGGAGGTAAAGGAGAAAGCTTCCCTCCTGAGTGTCTCCTCCCAGGAGAGAGGGGAAAAAAGCAGACAATCCACGGAGGGTCCCCTGAAAACAGAGGTCTAAGGCACCATAGTGCAGAGATCCAAATGCCCAAAGAATTCATGGTCTCAGCTGTATTCTAAAAATCTCCAGAATGCCCAGATGGAACACTGGAGGATCCTCTGTGAATCAGTGCAGGTATTCAAATACTGGGTTTCTTGCAATGAGGCACATCACCTCCAGATGCCTTTTGCTAGCCTTCCCTAGGTATTTATTTTGGCTGCCAGGGTGCCAGTCACTGGGCCTACAGCACTGAACAAAACAGACATGTCCTTCTCCTCACAGCACCTGAAATCTTGTGAATGTCTTTCACTTTCCTCTTTTCCCAGAGACAGAACTTAAGGTTTTCTAGTATATAAAGCAAATGATGGGCCTCTTTCCTCCTTGGTCTCTTCTGTGGCTTCTTGCTGGGTGAGAGTGGCTGAGATATGCCACACCACCAATGGCGGAATGTCACAAGGGTATGGGATAAGGGACTCCATCGGTCTCATTCTGGGAGCCTGGGTTGCATGCCTGCATGAAGCAGTAATAGCTCTTGTCTCCAACACATGGTAGGTAACATGGATAGGAATAATGGCAATAGTAAACGCCATTTGGGGTGCCTGAGTGGCTCAGTCGGTTGCATGTTTGACCCTTGATTCGGCTCAGGTCATAATCCCAGGGTCATGGGATCGAGCCCCACATCCAGCCCCGTGTAGGGCTCTGTGCTGATTCTCTCTCTCCCTCTGCCCGATCCCCTACTCACGTTCTCTCTCTCTAAAATAATAACTGATAATAATAATAAAATAGTAAATGCCATTTGTTGAATGCTTATTTTGTGCCTTTATCTCATTTAATTGGCATAATCATCGAAGTATTGTTTTCTCCACTTTACAGATGAGGAAACTGAGACTCCCAAGAGATGAAGTAACTTGCCCAAGGTCACACAGCCAATAAGAGGCAAAATCAAGAATTAAACACGCATCTGGCTGGTTTTAAACCATAGCTGTCCCTTTCCCCAGCCAACAAGCCTTCCTGCCATGTCTCTCCAGGCCCTGAAGTTTCCTGCAGAAGCTTCATCTGGAGAGTTTCCAGGATATAAACTCAGAAGGAGAAATTAGCACTTCAGCTCAGAACTAATCAACTTAGATGGTGACAACAAACAAAACTAGTTATCCCTCAGGTCTCAGGTTAGAATAAAGACTTAAACTCGGGAAGCCACAAAACCCAATACCTCTTGGGTGAAGCCAGAAAGATCATCTTTGCATGTAAATTCCAAATTTCAATTCTACCCTCAAACGACCTCACTTCTCCCCATACCAGACTCTCCTATTCTGGGACAGCCTCTCTGTGCCACCACCCAGCTCTTTCTGTGTGTCCCTTCAACACTGTGTGGACCAACAACCCTCTTCTGCTCTCATCCTAACCTCCTGCTTCCCCAGGAATCTGACAACACCTGCAACCCAGCAGCGGGGGATTCAACCCTGGGGTAGGGGATTTAAACATAATTGAAATTGCTTTTACCAGGAGTCTATTATTTTGGAGGTCTGACTCTAGAGAGCAAGCTCTTAAATACTTCTCCACCCTGGCTCTCAGAAGGAGTCTGGGGCTGGCTCAGCACAACCCATCACAACAGCTGGAATGATCCCAATCAACGACGAAGCTGTGAACAGATCTCCCAAAGGATATTTAATGCAAACTTAAGTATGTCAATGCGGTGGTATCCTATATGGATCATTACAACTCTGTAAACCAGATCTACAAAAAAGACCAGGAGGGAGGGGTGGCAGAAGAGACACCAAAATGACAGGTACACTCCTCATCTTCACTAATACTGGCACCCGCACCATGCTAGGCTCTACCTTATGTTACTTTATTTCCTTCTAAGACTATAAGAATGTAATGATTAGACTCAGAAATCATTCAGAAATTCAGAAAGCTGTAGACGTAAAAAGAAAATGTTTTAAGTTCACGGAAGCAGGCAGCCCCACTGCCCTCATCGACACCAGGCAGCATCTGAACCGCGGCTCTAACACCTCCCAGGACACAAGGCTGGAGATGCGTATTTCTGTCCTATGGTCACCAGGCTGCTCACTGTAGGCTGAAGACATCGGTTGACGTGTTTGAGCATCTATCGCATGGGAAGCTTCGGCAAAAACAGCTTAGTCCCCTATAAATGATCTGTAACTCCCCCGTCACATCATTCATATAGATTGTGGGGATGGTTTCCTGGGTGTACATTTATCTACAAACTCATCAAGTCATATACATTAAATATATACAGCTTTTTGTATGCCAATCATACATTAAAGTGTTTTTTTTTAATATTGTTGCCTTGTCCTGTATAATCTCTTATACACACACACACACACACACACACACACAAGATCTTGAAGGCAGTCATCAAAGTATTTCTGAAGAGCTATCTTTGATATGGACTTATCTCTTTTAAATACCTTCTGCAGGATTTAAATTGTCTTATAAGGAGTACTACTGGTTTCATTAAGAGTACATATATGTACACATGGGTGTCCTCTGCAGAGGAACGCCCTAGCGGACCAGGAGCCAGAGTTCTCCCTGGCAAGGTCACTAGGGCTCCGGAAGGACCACGGGCAGCATCCCTAGACTGTAATCTCTGCCCCTCCACCCGCTCCCCAGGTCCAATGAGGCCGAATCGAATGCTAACCGCCTTGGCATGGTGTGTGCAACAGCGGGAGAGACAAAGCCAGGGATCGAAGCCAGTAACAGGGACCCGTGGTGTGGCTCCTCGCATATACTGGAGGGCGATCCCGGAAGCGGAGGCACTGCTGTAACCCAGGACCCAGGAGGAGGGTGGGAGCCAGAGCCCTCACCCTCCTCCGAACCGCTCCTGCCGGGAGCCACCAAGGAAAAAGAAGAAAAGAAAAGAAAAGAAAACTTGGGAGAAAGTGTAACCCAAGGAGAGAGAGGAATGTGCAGGAGCGGGCACACCCGCGCGCGCACACACTCTCATCCGAGCAGCTACAACCACATCCCTCGACAGCGCGCGGGAACAGCCCCGGGAAGCCGCAGCTCGCCGCGCCCACCCGAGCCAGCCGGCCTCCGCACGCCCCAGACCACCTGCGATGCGCGCCGCCCCGAAGGTGCGCCCGCCACCCCCCGCGCGCGCGCGCGCGCGCGCCGAGGCTGCCGGGGGCAGGCGCCCGACTCCCCTAAGGGCTCCGGCGTCCAGGAGGACCGGCCCCTAGGTGGCCTCTGAGCCCTGCTACCGCGGGGTCGGGAAGCTCCCCATCTGCGGGCTCCGGCGGCCCAGCCTGGCCCCGCGCACTCGGAGCGCAGACGCGTGGGGGCGGCCCGCGGGTTTCCCGGCTCCGAGTCCGCAGACTCCGCGGCGGCAGGATGCGCGGCGCGGATCTCCGGGGAGCCGCGTCCCCGCAGCGCGGGAGCCTCACCCACCTCCGACACCGACGCCCGCCAGCGCCCCCAGCACCAGCACGGCGGCCCAGAGCGGCCGCGCTCTCATCTCGTCCGCCGCCGCCGCCGCCGCGCCCGCCCCACAGCGAGTAGCGGCGCCCGCGGCCACTTTTCCCGCAGCGGGAGGGGAGGGGAGGGAGCGGACGCGGTGGGTGGGACAAACGGGGCGGGCCGCCGACTCGCGCTTCCTCCCCTCCGGCGCTTTTCTGGACCCTGCGCCGGCAAGGGGGTGGTGGGAAACCTCGGCTCCTCTTCCCCCGCCTGGCCGGGACCCGCCTCGAGAGGCGAGGCTGGGACCGGAGCGGGGTCGTGGGCACGTTCTCCGCAGACATCCTGGTCCCGGGGTCGGCGTCCGGATCCCGGGTATGCTTAGAAAAGCCAGGAGCCTGTGGCCCGTCTCTTGACCCAGTCTCACCTCCTGAGGGCTTTCTCTTTCACCTGAACTCCTGGGCACTTTCCCTCTGTACCTTGAGTTTCATTCATGCACACTTTAATTTGTTTATTTGACAACCTTTTGAATGCTTACTCTATGCCAAGCACCGGTCTAGTCCTTCGTTATTCACTATTTTTCCCCCTTTGGGTTACTTTGGTTTTCCAGAAAGCCTCTTGACAAGACCGCATCTCAAGCTTGTGTAAGCAATGATGTCCATAAAGGGCCTCTCTCTACAAATACTTGGCTTGCGTATGGAAAGTGATCAACGTTTCAGGACAGGGCCAATACACTTCCTCCAAACGCAAACTCACAGGCTTTGCAGCTTTATCGTATTTTCCTCCAAGGTTTCCTTCCCACTCTCTGCCTGCCCCCACCTTCCCCCGCCAATCCCTCCCCTGGGTCTCTGGGTCTTTCCCAAGACCAGAAACCAGCCGGCTCAGAGGGGCAAAACGCCGTGGATGTGAGCAGCAGACCGCCAGGGGCTGGGGCTGGTGCTCCTGACGCAGTGGGTAGCTCTAATGACATAAAAACCAAACCTGATGCATCAAAGAGGATATGGAAGTCTCTCCAGCTCCTGGGCTCCCCTAAGGGCTTTCAACCTGCCCCTGGGCTTCCCTAAGCCCTCTCTTGTGACACGCAAGATACCTGAAACCTGGCCCTGACTCAGCTTTCCAGCCTCATCTCCCTCCCTAGCCCAGGAAGTTAACTTGGCATTCTCAGACACTCCATGGCTTTCCATCTGACTGACCTTCCTAAATCTTCCACCTGGAAAATTACACTTCTCTTTCAAAATATCCCCGATGTAATCTCTTCCAGGTAGGTTTGTCTGGGCCCGTTCCTCCAGCCCCACCCTCTGCAGAGGTGGGCACTTCCTCCTCAGACCTCCTAAACATTAGGACACGGCAAAAGAGCAGCACCCATCAGCAGAAATGTCACTAGCAAGTTGAAGGGGACAGAGGAGGAGCCAGCCCACAAAGGGTAGCTGGGCTTCCTGACCCGGGGTTTGAGATACCAGCTGCACATGCCTCTCTCAGCTGGGGAAGAGTCTCTAAACCATGTTCACAGTGCTGTCCTTGCCCTGGCACAAAATCCAGATCACACGGCCTGGTCACATGTCTGCCCACATATTTACTTATTTGCTCAATTCCCACAATTATAACCAATCTCCCAATCACCCAGGTGTCTCCTCAGCCTAGCTCTGTTGGCACCAGAGGTTCAACAAACCTGCTGTCCCACTCCCCAGTCCCTTCAGCCTGAAAAACTTCCTTTAACAAACCTTGCAGTGAGGGTCTCCTGGCAACAAATATGCTCAATATTCATTTGTTTCCTGCTCATTTGCAATATTTCTTAGATCTAGATTTCTATGTTGACAGCGGTAGGGGAGGTGGTTTTCTTGTACTTTAAAGATGTTGTTCCACTGTTTTCTGGCCTCCACTGTTTCTTATGAGCAGTCAGCCACCCCTAACATTGTGGTTCCCCTGTCTTTTCCCTCTGGTTTTGGTTTTTGTTTATTTGTTTTGAAATCATTTACAGAAAAATTACAAAATACTAAAGACTTCTCTCCAATCCTTCACTCGGTTTCCTCTAATGTCCACATCTTATTACCAAGTCATAATTATCAGACGCAGGAAATTAACATAGACACAATAGTATTAACGAATCGAGATACAATATTTGGATTTTGCCAATCTTCCCACTAAGGTCCTTTTTCCAGTCCAGGATCCAACGTGACATCTTCTCAGCCTATTTCTTTCTTCACCTTGACACTTTTGTGTCAATTGTTAGGCCAGTTATTTTACAGTATGTTTCCCGTTTGGGTTGGTCTGATGTTTTCTCATGATTGTATTGAGGGGTTCTAGACAGAATACCACAGTAATGATGTACTCGTGGACACGTCATATCAGGTGGTACCTGACGACAGTATGTCTTGTTACTTACAA
The DNA here is from genome assembly GCF_018350155.1 of Leopardus geoffroyi. Taxonomy (NCBI): domain Eukaryota; kingdom Metazoa; phylum Chordata; class Mammalia; order Carnivora; family Felidae; genus Leopardus; species Leopardus geoffroyi. Next base: position 43,948,296 of record NC_059330.1, read on the forward strand.
TGTTAACCTCGGTCATTGGTTAACCTCGGTCAATGTTAACCACAATGTTAACCTCGGTCACATGGTTCAGGTGGTGTGTGCCAGACTTCTTCACCATAAAGTTACTGCTTTCCTTTTTGTAATTAATAAATGTTTTATGGAAAGACACTTCAATTCTATACAAATATGTTTTTCTTCATACTTTCCATAATTTTAGCACCTGTTAATGGTTCTTGACTGCTATCAGTCCCATGGTGTTTGATTAAGAGTGATTTCTACTTCCTTTTTTTCCTTTCACTGCTAGCAATTGGAGTTCCACAATAAGGAAGAGTTGCCCCTTTTCTCTTATTTTAAAATTTCAATTATTGGGACGCCTGGGTGCCTCAGTCAGTCAAACGACCAACTTCGGCTCAGGTCATGATCTCACAGTTTGTGAGTTCGAGCTCCGCATTGGGCTTTGTGCTGACAGCTCAGAGCCTGAAGCCTGCTTTGGATTCTGTGTCTCCGTCTCTCTCTGCCCCTCTCCCACTCATGCTCTCTCTCTCTCAAAAATAAAGAAACGTTAAAAACATTTTAATAAATAAAATAAAATTTCAGTTATTTACTTATATCAGTATGAATTAGTGGATATTTATTTTATTCCACAAGTCATAATGCAGGGCCATCATTATTTTGTTGCTCGAACTGTCTCAGGATGGTCTCTAGTTGCTTTTAAGTTTTCTCTTTATCTTTGCTTTTTTTACCAGCTTGACTATAAGGCGAATAGGTGTTGTTTTCTTGGTATTTATCCTGCTTGGGGCTGATGAGTCTTTTGAATATGTAAGTGGCTTATTTTTCACCAAATATAGGAACTTTCTTAAAAATATTTTTTTTATTTTGAGAGAGAGAGAGACACAGAGCGTGTGCATGGGGGAGAAGGGCGGAGGGAGAGGGAGAGAGAATCCTAACCAGGCTCCACTCTGTCAGCGCAGAGCCCGATGCAGGGCTCAATCTCACCAACCATGAGGTCATGACCTGAGCCAAAATCGAGAGTCTGATGCTTAACCAACTGAGCCACCCAGGCACTCCAATCACCAAATATAGGAACTTTTAAGCTATTATTTCTTCAAATATTTTTTCTGCTCATTCTCTCTCTCCTTACCTTCTGAAATTCCAATTACACATATTTTAGATGTCATCTAAATACTTATAATTATTTATGTAAGTATTTAGATATTATCCCACAGACCACTGAGGCACTATTCTTTTTTTTAATCCCTTTTTTCTTTTTGTTTTTCAGATTAGACTATTGATCTCTCTTTAAGTCTCTCAATTCTATATTTTGCAGTCTCTAATATGCCGCTAAGCCTATCCAGGGAATTTTTCAGACATTGTGTTTTTAAGTTCGAATACTTTCCCTTCACTTCTCTTTTATAGTTTCAGTTTCTCTGCTGAGATTCACCATATCTTCAGTTATCATATCTATGTTTCCTTTTATGTCCTTAAGCATGTTTATAATCCTTTAAAAATGCCTGTCTGCTCATTCTGACTCCTCTCAGGGACTGTTTTACTTGATTGCTTTTTTTAAAAACTGTGGGTCCCAATTTCCTGCTTCTTCAAATATATAGTAATATTAGACTGCATACTACACATTGTAGATGATTCATTTTAGAGTTTATGTGATCTTCCCTCTAAGAGCATTGAGTGTCGTCCTATTAGGCATTTAAATTACTGGCAAATAATCTTGATGCAGTCAAGCTTGGTTTTATTCGTTTACAAGACTAGTCTTTTATATATATTTTTTATTTTTAGTCGTTTTTATTTTTGACTATAGAACACGGTCCTTATTCCTAAAGCATGTAGACCTCCTGTATCATCTAGGGACCCAAGTTGTTCAGTGAGGTCTCTGCACTCCGACTGAGCTGAAACTCCAACATCTCTAGGCGATGTGCAACTTCTGTTCAGCTCCCATCTGCCTTCTGCTAAGACTTCCAGAACCTCACCATGTACATGTGCTGCTTCTCCCTCATCCAAAGACCTCGGGGGACACCCATGCAGACTTCTGGGGGCGCCTCTCCAGTCAGCAACTTCCACTCTAAGAACCTTCCCCACAGATGACAGCCCCCTCAGCAGCCTCCAGCTCTAAGCTGTGCTCTTGGGTGAGACCGCCATGCCCTTCTTAGGTTCACTTCCTCGCCATGCCATCCAGACAGTCCCCCCCCAAGCAGAAAGTGGGGCAGCCATAGGCCTCACCGCACGTGTTTCCCTTCCCTCAATGGTTTTAGTTCGGCGTCCAAAGCAGCTCCTCAAACATTTTGTCTAAATGTATTGTTTAACATGGGAGAGAGAGCCCCATACCACTTTGTCAGAGTCAGAAGCAGAAGTTCTGTGATTATGAGTTTTTTCACGCTCACCTCTCCACCCCTGCTGAACAATGAGCTCCTGGAGAGCGGGAACTGTAGTTTGTTATCTTTACATTGCCCAGTAGGACCTCAGCATGTAAAAGAATCTCTTCTATTTTTTTTTCTTACTTTCTTAGCAACTAATTTTAACTACTAATTACTTCCTACAAATTTCTTAACTAATTTTCATAAAATATTGGGGCGCCTGGGGGGCTCAGTCGGTTAGGCGCCCGACTTCGGCTCAGGTCATGATCTTGTGATCCATGAGTTCCAGCCCCACGTCGAGCTCTGTGTTGACAGCTCAGAACCTGGAGCCTGTTTCGGATTCTGTGCCCCGGCCCCCCCCCCCCCCCCCCCGCCTTCTCTCTCCACCCCTCCCCTGCTCGTGCTCTGTCTCTTAAAAATAAACAAATGCTAGGGGCACCTGGGTGGCACAGTCGGTTAAGCGTCCGACTTCAGCCAGGTCACGATCTCTCACTCCGTGAGTTCGAGCCCCGCGTCGGGCTCTGGGCTGATGGCTCAGAGCCTGGAGCCTGTTTCCGATTCTGTGTCTCCCTCTCTTTCTGCCCCTCCCCCGTTCATGCTCTGTCTCTCTCTGTCCCAAAAATAAATAAACGTTGAAAAAAAATTTTTTTAAATAAATAAATAAATAAACAAATGCTAAAATTTTTAATTAAATAAATAAATAATGAAATAAAATATTAATTGAGCAACCATGGTGGACACAGAGCGTCCATTCTGTGGTCTTCTTGAGAGTCTGTGGATGGAGGGGAGGGGTGTTGAAGGCATGACATGTAGATCTTCTCCAAGACTTTGCCCCTTTAAGAGGCAAAAATCATGTTATCTGGCCCCTTGCCTGACCATAGCTGAGCCAAACTAGGGGTCCTTTACCTGTTCTCTCACCAGTTATCTGCCCCACTGGGGAAGCCCCACCCCTGTTCAGATCTTCATTGGAGGAACCAGGTTTTGGCCATTTCCTAGACCTCTTGCCTTAAAAGTCATACTAGTTACGTGATCTTGAAAAAGTCCAAATCTTCTCTATAGTCATTTCCTGTATCTGTAAAAAAATAACCCATCTGGTCCCTGCCCTTTTCCTCACCACCAATCCCACTCTAACTCTAACCCCCGCCCTTCAACACACACACATCGTTATGAGGTTCTATGAGACCATGGATATGAAAGCCCTTTGGACTCTGAAAAGCACAGAGGAATATGTAATTATTATTGTTACTATTTGTGGAAAGACTGTAGATCTCTCAATGCAAATCCATTCCTGTAGTTAAGGAGACTAAGTGTGGAGTCGCATATTGGCTCAGAATCTTCTCCTCCTACACATTTGGCAGAGGTCCTTCTGTCCATTGAGAAAAGGCTGACCTAGCTGTTCCTTTTGCTTGAAGGAAAATGGGCTTTTTAGAGTCCACAATGACTAAAACTGGTATAGCTTGGAATGTCTAGACTCCGGGGAGCTCTCTGAGAAAGTACTCCTAGATTTTATCAGGATAGTTGGGGAGAGAGGAGCTCAGCCTTGGCATTTTACATTCATTCACTAGCACATATCAAGTACCTGCTATGTTCCAGGTCCTTCTCAAGATACAGTAGCAAAGAACACCAGGGCCCCGCCCTCCTGGGGCTTGGGCCCAGTTGGGCCCAAGACAATCAACTTCTATCTTGGGGTGCATCCTCTCATGAACCAGAACTATCTCTGCTGAGAAAAAAAAAAGTGAGAGCCAAGGACTTTGCATCCCAGCTCAGCATACAAGGTACCACCTGGCCAAGACTCAAGGATTCAGGCTCTATGCCCATAGAAGGCATCGCGTAACTGCTTACACTCCATCTGAAACCAATTCAGGCCCTTTCCCCAACCAACCCTGAAGCCAGGGTAACACCATGTTCTGATAACAGAGCTGCTGCTTGGCTTCTGGCACCCAATTCCTGTTTTGTGTCTTTCTAAATCCCCAGTCATTGAGTCTCTGCTCCAGTGAATACAAGCTTGCAGCTGGGCTCCAGACACATGTCTTAGCCCTTTCAGGCTCTCCTTACTCCCCCTCTTAAGAGAGAGTAATGTCAGGATTGAACTCACCATAGTCCGGTGGCCAGGATTCAAAAACTAGCTCTGCCATTTGTTAGTAACCTGGGGCAAGTTACTTAACTTCACTCGGCCTCAGTTTCCTCATCTGCAAGATGGGAGTTAGATGGGAAAAAAATTAACGTCAGACAGTTAGCACAGTCACTGGCATGTAGTAAGTAGTCAATAAATGTGAGTTAGCTTTTCCACCTTAGGATCAACTCATCTCTGCTGGATTCCTAGTCAAAATCCCCAGATTCTGCCTACAAGTCAAGACACCCATCTGCTTCTTCATTGCTCCTATCGCTAGACCCCTGGGCAATGTTGGCCCAGTTAAGGTGGGAGGACATTATAGGCTATGGGTGAGGCTGTTGCTGGTCAAACTGAGCATCCTCTGACAGCTCCTAGGTCAGATTCCCTGCCCCTGTACCAATCCATGGGTGATCTTTGGCACATATATAATAGTACATTGCATATATACCCTCCTCTTTTTATATACCTCCTTCTTTACAAATATTGATCATCTTCCTTAATCCTCATAATAACCGCATAATAACTTTTAACAGAGGCAGAAAGTAAGGCTTGGAGGCATAAAGAGGCAATTAGTAGCAGTAGTAGTCAAGGCACCCGGGTGGAAGGTAGTAAAGCTAGAACGAAGAACAGGTTGATCTGGGGCGCCTGGGTGGCTCAGTCGGTTGAGCATCTGACTTTGGCTCAGGTCATGATCTCACAGTTTGTGAGTTTGAGCCCTGCACTGGGCTCTGTGCTGACAGCTCAGAGCCTGGAGCCTGCTTTGAATCCTGTGTCTCTCTCTCTCTTTCTGCCCCTCTCCCACTCATGCTCTGTCCTCTCTCTCTCTCTCTCTCTCTCTCAAAAATAAATGAACATTACAAAAAAAAAAAAAAAAAAACCGGTTGACCTGATTCTACAACCCATTGTCTCCCACACATTAAGTGTGGGTACAGGATGGCAGACACCCCCAAATGTTTTAGGTGGGCATTGCCATGTTAATGGGAGAAATTCCTATTGGAATACAACATTCTCGCGCTGCCCATTTCTGAGATAAAATTGGGAAGTCTACAAAGAAACAGTTACCCGTAGGGTCCCTGCAGTCCAGGTCAAGCCCAGGAAGTCTACACGAGGGAATTATGGCCCATGGAGGCACCCAAGGCCTTTTTCCACCAGAAAAGCCTTCTCCCTACCCTCCCACCCCCTAGGACTGCTCTATTTCCAGGTCCTGACCACTTCCTGCCTTGACTATTACAAGAAGTTCTCAGCCATGCCCGGCTGACTTCTGAGATACGGCAGCCACACCGGAATAAACCTGGGCAGTAGACCAAGGTCTGGGCCTAACAGAGGGCCCCTGGGATTCAGCTTTTCCCTGAAAGAATGACAAAGAGTGGGATGACGGTGAGCTGGGAGTGTGATCAGCAGTATGGCTCACTTCCCCATGGCTCTGGCGGTTTCCAACCCAGTAAGACCTGCGGTCCTGGGCCCCAATCTGGAAGCCACGAGGCCTGAGGAACTGAGGAAGGTGTGGAAGGGGAGAGTCATGCCTTCTTCACCCTCACCAGGACCCCTGGCAGGAGAACACCTCCACTTCTCTGGCCCCCCTCCCCCCACTCTCCTCTCCACCCCTCTTGCTCCATTCTCCTCCCCTCAGGGGCTCACACTTGTGACCACCCCAAGGGCCTTATTCCCCATCCCTCGCTAGTTTCTCCCAACCACCTTTCATCTGTCCTCCTGATCCTGTTTCTTTGGTCCTTCCCTAGGGGCTTGCACCCTCACCCCCAACCCTTAAATGCTCAGCGGAACTTGTACGTGATCAAATCTTCAACTGAAACCATCCTACTTTAATGAATGCCCTGTTCTTTCTGGAGCTTTCCTTTGCCCGGATCACAAAATGTGATGTTTCCTCTTGCCTCAGAACTGTTACTGGGCAATCCACTGAATAAGGCAAGAGGACAGAGTGGTAACAACTTCATAGCCAACAGTTATTAAGGGTTTATTTTGTTGTTGTTTTTCAATGCTTATTTATTTTTGAGACAGAGAGAGACAGAGCACGAGCAGGGGTGGAGCAGAGAGAGAGGGAGACCTAGAATCCAAAGGAGGTTCCAGGCTCCAAGCTGTCAGCACAGAGCCCGACGTGGCGCTCGAACCCACGAATCGTGAGATCATGACCTGAGCCGAAGTCGGACGCTTAACCAGCTGAGCCACCCAGGCGCCCCAATTGAGGGCTTACTATGTCACAGCCACTGTGCTAAATGCTTCATACATGTTACCTTGTAAAATCCTCGCAGAACCCCTCAACGAGATGAGTATTGTTTTTATCCCCATTTCTCAGATGAGGACAATAAAGTACAGAAAGGAACAGTCCACTCGCCCAAGCTCATTCATTGATAAACCATAGTCCTCAGCTCCAAACCCTGGCATTCCAACTCCCAAGCCCAAACATTCAATTAACAAGCTACACCCAGGACCCTTCAATGCCTACGCCCGCCAAAAGTGGTTGATAATGGACATTTGGGACACTCTGGCGGGGACCATGGGTGCCCTTTGAGGCAAGGGGACAGAACTTTCAAAGTCCCTCAAAAACTAATTGGAGCGTGGCAACACATGGAGGACAAGAACATGATAAACTCGCCGAAGATTCAAGAAATGAGCTATGCGGGCTCTAAGCCATAAGTCCCAGCCCTATCTGTCTGCAGCAATTTTTAATTGTATTTCTTATCGAGATAGAAAAAAAAAGGCAAATAAATGCTGGAGTGATTGTGTATCAGGACTACTCCTAACAAGTCCAAACCTGCAGGAAAAAAGAAATTTAGTAACCTATCCACCCAAGCGGCAGGTCTTATCACACCAGTGACTCACTGCCTCTCCGACTCTGCCCTGGAATACTCTCTTCCTGTCCCATCTCCCCCACCCAGCAACCCTCAAATTCAGCTCAACCAGACGCCTCAGATGCTACAAAGAAAGGGACAGGGTCACCGGGGAGGCGTCCCCTCCTCTCACTTTCTCAACTGGAGCCCGGAGTAGCATTCCCCGGTTCCTTTGAGGTCTGCTCCCTGGGAAGGGTCTCTGGTCACTTCCTTACTCCAAATCACCTTGGTATTTTGGAGTTTGTAGCCGTGGTTTGTTTGTTTGTTTGTTTGTTTGTTTGTTTGTTTTAACCTGCTGGCAGGTTTGTATATGCAAAACTGTGGGGTGAAGGACTCAGGGGTGGGGAAGGGGGATCCAAGGAAGGCAAGGGGACTATAGCTAGAAACTCAACCCAGGCTTAGGCAGTAAATGGATGCGGGTCTGATTCCTGAAGTTTCTGCTCGCTCTCTAAGTGCTCTTGTGATACTTAGTCTCTATCAGCCTCAGTTTCCTCATTTGTAGAATGGGGATAATCATGCCTGCCCCAGGAAGAGTACTGGAAAGAAGAAATGGGGCACCTGGGTGGCTCAGTCGGTTAAGCGTCTGACTCTTGATTTTGGCTCAGGTCAGGAGCTCATGGTTTGCGAGATCGAGCCCTGCATCAGGGTCTGTGCAGACAGCACAGAGCCTCCTTGGGATTCTCTCTCTCTCTGTCTCTCTCTCTTTCTCTCTCTCTCTCTGTCTGACAGCTCACAGCCTGGAGCCTGCTTCAGATTCTGTGTCTCTGTCTCTCTCTGCCCCTCCTCCACGTGCACTCTGTCTCTCTCTCTCTCTCAAAAATAATTAGACTTTTAAAAAAATTTTTAATTAAAAAAAAAAAACAGTAAATGAACATTGCATGGAAAGCACAGAAGAGCATTAGCACAGGATAGGTATGCAGTAAAGGCAATTGTATTCTAATGAACATTATTTCTTCTCCATTTGTTTGCAAGGCATTTTTATTATTTTGGTATATTTATTACTTTTATCATTATTTTATTATTCCCAAAAGAATAGTAGCTCTTGAGTGCACTTGCCATGGTGAGCACTGGGTGATATATGGAATTGTTGAATCAGTATCTTGTACACCTGAAACCAATATAACACCATATGATAACTACACTGGAATTAATTTTTTTTTTTTAAAGAAGAATTGTTCTTCCATTTTCCTTCTTTTGCTGGAGTTGTTCCCTCTTCCTAGAATATTCTTCTCCCCTATAGAACTAATAGTTACTGAATCCTTCAAACAGTGACAGACAGTGTTTTAAGTGTTTTACATGTATTCATTCACTAATCCATCTCCTAATAACCAAATAAGGTCAGTACTACTGTTATCTCCATTTTGTAGTTTGGGAAATTGAGGCTCAGAGAGGTTGAGAAACTTGCTGGAGGTCACACTGCTCCTGAGCATAGACCCATTGTGACCCTGAGACTATACTCTTTTTTTTTTAATGTTTATTCATTTTTGAGAGGGAGAGCATGAGCAGGGGAGGGGCAGAGAGAGAGGGAGACAGAGGATCCGAAGCGGGCTCTGCGCTGACAGCCACACGCCCGATCCGGGGCTCAAACTCACAAACCATGAGATCATGACCTGAGCTGAAGTCGGACATTCAACCGACTGAGCCACCCAAGTGCTTGGGATCTACTCCCTTGAGATTCTACGCTTAACCCACTGCTCTACCGCTTCTGTGGGTGTGGATCAAAACCACCCCCTCCCCCCCCCCCCCCCCCCCCCCCCCCGCCTCTACTCTTTCAATGCCAGCTCCTCCCCCTCCAACGAGCTTTCTGTGATCTCCTAACTGGAAATAAGCCTGCTTCTCCCTCTCAAGCTCCCCCCCCCCCCACTTCTTTGCGAGTATCAGTCTTACAAGCCTTTGCCTTCTGCTTGATGTTTTCGTGTTCGTGCACAAAACACGTCTTAGCTTACCCATCAGTCTCGATATTCCTTGAGGGCAAGGACCAGATTCTATTCAATTTCCTAAACAACAAAGGCCTGGCACCATGCCAGCTTTTTCAGTACAAGAGACTAGACCCTGGCAAACTGTCACAAAGACGAAATTCTAAGGCAAACGAAAAGTTGCAGTACCAGCAGTAAAACGCATGAAGTCGGTGTGGAACTCTTCACATTCCAACTGGTAACCGCGCTGTCAACGCTGGATGTTTGGCCCTGGCTTCTCCATAGCATGTAGGGCACAGAGGAGCTGAGTTCAGAGAGTGAGCGTGGGTTGGGATGGAATGGGAGAAGGGGTGGTAGGGCCCAAGGGGCTACCTTTAAATCTCCTTTGAAGCCTGAGGGTCAGGAAGCTGAGGGAGCCCTGAGACCAGCCCAGCCAGATGTGCGGTTCCCGGTCCTCAAGGGCTGGGACCAAAGTCTCACGTGCCACAGAGAAAACTGAGACGCAGACGACCCCAAGCCCCTATCTCCACACTGACTGTGGCCCTTAGTTGCCAGAGGCACCAGGTAAGATTCATATAAACACAGAATGACTAAGTTCTTGTAGAAATTGCACATGCTGTCTTGGGGATGACCAAAAATTTATGAGATGGGATTCATCTCCATTTGACAATGGACTCTGTCTAAGAAAAATGAAACTGGTAGGAGAGTAGGCATGAGAATACTGACCACCAAGAAGACTCACATCCACAGGGAACCCACTGCCTGGAAGCCCAGAGGAGGCCATCGAATGTGATAAGGGAAGAGAAGTGACGGTAGAAATTCAACGAGCTCCAGCTGGGAGGGGGGCAGTGGTGCACACCCACGTGGGTCCAGCTTGGTAGGAACATTTAGTCAGCTCAAAGGGGGGCCACAGAGGAAGTGGAATTGCCTCTTTAAACCTAAGCGTGACTCAGGGATGTCTGGGAGAGAGGCAGAAGTGAAGAGAGTCCTTCGAGAAGGGGGTGAGCTATCTTAGAGGTCATGGTAGCCTGGAAGGAACTCTGGCCACACCAGATGCAATGTCAAAACATTGAGGGAAAAGATAAACAGAATCCCACAAAGACTCTGAAACAATGGTTCTTAACCTTTTCTGGGTCTCTGACCCCTTTGAAAATATGATGAAAAGTATAAATCTTCTTGGAAAAAGAGCATGAATGTGCCCACAAGGGCCTTCTATGGTTAAATCTCTGTTCCTAGCACCAGCGGAATGGATGGTATTCAAAAGCAAATCGCAAACAACTAAATAAGGAAAAAGGTGGGGAAGGAGCTCCAAAGAGGCTGATGGAGCTGAGGAAAGAGGTTCTGAGGGTTCTTATCCGTAAAGGTGGAAGGAGGGGCAGCTGAGGGCTGATTGTGAACATAAACTTGGGGCATGGGGCTGTGAGGAACAAGGCCAAGAATGCATAAGTCCTAAATGAGGAAATTTTTTTAATGTTAGAATCAATAAGAATATCATGTGCATATGTTCAGAGCAAGAAGAACAGGAAGAGTACAGTCCTTTGTGCTGGCAGTTTTGACCTCAATTACACCTTTTCTGTCCAGAGGATTAATTTCCAGACTCTAAAGTGTGCAAGTAGGGCGCCTGGGTGGCTCAGTCAGTTAAGCGTCCGACTTCGGCTCAGGTCATGATCTCGCCGTTTGTGAGTTCAAGCCTTGTGTTGGGCTCTGTGCTGACAGCTCGGAGCCTGGAGCCTGCCTTCGGATTCTGTGTCTCCCTCTCTCTACCCCTCCCCCACTCATGTCTGTCTCTCTCAAAAATAAACATTAAGAAAAAATTAAGTGTGCAGGTACACTGCTAAGAGAGAACTGAGCCCCAGATAGAACAAGTTAGAAAGCAACTGGCCACGTTAAATGGATTCAAGGATTTGGGCCTGGAACAAGCACCTGCTGGTAGGCCCTCAGCTGAGGAAAGAAGAAATGCCAACTTCTGTCGTGCGGAATGTTCTTACATCTTTTCTGGGTTACTTTGGAAGACAAATCCAGGACCATTTGATAGGAATCTCAGAAGTGTAAATATCAGACTCTTACTAAGAAGAATATCAGAGTTCTCTCAAATGGAATGGGTTACCTTGAGAGGTGGCGAGTCCCACATCACGGTAAGTATTCAAGTGAACCATGGGTAGTCATGTTACAAAGCTCTGATGGAAGAGTTTGAACTAGAGGTCTCTTCCCAGCCTGGAAGTCTATAATTCTGTGGTTCTACAAGGTTAGGGGAGAAAAGAAAGTACTTTCCCAGTTTACCTTTAGACTGTTTTTATATGTCTTCTCTACCTCTGAATTGGTGCACATCACTGCAGAGTGTGGTCCCTGCTCACCCCTCTATCTCTCTTCCATTCTGCTTGCCTCTCGTCCCATTCTCCCGTTCTTTTTCTCCCTGTCCTTTCATTCTTCCCTATTTCTTTTTACCAAGTCCTAAAAGACAGAGACTGGTTCTAGTTGGTGGAGATCCAAGCTTGCCACACCTCTTCTGTGAAACCCTCCCTGACTACATCTCCTCTGAGCTCCCACTGCTCTGTGGGATCCCAAGCCTCTCCTTTGATACATAGACTTATACTGCCTGGTGTCCTTTCTTCTATTTTGTCTGTTAACGTAGTTTAACTATTCACATGCAGGTCGTTTGTCCTCCAAGAGAGCTTAAACTCAAAACTTTGTTTTGTTTTGTTTTGTTTTGTTTTGTTTTATTAATCTCCCAAAGCACCTACTACGGTGCACTCCATAGTTCTTCTGAGTGAATGCTTTCTACCACTGAAAGTTCTAGAACCACAATGGCAATGAAAAGAGAGCAAATGGACCAAAACTGAATAGCAAGAAGTTTGTCGAGTTCTAAATGGTCAGTATCAGAAAGCTGCAAGGGATTAACGATGAGCTCATCATCCTCCTCATTTTGCAACCTGTGGGACTGAAGACGAGCACGGATGCGACTTAGGAGCCGACTGGACGTGTCCAGGATAGTGTCCTCCCTTTGACCCCTCTTTGCAAAATTTTGTGGGGTTACTGAAGCAAGCTGGCTAATAGTTGTGAGTCTTTGCAAGTGAATTAAACCACCATTTTCCTGAAGGCATAGTGATGGACCGAGTGACTTCTTAGGGTTCCTTCCAGCCCAGCCTGAGAATTCCTCTTCCTCCGCTTCTCGGGTCCAGCTGTGCGATCACACCTGGGCGCCCAGCGGAAGCATGCCGCTGCAATTCTGCCATCTAGCGGTGTGAGGAGGATATTGCACCACCGGCAGCCTCCACCAACACACCTTCCACCTGAAAGCCCTGGTAACCAAGGACGTTTTACAGAAAGCCACCCAGGCACGTGATGTCACTACGCGAAATGCTGCTCTCAGGTGATTACACTCCACTGGAAGTCTCCAGGGTCTCCTCTAGCTCTGATATCTTGGGTTCCAACTTGACAGCTGTGTTAAGGAGACTAAATTGTGGCCATCGATAATTAGCACAGACCTCTGGCAGCGGGGAAAGCTGGGGGTGCGGGGCGGGGGGGCAGCCTGACTTGGGTCTTGAAGAGTGGGAATCATTTGAGCAGAAAGAAGAGCACGCATCAGGAGGGAGGAATGAGATGGATCAAGAGGACGTGGAGGCGAGGAGGGAGACGAGGAGGAGGAGGGAGACGAGGAGGAGGAGGAGGGAGACGAGGAGGAGGAGGAGGGAGGCAAGGAGGAGGAGGAGTAAGACGGAGAAGAGGAGGAGGGAGACGGGGAGGAGGAGGAGGGAGACGAGGAGGAGGAGGAAGGGGGGGAGGAGGAGGAAGCAGAATGGGGGAGCTAACTGAGGGGAAAGAGGTCAGCTGGCCACAGCAAGTGGTGTCCCTAGGAGCATAGGGCCAAATAAAGGAAGAAACTGATAGAAAAGTTTGGGAGTGACCAGTAGCTTTTAGGGAGGTTTTGGAAGTCCTAATTGAGGAAGCAACTTGATGAAAATGGCGTTCTGGGAATATTAATATTATACCATGCTACAGCCTTCGACTGGAGCAGGGAAATTAAGAGACTAAAGAATAGAGCTTGTCATTCTCTGTCATGTCTTAAAAATCTTAACAGGGATAAGGACTCTTATCTCGCAGGCTGCTATGAGAAAAAGTGAAGTGCTTAGCACAGCGCCCAGCACATAGTAGGTGTTCGCTAAGTTGATAATGCTCTTTATCGTCATCTCTCTGAAATTTGCCTGTGGCCTCAGCAGACCCCATTCCGTAATCACCTTGGCCCTAGTGACTGTCTTCCCCATTTTGTCTCCAGGGGGCAGGACAGGCTCTGGGCTTAGGAGCCAGGACGCACACAATGACCTTTGGAAAGGCGGTGGGGAAGGGGCAGAGCAGGGGAGAGTGTAAGCAGGAACCTTCCCTAAATCTCCTCCCTGTGTCCTGCTTTGGTTCATCCCCTCTGATGGTGGGAACTTTCAGTGAAGCTGCCCATCCTCTCTGAGCTGGAGCAGGAAGCTTCCTCTGCAGCATCTGTCCGCAGGGCTCGGGGTGGTGAGGAAGCTACACCAGGGTCTGTGTTTACTGTCCCAGGCGCTGGGAGACGGGAAGTCTGGCCTGTGGGCACATCCAGTCGCCTTCATCCTTCCACAAAAGCAGCTGTTCCCGGGGCGCCTGGGTGGCGCAGTCGGTTAAGCGTCCGACTTCAGCCAGGTCACGATCTCGCGGTCCGTGAGTTCGAGCCCCGCGTCAGGCTCTGGGCTGATGGCTCAGAGCCTGGAGCCTGTTTCCGATTCTGTGTCTCCCTCTCTCTCTGCCCCTCCCCCGTTCATGCTCTGTCTCTCTCTGTCCCAAAAATAAATAAACGTTGAAAAAAAAAAAATTAAAAAAAAAAAAAAAAAAAAGCAGCTGTTCCGTGTGCCATCACTGGCCGTCACCCCACGGGGACGATGGCATTGCTAGCCCCAGGCCGGAGCCCTCCTCCCATCTGCACAGGATCTGGGATGGCCCTTCCCCCAACCTTCATTGGACCTCCTTGAAGGGCCACCCTCTTAGGTCAACAGTCGGCCCCCCCTTCAGGGTGGCGGAAGGGACCACAGTGGGCTCAGTCCTATTCCTATAGAGTGTATGGTCTGCTACGGAACTGAATTATGTTCCCAAATTCGGTTCCCAAATTGAATTCCCCAAATTCATATGTTGAAGCCCCAGCTTGCTACTCCCAATGTAAAGGTATTTGAAGGTGGGGCCTTTGATAACCGTGTTTGGGCAAAGTCATGATTGTAGAGCCCTCATATGGGGTTAGCCTCTGCCTCTCTTCTTCTCTCCCTCTCCTTCTCTCCCCACTTTTTCTCCTTTCTAGGGATATGACAGGAAGACAGGAAGAGAGTCCTCACCAACCCAAGCAGACTGGGCACCCTGATCTCAGACTTCCAGCCCCCAGAACTGTGAGACATAAATGCCTGTTGTTTAAGCCCCCCTGGTCTGTGGTATTTTGTCACAGCAGCCCGAGCAGATGAAGACATGGCCCGGGTCATGGTTTGAAATCCTGGAAGTCAGTCGAAAGAAAAACTTGGAAATAGGTCACCTTTCACCCACACCTCTTCCCTGGTGGGGCAAGTGCTGACTGGCGCCTCAGGCCGGAGGGAGGCTGGGGAGGGAAGGGGTGACTAAGAGGACAGGGGTTTCTTCTGTCTTCGCGTGAACAAGCCCACCACCACAGAGGTCGTGCTGGTGCCCGAGGAGGCTCACCGAGTAGGAAATGCTTCCGGAGCTCCTCCCCCAGTAGAAGCGGTAGCTGAGCCAGAACAGCCATGTTAGACCATGAAGAGAGGTCACACACGGCGGGGCCATAAGGTACAAGGAGCCTGGGTCTGGAGTGCTTTGTGCAGAATGGCTGCCATCCCAGCCCTGGATGGCCAGTCTCTGGACCTCGACGGGAGGGAAAGATGCACTTTTGTTTCTTTTAAGCCACTTTTGGTCTTCGTGACTCACAGCCAAATACAAGCATAACTGCTACTGTGTTCCAAAAATGTTGGCTGTTCTCTGTCACGTGATTACAACCATTTAATGTCTGTCTTCCCGTTAGACTGTAGGCTCCATGAGGGCAGGGACCATGGCTGGACAGTGAATCCCCAAGGCCCAAGCCAGTGCCATCCACACAGCAGGCACCCAGTAAGTGTCTATCGAAGGAGTTGGTAAAATCCCTGTTCGAGACCTTCTTTCTCCCTGGGGCTGAGCACCAGCCTTGGGGCATCTTTAAGGTCTCACTTCAAGCCCATCTCCCAAGGAAAATCTTCCCTGTCACACCTCACTTCTTTCTGGTTCCTCTTCTTACGGGCCTCTTGGAACTTACACCATAAGTTACAAGGATGAAGCCATCCTGCTGCTGTTACGCCACCGGGCAGTCATTTCCTGGTTAGTCCCTGGATGCTTCTGTCATTGCTGAACTGGACCATATGCTACTCTTTGGCAGGGAAAACACTTTCAGTTTTGTAATCATTGGGAGCCTTAGCCCCAGTTCCTCAGAAATGCATATAGTGAACAATAAACACTTCATGAAGAAAAGAAAGGAGGAAATCTGATGAGGCCCCAACGTGGAGGAAGAATGTCAGATTTCAAGTTGGGGAGGGTGATTTTCAAAAAGGAGAAATAAATAAGGTCAAAAAAAGAGCAGTCAGAATGGGAGGGAGTAAATAAGAGTGAAAGACTCCCGAGAGCCTAACTTGAAAAAAAATTTCAAAGGCAGGTTGGTATTGAAAATGGGGAAAAGATAGGATTCTGGGAAAGTGGGCTCGACTACTATTAGCTGTGACCTTGGATAAGTCACTTCACTTCAATTGATCCATTTCTTTTATTTTTACAATTAGGTCTGGCTCAATCAGTGGTCTTCTGGTTGTGCTCCAAGGAGCCCAATTAGAGACTCCAAGAAGCTGGAATCCAGCCCACTGTCTCAGCCGGAGAGCTCGGTTCCCATCAGCTTCATGATTGGCTTCCCCATAGAATAGAAGTTAGTTCGAGCAAAAGGCTTTGGAGCTAAAACAGTTTAAAAACCACTGGAGTCAACGACCCCTCTCACAACTACATAAAGATCTCTGGTTTTATGATTCAACCAGTTTACTCCCAAAGCAGAAGCCCTCTTCAAAGAAGAAGGCCTATACATGGGCCTTGGTCTCCTCTTCCTGGCCAGACTATAAATTCTGAGAAGGGCAAATTTGGGCTTGCGGTTCTCTGCTTCCCACAACAATCTTCCCATTTGGGCTCATGGAATCTCAACAATGGCTGGATTTATAGATGTTCCACAAAGTTCTGTGGCTGGATGCCCCAGCAGGGCAGCAGAAAGGCTGTGAGAGGAGAATCTGATCCACCCTGGAGAGTTCTCAGAGATATAGGGACACCCATACAGGGGTAAGGGGGTCCCTGAGCTCCCATATCAGTGTTTCTGCTCTTGGGTGTGTGTCTTTAACTTCATCTCATCCTCCATTTCCTTCCCTAGCCTGGTTTTCTCATCTCTCTCCTCTTGCCACTTGCCCTCCACTGCTCCCCTGCCCTCCCAGGCTGAAGTCTGTGCTCCCTCTGACCCTGACACTTTCCAGGGCCCTGAGCTGGAGTCCTGCGTATGGAGCCCAAGGTTTGAGCAGCGAAGTCAGGGAGATGTCCAGGACACGCAGGGCTGAATCAGGTACCAGGGGCTTTGTACTCAGCGGAAGAGGCACCTACAGGGGCCCACGTCAAGAAACAAGGACCATACACAAAATGTGGTACATACCTGCAAGGGAATACCATTCATCATTAAAAAACAGGGGAATTCTGACATAGGCAACATCGCAGATGAACCTTGAGGACACTATGCTAAGTGAAACAAGCCAGATGCAAAAAGACAAATACTGTATGACTCCACTTACGTGAGGTATCTAATGTGGTCAAATTCATGGAGACAGAAAGTAGGATGGTGATCACCAGGGGCTCAGGGGAGGGGGAAATGGGGGGCTAGTGTTTCACGAACATAGAATTTTCAGCTTTCTAAGATGAAAAGGTTCTGGAGATTGGTTACACCACAATGTGAATATACTTAACACCATAGACCTATACACTAAAAATGGTTAAGATGGAAATTCTATATCGTATGTATATTGTCTCCCAGCTCCCAGATACTACTCATTTCTCTGAGGAATATGCATGAAACCTCATATCTCATACGCACGCACACACACACACACACACACACACACACACACACACCTCAATTAATTACTTAAAAAAAAAAAATTCAGAGACTGGTTGGAATCAGAGAATTTGGCCCAGGCTTGCTCAAACTGTTTATTTACAGGGAGTCCTTGGGGCTGTGGCACAGCGGTTAAGTCCAGGACCCCAGTTCCAGCTCAGTCACTCTGGGCCTCTTGCTTAACTCACCCCAGAAAGGCTAAGGCCAAGGGCCAGGCACCTGAAAGAAAGTGCTAGATGAACCCCAGCCCCTTATCACAAACCCCACACCCCAATCAGGATGGCCCTAAGCCCAGGGGAGCTCAGGGGATGGGGAGTGAACAGGAACAGAGTCCAGAGCACCGGCCAGAAGCACTCTCTTCTACCCAGGACCTGGATTTCACTGCAGGAGCCTGCACAGGAGACTCCAGGCCTAAGGAAATGGTCTTGCCTTGAGAGCCTCTAAGAGAGGCCATAAGGTATGACTGATGGGGGTGGAGATAGGGTGCAAAGACCAGGGAGAGCGCATGGCCAGGCTGGAAGGGAGCAAGGGCAAGAGGCAGGAGCACAGAGAGCATAGGTAGACAGACGAAGCTGCTCTCCCATCATGACCCCCTCCGGTGACCCCCTCCGGTGACCCCCTCCGGTTTCCCACTACCCCTAATCTGGGGTAGGATTAGGACAGAAAAGCTCTAGGGAATGTGGTGGTGTTTGGGAGCCCCTGGAACACCCCAGAAGGGACCAGGAGGGTGAGGCCGCACTCACCCTAGACGGGTCTGCTTCACCCAGACATTATGTGTTTGACAAAGGCTGGGAAAGAAAACAGAAATCAGTCACACACTTGGCACCTCCCAGCCCCTAGGACTTCTTCCCCTCCCATATACTGCCAGACTTCCAACCTCCCCACCACCCTTTCTCCAGATTGTGACTCTTTCTCTTATTTGGGGTTGCAGGGGAGCAGCTGGAAGAAAAGAAGGAACCTCTGCCCTGTGTCTTCGCCGCTGACACTCAGACATGGACAAAATGAGCTACATTTTCTCTGCTAATCCCTGCAACCTTCAGAAAGATACCAGCACCATCCCATTGTTCAGATGAGAAAACTGAGGCTCAGGGAAGGTAAGTGACTTGATCCAAGTCACACAGCCAGTCTATCACAGATCTATCTCCAAACCCTGTGCTCTTTCCATTATACTATGCTGTTCACTGCAAGGAGGGAAAAGAACATCCACCGAGAGCTGACCATTGCCCATCTGGTACACACAGCCTCCAGGCCCTGGATCTGTTCCGTCCTATTCTGCAGATCTGCCCAGCCCAAACTGTGCCCACCATGCCTGGGTGTCCGAGGGAGTGAGGCATGACCCGATACCTTCGTAATTGATGCAGCCATTGGCATCCTCTTGCCCAGCCAACAGCTGTTCCACTTCAGCCTCGGTCATCTTCTCTCCTGGGGTCGGAGAAGTAGACTCTGAGTTACAGATGGCCAAGGAGGGACAGGCAAAACCCTAGAACTCCCTTGAGTCTCAAGGCCCAAGGCTCCCCAGGTCTGGGAGGTGGACATCCAAGCTTTGGAAGGGGAGCCAAGGGTCTTAGGTCCCTCCTACTCCCCAAGGCCTCTCCCTTTGCCCTACAGCCAGCACTAGGCAAGCAGACCAGGGCCTCAGTGACTGAAGCAAAGACAAGGACAGGGGCCCTGGGTCCCAGGTCTCAGGCCTCATCCCTGTCTGCTCTCCCAACCTGCTCTCCTCTCCTCCCAAGCCAGCTGAGCAAACCCATTGGGGAAGGTTGGAACAACCCTGGGCCTGGGGAGACAGGGCCTGAATCAGGATGTGATCCTAAGGACGCAAGAGCCCTTGGACACCCCCAACATATGCCACCCGGGCACTTCCCACCCTCCATTCCTCCCACTTGGGCACCACCGGCCTGCATACCCAGGGTGGCAAGGACATGGCGAAGCTCAGCACCCATGACGGTGCCATTGCTCTCCTTGTCGAAAACGCGCAGCCCCTCCACAAAGTCCTCGTAGGTGCCCTGCTCCTTGTTGCGGGAGATGTGCTGCAGGATGGGCAGGAACGTCTCAAAGTCCAGCATCTTGGCATTCATCTCTGTAGGCAGGAAGGAAATAATGTGATGGGAGCAGAGGGTCAGCAGGGGGCCTGGTCCCAGCTCTGCCAGGTCAGGACTGGGGTAGAAGGGGAAAGCCACCATGACTCCCAGCCAGACCTCTCAGTTCCGGGTGGCCAGCTAGGCAGGGGAGCTGAGGGTGGCCGCAGCAGGATCTGAGGGGGCCCAACAGGTCACAGAACCAGGCCTCACCATTTACAAGGTAGACTTGTGACATGTGATAGGCATGTCACAGAGGTAAACCAATAGGATTGCAAAAAAAAAGAATTTTGCAAAATTCTCCCTTTGGGTCTCATTACTAGACCACATTGCCTGGAACAACTCTGAATCAATAATTTTTATAAATTTGCAATCCTTTTGTAACTAACCCACTTCTCCCATGTTGACATGTGTTAAAAAGCTTTAATTTTTAAATACCACAAATGTTGGCAATTCTTTCTTTTATAACAACACAGGAACCTCCAAAAATGGAAGTTCCAAGCATCTTTTAACCTCTAAGCAGGCCTGCTGGTCCTCTGACCCTTTCCTGACCACATCCTTCACCCCACACTGTTGTCTTCACCAGCAAGAGGAGGAGGGGAAGGATCCAGATGGAGCCCAAGAAGCCTCTAGAGATGCATCCCAGCCCCCCACCCAGCTGGGGGCTCTGCCCAGGTCTGCCTGCCCCGCTTAGTACCTACACCTCTCAGAAGGACATGTGTGTTGGAGCAGCTGTTAACCTTACTACCCATACATGACAAGTGATATTCACAAATGGGACACATTCCCTTATATCACTTTTGAAACTCATCCCCCAAAACCTACTGAATGCAAAGGAGCGAAGGAGGCATCATTACAGAGCTCATCTCAAGTCTGCTCCAACTTCTATTAAACAAGTAATTTGCAATCTTTAGTGCTCTGACCCTCATTGGAAACAAGTGGCCACAGGACATTTCAGGGTGGTGACACCTCAACTAAGAGCAACTGGGTGCAGGGGTACGGGCAAGTG
Source organism: Leopardus geoffroyi (assembly GCF_018350155.1). NCBI lineage: Eukaryota > Metazoa > Chordata > Mammalia > Carnivora > Felidae > Leopardus > Leopardus geoffroyi. Next base: position 43,968,779 of record NC_059330.1, read on the forward strand.
GTTCGTGGTCAGATCCCCACCTCACCTCCCTGCACCCTGGGGCATCAGAGGAAGACACTGAAGCAACAGAATGTCACTCCTGCTCTCCAGGAGCTCCGACCTCACAGGGAAAACAAGAACAGCTCTTAACCTGGGGAGGGGGGCTGGTCTTGAAGGGTTAAAGGGGGAGAGGAGAAAGAGCCCCAGGGGCCAGCGGGACAGACACCAGGAGGTGAGCTACAAGGCCCACACTGACCTTCAGGCTTAGGCTTGCCCAGGACACGCAGCACCTCGGCGTTGGTGGGGTTCTGGCCCAGGGCCCGCAGCACGTCCCCACACTGCCCGTAGGTAATCTTCATCTCCCCAGTTGGCGTCCGGTCAAACAACGAGAAAGCCTCTTTGAACTCTGCAGAGAGAAGAGCTGACTGCAGGCCCCTGGGCCAAGGCTGATCAGCCTCCACCCACCTAGGCTGAAGAGCAGGTCAATGTGATTGATAAAACATTTCAGTATTTCCCTTTGGCCATCGTTCCAACCCCTCCTTGGAAGCCACCCCACACCATCTTCTGACAATCAAAGGAGCATCCTGGAGACTACATGACCTGCTCCAGCACTGGGCCTGGGATCTCTTCCATCAGTCATGGTCATATAACCTCAATGTCTCCCCTGCTCCATGGCTCCCATCCATCCACCCTTCCCTGCTGTAGGGGAGGTGCCTGCCTGTGCAAAATTTCAGGGAAATGAAAACAGCACTAGCTCAGAAGTCAGGATTCCTGGGTTCTCATCTTGGCTCTGCTGAGTAGCTTAGAATAAGCCCAGCTAAGACTGTTTCCTTGTGCAAACACAGGGAGTAAGGCTCCACTGTGAGTGTCAAAGGAGGTGGCAGCGTGTGGAGGCACTTTGCAAAGTGATAAGACCTGTTCAAAAGCTGGCTACTATCAGTACTGCCTTTTCCAGGCCAGACAAGCTGACCTGGTAGAGACCGTCAGACCACCCCAGTTCTACCACTGACCTGCATGTGGCCTTGAGCAAACTACTAGCCTTAATCGGCCCTCTTTTTTTTTTTTTTTTTTTTTTTTTTTTTTAGCTCTAAGCAGGAATACAATGTCCACCTGAGTGGGTTGCTGTGGGGATTACCAAGTGCACCAAGCATGCTGTCTAGTGCATTTTAAAGGAATTAACAAATGGTGGCTATTATTGTATTCCCTAGTTCTGGAGCCAGCTCAGAGCTAGGACTCGATTCCTGAAGGTACCAGGTTAGGTATCAAAGAGGCAGGGCTGAATTAAGGCACTCCTGGGCCTTTTGCAAAGAACCTTAATTCCTCATTAATTTGGATTCAACTAGTTCATTACTGGGGATAATCTGGACTGGGAATGGCAAAGAAATGATTTACTAAGCAGATAGATTAACAACATAAACCAAAGAATGCGTGAACCACTTAGGAAGAAAGCTGCTTTAAATCCTCACCATATACGTTAGAAACACTTATTCCTTAGAGGCTGCTTATGGATTATTTACAAATCATTCTGCACATCAAAGCAAGTTCCCCAAGATGTTTACTTGCAAGTCTTTTTTGGGCTTTGTAAGAATTTAAAAAGATAGAAAACCATATGTCTTGCAATTACTGAATAATTGAGTTCAAATTCCATTTCCATTGCTTACTAGCTGTGTGACCTTGGGCAAGTAAATATTTAATCTCCATAAACCTCTCCTCTTCCATAAATGGCACCTACCTCATAGGGTTCTTAAATTACATTCAAATTAAATACAATAACGTATGTTAAAAATCTTAACAAAATGGCCAGCGTATAGTAAATGCTCGAACAATGGTGGTAGTATTATCTTACTACCACTCAACTATGCAATCCTGGCCAGGTCACTTAACCTCACTGAAACTTGGTTTCCTCCTTTGCCAAAAGGAAATAACACCCACCTCACAATTTTGTTAGAAGGATTTAAAAAAAAATTTTTTTTTTTTAACATTTAAGGCAATGAGCATGGCTTCTGGCACAAATTCAGTGCTCAATGAATGTATGTTAGCCGAATCTGAACTCAGACTTTTTGATCTTCTAGTTCATTCAGAAGAGTGAGGTCAGGTTTAATAAAAGGAGTCTCCTCATCAAAGAAGAACATAATGATACTTAGGAGGGTGGAACCTGACAGGGGAAGTAATAAGCACGATGACCTGTGATTTGATCACTTACAACGGACCAAGATCTGCACTAATAATATTGTAAGGATTACCTCATTAATCTTTCAAAAACCTTAGGCTATAAGTATTGTTACCCTCATTTATAGGCCAGTGTGCCCATGACTTCTGACCAAGGATTCATGGCACCAAGAAAATAGTGAGGAGGGAGGAGGAGGAGGGAAGGACCTGCTTTACCTGCTGAACTCCAGCCTGCTGCAGAGTCCTGGTATGCACAGAAACCCCAAACACTGGAGTTTAGGGCTGCTACTAGGTAGAAGACAAAGCCAGCGCGATCACGGGGTGCATGAGAGGTGATGTTCACGGGCCCAGAAGAAACCTTTTCTCAATAGTCTGTAGTAGTCAGGTGCTTACTAGTGCAAAGAGCAAAGGTGGTAATTCCTTCCTACAAGAATATGGAAATCTGGAGAGGGACTGGTAAATCAAGAGTTAGAAGCTAACTCCTATGGGGAAAAAAAAAGCGGCATAAAAAAATGGGGCCAGGGCACCTCATTGGCTCAGTCGGTTGAGCATCGGACTTTGGCTCATGTCATGATCTCTAGGTTTGTGAGTTCTAGCCCCGCATCAGGCTCTCTGCTGTCAACGTGGAGCTGGCTTCAGATCCTCTGTCTCCCTCTCTCTGTGCCCTTCCCTGCTCATGCACCCCCCTCTCTCAAAAATGAATAAACATTTTTTTTAATGGGGCCATATCACCTGGAGAATATAAAGCTAAGACATGCTGAAAAGAGTCACAGAATTTCTGAATTGGAAAGAACCAAATATTACTTTGCCAATAAGAAAATTAAGGTTCAAAAAAGTGACTTGCCAAAAGTCTCGTGGCCAAGAGTGGCAGAATTAGGGCTAATACCAAAATTTCATTCCAAATAACATTATTTCCAGCATAACACAAGAAAACCATCTTCAGCTTCATCAAAGATCAAATGAAGAGCTAGCAAGAGTAAAATTAAAACAGAAACAATTCCGATCCAAAATAAGAAACACCATTTTCAAGGCCAGAGGAATGACAGACTGAAAGGAATTAGGCCACAGCCCTAAAAATCTTCACAGAGGAAAGAGGCAACCAGCCATCCCCCTTGGCTTTGACCATGATTCCCACTTGGAAAATGAAAATTGTGGTCATTAGTTGACTTTCTAGTCCTCGTGAGTACCACTATGCTTGTGTCTACACAAAAGTATATACTTAATTAAAATCCACTAAAGCACAACATAGTATTGCAAGTGTTAGCCTCAGCAATCAGACAACACAAAGAAATAAAAGGCATTCAAATTGGCCAGAAGGAGGTCAAACTTTCACTCTTCGCAGATGACATGATACTCTACATGGAAAACCCAAAAGATTCCCCCAAAAAACCGCTAGAACTGGTCCATAAGTTCAACAAAGTCGCAGGATATAAAATCAATGCACAGAAATTGGTTGCATTCCTATACACCAATAATGAAGCAACAGAAAGAGAAATAGAGGAGTCGATCCCATTTAAAATTGCACCAAAACCCATAAAATACCTAGGAATAAATCTAACCAAAGAGGTGAAAATCTATACACTGAAAACTATAGAAGGCTTATGAAAGAAATCGAAGAAGACACCAAAAAATGGAAAAATATTCCATGCTCCTGCATAAGAAGAACAAATATTGTTAAAATGTCGATACTACCCAAAGCAATCTACATATTCAATGCAATACCTATCAAAATAACACCAGCATTCTTCACAGAGCTAGAACAAATAACCCTAAAATTTGTATGGAACCACAAAAGACCCCAAATAACCAAAGCAATCTTGAAAAAGAAAACCAAAGCAGGAGGCATCATAATTCTGGACTTCAGGTTGTAATACAAAGCTGTAATCATCAAGACAGTATGGTATTGGCACAAGAACAGACATTAGATCAATGGAACAGAATAGAGAACCCCGAAATGGACCCACAAACGTATGGCCAACTAATCTTTGACAAAGCAGGAAAGAATATCCGATGGAATAAGGACAGTCTCTTCAACAAATGGTGCTGGGAAAACTGGCCAGTGACATGCAGAAGAATGAACCTGGACCACTTACACCATACACAAAAATAAACTCAAAATGGATGAAAGACCTAAGTGTAAGACAGGAAACCAACAAAATCCTCGAGGAGAAAGTAGGCAAAAACCTCTTTGATCTTGGCAGCAGAAACTTCTTACTCGACACGTCTCTGGAGGCAAGGGAAACAAAAGCAAAAATGAACTACTGGGACCTCATCAAGATAAAAACCTTCTGCACAGCGAAGGAAACAATCAGCAAAGCTAAAAGGCAACTGATGGAATAGGAGAAGATATTTGCAAACAACAGATCATATAGAGGGTTAGTATCCAAAATCTATAGAGAACTTATCAAACTCAACACCCAAAAAACAAATAATTCAGTGAAGAAATGGACAAAAGACATGAATAGACACTTCTCCAAAGAAGACACCCAGACGGCCAACTGACACATGAAAAAATGCTCAACATCACTCATCATCAGGGACATACAAATCAAAACCACAATGAGATACTCCTTCACACCTGTCAGAACGGCTAACAATAACAACTCAGGCAACAACAGATGTTGGCAAGGATGCGGACAGAAAGGATCTCTTTTGCACTGCTGGTGGGAATGCAAACTGGTGCAGCCACTCTGGAAAACAGTATGGAGGTTCCTCAAAAAATTAAAAATAGAACTACCCTACAACCCAGCAATTTGCACTACTAGGTATTTATCCCAGGGATACAGGTATGCTATTTCGAAGGGACACATGCACCCCCATGTTTATAGCAGCACTATCAACAACAGCCAAAGTATGGAAAGAGCCCAACTGTCCATCGATGGATGAATGGATAAAGAAGACGTGGTATACATATACAATGGAGTATTACTCGGCAATCAAAAAGAATGAAATCTTGCCATTTGCCACTACGTGGATGGAACTAGAGGGTATTATGCTAAGCAAAATTAGTCAGAGAAAGACATATATCATATGACTTCACTCTTATAAGGACTTTAAGATACAAAACAGATGAACATAAGGGAAGGAAAGCAAAAATAATTTTAAAAAGGCGGGGGGGAACATAAGAGACTCTTAAACATGGAGAACAAACAGATAGTTACTGGAGGGGTTGTGGGAGGGGGGATGGGCTAAATGGGTAAGGGGCATTAAGGAATCTACTCCTGAAATCATCATTGCACTATATGCTAACTAACTTGGATGTAAATTTAAAAAATAAATAAAAAGTAAAAAGTAAATAAAATAAAATACACTGAAGTCGATTTTAAGTATTTCGCTGCACCCCAGACTATTGACTGAAAAGTGAGCATCCACAGGGTGTTGCAAAAGCAGAGTCAGATTCAACCCACTAGTTTCAAAATGCATCCACTAGTTCTCATGCCCTGTGTTTGGGTAAACTGGCATCACTTTTTGGAAAGGCAATTTGGCAATAACTATTACAGTTTAAAATGCATGTATCCTTTGACCCCCTGCTAGGAAGTTCCCCTGGGGAAACCATGCCGATACCCCCCAACTGGAAACAGCCTAAAGGTCTAGCACTGCTAGCCTGATTAAATTAAAAGGTGCATCCATTCTTTTTTAGAGAATGTAATTCTTAGGGCGCCTGGGTGGCTCAGTCAGGTAAGCATCCAACTCTTGATTTCGGCTCAGGTCATGAGCTCATGCTTTGTGAGATCGAGCCCTGAGTAGGACTTTGCACTGACAATGCAGAGGCTGCTTGGGATTCTTTCTCTCCCTCTCTCTCTCTGCCCCTACCCACCCAAAATAAATAAATAAACTTAAAAAAAATAAAAGAATGTAATTCTTTTTAAAAATGAAAAATTGTATAAACTATAAAAAGATACCAAGATACAGTATTAAGTAATATATATTATATATTAGTAAATCCAAATATGCATTAAGTAAAGGGTATAGGACAGTACGTATCACATGACTCAATATGTATACATTTTATACATACTGGTATATCACTATATTTTTCTCAAAGGACACGTAGTCTTATCAACAAGGGATTTGGGAGAGGGATCAGCATCAGAGGAAAGCAAAGGGAAAATATTTTTATTTTTCATTATTTATTTTTAAGTAGTATATATATTTTTTAACCATTTGCAGGTATTAGTCTACTTTTTAAAAATATAGTTATGTGCTTAAAATCAAGGGGTTGGATCAGGGGACCTTTCAAGGTCCCTTCCAGCTCCCATGATTTTATGTCCTGGAGGCATCTGGTGGGGAAAACAGAGGGATAAGTTGCAATGGCGGTGAGTCCCAGCTATAAAGCAGGTATCACATGATGAAACATTCCATTCCCAAAACACCAGACTCCTACAGGAGACGGGCAATAATCAGGTCGGAGGGTAGGAGATCTTGACGCTTCTCTTGAAGCTGCACTTAATAAAACTTTATGTCTTCATCAAAGATGGAGAAGGATTGGTGGTGGGGATCACAGGTGGACTAAGCACCCCAAAGTCACCCTTGACCCTTCCCCCTTTAGTGAGTGAGCACCTCAGTGGGCTACAGGGTGAGGGGAGAGGATGCCGGTGACCTAAGGAGGGCTTTCTAATACCAGGAACAGAAACGGGAGTTCTAAATATCTTGAATAGGTTTTGGGGGTGGAGGGGAAAAAAAGACATTTGTGCTGTGCATGTAATATGTTCCAGGCAGTCTGGCAGAATAGGTGGGAATTCCGGTCTGGAATCAGTCTGCCTGAGTTTGAATCCTGGCTCCACTACCAACAGCCTGTGTGAGATTGGGCAAACTACCAAACCTCTCTGTGCCTCAGTGTTATCACTGTAAAATGGGGGGAGTAACAGTCTCTATCTCATCAGGTTGTTGTAAGAGTTAAGTGAGTTAATCCACGTAAAGCACTTAAGAAATAACACATTTAGGGGCATCTGGGTGGGTCAGTCGGTTGAGCATCTGACTCTTGGTTTCCATTCAGGTCATGATCCCGGGGCTCTGTGCTGGGCATGGAGCCTGCTTACATCTCTCCCTCCCTCCCTCTTTCTCTCTCTCTCTCTCTCTCCCCCCACCCCCTCAGACCCTCCCCACCCCCACCCACCCCCACTCCCTCTCTCTCAAAAAAAAAAAAAGAAAGAGAAAGAGAGAGGAAGGAAGGAAGGAAGGAAGGAAGGAAGGACATATCTGTTGTAGTTGAAAATGGGCACACAGAAAACCTTTGGCAAATACAGGTTATCGATGATGATGACAGTGATTACTATTACCTACAACTACTGCTCTCCTTCCTCCTCCTCCTCCTCCTCCTCCTCTTCCAGGAAAGTGCAACAGAGGGTGTATGGGAGGAGGTGGGCTTGTCAGTACTCACCTTCAATCTGGTCAGCAGTGAAGTCTATCTGTGGGGAGGGAAACACAGGAATGAAGGCTGAGACTGCCGAAGGCTCCCGAAGCACAAGTGGCCTCCGCCATTGCAGTCGGAGTCACCTCCCACAGGTCACCAATAAGCAGGGCAGGAGACTGAGCACAGAACCCAGCCTCCTGACTAGGAGCCACGGCTCACAGGCTATCACATAGGGCAGCCACCAGAGCTCCGTCAGGACCATTTGTGAAGCCATGGCTCACAATGAGAGGGAAAGAGAGAAAGAGAAGTATGCTAGATAATGTTAGAACCTATGCTGACTCCCTATTGTAATTTCTTTGGGTCAAATGTAAATAATTCCTCATCCCAGCCGGCAAGAAACCACACTCACTTTCATCCCTACTCCACAATCCACCCGTAATCCCTCTCCCACCGCCCACCGCTCCTCACCCTCAGCCTCCCTTTCCCACTGGCGATCCACCTCCTCCAATCACGCCTTCTCTTTCTGCGCCCCATTCCACCCCCACCTCTCCCTCTTAGGCACTGGGACAGCAAGACTAGTTTGGGTGGACCCTTGATGTTTCATAACCTGGGTCCTGCCTCTAGGTGTCCCCAGGCGGGGGGCCCCTTGAGGCCAGGGTTCCCAAGGGGCAGGCATTTCTGCTACTGTTCACAGAAATGCCTGGCACAGGGTAGAGGCTCAAAGACTATTTGTTGAGCAAACGAATACATTTTGGGTTCGCCCCCACAACTCATGATAATCCGATGCTGAGTACAGAAGAGGCAGGTGGGAAGCTCTGAAAATGAATGGCAATGAACAAGCATGAGTCATCATTGTAATTTGGGATTTTGTGTGTCACTTCATCGTCCTTATCTACCACCACCCTCCCAGTGGCGGTGGTAACCACTCCTGGCATATCTTCAAGGACAGCCATTTCTAGTCCTAACTCTGCCACTTGTGATGTGTCCCCCCCCCACTTCTGCCCCCCGCAGGCTGACCTCCATTAATGAGGACTTCCGGGGGTGACTGGAAGGAGCTAGGAGAGCGGAGGAGGGGTTACAGTGGGTTGGGAAGGAAACTGGCTGTGACCAGGAACGGGCTTTGGCGAAGGTGGGGTTGGTCAGGAAGGTAAAGGAACCCCTAAAATAGGGTAAAGGATGCTTTGCATGAACTTTCTGAGGAAATGGTGTGGTTGCCTTACATCGTAATGTGTTAAGCCCCAGGAGTAAATGTGTAAGAGAAATTAGTATGAAAACATAAAATCAGAATATATAACCACACATTTTGGGCTTAAGTTTACTTTCGTTCTATCTTTGAGCGAAGAGTCTTCTTTTTTTTTTTTTCAATGTTTATTTATTCTTTTTTTTTTTTTTTTAATTTTTTTTTTCAACGTTTATTTATTTTTGGGACAGAGAGAGACAGAGCATGAACGGGGGAGGGGCAGATAGAGAGGGAGACACAGAATCGGAAACAGGCTCCAGGCTCTGAGCCATCAGCCCAGAGCCTGACGCGGGGCTCGAACTCCCGGACCGCGAGATCGTGACCTGGCTGAAGTCGGACGCTTAACCGACTGCGCCACCCAGGCGCCCCTGAGTGAAGAGTCTTCTAAGCAAAGGAACCGGAGAAGTACAATAATAGGGGAAACCGTCCTCATGAAGGATACATAAATTCTTTTTTCACTTTAAAGCAATTTCAACAACCCTCAGGATGGGAAGCTCCAGACATGGGAAAGAGGACTTCAACCAGGGGTGAGAAACTGGGGGAGGTGGGTAGATGGAGAGAAGTGACAGGCCAAAGAGACTGGGAGGGCGGCTCTGATCTGAGATCACTAGGCACCTGCCATGCAGATGTCAGGGACCAGGCTGCCCCACAGGAGTAGTGCATTATCAGAACAAATCAGAAATAAAAGCATCCTGGGGCCTGGGTGGCTCAGTCGGTTGAGCATCCGACTCTGGATTTGGGCTGGGGTCATGATCCCAGGTTCATGGGATGGAGCCCCTGTCACACTCTAAGCTCAGTGTGGTTCTCTCTCTCTCTCTCTCTCTCTATCCCTATGCCTCTCCCCTGCTCACACTTGTGGGCTTGCGCGCTCTCTCTCTCTCTCTCAAAAACTAAAAATAAAGTCATCATCCCTGTTTGTCTCTTTATTTTTTAAAAAAATTGTTTTTTAAAGAAATAAAAGCATCCTGATGGGGGTGGGAGATAGTCAGCTTTTCTTGCTAGGCTCTGCCCATAGTGGGAGTAATGAATGACCCAGGGACTTTCAAGGTCTTACACTATTGCCTTCACGTGGACCCTAACCAAGCCCAGGGACGTGCAACGGCCTCCGTTTCTTGGCCAACCCAGTTCTGCTTGACTCCTGACCCTTGTAGTGATTACCATAGATCAACCTCAGGTCCCTGGCACAACTGCAAGGTCTCGGGGGGCTGTGGGTGCTGGGAGGAACACTGAGAGGGCCAGGGAGGGTCATCCAAATTAGAACCCAGAGTTTCAGTTTCCCTGCCTCCTCGTCACAGAACCCAGTCCTGAGCTCTTATTTTGATCTAATCCCTCGCCACCCCCAGACCTGCCCTAGTGGCTATCCCCAGAGGCCCACCACTCCCAACCTGTTATTAATAGCTCTTCATACCAGTAGCACTTGACCTCTTACATTCTGGTGCCAAGGCTCAGAACTGCTTCACTCTCCAGAGGCCTCTGACTCCTCCCTCCTCTGCCCATCCCCTCCCAGTCCCATTCCTTCAGCAGCTGGGCCAGACAGCTGGGAGGCCTAAAGTGACTGAGTCAGCAGGCAGAGCCTACACCAGCTCCAGGGAGAGGAACCTTCCAGTGCGAGGGGGAGCAGGGAGGGCAGAGAGGGCAGAGGGCCGGGGCAGCAGAGGGAACCAGGTCCCACTCCCTCACCAGGTTAGAGGGAGGCTCTCAGCCTGGGAGGGGCCAGTTCCCTGCACACTCCAGCCAGGAGCCCAGGCTGAGGCCACCGAGAAAGGGAACCACCTGGGGAGGGGAGGGGAGGGGAGAGGGAAGCAGGCCTCCTCTCCCTTATCTGGAGCCTCTCTGCCCCCATCGCCCACCCACTGCAAGGGTCTTACAGACGAAGCCTCTCCCAGACCCCCTGCTTCCTCACTGCTTAAATCACTTACTCCAAGTTGCGTGGGCAGTTATCATTATGTGTCTCTTCTCCAGAAAGATATTGTACTACTACCTCTGAGAAAAGGGCCAGTCTCTTTTTCTTTGCTATGGTGGCTCCCCCAGTGCCTTAAAATTTAAGGCTGAATGGTCAGTTGGTTGTACCTCCCTGCCATTCCCAACTCTGCTGGGTAAATTTGGGGTGACAGAGCAGAAATCCATTGCTGAGGGGAAAGACCTACAACCCCAAATACCCCTCACCAGCTCCAACACCGGCTCCCTTGCCCCACGCACTGTGATGTGGGGCATGGACGCCACAGCCCTCATGCCAGTCCAGTCTCCAGGAAGTAGATCTCTAAGGTCCAGGACAGAAAGGATCCTGAATTTCATCCCCACCTCCATCCCAGTGGCGGAGGCTCACTCACCTTTACACTCTTGGGGTCAAAGGCAGGTTCCTTGGGGGGTTCAGGAGCTGGGGCAGGGGCTGGGGCTGGGGCGGCCTTGGCTGCTTCCTTCTTAGGCTCAGGCTTCTTGGGAGGCATGTTGTCTTGCTAGGATCTTCAGTGGAGGTGGGAGCTAGGAAGGAATCAAGAGATGTGGCGCCTGGGAGATGAGACAGGAGGCCGGGCCGCCTCCCTCCCCTTTTATCCTGGGCAGGAGCCCCCACAGAGGGGCTGGGTGAGAGCAAGAGCAACTGTTCTGACTATAAAAGGAAGAAACACCGGCAGGGTACAGCTGACAACTGTGTATTGTCACCAGGTTTGGGGCGACAAGCCCCCCTCCCCCACCGCCCCTTCCCTCCACACCTCACACTCCTCCTGGCCTCCACCTCTGGGACAGGCTGATCCCTTCCTGCCAATCAGTGGAAACCCAGAGGGGCCAGGAAAACAGACCCTCTCGAAAATGCCAGAGTCCAGCCAGAGAGATGAGCTGACTTGAGCAGTTGATAACCCTCACACAAAGCCCAGGGGAGGGTAAGGCTTTTTTTAGCCCCTCCTGAGCAGAGGCAGCCCACTGCGCATTCCTTTTAGGCCAGGCTCCTTTAAGCTGAGAGCCACTCTCAGGCCTCGGCTCTGCCTCTGGGCTGGAGCCCTGAAGCAACAGCTGGTCCAGTCAACCCACACTGTCCCCACACCCTCCCTATCCACAGGGTAAAGCCCTCCATCCTCCAGAGCAGGCAACCCAGGAGCTGCACCGATGTCGAGTCCCTGGGTTTATCTGCCCTCACCCCACCAACCTCAATCATGCCTTCAACAAGTACTGAGCACTGAACTTGTGCTTGGGGCGGGGGGGGGGGGGGGGGGCCTTGGGGGGGGTCTTAGGTGAGAGGCAGGGAGGTGTGGCTGAAAGTCAACGAGACTGGAGGTCAGAGAACTTGGGTCTTGTCACTACACCTCTCACTCTGTGCCCCTGGACTCTGTGTGTGTGTGCATGTGCAGGTGTGTGTGTGGTGCTTACTGTGTACCAGGTACTGTTAGGTGCTGTCATATAAAATCTCATTACACCTTTGCCACAATACTATAAAATAAATATTACTCCTCTTTTGCACCTGGGGAGATTGAAACCAAAGGTGGTCAGGTAACAGGGTCACTCAGCTAATTAGCTATGAGCTGGATTACAACCCAGGTGTGTCCGATTCTAAAGTTTATGCTTAAATCATTGATAGCATAATCCCATTTATGGGGACGGGCGTGCGCGCACACAGATATGTTTGTGTTCATCGGAAAGCTCAGGATGGATACACAGTAAACTGGTAGGAAGAAACACCCCTGGGATCCTGGGGCGGGGAGGGGGTTGAGGAAGGGAACAGGACGGCAGTTTGTAGCTTTGTACTTTTTTCACTTCCTATATAAATGGAAATTTTTATAACGAGCATGTGCTGTTTTTGTAAAAAACGTTGAAAGTCTATAAAGTGTTCAGAAAACTCATCCACCGCACAGAATTGCTTTCAGCTGAACTTTAAGACTCTACAGTTCAGAGGATAAGGAGAGACCAAGCTGAGAGCAGAAAAGTCCGGTTGACTTGCCTATAAAACAGGATTGCTAGACTCCCACAACACCGGCTCCCTACCAGCTCCTAAGCCTGCAAATCCAGGCGTCGGGAGCCCGCACCAGCCCATTCTCCAGGCTCCCCAAGCCCAGGCTCCATTTGCCAGATCTTTCCTAGACGAAAGGGCCCTTAGAGTTGCTCTTATCCTACCTGGTTTTGTAGGTGAAGAACCTAATGCCCAGGGAGACTTTTAAGCAGCCTCAAGACGTTCAGGTATTTATAGGCACAGCTGAGCCAGCTAATTCTGGCCCCCGGTGTGTGGCGCTCTTACCCCACCCTACCGCTCCCGTAGCCTAGGTGTGCTTTCACCACTGGTAAGCAGAGAAGCCTTCAAAGGAAACTGAGGCAGGAAAAGGGGCCAGACTCGCCCAAGGGGGAACGCAAACCCTAGGCCAGTCCTGGTCCCGTCTGGGACAGCAAGCAGCTGCTAGCTCTTTCACCTCACCCACCCCTTTTCTGCCTCACCTTCGCTCTTCCTTTGCGGTACCTGTTTCCCAGGGCCTCCCCTTGCCCCCTTCCCTTTTCCCTGTCTGTCCCTTCCCTGACTTCCTCATTCCCCACGGGCTTGGGGGCCCAGGTTGTTGATAAGGAGGAAGGAGGAGAGTGGAAGCCCAGCCTCTCCCCTCCTCTACTCCCACTGCAGCCCCTTCCTGGACCAGGTGTGCTGCAGGGTTTGTGAAGACACAGGGCCTGGGGTTTGGTGGAAGGCTGCAAGCCAGAAGCTGGAAGACCCAGACACTAGCCCTGACCTTGCCAGCCACTCCCCCTCTCTGGGCCTCAGCTTGCTTATCTCTAAAATGAGAGATAATCAGGAGCTTTCAAACAGTTTTCAACAGACACCCAATGCTTCCTTAACTTGCTTCCGGCTGTAAAGGACGCAGAGAGGCCAGGTTCGGAGCTCCCCCTGCCATTTCAGCCAGCAGCACTCCTGTGTGTTTTATGTACCAGGGCCCCAGGATCATTTTCTAAGAAAGTATTCTATGGTTTAAGAGTCTAAAAATAACCACTGAATGGGATGATCTCATACGTCCCCTTCCAGTTAAGAAATAGGTTATTCTAACCATTCTAGCAAGAAGTTTGATCCTCAAAAGAAAGAGTTGGGGGGCGCCTGGGTGGCTCAGTCGGCTAAGCGTCAGACTCTCAATTTCAGCTCAGGTCATGATCTCACTGTTCATGGATTCGAGCCCCACATCGGGCTCTGTGCTGACAGTGCAGAGCCTGCTTGAGATTCTCTCTCTTCCTCTCTCTGCTGTCTCTCTCTCTCAAAATAAATAAAATAAACTTTTTTAAAAAGCGAGAGAGTCGAGCATTTCCTTTAATTTCATTTATCTTTTTGTTTTTCTTTTCTTTAAAAATATTTTTTTTACATTTATTTATTTTTGAGAGACAGAGTGAGACAGAACATGAGGGGAGAGGGGCAGAGAGAGAAGGAGACACAGAATCCAAAGCAGGCCCCAGGCTCTGAGCAAGCGTTCAGCACAGAGCCTGCCGCAGGGCTCAAACGCACAAACCATGAGATCATGACCTGAGCCGAAGTTGGACACTCAACTGACTGAGCCACCCAGGCGCCCTTTCTTTTTTCTTTTCCTTTTTTTTTTTTTTTTTTAATTCTAAGGAGGAGTAAAATATCCAACCTGCTTGGGAACAGAACTATGAGGTTAGAAAACTGGGAAAACCGAATGGGGCTCACTGAACATCCAGACATGGAAAGGGTGTGGTGGGGGGGGAGGGCTTTAGAGGCAGACAAGCATAGGGCTGAATCCCCATTTTGCATTTCCTAATCTTGGGCCCAGCACCCTAAGGACCTTCAACAATAAACATTTCCTTCTCAAGCTGTTGTGAGATCTGTATGAAATATCGTAAGCAAGGCACCACAAACCATCCCTCGCACACTGGAAACACTTCTGGCTGTGAATTTCATTTTGCTTTCCCAGGCAGATGAAGCTAGACAAGTGTTCAGGTTTCTCAGACTTTCCAGAAGGAATTCCAGAAGAGGGGACCACAGGGGGAGGCACAGGTAAGGCAGCGGAGGCTACTGGGATTATAAAGTGTAGGTTTAGGAAAGAGGAAGAAGTGGAAGGGAATGGGGGAGGGAGAAGGATGGCAGCTGGGTACCCACAGTGTGACATATTTTGTGGCTCAGAAAGCATGTAGCAAGTCCCTGGGGCCAGGAGGCCTGCCTGTCAGCCACACTCAGACGAGGTGCCAGCCTGCCTGAAACCTTAGGCCACAAGCACTCCAGCAGGAGAGGAGACACTCCTCAAACCAGTTTCTGATTCTCTTTGAGCAACACCAGCTAAAAAAGTATCTGGCACTTCAGCAGCAGCGAGAGGAGAGTGTGGTTTTCCAGAAAGAGCCATGCATCAAGAATCAAGACACCAGAGGCTGGCCTTGCTATTACCATAGCTCATGATGCCCACGGTTCACAAGGGCCCATTACTGGAGTCAGAGGGTTCACTTTTATGGTCCCCATTCTGCTTCACGGTCACTGACTTTTACCTTCCTGTCCATCCAGAGTATCCTGCACAGGATCTGTGACAGTGCCCACCACCACCACCCCCACCCTCCCCGCCCAATACATGTGGACCAATTAGAGCAAAGGAAAGAGAGAAGGAAAGAAGAGGCAGGGTGTGAAGAGGCGAGCGTGGCAGCGGGTCCTGGCAGCCTAACCGGTGCCTCTGGGAGGCTTCGAATGGTTCCTGAGCCAGAGCTGTGCCGGCACACTCAGATGCTCCCACTGGAAGGACTTCAAACTCAGTAGATGGAAAACGCAGGACAGAATTTCACACCAACCCATTTATGCCCCATGTCAAATTCAGAGACAGATGCACAGAGAACTGACATCAGGCCTCCTTTAGGCTGGGCTTACGCACGCTCACTCACCCTTCTCCCTTCCCCTCTAACCACGCAGGGCCTGTGTCCTGTCCTGAAAGAGATCCATCAGAGTCTCCTGCCTGGGATCAAATGCTGCTGACAGCAGGCCTGGCTCTTAATGCCTTGTCCTAGTCACCCCTCCCTCCTCTCTTCTGGCCAGTGGCTCATAAACTAGACATCACGGGGCAACGCCCTGGCCAACACTAATCTGTCCCCATACAGGGCACTGGGTAAATCGGCAGAGGGTAAGAGAGACCACTCAGGTGCCAGAATGCCTGGGTTAGAGTCCTGACTCAGTTAGTTAAGCCAGCTAATTAACTTCTTTATGTCTCAGTTTCCCATCTATAAAATGGGGCAGCCAATACAACCTCAGAGAGTTAAATGAGTTAATGTGGGTGACATTAGAACACACAGTGGCTCAGAACAGTGTCTAACACAGAGCAAGTGCTCAAAATCCTTGAGTTTGCCTCCTGATTGAAAGCTTGAAAGCCCAAGAAGCAGTGTGGTTGCTGCTCCCTCTTCCAAGGTCAACAGCAGAAGAATTATACAGAGAAATACACCAACAAGAAATGAAGAGAACTGTGAGAAGCCGCTTGGATGAAGGGGAGCCCTATTTGAACTGGTGTGTGTGTGTGTGTGTGTGTGTGTGTGTGTGTGGCAGAGAGATGTGGCCAGGCATGGCTGTGGAACAACAACAACAACAAAAAAGAGCTCTGGGGTCCTGATCTGTCTTTCCCTCCACTATTGCCTTCGAACATGCAATGATGCCCCATCACCTGTGTGACTCAACTCTATGATCCAGGTGCTGGTTAGGGTAACATCAGGGCACTGAAGATGTACTGTGCTTGTAAAGAACTGATAAAAAAAACAGCGAGGGGGCAACTGAACTTTGGACAGTTGTTTTCTCCCTCATCCCCTAAAATCTCAGGACAGATGAATTACAATTTAAAAAGTGTCTCTCTTGGGGCACCTGAGTGGCTCAGTCAGTTAAATGTCTGACTTTGGCTCAGGACATGACCTCATGGTTCATAGGTTCTAGCCCTGTGTCGGGCTCTGTGCTGACAGTTCGAAGCCTGGAGCCTGCTTCCAGTTCTATGTCTCCCTTTCTCTCTGCTCCTTCCCCACTCATTCTCTCTCTCTCTTTCTCTCTCTCAAAAATAAACATTTTTAAAAAAGGCAAAGGAATAGAAAAGCTAGGAAATACAGGGGATAGAGGTAGAAGGGCTTCGTGGTTTAGAAGGGCAATCAAGCTGAGTAGACATCTGACAGAAATCTCACCCGAGTTCAGGAGAGACATGAATAAAGAGGTTCCCTGAAGCATGATTTACGGTGGCAGGAGGTGGAAGCAATGTGGGTCTCCATCACTGAGACCATGCCACATGTCAGTTAGAAGCAAAAGATTAGATGTATACCCAGAAGAAACACAGTGATGCGTAAGAAGCTGAATAAGATGTAAACCACAATAACATTTCTATAAATTTAAAATACCTGCATATAATCTCACTGATGGCACACTGCATATGAATGTGCCACAACTCAAGCTCCAAGGAAAGAAAACACTTATTTGCAACTCAGCTAGCTAGATAGGTACAAGAATTTCTGCTACAATTGAAGCCACTCACAATGCAAATTAATACACATTTCTCTAACATAAATATGCAGATTTTAATCAACAGCATTATGTAAACGGGCTGCAAAAATGGCAAGAAAAGTTTAAATGTTTCGTTGATATTAATAAATTTAGAGTTCCTTTTCAATTTATGCAATATCTCCTTGAATTTCATGTTGGTAATACTGAGTTGACACAGAGTTAGTGAATTTACTTAACTTGGACATACTTTTGATACTGATTTGCTTTTGCTTCAAAGTCAAATCAATTCTTTTAAAATAGATGAAGCAATTTTGTCCATTAAGAGGCAAATATTAGAGGAAAGTGATTTTTTTTGTACTTGAGTCAGGTATTGGAAAATTTTACAGTACACTCGAAACAACTTAGTATGTGCATCTACTTTTTCAACTGTGAAATTACAAAATCTAAATACAGATCGAGTATTTCTTTTTTTTTTTTTTAATTTTTTTTTTAATGTTTTTATTTATTTTTGAGACAGAGAGAGACAGAGCATGAACGGGGGAGAGTCAGAGAGAGAGGGAGACACAGAATCGGAAGCCGGCTCCAGGCTCTGAGCCATCAGCCCAGAGCCCGACGACGGGGCTCGAACTCACGGACCGCGAGATCGTGACCTGGCTGAAGTCGGACGCTTAACCGACTGCGCCACCCAGGCGCCCCCAGATCGAGTATTTCTGATGAAAATTTAACATCTACACTGAGATGTGCTATAAGAAAAAACACACACTGGGTTTTGAAGACTTAGTAGCAAAAAAATAATAATAATTTAATACAGTTTATCAATAATTTTTATATCATTTACATGTTGAAATAACATTTGGCTCTACTAGGTGGAATAAGATATATTATTAAATTTTATTAAGTACATGGATACTAGAAGCATTACGTGTTATTCAAGGACACAGACAAACAAAAAAATACACGTTAAAAATCTCTGAGGGTTGGGGCGCCTGGGTGGCTCAGTCAGTTAGGCATCCAACTCTTGATCTCGGCTCAGGTCATGATCTCACGTTCATGAGATTCAGTCCCGTGTTGGGCTCCCCACTGAGTATGGAGCCTGCTTTGGATTCTCTCTCTCCATCTCTGTGTCTCTCCCACACTCTCTCCCTCCCTCTCTCTCTCTCTGTCTCTCTCAAAATAAATAAACATTAAAAAATTAAAATAAAAATATTTGAGGGTTGCTTATGGTGAGTCTTGTTTGGATGGAATGGAACGGTGAGATAAAAGGACGCAAATAAAAAATTAAACAAGAGAGGCCTTGCATGGACCACTGATGAAAGAAGGCTATAAATTAAGGAGAATGATTAACCCAATCCCCTGTATCTAAGATTCCTTGTGACCACGGAAGAAGGAAAAAAGCACTGAAAACCTGAAGTCTTCGTGACCTTTAAAACCCAGAGCACCAAAGGTAAAGGCAGAGAAAGAATGAAAGGGTCTAAAAGCAATTTTTCAAAGACCATGATAGGACTAGTCTTCAGAGCGCTTTAAATCATCCCGTCCAACTTCATTTCCTTGGCTGTTTAGTACACATTTGGCCTAATCACTCGAGAGTCCATCTAAATGGTTGAAGCTAATTTCTGTGCTGTGATCAAGGCGGTGCTGCCTAGTGCTGTATCTGTGAGCTCAGCTGTGGGAGGAGGACATTGGAAGGGGCTCCAACAACAGGTGGGTTGGAGTCCGCCTGAGAATCTAAAGCAGAGGGCAGGACAGCTGGTGTCTGGCAAAGTGATTTATAGTTGAAAGCAACAGGGAGCAAGTCAGAACCCTCACCAGTCATCCAAACTACACACCCCCCCCCCTGCCGCCGCCCCAGACATCCTGTCAGCTGCAAGGGACTTTAGAGGCGCAGATAGAAGGGGTGACTAGACAAAGGTCATGGCAGACCCGAGACTAGAACCCAGGACACTACTGTAAGGCAACAGTGGAAGCTGGTAGAGCTGATAAGGATTCCTCCATGGAGAGCCCTGGCCCCCAAGCGGGGAAGGGAGCAAAAAAGCATCAATGACAGCTGGCCCTGTCACCCACAGTGTGGATGGCTCCTAGCAAGGAAAAAGAGACTCTACCCCTTAGCAAGCAGTTTGTCTCAGCATTTGGGGACATGTTCTTAGTGCTAAAAATGATTCTCTTTTCTTGGTTTTCCTTTCTACCAACTTCTTCTTTTACTTCTTAAATTCTGACTTCCTCCCTGACTTCTCTGTGGCTAGATCTAGTGGTCTTGTCTCTGGGCCTTCTCTGCTGTACTTATCACACCAAAGTTCTGTCATTGACCCTCCTCTCCTGTATCTCCTTTATCCAGTTTACTCTCATTCATTCATTCATTCATTCATTCATTCAGCTAACACCTATTAAACACCTACAGTATGCACTTACTTTTACTAAAATGAGTAAGAGGCCATCCCTGCCCCCAAGGAGCTTCCTGTCTGGTGTGGAAGATGCAGATATATAAATAGTTTTAATGTAATGACAAATACACACACAGAGGTTTTAGAAGGTGTTATATAACCAAAATAGAATGCATTTAGTTCAACCGGGAAAATCTCTTATCTCCAGCCTCAATTTCTTTCTTAAATTGTTCAAGCTTCACATATTCAATTAAAATTTGGGCATTTCTCACCTGAGCATTTCAAACTCAGTATATTTTAAACCGAGCTCATCACCTATGTCCCAAATCATATATTTGTGACACATAAAACAACCAAACAACAACAGGTTCTATTTGTGACAACTATAGAAGAGACTCCAGACTGGAACAGAATCAAGTCTGCATTTAATTCATTGCTATGCAATTATTTAGAGAAAAATTAAATTTTGCCTAGAAGCTATAAAGGGGAGGGGGCAGGGGCACCTGGGTAGCTCAGTCGGTTAAGCGTCTGACTTGGCTCAGGTCATGATCTCACAGTTCACGAGTTCGAGCCCCACATTGGGCTCTGTGCTGACAGCTCAGAGCCTGGATGGAGCCTGCTTTGGATTCTCCCTCTCTCTCTGCTCCTCCCCCACTCACGTTCTGTCTGTCAAAAATAAACATTAAAAAAAATCTTTTAAAGGGGAGGGGGCACCTAGGTGGCTCAGTCGGTTGGGCGTCCAACTTCAGCTCAGGTCATGATCTCACGGTTTGTGAGTTCGAGCCCCGCAAATGGGTTCTGTGCTGACAGCTCAGGGTCTGGAGCCTGCTTCCGTTTCTGTGTCTCCCTCTCTCTCTACCCCTCCCCCACTTGTGCTCTGTCTCTCAAAAATAAATAAATGTAAAAATATATACATTTAAAAAGGGGAGAAACAAAGAATCTATTATTTGGTGAACATCCTCTCCAGATAATAGAAATATTTTTTATCTAGCAATCAGGCATATAAGTGCCTTCTGAGGAAAAGGAGATAATAGCCGGTAAGATCATTGAATTCATTCTTCTGATCTGTCTGTACTCAATAAGCAGCCTCTGGTTGGAATCTGAATGCCCTTAAAAAAAGGAATTGGATAAGAATATTTCCCGCTGTAAATGAGTAACTTGTAACTATTTTCATTTTCCATCTTTTTCAGATTCAATTATGAGAGAGAAAAAGGCAAGCTGAGGGCAAAACACGATCTGACATCCTGCAATCCCCCCTTTAGGGGCAACCTCCCCACTGCCTTAAGGTGGAATATATATATATTGGCACTAGTAACTACCTAAGAACAAAGACAGGGGAAAAACAAATGGTTAACTGATAAAGATCACAGTCATGTAGGACGTGAAACTCCATTATAGTTTGTAACTGTCTTAATGATTTACAAGAAAAACACAATCTCAGTGATAGACCTCCAGGAACCCATAGACTCCATTTCCTGGAGACCTAGCATCACCTTCACCTCCATAGGATAGAAAACCCTATATAATCAGTCACTCTTCACAATCACAATGCAGCCTTTTCTGCCCATGGGTCCTGTTCCTGTGCTACAATAAAAACACCTTTTTGCACCATAAAATGTCTCAAGAATTCTTTTTCAACCGCTGGGCTCACTGATCCCACGTCGCAACCATCCGAGAATAATGGAAATTTTGAATTGCCTTATCTCCCTAGCAGCCTCTTTGCTGCACTCCTGGCCCCTACTGTCTTTCTCCTCCAATTCACATAATCCTCAGCTGTTAGCATAATCTTTCTCAAATTCCATTCCCGTGAAGTCACTGCCCTGCTCAATCACCACCAGCAGCTCCGTAGGTCTATTTTATCAACCTAAAGTCATCAGTTTGGAACCCAGAGCTTATCAACTGTCCCACACACCACCACTTCAACCAAGCTTAAACTGCCTCCACTGCAGGCAAGCTAATTTGCTTACCATTTATCTTCTTCCCTGTGCTTTTGAAGTCTGTCTAGCCCTCCTTGCCATCAGCCATGTAGACCATCCCAGAGCTCACCTCAACCAGGATGCATCTGATTAGCCTCAACACTTGAGACTGCTTTGACCTGAAATCCCTTACGGACCTATGTGCAAAACCAGCCTGTTCTCTGGGTCCAGAAAGGGACACTCAAAAGAGCATCAAGTTATGACCAATAAGGGATAACACTGAGTAGTGATGTCATTTAATCATCAGATATACTTATAATATTTTAATAACTTTATATTTGTGCAGGGCACTATATTAGATAATGAGGACAGCAGGGTGAGGCAAAGTCCCTACCTTCAAGGAATTTATATTAAACAAATATAATTAAAATTGCCATATATACTATGAAGGAAAAGAATAAAGATGTTGTGAGAGAGAATTGTAGGGTAGGGTTAATAATTTTGGTTAGGTAGGACAGGGAATATTCTAAGGATGTAATATCAAGGCCTGAGGCCTGAAGGATGAGTTGAATTTAAATTTTTTTTTTTCAACGTTTATTTATTTTTGGGACAGAGAGAGACAGAGCATGAATGGGGGAGGGGCAGAGAGAGAGGGAGACACAGAATCGGAAACAGGCTCCAGGCTCTGAGCCATCAGCCCAGAGCCTGACGTGGGGCTCGAACTCACGGACCGCGAGATCGTGACCTGGCTGAAGTCAGACGCTTAACCGACTGCGCCACCCAGGCGCCCCAGGATGAGTTGAATTTAGCTAAAGAGTAAGGGCAGGGGTGCCTGGGTGGCTTAGTCGGTTAAGCATTTGACTCTTGATTTCGACTTAGATCAGGATTTCACAGTTCGGGAGATCAAGCTCTGCATCGGGCGCCTCGCTGGCACTGCAGAGCCTGCTTGGGATTCTCTCCCTCTCTCTCTGCCCCTCCCCTGCTCACGTACTCTCTCTCTCCCTCTCTCTCTCTCTCTCAAAATAAACAAACTTAAAACAAATTATAACTAACTAAATAGCTTCTCCTTGTTAAAAAAAAGAATAAGGGCAAAGTGATTTAGGAAGAAGAAGTAATATGTGTAAAGGGTTCCACTTTATCAGTCAATATTTTTTAAGCATCTACTAAATATGTAATTCTTTTCCTAAAACAATAAAGAGACATGTAAGGCTTAGCCTTCCCTTCGGGAGATATGACATAAATAATCTTGATCATATTAGTCTGCTCAGGATGCTATAACCAAATACCACAGACTGGGTGGAGTAAGCAACTGAAATGTATTTTCTCACAGTTCTGGAGGCTAGAAGTCCATGATCAAGGTGCTAGCAAATTTGGTTTCTGATGAGAGCTCTCTTTCGGGCTTGTAGATGGCTACTTTCTTGCTATGTGCTTCATGTGACCGTCCCTCTACCCTCTTAGGTTTGTATCATGGACCCTGTAAATTAAACTGACAAAAGACAGATTAACAGAATTTTAAAAATAAGAGTTTAAAAACAAGAGGTGGTTAGAACAGAACTTGAGGCTTACATACCATCTTAGCAAACAGCAATAAATTTGTGGAGAAGTGACAAAACAAAGGAGGAAAGTTTGGGCTTGCGGGGTGGTAAGCCGTGGAAAGGTAAATATATGGGGGAACTAATGGAAGATAAGGGTTATTTCAGTAAAGTTTGTTTGTGCAGAATCAGTGCCAGCTCCTTGTCTCTAGTGATAATGGTTGTTTTCCTCCTCCTGGTACAGGAGAGGGGGGAAGAGGAAACAACTTCACAAAGGGAAATTGATGTCCTGATTTTAGGCAAATGGGGGAAAGCAAAGAGCACTTTCTGTGTTTGTTGCTTCCTAGTTTTTTTCAGGTCAAAATAATCCTTATGCCAAAGTGACATATTCTGGTCCCCTTTGGGGAATATAGAGTGTAACAGGGAAGTGAGACAAGGCTGAAAAAGTGGCAGAGACTAGACCGTGGAGGACCTTATAAGAGAAGTTAACAGGTTTGAGCGATCTCCTGAGAGCAATGGGAAATCCTGAGTTGGGAGGGGAGGATTAGGAGGGAGTCCTGACATGATCAGACTTGTTTTTGAGGGTAGGTAAGGCTGGAGACAGGAAGAGATGAGAAGGTATATTCAGGGTAAAATTAGTAGGGCTTTTGTGACTAGATGGCAGGGTCAAAGAGAGAGCATGGTTTCAGGTTTGGGTAATGGAGAGGATGGTGATACCTTAAACTGAGATGGGAAGTACTTCAGGTATGAGGAACAAGGAATTCTATTCTCAACAAGAACCTGTGAGATGTCCGGTTGACAGCTAGGCACTCAGGTCTGGAGTTCTAAGAAGCAGTCTGACTAGAGATACGGATTTTGGAACAATTTTATGAGAGCGGAGGCCAAGAGAACAGATGGGTTTGGAAAGGAAGAAAGCATAGGGGTGAGAAGAAGGCCTAGAACAGGTCCCTAAACCATTCTAACATTAGAGGGGCTACAAAGGAAACTAATAAAAACAGAGCAGTAGGAGGAAAACCAGGAGACTGTGTGATCAGAGATGCCAAAGGAAAGGGATGATTTGACCAAGAGGGAGGAGCCAACACAGGAGTAAATGCCTCAAGGTCAGGTAATATAAGATGATAGGACAGCAGCATGAACAGGGACAACAGGAGGTACAGACAAGAGTCACTGAAGGAATTCAGAAGAGCAATCTTGTTGGGGGCTATGTATTTAGTGGGACCTGCATCTTGGCAAGAAAACCAAGTCTAGCTTCTTAAACGGTTCCCTAAAAGCCGGCCTCTGAATCTGAGTGAACATGAAACAGACAAAGAGGCAGGCTAAGGAGAAGAGATAATGTACCATGTTTGGAATAATGCTTATTGTAACCCAGCTCCGTTCACCAGCTAAACATTATGTGGATAATGGATGACAGCAGGATGCCTAAGTGGTTGCTGGATGGCAAGTTAAAGTAGGTCAATCAGGAACACAGAAGGAAGTAAAAATGCTTTAAAAGATCCCATCAAAGCACAACTTCAAACAATGTGGCCTTGCTGTGGATGAGCAGAAAACCACAACAGATGTATTAGCCCAGTGAAGAACAGTTAGAAAAGAGATGCCTTTTTTTAGGGAGGAAAAAAAATCCCAGGGGATTTTAGAAGCAAATTGTAAGTTTAAGAGCCAGAACACTAAGCATCAGAGACTCTTCTGACTCTAGATACACATTTTCACACACCAAATATCATCATTATGTATCCTGTGTTGCAAGTTCCTACGTTCAAGTTTACAAGAATCTATTGCACAAAAATCTACTGGCTGCATGTTGTATGTAGAAGAGCTGTGTGTGTAAAACGACCACAAGCTTAGCATGAGCAAATAATGTCATGAGCCAATTAAAAATGCAAATACAACTTTAGTCTACTTTACTAGAAGTCATCCCGATAATAAAAGCAATAGTCTTAGCGCTCTCTGCATTAATCAGAATAAAGGTGGAGTGTTATGACCAGCTAAAAACATCACATTTTAAGAGTGATATCTCTCGCCCATCTCCTTTCCATTACCATTACAGATTCTCTCATCTCACACCTGGTAGACTGTTTCCAAAGATGGTCTGGCAATCAATCCCTCTGGTGGCACAAGCCTTTTGTAGTGTCATGTTGCCAACTTCTCCCATCTAGAGTCTATTTCTCCTCCCCTTGAATCCAGGCGAGCCCTGTATCTTGCTTTAATCAATTCTCCTCCCCTTGAATCCAAGTGAGCCCTTTATCTTGCTTTAATCAATGAGAAGTGATGGGGTTTGATTTACAGACCTAGACCTTAAGGGGCCTCCTGGCTTCAGTTTTTACCTTCTTGGTTGCCAGCCACAAAGTCAAGAATGGGGCTAGCCTACCGACTGATGAGAGGCCAACGCTGAGACACAAGTCATGCGGAGATGTGGAGAACTGAGGGGCACAGGCAACAGCAAGCACCGAGGCCCCAAACGTGAGTGAGGCCATTTTGGATCTCCAGCCCCAGTCAAGCCACTGACGGTAATATTCTATATCTGTGCTACCCAGTATGGGAGCCACTAGCCACGTATGTCTATTGAATTCTTGGAATGTGACTAGGGTGTCTGAAAATTTTCATTTTTAATTCACTTGATTTTAACTAAGCTTTAAATAGCTAGTGACTACGCAGTTGGACAGTATAGACGACTCATAATCCTGCTAAAAACAAACAAAAACCAAAAAACAAAAAAACAAAAACTGGGCACAGGGCAGAAGATCTCCTTGGCACTTACCCTTTATGGTGCTACAAATAAGCAGTTACTAGAGATGGTTGGTGGTGACAGATATAGCTCTGTTAACTAGTATTGAAAAACAAAAAAACCCTCCCTTCGACATCACCCAAAGGAAGGAAGGAATCCATTCTAACCTGTTTCATCTGCATAAAATGTGAGAACCAGAAAGGGAAATTCCCACATCATAGAATATACCATGAGTTCCACATCTAGCATAGAGATGTCCTGATTAGACAATCAACTTTCAAAAAGTGCTTTCATCATCTATCAAAAAACAAAATGTTAATAGTTCCCTGGTTTTGGGGGGAGCAGGAAGGAAACTTGAGAGAGCCTACTGTGTGCGTCAGACACAACCACATACATCAATCCATTTAATTCTTTTAATCATTATTTTCAGACTAAGGAAATACAAATTCAGAAATGTGACTTGCCTAAGGACCTAAAACTAGTTGGTGCCAGAGATGACATTCAAAATCCAGCCTCTAGATTTCCCAATACGCCTAATGCCTCTCCTATCAGGAATAACAATTTCCATGATCTGGTCATCTATGTAACTATTTCCAGTTAATGCCTTAACTCTTACCAGACTGATCTCATTTCTGCTTCCCTTCACTTGACACTCTTCTTCTAATTCCACCTATCCTTCAGAGTCCAGTTTAAGTCTCCCTTTTTCCTTCCCTGAAACTTTTCTCATCTTAATCCCAATTTATTTCCCTCTCTTCTGAATTTTTACGTCGCTTACAATGGGCACCACATAACGTAGCAGTCTGTTACATTGTCTTTCCCTTAAAGAGACCGTAATCTCTTCAAGGTGGACAGCCCATGTCCTTACCAGTCTTTGAAGCCTGGCAATCCTTCCAAATTTCCCATTTTCCTTGAGCCCTGAATAGGTACTTCTGGAATGATGAATGAACTAAACTCAACAAATACTTCTTGATTAATTAAAGTCAGCCCCAAACTCTCGGGTTTTACCCTCTCCTCAAACTACCGCGCCTCAATTGATCAGGAGAGGTTCAGTGGCGAGTGGAGGCGGTAGTGCGGCCACGTAATGCTCCCCGCCCGCTCCGGTAAGCCACGCCCAACCCGCTGGTCGCCGATTGGGCGTGGCTCAGCCTAGGGTGGCCGATTGGGCGTGGCGTGCGTGAGTGAAGGCGTGGCCGAGAGGGGAAAACTCCGCTCTGGATCGGACTCGGTGGTCCCCGGGAATCCTCGACAATTTCCGGCAACGGTCTCCTCCTCAGCCGATCGACCTCGGGCATTTCCGGTCACCTTCGGGCTTTTCCGCCTGGCTCCCGCGCGGATCTCACCACTTCGGGTATTTCCGTGTCCCACTCGGAGGTACTCGGCAATCGCTCGGCCTCCCCCATCCCCCGGTAACGGTCGCTGGTGAGTTTAAATGAGCCGGGGCTGGCCGGGCCGGAGCCGCTACGGGGGGGGCCTGAGGCACTGCAGAAAGTGGGCCTGAGCCTCAAGGATGACGGTGCTGCAGGAACCCGTCCAGGTAATGATAACCCCGCTCGCCGAGGCTTGGCTCGAAGCCTCGGCCGGGAAGCCGCGTACGGCCACTCCGCGGCCTGGTGCGGCCTAGGCCCGGCAGCTTCTCCCGCCTCCCCTGCTGCCGGGTCCTGCCTGTCTCCGCGTCGGCTCGGAGGCCTCGCCCGCAACCTTACCCGCGTTGCCTCTTGTCCTGCCTTGCTTCCACCCCGGGTGCGAGCGGGGTTCGGCGATAATGCCTCTGTCCACCGGCGGGCCACGGTCGGGCCAGCCCCTCCTGTCAGTCCAGGGGCCTGGCCCCCCCGGCCGGGGTGAGAGACCAGGGGCCGAAAACTCGCCCCAGGTGCTCCCTTAACCCGGGGATGATTGGGAATCACGTTTGATCAGAGCTTGTATGATCTTCGTAATGGTGGGGCAAGTTGGCGGGGTGGGGGTGGTGGGGGTGGTGGTGTTCGGTTTTGTTTTTGTTTTATGTGAGAGGGCGGAGGGCCGATAAGATCGGTATTTTTAATACTAATTTCTGTTTTGGTAACAGACGTCCTATAGCCCACGTTGCTTTCCTCGCTCAGTGAATTTCCCACTGGACAATGATCTGGGAAGAGAACTCCCGAGGCCCAGCGCTGAGGGGCAAGCACCTATACGAGGGGAAGGGGTGGAAACGGCAAATCTGGGTGTTTTTGTTTTTTTCTTTTTTCCCGTGACCGGTGTGATGGGGATCAGGAGTGTTTTATTGTGCATGTTGATAGTGCGTTCAGGAAATGAAAGACAAGGGTTTTTACATCCATTTCGCTGTCCTTACGACACCGAGGTATGCTTTGACGCACAGTGCTCTGTTGGCACGGGAGAAACCCTATTGGATTTGAAGTGTGATGCAGTGCCAGTCATTTTCCCCCTGCCATCTCAAGAAACTGAATCTTTTGTCCCTTACTGATGGACCAGGTCTGGGAGACTTTCAGCTCACCATAGGATCTTTGACTTGAATAGAAGAGTTGACCTCTATCAAGTGCTGTCATTGAGTTATGGACTTTTTTTTTTTTTCTTGAAGTTACAAAGCAAATCAATTTTAGAAATTACTTCACATTACCCTTAATAGGCCTGTGACCAAATAATAAATATTTTAATACATCACTGCTTCCATATTTCCTTTAATTTTTCTTCCCGGAATGAAATACAAGTATCTCCCAGTTTGCTTCTTTTACATATAGCAACTATTAGTATTTGAACCAATATAATGTGGAATTCTGTCTTAGGAAATTTACCTGTTTGTAATTGTATCCATGCTTCCAAAGCTATTTCTTTTCAAACACATTCCTCTTACTGGTAGAGTCCCTTTTAAGTTTTGTTTTGTTTTGTTTTGTTTTGTTTTGTTTTGTTTTGTTTTGTTTTTTTAGGCCTAACATTAAATTAGAAGTTATCTGTATCTTTTGTTGTTGTTGTTATTAAGTAGCCTCCATGCCTATCATGGAGGATGACCCTGACAGCAAGAGGCACCCAGGTGCCCCAAAAGTTATCTGTACCTTAAATGAACAAGTATATCACTCAAGTTGTTTAATTTCTGTTTCATATTTTGTATGTAATTTTGTCTTCATTGATGATACATTTGCCTCCTCTGGCCCCCCAATTTTCTCAATTGATAAACTACTCTCAATGCTAGCCTATAGCCACTATTTAATAACAATTTCAACTTGTATAAAAACATGGAGAAGAAAAGACTATGTAGCCCGTTCCTAGATGGTACCCATCAAGTTTCCTCTTTTTCCTTACAGTACTCTTAGTGGTAATGCTCTTAGGTCTTTTTGAGGCTTAAAAGTCAAATTTGTCCCATTTTTCTTCCCCCATACTACCTTTGTCCATTAGATTTGGGGACTGTGGTAAGAAGTTTTAGGATAGGGCTAGGTGAGAATTTTGGTTGTAATTTATAGTAGAAGAAGCCCTTCAGTCAGGGGTCTGGCATTGGGAGAAACAAGCAACTTTAGCTACGATGATGATGATGATCAACTGATTAGGGATAGGGCTGAACATGGGAAAGAATCACTAAGGAGAAAATAGGACAGATAGATACTATTGTTTTTTTAAACTATGATAAGTAATTGCATGTACTTGTAAAGGAACGAGTGTAAGTTGGGGAGTTGTTTGGGGCATCATGATATTACCAGGCTTAGGAAAAAGTTGAGAGGAAAGATGAACAACTGTTTACTTTTTTTTTTCTTTAAACTTTTGACACGGAATAGCCAGTCTGATAAATTGCGTCAGCCTAAATATTAGCTCCTCCTCCAAATTGTCTCTCATAGAAAAACTTTATATTTGAGTCTTTACAAAAGACTCCTGTTATGAGGCAGAAATTCTGTCAATTATTTTATTTTTAATTGTTTGGGGAAGACACACAGCCTAAATGATTTCAATCAGTGTCAATTTGGATATTTATAAAATTCACCTGATGAAATGGATTTTAAAAAAAAGCAAAGACATTTTAATGGATTTATCAGTTTTTCCTGGGGGTAGAACTTCATGGAAGTGTGAAGTTGTAAACAAGCTTTGTAAAAATCGCCTTAATAAGCAGTGTACTAAGTGGATACTACACATATGATATTGTTTTAGAGATCATTCAGATAGTGAAGGAATACTTTGGGTTTGGAATAAGATATACTGGGATAGCATCTAGCATGGATTCAAAGGGTACCATATTTCAAATAACTTAGAATTAAATGTATATTCAGGAAAGTTGTGTTAGATGAAAAAATGGCTTTGTTGATATCAAAGATAGATGTGAACGGTTTCCATAAAATTGTTCTGTTCAATGAGAATAGAACAAGATGAAATTCCTAAATAAATTTTGTCATTTGAGAAATATGTATGTGTAACTAAATTGATAAAGCAATAGGCATTTGACTATTTGATCTTCATTCAAAAAACATATACTTAAGCCAGCTGAAGCACATTTATGAAGTTTTCTTAACTTCATATGGGAAAATACCTTATATTTATATACAGTATAGTATCTTGAAGGCAGTGCTACATCGTACCTGAACTGGGAGAATAAGCTTTGGGGAATGTGGGTGGGGGAGGAGGTCATTGCAAACATATATAATAATTTCATTTCTTTACGGACTAGTGTTCTGATATAGCCCTTTTTGTGTTTATGCTGTTTATATAGAGAAAGCATTAGGCAAATAATCACAAATTTGTAATTACACACTGATAAGGGCACTATAAATGGGGTGTGAGGAGAGAGACCTAATGAGGGACTTGACCTAAGCCCAGGTGTCAGGTTTGCAATTGAACCACCAAAAGAGGTACTAGAAAATAGCAAAAAGTTAAGCAGCCTCAACGAAAAAATCAAATTGGAAAGAATGTTATGTATCTGCTATGTACCAAGCACAGAAGAGTATGAAAGACATCCTAAAATCTTCTCTAAAAATGGTGTCAGGAAGGTCCTTTTTGAGCAAATAACATTGAAGCTGGGATCTGAAGGTTGAGAAGGAAACAGTAATTTGAAGAGCATAACAGAAGGAGAAAACAGTATGTGCAAAGTCCCTAAGACATAGCAGCACTTGGCACTGAAATAACTGAGAGAAGGCCAATGTGACTGGAGTTGCATATTAATGGAAAACCATTATAAGGAGTTCAGTTTTCATTCTAAGTGTGTGGGGAGTCATTGAAGGATTTTCAGAAGAAGGTTGACTTGATGTAGATGTTAGATCTCTTGGCTACTATATGTGAAATGTAATGGAAGAAGGAGGCAAGAATAAAATATCTTAGGGGCGCCTGGGTGGTTCAGTCGGTTAAGCGTCTGACTCTTGATTTCACCTCATGTCGTGATCGCATGGTTTGTGAGATGGAGCCCTACATGGGGCTTTGCGCTGATAGCACAGAGCCTGCTTGGAATTCTCTCTCTCTCTCTCTCTCTCTCTCTCTCAAAATAAATAAAAACTTAAAAAGTAGGCTTAGGATGAAAGTAACCTAGACCAAAGTGGTAGTAGTGGAGTAGGAAAGAGATTGATAAATTCAAGAGATGTTTTGGAGGTAGAACCAATGAGACATGGAGACTGATTGAATGGGAGAGGGTGGGGATCAAGACTGCTGCCTGGATTTCATTTTGGTGGTGCCATTTAATAAATGAAGAATCCTGTGAGGGGGGACAAATCTGAAGGAGGATAATTAACCTGTTTTTGTTTTGTTTTTTTTGTTTTTTTTTTTTTTAATTTTTTTTTTTAACGTTTATTTATTTTTGAGACAGAGAGAGACAGAGCATGAACAGGGGAGGAGCAGAGAGAGAGGAAGACACAGAATCTGAAACAGGCTCCAGGCTCTGAGCGGTCAGCACAGAGCCTGATGCGGGGCTCGAACTCACGGACCGTGAGATCATGACCTGAGCCGAAGTCGGACGCTCAACCGACGAGCCACCCAGGCGCCCCTTGTTTTTTTTAACAGCATTGATTTTGAGAGCGAGAGAGAGAGAGCAGGGGAGGGGCAGAGGGAGAGGGAGAGAGAATCCCAAGCAGGTTTCGTGCCATCAGTGAGGAACCTGACTCAGGGTTTGATCTCATGAACTGTGAGATCATGACCTGAGTGGAAGTCAAGAGTCCGACACTTAACCAGTTGAGCCACCCAGGTGCCCTGACAATCTGTTTTGAACAAAATGAGTTGGAGATATTTGTGAAGCCAACCAGTAGAAATATGGAGAAAAAAACGTCTAATCTTTTGAGGGATCTAGTCTTGTTGGGAAGCTAAGAATGTTTAACAGGAACAATTGGATAATGTTACAAGTCAGTATGTATTTGATTCCACAGATAATAATAAATTCAGTAAACAGATCCTTGTAGACTGGAAAAATGGTGTTTCTTGATGGAGTGGAACTTAAAGCTTTAGAAGATGGGAAATGTTTGGATTGGTAAAAAAGAAGGGAAAAAATGGTTTTAGCATGGAATAGCACGAGCAAAAGCCTAAAATTGAGAATGGTGTTTAGGAACAAAAGAACCATAAAATATTATAGTTTTGGTTGGAATGGGAATTGAGAGCAGGAAGAGATAAGGTTTTGCTAGCCAGGTAGAATGAGATTATAGGGGACTTAACATCCAGATTGAGGAGTTTAAGGCATTGGTAATAAATAGCCATTATACGTTTTTGAACAGAAAACTTCTTTTTTAACGTTTATTTATTTTTGAGACAGAGAGAGACAGAGCATGAATGGGGGAGGGTCAGAGAGAGGGAGACACAGAATCTGAAACAGGCTCCAGGCTCTGAGCTGTCAGCACAGAGTCTGACACGGGGCTTGAACTCACTGACCGCGAGATCATGACCTGAGCCGAAGTCAGCCGCTTAACCGACTGAGCCACCCAGGCACCCCTTGAACAGAAGACTTCTAATGAAAGCACTGCTTTGGGAAGATTAATCTGGTGCTGTTGGCAAGGAGGGACAAGACGAGAGTTAGGGAGACATATGGGCTAGTAAAATAATCCAGTTACATGGTAACATACACCTGAGTTTCTCATTCTTGGTACTATTGATGTTTGGGGCAAACTAATTCTTTGTTGTGGGGGACCCTGTCCTATGTATTGTAGAGTGTTCTGCAGCATCCCTGGCCTCCACCCACTAGGTACCCCCTCCATTTGTGACAATCAAAAATGCCCCCCACTAAGAATTACTAAATATCCCTTGAGGGGCAAAAATCACCCAGATGGAAAACCACTGATATAGACCTAAACTAAATTAAAGTTCTAAAAATAAGATTTTAATGTATAACAGGAAAATTCCACAGTGATTTTTTTTTCCCCTTATACCTCCTTATATTGTCTGAAGCTTTTATTATCCATTTCTTTTATGGTTCAAAAAAAAGGGCAACTATTTTCTTTTTTGACAAAAACAAGAATAAAACAAAATAATTTATGTGGTCACATTTAGGTCTGAATTAGTTGTACAGTTACAGAGGTTTGTTTATATTTTTAAAAATATTACATGTTTAAGAACAAGCAAGGAAAGAATTTTGCCATTTTGTGCTGTTGATTCCTCTTTTAAATTAATGCAACCTAGGACTAACCTAGGACTAACCTAGGTCCTAACCTAGGACTAACCTAGAATTCGGTAGGAATTCTCTTTTAAACTTTTTTTTTTTTTTTTTTTTTTTTTTTGAGGATGGGTGTGGTGTTGCTGTTTGTCTCCCTGTTAGCAGCATTCATCCATCTGGCTTTAATTTGTAGAAGTCCTGAGATGATGCACTGAATGATATTCTTTTGGGGACAGGTCCACACCAGCAGTTGGGCCAAAGTAGATGACTAGCCAGGGGGCTGATCTTAGCCCTGCTCTTCATAAGCTCCTAATCTGTAGTGCCTTAGAAAATAGCCCATTTCCTCCCTATTTCCTATCAAAGAGACACCATCACTGAGGAACTTAGAGGTGCTTGAGCAGAGTGGTGATAGAAGCTGTATGTGGGATTCTCCAAGTGGCAAATTTTATGGGGTATATGAGAGTTTGAGTTGGCTGCCTTTACTATCACTTTTTCACCCTCTTAATTGGTAACAGGGGCGCTTGGGTGGCTCAGTCGGTTAAGCATCCAACTTCGGCTCAGGTCATGATCTCACTGTTCGTGAGTTCGAGCCCCATGTTGGGCTCTGTGCTGACAGCTAGCTCAGAGCCGGGAGCCTGTCTTCGGATTCTGTGTCTCCCTCTCTTTTTGTCCCTCTCCAGCTTGCTCGCTCGCGCGCTCTCTCAAAATAAACATTAAAAAAATTTTTTTAAAAGAATTGGTAATAAAAAATTATATTCTTCTGAGCAAAGCTTGATTTTATATCAGAAATGGATAGAATCCTTGATTATGATACTTTCTCTCTTGTTCATTTAATATCAAAAAGACAGGAAAAAAAAGCAAAGTTCCAGGACTTTATGGCCATACTATATAGCCGTATGTGTGTCAAATTTTCCTGGTGATCAATAGTACTGAGTTAGCTGGTGAATCATTTGGGTCTTTTGTGGCTTATATATTAACAAAATAAGCAATTGTGGCAGATATGTTGGGAGATGTTATAATAATGGAAACTGTGTCTTTATTGAGTTTGTTTATATTGGAAGACAGGAAAGGAGGAGGTTTTTAGTGTCTACTATGTGCTAGTCCATATACTAGGAGCACTGTATATGTATCATGTCATTTAATCCACACAATCTAAGAAATAGAGCTCTGTTTTCCAGATGAGGAGATTGAAGCTTCCAAGTCACACTCTTGGAAGTGCTGGCACACAAATTTGAACACATGCCTCCAAAATTAATCCTGAGTATATCGTTTCTACTCCCCATGTTCTTTCATTTACAACAAAATTAAACAAGTTGGTTCTTAGGAAATCTCCATATTTTGTAAAAGAGTAATTAGGTGGTAATTATTTGTATCACAAAATAATAATTGTGTGCCACAGAGTTTCTTTCAGTAGAGATTTCCAGAGATTCTTACCTATTGGACTTACAGTTGACCCTTGAACAAGGCAGGAGTTAGGGGCACTGACCCCTATGTAGTGGAAAAATCCGAACATAACTTTTGACTCCTCAAAAACTTAGCTACTCTCAGCCTACTGTTGCCTAGAAGCCTTGCCAATAACATAAACAGTTGATTAACACATAGTTTGTATACATATTATATACGTGTTCTTATAATGCAGTGAGCTAGAGAAAAGAAAATGTTACCAAGAAAATCATAAGGAAGAGAAGATACATTTTTAGTAGTATATTGTATTTATTGAAAAAAATCCACATGTAATTGGACCCGTGCAGTTCAAACCCATGCTGTTCAAGGGTCAACTGTATATGAATACAGAGAAACTTAAAGCTAAGACTAACATAAGATACTACCAGTAGGAGGACTGGCAGAAGTCAAAGATCAGTTGTTTATTCATTCAACATCCATTAGTTAAGCCCTTGTTTAAAAAGTACATAATAGATGTTGGGAATCTAATAATGAGCAAAACCAGAAGTAGTCTCTACCTTTCTGCAGTTTATAGTGAGGAAGACATTACTTATTTATGTAAAATTACAGCAGTGAGAAGTATTACAAAGGAAAGGTACGTAATGCTATAAGAGTGTGTAATAGGAATGCCTGACCTCATCAGAGCTCCCCCAAAAAAGTGTTCCCTGAGAAAGAAGTCCAAAGAATGACTCGAATATGCATAGTTTGGAGGAAGGTACCAGGTAAAGTGAACTATGTATATGTTTAAAGGGCCTGTGGCAGGAAGGTAACATGGTAGGTTTGAGGAGTTGAAAGAAAGCCATTGTCCTAACACAGCGTAAGAAAACATGATACAAGAGGAATTGGAGAGGTAAGCACGGACTATACCATCCTCCCTGGTTTGGTGGTTTGGATTTTTGTCATTAAGGACAATGAGAAGCCAGAGAAAGATCTTAAGTGAGAGGATAATATGATCAGATCTGATTTGTGAAAAGCTCACAGAGAGAAAATGGATCACAGGGTGGGAAAGAATTCAGGGAAGACAAATAAGACACTATTAAAAGTAATGGTGGGGGGCGCCTAGGTGGCTCAGTGGGTTGAGTGTCCAACTCCTGGTGTCGGCTCAGATCATGATCTCATGGTCATGGAATCAAGCCCCGCACATCAGCTTCATGCATGGTGGGTGTGGAGCCTGCTTGAGATTCTCTCTTTCCTCTTTCTGCCCCTCCACTTGCACACACACTCTCTCAAAATAAACTTAAAAAAAGGGGGGGGGGGACAGGTCTGCCTTAGAAAGTAAATGTTTCATTGAGTTTCTTCCTTTCATCACCATTGCAGTTGCCTAATTTAAATGAGTATCATTTTGACATATACCTATATGCACGGTTCCAGAACCCTAGGTCATGGGATGGTCTGGTAGAACACCAGAGGGACAGATAAGTTCTTATGGAGGTTTAGAATTCAGCCAAGTACTGTGCTAGATTTATCTCAAAGGTAGTGTTTTTTGTACTTATTTTACAGATGATTAAAACTGAAGGTCAGAGAAGTGACTTGGATATCTCGATTAGTAAGTGTCAGAGGGTTAGAGTTAGGTTTCATCGGCCATGGATTGAAACTGGAGGTTATATTAAATGGTCAAAAAATAATTGAATCAAATTAGATTTGAACACCCTTTAGCCTGTTGTTTTCTGAATGACGTTTTTTTGAGTTCTTCCACCGTGCAAATGTTGAAGTTCTCTGAGGAAAACAGTCGTAGTTTGTCACATTACCTTTTACGGATGTCTTTTCTGTGTCATAGTACACAGGAGATGTAGGCCAGATAGCAGAGAGCCTGTAGCATGTTTAAAACCTGCTCTTATATTCACTCCTTGCCAGTGCCACCTATTTTTGTTGGAAGGTTCACCTTCTCAATTGTTTGATTAAAAAAAAAAAATCAAAAGCACAGGGGTGCCTGGCTGGCTCAGTCGGTAGAGCATGCGGCTCTTGATCTTGGGGTCATGGGTTTGAACTCCCAAGTTGGGTATACAGATTGCTTAAATAAAGAAACTTTTAAAAACACATTAGAAAGCTTTGATTAGGGAGGAAGACTCGATGATAATGTTGATGGCACGGCTAAAATTTGAGTAATTATTAGGTATGTACTAGGAGCCATTATGTACTTTATGTAACATTATGTACATATTAACCATTATGGACTCTTATGTTTTAAAACAAGAGACTTGAGACATTGATACTTGCCCAAGACACGGAACTAATAAGTCACGGAACATGGATTTGAACCCAGGTCTCTCGAGAGCTATCATCGTTTAGCAGTGATGATATTTATGTTTGAAGAATGTAACTCTGGGACAGAATGGATTACCTACAGCTTACAGGCAGGAAGACCACGTAGAAGGCTAAGAGTTGAAAGAAGATTGTTAACAGAATGGGACTAGAAAAGAAGGGAAAGATTCTAGATACTGTTCTTTAGGTGCAGTTCTATAAATGATGGTTAGACAGTAACCAGCCCATTCAAATTGCTTAAATCGATAATGTACCCAGATTGATTTACCAATACATTCATTATTTCATCTACACTCAACCCAACATCCTTGACCTTGTGTGATAAAGTTGTTTTGCGTTTCAAACTACAAGGAGCACCTCTCCTACTCCTGGCTGCAGCGGTGCCCCTGGTGGAGGACCCTGGCGTGTGCGGAGGAAAGTACCTTTCTAGCTCAGTAACTTGTCTTCTCCTTCCTTTTAAGTATTTAATTCAATTCTACAACTATTTATAGAAACCTATGATGTATCAGGCTCTAATACTGTCTCTCATCAGCTGGACCAGTGACACTTAATGAACCAGGATTTCTGTGAACCCCTAACATTGTACACAGATTTTCTGTATATATATGTACATGTGCTTTTTTCTGGAAAAGAGGTCCATAGCTTTTATAAGTTTTTACATAAGAGGGTTCTGTAAAAGGAAGGAGAGCTACTTACCTAGAAAAGTAGAAGAATGATTCTGAGCCCTGAATGCTTACCAGTGAAAAGGTTTCAAAGTAAAGAGATCTAAACTCAGTCCCAGCTTCCAGGGATTGTGATGCAGTGGGTTTGAGGTAGAGCATTGTCAAGCAAGGATTGGTAGCCACTGATCTAGACAGGAGTAGCTCTAAAAGGTACTCCATGAGAACAGAAACTATCTGTTAATTACTGTAGATAGAGGCTTCAGTGCCTGGCACATAATTGGTACTCAATGAGTATTTATTGAATGAATGAGTACTAGAACTCTCCGGTTCAGAAAAGTTAAAAAAGACACCACTACCCTCCTCCCCCACCATTGGTTTTCAGTCATAGTAAGTCATGCTGGAATCAGTAAAAAAAAAAAAAAAAAAAAAAATTTCCTCACACAATCATAGTCTACCTTTGTCCTCTAAATAGCTGAGGCTGTTGTTGATACCCATCACAGGCAAATGTTACCAGAAATAAAGTCAAGGAGTAATAAGGAGTAGGAACCTCAGATCCTTGGTTAATGGTACGTGGAAGAATTGTTAGCAGCAATATGCAACATTTTTATTGGGGGTTCTGGCTGTTTCAGCACAGCTTGTCTTTGGTATCTTCTTTATTTAGGTGGCTCTGACTGGGGAAGAATCATACAGTGATATAACAGCGCTCCTTTGCAAATCCCATTGGTATTCACGGCCTTCTCTTTTTTCTCTTCCCATCTATTTTGCTTCCCAAGTAATAGAGAGGACCCTCCAATTGCTAATGAGTTTTTTTTAGTGTAGTATGATATTTCAGTTTTTTAAGTATTCCTTTCTATGAGATTGAGGGGCACTGTGTGATTAATTCATATGGAAACAAGCATATGTGGCAGCCAGCAGAGAACTGAAGTGTGGCAAAATTACAATTGCATGAACCCCTTTGCCTTCTGGAAATTATGAGTAGGGGTAGTCAGTCAGGCTTTGGGACAGCAAATTATCTTCAGTACAGAGTCTATAAGTATCTGAAAATTCTAGGATTTCTCTTATTTTTTATGTATACTGTTGGGATCCTTTGGTTATGCCGACTACTTCTGAAAATCTTTGAGGGAGAATGAGATGGTACGTTTTAGACCAGAGGGAGATTTCTTTGTAGTGCAACTAATTTGGGTGGATTATGAAAGGAGATGATATTGTGATTCATTTCTATTAATATGTAGGCTGTTTTATTAGGTATAAGAAATGGATTAGGGTCAAGAAGGAACATGAAGACCTACAAACAAGAGGTTTTGGAACTTGAGTAACTCAAGCCTTTCTTTTAAAGCTAAGGGCCATGGCCTGAAGGATTAGAAAGTATTTTATTCATAACATCTTGAATTAACAGATGAGACAGCCTCTTTGACTTTGGGGAATCTGCTGAGCAGGGATATTTTTAATTAGAATAAATCTTTTTTAGATCAGTCCTTTTCAAACTTTAATACGCATATAAATCACCCGGGATCTTGTTATAATGCTGATTCTGATTTAGTAAGTTTAGGATTGGGTCTGAGATTCCACACTTCCAGAAAACTTCCAGAAGATATTAGTATTGTTGCTCCAAGGACCACACTTTGAATAGCAGTTTTAGATAGTTCTCAAAGTGGTAGGAAATGACTGGATTAAGAACGGTAACGTTAGAGGGAAAAATGCTGCCTGTGATAGTATAGATTATTAATTTAAATTAAATTCAAATTCCCACCTTTTTCCTTTCCCTTGTGCCTGGATGGAAATGGTCAGATTAGACAGTCCTGAGACTTTAAAAAATTTAGACTGTATAGAAAGTAAGTTTAAACAAGAGGCTCCAGAGACCCCATGAGAAAATAGAAAACTACACCCTTGGGCTAAGTAAGTCATCAACTACTACTAGGACTTTGAATATAAAAAATTATAGTTAATAATACTCATAGAAATTAGTAAACATTTGCTTTTTCATTCAAATATTTGAGATTATACTATAGCCAAGGCATATTAATCACTTGTTACAATGTAATCTAGCTTTACTGTTACAGTGTTAGCTAGTGGTTTCATTAGGTAATCCCACCATGCTGGTTTTATTGTAACTATTAAACTGTTCAACAAATTATGAGCTGTATACATGGCTAAAAATAAACACTGTTGTATCATGATCACTTGTAAGATATCTCAGTTTGTGAGTTGATGATTTTTTTAATCAATTGGTGACTTTTATATCTTGTGATAGACCAGAAGTTAAAAAGAAACCCAGAAAGATTAAAAGAAACTCCTATGGTGTTGTGCTCCTAAAAATGCTAGGCAAAACATAAATATATGTAAACACATAATTTACAGATACATAATTTATATAACAGACTTAAAATTAGTGTTATATGATATACTAAAACTTCAACAACAACAACAAAAAACCTCTCTGGTTTAATGCTCTCAAAAATTCTGGATAAAATAGTAAGAAAAGGTAAATCATCTAACAGAAAAATGAATGACACATGAATTGGCATTTGCCAGAAGACCAATAAACGTGAAATAAATTACTATTGAACACATTGAACTCATTTTAATATTCAGAGAAATGCAAATTAAAGGCACTAGATAAGCATTTTACATCTGTCAGACTGGTAAAAATAAGAAATTGGGGGGCACCTGGCTGGCTATCATTAGAGCCTGCAACTCGATGTCAAGGTCATGAGTTCAAGCCCCACATAGAGAGAGGGGTAGAGATTACAATCAATCAGTCAATAAACAAAAAAATTTTTTATAGTACATAGTGTAGACAAAGATGTGGAATAATGAGTAGTCATATGTTTTTGGTAGGAGTGTAAATTAAACCCACACTTTGAAAATGATTTGTATTACCTAGTAAAGATGAACCTGTGTATGAACATGAACTCAACAACCCCATAATTTCATTCTTAAGTATATATCCCAATTTGGAGAGATTCTTAAATAGGTACCCTAAGAGATAAATATAAGAATGTTCTTTGCAGCATTATTATAACTGGAAAAAAACTAGAAATAACCCAAATGTTCATATACTGTAAATAGATAAAATGCATTTTGATGTATTTTTACAATGGAAATATTATTTATTCTGCAATCAAAATGAATGAATTCTACACAGATTGAGAATGAATTTTTTAAATATTGGATTTCCAAGCAAATTATAGCATAATATATACAACATGCTTGTATTTATTTAAAAATTCAGAAACAGGGAAAAGTGTTGCATTGCTTAAGGATGATACATACAAATGTATAAAAATTGTAAAGAAAACCTGAAGATTAACAAAATTCAGAGTGGTGGTTTCAGAGAGGTTATGTGACTGATGAGCACCTGTGGGAGAGGGCTTCAAATATATTGGTAATATCTATTTCTTGAGCTGGAGAGTGAGTACATGGGTCTAAATGTTTTCATTTATTATTAATTAAAATGTCATTCTAGCTGTTATATACTTTATAGCTATGTTTTATAACTTTAGAAAAAGAAAAATACATTCACCTAGATTAAAGATTAGTGCTATTATAGTTTGTTCATTTGTCTCCCAATATGCTTCCTTGGGTGGGTGAGAATAGGGTTGCTTTAAAGGTCATAGGCGGAGAGGCATCTGGATGTCTCTGTCAGTTAAGTGGCTGACTCTTGATTTCACCCCAGGTCATGATCTCGTGATCTGGGTCAGAGCATGGAGGCTGCTTGGGATTCTCTTTCTGTCTCCCTCCCTCTCCCCCCAACCCCATGTCCCTCTCCCCAACTCATTAGTACACACACTCAAATAAAAATTTTTTTTTAATTTTTTTTACATTTTTCTCATTTTTTTATTGTTGTAAGAAGTAACCACTTTTTATTTATTTTTTTTTCAACGTTTATTTATTTTTGGGACAGAGAGAGACAGAGCATGAACGGGGGAGGGGCAGAGAGAGAGGGAGACACAGAATCGGAAACAGGCTCCAGGCTCTGAGCCATCAGCCCAGAGCCTGATGCGGGGCTCGAACTCACGGACCGCGAGATCGTGACCTGGCTGGAGTCGGACGCTTAACCGACTGCGCCACCCAGGCGCCCCAAGTAACCACTTTTTAAAACAAAATTTGTATTCAAGTATTTTGCTTTTATATAGAAAACTGAAATATATGACAAACCTAGCACAGGGGGTGGAAGAGAAGAATTGATTATGTACTTTTACAAGGATTTTATACTACATGTGGCTCTGTATAACGTTATTTGCATTTAAATTCAGATAATTTAAAAATGTGTATTGTAAACCTAGGACAATCACTAAAATAGACTATTTATTTATTTTAATTTTTAATAAAAATTTTAAAAAATAGGTGGGGAAGTTTTTGTGGAGGATGACATTTCACGCATATCGTGAAAAATTGTTTAAAATACCGTTGTTAGTTTAGAGCAGTGTAGTTTAGTGGGGTGGGCAGACCCATAAACATGTAACTGTAACAAAATATGAGTGCGCCACTAGAAGAGATATGTTTACCAAAAAAAAAAAAAAAAAAAGGTTAGGAATCAGCCAGGAAACCTTCATGAAGTAGATGTTAATTAAGCTGGGTCTGTAGGGATGAGCAATTTGTAAAAGGAGGTATGTGAGGGAGCCTCCATTCCTCTGTGGGGGAAGAGGAAGTACAAAAAGGCACAGAGGCCTAAATGTCCATGGAGAATTGAGTGAGTAAATTCAGGTTTGTTAGGAGCCATACTGTGAAGAGCCTTGTGTAACATGCCATGGAGTTTGCACTATGGACATTGAGGTTTTGTTTTATTACTTAAATTAGGGTCATTGATTTGATTACAATATGTCAGGCTCGCTAGGCGTTACTTTGAAACTGTATATTTGTGTACTTATGTTCTTTTCCCTCTACTTTCAGGCTGCTATATGGCAAGCACTAAACCACTATGCTTACCGAGATGCAGTTTTTCTTGCAGAACGACTGTATGCAGAAGGTTTGTAATCTGTTCATTTCTATAAAACAATAAAGGAATAAAATAAATGGAATTCTGTCCTTTCCTATGACTTCAATATAACAAGATTCTGGGGATTGCTTTTGTTGTTTCTTTATGATTGGTACTAGTTCATAAAAACTTTTCCTTGCATCTGTTATCTCCCT
This sequence comes from Leopardus geoffroyi, assembly GCF_018350155.1. Lineage (NCBI taxonomy): Eukaryota > Metazoa > Chordata > Mammalia > Carnivora > Felidae > Leopardus > Leopardus geoffroyi. The sequence goes on from NC_059330.1 coordinate 44,011,518, forward strand.
TATGTGCTACTTTTAATAACTGTAGAGTTGTTTCAGGTTTTACACTATGGTTTACTTAATCATTTTCCAATCTTTAGATATTTTGTCTAGGTTTTCTGTTAAAAGAGTCTATATTCTATAGCTAAGAGCATGAATTTAGTCTATAGCTTTGGTATAAACCCTCACCCTGTCACTTATGCAGTTGTAGACCTTGGACAGTCATTCAGTGTCTGAGTATTTCAGAGTTCTCATCTATAAAATAAAGTTAACGATAATCGCTTGAGAACGTTGAAGAGTGAAATGAGATAATGTATTTAAAGCACTTGGCACAGCCTTCTGGCATGGTAATAAATGTTCGATAAACATGTGCTGGTAATGTATGCTTTGTTTCTGTCATTAATTCTTGTAATTCTCTTTCTAAGATGCTAATACAGACAATTAGGTACAGCTTTTTTTTTTTTTCTTTTATATGTCGTTTTGTGGGGCTATATATTATTCTAGAATGGAACTTACAAGTCAAACGGTGATCAGTTCTACAACAAATTACTTTTTCCCCAGTTGATAACCCAGCAGAGAGAAGGGTAAAATAATCTGGGGTGTGACCAACACCATAAGACTTCCTTCATAATCCTTTCAGTATTAGATTTGATCAATTTAATGTATTTTTGCTTGCTTGAGAATTATGAAATACTTTGTCTTGCATTTTTATAACTACAAGGGATTCTGGGTATTTTCTCAAGTGTTTGTTTTAAATTTATTCCTAGTTCTATGAGGTATATCTTTATTGTCTATTTGACCCAGATTGTTGCTTTTTAATCTTAATTCTATTGGTATGTTTAAAATTTTTATGTAGTTGACCTCATCTGCTTTATCATTTATACTTTCTTCTATTGCTTCAGTAGGTGGAAAAATCATCTTTGTACAACTACAATTAATATGTGGTTATTGATGGTTAAAAAACTTTAAAGAATTTATCATGGTATTATTACTTAATTTATTCAATATTGTATATTAAACAATGCTTTTTTCCCTCCCGCATGGTGTTTTACTTGGTTTTATATTAAATTTTTTAAAAATGTTTTGTTCTGGGGTGCCTGGGTGGCTCAGTCAGTTAAGCATCAGTCTCTTGGTTTTGGCTCAGGTCTTGATCTCTCAGTTTGTGGGGTCATGCGCTGTGTCAGGCTCCACAACAGCATGGAGCCTGCTTGGGATTCTCTGTCTCCCTCTCTCTCTGCCCCTTCCTTGCTCATGCTTGCTCTGTCTCTCAAAATAAATAAATAAACTTAAAAAAAAACAACAACACTTTGTTCTGTCTCCAGAATTTCTCCTCTCTTCCATTAGTTAATTTTCTGTTTTTAATCCAATATCATGCCTTTTTTTTTTTTTTTTTTTTTTTTTTTGAGACAGAGTGCAAATCGGGGAGGGGGGGAGGGAGGTAGAGAGAGAGAATCTCAAGTAGGCTCCACACTTAGCATGGAGCCCAACATGGGGCTTGATCCTACTATCCTGGGATCATGACCTGAGCCAAAATCAAGAGTCTGTCACTCAATCCACAGAGCCACCCAGGCACCCCCATACCATTTTAACACTTTATATTTTAATATTTCATAAGGCCTATCGCCCATCATTTTTTTCTTTCCAATTCATTCATAAGAAGTCTTTCCCCTTTTTTTATCCTTTATTTTTCTATGTCTATTTTATTATTGCTTTGAAATTTCACAAAGATTTTGATCAATGCTGACCTGCAAACATATAATTCTCTAAATTACTATAGATAGCCTTCCCAAGAAGAAATAGTGCTGCCTTCTTTTTACTCAGGTGTTTGTTTGCTTAATTCAGTTTTTGTACTTTCTGTGTATGTTCCCACTGGATTACTTGCCAAGAGTTTCCATTTTTTTTGTGGTTGTAGATGAGCTTTATTTTTGCGTATTTTGTATGTTTGTGTATGAATTGCTAGTGGAACCTTTCTGATCAGTTGTATGATTTTACTCTAGTAGCAAGTGCTTAGTAACCTAACTGCAAGCATAAGAAAGTAGATCTTAGGGATTTGCCAGGCATGTGTCACCAGAAAGGACAAGGGATAAGAACATTAAAAATACAGACAAGATATGGACCAGGAAATGTAAACTATAGGAAAGTTAACACAGAAGAATATTGGTGGATGAGATTCAGAGAAGTGCCAGAAATCTAGATGAGGTTGAATTGGGAGATGTGGGGGAATAACATGGGAGCGGAAGACCATGAATCAGGTGCAGAATTTTTCCATTAATGAAGCAGAATGTCCTGCATTTAGTAGCTGAGAGTTATGAGGAGAAGGTATGAACTCAGGAGCAGGGAGTTTCACCAACAGGCAAAGAGTAATGCTTGGAAATGGTTTTACAAAGCAAAGAGGAAACCTTACCTTGATTCTGATGTAAGTGGGATATGAGGGAAATAGCATCACTTTGAGAGTGCTGTCAGGTCCTTCAAGAGAGACTGGAAATTCAGTAAAGAAAGTGGGGAGGATCTGTGTGTGGAACAGGAGTCTGAGGTCCCAGTGAAAGGATTTAGAAGGTGAGAGAAGCTTAGAAAGAAAATAATGCAATAGATTGCCCTACTCTACTCGATATTTTAAAAGCAAGGTGTATCATGCAAAACCTACTGACATATATTTTCATTGATACCTATGCAACCCTCATGTTTTGCTGTCATACTTTCTTTTTTGTATTTGCTTATTAAAGGATTGGCAGTTTCTAGTTTATTATAGTTAGGCTCTAAAAGATTGTGAGTTAGTGGTTTCAAATTCAAACAAGTAGGTTTTCCCATAGAATTGGGGCAGGGTTCCAGATGAATCTGGATAAAGCTGTTTAATCCACTTTCTGTGTTTGATACAGTGCTTGACACTTGGAAAGTTGTTCAGTAAGTGTTAGTTTCTCTCAACATACAGTTGACCCTTGAACAACACAGATTGGAACCATGTGAGTCTATTCGAATGCAGACTTTTAATACAATATAGTACCATAAGTGTATTTTCTCTTCCTTATGATTTTCCCCTTTTTTTAAAATTATTTTAATGTTTATTTTTGAGAGAGAGAAAACGGGGGAGGGGCAGAGAGAGAGGAAGATCCGGAATTCGGGGCAAGCTCCAGGCTCCAGGCTGTCAGCACAAAGCCCAATGCAGGGCTCAAACTCACAAACTGTGAGATCATGACCTGAGCTGAAGTCAGACGCTTAACCAACTGAGCTACCCAGGTGCCCCTCTTATGATTTTGTTAATAGCATTTTGAGAGAGAGAAAGAGAACATGAGCAGGGGAGGGGCAAAAAGAGGAGTGGGGAGAGAGAGAGAGAGAGAGAAAGAGAGAGAGAGAGAGAGAGAGAGAGAGAGAGAATATCCCAAGCAGGCTCCATGCTGACAGCTCAGAGCCCAACTTGGGACTTGAACTCAGGAACCACAGAGATCATGACCTGAGGCAAAATCAAGAGTGATGCTTAACCAGGTGAGCCACCCAGGCACCCCAACAGTAGGCTTTTAGTAGTTAAGTTTTGGGGAAGTCAAAAATTACTGCAGATTTTTGACTCTGCAGGGTAGGTGCCTCTGACCCCCTCATTGTTCAAGGGTTAACTGTTGAACTTAACCACTCTGTTGAACTCTAATTTCTATGAGGGAAAATTTTATGGGAGCAGATACTATCCTAGTTCAATACCAATGACAACAGTAACTTCTAAAGAACATTTATTAATCTCTTATTATGTACTAGGTACTCTAATACTTAATTTCTTACTTAGTTTTCAATAATCCTATAAAATAGACATTACTATTGCCATTTTAGAAATGAAGAAACGGAGAGCAGTGTTCACAGGCAGTAAGTGGTAGATCTTTCTGATTCCACTTTACCAAGGGTAGCAGCAAATACAGGCCAGTCTGACCCATAATAGACATTACTAATCCATCATACTACTTGTTCCTGTTGAACCAGCCTCATAATTCTTATTAACACAGTGTTGCTGGCTGACAGTAATAGTTGATGAGAATTGGTATGTTACATGTAACCTGGTGCCCTTTTGCTCAGTGGCGTCCTAATGCCACTAGCAGTAGCTCCTGTGTTTTAGAGAAGGACACCCTATGGTGCATGAGGCTAACGAAGTAGATGGATTGAAAGCCAAATTCTTGAAGTAATTTCTCAATTTCACTAGTTCTTTGTCACCCATTTGTCTTTCTCCTAAGAATTCCATAGTTAGACCACCTAAGACTGTGCTATAAGCCAGGTGGTGTATAATGTCAGCTCCGATGTTCATTAGCCATTTGATCTTCGGTAAGAAGTTACTCTGAGCCTAATTTTCCTCATCTTTAACTTGGGAAGAGAGATACCTACTTAACAGGATAGTTTTCAGCACTAACTATAATAATCTGTGGTTTTGGCACGTAGGAAGTCCTTTACAAGTTCCTTTCCCCTAGCATATTCTATTACGGTGGCTTTTCAGATTTTTTTTTTTTTACTCTTCTTACATATGATGTACTTTGATATTTTCTCTGAGTGTTATTATTGTTGTTTTAATGCAGGTTGAAATTCACCAAATTGATTTCACAATGCATAGTGAATCGAGCCTTGCTGTTTGGAAAAACTCCTAATCATATCACCTCCCTCCATATCCCCTTCACCTCCTTTTCCTTCCCACTGCCATACCTGATCTCCTTGATCAAAGGTTTTCTCCATTGCTAATTGACACACAATATAGATTCAGCTTTCCCCTTTGCCCTAATAGATAGCATGTAGTACTGCAATATCTAAGGTTTTTAATTGCTATTAAATGTATTTAACTGTTGAGAATGAATAGAAATGGGTGGTTAGGAAAAAATAGAAACAGTCTTAGATTATATGGGCAAAGAATACATTAATACAATAAATATGGTAGGTCCTTAGAGAGAGGTGATTTATTTATGTTCAGAAAATTAACCGGTTGTAAGTTTTGTGTACATTATATTTTTTAACGAAGTACCCAGGACCTCTGGGGAAAGATGAAGAATTGCTATCTGTGAGACTGCATGGGAGTGGCAGTTGTAACTGGTGAAAAGCAAGGAAGAAGAAGTAGCTGAAGACATTGTATCAACATGTATTCCCTAAGTTATTCTGAGGGTCCTAGGGCAAAGCTCCCAATTGCTTGAAATCTAGTGTTCTATCTTGATGTAGATTTTGCATCCCACGCTACAAAATGTTTATTTTTCAATATGAACATATTTAAGTTACTGTAAAATTATTCACCAGTTTTCTACCTGTCTTAACGATTAATGGGCCCAGATGTAGACATTGTACTGGGTATATCAGTTTCAGTAAATTGGGTTCAGTTGAAGAGAAGTGAACCAGAGTAAAAGGTTCAGCATCTGTTTCTCTTCTCTGTCTTAGCCAGGATACCGAGAGCCTAGACTCACAGAAATATGTGAATAAAAATGGCAACTTTTTTTTAGAAAAAATTGTTTATCAGGTTATATTAAGGGCATCATTGAGGGGAAATGTCCAGAGTACTACTAATGATATGGCGTAGTGTTTCACTTGTAGGCCATTATTGGAAAATTTAATAAATATATCTGGTTCCTAAAAATTTCAGTCAGTTTATTATATGGGGGTGGAGCGAGGAGGGGAGGGTATCAAAAGGATGTCTGGTCCATCAGCCTAACCTTTTACTGTCAAAGTTAAATGCTTGCCAGTAAAAAGGATGATGCTTTTTTAATGTGTTAGTGATTAAGACTCAGGTCTTCGAACAAACTTTTTTTTATTCGAGACTCAAATGTTTCATTGCATTAACTTAGCTGTTTCACACAAACATCACAGACATCAAACTCAATGCGTGTAAGCCTGGACTTGTAATGTTCCCACGCTAATCTAAGACATTGCTATCTCTTACTAAAAAAGCTTCCTAACTGCTTTTCCCATATCTACTCTTCCCTGCCTCTTCCCTTTCCCCTTCCCAAATCAACCCATTCTCTTTACTTTCCTTCTTAAAATGCTTTGGAGATGTCTAGTTGCTATAAGGATTTATCCCTAAATCTTTAGATCGCTTCCAGAGCCCTGCATGATCTGCTTTCTCCTTATGTGTGACCACTTTCCACCTTCAAACACTAAGGAACCTTTTTAAAATTTCCTCCAGCCCTCTTACCTGTGGTATATTTACTCTAAGCACAGTTTCAAAGTATTTTAAAACATTTTAATCCTATAATATACAATAAAGACAAAACCAGTTAATATTGCAATTTAGGATGTAAACAAATGTAGAGAAAATAAAAAGTGGCAATAGTATTAAAATACTGAAGTTGTGTATGTAGATGAGGTATTCAACAAAAGAAATGATTCTCAAGGATGGAATGAATCATGCTGCATCTGAAAAGCATAGGATCCAGGCAGTTGAAATCCTTCGCAAAAGAAAAGTTAGTGATGAAATGGAATTATTTGAGCTTGTGGCTCATTGTCATATATGTGTAACCCACATTACTATCCAATGATTATTCAGGTATTGTAAATTTAGTAGTGTTGTACTCCTAAATGCATGTGCTGTACTGCCTTTCTTTGATTTAAGAACTTAGATGATTGGGGTGCCTGGCTGGCTCAGGACATGCAACTCTTGATTTTGGGGTTTTGAATTCAAGCCCCACGTTGGGTGTAGAGCTTACTTTTAAAAAGTAAATTAAAATATTTTTTAAAAACAGAACTTAAGGGGTGCCTGGGTGGCTCAGTCAGCTGGGCGTCTGACCCTTGATTTTGGCTCAGGTCATGATCTCATAGTTCATGGGATCAAGCCCCACATCAGGCTCCATGCTGACAGCAAAGAGCCTGCCTGGGATTCTCTCTCCCTCTCTCACTGCCCCTCCCCTTCTTGTGCGTGCACTCTCTAAATAAACAAACAAACAAACAAACTTAGAAGATAATCAGGATGAAGTGTGTCACAAATCATAGATGATTTCATAGATTCTATGCCCTTCAAATACTTAACAATATCAGAATTCTTGACAAGGCAGCAGGCAGAGTACTTTAACCTGTAAGCAGTTCTCGACGATAATTGTAGAGTTTATCAAGACCAAGAACCCTCACCTCACCAAACTTTTAAGTCTTGCCAGAACTGGTCCATTTTGGAAGTCTGCTCATTTACATTGTAAGTCAACACGAAGAAGAGGTGTCTGTCTGACTTGAAAGCATTGAAAGACTAATTCACCTTCCTATTTGATGGAAATGTATCTGAAAGATGCAAGCTTAAATCTCTCCTAACTATTTTGGACTTCTATGAAATGACCTTTCGTTTTTGAAGCCTAGCCTGTTTGTAAGAAGAGGGACTTCAGCATCATTCTACAACTTCGTTTGGGGTTTTTTGTTGTTGTTGTTGTTTTCACTTAATAGTGTGTTCTGGAAATATGTGTCTTTTTTTTTTGGACGACTATGGTGAGTGTTTCACCATATGGAAGTACCATACTTTAATTAATACATGATTGATTCCTCAATATTATGTTAAGAGTGACTGGAGTCAATTCTCACTTTATTCCTGATTATAAAATAAATTATGGGCCTTCTAATTCCCAATCACATATTTTAATTAAGGCTCTAAGTAAAGGATGGTAAATAAAAGGATGTCATGGAGACATTTCTAGGTCCTGTTGCTTTGATCTCTGCACACTTACTACCTAAGCCATGATCAGCCTTAGAATCTTTCTGAATTTAGCACTCGAGGCAGCCACGATCAATCGGTTGGAGTTATTGTTCCAGACAAAATCTATTTGTTGAAAGTCTCTGCAGCTTAGCTTTATTATAACTCCTTACTACTGGCCCACTGGTTGTATTTAGGACTGTCAAGTTATTTCTGGAGAGCCTCAAAAACCACCCGTGTCTATGTCTTTTACAACCCTTCAAGTTGTTCCAGATTTACATCAATATCTTACACGTCCATTAATCTTAAGGCGTGCTCAGCCTTCCAATCCATATTCCCATTTGAACTTGTAGATTTTAAGGTATCACGCTTCAAAAAGGTAATTGCAGTTACACACTAAAATCGTGCACACACACACACACACAGAGTATTTGGTACTTTTATGTTATTAGGGAATTTTAAAGCAGTGAAAATGGACCTATGCATAAACAAGTATTTGTAAACAAAACATTTGATAAAGCATTGTTATGGCTAAAAGTTTAACTAGGTTTGGGGAACCATTGCTTTTTGGTATAATCAATGAGTTTTTAAAAAACTTAATTTATAAAGTGACCAGAATCAAGGCCTTTATCGCGAGATCAAAAAGAAATCACACTTTCTAATTTGTGTGAATTAGCACTTACAGTTCAGTGAAATTAAAAGTTTGCTCCCCCTACAGTAGAGCTCCCTATTCATTCCTTTTGCTTCTGAAGCATTAATACTATGTACACCCCATTAACGTGTGTGCCAAAGTTCCTGATCATTTACTCCATATCATTCATTGCATATTGTTTTTTTATACTAGAGTTTCATGAAAAATCTTAAGATGGACCAGAGAAGAAGGGTTCTGTTTTTGCTTGCATATACATATATATGACCCAGAAATCTGTGTAAGAGTAATCTTTCAAATTACCTACTTTTTTATCCTAAACTTTGAATGAAGTTAACAATTTTTTATCCCAAGCTTTGGGTGAAGTTAACTTTTTAAGATGTGGCAAGTTTATCTTGTACTTCAGAACAGTGATTCTCAAACTTTATCATGCATCAGAATTGCCTGAAGCGTTTGTTACAACGCAAGACCACGGGTCCTCACTCCCAGAATTACTGATTCAGTGTGTCTCTGTTGAAGCTAAGAATTTCTAACAAGCTCCAAGTCATGCCGTGCTGGTAGAGGGGCCAGCCACACTTTTAGAACCACTGGCTTAGAACACCCCTCAACCCACTGAGATTATTACTGAACCCATTTTTAGAAGCACTGATTTGTGATTTTCCTGCTTTCTTTCTATCTCCTTTGTTGTTGGCCTCTCTAGACTCTCACCTGGATTGGTTGGGAGATTGCAAGGATAGAAGTGAAGTGATGGTCAGTTTGGGAGAGAGTAAATAAAGGGGAAAATGCCACATTTCATTTACTAGGACAGAAGGGGCATTTCCTTCCTAGTATGGAGACCAGGGGACAGATTGAATAATTCAGCTCCTGCCACTGCAAGGCAGTATAATTGTCGTTGCCGTAGAAGTGTTAAGTCTGTCGATTGAGTGGTTTAAATGCTGTGGGTATTCACAATTTAGAATTTTTCTTCTGTCTTAAATTATCTTGAGTGTAATTTAGTATACATTTGGTGTTAGAAAGAAGTGTTTTTTGTTTTTTAAAATCTGGTCCTTTTTTAATGTAGAAAGTAATCTCAGATTGGTAATTAGCTTTGCAACCCTGAGTGCACCTTTCTCATGAAATTGGACATCTGTTCTCTCAAAGAGTCTGTTAGAAAAATACTACAAAAAAACAAGACCGTTTACTGGTAGTCTATTTAAAGGTAGGTGTGAGTGTGCGGGTGTGCACACAAGTGCGAACTTTTGTTAAGGATTTACAGAAAATACCATGACTGTCTTCATTGTATTACTTCCTTGGTTCTTTGTAAGAAGAAGGTAATCAGGACTTGGGGAACTAAGATTTCTGTCAGTAAAGTATTTCTCAATTCAAATTTGGATTAATAAATGATTGTTTTATATTAAATAACATGACTAATTTTTTGTTGCTAAACTTGTTTATTGCCAGATAAACAGTGATTACCATTCAACATACTGAATAATAGCCATTTTTTTTCATATGTGCTCTTAGTACACTCAGAGGAAGCCTTGTTTTTATTGGCAACCTGTTATTACCGCTCAGGAAAGGCATATAAAGCATATAGACTCTTGAAAGGACACAGTTGTACTACACCGCAGTGTAAATACCTGCTTGCAAAATGTTGTGTTGATCTCAGCAAGTAAGTTTTTAAATCTTTTCTATCTAATATTGTTTACTTACACTGTAGAATTTTGGATAAAATCCTTTTGATAGATTAAACTCTTGACTCCCTTTCTCCCCTCTTTTTTGGTAGTAGCAATTTGTCTATTTCAGTAACTTAAAATGTTTATACTGTTGCCTGTGGCATTATCACTTTTGTTATGGAGAGATTTCATTGTTATGGTAATAAATAATAGAATTTAACTCTGGGGAAACTTAAGTTGTAACTAATTCCTGTCATTTCCCAAAATTATCCCAAGTGTTATTTCCTTTCCTTTGCTTTCAATTGGAATACGCCTGAAAAACCTCCTTACCTGTTCACCTGAGATTAATGCTTCATTATGTCTAGGTAGTTGTGTAGTTATTTGGCTTTCCAGACTACTCTGTCCTACCCCTTTGAAGCGAGGGGGCAGGTTCAGGAGAGCACTTCTTTTGAACATTACAATTAAACATGTCAGCTGTCCCTATTCTGAATCTGGAGGCAGGTAGAGATATAGGTAGTTATCTTCTGTTAAACTCTGTTCTGTGCTGTAAGAGATGGAATGATGCTAAAAGGGACTAGATAAATAGATAATCGCAGAAGTGTGTTTGTGAATGTAGTTGGTAGGTTTATAGCGAGAGGACACAAATGAGCCTCCTGAAGTCTCCACAGACCAATAATGATTATTGTATTTGTCCAGTGTCTAACTGATGACTTAAATTAAAAAACTAGCTAAAATATCTATAAAATTTCTGAAACATTTGTTATTGAATTATTTTTACTCCGAAGGTTTAATGCTAACTTCCTAAAAATATATTTAATTTGCTAGTTTCTTAAGCCAATTCTTACCTTGGACATTCTTATCTCATTTACAAGTATTCATGGTTTTTTAAAAGTCCCACTGACCGTAGAAGAAATATAGATATCACCTTTAATGTTTAGGATATGCTGTGTAAACTTACTAGAGTATTTTCCACATGATGATTTGGAAAAAACTTTAAAAGAGATACCATTATAAACTCTGATATGCTAAAAATATATAGTGAAGTCAAGTATTTTTTTTTTTCCTTTGGGAAACACTTGTGATTTTCTATATCAAGAAAACATAATTGGTAAATAAAAAGAGATGAAGTGCTATTCGGGTTTCTTTTATAAACCTAAAAACGAGTGAGACCATTAAGTATGCAGTTTTTCACTAACATCTAATTAGTGTTATTAAATTCTCTTGCAAATTCCTATTTCAAGGAATTACAGAACTAAATAAAAAGGACCACTACGTCTGTTAATGAACAGCCGTACACATTTTCCCCCAGTATAAAGACTTTCCATTTCTTTTGACATGAGTAATGTGTATGTTGCTCACACTACATTTGTACATATAGGGACTGAATTTAACTGGTTCTGTTCTTAAAGGCAAGACTGGAATTTTAAGACCATAAATTCCCAGTCTTCCAAATGATTCTAAATACATGGCTATTGCTGTTCTAAAGGTGCCATGGACTTTGTACTTTATCTATCCCCATATTTGGATGTACATTGGTAGTGAAGGATGTCTTTACACACAGTACTTTCTATGTTGACTTTTTTTAATCTGTAAATTTGTGTTTTAAAGGCTTGCAGAAGGGGAACAGATCTTATCTGGTGGAGTGTTTAATAAGCAGAAAAGCCATGATGATATTGTTACTGAGTTTGGTGATTCAGCTTGCTTTACTCTTTCATTGTTGGGACATGTATATTGGTAAGTAACAATGATTCACACTACCAGAAAATTGTTTCCAGTGGTAGAATTCTTTGTGGTTAAAAAAAAAAAAAAAAAAAAAAAAAACTTACACTTTCTGTGTTTATCAAATAGCACTTGGCTGAAGAGTACAGTCTTTTAGTTCTGTGACCTTATTAAACTTATAAAGTCGTGGAGATGTTGATCCCATTTGTCACTATCTGCTTTGCTTTAATGATGATAGCTACAGCAGCACTACCTAATATTTGAGTGCACATAGGAGGTTTTTTCCACCTTGGGTGAGGAGAATATCTTCATGTGATCCACTGAGGAAAAAGAAGAAATGAGTGAAGTTTTTTCTCTAATATTAAATATCACCTCGGCTCCTTAGAACAAGGCTTGAAGATAAATTTCAGTAATAAAGCATAGCAGTTCCCATCTGGTTTGCCATACTAATTTGGAGGCATGTCCTAAGAAATTTCCACGATGGTTGTTGAAATAACAGTGATCTGCAAATCATTTGAAATGTATTTAAAATTTCTCTACACTTACTTAAGTTTAGTGTTTTGAAAGCAAGGGAGAGTGAATTCAAAGTTATCACTATAATATTGTTCGCACTCATTTTTAGTCTGAAATACTCCTTGGTTGGGGAGTAGAGGGTGGAGATGTAATCAGGTAACGGGAATTGTTCATCCACACATGGGAGTGCATCGCCTGTGTAAATGTCACCTGTTACATGTTGTAGGAGAATTGGTTGAGGATTGCTTGTGTGAAGAATTAGGAAAGCACCTGTTTTAAGATAAATCGAGGCTAGTTTGAATAGTAGTTTTTTAAAAACCTCAAAAATGTCTTTTTGTACAGAATAAATTATTTGCCTGAATTTGGGGACTCATTTTCATATGACATCACTCTTTTGAGAACAGGAGTAAATAAAGGTACAATAGCAGTATCTTCATTTGTCTTAATAAAAAGACATGGAGTAATGAATTTAGTTCATGCAACTATGATTCTTTTTATCATTTATTTGAGAAACTTTGAGGTCCATCCTCCCTTTGTGGCTAAACATAGTACTTGGTCCTGGAGATGTAAAGATAAATCACTCACAGTCCCTGCCCTCAAAGGTTTATAATAGAATACGAGAGAAGCAGTAAACAAAAGTTTGTAAGTTTTTATCATCACAATAAAAATGCTGTGATAAAATTTAAGCAGAGGACACCTGGGGGGCTCAGCCAGTTGAGCATCAGACTCTTGATTTTGGCTCAGGTCATGATCTCAGGGTCCTGAGATGGAGCCCTGTGGGTATGGAGCTTGCTTAAGATTCTCTATCTAACCCCTTCCCCCTCCCCCCACCCCAAGCCCACACTCCCATTCTCTTTTAAAAAAAAGAAAAAAATTGAGCAGTATTTTATCCAATGGAGGGAATAATCAGTTCTACCTAGTTAAGAAGGAGTGTAAGATGCTAAGTAGGAAAAACTTGGTAGAAACAGTTTTGTTTCTTGATTTCTCAATAATAAAATTAAAACCTAAGGAATTAGACTGTGGGTGAAATATTTGAATGGCTACTTCACCAAAGAGGATATATGGATGGTAAGTAAGCACATGAAAAGTTGTACCAGATCCTTAGCTGTTACGGAAAGGCTAATAAAAAACACCATTAGAAACCACTACGTGCTTGTTAAAATGGCTAAAATAAGAACGGACAGGGGAGCCTGGGTGCCTCAGTCTGTTGAGCATCTGACTCTTGATTTCAGTTCAGGTCATGATCCTGGGGTCATGGAATGGAGGCCCACGTCAGGCTCTGCACTGAGCGTGGAACCTGCTTAAGATTCTCTCTCTCTCCCTCTGCCCCTCTTCCCCTCTTGCTAATGCTCTCTCTTTCTCTCTGCCTCTGTCTCTCTCTCTCTCAAATAAAAAATTAAAAAAAAAAACAAAAAAACAGTACCACATACTGGTGAGGATGCAGACCAATAGAATTTCTCATTAAACATAGATATGATAGGGGTCCCTGGGTGGCTCAATCAGTTGAGTGTCTGACTTTGGCTCAGGTCATGATCTCACAGTTCGTGAGTTCGATCCCCGTGTTGGGCTCTGTGCTGACAGCTCGGAGCCTGGAGCCTGCTTCAGATTCTGTGTCTCTCCCTCTCTCTGCCCCTCCCCTGCTCATGGTCTGTCTGTCTCTCTCTCTCAAAAATAAATAAACATTAAAAAAATTAAAAAAAAACACATAGATAATGATAAAATTACGATAGGGACAGATCAGTGGTTGTCAGAGGGGAGAGTTGAGGCAAGAATGTGGCTGTGCAGAGGCAGCTGTGGAGTTTCTCTGGGCTGTTGGAACAGTTCTGTCTATATCTTGATTGTGGTAATGGTTACACAAATCTATACGTGTGATGAAATTTCATAAAACCATACATAAATGAGTGCGTGTAAAAACTGCTGAAACCCAAATAAAGTCTGTGGTTTAGTTTACAATATTATGCTATTGTCAATTTCCCAGTTTTGATAATTATGCTATGGTTGTATCAGATGTTGTCATTGAGGGAAGTTGGATGTAGGGTACATGGGAACTCTTATTTTTTTTCAACTTGTATGTGAGTCTAAAATTATTTTAAAATAAAGTTTAATAAAATAAAGTATTAAAATCACAAAAATACTATTATGTATTACTAATTATTTTAGGGGTGCCTGGGTGCCTCTCTTGGTTGAGTGTCCAACTCTTGATTTCAGCTCAGGTTATAATCTCACAGTTCATGAGATCAAGCCCCATGATGGGCTGTGCATTGATACCGCAGAGCTTCCTTTGGATTCTCGCTCTCTCTCTCTCTCTGCCTCTCCCCCCTCATGCACTCTCTCTAAATAAACATTAAAAAAATTTTTTAAGCAAGATTAATAAAAGTTTTAGAGGAGCTGGGCGCCTGGGTGGCTCAGTCAGTTAAGCATCAGACTCCTGATTCGGCTTGGTCAGGATCTCACAGTTTGTGGGATCGAGCCCTGCTTCCAGCTCTGTGCTGACAGTGTGGAGCCCACTTGGGATTCTCTCTCCCTCTTTCTCCCTCCCCCACTCATACACACATGTGCATGCATGCACACTCTCTCTCAAAATAAATAAACATTTAAAAATATAAAAGTTTTGAAGGTAGAGTTGAATCAGTCCCTAACCATGAAGAAGGGTTTTCCCCTTCTTTAAAAGAATGAGGGAGGTGCCTGGGTGGCTGTTAGTTGAACATCCAACTTTGGCTCAGGTCACGATCTCACAGTTCATGAGTTCAAGCCCCTGTTGGGCTCTGTGCTTTCAGTATGGAACCTGCTTAGGATTCTCTCTCTCAGTCTCTCTCTGCCTCTTCCCCACTCATGGTCTCCCTCTCTCATAAACTTAAAACTATATTTTTTTAAAAAAAGGATAAGGATGGGTTATTTTTATTCATTATAAATATTAAAGGTTAAATATCCACTGGGGGAAAACTCTACTCCAAAGACTGGCTTTTCATTTCAGCCATCATTTGCCTGTCTTGTGACCAAAATTGCACCCAGTAATCTGGATACATAGCTGTTGTGGTTTTGCAGCTGTAGCTTGTTAAGATATCTTTTTTAACTCCAGTATTTTGGTAGACAGCTTATTGATCTTTTTGTCTATAATAGCTCATGAGACTTCTGTTTAGGACACAACTGGTGGTAAGTCTGGTTCTTAGATTAACCTGTTTCTTCCCAGTACCATCTGATAATTTTTTCACCCCAATTCTTTAGAACATTTTTTTCATTAAGAGCTACCACCTCGGGGTACCTGGCTGGCTCAGTTGGCAGAACATGCAACTCTTGATCTCAGGGTTGTGAGTTCAAGCCCTCCTTTGGGTACAGAGATTACTTAAAAATAAAATCTTTAAAAAAAAAATTATTTTTAAAGAGCTACCACCTCCACTTCATTAGAAAGCCTGATCATTTAAATATACTATATTTAAAGCATTTAAGTCACTTTCAAAATTACCATTGGGATATTACATTAAAAATTAAGCATAAGACTGAAATATTTGGATATTGTCCATATCTCCTTAAGTAATTCTAGATTCTGACAGCAAATTAAAAGCAATTCTAATACTCAAGAAGGCAATGATAATTGATTTTGCTAGCATTCCGTTCAATTCATGTTCTGCTTGCTTTCACCAGACTTTTGACTCAAACTGCCCTAAATAATAGATTAGAGAGTGGTGAGAAGGGGAAATTAGTAATTTAGGGAATGTGTCAAGAAGAGTACTCTCAGAACTTGTATGTGTGTGTACAAATACACATATAGGAGTTACCTAATTTTTTGTACCAAAAAATTCTTTATGATGTTTTGGGTTGTGCAGCTTGTCTAATATATGTGTTTGTCTTTACAGCAAGACAGATCGGCTTGCCAAAGGATCAGAATGTTACCAAAAGAGCCTTAGTTTAAATCCTTTCCTCTGGTCCCCCTTTGAATCATTATGTGAAATAGGTAGGTTTGTAGAGGTGACTAGGGGAGGGTTCCCCGCTTCCTCTTCTTTTTTGTCTCAGCTCCTTAATTCTCGGAGAGTGATACAAATTATTCACAAGAAAAACATTTTTCAAAGCTAAAGGCTGTTAAGTTGAGAACAAGAAATAAGGTAATAGAATCATGTTTAAGGACTGATGTGGCCTTGTGTCCTCTAGAATGAGTTGTATTGTGAGTATAACACTAGGCAAAATAGCTTTCTGGATAAGGAAAGAAACTAATAGAATTCCTGGAGCAGAAACTGTTATGTAAATAAGACCTGGACAACATGGGGGAAGAGTGTCTTAGTATGTGTGCTCTTAGAATGCATGAGGATCATTTTAAAACCTCGTGGACGTATCCATGGCAGTGCTTCTAACTTGACTGTGATGTCTGTTGGGTTTCAGTTCTGCACCATCTCTCCTTACCTGGAGCAAAATGAGATCTAGTTGCTTTCTGCTTTAAAAAAGCACAGAAATCTGCATTTTCCTATGATTTATTATATTTAAAGTAGTGTTATTATAGTTTATTTCCTAAATTTACAGCTTTATGTGAAATTTTTGTAATAAATTGATAGGTGGGCTTTGGGGAAGTAAATTTGATTAGCTGAAACAGGAGAACTTTTAAAACTCTGGGTGAGGCCTTATTTCCACTGATATATGCATACTTAAAAAGATGTTAATTGTCATTTCCTCAGAGGCATACATTTTTTTTTCCCTTCATAGGTGAAAAGCCAGATCCTGACCAAACATTTAAATTAACATCTTTACAGAACTTTAGCAACTGTCTGCCCAGCTCTTGCACAACACTAGTATCTAATCATAGTTTATCTCATAGACAACCCGAGACCGTTCTTACAGAAACACCCCAGGACACAATTGTAAGTATAATCCTATCCTAGTGTTCAAATATTATGGAAAACAAAAAAGAATGAACTAAATGTATCATAAATGACATGGTGGAAATTTTCTGTTTCAGGAATTAAACAGACTGAATTTAGAATCTTCCAATTCAAAGTACTCCTTGAATACAGATTCCTCAGTGTCTTATATTGATTCAGCTGTAATTTCGCCAGATACTGTCCCTCTTGGAACAGGAACTTCCATATTATCTAAACAGGTTCAAAATAAACCAAAAACTGGTCGAAGCTTATTAGGAGGACCAGCTGCTCTTAGCCCATTAACCCCAAGGTAAGACAAACAAAAAATACTTTAAAATGTACTATAATATTAAATGATTTGTAATAATTCATATTAGTAATATAAATTAATATGAACAGCAACTTCTAAATTTCTATGGAAATAGAAGCATTTAGTAAGTCAGTAATAGACCTATTCTGTTTTCAGCAAATGAAGTTAAAAATGTAATACCTGTGATAAAAATTTAATGTTAAATATTGGAAAATTTAAAACCCTTAAATATGCCTTCTTCAGCTAGTGTATGCGTTAAGAGATAACTGTCTTTTTGGCTGTGTGTCAGTGAATCGCAGTGAACCTTTTGGAATGTTGGAATGCTTATGATCTCATCAGAGCGGTAGCAGTGGTTACTGTTAAAGTACTGTTTTCCAAACCACAGAAGAATTGACATGTATCAATAGGAAGTATTTTGTCAAAATTATTAGACGTATATGTATATGTGTGTAAATATAGAAATCCAGCCCAGAGGATACATATCCAAAAGTATCAAAATTAAAAATTCTGTGCTAGAACTGATGCTAGGAATTGGGTCCCGGGGCGGAGAGCTAACTAAAACAGCATGACCGTGACATTAACAGCTCACTGAATCCATGTGTGGATTCAGCATCTCTAGAGACACTCTCTCTGTAACAGTGTCGTTTAAATCCCATAAAGTCCAGGAATTTGAAATAATTTGGTCATTTGGATCTTCACTTTTACAAAGTTGTTCTTCTTTATTTCCAATAAATCTCCTGAGATCAGTAGTTGCTGCTCAATTTAGTTCCTTGTTTGATTTTTTTTCTTTTTTAATTTTAGTTATGGTGGGTGGAATAGTCTACATTCACAGCTTATTTTAAATCTGCCCCTCAGATCCTCACTGCCCCCAAGACTGATTTGCCATTCTCTTCCTTTTAGACCTTCTAATTTAAGTATACTGCTGCTTTATATATGCCTTGATGACTTTTTGACACCTTGATTTCAACCTCTTCTCAGTTTTGGGATTTTGCCATTAGAAACCCCAAGTCCTGGAGATGGATCCTATTTACAAAACTACACTAACACATCTTCTGTAATTGACGTGCCATCTACTGGAGCCCCTTCAAAAAAGGTATTTTCCGTGTAAAGTAGTTTTGATGCTGATGCAAGAAATTTGTTTAAAATTCTAGTCTGTTAAAGGCAATCTCAGAGAGAATCTAACTGTATAAGTTTACTGTTGCCTTAGAGTTGTTGACCTAAATGTGAAAGAAGGTCATCACTGTCATAGGCTGCTGGTTATAGCAGGAGATACAAAGCTGATTGGTCTTTGTCTGTGTAAGATCATAACTCACAAGAATAGTTTATTTCGGCATGTAGGTAAATAAAGACTCAGATTTGTACTTTTCATTTCCCCATTTTTAAACAAAAATAAAAAGGTTTCTATCCTTTGAATATAAATAACAGAAACTATACTTGCCATTGTTTTACTTGTCCCCACCACTGTATTTGTCTTTTAATTGTACTATTATTAACATGAAAAAAATTGACGTGTATAAAGCCAGCTGTTTCTGAAAATAAAGTTTTTATGGTGGATTCTCTTGGATGTATAGTAAATTTAAAGTAAATGTATAGTAAAATGAAAAATACTTGACAGTATCCTTAACCTCATAGTAAATACTACAAGTTTTGAGACTTTTTAAATAATGTTCTCTTATATAGATCTATGGCAGTAGAGGTCAAAGTGCCATTTGTTACAAACATCTATGGTACAGGGTTACCTTCTGTGAGAATTAAATTAGGTTATGTATTTAAAATGCCTATTGCCATGCTCAATAGATGTTTAAGAAATGGAGCTAAATAGGTCATACTAGTATGTGATTGATACAGCCCCTTTACCCTCCTAGGGACATGTTTATTCTTGTTTTTTTACTCCAAATATTCCTTAGAGTCTGTAAAGTTTTGTTTCTATAATAGTTCCTTAATGAGTAATAATAGAAACTCCAAGAATAGTAAAAAAGGGGCTGCAAAGTACTTAATGTGTTGGATTACTTTAAATCTCATTTTTAAGAGTTGACAACTACCCGCCATTGCATCGCTATAGGAGTGAAGCATAATTGTGGAAATTAGTTTATTATTATTACAAGGAGGCATAGTAGGATGGCAATCAGCATATCGGGTGAAGTAGGCCAAAACCATTAAGGACAGTTAGTGATGGGTAGGCGATTTCATTGCCCAAACGATAAAGCCACCTGCTGTCTTACCCTCTCCTGCCCTTGCTCTTACAAGACATTCCTAGGAAAGCTGTACTTGCAGGTCTGCACGTACTATCAACTAAAAATATCAAACGGAATATTGTATGCAGTACATAGTACACCTTTGTTAAATCAGGAAGGTCCAGAGTTGACTGTTTTGTCCCTTGGGTGAATGTAGAGTTCCCAACTTGGGGAAGGAAGAGGAGGAAGGATTGTAAAGTTTTATTTTGAGGCGGGGGTAGAGGAGATGAAAATATTTACTGGATAGTTAGTCATAGAGGAAAGAATATGGCCTGGTGATGGAAATAGTAGTTAAAGCTATTAAAATAGCCAGGCTCTCCTAGGAAAAGAGAGTAGAGAAGGAACACAGCATACTTAATTAAAAACAGTGGAAAGAAGAGGGCAGCAAATGAAATGATAGGACAAATAATCAAGACACCATACTATTTTGGAAGTTATACAGTCTCAAAAAGGAGGGCATGATCAGTGATGTTGAATACAGGAAAGGCCAAAAATAAGGCTTTCCTATCTGGTGAGAAAGTTATTAGTTATTAATTATAATGTACACTTTGAGAATTATGTCCAATGCCTATCAAAGTAATAGTAAATTTGGAAGAAAATTATCTGGTAGTAAAAAAAAATTAAAAATATCCACTGATGCAACAGTCACAGAGCATTTTATAAAGAAGCCAAGTGTTGAAAATTAATAGAAGAAAGGTGATAAATTAGAGACAGAAGAGGCAAGCAAGTTTTTTTCCTCCTCCATGGGAATAGAGACCAATTAATGAAAAATTAAACACACCAGGAAGAAATGTTAATTCTAAGAGCAATATACTTAGAATGTGGGAAATAATGAGATTATTTTTTTTTTTAATTTATTCCTTTGGACTACTGTGGAATGTTTTTACTAAGTGTCAAAGAAGGATTATAAAATCTTCCCTGTATTGTTATTTTTTATGTTCATAAATCTTAAGAGTAGTAGCTGTCTTAAAATTCTTGTTAACACTTAGCTCCACCTAGAGAACATGTAATAATTGGCTTTTTAGGAATTTTTTCAGGAAGTTTGAGCCTTTCTTTAAAAACTAAAGTGAAAAATGAAAAGATAGAATAAAGAAAAATATTGATGTTAAGGTGAGGAAATAGTTTGATGTTAATCCTACTATATTAATTGACATTAATTTGTGACATTAATTTGTGTTTTCAGATGACAGTATGTGTTATGAAATCTTGCACTGGGAAAATGTAGATGGGAGCATCGTGGTGTCTTTTATCATTTTCAGTGCAATTTATAATTCACAAACCTTAGACTTTTTGTGTTTTACAGTCTGTTGCCAGAATCGGCCAAACTGGAACAAAGTCTGTCTTCTCACAGAGCGGAAATAGTCGAGAGGTAACTCCAATTCTTGTTGCACAAACACAAAGTTCTGGCCCACAAACAAGGTATTTATTGTGGTGTCATTATTTGATATTATTTGGCTTTTCTTGCTATAAAACATGACTTTATTCCCTTTAGGCAGGTTTTGACCCTCCCTGAGATTCTAGAATGACTCTTACAAGTTTTGAATATGTCATACTAGAAATTTCTAGGGGCACCTGGCTGGCTCAGTCGGTAGAGCATTAGACCCTTGATCTTGGGGTTGTAAGTTCAAGCCCCACATTGGGTGTAAAGCTTACTTAAAAATAAGATCTTTAAAAAGAGGAAGGAAGGAAGGAAGGAAGAAAAAAGTTTCAAACTTACTGAAAAGACTAGTATAATTTTTTTTTTTTAATTTTTTTTTTCCACGTTTTTTTTTATTTATTTTTGGTACAGAGAGAGACAGAGCATGAACGGGGGAGGGGCAGAGAGAGAGGGAGACACAGAATGGGAAACAGGCTCCAGGCTCTGAGCCATCAGCCCAGAGCCCGACGCGGGGCTCAAACTCACGGACCGCGAGATCGTGACCTGGCTGAAGTCGGACGCTCAACCGACTGCGCCACCCAGGCGCCCCAAGACTAGTATAATTTTTAATTGAGTATGTTTTTAAAGGCTTATTTTTTTATAGAGAGTGAAAGAGTGCAGGGGAGAGGCAGAAAGAGAAGTGGGGACAGAGGATCTGAGGCAGGCTCTGCGCAGTCAGCAATGAGCCCATTGTGAGGCTCGAGCTCATGAACCGCAAGATCAAGACCCCAGCAGAAGTCCAATGCTCAACCGACTGAGTCACCAAGGTGCCCCTAGTTGATATTCTGAACACTCCTCCAAAATAATTTTCTTCCTATTATATGACCTTCGTCGGTCAAGTACAATAGAGTTCATTCTCCTCTTCCCCTATTATGCATTTCTGTATACAGATCATCTTTTGGTAAACCTTTAAATAATGAATCCATTTCCACACAGAAATGGTGTTAAATAGGATTTCTTTTCCTGTTCAAGCACTCAAAAATAAATCATAGCTAGTGTTTTAAAAGAATACGGCTCTGTCTTCTAAAATAGTGAATGTGTACTATAAGACTTAAAACAGACACTCACGTGCATATACCTTGACTATATAAAAGGCCTCAATATTTCTGAAATGCCAGGATGGTAATCTTATCATGAGAGCCAACTCACAGACAGATGACAGTGATTGCCTGGGCTCGATTATGAGAAGGAGCCTGAGGCCTCCTGCAGAACAACATGATAGAGGCTGAGTAAATGCTAATCCTAAAGAATATGGAAACGTAATTTACTGAATAATACATTTCACTTCAAGCTAAACAAATACACTAACTTTAATAAGCAACTATTAATGATTCTGTATGAATTTTGGTTTTTTTTTTTTTTTTTTGTATTATTGATTCCATTTGTCTCATTTATTGCCTGTATTAGTTTCCTACAGCTGCCATAACAAAGTATTGCAAACTGGGTCTCTTAAGACTACAGAAATCCATGGGGCGCCTGGGTGGCGCAGTCGGTTAAGCGTCCGACTTCAGCCAGGTCACGATCTCGCGGTCCGTGAGTTCGAGCCCCGCGTCGGGCTCTGGGCTGATGGCTCAGAGCCTGGAGCCTGTTTCCGATTCTGTGTCTCCCTCTCTCTCTCTGCCCCTCCCCCGTTCATGCTCCGTCTCTGTCTGTCTCAAAAATAAATAAACGTTAAAAAAAATTTTAAAAAAAAAAAAAAAAAAAAAAAGACTACAGAAATCCATTCACTCACGGTCATGGAAGCTATAATCCAAAGTCATGGTGCTCACAGGGCCATACTTCCTCCGAAGCCTTCAAGGGAAGATCCTTTCTTATATTGTCCAGCTTCTGGTAGCCTCAGGCATTCCTTAGTTTGTGGGGGCATAACCCAGTATCTGCCTCTGTCTTTACATGGCCATCTTCCCTGTCTTTGTATCCAAATTTCCCTCTTCTTATAAGGGCATGAGTCATACTGAATTAGAGCTCACCCTAATGGCTTCATCTTAACTTGATTACATCTACAAGGACCCTACAGCCAAATAAGTCACATTCACAGGTACTGGGGGGTTAGGGCTTCAACATATTCTTTGGGAAAACAGTTCAACCCATAACATTGTCTTATTAACAATTACTCTTTATTTTGTCTTTTTAGAGGCTGTTTTAGTGTTTATAGAGTATACACTTTAACTTAAAGTCTATTTTCAAGTAATGTTGTACCACTTCATATACATCATATACCTTATAACAGTATGTTTTCATGCTCCTCTCCACAGCTTTATACTATTGTTGGCATATATTTTGCTTCTACATGTGTATAAACTCCACAGTGCATTGTTGTGGTTTCTCCCTTAAATAGTTATCTTCTATAGAAATTTTTTTAAATAAGAAAAAGAAATCTATTTTATATTTACCCACATATTTACTATTTCTGGTCCTCTTTCTGTAGGTTCAAACTTCAATTTGGTATTCTTTTCCTTCATCTTGAAAGACTAAAATTTCTTATAGTCCAAGTCTGCCAGTAATGAATTTTTCAGCTTTTGTACGTCTAGAAAAAAATTTTTATTTCACCTTTGTTTTTGTTTTTGAAATAAATTTTCACTGGATATAGAATTCTCGTTTGCGGTTTTTTCTTTAAAGGTGTTCTGCTGACTTCTAGCTTGTGTTGTTTCTGACAAGTCTGCTCTCATTCTCATTTTTGTTCCTCTATATGTAATCTATCTCTTTTTTTCTCTTTTATGATTTTCTTTTCATCACTGATTTTTAAGTCATTTGGTTGTGATGTGCTCTAGCGTAGTTTTCTTCTTTCTTGGCCAGAGATCGAGAGCTCCTTGGATCTATGAGTTCATAGTTTTTATCAAATTTAGCTAATTTTTGGCCATTATTTCTTCTAATATTTTTTCTGGTCATGTCCCCCTCTCTCCTTCTAGGACACCGAATGTATGTGTATTAGACTGTTAAGTTGTCCCCACAGCTCAGTTTTGTGTTCATTTTCATTTCTAGTCTTTTTCCTCTGTTTCATTTTGGATAGTGGTTATTGCTGTGTCTTCAACTTACCGATGTTTTCTTCTGCAACATCTGGTCTGCTGTTAATCCCATCCAGTATGTATAGATATTTTTAATCTCAGATGTCCTATTTTTCATCTCCAGAAGTTTGATTTGCTTCCCTCCTTTAACATGCCTATTCTTTCTTCTACCTTTTTGAGCATATGGAATATGTCTATAATAGCTTTTTTAATGATTTTTGTCTATTATTTTACTATGTTATTTCTGGGTCTGTTTTTTATTGATTTTTTTTTCTCTGTTCAATATAAGTTATATTTTCCTGCATCTTTGTATGCCTAGTTTTTTTTTTTTTATTGCAAATTTTACATTGTTGAGTGCTAGACTACTTTATTTTCTTTTAAGTACTTCTGTTTTGTTCTGCAATGTAGTTACTTATTAACTGTTTGTTCCTTTAGGTCTTGATTTTTAAGTTTTGTTAGGTACGACAAGAGTGGCCTTGAGTCTGGACTAATTATGCTTCGCTATTGAGGTAGTATCCTTTGAGTATCTACTCAATAACCTGTTGAGTGTGAGGTTTCTTAATTCTAGCTATTGAAAATATGGGCTACTCCAAGCCCAGGGTGAGCTCCAAGAATGGTTCTGCCAGCTCCTTTCCAGTAGTTCTTTCTCTAGATTCAGGTAGTTTTCCTCACTGTAATACTGTAGTAAGTTCTGGTACTAATCACCCAGACTTAGTATAGACTCTGCAGGCTAATAAGATCATAGTCCCAACAAGACTTATCAAACCTCATTGACTTGCCTGCTGCAAATTCAGGGGCTTCCTGGGTCACCTTCACTTCTGACCAACTAGCTACAAATTTGAGGGTTCTTGTTACTCTCTCAGGCTTAGTAATTTGCTAGAACAATTCACAGAATTTAGGAAAGTTCTCTACTTACAGCTTGATCATAAAGGGTACCAGTCAGGACCAGACAAGTAAGACTGAGGTCTGGGAGGGTCCTGAACACAGTGCTTCTATGTCCTTTCCCTGTGGAATCAAGATATGTCCCCTCACCAGCACATCAGTTTGTTTGCCAACCTGGAAGTTACACTGAGTTTTGATAGAGTTTTTATTGGGGTTCATCACATAGGCATGATAGATTGTATCATTGGCCATGTGATTTAACTTAATCCCTAGCCACCCTCCCCTTCCTAGAGACCAGGCTGTTAACACTTAGCTCAAAGCTTTAACCCTCTAACCAGCGGTTGGTCTTTTCAACATGGGCAGCCCAGTATCCAGTTTAAAGAATTTAGAAGCTTCTTCTCAAGAATCCAAGACAAACAGCAAATGAATTCTTTATTATAATATACCTTATTATAACACACAGTTGCACTACTCAGTTTTCAGCTGAGGATTCTAGGAAAACTTCCTGCAGATCTTTGAAGCTCTCCCTCTTTGTAGCTCTCCCCTTTCTTGTACTCTGCCCTGCATATTCTAATTGCCTTCACTACCCAGAAGTCTCAGCATTTTCTTCTCTGCACAGGGAGACCCTGAGTTCTATTTGTGTTCCCTTTCCCAGCACCATGTCCTCAGGACTCTTCCTCAGGCATATGTGCTTGCTGTCCAATATCTGAAAAACATTGTTTCATATCTTTTGTTCGGTGTTATAGTTGTTTAAGATGGGAGAGTAAATCTGGTCCATAGGGTTTCATTACAATTGGCGGTGGAAGTCTGTTCTTTTTTTAGGAAGTTGTTTTTTTTAGAAATGATTAGAATAGCCTAGTTCTCTTAGCTAAATTGCCCCAAAATTTTACATATCATTTTCTCTATATTAACCTATAAAAATCATTTTTATAATCTTTCCAAGGCATCTTTTTATAACTAGTAGGATATTTCAGATTTTATTACAGAGCCATAAAATGATACTATTTACAAAAGCTTTTTTAAAAAGTGTTTAATATAAGTGGTACATAATGACATAGGTAATAAGTGATAGAACTTGATCTCAAACCTCAACAGTCTTGATTCTAGAGCACATTCTTTTCCTTCTCAAACTCCTAGTTAAACAGATGCAAGTTATAAAGAAATATGTATATTTCACATGCTGTGACCAATGTTTCAAAACTCACACAGTATCCTGCTTCATTTTTCTGATGCCTGTCAGACTTTGAACATTGTTTTCTTTTGTCAAATTGCCCTTTGGAGCTAACAGAACCCTAATGAAAATTATAATAGAGGAAGAGTTTGTCTTCTTCAGACTCCTAGCCCCAGAATCCTCTTACTATTATTTTTACTTCTACCCCCACAAGAGTTATGTTATACAACTTTTTGTGGCATTTAAGAAGTCTCAGCATTTTTCTCAGCATTGTCCTCCCTATAAACTGCTCCATGGATCAGACTATTCCCTCCCACTTCTCAGACAAACTCTTCTATAGTTAGGTAATAGTATTGACAACATATAATTCACATTTGTAATGTAAATGACACATAGTTGTTCAAATAAAGAATATTGTACTTTTAAAAATGGATTGGTTTCTGGAAAAGACAGAACTATGGAGACAATAAAAAGATCAGTAGTTGCCAGGAGTTGGAGAGGGAGGGATGAAGAGGCAGACCCCAGAGGTTAGGGCAATGAAAATATTCTGTATGATAGATACCATGATGGATACATGTCATTATACCTTTGTGCATACCTATAGAATGAACAAAACCAGGAGTGAACTCTGTGATAAACTATGGACTTTATAGAATGTCAGTGTAGGCTCATCACCTGTAACAAATGTAGCAGTCTGGTGGGGGATGTTGATAGTGGGGGAGACTATGCATGTGTGGGGACTTGGGAGTATATGGCAGCTCTCTCTGTACCTTCCCCTCATTTTTGCTGTGAACCTTTTTTGTTGTTGTTATTAGTTTATTTATTTATTTTGAGAGAGAGAGTGTGTGAGCAGGGAAGAGTCAGAAAGAGGGAGAGACAGAATTCCAAGCAGGCTCCACACTGACAGCACAAGCCTGATACAGGGCTCAAACTCACAAACCGTGAGATCGTGACCTGAGCCAAGTCAAGAGTCCAATGCTTAACCAGCTGAGCTACCCAGGAGCCCCTGCTATCACTTTAAACTGCTCTAAAAAAATAATCTTAATTAAAAGAAATTATCATAAAATAAAATTAAGTCATCAACCTAAATGACATCCTTTGCTGAAATCCCTACATTGAGATTCTGTCTTTTGAAAGGGTTAAGAACCACGTGGGCTTTCTTTACTCACTGGTCAGTATCTCTTTTATTCTCCAAAGCCTCTTTGACTCAAATCCAGGTAACTTAGTGGTATTTCCCATAAATTGTAAACCATTAAGCCCGTAGACTTACCCACTCTCAGATAACTCCAGGTTTTAAGTTTGCTCACATTTTTTTTTGAGAGCGCGAATGCACATGTTGGGGAGGGACAGAGGGAGAGAGAGAGGAGGAGAGGATCTTAAGCAGGCTCCACGCCAGCGTGAGCCCAGCCAGCGTGGAACCCAGCTCAGGGCTTGATCCCACAACTGTGAGATCACAACCTGAGCCGAAATCGGGAGTTGGATGCTCAACAGCTGAACCACCCAGGCGCCCCTAAGTTTGCTTACTTTTGAAGAATAGAATCCTTGTATCTTAGGGTTTGCCTTTAAAGTAAAAAAAAAAAAAAAAAAGTGCCCAAGCAATTGTTAGATTCCTTTGTTCTAAACAAAATAAACCTTGATGTGGTTGTTTGAATTTATAGGGAAATAATTTCTCAAGTATCAGTTGTTACAATGGTATTTATTTATTGGCAGATATCCCACATTTAGACCGTCCCTGTCCAACTATCTTTTTTCTCTAGCTTGGTATAGTTGCAAATGAAGGCTAGAAAGAATTAGTTTATAGATGTGTTTATCATTTATTGACCCAGAATTTTTATGTGGATTGTTTTAAGTTCAAATTAGCAGTTTCAGATAGAGTGAAGACTGGTCCTATAATCTTCATCATTTTATGGTAACACAGTTTTTAAATCCTGAGTTTTCATAGAGGGATGACAGACTGACCAAACTCACCAAACTAGAGTGCAAACATGAATGAATATTTTGTAATGCATCTGAATCGAATCCATAGTTAATGGTCATAGCTGGGTTTTTTTTTTTAATGTCTACTTGTCGTCATTTTTTTTTAGTACAACACCTCAGGTATTGAGCCCCACTATCACATCTCCCCCAAACGCACTGCCTCGAAGAAGTTCGCGACTCTTTACTAGTGACAGCTCTACAACCAAGGTAATTTAAAGATTTCTGTATGTCACATTTCCTTAACATGTCCCTCTCTTAAATTTCAGTTCATTGATGACTCCATCTCTAATGAATAAATTCAGAGACTATTTGAAATTTTTTAATATTTTTTTGATTGGGAAAGCTGTCTATAACATTTGTAAATTTTCTTGGTCCTTCAATAAATATTCTGAAACATTGTTCTAAAGACAAAATTATTGTGATGGGAAGCAGATCAGTGGTTTTTAGGAGTTAGGACTTGTGGGACAATGTGACTACGGGGTATAACCCAAAGGATTTCTTTGTGTAATGGTTGGACAGTCCTGTATCCTTACTGTCGTGGTTGATTACACAAATCATACATATGACAAAATTTCATAGACTTATCACACCAAAAAAAAAGAAAAAAGAAGTACATGATTTCATCATGTAAAAACTGATGAAATCCAAGTAAGAGCATAGTTTAGTTGATAGTATTAAACCAATTCCAGTCTTCTGGATTTGATGGTGTGCTATGGTTATGTCAGATACTATAACACATGTCCTTTGTTTTTTCTGCACAATTGGAGGGCCTCATTATGCCCTTGGTAAGTTTTCTTGGTCCATCGACAAATATGTACAATTTTTAACTCTGACATGAACAAATCAACAATTTTATGACTTATTAGCTATAATACTCTGAGACAATTAGGTAGTATTGCATTCATTTATTTTCTTATTTTTAAGTAATAAATGAAACTGATACACTTTCAGAAAAGAGCAACACTTAATGCAGATTTACCTTACATACTAATATATTAATACAATTTATTTTCAGAATTGCTGCATTTAAAGTTAAATGACTTTGAAAATTTTTGATTTATAAATCTTTTCTGAGAAAAATATAGACCATTCAAGACTGAACATTTATTTTGTGTCTACTACTTGAGAAAGGATTGGGAAATCTAAAATACATGAGTTTAATAAGTGTGGAATTTTCCTCTTTTTTACAGGAGAATAGCAAAAAGTTAAAAATGAAGTTTCCACCTAAAATCCCAAACAGAAAAACTAAAAGTAAAACTAACAAAGGAGGAATAACTCAACCTAACTTAAATGATAGCCTGGAAATTACAAAATTGGACTCTTCCATCATTTCAGAAGGGAAGATCTCCACAATCACACCTCAGATCCAGGCATTTAATCTGCAGAAAGCAGCAGCAGGTCTGTGTCAATGCTTAATGTTTGCTTTGTATTTTATTTTATTCACTTATTTTAAGTAATTTTTTTTTTTTATGTTCATTAAAGTACCTTCCATTTTTTCCAGATAGAGGTTGGGATTTTTAATAAATTATTTTGTATTTAGCCTTTCTAGAAAACCAAACTATTTTACTGTGTTTTTCTCCTTTGTTTACTATATTGTTTTCTCCTAGAAGGTTTGATGAGCCTTCTTCGTGAAATGGGGAAAGGTTATTTAGCTCTGTGCTCGTACAACTGCAGAGAAGCTATATATATCTTGAGCCACCTACCGTCTCACCACTACAATACTGGTTGGGTACTGTGCCAAATTGGAAGGGCCTATTTTGAACTTTCAGAGTACATGCAGGTAAGAGGTAATTTAAATTTCATTAAGATGCCTATGTTTGAGACAGCTAGACCTAAAAGGTCAATATTTATTATGTAATGTCTTTATTTTCTGAGCATTTGTAATTTAGAAATAGTCAAACTTTTTCTTGTGTTTAAGGAGTAATTTAAATTTGGGGGGATTGCTTGAAATAGATTTGTAGAGGGGAGCCTGGGTGGCTCAGCTGGTTAAGTGTCTGACTTCAGCTCAGGTCATGATCTCACTGCTCTTGAGTTCAAGCCCTACAATGAGCTCTGTGCTCAGAGCCTGGAGCCTGGTTTGGGTTCTGTCTCCATCTCTCTGCCCCTCCCCTGCTCATTCATTCCCTCTCTCTCTCTCTCTCTGTCTCTCTCTCTCAAAAATAAAGTAAACAAAAAAAGAAATAGATTTGTAGAGAGTCCAAGTCATCCATATATTCTTATGTGGATATTTGTACATACTCAGTTGGATCTGAAAATCTATATTACCATGTAACAGATGTTTATAATCAAACTTTTTTCTACTATATGCAGAGTTCCTCCTGGGATGAATTTTTGGCATTTAATATATTTAATAAACTTGAAAAGTGCTATGAAGAAAATTTTGTATAATCAAGGACACAATGTCCTTCACAAGACTTTTACCCTTTTAATTATATTCATTGCTTAAGTTAATCTGTTTATACCAGAAAAGGAGAGTATTAATATCAAGCCAAAGAAAATTCTAATTTCCAATTTAAATTTTCCCCCTAGTTCATCTTCTGAGCATTTTCTCTCCTCACCCCTAAACTTAAAAAAATAAAAAAACAACTTTAAGAAACCTATATATTAATTAAAATTTCTCTAATACAAATTATTTAAAGTTTATAATAAAGTTACTTTTGCTCTCTTTCAATTCTACTTATTCAGTGCATGTTATGTCTTAGCCTCTTCTAGACTCTAATGTAGCTAGACAAATAATTGCTCGCCTTTATAGAGCATGCATTCTAGTAAGAGAGACAGGTTGTAAGCCAATAAATCTATAAGGATGATAGCACTAGGTCAGAGGAAGTAAAAAATGAGGCATGGTAAGATCGCAGGGCAATAACGTATGGTGGTATTTTCTAAAAAGTGTGCTTAGAGAAAGGTCGCTCCTCCCATCATGAACCATGCAAAGACCTGAGGGTGAAGTGTTTGTTCTTCCAGGTAGAGGATAAATGCAGAAGATACCACCTCGAGTATTTTTGCGTGGTAAAGAGAAAAGTGTTGTTGTAGACACATAGCCTTATTCATTGCTAGAAGTTCCATGTTCGGGTAATGGCCCTTTACTGGTACATAAGAACTGTGTTTGGCAAGCCCTTTTCAAAATTATTTCTGATTTATTGTTTCACAGGTACTTTAAAATACATAATTTTTATTGTTTCCTTCTAACTATAGAGCAGTGACACAGATACTTAACAGAAGCCTTTGTTTCAACTTAATTTCATGAGTTTGGTTTTTTTGTTTGGTTGGTCGGTTGGTTTGTTTTTGGTCTATGCCACACTTTTCAGAGGAAGCAATAGATCCTGAAAAATTTTAAACCAAAAGATTTGTAGAACCCATATTTGACTTGTGGTTAAGTACATCTTCTTGGAACCAATGCCGATTTGAAAAACTTACCTGTATAACTTTTAAGGGATTTCAGGGAAGTTACAAATCATTAAGCTAATTATACATAGTATATGGCCATTTCTTGGAGTTCCTAGTGTTATAAATCCAATTTTCTTATTTTCTGCCATCTTCATTTTATTAAGAACAGTCCTAATCTTTTTTATTCTTTGTTTTAAATTTTTTTAAACATTTTTATTTATTTTTGAGAGAGAGAGAGAGAGAGAGAGCGTGAGCGGGGGAGGGGCAGAGAGGGAGGGAGACGCAGAATCTGAAGCAGGATCCAGGCTCTGAGCTGTCAGAGCCTGATGCAGGGCTCAAACTCACAAACCATGAGATCATGACCTGAGCCAAAGTCTGTGCTCAGCCCACTGAGCCACCTAGGCGCCCCAATATTTTTTATTCTAAACCAAACTTGACTTTCAGAATTTTGAACTTTTGAATCAATAAACTAGGGAACCACTAATTCATTTGGTATAACCCAAAGCTTCAAGGTGAGAGAAACAATTCTAAGGGCTGTGAGTGTAGGGAGGAAAAAATTAGCAGAGGAGGAACCCTAAAGTCAGGAGAGGTCTGCAAAAGAAAAGGGAATTACTAGGTTGGGACTACATTTCCCATCAGGTACAACTTTGGAGGTTTTGCTCAGTACTCAGCATGCCTCAGTGCTGGTGGCCAACTGAACCTGGTTTTCCCCTAAAGTCTGTCTTTCTTTCTTTCTTTCTTTCTTTCTTTCTTTCTTTCTTTCTTTCTTTCTTTCTTTCTTTCATGACAGCTTGTTTTGTTGTTGTTGTTGTTGTTATTTTAATTGTTTTAAATGTTTATTTATTTTTGAGAGAGAGAGACAGGGCACGAGCAGAGGAGGGGCAGAGAAGGAGACACAGAATCCGAAGCGGGCTCCAGGCTCTGAGCTGTCAGCACAGAGCCCAACACGGGGCTCAAACTCACAAACTGCAAGATCATGACCTGAGCTATAGTCGGATGCTTAACCGACTGAGCCACCCAGGTGTCCCTTCCCCTAAAGTTTTCAACTCAGCCTCTCAATAGAAGTCACTGCAAAAGTAGTTTTGTGTTACAGAAGTCATTATTGTTTCACCTTTCCTGAGAGTTATTCTGTGAAGCCATTATTAAGACTTAGAAATGTGTGTTTTGTGAACTAAATAATTGACTCGTCCTTTGCAAATTGTAATTTTGTATAGATTTCTCCTCTGTTTGATGGAAACATAGATTTGCTTTCACAATTCGTGTTCTTACTTTTTTACCATGATTTGTATATACCTAGTTTGACCTATTGTCAAAGCTGTTCAATTGGGCTAATTCACATCAGCGCTGTAAAACAAGGCAGCATTTAGGTCTTATGAGAACAGTACCCACTATTCTCCCCGTATATATGTAAATGGTATCAACTTGTTTTCCCCTTAACTAGTTTTTTTCTTATTTCAGGCTGAAAGAATATTCTCCGAGGTTAGAAGGATTGAGAATTACAGAGTCGAAGGCATGGAGATCTACTCTACAACACTTTGGCATCTTCAGAAAGATGTTGCTCTTTCAGTTCTTTCAAAAGACTTAACAGACATGGATAAAAATTCACCAGAGGTATGTTAACTGAAACACTTGGCTTATGTAGTTGCCTTTTGATCACCTTTAACACGTGGGGATGAAGCAAATAATTCAGACCCCATTTAGCATCATCCGTACTTACTTTTGCACCCTTCTCTATAGACCAAGAGGGATTCAGAAAAGAGAAAGTCCTAGAGTGTGTGGTGCAGATTCACGAGCATGTATTTCATCCAAGAACAATCAAGATTTGGCTACATGAACATTGCTGTTGTCAGCAAAATTGGTGTTCATTAAGCAGAAATTATGCAGATTGGAAAAAGTGCTAATTAAAATAGTGCTTTTTATTGTCATTTTAAGACACAGGCACAATTCATTTACACGCTTCAGTCCTGTAAGAATACTATTTCATTGCATGTCAGGAATCGTTAGTGGTACTTTTGTAACATATTTAAGCTTAGAATTAAAATCATTCAGGGCTCCTGCGTGGCTCAGTGGGTTAAGCAACCGACTTCAGCTCAGGTCGCGATCTCATAGTTTGTGAGTTCGAGCCCTGCGTTGGGCTCTGTACTGACAGCTCAGAGCCTGGAGCCTGCTTCAGATTCCGTGTCTCCCACTCTGTCTGCCCTTTCCCTGCTCATGCTCTGTCTCTCTCTCTCTCAAAAATAAATAAAAACATTAAAAAAAAAAAATTCAGTTCTCGTTATTCTTGATAGTTATGTTCAGTAGTTTCTGTGAACACTGAGTTAGCAAAGACTGAACCATTGCTTCTGGCACACACACCTCGCACAGGTTATATATATAATTTTTTTTTTTTAAGTTTATTTATTTTTGAGAGAAAGAGTACAAGTCAGGGAGGGGCAGAGAGAAAGGGAGAGAAAAAGAGAATCCCAAGCTAGCTGTCAGCACAGAGCTGGACTCGGGGCTTGATCTTACATGAGATCATAATCTGAGCTGAAACCAAGAGTTGACGCTTAACCGCCTGAGCCACCCGGGCACCCCCAGATTATATTCTTAAATTGTAAAAACAACCCATCCTGGTAGATTTCTATTTTCTTTATTTTATAAAAGAGAAAACGAGGTTCAAAAGTGTTCACTAAGGTGATTTTTCTGAGGCCTCCCTGCAAAGGTGCTAGAGTTGGGAGTCTCTCACTGTCCACCTGGCCCCAGTGCCAGAGTTTCTTGCACTGAGCTGCCCCTCCACTTGCTGTCCTCTGGTCATCTCTCTATGAGAGATGAAACAGGGAGGCCTAGAGTCCCTTTTTTTGACCTCGTCTGAGACCGTGCCTGTTGGACCACTCATATGTTGGGCCCACAGTGACCACTAACATACTCCATGTTGATTTGGGTTTAACAAATACTGTAAATTTTAGCAAGTAGACAGATTCACTAATATGAAATCCTTAGACAATGAAGATCCACCGTATCTATTAAAAAACGTTGATTTTAGTCATAAATTTGGTTTTGTTAGAAAAATTGAAACAAAATTTTAACTATACACTTGTGTTTTGTTTCCATTTTTTTAAAGGCTTGGTGTGCTGCAGGGAACTGTTTCAGTTTGCAACGGGAACATGATATTGCAATTAAATTCTTCCAGAGAGCTATCCAGGTTGATCCAAATTATGCTTACGCCTATACTCTACTAGGGCACGAGTTTGTGTTAACTGAAGAATTAGACAAAGCATTAGCTTGTTTTCGAAATGCTATCAGAGTCAATCCGAGACATTACAATGCATGGTAAGTGCTGATGAAGTGCAAAGACAATGTCCTGCTGATAGGACTGATCCTCAGTAATTTGTCTTGTTAGAAATCTCTATTGTAATGAACTTAGTTACTAATACTTAAGAATAGTACATACTGGTTGCTAACTAGTAACCAAATTTTTTTATGTGAAATGTATGCATTTAAGAAACTTTTAAATTAACTAATGATGACGGAATACCAGATCCTTATACTCTATAGTTTCAACCTTTTCTCCTACCAACCTTTTGAAAGTAATTGATTTTGTTACTTGATTTGTTTCTTTTTCTTAGAACACTGACATCGTGATTAGGATAGACACTGATTGGGAGGGAGGGGACACGGTCTCTTTGCCATGTGCGCCGTGCGCTCTGTCCCTCACTCGCCTCCAACAGCCTGCCTCATCACCCGCATGCGCTGCCGCTGCCCTTCAGAAATGCTTGGATTACCCGCAGTCCTTTGCCAATTAGGCCAGCTTCAAGGGCACTGGCTCCTCATCTGACTCAGGCCGATGCCAAAGATGTAAAATTTGGTGCAGATGCCCAAACCTTAATGCTTTAAGGTGTAGACCTTTTAGCCGATGGCTGTAGCTGTTACCATGAGGCCAAAGGGAAGAATAGTGATTATTGAACAGAGTTGGGGCAGTCCCACAGTAACAGCAGATGGTGTAACCACTGCAAAGTCACTTGACTTAAAAGATAAATATAAAAATACAGGACTAAACTTGTTCAGGACGTTGCCAATAACACAAACGAAGAGGCTGGAGGTGGCACCACTACTGCTGCTGTCCTGGCAAGCTCTATTGCCGAGGAAGGCTTCGAGAAGGCTAGCAAAGGTGCTAATCCAGTGGAAATCAGGAGAGGTGTGATGTTAGTTGTTGATGCTGTAATTGCTGAACTTAAGCAGTCTAAACCTGTGACAGCCCCTGAAGAAATTGCTCAGGTTGCCACCATTTCTACAAATGGAGACAAACTGGCTACATCATTTCCGACGCAGTGCAAAAGGTTGGAAGAAAGGGTGTCATCACAGTAAAGGATGGAAAACCACTAAATGATGAATTGGAAATTATCGAAGGCATGAAGTTTGATTGAGGTTATATTTCTCCATACTTGATTAATACATCAAAAGGGCAGAAATGTGAATTCCAAGATACCTATGTTCTGTTGAGTGAAGAGAAAATTTCTGGCGTTCAGTCCATTGTACCTGGTCTTGAAATTGCCAATGCTCACCATAAGCCCTTGGTCATGATTGCTGATGATGCTGGTGGAGAAGCTCTGAGTACGTTTGTTTTGAATAGGCTAAAAGTTGGTCTTCAGGTTGTAGCCGTCAAAGCTCCAGGTTTTGGTGACAAAAGAAAGAACCAGCTTAAAGATATGGCTATTGCTACTGGTGGTGCAGTGTTCGGAGAAGGGTGACTCTAAATCTTGAAGATGTTCAGCCTCACGACTTAGGAAAAGCTGAAGAGGTCATTGTGACCAAAGATGATGCCATGCTCTTAAAAGGAAAAGGTGACAGGGCTCAAATTGAAAAAAACTTACCCAAGAAATCAATGAGCAGTTAGATATCACAACTAGTAAATATGAAAAGGAAAAGCTGAATGAATGTCTGGCAAAATTCTCAGACGGAGTAGCTGTGCTGAAGGTTGGTGGCACAAGTGATGTTGAAGTGAATGAAAAGAAAGAGTCACAGATGCCCTCAATGCTTCACGAGCTGCTGTTGAAGAAGGCATTGTTCTGGGAGGGGGTTGTGCCCTGCTTTGGTGCGTTCCAGCCTTGGATCCAATAACTCCAGCTAATGAAGATCAAAAAGTTGGTATAGAAATCATTAAGAGAACACTCCAAAGTCCTGCAATGACCATTACTCAGAATGCAGGTGTTGAAGAATCATTGATAGTTGAGAAAATTATGCAGAGTTCCTCAGAAGCTGGTTATGATGCTATGCTTGGAGATGTTGTGAATATGGTAGAAAAGGGAATCATTGATCCAACTAAAAACTGCTTTATTGGATGCTGCTGGAGTGGCCTCTCTGTTAAGTACAACAGAGTCCCCACAATTGCTAAGGAAGAGAAAGACCCTGGAATGGGTGGAATGGGATGTGGTATGGGAGGTGGCATGTTCTAATTCCTAGAATAGCGCTTTACCATGATTGATGAACTGTGACAGGAAGCTGAAGGCGGTGCTTAAGAGCTTCAGAGAAGTCGGTTGAAGGAAATGACTGAAGAAAAGGCTGGCTGATGTTTAAGAAAATCACTATAATCATCAGTTACTGGTTTCAGTTGACAAACATATAATGGCTTACTGCCATCATTGTCCATACCTACAGATAATTTATTTTGTATTTTTAAATAAGACGTTTGTACATTCCCGATAACAATGTAAGAGCCATGTGCCAATGTACTGCTTTCAACTTAAATCACTGCATTTTTACTACTATTTGTTAAAATCAGGATTTTAGCGCTTGCCATCACCAGATGAAAAGTTAAGAAGCAGTCTTTCTGTGGAGAATAAGAATAATTGTATACAAAGTAAAGAAATATCCATTTATGTGACAACCTTTGTGTAATAAAAATTTGTTTAAAGCTAAAAAAAAAAAAAAAAAAGGATAGAAACTGGGAAAGTGGAGAGGACTGGTGTAATCACCTGTTGGATCATAGAAAGTAAACATTGAAAACTCTCCACTAGTTGTTGCTCTTTGGCTGTGTTCTAGTTTATTAGATACTAGTTCAGTTCATTAGGTTTATTTAGAATTTTGTGTTCCAGTTTATTAAATGATGTCTCTAGGAAGTTACTAGCTGGCTCACATAGTTAATAAACTAAGAAGGCATTGAAAAAGTTCTTATTTCTGCCTCAATACTGTATCTACTGCTGACATTTTATTATATTTTTCTTGACTGACAATTTAAATAACAAGAAGTATAATTGTGATATCATAACTCTGGCACAGTTTTTATGTCACACTTTTTTTTGTATCTTTTGAAGTAATCATTATAGCAGTTGAATTTTCATTCTGTCACTAAAAATGAATCACTATATTACTAAAACATTTTTTATTTGTGTATGTATTTTAATGGAGTACGTCTCATTTCTAAGTAGGCACATTACCTGAAAGATGGCCTGACAGGTGCTAGCTTCTGCTAACATACTAAGCAGTCGGGCTTGCTGACACTGCCTTGTCTTCACATAAAGCACTCTGTAATATTTTAGTAATTCAGTTCTGAATAGGACTCGTGTTGTTTTAATGTTTGTTTATTTTTGAGACAGAGAGAGACAGAGCATGAATGGGGGAGGGGCAGAGAGAGAGGGAGACACAGAATCGGAAGCAGGCTCCAGGCTCTGAGCCATCAGCCCAGAGCCCGACACGGGGCTCGAACGGGGGCTCGAACTCACAAACCGCGAGATCGTGACCTGAGCCGAAGTCGGACGCTCAACCGACTGAGCCACCCAGGCGCACTGGACTCGTGTTGTTTTTAAATGTTTGGGTCTGCCCTATATTGCAGTAATTGTGTTCTTTTTTTTTTTTTTAATATTTTTATTTATTTTTGAGACAGACAGAGACAGAGCATGAGCAGGGAAGGGGGGCAGAGAGAGGGAGA
The DNA here is from genome assembly GCF_018350155.1 of Leopardus geoffroyi. Lineage (NCBI taxonomy): Eukaryota > Metazoa > Chordata > Mammalia > Carnivora > Felidae > Leopardus > Leopardus geoffroyi. The sequence continues at coordinate 44,049,770 of NC_059330.1, forward strand.
CACAGAATCTGAAACAGGCTCCAGGCTCTGAGCTGTCAGCACACAGCCCGACGCGGGGCTTGAACTCACAAGTTGTGAGATCGTGACCTGAGCCAAAGTCGGACACTTAACCAACTGAGCCACCCAGGCGCCCCGCAATAATTGTGTTCTTAAGAAACTATACCATACCAAAAATTGCTATAAAAATAATTGTTTTCAGTAAGAAAAAAAGAAGTATTCAGATTGGTGAGCTTTCACAGGAAGAATTTAAATGTTGAGGTATTTAGGTAATTATGTATCTAACGAAACACTAAGGAAATGTATTATTCCAACTCCACGATAAATAGTCCTTTTGTTATTCTACCATCACCATTGTTAGTGCAGAGCTTTGTATACCTTTTCTTCACCCCTAACACAATTATAATGGTAAGCAAAGCCACTCAAATGTAAGAAAACATATTGTGCTTTTTTCTTATTTCATTCATTTGGTGCTTATTCCTCATTATCGTTATCTAGTAGTGGCCAAGAAAGGTCTCCTTAATGTATATCAGTCACATTATGTTCATTTGAGGTTTTGAAAATTCAGAAGAGATACCTGTATATCAACTTAATGTATTGTTACATAGCCTTCCAGATTTATAATTTGAAGTCTGTAGGAGTGTATTTTTGATACAGTAAGTGAGAGGGGAAGCAGAACATGACGCTATCTATGCATATGTAATTATAATGATACACATGAGTTTGCACCAAGAATATGGAAGTAGCATTACTAGGAGTTTAGAGTGTAGAATCATAAAGGAAGGCTCTGATTAGAATCCTTATTAGCTGTATGAATGTGGGCAAGTTATTTAACTTCACTAAACTCGGTTTCCTTATTTGAAAATATGAGTGATAACGGTACCTATCTCTTTGTTTCCTTCTAGGATTAAATGAAAGAATTTAACAAAGTTAATTGGCACAGACATCATTAGCCACTTAGTGAAAATGAGGTGTTAAATCTAGATTGTAATGATGGGTTTAAGGATGTAGTTTCTTTTTTCCTCCTTGCTAAAGTTCTATTTCATTGATTGATTGATTGATTGAATTTGATTTATTGTTTTTACTTATAAAAGGGACTTGACTAAAATGTCTTGGTTTTTTTTTATCATGACTGATAGTTTTTGCCTTCTCTGACACCACCAGTATTTTTTTTTAGTTTATTAAAATGCCAGATTCCATATACACCCTTGTATTAAGTTGAATTAAACTAGCAGCCAAAAGTTCATAACCCTAAATTTATATTTTATTTTATACTTTCAGGTATGGCTTAGGAATGATTTATTACAAGCAAGAAAAATTCAGCCTTGCAGAAATGCATTTCCAGAAAGCACTTGATATCAACCCTCAAAGTTCAGTTTTACTTTGCCACATTGGAGTAGTAAGTAGCTCTCTAAATATTTTTCAGTTAATCACCCTTTTGAAATGTGTTGGTTATTGACTTAATCGCTGTGGTGAGAATTAGGACTTTGTTATGTTTTTTTCATATTCCTGGAACAATATCATGGATTATTTTAGAGCCAAAAATATCACCTTTTTCCTTGGCATAAAGAGAAATCCTGGAGTATCCTCATTCCTTGGGCAAGTCCATTTCTCTGAGCTTTTATTTTATGGATGACAAGTAATACCACTTTGTCTACCTCTTAGGGTTGTTGTAAGACTCACATGAGATACTTCATATTTTGAAAGTACTTTTCCATATTAATATAGCTCCTAAATTCAGTAATTAATATTTCAAGACAAATGGTTCCCTGTGTTTTAACCTCTGAGTGACATAGGTATGTCAGAACTAATTAATATTTTTTTTTTTAAGTTTATTCATTTATTTTGAGAGGGAGAAAGCGTGAGTAGGGAAGGGCCAGAGAGAATCCCAAGCAGGCCTTGTGCAGTCAGTGCGCAGAGCCCAGTGGGGCAGTTGAACCCTCTAAACCATGAGATTATGACCTGAGCCGAAATGAGGAGTCGGGTGCTTAACCGACTGAGCCACCCGCGCACCCCAGAACTAATTAAAATTATTTTTTTTTAATGTTTTTAATATTTATATATTTTTTTGAAAGAGAGAGAAAGAACATGAGCAGGGGAGGGGCAGAAAGAGGAAGACACAGAATCTGAATCAGGCTCCAGGCTCTGAGCTGTCAGCATAGATCCCAATGTGGGGCTCAAACCCATGAACTGTGAGATCATGACCTGAGCCGAAATTGGACGCTTAACCAACAGAGCCACCAGGCCCCCCACTAATTAAAATTCTTAAAAGGTGATGTGGATCACCATTTTTTTAAAGAAACTTTTGTTTACTTGTAAAATAAAGTTATCAGTTAAATCTTGGTACATTTTATAAAAACAAGAGGTAAGGTTGTAATAAAATAGCAATAGCCTTGTCAGGCAACATACTATTTAACTCTGTGCAATAAAACACTTTGTTCATGCCACACTTATTCAACATAACTCACAGTTACTACAGACATTTCAGGAAGTTCATGGGACTCCCATAGACTTACTATTGAAACTGAGAGACGTTTACAATCATAATATGCCATGGAAACTTGAAAACGTTACTTTTAGCAGGAGATAATGCTCATATTATTTGAATTGCTTCTAGCTGCTAAACAGCTGGGTTACAAGGACTGAAAGTGAAAAGCATTCTAAAAGCCCATGAACACTATTGTTCACACCTTTCTTCAGAACACACTTAACTTTAAACTTGTTTGACACATTTCATAGATAGCAAGCAACAGCACCCAGTACAAGCCTGAAGATGAAGTGCTGCTATGTAAACACTGCCACCTGTTCCCATAAAAGAATTACAGGATATATACTCCAAAGCTGCCCCTTCCCGTAATTTCTATTGCATAGATCACATAACACATGTATACACATATGTGTATGTATATGCACATACAAAGAACATATTAAGATGGGGACACCTGGGTGGCTCAGTCAGTTAAGTGTCTCACTCTTGATCTCGGCTCAGGTCATGATCTCACAGTTAGTGGGTTCGAGCCCCACTTCGGGCTCTGTGCCAACAGCAGGGAGTCTGCTTGGGATTCTCTCTCTGCACCCGCCCCTGATCACAAGTGCTCTCTCACTCAAAAAGAAAAAGAAAAAGGACTACATTAAGACGACAGTGAAGTGTAATCACAGAGCAATTTATAGGCTGAATGTTTTGGGTTTTTTTTACACGTTGCTTGATGGAAGATTTTAGTATTTTACAGTCGTTTAGTAGGCATTCTATCCACTGCACTTTTTGAAATTTGAAAGACATTGAAATAAATTTTTTCCAACATTTTGGTAACAGGCAGCATTCCCCAAAATACTTGTACCCTCTGTCTACATGACCTGTTTGATCTGGTAACAACTGATCACAAAAACTGACTCAGTGGACTAAATAGAAAAATGATGAAGGAAAAGATTACCAATTTGATGAACTCAGCACAGAGATTTCAAATAACGTAGCAGGTCGGGAGTTGATCAGTTGTCTAAAAAAAGCCATACCCAGTTAGTTTGGTGCTGCAGGTAGAAGAGCACATGGTGGAAAATAGCAAGTGTTGGCTCGCTGGGTGACACTTGTTGGAAAGGTGCAGTATCTGGTGGAATGGAGAGGAGTGGCCTCATCCTGACTACGGGACTGAAAGTTGTGTTCACTGCACTTGTCTTCTGTATGCACAGTTCGAAGCCCTAAGGGAGTCCGGCTTTTACTATCTTTCTTTAAAAAAAAAAAAAAAAAAGGTCAAAAAATTCATAATAGGCTATGATACTAGCCCTAACACATACCTGTCAATGTTACGGATATTGTCATAGAAAGATACCTTTTTTTTTTTAACGTTTGTTTATTTTTGAGAGAGGGAGAGAGAGACAGAGCACGAGCAGGGGAGGAGCAGAAGAGAGAGACGGAGACACAGAATTTGAAGCAGGCTCCAGAATCTGAGCTGTCAGCACAGAGCCTGACACAGGGCTCAAACTAATAAACTGTGAGATCATGACCTGACCCAAAGTCTGATGCCTAACCGACTGAGCCACCCAGGCGCCTCAAAAGATATCTTTCAAAAATCAGAACAGAGACTTAATTTTTTTAATCATAAGATTTGTACAATGTTTCTAGGATAGGATATTAAAAATGATTCAAATCCATGCATGATGGTAGATAATATTTCTAATTATTCCATTGAGTCCGTTTTTGGATCACCATTTTTATGGGGGTTTTTTTAAGTGTTTTAACTGATAAGTTGTACATTGATAGGAGAAAAAGTCTGTTTGCTTTCTGAAATCTCATACTAGTTTCTCTGTAAGCATGGTACCAGAAGTTTTTGTTCTTGCCTCTTACCCAACTCCTTCCTCTTTCCCTCCTCTGCCCTTCTCTTTCTCTCAGCAAGCTTGGCTTTTGTGGGAATGGGCGTACAATGTGAGGAAATTATATTAGTTTGAGATTTCACTGTTCATTTTGGGAGAAGAATTGTAGTTCTTTATAATTCTTTTTAATTGCCGTGGTAACTTTTTTTATTGTTAGACACTATGGAAAATATATCAACAAAAAATTTTTCGTTATCACTTAAGTAAATCAAACTTGAGTATCTCTTGATACCTTTTAGTGAAATTGGACATCTTTTAGAGTAGGCTTTTTTGGGGCACCTGGGTGTCCAGTCAGTTGAGCATCCAACTCTGGACTCCAGCTCAGGTCATGATCTCACCGTTTTTGAAATCAAGACCTGCATTGGGCTCTGCGGTGACAGCGTTGGAGCCTGCTGAGGGTTCTGTTTCCCTCTCTCTCTGCCCCTCCCCGCTTTCTCTCTCTCAAAAATAAATAAAAATAAACTTTAAAAAAAATAATCAAGTAAGCTTTCTTCTTTAAATTTTTTTTTCATGTTTATTTATTTATTGTGAGAGACAGAACATGAGCAGGGGAGGGACAGAGAGAGTGGGAGATAGAGAATCCCAAGCAGGCTCCGCGCCACCAGCCCAGAGCCCAATGTGGGGCTCAAACTCACCAACCGTGAGATCACGACCTGGGCCGAAACCGAGAGTCAGATGCTTAACCGACTGAGCCACCCAAGTGCCCCAAGTAGACTTTCTTCTAAAGTGATTATGGAACAGATTGTTTTAAAATTTTGTGTTGTTCATTTGAAGAAGTTTTCAGGTAATAGAACATGCTTTTCTCTGTTAGAGTAGAGTTTAGGATTTCAGTTCCGTGGGCAGAATATTTGCCCACATGTAGTAATAATGTTTTGCGTAGGTGAATTTAGCAACCAGATTTGGGCAGTACCTCCTCTCACATTCTTGTTACAGTGCTATTTGTTAAAGTTGCACAGTCCCATCCATTCATCCATACACTTTTTTTTTAACATGCAATTCGTCCACGAAAGAACACAACATAACAGAATGTGCACGTGAATGAATAGTGATGCTTGGGTTTTTGTGGAGTTTTTTAAAGTAATTTAAAATATTTACTTCCCAGTGTTAAAGATCAATGGTTTTAAAATATATAAAGCAGAAGAATTATTTTTAAAATAAATTTCTAAAATAAGTAGAAGTATAATTGTTCTGAGTGAAACACGGTTGGTAAGGGTTTAAAGCCAAATTCTCTAGGGGTCCTTTGAACCTAGTTTTGACAAGCCTAATACTGGGGCACCTGAGTGGCTCAGTACATTAAGCTTCTGACTTCAGCTCAGGTCATGAACTAACCGTTCGTGAGTTCGAGCCCCGCCTCAGGCTCTGTACTGACAGCTCAGAGCCTGGAGCCTGCTTTGCATTCATTCATTCTCATTCTCTCTCTCTCTCTCTCTCTCTCTCCCTCTCCCTCTCCCTCTCTCCGCCCCTCCCCTGCTTATGCTCTGTCTCTGAAAAATAAATAAACAACAACAAAAAAAGCAAAGCCTAATATTTAGAGGACCATAATAAACCTATTGAAATGTGAGTATTATTTAGCTAAATAGTACAGATTTTCTTGTGAAGGGAAAACCAGGGTTTTCCTTGTCTTTTAGACTTAAAAGTAACTGAATATCTGCTCTACAGATAGAATTATCAGTATGGATTATCATTATGGATAATGGTGGATTGGGTGTCAGAGGACCTAGGTTCTGATCCCAGAGCAAAGTATTTAACATTCTGGGGTTCAGTATTCTCATCTTGAAAGTGAAGCAGTTGAACTAGATAGAATTGGAAGAGACTTTAGAGATACTCTGTTAATAGTCAGGTATTCAATTATTGAGTCCACCTAACCCTGTGGAAAATCCAGTTAGACCATACATCTTTAGTAGTTTTGTTATCTTTTTGTTGTTGTTGTTGCTGTTAAAGTAATCTCTATGTGAGGCTCAAATTCACAACCCCAAGATCAAGAGCCACATGCTCTACCAACTTAGCCAGCCAGGTGCCCCAGTGATTTTATTATTTCTATGTTGGTTTTGAGTGACAGTATTTGGTTCTCACCTTTCTCCATAAATATCAAAAGGAAACATTAATGTGATCTTTACTTCTTACAGGTTCAGCATGCACTGAAAAAATCTGAGAAGGCTTTGGATACCCTAAACAAAGCCATTGTTATTGATCCCAAGAACCCTCTATGCAAATTTCACAGAGCCTCAGTTTTATTTGCAAATGAAAAATATAAGGTAAGATACATATTTTAATGGTTTTCAGCATTTTATTGCTTAAGTTTTGCCCCTTCTTTTAATAAACCAAAAGTTGTTTATAGTTTTCATCTCTGATAGTTTATTTTCCCATTTTCAAAAGCTATTTATTTTCTTTTGTGATTTTTATTTTTTCATGAAATACTGATATGCAGGATGAGTGTGTGGCTATTTAGGAATATGTCAGTATCCCTTAGAAAGATTCCGTATATAGAACGGCAGTTTTTCCATCAGGGAGTTATCTTAAAGGTAAGACCTAAACCATCCCCTAAGACCAATATATCTGAGCAGGTGACAGATGAATGTTTGTGCATAATCCAACAAATATGTACTGAGTACCTGCCTATTCCATGTCAGGGACTAGGGATAAAGGGGCAAAAGCAAAGCAATCACATTTCCTACCTTTGAAGAGCTCACCAGCTAGTACCCTTCCAGAGGGACAATAGACATTAATCAAATAATCACAAAAAAAGTGCATGGTGAGTACATAAAGGAAAAGTATAGTGAGTTATAAAAGCTTAGAACAAGGCTACTTGATCTAGTCTGATGTGTTTCTCTCTTTAGTTCTCACTCTGTTTTCCCAATTACAGAGCTGTAGCCTGAAAAAAAATACATACATACATATACTGAGAAAAGAAGAGAAGGAAAATTGAGAAAGAGAAAAGGGGCATAAAGTGACATGGGTTTTTTTGTTATCATTTACTGAATCACAAACCATGACTCCAAAGTGTTGATTGAAAGTTCAGTTTACTTTTTTAATAAATTTAGGCTCTTCTTTCCAAAAAGAGTAAAAAACTTACCAAAGAAACAAAAAACCCAAAGTTAAGTGCACAGAAAATGTTGGACCAAATAATCCATTTCAGTAGACTCTCCCAAGAAGTCAATTCTTCCAGTACACATTGACATTTGCTGAAATTGAAAAATACAAGACCAATATTAAGCTCTTAACATTTGCAGACTAATAAAGATATATAAGGGATCAGTCATCTAATTTATTCGTTGTCATTTATTCAGTAATTTCCACTAATCTTACTCTGTTTTTCTTTATCAAAGAAGTGGATGTCTAGTCCTTACTGTTTTTGTTCTTTTATAAAAGCTTCTTTTAAATCTAATAAACAACTTTTAGGGACGCCTGGGTGGCTCAGTTGGTTAAGCACCCAACTCTTCGGCTCAGGTCACGATCTCACTGTCATAAGATCAAACCGGTGTCAGGCTCTGCGCTGGGCATAGACCTTTTGCTTAAGATTCTCTCCCTCAGCCCTCCCCAGCTTGTGCCACGTGCATACACACTCTCCAAAAAAAAAAGGAAAAAGAAAAAAATAGATCTAATAAACACTTTTCAACTTTTAACTTGTTCTTTGAGGTGCTGTAATTGTAATTCATCATTTGTTTTCATGTTTTTGCTTCATTGGACCTCTTTTTTTTTTTTTTTTTTAGGTTTATTTGTTTATTTTGAGAGAGAGTGAGCAGGGGAAGGATGGGGGGTGGGTAAGGGGGGAGACTCCCAAGAAGGCTCCGTACTGTCAACACAGAGCCCCCCACACAGAGCCCAAACACGAACCATGAGAACCATGAGACCGTGACCTGAGCCGAAACCAAGAGTCAGCCACTTAACCAACTGAGCCACCCAGGCACCCCTGTAACCTCTTTAGATATGGGGTCAGGTTCTTCAGTTGAAGGATTTTATTCAGTTATTCTTAAAGCCATTTTAATGCCAACACACCTACCAGATATTATGCCATTTAAGTCAGCCCTGTACTTGCTTCAAGAAGCCCAAGTTCTAATCTTACCCATTGTTCAAGTTATAATGGTCATAGCCATTTTTGAGTATCAGCTAAATTATAAGACGTACTTTGAAGCACGGGTGTATCCAGTATACCTATATTAAAATAATATAAAAAGGGGCATAAGTAAAAGTTACTGATTGCTTTCAAAATGTCTTGGCTCCAAAATGAAAAGCCAATGGTGTTAGAGAGCCACCTCAACCTCTCTGTGGCAAAAGCATTGCTAATTATCACCCCACTTAATGTGCTGTAAATCTTAAGTCTTTTTAGGGCAAAAATGAGAACTCTGACACTATGTTAGACACTGTTTCTCAATGAGTCTTTGTAATTAGATTATCAAGGTGGGGAGGTATGATAGATGCATGAAATTTTTATAACAATTACAACACACAGTTAGAAAAGCTGTCAGTTCTGAACCGTGTGTGGTGTAGCAGCGAAGGATTGGAGTGCATTGTTCCGACTGAGATTGCTTTAAAGCAGTGATTCTCAAAGTGTGGTCTGAGAACATCTGGAGGTCCCCAGAAATCCTTTCAAGGAGTAAACAAGGTCAAAATTATCTTCATAATAATATTTAGATGTTATTTGCCTTTTTCACTCTTATTCTCATGAATGTACAGTGGAATTTTCCAAAAGCTACATGACATAATGGATTGAATGCAGAAGCAGATAAGAGAGTGCAGCTATTTTCTATCAACCAGAGATTTTCAAAAATATTAACCAATGCCATTATTCTTACAGACTTATTATTCTGAAAAAGTTATTTTTCATTAAAAAGATATTATCTATGTTAACAAGTAATGGCTTTATTGTTGTTACTTTTAAATTAATGGATAAATATTTTTTAAGCTTTTCAAGTTTTAATTTCTGATATGGTAAGTATTGATAGCTATAGCCCACATTAACAAAAATTCTTCGGGTTCCTCAATAAACGTTAAGAGTATAAAGAGGTCTGGAGACCCAGCAAGTGTGAGAACTGCTTCTCTGTGGTATTAAAAGTCAGCCCCAGGCTTCATTGTGATACAGGCTTCATCAGTCCCTGTCAGTAATGTCGGACAGGTGTAACAGTGATCGTTAGGTAACTAATATCCATGACCACAGATCTTTTATCTTGAGACTTTATTCCGTGTATATTTTACAATATTTACTAGTATGGAAGGAAAAGAGAACAGTCTACCTCGTAGACTTACCACATGTAGTAAATCTTCCATTCCTAGACAGGCAGATGTGATTCTCAGACCCATTCAGCCCAGCGGTCCTTTGAGTTTATTTCTCGTGGGTTGCCAGCAGTTAGGAACATGTGAAATGTTCAGGCTGCACCAGAGCCCCCTACATACTTGTGTAAAAAACACAGCCTTTTACACAAACACACTGTCCCAAGAGAGTGTGCACGCGCGTTTGTGTGTGTGCCTTTACTCTTTTCTCAATCCTTTTTATTACAGAAAATGTCACACATCACTCTAGTATGGTAATGAATCTGTGGAATCTACCACACAGCTACTTTCACACTGCTTTCCACAAAAATATTGTATATGAACCTTTCATTTTAGATAATGCCAGTAAAAATTTTACAAAAGCCAAGAAATTACATTTGGCCTTAGGTGAAGGGAGGGTGGGATGGGACTGTATTAAACTTTTTTATAACTGGGAAGTAAGATTGGTTCCTTTCCACCCTTTTCAGAGAAATAAAACTAAAGTCTTATACCAATCAATGTATAAATCCCCTTATGTTACCTAAATTCTGTAATCCTCTGATACATTTGCTAGCCCACTATCTTTGATCACTGCTTTAGTCCTTGTATCTTTGTGGGGGCTTTTTATGAAAGTAATAGGCCTGTTACCAAACAACTCAAATAATATGAAAGTATAAAAAAAATACGAGGTTGAATGTGCCTTATAAGCTGACCCTCCAAGGGAGGAGCATTATTAACAACTCAGAACACACTTCTCTAGATCTTTTTCTCATCATGTACATATTTTTAATTGTAACAAAGTAGGCTTACACTACTGTGGTAGGCAGAGTAATGACCCCTCGAGGATGTCCAGGCCCTAACCCTTGGTTCCTGTGACTATGTTACCTTACACGGCAGAAGAAACTTTGCAGATGTGATTAAGGATGTGGACCTTGAGTTGGGGAGAGTATCCTGTGTTATTCAGGTGGGCCCAGTCTAATCACATGGATCTTAAAGGTCACACGGAGGATCTTTGCCAACTGTGGTCAGGACCAGCGTGAGAAGGCCTCAGCCCACCTTTGTTGGCTTTGAAGACGGAGGAAGGAGGCTGCAAGCTAAAAAATGCGGGCAGCCTTTAAAAAGTCTGGGAAGAAAGGCAGGGAAACAGAAAACCCTCAGAAGGGAAGACACCTTGATTTTAGCCCAGTGTGATTCAAATTGTATTTCTAATGCACAGACTATAAGATAAAAAATTTGTTTTATTTGCCATCAAAATTGTGGTAATTTGTTATGACAAAATAAGAAGCTAATACAACTACACATATTCTGTAATTTGCTTTTTCTTCCACTTTAACATTTCTGTGGATAGATATTTGGTATTTATCCTTTTTTTTTTTTTTTAACCTGACTTACTTTGGATTTTGTTTTACTACAAAGAGGTATGTATAGAGAAGAAAAGTAGATAATCTCTGTGGACATTAAAGAGAAATAAAGTATAATATTTATTTTAGAAAATTCAAAAAATTGAGAAAGCTGCCATGTTAAAAATAGAAAGTCTTCCCCTTTACCTCAGTCATCCCCTCTCCAAAGGTAAGCCACCTTTACCTTGATTAGGGGCATATAGGTATTGATTTCTGCCAGAAAAAAAAGGAAACCTATGTGCTCACATAAGTGTATTTATAAAGTGTTTATGAGAAGACCCACATAACTATTTGTATATGTGTCATATATATGTTTTGTTGCAAAAGAAATAGTATTGCACATACTTTATTGTATTTTTTTTTTTTTTTTAGCATAGAGTTGAGTACCTACAGATCTAGTGTTCCATAGAGGATGGACCATAATTTATTTTAACTAGGCTATGATTAGACACACCTTCATTGCTTCTAATGATTTGCAGTAACATGTTGAATGTTCTTACAAAGGTGGCTTAATGAACTTTTTTGAATATGTCCCTGGAATAAATTCCTAGCAGCAGGATTGCTGAATTAATGGTTACATGCAGTTTTTAACATAATAGGTAATGCTAAATAGAGTTCACAAACAGGCTTTGCAACAGGTCACATTTCCACCTTCAGTGATGAGAGTGCCTCATTCCCCTCAGTCATGGTAACTTTATATATCAAGTTATTTTTATTTTTGTCCATTTGCTTAGGTGAAAAGCAGACAGTATCTCAGTTGGGGACCCAGTTTTATTTTTGATCATCATGTCTTTCTTTTAAATACAAATCTTATTTCTCTATCTTTTCTCTCAATTTCCCCAACCCCTTTAGCGATGGTCAAAAGATTTGTAGACAATTTTGACTTAATTCAGAGGGTTAAATTTTAGACTCTTCATCATTAGTTAAAATAGCAGGTTGGTATTCAAAGCTTGGTGCTTGCATCAGGGAGAAGGTCTATGAACAGAATTTCAGAATTATTTTGTTCTGCAACTTAGTTTCCAAAGCTCTTACACACACAGTGTAATGGAGCATTGTTATTTTACATAAAACGGTGACCAAAGCAAGTATTGTCACCACCTGCGTGTGTGTGTTCTCAGTGTACTCTGGTGAATTCCTGCCGTTTCTTAGTCCCTGTTGTCATAAGTATTTTTCATGCATTTTATTTCATGACAAGAATTAATGCAATAAGGAAGTGCATTGATAAAGATCTAGTAAGCTTTAGTTAAGATGATTTGGGAAATCAAATAATACTTGCTTAGTTAGAACTTTGTAAAATTTTGCTACTCTGTTTTTCTTTGCTTTTTTCAGTCTGCTTTACAAGAACTTGAAGAATTGAAACAAATTGTTCCCAAAGAATCCCTCGTTTACTTCTTAATAGGAAAGGTAAAGATTGGGGCCAAGGTCCTAAACTGTGACTTTCATAACAAACATTAACTTCTGAAGGAGAAATATTATACATATTATGCAACATCTCTTGAGCAAATTCAACTAGATCTCTGAACTAAATGCTCTGGGAATGAAGAACAGAGTTAGTTATAAGATCTAAGAAGATGATATCCTGATGAAGGAATAAGAACATACACCGTATATCCTAACCATACTATGGTTTTGGAAGTATATTAGCACTTGCAGCCAGTGGCCGTGAGTTCATAACTGAGACTATATCTTGGAAAGCTCTTAGCTTGCAATTATCCATAAAATATGTAGGCATCCCCCCAAAAAAGTAAATTAACGGCTGGTGTTGTCTTAATTAGAAGAAACGATTTCTGAGATTTCCAAAGCCAGACTAGTAAGGACTTTACAGACTAGGCCCCTAAATGCCAACTGGTTAAGGTAGCTGAGAACGGTGGACAGGTGTTCGGAGTTGATATAACAACGTTTGAAATCAGTGTAAATGAATTGCTAATCAAGCAGCTTATAGTCCGTTTCTTTCAATTGTCATTGATCCGATCAGAATGTGATTTATTGGAAGCTCACTATTGGAGAGACAGAGACAAGGAATTCTGAAAATATCTGATTATATCAAAAGTAACTCAAAAGTTAGTCTGAGTTCTTCTGTAGGATGAAAATGACCTACTCATCAGAATGGGTTTACAGCATGTAAATTAGAAGCCTATTTAAATTGTTAATGTTTAGGATTTTATAATTGAAGCTCACAACTTAATGAAAAATGTAGTGCTGCTGTTTATTTTTAGGTTTACAAGAAGTTAGGTCAAACGCACCTCGCCCTGATGAATTTCTCTTGGGCTATGGATTTAGATCCTAAAGGAGCCAATAACCAGATTAAAGAGGCAATTGACAAGCGCTACCTTCCAGATGATGAGGAGCCAATAACCCAAGAAGAACAAATCAGTGAGTACCATCCATATGAATTAGATTTCTAAGTGTATCAAACCAGAGAGCTAGTAAAACATCAACTCAGAGTTAGGCATAGCAGTACAGATATTTCTTTATGACACGGAGTAAACATTTTTTCAAGTATTGAGTATTCAGAAAACTACCTTTTGCATAAGAATTTGTGGGCTGCTTTTTAATTTTCTTTTTTTTTTTTAAGGTTATTTGAGAGAGAGAGAGAGAGAGAACGAGTTGGGGAGGGGCAGAGAGAGAGGGAGAATCCCAAGCAGATTCCACGCTCCATGCTGAGCCCAACATGGGGCTCAGTCTCATGACCCTGAGATCATGACCTAAGCCCAAATCAAGAGGCGGACGCTTAGCCAACTGAGCCACCCAGGCACCCCTAATTTATTTTTCTAACCATGGTATATTCTTTATACCAACTGGAATTTTAGGGAAATTAAATTAGGGCAATATATTAACAAAGTGCATGTGGAGTCAGGTAACTAGTCTCAGTTTTGAACCTAATCTGCTGTGTGACTTTAACAAATCCTTAGCAGATTTTTACCTGGACCTCAGTTTAAGTTTAAATATGTAACTAATGCCTGCCTGCCTTATCTGCTTCATAGGAATTCAGAGTGGGATGGGCAGGATGATAGATGTGACAATATGTTGAAGACATTATAAGTGATAAGTAAATGAATAATAAATTTGTGCACATTTTAAAAAATATATTTAATTTTTTTTAACATTTATTTAGTTTTGAAAGGCAGAGCACTAACACGGAAGGGGGCACCGAGAGAGAATCCAAAACAGGCTTCATGCTCTGAGCTGAGCACAGAGCCCAACTCAGGGCTTGAACTCATGAACCTTGAGATCATGACCTGAGCCGACGTCAGATGCTTAACCGACTAAGCCACCCAGGGGCCCCAGTTTTGCACATTTTAAAGTATTGACAGATCTGCAGTAACTATTCAAATTCTATGAAGCTCTGGCAAATTCACAATCCAAAAATATGGCTTATATGTATTAATTGAAGGATCAAGAGGAAGGAACAGAGTTTAAGGCAGTAGTAAATGCTCTATCCCTAAATTGAGTATATATCTTAAAATAAGTAGTGAGAACTAAGTCCTCATATAATAGTATTTTTTTAGGGCCACCTGGGTGGCTCAGTCGGTTAGGCGTCTGACCCTTAGTTTTGACTCAGGTCATGATCTCATGGTTCACGAGGTCGAGCCCCGCGTCAGGCTCCGCACTAACGGCACAGAGCCTGGTTGGGATTCTCTCTCTCTCCCCCTCTCTCTTTCTGCCCCTCCCTCACTCATGCACATGTGCTCTCTCTCAAGTAAATAAATACTTTTTTAAAAAAAATAGTATTTTTTAATAAGAGAATTGAGAAACTTCTGATGAGGCAAACTAAGATGGTTTTTTCCAGAAAACTTGGCAAAAGGCTGTAATTAAAATTATAATTCCTATAATCCCAATAACCCTTTTTGAACTGAGGGTTATATTCTATATTTCTGTGGACTAGCAGGGACTATTCCCAGAGTGGAGTCAACGGTTGGAAGGAATGTCAGTCTTTTTTTAATGTCATGGAGAACTAGTTCTAATTCCTAGTGTTGGAATAAGGAATTTATTAGGGAGAGGTAGCTTTGTTAAAACTCTTAAAGGTTAAATGCAGTAAACCCGTCTTGTCAGACATGCTGTAAAATAAGGAATCTGAATTGCATTTGATTGAAGGATGTCAGGATTTTAAGGGCCTTAATTTAAGATCTCATCTCTACGTAGAATAGTCTCCCTTGTTTTCATGAACCAACAAGAAATATTCATCAGACACCTTACTGTAGACTTTTGTTTTATTTTTAAAGTGGGAACAGATGAATCCCAGGAGAGCAGCATGACAGACGCAGACGACACACAACTTCATGCAGCTGAAAGTGATGAGTTTTAACTTCCGGAAACCAGACTTTTGCAACTGGATGTGTGATTAGTGCTGACATGTTTCTTGTCCCTCCATATACTGAGTCTTCACTCTTGAGCCGGCAGTGTCATCATCCATCACTTAGACAATGAGTGTGCCACTTTCATTGGACCCTGACTGTACACAGAATGAAAGGCAGTGCAATATTTAGCTGCTAACAAGACTGGCTCTTTCACCAGTACGAATGACAATTTAGGGGGGTAAGATGGGGAACTTTCTTTTCTTTTCTTTTTTCTTTTTTTTCTTTAATCTCCCTTTGTTGAAAGCTATCATGGAAGGAAGAGTTAACGTTTTATCTTGAAGGAACCATTAAGTATGGAAAATAGTGATGAACCAGAATTTTTTGGTCGTTTTCCAAAAATTTGTTTTCATTTGGTTCTGTTCCTGATTAACAGAGTGACTGACCTTCATTTCTAGGTTCTTCAAGAATGGTGTTAGCAAGTGCCAGATGGAACAATAAAAGACATTGCCTATAACAGAGTAACTTGATTGCCAAGGAATGTAAATTACCTTAAACTTGCAGTGTCTCCCATAAACAAATGTAATGGGCATATTGGGACTCATGTGTAGGAATCAACTATCCCTCCATACAGCGTACACTTATTCTTGGCAAGAATGCTTTAATGTCTAACCAAGAATTTTAATTTATTCATCTTGCTTCAAAGTGTTGATCATTGTCTTGGTATTGCAGACTTTCAAGTTGTTCCCTTACCATTTTGCCTCTTCTCTTTGAGCTCTGTGGGATCACCTTAAACATTCAGAGATGATAGAGTGTTTGCCCACTGAAAAGCCAAAACAAGGCCCTTAATAACCATTTATGTTCACCATAAGAATCAAAATGAGAACACTAAAGTGGAGAGACTTAAAAGAGATCATGATAGCAAAGCCTTAATACAATCAAAATTGTACCATGACCTTGAATCTATATTTGTTCAAGAAAGTATCCCTTTGACTTTTCTAAGTGTTTAAGCAGGGTGCAAGAATGTGTAGTTACCTTTGGTTGAGGTCATTTCCATTCTTTTCAGCTCTCTGCTTCAAATTATTTTCAGTAGTGTGAGTCACCAAAATGTTTACCAAGAGTGATTGGGTTTAGGATATTAGAAATTTTTAGCTGGGGGAAAAAAAACAAACCATTCTTATGAAGGAGATGAGTTCTCTCCTGAGTGTGTCGTAATATAGGTTGGTGTCTTTGGGGAATGGCCACAATTTTAAAGATCTAATTATGCATAATAAAATGGGAATTATTGGAATTTCACAGTAACAGATTTAAAGTCTTAAATTGTGTATCTCCTTTATTGTAATGTATTGAAATTTTTAGAGAAACTTTAGTTGTTAACATTTTTTTAAGTGCCAATGTCAGAATATAACAAATTATAGTTTCTTATGAATGACAGGCCTACGGTTATTATTTTGGATTCTTTGATGAAGGACAAATTTATCTACTGGTTACCTGTACTTGTTAGTCAAGTTGTGAAGATAAGGTGGACTACAGAAGATGTGAAGAAAATTTTAGCCTGTAGACTCAGTTACTTTCTATCATTTACTATTAATCTCACTTGAATGTGGATTAGATACCATTATAAATTAATTCATGTCCGAGTCTTAGATTAGGTAATTGGTGCCAGAGAGGTATTTAACAAAATTTCCTACCTAAATCTATGTAATATGTGCTGCTTAAAAAAATAATTTATAAGAAAAAAGAAAGTTTGGGAGTAAATGAAGATCATTAAAAATTCCCAAAGGCTAGCACTTGGATTCTAACAAATATTCCATTTTATTCATTAGTTCTGTAATATTTAATTTTATACTCTTTTATTTTTTTAATTGGCAAATCATAAGCCAGCGCTATAACAGTATCAAATAGAGAATTTCATAGAAAGCTTCAACCTGAGCTCTGTTACAAAGCCTGGAGAACGCTAAGCTCAGAACATAATTTGCTGATGTATAGTTATCTTTTCTATAGTAGGAATTTATGTCCTGTGCCTGAGGTGAGAGCCTTTCTGGTACTTATTTTGAGACCAAGCGTAAAAAGATAGTTGTGGAGGGTACACCATGGCAATGGCTGGCTGAGGGACACTCAGCCCAAGCTTAGCCTGATTTCATTTTCCTCACACCTACTTTCAAAATATTTAGGTATTTGAAGCCTTATTCCCACCTAGTAACTGTTTTTCGCTTGCTTGCTTTTCTTTTTTTTTTTTTGCTTTTTTTTGCTTTTTTTGCCTGGAATGAAGATCAAACAATCAGAAAAAGACATACATTTGATCAAGCAAAATGTTTGAAATTTCAGAAGTTACTTTGAAGGAAATTTAAAATACAAGAACTTTAACATCCTTTTTTAACTCTAAGCTTTTCACACACATACATATATGTGTACACACACACACTCTTGTTCAGAAGTTATGTTGTGGCATTGGATATTTTCCCCCCTTGGAAATAGTTCTTAACTCTGGGATTTTAGGAGGTTGGAAATATTTTTTCAAGCGAACAATGGTACTCAAAATAATGAAAGGTGGTCCCTACTTTTTCTGTATTTCATTATTTTAAAATTCTTGTTTTTTCCAAGAACTGCAAGTTACATTTGAACCATGCTGCTGTTGTACCTTAAACAAAAACTCAGTGATAACCAGTATTTAGTCTATTAAAAATGCTCTTTTTGAAGAAAAAAGTTTGAAAGTCTCTGATTAGCCAGAGTATAGTATGGGTCTTCACTGAGAAATATGGTGACCTGTTTTCTTTGTGAAAACCTGGGAAAATGCAAGTGTGGGTGTGATGTGTGTGTTCTATTTGCATTGAAACAATGTAATTTTGTCTTTTTTTTTTTTTTCTTTTCCTGACTTATTTCAGAAGTTGTACAGTCCTGGGGGGGGGGGGGGAGGGGAAAGCCTTTTCTGTTAATATATTTGCAATTCATTAAAGGATACAGAAAATCCAAATAAATTACTTTTGAAAGCAATTTATAATCAAGTGGTTGAAGATATACAACAGCTGTGCCATCTGTATTTTTATAGTAAGGCTCAGCAAAACAGTAAAAAATTAAGTTTTACATTCCACAAAAGTCTAGGGCAGTGTTTCTCTAATTTTTTTTTTTTAACTTACACCCTCTTCAAATACATACATACACTTTTTTTTTTTTTTTAACTCACATCCTTTTTTAGTATTTGGAATTTCAAAATTAATATTGTGACCAAAATGTAATTTTTAGAGTATATATTTTTTTCAAACAACAGAAGCCCTTTGCCAGCAGCTGCTACTTTGCAACTCACCTGCTTGTTCTTTAATCATATATATGACTTCCAAAATTTATTTAAAAGGGATACAAAGCTTTTTTGTTCCATTCAGGATCTGTTTTAAAAATCACGAAAAAAAATCCTAAGAGAAGTAGAACATAGAAACTAAATTTTACTCTGGTCTGATTATCTTGGATACAGTGTAGAGAGCTGAATGGTTTTGTTCAGACTGCAAGAAGGAGTCGTACCAGAAAACACGTGAAGTGGGATTGGTCGGATCAGGGGGAACAAGACCATAGTCTTCCCTAGGACCTGCTATTTACTGTCAGCTGGACAGGGATAACTAGAAGTGTAGACAGGAAGCAGTCGTTGGCTTGTTTAGCTGCTAATTAATGGTTCGGTATAGGTTTTATTTTTCTTTCTAAGCGCAAAGTTCGCTAAATAGCCACATTTAACGAGAGCTTGCCATATATACTGTGTTACTTGATCTGTACACAGTATTTTCAGTCTTCAATGCTATAAAGTGGGTATCCCTCCATTTTACAAAAGAGGAAACCAGGTCAGCTACTAGATGATGGGGCTGGACACTTTGGCATTAGTGTATGGATTTCCTCTGGGAATTTCAAATCATGTCTAATTTTGACTGTTAGGTGTCCTCTTTAGCATTTTTAAATTGTCTACTAAAGAGTATCCTAACAGTTTGGGTTTTACAGAGGAAATTTTAGTATTTAGATGCTAAAAATATCATGTGTATAGTCCGTGGATGGCGCGTTGATCTGTATCCTGCCTCTCTGTTTTTCCTCTCACACTGAAATTAAAAGCGTGTTCTCTCTCCTTGAATGACTAGAATTTGCTTTAAACTAGAAAAAAAATTTTTTTAATTTTTTATTACCAATTTCCCCTCCCTATCACAAGCATTCTTTTTATACTTGATATCCTCAAAATAGAATTTTCAATTTGGGGCTACAAGCTATAGTTGAGAAGAAAATTCAAGGTCTTAAAAATGCATAATGCTTCACTGAAGTTTGAATCAGAAAGGAAGTAACAGTGGAAGCTGAGAAGAACAATGAAGTAGAGGTAAGGTTTCTAATCGTGTATTTTTAAAAAGTACTGAACCAGGATAACTAGGAAATACGGATTTTGCCTCTCAGTAGCTCTGTGACCTTGAATGATTCACACTTAAACCTTTTTCTGATCAATACAAAGAAGACCAGATTGACCCTTCTTAGCTCACAGAGGACTGGGGATCAAATGTGTTAAGTCACCATGTAAGTGCTTTGGCTGCACTGTACAAATATACAGCGATAATAATAGGGTAGAGATGATAGAATGGAAAATCGATTGGGTTGATCCCAAGACATGATCCTGTGAGACAAGTTCACTGTAGAACAGTAAACTTCGAGTCTAGGACAGGGATTGTCTATGGCCTACAGGCCAAGTTGGCCCGTTGCCCATTTCATTTTATTAGAACTATAGCTATAGCCATTTGTTTTCATGTCCATGGCTGCTTTCTACTTCCGTGGCAGAGTTGAATAGTTGCACAGAGTCTACATGGCCTACAAAGTATTAATATTTACTATCTATATATTTGTGTGTGTGTGTATATATACATATATATTAACATATATACACGTAGTGTAGATTATACTGTATATATAATCTGATATTCTATACTTTGCAACCTCTGATCTAGAGCTGTATTAGCATAACCGTCTATAAATCACTCAAATGGCATGTTTTCTGTGGTGCTAGATTCTTCACAATGTTTTGTGAGTTAAATCACTGGACCAGGTGCTACACAAGAAGAAAAATTCATCAGTTCTTAGTTTTGCTTTGTTTTAGTTTTTTTAAGTGTATTTATTTTGAGAGAGAGAGAAAGCAAGGGTGGGGCAGAGAGTGGGGGAGAGAGAAAATCCCAAGCAGGCTCCATGCCGTCAGCGCAGAGCCTCATGCAGGGCTCGAACTCACAAACCATGAAATCATGAGCTGAGCCAAAATGAAGAGTCAGATGCTCAACTGACTGAGTCACCCAACTGCCCCAGTTCTTAGTTTTTTAATAATAAGACTTGGTTGGGTGAAGGGATTTCTTTGTATATAATGGCACTCTTTAAACTTATTGCCAGTTTGTAGCATTTATACCAATGCTACATCTGTGCCCATAATCATTTTAATATCTTGAATAACACTAGCATTTACTTGCTTTTAATTTAGCATTTATGGATCACTTTGAAGTGAGAATAATCTCACTTCATCTTTACAATCCTAAAAGGTAAGGCACATATTATCTGCTTGATACAAGAGAAAACTAAAGCTTCAAGAAGCCAGAACATTTGCAAAAAGTGGAAACTCCCAGGAACAACATGGCAGATTTCTGCTTACATGTTATTGGGCCAGGACTGGGGTCACAAAATCATCCCTGGCTACAGGGGATGCTGGTAAATTTAGAATCTGGTAAAAAGGAATGGATTTGCCTTGACTGGTTTAGATAAATCATGATTTATCTCCTGGGTTTGTACACAAACAGATTTTGTTAGCAAAGAAGGGGGAATGGTTGTTGGTTCAACAGCCAAGAGCCCCTGCCACACTGCTGCAAAGGAATTATTGCTTTTTGACCACTGATCTTGTATTCAACTTATGGAATTTTCTCATCTAAGAGTTTGTGGGGTTTCTACTTAAGATTATACTATTTTCAAATAATGATGTTAATTCCTCTTTAATCCTTTTACAACCTACCTCATTTCTTTTTTCTATTTAACTGCTATAGCCAGGATCACCAACATTCTTTTGAGCAGTAGCAGCCATAATAGCAAGCACTCACTGTCTTGTTCCCAATGTTCAAGAAAATGCTTCTTAATTTTTTCAGACTTCCAACTCCATGATAAAAATCTCAAAGCCACTATTATGCTAATATTAGCCCTTTGCTAATCTCATTGCCAATCCTAACACTCACCTCCCACTTCAACTACCATTTATGACCACTGGTACTCAATTAAGATCACTTTCTATCGCTAGTTTCAATGGTTTTCATCCTGACTAGGTCCTGAAATGTATCTGTCAAACATGTTGAGACTTCTCGAATTGGAAAGCGATTGGCAGTAGCCTGATTACAAATCTGCCCCTCGCTCTGCCAAAACAACTCAAATCAAGTAGAACAAATAAAAACTACACAGGGTTCATGCCTTCATTACCAGAAGACTATAACTTCAAGTTTCCTGTAAGTAGCAGGGGAAGTTCCAGTACGGGATCCTGCTGTTACCGTGGCGTGAGGAAGGAGGTTAAATCACCCCACAGAGCAGAGGGAGTAGTGGACTTAGAGGAAGCACACGGAATCTACAGGGGAAAAAGGAAACCGCAGAACACCACAGTTTGGCCCTTGGTAGATCACAGTCCTCGCTTTAGGGAAAGGTTTGAAAACGTGTGGGGTCAGGAGCAGCAGCATCATAGAGGCCGTGTTTCGGGGAGGGGGGGGATATCAGTAGTGAACAGGCAGTGAAAGAAGGGGAAATGTAAGACTGACAGAGAAACAAGGCCTATCAACCTTTCTTGCAAAATTCTTAAAACTGCATGAAATGTGCAACTGACAGATAAGGGCTCTGAAACTAAGAATTCTGTCCATGAAATTGTTTGGAATCGGGTACAGCCATCCATGTCCTACAAAACTGTTGCAAAAAGTCTGAATATGTAAATTAGAACCTTTCTGGGGGCGCCTGGGTGGCTCAGTCGGTTGAGCATCCGGCTCTTGATTTCGACTCAGTCGTGATTGCACCATCATGGGATTGAGCCATGTACTGGGCTCTGCGCTGAGCGTGGAGCCTGCTTAGGATTCTTTCTGTTTCTCTCCCTCTCTCTCTCTCCCTCTGTCCCTCTCTCCACCTCCCGTGCACTTGCTCTCTCTCAAAAAATAAAAATAATCTGGGGCGCCTGGGTGGCTCAGTCGGTTGAGCGTCCCGCTCCGGCTCAGGGCATGATATCACAGTTGGTGAGTTCGAGCCCCGCGTTGGGCTCTGTGCTGATAGCTCAGGACCTGGAGCCTGTTTCGGATTCTGTGTCTCCCTCTCTCTCTGCTCCTCCCCTGCTCGTGCTCTGTCTCTCTCAAAAATAAATAAACATTAAAACAAAAAATCTGTTAAAACCTTTCTACTGGTGAAAAGTCTCCCCAGCAAACAACCACAAAGCTAAAGAAAAGACATATCCTTTTAAAAGCATCTGAGGGCGCCTGAGTGACTCAGTTCGGTGAGTGACTGGCTCAGGTCATGATCTCAGGGTTCATGAGTTCAAGCCCCACCTCGGGCTATGTGCTGACAGCTCAGAGCCTAGAACCTGCTTCAGATTCTGTCTCTCTCTCTGCCCCTCCCCTGCTCGCACTCTGTTTCTCTGTCTCTCAAAGATAAATAAACATTTAAAAAACGTAAAAAGTTCAAAGCATCTGAGAGGGGTGCCTCGATGGCTCCGTCAGTTCAGCAACCAACTCTGGATTCAGCTCAGGTCATGATCTCGGTTCATGGGTTCAAGCCCCTGTCAGCATAGAACCTGCTTGGGATTCTCTCTCCCTCTTTCTCTGCCCCTCCCCCATGCATGCTAACACTCTCTCTCTCTCTCTCTCTCTCTCTCTCAAACTTTAAAAAATAAAAATTAGAAATAAAAGCATCTGAGAAAGTGAAAAGCCATCCTAAATCAGAAAACAAATGACAAAAATGATGAATCTGACTACGCTAAAGACGTTTTGCATGACCAAAAAAAAAGTACAAATGACAACTGGGAAGAAATATCTGCTCATATATCACCAATAAAGGGATAATACTCCTACTAATGAATAAAAACATTTGAAAGAGGACATGAACAGACAATTCCCCCAAAAGATTTAAAAATGGCTGTTAACCGTGTAAAGTTGTTTGCTTTCACTCATTAAGAGAAATGCAAATTAAAACTATGTTGAGAGGCTCCTGGCTGACTCAGTCCGTGGAGCATGCGACTTGATCCTGGGGTCGTGAGTTCGAGCCCCACATTGGGTGTAGCGTTTTCTTTAAAAAAAAAAAAAAAAAAAATGCCTACACTGAGCTGTCAAATCGCTATGTTGTACACCTGAAACTACTGGAATCCTGTGTGTGTCTGCTATACTCAAAGAAATTTGTAAACTTCACAACCTACATTGAGGTACAATTTCTCATCCAAGAGTTGGGCAAAAATTCAGAACTTGGCAATAAACTTCATTGGCCAAGCTGTGGGAAAACGTGCTCTCCTACATTGGTGACGAGAATGCAAAATGAAAACTCTCAAGAAGAGGCAATGGGCAGTCGACAACAAAAGTTCATCTACATCTCTTCAACCCGGCGACCCCTCTTCTAGGAACTTACTGTGAAGCTACACCTCAAAAAACAAAAACAAAAACAAAACATGTTCATGATTTTAGTCATCACGGGGTTGTTTGTGATTGCAAAATATTGGGAACTCTCTAAATGCCCAAGCACAGCAGACTGGTTGGATGAACCGGTACATACGGTGGAATACTACGCAGCTACACGAAAAGGATGATGGAGGAAACTGCCTTTCGGGCCCTCTCCGCTCCCGAAGCCGCAGAAACCGCTCGGAGAGTTTCCACACTCACCGAATTTTCCAGGAATGCAACTACCGTGTAAATGGAGGGCAGACTGCTTTGGCGTGTTTGAAACTTCACCAGGGAAGCTGCTTGTTTGGGAGAATGAGGTCACCTGTAGCAATGCCACCTGCCCGTGGTATTCGGCCAGTACCCACACCTTCGTCACTCTGCGTTTGAATTTTCATATGCAACTGTGAAACGGAGCCATTTGGAGTCCCCTTTCAACTGCCTTACAACCCAAAACTTAGTCATCAGAGAGACCTGACTACAAAGATCTAGTTTCATTGCATTAAACGGGTTCTAAAAAAAATGAGAAAGATCTCTATGAACTGTTATGGAATGACTTTTAGATGTTATTAAGTGAAAGCAAAGGGCAAAAGATCGAGTTACTTTTTATGTAAGAAAAAAAAGGGAAATAAACATATGCATCTATCTGCTTGTCTTCACAAAAGGAAACACTTGAAAGGACAAACCGGAAAATAGTGAAGTTGGTTACCAATGAGGGGTGAGGAGGAGTGTCGTGGAAGGGATTCAGGGAGAGTGCCACCTCTTTGAGTATACTTTTTGTAATATTTTCACCTTTGAGACATAATAATTTGTTACACATTCGAAAAACAAGAATGGAAGGGGAGAACTAAAATTGAAATAAACAAATGAGCCTAATTACGTTTCAAATGAATACCCTGACTATTCTGAGACAGGGAGGGGAGAGAGGCACTAGGAAGAATTAAAGTAACTCGTGAACACAGTATTTGGCTGTATATGCTCAGGCCTTGGGTAGGGAGGGGTGTGAGGGTAGGGATAGAGGGAAAAGGTACAAACAAATTTTGAACTCTTTAGTGGATGTGCTTTCGTAGTATGGGTCAAGCGACTGGGAAACTTGTTTAAATACATTACAGGATTGAACAAATGAATAAACACATTGATATCATTAGGGATCAGAGTTCTCACTGGAGAAGAAGGTATGTGTAAATCTGGAGAGGAAGAAAGCAAGAAACAACCCTGTGGGGATTAATTGGAATCAAAAATATTGTTTTAAACTCACGGTTTCTAAAATATGTATGTGTATATGCACATGTATATGTGTATCATGTGTGGGGTTGTAGGTATGGGTATTTACATGCATATATATTCACCTCTGTCCACTGAAAGGGCCAAGAGGCAAAGATATCCTAGTAGCAATGGGCACACTTAGTGTCAAATCTTGGTCTCATACTGAAATAACTCAGAGAAATGGCCGATTCTAGAGTTAGGACAGGAAAAGTACACATCTTGCTAAGCCAGCAAGTAAGAAAGAGCTAAAAAAAAAAAAAACAAACAAACAAACAAAATGATGGAGTTTTATCACAAGGATGCAGGAACCAACTTGAAGGGGCTCCCACTGGCCAAGCCTGAGACATTTGATCCCCAAATAAATACAATTGAAATGAATAAACGAATTATAAGCCATTTGGAGAAAAATAAGAATTCATGAGCCCATGCCAATAATTAAGAGAGAAAGAAGAAAAGGAAAGAAAGAAAGAGAAAGAAAGAAAAGAGAGAAAGAAAAAGAGAAAGGAAAGAAAGAGAGGGAGGGAGGGAGAAAGAGAAAGAAAAGAAAAGAAAAGAAAAAAGAAAGGGGGTGCCTGGATGGCTCAGTCGGTTAAGCATCCGACTTCAGCTCAGGCCATAATCTCACAGTTTGTGAGTGTGAGCCCTGCATCGGGCTCTCTGCTGTCAGTGGGGAGCTCACTTCGGATCGTCTGTCTCCCTCTCCCTCTGCACCTCTCCCGCTCATGCTCTTTCGCTCTCTCTCTCTCTCTCTCAAAACTAAATAAACATTAAAAAAAAAAAAAAAAAAAAAAGAAGGAAGAGAGGGAAAAAGGAAAAGAAGGAGAGAAGAAAAGGAGGGTGCTTAGGCTACTGTAACAAAAACACTGTAGACCAGATGGTTCAGGCAACATTCTCACAGTTCTGGAGGCTGTGAAGTTCAAGATCAAGGTGCCAAGAGATTCGGTGTCTGATGAGGGCTTGCTTCTTCATTCATATATGGTGGTTGTCTAACTATGTCCTCAAATGGCTAAAGGAGTGAGAGAGCTCTCTGGGACTTCTTTTATAATGGCGTTAATCCCATTCATGAGGTGTCCACCCTCCTGACCTAATTCCCTTCCAGGGCCCAGTCTCCTAAAACTATCACATTGGGGGGTTAGGATTTCAACCTATGAATTTGGGGAGGACACAAGCATTCCACCATTGCATTCTTCTTCTGGCCCCCAAAATTCATGCCCTTCTGAATGGAAAATACATGAAAAGGCATCCCAACAGCTCAAAGTCTTAGCATATTTCCATATCAACTCAAAAGTCTAAAATCCAAAGTCTCATCTAAATATTATCTAAATCAGATATGGAGACTACAGTTCATCCTGAGGTGAATTCCTCTCCAGTCATGAATCTGTTAAACCAAACAAGTTATGTGCTTCCAAAATGCAATGAAAATAAGAGAGGATAGATGTTCTCACTCCAAGAGGGAGAAATAGGAAGAAAAGAAAAGAATGAATGGCCCCAAGCAAGTCCAAAACCCAATGGAACAAATTTCATTCGACGTTAAGGTTTGAGGATAATCCTTGTGGCTCGATGCCCTGCCTTCTGACCCACTGGTGGCGATGCCTGGTAAATATGAAGCACGTGCTAGTCTCGTCCTGTAATAATGATAGTAATGATTGAGTGAGGCAAGAATCATGAGTGAAAGGGAGTGGGAGGTGCAGGCTTCCAGTTAGGGACTGAATAAGTCACAGGGATGAAAGGCACAGCATAAGGAATATCGTCAATGATATTGTACTAGCAGTTGTATGGGGACAGATGGTAGCTACACGTGTGGTGAGCACAGCATAATGTATAAACTTGTTGAATCACTATGTTGTACACCTGAAACTGATGTAACATTATGTGTCAACTAAACGTAAATTGAAAACAATATTTTTTAAAGAATTGTAAAAAGAGCAGCACTGGCTGAGTGTGACTCTTGATTTCAATTTCGGCTCACGTCATGATCTCACGGTTCATGGGTTCAAGCCCTGCATTGGGCTCTACGCTGACAGTGTGGAGCCTGCTTGGGATTCTCTCTCTCCCTCTTTCTCCACCCCTTCCCCTCCCTCTCTCCCCCTGCCCTTTTTCTCAAAAATAAATGAATAAACATTTGAAAAAAAAAATAATTGACAAAAGAAAACAATACATATCACTATTTGGCAACCACCATACTAATAATTGTTTGGGCCAGAATGATTGCTGAATGCTAAAACTAATAAGCAGAAATTTGAATGAGAAACCAGATACATACATAGTCTCAAAGTACCTCACCACCAGATGCTTATTATTTTTCCCTTCAAAATTAATAACCTTTAGGGACACATGGATGGCTCAATCAGTTAAGTGACCGACTCTTGGTTTTGGCTCAAGTCATCATCTCTCGGTTCATGGGTTCGAGCCCCATGTTAGGCTCTGCACTGACAGCTCAGAACCTGCTTGGGATTATCTCCCTCTCTCTCTGCCCCTCCCCCTCTTGCTTACATGCACATGCTCTCTCTCTCTCATAAGATAAGAAATTTAATAACTTTATGGTGGATAATCTTGGCAGATACTGCCTTTAACCACGTGATCAAAATTCATCTCTGTAATGGGAGAAGGAGCTGTTACGTGCTTCCTGATAGGACGCATGGAGAAGTACGTGGCATCACTTCTGGATACGATATTCCCACCCAAAATGCATAACGTGAATCTAAGTATGAGGAAATATAAGACAGACTCATTTAAAAAAAAAAAAGATTTCATTTTTAAGTAATCTCTACACCCAACGTAAGGCTCAAACTCCCCACTCCTGAAATCAAGAGTTGCATGCTCTTCTGACTGAGCCAGCCAGGCACCCAAGACACTCATAATGGGGACATTATGCATAAGGAACCTGTAATCTTCGCAAGTTTCAAAGTTATGAAAGACCAACACAGACTAAAGAATTGTTCCAGATAAAAGGAGACTAATGGACAAGTAAATGCAGTGGATGATACTGGATCAGATCCCGGGCCAGAATTTTTTTAATGTTCTTTTCCTACACAGCACATAAGTGAGCAATTAGCAAAATTCGAAAAAGGTTCATAGATTAAATAATAGTGTCAATGTTAATGTTTTTATTTTGATAACTAAAAAATAATAGAAGGCAATAGACTTATTGTTAGAAAACACAAGTATTTAGGGGCAAAGGGACATTATGTCTGCAATTTATTCTCAAACAATTCTGAAAAAAAATCTTTGCATGCATGTGTATGCACAGAGAGAGAGAGAAAGAAAAATATACAGTAAATGTTGTAAAATGTTAACATTTGAAGAATCTCAATAGAGAACAGATGGGGATTCTTTGTATGAGTTTTCAACTTTCTGATAAATATTTTAAGATAAACTGTCAAAATGACACACATATTATAAGTCTATTTATATAGCTATTTTAAAAGAGAAAAAAACTAAACTATGTTTAGGGATGCATATACGTTGATACAAGTCTTTTTTTTTTTTTTTTTTTTTAACGTTTATTCATTTTTGAGAGATAGAGACAGAGTGCGAGTGCAGGAGGGGCAGAGAGAAAGGGAGACACAGAATCCGAAGCAGGCTCCAGGCTCTGAGCTGTCAGCACAGGGCCCGACGGGGGCTCGAACCCACAAACTGGGGGATCATAACCTGAGCCAAAGTCGGACGCTTAACCAACTGAGTCACCCAGGCGCCTCATATACAAGTCTTTTTAAAAAGCAAGAAAAATACTTACTATACAAGTCGGGAGAATAGTCATCTCAGGAGTAGGGTGAGTGTTGTGACCCAGAAGACAATCCAACAGCCTTTCTGGTGTTAGTATTGATGTTGGTTAGACAGTTGTTTGCTCTATCAATATTTGTTCAACTGTACATCTAATATTTTTCTGTATATGTGTTATATTTTAAATGAATGTTTTTTTAAAAAAGACAATACCCTGGAGGGAAATAAAAATCATAATATACTAAAAACTTTCCTGTTTCTCAGACTGGCCTACGCTCCCCTAGCTACTGAATAGTGATAGAAATTTTAGAATGAGGGAGATACAAAAACTGACCTTTGGGAACTCCGGGTTTCCTTTCTTTTTTTTTTTTTTTTAATTAAAAAAAATTTTTTTAATGTTTGTTTATTTTTGAGAGAGAGAGACAGAATGTGAGTAGTGGGGGAGGGGCAGAGGCAGAGAGGAAGACACAAAATCTGAAACAGGCTCCAGGCTCTGAGCTGTCATCACAGAGCCGGACACGCGGCTCAAGCTCAGGAACAGTGAGATCACGACCCGAGCTGAAGTCAGATACTTACTCAACTGAGCCACTCAGGAACCCCTGGAACTCCGGAGTTTCTCATCCAAATTTCAAAAATATAGTATCCACCCTAGTGGATCACTTACGAGATATTATAAAATAATAACCATAGCGTCCAACTTCAGCCAGGTCACAATCTCGCGGTCCGTGAGTTCGAGCCCCGCGTCAGGCTCTGGGCTGATGGCTCAGAGCCTGGAGCCTGTTTCCGATTCTGTGTCTCCCTCTCTCTCTGCCCCTCCCCCGTTCATGCTCTGTCTCTCTCTGTCCCCCAAAAAATAAATAAACGTTGAAAAAAAAATTAAAAAAAAAAATAAATAAAATAATAACCATACATGCAAACCAAATCTTTACATAATACATGCTTTTATTTTCTTTTTTAATTTTTTTTAACGTTTATTTATTTTTGAGACAGAGAGAGACAGAGCATGAACGGGGGAGGGGCAGAGAGAGAGGGAAACACAGAATCGGAAACAGGCTCCAGGCTCTGAGCGGTCAGCCCAGAGCCCCACGCGGGGCTCGAACTCACATACCGCGAGATCGTGACCTGAGCCGAAGTCAGACGCTTAACCGACTGAGCCACCCAGGCGCCCCAATACATGCTTTTAAATAAAGCACTGGATACCTAAAACATAGACCGTTAAAAAATATGGGGTATGGGGGCGCCTGGGTGGCGCAGTCGGTTAAGCGTCCGACTTCAGCCAGGTCACGATCTCGCGGTCCGGGAGTTCGAGCCCCGCGTTGGGCTCTGGGCTGATGGCTCAGAGCCTGGAGCCTGTTTCCGATTCTGTGTCTCCCTCTCTCTCTGCCCCTCCCCCGTTCATGCTCTGTCTCTCTCTGTCCCAAAAATAAATAAATGTTGAAAAAAATTAAAAAAAAAAAAAATATGGGGTATTTGAGGGCACCTGGCTGGTTCAGTTGGTAGAGCACACGACTCTTGACCTCGGGGTCATGAGTTTGAGTCCCACGTTGGGTGTGGAGATTGCTTAAAAATAAAATCTTTTTTAAAATATATGGGGTATTTGATTGTCACAATGGTAAGAAGCCACATTTTATTCCCTGCCTCATATCCTTCCTCCCTTCCCTTCCCTTCCCTTCCCTTCCTTTCCCTTCCCTTCCATGCAAGTTAAAGAACAATCAAAGGAATGATAAAACATACAGTTAGATCAAGACCTTGTGATTAGCAAATATGTATAAACACACAAAAAAGAACGAAACAGAAGTTCTACTTGGTTACAGGACACTGTCTCCAGAGAAGAGGCTTATTGGATTATGAGGTTTGTGTGCATGGCAAGAATCCTGTGGAAAGGAGGGTATGTCTTCCTTTTGAGGTTCATATCATCCAGCTATGAGACCCTGTTCCCTGCCTTGACTCCTTCAGCTGCCAACCTTCCAGGCCCCCCTTCATTGTGAGTTATGTTTGGGCATCTTTGTATCTTCCTTTCCATCATCCTGGTGGGGGTTCACGTCCATGCCTCACCTTTCCTCAGCCTCTTCAGTTCTTAATGATCTTCAAATCCATAGACTTCCACCCACGATCATGCAAGGGGGCTTCCCTGGCTGAGGACCTACTCCATCTCTCACACTCTGGTTCCCAGGATTCAACTCTCTGACCCATAAACTTAACTCCCCCCCCACCCCTGCCCCCAGCTTGCTTACTTCCTTACTCCTATTTCCTCCATCAGCTAGTTCTTCCTGGAGGCAAGACCCTATTCATTTTTTTTAACCCATTTTGAGGGGGTGCCTGGGTGGTTTAGTCGGTTGAGCGACAGACTTGATTTCGGCTCCTCATCTCATGGTTGGTGAGATTGAGCCCCGCATTGGGGTCTGTGCTGACAACGCAGGGCCTGCTTGGAATTCTCTTTCTCCTCTCTCTCTCTCTCTCTCTCTCTCAAAAGAAATAAACATTTAGAAAATAAAAACAAAGGGGCACCTGAGTGGCTCAGTCAGTTGAGCATCCAATTTCAGCTCAGGCCACGATCTCAGAGTTCATGGGTTCGAGCCCTGCATCGGACTTTGTGCTGACAGCGTGGAACCTGTTTTGTATTTTCTGTCTCCTTCTCTCTCTGCCTTTCCCCCACTCGTGGTCTCTCTCCCCCTCTCTCAAAAATAAACAAACATTAAAAAAAATTAAGAACTAAACAAAACACACACACACACACACACACACACACACACAAACCCATTTTGATTTTCTTTTTTCCAAACTAGTCTTGGCTTCACAATCATTTAAACCAGGGGCTGAGAGAGGGTGGTTACAAACTAGAATGTTGCCAGAAATTGAGTGATGCAGACCCAGGGCTTAGCTGGCTCCACCACCATAACAAAATACCATAGGCTAGAGGGCTTAAACACCAGAAATTAATTTTCTTGCAGTTCTGGAGGCTGGAAAATCCAAAATCAAGATATGGGCAGGGCTTGGTTTCTGGTAAGGACTCTTTCTGGCTTGCACATGGCCACCTTCCTGTTGTATCCTCGCATGGCAGGAGAGAGAGGGATCCCACTTGCCTCTTCTCATAGAAACACCAATCCTATCAGATCGGGAACGTACCTATCTGATCTCATTGAACTGTACTATTTCCAAAAAGATCCTGTTGCCCAAAACAGTCACATTGAGGGGGAGGGCTCCAACAGGCGAATTTTGAAGGGACACAATTCAGGCCATAGCGCCTGGGTATTAAAGCTATTATAGGAGATGGTAGAGCCTGTGACAAACTAGGGAAGCTCAGGCCTGGTCGCAGTTGCCACTCACCCCCAGAAGATACTGCTGTAGAGCAGAGGCCGTTAACAATACTTGTGCAACGGAGTGTTTTGACAATCTCATCAGACCTTTGAATCCCTTGTTCAAGTAACATTTTAAACGCACAAAATAGGGGCAGCTGGGTGGCTCAGTTGGTTTGGCGTTGGACTCTTGATCTCGGCTCAGGTCATGATATTGGGGTTCATGAGTTCAAGCCCCGCATCAGGCTCCTGGCCGATGGCACAAAGACTACTTGGGATTCTGTCTCTCCCTCTCTCTGCCCCTCCCCTGCTCACTGGCTCTCTCTTTCTCTCAAAATGGATTAAAAAAAAACAAAAACAAAAACAAACTTTAAAAAAATATAGATAAATGCACAAACTAAAAGCACATACACTCAACACATTTGGACTAGAAGGAAATTTCTTCAACTCGGTAAAGGTTACCTATGAAAACCTCACAGCTGACAACATGCTTAATGGTGAAAGACTAAGAGTTTTTCTCCTAAGGGGCGCCTGGGTGGCTCAGTCGGTTAAGCATCTGACTTCAGCTCAGGTCATGATCTCATGGTTTGTGGATTCAAGCCCCATGTCGAGCTCCGTGCTGACAGCTCAGAGCCTGGAGCCTGCTTTGGATTCTGTGTCTCCCTCTTTCTCTCTCTCTGCCCCTCCCTCGCTTGCTCTCTGTCTCTGTCTCTCAAAAATGAATAAACATTAAAAAAAAAAAAGTTTTTCTCCTAAGACCAGGAACAACACAAAGTTGCCCACTCTTGCCACTTCTATCCAGCATTGCACTGCAGCTTCTGGTCAGAGCAATCATCGTGAGAGAGAAAGAAAAGGTATCCGAAATGGAAGGAAAAGGAGTAAAATCATTTTTACTTGCAGAGAACATGATCTCATTTGCCAAAAAATCCCCCAAGCTGTTGGAATCAACCAGTGAGTTTGGTGAGGCTGTAGGATAACAGATCAACACACGAAAATCAATTGTATTCCTACACACTAGCAACGAACAATGAAAAACATCTGAAAATGAAATTAAGAAAGCAATTCCACTTACAATAGCAGCAGGAAACAACAACAGAGAATCATAGGAATGACTTTAGCCAAAGGAGTGCAAGACTCGTACGCTGGAAACTAGAAACTTCATGGAGGACTCTGGTGAAAATGGCACAGCAGCAAACCCCAAAAGTCCATCCCTCTGCCAAAGCAGTGAATAAACGGGCAAAAGTGGTCAACTTGACCGGAATTGAAGACGGGTCAGCAGTTTCCAGCAACCAGGCCCAATGGGTCAATTGAGGAAAAAAAAAAAAATCTGGATCTTGGTAAGAGAATTTCATGGTGTTTTAGCTTTGGCCCCATCTTCCACTGCCTGGCTCAGCAATGCTTGCCTGAAAGACATGTCTTGCGTTCCCTGCACAGGTTCCTAGTGCCCAAGGGAGCGGAATGGCTCGCCTTTACTCCTCCCAACTCGGAATTCTCCCAAAGTGGAGGCAGCTACCCAGGGGACACGAGTCAAAAACATTTAAGGGCAAGTGTATTAGCCCCGCGGCGACCCAGGGCAAGGGATAACTGACAATGTCTTATTTCAGTTCCTTGCGATTTCTCCAGGGTTTTTCGCAGCAGCCCCCAACTGCGCTCCCTGACTCCAGTCTTGCTTTCTCTCCAGTTTTTCATACTGTGTGCAGAGTGAGAGTGATTTTCCTAAAAGGTAACTGTGACCCTGTGTCTCTTGCAGGCTTACACTCCTCAGAGGCGCTCCTCCCTCCCCCGCTTAGGGTGAAACACACACCTCTGTGCACAATATTGCAGTTCTCTGCAATTGACCCTACCCCTCTTTAGATCAGTGCTCCTCAGAGGACGACCCTCAGACCAGCAGCCCTTGCTGGTAGCCTCCCTCCAACCAAGTCAGAATCTCCAGGGATGAAGCCCAGGATTCTGTTTTCACACGGGTGGTTTTATGCACATTCAAGTTTGAGAACCACGACTCCAAATTGATGTCTTCTGGTTTCCTTTTTCGAACGCCATTCTTCCGCCATGCTGAACTACCGATTCCTGGAAAGCGGGTGCTGTCTCTCATTGCCCCCATAATTTCCCCTCTCCCACCTCGTCCCCACAGTCCCCTTTATCTCAGCCCTTAGCCCATTCCAGGGGCTTTGCCTATTCTTGCCTGTTTTCCCCACCCCTGTGCAAACTTTGAAGGCAAGGGCCCCGTCCTATCCCTGCATTGGGCCCTGGCAGTGCCTGTCACATAGCTGGTCCTCAATAATGATGTCTGTAATGGCTACTGAGGTTGAGATGGACAGAAAACCTAATTGCTGAAAGCAGGCAGCAGTCAGCTACTGGGACTCAGGAGGCAGAACCCAGTGACCTGTGCTATCGCTTAGGAATAAATAGAATCAATGTATATTCTATCTACTTGCATTGTACTCCAGCCCTGCTGAATAGCATTGCCAAGTGATCACTTAACTAAGTTGGCAGGGGGAATAAGAGGAAATGACAAATAAAAGGCAATGACAAAATGGTATTGTCAAGGAAAATCAGTACAAATGAATGGACACTGGGGCAGTATGTTCAACTCAGGATCTCATGTCTTATATTTTAACCCAGACGGCCAGAGTCCTAATGTCTGAATGCCAGCAGCATCAGTCAGCCTGCGTTGAGCACCTCATAGGTACGAGACTTTATCTGTGTTAATCTTCACAACAACCCTAGGAGGTGGGTATTAGTATTGGAAAACTGAGACATAGTTATTAAATATTTGCTTCAGGGGCACCTGGCTGGCTCACTCAGTAGAGCATGCAAGTCTTGATGTTGGGGTTGTAGGTTTGAGCCCCATGTTGGGTGTAGAGATTATTTAAAAAAAATATTTGCCTCAGATCCTACATGGTAAAAGCACTGCTTTAAAACGTAACTGTTGGTGAGTTACATGGCCCCGAGTTACATGACCCCGAATTACATCCTGGCTCCTAACGTTGACAGACTGACTGATCACAGTGAGGCCCCCAGATGCAGGTGAATGAATCCACCAAACTTGAGGAACAGGTGTTATTTATTTTATATATATACATTCTTTTAAGTTTATTTATTTTGAGAGAGAGAGAGACAGCGCACACAGGAGGTGGGGGCGGGGGCAGAGAGAGGGAAAGGCAGAGTCCCAAGCAGACTCCATGCCATCAGCACAGAGCTGGACATGGGACTCAAACTGATGAACCATGACATCATGACCTGAACTGAAACCAAGAGTCAGACACTGAGCCCACTGAGTCACCCAGGTGCCCCAAGGAACAGGTCTTTTGATAATGGTTCAGATGTGTCATCTTTGACCAGAAAACATGAGCCATTATTATTATGTCATAAGATTTAAGGGCAATTGTTGGAGTAATAAGACTTGGGGACAGAATTTGCTTGCTCTCCTAAGATATGCACCCCTAAGATATGCACCCATGGTCACCAGGCCCTCTGTTACCTTAATTCTCAACACAGAGTAGTGCAATTACTTGGTAAGGATGGAATTCGGTTTTCCCACTCACTGTAGCTCCTCCAGCACAGTACCTCGCAGGGGAAGTTATCCCAATCTAGTGCCAAACAAACCAATCTGGGACTAGCACAAGCTCCTTAACCTCGCCTGCTCTGCCTAGTCACAAAGATTTTCTCTATATGTATAAAATCAAAACCACACTCAGATACCACCTCACACCAGTCAGAGTGGCTAAAATGAGCAAATCAGGAGACTATAGATGCTGGAGCAGATGTGAGAAACGGGAACCCCCTTGCACCATTGGTGGGAATGCAAACTGGTGCAGCCGCTCTGGAAAACAGTGTGGAGGTTCCTCAGAAAATTAAAACTAGATCTACCCTATGACCCAGCAATAGCACTGCTAGGAATTTACCCAAGGGATACAGGAGTGCTGATGCATAGGGGCACTTGTACCCCAATGTTTATAGCGGCACTTTCAACAATAGCCAAATTATGGAAAGAGCCTAAATGTCCATCAACTGATGAATGGATAAAGAAATTGTGGTTTATATACACAATGGAATACTACGTGGCAACGAGAAAGAATGAAATATGGCCTTTTGTAGCAACATGGATGGAACTGGAGAGTGTTATGCCAAGGGATATAAGTTATACAGAGAAAGACAGATACCATATGTTTTCACTTTTATGTGAATCCTGAGAAACGTAACAGAAGACCATGGGGGAGAGGAAGGAAAAAAAATTTAGAGAGGGAGGAAGACAAACCATAAGAGACTCTCAAAAACTGAGAACAATCTGAGGGTTGATGGGGGGTGGGAGGGAGGGGAGGGTGGGCGATGGGAATTGAGGAGGGCACCTGTTGGGATGAGCACTGGGTGTTGTATGGAAACCAATTTGACAATAAATTTCATATTAAAAAAAAGGGATGGAAAGTCCAAGTTTACTTTAGATACTGTGGATTAGAATTTAAACTCCTGTTCTTGGGGGCGCCTGGGTGACTCAGTTGGCTAAGCGTCTTACTCTTGATCTTGGCTCAGGTCATGATCTCATGATTTGTGAGTTCGAGCCCCACATCGGGCTCTGTGCTGACAGCTCAGAGCTTGGAGCCTGCTTCTGATTATGTCTCCATCTCTCTCTGCCCCTTCCTGCTCGTGCTGTGTCTCTCTTTCTCCCAAAAATAAATAAACACTAAAAAAAAAGTCTAAGGAGAGAAAAATTCTCCTATTTCCTTATCTCCCAGCTACTTGTTCTTCTCTCCTTGTAAGCAACCACTGTTATTTAATTGTGTATCCTTCCAGGAACATGTTTTATTTTTTTATTTTTTAAAAGATGTTTTCTTCCTTATTATTATTATTATTATTATTAATGTTTATTTATTTTTGAGGGAGAGACAGAGCGCAAGGAGACACAGAATCTGAAGCAGGCTCCAGGCTCCAAGCTGTCAGCACAGAAGCAGATGTGGGGCTCGAACTCACCAACTGTGAGATCATGACCTGAGCTGAAGTCAGACGCTTAACCAACTGAGCCACCCAGGTGCCTCTCCGGGAACATGTTGTATACAAGTACATATGTAGAGACATTTTTTCCTCTCCTTCCTTCCACAAATGGAATCACATCATAAACATTGTTTATATACCTTTTTTGTTTTCTCACTTAATATATTTCAGAGATAAT
The DNA here is from genome assembly GCF_018350155.1 of Leopardus geoffroyi. Classification (NCBI taxonomy): domain Eukaryota; kingdom Metazoa; phylum Chordata; class Mammalia; order Carnivora; family Felidae; genus Leopardus; species Leopardus geoffroyi. Next base: position 44,087,177 of record NC_059330.1, read on the forward strand.
GCTCTGTCAGGGCATGTAGGTAGACTTCCTTTTTTTAATGGCTGAATGCTATTCCGTTGTATATTTGACAATAGAAAGACAGCAATAACAATAACATTTAATATTTATGTAGAAGCTAAACACTATTCTAATTGTCTTCAATTAGCATATTTAATCCTCTCAACAATGCTATAAGATAGGTATGATTATTATGCAGAAATGGTACCTGAGCTACTGACCATTTAAGTAACTTGCCCAATGTCACAAAATTAGTAAGCAATGGACAGGACCAGCTACCTAATTTGAGGAACCCAATGTAAAATGAAAATGTGGATCCCTTTATTCAAAAAGCAGGAAAGAGTTACCATTAAAGGTACTAAAATATAAAGCCTTTTCTTTTCTTTCATGGTCTCTGTCTTGATTTGTCATGGTGTTTTTCATTTGCTATGTCATCTAAGTAAAGAAAAATTAAAAATTTAAATCATTACTATGAATTACACCATCCGTCTTTATATTGTGTGATGCCAGTCTTCCAGTTTTAAAGTCATTTAACTCCTATGTTGAGACACCGAAATTATACAATTTATATTTTGTAGCTTTTACTTAGATGTGCATTTTGTTCTTACCAGGACAGTGGGGACTCTGAATAAAGTAACTCAAATGTTTTGATTTCACTTTTTGATACACACACATTCTACCAACACGTTGCTTTTCACTTACTGATGAGGAACGAAGGATAGAAAGGGTAAGGAACACTGACTTGGCTGCCTTCTCCTTCTGCATCCCTTTAGCAAGAGTGATGGGCTTATACAGAGAAGTAACACCAGTAAGAAAAGATAGGATGTGTGTCCTTGGTTTTTCGTGTTTCTTAGAATACCACTGTCTTCTTTCTGCGTTTGCAGCAAGTTCTAGTTTGAATGGAAAGCATGGCTTCTCAGGGCCCATCTCTTCAGTCATCCATGTAACACACTTACCTTGCACTCACTTTGAGTTTTGCTGAGCTCCTGTGTATCACGGACCCACCAGAATTCTGTGTTCATGGGCCATCACCAATGCTATTTGTGAATGGGATGGCAAAGAATGGTGACACCTAATTGTGTCTGTCACCTCCGCTCATTCGTTTGCTTCATTGCCCCATCATACTTCCCGTACAAAACCCAGGTTCAAAAGTAAAATTGTTGAGTTTCAAAATGGTATCAGCAGAATGTGTGTGTGTGCTTGCACAGGGTCACAGGCCAATGAAGCCTTCAAATCATAATTTATTGAACCAGTCCTGTAATGATGTGCACTTAGCTTTTATTTTCCTCATCATCTATTGTTATTACAAACAATTCAAAACAAACAAACAGATAACTGCGTTTATACAGATTATCTGAAAATTTGGAGGTAGGGAAAATACTTGTTATGCTTTGTTTCTTTTTATTTAATGTGATCTGATATAATTGTAATTATATATATTCTAGGTTGAGATTCAAACCTCCTCCTCATAAACCACACCATGGTAAGAATGAAACAAACAGCCCCATATTTCCAAACTTTTCGAAGAATATATCAGCAAGTTAAATTCTAGAGCATAAAACAGTGCCTGTTACATAGTAGGTGCTCAATAACTATTGGGGTAATAAATAAATACATTTCTAGAGAGAGGATTTCTGAATTAAAGAGTGTTTGCATTTATCATTTTGATGTCTATTGCCTAATTGCCTTCTGTAGATATTGGAACAACTTATATTTTCTCCAGTGATATATGAAATAGCTATTTCCTCCTCCACTGTCAACACAATGCATCAGCAAATGTTGTTTATCTTCATGACCTGTTAGATGAAAATAGTGGAGTTTTAAATGCAGGTCTTTTAGAGAAGGTGAGCGTCTTTAGTTTCAGAGTCATTACTATTTTCCTTTTTGTGAAATTTCTGTCATATCTTTTGTTTGTTTTTCTTTCTCTTTTTTAAAAAGTTTATCGATTTATTTTGAGAGAGAAAGCGTGCGTGCACGAGCAAGGAAGGGACAGAGAGAGAGGCAGAGAGAGAATCCCAAGCAGGCTCCACACCACCAGCACGGAGCCTCTCACGGGGCTCAGTCGGACAACCGGTGAGATCATGACCTGAGCTGAAACTAAGAGTTGGTCGCTTAACGGACGGAGCCACCCAGGCGCCCCGTTTTGTCCATTTTTCTAAAGAGATGCTATTTTTAAAAATACTTTCACTGTGAAATGTAGCATACATACAGAAAAAATATATAAAACTTTTTTAGTACCTTTTAACAAATAGTTATAGAGCAAGTACTTGTTCACCCTATTACCTGATCAAAAAGTAGAACATTGCCAGCCCCTGAGAACAACCCCCACTCCCAGACAAAATTCCCTCTGCCCCCTACTGGCCCTCCGGGCTTTTATTCTATTCACTTACTTTTCCTTAGAATTTTATCACCTGCATATGCATCCTTCAACAATATAGTTTGGTCTTGCCTGCTTTTGAACTTTATATAAATGGACTCACACTATATATATTGTTTGTATCTTGCTATTTTGTGTGTGTTCAATATTACCTTTGTAAGAATTTATTCGTGTTGTTGACTATGACATAATCATAATTTATTAATTTTCATTGCACATATATACCACGACTTAACCATTTTATGGTTAAGTTATCTGTTTGTAGACATTTGGGATGTTTCTAGTCTGGGGCACTGAGGAACAGTGCTGCTATGGATGTTCTTGTACAGTAATTCCAACACATAAAATTCTGTATTTCCTTATAATATATATCCAGTGGTGGGACTGCTGGGTTCGAGTATTCATATCTCCAATTGTCTTCGAGTATATCAGTCTTCCCAAGTGGCTGTACTAGTTTACATTCTCACTAGCAGGGTATGAGGATTGCTGGCCTTTATTGATTTGTAGAAAGTCTTTAGATACAGGATTATGGACATTAGCTCTTTGTAATATGAGTAGCCAGAATATTTTTCTGAGTTTACAATCCTTTTAAAGAGGCACTGAGGTTTTTCCCCCACTAGAGGAATGAAAATGTAACTGGAGTAGTAGAGCATTCTAATTTTGAAGAATTTAAATGAAAAACAAGTGTTCAGGGTTAACCCCTTATCGCTACTCATTTGCATTAATACAAATAATCATACCAGAAATTTTCATGGAATGACCTGGTTTGCAAGAGGCTAAATATAAAACAACAACAACAACAACAACAACAATAATAATTATTAAAATTGAGTGTTTAGCCTGTGTCAGGTACTATTTTACATCCATTATGTGTATTAACTATTTAATACTCATAAAACCGTAGGAGGTAGGTACTATTTTCCCTACACCACTTTACAGATAGATGAAATAAGGAGCTGGATTGAAGATGTTTTCTAGGACTGATTTAAGCAAAATTCATCAACTCAGGGAAACAGTTTTTTCTAAGCTGATACAGATGTTTTCTGTTTATAATGTGTTTTCCCTCTTGGGCATGAATGATACCCCATCCTGGGCTCCTTTTCATCATCTTATCACATCCGCAACATACCTCATAACTTTCTCTTTGTTCTCTGAGGAAAGACAAGATGTGTGTACCTCTCTTCCAAATGTCATTCAGAACCTCTTGTTCTTTGTGTCACAGGGACATTAGACATCTGTGAACAGTCAGAGAGAGTGCTGGGGGCAAGTGAGGGAAGGGAAGAGAGAGATGGAGACAAGGGGTGAAGGCAGAGTCACATTCCTATGTGGAAGTGTGGAGGGTGGGAAGGATGATTTCTTTAGGGTATCGGTTTTTGTTTTTTGTTTTTTGTTTTTCTTGACCGTCTGTTTTGTAGGGTACCGTTTTTTAATCTGTGGTCCACAGATTAGGAAACTCATGAACTTTGATCAGGAAAAGTAATATGCCTTTATTTGCCAAGGCCTAATGAAAATTAGCATTACCTTCAATTCCGGGTGGAGACAACAAGCCAAGCAGTATTAGTGGTACCTGTGACCTTGTCGTTAACAGAAATCATAGCGGTTTTCCTATTTTATGACAGTTGTTGCAAATATCTTGAAATATTATTTATGCTCATCTACTGCCTCAAAATTATGGTGGTGATTAGGCCTGCCATTAGATCTTGTTATTTAATACATTAATATAAAGCATATATATTACTATATCACACTTCTAAAAATATTTTGTTTTAATATAATTGGCTTCCTTTGAATTTGTAGGTATGTTTCTTATGCATTCAAAATATTTTGAGAAGGGTCCATATGTTTCACCAGACTGCCAAAAGCTTCCGCTGTTTGAAAAAGTTAAGAACTCTGCTTTACAGGTGTTTTCTTGGCTTTCCTTCTTCTTGAATGACCCTGAAGAGGGTCCCTGAAGTGACCCTCAAGCCTGGTGAGGCTTTCACGGTTTCTATTATTCTATTTTTCCAGAGATCCTCCCTCCCTTAATTTTCAACATGCATTGTTTTTCTTACCTCGCTGATCACCTGTTTCTTCTCATCTTCCTGACTTTAACTGCGGGTGTCTTTTTAAGCTTCTGTGGGGAGTTTATCCTTTAGCATGTCATTGATCACCATATTTTGGTGGAGAACTGGAAATCTCCCCTAGTCCAGATTGTCCACCCTCTCCCAGTTCCATAACCCCACCTGCCTCTGGGACATCTCCACTTGCTTTTATCACGGATATCTGGAAGGAACATGTTAAAAACTACGATTCCTCTCCACACCTGCATGTTGTCCTACTTTGCCTGGACGACCATCTTGTCTGTCCTCCTGGCTTTGTGGCCTTAGAATTATTTAAAGGTATAAATCAATAGATTAAAAAAAACAAACAAACAAACCCTGGAACCTTTGTGAATGGCACAAAAATCAGAAGATACAAAAGGATATGCAGTGAAACGTTAAGTCTTCCTCCCACCTGGTCTCCTAGGCACTCAGTTCCCCTCCCAGGAGGAAACCACTGTTCCTAGCTCCTAGAGTGATTTTTGATTCCTTCTTATTTTTGGCTTTATCTCAAGTCCTTCCCTGTTTGCAAGATGAGTGCCCTTTCCTCTCCAGGCCCTCGTGACCATATATGTGGTTGACTTTATATATAAGTATTGGTATGTGTATATTTTATGTGTATGTATAAAATCTCCCCCTGTGGCCTTCCGGCCTCGAGTTTTCATCGCGTCGCTTCCTGGATGAAGAACCTACAGGGGTGAGGGGCCGGGGTTGGGGGTGATGGAGAAGAGAATCTACAGGGCACTTAGGTAGGGGTTTGGAGTGGCAGACTGGTGGGAAGCTCTGCCAGGGCTCCTATTTCTATTCCTCCCGCCTCGGGCCCCCTTCCAGTCCTCTTGTCCAAATGTCTCTCGTTTCCAAGAGCCCAGACAGAGACAGAGACAGCGAGATACACAGAGACGGAGACGCCGAGGCACCAGCATCCCTCTCCCCACTCTGTCCCGCCCCAGCGCTCTGACGGACATCCCCCATCAGCCAATGGCGCTCGCGATGTGCCCCGGAAGGGCCAATGGGAGACAGAGGAGGGCGGAAGGTTTCCCCGCCCCCACTTCTAGGCTTGGTTGAGCCGTGCAGGTAGGTCCGGGGCCGGGGGAGTCGCCGTTGGCACTGGTGCCCGGGGGGGTGGGGGCACGAGTCGGTAGGGGTGATGGTGGGGAAGGGGAGGCGGCCCCGACTGCGGGAGTTTGAGGGGGAGGCCCGGCCGGGAGGCAGGGGGCCGAAGGGCCCGGGGAACGGGCGCCGCCGAGGGCCCTGGAAGCGGCTGGGCTGGGGGAGCGGGGACGCGTGTGTGGGGCACCGGGACCCCCGCCCCGCGCCCACCCGCAGGCCTGGGCCGCCGGCTGCGGGCCGAGGGGCCGGGGGGCCCTGGCTGCCCGGAGGCGGGCCGGGGCCGGGCCCGGGGCCGGGGGCGCCGAGCAGAGCCCGGGGCGCCAGGCCGAGCCGAGGTGGGACGGACCGACGCGGAGAGGAAGGGAAGCTGCATCCCGCGGGCCGCCCCTCCTGAAGCAAGCCGGGGCAACGGCCGCCGGCGCCCCTGCCCTGAGCCCACTCCCCCACTCGCCCCCACCCTAACAATGGGGATGGGGCCGAAGGAGTCGCCCCTCAGCGGGAAGGTGGGGGGGCTAGGTTTGGGACTAGGGTCCAAGGTGGGGGGAGGGGTGGGAACTCGGGCTCTCCCCTTTCTCTTCTCCCCTTGGCTTTTGCGGTGAGGATCTTGGAGGGGCTGTTAAACCCTCCTGAGACTTGGGTCAAGAGTCAAACTACCCCCCCCCCCGCCCCGACTCCGCCCTCCCCCCAAATCCGATGAGCGGTGAGGAAAGTGATGCCAAGTCTTCGAAGCAGAAGTGACAAGCGCATAGCAAGAACAAATCTACTCCAGAGGTTTTTATTTTTAATTTTTCTTAAGAAATCAGGGTACTGTAGCCTTCGATTTTTCAAAATTTATTTTTGCGGGGTGGGGGTGCTGGGGTTTTTTTTGTTTGTGTGTGTGTGTGTGTGTGTTTTTTTTTTTTTTTTTGTCCCTGCTCGGGCAAGCCTCCATTTTAAGCGAAACAGTAACTGGTTAAGCTGGAATTTTCATCCAGGCCTAGGACTTGAACAAGGATCCGACAAGAGGTCATTTAATCGATCTTCCTTCCTCCACATAAACTTGCCTTCTCCCCATCCTCAAAATTAAGTTTGGTCTGCTTTTAAAGATCCCTAGGAAAGAAGGGCCTTTTATTTGCTTGCAGCACTTAAGTCAAGAATAGATTTTTCATGTAGAATGGGCTCTGAAACTTAAATTTCATAAAATTTAGGACCCTCAGGATGATCAGAGAGGTTTTAATTTATTGGATAAAATTAAATGTGGCGAGGGTCTTTTTAGATGGTCTGTGAACAAATCACTTTTCAATAGTGTTTTTGAAGTACCCTGGATAATCATTTTTTCATCTGGGTTTTTGGTTTTCCGATTATTTATTTGATAAGCAATTTTATGTTATCTAAAGTGTTACACATTTAATCCACATTTTATGTAAAATACATTTCTGCATATAGATGGAGATATACATACACACATTTGCCCTTTTCTAAGCGGACTGTGTTTTGTACATCTTTTTAGGATGGTGAGGCAAATAGTACTTTGAATTTCTGTCCAGATAGCTTAAACTGTTGGCTTCTTGATTAGTTTTTAGTCTCACTGAAAGTCCTCTCTTTCAGATACCTTCTTGAAACAAAAAATCTTCCTACCTGCTCATACGTGGTGGCTGAGGGACTACAGAGATTCCCTTCTTGTTCATTTCTGAGTATTGTCTGAACTCTTCTGACACTATGACTGCTCTTTGGATGCCTCTCAAGGTAAGATGTGTTGCTTTTAAAATTAAAGTTCTCATTTTATTTTTTTTTCTTTAGAATTGAGAATATTCTAAAATCCTTGAATTTGCAGCTCTTCAGCCCTCTTGTCTGACACTCCTTTCCCTTCCAGAACTCCTATTGTGTGTGCTTCCAGGACTGATTAGTTCCTCCTTACTTTGGCTACTTACTGTTCTTGATTATTGGTGCTAAAGTATTAGGGAAGTTCTCAGATTAACTTCCATTATAATGATGTGTTTACTTTTTAACTTTAAATCATGACAACCCACACACAGTTGTAAAAATTCTGTTCCAATCTCATAGGATGGATTGACAGTCAAACATCCAGGTCTACTTTCAAACAGGTACTTTAGAGTCATAGGTACTAGGGTGTGTCCCACTGTTGCAAATCTGTAGCTGATTCATGTGTTACAAAAGATGTGTCATTAACCATTTGTTTACTCTGAAACTTCATATAGTAAGTAGATGAGAACGTTCTAAGACCTGTTGGTTTACCCGTACTCTGTTGGAGGGTTCTCCTACTGCCCCCTGGTCCTGTGCATTTGAATTTACACTATTTTTCTCAAACGGGTAGCACTTTGTGTCGAGTTTCATCTCACAAGATAAATTTCTTGGGCGGTGTGGCTAGCTGATCTTGAGATGAAAAAGCCCTCATTGATAATCATGGTCCTCCAGTCTCTTGGTTCCTTCTGTCTCTTGTACATAGGTGGTCAAAGGACTTTGCGTTAGGACTAAACAGAGGGTAAAGCTTAAGACATATGTAGGGAGGAAAATGGGAGGAATGATGGAGAGAGAAAGGTAAGGAATGATGGATACCCTCTGCCAGCTTTACCAGGTGGCACAGGTTGCCTTCCTTTCGAGCTAGATCCTAGTGTAGTTGAGACTATTGTGTGGTGGTCTGCCCTGTGGAATTCCAAGTTAATGCAGTGGATAAATCAGAGAATAATGCAGTCTGTGTAACTAAATATTTAGACTGAGGGAAATCTTTAGGTCAATGTAGACTGAATTCTCATCTTCATTTATGTTCCAGCTGCTATTGTTGGATAATGAGTGCTTATATTAGTATAAAGGAAGCCAAAGTGACACTGTTGCCAGCCATTCTCTTTGTAGAGTTGGAGGGGTTGCATGGGGAATCCAGCCAGCAGTCCTGAACCCATGAGAATTAGAGGACCTTGTACAAGAGTATTTTTCTTTGGCACCGAGTGTTTAGTGCCAGGACCTGGTGGCCCCTATTATCTTCAGGAAGTAGGCAAGGGGCTATGAATGGGTACCAGTTCTCTAGAAACCTAAGGAAATTGAGACCCAATATATCAGATTTCATTTTACAGTCACCTTAGTTTTAACTAAGCTATTAGGTACTTAGAAGCCTGGTTTTGAAGATGTATATGATGTTTAAAATGTTAACTCTAAATCGCTGAACCTGGTGTGTTACAATATAGTCCCACAGCAACCTCTGAAGTTGTACGAAAGGCCTCTGGCTTGGCAGGCAAACAGAATGGAAGTGAGCGTTCGATACTGTTTGAGTTACCACCTGTTACCTACTGTGTGGCTGCCTTAATCTTATGTCCCTCACCAGTTCTTTGATCACTGGAAGACCTCTTTTGAGTCTAAACAAATTTGTTTGCTATCATTCTCCTATTCCTTTTATTACTTAAAACAAAACAAAAACAAACCATCTTGAAAGCTATAGTGTTTGATCTGGGCAGGAAAAAAAGGGCAGCTTTTGGGAAGAAGAGGATGACATTGAATTTGAAGGATAGAAAATAAAAAAGGGAGAGAGAACTCTCTCTTTTGTTGTGAATGTCCTTAAAATGTTTCTGAGATATATTTTCAGATTACAGCTGCTTATTTTTAAGTAAAAAAAAAAAAAAAAAAAAAAAAAAAAATGGTCAGCTAATTAAAATGTATACTTTGGAAACAAAATGTTTGTTTCTTATAGCTCATATATTTTGTTTCTGATTGTCATATTTCAGAATGAACTCCAGTTATATCAGGCATTACTTACATGTTAGACCTGAGTATGTGCTTGTTTCCATGCATTTAGAAAATAGCGCCAATATGCACCCTTTTCACCAACCAAAGTACCAAAGGAAAGATAACAAAAGGAAAAGAATGCCAAACAAAAACTCCTCAAGGCGGTTAAGGCACTGTTGTTAATTAGAAATTACTATGGAGTGGTGCCTGGGTGGCTCAGTTGATTGGGTGGCCAGCTCTTTTTTTCGGCTCAGGTCATGATCTCACTGTTTGTGGGATCAAGTCCCGACTCAGGCTCTGTGCTGATAGCTGGGAGCCTGCTTGGGATTCTCTCTCTCTCTCTCTCTCTCTCTCTCTCTTTCTCCCTCTCTGCCCCTCTCCAGCTCGTGCACATGCTCTCTCTCTTTCTCAAAATAAATAAACTTAAAAAAAAAATGGGGCGCCTGGGTGGCTCAGTCACTTGGGCGTCTGACTTCGGTTCACGTCATGATCTCATGGCTTGAGGGTTTGAGCCCCATGTCGGGCTCTGTGCTGACACCTCAGAGCCTGGAACCTGCTTCGGATTCTGTGTGTGTGTGTGTGTCTCTCTCCCTGCCCCTCCCCCACTTGCGCTCTGTCTCTCTCTCTCTCTAAGATAAATAAATGTTAAAAAAAAAATTCCCATGGAGATTATGTACCCCTTTATATATATCAGGGATCTACAGCTTTTTCACTGCTAGCCATGACTAAGCACTATGGATGATGTTTGATGTTCCTAGGTCCAGTGGTCAGGGTTGGGACATGGGTGAGATGGGAAAGGAATGGAGAGGAGGGGGAGGAGAAATGGGCAAGTTGGAGAAAAGAGCAAAGAAAAGATGAGGGGCTGGGAGAAGAGCTGTATGGGCCCTGGCATGTGCTATGACACCACCATCACTTGCCTCAGGTTGCTTTACGGACTGCTGGTTGCCTTGTGTTTGAATTGTGATTGAACTATGATGGAAGCAAGTAAAAAGTATTCTTGACCAGGAGCGCCTGGGTGGCTCAGTCGGTTAAGCATCTGACTTCAGCTCAGGTCATGATCTCACACTCCGTGAGTTCCAGCCCCACATCGGGCTCTGTGCTGACTGCTCAGAGCCTGGAGCCTGCTTCAGATTCTGTGTCTCCTTCTCTCCCTGCCCCTCCCCTGCTCATGCTCTGTCTCTCTGTGTCTTAAAAATAAATAAAAACATTAAAAAAAAATTTTTTTTTTTAAGTATTCTTGACCAGGGGCGCCTGGGTGGCTCAGTCGGTTAAGCGTCCAACTTCGACTCAGGTCATGATCTCACAGTTCATGAGTTCGAGCCCCGCGTCGGGCTCTGTGCTGACAGCTCAGAGCCTGGAGCGTGCTTCACATTCTGTGTCTCCCTCTCTCTCTGCCCCTTCCCTGCTCATGCTCTTGTCTCTCTCTGTCTCAAAAATAAATAAACATTAAAGTATTCTTGACCAAAGGGCAGAACTAAAATATAATTCAATACGATATAGAATGGTCTCCAAGATACATAGTTAAGTGGTCAAAGCAAGATGCAGAATAGCATGTGTGCTATATTACCCTTTATGTGTTTTGGAGGAGAAAAAAGGAGAAAAGAAAATTTGTATTGTCTCGGTGTATAAGCCCTTAAAAAAACTTTAGAAGAATAAACAAAATGGTGACTTTGGTTACCTGTTAAGTCTAGAAACTGGGCAGGGTAGAGCACAGGGTGAGAAGGAGACTTCTTACTGTACTATATTTTTTATACTTTCTGATGTTTGTATCAAAATAAAAAAAATTAATACAAAATTTACAAAATCCTTCAAAAAGGATTTACATCTCTTCTTGTCCTGTGTCTGGAAGTCAGAGAAACAGCCAGGGCCACAGCTGAGAGAGCAGATGGCCTTTGAACAGTGGCTGAAGGGATATATATACACAAAGGGTACTGTCATCTAGGACACATATTCTCCTGAGATCTTGAAGAATTTTCAGCTTATAGATGTATATTTCTAGTATTGAATTGGAAGGTCAGGCCTTTACACGTTTTACTTGCTCTTAAAGTTTTAGTAAAAAGATTTTCTTTGTTTACTCCTTCATGTTGGTAGTTAGATACACTATCATGTTCTTGGCTGTGTGATCTTAGGCAATTTCTTAACCTCTCTGAGATTCAGAGTCTTTCTTTGTATTGGAAATAATATTAACATTGCTGTGTATATCATAGCTATAAAGGCCATGGTATCTGTCTTAGTGAACTACTGTTATTACAATAATTATTATTAATAATAGTTCCTTATAGCCTGGTGGTAAGAGTGGGGGCTCTCGCTGATGTTGAGCAAGTTCCTTTACCTCTTAGAGCCTTGGTGTCCTCATCTGTATAAAGGGTATAATTACAGTATCTAGATCCCAGGGTGGACTTCAGAAGAACTAAGAGTTTGCTGTTGCAAAATTCTTAGAAAAACACTTGGTGTGTGCTCACTAAACATGAGCTGCTAATTTTCTTTATGACATCTGTTTGCTAGGGCTGCCATAACAAAGTGCCACAAATTAAGTGGCTTAAACAACAGAAATGTATTGTGTCTCAGTTCTGGAGGCTAGAAGTCTGAGGGCAGGGACGTGCTCCCTCTGAAGGTACTAGGGCAGGATCTGTTCAGGCCTCTTCTAGCTTCTGGTAGTTCCTTGGCTTGTGGCCACATGACTTCAGTCTTTATACAGAGTTCTCCCTGTGTGCATGTCTTTGTGTTTAAAATTTCTCCTTTTAAAAAGGATAACAATCATACTGGATTAAGGCCCACCCCAATGGCCTCATTTTAACTTGATCACTTCTGTAAAGACCCTATCTCCAGTTTTGCTGTAGTGGGCATCAGGAGTCCAAAATCTCTTTTGGGGGCATACAGTTCAACCCATAACAACATCCAGTAGCCTTGTCAGCCCCACAGACTTTCGTCCCTCATCATGGGTGACAGACCCTCAGACCCTCAACAACTATCTATACATAGGAAATGAAAATTTTGGTGCAAATTGGGAACATGATTTAAAGAAGTAGATTATTTCCTTAGGCTTCTCATGGATTTATCTTTATTATGTATAGATTTTTGTTACCATTGAAACTTTAGGTTTATATAAAATCAAAATTTTACAAGGTTAGATTATTTTTTTTTTAAACTGAGTAAAATTCTGATTTGAAAAATTAAGGTCAAGACTACAGTCTTGCTCTCCATGTCTCATCCTTTGTGGAAATTGATATTTGGGATTTCCTTAGGCCCATGTGTCTGTCTCTAGGTGTTTGGGAGCTAAGGATACCCAGTAATGTGGAATTAACAGCCTCCTCACTGTGTGTTTTCTATGCAATCAGATGCCATATTTGAAGAAGCTGGCGTGGTTATCCTCTAACATTTGGCTTCAAACTGTCATTTTTGGGTAGACAGAATGGGTCCCCCCAGGAATAGCAAGACCTTGAGCAAGTTCCTCCTGTGGCTTGACTGATTTGGTTAGTCCTCTGCTTCCATTCCTCTCCTATTTGCCGTTAGGGTAAAGTTCAAACTTTTTAATGTAGGATGTAGACCTCTGATGATCTAGCTGCTGCCAACCTGTTTTGTTTTTAAACCTTACTTTTCACCACTGGCCTGTATGCACCTTTGTTTAATGATTTCCTTCTCCTGAAACGTCTAGTGCTAAGACTTAAAAAGTTAACATTGAGGTGAAAATTTTTCTAAAGGTGTTACATGCTTCTCTGCCTCCTTAAAGGAAGCACCTTGAACAAAATTATGTCTTTTAATAATAATCCAGAATTATGAAACATCCTCACTATGCCTAGCAGTTAATGTACTGGGCTAAAATATAATGTGCCTTTAGAGACCAAAAAAATATACTGTATAAGTGAGTGGACTAGTGTGTATGTATTACATGCTCTGGGGTTATTCTTTTTCTTTTTCTTTTTTTGGGGGGGTTATTCTTTTTCAAATTTTATTTTATTTTTTATTTTAAGTAATCTCTACACCCAACGTGGGGTTTGAACTCATGACCCTGAGATCAGGAGTTGCATGCTCTTCTGGCTGAGCCAGCGGGGCATCCCACTCTTGGGTTATTTTCTATATTCTTTTGTCTATTGTCATCTGCTTTCATGACTTCCTACCTTAGTGTCAGGCAGTTATTGTCCTTGTTCTTGTTCCAGCCTCCAGCAGCTCTCCCCGCTATTTTAATGCTTTCTTTCTGTAGTAGGTTGGGATACTGGCAAACTAAGCTTATATAAATTATTTGCCAAGGAAAAGTAAATAGATCTTTAGTGATAGCTGGAAGGACTTTGCTATAGATAAAATATATGAAGAGTGACAAGTTTTTGGCAGCCTGGTTTTGCTTTTGTGCATTTTATGGAGAGGAAGCATCCATTGCTTTTATCAGATTTTTACAGTGCTCTGGGACTGTTCTGGATAAATATGTATTATGAAATTGCTTTGTGAGTTGTCATCAGAGGCTGGTTCCTAAATTCCTTCTCCTATCTCCCTACCCTGAAGAGAAGGAGTTCATAGTGTTGGGTAATTGTTTGGACTATGGGAGGAAGAGCCATTCATCTAGGCCAGAGAGTGCTGATGAGGCCTAGGCAGACCACCAGAGGTAGGGGCTGGAGTTGGGGAGAAAAGTCAGGTAGAGTGTAGGAGAGCAGTGCTGGGCCTTGTTGACTGGTTTGCTCTGGAGGACAAAGAGTAGCCATCGTAATTCTGGAAGCTCAAAAAATTATGCAGGTACTTGACTTGAAGAGATTGAAAAATACTATCTTTTAAAAAAATTATCTTTTTATTCTGGACAGCCTAGTGATTTAAGTTTTTGCTGGATTTTTTTCTTCCTCAGAAATCATCTTGTGAAATGTTTCCGCCTAGATTGTAATTTGATAAGTGAGGCAGCCAGATGAGAGTGGAAACAGGGCTAAAAGAATCAAATAAAACATTTTAATTAACATTATCATTCTGGAAGCATCTTACTGTGGGGGCTTCTTTGGAAGTCAGACAGCTAGCTGCCTTGCTTATAAAGGAAATCGCCCTTCCCCCAGTGACTTTGTCTCTTGGGTCAGAGAGCACACAAAGCCTATCAGGGAAGAAGCCCTCTTGGGTCCACTGTCCCTGTGTCTGTCTTTGCCTCTTCCCATGCTAGGCCCACCCCTCTGGCCGCTTGAGCTGTTTTCTTCCTCCTTGTAGGGACCTCTGGCTGTCAGTCGTCTCTTTTCCCAACCAATTTTCAGCCTCCCGTGCCCTGTCGGCTCCTGTTCTTCAGCTTATAAATACATTCAAGTCTCTTACTTTTTAAGAATACAAGACCCTACACTATAACCATTGGTTCTTGGCTAGATTGTACCTATGAGTTCCCTTACATGTTCATCTCTGTTGCCAAATTCAGAGGATCCCTTTTGGCCATCTTCTTAGACCTCCTTGTAGTCTCTGACACTGTGGATCGTCCCCCCTGGTTGTGGTGGTGGTGGTCCCTCCTGGCCTCTTGTCTTCATTTCTGAGAAGCAGTGTAGAAGAGTGACACAGGACATGGACTCTGGATCCAGAATCCTAGATTCAGATCTCAGCTCTTCCACTTATTGTATTACCTTGAAAAAATTATTTAATGTCTCTGTGCCTCAGTTACCTCGTCTGAAAAATGGGAAAAATAATAAAAATAATAGCACCTCCCTCAGAGGACTGTTGTGAGGAGGAAATGAGTTAATAAATGGAAAGCACATGGAGGGGTGCTTGACACAGAGTAGAGTGCAGATGATGTGACTTCAGCCTCTTTCTGGATCATTGTCATCTCTGGCTGCTCTGTTTTCTTTGTGGACTCTTTTCTTCTTTCGCATCACTGTTTGCCTTAGCTTGGCCCTCTCTCCTCTTACCCTATGCATTTTCTCGGGGACATTTCAAGAGCAGTTTTTGTCTCATTCACCATCCATATAGTGATGATTTGCAAATGTGTTTTTGCTAGATCTAAATGGTCTTCTTATCTCTGATCTCCTACACGCAGCTGCCTCCTGGACATCTCTACTTGGCTGTCCCATGTTCACTTCCAAATGACCTAATCAGGGGCACCTGAGTGGCTCACTTGGTTAAGTGTCTGACTCTTGATCTCAACTCAGGTCTTGATCTCAGGGTTGTGAGTTCAAGCCCTGCATTGGGCTCTGGCTGGGCGTGGAGACTACTTTAAAAAAAAAAAAAAAAAAGACCTAATCAACTACTCCCCCCTGGTCCAACCTCTTCCCATTTTCGTGTCCCTGTGAGTGGTACCATCACTCACCCAGTCACCCAAGTCAGGATTCCTCCTTGTGGCATAATGGTCACCATGTTCTTGAGATCCTAGCTCACAATGTTTTCTTAGTCTCCTCCACTTCTCTCTCCTGAGTTCAGACCATTGTCACCCTTTGCCTGCATGACCTCTGTCACCTTATGATCATTCTACTTGACTGCCTTCTGTCTTCCAAGTTGCCGCCAGTGTGATCCTTATAAAATATCAATCTCATCATCTCATCATATGCCTGATCTAGGTAGAATTCAAATGCTTTTGCCAAGCATCCAGGCCCTGGTGATCTGGCCCCTGCCAGATCATCTGTCTCCTTTCTGAGCACCCTGAACTCAATGGTGCTGAATTGCTTGCAGTTCTTTCTGTGCATCTTACTGCTCCTTTGCCCCTGGGCCTTTACATAAGCAGTTGCTTCTGTTTAGAGTGACTTCTGCCCTGTTGTAGAAACTTAGTTCTCCCAGTTCTTTAATAACAGTGATGATAATAACAGTAACAGCATAGTAGCTGACACTGACAGCTTCCTGTGTCCCCAGGCATTGCCTTTGGGTGTGTGTGCGCACATAGCTGGCACTTCTGTTGTACGGTGATTGCAGGTTTACTTCTCACACCCATCTAGCTTCCAAGTCCTTTGAGAGTAGGGCTTGAGTCTTGTCTTTTACTATCACAGCTTGCTGTTTATGGCACTTGGTGAGTGAGTGTATGTTGAACGGATGGTCTAAGGACTACATTGCCCCGTTGAAGTACTTCTTTAGGAGGGCATCAATCAAAAAGCTGAGTTAGTCACATACATTCGCCAGTCCTGGCCTTACCCTTTGGAAATGTATGACCCAGCTTGTTGAGTGTAAGCAGGTGAGTAACTTGGAATAAGAATTGCAAGGAAGTTTTTGTTTTAAATTTCCATTGAATGGGACATAGGTGTTTTTGTTTTCTTAGTTTTGCTTTTGAAAAAGAGATCAATTTGCCGACAAGCCAGTGTCACCTGGTAACTAGAATGTTTTCACGTTATTAGAATAAAGTATAGGAAAATGAATATTATTTAGGCTTGTGATATTCCAACCACGTAGTGTATTTGGTAGTGAACTGATTAGAATTCTTTATTAGTGATCAGGTGTCCCCTCTCTCCTTTTTCATCAGTGCTCTGTTGAGTTTAGACACAGAACTGTTTTATCACTGTATAAAAACTGTGTTTTTAGCAACAATCCAGAATATGGACAAGCTTATATGTTTGACTCTTGAACAATGCAGGAATTAGGGGCGCCAACCCTGTACAAAGATCCACATATAACTTTTGACTCCCCCACAATTTATTAATAGCCTCCTGTTGACTGGAGCCTTACCAATAACATAAACAGTTCATTAACATGTATTTTCTATGTTACGTGTATCCTGTACTGCATTCTTAGAGTAAGGTAAGCCAGGGAAAATAAAATATTATTAAGAAGATCATAAGAGAAAATACATTTACATTTACAGTACTTTACTGTATCAGTATTATCAGTTTACATTGTCTCTTTATAAGATGAATCATGTATCTGTCAGTATCTATGTCAATATTGTCTTATATGACAAAATACTGCAAGTGTTACATATATTACTAATAGTAGACATCAAAAATGAAAAGATAATGTACAGTCCGTGTGTATGTAAGTTTGATAAATTTTAAGTTTTATAGTTCATATATATTTTGTGGTAGTGATAAAATAGACTAGTATCTATATACATTTTATGCATTCATGATATACCCTAACATTTTATTTTTTAACGTTTCTAGACTATGTGGCTCCTCTGCCAGTTTTTTTAAATTGTCACAAATTTCCAAAAATTTTTCCAATATATTTATTGAAGGCAGTCTATGTATAAATGGATTCACGAACTTCAAACTCTTGGTCAAGGGTCAACTGTGGTTGTAGCCTGTATCTAGGTTTTGATCATGTAGTAATTTTTTGGCCAGCAGGGGGAGCCGAAGTCACTGATATGTGACTGCATCACCAGTTTTCAAAGTTTGTTATGCCAAAGGAAAGTAAGAAAAGCCTTACTAACAAAGCATTAGTCAGAGTTCACAAGGAAGAAATACAACTGCCAAGAGGCATATGAGAAACATATTTATTCTGAAGTAATCAAAGGAATGCAGATTAAAATGATATACTTTTTTTTTTTTTTTTTTTTTTTTTTTAGTAAACTCTACCCCCACTGTGGGGCTCAAACTCATGACCCCCAAGACTAGAGGCACAACTCTACTCACTGAGCCAGCCAGGTGCCCCATAGAGTTTTGTTTTTTTTTTTTAACCTATCAAATTGGCAATTGAACTATGTCGTCAATGGTAGTAAAGGGGCAGTCTCCAAAACTGCTAGTGAAGTGTGCATTGGGCCCAATTTTTCTGGAAGGTATTTTGGCAACATGTATCGAAAAACCTAAAGGTGTCCTTTAACTTAGTTATTCTACTAGGAATTTACCTTAAGAGGAAGAAAAATAGAGATATACAGAAAGATTTGTGAACAAAGGCATTCATTGTAGCACTATTTATACTGGGGAGGACTGAGAATAAACTTGAATGAGCAGTGAGATTAATTGGTACATTATGGCATATTTAAGGATGGATGATTATACAACCATAAAACAGTGTTTTTGAAAACTTAATGTCTTAGAATGTTGAGTGTGTGATAAGTGAAAAATTCAGTGTATAGAGCTATGTAAGGATTCTAAATGTATAAAAGATAAAGAAAAATATAAAAACACATATAAATAAAAGAATGAAAAGAACTATAGCAACAGACCTCACTGAGTCTGTTAGACAGAGGTCATTAGCCAGTTATTCTGTCACCAAGACATGTTTTGAGGTGAGGCATTGTTACCTCATAAGCCATTAACCCCAGAGATTTAGGGCCTCACTTAAGGTATCACTTGTATCCTGTAGGACCCCAGAATGGACTTAATATACATAAGTTTATGCACTTCTTGAGTATTCTTAACCCTAAATCCCTCTTAGTGATAACACATTCCACACATTTCTTTTTATTTATCGTGGACAAAAAGACTACCTTTTGAAGTTTAAAAGCTTAGTTTATTGTACTGAGATCTGGTGAATAAATTAGTATATTTGCCATATTGATACATTTTCAGATTTTGGTCATAGTGCCCTTGGCTTTCATGTTTCTCCGTTGAAGATGATTGATTTTAAGGTGTAATCTCTGGTGAAACCTCCTTCAGCCTCTTAGTCATTCTGTTTACACTTTGGATCCTTGTTAGCATTGCTTTGCCTTTCCGGATTTATGGTAACCAGTCAGAACTACATTTTGAGATATAGCCAAATTATTATTTGCTAGAAAGATAGGAAAATATGTTCTGTTTTTAGTCTTTTCCTTAACAACCCCTCCCCATCCCTTCCTCCGCCTTTGCACAGAACATCACAGTATCTTTAGGGGAACATTCTATAATTATTCAAAAATTCATTTTTTTGACTGGAAGCCATGAATTCTTTGGGGACAACTTAGGTTTTTTTCCCTGTAGGTGCCTTACTTTCCATTTGTCCATGCTGTAATAATACCTGCCATTCTCTTGCCTGTGGTATCTTAGCTTCCTCTATCTCACTGGGCTCTTAGAGGTAATTCAGGGTAAGAATCACCTTTTGAGTTAGGTCTGATGGTCAGAAAGCTTGACCTTATGTTGAGTTGAAATGTGCTCCTTCTGCAATTTCCACTTTGGGCCCAATTTTGTCTACACAGGAACTGCAGCTCTAGTTTCTCTTCTGCTGGACAGATCTTTTAGATATTTGGACAACTTTCAGGCTTGCCAAAGTATTCTCTAAGCTGAAAATAAATCCCAGTTTTTTGCAAATGTTTCTCATTTGATACACTTAAAACTCCTTTCCGCCTCTCCGTTCCCTTATTTTTACAGCTCTGTATTATTTCACTATCAGGGAGCTCGTCATTCCATCTGCAAAATGGGGAATTTCCTCATGTCTTGAATATAATTCATTCAAATATCACATATAGCATTTCCAAAAATGCTACCTACGATCAGTCTTGTGCTTATACTTCTTCGTTTGGGGAGGTGCCTCAGCATCTACCCATAATATTCTGTCTAAATCACAACCTATCTATGGTAAATATTCACAATTTTGGAGTCACTCAGGCTTAAAAAAAATGACCTTTTACTTAGAATCTTGTCAAGACTTTTATAAAAGCCCACATGAATTATATTCACATGCTTACTTTCTTCTCAGAGAATTTGGGTAGACTGGTATGGTGTGATTTCCTCTTTTAGAAGCTGTGATGTCTTTTCCTCAGAAGGTTATTCATGCTGATGTGTCTTCTGGTCCCATCCCCTGTTAGCAGTTTGTCAGCTCGGTCAATTTGAAGCTCGCAGCCAGCGCCCTTCTCTTGAGTACATGGGAGTTATATTGATGGCATGTTTCTGTTCGTTTTTCTGCAAATATATTTTGAGTGCCTAAGTATGCCAGGAGTTGAGCAAGGGGCTGGATAAATGTTGATAAAGGAAACAGGTCTGGATTCCATCTTTCTGGTGCTTATAGGAGGTCACTCCTCTCATGACTATTGGCCAGTTAAGTTCTTCCCTGCAGTTTTATAATTTTATACTTACATTGTTTTAAAATGCAGAGTATACTTCGGGATTCCATGACTACCTAACATCTGATATATTAGTTTGGAAGCATCTGGTTTTTTTAATGATGAATTTGATAGGCTATCAGTTATTTATATGTCTTAAAGAGTAATTTAGAAATAGGGTTTTTTCCCTCAAAACTTCCTTAGTAAATAAATAGTGAAGCAAATTAAAGTTATCAGCTGTTTTGCTTTTATCACTGTCTATACCCTATTTATCAAGTGACCCATCCAGTCTTTATTTGGCATATTGTTTTTCATATATTTAAACCCCCTCTTTGTGGCTTTGCATTTTCTTGCAAGATTTTCATTGTTTTGCCTCCGTATGTCTTAGTGCTCCTGCTCAGCTACAGTTTATCATCTTTTGTTGCTTTTCCTCACTTTTTGTCCTTCTATTCTGAGTAAGGTGTTTTTTCCTTCTTCCACTAGCCCCTTTCCTCCCCTTCCCCACCCCCAGACTAGTTAGCGATTCAAAATATAAACATTTCTAAAAAATTTGGGTTGAGCTCCTAATTTTTTAATCCCTTGCGTTCAGGACAGTATTGTAAAGTCCATCTCTTTGTTTTGTATTACGCATTGGCTTCTTAATGTTAATTTTATCTAAAGTCTGCATTTTTTTTTGCCAAAAATAGGGAACCATATAATACATTTTTTTTGATAAGCACATTTTTTTTATGAATGTGTTTAGGACAAGAAGGGGCTGGGCAGAAAGGAGAGGAGGCAGGGAGGTAAATGTATTCAATATAAACATTTAAAATTTTCCCTCACTCTACAGAATGTTGGTTAAGTGTGCTTTGTATCTCTGTTCCTAGTGGGTCATAATATGTCTGTTCCTGATTATAATTTAGAACCAAGTTTTGTTATTTGTATGTGTTGTAGGTTCTAATTATTTTTGGGAAAGCATTATTGTGTTCCTTAAAATTTTCTATCAGTTCCCTCCCAAAGAAGTTTTGTGTTGTTAAACACATAGATTGTCGAACCCCACATTATTGTTATTTTTGTAGTTTTCGGGTTTCTGAATCATTGAGTGTTAGAGTTAAAAAGAAATCTTGGGGCGCCTGGGTGGCTCAGTTGGTTGAGCGTCCAACTTTGGCGAAGGTCATGATCTCGCAATTTGTGAGTTCAGGCCCAGCGTCAGGCTCTGTGCTGACAGCTTGCTCAGAGCCTGGAGGCTGCTGCGAATTGTCTCCCTTTCCGCCTGCCCCTCCCCCGCTCACACTCTGTCCCTATCCCTCTCAAAAAATAAATAAACATTAAAAAAATTTTTTTTTAAAAGAAACCTTGATTTAACTAGTCTAGCTCTGTTGTTTTCTACATCAAGACAGAGAGCAGTGCTGTCATTTTCCCAAAGTCACATAGGTACCTAGTGGCAGAGCTAGAACTTGAATGCCAGTTCAGCATTCATTTAATCAGTCTGACGATTGCTGGGGATAGACTTATATGCTAAACACATTTATATTGGAGCATATACAAACAAAAAAGAATTGTTGATTTATGGGGGGCGGGAGGGGGACAGATGATTAACCTGGCTTGGAAATGAGTTGACTGATCAGCATACTTTCCTGCTCAACATATACTCTTCCTCTCAGATCCTGGATCTGTGGATCAGGGTATCTTATTTATATTCCAAATAGTGCTGGGGATGACAATGCCAAATTTTTTCTTCTTGAACTACCCATGTATAGAAGCCTTGCCAACCATCTGTTATAAAATTCTTAGGGCAGAGTATAATATTGTTGCTTTTGTTTTGAGCTTTTAAAATAGCAATACGTTCCAATCCTATCTCATTGAAGATGACTTTTCCAGTAATAGGATTTTGTGTTCCTTAAACTCTTCACTCATTGAGGTTCTAGTTTGTGTTTTCCTATAGATGACTGATTGTATTGCTGACATGTTGGGTCTTCCTCATTTCACTCTCATATTATTTAGAGTAAGTCAGGTTTGATGGGAACCACATTTTTTTCTTATGTATATTGCTGGTAATGAGTTTGCAACTGTAACATGAAGGCAAATTGGTGCTCTGAGGTAATCTCTTAGGGGGGAAAAATAAGTATGGCTTGCCTTCTCTTGACATTTTTGCAAGCGGTTTAGCATTTTTTTTTTTTTGAAAGTGAAATTGTTTAGAAATTAAGTATTATTTGGCTCCATCCATTTTTGTTTTTACAGCTTTATTGAAAGACGCTTCACATATAAAATTTACCCATTTAAAATGTACAGTTGTTTTCTTTTAGTGTATTCACATGCTTGTGCATCTGTCACAGATGCACCGTTCTAATTTTAGAACATTTTCAACTCCCCAGAAAGAAACCCTATATCTATTAGCAGTCACTCCCTATTCCCTTTTGTCCCTCAGCCCCTGACAATCACTAAGCTACTTTCTGTGTCTGTAATTTGCCTATATTGGACATTCATATAAATAAAATTCTACAGTATGTGTTCTTTTGTGGCTGGCTTCTTTCACTTAGCATGTTTTCAAGGTTCATCTATGTGATAGCATAGATCAATACTTTACTCATTTATTTTTATGGCTAAATAATATTCCATTGTATGGATATGCCTCATTTTGCTTATCGTTAATCGATTGGTGGGCTTTTGGGTTGTTTCTGTCTTTTGGCTATTATGAATAATGCCGCTATAAACATTCTTGTATAAGTTTTTGTTTGGACACCTTTTTTGAGTCTATACCTAGGAGTAGAATTGCTAGGTTATATGGTAACTCTGTTTAACTTTTGAGGAACCACCAAACTTTTCCAAGGTAGATACATCCTTCTACATTCACACCTACAAATTTCTTCACATCCTTGTCAGCGTTTTTTTTTTTTTTAGGTTTATTTATTTTTGAGAGAGAGAGAGAGAAAGAGAGAGAGTGTGTGAGCGCAAATAGGGGAGGGGCAGAGAGAGAGACAAAGGGAGACACAGAGTCTGAAGCAGGCTCTAGGCTCTGAGCTGTCAGCACCGAGCCCGACATGGGCCTCGAACTCATGGACTGTGAGATCATGACCTGAGCTAAAGTCAGATGCTTAACTGACTGAGCCACCCAGGCACTCCCCTTGTCAACATTATTAACTGTCTGTCATTTTGATTATAGCCATACTAGTAGATGTAAAGTAGTAGCTCATGGCTTTGAACTTATTTTCCTGATGACTAATGATGATGAGATGTTTTTATGTGTTTATTGGCTATTTGTATGTCTCTGGAGAAATGTCTATTTCTGTCAAAACTACCCCCCCCTTTTTTTTTAAAGTTTATTTATTTATTTGGAGGGGGGAGAGGATTGGCAGAGAGAGAAGGAGAGAGAGAATGCTAGGCAGGCTCTGCGCTATTAGAGCAAAGTCTGACATGGGCCTCAGACTCATGAACAGTGAGACTACAACCTGAGCCGAAATCAGGAGTCAGTCAGATGCTTAACTGACTGAGCCACCTAGGCATCCCTGCCCTTTTTAAAAACTGGATTGTTGGGGCGCCTGGGTGGCGCAGTCGGTTAAGCGTCCGACTTCAGCCAGGTCACGATCTCGCGGTCCGTGAGTTCGAGCCCCGCGTCGGGCTCTGGGCTGATGGCTCGGAGCCTGGAGCCTGTTTCCGATTCTGTGTCTCCCTCTCTCTCTGACCCTCCCCCGTTCATGCTCTGTCTCTCTCTGTCTCAAAAATAAATAAACGTTAAAAAAAATTAAAAAAAAAAAAAAACTGGATTGTCTTTTTTATTGTTGAGTTATAAGATTTCTTCATATATTCTGGAAAGAAGTCCTTTGTCACATATGATTTTCAGATATTGTTTCCTATTCTGTGGGTTATGTTTTCACTTTCTTGATGGGGTCCTTTAATGCACAAAATGTCTAATTCTCATGAAGTCCAAACTACATGTTTTTTCTTGTTACTGTACTTTAGTGCTGAATCTAAAAATGAAGATTTTACCCTTGTTTTCTCCTAGGAATTTTATGATTTTAGCTTTTAAATTTAGGTCTATGATCCATTTTGAGTTAATTTTTGTGTAAGGTGTGAGCTAGGGGTCCAGCTTCATTCCACTGCATGTGAATATCCAGTTATCCCTGCACTGTTTGCTGAAAAGACTACCCCCCATTCCCTTTTGAATTATTGTGGCGCTCTTGTCAAAAACCAATTGACTATGAATGTGAGGTCTTTTTTCTGGACTGTCAACAATACTTCATTGATCTATATGTCTGTCCTTATGCTGGTACCACACTGTCTTGATTTCTATGGCATTGAGTTAGATTTTGGAATCAGGAAGTGTGAGTCCTCCAACTTCATTCTTCCTTTTCAAGATTATTTTGGATATTCTGGGATTGATTTGAATCTATAGATCAATTTAGGGGGTAACTGCCAGCTTAATAATGTTGTATCTTCCAATCCATGAACATGGGATGTCTTTCCACTTAATTTGGACTTCTTTCACTTCTTTTGACAATTTTTGTCGTTTTCAGAGTGCAAATTTTATAAATTTATTTCTAAGTATTTTATTCTTTTTGATGCTATTGTAGATAATTGTTGTTTATTTCATTTTCAAATTGTTCATTATTAGCGTATTGAAATACAACTGATATTTGTATAGTGGTCTTACATCTTATACTATTGATGGAGTTGTTTTCTAGCTCTAATAGTTTACTTGTGGGTTCCTTAAGGATTTTTTATATACAATATTATGTTATGTACAAATAGATTAATTTTACTTTTTCCTTTGTAACTTGAATGCTTTTTATTTATTTTTCTTGCCTAATTGCCCTGGCTAAAATCTGCAGTACAGTGTTGAATAAAAGTGGTGAGAGCTGACATCCTTGTTTTGTTCTCGATCTTAGAAAGTATTCAGTCTTTCTCCATTAACTGTGATGTTAGATGTGGTTTTTTCATAGATACCTTTTGTCAGGTTGAGGAAGTTTTCTTCAGTTCTTGGTTTCTTGTGTGTTTTTATCATGCAAGGGTATTGGATTTTGTCAAATGCTTTTTCTGCATCAACTGAGTGATCGTGTGGTTTTAATCCTTTATTAGTATAATGTATTACATTAATTGACTTTCAGGTTATAGACCAACCTTGAATTCCTAGGATTAGTCACACTTAGCAAAGGTGTACTGTCCTGTTTAGATGTTGCTGGATTCATTTGCTAGTGTTTTGTTGAGGATTTTTACATCTATATCCATAAGGGATATCGGTCTGAAGTGTGGTTTTTGTTTTTTTTATTTTGTTTTTCTTTTTATGTCTTTCTCTGCTTTAGGCATCAGGGTAATAACAGCCTTATCATGTGAGTTGAGATGTGTTCTTGACTTCATCTTGAAATAATTGTGGCTTAACTTTGGACATTCATTTAGCGGTAGCAAATTCTAATTGCCTAATTAGTAGAATGGAGATAATAGTTAACATAACTAATGTTTAAGAAATGATGTGTTTTTGGATCCATGGCAGTCAGAACTAAAAGCATCCCCCCAGGGCAACCACAAATATTTGAGAATGAAAAGGGGGATGCAGAATTAAGTACAATTGGATTAGGTCACAAATTTTCCTCTTCTAGACCTTTGCCTATCTTGAGACATGCAGGGTAGAGGTTCTGAGTCCACTACTTTAGATCCTTGCCTCCTATTTGGTTCCCTTAACTTCTCTTGGTTTTATTTTGGGGTACTCTGTTACCTCTTTCTGGTTATGCCTTAAACAATACCTAATTTTAGCATCCTTGGGGTGGTTTAGGCAAGCTTCACAAAAGGGATCAGAAGAGAATGGAGTTGGAAGCATAAAGCACTAAAATTTTGCTAATTGTTCTTTTATGACTTCTTAGCTTTGAATTTTTAACCATTTAAAATGTCAATGAATAGAAGGAATTTTTCTTGGCTACCACATAACTTATGATGGTGACTTAGTTTTTTTTTTTTTTTTTCCAGAGGTACGACAGTGATTGGCATTTGGTAGACAGTCAATAAATGTTTATGAATGAATGGAAATGAATGTTAGGGCTTTAAGGGGATATCCAGTTTTACTGAAAAAGAAAGTCCTCCAAGGCAGGAACGCTAGTATTACTGTTGTCATGTTATAAAAATTTAATGACTTAGGCTAAATATTACCAGCAAGACCACATTTTGATGTTGCCAGTATAGTTATAATAGGAAATGTGAGTTTAATCCCTTCCCCTACACAGAACATTTTTTTCTTCTTGATACCACAGAAGATACACTTTTTACACTTGATCTTAGCCAAAAGGCCGAGAAGCAACGAAGATACACTTTTTACAGAAAATGTTTATTTTAGGGGCACCCAAGTGGCTCAGTTGGTTAAGCATCCAACTTAGGCTGAGGTCATGATCTTGTGATTTGTGGGTTTGAGCCCTGTGTCGGGCTCTGTGCTGACAGCTCATGAGCCTGGAGCCTGCTTTGGATTCTGTGTCTCTCTCCCCCTCCTCTGCTTATGCTCTTCTCTGTCTCTCTCTCAAAAATAAACAAACATTAAAAAAAAAAAAAAACCTTTTTTTTTTTTTTAATGTTTATTTTAGGAGTACCTGGGTGGCTCAGTTGGTGAGCATCCAACTCTTGATTTTGGCTCAGGCCATGATCTTGTGATTTGTGGGTTTGAGCCCTGCATCAAGCTCTGCACTGACAGCATGCGGAGCCTGGTTGGAGTTCTCTCTCTCTCCTCTCTCTCTCTCTCTCTCTGCTCATCCTCCTGCTTACCCTAGCACATGCACTTTCTCTCTCTTTCAAAATAAATAAAAATAAATACCTTTATTTTGTGCTGACAGCACAAAAAAAAAAAAAAAAAAAAAAAGCCTGATGTGGGGCTTGAACTCATGAACCAATCATGACCTGAGCTGAAGTTGGATGCTTAACTGACTGAGCCACCCAAGGTCTCCCAGAAGTTATACTTTCATTTAGCTGTTTTATTTTTTAAATTAAATTTGTTTGTTCTGCTAGTTGAAGTTAGTTCATTTGGGACAAGTTTTGTTAGATAAATTTGTGTCTAAATTTGATTGTGGGAATTAATTTGGAATATGGCTGAAAATACCAAATACTGTATTTTATTATTTTTGTCTAATTCAGAAATGAGAAAAGATTATTGTTAAGGAGATTATATTTGATTTCTTAGTAAATGAGTGACAGAGATAAGACAAGGACTTTAGCATTTCCTGAATTCTAGTCATGTTCTCAGTAGTTTATGGACTCATTTGTAATATTGTATCCATGACAATTTTTATATAAGATCTCTCCAAGTTATATTATCTTTATGGAGGGATTGTGTTCAGGATTTTTTGGGATACATCTTTATCCATAAATGATCTAAAGCATTGTTTCTCCTACTTTCCTTTAAAGTACCCTCAGTCTAGGGTTGTCCAGAGCAACTTCTCACGAAAAGGACATTTCTCTGAAGACTCCTTTATCTTGAAAAAAATGAGAATTTTCTATTTTGCTACATAATATATTTGTGTTTATTTTAATAAAAGTATATGCAATTTTACTACAATCTTTGATGAAATTGACACTCCAGCAAGGTGTCTCTCTTGATTATTCATTGGCTTCAGTTACCCCCTATTTTATATCACTGTGCTCATAGTGTACATGAAAACCTGGTTCAAGAATCCAGAAATTAGTGGTTTAAAAAGGTATGTTCCTCTTCAAGAATGGTGTGCCTTTCCAATGGAGGGAACACGTGTGCTGTCTCCAAAATCCCTAGGTTTGTTCTGCCATCAGAGCGAGATTTTGGAAGTTGCATCTTAACTTTGGACTTAGCAACTGATTTAAAGTTTTGTTTTTGTTTTTGAGAGAGATTGAGAGAGCCTACCCATGAGTGGGGGAGGGGCAAAGAGAGGGAGAGGGGAGGGGAGAGAAAGAGAGATAGAGAGAGAGAGAGAGAGAGAGAGAGAGAGAGAGAGAATGAATCGCAAGCAGGCTCTGTGTCCAGTGCAGAGCCTGACCTGGGGCTCAATCCCACAACCATGAGATCATGACCTGAACCGAAATCAAGAGTCTGTCATTCAACTGATGGAGCCACTCAAGCACCCTGGACTTAAAAATTTTTTAAGTGGCATTTGCCTTGTGCACCTGTTGTCTCCTTTTCTCTTTGAACATTTTTTCCCCTCTGACTCTCTTTATCAGGCCTTCCACGAGTTGGCTGTTCATGGCTGCCTTGAAGTTCTTCTGCATGTTTACTTCTATGTTTCATTTAGAATAGAAGCCAGGCAGTTTCTTGGAAAATTTTGGGCAAATTCTGACATTTAAGTTTATCATCTGAAACAGTGTTTAGGTCCTAGACAGATTGCTTCATTTGACATTGCCTCGTCAGCTAAGTCAGAATATTGGAGTACTCCTTTTGTTATGTTTGGTCAATGAACTTTTTTTGGTTAATTCTAATTATTTGAGAATTTTTTAATGTTCTATATTAAAATTTAAAGCAGCAGAATTAATTAAAATCCACCTAAATAATCAGTGTAGTTTTTGACAACTTGAGAAACTTTATTAAAATATTTCATATAAAGTCTTCATTAAACTGCATGCATTAGAAAGAAGTAAGTGCCTGTGTTGCTACTTTCAAATCTGGTACCATGGAGGAGAAAACCTAGATCTTAATGTAGCTGGTGTGAAAGAACCTGACTTGTTTAAGTGGTACAGTTATATTCAGTTGCTGAATATATATTCAGCATAATATAATATATTCTGAGTTATCCCTAAATAAAGTATTTATAGATTTAGAAGTGTTTTCAGAGTTACCCTGTGACTTTAGTTATTATTATTACTAACAATTATTATTACTTACTGCCTAAGATTAGTTTTTCTTCTCAGTGAGTTATTGGATCACTTCTGTGGTGAAATGGTAAGATAATTTCTTTATGTAAATTTGACAGTCTGTATCTCTAGTATGGAGAAGAAATTTATCTTGTTTTTAGGTGGGATTGAAACTAAGGAATGCCATGCATTCTTATACTACTTTGCCATTTACAAAAGTTTTTCACATGCCTTAAGCTGTTTAATCTTACTGAAAGTTTGTTGCTAGTGGACTGAATACATAAGAATATATATTTTGAATGAGTTGAGACCTCCATTTAATGAAAAAAAAATCTTGATTTCTGAGCCTTACAATTCTTGTAATCAGTGTGAGGATTTTCTTTTACTGACATCTGGCTAAATCTTGATACTTGTGAAACTATGAAATAGGTACTATTGTTTGAGCTTAATATCTTTGTCACATTTGTAGTTCTTATTAGTCAAGTAAGTAGCATGTTTCTGTTGGGAGAATGTAACTCTGGAAGGCAGGTGATATAGTGGGAAAGTGAGAATTGGAGACTGACCTCTGATCCCATTGTGTCCTTCTGCTGTGGGGCTTAGGGTAGAATCTTAACTGTTCTCTCTTGGCCTTACCTTGTTTTCCCACTAATAAAAGTTGGAGGTTTAGCTAGATGACCTTCCGTGTTCCTTCTACATCCAAAATTTCTTTGATTTAAATTTCTTCCTATTGGCTCAGTTCATTCAATTCTAGCTTTCTACTGAATATTTAGCTGATAACATATTAACATGAGAGCATGCACCAATTTCAGTTTAAAGTTGTTTCTTTCATGATATAATTTTAATGTTGTCTTAAATAGATTGACGTGTTCATTTCTGTGACATCTGGAACAGGGTCTTGAGCTTAATAGATACTCACTAAATTTTTGTTGAATAAATGAATTTTACCTTTTTATGTGGTTTTGGATTTATGAATGTAAATCTTTTTCAGAATTAGAATATGCTCTTGGGGAGCTCAAAGTATGTTTATGGATAGTGTTATCTGAGTTTATGAATGAAAACATTGTTTGCTGGAGTGTGTAGATAGGGATTTGAAGTTTGAATTAGGGAAGAGGTGCTGACCTTATCTCATATTTTAACCTCTTCAATTATTGAACTTGGGAAAATAGCTTCATTAGTTAACTAATAACAATAATAGTTAAATTTATGAGGTAGGCATTACTATCTCCTTTTTGCAGAGCAGAAACTGGGGCTTATAAGTTTAGTACTTTGCCCAAAGTAACACAGCTGATAAGTCAAGGAGGCAGGTAAAATCTAGGGCTACCCCTGGATCCTATATTCTTAGTTACCACACTATAGCTTTCTTCATTTATTCAGCAAATTCTTACAAAGTGCCCCCTTTTGCAAGGCTCTGGATTAGGTCCCCAGGATGTAATGATGCAACAATAAATAACAGAAACTGGGTCCCTGTTCTTTTGAAACTAAATGGTTTAGGCTTTAGGACTTTCTCCTTAGTTTTAATGCATATTTTTAAAGTGCAAAACAAAACAATCCCTTGTCTTTTTGAGATTAGTTTGGACATACGAAGTACTGAATTTGTGATAGAATGTTCTGTTTAGGACTATCTGGCTTGTTTATATATATATATATATATATATATATATATATATATATATATGTATATATATGTATATATATATACATATGTATATATATATACATATATATGTATATATATACGTATATATATATATACATATGTATATATATGTATATGTATATATATATATACATATGTATATATATGTATATGTATATATATATGTATATATGTATATATATATATATGGTGAAGTTATTAGAGAGTGCCTTCTTGGGATATGTTTATTGTACAGGTGAGAGTTATAAATCTGAAGTTGGAATAGCCATAGTTCCTGCCTTTTAGGGCTTTCAGACCAGCTTCAGAGGTAAGACTGATAGATGAAAACAACCTCAAAGGAATTATAGAGAGCCTTTAACTATTATAGGGCCAATTATCTACCTTGTTAAATAAGGTATGTAAATGAAATGGTGGAACATGTCTTGAAGGAAAAATAAGTCGCAGTGGGTTGGGGGAGAAGAATGAACAAGGAATGGTGGGGAGGGATGTTCCTCTTTTTCTAGGCAGAAAGAACATATAAAGACATGGATGGGTACAGAGTTGTATATAGAAGGAAAGGACTTTTCTGAGGAATAAATAAGGTTTTATATGACAATATGAATAATCCAAGTAATATAATATAGGTGCTCTAAAGTATGAGAAATTAATTAGAATTTTTTTGACTTCAGGTATAGAAAACCTAACTTAAATTGGCTGAAACAATAAAGAAATGTTGTTACATTGTTCTTGTGTAGCTGGAAGTCCAGTAGTCTAGCAGAGGTCAGGATTATTTGATATAATGGCTTAATGCTGAAAAGTTCTTGCCAGCTCTCCATTCTGCCTCCTTTGATGAGGATTGTGGCATATCAGGCTTCTTGTAGGGTGACTGTAGCAGTTTGAGGTGTCATTTTTCGCACAGTCTAAAGAAGAGGTAACTGTTTCTCATTTCATTTTTAGGAATGAAGAAGCTTTTCTCACACTTCTCTCTAGCAGGCCTTCCAGTGGGCTTCTACTCATGTCTCAGTGGCCAGGATTGGGTTTCATGCCCATTCCCAACCAATCATTGGCAGAGGGGATGGGTTAAACTAATACAAATATCAACTTTGAGAGTCAACCATAATGACTACTCCAAGAGTGATATGAATAGTAGGGTGTATGTGTGTGTTTAATCAGCCTTGACATCCACTGTGTTTCTGGGGTCAATTTTAAGAAAATGTATCTCTCTTCTCAAGATTTTTGCATTTTAGTGGCTTACCTTTGAATCTTTTTATTTGTAAAAATTGGTGCCTTAGGAAAAAGACATCTGGTTTGAGATAAGAATGTAAAACATGTTTGACTGATTTAAATGCCATAAACACTGTGAACTCCTGGCTCTTGGGCTAAACATTGAGAGAATGGGAAAGTTGGAATTTATTTTTCCCCAAAAAGCATGTTTTAAAATGAGCATTCCCACCTTTTTCCTAATCCACTGAATAAAAAAGTATTTCACAATCTTCCTTATTTGGGGGCCTAATTAAATCTCACAGTTGAGTTTTAGGACTGGGCCCAGTCCACTTACTAATCAGTAGTAAGATTAATTATTTTGTGGTGGGTGTCTTTGAACATAATATTTTTAAGTATATGCTGGAAGGGGCTTTGCCTTATTTGGTGTTTTTCATTTGGCTCATTTAGATTTCAGAATCTTTAGATTAGGACTTGAGTTTGCCATCTGTTGGTCTGTGTTTAACACCTTTCTGCTATGTTTTATGGAATTCCTATTTAAATTTTTTTTTTTCAAACGTTTATTTATTTTTGGGACAGAGAGAGACAGAGCATGAACGGGGGAGGGGCAGAGAGAGAGGGAGACACAGAATCGGAGACAGGCTCCAGGCTCTGAGCCATCAGCCCAGAGCCTGACGCAGGGCTCGAACTCACGGACCGCGAGATCGTGACCTGGCTGAAGTCGGACGCTTAACCGACTGCGCCACCCAGGCGCCCCTGGAATTCCTATTTATATGGAGACATGTGTATACTTTTTTAATCAACTAAATTTTCTTTCGCAGGATTATAAAAAGCCAAGACCAGCATCTCTTTTGGATGGTACACTTATATTAGTTTATTCTTTGTGTAATTTGACCGTGACTTCATTGTAGTGTGATTTTAAGAGTACAAATGGGAGCTCACTGACATACAGGTGTAGATGCTATAGTTGCTGGTAACTTTGTGGGAGGACTACAACCGAGAGGGTGTTTGTTTGGCTAGCAGAAGTGAGCATACCACCGGATATTGGTTCTGGTAAGCCACAAAACAGTATTGAGCATTTCTTATCTTCCTTTTCATAGTAGAGCATACCCTTCCTGTCTTGCTGAATTTGATGATTTAATTGTTGTAATCATTTTTTCCTTCAGTCATTTAAAGCACATTCTGACGAATCCTAGAGTTCTGTTTTAAAATCTCAAACCACTGAAATAATCTTTTGGCAACTTTTTTTTTTTTTTTTTTTTGGTTTTAAAGGATGGTGGAATTATACTTTGTGTAAATTGGACACTTTGCGTTATATTGCTTAACTTTTTTTTTCTAGAAAAGGTTCCATTATTGTAAGGCCCTGTTTTGGGAAACAAATAAAATACTGTACTGACAAACTGGTCATGAGAAAGATAAAGTGCCACCACTTTAAACCAACTCTGGTAGGAAAAGTGGGAAGTTTGCTTTTTGTTGTGAGATTTGGTTTCTCTGTGGAGTTCTTTGTTAAACTTTTAGCATAGCAGTGAACTTCCTTTTGGTGGCGACAGGAAGCATAAATACTCATTGTGTAATGCCATTTGCCTGCTTTGGCGGATCTGCCAAACCATGACACCCAAAACAAGACGCGTGCTTCTTAACGAAAACTACAGTTCCCAGCGGGCCCGGCGCGGGTGGGCCATCACTTCCCCTCTAGCTCCCGGTCGTCCCTTCCCGGGCTGGCCCGGCGCGGGCCCTGGCCTGCGCCTGCGCAATGACGACGTGCGCCTTTTTTTTTTTTTTTTTTCCCACCCTGGCGGCTGCGGAGCGCTGCGCTGGGGCTAGTGCCCAGGCGTGCTGCAGTGTATCGAGGCAGTCGCCTAGGACAAAGGGCGGCAGAAAGCGCTTCGCTGGTCAGGGAGCTTCCTACCCGATTCAGCGCGCGTTTAACCCTGGAATAGTGTGGCACCGACTGCATTAGCCTGTTTACTACACAGTGCAAACAGTTCCTCGCTCACGTCCTCTTGCTCCGCCGCGCCTGCCCGCCTTGCCCCCTCATAGCCTGCGCGCGGCCCCGCCAGCCCCGGCGCGGAGGGAATGTGACGGCGTCAGCGCCTCAGGTTAGCCTCACCTCGGCCGGAGCGAGGGCCCTCTCCCGCCTGCCGCAGTGCCCCGTACCGTGGCCGCACGTCTGGGAGCAGCTGGGTCCCGGCGCCGCGGCCTCCGCAGATGGAGGTGCAGAAACAGCGGCCGCGGCAAGGAGCCATGACTGAGGCGGCGGCGGCCGCGCCTCCTGGCGGCCCGCGGGGGTGGCGCGCCGGGCGCCCCCTGGCGGCGCGCCGGGGCGGAGCGGCCCTTCGCCGCCGCAGCCGCAGCCGGCGGAGGCGCTGCTGTCCCTCCTCCCCGTGTCCCCGGCGCTCGCCCGCTCGCTCGCTCGCTCCATTCTCCCTCCGCTTCAGATTAAAGGGGGGGAGGGAAAAGGAGCTCGGCCGCCATTTTCCCAGTGCCGCCGCCACCGCCGCCACCGCTCGCCGAGCCGGCGGGAGAACCGAGCACCGTAGCGAAGCCGACTCGTCTCACCGCGGCGGCGCGGGGGGCGGCCGGAGCGCGCTCCCCGGCCGGGAAGAGGCGTGCGGGGGTGGCGGCCGGGGTGCGGGCTCGGGCTGCAGACGGCGGTGCTTGTTTGTGCGGGGCGGGGGGGCGGCTTCACCCTCTGCCCCCGCCCGCCAGTCCTCCCCGCCGGGCTGCGGTCCCCGACGGTGCCCAGGCCCCACCGGAGCCGAGGAAGGCCGGAGAAGGGGCCCGAAAGAGAAGAAAAAGCGGCCGCTCCCCGCCGCCGCCGCCTTCCCCTCCCCCTCCGCCTCGCCCCCCCCCGCCCGGAAAGTCAGGGCGGCTCCGGGCGCCGGGGGGGAGGAGAGCGGCGGGCCCGGGCCGGAGCCGCCGCCGCGCGCCCCCGCCTGCCGCCGCCGGCCCTCGGCGCCCAGGCCGGGGGCTGTTTGCAAACTGCGCCCATTTTGTGGGGCTGAATCCGCCCGGGCAACGCTCCTCCATCACGTGGTAGGTGCTGCTGCTGCTGCTCCTCTCCTCCTCCTCCCGCTGCCCTTTCTCCTTCTCCTCGCTCTCCCTGTGGCTCCCATTTCTCTCTCTCTTTGTTAGTTGTAACTAGAAAGGCAGGGCAGGGCAGGAAAAATCCCCGGAACTTTAAATGGCCTCACCGGGCTTCCCCGCTGCGGGTCCGGGGCTGGGAGTCGCCCCAAGGGCGGGGGTGTGCGGGGGCCCTTCTCTACCAGCTGCCGCCTCGTTCGCCAGCTTTTCCTTTGGCGTTCTATTTAAAAATGCGGCCTTAAGAACACGATTTATTCCCGTAAAAAAAACCCCAAACAAACTCTGGCTCTTGGCTTGAACTTCTCTTGACTGCAGAAGGCCTTTTTCTGCTCGTAACACACATCTTGCGCGGTGCACGGTGTGTATCACAACTCTGATTGTTGTGAGATGGTTATTTGTTTCATTTATTTATTATTTTTGTTGTCTATATATTGAGGTCACTTATGTTTTCAGATCTAGTCTCCCTTAGGCGGACGTGTTTGTTTGTTTAAAAAAAAAAAAACCAAAGAGGAAGAGGCATTTATTTGCTTTTAAGTGAGTTTGGGGGGCCTGTTTTCCGGCTGTCTTTTGATTCTTCAGCAAATAGTTTGATTGTTTTCCATACGATAAACAACCTTAAGCGCATGTCTTACTTAAAAACCCTTTTGTTTTCCATTGTCGGGCCCCCAGTGTGGTGTGTTTTTTTTTTGGTTTTTTTTTTTTTTTTTTTTTTGGAGAAACACGTTACTTAACTATTGCTTATTGATTGCCTTAGGGGAAAGGGGGTGACATGATGGCGCCACTTTAAATTGCTCTCTTTCCTCCTCTGATTTACGCCTCTTTATCCTGGAGGTCACTAGAGCATTTTTCGTGATCTGTTAATAAGACTGTATTTGAGAATGTTAACGTACAACTTGTAGAGCTAGAGTTTGGTACCTTAAAGGTCGAGAGACCCGAATCTAGAGGTCCCCAAAGTTCCGAGAAATCTCCCTAGTCGTCCTGCCTCTCCTCCCTCCCCTCCATTCACAATCCTGGTGTTGCCATCTCCTTTGTCACGTGGCTAGCAGTCATTGTGTTTTTTTGTTTGTTTTGGGGTGTGTGTTTATGTTTTTAAACTGTAGCCCAGAAGAAACTATCCCCTCCCCATCGGAGAGATCAAAACGTTTTAGTTGTTTTAGTTTGAGAGTAGGAGAACATTTATAATAAATGATAAAATTACATAATCTTCGCCTTGCATAATCATGATATAGTTATAGATTGTTACTGAACTTTGTCTCTAAAGCACTTTCAAGTATGGACAGTAGTACACTGGAATATCTTTTACACTTTTTAGAATAGTCTGTAGTTTTGATTTTTCCCAGCTTCTTGGGTCTTTTAAGTACCACTGTTTACAAAGGCTTAAGTGGGTGTGTTTTTCCCCTCCCCCCCCCATACCATATACGTGGTTCCTTTTCTAATAAACTGTCTCACCAATTTAGAAATTTTCAGTTGTCTGCAGGCATTGTCAGTTAAAACTATTTTTATTTTCTCCTAACAACAGGGAATACTTTTGAGTAATAATTGTTCTCCAACTGGAGTATTACATTATGTTTCTGTTGCATTTTTGATCCAGACAATTTTTGCTTTTAATTCTTGAGGTTTGGAAGAATGTTCTGTTATCTGTTTCTTCATATCAGTTTTCCCAGTAATTGGGTAAATTCCTATTTTGTAAAATATCAAGTACATTTTTCTGTTGTTCCTACATAGGTTACTAGCTACTTTTCCAGTTAATAAAAAAGTCTACTGTAATAGAGTTAGGAAACATCTTCAAAAATAAAAAAGGTAAATGTGAAATGTAGTGATTCTTAAGTATGCATTGATTCATTTCCTCTTAATGTATATTTTCAATGGTTTGGGCCATTTTCTTTGCTAACAGTTACATCATGTCATGTGATATGTACAGTGTGATGTGTAGTTCTAAAAATAAGGCAAGGTAAAAATGCTCATCCTTTGGGAATTTAAAAAATGTATTATATGTGGGGTAACTGTCCTCAGTCATGGAATTTCAGTTTCCGCTATGTTTATCCAACAAAGTATGCAGTTTCTTTGACCTTTCTTGTGTTTGATGTATTTGTTAGTGATCTTGTGATTTGAGGTGGTTAACTTTTTATTTCTCAAGTATGCACTACTCAGAGGGAAACCTTAGATATGACAAAATTGTTAACCTCTGTATTTTGGTGAAGATGGTTGGTTTCTGATGACTACTACATTTAACTATAGAAGTATTTTTGATTTGTGTCTGTAGATAGTTGAGTGATCAACTAAGTATTGATAGAGCTTTGTGGTACGATCGGGTTTTTGGTCCTTTCACTTATATGAATCTGTTGAATGAAGTTTTTAGAAGTGTCCCTGCATCTTTACTGAAAGCCTTATTCAGAACATTAGTATTTATGCTTTACCAAAGTGAGATGTTAAATCTTTGTCTGATTTTCTTTATTCCTGCCTACACACGTTATTTCTATGGTTAAACCTGCAGAGCGTTCTTTGATTGTTAGACTTATCATTATCATGTTGAGGAAAATTCTGGAAGCTGGAAAATGAGTAAGCCTTACAAGTTCACTTTTGAGCTTTTATCAAGGTGAGAAGAAAGGAAAATATTCCCATTTTTTTTCCCTTCTTCAAACACTGCCAAAATACTCTTCCTTTTCTAGTAATGCTACACTATAACCAGAGGCTGTACATCCTCTCCATTTTATTGGGTTGACCACAGATTTTAATTGTATTTTAAAGTGAAAAACAAGTTTTAGATTTGTTCTGTTTGATATAACCTGAATTATGTAATCTGTAAACATAGGGCCATTATGGGTGGTGATGCTGGTTTGAGAAGGCATTTAGCTTTGAGTGCAGTAAAGCTTAGTTGCCTTGTTTTACTGGAAAAGCAATTTTAAAATGTAAAAAGATGCTAGTCCGTATTGGATTTTCTAAAGAGTTTAAAAGAGTAATGCTAACTCTTATATTTAGCTTCCTTGGGGGGTTTTGTAAAGGTTATTTTTTCTTCTTGGTGAGGCCATTAAGACACAGAAACTAAGTGATTTCCTTCCTGGAGAGAGAGAGAGAAAGAGAGAGAGAGGGATTTTAAAAAATTAATTTTTTTTTTTTTCCCAAAGGATCTCTCCCTTGAGTTTGGAAAGGAGGGAGTAGTGCAGAATAAGTATGTGGTCTGTGGCAGATTGCCCCAGAACAAAACCAAATCTCATCATTAAGTGGTTTATTTAGAGTTTTAAGGCACCTTTTCTCTACCCTCTTTCTCTATTTTAAGTAAGTTTCTTCTTTGATTGGTTAGACTGTTCTGGGTCTCAGGAAGCATATTTTACTTTAGTGCCCTATTTGATCACTTTATGAAGGAGTACAGTGCAGGTGTCTCAAATAAAATGGCCTTATACACCTGGCCTGCGTACTGTGTCGGTGCAGAGTACTTGGACCATGTCCTTTTCCTAAAAATAGGACTTTACTCTTTGGAAATCTAAATTCGGATTGGTTTTTGAGTCTTCATGTTGCTTGTGAAGATACATGTTTGAATTATAGTTTCTATCTTAAGTGCTTATTAGTCTTTCTTTGGGCATACTAAAAGTTGTGCAAAAAATACTCCTGCCTGAGTGTAATAATTCGTAACACAAAATAAGACTCTTTCATCAGTACTTCCTATTCCTTGGAATGTGACATCAACTCAGTGAACCACAATAATAGTTAGAAAAGACAAATATTCCACTGTACTAGAGGTCCCCAACTTTTGAAGGCCACAAGAAGGTCCTTGGGTGTTGCTTGCAAGATTGTGTGTCATAGGAAAAAAAGACATGTTGTTGAAGGGTCACTGTTAGTTACTCAGTTATCATTTGTTCCTAAGATACGCCATGTAGCCTGTTTATTATAATGTAGGGTGAAATGTATAGAGGAAAATTAGCCAGTTGGTGTGATTTTCCAAAAAGAACTGAAGTAGATACTTTTTATGTGTTAAGCTTTTTCACCTCTTTGATAAAGGTAGAGCTAAAATGCAGAGTATGAGGAAACCAACTTCAGTGTAGAGAACACAACTCATGTTCGTGAATGAAAAACAAACAAGCTTGGGTAGTTTGAAAGAAAAAGTTAAATACTGTGTATGAAGGTTTTAAGTTTTTATGCAAAGAGGCCTTTCAAGGTTGGAGTTGTTTTAAATTCTTGATTTATTGTTGGGTAGCAGTGTCTGGCAAATGATAGTTGTTTAATAAATGTTACCTTCTGCAAGCCTTGCTTTTCCAAGATTATAAGATAGCTCCATAAAATTTAACATTTGAATGCCTAATGCTTCTAGAGAGTTAATTTAGCTGGGAATTATTTAGCTTTATATTTTATGTTGTTGATTGTAAACTTGCCCATTTTTCTCTAGTCCTAATTTTTTTAAGAATTGCGGTTGCCCCTCAAGCTTTTGAGAATCAGGAAATGTAAGGTGGAGGTGAATTCAGTGCAGTTTTATCTAAATGTTATCAAAAACTCTCGTTCTTGTTACTTGAATAGGAATCCCAAATGAGATCTCATTCTGAATTTTAAGTACAGCATATTCTGCCCTTGTTTGGAAAAAGTTGTTTCTGAGTGGCACCAAACTTAATGGAGTCCCTTACTTTTTAATTTCTTTTTAAAAAGGGAGCAGCTTAAGGTCAGACCTGGTTAAATTCAGTTGGAGAATAATGATTTTGTTAGGATGTTACACCAAAAATTGCTAAAAACTGATATCCCAGGCTTTCTTTTGCTTCTCCTATTTGGCCTTTGTGACTGCATATTAGCACTTCCATGGGAGGTTGTGAAGGGATAGAGGTAAAGCTAATTAGTTTCTGATGTTTGCTAGTAGAGAGGCTTTGTAAAAATGCTAGTTGATTAAGTTGAACTGTTAGGGAAGTTACATTAAACTGTTCATATATTACTGTGGAGAACGGAGGATGTTTGAAGACCTCAAGCATATATATAAGAAATTGGACTGCTGTTTTTTGCAGTTACTGATTTACTGCTTACCTCTTAATTTTTCCTTTGACCTCCCAAGGGAATGAAAGAAGGATGGTAGTATTTCTTTCTTGCTTTTTTTTTTTTTAATGTTTATTTACTTTTGAGAGACAGAGACAGAGCGTGAGCAGGGGAGGGGCAGAGAGAGAGGGAGATACAGAATCTGAAGCAGGCTCCAGGGCTCCGAGCTGTCAGCACAGAGCCCGACGTGGGGCTCGAACTCACAGACCATGAGATGATGACCTGAGCTGAAGTCAGATGCTTAACCGACTGAGCCACCTCAGGTACCCCTAAACTCCATTATTTTGATACATAGTCATTTTTCAAAAAAATTTTCTGTTTCTGTAGTTAAAAAAAAATTTTTTTTTTAATGTTTGTTTATTTTTGAGAGGGGGCAGCGAGAGAGGGAGACACAGAATCTGAAGCAGGCTCCAGGCTCTGAACTGTCAGCACAGAGCCTGATGCGGGGCTCTAACTTAAGAACCACGAGGTCATGACCTGAGCCAAAGTTGGACCCCTAACCAACTGAGCCACCCAGGTGTCCTATCTGTTTGTATAGTTTTTAACTATAAGTATAAAGTATAAGTTTTATACTTATAGTTTTTAAGTATAATGGGATTATACTTAAGTGGCTTTTTTTTTTCATGTTGCTGTATATCGTAGAGATTTTTTTTCAAATCAACACATACAGTTCTCTTTTTTTATTAAAAAAAATTTTTTTTAATGTTTATTTTTGAGAGAGAGAGAGACAGTGTGAGCAGGGGAGGGGCAGAGAAAGACATGGAATCTGAAGAGGCTCCAGGCTCTGAGCCATCAGCACAGAGCCCGACACGGGGCTCGAACTCACAAGCCGTGAGATCATGACCTGAGCCGAAGTCGGACGCTCGACCAACTGAGCCACCCAGGCGCCCCCAGTTCTCTTTTTTTAAATAGCTGCATAGTATTCTAGTGTTCCTTTTTAAGTGTTGTGGGTTTTGTTTTTTTTTTTTTTTGTATTACAATTCTTCATTGAAAGAATTATGATATTTCTATATCTATGAGAATATTTCTGTTGGATAGGTTCCTAGACTGCAGTTACTAGGTAAATGTTTGGGTAATGGCATGAAAAATTTTGATAGATAGTGCTTTCAAAAGGCTTATGTAACCAAATTTAATAGTTTTAAAAGTATAGTTAAAAAGTTTGCTAGTCTGAGTGCAGGTGC
Organism: Leopardus geoffroyi; assembly: GCF_018350155.1. NCBI lineage: Eukaryota > Metazoa > Chordata > Mammalia > Carnivora > Felidae > Leopardus > Leopardus geoffroyi. The sequence continues at coordinate 44,128,173 of NC_059330.1, forward strand.
TTGGCATTGTAAATGACTGGAACTTGAGGTAGATGAAGTCTGTCCTAGATTCAGTTGATGCCTGCTCCTTGTTAGGTTGTTATCACCTTATGATCAGACATATCCATTAACTTCATGGTGGATCTCCATCTGATGCATTCAACATACAGTGTTCGGGTTAACTAACATGTATTGGTCTACTTTCTGCCAGGCATGGGACCACCTGTAGAGAATAAAGATAAAACAAGCCATAACCCTCCCTCTACACCCCCCCCATTTTTTTTTTTAAGAAGTATATAATCTAGGGAAGGAGGGGACAGACAGGATGACAAGATGGGGAGTTTATATCATGAACTGTTACCCAGGGTATCATGGGAGTGCAGATAAGACCCTAGAGAGGGAAGGACCCCTAACTCAACCTGAAATAAATGGTGAATACTTGAGAGGACATGTGATCTCTTGGAGCTGAACCTTGAAAAGAAAGTGTGAGCAAAGGTGCAAGAGCATGGAAAGAGCCTGAAACTCTAAATAAGATTCAGGTGTTTGGAGTGGGGACAGGTTGGAGATGAGGCTGAGTATAAAAAGGGGCCCAGATATATCCTGTGTGGAGAGTTTGGATTCATCCTTACTCTAGAGTCAGTGAAGGATTTTTAAGAGGAGCACAGCATAGTCAGATTTATGTTCTGTTTCTCCTTCCTTTCTAATAATCATTTTGGTAGTGGATGTTAGATTGAAGGCTTGCTGAGACAGGAAGAAAGAACAGTTGGGAGATTATTACTGCTTGAATTACTGTAGTACATAACGAGGCTTTGAACAAGGCAGTGGCATTAAGGATGAAATGAATGTGCCTGTCATTCTGTCTATTGAACCCTACCTATTTAACCTTCAAAATTCGGTCAGAATGTCCTCCTTTTCTGGAAGCCTTCCTTGATCTTTGTAGGCAAAACAGTGCTTTATCATCTGGGCTTACCTGTGCACGTACTTTCTAGCCTCTTATCTTTGGCATTAATGAAACTACTCCAGTAGTCTTTCTGTTGTTTGTATCTGGCATTAGTATATATTTAAATGAGGTATTTATAATAGATGGTAAATCAGTAGTTGAGATCAGGATTCACTCACATGGGGCATGTTGAGGGGCAGGAATTGGTTTTGGATTTGGTATTGGGGAAGGGAGTGGATTTGCATGTGGGACGCTTGCAGTAACTGTATGAGTGATGCTGGACCCTAGTTATTCTTTAGGTATCAATGTAGATGTTGTCTCCTGTGGGAAGCCTTTTATGACCTTACTGACTCCGTTTCTGTGAGGGTTCTTTAAGGTCCCCTGGGATTCTCTGATCACATAGTAGTGTCTGTCTTAAGTGGCCCTTATCAACCTTGTAGGCACTTAGTGTAATAATTTGAATGTTGTAGGCATTTTTGTAAAATGTTTATTAGAGAGATTCAGTTAGTATTCCCTCTCTGGCTTTCTTCTAAAGACTAAACAAAATTCTAAGTCTAGTGTCCAGCAATTAAGGTCCTTCCAGTATATATATGTAAAATAATTACATATATATTTTTTTTAATGTTTATTTCTGAGAGAGAGACAGAGTGCGAGCAGGCAAGGGGCAGAGAGAGAGGGAGACACAGAATCCGAAGCAGGCTCCAGGCCCCGAGCTGTCAGCACAGAGCCTGATGCAGGGCTTGAACCCGTGAACTGCCTGACCTGAGCTGAAGTCAGCTACTTAACCGACTCAGCCACCCAGGTGCCCCAAGCCCCTTCCAGTTTAAACCTAGCCTTAAACTACTTAGTATAGTAGTTAAAAGCATGGGGTTTAGAACTGGAGATTTGAATTGGAATCCTGCCTCTGCCGCTTAGTAGTTGTGTGATGTTGGACACATTACTTAACTTTTGGAGCTTCAAACTTCATCTATAAAATGCGAGTAAGAGTACTTTATAACGTTGTGAGGATTAAATGAGAACATATGTATAAGGCAGTACAATGACATGGTAAAAGGTCAGTTAAGGTTTGTGAACAGCAGTCGTAGTAATAATCTGTCCTCCAGTCAGAGAACTGTTTCCCTTAGTAGTTACAAACCGTATTCAGTTATGAGAAGCCCTGTTGGCATGGGCACATGTTAGGGACTGGGGTGGTGTACTGTCCACAATAGTGGGTTTTATCATAAAAATTTTGCCTCCTATTCTCTATTGTATTCTATAACAAAACATTTGTTTCCATGTAAAAGAAGTACTTTGCAGTGTGTCCTGTTCTGTAGCTTTCAGTACCTCATTACAGATCACTACTTGCTGCATTCTTCCTCTTCTTGAGAAGGTGAACATGTACCTCTTGGTTCATCCAGCAAGTTCTGTAGACCATCTCTCAGATCCTTTCCCATTATTTTGATTGTGTTGGTTTCTTGATTAGAATTTCCTCATCTTTCTCTGCATAGCAAAATCTTATTTATACTTGAAGGCCTACCTAGCCAAGTCTTTTGAATGCTCTAGCCCAGTCAGTAAGTGCTTACAAGTGCTTACTATGTTCCAGTTTTTAGATCAAGTTAGTGAGCATGCAGAAGGATGTTAAGGAACTTTGTCACCGTGGAAATAGAATTTGTAAATTGACAATTGGGGAATATTCAGATAATTTGAATTGCGTGATGGTGACTTTAAATGAGTTTTACAATTTAAGCAGGAAGAAAGTGATGGCAATCTAAACAGCCTGCAGAAGTTTTTGTGGAAATGCCATGTATTGAAGGATTTTTTGAGCCTAAAGGTTAGAAGGGTCTCCCAGGTAGAAGCACCAGCATAGGCAAAGATTATGGTTTTGGGAATCTGGGGGAGTTCTAGGTCTACCCAACCTGATGCATTTGCTGTGATATTGTGTTAAGTTTCATCTTGGAGAATTTGGACTCCTGAGAAAGGTACAAGGAGCTATTCCAGAGTAGAGAAGTGATGTGATAAAATGGTATGGACCATATTGAAGGACCAAGGCTGTCAGGAAGCTGTCAGGCTAATTTAGGTGTGAGTTAATAAGGCCCCAGGCTGGGTTGGGGTTGATAATGTTAGAAATGGAGAATATATGAAACCTGAATAGCATCATTAGAAATAAATGGAAAGATTTTATCATGAAGGAGATAAGATCCTTTACATTTTTCTTTTTTCTGTCATTTATTTGGCCCTTCTGCAGACTTTAGCCCTTCCAGTTTCTGGATTTAAGCTTGAAGGAAATTTTGCTGTTCCTACTGTGGTGAACACCTTAGTTGAGGTCCGTGTTGCACCCTGTCTGGATTATTGCAGTAGCTTCATCGATGGTTTTTGCCTTTTTACTTTCTTTTAATCCATCCCATCCAGCTGGTCTCTAAAGCACAGTTCTGATGTTACTCCCTATTTGAAAAATCTTTAATGACATTCTTCTGCCTTTAAGTCTGAGTAAGGGCTGGTTATTCAAGGTTGTCCATTAATGATCTGGCTTCAGACTGCCTTTCCACTTTTTTCTATACTGTTTCCTCTGTTAAAATATACTTTATATTTCAAGCAAACTGATCATTTCTTTTAACCTCCAGGATGTCCTATGTTTTCCCATAGCCTTGCCTTTTCCCATGCCGTTTCCTTTCACTAGAATGCCACATTTACCATTCTCTTGCCTTCGCCTTTTACATGATGACATTGTAGCTAATTTTCAAGTTTCAGTTGAAATTTTGACAACTTCACAGACACTTCCCTAACCATTTTTCCTCCTCCTATTTCTCACCTTTGTGCAGAGTAATGAGGTAATGGTGGGGAAGAGGTTAGTAGAAGCCACATTATGGGCATACTTTTCTTCCCCATCTGATTTGTGCTTCTGTTTCCAGTGAAAGTGTGGTTTGCTGGCCAGTCAAATGACCAAAGCCCTCCCCTTGGGTTTCTGCATTTTTGCAGGGTGGATGCTGCTGGGTTGTTCTTGTATACCTGGAGTCCTGTCTTGGGAACTTACAAGGAATAAAGGCAAGGTTTTCATTTGTAGGTGTAGAGGTCTGACTTGAAATAGTTGAAGTACCGGGATATGTTTTGCTTTCTGGGAAGAATACATCTACATGTAGATAGTCTGTATCTGGGCAATGGTTTTCTAATGAAAGGTGTGATTTTTTACCCCCTAGGGGACATTTGACAGCTCTGGAGGCATTTTTAGGTGTCATAATTGGTAGAAGGGTGCTACTGGCATCTAGTAGGTGGAGCCAGGGATGCTACTAAATGTCCTACAACACACAGGAGAGCCCCCTTTCCCCACTCATAAGATTTGGCACAAGATATTCATAGTGCTGGGCTTGGGAAACTGCCTGAGGGGTATACTTTTTGCTTTCCCAGTGTACTTGTGTTACATGGAAGTTTTCCCTTGAACCTATGTTGCAATTTAGACTTAAGAGTCATAAGCATAGGAAGAGACCCTGAAAGTCACATGTTTGAATTTTATCCCAACTTGTATCCCTCAGAACAATGTTCTGCAAGATACTAATAGGTATGATAGAGGGAAAAAGTGTTTGGTTTGGTAAAGGCAGGCATTTGAGCATTCAGTCTGATGAAGTGCATTGTGAATTTCCATCAGGAACGTTTTTCCTAAATGTGTTTGCCTGCTGAACCCATCTGACATCTTCCAGTCCCTAGAATGCTTCCTTGGAACTAGGAGAGAAACCATTAATATCTAGCTCAATCTTTTATAGCTCTTTGGTTTTTTTTTTTGTTTTTTTGGTTTTTTGGTTTTTTTTGGTCTCTTTAGGTTTACTGCAGAATCTTAATGTCAGTGATAGCAGGTACATTAACTCCATCTGTATTTATTTGTCAAATTGTGATTTATAGATGAACTAAAAATTGGGATACTTTAGGTTTCTTTATTAAGAATGTGCAGTACAACTTTATTATCTATTCCCACTAGTAAATTGGAAGTTGTAATCCCAGCCCAAAACCTACTGCCCAGGTTATTATGAGAATTGATAAGTTAATTGTAGCTTTTAATACTTTGTATTCTTTGGAGAAAGGTTATTTATCGTAAGCTGTTCTGTTCTTGTAAAATTGCTTAAGTTTGACAATCTTTCTCTGCTATAGATTATTGAAGAGTGAAGCTTTTGGGATTCAAGTGGGATGGGAATCTTTGCTTTTAATCAACATTTTGCTCAGTATGTTAAATTTAAGAACGCTGCCATGACATTTTTGCCTTACTCAGATTCTTTGGCTCTTTAAGAAGTTGCATTATTGGGGCGCCTGGGTGGCGCAGTCGGTTAAGCGTCCGACTTCAGCCAGGTCACGATCTCGCGGTCCGTGAGTTCGAGCCCCGCATCAGGCTCTGGGCTGATGGCTCAGAGCCTGGAGCCTGTTTCCGATTCTGTGTCTCTCTCTCTCTGCCCCTCCCCCGTTCATGCTCTGTCTCTCTCTGTTCCAAAAATAAATAAACGTTGAAAAAAAAAATTAAAAAAAAAGAAGTTGCATTATTTTCTTTTTGCTTCTTTTCCTTTTATTATACAAGTAATACATGTTTATGCTGGAGACATTATATACACTAGAAAACAAAAGACAAAAGAATCTTACCACCTACTCTTTTAAAACAAAAATGAGGCCATAGTATACGTTTTGGTTTTTTGTAACACCTTTTTATTTTTTCATTTAACAGTGAAGCAAGCACTTTTTCAAGTCAGGAAATACTGTTTTACATTGGTTATTATTCATGGTTGCATAATATTCCATTGTATGGCTATTCCAGAATTTAAGTGAATTATTGGGCATTTGATTTGTTTTGTTTTTATTGTAAGCATCATCATGAAGTACTAAAAGCAAATCTAAATAAAAAAAAGGAAATCTAAACTTATAGCAAAAATTAAAATTCTAAGCTTTGGTAGTTTGAGGCAGGTATAGCTAATATTAAGTGCTAACTAGATTTGCCAAGTCCATTTTTACATGCACGGGTCTTCAGGTACAGCAGTGTTTTAGGAGATTACTTACTTTCTATTTTTCCTGTGCATTAAGAAGTCTTGCTGAAATTCCTTTTATGTTTACTTTTTGTCTATAGGTTATAATAATAGTGCAAATAATGGGTGTTGTTGTCAGGCACTAGGCTAAGTAAGTAATGGAGAGTATTTTATTTAATCATCAAGCAGTCTTGTGAGGTAGGCTCTGTCATTTGCAGATGGGGAAATTGAGGAACAGCATAGTTAAATAATTTAAATGAGGGTAGAGCCAGAATGTGAACCCAGACCTGTTCCCCTTACTTAACAAAGTGAGTGCCTTTGGGGGTAATATTGAATCTCAGCATACTTACAAAGTGAGTGCCTTTGGGGTAAGATTGAATCACAGTATAGTATTTCAAAGTTTATGAAAAGGGGGAGGGATGAAGACTTCAATCTTTTTTTTTTTTTTAAACAGTATTGTTTGGCTATAGAAAGATAATGATTTAGGAGTTAGGAATGGAATTCCTTCTGAAGAGGTCGCTTTTTCCCCTTCTGTCCTTTTCCTCCTCCCTACTTATTTAGATGATTGTTTTAGTAACTACTCTTTGCAGTGCATCCTGTGGGGATATTGAGACCAAGGAGAGCAGGTGTAAACAAAATAAACTCTTGCCTTTGAGATGTACGTGATTAATGTCAAGTTCACAGATGTACTTCGAGGGTCAGAGAAATCTTGAAAGAGGTGGGATTCGAGCCAGCAGATTTTTAAGTTGTGAACTTTAAGGAATTGTATAACTCTAAAATAACTTGGAATGTTTGCCGCTTAAGTACCTTCTGTGGTGTGATGTTAATTATGACCTTTTTTATGTGTGCTGGGTGAACCTGGGTTTTCCTGAGTAAGTTTTGTGTAAGCTATGTAACATCTGTGTCCTTGCCTGGATCCCCACGGGGAAGCTGTTTCCTGCCATGGTTGAGACTTAACTGCAGAGCTCTGGGTTAGTAGGCTACCACTCCTCACAACTACTCTTCTCACACGTTGTACCGATCATCTTATACTGATAATGTGCTTTCCTTCATTGCTAGTATCAACTGTGTATTGGTATGAATTCAAAAGAGGAAGAGATGGAATTGATGGGAAAGACCTGAGAGTGATTTTTGTTTATGGGAGAAAATTCTTTGCATATTATAAAACTAACTCAGTGTATTTTGAATGAATAACTTAAACATTGGTTTGTTTACCAGTTGGTCTGTAGCACAACTATTTATGCCATATTAGGAATTACTGCTAAATTTAAAATTTGAAATAGGAAAAGTAGACATAGAACAGTTTGTGTCACATAGAATGCCGTATGCCCGAAAGGTCCATAAGGCTCTGTAAGCCCTAGAAGATCTAGTTATCCATAGGATGTTCATTAAAATACAATCTTAGAACAAGAAACTTTTTGGCAAGTATAAGGAGCAGTAGATATATTTGGTCTTTAACTGTATTGGTATTTCTCAGTCATTTACTTAAATATTTCAATATTTGTAATTTGAATTGTCATCCTGTAAAGAATCTTAGTGTATTCCTATAGGGCGTAATTTCCTATGTTGGTATTGATCTAGAGATAAAAATGTTTGACCAAATTGGAAGTTGCCCTTCTTTATTTTTTACTGGGGAGAAGGTTGCTTTAGTTCAGCGATCTACAAATTTTTTGGTCTCAAGACCCCTTTTCACTCTTAGAAAATGTTGAGAACCACAAAGAGCTTTCTTGCGTTATCAATAGTTGCTGTATTAGAAAGTTTGAGAAGTTTGAAAAATAATTATTTACCAATTCATTTAAAAATGAGAAACCCATTACATATTATGAAAAATAGCTTTTTACCAGAACAGAAGAGTTTAGTGAATGGGATTGTTTGTTTTTGCAATTCTTCTAATATCCAGTTTAAGAGAAGACCGTTCTTGTATCTGCTTCTGCATACATTCTATTGTGATAGGATGTTTTGGTTGAAGCAAATCTGAAGCAAATGAAGAAAATCCAGCCTCCCACAGATAGGTAGTTAGAAAATAGAGAAGTATTTTAATAGCTTTTTCAGGTAAGTGTGGGTATTCTTTGACGTTACACCCATACTTGACAAGTAGTTTCATAAAGGTTAGTTGCAATGTAGAACCTAAAACCACGTCTGTGAATTTTACATGTTCTGTTATGTTAAAGTCCATTTGTCTGTCTTGCATTTGCTTTTACGTGCATGGGTTTCTAACATACATTGGTCATTTGGTCATTCACTGAGTTACACAGATCTTCCTGATGTTGATACATTTCATTATGTGGTATTGAAAACTGAACATTCATTGATATCAGCAGTAATCTGTTTAATCAGAAACAAGCTTTTTAAGTATAGGGGAAGTGTTCAAGCTCATGGTGGTGGATAGAAGTTTTCAAAATACTTATTTTTGCTTGAAAACTCAGATTTTATCATTGGCAGCAAACATCAGTGGTTTTTCTTGAAGTGACAGGTTCGCTTTGTTCATTTTTGAGAAAATATCTACTAACTGCTCAAGTCTTAATAAACCATAGTTTGTCAGTTCTGCCAAGTAAAAATAGTGTTCTGTGAAAAAAGCTTCTGGTTCAGCTTGCAACTTCGTTGTATTAGGTGCCTTTTCTCATACTTCTTAAAGCAGCAGAAGTTGTTTTCTGCGTATTTTTCCTTTTATCACACAGTATTTAAAAAAAATACACTCAAGATTGGAGATTTAATCAGATTCATAATTTCATCAAAGATATTAAGTGGAATGGACTTTTTAAACTGTAAATGAATTGAGAACATAATGACCAATAATTCCTCTGCATTGATTTATGTGAAGGTACCAGCAGTTTTGCTCAGCCTTGTTTTTGTACCCTCTTTGCAAACTTCAATGCAGTGAAAAAAGGCAAATAATGTTTTAGTATTCATATGAAAATAGCTTTGATCTTGTGGCCCCTTGAAATGGTCTTGGAGCTCCTAAGAAGTCTGTAGACCATGCTTTAAGAATAGCTGGCTTAGCCCCTATGTTTATGGTAGCATTATTTGCAATAGCCAAGATATGGAAGCAGCCTGAATGTCCATCAAGTGATGAGTGGATAAAGAAGATGTGGCATGTATATGCACAATGGAATATTATTCAGCCACAAAAAAAGAATGGAATCTTGTCATTTGCAACAACATGGATGGAGCTAGAGAGTATAAATGTTAAGTGAAGGAAGTCCGTCAGAGAAAGACAAATAGCATTCGATTTCACTTATCTGTGGAATTGAAGAAACAAGACAAACAGGCAAAGGGAAAAAGAAAAAGACAAATCAAGAAACACTCTTAACTGTAAAGAACAAACCGAGGTTACCAGAGGGGAGGTGGGTAAATAGTAAATGGGTGATGGGGATTAAGGAGTTAACCATCATAGTGAGCAGAGTGATGTATGGAATTGTTGAATCACTATATTGTACACCAGAAACTAACACTGTATGGAATTAAAACAAAACCCCCCCAAAAAAACTTAAAAAAATAGTTGGCTTAGTTCTTTACATAAATTTCCTTTTGCTCTTAAACCAGTTAAGTCAAAGGGGATATAGAAGAAGCAGATGACTGAGGTTTTTAGTTTGGGCTACTAAATGAAAGCAACACCATTACCGGAGATAATAAAACAGGGTGAGGAGTGTGTTGGAGGAAGAGAGTGAATTTTGAGTTTCTGGGAGCTTGAGGATCCTAGAGGTAGGAATGTTGATCAGTGAAGCTCAGCAAGCGGAGCATTAGGAGGCCGCACTGTACTAGTGGTTGTTGCTAAGGAAGCGAGTTGAGAGAGAAGGGCAGAAGGGACCTTGGTGTCAAGGACATCAGGAAAAGAGCATTTCGAGAAGAATGGGGTGGTTAGCACTGCCTAATGCTTCAGAGAAGTTATATAGATTGGGGACAGAGATTTGACCATTGGATTTGATAATGAGATCACTAGTGCCCTTTGCCAGAGCAGTAGGATTAGAAGCCAGATTATGAGAGAGAGAGTGCAGAGGCAGCTATTTATACTATTCTTTTAAGAAATTTTGGGGTAAAAGAAACGAATTGGGCAATTAATTTGAGAGGTGGGCTGTACTGAGGACAGTGAAAGAAAAACTTGATGAAACAAACTGGTAATACAGATGTGATACAGTTAAGCCTTTAGCATGAACTCATGAACTATCTTTCAGAGAAGCGAGAAGCTGATAAGCACTGTATTCTCTGGCTAGAGAGATGTGCAGATCTATGACATTTTGCATAGCAACTTTTTGGGGAGTTCCTTACTAATTCTTCTCTGTTTAATTGCTAAGCATTTGATACATTTGCTTTAAATCCACCAATTTCAAGAAGTTGTAAAGTATTATTTTTTTTTAACGCAGATGATTTAACTTTAACAATCTGATTCTTTCAGAATGGAACTTCTATTTTGGCTGCTCTCAATCTGTGGTAACAAGGAACAAAAAAAGAAGGGTGGAATTCTTTCTCTGTGCAGAAATTGTCCTGTCCCTGTCCTTCTTCTGCCCCTATCCCCATATTCGAGTATCCAGAATAGTTTTATAGTGTTTTTCTTTCTGGAGGCAGAGTGAATTATAGCCTCAAGTGGTGTTTGTATTAAAAACGTGTGTTGTTTTCTAGTGTGCGTATATTTCTAACTTCCTTTTTTTCTTTCTCTTTTAGTCTGTTCTCTGGGGAGGCGGTAAGGGGCTGTGGAACTGGCCTCGGCACCGGGAGAGGCTGGACTTCCTGTCTCTCTGTGCTGAATGGCTGCGATGGCGCCCGCTCTCACTGACGCAGCAGCTGAAGCACACCATATCCGGTTCAAACTGGCTCCCCCATCCTCCACTTTGTCCCCTGGCAGTGCCGAAAATAACGGCAACGCCAACATCCTTATTGCTGCCAACGGAACCAAAAGAAAAGCCATTGCTGCAGAGGATCCCAGTTTAGACTTCCGAAATAATCCTACCAAGGAAGACTTGGGAAAGCTGCAACCATTGGTGGCATCTTATCTCTGCTCCGATGTAACATCTGTACCCTCAAAGGAGTCGTTGAAATTGCAAGGTGTCTTCAGCAAGCAGACAGTCCTTAAATCTCATCCTCTCTTATCTCAGTCCTATGAACTCCGAGCTGAGCTGTTGGGGAGACAGCCAGTTTTGGAGTTTTCCTTAGAAAATCTCAGAACCATGAATACGAGTGGTCAGACAGCTCTGCCACAAGCACCTGTAAATGGGTTGGCTAAGAAATTGACTAAAAGTTCAACACATTCTGACCATGACAATTCCAGTCCCCTCAATGGGGGAAAACGAGCTCTCACTTCATCTTCTCTTCAGGGGGGTGAAGTGGTGGCATCTGAATCTGGGGACTTGAAGGGGGGTATGACCAATTGCACTCTTCCACATAGAAGCCTTGATGTAGAACACACAACTATATTTAGCAATAATAGCACTGCAAACAAATCTTCTGTAAATTCCATGGAACAGCCGGCACTTCAAGGAAGCAGTAGGTTATCACCTGGCACAGACTCCGGTTCTAACTTGGGGGGTGTCAAGTTAGAGGATAAAAAGTCTCCCCTGTCTTCCATTCTTTTCAGTGCTTTAGATTCTGACACAAGGATAACAGCTTTACTGCGGAGGCAGGCCGATATTGAGAGCCGTGCCCGCAGGTTACAGAAGCGCTTACAGGTTGTGCAAGCCAAGCAGGTGGAGAGGCATATACAGCATCAGCTGGGTGGATTTTTAGAGAAGACTTGGAGCAAACTGCCAAACTTGGAATCCTTGAGGCCCCGGAGCCAGTTGATGCTGACTCGAAAGGCTGAAGCTGCATTGAGAAAAGCTGCCAGTGAGACCACCACTTCAGAAGGACTTAGCAATTTCCTGAAAAGCGATTCAATTTCAGAAGAATTGGAGAGATTTACAGCTAGTGGTATAGCTAACTTGAGGTGCAGTGAGCGAGCATTTGATTCAGACGTCACCGACAGTAGTTCAGGAGGAGAGTCTGATATTGAAGAGGAAGAACTGACCAGAGCTGATCCTGAGCAACGCCATGTACCCCTGTGAGTAAAACCTGTGCAAATGTCATTCTTGAGAAATGTTGGGACAAGGGAGAAAGAATTAGTGAATTCCCACCATGGGGAGAATAGGATTCTTTGTAGGTAGGTGCCTATGTTCCGTTTGTCTTTTTTCTGATTTTAGGTAGGTGGATGCATATACCTGCTATGAAAGATATTTCTGGCAGAGTGTTATGTTGCTATAGATCTTGTTTATTAAGAAAAAAACTAGAAGACCTCCTATTTGTGAAGCTACATACCTCTTTCAGAGTGACTGGTTAGATTTCTTTTGAAATTGTATGTAGGGTATTTTTGTAGGTTTCTATAACTTGACTTCAGATCCTCTTGTTTCTGGTTAAGTGGGGACAGAAGTTCAGCTGATGTAGTTAACTAAGCTGGAATTTGCTTTTATTTATTATTATTTTTTTAACATAAACTCCACCCCCCCAGCATAGGGCTTGAACTCAGGACCCAGAGATCAGGAATCACATGCTGTACTGACTGAACCAGCCAGGCACCCCGTAGTTGCTTTTAATTGAACTTTCAGCAGAGAATGTACCCAGTCTTCACTTTTAATACTTGAGATTTCCTTACCTGTTAAATACTAATAATCAGAAAATGCTTCAGAGTATTTTATTTATGGGTTGCTTCCAAATACAATCTGCTTTCACAACTTGATTTACTTCCTAAAAGAGCCCATCTTGATCACATTTGGATTTTATTTTTCTCTCAGCTAAGTTTAAATACATTGACATATTTGGGATAGGTTCTTACTGGTTTTTTTTAAATCTCTTGTTTTGAGAAAAATTCTACACAGGCTTTGGGTGGCGCTCCAAATTGGCACGGTGAATCCAGAGGTACCTTACTCATGTCCTTCCGTCCTGCATTTGGCTCCTTCCAGATAAGCAAGGGGGTATAGCATATCTCCTTAAAGATAAATCAGCCTGCCTTATATCTACTTAAAATAAGTGTTAGACTTATGAGAGAGGGAAGCATGAGATGTTGGAAAAGAGGGGCAGGAGAGTTGACTCCTTCCATTTTCTCTTTGGGCCAGGGATGTTACTAGGGTTGGATTACTAAAGTAGGCTGAAATAGATGCATATGTTGGAATAATTGAGTTTTCCTTGCCTGTGGTATAAAGGTGACCAAGATTTTCGCTGGAGACTGTTGAGATAGCCATGCTTTAAGCATAAGTAAATTTCCTTTTTTCTCGATTTTGTTTATATTATTCACATGGATAACTGTGCTGTATCTGAATATGCAATTTTGGTTTCTGTTTCAGGGGGAAAAGTCTGGATTATTTTGCTGGAATTTCTTCTTTGTAGACCTAGTTCATTACCTTTTGTTAGCTTATTGTACTCAAGTGTCCACTTCTGTATTCAGATCTAAAGTAGATCTATTTCAGTGGCTAGCTACTGCTGTAGCATAGTTATCTTTCCTTAAATGGATTAGTAATTTAAATCAGCTTGCAGATATTTGTGGCATTATCCCACTGACTTTGTTGCATAAGCCACTGCTTTAAAAAATCTTGGTTAACGTTGAATATTTTATGTTTTAAAAGTAATTTCATGAAATAAATACTTTAGTTGAAGCATTTTAAGTTTCATGTACTTTGTGTATTTGAGGGGAAAAAATCTAGAATCTGTAAGCTTATCGTTTTCAGGATACTTTGTATTGAAAACATTTTTAAGTTTTGGTAATGTTGTGGGAAACTGTTCAATTCAGTGAGATCAGAATACCTAAGAGAGAACTTTTCTTCCAGGGAATAATCTACTGATTTGAAAAGACTGTTTAGGCTTAGTCCATTCACCTACTAAATTCTGAGCATTCTTATCACGTAATGCTTTGTTGATTGGAAGGTTGTGAAGTGTAAGGATAGCTAAGGGATCATTTTAGGAAACTTTGGAATCATTTGAATCCTTTTCAAATTAAGTCAACTAAACAATGCTTTAAAAAGTTGAATTTCCATGTACCAGATCATATTAAAGTAAGGAAAATTGGAGCACTAAAAGTACTATGGAGTAAATAAACTTTTTGCTCTTTATGATATAATTGAATTTAAATTAAAACGACCAATAAAGCATAAGTACTTTAAAGTTCTTGTTGAGCCAGGTCACCAGATTGACTCCTAAGGCTGCTATTTAGCCAGGTGTTGACCTTCTGAGTACTTTACAGCTTTTCAGCAATTGGCCACTGAGAATGGAGGCATTACTTTGATTAAAAAAGAAAAACGGGGATGGGGAAATAGTTGTTTGGACACGGAGAATCCTTTTGTATGAGTGTGTGATTTAATAGTTCTTCCCAGATCTCTTCACCACATTTATAATTTGTAATTCTTGAGTCCTACAGTAAGAAGTTAGTTAACTCTGCAGGAGATTGACCCATCTGGTGAATTTCAACTGTTTTTCCCCTTCTAGTAGCTTAATATTTCACTCCTTTGCTGAAATACTCCTGCCAGAGACAGCTAGATTTAGTCTAGGCAGCCATGATGAAAATATTTAGCACATGAGGTTGTTGAAATGAATTGTTTTTAAATGATGGTGCTTAAGTTGCAAGTGGATGGTTCTGTGAAAATGACCAGCCTTCACCAAGAATTTGTGTTTTTTCTTCTTTCCTACCTCCAAAAGGAAAAACAGTGATCCATTGTAAGTCATAGGCACATGCTAGCAGTAGTAGAATGATTGATTTTTATGTTGAGTTTTTGGCAAATCGTATGTTTATCATTGTATTATACTTTATAATTAGTAAACTATATTGCCAGATGAGGTATTTTAGAGAAGTTTTTTCCTCTTTATTGATTAACCTTTTGGTTAACTGATTTTATTTAGTTTAAAACTGGTATTATACCTTTTTAAGTTCTTTTTGGAAAATCATCCTGAAATGTTTCCTATGTCTTCCTGTCTTGGTATATGTAACTACTTTGAAATTCTGCACTACACTGGGTTTGACCTTTATCGTTGTTTAGTAACATCACTGTGGAAGGAGGAGGAATTTAAATATTATCTTCTTGATGGAGGAACCAGCAAGGAAGGCACATGTTTCAGTAAACACCTTAATTTTTAATTCTTAACTTTAGAAGTAGAAATAAAAGCATCTAGTTATCTCCTGTGGATGTAATACAGTTACTGAGTGGGCATGTGTGTTTGTGTGCACGTTTTTTCCACTTTAGTTTTTCTTTATGTTCCACCTTCTCTTTAAGAGTTTTGTTCTGCTGTTTTGTTATGAACTCCTGGACCAGTAAATTTTGCTAAATTTGGTTTTTATTTTCTTGGCCCTTGTACTTAGAAACTTCTATAGTAAATGCTTGCTGTTAGGAAAACACCTTTTTTTCCCCCCCAGATATTCTCTTAAATGCTTTCTTAGGTCAGTAGTGTTCTGGGTACCTGGACATTAATTATGTAAACCTTTCTTTCCTAAAAAAAAATATTTTTTTCTTTCTGAACTGTTACTATAGGCTTATCTTGAGGATCATTATAAAAATCCCATAAAACATTTAATTAGGACTACTGAAATATTTGTTGTTTTACATATATCGCATATATCTTTATATTACACAGTGCCTTCTTTTTTAAAAAAAAAATTTTTTTTTTTTCAACGTTTATTTATTTTTGGGACAGAGAGAGACAGAGCATGAACGGGGGAGGGGCAGAGAGAGAGGGAGACACAGAATCGGAAACAGGCTCCAGGCTCTGAGCCATCAGCCCAGAGCCCGACGCGGGGCTCGAACTCACGGACCGCGAGATCGTGACCTGGCTGAAGTCGGATGCTTAACCAACTGCGCCACCCAGGCGCCCCCACAGTGCCTTCTTTATAAGAACCTCAGGGAGAAAGATAACACAACCAAGACTTAAGTGTATTTTTTCCTAAGCTTTTACATCTGTTTCTGTTACTTGGATGCTATAATTTGTGTTGTTCGCTTGGTTTCTGTTTTCCTATTGGCTTTTCGAAGTTTAGAGCCAGGCTCGTAGGTCTTTTACCTTTTTTCAAGCCTCATTCTTGGCTTCATTTTGTTCTTCTTGTTCTTGTTTTATTTTCATGCTTTTATTTCTGGTTTAATTTACGCTAACCTATGTTTTATTTGATAGCCTCCTGAGGTCTGTTTCCGATCAAGCTTGGGTAAAAAATAAACTAGATCTCAGTTTAGTGATATTAAAGAAGTTGTTTGAATTTTAGGTTATCTTGATTGCAGTGACTTTATTTCTGGGGAATTTCATTCTCTTGGAATCGTTAACAAACCGTGAGATAATGGCCTGAGCTGAAGTTGGAGGCTCAGCTACTGAGCCACCAGGTGTCCCTAGCTTCGATTCTTTTAATGCCTCTGTGTGTGTGTGTGTGTGTGTGTGTGTGTGTGTGTGTGTGTCTGTCTGTGTGTGTGTGTGTTAAATAGTCCATTAAAGTGATTACTGAATTTGTTATTGTGTGGGATGCATATGTGGGAATAATTCCATTGTGTATAATGAATTACTAGTGTGTTTGTAGGTTTTGCTTTTTAGATACTCTAGCCAGGATGCTTTGTGTTGTAGTTTCCTATTTGAATTTATTAAGCACACACGAGTGATGTTGCTAACAGTGGTAGTCAACATAAATTGTCCTTATTTTCCTATTCTTTATGCTTTCACAGAATGATGGAGTGAGAGTAGTATTAGCCAGAACTAAGTCTTATCTAACCCTTCTCTGCTACAAACTAGCCATAGTGCTAACCATCTAGCTACTTTTATAATAAAAATGAAGGAATTGACTAGATAATTTCTGAGACTCAAACTATTTTGAATTCTGACCACTCCATCTTTAAATAACATGGATGGATGGAGCTGTTCTCAGCACTGTTTGTTTCTGTTTTTGCATTTGGGGAAACTGAAGCAAAAGTCCCTCCCTATAAGTCACTGGTGTAACGAAACAAAACAGCCTTCTTGATTTGTGACTTAGAGCTTTGATTCTTTGTTTTTAAATGTTTGAGAGAGAGTACAAGTGGGAGAAGGGCAGAGAGGAAGAGGGGAACAGAGGATCCTAAGTGGGCTCTGTGCTGACAGCAGTGAGCCTGATGTGGGGCTCAAACTCATGAACCGTGAAATAATGACCTGAGCTTCAACCTACTGAGCCACCCAGGTGCTCCTAGCTTTGATTCTTTTAATGCCTTAGTGTGTGGGTGTGTGGGTGTGTGTGTGTGTTTAAATAGCTTTATTAAAGTGATTACTGAAATCGTTATTCTGTGGTATACATGTGTGGGAATAATTCCATTTTGTTTTTATAGAAGTTACTTCAGAGAGGAGTAAACTTTAATTTGTGGAACATCTTTGATGGTTGATTTAATGCCCCTTGTTTTTCTGCTGGGCTTCATATGACATCCAGTGACAGAAATAGGAGCTTCTGTGTTTTCCCCCTACCCCCCCCCCCCTTAAGTATGTAGATAGAATTTATTCTTGGTGTTTCTCGTGTGATTCTGAAGGAGAGAAGTTAGGCAACGAGGAATTTAGGGATTACCCATTTGCTGCAGGTCTGGTTGCTGCAAATGTTTTCTGTTGCCTTGTGACTGGTGTTTTCATTCTCTAAAATTGAGTGAAAGTACTCTTCACCATCATGCTAAAGTGGTCATGTAATAAGTACTAACTGAGTAAATGTTTAAGATGCAAGAGATGAGGTAGGTGAATAAACTTCCTCAAGAAGTTTACAGTTTAGATTTGGAGACATGGTGTAAAGCAAAGGTGAGTACTTAGAACAATGCCTGGCACCCAGTAATATAAGGCAAATGTTTGATGACATAGTGAAATAGGAAGAGGTCACAGCTGGTTGATGGAACTAGAAAGAAAGGATATTAGAATGAGCTTTGAAAGGTGGCTAGAATTTTGGTAGGAAGTTTTGTTTTGGTTGTGGTCTACCGAAGTAGGTCATTACAGGTAGAAGGCATAACATATAGAGGACAAAGGCTAAAAGGCATTGGGCTTTGTTGGCTAGACTGAGAATATTTTAGAGACCTAGCAATATAGGTAAGAGTGATAAATGTATAAAAAGGAAGGAGAAAATTGCGGAGATGATGCAGAAGTAGAGGTAGTGGGACTTAACAGTGAATGTTTGGGGGCAGTGAAAGAGGGATCATCATAGATGGAGTTTCAGGCTGTGGGTGACTGGAAGAATACATTTTGCAAAATAACCCTAATAGCTCATGAAGGTCCAGGTTCTTCACTAGTGTCTTAAAAATGAACATTTCTGTATTCCTTTGCATGTTCCAGCAAGCGTTAAAAATCAGGAAATGAGCTTCCAAGTAATCCTGGGTATACAGAGAGTGAAGAGTTGACTTGTACCTCAGAGCCTTACATTGGAGACTTTGGAATTGATGAACTCATTTATCAGATGTATTGAATGCCTACTATGTGCTGAGGGTGCTAGGTGGTAGGGATATATAGTAGTGAGTAAGACACAGTCCCTGCTCTGCCCTGCCCTCATGGACAGTATAGGTTAGAAAGAGAAAATAATTGTTTAAGTAAATCACATAGTTAATGATACATTTGCAGTGGTTATGTGTGCTACAGAAACCAAGTTCAGAGTGCTATGGGGGTGCATATCAGGAACATCTAATGAAGATGGGTGGGGATATTATAGCAAGTATACTGATGAAGTAATAAGTAAGCTGAGACCTGAATGATGAAAATTAATTGGTGGTAAAGAAGGGGAGTGCTACAGACTGAAGAGTCAGCATATGCTAAGGCCTGGGAATGGGAGATGCTTGATACTTTCAAAAACCGAGCACTGTGTAAGAAGAGTGATGAGAAATGAGGCCAGAGAGGTAAGCTAGAGGCCAGGTCATACAGGTGGTTTTGTTGGTTATCTCACTTTTATTTATTTATTTAAAAAAAAATTTTTTTTTTACATTTATTTATTTTTGAGAGACAGAGACAGAGCACAAGTTGAGGAGGGGCAGAGAGAGAATGAGACACAGACTCCGAAGCAGGCTTCAGGCTCTGAGCTGTCAGCACCGAGCTCAACGTGGGGCTCGAACTCACAAAGTGTGAGACCATGACCTGAGCTGAAGTCAGACGCTTAACTGACTGAGCCACCCAGGCACCCCGGTTATCTCACTTTTAAAATCATTTTTTTAAGTTTATTTTTTTATTTTGAGAGAGAGAGAGAGCATGCACACGCAAGCAGGGGAGGGGCAGTCAGAGAGGGAGAGAATCCCAAGCAGGCTCTGCTCTGTCAGCACAGAGCCCAGCGCATGGCTTGAACTCGTAAACCATGAGATCATGACCTGAACTGAAACCAAGAGTCAAAACGCTTAACCAAAAATGTTATTGTGATGTCTAAACATCATTGGATTTTTTTTAAAGACCCCTCTTAATTGTGTGAAGAGTGAAGTACGTGTAGACTTTGGGGGACCAGTTAGGTGTTTGTGGTAAACCAGGTAAAAGAATGGTAGACTCAGCCTTTGTCAGGAAGAAGTGAATTGGATACTGGAGGTAGGGTGACTAGGATTTGTGATTGATTGGATGTGATGAGTGGATGTTGAGAGAGAAGGAAGAGGTATTATGAATGATTACTAGATTTTTGGCAGGAGTAACTGGATTGGATGACTATGTTGAGATGGAGAAGGAACCGTTGGAGGGCCTTATTCAATGCGGTGGGCACTAGCTAATTTTCATTTCAACACTTTTTGGCTGTTGGGTATGTCCAGAGGTTTCATGGTCATTTGCAGAGCACCCTGTTAGGTTCCATGTTCATGTTAAATTATTTTACTAGAAAAGAGAAAGCTTGGGGCCACATTTTATATCAAATGAATAGTAACCGAAATAGTTTCTCTACTGTCTGTCTAAGCAAAGACCAAAATGGACCAGATTATTTTGCAAGTTAGAAATTTATACCTCAGGTCATGTCCTTTTATGTCTGTCAGTTCATTCTCCTTTTCCTGTTTCCCGTATGTATCTGGGAAAATTATGGTCATATATTCAATGTAAAGAGAACATTGAGTTTCTCAAAATTTTAACTAAAGGGTGCAGTATATAACATATATCAAGTGACTGTGCTTCTGATTCCCATTAATGCTTTGTGGTCACTTTAGCCTGTTTGATTTTATATTTGTTTAATTATAAAGAAGGGTTTTGCATCACAATAGTAAACAAAGTCGCTTTGAAAACAATTTCAGTCTGATAAAAGTGTCTGGAGAGTCTCTTCCTCAAACAGAATATACTGAAAAGTTGTTGATAAAATATGAATGTTGTGGGTTGCTCTGGTAGCCTATTTAGTAGTATTGTAACAACTGTATAGATTATATTCAGAACTCTCAGGTAAGAGGATTTGTGGAGAAAAGGTTGGGGGGGGGGGTGAGGATTTGAGGAGTGACAACTAGGAAGGAGGAGTTTATTCAATTTTAAATCATTTTCTTTTAAGTTGTTTTACCATTGTCTAATAGAGGACATGAGCCAGGGGATTGAATGATAGTGTATACATGTAGTGACTATTTTTTTGGTCACCCTTTAATCCTTTTCTTCCTGTTTGTTCTTCTGGCACTTGAGAGACGCATCCTGTGAATATAGAAACTGGGGGAGACAGAGCTTAAGACTATTGGGACTAAATTAATCTGAAACCTGGGAGATCACAGAGCCCCAGGAGAAAGTGATTTGGTTGAATTAGAGAACAGCATTTTTAACCTACCTTGCTAATCGTACAACAGAGTTGAAACATGTTAGGAAAAAAAATAATAGCCTACCTTGGTTGAATATTTTGAGGTGTAGACAGTGTTAAAAGTGCTTTATACTCATTAACTTATTTAGTCCTCATGGTACAATGAGGTATAGGTATTGTCTTAGTTTTACAGACTCAGAGTGAGGAATGAAAAGTTTAAGTAACTTGCTTAATATCTTAAAGCTAAGAAGAAATCAAGGTATTGATCTAGGCTGTTTACCCACAGCATGGGTAAACAGTTTATGGGACATAAACATTAAGCTGTATTAGTGGAAACAATCATGATTAATTGCCCTTTAGACTTGGTCACTGAAAAGAAATTTACCAAATGTAAAATAAGGCATTTTACCCACAGCATGGGTAAACAGTTTATGGGACATAAACACTAAGCTGTGTTAGTGGAAACAATCAAATTGCCCTTTAGACTTGGTCAATGAAAAGAAATTTATCAAATGTAAAATATGGCATTTAACTTTACATTCAAGAGACTTTCTAGTAATATTAAGTAATTTGGTAATAAATTTTGAGGAAAGGTAAATGGTCTGTCTGTATCTTAACCAGATACACCCTTTAGCCTGCAATAATCTGTTCTTTATTTCTTTTATTGGAATAGAAGTTGTATGGGTTGGGGAGGGGCATTGTTCTAGGGCAGAGATAACATCTGGGAATTGGCTGGAGTGACTTTTTAATTTATTTTAACATTTGTTTTTGAGAGACAGAGACATAGCATGAGTGGGGGAGGGGCAGAGAGAGAGGGAGAGACAATCCGAAGCAGGCTCCAGGCCCTGAGCTGTCAGCACAGAGCCCGATGTGGGGCTCGAACTCACTGACCAACTGTGAGATCATGACCTAAGCTGAAGTCAGACGCTTAACCAACTGAGCCACCAAGGCGCCCTTGGAGTGACTTTAAAAAAAAGAAATGGAAATGAGAATTGGTGTGTATTGATCACACTTTCTATATGCTAGGTGGTTTACATTTGGTATCCTGTTTAGTATTTAAGACCTCCAGATGATGAAGGTGATCTTCCCATTTTACGGTTGAGGCCTAAGATAATAGACATGATAAATAATTTACTTGAGTGAAGATAAAAGCTAGTTCCTTGTACCTGCTCTTTCTACTAATATTTTTCTTCTAAACTGATTGGGAAGGAGCAGAAAGAAGATTTTGTTTTGAGAAATGGAGCAAGCTGAAGTCATATAGCTCTTTAGATGCCTCTCCTGACTGTCCAGTACAGTGATGGGCATGGCACTGACCATGAGGGATAATGGGAAGGGTAAGTTGTTTTCCCCTACTGTAATAAATAATCCAGAGAAGTGACCTAGTTCATAATTTTTCCCATCAAATGGATAACATAAATATCTTTGACATTCTAAGGGGATGATTTGTATTTCAACTGAATTTATATTTCAACTTATATGGAAAAACCTTATTTCCCCAGTTGCTGGAAAAAGAAATCTTTTAAAATATGAAAAGTATTTTATGTTCTTTTTCCTTTAGTCTTGCATTGTGCTTAAGGCTGTTAAATGAATTTTAAGCATGTACTTAGTGTTTATTGAAGTATTTTCCTCAAAAGTTCTTTTTCTGGTAAGTCTGGTTATTATAGGAAGTTGAAAGGCATAAAATTGCAGTTAAATAGCCTGATTGGTTTTCCACGCGCTTCTATGAGTTTTTGTTGTTTCCACGTCTGAGTATGGAGTTTATGATTAACATTCAATATCTTATGTTTATTGATTTGATAATCACCAGAAAACCTGAAGGGTGAACTGGAGGTTATTATTTTTCTTGGCATTTGTGAGATTAATACCAGAGAGGGAGCAATATAATAAAAAGAATTCCAGACTACCGTTGAGAATTGTTAATTTTAATTTTGTCTTTTAATCTTCCTAGGTGCCTCACTTATAAAGTCTAAAATATACTTTTTGAAAAATGTCACTTGTGGTTTTGTAATGATGAGACCCAGACTGGGATGGGAAAGACTTTTGTCACTGTTAGGCACACCGTACGACTTGTTGAGGTATGCCGAATGGCCAGGTGATCTCCACGGAGCTCATACTGCCTGTATTTCCGTAGGGAGTCTGCGCACTGGGTCCCATCAGGGAATTGGTGGCAGGGCTGCAGCAGTCCTCTCACTTGTTTCTCTCATGAGGCAACCTGGTGCCAGTGTGTTTGCCTGTAGTAACTGTCATGTTTTTGTTTTTTTTTCCTTTCTTCTTAAGTGTTCCACTTAAGGCACTGAAGAAACCTGAAAATAAAGTATGGACCCTGAGGATGGGGTATAGTGAGAGAGTGAAGACAGAGGTCTTTAACGGAAGGGTATCCTTTTCGCTGAATAAAGCTATTAGAGTGTTCTGCTTTGGAAATAAATATCCCTAATGAAAAACAATCCTCTGTCTCTCCCCTCCCCCAAAGTAAGCAAAACAATATAACTTTTTCATTTTTGGTTCTTCTTCGAGCAAAACAACAAAAGTTTTCTTTTATTCCCGTTTCTTTCCCAGAAATAATTGATTGGAAACCATTACAGATTGTAGAGTTCATCTATATAGAATAAGAGACCAGTTGCCCTTTGACCCTGTCAAATAACAAAGGCAGAATTTTAGTTATTGCTTTTTAGGTGCATAAAGTTAACATTAATTCACTTTTCCATTGATTCATTTAGTTGCTTTTCATAGAATTTCACTCTGAGGATGAAAAGATCTGGGTTTTTTCTTAAAAAATTTTTCTTCACATCTTAAGAGTTTTCAGCTGAGTGGCTGTAACCACTGTTTCTAGATTTCCAACTGGGTGAAAATGTTTTTCTTTTTAAATTGGCACTTCCCCAGCAGATTCTTTCAACCAAGTATTCTTTGGGCGCACCCTGTGCATAGTGAATTTTGTAAGATCTTTATTCACAAGGCTGGAAGACAGGCCAGTCTTCTCTTTGTAAGATGAAAACAGAGTGAGAGTTGCTTAAGACTCATTTTGCTTCTACCCAGCTGTATTTGAAATTGATCTCTTATGTGAATACATTCAAGCATTCACAGAAGAACGTTGACTTGGAAGTTTAAGTGGAAAGGCTAATTTTACATTTGCAGGAAGTTTTCTTGGTGCGATAATTTTCCTCCCAGTTGAGAATTCTCTTAATTTGTTCTTAATGATAACTTGATAGTAACTGGGTCTCAGACTTGAAAAATATGAGGTGACTTTGATATTTGCAAGTGTACATTCAAGACATTGATGTGATCTATATCTATATTTATGTATATGTGCGCGCGCGCGCGCGCGCGCACACACACACACACACACACACACACACACACACACACACACAGAGAGTTGATCCTTGAACAGCATGGGGGTTAGGGATGCCAACCACCTATGTAGTCAAAAACCCACATATAGCTTTTGACTCCCCCAAGGCTTAACTACTAATAGCCTACTGTTGACTGGAAACCTTACCAGTAGTATAGTCAGTTAACACATATTTTGCATGTAATATGTATTAGATAAATAAGCTGATATAGTAATAATAATAATTAGTAGTTTAATAAGCTAATAAAGTAAGCTAGAGAAAAGAAAATGTTATGGGAAATAAGAGAAAGTATGTTTATACTAATGTACTGTATTTATTGAAAAAAAATCTGTATAAGTGGATCTGCAGACTTCAAACCCATGTTGTTTAAGGCTCAACTGTTCTTGGTTTTACATTTTATTAGGTGCAAGAGGTTATTATTTCCATTAATGTTCAAAGCAGTGTTAGATTATTTACATTTCCATGGTTTATTCTAAATAGTGTAATGGTATTACTAGATGAGACAAATTAATTTCATCCATAAACATTAAGATTGGCTGACAAACTTATGGAAGGGTAAGATATACAGTATTGCTCTTGGGTGTTTCCCAGCAGGCTAGCCTTCAAAGAGCTACATCTTCTATTCCTTTAACACATAATCCTTCATCAGTTATAGGAGTAGCTATAGTTGATAATAGAAACCAAGATGTGTCATCATTGAGGATAGTCAAAAGTGTCCCTGTGACAATTCCAGAAAAGGAGATCTGGAATTCTCTGAGCAAAGAATAATAAATATAAAAATTTTCAAGGTAACTCAGTTATTTGGAGACTAGCCTTTCCGGATCATCTATCATCAAGATTAACCTGGCCCCTAAAGGGCAAGAGAAACACTTCTCTGATAGTAAAATAAGGAATGATGAAAACACT
Source organism: Leopardus geoffroyi (assembly GCF_018350155.1). Classification (NCBI taxonomy): domain Eukaryota; kingdom Metazoa; phylum Chordata; class Mammalia; order Carnivora; family Felidae; genus Leopardus; species Leopardus geoffroyi. Next base: position 44,152,959 of record NC_059330.1, read on the forward strand.
TAAGAATTGAGAACTTGGTTCCTGCCTTCAAGGAATAATTTATGTGACTTGATTTTTTTTTTTTCTCCCACATTCAAGTAGAAAAGGAAGCATTAGAATTAGGCAGTGAATGCCTTAATTGTAATTAGATAACATGGTACAGCACCAAATGCTGAGATGAGACTTGGAGGAAGGAGTGATTACTGTGGGCTAAGGGGATCAGAAAACCTGAGAAGAGTGGAACTTTAGTTTGAATAGGGATGACACTTAGGTTTCCAAGAGAAAATGGGATGTTCCAGGTCCAAGGATGAGGGACCTCAGATGAAGAGGTTGTGTTGGATAACAGGGAAGAGAGCTATCCGCTAGACATAAAAGTTTCAAGAAAGTAGAAGATGAAATTGGAGTATTAAGCTTTGGTCAAAGGCTGGTGCATTTGAATTTTATCCTAAGAATAGTGCAGAATTATTAACATGGAATGGCATGGTTGGAGTGCACATAAAAGAATCTTTGCTAGTGATGTGGGGTGGATGGATTGGATATGTAGGATAGTTTGGAGCCAGGGTAAGAAAGGCAAGTAGCCCAGCTGTGAATAAAAAGTCTTTTGGGGGAAAAAAAAAAAGTCTTTTGAACCAGAGCGATGGACACAGAATGGAAGGATAGGTACAGATGCATGACTGATAAAATACAGAGCTTACTGTGGGAATAGGCACAAATTTGTCATTTACAGATGAGAAACCTAAGGACAGAGAGATCAGGTGATGGTGCTAAAGATTATTAGGTTAAGAGTCAAGGTTGTAATATAGTTCTTGACTCCAAATCTAACATATTTCATTAATTGCACACTTGAGTAAACTTGGTGACATGACTGGATTTTCATGCTAGAAAATTGGCAAAATACTGATGGAACTGGGAGAGGCAAGAAAAGATGTATGTCAGTGTTTGGGAAGGGAAAGAAATGTAATGAAATTATCTGGAGTGTAAGGCCTTTTGTTGGAGAAAAGGAGCGACTACATGTAACTTTTATGTTTAGCTTTTAAAATTGGATTTCTTTTTAATTGAGATGGAAGTGACATATAATGATTCACTATATATATATATATATATTTTTTTTTTTTTTTTAAGGCTGCCCTTTCAAATTTTCTTTGCTTATTTTTAAAGTTTATTTATTTTGAGAAACAGACTCAGAGAGCATGAGAGGAGAGAGGGAATCCCAAGCAGGCTCCGTACTGTCAGTGCAGAGCCCCATGTGTGGCTCAAACTCCCGAACTGTGAGATCATAACCTGAGCCAAAATCAAGAGTTTGATGCTTAACCAGCTGAGCCACTCAGGCACCCCACTTTTTGCATATTTTGCAAAATGATCACCATAGTAAGTCTAGTTAACATCAATCACCATAAATTGTTACAGAATTTTTTTTTTTACTTGTGATGAGAACTTTTAAGATTTAGTCTCTTAGCAACTTTTAAATGTGCAATACAGTGTTATTATCTATACTTGCCATGCTGTACATGCATCCCCATGATTTATTTTTATAACTGGAGGTTTTTTACCTTTGACTCTCTTCACCCATTTTGCCCACCCCCAACCCTCTGCCCCTGGCAACCACCAGTCTGTTCTCTGTAACTATGTTTTGTGTATGGTTTGAAGTAACATTTTAATCCCCCTACCCCCTTCACAGATGACCAGTTGTCCCTAAATATACTATTTGCCATAGCTTTAAATACTGATAGAGTAACTGCACTCTTCTATTTAAAAATATATATATATTTTTCTGAGGGTGCTATTGCTCATTATCTTCTTCCACATTATAATCAATTTATCGGCTTCCTTAAATCCATTTGGATTAGGACTGTTTTGTGACTGTACATTAATTTGAATGGAGATAGGACATCTTGACATTAGGTCTTCCCAGAGTTGTGATATTTTCCTCTACTGAGGTCCTTTATATCTAGAGTAAAATTTATACTTTTTTATAGGCCCTGCACATTTCCCGTTAAATTTATTTGTAGATATTTTGCAGATTTTAATGCTACTAAGAATGAGATAATTTCTTGTTGATAATATGGGAAAACTTGATTTTTATATGCTGATTTGTTCTTTGACTGCCTTACTGAATTTTCCTACTCTTAGCAATTCTTTGACTTATTTCTGTTTGATATTACTAGATGGATATTCACCTGCATGATAGATGGTCATGTTTTGTTTTCTCCTTTTCAGTTGTTAGATTTTATGTTTATTGAATGCATTATTATTTGCCAGGAACTCTTCAAGACACTGGAGAAAGAGCAATGAGCAAAAATGGAAGAAAAAAAAAAAAAATCTCTGCTCTCTCTGGAGTTTGCATTCCAGGGGGGAATTCTTAGGCTAAACATGATCAGATACTGACTATCTGGATGATTTGGATTATTATTTTAATACATGTCAAATGGGATTTAGGTGATTTTGTGGAGATGGAGTACTGATTTTCCTCCCCCATCTTCATAACTTGACTGACCTATAGGGTATTTTTAGGCTGGCTGTGGTTATGGCAAGCTCATGAACTGATTTGGTAAATTTTCCCATCTTTTTCTTCACTTGGAAGTAGTTGACAAGGATTAATCTGTTTGCTAACATTTTGCTAGAAATGTCTGAACAGCATAGAGGCCATTTTATAATATGAATGGGTCTTTGCTGACATTTAAATTGCTTCTATGGTTATTGGTTTAAGGTTTTTAAATCTCTTCATGACCCAATTTTGGCAACATTTTAATTAAAAAAAAATTTTTTTTAGGTTTTACTTATTTGTTTTGAGAGAGAGCACGAGCAGGAGAGGGGCAGAGATAGAATCCCAAGCAGACTCCACACTGTCATCGTAGAGCCAAATTCAGGGATCAAACTCCTGTTCTGTGAGATCATGACCTGAGCTGATCAAGGTCAAGAGTTGGACGCTTAGCTGACTGAACCATCCAGGAGCCCCAGCAACATTTTTTCCCCCAGCAACATTTTTAAAGAAAATCACTCATTTTGCCTAGATTTTAAAATTTATTGCCACAAAATTCTTCCTGGAAATCTCTTAGGATCTTCTCGTAGATCTATTGTGTGTATTACTTTACTCTGTTGTTATATCTGCTCTTTCACTTCTGTTTTCTTTTCTTGGGTACAGAGTCTTCTGCTTTATAAATGAGGTTCTTACAGAAACTTTTGATTATATTGATTGAATTTATCTTTTGTTAATATTTATTTCATTGGTTTTGTATTTATCTTTATTCATTTCTCTGCTTTCTTTGGATTTTTTTTTTTAAGCTGCTTTAAGTTACACATTTAAGTCATTTATTTTCAATCTGTCTTATTTTCTTCCATAGCATGTAAGTTTACAGCATTTCCTCTGAGTTAGCTCTTTGGCCAAATTCTAAGAGTTTGGTCTGTCATATATTCATTGTTGTTCATTTCTAAATGGAACAATTTTGGTTTTTCTTTATCAGAACTACTTAGAAAGATAGGTTCCTAAATTTTTCCATCTATTTTTTTCTTTTTTGCTACCCTTTTAAAAATTGTTGGTTTCTAGGGTTTTTTTGCATTGTGTTCAAAGAATGTGGCCTGAATGCTTTCTGATTTTTGGAATTTGAACTATGTCTTTGTGACCCGTTACATGGTCAGTTGTTAAACTTTTTATGAGTGTTTGAAAAGTCTTTGTTCTCCTTTTAGATGTAAAATTCCATATGTATCTAAGAAGTGGCCATTATTTTTGCTAAATTCATAATACTCCCACCAAATTTTTACTTCAGTTACTTACTGCATTCAGTATAGCACAGTGTGCGAAACTTTAGAGCCTGCTCCACTTGGCTTTGAATCTAGGCTCTCTGATTTGCTAGTTCTGTGATCTTTGCACCTTAGTTTCTTCTGTAAAATGGGATTTATAACACTTAGCGTATGGGTTTTTTGTTAGGATAGAGGAAATAATATATGTAAAATGCCTGTGTCCATTCCTGGGTCTGGCACATTAAAAATAGTAATGATATCTAGATTTTAAGTGTGTAGATTTTAAGCATTATAATAGGCATTGAGTACTTTTGCACCTTGTGTTCTTTCTTTTAAATTGGGTTCTGATGGCAAAGGATGGCATCATTTTTGTGGCTGTTTTTACCCCAGATTGCTTTCTGAAAGAGTTGTCTCACTTTATTCTGCTGTCACAGATAGATGAGTGGGCCAGTTTAACTTCAGGCTTGAGTGTTATTACTATTATTTATAAAAATGAATTTAATAGGTTCTCATTGACACTTTACCTGCATTTTAAAATAATGCTTGGGAGGACAATCTATTTTTCTGACATTTACAAGTTTTTTTCCTGACACTTGTGACATTTTAATTTGTCATTTGAGTAACAGCTGCCATAAGATAGTATTGTTGTTTTTAGACTACCTTCGAAAATAGGTTTCTTATAGACTGTAGGGACTATATATACTCCATTACCCTTCTTTTCCATGTTTGTGTGGTTTTCCAGAAATGAATTTGTTTGGGTAGGGTTTCCCAACATAGGTGCTCCTGACATTTTTGGTCAGATACTGTTTTGTGGGGGAGGGGGCTGTCTTGTGCATTGTAGGATGTTTAACACAATCTCTGGTTTCTCCCCACTGAATATCAGCACCCTCCCTCCCTCCCTCCCTTTAGTTGTAACTATAAAACATGTCTCCAGACATTGCCACATGTCTCCTGACAAAAATAATGTGTCCTGGGGGGTGGAAATCACCCTCAGTTGAGATCCACTGGATTAGTCTTTATCTCTCTTTGGAAGGGAAAGGCACTTATTATCCTGGATGCCTGGAATGCTCTTCTATATAGCTATTCCATTTTTGATAATATTCTCTAGTTATGTTAAGTTTTGTATCTGTTTCATAGATGAAGAAACCAAAGCTGAGATCAAATCTTGAGAAGGCATCTTGCAAACCGTATAATAGTATTTTTGCTCTGATTGTTTACTCCCCCCCACCTCTTCCCAATCACACATTTGTCACCAGCCTTAAGAAAATATACCAGAACTGTGTTCTGGTAGTGTTTAGGGGTTTGCAGTGAATGAAGATGGACAGTGATGGGTCAGACTGCAATTTTATTTTTTTATTAAAACATTTTTTTATCTTTTTTGAAAAAATTTTTTTAATCATTATTTTTGAGAGAGAGAGAGAGAGAGAGAGAGAGCGTGAGCAGGGGAGGGGCAGAGAGAGAGGGAGACACAGAATCCGAAGCAGGCTCCAGGCTCTGAGCTGTCAGCACAGAGCCTGACACGGGGCTCAAACTCAGAACAGTGAGATCATGACCTAAGCCGAAGTCAGACGCTTAACCAACTGAGCCACCCAGGTGCCCAGGAGTTGTCTCTTTAAAGCCCTTGCATACTGAGGCATATGAAGTTGTTCATGAAATAGGCTGTTCAACTCTTTTTGCTCTCTTACCTGTCCTGATTTAGGCAACAAACTCCTGGGGCTGAATTTTTCCCCCACCTTGCATTTCCTTTTGGATCAGATTTTCTTAGCTACTCTCTCATCTTCTTACTGATATTTTCTTTTTTTGTTTATTCTTGTCTCACCAAATTAAAAGGAGTGAGTGGGTTGCAGGCTTTCAGAGTTTGTAACTTGCTGCTGAATAAGTGACCCTCATCACTTGATGTTCACAGTGGTCTTTGATGCCTATATCTCCAGATGGCCCTTCCACGTTTTCATCTCCTCTTTCTCTATGCGGGCAGTTCTGTTCCTATTATATGAGACTCCTGTACGTGGAAACATTTTGTAAACAGCCAGTGGAGTTCATAACCTGTGTTGCTTTGTGTTTGTTTCCAGCCCACATTTTGGGAATGTGTATCTATGGCTTCATTTATTCACTAGTTAATTCCAGAACATTGTTTTCCATAGGCTCTTGATAAAAAGAGAAAGTTACTAATAAGAGGACAGTACTTTTTGTAGCGTAAAATGACATAGCAAGCTAAAGCTGCCCCTGTGCCCATTGTTATAGGAGGGAAATTAACATTTTTTCCTACCCTGATTGTTTTGCATTTACTCATGTTTTCTTTGCATTTCAAGCCCAGTCTCTTCAACTAAAATGGGCTGTGGAATTATGTACTTGGAATTGTCTCTGCATTTTCTCACTAAATTTACTTGGCTTACTGGATAGGGGAACTGAATAAGACAATATGACCAAGAAGTCAAACCCTGGAGACTTCATAGGTAGGTGTAGTCCGTCTTTCTTCCCCCAATGCCTTTTAGATTTAAAAACTGTTGTTCAAGTTTGTGATGTTCTGTATCAGGTGGGGTCATGATCTGGTGCTTCTGTCTCAGCAAATCTCTCTGTATGATCAAGAGTCCAGACAAGAAGGGTAGGTGAAACAAGTTCCTTGGTGATTCTAACTATCCCAACATTTAAAATTATTTGCCATTATGGACTTTAGCATTGCTGGATTTATTTTTCTGCAACTATGTAGCATTTTGGTGTTTTGCTCTCTTACCCTGTTAAACACTTTTTTTAAAAGGGGCTACTCGGGTGAGGATATAAAAACCAATAACCTGTAATAATCTGGATTGGTAACAATGATGAATTGGCTCATTACTTGATGTTTGCTTATTGGACTTAAAAAAAAAAAGTACCACCTGTGGTCTTGTCTGACACTTGCTCTTTTCAAGTCCTTGTTGGCATGATCTAAACAAATCTCTGAAATTCCCCATCTCCTTCCTTCCTTTTGTGTGTGTTGTCAGTATTAATTTCACCTAAATCCACTGTGTGTCATACTGTATAGCAGTGGAGGCTAAATGGTACAAGTACATTGTTTCAAAGAAGTTTTTAGCAATAAAATTACAAAGGACTTCTTCATAGTTGTAATATGCTCCTTGATTAGTCATCAGAAAGTATTTTGTCATTCTTTTGATGTATTTAGGTTTTAGCTAGTATATTATTAACAAACGAGCTTTTGTATGAAATCAGTGTGTTTTAAATGAAAAACCCGATTTATGTTCTGGGGGTAAAAGTCTGAAATCTCAGTGTCAGATTAATATTTAAGTTAGAGAGTTAGATTACTCTTTATGTAAAATGATTCTATGACATAGAACTAGTCATGCACTTGTATATTAATATGTTTGCCAGAGGTGCTAATTCTTTCAGAAATCTTATTTTTTAAATTTTATTTTTTTCCATATATAAGTGGCTTTGAGAAATCAGATCCATTTAATATCTGTTGCTTCCAAGTTGCAGCTTTCAGTTTTTGCTGTTTACTGGAATCACCTGGGTAACTTCAAAAAAAAAAAAAAAAAAAAAAACAGCAACAAAACCTGATGTTAATGCTGTACCCGGACCAGATAACACACGTCATGTCTGGGGTGGGACCCAGGCATCTGTATTTTTAAAATTCTCCAAGGAGATTCCATGGTGTAGCCAAAGTTGTGAATCATTGCTCCTACGATGTTTTTGTGATTAGGGACTCTTTAAAGAAATGCTGGAGACTTCTCCCTCCCAGAAAAATGAGTATAATGACTCCCTGAAGCTACAAATTAAGAACCTCTGTCCTAGGGGTAGCCTTGACATTGCTAGATTTAATTGGAAGCAGTTGATTATAAGAAGCTATGTAATTTGTGATGATGAAGGACTATGCCTCATCTCTCATACACGTGTAATTCATTTAACCAATAACAATTGTGTATCCGAGTATGCTGTATGTTCCAGACATTATTTTAGTTGCTAGGGATACAGCTGCTAATAAGAAATTGCTTTTTTCATGAAGTTTTACCCTAATGTGAGAGACAGATGATGAATAAATGACCAAAGGCTAGTTAACAATAGCTATCATGAGAAATAAAACCAAGTAAGGAAATTGAAAGTGATGGTTGCTTCGTGGGGGTGATTGTTTTAAATAGGGTGGTCAGGGAAAGCCTCTGAGGAGGTGAGGTGTGTGCTGAGATCTGAATGAAGGAAGAGGGGAAGTCTGTAAAGACTTTGAGGAAAAGCATTGCTGGTGAAAAGAATAAGTGCAGCAGCCCTCAGGTGGGACTGAGCTTGGCTTGTTGAATTTTCAGCAAGAAAGCCCGGGTGGCACGAGCACATAAGACAATCAGGTGTAGAATGAGCAGTAGAAAAGGAAATCAGAAAACCTTGTAGGCCATTGTAAGAAGCTTGACATTTTAATTTGATAGGAACTTGATTTGATTATAACTCATTGTTAAATGTTTAGAGTTATGCCTAAAATAATTTCAAAATAATCTTCATTCATTCTTTTCAGAATTAGCTGGAAGGTTAACACTCAATATGTTGTGTTACTTATCTGTGAAAGGATCACCACCAGACTGAATTCCTCTATAACAAGGGACCATCTATGTCTTTATTCTTCATAGTGCTGAGTAGAGAGGATGTTCACCATTGTTTGCTGGACAGAATAGGAACCTTGCAATCAACTTAGGTGTCTTTCAATTTATATGAAAATCATAATGCATAATAATTTACTCCATGCCTGTTGTGTGCTAATAGTTGTTCCTAGTCCGGTCTCCTCTTTCCCCCTGGTGTAGGTAGCGTTAATATCCATTTAACCAGGGAGGAAGTAGAGACTCAACAATGGCAGAACTAGGATTTGAATCCAGTTCTTTTATGCTCTTCCCACTTTACTATTTTGCTTTCTGAGTAATGAGATTGAGACTGATTTTTGAAGGCATAATTTGTAAAGCTAGTGTCATTAGTTTTTATGCAATATACTTTATTAATACAGAACAAGAAGGCCTCAGGCTTATTCCCTTAAAAGTGCTGTGTGTTATGTCAAGAATTTTAATTGTAGGAATATTTTCTTTGAAAACAGTAATAATTTGTTATCTAAAATACTTGTTGAGTATAAAGTACTATGGGAAATACACAGATGAGTCATAAATCCTGTCCACAATCTTAAGAGAGCTAAGATACTTACATAATTTACCATGGTATAAGAGATAAAACAGTCATTGTCACAGAGGGCAAATAAGGTGCCATGGAAGTTCTGCTAAGAAAGAGTTTCTTGATAAAGAGGAGGGGACTTTTTTGGAGGATGGGTAAGATATAATAGATTTGGATTGGAGTGAGGAGAGCAAGGAAGGTGTAGGTGTTCCAGAGGGAGGGGAAGAACGGTCATCAGTTCTGTATACAGATTGAGGAAAAGCATGGAATTGGGAAACTGTAAGGAACTACACCAGGGAAATCAATTTGTCTGTAATGTAGGTGGAGGGAAGGGAAAAAGCCATTGATAATGAAAATAAGACCCATATGGAGGAAGTCTTTGTGTATTAGGCTAAGAAGTGTTCTTTGAAGAAAGGGGACTTCTGACCAGAAATAACATGATCTACGGTAGAGTTTGAGAAAGCTGTTGTCAGTTGGGTTGGTAGGGATCAGCAATTTGGCCTGTAAGCAAAATTTGGCCTGAAGTTAGTTTTTGTAAATAAAGTTTTATTGGAACACAGCCATGCTAATTTACTTGCATATTGTCTATGGCTGTTTTAGTTATACAGTGGCAGAGTTGAGTACTTGAGACAGAGACTTTATGACCTTCAAAGCTGAAAATATTTACCATCTGGCCCTATACAGAAAAAGTTTGCCAGCCCTTGGATTACAGGGGTGGAGACAGAAATCCTGTTGAGCACTGTTGTTCTGGCCAGGGTCTAAACCTGTGCCTTCATGTCAGATGAAATGAGAGCCAGAATTGCAATAGTCCTAGTAGTAGAAAAAGAAAGGAGAGAATGGATCAGAGAAGGATTATTGAGTTTGGCAGTTGATTAGATTATCAAGAGGAAGGTATGTTTTGTCTTTGTTTTATTTTGTTTTTGTTTTTGTTTTTTTTTTTGAAAGTGTGATTGAAGATGATGGTTTTTTTGTTTTTTTCAATGTTTATATATTTTTGAGAGAGAGAGCGTGAGTAGGGAAGGGGCAGAGAGGGAGGGAGACACAGAATTCAAAGCAGGCTCTAGGCTTCGAGCTGTCAGCACAGAGCTCGACGGGGGCTTGAACCTACGAACTGTAAGATCATGACCTGGGCCAAAGTCGGATGCCCAACTGACTGAGCCACCCAAGAGCCCCTGAAGATGGTGTTTTGGGATAGAGTAGGCTTTAAATTGTAAGCCATTCTGTGTGCTGTTCTCTTAAAAAACAAAACAAAACAAAAAACACCTTTTGTGAAATATTGGTTCAGAGCTCTGATCTTTGGGAGTATGAATTTTCCCTTCTTTTGATAATCAGTATATAATTCCTTCCTGTTATGATTAGGAGTGGGTTTTTCTCACTCCTATAGGTGATGATTATATATGTAAACATAACAAATTGTATATAATGCTTAACTTCTAGTCCTTGGAATGTGACCAAACCCTCCAGTTTGGCCTGTTCTTGAAGGAATAGGCCTATTCTTGAAGGAAAGGATGCTGACTTGTGCCCTCCTTCCCATTCCCTTCAAACCCCGTGACTCTCATTTTTAAAATGGTGCTTTCTTTTGGGAGTTGTAGGGGAAGGAGTGAAATGACAAAATAATGTATAAAGCTTGGTATGCTATTTGCTAATGTTAAAAGTGTTAAGTCTTTATAAATAGAGGAAATTTGCCACCATAGTTGCTGCTGTTTATTACTTACTGTGTGTTTAAACTGTATGTTAAGTACTTTCTATAAACCATCTCCTCTAATGCCTTAGGACTTTTCTGTGAAGTAGGAAAATTGTCCCTACCACCCCTGTTTAACATTGCGAAAACCAGGGCTTAGGATAAGTAATTGCCCAAGTTGTGCAGCTACCAAGGCCAAGGTTATTTTTACCCTAAACTTGTCCTCAGTTTGTACCCTGGTGGTTCTTAATGTTCATTAGAATCACCCCAGCACTTAAAAAATACAGATATCTAGGCCTTTTTCTGCCAGAGATTTTACCTCATGGGTAAAAGTAATATTTGTGATCCTTGTACCAAACTTGGAGAAAACACTGCCATGTGGACTTCTATTACCAGATACTGCTTCATGTGGAAAACCACTAAATTCTGTCCCAGACCTATTTCCATAGGGACCAAAGTTTTTGGTTTTTATAAACATTTTGATACATTTGTTAAGTTGGTCACGCAGAAGATAATGTGTTATGTAGTATCTTACCAGTTGAGATTTTTCCACTCTTTAAAACATGTTTAGAATTTTAAACCAGTAATACAAAAAAAACACATACTGTTTTTTTTTATTTTTCTCTATTACATTTGAGCACATTTACTTTTTTTTAATTGGATCGTAATTTTGCGTCCAGGTACTGTGACTTTTCCAGGTCATTCTAATTTGAAGCAACACATTTCTTAGTCAATTGAAAGAAGAAACAATCTACATTTGAAGAGTCTTAGGCCTTTCAAATTCCTGTGATAGATATGTTTCAATTTTACACTTAGGATCTGTATAGAGGAAAGTGGAAGAGCGTTGGACTGTCAAAGGAGCATGTACCAGCTGAGTCAGTTAGTTACTTTGTGATCTTGGTTATGCCATATAGCCCTTCTTAATCAGTCTATCTGTAAGTTAGAGGTGATGCATGGCTTGATGGCTTGCCCTCTTTCCTATTGTTTTGATCAAATGAGTATGTGAATGTTTCTGTAAAAACTAAAAGCCTATTCATATATGAGGCGATAGTATTTTCAGAAGCTTGTGGATGAATGATGCATTTAAAGTGCTTCTCACAGTGTCCTAATAATGAGTGCTTCCTGGGGGGTTGCTTATATGAAGGTAGACTGATTTGTCTCTTTAGGAGATGTTTTTAGCTATCCAGAATGGAGAACAAAAGGCTTTTGAAAAGCTAATGTGGATGGAGCACCTCCATGCTCATCATTGCATTTAGAGCTTAAAGTTATTTTAGACACACTTTAGGTAAGTTTTATAGTTTGGTTTCCTACTTCATAACAGATGGGGATTCTATAAGCTATACCAGCTTGACAATTCATGGTTTTTTGATTAAAAAAAAATCTTACAAGCTATTTATTTCATGAAAATTCAGACCTAAGTATTGGTTAGCCCTGAAAATAAGGCTATGTTTTGGCAGAGCACAGCTCTGTTCCTCAGGAAGATAATTTTCTGGATAGCTATTATCTTTTCACAATTCCTGATGATGGAGTTCTGGGGAATTTAGAACTGTTTCCAGAAACTACATTATCAAATTGGTTAAGTAGGAATAGAAAATTTGTTGCATAAATCAGTGGAGTTGTCTTCGGAAGAATCTTAAAAAATAGGAAAGGCCATGGGGCGCCTGGGTGGCACAGTCGGTTAAGCGTCCGACTTCAGCCAGGTCACGATCTCGCGGTCCGGGAGTTCGAGTCCCGCGTCAGGATCTGGGCTGATGGCTCAGAGCCTGGAGCCTGTTTCTGATTCTGTGTCTCCCTCTCTCTCTGCCCCTCCCCCATTCATGCTCTGTCTCTCTCTGTCCCAAAAATAAATAAACGTTGAAAAAAAAAATTAAAAAAAAAAAATAGGAAAGGCCAGATGGTGGTGTCTATATTTAAAATAGAGATGGGGCCCATTGAGGGTGAGTTGGCACATGACAGTACGTGAACGTGGACTCTTAACTGAGTTTACCAGTGCTCTTAAGTCATATTAGAAAACACCTTTACTTTGATACATGATCACTCCCCATGGCTTTTCTTTGTGTAGAGTGGATTTAAAGCAGACTCTAAGCAGATTTTTGGATAGGAAGGTGGAATTTGTATAGTACCTGTCAGTCCTAAAAGATCTATTTTTAGCCGGATTCTCTCTTTTCACCATCTAATAGAGTTTGACCGTGTTTCCACTGTTAAGAATTGGAAACTGAATTTAGAATATCTAACTCCTAGTGAACTTTAAAACAGATTAGTATTTATCTTGATACTTTATTCTTTATCTGCTGTGTGCCTTCCTGTGTAGAAAAAAGCATACGTTAGCAATAAATTTGGCCTAGAAGGTTTAATATTCTCTCTTCTCACATAGAAAGTTCAATGCAGTGTCATTATCATTCCTTTCTGAAGGAGGGGACTGCAAAAGTAAAATTATAACCAGCTGTTCTAAAGGGTCTTAATTTCATTTTGGGGATTATTTTGTGCTGTGTAGTGTCCCTAGCTACATTTTTTGAGGGGGTGGGGGGGGCAGCCTCTTTGTAACTGGTGCTCTTCATAAACTGTCATATACAGGCAACCTACACCTGTAATTTCTGGCTGTTTATAAAGTTTCAACAGAACCTTCTCTTAAGTACTTTCGTTTTCATAGTTGGTTAGAAAACACCTTTACTTTGATACGTGATCGCTCCCCGTGGTTCCCCATGGTATTTTTGTATTGAGTTCATTTAGAGAGCCATAGACATTGGCAGAGTTGGTTCAATTTTGTTTTAAGTTTGAATATGGAATTAGTAGTCTACTGGTATTTCAGAAGTTTGCTTTTGTAGGTCTTTGTACTTATGGGGGAGACCTGGGATTTTTTGTTCTATTTTTTTTTTTTTCAACGTTTATTTATTTTTGGGACAGAGAGAGACAGAGCATGAACGGGGGAGGGGCAGAGAGAGAGGGAGACACAGAATCGGAAACAGGCTCCAGGCTCTGAGCCATCAGCCCAGAGCCTGACGCGGGGCTCGAACTCCCGGACCGCTAGATCGTGACCTGGCTGAAGTCGGACGCTTAACCGACTGCGCCACCCAGGCGCCCCTCTTGTTCTATTTTAAATTAGTATTTGTTCATTCATTCATTCATTCAACAAACATTTCTTGATTATCCCTTAGAGTTTTGGCACACCATGGGAAATCTAGAATTGTATATAATCTGCATCTGCTATTGGGAATAATAGAGATCTTGAAAGGACTGGGAAAGCAAACCTTTGAAAATGATAGTTCTATATTTTATCCTTCCTTGGGTTAATTAAAAAAAGTTAATGTCTTTTCCTGATGACAAAGTAATAAATACCTTGTGTAAAAAAACAACCTCTGTTGTGAAACAAGTGATGAAACCTATGATACATGAAACAAGTGTTTTACCTCTAAAGTTACGTGTTACATGATGCCACTGTAGAAAACATTCCCTTCATTTAGAGTACTGTGGAGAGCATGTGATTTGGAATCAGACTTCAGTTCCAGCTCTATCATTTGACTAGTTCTGTGGTCCTCGGCACGTCACTCAACCGCTCTGGACCTCAAGTATTCCCATCTCTCCTTCTGGGAAAGACCATAAGTCACGGAATTGTGGTAATTTTAATGTATGAGCATATAATATAGTATTTGACTCTTAATAGGTATTCTTAACCTACTTTTTTTTGCTTTTCCTTCCATTTTATCTGAAGGTCCCATAATTTTAGTTTGTCTCTTGGCCTTTGAGGACTTTTTAGTTTGAGTGTACTGTTGCTATATGAATGTGTTTGTCTTTGCAGTGTCCTTGTGGTGTTGGATTTTTAAAAATTTGCGATATTTTGGTATCCATTTGATTGGACATAGTATGAAAAAGGAAGGCATAAAAGGTTTTCTTTACTACATACTTATGCTTTACTATTACTCTGTTGATGAACTTTTCTAATATTTGTTGTTTGTGCTTAAAGTTCTTGTTTTTTGTACTAGGTTGTCATAATCTACAGAAGAGGGTTTGAACGGTTAAAAAGACTGCATGTATATCTTAGGTTAATTCATTCATTGTCAGTTGTATTCATTTATACCAGCAGTGTATGGGATTGTTTGTTTAACCAGACTTCAGTTAACATGGAGAATGATCCTTTAATGTGTGCTAATAAACCAATGGGTGAAAAATAACATCTTTACTTAAATTTGCATTTAAAATTATTAGGTTGAACATTCTGATCTGTTTTAAAAGGAGTCTTGTCCATTTTTATAATACTTTGATACAGTGGAGATATTGAAAATAGTGGAAACAAGCTTGGATAAGATACAAATTATAAATATTTAAAATTTTTGTCTTGGGGCACCTGGGTAGTTCAGTTGGTTAAGCATCTGACTTTGACTCAGGTCATGGTCTCACTGTTTGTGGGTTCGAGCCCCGTGTTGGGCTCTGTGCTGACAGCTCAGAGCCTGGAGACTGCTTCAGTTTCTGTTATCTCTCTCTCTGCCCCTCCCCGACTTGTGCAGGCGCACGCGCGTGTTCTCTCTCTCTCAAAAATAAATAAACATTTAAAAAATGTTTGAAGCCTCTTTTAAAAAAATAAAATAAAAATTTTGTCTTTTGATCTTTTCTCTTGAGTTTTCTTGCTCAACCTAAAATAATGGCAATCCTTCATCTCTCCAGACATTAACAGGAGAACTTCTTCCTGTTTTCTTCTAGATGGTTTTAGTGGTTTTATTTTTAGAAATTAGCCCCTTAATTCATCAAAACATTTATTGTTGCACGCTATGATCTAAATAAGTCCTCTCCACCTCATTTCCCAAATAGCCAGCTAATGTCTGAGAACCATTTATATTTATATTACTTCCCTTTTGGGACTTTTGAAGTTGCATTAAACCTACATGTTAATTTGAAAAGATTATATATTACCATCCAGAATTTGGATTGTCCAGTTTCCTTTATACTCATATAGTCTATTTTATAAGGGCATTTTTTAACATTCTGTATTTTTTTTAATGCTTTTATGAATAGCATTACTTTCATTAGAAGTTTTTATTGCTGGCAAATAACAAAAATACTAAATAGTAAAAAAATAATTTTTTGTTTTTTATTTGGTATTTTATCTACTGAAAAAATCTAGAATAAGCAGCAAGTAATAGGAAGTAATTCATTTGATAAGCAATTTATAATTGTATACATGCATGTCTCCTGTTCCTCTCTCTAATAGGTTGAAAGGGTAAATGACAGGATAAATATTTTAAAGGAAAAATATCTTGGTGATTTAAATTCTCATGCGATGTGTGAAAGGCTGGATAGTAATATTGCACATCTTTAAAATGTTAAACAAGATAATGTAAATGAAAATCACTGCCTGTCATCTAGTAGGCACTAATGGTGGTCTGTTTACATTTCCCCTTTTCTAAGACTTGTGTGAACTATTGCTTTTGGTAAAATTTATCCATAACTATGGGAATGCAAACTGGTGCAGCTGTCTGGAAAACAGTGTGGAGGTTCCTCAAAAAATTAAAAATAGATCTACCCTATGACCCAGCAGTAGCACTGCTAGGAATTTACCCAAGGGATATAAGAGTGCTGATGCATAGGGGCACATGTACCCCAGTGTTTCTAGCAGTGCTTTCAACAATAGCCAAGTTATGGAAAGAGCCTAAATGTCCATCAGCTGGTGAATGGGTAAAGAAGATGTGGTTTATATATACAATGGAATACTACTTGGCAATGAGACAGAATAAAATCATGCCATTTGCAGCACATGGAGGGAACTGGAGGGTATTATGCTAAGTGAAATAAATCAGAGAAAGGTATGTTTTCACTCATATGTGGATCTTGAGAAACTTAACAGAAGACCATGGGCGAAGGGAAGAAAGAAATAGTTACAGAGGGAAGGAGGCAAACCATAAGAGACTCTTAAATATAGAGAACAAACTGAGGGTTGATGGGGGTGAGGGAGAGGGGAAAGTGGGTGATGGGCATTGAGGAGGGCATTTGTTGGGATGAGCACTGGGTGTTGTATGTAAGCCAATTTGACAATAAATTATATCATAAAAATTTGTGCATCCTTATTTAAAATACTGCCAGTGTTTTCTTTTGAAGTGATAGTTCTGTGGCATGAAAACTAAATCTGGCCAGTCCATGTGCTCTGATGAAAATGGTTTCAGTTTTCCTCTTTTACATAAGTAATGATCTTAGAATCATGGGATTTGGTAGGAATTTTAAGGAGCCTTGGGTGGTACCTGCACTACTCTCTTCCTCTTATAGATGGAGGAACTGAATTCTAGTTAAATTGTCAGTGGCAAACTAGCAACTGAAATCATATATGTAGCACGGACTCACTCATAACCCTTTATAGTAACTCTCCTAAAAGGATTGCACATACTTAGTTTGAATAGAGACCACTGCTTCCTTGGACAACAAGGAAAGCCTTTACATACCTATGGGAAAAATTTTTCACCCTGTAACTTCAGTGATGGTGCTAACTTTGTTTCTTCTCCTCCCTCACTGTATGTCTTCTCATGATACCTGCTCAAATATATAAAAGGCATTATTTACCTATGGACTGACACTTGACTAGCTTGTGATACTAAACACTTCTAATCTCGATTATTTAATTTAATGAATCCATGTGCTTTTGTTTTCTGTCTAAATATAGCTGGTTTCTTTTAAGCATTCTTAGGTCTGATAGACCATACTTCTTACTTCCTTTTTGTGTTTCTCCCTGGATCTATCTGTGAGAACAGTCTTGTGGCGTGAAGTGGTATTACAGAGTCCAATGTAATCACCAGCCCATATTCTGATAACAGTACTTTTATTATTGCATTTTCAGCTGCTTTGGCAGTCTTATCCCGCCTGGTGTCAACTTAAACCTTTGTCTTTCTCATATATAGTCTTCCTCATTTTGTCTTTGCAGCTGGCTTTTTGATGCCAGCTGTGGAAATACGGATTGTCCATAAAGTCTAAAGTAGAGACTGCTTTAATATGATGTATCTGTAGTTGATTAGTTTAATTTTTCTTCAACTGGTTATTATCTTTCCAGAAGAGATAGGACTGTGAGAACCTTCTGCTTGATGATCTAAAGAGCTTACTTCTCTTCAAATTTTAATTTAGTTGGGAGAAATGGTCAATTCAAAAAGGTCTGGGAAGGATTGGAAGGTGATGTTTGATTATTAAAGCTTGCTCTTTGTGCCACTCATGTACAGTAATTTAAAACAAGAAAGAGTAACAGTGTAATTATATTCCACTGTTTGGAATCTAAGGTGAACATTGCCTTCTTTTTCTTATTTTTCACCCAGTGTTTTTAGTAGCCCAGTGGAATATTTTGAGCTTAGTATGAGAGACCTTTTGTGAACTCAGGATACTGTTTGGAAGTATTTATTTACCTTATACATCCCCTCTTTCCTCCCTTCAGTGAACTTGACTTAGATGTGCAGACAGCTTTGAAGGAAGAGAAGAATACTTTGGCTGTTTTCTTGTCTACATCTAAATCTAGAGTTCTGTGAAATGTTTCCTAGTGGCAGAACTTGTGTATGGACCCTGTTCCATGAGATTGCCTCTGAGTTTAAATGTGTATGTTCCTTGTGTAGTAAGACCTATTCATCTTTGAAAAGTAGCTTTATAATTTGAAAATTGAGCTGGCTTAGGTTCCCACTGTTGAGGGGGAGGGGTGGATAGATTTTAGTCAAGTTTGGGTGTCTAAACCATATGTTGGGAAGTGGAATGTGACCAGAAACTGCAAGACTTCGCTCTTTCACATCTAGTAACCCACCTACTTGACCTAGCTGACTTTTAGCCAGTAAATAAAAAATTCTTACAGCATACAACTATATCTTCCTTTTTCCTAGCTCAAATATGTGTTGTTAGTGATCAGTGGCATTGATCCTTGGAACGGCACACTAATGTCAATGGCTGGATTGGATCACAGAACTGCAATGGCTGTTACTGAATTGTGCTAGGGCAGTAGGGAGGTGACTTGAAACCCCTGGGTAGGAGTGATGGTGGAGGGTCTGAAAAGGCCTGAGAGGAGGTTTGCTTTCATTTTAGCAATAGAAACATTTTTGTTCAGGGTTCTGACATAATGGAATAGATGTTTTAAGATGAAGAATCTCACAAATGTATGCACTTAGTAGGACAGAGGAAGGGGCAGAAGACGTGAAGCTAAAAAACATTTTTTCAAGTATTTAGTTCACAGCCCTCAAAATAATAGGTAATTTTACCTCATTACTGTGTAAAATTACCAGTGTCCCTTGATATGTAGGCCTCTGCATTCCTCCTGATTTTCTCTGAAATATTTTTCTCCTGAGAACTGTTTATATCAGTTGTTACTGTGTATAAGACCTTTTTTTTTTTTAAGGACAAATACCAATGAACGCAATTTATTTTGTATCCATTATGAATTTTGAGAGGCCCAGCTTCTTTCAGTTATATTGGCCTACATGGTTTAACTCTACTCTATAAACAATTTTTTAAAAAATACCAAAGAAGGGACACCTGGGTGGCTCAGTTGGTTAAGCGTCTAATTCTTACTTTGGCTCAGGTCATGATCTCACAGTTCTTGAGATCAAGCCCCACCTCGGGCTCTGCATTGAGCCTGCTTGGAATTCTCTCTCTCCCTCTCTATCTGCCCTTTCTCCCATTTGCGTGCACTCGCTCGCTCTCAAAATAAATAAGTAAACTTTAAAAAAAAACAAAAAAGAACACACGAGCAAAACCCTTCTACACCTTCAGCCTTTTACTTTCCATCCCAAATATACACTAAAGTGTCATAAAACCATACTAATATTATCAATTATATCTAGACCTTTAAATTTGTCTCTAGACTTAACTTTAACAGTGGTTCTCAAGGTGTGGTCCCCATACCAGCAGAACGCACATGACCCAGGAACTTCAGTTCTGGTTAGGAATTTCTGTCTTAGGTTACCAATACAAATTCTCAGTACCCCAGGTCTACTTAACTAGAAACACTGGGGATGAGGTTTAACAGTGTTTTAACAAGAAAGCCCCACCAGGTGATTCTGGTGCAAGGCCAGGTTTTGAGAACCATTGATTTGAGAAGCAAAGAAAGGGTATTACTTGTTTCATCTTGAATTATTTCAGAATCTGAAATTCAGAAGGAAAGGGATGGGATAGAATATATAATTCATGACTTTTGTGGGTTAGTTTCACTGCTACAGTGGAGGCTGTGATTGCTCTTCATTTCTCCTAAACTACAAAAGTAATTTGTCAAAACAATTTACTATTAGTATGAATGGAGAAAGGTGAAGTTTTGGGTGATTTTTGTTCACCTGAGCGGCCCTTCTGTAATGAAATCTCTTGCTAGATCACTTTGTTTAAAGATTTTTATTCCTAATCCAGTTCAGAATACTGGCTAGAAGAAGCATTATAAAATGATAGCAGGTATTTCCAGGGTCAGCAGTGGAAATATTTCACACTGATTATTTGGGCACTAGGCTGTGTTTCATCTTCATTTAATATGAATGAATAAGAGTATATATATATATATATATATATATATATATATATATATATATATGTATGTATTTTAATAGTCTTATCGAGATATAATTCATATACCATATAATTCGCTTGTTTAAAGTATACTTCATTGGCTTTTAGTGTATTCACAGAGTTGTGCAAATATCCGCATAATCTGGTTTTTTCCTAATAAATTCATTTACTCCAGATATTTACTGATCACATAAAAATTAAAGTCAGTGGAAGCAACTGAAATGTCCTTCAACAGATGAATAAACAAAATATGGCATAAACATAAAATGGAATGTTATCCTTAAAAAGGAAGCAAGTTCTGACACCTGCTACAACATGGATGAACCTTGAGGACGTTATGTCCTCATTATGCTAAGTGAAATAAGCCTGTCACAAAAAGACAGATAGGTATGATTCCACTTACATGAGGTACCTAAAGCAGTCAAACTCACAGAAAGAAGATACAGAAAGTTTGCCAGGGTCTGGAGAGAGAGGAGAATCAAAAGTTGCTATTTAATGGATGTAGAGTCTGAGTTTTGCAAGACGAATAAAGTTCTGGAGATGGATGGTGCTGATGGTTGCACAGCAGATTGAAAAAAAAAACTAAATCAACAAGACATGATACATTTCCAGTTATATGGAATATCTTTGTAGAATATTCTTTTATATAAGCTGGCAGATTTTAGTGTTACAGCATTTTCATGAGTTGCCAGGTACCAATTCACATTTAGTGTGATGTGATACAGAGATTTGAAAGAATTTTATTGTTTTTAAATTGAGGTATAATTCATATTATCATAACATCCATTTTTTAAAAGTGTACAGTTCAGTGTGTTTCAGTGTAGTTCACAGGATTGTGCAGCTGTCATCACTAATTCTGAATCATTTTCATCATCTCTAAAAGAAACCCTCTACCCATTAGCAATCATTCCCCCCATCTTTTCCTTTCCACAGCCCCTTGCAACCACTAACTAACCTTTCTGTCTTTGGATTTGCCTATGCTAGTAGACATTTAATGTAAATGGAATCACACATTATGTGGCCTTTAGTTTTGTGCTTTTTTTTTCATTTGGCATAATGAAAACATTTTTCAAGGTTTATACATGATACAGCATGTATCAGTACTTCCTTTTTATGGCCAAATGATATCCCAGTGTATGATTATACCACATTTTGTTTGTTCATCCATTGCTGGACTTTCTACCTTTTGGCTATTATGAAAAATGTTGCTAGGAACATTCATGTACTAGTTTTTTGTAGACCTGTTTTCAGTTCTCAGGTGTGTACTTTGGAATTAGAATTGCTAGGTCATATGGTAATTAATTCCATGTTTAATTTTTGAGGAAATGACAAACTCCCATGCTGTATGATTTTACATTCCCACCAGCAATGGATAAGGGTTCTAGTTGTTCTACATCTTTGCCAACACTTTTTATTGTTTGCCTTTTTGGCCATGTTGGTGGATGTGAGGTGGCCTTTCATTGTGGTTTCATTGACATTTCTCTAGTGATTAATGATGTTGATCCATTTGTATATTATTGGAGAAATACCTATTTATATCTTTTGCCCATTTTTTAAAGTGGCTTGTTACTTGTTTTTAATTGTTGAATTGTGCTTTTTATATATTCCAAATACAAATCTCTTGTCAGATTTGCAGATATTTTCTTCTATTCTGTGGACTGTTTTCACTTTCCTGATATGTCCATTACACAGAAGTTTTAAATTTTCAGAGTCCATTTTGCCTTTTTTTTTTTCTTTTATTCCTTTTGCTTTTTGTGTCATAGCATGAGACACTATTGCCTAACCCAAGGACCTGCAGAATTTACTCTTATGCTTCCTTCCACTTTTATAGTTTTTGCTCTTAATCCTGTGATCCACTTTGTGTTTAATTTTGTATATGGTGTGAGGTAGGGGTCCACATTCCCTTTTTTTTTTTTTTTTTTTTTAATTTTTTTTTTTTTTACATTTATTTATTTTTGAGAGAGTGAGACAAAGTGAGAGTAGGGGTGGGGAAGAGAGAGAGGGAGACACAGAATCCGAAGCAGGCTCCAGGCTCTGAGCAGTCAGCACAGAGCCCGATGTGGGGCTCAAACCCACAAACCGTGAGATCATGACCTGAGCCGAAGTCAGGCACTTAACCGACTGAGCCACCCAGGCGCCCCCCCCCCTTTTTTTGGCCTGTTGTCTCACCATCATTAATTGTAAAAACTATTCTTTGCCCATCATGTGTTTTGAGATGAAAATGTATATAATTTTAAAATGGAAACATATTCTTTAAATTTTGGTGGTTGTACAGGTGATATTTTCTTTGCTATTTTTTATCTTTCAGTATCTGTAACAGAACTTTGGTAACAAAAATACACATACACCAGAGTATTAACAGTGACTATTTCTGAAAGTAGGGATGGGTATAGAAGAAGAGGAGATGCTGACTTTTGTTTATTTAATACTTTAAAATTTTATTATGAGGTTTTTTAAATGTAAAAAAGTAGAAAATCCTTCTTATCACTCTTCATTATACTGATTTACTTAAATAATTATGGCAGCTCTTAGACCAGGACCAAAAGTGCTTTAAGTGTGTGTGTGTGTGTGTGTGTGTGTGTGTGTTTGTGTGTGTTTTAAGGACAGTGTCTTCTAAGAATGCTTCCTGTTGTTAGAGTGAGTTTCCAAAGTCATTGGGTGCTATTATAGGATAGGGAAGTAGGAGGGAAACTTAACACTCACTTAGTGCCTGTTACTGACACTATGCCAGATAGGAAAAATGAGTACTAGACATCATGAGTAACTTACCACTGTCCCGTAGCTTAGTAGTTGTGGGTTAAAAGCAATAGCTAGAATAAGGGTTGTATCACTCTGGTTGTATCACTCCAGAGCTTAGGTTTTCTCTGTACTGACTAATACATAGTAAGGAATTCGTTGAATGCTTTGAAACCCATGTGGACATATAGATGGAAGAATAATGGGTAGAAGAATCCTGGTGGAGAAATAAATGTTAAAGATAAAAAAAAAAAAAGAAGAATGGAAATTGTAAAGTGTCTTGAGGAATCTATGACTTGATGAGAGCAAGCATTTAATTGTATTTGCCATAATATCTAAAGCATGTTAGGGACTATACATTTCTTTGGCTATGAAAGAGTTTTTTCTTTAAGTTTATTTATGGACTTTGAGAGAGAAAGAGAGTGAGCACGAGCAGGGGAGGGAGGGAGGGAGGGAGAGAGAGAGAGAGAGAGAGAGACACAGAGAGAGAGAGAGAGAGACACAGAGAGAGAGAATCTCAAGGAGGCTCCACACTGTCAGTGTGGAGCCTGATGCAGGGCTCGAACCCACAGACCGTGAGATCATGACCTGAGCTGAAAAGAGTCGGACACTTAACTGACTAAGCCACTCAGGTACCCCAGCTGTGAAAGATTTTTAAACTTGGTTCCAAAGATTTGGTAAGTGCCATAAGGGGACAGAAAATAATGAGAATACTGTGAGTTAATTTTAATGAAGATGAAGAAAATTTTCCTTCACTTAGTAAATAGACATTATGTTCCAGTGATGTCCCATGTATCACTCTAGGTTTGGGGGTGAGTAGCAAATAAAGACTGAGTTTTTCTTTTACTTGCTTTCCCTTTTACTGAATTAACACTAGTTTCTTCTCAAAAACTTCAGATTTCATAGCAAATTACAGAGTTAATGGTAATACTTGGGTGCCTTTAGGATTGATTCTTAAGCAGCTGGAGGCGGTGGAGTGTGAATAGGTTTAATGAATTCTGTGACAGGATTCCTGGTTAGAGGTAAAATTTGTGTGAGTCCTGTATTTCTGTTACTCATGAGTTCTCCTCACTTTGTGAGTACGTTGGTGGGTTACTATGATGATCCCTGGACTCCAGTTCTTGCTGTCTGGTGAGGGAGGCCTCTGATCAGGTGAAAAGTACTACCTCATCTTTGTATTGGGTTTAGTGTTTTTAAAGGTCTTGGAACCTCTGGATGACTATATATCCAGATAACCAGGTTTGCTCTTGATTTAGGGAACTGAAGGCTGGTATTTACTTTAAGTGAGAGGGAGCAGTGTTCTCCTGAAGTTAAGTCAGGAGTCAGGAAATGTGAATTCTGTTCCTGGATAGCTTGTGGTACCTGGGGCAGATCACTTAACGAGTCTTAGCTGCAGTGAGCCACTGTTTACTTCTGAGGGCAGCTAGAAAGGCTGGGAAATGATTGTAACACTCTTCAACCACCATTTCATCTGGATTTTTCCACTGAAGGATGAATCATTCTTGTGAAATCAGTTTTCAAAACAGGAAGATGAAAGGCACATTGTCAAATTGTTTAAGTGCACATTGAAAACTTTTATGACAATTGTTTATATCTAGAGGGGCGAATTCACCTTTTCCTCCAATAATATTGTGTCTGCTAAAAAATTACAAAGATTTTTTGCTGGGCTCTGAGGATATATATGCTATAGTTCAATTTTGAGGATGCAAAATTGGATATATGTATATAACACTGTGATGAATGAAGGGCAGAGATAGCTATGCACTCTAAACAATGTAATAAGCTTCTAAGGTTTAGAGAAATGGGCAGATGATATCTGGTTAGAATATCTGGAAATAGTTCAGAGAATGCTTTGCATGAAATACTATTTCAACTATTAGGGATTAGAGAGAATAGGACTGGGTAGAGAATAAATCAGAGTAAAAAAAGGAAGAAGGAAGGCCGGGGGACAGAAGTATAAGCTAAGGGAATAAATGTGAACAGAAGCCCAGAAGAAGAGATAAGCATGTTTTGGAAGAAAGGTTTGACACACTTCCTGTGGGGCATCTGCTTTCTATTTGTGTCACTGTACTCTACCTCTGTCATAACCCCACCCCAAATAACAAGTGTTCAGGAGAGGTATTTTAATCTGGAAATAATTGAAGAATGTGATTTTTTGGTATTTTAAGTTTGGTTTGTGGGACTCAACTCCCAGCCCAGAAAATAAAAGTAACCATGAAAAGTGCTTTTTTTTTTTTTTTTTTTTTTTTTTTAATTTACAGATTCTAGGAAATACTGTGTGTTGGCTGACATAATTTGATCCATATTGGCAGTTAAATTGCACTTGTGTTTTGCCTTCAAAGTCATTAGTGTTTTGACCTTCTAGTTTTCTTCCCTTGGTTTTATTTAATTTTGAGCCTAAGGAGGAATGATACAGTGTAAATTTAATGAAAGAGTCCCCTTCCCTTTTTGGTTCCTTCTGAATCTTCACAAAACTTTTTGGGAACAGAGGCCCTGAGTGGGGTGGGCAAAGAGAATGGCCTACAAGTTTGGTTGATATGACATCAGGAAGAAATGTGGGGCGATTGGGCTTTGGGCAACCAGTCTACTTAGTGCATTTATGTCGTGCATTTTATTTACCATTGAGGATTTCGATTTAAATGGGAGTCCTGATATTTCCAAATTTCTTCTACCTGTGGATTATTTTAGGTCATTTCTGGGGGAAATTTTTTATTTTTGTGAAAGAGAGTATGGTTGTTTCATCTCTGTTTACTACTAAGAGGGATGACTGTGGGTATGTGAGCATATGTGTGTGTATGTAAAATAAAATTTAAACTTTGTAGTGAATTCAAAATAACCCAGGTTGCAGAAAAAGGTTTTGATCAAGATAAGGGTCTCTAGCTTATATAGCGTTCAAAGCATTCAGAAGAAAGTAATACTGTATTTAAAGAATGTATAGATTAGGAATTTTTATCTTGAAATTTGGGTCTTTTATGTGAAGATTACTATGGATTATTTTTTTAAATACAATATTCTAATTGGTTAGTGTATAGGGTTGTGACTCAGAACATGCAGTGCCCAGTTCCTTACCGCTTAACTACTGGGCCTAGTGCATCTCACAGAATGTGTGATGACTGATTTTTTTTTTTTTTTTTTTTTAAACTAGTATAGGAACATTTGATGCCTGCTCTGTTATGTGTGAATGTTTCATAGCTCCACAAGGTAAGACAGTCTGAAAATGAAGAAATTTTATTAAATCCAAGTAGATGTCTTAAGAAATGAAAGTGTTGTGTAGAGCCTAGTTTGCTATAGCCCTTTGGAGAATTGTTGAGTCACTCTTTTGGTAGATATGTGCCTGATTTAAGCACCTATCACACATTTTAAGACAATAATACATGGTTTAGGAAGAAATCTTTCACCTTTAAAGTTCATTGGTGTCATGCCTTTTATCTTTTAGAATGTCTGGGTCAACCCTGTGCATCCTTGATCGTATCTTTACCTGGATAACATCAAGAGGTTTCCTTTAGGCTGGTGTTTGCCGCTCCTTAGCCCCCTTATGTTTTATTATTGAAAATGTCATCTTATATACAAGTGGAGAGGAACCCCATTGTGTGTATCACCCAGCTTCAACAAGCATCAATTCATAGCTATTCTAGTTTTACCTAGACTGTTCCACCATACCCACAAATACATACTTTGATTATTCTGAAGCCAATTCTCTACAACATTATTTCGTCTAAATATTTCAGAATCTGTCTCTAAAAGATAATAGTTCTTTTACTGTCCCCTCTGGTCTTATTCCTTTTTTTTTTTTAATTTTATATTTTTTAAAATGTACATCCAAATTAGCATATAGTGCAACAATGATTTCAGGAGTAGATTCCTTAGTGCCCCTTACCCATTTAGCCCATCCCCCCTCCCATAACCCTTCCAGTAACCCTGTTTGTTCTCCATATTTATGAGTCTCTTCTGTTTTTTCCCCCTCCCTGTTTCTATATTCTTTTTGTTTCCCTTCCCTTATGTTCATCTGTTTTGTCTCTTAAAGTCCTCATATGAGTGAAGTCATAAGATTTTTGTCTTTCTCTGACTAATTTCACTTAGCATAATACCCTCCAGTTCCATCCACATAGTTGCAAATGGCAAGATTTCATTCTTTTTGATTGCCGAGTAATACTCCATTGAGTGTGTGTGTATCTTCTTTACCCACATACTACATCTTCTTTATCCACATACCACATCTTTATCCATTCATCCATCAATGGACATTTGGGCTCTTTCCATACTTTGGCTATTGTTGACAGTGCTGCTATAAACATGGGGTTGCATGTGTCCCTGCGAAACAGCACACCTGTATCCTTTGGATAAATGCTGAGTAGTGCAATTGCTGGGTCGTAAGGTAGTTCTATTTTTAGTTTTTTGAGGAACTTCCATACTGTTTTCCAGAGTGGCTACACCAGCTTGCATTCCCACCAACAATGCAAAAGAGATCCTCTTTCTCCACATCCTTGCCAACATCTGTTGTTGCCTGAGTTGTTAATGTTAGCAGTTCTGACAAGTGTCAGGTGGTATCTTATGGTGATTTTGACTTGTTTTTCCTGATGATGAGTGAAGTTGAGCATTTTTTCATGTGTCAGTTGGCCATCTGAATGTCTTCTTTGGAGAAGTGTCTATTCATGTCTTTTGCCCATTTCTTCACTGGATTATTTGTTTTTTGGGCATTGAGTTTGACAAGTTCTTTATAGATTTTGGATACTAACTGGTTTTGTTCTTTTTATTT
Source organism: Leopardus geoffroyi (assembly GCF_018350155.1). Lineage (NCBI taxonomy): Eukaryota > Metazoa > Chordata > Mammalia > Carnivora > Felidae > Leopardus > Leopardus geoffroyi. Next base: position 44,180,474 of record NC_059330.1, read on the forward strand.
TTTTTAATGTTTATTTATTTTTAATTTTTTAAGTGTTTATTTTTGAAGGAGAGAGAGAGAGTGTGAGAGTGAGGAGAGGAGGGACAGACGAAAGGAAGACACAGAATCTGAAGTAGGCTCCAGGCTTTGAGCTATCAGCACAGAGCCCAGTGCAGGGCTCGAACTCACAAGCTGCGAGATCATGACCTGAGCTGAAGTTGGACACTTAACTGACTGAGCCACCCAGGCATCCCTAATGTTTGTTTATTTTTGAGAGAGAGAGACAGAGAGAGAGAGACCGCGCGCGCGGGTGAGGGGCAGAGGCAGAGGGAGAGGGAGACACAGAATCCGAAGCAGGCTTGAGGCTCCACGCTGTCAGCACAGAGCCTGTCATGGGGCTCGAACTCAGGAATGGCGAGATCATGACCTGAGCCGAAGTCAGATGCCTAACCGAGTGAGCCACCCAGGTGCCCCGGTCTTTTTTTTTTTTTTTTTTTTAAAGTATTCCTGTGTTGAAAAAGATATGAAGGAATGACAAATAGTATGGATGGGACAAAGAGTAGAAATTAGGTCCAACTGTTACTTGACTTTGAGATAAGGATTGGGTAGACCCAGAACCATAAAGGGAATATCAACTTGAATCCATTTAATTATCACAATATGGTACATTCCTCGCCTCTCCCTTCCCCTCTGCCTTATAGGCCTCTCTATACAGATTTGTGGCCCCTCTTCTTTCCCTACTGTTTGAATGTTAAAGTGCCTAAGGGTTTAGTTTTCAGGCCCAGCTATATATCATTTCTGAATTTAGATTCATATCCAATGTCTGTCTTATTCTGTTGTGCTTACTCTATTGTGAATAAGCTCACCCACCCCAACTCCACCTCCACCTCCCTGTCCCACCCTCATTACAGTACCTAACAAAGTCTAGGAGTCACCTTTGCCTTAGTTGAGGCTGCTATGACAAAGACCCATAGACTGGGTGGCTTATAAACAGTAGAAATTTATTTCTCAGTTTTGGAGGCTATACAGGGAGATATTAGGATCGGCACTGTCGGATTCAGGGTTGCAGACTTCCTACTTTCTGTTTATAGGGAAGAGGGCTAGGGAGCTCTCTGGCATCTGTCTTTACAAGGGCACTAATCCCATTCATTAGGGCTCCACCCTCATGATCTAATTACCTCACAAAGTCCCAACCTCCTAAACTCATCATATTAGGGTTGGGATCTTAGTCTGTAACAACCTTGGTTCTTGTTTGATCATTCCTATGCTCATTCTTCTACAAGACTTTCTGATTCTATCTCCAAAATCTCTCGAATCTGTTAACTTCATCTCCTCAGCCATCATTATCTCTCATTGAACCACTGTAATAATCTCACAACTGGTTTCCTTGTATTTACTATTTCTTCCTAAATCTGTTCTTCATATTGCAGTTGGAATGGACATGTTAAAACATATTGTTACTTCCTTGCTTAAAAATACTTCCACAAGTTTCCCATTGTTCTTAGGAAAAAAACCCAAAGTTCTTGCCATAGCCTTTAAGGCCTTACAAGATGCCATTGTTCCCGATTGTTTTTTCAGTCTCATCCCCTACTTTTTGGTACTCTAGCTTCTTTTCCTTGAATCAATCAAATTCTTTCTTAACTCAAGAGTTCTTGCACCTACTTTCCCTGTAAACACTCTTTCCTCAGCTCTTAACGTGCTGTCTTACTCTCTTTCACAGGAAACGGCTTAAAATTTGCCATTGATGCCTTTCTTGACCACCTTTTCCAAGATGGTTTTCCCCATTAATTTTGTCCCTTATCCAATTTGCATCATAGAACTAACCATAAGTTCAAATTAATAAGTTAATGTATTTGATTGTTTTGTCTCTTATCCACTATGGTGTAAGCTCTGTTAATGGTACTTACTCTGTAGCTCAGTGCTTAACACAAGGTTGGCAAACAGTACATATTGTATGAATAAAGATAATAGAGAAAGTAGAAATTAATGATGGATTTTGTTTTTCTGTTTTCTTCTGGTACCTTTTAAACAATGACACTGGAGATTGCAGAAGAATTGATAATATTTAACTTGGTTAAATTAATGTGGGATTTAAGTCACCAGATATGTTTACTTAAAATTTTTATAATTAAAAATTCTTACAGTTAATTTAGAGTAAAAACACCTTGTTATTTTCATTGAGTTTTTAAAAATCTGTAGCCACCCTAGTGAGCTAATAATTCACTATATAAAACTTCTCCCTATTCCCAAGAGCCTAGATCAGGAAGATTGAATAGCAAATTTTTTTTATACTTGGGTATCTGCAAAATTACCTTTTCCATATCTGTGTCTCCACACTCTGACATGCTTCTTTCTGTCTCTTATCTGTTTTTGTAGTATGTTGTGTTCTTCTCTTCCTGGTTAGAGTGCAGAACAGTTTACCACCTCTCTTCTGAGAGTTGCTTTTTAAAGTAGTAGTAGTTTCTGGTTATGTTTCATAGTAACATTACTGCAGTTGAAGTGGTGTAAAAAGACTTAATGTCCTTGATTGAAGGAGTCTTAAGGCTCTTTCAGTACTGCTCCCTTGTACAGGTTGGTAGTAATAGTTCTAGTAAAGATTTGGGGATCACATACTTAGGTTTAAATGAGATGTTAGTTTTACCAATATTTTAATAATTAAATGATGAATAATAATCGAGCAACCTTTAACAAATTACTCCCCTGAACCTCAGTTTTTCTTCTATAAAATGGAAGCCATGCCCTGGTTGGGTGATAACAAGTATAAAGTGTCCAGCATAGTATCTGGCATGTAATGGACCCTAAATAAATACTCTCCATTATTGTTATTTTGGGCAAGTCACTTAGTCTCTAGGTTTCTACTTCTTTATTTGTAAAGTTAGGAGATTTGACTAGAGCATTGGTCCCCCAAATTTAGTGCCCATTGCCATCACCTGGAAACTATTAAGACACAGATTGCTGGGCCCAAAATTCGGATTTGATGGGTCTTAGGTGGAGCCCTAGAATGTGGGTTTTAAAAAGTTCCCAGGTGATGCTGCTGCTGCTCATCTGGGATCCAAGCCATGAAAACCACTCAACTTGATAATCAGATAATCCTGCCAGCCCTCAAATTCCACTGTTGTCTGACAGTAGTGATGGTAATAGCCAGAGTTTGAGACTATGTCCCAGGCATGGCACAGAGCACTTTACATGTTCACATTGTTTGGTTTTCATGGTGATCGGTAGTTTTAACCTCTTTTAAGGGGTTAGGTAGATTGTTGAAGTTCCCACAGCTAGCTAGTAAATGGCAAAGTTGAGACTGCCCTGTTCTGCTTGCATAGACACAAACCACCTTTCTCTTGACCCAAATGAATGGCTTTTAACTTGGGCTTCCCACATAGAGTTTTTCTTCTTAATTATTTGGCTTACCAACAGTTTGTTGTTGTTGTTTCTGAGACTCCCAAGGCTGGAACTGCTATTCAGAACTTGATTTGTACTTCCTGATGTAAGCCTTTAATATGTGTTTTATTGCTATCTTGCTTATCTCCTCAAATTTATAAGCTTCTTGAAGATATGGACCCAGTGTTTTGGTCATTGTACAGTGCTCAGCAGAATGCTGTTTACACTGTAATGGTCCAGATGGTGAAGGTGATGGATATTGTAATCATTTTGGCAGGTACCAGTTAGGCATTCAGGTTTAATGTATAGGGTGTACTCATGACATTCATGTATTCATGGCATTCAAGTTCCTTACCACCTTGCTGCATTTAAACAATTAAAATAAGACAATGCTAATTAAATAATTTTATTGAGAAAATTAAAAACATTTTTTTAACTTTTTTTTTTTTTTTTTTTTTTTTTTTTGAAAGAGACAGAGCGTGAGCCGGGGAGGGGCAGAGAGAGATGGAGACACAGAATCCGAAGCAGTCTCCACGTTCTGAGCTGAGCTGTCAGCACAGAGCCCAACGTGGGGCTCAAACCCACGAACCACAATATCACAACCTGAGCCAAAGTCAGCTGCTTGGCTGAGCCGCCCCAGCACCCCGAGAAAATTCTTAATTGGTTAGATGAACTTTAAATATAAACATTAAATGAAAGGTCCTGTGTTCTGATTTCAGTTTTCTTGAAACTGGTTGAATAAGAACAATGGTGTAGACCCCTTCAACCTAATACTATGCCCTAAAATCTTTCCATTACTTTATTTGAATTCCTCTTCAGCTGTCATTTTGACTATTGAATTAATTTACTGTAGAAGGATCTAAATCATTGTAAAAACCAGATTGTTTCCCACCTTTTATCCCCCTCTCTCTTATCATTGATGGTAGATAGGGATCAGTCAGTTCTCTGATATTTAAAAATCAGAGGCACCTGTGTGGTCCAGTTGGTTAAGTGTCTGACTCTTGATTTCAGCTCCAGTAATGATCTCACAGTTCACCAGTTCTAGAAAGTTTTCTCTTTCTCTCTCAAAATAAGTAAATTTTAAAAAATCCATTTGAACATCTATAATGAGGTATATATAGATCAGCTTGTCCTTTAAAACTAGGACTGAGGGTTTTAGGGCGTATTAAAAAGAAACTATGGCGGCCTTCTTCAGGTTTTCAGGAGGACGGAAAGGTGTATCAGTTAATTAACCAAGGTTTTGCTTTGCTCTCTTGTGCTCTATAGAATTTCTTTCTTTCTTTCTTTCTTTCTTTCTTTCTTCCTTCCTTCCTTCCTTCCTTCCTTCCTTCCTTCCTTCCTTTCTTTCTTTCTTTTTTAATGTTTACATTTGAGAAAGAGACAGAGTCAGAGCTGGGGAGGAGCAGAGAGGGAGATAGAATCTGAAACAGGCTCCAGGCTTTGAGCCCTCAGCACAGAACCCAGTGTGGGGCTCGAACGCGCGAACTGTGAGATCATGATCTGAGCTGAAGTCAGATGCTTAACCGACTGAGCCACCCAGGTGCCCCATGCTCTGTAGAATTTCTTAAATTTGTTTTGGTGCACCTGGGTAGCTCAGTTGGTTGAACACCAACTCTTGATTTAGGCCCAGGTCATGATCCCAGGGTTGTGGGATCTAGCCCCAAGTAGAGCTCTGCACTGAGCGTGGAGCCTGCTTGAGATTCTCCCTCTCAAATTAAAGTAAATTAAAAAAAAGAAACTTGTTTGTTTTGATGGCTGGAAATGTTTTTAGTTTTACAGCAGTAATTGCTGTTCTAGAGATTTAAGGCAGCTTTTCAGGAAGACCTTGAATCCCTCTCTAGTGTATTGGTCTAGTGTTGTTGCTGGGAAATGTGGATGGGGTTAACCAGGGTTTTATTTATTTATTTTTAAAAATTCTGGGGGGCACCTGGGTGGCTCAGTTGGTTTAGTGGCTGACTTCGGCTCAGGTCCTGATCTTGTGGTTCGTGGGTTCGAGCCCCGCATCGGGCTCTGTGCTGACAGCCCAGAGCCTTCAGCCTGCTTTGGATTCTCTCTCTGTCCCTCCCCTGCTCACAGTGTGTCTCTCTCTCAAAGAATGAGTAAAAACATTAAAAAAAAAATTAAAAAATCTGTTCTGGCCTTACTTGAACTGTTTGAGTATTTATGAAACCAAACTATTTACCATTCCAAGTCAAGTATTTTTATCTGCTTTGCAAAATGCCCACTGTGAGCTACATGTTAATATGAGGGCTCAACTTTGTTGACTCAGATGTTGAGTTTTGGGGCAACTGGATGGCTCAATTAATCAAGCGCCTCACTTCAGCTCAGGTCATGATCTCATGGTTTGTGAGTTTGAGCCCCACATCGGGCTGCCTGCTGTCTGTGCAGAGCCCACTTCAGATCCTCTGTCTCCCTCTCACTCTCTCTGCTCTCCCCTCACTTCTGCTCTCTCTCAAACATTAAAGAAAAAAAAAAAGATGTTGAGCTTCTGTAATAGTTTTTTATTTAAAACACTACTTTGATCTTTATTGCTGTAGGTTGGTGGTTCACAACTTGAGCTGCTAAATAGAATTATCTGGGAAGCATTTAAAGAAAAAGTCCAGGGGCGCCTGGGTGGCGCAGTTGGTTAAGCGTCCGACTTCAGCCAGGTCACGATCTCGCGGTCTGGGAGTTCAAGCCCCGCGTCAGGCTCTGGGCTGATGGCTCAGAGCCTGTTTCCAATTCTGTGTCTCCCTCTCTCTCTGCCCCTCCCCCGTTCATGCTCTGTCTCTCTCTGTCCCAAAAATAAATAAAGTTGGAAAAAAAAATTTTTTTTTTAAATAAAAATTAAAAAAAAGAAAAAGTCCAAGCCCTGCACCCAGTTAAATTTAGTTTTATCTGGAGTGGGTCTCCAGCATCCATTTTTTAATACCTCCCCAGATAATTCTAATGTATGGCCAGCATTGAGAAATACTGCCTTAAGTTCTGTTTTTAAATTTCTTGGAGGAAAATAGTTCCCCACAACCCCCATCCCAAGTAGCTCCTACAGAGGAGGTGAAGGAGGTCAAATCTGAATCTTACTTAAAATCATAGAAATTTAGTCCTGTAATTTGCAAACTACATGAGTAGGCTTTGAGTCATTTAAAAAATAATTTTCATTTTCCTCAACAGAGTTTGCTTGCTAAGCTTATTTTGTCTCTTAAAAAATTCAACATGCTTTGATTTATGACTGATGTATCAGATTCCTGATATCACGGGACTCCAAGGACCTCTAGCTCTCTACTTGATGAAGCAAGTTTGTCAGTTTAAATAATCATGTCAGATGGTGTAGCCAGTCTTGTAACTCACAAAAAAGCAATGTTGTTCAGACACTGATTCATTTCCCTAAAATGAACCATTCTCATATATATTCCATTTTCGGACAGGTGGTCCTTTGAGGTGAATTTGCAAGTTCAGTGACACACAGGTCTCCAGTTTGTTTTATTTGGGAATCTTTTAACTTCCCCTTCTTCTCCTAAGGTACTTAATTTCTATGCTTGACATTGCCCCTGTATTTGCCGGCAAAAAAAGTAAATGCTTGTATTTTTATTCTTTTGAGAAATAGTCTGTTATTCGTTAGTTCATTCAGCTAGAACATACAACACTGCTGTTGGACCTGAATAAGCTGAACATGTTCCTGGCTTTTATAGTGGTTAGATACTTTCTTATAGGGGTGACAACAGGCATCAGATTTTTCTCTTTCATCTCCACATTCTGATCCTTTGGTAAATCTGTTGGCTCTGCCTTCAGATTACATTATGAATGTAATTTCCCATTTCCATTGCTGTCAAACCAGTCCATGCTATTGTTATCTTTTGACCAGACAACCTCAGCAGCCTCCTAATTTGTCTTCCTGCTTCTGTCATTGATCACCTACAGTGTATTCACACCACAGCCAGAGTGAGCTCAAAAATGTAAATGATAGCACATTGTTTCCCTGCTCAAATTTCTCCAAAGCCTTCATATCATACTTTAAGCTAAAAGTCAAACTCCTAATCATGGGCTACAAAAGCTCTACAGAATCTAACTTCTGTCTGCTTTGGTTTACCTCTTTTATCATCTTACTACTTTTCCCTTAGCTCACTGTGCTCCAATAACACCGGCCTTATTACCCTTACTCTAGTGCACTCCTGTCTGTATATTTACTACTCCCTCTGTCTGGAAATCTTTTTTTTTTTTTTTTTTTTTTTTTTTTTTAATGTTTATTTTGGAGAGGGAGGGGCAAAGAGAAAGGGAGACAAAGAATCCAAAGCAGGCTCCACACTGTCGGCACAGAGCCCAATGTAGGGCTTGGACTCCCAGTGTGAGATCATGGCTTGAGCCAAAATGATGAGTCACATGCTTAACCAACTGAGCCATCTAGCTGCCCCTGTCTGGAAATCTTTTGTGCAGGTCTCCTGTCACCTTTGTTTGGTTCTTCATACTGTTCAGAACCCTGCCACTTTTTAAAGAGCTGTTCCTGACCACCAGTTACAAACAGCTTCACATCACAGTGCTATTTTTATACATACATGCACACACACACATTTTTGCTTACTTACATACACATTTTGTATTGTCTTTCTCTACCTCTGGAATGTAAATTTCTTCCTATTAGGGACTTTGTCCTGTTCACCACAATAACAAAAGTATCTTGAAACATAATAGACATTTTAAAAAATGTTTGAATTAGATGATTCAAATTATAACTATGAAGAGTATAGCAAAAGACAGAGTTCCATGAAAAGACGCTGCCAGAGAATGCTAATGCTCCTTTGGACTCTGCCAGTTTGGCCAGGGCATAAACTAGCAAGGAGAGGTTTTGAGAGTGGTTCCTAAAGATGCTGAGGATATGCGCGGGACCTTTGGTCCTAGTTAAAGAACTAGGGAAGGAATTGCCTTTTTTTTTTTTTTTTTTTTAAGTCCTTCATGTAGATATTGTATTGCAGTGCTGTGTGTGTGTGTGTGTGATGTTTGTTTATCTGGGGGGAGAGAATCCCAACCAGGCTCCGTGATGTCAGTGCAGAGCCTGACTCAGAGCTCCATCTCACTAATGGTGAGATCATGACCTGAGCTGAAATCAAGAGTCAGACACATAACTGACTGAGCCACCCAGGCACCCCACACTGAGTTCATAGTTAGGTAAGGGTGAAGTATGAAGTTTTCTCTCTTTTCAGGTACTTTAACTAGTAATTGGCTTGGGAAGATGTCTTATTATGGATAATAGAGAGAGAGGTGCTGTATGTTCATTCATCAGATTTTACTTTTTCTTACTATTATTTGATGCTGTTTTGAAGATGATGAGCATAGATTTACAGCTCATTTTGTATTTTCTTTTTTTCTCTCCATTTGAGTCATACGTGATTTTTTTTCTCCATTATTGGGAAAGGAAAATTCTCCAAAGAACACAATTAAATTCCTTCTCAGAATATCTGATTACTTTAAGCTGCGATTGGCCTTCTTATCCTTGGAGTGAAAATAATTTTTGAACTCTTTTACAGGAAAGTGATGGTGTTGTGTAAAGACAATTAAATATGGTTGTTGCTGGCTTTGAAAATCCCATCATGTCACTTGACCTCTGACTGGACCCAATCTTATGAATCTAATGCGAGCCAGTTATAAATTACTTGTTGAATTTCCTGTGGCTTCACTCTCTTCTTCTTTATTAACATGATGACCCAATTGGATGTATTACTTAGAGGTTGGGGAATGACCATGACCAATTTTTGAAGGAAAGATGCCATATTGTGGTGGGCATTGTTGATTAGTACCAGCAGAAACATTTTCACATTACTTTTTTTCACTTACCAAAGGAAATAAATAACTGGGTTATTTATGTATTTGCTTTTAGGGTACTCCTATATCTTGGAGGAAAGGACTGTGGAAAATTGAGGCCTAAATTAATTTAATATAAAGTTGGGGGAAAGTATTGCAATTCTTAGTAGGTAAATATTTTCAGATTTTAAGCCCCTTTCCTTTATTTTGCTAAAATATTCTGACAGATAACGCCTTGATATTTTCCAGAACCATATAAAGATACGCTTTTTATTTCTGTTGTAAGGATTTCAGTTTTGACTAAGAAAAGCAGTGTGATCTAGTGGAAAGAATGCAGACTTTTTTTTTTTTTTTTTTTTAACAGCTTTACTGAGGTATGTTTTAGAAAGCAGACTTTTGAGTTATACTTGTTTGAATTCTGCTGTAATTGATTAACTGGATGACTTTGTTCAAATTGGTCCGTGGAATACAATAATAGCCTTGGAATACAATATTTATTTGCTAGTTCTTAAGATTAAAAAATAATACGTGTCAAGTATGAGGCCCTTGAGGTTTCAATAAGTGGCAGCTATTTTTAATATTAACTAATGCTAGCATCATGTAGTATACTCATCACTTTCTGTCCTTTGAGATTTTAAAGCCTGGGAACTGAAATGAAATGGATATTGGTGAACAATCATACAAATTGATCTGAAGGGCTGGAAGTGTTGGTTCTACTACATCGTTCCTTAATTCCTCTTTTCCTAGTCAGGGTTAGGGCATTCATTTTTTTATTATTATTATTATTTTTTTTTTACTGTTTATTTTTGACAGAGAGAGAGAGAAACCAAGCATGAGCTGGGGAGGGGCAGAGAGAGAGGGGGACACAGAATCCAAAGCAGGCTCCAGGTTCTGAGCTGTCAGCATAGAGCCTGATGCGGGACTCGAATTCACAGACCACAAGATCATGATCTGAGCCACCCAGGCACACCCCCCCCCTTTTTTTTTTTTTTTCAACGAGAGAGGACGCACATGTGAGCCAGCGAGTAGGGCAGAGGGAGAGAGAGGATCCCAAGCAGGTTCCATGCCCAGTGCAGAGCCTGACCTGGGGTTCAATCCCACAACCCTTGGATCATGACCTGAGCCGAGATTAAGAGTCTGTGCCCCCTAGTCAGGGCATTTTTCTATAAGAGTTGGTTTTATTGTATTAAAGGACAGGGTTTTCTTATTCTGCCCATTTTATGAGAGATTCCTACTGAATGAGCTGTCTTGCAGGGAATAAAGAATAATGAGATGTGTTACTGTATGTACAGTATTTTATGGTTCTGCTGTCTCCACTCTTGCCACCTGATTCTTCGGACTTTGAGTGGTACCCCTATATAAGCAGATGTATTTGAAGTCTAGAACTCCAGATTTAGGAGAGGTACTTATTTTATTTACATTGAAGCTTGATAATGAATATAAGTTGTTTGATTTTGATTAGGCTTAGTTTACTGTTTCTAGCCATGCTTGTAGTTGATAGAAGATCCCTCTCCCATATTTCTCAGCCAGGTAATCTTGTAACATTTTTGTTATGATTAGAAATGTTTCACAGTTCACACTGTGAATGCTTGTTTGTCTTTAAGCACTTAAGGCTAAATACATCTTTGTCTTTATTATAGCAGCCTAAATGTTTGTGTCCCTTACCCATAATCTCTTCCTGTCTGGTTTACTTAGTGACTGTGTAAGGGGCTAGTAAGTAGATGGGGGAAGTTCTGTGAAGACAAAAGCCCAACATGTTAAACTGTGGACATTTTTTTCTAATAGAAGAACCTCTGAAGCCTTTAAGAAAGTGAAGGAACTTTTGTATTTCCAGAATCAGTCACTAAATTGTCGATAATTGGGACTTTGTCTGTTTAGGCTGTAGGTGCTGGCAGTTATATTCTGGTTTTAATTTCCTACCAGTACTCAATGATACCACTTTCAGGACCCATCACTTATTGTTGAAGACCAGGTACTTTGTAGTTGCTGCAGAGAGCAAAACAGATAAAAGAGAAGTCCCTGCCCTTATTTTCTAGTTGGGGATCAAAGATCATAAATAAGTAAAATATATGTTATGTTAAAGATACATTCTGTGGAGAAAAAATAAAGCAGACAGGAGGGATAAGAAGCGCAGGGAAGGAGGGGAAGGAATGCAGCATTAATTACAGGGTAGTCACATGTGAGATATGGGGAAGGCATTTTGGGCAGGGGCATCAGCAGGTGCAAAAGCCCCATAGGCAAAGCCTACCTCAGTTTTTACTGCATTTTTATTCCAAGGTGGATAAGCCAGTGTCACCTTTGAGTAGAACAGTGACATGATCTGACCTAGTTTGAAAGAAACACTGCTGTGGACAGGAGTAGGGAAACAAGTTAAACTGGGGACTACCGTTAATATTGTAGTGAGAGAGAGGGATGGTGGCTTAGGTGAGGGTGTTCAGGGTGGTAGAGTTGGTGAGATGTTCGATTCTGGTTATATTTTGAAAGCAAAACAGGTAGAATTTGCTGATGGGCTTAGATGTGTGGGTGGTGAAAAAAATTTTTAGTCTCAACCAGCAGTAGAAATGTGTTCTTTACAGAGATTAAGAGTGGGAAAAGTAGGTGAGAGCAGCGGGATGATTAGGAGTTTCATTTATAATACTGTGATAAGGATATTGAGATGCTAGAACATTTCTCTCTTTGAATTTAGTATCCTACATTAAAAATGTAGTGGTGGATACGTGTCATACAGTTGTAAAAACCCAAAACAAAGAGTGAACCATAGTGTAAAGTGTGGACTTTAATTAATAATAATGTATCAGTTGGTTCATCAGTAACAACAAATGTCTTACACTAATACAATATGTTAATCATAAAGGAAACTGCAGTGGAGGATGAGAACTCCATACTTTTTGCTCAATTTTTCTGTGAACCTAAAACTATACTAAAAAGTAAATTCTCTTGGGGCACCTGGGTGGCTCAGTCGGTTAAGCGTCTGACTTTGGCTCAGGTCATGCTCTCACGGTCTGTGAGCCCGGCATCAGGCTCTTCTGCTCTCAGTGAGGAGCCCGCTTTGAATCTTCTGTCTCCCTCTCACTCTCTGCCCCTCCCCTGCTCATGCTTGCTCGCTCTCAAAAATAAACAGACATTAAAAAAAATAAATAAATAAATTCTCTTAATTTAAATAAAGCAGTCATGCTGATATATGCCTTCATGCTTTTTCCAGTCTTAGTCTTTGGTTTGTCACCAAGGCCTGTCTTTTTTCTTTTGCAGTAGCACATCAAATTGCCTTTTCCCCCTTCCCCCAGTTCAGATCTGTTTCTAACATAATTTCATACCAATTAGATGCCCAGAGTAGACCTCTCTTCTATTTAGTAGCTCAGTTACTTCTGAATTCTTTCCTCGACCAAAGTAAGGATTGCCCCTCTTTATAGCATTCTTGCCATAATTTTTTGCCCTGGACATGACCAGTATCTTATAGCTCAGTAAGTTGTTGTGAATAGTAAGTGACATATATGAGAAATAAGAGAATCATATGTGGCAACAGGCTTAAAAACATGATTTCACTGATTTTTTCGTTGTTTTTGTTGTTTTGTTCAGTCTATTATCTGCACCGTCTCTTGCTTTGCAGAGTCATTTACACATTCCTCGGACCTCTGCCAGGTTTTATAGACCAGTCTTGATGGTCCCTTCAAAGGATTACAGCTAGCACAGTCTTGACTTTCCATCTTTATGCCTGTCTGTGGAGGCTGAGTTTAGGATGAATTGGATATCACTTTGTTTTAAATGCTGTATCTTAAAAGGCAGGGACTAACGTGTTTTTATTTTGTTTATCTCACACAAAGACATACAGTGTTATTAATGTTGTTATAGTGGAATGTCTCCTTCCTTCTGTAATTGAGAAATAGCATTACAAGAATTTCAAGGTTTTTTATATAAAATATGTTGCTTTTTAGGTGATTTTCAGTTTTCGGGACCTCGTGTTGTGGGTAGAAACCAGGGTAATATTGAGAATATATAGCTTGTCTCTACTGAAAGTTGCTTTTTGTGATGAGAGGTTTAATTTATGTTGAGAGTTTATTATGCATGTTGTGTGTTGTGGAGCCAGGGGAAAAATGTTAAGAAATACAAAATCATTTGGGTGTGTATTTTCTTTTTTTCTGATGCAAATCTTTAAAAAGAAAATTTTATTTATAAAATACTTCATTATAAAAATAATTTATTAAAACATTTAAAAACATAGGAAAAAAACAATAAATTACTGATAATCCTAATAACCCCTGTTTAACACATTAGATGATAGGATAAAGAAGAAAGGAAAATGTTAATGTTCTTACAGTGCCTGTACTTTTATGCTAGGGGCATTAAAGACATAAATCTCTATAATCACCACAACTCTGAAGTTAGGTAGTTTCTCAGAAAAGAAACAGAGGGTCAGAGTAGGGGGGGGGGGGGCACTTGCCCAGAGTCACACATAAGCAGCGGAATCAAGATTGGATTCTAGTTGTCTAGTTGCACCTTTGGTCTTTCTTCTTTAAAGTGCTGCCTTTCTTGGGGCACCTGGGTGGCTCAGTCGGTTAAGCACCTGCCTTCAGCTCAGGTCCTGATCTCACGGTCCGTGGGTTCGAGCCCGGCATCGGGCTCTGTGCTGACAGCTCAGAGCCCGGAGCCTGCTTCAGATTCTGTGTCTCTCCCTCTCCCTCTCTCTCTCTCTCTCTCTCTCTCTCTCTCTCTCTCTGCTCCTCCCCTGCTCAGGCTCTGTCTCAAAAAAAATTTTTTTAAGTGATGCCTTTCTCTCATTTTATCTGCTTAAGATATATACCTATCGGGGCGCCTGGGTAGCGCAGTCGGTTAAGCGTCTGACTTCAGCCAGGTCACGATCTCGCGGTCCGGGAGTTCGAGCCCCGCGTCGGGCTCTGGGCTGATGGCTCAGAGCCTGGAGCCTGTTTCTGATTCTGTGTCTCCCTCTCTCTCTGCCCCTCCCCCGCTCATGCTCTGTCTCTCTCTGTCCCAAAAATAAATAAACATTGAAAAAAAAATTAAAAAAAAAAAAAAAAGATATATACCTATTGCACTACCTTTAAAAGTAGTTGCTAGTATCTCACTCGCCAGATACGACTCTTAAGAAATCATGGTGGTAGACTGTTCTATTGTGTGAAACTACGTGGCTTGTATAAATATACTTGAGGAAATTGTGTTGCTTTCATTTAAGCTAAAACCATGATTCTCCTGTGACAAACAACTTGGAGTTTGTTCATTTCAAACGGGAGGTTTGTTCTGGTCTCTAAAACTTTGGCCACCCTGACCCTAGAGTTAGAGTGAAGTTTACCGTGGTTGGTATTTATTATATTGGGATGGCTCAACAGTAAAGGTAGTTCCTGGCCCCCCAGCTTTATAGAAATGTAATTGATATATAATAACACTGTATAAAATTTAAGGTATACTTAAGGATTCTTTTTAATCTGTTAATGGGTAGATGAAAAAGGGGTTTGATGTTTGAATGTTTTAGTTTCAAAGCTTGTGGTTTTATACTTAGAAATGATACTTTTTTTAGGTTTCTCCTTGAAGTTTTTCTGTCTCAATACCTCTCTCTTCTCCTTCCGAAATAAGGAAAGTTCTTTGTCTGTATTGGTGTGTTTTAAGTAGAAGGCTTGTCTGTGTGTGGAAATTGAAAAATGAGTCCAAGAGATAAGTAAAGACCTTGAGTTGAATTCTCTGCAGTTGGCCTTTGACCCAGAGGCTGAGGAGTACTGCAACCTTGGTTGGGGGAGGACTAGAAGCAGAAAGAGTTATTTTAAGAACTGGTTATTTTAGAGACCAAGGGAAGAAATGACTAAACGACTTTTAGGTTAATTGAATTAAAAAAGGAAAAGGACAGGTGTGAAATGTAATGGGACTTAATTATTTCAAGAACTTCATGATTTCAGGGGCGCCTGGGTGGCTCAGTCGGTTGAGCGTCTGGCTTTGGCTCAGGTCATGATCTCACGGTTTGTGAGTTCAAACCCCGCATTGGGCTCTGTGCTGACAGCTCAGAGCCTGGAGCCTGTTTCGGATTCTGTGTCTCCCTCTCTCTCTGCTCCTCCCCTGCTTGTGCTCTGTCTCTTTCACTCTCAAAAATAAATAAACATTAAAAAAAATTAAAAAAAAAAAAAAAAAAAAGAACTTTATGATTTCATACCTGAGCGTCTGAGTAGGAAATTGAGAATATTGACCAATTTAAAGGAAGAGCTCTTTTGGGATGACATTTGGAAGTTGTTGATGCTGCATTTCAGATGGTGAAGGCAGTTGAGTGCAGTGGTTATAACTGAGGGCTCTGGGGTCAGAATGTCAGGGTTCAGATGTACGTCTGTCTTGTTCTTTGGGCAAGTGAAGTGCCTCATATTCTCCATCTGCAATATGGGGATAGCAGGCACTGTTGAATAGGGTTGTTATAATGATTAAATGATGAAATTTATTTTGAGTGCGTAGCAATGCCCAGAACAAAGGAAGCATTCAACAAATTGGTAGCTACTGTATATAGTGACCAGCTGGAAAAAAATCAAATTCAGTAGAAAACATTAGGGCTGGTAATACACATTTTTGTTTGTCATAAAATATTGGAGCTGTAAAGTATTTTATTTTTACAAATTTTTTTTGTTATGTTTATTATTTATTGAGAAAGAGAGAGAGAATAAAGGAATCCGAAGCAGGCTTTGCACCAACAGTCCAGAGCCCTATCAGGGGCTCAAACCCACGAAACATGAGGTCATGACCTGAGCTGAAACCAAGAGTCGGATGCCCAGCCCACTGAGCCACCCAGGCACCCCAACCCCTATTGTTTTATACATGATGTGTAGAAGAGGTCATTAAAACTTGGAAAATAGATAAAACCCATGAGGAAGAATGTAGGATTAAAAAATAGGACTAAGAATTTAATCTAGGATTATTACTAAATTTGATGTGGGGCAATGGGTTTTCCACCTCTGGTAATTAAGTGGTGCTGTGATATCTGCAGTGATGGTAAAACGGCTATAGGCAGTGGTTGTTAAATTATCCATCAGGTTTTCTATGCCGCTGCCTCTCCCCCTCTCCTCACCAACCCCCCCCCCCCCCTCAGCGAATTCACAGAGGCTGGGCCCCTCTCTATCTTGGGTGAGGAGGAAGCTTCATTAATCTAAGGTTCTCAAAGTGCTTTCTCTGGACCAGCAGTATTATCACTACCTAGGAATTTGTTGGAGATGTAAATTCTGGAATCCCACATCAGAAACTGGGGGTGGGGCCCAACAGTATGTGTTTAGAGAGTTCTGCAGGCTCAAAGTTTGACTTATTAGGGTTTCCAACTCTGGTAAGATAATATAAAGGGATCAAATTTTTAGAATGGGGATGATTTTGAACTGAGTCATATGCCACATCTGAAGGGACCGTCTACTGTTTAGCTAATAGTCATTGAGACACTTACAGACCCAGCATTGGCACATCATCTTGTTTTCGGGTGTAATAGATTTTAAAGTGTTGGCAACAAACTGAAAAATTTTGATCCTCTTATGGGCTAATAAAATCAACTCCAACGATGTGACCTGAGTTGTGATCTTTTATGTAGGAGTTTAAAAAACATTGTTGTAAGTAAAGCTTGCTTCATAGCACAGATTATTATCTTAGGTTGAATTTCTAGATGAGGAAATTTATTTTGGTCTTGGGATAGGGACAATTTTAGTTTTTGGTAAGAGTTCTATTATCCAGAATTGAACAGCTGTTTTGTCAATAATGTTTTCCTGAAACCTAGCAGCTATTAGATTAAATTTTTAAAGACTTTGCATTTTGATAGGGAAAAAAAGGCATCCTTCAACTTTTTAATTTTTTTTTTTTTTTTTTTTTAAGTTTATTTAGAGAGAGAGGGAATCCCAGGCAGGTTCCACACTGTCAGTGCAGAGCCTGCCATGGGACTCGAACTATACAACCATGAGATCAGAGCCAGAGCCAAAATCAAGAGTTGGATGGCTGAGCCATTCAGGTGCTCCCTCCCCCTTTAAATTTTTAATTGCTTTGATTTAGTAATGTAGTTTAACCCTTGCTTTGTATTTATTGGCCGTTTATAGTTTTCATATAAACAAATCTGAAATCATTTGCTTATATCTTTTTGAATTGACTTGTAAGTGCAAATTGTTTTTCCTAGCTTTTTATTTGTCTTTTAATTCATATGGTTTTTGAATTGCAGAAGTTTTAAATTTGTCTACTAAAATCCATCCATCTTTGTCAAATTCCCTCAAAAAATTTTTGCTGGGATTTTAATTGGAATTAGATCAAATCTGTCATAACCCCCCTGGAAGATTTTTGGCTGTCTTCAAGCATATACATGGTTATATGCACAGGAACTACTATGTATTTAGGATACACCTTTTCTCAGCTCCACCCACCAATATTCATTCACTTAAAACATTTATTGAATGCTCACATATGAAGAGACTATTAAACTTGTGGAGCTACATTAGTAAATAAAACATACAAGAATTCCTGCCCTCTTGGAACTTTTGCTAGGGGAGCAGAGGCAGTAAACACATATGTCAGGTGGTGAGTACTGTGGAAAACAAAACAGGGTTGGGGGAGGGTAGTGGTAACAGCAGCAGCTCTACTAATTTGTGTCAGTCAAAAAAGGCTTCTTTGATAAGGTGACCTCAAGTAAATAAGGGAGTGTCTAGGATATCTGGGCTAGCTGGAGAAAAGGTGTTCCAAATCAAATCAGTTTAAATCAGAAAATGAGAGGAGATGTGAACTAGCCAGGAACTTTATAGGAACTGTGGCTTGTTTTACTCTGGGTTCCATGGGAAGGGCCTGAGCCAAAGGAGTGACAGGTAGGTCTGAAGAAGAAGGACTCCTCAGGAGGTTGATGCCATTTCCAGGTGGAAGATGATCACTTGGTTGAAGTGATCAGGAATGGTCTGAGATTAGATGTACAGTTGACCCTGGGACAACATGGATTTGAACTGTATAGGTCTACTTATATCCAGATTTTTAAAAAATAAATATAGTATAATACTATAAATGTATTTTATTTTTCTTAACATTTTTTTCTGGCTTTGTTGTAAGAATACAGTGTACAGTACATATTAGATACAAAATATGTGTTAATTGACTATGTTAATGGCAAGGTTTCAGGTCCGCTGTAGGCTATTAGTAATTAAGTTTTGGGGGAGTCACAAGGTATACATGGATGTGTTCTGCTCAGGGTTAGCTCACCTTATGCCCATGTTCAAAGGCTAACTGTATTTTGAAGGTAGAACCAAAGGAGTTTCTGGCAGACTAAATTGTGAGAGAAAGAGAGGAATAAGTTTTTAAGCTTGAGGACCTGGAGGAAGACTATTTTGTTATGATTTTAGGGTGTGTGTGTGTGTGTGTGTGTGTGTGTGTGTGTGTGTGTGTGTGTGTGTGTATGCACATGTGCTCATGCTTACAAAGGAAGGGAAGACCATTAAAAACAGTTTTGGAAGGATGTAAGAATTTTAGTTGGGCGCATTTATTTTGTACCTCTTGTAACCTCTTTTTTTTTTTTTTTTTTCCTCTTGAGATTTTAAGATAGCCCATGACATTGCCTAGGAGGAAAGGCCTTTACAAAGGTCCTGGTGTTTTCAAGTAAACAACTTAATGGATTCCTCTCAGTGTTGACCTGGTTGCTTTAAATTGCTATTTCCAGCTTCATATATGTTACTGAGTAGAGTCTCCAGCCAACTTGCTGATATTGACGGTGTTCAGATGTGCTAGCCTGAGAAAGGATCTTCTGTCTGATTATATCACATTGCCTTTCCATTATGAGTAGTGTTGCTTCCTGGATAACCCAATCCAGTCTGTGGTCCTTTCCTTGCTAGAAACAGTGAGTACCACTACCCCATCATTTTATCGGCTTCAGCCATCTTCTCATTGCCAGCTGAACATCTTTGGATATCAAATACAGTTTTGTACCTGCTTTTGTCTAACTTTCATTTCATTATTTGAAATTTAATGAAGGACAGAAATGAGGGGTGTTTTGTTTTGTTTGTTTTGTTTTGAAGTTTGCTGAAGGGGTTGGCCAGTAGATCCCCGTACTGTCTTTGGTTACTGAAGATTTTGTATATGATTCAGTGGTTGAAAATGGAAATCTGTCTTTCCGTATGTGTCCCTACTTTTTTTTTTTTTTTTTTTTTTTTTGCCTTAATGCTGCTTCTCAGAAGTTTTGATTATTGGGTATTTCTCTGGGTACTCAAAGATTAATCAGCATTCTTAGTTTCTTGCTCTGTGAAACTGTAACATTCTTATTTTCATGAGTATCTAAAGGGAAATTGGTGGAGGGTATATTGGATTTCAATATCTGCTGGCTTAAACTAGAAAAGGCATTTTTCTTAATGGTAATGTGGATACTCCTGCCCCTAACCCCCATTCTATCATAGCATGTCCTCCTATTTTATGTACTCCTGTGTATATGTGTGTGTTTCTTTTTTTCTTATTTTATCGTTTATTTTTTGAGAGACAAAGAGCGAGAGAGCATGAGTGAGGAGGGGCAGAGAGAGGGAGACACAGAATCCGAAACAGGCTCCAGGCTCTGAGCTGTCAGCACAGAGCCCGACGCAGGGATCGAGCTCACGAACTGTGAGATCATGACCTGAGCTGAAGTCAGACGCTTAACCAACAGAGCCACCCAGGTGCCCGTGTATTTATTTCTTTCTAATTTAGACCTCTGGGCTCATGACACTGTTACTGGTCCATGTATGGCTTTATTTCAAAAGCAATATACACCTGTGACGCCACTGCCCAGCTCAGTGACTGCCGATACCAAGAACTTATCTGTAAGTAAGATCCACCCCCATTTTCAATCTTAAGTTACCATTTTCCTTTTTTTCTTTTTTTAGTTGCATCATATATCTGTGTTTGCCTAAAACAATTACAAGGAAGAAAACAAATAGCATTTCTGTCCCTCCAACAAGATTCTAAGGCAATGGTAAAACATGTACACACGGCTTTTAAAGTTTCTCCAGGGATCTCTAGGTTACTCTTGCTTAGCCTTAAACTTTACAAAAGAGAGTATACTGTAAGTTGTCTTATGGGACTTGGATTTTCAACATTATGTCACTAAAATTCGTCTGTGCTATTTCATTAACTTGTAGTTCGTTTTCATTGCTCCGCTGAGCAAACATACCCTAATTTATCCATTCTCCTCTTGGTGTGTGTTTGGGTTTTCCCTTGAGTTATTTTATTTTATAAATAATGTTCAGTGCCCTTATTTTGAAAAAGCTTCCTGGTATATGTGTGCTAAAGGTTTTTGGGTTTTGTTTTTGGTAGGTATATAGAATTACTGGGATTACTGGGTGGTAAAGTGTGCCCATGTTCAACTTTATTGGATAATGGCTATTTCTGTTATTTTTGCTGCTTAATAAGCCACTTCGAACTAAATGGCAAGGTTTATCATATTGTCTTAGATTCGGTGGGTCAGAATTCAGGAAACCGTTGGAATCGCTTGTTTCTGTTTTAGGATGTCACGGGCTTAGCTGGAGAAGATTCAAAGATTGGTGGTCAACTAGAGGGTCACTTCCAAGATGGCATCTTCACTCATGTGTGACGCCTTGTTAGGGAAGCCTAGAGTGCTTTGCTCAGCTGGGACCCACTGGCCAAATGCACCTGCATAACAGCCTCAGGGTTATCCGACTTCTTGCATGGCATCTCTGTGTTTTAGCAAACAAGGGCAGAATCAGTCTGTTCATTTATAACCTGGCCTGGGAAGTCCCCTAGCATCACTTTCACCATTTTTTATTGGTAAGCAGTTATAGGCCCTCTCACATTCAAGGGGGAGAGAGAGAACCCTACCTCTCAATGGAAGAAGTGTCAAAGAATTTGCAGCTATCTCTTAACGCTGTTATGGTACTTTTTTTTTCAAAGTTGGATGTTTTAAAACCTGTTTACAGTTTTAAAAATGTAATTTAAATATTCTAGCATTACTGTTGATTATCGAGATTGTTTGCCATTAAAAAAATATTTTAGAGGGGCGCCTGGGTGGCGCAGTCGGTTAAGCGTCCGACTTCAGCCAGGTCACGATCTCGCGGTCCGTGAGTTCGAGCCCCGCGTCGGGCTCTGAGCTGATGGCTCAGAGCCTGGAGCCTGTTTCCGATTCTGTGTCTCCCTCTCTCTCTGCCCCTCCCCCGTTCATGCTCTGTCTCTCTCTGTCCCAAAAATAAATAAACGTTGAAAAAAAAATTAAAAAAAAAAAATATTTTAGAGGCTTATAGACCTGTTTTTGTTCTCTGTATAAAGTAATTCCTGAGGGTGGGTGCTTGGGTGGCTCGGTTGGTTAAGCATTTGACTCTTGATTTCAGCTCAGGTCGGGATCTCATGGTTTGCAAGTTCAAGTCCCTCATCTGGCTCCATGCTGACACAGCGGAGCCTGCCTGGGATCCTCTCTCTCTCTCCCTCTTCTCTACGACCCCCTTGCTTGCGCACTCTAATAAAGAAACTTCAAAAAATTTGTGGATACCAAGTCTTGTAAGAAAATGATGGAACTTGTACTCACCATTAGAAAAGTTTTTGAACTCTCTTGCAGAATAGAAGTTGGAGGACTGTTAATGAAGACTTTAATGGGAAAGTTGATATTGCACTGTGAAAGGGAGTCACTGATAGAGGCTGAACAGAGGAGTCATACAGTGAAAGTGAATTGAGTTCTGTATCTTCCTGAACTACTTTGAATGTTTAGTGCCTTAATAGGAAAAATTCTAATAGTTTAATGGGTTATTCGACTTTATCATTATTTCCTTTGAGGAATACCATAGCCCCCCACTTACCCACAGTTTCACTTCCCAAGGTCCGGAAGCAGATTGATACTCCTGACATATCACCAGAAGGTCAATAATAGGCTAATGCTGCATCATTTACTTTATTTCATCTAATCATATAGGCATTTTATCGTCTCACATCGCAAAAAGGGTGAGTACAGTACAGTATTTTGAGAGAAAGAAGGTGACCACATTCACATAACTTATTACAGTATATGGTTGTAATTGTTCTATTTTATCATTGGTTATTGTTGTTAATCTCTTATTGTACCAGATTTATAAATTAAACCTTGTTATAGGTACATACTTACAGGGAAAACATAGTGCATATAGGGCTCAGTACTATCTGAAGTTTCAGGCATCCTCTGGAGGTCTTGGAACATATCCGCCATAAATAATGGGGGACTACTTATTAGATGTGTAACCGGGCTATTCCTCACAGAATCTAAATTACTAAATGTTTAATTTTTGTGTGGTACAAAGTCCTTCCTCTCAGTTGAAAGTTGGGTCTAGTTTTCTACCATAAGTCTTGGCAGATCAGTTGTCTTATCCGTGAAAGACTTGGTTCTTGGGGTTCTTTTCTTTTCTTCTTTGGTTCTGTAATTCGTAATATGAATTCTAAAACTAATCAGAAAATGTGAAGTGAACCAGACTGTTTCTGTTCTACTTTTCAACCCTGGAGGCTCTTTCCCTGCTGCATCACACTGGTGATAGCCTGATGAATAACCCACTTTCCAGCACTTTTATAGCGTTTGCCTGGTGTCTATGAACAGCTTAAGCATTTTATGGCCATCCTGTATGATAACCCTAGTTGATCCCTGGGGAAACGTTAAAAGTTGTATGTGCATGTTTGGCAATTGCCATAGCATTTCTGCTTACCCTATCTGTTGGTTCCCTGGGTGGCGCAGTCGGTTAAGCGTCCGACTTCAGCCAGGTCACGATCTCGCGGTCCGTGAGTTCGAGCCCCGCATCAGGCTCTGGGCTGATGGCTCAGAGCCTGGAGCCTGTTTGCGATTCTGTGTCTCCCTCTCTCTCTGCCCCTCCCCCATTCATGCTCTGTCTCTCTCTGTCCCAAAAATAAATAAACGTTGAAAAAAAAAAAAGATATTTGGATTGCTTGAAGACACCTTTTGGTGGGAGTGGGAATGTCCTACAAATAAACTTTCTCATTTGTAATGTCCTGGTGAAGTTTTTGTCTTTATTTTGAAATCACATATAGTTGTCTGAAAAGCTATATATGCCTGTGCCATCATGTAATACACCTCTAAAATCACCTTCATCTCTAAAATGTATATTTTCCCTAGGATTTCTGTTTAGCTTTCATGAGCTGTATAATTGGTGGCTGGGGTGGAAGGGTTGATCTAGAACTGTTGACTGTTCTCTACAGCTTTATACTTTTTCTTCTTTTGCAATAGGGAAGAAAGAGCAACTGCAAACTTTTTCTGTTCTTTAAAATAATTCTGTTTGCCTTATTAAAAAAACCAGCTAAGTATTGTAAAAAATGTTGGAGCAAACTTAATTGTGATGTTTAGTAAAAAATTCTAATGAGATCAACCTCTTTCTATCTGGACAGATCTTTAGAGCGTGTCTAATTTTAAAAGGAAAGACCATAAAAGAAAAATTGTTCTAAAGCTTTATCCAGACTGAATCTTCAAAGTGATGTAATTTTTTTTTTTTTTTTTTTTTCTTCCCTGTAGCTAGTTATCTACTCACGAAGTTGTCAGCTGTCAGTCAAGAGTCTAATAACTTAACCGGGCATTGTTTTCATTTTGTTATCTAGTTTAAAAATGGTTCACCATTCTTTTTTCCTTTTAAGCATTCATATCAGGAATTATCGAATTGGTATATTAGAGACATTTTGTCTTGATTACAAGATTGTAATAAATGTTAACACGTGGTCATCACTAAACTGGGGAAGCATTATTATAAACTATCAAAAATGTAATATTCCTATGGAAAACTTGAGAGTGGCATGCTTAGTGTTGGTTCTGCAAGTTAGGAAATTAGTATCTTTATTCCTTCTTTAGAATTCATATGTAAGAATAAGATTTTTTTTTTTTTTTTTTTTTTTGATACTTAATGAGTCTGGTTTAGATAGATGTTCTAGTTTTAGATGATGGGTTACTTAGGGTCTGTTTAAGCTAATAATGGATTCAGGGTTCTTAACAGTAAAATTTGATAAATACATAGTTCCTAGTGCAGGAACTCTTTAGGATAAAGATAAGTAGCTTCATAAAAGCTAACTAAAGAGACAAAGGTTAGTTTGACACACCAGTTATTTTGGTTTGTTACTAATTAGTAGGCACCTTGTTTGCAGGACGTGCAAACATGCCTTAAACTGGGAACAAATTGTTGAGTCTTCTGTTTGTAATGTGACACTTAGGAGCAAAGATGAAGTAGAATTTTAGAGCTAGAAGGACCCGAAAGATCAGTTTTGCGATTGAGGAGACTTGAGGGCCATGCAAGTATGGAATAGATTGGGGGCTTGACTTCCTTCAATGGTGGAATTCTTTATTAGTTCAGTATAGATGTTGCCGTTTGGATGGTCAGTGTGTGTTTTCCTATTATTCATGTGGCTCCTGCTTGTTTCTAAGAATAGATCATTCGTCTTAATTTTATGTATTTTTATACATAATGTATATGTATAGAAATGTCAGAGAAGGTGGTACTGATCAAGTAGTCTTATTTTTGAGTCAGTAAAATAATTATTAAATTTTTATCTTATATTTTTTATTTTTTAATATTTATTTTTTTAATTTACATCCAAGTTAGCATATAGTGCAGCAATGATTTCAGGAGTAGATTCCTTAATGCTCCTTACCCATATAGCCCTTCCCCCCTCCCACAACCCCTCCAGTAACCCTCTGTTTGTTCTCCATATTTAAGAGTCTGTTTTGTTTTTGTCCCCCTCCCTGTTTTTGTATTATTTTTGCTTCCCTTCCCTTGTGGTTGTTAAATTCTTAAGAGATGACATTTGAGTCCTAGTTACCAGTGCCAATTAGTTAAAGAAGCCAAAATAATTTTTAAAATCAGAATGTAAGTTTTTTAAATGTTAACAAACATGTTAATAAACATATTTTTGAGACAGAGACAGAGCGTGAGTGGGGGAGAGGTAGAGAGAGAGGGAGACACAGAATCCGAAGCAGGCTCCAGGCTCCGAGCTGTCAGCACAGACCCCGACATGGGGCTCACACTCATAAACCGTGATATCATGCCCTGAGCCAGAGTTGGATGCTTAATTGACTGAGCCATCCAGGCACCCCAAATCAGAATGTAATTTAAACAAAAAAATTTTTTTAATGTTTATTTATTTTTGAAAAAGAGAGTGTGAGCAGGTAGGGGGGAGAAAGGGGGTGGTGCAGGGAGACACAGAATCCAAAGCAGGCTCCAGGCTCTGAGCTGTCAGCACAGAGCCTAATGTGGGGCTCAAACTCACAAATTGTGAGATCATGATCTGAGCCGAAGTCAGATGCTTAACCGACTGAGCCACGTAGGTGCCCCCAGAATGTAATTTTAAGCTCATGTTGGCATGCCAAACTCTTCTGAGCATCTTTTTCTGATAACTTGCTTTAAGAGCTTGACTGACAGGAAATTGATTTTTGACTCACTCTGTTGGGACCCATTTTGGTTTCATTTTGACCATTTAAAAAAACTGAGATGCTTAGAGATAATCTCTGAGGTTTCTTTTGGTTTTAAATTTTTTGGCACTTTGAGAGAGTGATTTAGATTTAGACTTGGCATCATAACTTCATCAAAATCTTAAGACTTACAGAGTCTGTATGAGTCTTATAACTAAGGGAAAGAATTTTGTTAAAGAGCCTTTTCTTAGTGAATTAAGCACACTCCCCCTTTTTGACATCATTTCTGAAAAAGTTAATTTGGCAATGATACTCTCTTAAGTTTATACTATCCCAGCTGTTAAGAATAGGAACTCTGGGGGCGCCTGGGTGGCTCAGTCGGTTGGGCGGCCGACTTCGGCTCAGGTCATGATCTCGCGGTTCGTGAGTTCAAGCCCCGCATCCGGCTCTGTGCTGACAGCTCAGAGCCTGGAGCCTGTTTCCGATTCTGTGTCTCCCTCTCTCTGACCCTCCCCTGTTCATGCTCTGTCTCTCTCTGTCTCAAAAATAAATAAACATTAAAAAAAAAATTAAAAAAAAAAAAAAAAAGAATAGGAACTCTGGGCCTGGGTGCCTAAGTCGTGTCCTGGCTCTTCAGAGTCCTTTTTTTTTTTTTTTTTTTTTTTAAGTTTGTTTGTTTTTGGGAGTGAGAGAGAAGGAAAGTGTGAGGGAGGGGCAGAGAGGTGGTGGGGTCAGAGGATCCAAAGAGGGCTCTGTGCAGACAGCAGACAACCCAATGTGGGGCTCAAACTCACGAACCCAGGAGATCATGACCTGAGCTAAAGTTGGACACTTAACCAACTGAGAAGCTCTTCAGATTCTTAGCAGTATGAGCTGGGACAAATTACTTCCACCTTTTTGCATTAATTTCCTTAAATTCCTCATTGTATAGTGGGGTGTTGATAATACCTATTTGAGAGAGTCTTTAAATTACATGAATTAATATATGTGATATGCAGTGTTTTGTACATAGTAAGTACCATATTTGTGATTTTTATAATTTCTGTTACTTAAGAAGAAATAGTAAAATGAAGTAAACCGTAAGAGCTCCTTATTATGTGATCACTGCTTTTTCTCAGACCAGTTGAAAATCAGAGACTCTAACATAACTATATTGCCATTATTCTAGGAGCACAAAGAAGATTTTTCCTGTGTGCTTAGGTTTATTTTGTTTTTGTTTTTGTGAGTATTGCAAGAACAGGTTCTTAATGAGTTAAGATGAACAGTTATTGTGGTTACTTGTCAGTGATCCTGAATTGGTGGTGAGTGTATCATCACTTTTTTTTTTCAGCGAGGGACCACTACAGGATAATCTGTCTGTGAATCTCTTTCCCTCATCATCTTCCAGCCCTCCATATGCAGAAGATACTTGGTGTCACGTTCCTGTTTCTCAAGTGTGTTTAAGGACTACACATTTGCAAAAACAAATGCTTGTCATTAGATAGAAGGGCATAGAGCATCTTGTGGTAGCTTAGTCAGTCAGCCAGGCCTGGTAGTCAGGACTTAGGAAGGGCAGCAGCATCTACCATTTCTTGAGCACTTACTGTATGCTCGTGCATCGTGCTCATTAATACTGCTTACTGATATCTCTCAATTATTAAGACAGTGAAAGTGTCTTTCTCTGTGCCTTCAGTCATTCTTTTTTTTCTTAAATGTTTTTATTTATTTTTGAGGGGGCAGGGAGGGGCAGAGAGAGAGGGAGACACAGAATCTGAAGCAGGCTTCCTGATCTGAGCTGTCAGCACAGAGCCTTGACGCCGGGCTCGAACCCATGAACCGCAAGATCATGACCTAAGCTGAAGTTGGATGCTTAATTGACTGAGCGACCCAGGCACCCCATGTGCCTTTAATCATTCTTTACTGCAAGTTGGTTTGATCTCTGAGGGCTGACTAGGTCATTAAAGATTAATTCTTCAGGGTTTGAAGGTGGGGTGGGGTGGGCAGGGAGTAATTTATATACTATGTGGTAAAGAAGAACCTGACAAAATAATTTTCAAGTCATGTGGAAGAATGTTCAAAATGAAGGAAACTTAGAATATTTTATGTATGTCCTACAGTTCATGATGCTAACTCGTTAGGAAACAGTTTGAAAGAGTGTGGGAACTGAAATGTGAGAAGTTGGTCTTCCTTGTAAAAGCATCTAGAAGATTTATAATCCCCTCAGTAAGCATCCATTCAAGTGGTGTACGGTTGGTGTTAATATGGGTCAGATACCTCGCTGGCAGTTTTCATTTTGTGATACTTTGTCACCCATTTCGGTCAGGAGAGGACAGAGTTATGTCCCAGGCTGTGGAGGTCAGTTGGCACCAAATGAGAAAGTAGGTTAGCTTCACTCAAGGATTACTTTGGTTTTTATGTATCATAAGGGAAAGTTAGGACCACAGTTCTAACCTGTCTCCTCCCCTCTTTACCTTCCTGTTTTCCTCCTTCCTTTCTACACGTATTGGACTACCAACTCCGTGCCAGGCGTTGTTCAAGACACCGGGGATGTGCTAGTAAACAAAAGTCCCTACTCTTCCAGAAGGGGTTCTAGTGGGGGGAAACAAATAAGTAAGATAGATAATGAAAATATTTTACAGGAGGAGGGATGAAAAGGAGAGAGAATTATGTGTTTGGGGAAGAGTGAACACTTGCAGTTTTAAGATAGGGCAATAAAGGAGAGTCTTCATGGAAGTGACTTGTGAGGAAAAGACCTGAAGAAAGTGAGGATGTCTGCGTGGGGATGGCAATTAAAAGGCCCTGTGGTTGATAGCTAACCTGGCAAGTTCAGTGAACAGTAGTAAAAGCAGTGACTACGTGGAATGAGCCAGGAGAGTAGGAGATAACGCCAGTGAGCTAGCAGGGAGGGGTGGTAGTAGGTGGTGCATGACCATTTGGGGCCATACAGGTCATTGTAAGGACTTGGGAGTTTTTAGTGGTTTTGGTTTTTGGTCTTTGGTCATTTTGACAGATGGGAAGCAACAAGAATTGATTTTGGGGAGAGGAGTGGCGTCTTCTAACTTACCTTTTGTACAACAACGTTCTGGCTGCTATATTAACACTGAATAGATGAATTTGGTCAAGGATGAGAGCCAGACCAATTGGCAATAATCTAGGCTGTTTGGACCAAAGTAGTGATGGTGAGGTGACAAAAAAGTATTGGCGAATACTGGATATCTTTTGAAGATAGTTCCAGTAAAATTTGCTGATGGACTGGATGTGTGTGTGTTGGGGGAAGGAGGAGGTGTCTGTGAGAGAGATAAGACGGGGTAAGGGGTTTGAAGTCAAGGATAACACCAAGGTTTTTCACCTAGACACATCAATCCAATTGAAGCATGTTTGGAAAGGTATAAAGGATGGGGAAGAAGGAGTATCAGTTTTGAATAGTAAGATTGAGATGCTTCTTAGACATTCAGGTGCTGGTGTTGAGTTGGCAGGTGTATACAGGAATCTGGAATTCAGGGGAGCAGTCCTGGCTAGCGGTAAGAATTTGAGAGTTAGAAATGTAGACGATACTTAAAGCTATGATATTTGGTAAGATCCCCTAGGAAGTGAGTGTAGAAAGGTTTAGAGTTGTGGGCAGTTGGAGTCTTAAAAAGAATTGAAAAAGGCAAGAGAAAAATCAGGTTAATATGATGTCTCGAAAGACAAATGAAGAAAATATTTTGATGAGTGATCACCTGTGTTAGATGCTGCTGATAGTTTGGGTGATAAGGACCGAGAATTGGATTTAGGACAGTGGAGGTCATTGGTGACCTTGAATAGCAGTTTCAGTGCAGTTAGTGGGGGTGAGAACTTGGATTTAAGAGAGAATGGGAGGAGAGAGATTAGACATAATGAGTCTTTGTTGTAAAAAGTAAAGAGAGAAGTGTAATAATGTTTTCCCCTGGCCTCGTATTGTTTGCTGACCTCCTGATCCTTCCCCTTTTCTGTTGCTGCAGAGCTTGCCTGATACGGTTGGAGGTGGGGGTGGGGATGGTATTCCTATTCCATCCAGAGGAGTGATGAGCCTTTCTGGGCCACTTTTGTTGCTAGGCTGGAAGTTAGGAAATTCTAGGCCAGGGTTACCTTTGATTGAATGGGAGTTTTTAGATGCGATGTCACACTCTTGTTCTAGTCTTGAAGTCCCTAACCAGTTCCTCTTCCTTTTTCCACTTTTCAGAGCTTTTCGAAAATTTGGTTGCCTCTTGTGTTATTTCCAGGGCTTCTAGCTGTGTTTTTTGCAGGGATGTGCTGGAAGAAGAGTCCACACCATCTCTCCTGGACCAGAAGTTCTTCTATTTTAAGAACTGTTAAGTTAACTAACAAATTGATTTTTGATTCAACTTCATGTTCTTCAAGATGAATCCTTGCATTTCTGAACCTCAGTAACTCTGAGTTACGTTTCTGGAAGTATGGTCTTGCACATTTCTTGCCTGAGAACTATCCAAGAGGCTTCTTTTCATGCAAGTCCCTGGGACTCATTTTAACTCTCCGATAGTTCTTATACACACTGAAGTTGGAACATCATTCCTGGACATTGAGCATTGATAGGAATGTTGGCTCTTTCATATTTCCATACCTGGCTCAGTGATTATAGCTAGCTAGCTAAATGGTAGGGCCAGGATTTGGAATTTAGCATTTACTAACTCCATACACTATATTCTTTCTAACAAGCTCTATTTTGTTATTAAAGTGAGGATTAAAAACATGTCCCTATAGGAGTTCTGTTATTATATAGTTACTCTGTGAGGCTGAATCCATAGATTTTCATTGTTTTAGAGATAATCAGAAGCAAACTGTCCCCCGTGGAATAAGAAGTGCCTGTCATCCTCCACTTTAACTCCCAGGGCTGGGGTGTTGGGAAATGCTGAAGATAGGATTGTTTCCCTTTCAGTCTTTATTGTGATGTTTATGAGAAGTTTCTAAGTCCCCTGCTGCTTACAATAAGTACTTTTAAGTTGTAAGATACGCTCCTTGTCAGTCTCCTGCTTAGGTGAGTGAGCTAGATCAAAAAATAGCTACTCTTAATACTTTAATTTATGGGCTCTTGAACAAGTGGGATTATTTAACTGTTTAGGAATATTCTAACCTCAGTTTGATTTTTGAAAGGTTCTAAAATGGAATCCACTCTAAAACAGTAGACTCCATAGGCAGAAAAGTAGACAGAAAATTGATTGGTTCACTCTGGAGTAGCCACTCTGGGGTAGCAGTTTTTGAATAACTGAGAGTCTTTCAGTATTAACTTTGTCATTTTGCTTTATTCTTGAAACATAACAGAGTCCCATTCTCTGAAAAAGACACCGTAACTAGGCCAGTGTTTTGTTCTGAATCTTCACGCTCAGATTCTGTCTAGTCCTACAGCCAGCCAAGAGGAACTATAAGCCACTTCCATCCTTCTTTGTTATGCTCTTTCTCCATTGGAATACTTCAGTGTGTCAAAGGCATTCTGGGTCTTTCAAGCTTCAGTTAGGTGAGGTTTTTTGTGGTTTTTGTTTTGTTTTGTTTTGTTCTTTACAGTTTGAAAATTAAGCAGGACAAGCCATTGCCTGAATAAGTCTCATATGTTTTAGATTTCCTGGAAGTTCTTATTTGTAAACTACATGTATGCAGACAGATAATCATTGAAAATTGATCTGCAGTTAAAACCACATGGTAGGTAGTGCCGATAAAGAGGCATGGATAATCTAGTTGAAGGCCGATCAAGGTCTTCATGACATGACTTGGAAATATAGAACACATAAATAACAAAAGAAGAGGGTCACACTAAGCTTGAAGAATACAAAGTAATCAATTCCAAGCTAAAGTTTGCCAGGAAAGACGTCCCCAGAGGAAGGTGAGTTTTAGGCATAAAAGATGCACCTGGATATTATCAGGTTGGAGACTTAATTGAATGTGACAAACAGATTGATCTGAGTGTTGCTAGGGACTCTGCTGAAGAATTGTTACATTTTTTGTTTTTACTGTGCATGGCGGAATTATATATTATGTGTATGTTACCATGAT
Source organism: Leopardus geoffroyi (assembly GCF_018350155.1). Classification (NCBI taxonomy): domain Eukaryota; kingdom Metazoa; phylum Chordata; class Mammalia; order Carnivora; family Felidae; genus Leopardus; species Leopardus geoffroyi. Next base: position 44,211,924 of record NC_059330.1, read on the forward strand.
TAATAAAAAGCCTGAGAAATGGGCATTGAGAAGAGTTTGGAGTACTTAAATCTCTAAAGGTTGGGTGTGTTTTAGCACACCTCAGTCTTAAACATGTAAAAATGAAATGTTCAAAAGCAATAATTTGATCTGTACTAAATAAACACTAAATAACAAACTTAAAGTAGTTTAAAGATTGAGTTTATAAAGTTCAAAAGTGTGGGCTTTGTGACAAGGATAACAATCAGTAAAATCCACTTTTTGTCCCTTAAAAGGACAGATAGTTCTGTTTTTTCTACAAATAAATTGCAAGGAGAAAAAGAAGAAATCTGTTCCAAATTTGAGATGCATTAACCAAATGCAGTGTGGATCTTACTTGTCTTTGATTTGGACAAACCAATTGAGACAGTACAGGATATTTGACATTAAGGAGTTCCTGTTTTTCAAATTATGAAAGTTTATAGCATATTATAGTACAAATATATGATACATGGTATGGTATTATGTGTGTATGTATATATAGTGTAGAATATAGTATACTATATTTTAAGTGAATTTACCTTTTAGAGCTACATGTGGAAATATACACAGGTGTAATGATCTGATAGTGGGGATTACTTGAGAATTAATGGAGATGAGGGATAAATGTTATAGATGAGATAGGATTGGCCAAAAGTTAATAATTCTTGAAGTTAGTTGACGGTTATGTGGGAATTCATTATCCATTAGCTTGTATTTGAAATTTTTCGTTTAAAAAGAGTCCAAGATAAACGTAAGAACATAGGACAAGACCAAGACTGCTTAATACTGTTTCATAAAATTAACATAGATTACAGAGTTTTGTGGATCTGGCCCCACCTACCCATAACCAGTGTCAGCAACTCCAGTGATTTCTTCCCCTTGTTCACTGTCTAAGCTCCAGCTGCACAATCTTGTATACATGTTGTTTCTTGTTAAGACACACCACAGCCCCCAGTATCTTCTACACCTCCCCACATTCCCCTCACCACCCCTGAGACCTTTCGTCCACAGTAAGTTTGCCTGTCCAAGTACTGATTTATTCTTTGGAGCTTAGGTTAAATGTTTATAACACAGAGACGTCTTCTAGATCTGATGTCATAGTTATAATCTCTTAACATTTTGCATGATTATCTGTTTATTAATATTGTCTTGCCCATTAAACTCTAAGCTTAACGAGCCACAGTTCTTGTTTGTTATTACTGTATCCCCAGCACCTAGTACAATCCCTGGCAGTAAATAATAGGTGCTTAAATATTTATCAAATGGCATTGGGAGGAGGAGGAAGAGTTTGTGATCGTTGATAGTTTGGCTGAAATAATTTGCCAAAATACACAAATCTCCTTTCAGTTTCAGAGGTAATCTGGTTTAGGCCGTAGGACAAAAGGGTCAAGTGTAAGTGTTCAACCCCCAGAGTCTTTATCAGGATGAATTGGCAGTTTAGAATTGGTCTGGTACATTTATTTCCTATTACTACCACAAACCTCTCTAGAAAACTGTAATAACCAGTTAGAATGACAGATACAAACCGTTTCTTAGCCCATTCTCCTCTAAGTTTTTTATTTTACAGCTAAAACATGAAAGATATTTGATGGTAGACTCCCCCCCCCCCCCTGTACTTTATTTCCTCCATCTCTGTATATTTGGGCAGAGGCTAATGTCATTGAAGTTGTCGCTGAATACAGTGGTCTGTTCTAATGAACTACAGTTGAACCTTGAAACAACATGTGTTTGAACTGGGAGGGTCTACTGTACGTGGATTTTTTTTCTATAAATACAGTACTATAAATGTATTTTCTCTTCCTTATGGTTTTCTTAATACTGTCTCTAGCTTCATTGGAAGAATACAGTATATAATACACATAACATGCAAAATATCTATTAATTGACTGTTGTTATCTGTGAGGCTTCCGGTCATTAGAAGGCAGTTAGTTAGTTAGTTAGTTAGTTAGTTAGTTAGTTAGTTAAAGTTTTGGCATCCCTAACTCCGTGTTGTTATTCAAGGGAAACTGCACTTTAGTTTTGCTGTGTAAGAGTGGAGCTTCCTTTGGATGACTCTGAAGCCAAACACTCAAATTCAGAATTCTGCTAACTGAAAACCTCTATTTCCTATATTTGTCTGCCTCTTTGAGATTTCCTTATTTCTCTTTTCCCTTCTTTTGTATCTTTTACGAGACAGAGTTGAAATTCAAAGTTATGTTTATTTAATCTTTTCTAATACACACATTGTACTTTGCAGTTAGGATTTTATCATTTTATGAATGCCACATTCCTGTGAGGCAGATGTTGCAGTTATTTCCAGAGGCCAGTTTTCATGTTTAGGTTCACATAAAGTAAATAAAAGTGGGAACTTGCTTTTAACCTGTGTTCCTGCTCTTTCCCCTGTTGGTTTCATACTGCTTTTGAACTAGGTAGTGAATCATTGTATATACATTTTTTAAATATGGTTCTCAATAATGTCAAGATTTTCTATTCTTGTGATCCTGACTCTTGCCCTGGATACTGTGAATCTAGCATCTGTATATTCTGTGTGTTCAGTGATAATCTAAATTTTACTTTATTCGTTTTATAAGTCATCTAAAGAACCTAGAGATTCAGAATCTAGGTGTCTTAGATTTTCTTGCATTCTTGGAAATAGCACATAACTCTGTGAAATAATTTAGGTGCCAGTTTTTGAACATAGTACTATGTGGCTTGCTGTGGGCAGTCATTTTTACTTATAATTTGGTACTAGAACTTTTTTTTATATAGGTGAAAGAACTGGAAATAGAAATGAAATAGAATCAAAGATGGGATTACAGGTCTTTCTAGCATGTTCATGATTACTTAATGAAAAAAAAATTTTTAATTCTGGATCAGGGAAAAGTATCACCCACCAGCATTGTTCTACTGGATTTACACATTTTCCGTCTTTGTCTAGAAAGAAGTGATTTCATTTAAGACTGTACTAAGTCAAGTATGATATGATTCAGTGCTCAGCTTTAGTGTTACTTTTAGATAAGTCAGCTTTTGCTTTAGTTTATTTTTGAGAAAAAGGAGGTATCTACCACTGCTGTTGCTCTGCTGTCTGTGGCAGTGCTGTAGGCATTGAAGATAGGGTTTATCAAATAGAAAGAGTTGTTATATTAGTAACCTCTTTTGTCGAACTCATTGACAGTAAGTTAGCAGCGGGTATGGTAAGGGGCATAATATTGCAAATTCTTAACTTTTCTCTGTTAGCTGAAATTGCATTCCTTAATTTTTTTTTTTTTTTTTTTTTTTTTTTTAAGCAAAGTTAGTAACCACCTCTGAGTTGATTCAGATCATTACCTCTTCTGGTGCAATGGGAGAGGTTTTTTCCAGTGATACCTTTTGAGGATTCAACGTATAATTCCTAATTTGTAGTAAAAATAGGAGGAGCTTGGGTGCCACATTTAAGAGAGGTTAAGTCTCCTTACATAAAAGTCCCTGTGTTGATCTGTTTCTCCTCCTCTAATGGAACATTTCCATTAAAATCACCATTCAAGATGATTTTTTTTTTTCAACGTTTATTTATTTTTGGGACAGAGAGAGACAGAGCATGAACGGGGGAGGGGCAGAGAGAGAGGGAGACACAGAATCGGAAACAGGCTCCAGGCTCTGAGCCATCAGCCCAGAGCCTGACGCGGGGCTCGAACTCACGGACCGCGAGATCGTGACCTGGCTGAAGTCGGACGCTTAACCGACTGCGCCACCCAGGCGCCCCCAAGATGATTTTTAAAAAATTAAAAACAAAACTCACTTTTTCGTTTTCCGTATTGGCCAACATGTAAGCTGAACCCTAAATTTTCAAGTGCTTTCCCATTGTGTAGTTTCAAAGTGTTTATAAATAAAAGAGCTTTTTTAGAGGAAATGACTTTTTGTTCAAGTAAGTACCATAAATATTCTATACTCTTGGATCCTATTAAACATCCTAAATTCTGGATATGTGGTAATATTCTTCTAACCCACTAAAAAGAACCATTAAAGTATAAATTCACATAGCTAAAAAAGAAATCTATACAGCATGTATAGTTTTATACAAATAAATACTGGTACATAGCTGGCAACATTAAATATATTATTCATGTGGTATTACCAAAGGAAATATTGGTACTGTATCTTCCTGCATTTATGTAACCAAAAATCAATCCAGAGTGTAAAATTTTAATAGATTTTTTTATACAGCACATGGCGACAAAGTAAATTTACCATAAAATGCTTATAAGAGCAAGTGACAAAATATGAGTTAAAATGAATTCCCACTCAGATAGTAGCCTGGTATTTACAGACAGATATTTTGATATAAACTAGAGTAAAGCACACAGCAGAATAATAGATTGGGAGGCATTTTAGGGGGCACCTGGGTGGCTCAGTTGGTTGAGCGTCCAACTCTTGATAAAGGCTCAGGTTGTGATCTCACAGTTTTTGGATCAAGCCCCATATCAGGCTCTGCTGAGCATGGAGCCTGCTTGGAATATTCATATTCTCTCTCTCTCTCTCTCTCTCTCCCTCTCCCTCTCCCTCTCCCTCCCTCTCTCTCTCTCTCTCTCTCTCTCTCTCTCTCTCCCCCCTCCCACTCGCTCTCCCTGCTTAAACAAATAAACATTAAATTAAAAAAATTCCAGTGTCCTGCACAGATAACACAGTTAAAACAATTATTTCACTAATTGTTAGCACAGAATAAGCAACAAGAAAGAATTGAAAGACTCCTCTGTTTTGGAATCCATATCTTTTTATTCATCATTTGTAAGGACTACAGTAAAAACCAGTTCATTGAATAATTATCACTCTGCAACCTTAGTTATGTGCTCTCCTTTGAAGTTTGTATGACTGATACTAAATCGATGCCTCTTGTTTTTAATCTGTAAGTTATCAGAGTAATAAATTTACATTTCGAATATTGGGAAATCCACTTCTACCTCTGGTAAACTGAGATTCTGTGGCATGTTGTGTCTGAAACGGGGGGAAAAAAAAGATGAGAAGATCTTACTCTTTCAATAATGTTTTATGTTCTCCTCTATCACTGGAGTGCGGTAACGTCTTCATAGCTACCTCTGGCTCGTTAACTGTGTACCTCTCTCACCTTTGCTAACAGTTTAGCTTTTGCCCATATTGCTAGTATTTTTATTTTATTTTCTCTTCTCTTCTCTTCTCTTCTCTTCTCTTCTCTTCTCTTCTCTTATTTTTAAAGTTTATTTATTTTTGAGAGAGAGACAGAGCATGAGTGGGGAAGGGGCAGATAGAGGGAGACACAGAATCAGAAGCAGGCTCCAGGCTCTGAGCTGTCAGCAAAGAGCCCGACACGGGGCTTGAACTCACAGACTGTGAGGTCATGACCTGAGCTGAAGTCGGAAGCTTAACCAATTGAGCCACCCAGGCTCCCCTATTGCTGGTATTTTAAACACAAGATACTTTTTGGACATTTGGGTTAAGGTTTTCCATTTTTCATTAATTATGTTATATAATACTGTGACAACTTCCTATTGAAAATCCCTTCCAGTTCTAAACTGTCATATGACAAGTGTATTTGTAGAATGAAACCTGTTCATAATTTGGGAATTTCAGTATTCCCTTAATGCTGCCTATCTTTAATTTATTAGCCAATTTCCAAAAAATCTTACTAGGAGACTCAGTTTATTATTGATATTTAGGAAAATACCTATATAGCAGGCTTGTTAGTTTTGACCTTAGGAAAATTTAGAAGGGCTATTCCTTAATATCAAAGAAAAACAGTACTTACTCATCAAAGTTCTTATGAACTGAAATGTTTTAAGTAATTTTCTTTTCCTTTTATATTCTCAGGCTTTCAAACAGATTTAAAAGTGTTTGGGTTTATTATCTCTCCTCCCTGCCCCGCCTTGACATCAGACAAGAAAGGAAAAAAAAAAAAAAGAAATCTTTTGGTTAAGATGTATCTAAATTCAGAGATAACAAATAGGTTTCATCTTTTCTGCCAATTTAGAGTGCTTGGTGTCCTGGAACACTGTCATGAGAAGCGTTATGAGCTAAGTTCAGGATCATTGGGAGAGACTGCCAGGATTCTTTGTCCACCAAGAGTGACCAAGGAGGAAGTGCTGTAAATTTGCCAAGAAGTCATTCTTTCTTTTGCTTTAACTTTCAACATTAGGGTTTTGTTTTGGCTAGCCACTGTCAGTTAAAATAAATTTGTGAATAAACTGGCATTAAATGGGTGTTGTGTTAGTTTTATTAATCACTTTTTGTCTTTGAATTGCTGTCTTTTACAATATTTGACTCCCCTTACACTTTGTTTTCTTGAAAGCTTAAGATTTGAAAAGAAGCCACAAGAACTGTACGGTTCCTTACACATAAGAGTGATGGAAGAAATGAGGTTTGAGGGGAGTTTATTTAGGAAAAGTAGTGTATGACTTACATTAGGAGTAGTAGCTGAGGAGGTTTTTGGAGTAGCCCAGTGGTGATATGGTACATGGGCATTTGGTGCTGTGGTAGCTTCAGGAATGAATGATTTGTAAAACCAAGAGATTTTGCCAGATAGGAAGGGGGTGAACCTTGTAGAGGAGTGAGAGTTCGAAAGTGGCTCTGCAGGTTAACTAGCCTTGCCTCTTAGAAAAGGGAGGATATTTTTATAGTTCAGGAATGATCCTCAAGTGGTTATACTTTACCTCTTGAGGTTCTTTCCTGAACTTGAGCTAGAACTAGACCTGCAGCCAACATTAATCCAGATAATTATACTTTTTAAAAAAGTATCTTTACATATACTGATTCCATCAATATTAGGTACTATAAAATACCTTCTTTCTGAAAGAAATAATTGGATAATACTTTATGACAGTGATTGGCCTGAGTGGCTTATTTTGGATCATATAAAATAAAAGTTAGTAAAATACCATTGCTGTCCTTGGTCTTAATTATAATGGTGTAATTAAGAACTCGTTTCTGGGGCACCTAGGTGGCTCAGTTGGTTAAGCATCTGACTTCGGCTCAGGTCATGATCTCGTGGTTTGTGAGTTAGAGCACCGCATCAGACTGTCTGCTGTCAACACAGAGCCTGCTTCAGATCCTCTGTCCCTTTCTTCCTCTGTCCCTCCCCTGTGTGCTCGCTCTCTCTCTCAGAAAGAAATAGACATTAAAAAATAAGAATAATAAATAAAAGAATTAACTCATTTCTAACCCTACCACGGTTAGATGTATTCTCTTTTATTATTGACATTATGCTGTTTTTTTACCCCATTAGTAGACTTTGTGAAAGTTCACTTAATAGCCACTTAAAATTTTTAGTAATGAGTATGTATATCCTGACTGGAGGTGGGGCTATGGTCAGTGACTGCTGCTTTGTTGAAAAAGAATTTTGTGGAAGATTATTACATATTTTGATTACAGAATATACCAGGTGCCATATACCTGCTTTAATATTTAAGGAATGTTAAAATGTTGTCATTTCTATCAGACTTTTTGTTTTTATTTTTATTGTGTTTTTTAAGTTTTTTATTTCTTAAAGTAATCTCTACATCCAATATGGGGCTTGAACTCATGACACCAAGATCAAGAATGGCATGCTCTTCCAAGTGAGCCAGCCAGGTGTCCCAGATTTTGTTTTTATTTTATTATTATTATAAATGTTTATTTATTTGGGGGCTGGAGGACGAGAGAGAGAGAGAGAGAGAGAGAGAGAGAGAGAGAATCCCAAGCAGGTTCCATGCCCAGCACAGAGGCCATTGTGGGGCTCAATCTCATCACCGTGAGATAATGACCTGAGCAGAAATCAAGAGTTGGACAGTTAACCAACTGAGCCACCCAGGTACGGGTACCCCTTGACTTTTTTATTTTTTAATTTTTTTAAATGTTTATGGGGGGGGGGGGGCGGTGCAGAGAGAGAGAGACACAGAATCCAAAGCAGGCTCCAGGCTCTATGCTACCAGCACACAGCCCAATGTGGGGCTCGAACCCACAAACCGTGAGATCATGACCTGAACCAAAGTCAGGCACTTAACTGACTGAGGCACCCCTGTTTTTAAAGAAGAATCAATTATTACATTATAGGTCAAGCTAAAATCTGACTTCTCCATTCCCCTTCTCAGGACCTTAATCCTCAATTGTTGAGTGTCAGTTCTATGCATGTTTTTATACTTACTGTTTATGTATTGGCAACAGTTCTTATTTTATGTTTATTCTTTTTTAGTTTTCTTACAGTTTTTCCATTCCATATTGTTGAGATTTAGTCATGTTGATAGATACAATAATTAATAAAAATAAACAGTATTCCATTAAATTCTTTTACTATTCTAAAGATCTTTTGTGTATGGCATTAGCATTTGTTGGTGTTGTGAATAGTGCTTTTTAAAAAAAATGAATATTTTCTACATGTCAGCACATAGCAGCACTTCAAGTTTTTGTATCATGATCTGAACAGTTTTAATTGTTACATTCTAAGAATTCTTAGCTTTAATAATATGCGGTGTCTTTTGGATTTGCTGTGTAGATAATCTTTATTGTTTATATGTCTTATGTTAAAGTAGAAAATACTTCGCTGTCTCCTGAGAAATCTCCTGAGAATATTTCTCTCTCTTCTCTGAAATTTATGCAGGATCAGGATACTAGAAGACAGTTGCAACTAGTTAATTTGGGAAATATCTGTATGTGAAGTGCCCTCCATGTGTGTCCTCTGACACACACACACACACACACACACACACACACACACACACACAGAGTCTTGGTTTTTCTTGGTACCAGAGTCAGTTGGTATACGGGCCTTTAGATGTTAAAACCCTCCCCGTCCCATTTGCTGTAAATCTTACTGCTACTTTTGGATTTCACTCAGTTTCTTTCCTTTTAGGAGGCGCAGGTCAGAGTGGAGATGGGCTGCAGACCGAGCAGCTATTGTCAGCCGCTGGAACTGGCTTCAGGCTCATGTTTCTGACTTGGAATATCGAATTCGGCAGCAAACAGATATTTATAAGCAGATACGTGCTAATAAGGTAAGAGATAAATGTCTGGTCTTTTTCAGACCAGTTAAAAACTACCATTATCCCTTTTTTCCCATCCCTCAATAACTCTTAGCTGTGTCAAAGAGCATGGTTTAATGTGATCTGCTGTAGTGGTTTAATTTGTTTAAGGGCCTGATGTTGTTTAGTATAGCGCAGACAACACTGTTAGTTAATGTTAAATTGAACATGTGTTTAGAACAAAACAGTTCCTATATTTGGGCTAATAGGAAACATAAGAAAAAGACACTATATAATGTAAGCCATTGATGTAACTCATATTTGTTATATTTATGGAAAAGCGATGATGACCTAGGATTTCATCTTGCTTTTTACTTTGATGCACTTCTGTTTTACCACTAAGCTTCCCTTGCTTTCTTGAGGAAAAATAGGGTTTTTTGTGAAAGATTGTTCCAGGGAAATTAGACATTGGTGTTTGGGATTTGGGTTTTTTGTGTCCTCCTATCTGCAGAGTCCTGATTCTTACCATAGAACTTTTCTCTTTGATAGTGACAGTGTGGTAGTTTTTCTTCTTAAAAATCAACTTAGAAAAAAGTCCCTTACTCAGTTTGGGTTTGACTGAGGGATAAATGTGCATGGAAAAGCCATCCGTTTAGCACACAGGTGAGTGCCTACTGTGTACGAGGCACTGATCTCATTACAGGGGGTCACAGGGATAAATAAAAATCCTCCTTTCATGGATTTTACATTCTTACAAGATTTTGGTTTTTCTGTGTCCTCCTATCTGCAGAGTCCTGATTCTTCTCATAGAACTTTTATCTTGGATAGTGACACTGGTAGTTTTGTGGTAGTTGAGCCAGTCTCCATGACTGGACTCTGGTCTAAATGTAGAGTTGACTGTTCCTAAAATAAGTGTCGCAACACTTTTTTGTCCCGCCTTGGTGCTGGTCAAAGCCTCCAGAGAACTGCTGTACTGTGGACTGTATGCATTAAATTAACTAGTAGGCCAAAAGTTAAAGAGTAACCAGCTGACAAGATACAGTGATGAGTTTGAAGTAAAAGTCTGCGGCCTCCCACACACGTCATCTAAATTTGTATTCCAGAAATCCCCCTGGAGCGCTCTTCTTGTTGCTTTTTGGGGGGAAACATTTTAAGGACTACATTCTGTTACCTTATTTTGGTGGCGGTTTTAATTACGCCTGTTATTAAAATTATAGGAGCACCTGGGTGGCTCAGTCAGTTGAGCGTCTGACTTCAGCTCAGGTCATGATCTCGCGGTCTGTGGGTTCAAGCCCCACGTTGGGCTCTGTGCTGACAACTCGGAGCCTGGAGCCTGCTTCAGATTCTGTCTCCCTCTCTCTCTGCCCCTCCCCCACTCATGCGAGCGCGCTCTCTCTCTCTCTCTCTCTCTCTCTCTCTCTCTCTGTCAAAAATAAATAAACACTAAAAAAAATTTTTTTTAATTATATTATAAAGCATACCATAATAAATATTTTTAGCTAAATCACATCATGGGTACTTTTATGTTCAGTTTTAGGAAACTTTCAAAAGTGTTAGGTATTTCTAAATATCTGGAAAGTATTCTGGGGTTTTGTACATATATTGACTATCCAAAAGTTTCATTATTCAGAATATAATGTATTAAAGAAATGCCAGGCTTGGACTTGATAATCTTTGGTTCTCGTGCTCTCTGCTACCATATAGCTATATAAGGTTGGGAAGAAAAGCCACTGAACCTTTCTGATCCTCAGTTTTCATGGTCTGTAAAATAAGGCATTCATGATTATATTTTCTTGCTCTGCAGTCTGAATACACAATGCTACAAAATTGTGACAGGAAGAGTAAAAGTTGAATGATGATCCTAATAAATATGTCCTAATAAGTAATATTTCAAGAAAATTGACAACTTTATTAAATATCTTTATTTATACAATGTCTGTTTAAAACAAATGTATTAGTTTCTTGGGACTGCTGTAGCAAAGCACAAATCGAGCAGTAAACTTAAAACAACACAAATGTATTTTCTCACAGTTTTGCAGGCTAGAATTCTGAGATCAAGGTGTCAGGAAGGCCATGCTCCTTCTGAAGAGTCTAAGGAAGGAGCCTTCCTTGCCTCTTCCTAAGCTTCTGGTGATTGCTGGCGTTTCTTGGTGTTCCTGCATTCATAGCTGCGTCATTCCACTTTCCTCCTCTGTCCTCACGTGGCTGTCTTCTCTCTGTGTGTCTGTGTCCACACTTCCCTTTTATTTTTTTTTTTAATTTTTTTTTAACGTTTTTATTTATTTTTGAGACAGAGAGAGACAGAGCATGAACGGGGGAGGGTCAGAGAGAGAGAGACACAGAATCGGAAGCAGGCTCCAGGCTCTGAGCCATCAGCCCAGAGCCTGACGCGGGGCTCGAACTCACGGACCGCGAGCTCGTGACCTGTCTGAAGTCGGACGCTTAACCGACTGCGCCACCCAGGCGCCCCCACACTTCCCTTTTAAAAGAACACCAGTCATACTGGGATTTAGGGCCCACACTAAAGGGTTCATTTTAACCCAATTATATCTACAAAGACCCTATTTCCAAATAAGGACACATTTTTAGGTTCTGGGTTATATAAATTTTGGGGGGCTACTGTTCAAGCCTATATGACATATAAGCAATGAAATTTACCCCGAAGATAAAGTAACAGGCATTTAGTCTTCATATCACTATAATAATAGAAGTTGTTGGGCATTTACTATGTGCCAGGCACTATGCTAAGCATTTTACTGTTACTTACAAATTTAAAGGTATACCAGTGGAGGGTCAGAGAGGTTAGCAGTTTGTTCATAGTCAAGTGAACATGTAATCACAGAGCTGAGATGTGAGCATCTGTTGCTCAAGTTGGCAGTTGCTTCAAGTGCTCGGCTACTTTTTGAGTTATTAAAATGGGAGGTTTTTAACTGCCTGTGTTTTAGTAAAGTGGATTGATGTTTCCATTTCCCATCCTGCTCCAAGATTTGCCAGGATTGCCTGGGTAGTGCAGACCTTTTCATGAGATGAATCCAGGTTTGGTGGTCAATTGTAGGTTGTCTTAGGTTGGGGAATTAGGGGGTGAGGCTTTTTCTTTCTAAAGATTTTCTTTCTAGCATGTTAACGTTAATTTTCTTAAAGTAACATATTCCAAAAAAGAAAGCATTTGAAAACTACCACTAGTTGACTACCAATTTCTCTTCTGTTAGAAGTTAAGTGTTAACTTCCAGATTGAGAGAGTCTTGAGAGTTTCTTTGGTAGTCATGATTTCCTTTCGCTTTTTGGAGAAAAGATAGTGTTTAGGAGTTCTTCTGTACTCTGCTACTTACTCCCACCGTCCCCGCCCTTAATTTGAGAGGTGGCCGGGGAGGGACAGAAGGAGAGACCAAGAGAATCTGAAGCAGGCTCCAGGCTCAGGTCAGAGCCTGGTGCAGGGCTCTATCCCATGACCCTGGGATCCTGACCTGAGCCAAATTCAAGAGTCAGATGCCCAGCCAACTGAGCCACCCAGGCTCCCCAACTATTGTATTTTAATTTTCATATTCAGTGAGCTTGTTTTGTTTTGTTTTGTTTTGTTATTTTAAAACTCCCATGCCTTAAAGTGAGAAAGGAAAACTATGTATGTACCTGGAGTGTGTACTGTATACGGGTATCTTCATGTATGTTAAATGCACAGAGCAAATCTTACAGCTTACAAGCTTGTAAGAGGCAGAGCTAAATTTGAACCTGGAGCAGTTTTTCTGAGTCCAGAGCATTTTCTGTCTAATTTCATTGAAATTTCATACCTGCTACATAAAACTGAGGGGGAAAAGCACAGGGACCAGATGGGTTCTGTTGCTGAAGGAGACTTTCTTTCTCGTAGCACAGTCTTCAACATCTGTGTCTAATACAAAACATATCATTTTTCTTTTATCTCTTCCTTGACTGATCTGTGAAATTACATAGCAGCTGCTAACTAAAAATGGACATATTATTGGGAATGAGAGGTGGAAGAGCATTGAAGCTTCTGGATAGAAAAGGAGCTGAATGGAATAGCAGAAGCCTAGAAATACACCATTGTCTTCAAAAGTGATGTTAAGCAGTTTATCTTCCCATCTCAGTGGGGTTATAAGGCATTGTGGACAGCTGGGTCTTGCCGGTGGTAGCCCAGGATGGTTCTTGTGGAGCTGATGTATTAGTGAGGTCACTGCTTTATCTTAAGATGGGTAAGGGACATTGACCTACTCAGAATGAAAAAGGGAGCAAGTAGGTGAAATTACATCTTAATTCTGTATTATAAGTTAAGAGGTGATGTTTTTTAATCTTGTACTTTGACTCCTTCTGTTATACAAAATTGGTGAAAGAGAAGCAATTAACCCAAGTCTACAACTTTAAGTTTTTTCTATTCTTCCCTTTTTGCTTGCTTTCTTTTGCCCTGTTTTGTCATCAGGCTTAGCATAATTCCTTCTACCATTCCTTCCTTTTTAAATTCTGGTACATATTAATTTTTTTTCTTCCTTTTTTTGACATACATGACAGCTTTGCATTTCCACAGAGAAATAACTTATAAGGCTACGTTAAGACTGCGTGCAACTCTAACCCATCCCAATTCCTTTCATCCTTATATAGGAGTTTGCTAGGCCTGGGCAGCTTGGGCATGACCCTGGTTCTGACTCGGGGAGCAGTGAAGAAGGATGGGGAGACTCTCCTGGTCTTTTTACCTTGGCCTCTGCCAGTTTGCTCTGTCTATTGTAGAGTACAGTAATAGCACTGAGGTGCCCACTCCCATTTAATCCTTACACTGTCCCTTTATTTTTAGCATTTAACATCTTCTAATGTACTGCATAAAATTTACTTACTTGTTTGTTCATTGTCTGTCTTCCCCAGTATTAGAATGTAAGCATTTTATGGGATGGGTTCAGGTGGTGTGGGGGTGGAAGGATAGGTCTGTCCTTCTTTCCTGTATCCCCAGCAACTAACAAATGTAGATAAATGGGTAATTGATGGCTTGATTTGAATGAATAAAAGAACAACAGTAGTTTAACCCAGCCATTAGCCTTAGTTCTGCCATGGATTGGCCTGTTGACATGACCTTCAACCTGCATCCTCTCTGGGTCTGTAAAATGATGGGGAATAAATGGGCCCTACGAGGTCTCATAAAGTCTCAGGAGAATATCCTTGTTGTCTCTCAGAGAGGTGTTTATTTTAAGAAATTAGGGTTTAAGGAAAAAGTTTTCTCTTTGGAAAATATTGACTGTTATTCCTGACTTACCTTCTCACCTAAAAAAATTGAGGGAGTAACTTTATACCTGGTAATTGGATTATTTAGGCTTCTGGCTATAATTAATATAAACTTAATATTTTCCTATTCAAAGAAAAAACCTTTTAACCTAAAACTCAAAAAATAATTGTTACATATTTCCATTCTTGGTATATGACTCTGCTAGGGAATATGGGATTCAGATATATATGTATTTTGTCTAAGTCTTTAAGAGCTTAACATTAGTTAATAAGCAACAAATTGGGGCACTTGGGTGGCTCAGTCACTTGAGCGTCTGACTCTTGATTTCTGCTTAGGTCGTGATCTCACTATACGTGAGATCAAGCCCCACATAGGGTTTCTGCGCTGACATAGCGAAGCCTGCTTGGGATTATCCCTCTTCCCTTCCGCCACTCACACTCTCTCTCACTCTCTCAAAATAAACTGAAACAATAACAACAACAAATTGAGGCAACAATAAATAAAATGAATATTTTGACCTAAGGTTCTGCTCTGGAAATGAGATTCAGATACACAGAACGTAAGACAATCACAATACTTTAGGACCTTTGGTAATGTGGATAGAGCAAGTAGGGCTCAGTTAACCAGGGACATTTTCTCGGAGATGGGATTTGGATCTGACAAGGTCTTTGAAAGGATGAATGACAGGGGTACTTGGGTGGCTCAGTTGGTTAAGCATCCAACATCAGCTCAGTCATGATCTCACGGCTTGTGAGCTTGAACCCCTTGTTGGGCTCTCTGCTGACAGCTCAGAGCCTGGAGCCTGCTTCGGATTCTGTTCTCCCCGTCTCTCTGCTCCTCCCCCATTCGCTCTCTGTCTCTCTCAAAAATAAACAAACAAAAAAAAGGATGAATGACATTTTGGATAGGTAAATATTTTTGAAAGGCCAGAACCAGTATGAACAAAGGACATAAGAACAGGTAGTGTTGTAATCTTTAATTGCATTTGTTTACCTTGTAACTATATTGTAATAACCCCCACCTCTCAGTGATAACAACTTCATATACATTCAGACATTTTCTGGGGGATAGAGATTGGCATAATTGTAACCAGGGCTCTTAAGCAGGGAAGATATTGAATGCAGTATTTTGAGAATGGAATAGTGTGCAAGATAGCTTTCTCTTGCAAATAGTTTATGAAATCTGTTCTATGCTTGTGATTGAGACAAAGTACTTTGCGGCAGAAATTCTTATAGCTAGAATAACTTCATTTTGAAGTCTAGGGCACATGTTTCTTGCTTATTATTAGTTAATGACCTTTCTCCCCTTTTCTGTGGAGTTTCCACTTCACTTTCTACATAGGCGGGTCATAGTCTTATTCCAGGATAGGTAAATGCTGTTTCTCTTCCCTTTGGGCGGGGCCAGGAGGGTGTTGTAATACTTATTTTTCATATTTATTTTTTAAATTGTGGGGTGTGTTTTCTGGTGTGTGTGTGTGTGTGTGTGTGTGTGTGTGTGTGTGTGTGTGTGTTTGGACTGAGGTAGAATTCCATTGTCCTTTCTTATTTATTTTTGAGAGAGCAAGAGACAGAGCATGAGCTGGGGAGGGGCAGAGAGAGAGAGAGAGAGACACACACACACACACACACACAGAATCCAAAGCAGGCTCCAGGCTCTGAGCTGTCGGCACAGAACCCGACTCGGGGCTCGAACCCACAGACCGTGAGATCATGACCTGAACCAAAGTTGGACGCTTAACCGACTGAGCCACTCAGGTGCCCCCATTGTCCTTTCTTAATGTCAGCCCTCCCCCTACCTCATTTCATCTCTTTGCATCCCCTATTTCATAGAGATTTTTGAGTTAGACAGGAAAGGGATCCATCCCTTGGATGGATCATGTGGTTCATTGGCCTATAAGAGCTTGTGTCATAATGGCTAGGGAGCTCAAATCGATAGTCAAAATCTCTAGGCCCTAAAATCTATATTTTAGGATGTTTACTGGGGGACCCTGATGCTGAGTCAAGACTGATCAACTCTAGTGTGTTTCAACTTAGAACTTGCTTTAGGATTTACCAGTGGAGTTTTTTAAAACTGTAGAATACCCATCCCTAACCCCAGGGACTCTGAGTAGATTTGATGATGAAACTGGGCAAGTATTAGCTTGATGAGTTTCCCCAGGTGATTCTAATACAAAATTACCTTTAAGAGATACTTATCAGTCATCTCTCCTTATTTTCTGGATCAGAGAAGGAGAACCAAAGACTTAAAGCCCTCGTTACTTTCATCTCAGTCTTTCTATTACACAGTATCAGAACTTGATTTTGGCTACCTCTATTTGAGTTCATGGGGAGATTCATGTGTGTGGCTTTTTGTTTGTTTTTCACAGCAAGCTCATTTCTGCCTTTACCAAGCTGGGCCCTTGCTGACTATGGATAGGATTTGTGGAGTCGTTTTAAATTTCTTTTTACATTTTTTATTTCCTGGGATGAACATAAGATCTGATTTTGAAATTGTGGAGCAGGAACCCAATCTGGGGTGATTTTTATGCATATGAGAAACAGGTGCCTTTGGAACAGTTTTTTGTTTTTTAAGTTCTTGGTTTGTAATATAGGGACTGGACTGTTCACCTTTGTAGTAGTTTTGGCTGCTCAAATAGTTGGCTTACTTATCATTTATATTTGTAGCACTTACGGTAATGCTTAAGCCACATCTGTGATCAGGTTAACTAGAAAATTACATTGCTGCTGTTCTTATAGTCTAGTTAATAATACAGTGTAAAAGTACCATATTTTGATAAAGATTCCAGATCTGAAAGATGTGAATAAAAAGATGCTAAAGGTAACAAGCTATGTAGGTCACAGCATTCAGGTGGAGAAAAGGGGAAGTTTGGGTCTGACTTAGGCCTTACTCATTGCTACTTACTGCTAGGCTTTTTGTTGAAATAACTCTTGGGAAAGTAAAGCTGCTGGTAGTGTATTTTGTTTCAGAACCCTGGGAGAAGAAGGGAAGAGGCCTCTGCTAAACCAGTCCCCTGTCCCTAACCCTTGTCATAGTAACTCCTTCATTAAATCTGTGACTTATAATACCACTCACTTACGCTGCTTTTCTCTCTGTCCTGCAGGGGTTGATAGTTCTTGGGGAGGCACCTCCCCCGGAGCATACACCAACAGACTTATTTCTTCCACTTAGTTCTGAGGTGAAGACGGATCATGGGAATGATAAATTGGTAAGTGTAAAAGACAGAAAAGGGGAGATGAGTGAGAATTCAGGGGGTAGCATCAGTACACAGTTCATTCTCTATAGCAGGTATCCTGGCATTGGCTGAAGGAAGAGGACTGTATCCCCTTTTATCACTTTTGACATTTCAAGGTCTGAATTCCTGAGTAGAGCAGCACAGGTCCCCTCCTGCAGCTGTGTAGTTGACCTTGAATTTAAAAGCAGTTCCTAACTCAAGACATTACAGCTAGAACAAGTAAGGCATCATGGAGTATTACTGAGAATCGGGAGAGCACTTGGCTCTGATACCTTTGAAGAGTAAAGACAACCTTTCTGAGAAGGCCACTATAAGATGAAAAGGTGGGACTAGAGTTTAACTCACAAGGATGTTGAAAGTGCTCTGAGTTACCCCCTTTAGTTCTGTAATGAGGATAAAGCTGTCGTTTTCTGTAATCTTCTGTATCCTTAGAGCCTAGCTCAGGTCTCCCTCTTCCATGATTTCTTCCTTTATTTCTATTTCTCTCAACATCCAAATTAATTTCTTTAATTTCTGAATCCCCAAGAGCACTTTTTTATTTGTTTCTTTCACTTTTCCCTCCCCTCTTGCCCCAGAAGCTCTTTGGCTTTTATGAATATTAGTATTTCTTGATTTAAGTCATTTGTTAGAAATTCCGAAGTCCCATGACAGTAGTGTGTTTGGTAGACCAGAGTGGTGGCTTTTGAAATCGTGCATTAAACCAGCTAGTCTCTTTGCGTCTGCACATCAACAATATTTTTTCCAAAATGGAAGTATTTGTTGCCTTTTTTTCTTTTTTAATTCCTCCTTCCCTTCAAGAAAACATTTGAAGACTTGTGGTGTAAAAATAATTACATCAGAGGCATTTGTTTTGTTGTGTTGTTCATTTTTGCATTTTCATTTCTGAAATTCACGAAAAAGCCAAAGCAAATTTTTCAACGGTCAAAATATAGTTTTAAGAAGTTAGACAAAATTCTAAAGAAAAATACAGTGTAACTTACTGATGACAGTGAGAATGATGAGTGCTAGAATAAGATTACTCAGGAGCCTACAAAACTTCTAATACCCTGTAAGAATAATAAAGCCATTACCTTTGGAGTCATGTTCTCAACTAAACACAGACCAATTTTAACTCCTCAGTGTTCTGAAAATAGACATCCAACTTAAGGCATCTAAGCCCTAATCCAGTGTAAATAAATAGTAAGTAATACAAAGTTAAGTAATTCATCGAGAGTCCTGTGACCCTTTAGTGGACTTGTTAGATGATGTTCAAGTGTTAATACTGAAAGGACTTTCATCTTTTTGCCTTATTTCCAACCTGAATGAGTGTTTTTTGATGGACGCAATATATAATCTGCTTTGGTTGTGGGCGTTGTACAGATACTGCAGAAACTAAGTGATTTGGGAGACTGGATGCACGAGTGAGCCTTTTTTGAGCCGTGGAGACAAGCAGGAAATGTTCCCTGAGATGGAGTGAGTTTTGTTTTTCTGCCACAGAGTAGAGTACTGAGAAGAAGGGAGGAACTCCTAGAAAAATGCCCCTTAACGCAAACAGACTTCAATTTGACTCCTTACTAAAGGCAGTTTGAAAGGTAAGAGTAGGCAGAAGAGAGAAACCAAAGGGCCTCTGGCTTTGCATCTGCAGGTGCTGATAAAGTCAACTGCTGCACTAATAAATTCTGATATGAAATAAAAAGCCTTCTGAACAAAAAAGGGTGTGTTCCTGCAAAGGGGGATTGTCTAAAGCTATTGAGAGTTCTCCCATGTTCTAAAACATGCCCTTTCCTTCTTTCTCCTCCCACTCACTCTCTTGAATAATTAGTAGTCCCCTTTCCCCCAATTAAGAATTAAACAGTGAATAGAGCTAACTTGGAACCTATGCCTGTTACTAGGTAGGAAAAACACAGTTAAAAATTACCAAAGAAAGTCAACAAAATTTCTGACAAAGTATTCTCACAGGGCCTCCCCTGTCCCGTTGGTACAGGGTTTTTCGGACTCAACTAGATAGCCACCATCTCCTTAGCTTTCATATTGTCAGAGGATGGAGGTCATAGCTGCCAAGTAGCTAGAAACTGAGGGAGGAAATAGTGGCAGAGAGGGACTCATGGGGGCGGAGGGCTTAGTCCCACATTCTGTGTAAGTAACTCTCACGTCCTTCAGCTGACTTAACCCCTGATCCACAGAGTTCCGTAGAGTTTAGATAGAGCCAAGTAGAAAGCAGCAGTTGGTAGGCTGAAAAAGCAGAGTAGAGAATGTAGTCAGTGCCCGCTGCAGCAAAGAACAGAATTTGGAGTTTGAATTCCAGCAAGACTTGATAAATACCTTCAACTAGGGCCTTATACTGAAACCAAAGAAGACTCATGATTTAGGAGTTAAAGACTTTCCCAGGACTAAGGAACTCACCCACCATAGGATTAAGAAATCCCAAATAAACCCTGATAGGTTTCTGTGAAAGCCTGAAACTAGTTACACAAAATCAAGGTTCATTTGATTTGTAACCAATTAGAAATGTGCCTACTAGAGCAGAAATCAACATGCTTCTGGGAAATTTAACTGAATTCAGAGTAACATATCATATACAATAAACAGGAAACTGTGTTCGTTACCATGCAAGAAGATGATAGAAACTGATCCTGAAATGGCTCATAGTAGAATTAAATAGAAATATGTTTGAAGGAGGAGTGCCTGGGTGGCTCAGTCAGTTAAGCCTCTGACTTAGGCGCAGGTCATGATCTCACGTTTCGTGGGTTCAAGCCTCACATGGGGCTCTGCACTCACACAGCACAGAGCCTGCTTCAGATCCTGTCTCCCTCTCTCTCTCTCTGTCCCTCCCCAACTCTCTCTCTCTCTCTCTCTCTCTCTCTCTCTCAAATCATTTAATAAAACTTCTAGAAATATATTTGAAGATTTAAAGTAAAAGGTAGCAAAAACATGGGGAAATATCAGCAAAGAGGTGAAAACTAAAAAAAAAAAAAAAAATCACGTGGAACTTGTAGAACATAAATTGTGGAATTGAAAAGTACAGTATCCGAGTAAAAAATTTACTGGTATACTAAACAGCAGATTGAAAACTTACACA
Source organism: Leopardus geoffroyi (assembly GCF_018350155.1). Lineage (NCBI taxonomy): Eukaryota > Metazoa > Chordata > Mammalia > Carnivora > Felidae > Leopardus > Leopardus geoffroyi. Next base: position 44,232,356 of record NC_059330.1, read on the forward strand.
AGAAGGGATCCGTGCACATAACAGATCAGTGGGAATTATCCAACCAGAAGACAGAAAAACTGAACATAGAGCTGCTCAGAGATGAACATAGTGCTGGGGGAACAGTAAGTATGTATAATTCGAGTTCCAGAGGAGGTAGGGGGGCTGGAGCTGAGGAAATAATGACTGGATATTCAAATGAAAAAAATTTACAGATTGAAGAAACTCCAAAAATAGTAAGCAGGAGAAATACAACATGGTGAAAATGAATGCTGAAGAAAATCTTGCATGTAGCCAGAGGGACAAAAGATGCATTCCATATAAGTGAACATTGGTATTGTTTGGTGACTTCTTTTCTGAAACAGTGGAGGACAGAAAATAGTGGAATGGGATCATTAAAATAGGGAGTGGTGCCAAAAAACGTCTTTAAAAATAAAGGTGAAATAAAGTCATTTTTAGATGAAATTGAGAAAAATCTGTTGGCAGAGTATGTGCACTGAAAGAAATGTTAGAGAACTTTCTTTAGGATGAAAGTGAATAATACCAGTTGGAAACTCAGATCAATGGGGAAGAAAAGCAGGGGAAGATCTACTTTATGAACAGTAAGCATAAGAAAGCTACTGTGTGTGTATTAATATTAGCAAAATCGTTTTTAAGACAGGAATACCAGAGATACAGACAATTCTCAGACAGTTACCAGAGATAAAGAAGGACATTTTAGATAATGGGGTCATTTCACCAAGGAGACAGAAGAGTCATAAAGGTGGATGCCTCAGATACATGAAGCATAAAATATATGCAAATTAAAGGGATAGACAAATCCATAATTATATTTCAAAATTTTCACACTTGTAACTCAGTAATTGACAGAATTACTAAACAACAAATGTGAGTGTAAAAGATCCAGACAACACTGCCAACTTGACCTGACTGATGTTCATAGAACTCTACCTCCCCCCGCCACCCTCCCCAACACCCACACTTCCCTTCTTGTGCAAAGTAGGAATAATACTGCAGGTCCAGATCCCCTTATCTGCATCTCCAAACTCCAAAGATCTGTGAGAAGCAGAAGTGGTTCTCCCTAAGGTCTCCATCAGGTCATTTGTTGACAAAATTTGACCTGAAGTGATACTTGATGAGACTTTACATTCTTAATTATGCATACCTTTTGAAGCAGAAATATTAATGTATTTGATTTTTTTTTAATTAAAGGACTATTTTTGGGGGGCAGCATTTTAAGGTTGATAGCAAAATTGAGCAGAAGATAGAGATTTCTTAATATACCCCCTGCCCCAGCATGGCACGCCTGCTTCGGGTAGTCTCCGTTGTCGATAGCCCCCACCAGAGTGGTGCATTTGTTACAGTTGATGAGCCTGCAGTGACATATCACAGTCACCCAAGGTCCATAGTTTACATTACAATTCACTCTTTGGGTTCACACACTCTTTGGCTTTGGATTTATATTTAATTTTGAAGCACTTACCCAGAACATACAATGTGTGACTTTTTAAAAGTCTATAAATTTCCATAACACATCTGCCCTCAGGGCCTTAGGTAGGATGGCTCTGTTTCTGTACCTCTTTGGAGTTGTTGATAATTAAGTATTGAGGAAGTACAATGTGCTTCTAACAGTGTTTGGTCCATAATAAACGCTTGGTAAAAAGCTTGCTGTTCCAGGCTGTGCTGTGTGTCTAGGAAACACCTATTAGCATAACCAGGTATCTTCCCTTGAGGGCTGCATGGTGGTACAACAGACCTATAACCAAGGAGTCTGGGGGGCAAGAATTCTCACTTCTAAGGGAGGTCGGGAAAGGTAATAGAGAAGGATGTACTACTGTATTTGCACTGAGTCCTTGTACATTTGCTGAAGGATGGTATTGAGAGTGAGTTTTGACAGGGAGGGTACTGCATGTAAGATATGAAAGAGGTTTGAGAGAGCCTGGTGTGATAGAGGAACTACAGATACTTTTCTTTGATGGACTGTTGGATGATGGGGCCAATTCATGATGGATTTTGTATTTATCTTAGTGAACTGTATACTTTATCCTGTAGGTGACAGGAAGCTGTAGATTGATGCCACATTTGGGTATGAATGAAATTTGCTTTATTAATGCTGGATAAACTTTTCTTCATTCTTTTTTTAAACTTAAAAAAAAGATTTTAAACTTACAGGAAAGTTACAAAAGTAGCACACAGTCTCCACATATCCTTTACCCAGCTTCCCATAGTGTTGTTAACTTGAACTACCATTGTACAAAGACCAAAACCTGGAATTAACATTGATAGAGTACTATTCAGATTTTATTCAAATTTCACTTGTTTTCTCACTAATGTTTTTGGCAGGGGGAGCAGGAGGAGAGGGTCCACAATCATAACTGCATTTAGTTGTCCTGTCTCTTTAAATATCCTCTTAGTCTATGATTGTTCCTCAGTCTTTGTCGTCTTTCGTGGCCTTAATACAGAAATACTGGTCTGTTATTTTGTGTAATATTCCCTCAGTTAGAGTCATCTGACGTTTTCTCAGTATTAGAGCTTGCGCACTTGTAAGGAACACCGCAGAAGTGCTCCTGTGCCCTTCTCAGTGCACCATATTGGGGGTACGTGATGTTGGTTGGTGATACCTTTTTTCACTTGGTTGAGGTGGTGCCTACCAGCCTTCCCCACTGTTAAGTCAGTATGTTTCCCTTTGTAATGAATGTATCTCCTAGGGAGTTACTATGCAATATTCTGTTGCTCATTATACTTTATTCCACAATTTTATCATCCACCAGTGGGTTTTGCCCACAACAGTTATTACTGTGGTGTTTACTAAACGGTGATTTTTCTGTTTTCTACATTTGTTAATTGGAATTCTGTAAGGAAGAGCTGTCTTTTCTCCCTCATTTATTTAGGTATTTATTCCGTCATTCAGTAATGTTTATATCAGAATAGGTTCATTTCATTTTATGGATTATAATCTGTTCCTATTTATGATTCATTCATGCTCCACTTGTCTCAATTTTTGGTACCAGGCCTCTTTCATATTGTTTCCTGTGTCTTTTCAGCATGCTCCCCTCCGAGGGTTATTGAGTATTCACTTTCAGGCACCAGAAGACATTCTGAACTCATCCTGTATTTTACCTGCTCCAGCCCTGGTTCTTTTTATTGGACAACAGTGTTTAGAAACCAAGATCTGAGTACTAGTTGTGCTCATTGCTACTTGGTGTCATTGCTTCTGGGACTTCCCAACAGTCAAAGCTGGGAAACACACATGTGTGCTAAAGCATGCATGCATACACATGTATCAGTGTTTATTTACCCATTTGTATATACGTTAAAAACTGTAAGTGCGGGGCGCCTGGGTGGCGCAGTCGGTTAAGCGTCCGACTTCAGCCAGGTCACGATCTCGCGGTCCGTGAGTTCGAGCCCCGCATCGGGCTCTGGGCTGATGGCTCAGAGCCTGTAGCCTGTTTCCGATTCTGTGTCTCCCTCTCTCACTGCCCCTCCCTCATTCATGCTCTGTCTCTCTCTGTCCCAAAAATAAATAAACGTTGGAAAAAAAAAAAAAAAACTGTAAGTGCATATTAATACCAGTCCAACACCACAGCCTTCCTCATTGATACTCATTTTTATCACATAAAGTAGTTTCATAGTTGCCATCTCATATCCTTGTGAGAAATGTATTTATTAAACAGAGTACAATATTGTGTACAATGTCTTTGCCCTATAATACACAGTCAAAATACTATTTCCTGAAGTTATACTTAAATTAGTTTTTTTTCCTCATCCTTTTAGTGTGATATGTAATTGTTTTGTAATGCAGTTAGGTTTTTGTTACCTCTTTAGAGTTATTCTAATACTGGTATTCCATGTTTTCTCTCCCAACACAATAATTGATCTTTATTATTATTTTTGAGTATGTGAAGCATTACTATAGTTCTAAGAATCCAAGCTGTACAAAAGACCATCATTCCTACTGCCTTGTTTCCATTTTCCCATTCTTTCCATCCTGTTCCCACTTCCTTTAGGTGGCCATTTTCATTAGTTTTTGGATTACCTTTCTTTTGTGCAAATGAGCAGGTAACAAGTATATTTTCTTATATACCTGTTTTTCTTCCAGGAAAGGTAATTACTGGGTGAATATTTGAAATTGAAGTTCTCTTGTTTGTTTTAGCAAAATATTGCTTCTGTGGCTTTTGACAGATGACTTCATTATTTGTTTGTTTCAATTTGTAAAATAAGCCTTGTTCTTTTACCCTTTCCTTCCTTCGTGGAGTGATAGTGATAAGTCAGAGGATAAATGCTTTCTCAGAAGAAAGGCATGCTAAACATGTAAACTATTGCTATTTCTTTTTAAACAGTTCAAGGTATTATCTTCCTACCATTGGTTAAGCAAGAACAACTTCTTTTTTTGTTGTTGTTTGTTTGAAGTTTTGCAGTCACCAGGTTTAATGAATAGTGCATTGGCCCAACAAGGGTTTTGAGATAGAGAATAGAGGGGTAGATACTGGCTGGGGAGTATTTGCTCTACCATATATATTTTTTTAATGACTAATTAGGACTATTAAGATAAATTGGACTGTGGATAAATAAGTTGAATGATAAGAATTTATGACTGCTTTTGCAATTACTTTATTTCTTTAGATTCCAGCTGCCTGTTTTCAGTGGTGTAGGTAAATATAAATCTTAGGCATTATGCTGGTTGAAATTTTTCAAAGTAAGTAAGTCTTGGGCGCCATGCTGGCTCTGTCGGAAGAGCGTGTGACTCTTAATTTCAGGGTCGTGAGTTCGAGCCCCACATTGAGTGTAGAGGTAACATACTTATATCCATACATATATAAAATACAAACATATTTATATATGTACATATATAAAATACAAACTCAAAAAATAATTCAAAATTATTTTCATACAATTGTATATATTTTAACCTCAGTATAGAGGCATAGGAAAGTGAGGCACATAATAGTTCCATTTTATATATGCAAAAATGGAAGCCTAGCTAACTAACTTGATGGAAGTGGAATTTTCAGAAGGTTCCGCTCCCTGTTTAGCACAATTTCCTGGCCATGTTGCTAGTTCGTGGAAATGACTGGTACGCTGTTTACGGGCCAGCAATATTTTGGTGATTTTAAGCAAGACTATGTTGAGTATCATTGAGATGAGCTTGAAACATGAAGTAATTCATATAAAGTCAAAAAGTAATTTATTTTGATCCAGGAATAAGAGTTGAATTCTTTTCCATATACCTAGCCCTTTCAGTCAGGGAAGAAATCACTTCTAACCTTACTTGCTACTTTTAACTCCCAAAAGGTCACCCCCTGAACCTCTGCTTTTGGGAGAAGGGAAATTAACAAATTCTCTACTACTGCAGCTTTTCTGCTCTCTTCTTTCTGGCTGTGGGATGTATGTACCACATAAAATTCAAGAGAAGCTCAGTAATAACTCCTGCTTTCTGGATAGGAGAGCCTTTAAATTCTTTGATCCTTTTTACAGTTTCTCGTTGGAAAACAGATATGAGTCATGTGTTAGTTTCCTGAAAATACTAATGATGTAAACCACTGCAGTAGTAGTGATCAAGCTTAAATTAGTATGTGGGTTTAATATTTGTAAAGTGTTTATTAATGTATCTCCACTCTCTGTCTTTGCAGCCTTTTGGACTGCAGGATAGAGAATGTTTACTTTTACTTAAGGCAGTGTGAAGATATTTAAGAAGCTTTAAGTAAATTTACGTGTGTTGTGAGCTGTGGTTTTCTTTTTCCAGATGGAATGCTGTTGGAGGATGGGGTTAATATTTTAAGCGCTTTACATTTGGGAATGAATGATGAACCTAGTTGCCCCAGTGCCCTGCTTTTGGATTTCAGTGTGATTATAGAATATCCCACGGTCCTCTGATTATTCAGTGCCTGCTTGTGTGATTAGGACTGGAACCTAGGCACATTTCCCTCTGTGAGGTTCATGCTCTTGACTGCTTGCTGTGTGCTGCCTTATCTGTGACAAACATTTCTGTGCTAAATCATGTTTTCTCTGTTGCCTTCAGTTTTAATTTGGGGACTGAATTGCCCCCAAATCAGTAAAATTCACACTGAAGATTTATGGCATTTAAGTATATATATGTATATGTATATGTAGGCATGAAAAAATAGGCTGTTTGCAGCAGTTATCTGTAGGTCATGTGATTATTGATGACTTGTGCTTTTTCTTCAGATTTTTTTTTTTTTTATTTAAAAAAAAATTTTTTTTAACGTTTATTTATTTTTGAGACAGAGAGCATGAACAGGGGAGGGGCAGAGAGAGAGGGAGACACAGAATCCGAAACAGGCTCCAGGCTCTGAGCTGTCAGCACAGAGCCCGACGCGGGGCTTGAACTCACGGACCGTGAGATCATGACCTGGGCTGAAGTCGGACGCATAACCGACCAAGCCACCCAGGCGCCCCCAGATTTTTATAAGAAAGATAAATTTGTTTTGGGACCCCTGGGTGGCTCAGTTGGTTAGGCATCTGACTCTTGATTTTGGTTCAGCTCACGATCCCATGGTTGTGGAACCTGCTTGGGATTCTCTCCTCCCTCCTGACCCTTAGTTGAAGACTCTTGTTACTATGTAATTATTTTGCTAAGCTTCTGTTCCATGGAATCATGGAACTTACTATTAGTCTGTAATCATGGAACTTACTATTAGTCTGTTAAAATATTTTGGTTCCTTACCCTTCTTCACCCCAAAGCAAAAGCCATTTCTCTTAGTTAATTTTCCTTTTTCCTCATTCATACGAGTTTTTTTAGGTTGATATCAGAAATTTTAGATGTTTCATTTAAGTGATGAAATGGTGCTGCTTTTCATTCTGGATACTGTTGGTTAAATGTTATAATGTATTTTTAACTTTCTTCTCCTTATTTAGATCGAGTCTGTTTCTCAGCCCCTGGAAAACCATGGTGCCCCTGGTCATTCAGAGTCATTGTCTACTAAATCATGTGGAGCATTGAGACCTGTCAATGGCGTTATTAACACGTAAGTTTTGTGTCTACTTCCTGTGCTCAGTAGGCTCGTAAATGATGAATTTGGGACTCTCAGTTATCCCTAGCCAGGACTAACCCTGGTTTAAAGTCAGAAACCTTATTGCTTAATAATACTGTGCATGCATCTTACAGTAGCAAGTATATTTTAATTAGCATATTAATGTGTTTCCCTTTTACTTACTTACTGTAGCCTAAAATTAACTCACCATGGAGAAAAAAGAAAAGGTCCTACAGTTATTGTGAGTCGTTATGGTTGGTCCTAGTCTTGGTAGAATTCTTCAGAAGCGTGTACATAAAATCTTTTACTCTAGGACAGATTAGATCCCTAAAGGCTGTGTTTGTAAATCTGTATTTATGAAAGTTGAAGGAATCCCTCTACAAGTGAACAATGTGTATACATCCCTGAAAGTCAAATTTTATAGAAGAACTATTTCTTAGGCAGCCCATTAACATTTGCAGGATTAATCATTTTCTTACCACTTGCAGTTTTCTACAGCTAATTCTTCATTCATGCTTCTGTTGTAGAAGAGAACTTTATCACTCGGAACCTGAATTTGTCACTTACTGACTTGCACTATTCAGACATGATGTTGTTGTCCACCAAGAGTCTTAAAGATCAGCACAGACACTGCATGCGCGTGCACATGCACACATACACACTCACTCACTTACTTAGATTAGCAGATACCAGCATCAAGAAGTGATGTGCATCTGTCCTAGAACTTGTTTGTGTCTGTGAACATGTGTAAGCAGAGGAGGTTGAAACGGTATCAAAGGCTTTGTTTCCTTGTCTTCTGAGACGTGAATATTCTTCCTTCCCCTTGTATAGTCTTCAGCCTATCTTGGCAGACCACATTCCAGGTGACATCTCTGATGCTGAGGAACAATTACAAAAAAAGCAAAGACTGAATCTAGTTTCTTCATCAACTGATGGCACCTGTGTGGCAGCCCGAACACGTCCTGTACTGAGCTGTAAGAAACGAAGGCTTGTTCGACCCAACAGCATCGTTCCTCTTTCCAGGAAGGTCAGTACCGGTGAGACTTGGTTATTGTTAAACAGTGAGCCAGATGCTCAGATAGAATTATTAGTCTTTTGCCAACTTTGGTTCATTTAACTAGTGTTTTCCAAACTTCACTAACCACCCAAGTTTCCTGGGGAGCTTGACAAAATCCTGGGTTCTGAAGTTGGGCCTGGGACCCTTGTTCTCAGAAAAACAACTCCTAGATGGTTCTTCAGCCAGATTTGGAAACCACTGACTTGAACTTGTTAATAGAAATGGGGAAGAAGAGGTTTAAGTGCTGCCATCAACATTTTGAAGGAGGGTAATGTGCTTCCTGTTTGTCCTGTTATCACTGAAAATGGCATGCTTTCCTTTCAAATAAGAGTCTCTCTTAAAATTTTTACATTAATGTGACTAAATGAATGGAGGTCAGTTAACAAGTGTAGGAAACTTTTGATTGCTGCCTCTTCAAATAGCACAGTTGGACTTAATTCCAAAACTGATGAAATAATACCATGTATTATTTTAGTATTATTTCAGTAAAATTCATACCATGCAGTGGTTAAGAGCATTACCTTTAAAGAGGATAAACTTGGGTTTGAATCATGACACTGCTACTTAATAGCTTTGTGATTTGAGCACGTTTACCACCCCCACACTCCTCTCCCCGTATCCTTCCCTTTGCCCCAGGCCTCAGTGACCTCTTCGGGTGGTTTGAGGGTTAAATGAAATGTATGTAACTTGCTCATTGGGATGTCTGGCTGATACGTTCCTGGTACAGAGTGGCTGTTACTGTTAGCACTTGTGTTGTTCACTCATTCAACAAATATTATTGAGCTCCTACAGTGAGCGGGGTCTGTTCTATGCTCTGGGAATACAACACTAAACAAAAACAGATAAAAAGGTTTGCCCTCCTGAAATACTCGAGTGGATAGAGACAGAAAATAATAAATTAGGTATAATGGTAAGTCCTATAGCGTTAAGTGCTGGGGAGAAAAATGCAACAGATGAAGGGAAACAGGGACTGCCCGGGAGCTCCGATGGAATGGGGCCTGGAGGCCTTGCAAGGGGAAGGAAGAGACGGGGAAGGAGTGACTGGTGAAGTGGAAGGAAACTGAAGGGAGTAAGGCACATGGAAGACGAATGAAGAACGTGGGTTGGTGAGGAACAAGCGGTGGTGTGTGAGGTGCCGCAGGCAGGCCCAGCACAGGAAAGGTGCGAAGTGACCATCGTGTATGGCAGGGTTAGGGTTGTTCGAGGTCCGTGTGAGCTGTCTTGCTAACGGGAGGAGAGCGAAATTCTGCTTGGAGTGGAGTGGGTTCAGGAGAGAAAGGGGGCAAGGAGTTGAGATGTATTCAAAGCATTAAAGAGAACTGAATGCTTCAGTTGAGAAACGTTCTAGATAACTCAATATTGCTGTATAGGAGAGTGGAGAAATCACTTATTTGAAGGGAAATGTTAAGATAGAGCTAACTATTACAATACACTTGCTGATGAGAAAAGTGATAACATAAGAAGAGGGGAGAGAATTGTCAGAACCATTACTGGTTAGACAGTGGATTATCGGTGCTTGGCTTGTTTTGTTATAGTGTGCAGTTGGACCGGATAACCTTGCCTTTATCTTTTTTGTTTGTTTTTAAGGAAAGCACAGTAAAAATTAACTATCAGATTGTACCATTTTTCTCATGTCTATTCCTTAGAATGCCTGCATTACCAAAATAACAGAAAAGAGAAGGGTATTTGGCAAGTTTCTCACATTGACTTTTGTGGTCTCAATTTTTTATGAATAGACCTATAAGTCAGAATTTTTTTCTCAGAGGTTAAAGACTTGATATTGAGAAAGCAAGAAAACTGTATATTACTGTCAAATGTAAGAAAGTCGTTTTTGATCACGTCTCTATGCTTTTGACAACAAAAAAACCTCAACCAAACAAAAACAAAAAAATCTCAAGGGGTAGTAGTGTCCTTTCTCGGGGCAGTTTGCTAGTCTCACTGTGTCATGACATCTAGGGATTTTGTAAAAATTTTCTGTGGTGTAGGGTGGCCTCCTGGATTCTTTTTTATCTGTATGGTAGAAACCTTCCCTGCTCTTGACAATAGCTTCTTCTGGTCCATGCCTAAAATCAAATGTACTTGTGAAGAGACATACAAAGCATACTAAAAGACCCTTTGATTCCAGCACCAGTTTCTTTTTCTTTTTCTTTTTCTTTTTTTTTCTTTTTCTTTTTTTCTTTTTCTTTTTCTTTTTCTTTTTCTTTTTCTTTTTCTTTTTCTTTTTCTTTTTCTTTTTCTTTCTTCTTCTTCTTCCTCCTCCTCCTCCTCCTCCTCTTCCTCCTCCTCCTTTTTTAGTGTTTATTTTTGAGACAGAGCATGAGTGGGGGAGGGGCAGAGAGAGAGGGAGACCCAGAATCCAAAGCAGGCTCTAGCTGTCAGCACAGAGCCTGATGTGGGACTTGAACTGTGAGATCATGACCTGAGCAGAAGTCAGATGTTTAACCGACTGAGCCACCCAGATGCCCCCAAGCGTCATTTCTAAAACACAGTCATCCTGACCTGCAAAAGTAAGCTACATGGTAAATAAGACAAAAGAAACCAATTGAGTTTAGGAAATAAACCATTTGCTGGTTATAGCAGAAATACTGGAGTTCTGCCAGTGTTGGAGGCAAAGGCCATTCTGTCTTGATTGCTCACTATGTCTTCTTGCTTGGTGATATTTGCTGTTGAGCAGGCATCTTGTCTTTTATCATTTTGAGGTGCTGGATTTGCCAAGCAAATTTATTCAGCACTGTGTTGAATCCCCAGTGTGCTCCAGGTATTCTTGTGGTTTCACTGGTGAACAAAATGCTTGCCTTCATGGAGCTTACTTTCTAATGACAGAGCCTAGATAGCAAAGAAGGTAACAGATAAGCCTTTCTCTGATATTAGTAAACAGCATTGAGTTCATACTTTGATAAGATTTGCTTCCAAGTTTTTTTAAAAAGAATTTTAATAAAACAGGAACTACATCTCTCTGGATTAACTCAAATTACCCTTATTATTGCCCTTCCCACCACATTTCTACCTACGCAGGATAGATGGTTACTAGTATATCTACAAGTAGAGAATGTAAAAAAACACGTTTAATGTCAATGTTACTGGCTTATCTACATATTTTAAATTATCTCTAGTGCACGCTAGAACCAAATGTAAAACTCACTTTAGGGAACTCATTCAGTTTTACAGAGCAGTCATCTTAGTTGAATCACAGCTGGAATTTTATTCTATCAAGTTTTACCAGCATTTCTGAAATTACAATATATCTTATAGCTGAGATGTACTTTTAGTGTAGTAGCACATTTCTTTTTGCCTCTAAAAGTCTGTTTTTATGTCATTAGTATCTTAAATTCAGTGACTACAACAAAGGATTTAGTAAGATGAACTTGTTGGAAATAAACAGGATTGAAATCTGTCAGTAAATAATGAAAGGCTTTAAATGACGAAACTGTTGACTTTAGGTTAGAGTTTTGAGCAGTGAAGTATCATAAGCTGTTTTTTTTGTAAAAGATAAATGTACAGATAGTTTATGTTTGGAGTAGATTGGCGATAAGAGAGACTGGAGTCTGAAAGAAAGAAAGACTAGTGACAATAGTAATCCTAGTGGAAGTAATAGTCTGAAGGCTCCAAAGCTCTCAGGATGCAATAGTTTTGAAAACTAGTCCTAAGGAAGAATCACTAGGGTGTTGTGAGTATCAGAGTTGGGAGGGCAGAGAGCTTTGAGATTGGGAGAGTGGGGTTATCTTCCATGGAAATCTGTAAAGCCTGGGGAGAATGTGGAGGTTATTTCCTATTATTGTGATTTTATTGTAATATTAGTACATATGATAACAAGTTGCCCTTAATTGCTATTTATTATGTATTTCATCACTTTTGGGGGTCTGGTATGGTAGATGTTAGCAATTAGGCCAGTGAAGAAACACTCAAGTGACAAATTTTTATAACGTGTTATCACTATGTTTATTTCCTATCCTGCTGCTTCTATGAGGTATAGTTATAGCTCAATCTAAAACATTAGTTTCTAATATACTGAAATTTTAAATCAGTAAAAGTTTTAAAAGAAATGTGGGGCCAATATAGGGTTGCTTTTTATTTTGTTAGGTAAAGTTATTTTGTATATTAAGTATACCACAGTACAGATAGTATTTTTTTAATGCTTATTTATTTTGAGAGAGCTTGTGCACATGAGCTGGGGAGAGGGAGAGGGAGGGGGGAGACAGAGAGACAGAGACAGAGAGAGAGAGAGAGAGAATGAGAATGAATCAATCCCAGGCAGGCTCTACACTCAGCATGGAGCCCAATGCAGGGCTCAATCTCATAACAGTGAGATCATGACCTAAACCGACATCAAGAGTTGGACACTTAACTAACGGAGCCACCCAGGGGTCCCAGTACAAATAGTATTATAAAAGAAAAAATAACATGCCTTGAGATTTTTGGATTGGCCTTAATAGCATTTCTTTTTAATCTCTTTTTTGAGATCAATGCAACTTTTTTTAATTCCAGTATAGCTAACATACAATGTTATCTTAGTTTCAGGTAAACGATATAGTGATGTAACAATTCCATACATCACCCAGTGGTCATCATGACAAGTACCCTCCTTGATCCCTGTCACCCATTTCACCCATTCCACCACCCACCTCCCCTTTGGTAACCATCAGTTCTGTATAGTTAAGAATCTGTTTCTTGATGTGTCTCTGGTTTGTTTCTTAAATTCGACATATGAGTGAAATCATATGGTATTTGTCTTTCTCTGACTCATTTCACTTATTAGGATTATACTCTCTAGCTCCATCCATGTTGTTGCAAATGGCAAGATTTCCTTTTTTTATAGTTGAGTAATATTCCATATGCATGTGTGCGTGTGTGTGTGTACTTACCACTTCTTTATCCGTTCATCTGTCAGTGGACATTTGGGCTGCTTCCATAATTTGGCTATTGTAAATAATGCTGCTATAAACATAGGGGTAGCATTTCTTATCAGACGATGTGGCAGTGTTCTGGTGTGATTTTGGAATTTTGTAGTCTGTAGGAGGATAATTATGTAGGAATGTTTGCTCTGGGTTTTATTTTAAAGTTGGATTCTTTAAAGTGGTCCTCTACCACTTCCTCGTGTATCACACTTGAGGACATAACAGGACATTACATATCAGTAGGACATTCTCTTAAGGCCTAGTGTCGTGACATTTGTGGATGAGAACTAAAGAACTAAAATGATTTTGAGTTTGTATTAAAAGTGAGTAATTTGGTATCAAATAAAATATGTTCTTTATTGACAGGGGCTTCTTGTGATAAATTTTGGAAGCCTAACTTTTCAATACTAGTTGAACTTTTGGGCAGGAGCAAGAGTGCCATATGGAAAATTGTAGTTTATTATAAAACACACACAAAATAAATTTTGAAAGGCTGAGATAAAATACATAGAAGTTGAAGCTCTGATATTTTATTTGTAAACTGTCCTCAAGCTAAAAGAATTTTTTTCAGTGCTTGAACTAATACTCTGATTAACAGAGAATGATGAGTAGAGAGCTTTGGTACTAGAATGTTTCATGTGCACTGCATTGAGTTTCTAATGGAAATTCCTTCAGAGAGAATTAATGTAATTTATAGTATTAAAGGAACAATTTCTCCATGTATGTATCTTATCTCTTCATTCAATTCTTACATATTTCCTACATTCATGTTATTTTGTGATGCAAATGATATCTTTTCTGTTAGTGTTATTTCATGAGTGCTGTTGAGTTTTGTAATTGAACACTTCTATGAACTCTGTGTTCTGGTTGATTATTTTTAATTTTCTACATAGTCTATCTGTCACCAGCAAGCAGTGTGATACCTCTTTATACACTTCTTACTCCTTTTCCTTGACTAGATACACTTCAGAACAGTGTTAAGAAATAGTTGGTTGTAGTGAGGCATGTCATTCCTTTTAGAAGTTCACTATTAACTTTGATGTAGGGTAGCTTCTTAAAATGAATTTGGATACTTTGCCATTTGCTATGCTCTGGAAAGCTTTAACGCATTTTTCTGGGAAGTACCAGTTTCTTTAAAATTTGTTGGAACTTAAGTCAAAAACCATCTGAGACTAACACCTATTTATTGTACAGAAAATTGTCCATCTATCAGATTTTTCAAATTAAGTCATATACAGAATTTTATAGAAAGCATTCTTAATTTTTAAATCCTTGTTACCTGTGGTTATGTCCATTTCTCAGCCTTAATTACATTTGTCTTCTCTTTCTTCATTAATCCTGTCAGCAGTTTTCCTGTTTTCGCGGTCATTTCAAAGATCAGTTATTTGCTGGTAATTTCTTCTTCCTGTGGTCTTGATTTTTTTTTCCCCCTCCTCTCTGCCTTTATTCAAATGCTTGGTTAATTTATTTTCTGTTCTTCTGTAATAATAAAAGCACTTAACTTTTTGGATTTTCTTCTGAGTGTAGTTTTTGGATGGCATTCCACAGCCTTTGATGTGTGAAGTGTTCTTTTTGCTATTTGTAAGTTGCCATTGAGTTTTTGCGTTTTTTTCCCAAGAGTTACAAATTGAGTTTCCAAATTCTAAATGGTTTTTCTTTTTCAACCTTTTGTTATTTAATTACTAGTTTTTATAGCATTTGGTTACAGTACGGTTTGTATAGTTTCTGCTTGTATTTGTAGTCTGTTATGTTGATTTTTGTTTTAATGTCATTGGTGTCTAGTGTGGGCTTCTCTACAGTCCTGTCTTAGTGACTTATGGCTTCTATCTCCAGGAGTTTTTGCCTTACATTCTACTTTCTTGATACTAATGTAGTATGGGATTTTTCTCCCCCGTTTACTTTTAAGCATTTGTTTTCTGTGTGTTTTTTGAAACATCATAAAAGCAGATTTAGGTGGTGGCATTTTTTTTTTTTTTTTAATCTCAAAAAAGTCTTTGGTTTTAATGGAGATTTTATTAAATAGAAAAGTTTTCCATTTTATATTCATTTTTAAAACTGGATTTAAAGGCTTATTTAGGCTTATTTTGATTGTAACATTTCATTTTTTATTGATAGTCCTCTTTATACCTTAATATACCCATTTATTGAGTTCTTAATTTGAATTTGTAGTTCTTCAGGATTAGAACAAGTTTGACCATGTTTCAGGTTCTTAGCTCATAACCTTTGTCCCTTAAAACTGTTCCACTGTCTTTTGGCAGTGGGGGTGATTATTTGTTGTTTTGTTTTGGCATAGAGTTCAGATGATCTTATTGTCATTCTTTTATATTGGTAACCAGTTCTGCTCTGTACTGTCCAGTATGGTAGCTACCGTAGCCATATGTAACTATTTAAAATGAAGGTAAAAAATGTGGCACAGCCACATTTCAAGTGTTCAGTAGTCACATGTGACTAGCGGCTACCATCTTTAAGTCACATAAATATTGAACATTTCCATCATTGCAAAACTGCAGTGGATATTGCTGCGGTTTTTTTTTTATCTCTCTCTATCAAGTTTTCTTCTATTATAGCTTTGATGTGTGGTCCGCCTGAGTTTACAGGTACAAACTAAAGTATTCCAGTTATCTCTGTATTATTTTCTATCCTGTTTGTTTAGCTCTTACTACCTGCTCCTCAGTGTAATCATTAAATTAAACATGGGAAGTGATTGGACTAGTTTGAATGCACATAATAAGTATTCAGATGTTAGCTGTTAACATTTCTGTCATTGTTTTCATCTCTTTGGTTCTCCCATAGTGTAAAGAAAGAAAGAAAAGTGTATTGCTCACGTCCTGTTTTAATTCTCCAGATCGTCAGTCTGACCTATAGTACCTCTTAGGTAGGTTCTAGTTCTGTTACCAGGGGTGGTTAAGATTTTTTTTTTCTTTTCAGATTTTATATTTCCTTTTTATGTCATCTTATTGCCTTTCATCTTCCCTGTTTCCATGCCATAGAGCCTGTGTTGTCTTTGACTCTGTTGGAGATGTGGGAAGTTTGATTGTTTCACCAAACTTGCTTAACAGTTTTCCAGGGGTGTGTTTTTTCTGAATTTCTCAGATTTGTTTCCTTTTCCCTTGTTCTGCAGTATTCTACTCATAGTCCCCATGCTGAGGATTTTTTTCTTTCATTATTCTTAAAAAATGAGTCAATTTATCCAGACTTTGTGTTTATGACTAGAAAAATTTAGTAGCTGGGTGTGTTTCCCATCCTAGTTCTGGAAGCTAGAAGTTTGAAATCAAGATGGCAGCCCTTGCTACCTCTGAAGGCTCTCTAAAGAAGAATCCTTTCTTGCCACTTCCTGCTTCTAGTGGTTGCTAGCAGTCCTTAGCATTCCTTGGCTTGTGGCAGCATATCTCTTATCTCTGCATTTGTCTTTACACAGTCATCTTCCCGGTGTGCCTGTGTCTTTGTGTTTTCACATGGTCTTTTTTTTTATGTTAATTTATTTATTTTGAGAGAGTGAGTGAGAGGGTGTGAGTAGGGGAGAGGCAGAGAGGGAGAGAAAAAATCTCAAGCAGGCTCCGCACTGTCCCATAAACCATGAGATAATGACCTGAGCTGAAATTAAGAGTCAGATGCCACCCAGGCATTCCCACATAGTCTTATTAAAGACACCAGTTGTTGGATTTAAGACTAATTCAGTATTACTTCATGTTAAACTAATCACATTTGCGAAATCCTGTTTACAAATAAGGTCACATTCTGTGGTTCTGGTTGGGCATGAATATTGATTGGGATGGGGTCTGGGGTGGGGGCACTATTCTACTCAGTACACTGGCCATTGGGCCTTGTCTCTGCTACTCATGTGATGGTTGAATCTTTTTCTCAATTCTAAATCTGGAAAGGTGTTATTACTAATTCAATTCCTGGGTTTCAGCAACTTTTCATACTTAGCATACCTGTGCTGTAGTTAGAAATAGTTGGACTTCATTTTACTCCCACTGCCAATTTTCTGGAACTCTTCTGCACCACTGAATTTATTGTGTGAAGAATTTCAATTCCCTGAGTATGGAAAAATTTACCAGATTTAATGTCCTCCTTCCCTATTTTTTTTTAATTCTGTAAAGTACAAAGAATGATGTAACAAATTATCTGTGTACATAACCACCTTAAATGTTACTAAGCTTGACTTTTTTTTCTTTTTTTTTAACATTTAAAAGAAAAATACAATAAACATTAATGTTTCTTTTATTTTCTGTCATCTCCTCTACCTGCTTCCTTCCCCAGAGGTAACCATTATCATGAATTTGGTATGTATACTCCCAGTTCAGGCACTTAGGTTTTTACTACACATCTGTGTATCCATGAGCAAAATGCAGTATGTATTGTTTAGTTTAATGTTCATAAAAAAATTTATATAAATACCATCATGGTGTACATATTCTGCAACTTGGTGGGTTTTTTAAAATTCACTGCTGTCTTCTCAAGATCTCCGTGTTGGTAGGCATAATTTCAGTTCATCTTTTGTAGAGTCCACATTTCCTTAAAAAAGACAGTGTTTGGGTGTGAGTATATCCATAACCTGTTTGTTAACTTCACGGCTCTAAATTTAACTTCTAGTTTGGGCTTAATCATTGTGTTCGTATCTTCTGTGTCCTTTGGTCTGCTTTCTATTTGTCTTTGCAATGTATTTGGTATGTAATATTGTATAAGTTTAAGATACACAACATGTTGATTTGATCATTGCTATTGCAGTGTGCCTGCCAGTTGTAGCCTTAACTAACATCTCCATCATGTCACACAATGATCATTTCTTCCTTGTGGTGGGAATAATTAAGATCTAGTCTCTTAGCACATTTGATGTTTATAATACAGTAGTGTTGTCTCCATAATCACTGTACTGTGTATTAGATCTCCAGGGCTTCTTTATCTAGTAAAATACAAATTTATACTTTTAAACAACTTCTCTTATTTCCCTACCTCCCATTTCTTCTTCTTCCTCCTCCTCCTCTTTTTTAATGCCTATATATTGATACAGTTCCAGGATGACTGGTTAGGTACATACAAGTTCATGGTTGTTATTTCTTCTTTGCCATCTTTCCTTTCATCATTATATTGTTCCCCTTTTGGTCTCTTAACAATGCTTTTACTTTAAATAGGGATCTTGGGGGGCGCCTGGATGGCTCAGTCTGTTGGGCGTCCAACTTCGACTCAGGTCACAATCTCGTGGTCCATGAGTTTGAGCCCCACGTCAGGCTCTGGGCTGATGGCTCAGAGCCCGGAGCCTGCTTCCGATTCTGTGTCTCCCTCTCTCTCTCTGCCCCTCCCCCATTCATGCTCTGTCTCTCTCTGTCTCAAAAATAAATAGACGTTAAAAAATTAATTAATTAAATAAATAGGGATCTTGGTAAGTACTTGCTAGATACACCTTTTTCCATCTCTTTGTTTTCACTTTATGTGTCCATTTGTTTTTGGTGTGTTTTTAAGAGGTGAATTAAACATTTACATTTACTCTGATTACTATTATATTTGGAATCTTTCTTCCATAATTTTTTTTTAAGTCTTCTCTTTGCCTTGTTTTTATGCCTTTTCTGCTGTTGGGTTACTTGAATCTTCATTTCTTGCTACTTTGGAACAAGAGGACTTTAGAACTCCTCTATTTATGTCTGTATTTTCAAGTTTTTATTTAAATTCTAGTTTGTTAAAGTATAGTGTAATATTGGTTTCAGGAGTAGAATTTAGTAGTTCATCACTTACATATAACACCCAGGGCTCATCACAAATGCCCTCCTAATACCCATCCTCCACCCATAGAATGCCTCTTTTTAAAACATCTTTTTTTCTCATCTATTATTGATCTTTAATATTTTACCTTGAATTTCAACCCCACCCAAATCAGTCATCTGTAAATTCATACTTAACATTTACCAACACGTTTGCCATTCTTATTTGTTCTGGAGCTTCTTACGTCCCACTCTATCCTTCTTGCTGAGTGCCTCCTTTAGTAGCCTTCCAGCAGCAGTCTAGGAGTTGTAAAGCCAGTCTTTATTTTGTGTCTGAATGTATACATATGTGTGTTTGTTTGTTGCTGTTTTTTAAAAAAAATTTTTTTAATGTTTATTTTTGAGAGAGAGCAAGCTAGTGCAAGCGGGGGACGGGTGAAGAGAGAGGGAGACACAGAATACAAAGCGCCCTCCAGGCTCTAGGCTGTCAGCACAGAGCCTGATATGAGGCTAAACCCACGAACCTCAAGATCTTGACTGGAGTTGAAGTTGGACACTTAACTAAGCCACTCATGCGCCCCTACCTATGTGTATTTGTAAATATATACAGTTATAAATTGCCTTTATTCTTGAGTGATGGTTTAACTGCATGTAAAATTTTTATATTCAGCAGTTTGAAGATACTTCATTTCCTTCCAGTATTTATTATTGTTGATGAAAATTCTGATGTCAGTTTGTCCTTCTTTTATAGTTTATCTGTACCTTCTCTCTAGTAATTTAAATTCCCCAACTCCCTACTTTCAGTTTTGTTTTTATGTTTTGCAGTATTAAGGGTATATTTAGATGTATGAATTAGTTTTTAGCCACTTAAGGTCTTGGCTTACACCCTCATTCTCAGTTCTTGTCTGTTCTTGTCTGTCTTGAGTTTTGAAAATTTGAAAATTGTTAATTTCTTTAAACTTTTCCTCTCTTTTTTAATACGGTATTGTATTATTAGATTGTCGTAGATCTTGCCATTCTCTCTTTCTTTGTACACTTCCCATTTCCATCTCTCTGGCTTGTTGTGTTTTATTTCTGTCGTCTTCTTGGACTCTTCTGCCTAGTCATCAGGGTTCTCTCCCGCTGTATTTACTTTACTATCGAACCTGTCAGTTTGGATTTTTTTGTATTTTGGTTTTTTACTTGAGTGTGTGCTTTTCATTCAGAATTTGTGGTTACTTTCAGAAACATCCTTTTTCTTTTTTTTTTTTTTCATCATTTCCTGTTCTTTTATGATGTTTATTCCTTCCTTTATCTCTTTGAACAACTTTAATATACTTATTTTAAAATTGCTTTCAAATTATTCCATTTCCAGGGGCACCTGGCTGGCTCAGTCAGTAGAGCATTCAGCTCTTGATCTCAGGGTTGTGAGTTGGAACTCCATGTTGGTTGCAGAAATTACTTTTAAGAAATTAATCCATTTTTAGCTTCTTGAGGACAGATTCTCCCCATTTTTGCATCTGCTGACTGCATCACATCAGTCTGTTTTGTATGATTTGTAATCTTTCACAGTGAGCTCATCTGGGGCAAGGGTTAAGGAAGGCATGTTTTCTGTAGGAGTCTTGTGTGATCCCTGGACTGTGGAAGTGTCCTTAACGCACAGTTTTCCATTGGTCATCTTTTCCTTTTTTTTTCTTTTTTTTTCTTTTTTTAATTCATTTGGAAATAATCCGCTTTGCTACACAGTAAGCTGTCATATTCTTTGGTCTAGTTCTCTTGTTTAACTTTTCTGTATCTTAATTACTGTAACTTTAAAATACTTTTAATATGTGGTAGGGCAAATTACTCCCCTCTATCTTTGCTTATCGGAAATTCTATGGGGACTTTTCCCTTTAAGCATATATTCTTTCGGTTGCAGTTTTTAAGGTTATTTAACTCTTGTTTGCCTTTCTCCTTCCCCACCAAAACCTTACTGAGTTTAAAATTATAGGTTAATTTATAGATTATTAATAGCTGTAAAAATTAAGCTTTGTGTTTACGGGGCGCCTCGGTGGTTCAGTCGATTGAGCATCCGACTTCAGCTCAGGTCATGATCTAGCAGTTCGTGCGTTCAGGCCCCACATCGGGCTCACTGATGTCAGCCTGTCAGCGTGGAGCCTGCTTCAGATCCCCTATCCCCCTCTCTCTGCCCCTCCCCCGCTTGTGATCTCTCAAAATAAATAAATAATAATTTAAAACTTTGTGTTTACAGGTTTTAAGCTTAGCCAGAGTATTTTTTATTGTTACAATCAAGAATAGAATCTTTTTTTTTTCACTTACATGTTTCTAAATAACAGCCATTTTTAAGAAGACCTGAGGTGAGAGGAATGACAGTGGAACTAATAGAAGAGCCAAGTGCAAAGGCCTGTGATTTAGAATTTTGCCTGCCATATTGAGAAAATAGCAAAGCAGTCAGAGGAACTGAGCAAGGAGAGAAGTGGGAAATAAAAGGAAATACGGTCAGAGAGGCAATAGAGGTGACAGATGGTATAAAGCTTTTGTGTGCACCATTGCAAGAACTTTGGCTCTTATTCCTCATGAAATGACGAGCCTTTGGAGCATTTTGAGCTGAGGACTGGTAAGCCAAGGTTACACCTACTACTGTATTTTGATTAGTTGGAAGGAGGGGCAAGTAGGAAGACCAGTTAGAAGTTATTTAAGAAATTCATATAACAAGGGTGCCTGGGTGGCTCAGTCGGTTAAGCACCAGACTTTGACTCGGGTCTTGATCTCACGGTTCATGAGTTTGAGCCCCATGTCAGGCTCTGTGCTGACAACTCAGAGCCTGGAGCCTGCTTTCGGATTCTATATCTCCACCCCTTTCTGCTCTCCCTCGGCCCTACCCCGCTCTCAAAAATAAACAAACATTTTTAAAAAGTTTACGATTCATATGAGAACAGATACTGACTTAGATCAGGGTGATTGCAATTGAGATGGTATATAAAGCAATTGGATTCTGGATACATTTAGAAGATGGAGACCATAGGATTACATCATGATTGGATAATGGGGTTTAGTAAAAGAAGGGAGTTTAGGATGAGTCCAAAGATTTAGGACTGAGCAGCAAAAAATTGGGAAGAGTAGGAGCTCAGTTTTGAACTGAGGTGCCTATATAATAGCTGTGAAGGTATTGAGTGAGCAGTTAAATACACAAATAAAATTGTGTTAATTGGTTTACTAATATTGAATAATCTTGATATTCAGAAATCTCCACCTGGTCATTTATATTTGTTGTTTTCTTTAATTTCTCTCTCTTTTTTTTTTTTAAGTATTAAAATACTCTTTTTTTTATGTTTATTTTATTTTTGAGAGAGAGACAGGGACACAGAGAATCTGAAGCAGGCTCTGTACTGAGAGCAGAGAAGCCAGTGTGGGGCTTGAACTCATGAACCATGAGAATGACCTGAGCAGAAGTCAGACGCTTAGCTGACTGAGCCACTCAGACGCCCCTTAAAATTTGTTTTCTTATTGTAAAATATACATTGTGATTAAAAAAAGAAAAACATAAATAGGTTCATGCATATAATTTAGCATCTTATTTCTTTATGAATGTGGGTCTTTGTGTAGTTAATAAGCATATCTGTAGGATAAATTCTAGCTGTGCATTTATGCAAAGCATGTGTGAATGAAGTAATTTTATTTTTTATTTTTTTAAATTTACATCCAAATTAGCATATATGCAACAATCATTTCAGGAGTAGATTCCTTAGTACCCCTTAGCCCATTCCCTCTCCCACGCCCTCTCCAGTAACCTTCTGTTTGTTCTCCATATTTATGAGTCTCTTCTGTTTTGTCCCCCACCCTGTTTTTATATTATATTTGTTTCCCTTCCCTTATGTTCATCTGTTTTGTCTTTTAAAGTCCTCATATGAGTGAAGTCATATGATTTTTGTCTTTCAAATTTCACTTAGCATAATACCCTCCAGTTCCATCCACGTAGTTGCAAATGGCAAGATTTCATTCTTTTCGATTGCTGAGTAATACTCCATTGTATATATATACCACATTTTCTTTATCCATTCATCCATCGATGGACATTTGGGCTCTTTCCATACTTTGGCTATTGTTGATAGTGCTGCTATAAACATGTGAGTGCATGTGCCGCTTCAAAACAGCAAACCTATATCCCTTGGATAAATACCTACTAGTGCAATTGCTGGGTCCTAGGGTAGTTCTATTTTTAGTTTTTTGAGGAACCTCCATACTGTTTTCAGAGTCCAGAGTACTCACCCTTACACAATGGTCCATACTGTTTTCCAGAGTGGCTGCACTAGCTTGCATTCCCGTGAATGAAGTAATTTTAAAGTTGTCCAAACCGTCCTTCAAAAGAGTTCAAAATTTATCTTTCAATAAATTGTATTAAAGATATTTTTTATACTTCTAGCTTGTGTTTATTAATATTTTACTTCGCAGGTTTTCGTTCAAAAGTGAGATTGATGTTTAAATTACATATGTGCACAAAACTTTAGTCAAATTTTTGTTAGAATTTTATTTTTCTCAAAGGACAATAGAATTCTGATTTCTTTATGTCAGTATCAGCCATTTTAATTGAATAGAAGATTGTCTCTTCTTTAATGTTCTTAAAGACTTCACCAAGGAAATACACTTGTCTGAGCCTCTACCTTTTTATAGGCGTGAGTATGGTATTCCCTTGTTAGATGGAATACAAAAATACGTAACATTTAAACATTATAGAAATGCGTAAGTGTGCACACATATTACATATACACACATGGTTTCCAGATTTTCACTTAACTAGTGCTTTTTTGAGTTCTTATACATATGCATTTATTCCTTTTTCTCTTCATTAATCCAGTCTTATAGTTAATCCGTCTGTTCCTGTCCACCCCACCCTTCAGGTGGATTTAGGAAGGAAGAAAAAAGGAAAGCTCCCAAAGAACAGCTCTTAAATTTGCTGTTTCTAGCATGTATTTCCTCTTTTGGCAATTTCAGCTTTGATTTAATCTTTTAGTGTTACTTTGTTATCCTTGCTCTATTCTTTTTACTCTATACCTCATCTATTAGCTGTTGGTTGACTCAAGGGTGAACTGTAGCCATAAAATGAAATGTTCATTTTTCATATAGAGAGCTAATTGGTGTTGTGTGTTAGTTTATGAGGGAAAAAACATACCTCCATTTTAAGATTTGTTATTTTGATTTTGGTATCTTTTTCTCATCTCTTTTTAATGTTTTAAGTTTTGGTACAATTTTTAGATCCTAACTAATTACCTAAATCCTCCCATCCATCCACAGTGTGGTGTGTGGTTTTTGTCTCTGCCAACGTATACTCTCTCTCTTTACCTCTTTATCTCTTCCAAAAGCCAACCCTGATTAAACAGAGTGCAAGGGATATTTTTTCCCAAAACAGTACCAGTTAATGTTGTCTACACAGTAGTATCATGCTTGGTTGGTAGAATTCCCTTTCAGTGGCATCTACAACTGCAGCTTACTAGAATTCTTTTACTTTAGTGCAAGTTACCCAGTCTGACCTTCACAGCCCCTTTTGTTGTTGTTTTCAGAAAAGTTTTTTTAATGCTTATTTCTGAGACAGAGACAGACACGAGTTGGGGAGGGGCAGAGAGAGAGAGAGACACACACACAGAATTTGAAGCAGGCTCCAGACTCTGAGCTGCCAGCACACAGCTGATGCGGGACGCAGATGCGGGACGCAGACTCCTCAACCGTGAGATAATGACCTGAGCTGAAGTCGGACGCTCAACCGACTGAGCCACCCAAGTGCCCCCACAGCCCCTTCTTTGCATGCCACCCATCTGCATGGTTGCAAGAAGGGGGAGGCGGTTGGGGAATGTTGATGAAGACCGCATTGTTCTCATATTTATCTTTCTCCTATACATGTCTGTAAAGGCAAATAGCTTTCAAGAGATGTCTATGTAGTGACGCCTGAGTGACTGCGTAGGTTGAGCATCGACTTCAGCTCAGGTCATGATCTCATGGTTCACGGGCTCAAGGCCCGTGTTGGGCTTTGCGCTGACAGCGAGGAGCCTGCTTCAGAGTCTCTGTCTCCCGCTCTCTCTGTGCCCCTCCCCTGCTTGTTCTCGTTCTCAAAAATAAACATAAAAAAAAAGAAAAAAAAAAAGATGTTTGTCCTGAACCTAAATGCAGCTCTTACAGTTGTTACAGCCTTTTTGCTAACAGAATTTTGATGCTACCGTTGCTCAGAGCATCTCTTCTTATGGTGCTGTTCCACAGGCAAGTCCTTTTCTTCTAGGACTCTATGCTGCCCAGATGACTTTTCATAGATCACGATTTGGCATATGCTGGAGTTGTTCAGCCTGACACGAGAGCCTAGGGATCCTGCATTCAGCATGACCTAAATTTTTCTCAGAGCGTAAAATTGTTTAACCCCCGCCTTTTTAAAACAGAATTAAGTCTTTTGAAGATTTAGATTTCATTTCGCTGTGGACTTAGCAGGAGAGGTTATTTCTTATCCTACCCACGTGTGTACAAAGGAAGTTTAATGGAAATAATTTTTGTCCCCGTGGATTTAATAATCTGACACAAAGACTCCGGGTGTCAACACTCACCATACCAAATTTATTTTCATTATTTAGGCACGAACTTTAAAACAGTAGGTGTTAGGTTGGGTTAAATAAAGTAGCTAATGAGTTCTGTGTAGTCCTGGAAAACTTGTCATTTGGTTTGAGACTACCTAAAGTCTTCAGAAGGAGTTGTGAAAAGCACAGGAGACCGTGTGATTGGTTATTCAGGCCCTTAGGTGGATGAAATTGCTGAAGAAAGCAAGTCATGTCCAGTAGCTTTAAGCTCACAAGTTTGGCACCTAGATGAGCACTTAGGGCTGCAAATAATTGGATTTCATCATTGAAGAAGAAACAAGTTCATTACTTTGAAGGTTAGGGTGCAAAAAAGGGAATCTTCTAACAAACGAATCAAACTTCTGTTAGTAGTGTCATACAGGTATCTAGAAAGTGTCTTTTGAATCTTTGGGATAATGAGTGAGAGCTGGGTTTGTATCAGACAACGAATTGTGTTTTGTTTGGCTTTTCGCAGGTTCACCGGAACAGCACAATGCGCTCTGGCTGTGATGTGAACCCCTCCTGTGCGCTGTGTGGCTCAGGCAGCACCGTCACCGTGCCCCCGGAAATTCACTACGAAGCCCCTCTGTTGGAACGCCTTTCCCAATTGGACTCTTGTGTTCACCCAGTTCTAGCATTTCCAGATGGTAAGAAAGGCCACAGAATACAAAGTTTTCTTGAGACTTACAGGATTCAAGTGAAAGAAAGTCAGCCAACATCCTGGTACAACCCGCGTGCCATCCAGAGAATCCATTTCACTCACCAGAGTCCCTTAGAATTCTTGCAAATAGGGTGCAGCAGATGTGCCAGACCAGAATGTGCTACTAAAAGATTGCACCTTGCCAGGAGAGAGATTTCCCCCCAACCTTTCAAGTGGCTGTGGGTGGGCCTAAGGACAGTTGCTTCCAGCCACAAGCAACCTGGTCCATCGTCTGTGTGTGCCATGGTGTAAGTAGGAAGGGCAGCACTCTTTTGAGAGAATGTCTTCCTACTGGGGCTGTATGTATCACTGTGCTTACATGACTGGCTTTCCAGGGTGTGTGTACATAAAGAGAAGGAACCGTATTTTATCCCTACTCTGTCCATCATAACACCCAAAGGTAGTCTGTACAAGTTTTTGAAAGGAGGGTAATTGAAACAGGAGTCTGAGGAATAAGAATTAGTGTGGGATTTTAAGATTTACTTGGTGGTATGAAAAAAAAAAACATTTAGCATGAATGGTTTATAAACATTTACTTAAAGGGACAGATGCTAAATAATTTAGACTTGGCAGGACACACTTCCTCTGTATAGCCTGGGTTGCAACTATATGACTGCCACTATAGCACAAAAGCAGCGTTGACAATATGTAAACAAGTGGGCATGACTGTGTTTCAATAAAACTTTATTTATAAAAAATAAGCATGACTGATAGCTATCCTAGAGAATGCCCTCTTCTATTTAATAGTTGGTCAAACATTGGTTTACTATAATCCCCTTTTCTTTATGTGTTCTTCAAATGACTGAATTATTTTTTGGCTACCTAAATCCTGTAACTACTCCAGGCCATGTTATCAGAACTCCCTTGACTGTAAGGGCATGATCTAATATTCCTGTTACGATAGGACTTCTAATAAGAGTAGAAATGTTTAGAAAACTTGAATCATATGGCTTGCAAGCTAGGCAGGGTTTTATTTAGGTCAGGAGTGGTAGAGCAGTAAATAAACTTTAGCACACAGTGAGTAGAAAACACTAACACGTCTTCCTGTGTACTTCAGATTTCAGGGTCATTGGCTTTTACCTTCTCTTGCATTTGGATTATAGCTCGTGTAACTGAAGATTTTATTTATATAGCATTTTATGGTTTACAAAGCACCTTTCTCATACTAGTTTTATCTGCTTCTCACACTAATCCTGTAAGGTGTTAACTTCAGTTTGAGAGATCAAGAAACAGGCTTAGAAATGTTGTACTTTTTCAGACTAAATGGCTAATGAGTTTAGATGGTTCTAGAATTCAAACTTGGGTCATCTGTTGCCTGTCCTTTGTTTCACTATGTAACATGCTTCTTCCTAGCTGGGTTATTAAGAGAAATCAGGTTTCTACCCATTTCTAGATTGTAACTGCAGACAGAGCCACCAGGAAGACCTAGGAATGTTTCTTGGGTTACTGTCTCAGGATTCACAGTACTGAATTGTATTGTCTCATATTTGAATAAGGAAGCCTGAAGTCAATATTATATTATATTATGGTTCCGATTAGGCCTCTTCCGTACTCCCAGCATACCAGCTTATAAACATGGTGATCTTTCTTTGTCAACAGTATTACCATATACAGTTGTGAATTTCCTTCCCATCCCCCAATCACATGTACTCAATTGTGTGATGTCTCCTGTTCAGTCAACATCTCTACTTGGAGGAACCCATTCCCTTTTGACACTTTCTTTTCCTTCTGACTGGTTCATATCTATAGATCTGAGTGCTGCCCTTACACTTCCTACTCCATCCCACTTCAAGCAACTGGAGGTAGCATTGAGGGAAAAAGACCTTTCTCTGGTCTTTAGCATCTTTGCTTTCCTGCCTGCCTTTAAATGCTTTTTCGATCTCTTTTTCTCCATGTCTCACACAACTCCTAACCATGACATTGGAGTTTAGACAAGAGAGATGGTCATTAAATCTCCTTAGGAGCCTGTAAAGAGGATGTGTGAACATATTTGCCTATGGATGAATTAGACTTTCTGTGGGTTGACCTGGGGAACTCTGTTAGCATTTCTAATATTGTTCCTGTTGGGATATTTTTGCTTTGATCCAAACAAATAGCATGGTAAGGTTTTCAGGGCCACAGATATGCCCAACTCTAAAGGGCACCATTATTCTATGTGAAGCACCTCCAAGATTCCCCATATATCATTGTGTGGAATAATAAGTAACTGTGAAGACTTAGCAGCCGGCCTGATACTGTGAGGGTCAAACATACATGCACCAGACCTGACCTCTGGGCCACCCTTTTACAGCCTGTTGTCTAGAAGCTACTTAGAGATGGCAGGCTTTTCAAGCAGTCTTACTGATGTTTCCGCACCAGTTTCTTTGTAGTTAGGTTGGGAACCACCTGCACCTCTTCATTTTAGACTTGTCTCCCTTGTTGACCACACCTCCAACATTCCCATTAAGTGTGGTTAGGGATGATAGAATTCTTGTCACCCCACTTAATCAAGCCAGTTAATCCTTAGCTTGAAATGCAGAGGATGTACAAACCCTTGGAGGAAAGAATGTTAACTTGAGTTTGGGCTTCATAAGAGCACCACCTGCTGGCCAGATGATCTATGCTGTTGTGAGAGAGCTTACTAAGACTCTATGTACAAGGCTACCGCAGTTTTACCAGCAGGAGGAGGAAGGGAGTATTACAAAACAACCCTAGAAAATGTGCTTGAGAAAATGGTGGATAGTAATGAGCAAAACAGTTAAGTGAATCCTGGAATGTCGGACCCTGGTGAGCATAAAGTCAAAGTCTTTGTATTTTGTCTGAGGAAATAGTAGCTTAAAATGGTATTCGTTTCCTTCTCTTTCTTATTTCCTGTCATAACACTTCTGTTTTCCTTTTGTTGTTGACCTAATCAAGTATCTGCACCCTCTTCTCTTCATCACAGAAGAATTACCTGTACAGGTACAAAATGTGTGAAGTCCTCTGGCCAAATGAGTCCCTGTTGTATTCTCTTCTGTTTCATACCCTTTCCTTGCTCACTTTCAGGTCCTGCATATCTAATCCATTTCAGGGCTTCAGCTTTACATGGATCCCAGGTGTTGTTACTTAACCACTTAGAGCATGAACTAAGACCATCAATCCCTAAGAGATCATTTTTGTTCATTGACTGGGGGATTTAACTGACTTCCTGTTCACTCTTATATGAAAGCAGTTAACACACAGTAAACTTCTAGCAAAGTATAGCAGCCTGAGTCCTTCCAGCAGTTTGTTGTTATCCCTAACTGCCCATGCAGTGGGGTTGGTTATAGGGGAAATTGCTCTGGATTCTGCTTAATACTTCAACTCTGGGGCTCAGGTTGGTATTCTCCCATTGCAGCAGCTTCTACTTCAGAGCATTTAAGTGAGGGAAGGGGATTAGGTGTGGAACTGAAGTGTCTGACATAACATGTTAAGAGCTGAGAGACTCTGGGGGCGCCTGGGTGGCTCAGTTGGTTAAGTATCTGACTTCGGCTCGGGTCATGATCTCACGGTTCCTGAGATCGAGCCCTGCACTAGGCTGTGTACTGACAGCCTGGAGCCTGCCTCAGATTCTGTGTCTCCCTCTCTCTTTGCCCCTCCCTGGCTCATGTGCTCGCTTGCTCGCTCGCTCACTCTGTCACGTTCTCTCAAAAATGAATAAACACTAAAAAAAAAAAAAAGTAGTCATTCTGGTCTAGCGGTAACAAATTCCTCTCCTGTGCTTACTCAAATGGATTCATAGCAGTTTTCTGGATTTAACTAAGTCACTTTTTGAGATGGATCTGAGGTCTTGGGATACAGTAGGAAAGAGTATTCTGATTGTTTAGCTTTTGTCTGCAGCAGACGAGGGGAGAGCTAGAGCATGTGTGCTGGGATGTCACCTGCCCGGCTCTAGGCCTGCTGCCTCTTCTCACAGATGAAGCTAAACGCAGCCAAGTGGTAGGTTCTTGTTTTTGCCTTCTAACTCGGTGTTGGGATTAGGACCTGACTCCAGGCCTGCTTATTTCCAGTCTGTTGCTGTTTGCATTATAAATCAGGTTGCTCGTTTCCCTACCTCCTTTTATCCTGGCTTAATTTTCAGGTTTGGGAGAGCAATGACTGGGGAAAGTAAAAGGAAAAAATGAAATCACAAGGCTTTTGTTGTCCCATCATATAGACTTTGCCAATTCTTCTGTTGACAAAGGGGTGTCCTGGGATATAGAGGAAGTGTTTTCCCCTTTCTGGGGCCTTTATGCATTCCAGTTCAGCTCAGCTTTCAGAATGCCTCTAGACAATGCTTTATTTCCTACACACCCTTTTCCCTGACCATTCTGAATTAGAGTAAAAAATATTTGCCACTATTACCTTAACTCAGTTCTTGATCGTTTATTAATAGGAAATTCTTTTGTTTAAACATTTGACCTTTTTGGGGAAGGCAGGGGGAATCAAACCATTTTATTGAGGGGCTTGAGGGAGGAGTGGAAGGGCTGGGAACACCATGAGAGCCAATGTCCTTGGCCTGGTTGGGATCTCCCCAACTTTGAAATTGCTGAAAGCTGATCTGTGTCTTTTTTTTTTTTTTTTTTTTTTTTTTTTTTTTTTTTAATTTTTTTTTTTTTCAATGTTTATTTATTTTTGGGACAGAGAGAGACAGAGCATGAACGGGGTAGGGGCAGAGAGAGAGGGAGACACAGAATCGGAAACAGGCTCCAGGCTCTGAGCCATCAGCCCAGAGCCTGACGCGGGGCTCGAACTCCCGGACCGCGAGATCGTGACCTGGCTGAAGTCGGACTCTTAACCGACTGCGCCACCCAGGCGCCCCTGATCTGTGTCTTTTAACGGTTGGAGTAGGTGAATTTTAAGTGTGGGAAAGAATGATTATGCAAAAAAGTTTCAGAAGACAGCACTGTCCTCACAGACTGTATCTCATTACTTGGACGTATAGCAAATATTTATTATCTTTAAAAACTTCAGTAGTTTTCCTAATCTGTTTGGCTGCTATTAACACATTCCACCTCAGAATTAAATCTCTCCATTCCCTGGGCCAAAGAATAGTCTCATGGTGTAGTGGCTAAGAGTGTGGGCTTTAGGGTTATACAAACCTAAGTTTGAATGTTGGTTAACTAATACTAAAGTGTGTAACCTTGAACAGTTAATTCACCTTTCTGAACCTGTTTTGTCTTTTAAAAGGGAGCTTAACGGTGCTTACATCAAAATGAAATACATATTTTAAATTAACTCTTAGGTATAAGACCTCTAAAATGAAAACTGCCAAACTCTGCTGAGAGAGAATTAAAGAAAACTAAATAGATAGATACACCACATTGATGGCTTGAAACGCTTGGAATTGATGGCAGACAGAAGGCATTTCTCCCCAAATTGACCTATAGAGTCAATGTAATACCACAATGAGGTGTTTTGTTTTTTGGGTTTTTTTGCAAAGCTTAAAAGAAAAAGCGACTGCCTACTATTCAGGAAGAATAAGATTCCATCTTGTCTGCAACACTGGGTGTTAGAATATAGTGAAGTAATAGCTTTAAAGGTCTGAGAGGAAAATGGTTTTAGTTCTGGAAATATTTTTTCTAAAGAAATTACTCAAAGCCCCATTGTTAGGAAAATAAATGAAACTAAGAAAACGGAAAGGTATGAGAGATGGTGAATCAGAAAATGGTAAAAAAATCACAGTTAAGCTTAAGAGATTTATGATACTGAATATTAACTAATCAGGTAAAAAAAATAGATCATCCCTAGGTGAGGGGTGAGGAGCTAGGGAGGAAGGAGGGTATAGTACTCAGTAGACAATAAATATTTCTTGAATGAGTATGTCCTGAATAACTGTGTTGGTAGGATCAGGCTTTAATGTTTTAGTCTCCAGGAGGATAGAAACGGGATGCTTATCAGTCTTTCACACCAGTAGTTTAACAAACTTAGCAGAGTATGTGAACAAGGAAAACTCCATCCATGTAATAACAGAAGGTGTTTTAGATGGGGTGTTCATTTAACTTGAAAATAAAAGGTAAAAGTGACTTGCTTATGAGGAAAAGAAACAACCTTCAGTAAAGTTCCGATCAACAGACCTTCCATATGACAGTGCTTTTGCCCCGCTGGGTCATCGTGCCACTCGGCACATAAAAGAAGGGTGTGCTGTAGATCCCCGCCCACTGGAGAGCCAGGGGTACTGGTGAACACACCTCTCTTCTTGAGAGAGGAGCCCAGAGGCCAGGTGTCTGGACTAACCTGCAGTGTTTCGTGTTCCTTACAGATGTTCCCACAAGCCTGCACTTCCAGAGCATGCTGAAATCTCAGTGGCAGAACAAGCCTTTTGACAAAATCAAACCTCCCAAAAAGTTTTCACTTAAGCACAGAGCACCCATGCCAGGCAGCCTGCCAGATCCAACTCGTAAAGACAGGCACAAGTTGGTCAACTCCTTCCTAACAACAGCCAGTAAGTTTCAGGGGACCAGAGAGTCTTCCTCCAGTTACTTCTCTATTCCTTTTATATTCTTTTATAAAGAATTACTTCATAATTCTTTATAAACATTACTGTTTTGCTATGGCAGTGTGTCGGGGTTGGGAGAGGCAATTGACCGATACAAATTCAGCTCACAGTCTACTTCTGCCTGTCTCGGATGTTCTCAGATGGACTCTGAAAGCTATTCCAGACACCATGCATCTCGGGACAGGACCCAGAGTGCTCGAGGAACAGCTAGCAGTGGCATGGCATTGGGTCCATGTGTGGGCAGGCCTCTTCTGTAGCTGGTGTCAGATTTCTCTGGTTGAGGGCCCTGTGGGCTGCCTGGCCTATCCTGGCCATTGTGCTGTTTGCTAGAAGCTTCGGTCCCAGAGGACTCTCCTGCTGCCCTGAGTGTCCATCATTGGCCTAGAGAGAACTCAAGAGCTTGGAACTCAAATAAGAAAAGATTGAGAGAAGATTTCACAGCTCTTTTTCTGTTCCCCTCTTCAGAGCTGTCCCATCACCAAACCCGGCCTGACAGGACCCACAGGCAGCACTTAGACGATGTGGGGGCCGTGCCTATGGTGGAGCGAGTGACAGCGCCCAAAGCAGAGCGCTTGCTCAACCCACCGCCACCTGTGCACGACCCAAACCACAGCAAAATGAGATTGCGAGACCATTCATCTGAGAGAAGTGAAGGTAGGGCCAGGCCCGGCACCTCTACCTGCATTTGCATCTGCTCAGGGCTTTCTGGGGCAGCCTGGGCATCTCTCAATTGCCCCCAGCTTTGTCCTTCACTTTCTAGGAAGGCAGAGTAGAGGGACCCTACTGCTTCTAAGTGCAGGTCACTTCTTACTGCTACAGCAACCTCTGCCCGGTCCCCTACCTCCCATCAACCAGTTTGCTTCACCTTTTTATCCTCTAGGCTTAGAATGCATTTTTGCTTTTATGAATTGCTGGCATTTGTAACTTGTGCTAGAAGTAGAGCCGTTTGAGGTAGCCACGTATTCCTTTTTTGTTGACTTCTGCAGTGTTGAAGCATCACACGGACATGAGCAGTTCCAACTACTTGGCGGCCACCCAAAATCCACCGCACAGTCCCCTGGTGCGACAGCTCTCCACCTCATCGGACACCTCGGCACCCACCAGCTCTAGCCCACAGGTTACGGCCAGCACGTCTGTAAGTACCTTGGGCTCGGCTGCACAGTCCCTCCGCAGCCACGGTTCACCGAGTGGCTGGCTCTGGAGGACAAGGTAGAAGGTGGGATTTGGGGGGAACTCGGCTCGCTGTGATGTGCCATTTTTTGTCAAAGTAGTGGTATTTGACCTGTTTTCCTTGAGTTGTTTCTCATAGTAGGAAGCTTGATGCTGAGACAGACTCTGAAGGCGGTCTGGGCCTGTTCCAGGTCTGTGGGGCTGGGTTTCAGATGGGACTCCGCCGGGCCGCGGCTCTAATCCTGTGGGTCCGAGAAGTTCCCACGAGAGGAGGAATGGAGGACAGACACTTAGGAGCGTTGGAGGCACTTCATTTCCTTGTTTTCGTTATGCTGGGGGCGGGGGGGGGGGGAGCTGGAATGCTGAGAACCAGCCCTGACGTTAGGGTTCCTGGAAGGGAGGGAGAAGGCAGAGCCTCGCTTCTCAGGCCCCAGAGCAGAACTGCAGGTGCAGTGGGCCCTGCCTGCAGTACTTCCTATGGTGCGCGCAGGGCGGCGGGCAGCTCTTCTGGCGCCACGCTCCGTCCTGAGTGCTGCTCGCACGGCCGTTGCAGACACAGTCCCGCTGATTGCTTTCTGATACTTGACTTCCTCGGTGTGGGCCTCCTGGAACACATGCACCTGTGTTGCTCTGTGCCTGCTGAAGGGCCCTTTAGGTGGTAGTTACAATAGCAATGGTGGTAGTAATAATAAAACGCTGCAACTACGACGTTTATTGTGTCAGTTCTGCCTGCTTTACCTGTGTTACCTCATTCAGTTCTGATCGTGCCCTTTGAGATGTAAGTGGTATTGAGGATTCTCATTTTGTAGGCAGGGAAACTGAGGCTCTCTAAGGTTAATAAGTAAATTGCATAAAGTGAGGCAACTTGTGAGGCTTACAAATGCAGTTCAAACCGAGGCAGTCTGACCGCTTAGCCAGCTCTTAAGTGCAAGCCTGAGGCCAGGCGTCGCGGAGGTCCCCTGTGTGGGTGCTTTGGATCCCCTTTAGAGTGGACATCAAGAAACTCCCAAGCCCACAAAACGGGCTCCTGTTGTTCTGTCTTTGCTCTTAAAAGTCAGACGATCTTTTCCGAATGACCTCTTCGTTCCTCCCTTCTTCACCTCCTACACCCACAAGTTTTGTCTAAATAGGTATGTGGTATCTTAACCACGAACTCCATTATCCTTCAGAGGGTCTCAGACAACCAGAGGATTTCAAAGACAGAGAGTCTGTCTCTGATTCTCAAGTTTGAGCTCTTGACCAGTTCTTGGGGGGACTTCAGTGTTCACTCACCCGGCCAGCCCTCCTGTGTCTGGAGGATGTTAACTTAGGCCTGGATCACTTGACAGTTTTTCTTCTTATAGAGTACACATTTTGTATCTGTGCTCACCCTTAAGGCTGTCACTGCCAAATGTTTTCAAAGAATATGGATTTATTTGTAGTAAGAAGAATAGTAGGCCAGATCCTGAAAATGAGGTAGAGAAGCTAGACGACACTGGAGAAAGTTGGGGGCAGGAAGGGCTGGGGTAGGTACGGCGGTGCTTTCCAAAAGCCGGTGTATACCTCAGTATCACCTCAGTGGTCAAAAAAGAGGAAATCTCTGAAGATTCTGATTTGATAGAGGAGGGGCCCCAGACCCGCATCCCCCTTTTAGCCTGGTAACGCACTCCTCCCTCTTGCTTCTGAGGAACCACTTTCCATCCCCATCACCCGTTCTGCACCACTGGCTCTAAACGGGAGACAGTAGTTAAGTCAGACCAAGTGAGTGCCTGGCAGAGGAGGGCACTCAAGCCTATTGAACCATTTTTGTTTTTTCATAGTAGAAAGCTTGATAACAAGACAGACTCCGAGGGTGCTGTCTTGGGCCCACTCCCATATCTTTCCCTTGAAGCTACTAATAACAGGCCCACAAGATTCAGGGAATATACACACCTGTTTCCACCAGCTTCACATTCATTCTTGACCAAGATTTAGGGAAAACAATCTCTTGAGGCTTCCTTAAGGTACACTTCTTGTAGTGGGAAGTGTAATTTTAAAAGAGATGGGACAGTGGCAGAGGGTTTTGGGCATGAAGTCACTAATCCTTAGCTGCAGAACTCAGCCAGGCAAGATTTACAAAAGTCTTCGAACATCCTGGTTAACGAGTTACCCTAAATTTGTGAGGCAAATGACAGTTTGTTCTCATTTGATAGAGAAGGATGTTGAGGTGAAAAGACATCGTGGTAACCTAAGATCATAGGTGACCTTAGCCAAAATCCTGGCGCGGAAAACACTGCCTTTCACCACATTCTCCGAATGTCCCAAGATGATGGGATGAATCCATCCTGTATCGCCCTCCAGGAACAGAGTAGTAGACGGGTTAGTTGTAGGGAACAGCTTCGTCCTCATCTTGCTGTTCACTAACCCCTTCCCTCTGAGCTGACCACACTTGGGGCTTGGGTTTGAGTGCAGCCTCTCGGGTGTTTCCAGCTGTATTGTCACCACGGCAGCGTGTGTGGCATCCTGCCGTTTGCCTCCGGCCCCTCTCGGCTGCCGGTGTCTGTTTCAGGGTAGGGTGTTTGTTATCTGGGCCCAAGCAGCTGGTGGACTTTTTCCTCCATGGAAGAAACCAGGTTTTCCGGCTCCCTGCTTTACTCCTGCTCTGGCCTCTGGGCTGCTGTGGGTGCCCACCTCCTCCTCTGATAGTGGATCCTTGTTAGTGTTCTTTCTTCCTGAGAGTTTGATCTTCTCAGCCTCCTGGAGAAGCAAATCTCCATCCTCCAAGAAACTGTGGAGCCAGGCTCTTCCTGCATTTTCCTCCATTCAGCTCCACTGGTAGAGCTAGAAAGCTCTCCACCCTTCCCCAAGAATAACAGCCAGAAAGAGGGGGAAACCACATAGGCTGAGCAGATGGTGGGTACAGACTTAGCTGAAGAGTTCAGATCTATAAGGAGGAAGGGCTGTCGTGATGTCCAAGGTTAGAGGATCTGTTGAGCTGGACCTGTCCTCTGAGGTCTTTTCCCGATAAGGGAACTCTTCGCATTTCTAACCTGAAGAGTCCCCACTAGGCCCAGTTAAGCATTAGGAGCCACTATGGGTCTGAGTGACAGATAAAACGGGAGAAACAGAAAGGATGACTTTAAAGGAAGGGGATAAAGGTGTCTACAGAGGAGTCAGAACCTCAGCACTAGCTTCGAGGCCCCAGGATGCCCACCCTGTAAAATTCAGCTGAAGTCTTTTTCCACGTGAGCCCATAAAGGAACAGGGTGACCAGTGAGACTTGTGAGCTGGAGGTGCTCCTCAGGGCCACCTCGCGTTTCTCCTGAGGACCTTGTAGTGGCAGACCACCTCCTTGATGTAGACGGTGGCTGCTGCAGGGCGGGCCCCCACCCAAGGACCAGGTGCCTGGGGGCTGGTGATCCAGTAATGTTTGAAGTCTTAGGTGTATGCTTTGCTGTTTGCAAAATTGTGCCTCCCTTTTAAACTTACCTTTGTCTTACAGCAGCCAGTGAGGAGGAGAAGGGGAGAGAGCTCATTCGACATTAACAACATTGTCATCCCGATGTCTGTTGCTGCAACAACTCGTGTAGAGAAACTACAATACAAGGAAATCCTTACCCCCAGGTAGGGGCCCTAGATAATTGGCTCCTCTCCCTGTTCTTCCTGTTCTTGGCCTTTTCCCCTTTTTGTCACAGACCTTGGGGTTCTAGCCTTAGGTTTTGCCTTCTCCTTAAGAGAAAGTCTTAACCTGATAGGAGTGAAATTGTTTCTATATACAGTTCTCTATTATATGAGCACCAGCCAGACCACAGGCCACAAACTGGCTGCAGCTATGTTTGTTTGACAGCACTGAGGAGTTCGTTGTCGGCATCAAAGCAGGATTTCACGTATGAATCTTTGTTTCTAGCCTTTGTTGACAACTCAGAAATTGGGCAGCCCCGTACAGGCACTCTCACAGAGTGGCAGTCAGCTGGGACTGAATAGCGGTGGTCCCCTCTAAACAGTCCCTTTGCTTGAGTTTGTCACAGTCTCCTAGCCTGTGTCCTGTTGGGGCATTGGAGTGTGGAGCCTCTTTCAGAGGCCTTGGGGGCTACCAAGGCCAAGCCGTGAGAGGGCAGGGTCGTTCACAGGTGCCCAGCTCTCGTTCTTTGCATAGACACACTAATTCTGCCCCGGTTGCCTAGCCCTCATAATTGTCCCTTCTTGATTTTGCAGCTGGCGGGAGGTCGATCTTCGGTCTCTGAAGGGGAGTCCTGACGAGGAGAATGAGGAGGTAACAGCATGGTCATTCTCTGTTAGGAGATGCGCGCGCACGCGCGCACACACACACACACACACACACACACACACACACACACACACCCGTGCACACATCCCAAGTGCCTCAAGACCCATGGGTGTCAAGTGCAAGCTCATTGCATTCCTGTCCGGATGGGGAAGAGCCTAGTAAGGGCTGGGGCTTGTTCTAGAATTGATCCACCCATACTTAAACTCGGCTTCCTGGAGGGGAGAGGGGATCAGTGAAGCTTTTCTCTCGCAGGTCGAGGATCTGTCTGATGCAGCCTTCGCCGCCCTACATGCCAAGTGTGAGGAGATGGAGAGGGCTCGGTGGCTGTGGACCACGAGTGTGCCACCCCAGCGGCGGGGCAGCAGGTGATGGGGCAGGCTCAGGTGGCCAGGCCTGTGAAGGGAGGGTGAGCAGGGAGTTGGCCGCTGCGTCTGTGGAACTGCCACTGCCCCACAGGCGCTCTGCATACTCCTCCACTGGCAGTGGCCCTGAGCGCAGAAGTTCCTGGTGTTTGATGGAACTGATGAGGGCACGTGGTCCCATGGCTGGGTCCTTGCTGAGTGCCGGACGACTGTCCAGGTGTGGCAAACTTTCATGCTCTCCTGGGCTCCGGGCGCCAGCTGTCTGTGGCATTAGGATCGCTTCTCGGCCTTTTGGCTAAGATCAAGTGTAGTGTCTGTGGCATGAGGAGGCCATTTGCGGGTCGTGGTGATTTAACCAGAGGAGCTTTGGAGGCCTCACCCAGGGTAACCTTCCTTAGGACAGTGGAACGGGGGGTGGTGGTCATGCATGAAAGAACTGACCCATCCTGTCTCCATTTATTGTAACAGTGGCAGAAGCCCTCAGGATTCTCAAGTAGAAAGATTTAGGGCTCTTGTTTTTGCCTTTTTTCCCTTGACTACAGTTTTCAAAGTCTAGACTGATTTCCCTTTCCTGGGAATTCACTGGGCACTGTGCCAGAGAGTAGCCCCTGGCATTGTTCAGCCGTGGCCTTCTCTTGGGATGATGGGCACACAGGGCTCTTACGACTGTCCTATGTGCCCCCTCCGCCCACCCCGCCCCCTACATGGTGGTGGGAGGAAACGAGAGGACGTGTGGTTTCTGGGAAAGAACCGTTGGGTGTCCATCTCCCTCGGCTCCTCTGGTTGGGATGCCCTTTTCCTGCCTCCTCCCCATCCGCCCAAGATAGACCGTCATCCCCCATTACCCAGGCACTCAGATTTGCACTCGTTGGTGTACAGGTCTTACAGGTCATCAGATGGCCGGACGACCCCTCAGCTGGGCAGTGCCAACCCCTCCACCCCCCAGCCCGCCTCCCCTGATGTCAGTAGTAGCCACTCTTTGTCGGAGTTCTCCCACGGTCAGTCCCCAAGGAGCCCCATTAGCCCGGAACTGCACTCGGCGCCCCTCACCCCAGTGGCTCGGGATGCTCTACGACACCTGGCCAGTGAAGACACCCGCTGTTCCACACCGGAGCTGGGGCTGGATGAACAGGTGAGGGACACGCGGCCTTTGCGTGGGGGTTGGCAGGGTGGGGGGATAGAGCAGGGGAGGGGGACAGCCCCTGCTGAAGATGGGTCTGCGTCATAGGACTCCCCTCCCCATTTTATTTTACTTTTATTTATTTATTTATTTTTACTCCCCTCCCCATTTTAAAGGGGACAAGGGGCTGCACTTGAAATTGATCTTCTGAAGGTGCCATGGAACTGCCGGCTCTGTAAGGGCTCTTCCTGGACCGCTCCAGGAAGTCTGGAGATGGGTCATGGACTTGAATCCACACGTCTCGGGCCAGGGCCTTGGGGCGGAACGTAGTCTGGAACCGGCTTCTCACCATGGCGGTTTGTCTCCCCACAGTCCGTCCAGCCGTGGGAACGGCGAACCTTCCCCTTGGCATACAGTCCCCAGACGGAGTGTGAGGACCAACTGGATGCACAGGAACGGGCAGCCCGCTGTACTCGGCGCACCTCAGGCAGCAAGACTGGCCGAGAGGCAGAGGTGGCCCCCACCTCGCCCCCCGTTGTCCCCCTCAAGAGTCGGCATTTGGCGACAACAGTCACAGCTCAGCGTCCAACTCACAGATGAGCGGGATACGAGAATCTAAACAGACTCACTAACTATTGGCATTAAAGCTTCAGAAATCTCTGCGTTTGATATTCAAACATCATATGCCGGAAATTTTCACAGTTTTTAGTGAATTTAAGGAATTTAGATTCTACTTTGGTATTTTTGTTTTGTTTTGATTTTTGTTTTGTTTGGTTTTGGTTTCCATGTTTTGTCGTCACACACCTGAGCACTTCCTCCAGTTGGCAAACAGAAGTTCAGGATAAGACCCTGCTGGCCTGGTCCTGGCACATCCTCCGCACTGTTGAATCACTGGACTTAGCGATGTTAGGTGACCACCCCCCCCCCCGCCCCCACCCCACACCTGTGGACAGGGTGGGACAGCCACGTGGGCAGAGGGAATGGCAAGCTCCCCGCTCAGCGTTGCCGCCTGAGGTCCGAGTAGGGGGAGAACAACACGCTCTGGACTCTCACCCTTTCTCCTCTCCTCTCTCCTCCCGTCGGCGGCCCGGCCCAGCTCTGGCCCTCCTGGCCGGGTCCCCCTTGGCCATCTGTGCTAGGGCACCCCCACGCCCACCAGAGCCTCTTGGCCATAACCGCCACCTGTTCCGAACTCTCAGTCAACAGAACGGCTTCCCTTTGTCATCCAGATCTTGGAGACCTAGTCTGGGTTTCCACTGCGTTTGGTCCTCTCTGTTTTGACTCCTCCACTGCAGTAACGTGACTGCGGCTGCTCAGGTCCCTGCCCCACCCCTTGCGCTCCCTCTCTGCTCCCCGATGCCACCCGCGCACCCACACACACCAGGCCTTCCACCCGGATGTTTTTACCAACTGTGTCCCCCGTCTGTGAAGGTGGGGTTAGGGCTACTTCCATTCCCACTCCTCTGCAAACTGGGGGTCAGGGACACGAGCAGTCATCTCCCCTCTAGGATTCTGTCGTCGTGGATTCATTTAGTCCCATTTCCCCCACACGCACTTCCCTGTTGGTGTCCAGCCTTTCCTCTCCCACACTCCCCTTGCCTGTGGAACGTTGTCTGGTCCTAGCTGTGGTTCCCATCACTCCCTCATCACCCCCCTTGGTCAACCTCGTGCCTGTCTCATGTATGATCACATCACCAAAAGGGGGGGGCAATAAGAACTTCTTTATTTTTATTTTTATTTTTTTTTTTTTTTGCCATTTTGTAATCGTATAAAAATAGTAGACAAACTGCTTAATGGTTGGGGTTTTTTCACAATTTTCAACATTAGTGATTTTTTTTGATTCTGTTTGCAAGTTAAAGGGTTTGTCATTGTTTCTTTAAAAACAATAATGCACCATATCCCTATGCATAAAGTGCTTCTTCTATTTATAAGGTTGAAAATTCTGAATAACCCTTTTAGCATTGTTAAAAAAAAAAAACAAAAACAAAAATGGAAAAAAAAAACCTTGTATTTTGTAAATATTTTCTTTTCCTGCTTTGAGCTGTGTATTGGCAGCGAAACATGTAGCTGTCTTTGTTCTATAGAAATGCTTTTCTTCAGAGAAGCTGATCTTTGTTAATGTCTTGATTCTGTTCGCAAAGCACAGACTAGTGCTTAAAAAAAAAAAAAGGAAGGAAAAATTGAAAAAAATAAAAAAAAAAGTTACAGAACGTTGTGTTGCCAGGCCTTTGTTGACATTGGACCAGGTTCACGTCGGGGGTGGCAGCTTAGGACCCTGTCCCACTGGAGCAGTTAGTTCTCTGGGTCCCTGGACTTGCTCTGAACCTTGGGAAGTCTCCGTTCCGTCCTTGGGCACCTGGCAGGGCCACCTGATGGTCACCAGGGAGAGGATGGAGTCGGGGTGGGGGGGCAGTAAGGGGTGCCCAGGGTATAGGGGGCTCTGTGTAGATAAACTTTTTGTTGGGTGTAAGCAATTGGTCGTTGCCTCTTGATGTTCCTTCTCTAGTGAGGCCAGCAGTACGACATCTTAGAACTGTTCTGAATTGCTCTCAGGGAGATCCCACCTCTCACCGCTTTTTCTGGGGTTGGGGTCAGTGAGAATGTACATACTTCGTAGCATCGTTCTTCTGAGGAGCCTACAGGCTGGGTTTTGTATGTACGAGAGAAAGACGCCGGCAGGCCTCATTCCCTTTTTCCACGGTAGTCATCTAGCGATGAGCGCCGAGTCGTGAGGGAGCCTTTCTCTCTGGCCGCCCTGTTCCTGCGACTGTGGCTGCACTTAAGACCTTCTCTGCTTAAGCTTCTGCCCGAAGTGGCTAGAGTGAGCACAAGGGGGAAAGCGGAGAAAACCGGTATTTTGAAACTTTGTATGAAAATTGAAGGGCTCCTTCTTAGGACCTTGACCTAATTACTAAAGAACAGGAATTAATATGGCTACTGTTTGGTATTTGTTTTCTTTGTGGCATTGCTAGGGGCTATCTGCTATCTCCGTGTAGCAGACTCCTTCCCCAATCTAATGAGGACCTGAAGGAGAGAGGAATGCGGCTCCGGAAGCCTGGAAGGAATCTAAGCCTTGGCGGGCCTAGTGTTCTGCTCCAGCCCCAGGCCTCTGGGAGCAAACGAGATCTCCTACACCCGCTGCAGCCGTGGCCCCTCTGAATATGCCGGTGTGGGTCTTAACAGACTCTGGAGTTGGAGTGCAGCCTTGTGAGCCCACCTACAAGGGTACTGGCCTTTCTTTGAGTTGGATCGGGACGGACTCCCAGCACCAGAATCAGAATCGAGTGAAAATGAACGAGTCTTGATAACTCTTCCTGCACCTGCAGGCCCCAGAGAGAGATTTTAGCAACCTTGACATTTCCTGCTGGGAGCGAAGTTCTCTAAGGTTAGGAAAGGACTTGCACATCGTACATCCTGAATCATTTTCTTGTCCTTTGAATCCATGCACGGAGACCTTACTTAATCAGTAATAACTTTATTTCCAAATTCACTTTTACAGCAACAATCAGTGTAAATCGTTTGTTAAAACACACAATACACCATATGGACGTTCACAGACAGGAAGCTAAG
This sequence comes from Leopardus geoffroyi, assembly GCF_018350155.1. Classification (NCBI taxonomy): domain Eukaryota; kingdom Metazoa; phylum Chordata; class Mammalia; order Carnivora; family Felidae; genus Leopardus; species Leopardus geoffroyi. The sequence goes on from NC_059330.1 coordinate 44,275,193, forward strand.
CTAAGATGGTTTCATGTCCCTCCCCCCACCCTCAAAATTACCAAAGAAATCATGGGACTTGCGAGTGCCAGAGATTGTCCTGCCCAACACTGCAAATTCACGGGGCTAAGTCCATTAGGAGGGGGGACTCTGGGCCGGTGCCCAGGGTAACCCTTTTCAGAGCTGAAGAGAAACCAGAAGTCTCGAAGCCACAGGTCTGCAGGTGCGACGAGCTGACCACCTCCACCTCCACCCTCATCCCCACCCGATGGCCTGACTTGGGGACAAAGACAAAAGAGGGGGGAAGGAAGAAGGAAGAGCTCTCGGCGGCCGCTAGCACAGGCTGCATGTCCGCAGCAGCAGGTGGGAAAGGTGGCGTGGAGGCTCCTGTGGCTTAGATGGAAGGATGCCGGGGTCTGCGGTAGGCGGGGCTGTGGGCCCAGGGACCCCCGTGAGGGGGCAGCTCTGTCTCCAGACTCCTCCCCAAGCCTCGCTGCCTGCCCCTGGCGGGGAAGGAGACGGGGCCGGCTGGCAGGACCCCAGGGACCTCTAGCAAACGTGGGTGGTCCGAAGAAAAGGGTTACTCGGTGGTTGCTGCCCTCCAAGACTTCCCTCTGCCCATGGTAACTATCTTACAGGTTCCTCCCCCCTCCCCCCAGAAGCACGACAAGCAATCGCAAGCAGGATACAGTCTCCGCGTTGAAGTCCGTTTAAATAGAACTACGGATAAGTGAGTGGAGAGCTTGAAGGAACCAGGCGCACAGCACAGCCCACCCAGGGGACGCGGACCGGACGTGGGGGGAACGGGGTGGTCGAGAGTGCCCAGCCTGGTGGTGGCGGGGAGAGGGGGGGATTGTCCTCATTGAAGGTCACAAGCCAGCATCCCTTTGCAGTCTCCCTGCTGCACTGACCTGGTCACCCTAGACCGTGATCTCTAGGCCGACCCCAGCAGTCCCCACCCCGCCCCCCTCCCCGACGAGGGAGATCCCGGAGCCCTCTGAGCAAGGCCCTCAGGATAAGGTAGGGCAAGTGCAGACAGAGGCGCAGCCGGAGTCCGTGGCAACGCTGCGGGGCCGCGTCTCTAAGAGCTACCAACTCCGAACCACAGTTCCCTCCCCTTCCTCAGAACCCTTCTAAGAGCAGCTGGGACTCCAAGCGGCAGAGAGCCTCACAGCGGGTTAGTTCTGGGCCCAGATGACTCCTTGCACGGAAAGCTCGAGCTGCAAACGAAGCCGCCAGCCCTAGAGAGGCGGCCCTGGACGCCCACCAGCCCGCAGGGGTGCCTTAAACAGTGCCCAAACCGGAAGTGGCAGAACTGGGCCTGAGGTCGCTGAATTTCTTTAAAATGGCGATTTTCCACAAAGGCTGTCTCCTCTCCCCATGGCAGCAGACGGGGCTTGTGCAAGGTCGGCGGGGGCCCCCACCAAGACTCTGGGAACGGCGTCTCCTGACTTGTCACCCTGCTGCAGTCAGGCAGCGCGGGCCCCCGGGGCTCATCCGAGGCGGCCAGTCCATCCAAGCCCTGCTGTGGCTGGAGGGCGCTTGGTGGGAAGGCTAGGGCTGCCCTTCCAGGGGGACAGCTTGCAGTGGGACCCCAGGCCTCTCCCCGGCTGGTCCCGGGTTCCTTTCTCTTGTGACACAGGGTGTCGTAAGACCCTCGTGGCTGCTGGGGGCTTCTGGCTGTGACCGGAGAGGGCCATCTCCTCGCTGCAGACCAGGCCGGCCACAAGATCCACCTCTCTCTGCCCCAACAAAGGGAAGTCCCAGCGGGGCGGCAAGGGGGCGCCGTAGCTTCTGCCCCAGGATCCTGTCCCAGTCCTGTGCTCTGGGCCTTCCTCCAAGCTGAGGGCTTCTCCAATGTCAGAACCTGGTCCCAGATGCCCCGGAAGCCTTTCAGATCAGGAGGTTGTGACCAGGTAGAGCCACACCGGCCACCCAGAGCCAAGCCCCCCGTGTGGGAGGGAGAGACATCTAGGACCCCCGTGGGGTGGGTTAGAAACCTCTTCACAAGCATTTCAAGATACATGCGTCCTTTTTTTTTTTTTTTTTTAACCTTTTCATTATCAAAGTCACTCTGGTGAATCCAAGCATAAACAGACAAATCAGACTACAACGCGACAGGGTGCAGACGGGGAGGGAAAGGTGACGTCTATGTATATGTTCAGCTGCTCCAGCAGGACAGACAGCACTGCTTCCAGCTGGGACGGGGGGTGGCGGGGGGGTGGGGGGAAGAACCATTTCCGAGGGGGCGTGCTCCCCTCCCGGGGTATGCAGGGCTGAGCGCTGGCGGGGCCCTCGGAGAGGCTGGCAGTCACAAGCTCGGGTGGAATCGGGGCACAGAGTGTGGCCCTGCCCCAGGGGCCTTGCCTGCCTGACCTGCTGCCGCCTCTGGACCCAGGACGGCCAACCTGCTGCCAGTTCAACTCAGGAAGGGGACCAGGCCTTCTGGGAGGAAAAGGCTCTCCAAGTAGAAACAAGGCCAAAACATCCCGGGTCATTGCTGAGCCCACCCTGGCTCACATCTGCGAGGAGAGGTGGGGGGTAAGGGACAGAGTACGGTCATCAGGTTCATTGTGAGGGGACACACCGGTTGGGTGAGTTATAACTTAAACCAAGGGACCGAGATCTCACCTTGTGCCTGGGTTTTGCCTTCGCTCAGACACCCCTTTATTTGAGAGCAGGTGCCTCCTGCGTCTGAACAACGTCCAGTGCTGAGAAAGGGGCGTGGTGAGGCTGGGAACTCGGGACAGTGTGACATCATGAGGGGGACAGGCAGTGACTGGGCTCCGCACAGCAGACACATGGGCATGGTGGGGGGGAGGGAGGACAGGTGGCTGCAGTGGCCACGGGAGGGACAGGAGGCTCAGGACCCACCTCCCAGACCCCAGCACGCTCCAGGGATGCCAGAGGCCCAGGCTTGGGAACAGGCGGATGCCCCCAAGAGGCACGAGTCCTTACAAAGAGAACTGGTTTAGCCCTAAAGTCCCAGAACTGTGAGGTGGCCAAAATCGTGGCTGCAGTTCCAACCTTCAGAACTCAATAAAACAGGGTTTCCGTGGGTCCCCCACCCTGTAGGGAGGGAGAAAGAGGCCAGCGCTCGGGACGTCAAGGTCAGTCTTCTCCGAGGAAGCGATCCACAGGGTGCCCCCCTCCCGCCAACCGACCACCTCCTCCCGCCAACCGGAGCCTTTCTCCCACGGGCCGCCCGCGGGGACGGTGGCACACGGGCCCCGCAGCGGACCCCGGGCCACCGAGCACAGGGAGGCCGCCTGGCGCGAGCGAGCTGTGGGCAGCCGAGGCGGTCTGCCCTTCCCGCTGTCCTTCCAGGCAGAGAGCAGTGGCTCCCCGCCCCCCCCATCACCCACTCCCACACTGTCCCTTCTGCCCTCTCCCTCCCCCCCCCTTCCCCTGCCTCAGCCTCTCCGGGGCTCCTCCCCCAACCCCCACCACAAAGTTGACATCCGCCCCCGCGGCTCCCACACGGCACCCGGTTTCAAATCCATTGCTGCTGCCGCTGCCTCTGTGACACCCCCAGGACAGGGCAGAGCAGGGGCGCCCGAAGTCCCTTGAGATTCCCCAGAAGCAGCTCGCAGAGCCTCTCCTCCCTCTTCTAGGCGGAGGGGGAAAAAAAAAGAATCAAAAGTAATTGCCCAAGGAAATGGTGGGTGTGGTCGTCTTTTTAAATGTTTTTAAAAGTATTTTATTATCGCCAGCCCACCCATCAATTTGGAAAGCTGGAATTTGCTCTTTTTCCCGTCACTGATTTTGAAGTCCCGAGCCAGGGCCGAGAGACAAAAGCAGGTTAAAGTGATTAACCGATTAACCGATCTGTGAGGAGCAGCTGGGGGAGGGCAGAGGGCGAAGGGCCAGATCATTATTCTTTTTTTTTCCACACTCTCTCTCTTCTCTCCACGATTATTGACCGCCCCGGGGGCCTGATCACAAACCCTGCTTGGCCAGGGAGGCGGACACTTCGTCGGCTAGCGTGGCGAGCTGGGGCGAGTCTACCATGTCGATGCTGCCCGTGGAGGACACGTTGCTGAGGTGCCGCGGAGACGTGTCCCCAGACACCACGGGCGACTTGTACACGATCTCCGCCCCGTGGTCTGTCTTGGCTTTGGCGTTCTCGCGGAAGGTCAGCTTGTGGGTTTCGATCTGCGAGAGAGGAGGTAGTTGGGGGGGGGAGGGGAGGAGGGGTGAATTAAGCCATAGGAAGGGGAGCAAGCCCTGCCTGCCCCCCCCCCGGGGGGCTGCGGTGACCGTGGTCTGGTCACCGTCCCGGAGTGAACACCTGCGCGCGGGTCCTCCAGCGCCTGCCTGCCAGCCACCCGCGTCCCTTGGTGCCGTGTATGAATATAGCCTTGTGTGCACGTCATTTCACACACGTGTAACCGTATCCTAGGAGCGGAATGGCTGGTAGGTCAAAAGACATGTGCATTTTATCTTAATAGATATCATCAAACTGCATGGGGCGCCTGGGTGGCTCAGTCATTAAGCATCTGACTTCGGCTCAGGTCATAAGCTCACAGTTCATGAGTTCGAGTCACACATGGGGTGAGCTCGAGCCCCGCTCCGGGTAACACATGAGCCCGGGGGAGGCCCCGCTTCTCTCTCTCTCTGCCCCTCGCTTACTGGTGCCCTCTCTCTAAAAAAAAATATTACCCAATTGCAAAGTAAAGCATGAAGGAGAAGCTGGAGATGATTAAGGGACATCCCCAGAGTCACTGCCGTCCAGCCGTGAGCCACACACACTCCTCCCCTTCGCCTTTGACTGAGGGCTTTGGAGGTGGCAGCAAGTGTGAACCGCCCTGGAAGATGTGCTAGAAACGATGGTGCCATAAAGTCCTTTTTCAAGGAGAGAAACAATGACAGGGCCAGGAGGCCAGAGGTACTTAGCTCCAGAGGATGCCCACGACCCTCAGAAAGCCTGTGTCGCAGATGTGAGCAGTTCATAAGAGCTCCTGCTGAGCCCGGAAGTGGCGGACAGGAATTCTCTCCTTTTTTGGGGTCCTAAGACCTTTGTGCATCTGGCAAAGCCAGAAAGATGGACACAAGCGGGCAGGTGCTCAGAGACCCACAAGCGTTCTGCACAAACTCGGGAGTCCGTGGACCCTGGCTGAGAAGCCCCTGTTGCGGTGGGGGGGGGGGGTGGCGCTTGGACATGGGTATAAGTCCCCAAGTCTCCCAAACTGAAGGGCGCTCTGGAGATGGGGGTCCTGCACTCCACCGCTTGTTAGAGCTTCCTGCCCATCGCAGGAGGAAGTGGGGGACTAGATAGGCAGGGACACTCTGGGGTCAGGACAGTGTCTTCTGAGTGGTGGGCAGGGCCAGGCCCACCCTTTCTCAGCCAGCACAGAGGTGAGTTAAAACGGAAGTTCACACTCTGGCTTGACTCTAAGTCACGTTCTTAGCTGGTTACAAAGTACCAGGAACCTTCCAGAACACCATCTCCTTTGGGTTTCAGCACCACCCGGGATGTGGAGATTTCGGTCCCATTTTGCTGAGGGAGAAACGAGCTGAGATCACTTGCCCGGCCTGCCCAGGTCCCACCTCCAAGCAGAGTCAAGCCCAGAGCTTTGCTCAGGACATAGAAGCTTCCAGAGATGGGCAGAGACCTTCCTTCACCCAGGGAATCGCCAATGCCCAGGCCTTAAACCAGGGAGGCGGTCAGGTGACAGAAGCTAGAAGAGCCACCGGGCTTTTGCAGAGAACCTTCTCCACAACCTCAGAGAACTGGGCCCTGCCTCACTTCCCTTGAAGCGCGCGGCCTCCCGGCCCCTCTTTTACCAGGGACCAGGCACTGAGATGATATTTCTGCACCTTGGAAGCCCAGTCTGGGGAACCGGGTCCACCCTGCTGTCCGGGTGGGGGTGGGGGGGGGGGTGACAGGGGGTGCTGCGGGGAGCCAGAGAGCGCAAGGCCATCCGAGGGCGTGAGTACCCCGCCCTCCGTGCCCCGGCCTTCGGGGAGCTCGTCTGTGGTCAGGTTTGTCCTGAGGTCTCAGTCTGCAGCCTCTGCTTTAAGTAAGACCACACCAGCCAGTGCTTCTCCAGAACCGCCCCCTTGGGCTTTGGCCTCACACGCGGCATGGGGCATGTCCACTCAGAATGAATGGCGTGACGGCTGCCACTTCCAACCAGCTGGGCCACTTTGGCCAGTGCCCTTTCTCATGCTGGGTCGGGTCTCAGAGTCTGTGCCCATTCTGGGACACCCCTTCTCCTTCCACCACCCCTCTGTCAGCTGCTGGGGGGCACTGCAAACTGGAAAATGAGCCACTTCCAGAAGTTCACGGCCGCTGGAGTGGGTGGGAACCCCCCAGAGAGTGCTTTGGCTGCGTTTCTGCAGCAAAGTACAGCCATAAGACCACATCCTGTGATGCGCCCGGAGGGAGCCTGCTCAGGGCCACAAGCCCTGGCTTCCCCTTCTCCCAGCTCCCACAGCGAGACCCGAGGACTCCAGAAACTGCCCAGATCGCCGAGGCCCTGGGTCCAGCAGCCTTCCCCGTGGACGATTCTGTGACCGACAGGCAGGGGCTCTGCAAGGAATCTGGATTTCAGCATCACCGTTTTGCTCTGACTGCCTAGTGACCCACTTACAAAATCAGGTTACGCTCCCTTTACTCGCTCTGGTGCGCTGGGGCTGGCTTTGGGGATGGATGGCCACTTCCTTCCGTGGACGCTTGCCAACCACAGGGCCGACCGCCGTCACGGAGGACAGCGGCGCTCACCTTTCCGGGCATGAAAGCATCACCTGGGGGCTTTACAAACTCCAGGTGCCCAGGCTGCACCTGAGACCAATCAGAATCTCCAGGTGGGGTCTGGGCATCAAATCTGGCAAGGCTCCCAGGTGACAGCAATGGCCGGCGAAGGTGGCTCACCCGATGAGTCCTGGTGGTCGCTGAGAATCCACAGGAAGCCAATTAGTTCAGGCCCCTCAGCTTTCCTTCTCTGGAAAACCGGACCAGATTCGTGCACCCCACTCCATTAACAGCCATGTATAAATGCAGCCTCCTCCCCATCCCGCCCCCTTTTACCTTTTTATTCCCTCCACCAGGGACGTGGGTGATGTTATCCAGGGACCCGATCTTCGACTGGACTCTGTCCTTGAAGTCCAGCTTCTCAGATTTTACCTCCACCTGGCCGCCTCCTGGAACACAACACACACGGGGGCACCAGGCCTTGAAGGAGGGCTAAGCAAGCCATTCCAAGTAGACCCCAATCCTTCAGAGTAGACAAGACGGTCCTTCATTTAGAAGGTAGTCTGGGCACAGGTAAGAGCCCTTCCCAAGGGCTGGACAAGTTTGCTCTCTAACCAAGGTGTGCATCAATATTTGCTCAACAAATTCTTCCTCCTTAGTTCATGCAAAGGTCAATGACAACTCAGGGTAGGAGAAAAGATTCTAAATTCTAAAGTGGTCGGCTTCCAAAGAGTGAAGTCTCTCTTGGTCAACATCCTGTAAAGCCACAGCCCTGCAAGGCCTCGGAGTGAAACTAAATGGCAAAATGCACCCTAACGAAGGAAGGGCCCTGGCCCCTCCCCCTCCTCGGACACTAGGTGCCTCACCCGAGTGTGGGAGACGCGGCCAGAGAGGGAGACAGACAGACATCCTTCCTTTCTGGGGAAGGATAAGGCCACCCAAGAAAGCTGCTCATGGCGTGAATGGTGGCACAGCTGAGGGATGGTTTTCGCTGGGAGAGACCAAACTCCCACAACAAGTCTAAGGGAAGCCGGAACGTGATGACAGACAATCCGGACTACATCTCTGCCAGCCTTGTCTCCCCACAGGAATGCTTCAGCAAGTACAGATTCAGCTCTGAACCGGGCCCACGACAGAAGTCCCCACTCTGGACCCCCGGACAGGAGTTAGAATCTAGATCTACGCTGGGCAATACGATAGCCACCAGCCCCATGTGGCTACTTAAATTTTAATTAAATACAATTAGCTCATTTTGTCCACTGCGCTGGCCACATTTTCAGTGCTCAGTAGCCACGTGTGGTTGGGGGCCACCGCACTGGACGGAGCAGGTCTAGAACATTTCCATCAGCGCAGAGAGATCTCCAGATAGCTCTGATTTTCTTGTGGTGTGGGAAGAGGAGCGGGGAGGGAAGCATGGCAGAGCTCCAAGGGCATTTACTGTCGAAACAAAGTCACGGCCGGAGCTTGGCAATGGCTGGCGCAGGCGGTGACGTGTCCCCTGTGTGGGCTGGGAACCAAACTGGAACATCCACAAGCCAGCCTTCGGGAGCCAGATCAGGCCTGTCCCCAGCTCTAGAGGCTCTGTGTGCAGCCTACTTGGAGAACCAGGTTAGGGCTTAGGACCCGCCCCCCCCCCCCCCCCCCCCCCCCCCCCCGTCACGTTGGCTTGGCCAGCATGGCGCCCTGCTCAGGAGTGAGATGGGACAGCCACCCCCTCTCAGGGCCCAGCAAGTTCCACCTTCGATGCTCCCCTCGTCAGCCCAGCCCATCAATCCTTCCCAGCCACTTTAGGAGAAGGTACCACCCAGTCCCGTCCCGCAACCCCACCCCCCCACCCCCCCCCCCGCCCCGACCTTCCCCGCCTTCTGCAAGGGCTACCTGGCTTATGATGGATGTTGCCTAGCGAGCCACATTTGGAGGTCACCTTGCTCAGGTCCACTGGTTTGTACACTATTTGCACCTGGAGGCGGGAGAGGACGAGGGAGAGACAGAGAATAAAACAGGATGACTTAATTACAGGTGTAACCCCACGAAAAGCAGCCGTGTAAGTCCAGGCCCTGCTTGGACGGCGTTTCCTGTCCGCCGCGAGGAAGGCACCCGGTCACGGTGGGAAAATGTGTTGTTGGACTTCCGCCAGCCCTGCCCCAGGGGAGGTGGGTCTTCAGAGAATGACCGTGGGATTGAAGTGCCCTCGGTCCAACAGGGGGAAAACAGGGATATTTGTCACTGCGCAGGGCCCACGCCGTTCGTTTAAAAGAGTCACTGTTTCCTGAGCTGAAAGTGACCCTGCATTCGGTGGGGACAAAGAAAGGAGGGATCCATAGGATCCATTTGTACCGCACTTGGACAATCTTGTTGGACAAGCCAGAAAGCCACGTCTGCTGGTCCTCAAAGAGGAGCGGGCAGAGTGGGGTCGGTCGGTGGGGGCGCTTCCTCCCAGGAGAGGCTCCCACAAAGCCCAGCACCGCAGCAAGTGTGGGGACCTTCGGCAAGCAGCACCCAGAGCGGTTTGGCAGCTGGGAGGTAAGAGCCAGCTGGCACCTGGACAACACAGCGTCCTGGACATTTCGGTTCTCAAGCTCAAGGAGCAAAGCGACAGCAGGAGACGGGCAGACGGCACAGAGGACCCAGCAGGTCAGTCCCCGAGAGACGGAGCACAGCTCGGACACACACAGGGCTCAGAACCAGCCCGGGGCCCAGCACGCAGCCCGGCTGCACTGCCCACTGCCCACCCTCCCGAGGGGAACGACAGCCGCTGAGCGCCCCACCGATCTCAGCCCAAGAACCGACTCCCTGGAGGGGATCCCCCACAGGGACCCCCGCATCGGCAGGTGGGTTTTCTGGAGGAAGCCTCTAGAAAGCCGTGTCTGTGAGGGGGTCCCTGGATGGTCACTGAGGGACACTTCCCAGGGCCTCCAGCAACCACCCGTGTGAGGCCACAAGAGGCCAGTCACCACGGAGTGGGAGCCCGGAGTTACCCAGGAGAGAGATGGCCTCCAGCCAGAGAGCCAGACAAAAAAGGAGGGAGATCTACTTCTGTCTAAATCACCTGGAACAATTCCAAATGATTTTGGTTAATTAAAATCATGCTGGCGTTTGCCACTTCTTGATGGAGAGTTGACCGAGGCCAACAGGCGCCCTTGGCCTGTGTCTATGGAGTGAGGCAAGGGGAGCGCCCAGGTGTGGCAGCCGGCGCCCGTGCAGGTGGACGGGCAGGGGGTGAACAGTCCTGAAGGAACAGGGTCTGGGAGACAGCGCGCTGAGAGGCAGGGAAGGGGCCACGGGAGCTCCTCCTGGCACGAGAGAGAGGGAAGTGAATTCTGTGACCCAGACTTCCCTCTTTCCCCTCAGCCCGGATGAGGTAACCTGGGGAGAGGAGGGTGTGCAGAAGGAGGCAGAGGGGACAGGACTGCCTGAGGGTAGGAGCCAGGGCAGGGGCGGCAGGAGGAGTGGAGGCCCGGGGAGGGAGGAGGCCAGGCCTGGAGTGGCGCCCAGAGCCCGAGGGAGGCAGGGAGGATCCCAAGGTGGACAAGGGAGCTGGGCCTGCCAGCTGGGACATCCCCTCCAGGCTAGGGAAGGGAGGGCCACAAGCCAGAGGCCGGAGGGCCCAGGCCAGGGGTCTAGCGCCCCCAAAACACCTGGCTAGGTGCCCAGAACCCCCAGCAGCCTTCCACCAGGAGAAGAGGTTTCTGTGAAGGTTCCTACTGCAAACCAGCAGTGGCCACGCTCCAAGGACAATGCTCAGGGCCAGCCTGAGATATCCCGCGGCTCTTTGCCAGGTCACATAGGTTAGCCGGAGGCGGGCAGAGAGGGGGGGAGCACAGGAGGTGCCCTCAAGGAAGTCCCCTCATGTCCTGGGCACTGCCATCAGCAGTGGGAATGTACCGTCTGCCCCGAGCTCACGCCTGAAGCTACCTCTGGACCCCACAACCCAGGCCCCACCAGCACAGCCTCCTGCCAGCCGACCAGACAGGAGTTAAACCAGAGAACAGGCCTCGCTCCTCCGGCCAGAGCCAAGGTCTGCAATAGTGCTACCAGAGATCCAGGCGGAGCTAACACAGCAACCAGCACTCTGCGTGGAGCCCACGGTTGTGGGCCAGGGTGGGGGGTGGTCCCCACACCTTCCCCTTCCTTCTGGTAGCAACGGGACAGGAGAGCAGGGTTGGGGACACAGAGGAAAACGCTGAGCAGACACTGGTGAGGAAGCGTTACAGAAGCGTCATGCAGCTCAGGGCGGGAGACAGACTCACATTGCAAGAATAAACCTCGGGGCTGGGCGCAGAGGTGCGGGCCCAGGCTGGGCACGTTCTGGAGAGACAGCCCGCCTGGGGCTACCACTGTCCCCTGCCCCCTGCCACCCTCCTGGCTGCCAGCCAGGAGCAAGGCACCTGCTCTCAGAAACCGTCCCCCCAGCCGGGGGTGGACCTCAAAGGGGCTCGACCCTCCCACTTTGATGTGTTTAAATGTGGTTTCCAGTCAACCCAGAGGCTGGGGTAGGGGCCGCAGAGAAGGGGGGCCCGGCCGTGGGAGGCCCAGTCCGTACCCACGGTGAGTGACCACGGAGTGGCCGGGAGGGGAACAGCAGAGCTGATGGAGTGGGTAGGTGAGAGGTGAGGATGCCAGCCCCAAACCTCAGGGACTCCCCCACCACGGACACCAGGCGTCCCCACGACATTTGGAGGGAGCCTAATATAAAAGGGTCCAAGGCAGCATTTCTCTGTCAACTCCCAAGCGCCGCAGGCAGGGTCCCCTGTGCACTTTTGGGGGCTATTTTTCCCCTGAAGTCTCTGCCAGGAGAGGGGCCGGTTTTACACCTGAGCCGAGGCTTGGGGATCTGCTCGTCCCTCGCAGATGCAGGAGACAAACACGAGCAGGAACTGGACTTTTCCTGCTCTGAGTGAGGACAGCAAAACATCGTGTCTGCTCATCAGAACGGATGTGCCAGCCGCCCACAGGGCTGTCCGTCCACAGGGGACGAGGGGACAGAGCCCAGTCTCAGACGCTGCCCCTTTCCTCCCAACCTCAAACGGGCGGCGGGGCTCCCAGGAGCCCGTGCCGGGTGGTGGGTGGGGTGGAGCCGGGGTTTATGCCGTGAGGACCTGGCCTCCAGGTTTGGGCCAGAGAGAGGCTCAGGCATCCTCCTGTTCTGCATAGGCCGGGGGCCCCACAGGTGCTGGGGTCCCACCCCTCCTAGAACCGTGGACACGGGGGCAGGGAGCCTGGGGGGCACAGACTCTGCCCCCGAGGGCGGTTTATTCTCTGCAATGTCTCGCAAGTGTATATTCTCATGCCGCTTGTTACAAACCAGAACCACGGAACGGGCCCAGGGAAAGTGTGACGATACTCACACTGCCGCCTCCTGGCACGTGTTTGATATTATCCTTTGAGCCACACTTGGACTGGACGTTGCTAAGATCCAGCTTCTTATTAATTATCTGCACCTTTGACAGCCAGAAAAAAGGATGAATGTCACATCACGCCCAGACGCACCTGCTCTGCCCTGACACACTCCGCTTCCTGCCTTGAGGGCGGGGACCAGGCTCCAGGCGGAGGGCAGGAGGTCTGAGTCACAGCTTCCAGGCAGCTCCCCCCCACAGGAAGGCGGTTCCGGAACCGTGAGTGACTGCGGGCGGGGCGGGCTCCACCTCACCGAGCTGGGTTTGCAAAGCACAGCCACTGGGAGGCAGCTCTTCCCTTCACCAAAGGGCTGCACCACGGAGGCCCCCCAGAGGGCACATCTGAGGCCTGGAAACCGCAGCTGAGCGGCCGCCAGGCTGGGCCGGAGCAAGGTGTGCTCGACGACGTGTTTAAATGAATGAATAAAAAGTGCCATCTGTGTCCTCATTCGCACACCCACCAGGCCCGCCAGAACGTTCGCGAGACCTTTCTGCGGCTGTGCTCAAGCCTGTGGGCACTGCGATTACATACAGATCTCCCTCTATTTTAATCCCAGACCCCACCCAGACCTAGAATTAGAATCTCGGTCTCCCCTTGGTGCTTCGGCCGCACGGCGAGGTTTGGGGATCGCTGCCATCACGGGGAAGAGACACAGATGACTCTGGAGAAGACGGGTCCAGACACCCCTCCACGTGAGGGCTTTGCCACCTGGAAGGCAGGGTAGGTGCCTGACCTTCTATCCATCGGCTCGCCCTTGTCCACAAGGCCTCCAGGGGCTTAAAGGGAAGCGGGCACATGTTCCTGAGGAGCTGTGGTCCAGAAACCTGTGGTCCCCCTGTGTTTCTAAGAGGCTTCTCTCTCCAGGCACCAGGGAGGCGGTGCGGGGATATCACTGTTTTAGCGGTGAGTGATTTTTTACCCGATGTGTCTAACAACGGAAATGCACAGACGACCGCGGCACAGAGGAGACGTCCCCGTTACCTCTGCTGGGGCTGGGCGGCCTCTTTCTCACAGGTGTCTTGCCCCACAGGCGCTCCCTGCTTGTAAACTGTGCCTTAGTTTCCCATTCATCGCTGATAACAGCGGCCAACTGGATTTCCGAGTAAGAGCCAGCGTTGCTCTCTGAAACTCTGGCAATGGCACCGAGATCTCAGCGTGGCCGGAGGGGGGGACGTTGCTCCAGAGACGCAGGATCCGTGAGGATGGCTGTGGCTGGGGGTCGGAGCCCTGGCCCGGCTCCTGCGGGTAGAAGGGTCCCAAACTCTGACCCAGGAGCCACAGTCAGCCATCAAGGGTGCCACAGGTCCTCGCAAAATGGGGAAATGAGGACGTGATAGCAAAATTCTGTCCATCCTACTTTTTGGTGTGAAAATGGCCTTTCCTTTATTAAATTATTAGTTATTAAATTACATTGATAGTAGACCATATTTAGCATTTGAGATGTCCTTAGCCTGACGGAATAAAAACAGAGTAATCTTCTCTCGGACCCCATCTCTCTGTTTTTTTCCTTCGTTTTACTGGTCTGGATCTAAAAACCTGGTAAGCACATATCTAACACCCCATTTTTTCTTTCTTTCTTTTTTAATTTTTAATGTTTATTTTTTGAGAGAGAGAAAGAGACAGAGCATGAGCAGGGGAGGGGCAGAGAGAGAGGGAGACACAGAATCCAAAGCAGGCTCCAGGCTCTGAGCTCTCAGCACAGAGCCCAGCGTGGGGATCTCACAGACTGTGAGATCATGACTTGAGCTGAAGTCAGACACTCAACCCACTGAGCCACCCAGGTGCCCCCTAACCTTCCTTTTTCATTTTCTTTTATGTTCCTTTAAAATAAAAAGCTATGGGGGAGCCTAGATGGCTCAGTGGGTTGAGTGTCCGGGTCTTGATTTCAGCTCTGCTCATGATCCCAGGGTCGTGGGATCGAGCCCTGCCTCAGTGTGGACCCTGCTTGGGATTCTTGGGATTCTCTCTCTCCTTCTCTCTCTGCCCTTCTCCCCTACTCTCATGCTCTCTCTCTCTCAAAATATAAAAATAAATAAAATAAAAAGCTATGTATTTTTCATTAGAAAAGTAACGTAACATTATGATTTTGAAAAATAGTTTAAACAAAGCAAAAAACGGTTTTCCTGCCACCCTACCACAACCACAATTTCATTTTGTGATATTCCCTTGAAGTCACACATATATAAATAAAACTACCATCGTGTACATATAAATGGTGGTAATTACTTACATACAATAATGTATCTTGCTTTATCAAGTAACATCATCTCCTAAGCATCTGCCTTGTCTACAGTCATCAGAAGGATTATTCTGGGCACCTGGGTGGCTCAGCCGGTTAAGTGTCTCACTTCCACTCAGGTCATGATCTCACGGTTCATGGGTTCGAGCCCTGCGTCAGGCTCCATGCTGACAGCTCAGAGCCTGGAGCTGCTTTGGACTGATTCTATGTCTCCCTCTCTCTCTGCCCCTTCCGCACCTGTGCTGTCTCTCTCTCTCTCTCTCTCTCTCTCTCTCTCTCTCTCTCTCAAAAAAGAAAAAAAATATTTAAAAAACTTTGTTAAGAAATAATAGGTCCTATTCCATTTTGTGATATCTGTGTGATCAGACACTTGTATCGATTCCATTTTAAATAGCAGAAACAGCCTCACCACAAATATCCTTCTGCAAGGAGCTCTTTCCATATTATGGATTATTTCATAGCAGAGTCCCAGAAGTAGAATTTCTGGGTCAAAGTAATAAATACTCTAAAAATTCTCCGTACACCTCTGCAAGCAGCTTCCTGAAGGGGCTGGATCACTCTACCCTGTGAGCACCGCTGAGAAAGTCCGTTTCACTGCACAGCTCCCAGCATCAGGCATGTAAAGAATCGGTCTGCTTTCTTTGACTTAAATAAATGGGGTTGCATTGTTGGCTTATTCTGCATTTTTTTTTATTACAGAGTTGCTCCTTTGCCCCCCTTTTGCTCATAGGTGACTTTTTTCCTACAAACGTTTACATCTTTATATATTCAAAGTCTTCCTTTGTCTTCTCTTCTCTGTTTTTTTTTTTTTTAACGTTTATTTATTTTTGAGACAGAGAGAGACAGAGCATGAATGGGGGAGGGTCAGAGAGAGAGGGAGACACAGAATCTGAAACAGGCTCCAGGCTCTGAACGGTCAACCCAGAGCCCGACGCGGGGCTCGAACCCACAGACCGTGAGATCATGACCTGAGCCGAAGTCGGCGGCTTAACCGACTGAGCCACCCAGGCGCCCGTGTTGTTTGTTTTAAGGTACACATATTTTGAGGAGGAGACAGAGCACTGCGAGCAGGGGAGGGGCAGAGAGAGAAGGAGACAGAATCCCAAGCAGGCTCTGCCCTGTCAGTGCAGAGCCCGATGCGGGGCTCGAACTCCGGAACCATGTGATCATGGCCTGAGATCACGAGTGGGACGTGCAACTGACTGAGCCACCAGGTGCCCCTCTTCTCTGTTTTTAAACGTAAACACCACCCTCATCTGGGGTGAACGGGTTGGGAGAATATCTAACTCCACCTCATCCTTCGCACCTGCCGTGCCCCTAACTTAGTGACGAGGAGGCCACTTGAGGCCCCAGGAGGTTAAGTAACCTTCTCAAGTCAGTGGTACAACCACAGGCTACCTACCTACCTGCGTGACAACAAAGTTTCGCCCCAGCGGTCCTTAAGCTGGGGTTCTCATACACCAGGTACAAACAACACTCTCTTGTGAGCCTCAAAATTCTCTCCTGCCAGCAAGGGGCTGCAGGGACAGTGCCTCGGCCCCGGCCTGTGCTAGGGCAGCAAATGGAACAGGCTTTCTCACACTGCTTCTTAAGGAGCTGCCGCCACCCTCTGCATAGTATCTTTGAATCCCTTCGGGCCACCCTCAGGTTTTAAGGAATGGGACATGAACTCCTTCTGTGGGGGTCATTTTTTACTCATCACTTTCCACTGGATAAGTCCCAAAAGCAGACTTTGCCTTTCACAAAGGAACTGAAGCTGTTTAGTATTAGAAAACACATGCAAACACATGAAATAGCAAAACAACAAAATTAAAAGGATAATGGTAAAAGAAGCAGAGGTCATCAGGACTGACAATTAGGACATCATTACATTTAACTCCGAGCTTCCTGGAAGCCAAAGCAAAAAGGGAAACCTGATGGGCTACCTAACTCTCCTTATCTGACAATAAAAACCAGTTTTTCAAGGAAGATAACATTATTTTCTGAACTAATCCATTTAAAGAAATTCATCAAATGAAGCAAGTGACATTAAGCAATAATAAGATCTGCAATATACATACAATTTTTTTTAATGTGGCTTTTTCTTATTCCAGTCCCACACCAAAAGAAAAAAAGGGCAGCAAGTTTTTTTGTGGGATTTGGCAATAGACGAAGCAGACCTGACTTACTGTTAGTCGTCAAATTAAGTCAACACCCTTTACAGAATGTTAGATTTACAGAAGGGGGATAAAAGAGTTGGCATTACGAAACTGAAATCCTGAAACTTAATTTCTCAGCTAGAACAACATGTGTGATATTGACCCTCAGCCCTGGCCAGACACTGAAAATCCTCATCAAAGGACAGAACAATGTTTTCAAGGCTCCAAATTTTGATCTCGGGGACTCACAGTCAAGGGAGAATTTCCTGTGGTCAGGTTTTGATCCTAGAGGAGAGGCTCGGGTGGAGGGTGACTAAAGGACATGAAGCTGTCCCAAACCCTCACTGGGCCTTGATCTGATTCCGTTTGAGCTCAGAGCTCTCAAGATGCTCCAGATGGCCCAGTCCTCCCCCAGGAGCTCCCAGGCTGGCCCAGTGTCCACTGGCTGTCCCCGGAAAGGCCTGTCTCCAGCATGGCCTGGTGCTTGGTGGGCCCATCTTGGCTCCACTAGGGTCAACATACCCAGTGCATCTTCAAAATGATGGGATTTATACAAGACTGTTCAGAAAGATGCCATGTGCAGGGGGAGATGCCCAGAAGGTCAGGAAATTGCAGGGCTGTCCCAGGGGAGGGTCCCAGCCCTGTTCTGCAGGACCTGGCACCCTAGCTCAGGTTTAGCTTAGTTATAGCTGGCCCTGACCCAGGAGAGGCAGACTACCCCAGGTACAAATTGACTTAATTTACTCCATGTAAGGGTCTGACGTGTAAAAAAAATTTTTTTTAACATCTGTTCATTTTTTGAGAGACAGAGTGAGACACAGAGTATGAGCTGGGGAGGGGCAGAGAGAGAGGGAGACAGAATCTGAAGCAGGCTCCAGGCTCTGAGCTGTCAGCACAGAGCCCGAGGTGGGGCCCGAACCCACGAACTGTGAGATGATGACCTGAGCCGAAGTCGGACGCTTAACGGACTGAGCCACCCAGGCGCCCCTAGAAGTGTCTGCTTTTTAAAATGAGAACTGGGACTTTGTCACTGACTATAATGAATTTTAAAGATACAGACTTCAGTTCTCCAGGATGGAGACAGACACAGCATTCTGTCGTCATCTTGTGGTTGCCTGGAATATTGCAGCCCAAGGCTTTCAAGGCCCTTCAGCTCCTGCAGGTTTCGGTTCTGCCTGGCCGATCCCAGCCACTGGCCTGAACATCCTCAGAGAACGTGACTTTAGCTCCATCTGCTCAGAACCCACCAGACCACCCCATGTTTGGGCCCCTGTGCCCTTTTCCTGCCATGACTTTGTAATCCTTTCCCACCCTTGGCAGCCACGGGCACTGCTTTGGTTCTCCGGAGCGGGCAGCCTTGGCCCTGAGTGAGCTCCTCCTCTCCCACCCTGGGCGGTCCCTGGGGCCCCCGTGCTTCCCTCTGACACAGAAGGGCTGCTGAGGGCTCTCCGCGGCGTTGCCTTAGCCTTGCTGGGCCCTCACCCGCCCGGCTATTCAACTCTGATTCTCCCAACCTCAGTCCCCAGGACCCACTGACCATGGAGCCTGAGGCTGGTTCCCTGCGGGCAGTGCCCTCCTCCTTCTCTGTCCTCTCCTGTCCTGTCAGGGCAAACTCCCAGCTGGTTCACCGCAGACCCAGCAGGGACCTCCCTCTATCGGCTGTCAACCCCCCTTAGCTCTTGTGTAAAGGAACAAAACTCCAGCCTAAACCCACGTGCCCCTGGCCACCCCAGCTCTGCGACTTCTAGTTTTATTCTGCTTTTGGTCTGAACATCTCCAGGGTGTAGTTTCTCACTGTCTTCCTTTGGCCCATGTGCCTGGCACTCAAAGACCAACGATGGTTCCAAAACGGGCCCGTCCTGTCTTTTCTGACTTGCTGGTGACATATCACATTGCGGGGGACAGTCCATAACACAAGTGACCCTCAGTGATGCTGGTCAAGTGACCCTCAGTGTGGTGACCCTCAACCCTCACTGTGGGGGACCCTCAGTGGTGTGGGTTTAATTTAATTCCTGGTATTTAAAAATTTCCCCTTTCAGTTACACGGACTTTCTATGTCCTTCTGTTTTTTCTTTTAATGTGGGCTGGGACAAACAGGGCTGGGACAAACCCAGAGCGGGGCTGCGGGACACAGGGGCTGGCCTGGGTGGGGAACGAGCCTACTGAGGCAGGTGGAGGGAATCTGAAAACAGACAGGGTCAGGACTGAAAGGAAAAACCAGCCATCAGATCCAGGGTGCACAGGAGACCCTAGTAGTGGGGGTTGAGGCCAGAGGCCTGCAGGTTAAGAATTTGGGGACACTGGGCCTCAGCCTGCACATTGGGAACATCTAGGGAGACTCCCCGGGAGATCCTAATGGGCCGGGGGAAGGCTCTGGCACCAAGATTTTTCAAACAACCTACCCCCCGGCCCTCAGGTGATCCTCTGGCAGTCAGGCGGAAGGGCTGCTCCCCCAGGGAGCTGTATGCTTGTCTGCGTGGCTGGCCTGCCTTCCCTTCTCCTCCAGCCCCTGGTGGATTCAGCTGGTTCTGTTAAAGTGGCCAAGTGCTTAACTGTGATTTCAAAAATAATTTCGTTCTGGGGCGCCTGGGTGGCTCAGTCGGTTAAGCGTCCGACTTCAGCTCAGGTCATGATCCCACGGTCCGCGAGTTTGAGCCCCGTGTCGGGCTCTGTGCTGACAGCTCAGAGCCTGGAACCTGCTGCAGATTCTGTGTCTCCCTCTCTCTCTGCCTCTCCCGGGCCTGTGCTCTCACGCACACGCTCTCTCTCAATAAATAAACGTTAAAAAAAATAATTTCATTCCGGACTCTTCAAGCAATACCTGCTCACGACAGCAAATCGTGAAAACAGAGCGACAGCAAATCGTGAAAACAGAGCGAAGTACAGAGCAGTAAACAGGTGTTTTGCATTTTTTTTCCAACCACTGATTTACATCAATCCTCTGCGGTTTTCGGTCCCTGCAGGTTTGCAAACTGAACCCTTTACCTCCTCCTTCGGTGTGAGCATCTATGCAGGGAGCTGCGTGGTTCTTCAGACTCACAGCGCTGACCCTTTTGCAGCGTAAACACCCACAAAACTTGCCGCATGCAGGACACTGTGGGACGCCACAGGGCCCCCAAAGGTCTCAAGGAGACCTCAGGAGACCTGCAGTCGGGGCCTTTTGAAGGCCTTCTCTGTGGATCCCATGTGCCTTCTTCTTTCCTGTTTCTTTTCCCTTCATTCCCCCCCCCCCCCCCCCCCCCCGGGAGATTAGTGTTGCTCTTTGTCATGGCTGAAGGTTTCTTTGTTTCAGAAAATTTTCCGGGTTTTCCATGGGATTTAAGAGAAGCTGTTACTCCTCCCTTTGCCACTTTCCTGCCTCCTCCCCCAAAGAGTCCTGGATAGTTGCCCTCTCCCCTTTAACCCTTCGGTAGACGTGGACAGCTTTGTGCCTGCGCCCCAAATTGGGAGCATTTCCACGCTGAGCATTGGTTGCTGGCTCCCTTCCGCTGGACTCCTCTTCCCCCACAGACGGGGCAGTCCTGGGTGCAAGGGGCAGATGCCGGCCCTGGAAGGGTGTCCAGTGGGACATGCTCAGCCCCGGCCCCGAGTTCTCTGCAGAACTGCTGGAGCCAGGCCAGGAGCACCCACACTTTCCAAGCCGGTGTCGGAGGAACTCAGGGCTGGTAGGGGTGCAGCCTGAGCTGGTGGGGGTACAGCCTGGGCTGATGCAGGTGCGGCCTGGGGCCAGCAGGAAGAGGTGAGTGTTTGCTGCTGTGTGACAGCCCTCGGGCTGGAGATGCTGATGGTGACAGTTTCTCTCTTGCAGTGACGAGTCATTGTGAGATGCTGGTCACAGCCACCATCTTCTTGTAGGTGCAGGACTGGCCGTGTGGGTGTTTTGTTTTTCCTTTTTCAAAGCGAGGAGCAAATGGTCACTTTATGCCGTGAGAACAGGGCACACACACCAGACGCCGTCGGTGCTGAGGGGCCTGTGCGACCACCAGTGGCCAACACCCCACCACCTTGGAAACACTGTTCCTGCAGATCCCTCTGCCGAGAACCTCCCGGAGGGGCCAACTTCAAGTCAACACCCCGGCCGCCCCAGCTTCCAGCCCCTTCTGGAAGGAGATGGGCATCTTTACAAGGAGCAGCCAAGGCAAACACTGCAGAAAAGTAAACACGGGAAGTAAACAAGGCCAACTCTGTGGACCAAAGACCAGTGGCCATGAGACCCAGGGCTTTACCCCGGCAGGCACCCAGGCCTCCCGACTGGGCAGGACTCTACAGCCCCGGGATGGGAAAGGCCAGGGAGAGGTCCTGAGGCTCCATGGGGACCAAGGCACAGGGTTTCAATTAAGGCACCAACATGGACAGAAAGCCCTGAGACGCCCTCCCCTCACGGTGACCCAGACGCCAGCCAAGAGTGATAAATAACGTCAATACTGCAAAGGCCCCCGCTGTGGGGGAGGCGCATGGTTCTAACTAAAAGGGAAACATTGGTTCCGGATGCCGTAATGCTCCCCCAGCACAGCCAGAGGCTCGTCGCCCCCAAGACGGCCCAAGCCCAGGAGGCCAAACACATCTGTGCTCCTAAGAGCGGAGTCGTGGTCCTCTGTCCCCCATACATGCCACCTCTTCTCCCTTCTCCACTCCCCTTCCTGGTGCTGGAGGGGGAGACAGGCTGTTACGGGCCGGCCCGTGTCCCCCAAAATTCATATGCTGATGTCTTAACTCACAGTGCCTCAGAATGCGACTGTATTTGGAGATGACATCTTTAAAGAGGTGGGCCCCTATCCAGTATGACTGGTGTCCTTCCAGGAAGGAGAGACTGGGACACAGAGGCACCAGAGAAAAGACCACGTGAGGACACGAGAAGGCAGCCATCCACAAGCCAAGCAGAGACCTCATAAAACACCGGTCCTGCTGATAACCTTGATCTCGGTATTCTGGCCTCCGGAACTGTGAGGAAATAAACCTCTGTTATATAAGCTGCCCGGTCTGTGGTATTTTCTACGTCAGCCTTAGGACACTCATACAACGGGGGGGGCAGGAACATGAAGAGGAGGAAGGGGGTCCAGGTCAGTCCCTATCTCCTACCACCTCACGCCCTTGGACGCTCACGTCTCTCCACCTTTAGGAAACCCAAAGATTTCAATGAGCGCCCACCGGCTCTGAGGAATTGCTTGTTCCAAACGGCACCCCAAATTTCCTCAGAACTGAGGATTTGAGAGAAACCTAACCTAACGTCTAACGAATGCCAGAGGCACTCACCTATAGACTGCTTGCATCATGTTCTAAATATAAGGTTGGGGAACCTCTGCGGGTGCCTCCACTTTGAGAACGCCCAGGCTTTACCCCACGGAGAGACAACCAACCCTGTCGTCTCAGAGGCCCAAACAGGAAAGGAAAGAACCAGTACTTTCTCTCCCCTGAGCAGGGAGAGCACTCACGGCTTGGTGGGGACGCCCAAACACAATGGAACCATGACGTGCTGTCTTTCCTTGAAGAGATCCGGGAGGGACTGGGGTGCCATGTGAGGTGAGAGTCACTGTGGGGGGCACCCACACACCTTCTCCTGGTTGTCCTGGGACGGGCACACACCCAGCCGGCCTCTGAGCGCCCTTACCTTCCCGCCTCCTGGCTGGTGCTTCAGGTTTTCGGTGGAGCCGATCTTGGATCTGACATTCTTCAGGTCTGGCATGGGGACGGGGGCCGTCTGCAGGCGGCTCTTGGCTGAAGATGGCGACTTGGGTGGAGTGCGGACCACCGCCACCTTCTTGGGCTCCCGGGTCGGCGGGGTCGGCAGGGACGGGGTGCGGGAGCGGCTGCCGGGGGTGCCTGGGGAGCCGGGGCTGCTGTAGCCGCTGCGATCCCCAGATTTCCCAGATTCACCTGGAGAGAGAGGAGGGGGTGAGCCCAGTGCTTGGGGTGGGTGGGAGCCAGCAAAGGGCCAAGGGCGGGGGGGGGGGGCTGCCTGTCCTGAGGGCCCACTCCCAGACTCTGAGCCAGTTAGGCAGGTGGGAACAAGGCCAGAAGCTCAGCTAAACCAGCAGGAGGCTGTCCTTGCTCTCATTTCCAGAGAAATGTCTCTTCCTCTGGGCCTTGTTGCTTAGGGACCGAGATTCCCTGTTTCCCAGAGAAGCAAGAGAGTGGTCACCAAGGACCACCCAGTAGCCTTCCCCGAGGGGACCATCTCTGCCCCACGGCCCTGGAGTCAAGAGATAGATTCCAACACGCTGTGTGGTCCCAGAGAAGTCATGTTCCCTCTCAGAGCTCAGGGGCCTCGACTCAAACAGGGAGAGAATTATAATGCCGCAGTGAGGGGCGCCAGGCACGGATGCCTTGTAGATGTGCTTTGTAAAACTAGCACAATTCTACATGGCCCTTCCCTGAGTAAGGGTGACACGGTGACAGGACCAGGGGGGTGCCCTTGTCTGGGTCTATTAGACCCTTTGCCCACTGGGTGGCTTCTAAGCTGTTCAGCAAGTTCAAGGCCTCTATCCCAGCAGGCCCCTGCGCACACTCCCTGACTCCTCTGTGGTGAGTGGGGTCGACGAATGTACGCCTGCTTCGTGGCCAGCCGTCTCTAGCTCTCCGGACAAGCCACGCTGCCTCGTGCCGCCGTGCCCTCCCCAACAGCTCCTTCCCCCACTGCGCCCATGTGCGGTGATCCCTGCACCTTTGCAAACTTTTAGGAAGGCTGCTGGGACTGTTCTCTCCCTGACAGACTCAGTCCCGGGCTCCCTAGCAGCTTCCCCCCTGCACTTCCCATGCCCCTGCCCACTCCATAGTTACTATTCCCTCTGCCCCATGAAGCAGTGTTTCTCCAAGTGTGGCCCAGGGGCCCCTGCATCAGAACGTCCAGAGCCTCGAGTCAGAAATGAGACCCATAGGATGCAGATCCCTGGGGCCGTCCAGACCTGGCATGACGGAGCCTCCTGGGCTGAAGGCCTGTACTATGGGTTCTTCCCAAGCTCCCAGGAGAATTCCTTCTTCTTCTTCTTTTTTGTTAATGTTTAGTTATTTTTGAGAGACAGAGAGAGCCCCCACTTGCGGGGGAGGGGCAGAGAGAGGGAGACAGAATCCGAAGCAGGCTCCAGGCTCTGGGCTGTCAGCACAGGGCCGCACATGGGGCTTGAACTCGTGAACCATGAGATCATGACCTGAACTGAAGTGGGACGCTCAACCCAGTGAGCCACCCACCCAGGTGCCCCCCAAGCTCCCTGGGGACTCCTGAGCACAATGGAGTCTGACAGCCACGGGGCTGAATGCTGTGCCGGTGTGAGGGCCCGGCTCCCCTCAGCTTTGGGGGTGTCTGGGCTCTACGGCCGCCTCCAAGCTTCCCAGATCCCTTGGCCCCTTGCGCCAGGAACCTTCTGTACCAAACAGGGACCTGTAGGCTCCAGCCTGGAGAAGGATGGCTCTTGGTTGGAAGCACCATGTGGCAGCAAAAAGGCGACTTCTCCCATCAAGAGGACAGCCACCCCCATTTTTTTGAGTTTGAATTTCCACATCTGTTGGATGTTCCTGATGTCATCAAGCTCTGGCAACAGGACAGATGAAGTTTTTTTTTCCTCCTTTTCCACATGGGGAAACAAGAGACAGGGCCTCCGCTCCAGGTTCAGCCCCCTGTCCCGCCCCCCACCCCCCAACCCGGCCTCCAGGCACACAGGCTGATCACTGGGCTTGGTGTTAGTTACAAACCCTTTCTGCGCCACGTAATTGCACATTGACCGTGGGCAAACCACTCAGCCTCCTAAGCCTGTATTCCCATCTGGAAAATGGGGAGAGCGGTCACAGCCCACAGTGCTGATTTGAAGGCTGGATGTAGTAACAGGGGGGAGTGTTTAATACATGTGTGTTTAATAAATGCCCGCAGGAATTTCACACCTAAACCTTGGTCCAAGCTTCCAGCACCCACCAGCAGCTGGAGACACATGCTCCCTGCCCCCACCAAAGCCTCAGCTGGAGTAAACGAGAACACGCAGGAATAAAAAGGCCCATCAGACAGACACATCTGCATATGCCACACACGAGGAGCAGGAGTTCTGACGGTTCTGCGTTCAGGTTCAACGTGTGAAACGCACGTTTCAGAAGCAGGTCCTCTCCCCTCCGCTCTAATAACCTAAGCCAGCAAATGGCCACACACGAAAAGCAAAGTGCCCCACGGGGCACTCAAAGCGGCCTCAGAATTACCTCGCTCAGATTTTGCCCCTGCGGGGGGTGGTTTTCTCTGCACTTGCTTGGTAGCTTAAAAAGAAAAATCCACAGGAAGCCTCATTATAATGAAGCTTAAACAGGGCCTCAGTGAGCTCTTCATGCTGTCTGTAGGCACCAGCCATGCCCAGCCAGGCCAGACGGCGGAAGCGAGCTGGGCAGGGAATATGTTCAGGGAGGAGGGGTCCCGACTGGCAGGAGACAGGGCGAGGTGGCCCGCAGGGGAGATGTGCGCACCAGGAAGCTGCCACCCAAAAGCAGGTAAGACCCGAAGAGAAATGCTTGTTCCCAGCTGTGTGAGTCAACTAGCTTAAGGCCAAGTAAAGAAAAGCAGGATCAAAATCACTTTCAAAATCCAATCACAATTCTGTGAATTACCCTTGTTATCAAATGAATTACATCCAAGGAGAAACAACCAATGCGTGTTAATGAGCAGTCGTCCTCTCAGGCACCACCCCAGGGCAAAGCAGGCAAACACCACAGCAAAAACACACACACACCGAGGGCTCCGAGCTCCCTGCCTGGGCCAGCGCAGGGCGGAGAGACCACTGACTAGTCCAGGCCTCTCGAGACCCGTACAACATCCACAGGCCCCTGAGCACCTCCTTAAAATCAACACAGGCCAGATGCCCCTTGAGTTGTGCAGAATCTAAACCCAGTTGCCTGGGACAGACCCCCGGGGGCTGTGGGAGAGCCTGGCTGTCTCCCATCCCCCAAAGAAGGCAACTCTACACTTTATAGCACCACTAGGAGCAGGAGCGGAATCACTCCCTGCCTGGTTCCCCAAACTAACTGGGTTTACTCACACGGGCACAGGGGATCGGGCAGCGGGCAGGTGCTCTGCCAAAGGGCCCACTCCCAGCAAGTTCAAGTGTGCAAGGGCCACACCCAATGTGAGGTCACCCACAGTGACCTATCCAGAGACACGGAGCCACACGTCTCACTAGGGGGCTGAAAAACACCTCCTGGGGGCCCGGGACTTGGGGGTTAGAGAACCTCAGCCAATCTCCTTTCCTGCCACTGTTTTATTTTTTTATTTTTATTTTTTTGATGTTTATTCATTTTTTGGTAGAGACAGAGCGTGAGTGCAGGAGGGGCAGAGAGAGAGGGAGACACAGAATCCAAAGCAGGCTCCAGGCTCTGAACTGACAGCACAGAGCCCGACGCGGGGCTCAAACTCACAGACCGTGAGATCATGACCTGAGCCGAAGTCGGACGCCCAACCGACTGAGCCACCCAGGTGTCCCATCCTGCCACTGTTAATCACACGGCTGCATTCTCCTCATGCTTAAAGTGAGCTGCTTAGACTTATTCATACAAATTCTTAGAGTCTTGATTTCTTCACTGATCAAAAGTGGGGATTCAATGATCTACCTCGGAAAATTGTCAAAAGGATTACAAAGAAAATGAGCATCTGGCGGTTAGTGAACTGTAGGTGCCCGTCAGCTACCAGAAGTGGCTAACTGTCAGGGGCCTTCGGAGAGGAGGAGGGCACATGCTGACAGCTGCCCCTGACGTGGATTCCAGAATGTTCTTCTTACCGGTGCCCGGTGGGGTCTTTGGGGAGGGCGTGGTTTTCGCTGGAATCCTGGTGGCATTGGCCTGGCCTTTCTGGCCTGGAGGGGCCGCTCCCCGGGGTGTGGCGATCTTCGTTCCAGCTTTACCGTCCGCCCCCTGTGAACCGAAGCACGGCACAGTGGTTTTTACGATCGGGGAAGGTCACTATCACCTAGAGTCAGTGCCAGTCCCACTCAACCTCCTCGATTCAAAATGAGGCTAAGATCCAAAACGACCCTTCGCCTACTAGGATGCGACAAATGTCTTCTACAGTCTCATGGGTTTGCCGGTACACCAACCCACAGCCCCACCCAAACGCCACATGCCCTGACTACCATTTTCCACAACAGGCATCAGCATGAGTTGTGCTAATGTGTTCCATAAAAAACACAACAGGGCTTATAGTGAGGATCAAGCTCTTTATCCACCCAGGGCCCATCATGGGCAGGACACTCCTATATGGACAGCCACTTTCTGATTCTCTGTAGGGATTTATTTATCTGACTGATGGTGGTTGGTTTCACCAGAGAGCCGCGGAGACACCAATGAACCTGACCTCGAGCGCTAACAGAGCTAGGTCATTGTTTTCTTCTCTCCCAAACAGCCCTCAGGTTTCAGTGACCCCTGAGTGTGCTGAGAGCCTTTGGCGGGGTGAACACCAGCACCAATCAGCCCACCGGCCAAAGGTCCAGAGCCCCCAGGCACAGCCTGCTGACTGCGGGCAGTTACTGGCTTTGACCTTGACACAAAACGCAAACTCAAAAAAGAAACGGACATTCACCAAAGACCACAAGATGGTTCGGCAGAGGAGTGACCTTGTGGGACAGGCATTGCTGTGTCCAACCCAAATGAGGGCAGTCTGGAAGCTCTCTCCGGTGCCAAAGGGCGGGGATTTTCAAATCCCATGGGGTGCTGTGGGGGCTGCTCTGAGGGACTAACGGAAGCGGAGAAAAATGGTGCCACGCCCCCCTTTCCCCTTTCAACCAGACTTGTCTTTGCTCTATACGGTGCTTCCAGGTAAGAGTTTATCCGAAGGAAGGTCTTTGTGGCTAAAAACAACACACATCTGAAAACCATATGAGAGCAGCCTGATTCTTTTCAAAGGCGGTTTCCTTACCTTGACTTTCATCTCCTTTGCTCCAGAACTGCCAGTTCGGGGTGTGACAGAAGAGACGTGTTTAGGAGAGGAAGATGACTCTGGGCACACGGCAGGGCTGGAGGGTTTGATCAAAGGGTCTGAGCTACCAGGAGTGGGGCGTTTGGGGCTAAGGCAAGGCCTATTTTTCAGGGTTTTAGCAGAGGAAGGTGTGGATGTCTTAAACATAAACATAAATAAAATCAAAATAAAAGTCAGCACATGGGGGAGGGAACAAACTGAAAAAGGACAGTGACTAAAAATAAACATGGCAGGTCATGGTTTAAAGCAGTGATCTCCAAACTGTGTGGATCACGTACCCTTATCCACCCTTCTCGTCCCTAAGAACAGAAAGCAGCCACACACCCTAACGTCCTCATACTTATTTATCGGTGATATATGTATACTATGATGCCAACATAGGATGTACATTAAGAAAGTATGACAGAACTTTTAAACGAGAAGAGAAAAAAAAAACCCAATGGAAGTTCTAGAATGTTCTTTAGCCCACTGGATCTTCTTGGGCTGCCCCCCACCACCCCCACTTTGGAGACCACTGGTTTAAAGGTGTTTCATGCCCAAAGAGTTAATGGAGATTGCCAAAGCATATGATTCTTAGGGTGTTTTTCAAGAAAACATCCCCAATGTGTCATAGGTCAGAAGGGCCCCACTTTCTGCTAAATTCCAGGTGAGGAACTCATGCCGGCCTGCTAATCCTTGGCCTCCTTCTGCCACACTGAGAGTATCATGCTTGCTAAAATCACGATTGTGCTTGCTCCAAGTCTTAAAGATTCTGTCTCATACCTCAGGTCACACACACACACACACACACACACACACACACACACTTTCTGATTAACGTCTCAAACAAAACGTATCTTAACACTATCTGGCGAATCTTCATCTGGCCAGTGTTCACTCTTGAACACACTCTACCTAAGGATACAGCCTGGTCAGTGGAGCAGATGACTTCACGGACGGAGCTGCCCCTTGGAGGAGAGGGAAACTGATTGACGATTGCTTGTCCTAACTGGCTCTGGGGTACTCTGACTGGGAAGCTTGGTCGCCTGGAGGAGGTGAGCTGGGAGGAGGAGGGGTCACAGCTTCAGGCATAAAACCCAGAGGCCTAGTCCAGATGTGTTTCAGAGAGGAAGTCAGAACTACTAAGCAGGGTCCTGACCACAGACTTCATTAGGCTTCTTGGTTGTGTTTCCTCATTCGCCTTGGACCCCCATCCCCCCAAATGGCTGAGGCCCTCTGTGCCAGCCAGCCATGGTGAGGAGGAGGCCTGAGGGGTGGGGAAAGGTGTGGGGGGAGGGACACAGGCCGAGGTCCTGGAGCTGGTGACAAGGAAGGTTGCGGGTGGGTACTCCTCCTTCTCCAGCTGCACAAGCCCCCTTCTGCCAATAGCACTCCCCACCTGGCCAAGGTTCCTGAAAGAACTGACCCTTCGGTGTCCAGGGCGGGGATGTCTTACCCAAGTGTGCAAATGCATGAAGAAAGGAACGCATGCATGCATGAGGCTGGGATTCCCCTAATGTGTATCACGACTGCCTAACAGCTACGGCCTAGGGCAGCACCCAGCTGCCTCATCAGGGGGTCTGGTGATGGCAAACCCTGACTTCCTACAGGGCAGGCAAAACACATGCCACCCAACTCCTAGGGCTACACTCGGCATCTGAAGACCCCATCGAGGCTCTGGGACAAGTTAGGACCCAGACACTTCAGGCAGAATTTATACTGGAAATTTTAGATGCCTTTAAGAAAACTAGGTCTTCACCTAGAGCCACAGGGGGATTTTCTTGGGGAAACCTTACTGTCCAGTGACAGAAGAATTTTCCAGGATGCAAAGTCATTAAGGGAGGAAACTACAACTGACAGAAAGCCCTGAGAAAGCCAGCATGGCCGTGGATGCATTTTTGGTGGGAGCAGGAGCTTCATTCACGGTTCCTCGGGTTGGTTTCTGAAGACCGACCAAAGCTTACGTCAAACTGGCCCCATGGCAAGATTTCAAGATGGCGTCTACTGCACCACGTGTCCACTTAGCATTTAGGGCGTGTATCGAGTTTCCCTCCTCGACTATCCTTCCCAGCGTCCGTCAGCCCCTCCTGGCACTCCACACCAATCAACCAACCCAAATGCTTAGAGTTCTGAAAGCATGCATCATGTCCTCATGCTTCCGGGTTTTGCTGTGCTGTTCCAACTCTTCAGAATGGTGCTCCCACCTCTGCCTCGGCAACCCTCCCTTACCTTTCCTTCACGGCCTACCTCACTGGTCCTCTTTTCTTGGGCTTTTCCAGAACCCTCCACCTTAGGTGAGAGGTCACTTCCTTGATCAACACTCCCTCAGCCACCTGAGTAAATGATATTCTCTATACACCTTAAATGTGTGTGTGTGTGTGTGTGTGTGTGTGTGTGTGTACATATGTTTGCTGATCCTAGATCTGCAGTGGGTAGTGTAAGATTCAAACTTTACTGCAGAAAATTCAAATGTATCTTCGTTTACTGTGAACATCGCATTTCAATTCTGCTAATGGCATTGCAGTTAGGAGCTCTTACTCATGAACCTGCCGACCGCCCTTCCCTGGCAGAAGCATCAAAATGGATAAATGCTGGAACTTGAAAAGTTTGCATGAAACTACAAAGCACTTTTAATGACAGTCATCCTTCCGCGGCAGATGCTCTGCACGTGTTACATATACAAATTAATTCAGACAAGCATGGCTTCTCGATAAACTGGATGTTGGCAGAGGCTCACGGTTTCATCAGCTTACCTTGGCTTTTTTGTCATCAGCTCCCGTCCCATCTCTGCCTTTACTGACCATGCGAGCTGATAAGATACAAAATGAGAATGTAAGTTACCCCCATTTGCACAGCTCCCAGAAAGAGCCGGACGTAGTCAACGCTGATTTCTCGGGATCAGTGCAACGTGTTTGGTTCAGCTGGGCTTGGTAGGCATTCAGTTGATTTTCTTTCCCCTTCAATCTGTCTCTCGTTGTTAGTATCAACACAGCACACTGAGGTCATTGCTTGGAGCAGGCTGGCCGAGGGTGGGGACATGCAGAGGGGGGCGCAGTGAAAACTTGTTCCAGGCACACGCGGACACGGGGGCAAATCAGGATCAGAGACAGCGCAGACCCATCTCACGGGCTCCTTTCCTGTCTTAGCCAGGGTCAACCTCCTCCAGCGGGGACCACCTCCATGCCAAGGAGGGGCATTTGGAGGCCCCAGGGCCACAGATGGAGAAGCTCAGCTATGCTCCGGCCTTCTGTAGGACCCGCCCCCACACACTCATGCTGTCACCCAAGGGTCAGGGTAAGTGAGTTGTCTGCCCAGAGCCTGTCCCTCACTAATGGAGGCTACAGTCGCCAGCCCCTGCTGCCCCCTGACAAGCCCACTCCACACCAGCCCGGGAAGGTCTTACTGCCACCTACAGGCCCTCCCAAGGGGAGGAAAATTTCCATTGTCCAATGGAAATCCTTGCCATTTTCCCAAATTAGCTACAAACTAGTTACTGTCGAACAGCTTAGCAGATCATCTCTGGAGTTTGGAAACAAACCACTGCCAGCTTCTGTGTGTAAAGGCCACACCGCTTGGTGAAACCACACGTCCACCAGCACCATCTCTAACCCATCTTTTCCTTCGGTTGACGTTCTTTGTTGACGAGGATAGATTTTCATCTTTGGTTTCAATATCATATTCCCCCTGCCAAAAGGTCAATGGGGTCTCTTGGAGGTTCACACTGGCTACTGGAGCCTGGATTTCTAGAGTGACCCGAACTGATGATCTAGCCCAGAGATTTGCACAACGTACTGCTCAGCAGCACCACTGGGACAGGTTGAAAAAACACAGATTCCTGGGCCCACCCAAGACTCGTAAGCTTAAGGTGGGGCTTAGGAATATGCGTTTTCATAAGAGACCCAGGTAGACGGGATTCACATCTTTTGCTCAAATCAACCACGGCCACCATGTCACAACAAAAGCAGCTGCTAGATATGCACTTCCCAAATTGGGTGCTACTGAACGGGTCCTCTTCCAGGAGATGTTAGCAGGTGGGATCACATAAATTTGGGAAATCCATACTCTGTATCTTTCTCAGAGGGTCATAATGTGCAACTGAATATTAAAGGTTCTGACAAGTCCTGCTGCAGCAAACCTCGCTTCACTTGGCTTAGCCTGTTTTTCCCAGACTAATTGGACCATGGAACTCTTTTTCCCCTGGATACATCTATCGATAGCCAGTGTTCATAAAACACCATTTCAGGAAACGCTCTTATAATCTGCCACATCACAGGTATTTGTCCCCTAGTATTTTGGAATTTAGGGTATTTTAAAATAAGATATACGACTTCTTTTTTTGGTCTTCAACTTTAATACAGGTTCCTTTATCTACAACATTTCTAAGTTCTCTTGACAAGTAAAATCTAATAAAAATCGAATAGAGGTTTGCAATGGATGGCTCAAGTAACACCCATATCTGGGCCCTCCAAACAAGCGAGAGGTCCTAAAGGTATGAATGCGCCCAACTTGTAGCCTGGAGGCCTCCTCTGGCCTCCTCGTCTTCCTGACAGGACACAGAGACCCCAACATGGGGGAACCTCCCCTCCCACCTCTCCGGCTCCCCAAGGGCTGCTCTGGTAGAGTGGGCTGGGGCTGAGGCCCCTGCAATCCCAGCACAGGGTTCCCCGGGCTCTGCCGAGGGCGGGGGAGGAGGAGAAGATTCGGGACAGGAATGTTTGTTTCTGCTCATTGTCTCCCCTGCCACAAGGCAGGGCGGGTAGTGGTGGGGGCTGTTAAACCGAAGGCTCAGCACAGGCTCTCGGCTGCCCCCAAATCCTCATACGTGTGTCGTGTGCTGTATGTGATGTGTTGTCCTCTGACAAGAGCAGCACAGGCCAGGCTCACGGCCTCTGTGTCTCTGGGCTCTGAGAACCTTCCAGAAGGTGCTGTGCTGACCAGGGAAGAGTGTGACGTGCACAGCAGACCCGCCCAGATTGTGAATGTGGCTCTGTCACTTACTGCTTGGTGGCCCTCAGCAAGTTACGTTCCCTCTCTGAGCCTCACTTTCCTCATTTGCAGAGCGGGGCTCCTTATGCCCCCTTGGAAGGGCTGGGAGAGTTCTAGACAATGAATTTAGGGCACATAAGTGAACCGGCTGTTATCCGCCCTGGGGAGGGCGGCACGCCGACCAGCTGGGGGCTGGAGGACCGTTGTAATTCAAGTGGCCAGAGAAACGAACGGGGCGGAAAGCGCTGGGCGGGTGTTGGTGACATGCAACATGGCGGGCAAGCGTGAGAGCAGCACGTGCTACCAGAGCCTGAGGGGCAGGAGGAGGCCACGGGAGGGTGCGCAGCAGTGCCCGGCTGGTCGGTTTGAGTGGTTCTCTCTGGGAACCTCGGAAGCAGCAGGACTCAAGGAAGGGCCGGAAGCTTGGTGGCAGTGCCCGCAGCCTGGGTGGCACACGAGGTCACCAGGAAGGAGCGAAGGAGCCCAAGACACAGACCTTTGAGTTGAGGGACCCGGCTGATGGGCTTCCCTGGCAGAACAGCTGCAGGCTGCTTTTCGGACGGTTCTGGAAGGTCCGACTTTTTTGTGTCCTCTCCCTCAGAAGGGCCCTGGGGCTCTTGCTCCTCTCCAGGGGGGCCGGGAAGTGCAGCCCCTTCCAAATCCACCTCTGAACGTGCCTGTTCCTTCTGCACGTTGGCTTTGATTTCCACGTGGAAGGTGAACCCGGGGGGCGTGTCCTGCCCTTCCGCCATGGGCCCTGCACCGGGCCCGGGGGGCTCTGAGGCCTCGATCTCTGTGGAAACTTGGGAGAGGAAATCGACAGGGAGGCGGATGGCACCCTCAGCTGCGAAGCCGGACAAGCCAGTGGCTCCTCTGGAAACTGTCTGGGGGGGTGGCCCGCCTCGGACTGGGGAGCTCTGCAGACCTGGGGCGACGTGGGAGCGAGGGGAGTCCTGGGGCGAGGACTCGTCCACATCGCGGTCTTCATCGACATCCTTGCCCCCCCGCCTCTCTTTGCCATGGTCCCCCTTCAGAGGTGGCCCCTCCTGGCGCAGATCTCCCACAAGCTGGTACTCCAGTAGCTCCACGTCATGTCGACTTCCCTCTGTGTCCTCTGGTTCTGTCCCTGAAGGCTGGTGTGTGGCCTCCCTTGGGCCATGAGGCAGGATGGGGGCCCCGGGCACGTGCTGGTGGGGCAGACCTGGGGTGCACAGGTCGGCGGCCTCACCTCTCTGGTGCCCTGGCTCCCCAAGGAGGATCTCCTGCACAACCTTGACACTCCCAGGCTCCGTGTGGAGATATCCAGGGGAGGCGGGCTTCGGAAAGGCCAGACCCCCCTCGACCCCATCCCCTGATTTTGGTCCCCACTCCTGGTGGGGCTCCTGAGGGCCACCTGTTGGCGAAGGCGGTTGGCAGATGGGATGATGCTGGGAATGGTGGGACACCACTAGGACAGGGGCCTCTGGCTGTTTCTCCCCCACAGGCAGCACGGAGGCCCCGGAAGCTTCTCTGCCGTGGTCAGGCTGATCCTGAGAGCTAAACACATTGGCCAAGGGCCTCGAAGGTACCTCCCTCTGCTGGCTGGAAACTCTCAACTCCTCTGGGTTTGAAGAGGCAGCAATGGCAAATGGTTGGCAAGGGTGCATTAATTGTTTAAGAGAAGGAACGCGCTCTTGAAATAAGAAAAGGACGTTTAAACAGCATCATGAGGCCAACTAACAAAGAACGAGGAATGCAGGCTCTGGGCTCATCTTTGTTGTTTTCCTTTGCTCAGAATGAAAGCTCTATTGGCTTACCTAACACTGACTCATTGGGGGACACTGGGTGAGCACCTCCCCTCTCTGTGCCTCAGTTTTCTCATCTGCAATAGGGGTGCTGGACCTGGTGACCTCTACGGCCCCTCTGGCACCAGCATTATCCCTCTGTCACCGGCTCTGGGTGGCCTCGGAGCACGTCAGCATCCAGGGCTGCCTTGTGCTGAATCCGCTAGGCCACAGAAGCTTCTCCTTCTCTCCAGGGACACTGAGCTTCCTGAAGATTCTGGCCTCTAGATAGGACCTGGCTTGAGTGCCCCAAGAATCTCTTTTTTCTCCCTCTCTCTGTGTTTCCCCTTTTTGCAAAAATGAAACCAGCGGGTGCCCATAAACCAACTCAGCCTCAAGCTCCACGCTCTGATAGATTTGGAAAATCCAAAACTTATCGTCATCAGGAACCGTAAGGTTCCTATACACAGAAGCACAATTCAGATTTATCTGGCTCATGGGTCAAGTACGGGCCTTTTGCATAAGGTGCCGCAGACCACTGTGGCCGTAAAGGGTCCTGCGTGACAAAGACATCGCCAGCCCGTGAGACCACCGCATTCACATGGTCACACAGCTGGCGGTTGGTGGAGGTCACGTCACCCTTTCTGGCTCATCCCGGTGGCGTTCACGCGAACCCTCCTTAAAGAACCTGACCGTGTACTAAGGACAGGAGAGGCATGCTCTGTGGTACTCCTAATAAACATCCTTTTTTTTTTTAAATTCCCACCCTTTAATCCTCCCATCTGGTTCCAGCAGGACAACCCATACAATTCCTCTAAACGAAACCTAGAACCCCAAAGATTCAGGGGACTGGAAGAGCTGAAGGGAGGGCGGTGGAGAATACATGTGCGCACACAGGCGTGCGGTTGTGGACGCACGGCTAACACATGCCCGCCTTCTCTCCCCCACCCGGGCAGAGTCTGTAGCTGCCTGTTGGCTTGCCTCCACCCCCACCCTGACACCAGGGCCTCGTGATCACGATCTCATTCATTTCCTGTTCCTGCCATCAACCACGGTGCCTGCCACATAGCGATGACCAACGACGGAATGCTGCCTGGTGAACTGCTATCAGGAAAATAGGCTCCTTTCTGCTTTCTGCAGGGTCTGCGGCACCTCACTGGGACCGTTGGTCAGCCGCTGGGAAGAAAAGCCCAAATGACAGAGACGCAGGGACCAGACAACCTGAGCAGGTGCCTCAGCACCATGGCTTCTCAGCAACCAACCAGCTCAACAGACCAGAGGCCGAGGCAGATGCTAGTCTTTACACCTCCTAGAAGAGCCATGCATCCTTGCCTTCTGGAAAAGGCTTTCCTCCCAGAGCTTTCTACAAGTTGCTCTCGGTCAGGACGTTACTGTTCTCTAACAGACTGTAAGACCTGGAATGACCTTCATTAAAAAGGAAACCAAGGAGGGGGGTGCCTGTGTGGCTCAGTCGGTTGCGCGTCTGACTCTTGGTTTCCGCTCAGGTCACGATCTCATGGTTCATGGGATTGAGCCCCGAATCGGGCTCCGTGCTGACAGTGCTTGGAGCTTGCTTGGGAGTCTCTCTCTCTCTCTCTCTCTCTCCCCCTCTATCTCTGACCTTCCTCCATTCACGTGCTCTCTCTCTCAAAATAAATGAATAAACATTAAAAAAAGAGAAAAAGGCCCCCAAACATAAATAGTGAACACGTCTTGAAAAGTCATCAATATTTGATTGTACCATGTGTGCGTATTGACTGAACCGATCATCGTGCAACTATATTTCCGGAGGAAGGAGTGAGGCTGGGAGAATATTCTATTCAGTTCCTAGAATGCTATGAAGTGCTCAGTAAGTAATAAACATAGCAATCATCTTGCGGCGGGGGGGGGGGGGGGGGGGGGGGGCGGTCCAAGGTAAACAATATTGGGCAGTGTGCAGGCCTCAGGACACTGGATAAACTTTCCCCCCACATCCCTGTCAGGAGGCCTGGTCTTCATGACACAAGAGAAAGGTCTACCCCTCCGTGTGACAGGACGTGGGTAAGGCCTTCCCTTATCTGACACTCTGCTTCCTGCAGTGCCGTCCTAAAACGTCCTTGTCTGGCAGGTATTCATGAACATGGGCTACCAGAGGCCTTCTTTCTGCAGCAGAAACTGCAAGGGTAAGATGTAATAACTATGCTTTTGTTAGATGGCTCTTTCTAAATCTGAAAATTGACTACAGGCCTTTAGCAAATAAAGTGTGTTTGTGGATCACGAGCATGTCCGATTTCGCTGGAGGGAACAGGGCTCATCAATTTGGACCAGCAGTCCTAATCAAGTCCTCCTTAGGATCAGAGGTAGAAACCTCCACGTTTTCCAGATCTGGTGCCAACTTCCCACTGCAAATGGCTACCTGGTGTTCATCTTTATAGCTACATGATTCTAGGCCACTGATGGAAAAAAATGTAAAAACTGAGTGAGCACAGGGGCACCTGAGTGGCTCAGCTGGTTAAACATCTCACTTTGGCTCAGGTCATGACCTCGCGGTTCATGGGTTTGAGCCCTGTGTCGAGCTCTATGCTGACAGCTCAGAGCCTGGAGCCTGCTTCAGATTCTGTGTCTCCCTCTCTCTGCCCCTCCCCCCTTCTCACACTCTGTCTGTCTGTCTCTCAAAAATAAATAAACATTTACAAATTTTTTAAAACAATTTGAGTGAGCATGAAAACAAAGTTTCCACAAAAGATGTTGGCCTGATCTTTTCATCGCATGGAATATGTTGCAGGGACATGAAGACCTAGCCTGTAATAAATATTTGTAGAAAAAACTCAAATCCACTTCTATGGAAATAAATGGTCATTTCCAGTGGTTATAAAAGCCTCTCATTTCACCTAAGCCTGAAAATCATGACCTGAAAGAAACAGGTGGCAGGGTTCTAGTTATTTAACACACAGACTGGGGTTCTTCCTTACACTGATTATCCCTTCTAATATTTTCTGAAGCTCTCTGTGAGTCTAAGAGTGAAAACACACCTCTCCATGCTATGCGAAATGAGGTTAGCCCACTATGGGGCAATGAACGGGCGCCTGGGTGGCTCAGGGGGTTAAGTGTCCGACTTTGGCTCAGATCACGATATCATGGCTCGTGGGTTCGAGCTCTGTGCTGACAGCTCGACCCTGGAGCCCGCCAGAGCCCGGAGCCTGCTTCAGATTCTGTCTTTCTTTGCCCCTCTCCTGCTCATGCCCTGTCACTCTCTCAAAAATAAATACACATTAAAAAAAAAACCAACAACCCTCAATGAAACACTTCTTTGGGCCCAGAGTCTTCCTAAAGCCAGATGGCCCCAATGCCAGCACTAGATGTTGGACAAATCCCGTATCACTTTCTGGAGAGAAAAAAAAGTGTCTTTCTAGCTCTCTGGCAGTCTAGAAAGTTCCACATGATACAGTAGACTCTCCAGTTCATCGATGCAGCAGGTGATAGAAAATGAACCTAGTGCCATATTATATCAGAGGTCTCTATTTCCTGAAATAAGGAATTTTTCTTTTTAAGTTTTTTTTTAATGTTTGTTTATTTTCGAGAGAGAGAGAGAGAGTGAGTGGGGGCAGAGAGAGAGGGAGACACAGAATCTAAAGTAGGCTCCAGGCTCTGAGCTGTCAGCACAGATCCCGATGTGGGCTCGAACTCACAGACCGCGAGATCATAACCTGAGCTGAAGTCGGATGCTTAACCCACTGAGCCACCCAGGCACCCTGATAAGGAATCTTTAATATAAAATTAAGTTCTTAAAACATTTGGGCTAAATGATTACAGAAAGTTGGTTTCCTTGAACACAGTTTTGGTCCCTGAGAAGAAAATCATAGTAAGGTCTGAACGTTGCACAGAAGAAAGTTAAAAAGAAATTGCTTGGTGGAGATATGGTTGAGGCCTTGCTCCTGGGACAGGGCCAGAGGGCAGCCTGAGGAGAAAATCACCTATCATATGTGAGTTTCTATTGGACACTCTTTCTTGACTCCCCAGGCTGGACAGGGCCAGTCTCTCTCAGGACACTAAATACCTTAGGAATAACTCAAAAACAGTGTTAGGAAAAAAAAAAAAAGAGGTGTGTGTGTGTGTGTGTGTGTGTGTGTGTGTGTGTGTGTCTAGAGTTCTTTCTATGTCTGATTAGCCCATCTTTGATAAGAACCTCCTGGACCCATGAATTAGGGCCCAGGTGCAAGTTTTCTTTGCAGGGTAGAGCCCATCTGAATGCTGCCATCTCCCTTCTCCTGACCCCCAGGTTGTGGTAGGCGATTCTAGCCCACTGACCTTGAGTCACATGTCCGGCGGCTTGGTCTTCCAGGTTGGGGGTGTCTCCAATGCCTGCTTCTTCAGCTGGTTTATGTGTCAACAAATGAAGAAGATATAAGCAAAAACAGTTATTGTTTGCCAGAAACCAAGTTCTTTGCATCTTCCAGTATTTTTCTGAAAACATTC
The DNA here is from genome assembly GCF_018350155.1 of Leopardus geoffroyi. Classification (NCBI taxonomy): domain Eukaryota; kingdom Metazoa; phylum Chordata; class Mammalia; order Carnivora; family Felidae; genus Leopardus; species Leopardus geoffroyi. Next base: position 44,313,759 of record NC_059330.1, read on the forward strand.
AGGAAAGGCACATCTTATGAGTAAGTACCAAGGGGCTGAACCTCTGGCTTTTTGCAAATATTATTGCTGGGGATGTCTACAAAAGCAGGTTACTAAATGAACCCCACCGTACCCACACACTTTGCAGGTGACCATGATCCTGTAGGAAAGACCTTCTCCACAGTGGGCCCAGGGTCCCGAGTGCCCCACTCAACAAAGACACACAGGGTGGGTGAGGTCAGAGAAGCAGTTTACTGCTCAACCATCACCACGGGAACCACCACCGAGCGGCAGGTGCACTCCCAGCCCCAGCCAGTGCTCTGGGGGCGCTCAGGGTGCAGGGAAGCACTAGGCGTGGGCTGTGGAGTCAGGCTGGGGTTCGCATCCAGCCACCGCCATTTACTTAACCTCTCGGAGCCTCTGTTTCCTCACCTAGACCCCTAAGGTGATGAAAATGGCTTGTCTCGGAGGACGACGGTGAGGGTGAAAACGAGAATTTGAATGACTGTGTTTAGTGAGATGCCGGGCGTATGGGAAGTGCCCCACAGCTGTGCAGGTTCTTTTCTCCAAACTACTGGGCAAACCCCTGTAACCACCTGCCAGGAGTAATTGCCACCTGGTTAGGAGGAGGCCGGGAGTGAGCAGCGTCTAGGGTGTCTTGGGCTCACCCCAAATGAAGAAGATCACATCATCAACAGTGACAAAATCAGTAAGCTTTACTGCAATGCCAATTTCTGCGCCGTGAAAAATCAGGACATTGCTCCAGGACAACAGATACAATTGTGTAGAAGAGAGTTTATAAAGCAAGTTGGTGCACACACTGACGTGCACTTGCCTCATGATGCCAGAAGAACCAACATGCATGCCCTGATGGATGGAGACAGGGAAACCACCACCCCTAAGGAATGCCTACAAGTTGCTGGCTGGGCCACGAGTCTTTTCTCCCAGACCTGAGATGGTTACGATTTCATGCCTAAAACAGAAATGCCAAGTCACCAGCTCAGGCCTGCCGTGGAGGGCATGGAGGAGGGAAAAGAAAGATTCTCTGGGTCGCTGGACAGCTGCATGATGGCCTTATAAACACCTGGCCCGCTGGCTGTCCCAGAACAGCGGCAGTGAGGGCCGTGAGGGGACTGGCAGTGGGCTTCCCAACCACCAGATCATAAACACGACCTTGCTCTGGGGCCCCTGCAAGCTGACACTGTGCCACCCACGAGGTCAAACAGTGACAGCTTCAAGCACAGATTTTGTCTGAGTTTCTGACGAGGCTGCGGTAGAAAGGTTCAGAGTGACAGCAGGTCCAGCTAAGTGGCATAGAGTCCTGGAGACGGAGAACACGGGGAAGGGGGTGGGGGACACATGGGAATGACATCACTGCTGTGGCACTGGGAGGTCACTGCACTCACACACGGGTGCAGAACTGCAATATCCTGGCCCCGGTGCGTGTCAGACACTGGAGGCTGCTGATAACCCTGACGCCCCCTCACTCCCCAGTTCCCAGCAAGGGAGGTGCTCAGAGAGGCCAAAGGGAGGAGGTAGGGTGTGTGGCCGTGGCTGGGCCATCACATCGCTACACAGGCTTTCCGCATCCCTGAAGCCCCAAGAGGCAGGGGCTCCCATCCCAGCAAGGCAGGGATTCCTGCTGTGGGGCAGCCACACTGCATCCCCAGTAGGCCTCAAAGGAAAAGTTTCAAGAATGTAAGACACCTAACCAAGGACGAAACTAGGTTACACATCATCCAGGTCAACAGCTGAAAAAAAGCCCCCCGAATCTAAATCCTCCCTATCTCGTTGAAGATGTAAAAGGTGGAGAGGGTGGCTTGGGAGCGTGGAGGACAGGCTGCACGGCCACCACCCACCTCAGCCCCAAAGGGAGGGTTTCAAGGCACCACTCGGAGACACTTGGTGCGTATCCCCTGTGGTTAACGACACGGCAGACCGCTGTCAGAATCCCACCTGGGAAAACCAGAGGAGAGATGGGCTGGCCCCGCTTTAGGGGCGGAGCAAAGGGTGTGGCTGCAGCCCTGTGGTCAGTCTGCACACCCCAAGTTTGCTTGGGCAAAGCATGCCCTTGTGTTTCCCAATATGGACACAGGGAGGCAGCAGCGTGGAGGCGCCTTGGACCATGGCCGGTGGGCTGCCAATAGAAGCAAGCCAACTTCAGCAGAAGGCTCGAGGGGATCTTCAGATTCCAAGGGGCTGAAGAGAGCGAAGTGCCTGCTGGAATCAAGGGCAGAGGGAGGGACCTTTGGGGGATGACTGGGATGGAGGAGTCTGGAAGGATTCCAAACAGATGCCCACAAAAGAAAGAGTCGACGTTAAATGCTGCAGAGAGCGTGAAGCCGCGCACAGTAGTGCTGATCCAGGACGAACTTTCCTGCCTCCCGTCCCCTCCACCTCCCCAGCCCCGAATTGGGGGGCTGCAACCCTGAATGAGCTTGGGCTACTGGATGGGACCAGACATTCTAACCAGCACTCGAAAACGGTGTTTTGCGACGAGACTAAAGTACTTTTGATCGCCTAGCAGTGATGAAAAAGTCAGAAGCGGGCTACAGTTTTCATCCTGGAGGGGAAGGGCTCTCCCACTGAGTAAACTATACAGGCACAGGGGTGGGGGTGGGGTACAAAAATCAGGTTATCCTAGAGCTCATCGTTGTTCAGCCTTCAAACGACCTTCACTGTCAAGGACGAGGCCCGTCCAGCTTCAAGAATACGCCTCCATCCATCTCAAAAGACCAACTCACAAAGCAGAAACAGTTCTGACGAGTGGAGGGAGGGGGCGGTTGCCGCTGGACCTCTGCATGGGGGTTCTCAACAAATGGAGCCCCGAGAAAAAGCTGCAGTTTCCCAAAAAGCTGCCGTGAGCACCGTCTTCAGGAAAGAAACAAGACTCCTGTCTGGGGACGTTTTCCCCATTCTCCAGTGCTGGTGACATCCTGTCTGGAACTCTTCTGCACATCTTCTTCAGTGCCCTCCCAATCCAGAAGCCAACAGCTGAGCATTTACATAAGCACAAAGAACACTCCCAGAAGGGGACGGCGGCCAGAGCTCTGGGGTGAGCGAGCCGTTTCCTAAGGGTCCCAGGGGGCTGGAGGCCACCACCATTTCTGGTAGGTGCCCTGTCTGCGCGACCCCCATCATCTGTGCTGACAGGACAGTCTCGTCACGACTCTTCGATGCAGATACGCTGAAAAAGCTAGTTCTAGAAATGGATGCTAGGTCACACTGCTGAGCTCCCTAGGGGCTGTCCCATTAAGATCCTCCAAAGGCATGGGTCAGTCATGAGACCTTGCCACACGCTTGGGTGCCCCAGGCGGTAAACTGTCTGTTAGGAGGTGACCCTGTCACTGGGCAGAGTCCCAGCAGGAAGGTGGACTGAGCCCAGGGGTGATCTGCCACCAGCCTGCCTCGGAGGACCCTGCAGAGAGCTTGGAGCTGATGTGCCGGCTGAGATGGAGGGAGAAGCTGGACGGAATCCAGAAGATCCTCCCTCCTCTGGGAGGCTGGCGGGCAGCCACGGAAGCCATCGGCCATCAAGGCACCAAGACTGGAATGACCCAAGATTCCCAGAAACCGGGAGTCCTCCCACGTTGCTGCCTCGCTGGGAGACAGCATAACCCCTATTCGCACCCACTCCTCCTCGCAGGGCGGCCGGGCACCCGGCCAGGGCCGCCTCCACCCAGCCACGAGAGTCACCCTCACCTGTGGTTCCTTCTGGGATCTCCGTGTGGGGCTGAGCGGCCGCCTGCTCGCCGGGGGCTCCCTCATCCACTAAGGGCGCTGTCGCGTCTGGAAACCGAGAGTCGCCTTAAGGAGGCTAGGAAAGCCAGGCCAAGCCCCTCACCTTACTTCTCGAGTGGGAGCAGGCAGGGGCGGGGAGGCAGGAGGGGACTCGGCGGCATGCAAAAAGCAACACCACAAAGCAACACCCAGAGCCGCGCCCCTGCCTGACGTTTCCCCAGGAAGCACATGAATATCTTGCTTGGTGGCACCGCCTCATGAGATGCCCAGGCCATCTGCCGGGGACAGCCCCCGTGTGGACGCTGCAGCAGAAGAGACTGCCGGGGACGGGCCCAGGTGTTTTAAAGAGGAAATGTCTAAAATCAGATGGCCGTGAGACCTTTGCCCTTTGGGCCTCAGTTTCCTCATCTGCAAAATGGGAATATCATGGCCAGGTGACCTTCAAGTTCTCGTCCAGCTCTAAGCCCCCTGTCCTGTGAGTCCGTGACTCACGGTTAAAAGCACAGACTCCCCCAGGTGCCAATGAACAGGCTGGTCCCGTCCAGAGCTGGGTGCTTGACAACAGGCTTAACAGATGGTCCACCTGCAGAGCAGAGGCCACAGTTAAAAACCCACCACCAGGAGCTGCTGTCAGCCTCTCATCAAGGCGAGCACCTTCCAATTCAGCAGTCCTCCCCAAGCAGCGCCCTGGCATACTCCCAGGCTGTTCCAGGCAGACATAAGGAGTTGTAGCTTTGAAAGCTTTCCAAGAGTCCAAGTCAATTTAGTCAAATGGAATCCGTTTTAATCACGGTCGTCTCGGGAGCAGGCGGAGCCGCCTGGCCAAGCCCAGCCCCAGCAGAGTCCCCTTCCTCGTGGGGAGGGAGTGGAAACTCTCGGGGCCCACACATGTACAGGATCCAGAGTGCAGCAAGACTTGGTTGGAAGATCCTTCCAGAATAACGTTGATGGGGCCACTGACAACCATGATTTGGGAGGCTGCTATGAAGTCTGGCATTAGTGTTTGACGACCTCAGGGAGGTAGCAACTTGCAAAACTGTCCTAACCAGATCAGCGGGAAATGTCTTGCATCAGCAGCTCTAAGAAGGAGCACAAAGAGCCCTTGGCCTGGGTATTCTCTTCACTAGGCTGAGAACCTGGGGGGAGGGGGGGGCGCCGGGGGCGGGGGGCAGGGCCACACCTACTTTCTCCCCCACAGATGGTCCCTTACACCAAGCAATTGGCAGGCACTTTCTCAATTCATTCAAAGATGGACACTTGGGGAGATGCCGGGACACGTTCTCATCTTGTGACAGGCTCCAAAGTCATGGGCAGAGCCAGGAGGAGGAGAGTACTGAGAAGAGAACCATGAACCTCCCTGGGGATGAATGGCGGGGGGGAGGGGGGTGGAAGGGCAGATACCTCAGACTGGTTACTTAAGAGCCATTCTCAATGCCCTTATCCCTTGATTTCTCCTACTTATGAGTCTGGAAAGCAAAACGCTCCATGTTCCGGCCTCCCCGTTACAGCCAGGCGTGGCCATGAGACTCAGCTCTGGCCAATGAGACATAAGTGGAAGTCGGCTAGGCGGGGCTTGCAGGAAAACTGCTTTCCTAATAAAAAGGAAACACATTTGATTTCAGGGCCCTTTTAGCCAGGCTTTGCTACTTTCCTCTTGCTTGGAAGGCAGATGTGATGCTTGGAAGTGCAGCAGCCATCTTGTAACCACGAGGCAATAATCCAACCATTACAGATGGCAGAAGATAAAGACAGAAGAGCACTGATCACGCTGGAGACCTGCTGCCATCCAGACATGTTCTTAAGTGAGACCAACAAACCTCTTCATATCTAGGCCCCAGCTAGTTTGGTTTTCCATTACCTAAAACCAAATGCAGTGTTGACTGACTCAGAAGGGAAGCAAGAAAAGGTGGTCAAAATCAGGACCAAGGAGCTCTTCAGGAAATACATGAGGAGCTTTATAATAACCTAGACACCAAACGTCTAGAGAGGACAGGTCAGAAGGCGTGCTGGAATGCACACCTCGGCCAAGGTCCAGAGCCCTGGACCACGCCGAGAGCCCAAGAAATGAAGGATACTAAACCAGATCAGTCCCAAAGTATGAGCTTGGAGATGTGCACCGACCCGCCCCCTTTCTCACCCAAATGGCTGCACTGGGACCTGGTGGCTCATGAGAGAAGAGCAAGGGGGGCGGGGCTTCTGAAGGAGTGTGGGGTGGGGGGACAGCTGCCACGGAGCAGGGGCTTTGTGGAGCTCTGCTCGGCCCCGCTCGGCCACAGACCCAGCCTCTCCAAACGCGGCTGCCTCAAAGCACACACACGATGAAGGGGCCCAAACACGGCACTGGAGAGAGAGGCGCCAAAGCAGGGCTTGGCTCCCGTGACATTCCCGGGCCTGAGCCCATCCTGCAAAGCACCGAACAAGCATGGCCGTCAGCCAGCGGGAGAGGCAGCAGCGGACGCAGCCGGGAAGGGTGGCACGCGGGGCTCAAAGCACGGCTAAGCGCAGGCTGGAGGCACGGAGGAGCTGTCTCAGTGAGGCAAGGAGAGGAGGGCCCACCTTCTGCCGTCGGTGTGCTCTTAGCATCCGAGGTTTCAGAGCCCGGTTCCTCAGATCCATCATCAGCAGGGGTCTGCAGGGGAGACTCTGGAACATACACAATGAGCCCCTCAGAACGGCTGCCGCTCCCCACCCCTCCTTCCGACTGCAGGAGGAAATGGGGAGCAGTGTCTTTCGGAGCCGAAAACCACCCAGCGCGGGACCCAGATGGATGGGGCGTGGCCACGTGATAAAGTCACAAGGGGGACCAATCCCACCCCATCCCGACACGACGGTGTCCCCACAGCAGGGTCATCAGGCCAAGATGCAGGTGCTCGTTCCGGGACAAGAGGAGAAACTGCCTTTTAATCAGCCCGCAGTTTCAGCAGAGACTCGGCCTCATGCCGACAAAAGGGCAGCCGACACTACGAAGCCCGCTGCTGTGTCTTTCCTGACCGAGAGGCTCATGGGAGAGCGCAACCCTTCATCGGCGACAAGCAGAACGCCTGGAAACCCAGTCCGATCCAACTCCTTCCTCTGAAAAGGGCAGACGCAGTGCCTTCTAACTGGACGTCGGATCGTGTGTCTGGACTTCACCCAGCTCGTTTCCTAGAAAGATCTCCAAGTACTGACCAGCAGGACTGGAGTCGCACCTGAAATGTCAGCCACAGTTACCTACGGAGACAACTGCCCTTTCAGAATCCGAAGCCAAGGAGGCTCTGGTGGAGCCCGGGAAAGCCACTCCACCTGGGGGTGAGGGCAGGGTCTGCGGGGCTGGCCTGTGTACAAAGCAGAACCCCAAGACGAGAAAGGGCAAGCGGTGTTCCACTGCACTGAGAGATCCGACACCCACTGCTAAAATGCCACCAGTGGATACCCAGCCCTGGGGGTGGCCATCCGGCCAAAGAAGGACCAATTCTAAACAGATTTCCAGCACACCCACAGCTCCCTGGTCCTGGGGCTTACACAAACCTGCAAACTGCCTCGAGAAGGCTTTGGACAAATGGCGAGAAAGCATCTGCAGACTGTGTGCTGGGTCTTGTTATTACTAACCAGGCTTGACTGTCAGAGCACAAGAGCATATGGAGAGCGCCCCAAGCATGCTTGTCCCCCAAGCAGCCCCTCCCCCACTCTGTCCTGGAGCCTGCCATCCTTATCATTTGAATTAGCCTTATTAAATTTCTTGGAGGGACAGAAAGGAGAAGGAAGAAGCCTTTTCCGAACGTCTTAGCTGGAAGATCTAACAAGTTAACCCTTAAACACCTTTGAAGTCCTTAGGGTGCACTCCTCTATCAGTTAACCACCTGTCACCTCACCCACCTGGAAGCTCTTGGCTGTATCCAGTCCTTGTCCAACTTTGAGCCTCCACATAGACACTCTTTGTTCTAGTATTTTATACGTGGTTTCTTGTCATGATTCAAAATAGTCTGTCACTTATCTAAAATGTTACTAGTAAAGTGACACAGCTTCTGCCAAGTTATACCGCTCACGCCCCATATAGAAATCACTCCTAAATCCTTAGAAGCAAGAACATATTTGATGGGAGTGATGGAAATCTCTTAAGTATCACTTGCTTTCTTGGGAAGTATACTCTTTAGGTAAGCAAACTATCTACAAATGTTTCCCTTTCACAGCATTGACAAAAAGGCTAGCAACTTAAAATCTGCACACACACACACACACACACACACATATATATATATCATATATCATATATTTGTTTTAGCACAGAACTTCTGATCGTGTTTTATGTTAAAGAATTGAGCAGTTTTAGCAAACATACCTTAGACAACTCTGAGACACAAAATAACTTGTAAACTCGTTCTAACTTTACAAATTGAATTTCATTTCTCCCCCCAAAAATATGAATGGTAAAAAACACTTTTTTTTCCTTTTTTTTAACGAACTTTTTACTTAAGAACAGTTTTAGATTTATAGAAAAAAAATTACAAAGCTACTACAGAGAATATACCCCACACCAAGTTTCCCCAGTTATTAACATCCTATACTATTAGGTATATTTGTTGCAACGCTGTATGTATTTTAAATTTAATTTTTAATACCAGCCTACCCTAAACAGAATGTCACTGGCATAATTCACACCAGGCAGAATTCTAAGTTGGATTCCACCCATGAGGGTTTAATAACGCAAGATCCAAGGGGACCTGGCTGAGTGACAAGGGGCAAAACAGATGACAAGGAGCTGAAGACGTCCCTCTGATGGGGCAGCACCACATATCAGCCCTTGACCTCAGAGAGGAAACTCCACTTGTCATCTGTCAACGGGGGAAAGTGACATCTGCCCTCAGCAGTTGTTGTGAGCATCGCCTGAGACGCTGGTGGTGAAAGCCTTTGCAATCCTAGAGTTCTAGAAAAATGCCCCAATTACCATTTTAAGGAAGTTCCCTTATAAGCAGGGTGGCCATAAACTTTATCACCCAAATTGGGACACTTGACTGTGGAAGCGGCAATGGTCATCATGACGCAGAACAGAGACTTGCACGTGGATGTGTGGGCTCAGGTCCTCAGAAGAAGGAGCGCTCAGGGCCCCAGTGAGGGGGTCAAGGGGTCAGGGGATCAGGGAACAAGGCAAATTCTGGCTCCCACCCCAAGCTGCCTCAGCCAGGTAGGGCTGCAGGGAGAAAGCGGCGTGCCACTCACCTTTGGGATCGAGGTCCTGGGGGCCAGTACCCTTCATTCCACATGGCTGGGGTCGGGGTGGGGAGAGAAAATGGGAAGGGGCTGTAGAGCCACGGGGGTGGAGGGGGACAGCAGGGGAAAGAAAATCAAGGCAAGAAGGGAAAGAGGGAAGGAGGAAAAGGAGACCGTGGGAGAGGAGGAGACGGGGTGCGGGGGTGGGGGGAACAGAGTGGGGGACAAAGGGAGGAAGGGCACCCAGCAGGACTCAAAGGAGAAAGCAGATTTCCTCACTGCCCTCCATGGGAGCTGCACCTTAGCAGCTCTGGCTGGAGCCAGGCTATGGCCTGCGAGAGGTAAGGACGTACATTTCTCACCACCATTTGGAGCCTGACACCCAGAGGGCAGATCTGGCCCCCTGGGACACTTGGCTGGTGCGGGTATTTCCCCCCACTCCCCTCCCCCAGCACCTGGGGCCGGGAGGCCCCAAGAAGGCCAGAGGGCAGCCTCTGAGCTCCCCAGGACAGTATATCCACTCTTCCTTTACCAGCCAGGAGCCCACCTGTCTGATTCCCAGGTTCCTCTGACTCCTACGCTCTCTGCTTCAACAGAGAGACAGAAGTCGCCTTTGAAACCAGGTCCCACAATGAGTCCTGCGAGCAGGGACTATCATTCCTCGTGCTTCCCCAACCCAGGGGTCCTCCTGGTGACCCTACCTCCTGCAGGGAACCTTCCCAGACAGATGCACCCCGAAGAGCACCCTTCCCACTTTGGAGCCCCACCGCCTCCAGCCACTGCTCCACACCTCAGGGTGCAAAGTATTTTTATTATTTTTAGCACTGAAAGAGAATAGCAGGCTGTTTGCTATTTTGTCTCCTCAGTAATGGGTCTGGAGGGCAGGAATGGAGGTCTTCTTACACTGGGTATCACTTGGCAATGACAGAGAGGACAGCATGAGAAGCAGGAGAGAGGGCTTGGTGCCCTCCATGGGACTCCCCAAACTCCGTGGACATGAAACACAGGTGTTTGGTGGGGGAGAGGAGGAGGTCGAGAAAACTTGGCCCAAAGACTGTATTATAGAATATCTAGGGGTTTAGGGGCGCCCGGGTGGCTCAGTCGGTTAAGGGCCCGGCTCAGGTCACGATCTCACAGTTCATCAGTTCAAGCCCTGTGTCGGCTCTGCGCTGACAGCAAGGAGCCTGCGTGGCATTCTCTCCCTCTCTCTTTATGCCCCTCCCCCACTTGTGCACTCTTGCGCTCTCTCTCCGAAAATAAATAACTAAACTTAAAAATAAAAAAAGAATATTTAGAGGTTTAGAGGATCCAGTTTGTTAGTACAGGTACGGCAGGAATCTCAGCGCTGACCTTGCTGAAAGAGGGCCCAGACAGGCTCTTAAGGAGGAGATAAAAATAACATACAAAGCCCAGTATTTTTCATGTTCATGAATGCTGCTGATCTAAAGGTGAATAGATTGGGCTAAAGACTCAAGAGAGCACCGGGTATTAATCAGACTGACAGGCCCCTTGCAATCTTTGTCATGCCACTGTCCACACACGTGTCAGACTCTTCTTTGGAAGGGTACATTTTCAAACGGCCTCACATTTTGAGTTATCTTGGCCCTTTCAAATTATGAGGCTTCACTCTACTGACAACCCAACACAATCGAGTATTTAAAATTCCTTTCAAGAGCTTGTTGTTTCGGGCCAGCCCCTTCCTGAGCAAGCAGGTTGGCGGCCACCCACCCACGCCAACCCCGTCCCGCCCCCCCCGCCCCAGGCACCTGTTGCGCATGCGTGGCTGCGCACTCACCTTTCAAGCCCTGGTCCACGTCACCCTCGTGGTCTTGCATTAGGGTGTAGCTCCCCTGAGAGGGGAGGTCTTTCCTCTCCCCCGTCCCGTACGTCCCAGCATGATCATCCATCACGGTGAAGTCCTGGCGGGGTTCAGCCATCCTGGGTCAAGGCCCACCTGGGGAAGGGAGATGGGAGGATGAGGCCGGGCAAGCTGAGCTGAGGGGTCGAAGCGCTAGGGGGATGGGGGTAGGGGCGGGGAGAGAGGGCCCACCTCCCGGGGCAGACAGATCTCCGCCCCCCATCCCCTCCCAGAGGGATGCCCAACCTCATCCGCCTTGCCCGTTAGGAGTATGTGCACTTTTTTTTTTTCAACGTTTATTTATTTTTGGGACAGAGAGAGACAGAGCATGAACGGGGGAGGGGCAGCGAGAGAGGGAGACACAGAATCGGAAACAGGCTCCAGGCTCTGAGCCATCAGCCCAGAGCCTGACGCGGGGCTCGAACTCACAGACCGCGAGATCGTGACCTGGCTGAAGTCGGACGCTTAACCGACTGCGCCACCCAGGCGCCCCCGGAGTATGTGCACTTTTAATTCACCTGCATCACATCAGTTCACACTCAGAACCACCAGGTGGGCAGGTTCCCGGGCCTGGCTCGTGATGCCCAGCACTCTTTCCACTTCATTAAAATACAAATGCTGCCCACTAGTAGCTTGCTTACTTATTTATTTTTCTTCCCATTAAAATGTAAGGCCCGGGGCGCCTGGGTGGCTCAGTCGGTTGAGCGTCCGACTTCGGCTCAGGTCACGATCTCACGGTCCGTGAGTTCGAGCCCCGAGTCGGGCCCTGGGCTGATGATGGCCCAGAGCCTGGAGCCTGCTTCCGATTCTGTGTCTCCCTCTCTCTCTGACCCTCCCCCGTTCATGCTCTGTCTCTCTCTGTCTCAAAAATAAATAAACGTTAATAAATAAATAAATAAATAAAATAAAATGTAAGGCCCATCAGGAGAGGGGCGCCATCAGCAAGTGAGGAAAATGACGCACAGAGACGCAATGGGATCATTCCATCACGAGGCAACAGCGAGGCAAACCGACTCTTGACCTTTGTCCAGCCTCCCCCGCCCCCGGAGGTCAGGGCTGGGCCTCCACTCACCTCAGGGTCCCCCACCAGACCTCTCGGGTGTGCGTTCTTGGGGGTCGGGCTCAGAAGTCCCTAACAGCACCATGCACACATCGCCCCCTAGAGCCCCAGCAGGAGACTGTACTTCACGTCCACAGAACACACTAGAAAGTCATTTGCTCATACTCTGTTCTCATCTTTATTGAGAATATTTAGTTATTTTAAAAGTAATTCATAACTGTGAATTCTAGATTTTTGAGTATGCCATTTTGTTCTGGTTCATCCATCCTACTTTGGCTTATTCCATTTTTTTTTTTTTTCATCTTTATCTCTGTAATTTGAGTCTCCTCTTTTTGTTACCTTCCTTTTAAACATTTTATTTTTAGGTGATCTCTACGCTTAACATGGGGCTTGAATTCATGACTCCGAGATCAAGAGTCACATGCTCTAGTGACTGAGCCAGCCAGGTGCCCCGATATTGTTCTTTTAAATTACTTATGCTATTATTATTTTTTTTAATGTTATTTATTTTGAGAGAGAGAGAGAGAGTGCACAGCCCAAACTCACCAACCATGAGATCATGACCTGAGCCGAAGTCAGACTCTTAACCACTGAGCCACCCAGGTGCCCCCAAAATGAATTCTTTTCAAAAAAAAAAAAAAAAGAATGAGCTTAGCAGGACCTCTGCTGGGGGTGGGGAAAGGGTGGGTGGCCTGGCCCCACTTAGGCAGCTACCTCCTGTAGAAAAGGGGCATCTTTTCTTTCCATTCTGAATGGGGACACTGTCCCTCAGACAGCTCGTGGCAAAGGCTTCCAAGACTGAGGTTCTCCAAATCTCTGGTGTCTCCCCAAGGGTGAGCAGGACTTTATTTTGGGGAGATCAAAGTCCCCGTTCATCCTTCAAGGCTTAGGATTTAGGGATGATATTTTCCACCCTTAGATATCCTAATGGTCTGTTTCCCTTAGAAAGCCCCCAAACATCAGAACCCCTCTTCTAAGAGGGACTAGTTCCATTATCTGAGGAAACTGCTGCTCCCCACTCAGCTCTAGGAAATAGCATCTTCCTCCCTGGTGGAGCCTCTCAGAGTGTCCCCGGTCACCGCCCAATGGCTCATCCCCAAGACTGGTCCATGAGTCACTCCGTCTGGCTGAGTCACCAGATGCCTCACCCTGGAGCGGTGGGATCGCCCCAGAAGCTCAAGGCCTCCCAGACTGGCTAGAGACACTGGCCCAGGTGAGCCAGGCCAGCCAACTCAGGGCACCTTGTTCAACCTGCAGCTAAAGATTTAGGGAAGGCTGAGAAGTTAAGTGAGCTTCATGGTTTTGCTCTTTAGGTTTGATCAATTCCTTTCAATGACCAAGCTTCCCCTCCTGAAACATGGTGGATGGAGGTATACAAGTAAAACTCTGATGTATTGGTTTCCTCTTTTTTTCTTTTTTTTTAATATTTATTTATTATTGAGAGACAGAGAGACACAGAGCGTGAGCAGGGGAGGGGCAGAGAGAGGGGGAGACACAGAATCCGAAGCAGGCTCCAGGCTCCAAGCTGTCAGCACAGAGCCTGACGCGAGGCTCAAACTCACAAGCCGTGAGATCGTGACCTGAGCCGAAGTCGGATACAACCAACTGAGCCTCCCAAGTGCCCCTGTTTGACCTTCTTGCATGTTTTCTCTTCCAGGTGTCCTTTAGAACATTTTTTCTCAAATTCTCAAAATTCCATTGGGATTTTGGGCTTATATTTTGTGCCAAAACGATAACAATTGCTCTCTTCAGAATATTTAGCGTTCCTACCCAAAAGCATAGTGTGTGTCTTCCCAATTATTCCGGTTCCCAAATCTCTCTGGGTGGAGGTAGGGGGGCGTCATTTGCGTTTTTCTGGTGCTGAGCTCACTCTTTTCGACGTCTTGCTGTCCTTTGTGCTGCCTTTGTGAACAGGACCCTTGCCCTCATCGTGCTGACGACTCATGAAGGGCTCTGGGTTTCCTCAGTGGAGGTGACCAGGCCACCGTTCCAATGCTAGAACTGGCCCCGAAGTGATGAGTTCCCCTCGACGTCTCCAGGGGAATAAGCACTTTCTGGGCCTCGATCAGACAGATGCGATCTCTTAGCAGAAAATCTCTCATCAATGAGCTTGTGAAAAGAAGCTGGCAGAATTCAGCAGGGTTTGCAGGAGAAGAATGCAAGAGTGAGGGAGGGCATTCTACTCTTTTCCCTACTCTTGAGGTCAGTTTGCCCCCAATTCAGTGGCTGCTCATATTTTAATGTTTATTGTTTATTTATTTTTGAGAGAGAGCGTGGGGGAGGGGCAGAGAGAGAGGGAGACAGAGGATCTGAAGCAGGCTTTGCGCTGACAGCAGAGAGCCCCATGCGGGGCTCAAACCCACGAACCGTCAGATAGCCATCATCGAGCTGAAGCCGGACACTCAACCGACTGAGCCACCCAGGTGCTCCTGTTGCTCACATTTTAAAATCACAGGTTTTAGAGAAAGCGGTTCTTTCAAAGGAGCCTGGGAGGCGTGAGACACCAGGGACCCACGCGCACTATAGCTCGCCACATTCAGCTCCTGGCTAAGTCGAGAAGTCCCAAAGCCCACCTTCCACTTATGCCCTGCACGGACGGGCTCGCTGACTAAAGTTCTCTTCTTCCAATAAACGGTACCGCCACACATCCCAGCCCTAAGACCTGCAGCCAAGGACAGCAGACTGAAAACACAAAAATAAGCACAACCCCCGAGGTGGGTACACAGCCCAGACGAGACATGGTCACCACCCCACGGATCCCTGTAATCTAAGAGGGACACACAGACAGGAAAATAAACACACTGGGAGCTGTTTTCTTAAGGCTGCACTCTGCTTTCTTATTCTTCTAAATCAACCAATTCCCACCACCCCACCACCCCCGCCCTCATTTCCTACCTCCTGTTTTCCCCGGCAGTGACTTACGGGCAGTGGGGTGGGAGGTAGGGAAGAAATTGTAGGAAAGGCACAAAAGTTGAGTTAAACCTGGAAACTAAAGAGGGCCACTTTTTTTTTTTTTAAGTTGATTTATTTTGAGAGAGAGAGGGAGGGGCAGCAACAGAAGGAGAAAGAGAGAGAATCCCAGAATCCCTGAATCCAATCAGGGCTGCGGTTACTCAGTCTTTTTTTTTTTTTTTTTCTTTTTTCTTTTGATTGAGGAGAAAGTCACACAACAGAAAATTAACCATTATATATATATATATATATTTTTTTTTAAATTTTTTTAATGTTTATTTTTAACAGAGAGAGAAACAATGCAAGCGGGGGAGGGACAGACACACACACACACACACACACACACAGAATCCAAAGCAGGCTCCAGGCTCTGAGCTGTCAGCACAGAGCCCGACGCAGGGCTTGAGCTCACCAACCACAAGATCATGACCTGAGCCGAAGTCAGACGCTGAACCGACTGAGCCACCCAGGCGCCCCCCAAATTAACCATTTTAAAGTGAACAATCCAGTGGCATTTAGTACATTCACAGTGTTGTGCAACCATCATCTCTTGCTAGCTTGGAAACATTTTCATCACCCCAAAAAGAAACCCTGTGCCCATGAAGCGGTTTCTCTTGAACCCTCTACCCCCACCCCCTGCCAGGCACCAATCTGCTTTCTGTCTCCATGGATTACCCTTGCTGGATATTTCAGATAACTCAAAATCATTTAATATGTGGCCTTTTTGTGACAGGTTTCTTCCACTTAGCCTAATGTTTTCAGGACTCCTTCATGTTGTGGCTCGTGCTGGGGCTTCATTCCTTAATAAGATTCCGTTGTACGGACATAACACATTGTGTTTACCCATTTATCCTTTGATGGATACTTGCAGTCTTTTAATAAATTCCAAGTTCGGAAACAAGCTAACATGGAATTTTTGTTGGGACTTTTATCGGATAATGGTGAAATTGGGGTGGAGGGAGGAGAAAGGTGTGGGCAGGAAGGGGGATGGTAGAAGAAAGAGAAGGGCAGGGCCCCCCAGGCAGTCTTCAACTTCTTCCTCATTTCACCAAGGCTGGGCCCCCATGGGGCACAGGGATGTGTAGGTGAGACCCCGGGTCCCTTTTGCTCCCAAAGAATAGGGCCTCCGCAGGCCGCAAGACGGAGCAAATTTTCTGCCCGGCAGAATTCACGTCTTCTATGCAGCTTACCTGAAGAGGCACCTTTGTTTTCTGAGCCTCCTAGGCTGCCCTTTGAGGTGTCCGGTGGTGGATGAGGGAACCCCAGGCACCTAGTCCAGATGAAAGGTGACCTCTGAAACACCGCCAGGGGGCCCTGCTCACTATTTGGAGCTCATCTGCTGTTTTCCTGGACATTTCTCCATGACATCGAGGCTCGCTACAAACCTGAGAGGTGGGCAGGACCCAAATCCGAGGCAGGTAAAGGGCCCCAGAGACTAAATGACTTGCCCAAGACCTCTGAAGCAGCCTGGGACCTTACTTAGATTCGAATACCGCTCCCTCAGCCCTGCTGCCCTCTGGGACGTGGACTCCTGGCAGTTCTGATGCCTCCTTCCGCTCCCCACCCAGGTCTTTCCTCCTGTACGGTTCCCCCGGGGGTCTGTAGGTTTCTTCTGACCTAGGGTAGTCTTCACCTGATGTAGAGGAAGACGAAATGGCCTTCCTGCGCCTACTGCCATCCTTCCTATTCTTCCTCATTTTCTTACCCACAGCAATGCAGTTTGGTCATCAGCAACTCAGGTTCTAGAAAGCTCCTTGGATAAGCCAGGGCCACACTGGACACCCTTGTGGCAGCTTTGGAGTATTAATAGCATCTATTTATGTGAGCCCTGTCTATAAGCCAGTCACAGGGGCTTCAGAGAGAGGGAGCGTTTCTCTGTAATACAACCACCTCACGAGAGGAATCATTGTCTCCACTCCCTGGACCAGAAAGCAGGCTCAGAGGTTCTGTAACCTGTTGAGGGTCACACAGCAAGCAAGGGGCAGAGCAGGGTCTGAACTTTGATCTTTTGATGATAAAACCCATCTCGAGGCTACTATATCTTACTGGTTCCTGCTGGTGCCTTCCCAACAGTCTAAAGAGCACAACCCTTGTCTCCTCCCCTCCAGGACTGGGCGAAATGACGCTGTCCGGGCTGGAGTAAGAGCGGAGGGCAACCCTGGCTCTCCGTGCTCAGGGCTGGCAGACTCACTACCCGATCCCAACCGAGCTTTGAGAGTCTGAATCTCACCTCCGCGAGCGCACCTCAAGGGCAGGGGTGTTTCAGGCCAAGCAGCAGCCTCGCTAGGGGGCAGCAGACGCCTGGCGGGCGGCGGGCTTCTCCCGGAGCAATGACCGCAGGCCCCGCCGGGGTGCCTGCCGTGACTCAGCGGAAAGCGGAATCGCCCGTCCTGTTCCCTGGCTCCGTTCAGACAAAGGGTGATAGCCCCTGGACCCCCTCGGCTTAAAAATCCCACACTGCCATTACAGAGTGGTGACAATGCACAATTTTGCAAATATGCTGAAAACACTGAATTGTACGTTTTAAAGGGGGAATTTCACGGCGCCGTAGGTATTTCAATAAAGCGGCCATTAAAAAAACAAACACCCTAAATGGACCTCTTCTCTCAGACAGCTGAAAGATCAAGTAGAGATAATCTAGAATCTAAAAATAACCTTCCAGTGAACTTTGTTCCTCAAGGTTATTTTTGGCTCCTGCATCCCATTTTTCCTTTGCTCTGGTCCCTTTTTTGTACCATCAGGAACGAGCCAGTGCACTAGGGTGGAAAACAGGATTCCTCATGATGACAGGAGCCGTGTTTCAAGTGTCTCCAGGTATTGACTTATTTAATTCATACACCCGTCTCTATTATTACGCCTGCTTCTGCAGATGGGGAAATTAAGGCACAGGGAGGTTGAGTAAGTTGCCTAAGGTCTCAGAGCAGGCATGTAATGGAGTCAGGGTTCAAAGCCCAGGTGGCCTGGCACGGAGTCTCACCTCCTTAAGCGGTCTGTTAACGGAGACTAAATCCAGTAGTGATTGAGATACCAGATTAGGAATACCAGGACACTTGCTCAACTAAATTAAACCTTTCACTTCCCTTGAAAATTGCCTCTTTGGGGGGGGTGCCTGGGTGGCTCAGTCTGTTAAGTGTCTGCCTCTTGATCTCGGCGCAGGTCACGATCTCACCGTTTCTGAGTTCAAGCCCTGCATCAGGCTGATAGCACACTGCCTGCTTGGAATTCTCTCTCCTTCTCTCCTTCTCTCTCTCTGTCCCTCCCCCTCTTGTGCTGTCTCTCAAAATAAATAAACTCTTAAAAATTAAGATAAACAATTTTTCTAAAAGAAAATTTCCTCTTTGTATTTACACTCTATTCTTTAGTGCTTATGGTCCAACTGTTTGACTTTAAGACAGAGATTAGTGAAAGGGCAATGCATCCCCATCTCATGGGTTGAGTGAGGTGAAGTCTGGGTCCCAGGTCATTAGGAAATCCCTCTACTCAGGAAGCAAGGAGCCAACCGTACCCAAAGGAAGAGAAAGAGTCTCAAGGGCTTAAATCAACGCACCCTTCAGGCTGACTCCTGGCAACCATGATACTTCAGAGGCCCTTCACTAACAGCCAGTCCCAACTGTGAGGGTCTGAGGGGCCGCGTCTCCTTTTGTGTCGCCTTCACCTCCCCTGCCCCCCATGGGTGGTGCCCAGCACAGAGACAGGCACAGGGAAGTCCTCACTTGCAGGAGGGTAAGACGACATGGCTCCTCCCTCAGAGAAGCGCTAAAATGTGAGCTCATGGTCACATCATAGCACAGTGTGCCACAGAATGTTCTAGAACCAAATTTGAACAATAGTAAAAAATACCCAGATTTTAAGCATAACTGCCAAATTAAGAGGAGAGAGGATAAAGGAGCTCACAGTGAGGGAAGACTTAGGTTGGTAAGAAGAAAATGGAATAATCCTGGGCGTCCATCCAAAGAGAACAATCAACAGTTGTATGAAAGCATGAATGAAGGCTGCTTTTTGGGGGGTGGTGGTGCTGCTGTGCACACACAATGTGTCATGGCTGATGTCAGCTGGCTAATGTCCACCATCGTAAGAAAATTCACAGATTGTGTCTGAGAGGACAGTTCTAGTGTTAAGCTTAAGGCTTCTGTTTTATTTCATTTTATTTTGCTCACTAAAGCCTTCTCTACTCCTTTGTAACGGCTGGTATAGTGAAATGGGGCTGTAACATCTGGCTGGGTGATGTGTCAGGCTTGGGTGGCCTTTGTTTACAGAAACGCAGTCTCTTTCCCTCCAACCCCCTTTCTGGTACGTTTTTGATCAGCCTTCAATGAGGACAGTGCTGTCGTGTGACACCCTGATGGGTGGTAGAGACAGGCTGCTGAGCCTCTGTCCTGTTCAGGAACTGCCAATGTCCCTGGCCACCACTTTAATTCTACCTGAGATGAATCCCCTGAACTCAGAGCACCAAATGGAAAAGGAAGAGTTTCTTCTGATGTCAGCCAAGAAAATCAGAGCAAAAAAATTGTTTTTCTTGGGAAAACCACTCAATCTTTAGACAGAGAGAGAAAGAAAGAGAGAATGCATTGTTTTATAAAAGTGATTCATAGTCATCATTAAAAAGTTAAATACAAGAATGTGAAAGAGTAAAGCAAAATAACCACTTTTAACATTGTTAGGGAACTTCCTTGCGGACACCTCTCCTGTGCACACATAGAATTTTCCCTAAATGAGACTATGCTCTATAGCCTATTTTATTCACTTAATATGCTGTATTAATAAGCTTTATTTCTGGTTGATCTTTAGTGGATATAATTTGCAGCATCACAGCTGTGTCTGCCTCCCAGCTCCAACAGGCAGCAAACAGTCTACAAACCAACACAAGATTACACTTAAAAAGTGCTGAGGCGGGGGAAACTTTGACACCCCCCCCCCCCCCACTTTTTTTAGCCATCCATAATCATCCCTTAGGAAGAATGGGTATTTCTAGAGCCAGACACTGTTTACACATTTTTATCTCATTTAATCCTCCCCACAACCTATGTGAAGTAGGGAACGTTATTATCTTATCTCCCTTTTATGTATTGAGGCTCAGTTGCTCAGGCTGGGGAGTAGGGGAGGCCGCATGTGGCTTTGAATGTGTAGTCCTAGCCCTCACTGGGTGGGTGTGACATTGGGTGGGTCTCTGGAGACCTCCACCAAGAACCATGAAGCTCCACTGCACAGTCCTGATGTAGGAGGAACTGCCCCAACTACACCTTTGCAAGGTGCATGCGTCCAATCTTAGCTCCATTTTGCAGCTGGGGAAACTGAGACACAGAGAGGCTGAGGCTGAGGGACCTCCAATGGACCTAGAAATCGTGGCAGAGCTGGGGACAGAGTCTGGTGTGTGGCCATTTGCTGGAAAGCTCAGCTCAGGAATGGGAATTCGGCTGGTATTGAGCACCAGAACTGACCCCAGGCAGGGTAGAGTGGCGTCTCAGACAGGAAGACGTGGCCACATCTGATGAATGGGACTCCTCAGTCAGGCTCTTGCCTCAGCAGCGCCTCGGGTGCCAGGAAGCCTCTCAGAGGCACCCTGGGGCCATGTGCCAAGGAGCATCATGGGTTCTGAAATGCACCTGCTGCACCATTAGCCATTACTGGCACTGATGGATGGCACTCTGGCTGCCCCTTTCTCAAGGCACTTTGAGAACACTGCCCGGCCTCACCCTCACAGCAGGGTTTGGGGAGGCAGCCTCCACCCTGCCCCCTCTACTCTAAGCCCAAATGTGAGCCTGGAGGATGCTTTGCTTCGCCGCCCTCCCTGGGGCTCTCCATGAAGCAAGGTCTCCTGATCTTAAGATGCTCTCTTTGTGTCTCTCCGACAGGTGCACCTAGAGGCCGCTCAACCCCAACTCCTTTTGTGACACACACCGAGTCCAACCTGATCAGTTGAATGAATGGCTGGACTCCCTGAGCCCATGGCTTCTGAGATGCAGGCATCAGCTCCAATCTTCTTGAGGGACCCTTGTTCTCAGCTGAGAGCTCTCCATGGATTTGGGTGGAAAGGACACCTAGTGTGGAGTCAAAAGCCCTGGGTTCGAGGCTGAGTAGGGACCACTAGCTGGTTGACACTGGGCCAGTCATTTGCCCTCTCGGTACCACGGCTTCTTCATTTGGAACATGGGCATGATGATACCTGTCTCACAGGGTGGCTGTGAAGGTCAATGGAAACATGCCTGAGAGAGAGCACTTTAGTGAACTGTTCTGACTCATGTAAGATGCTGTTGTCATGACAGGTGAGTTATGAACAGGAGAAGGTACCTGAAGACGAGAAAGAGGAGGCTTAGCCTGAAGGGATAAGATAAGGGGCCAATGTGAGGGCTTTGGGCCGTGCCTCTGCCCTGAAGGAGGGGGAATAACGGCCCAAAGAGGGGAGAGGCAGCGTCGGGGCAGCCCGGGGAGAAGAGGAAGAACGAGGGAAGCCTTCCAGAAAGGTCTCAGAAGTAGTGGAGAGAAGGTAAATGTCAAAAGTAGAACGAGGGGGTCTGTGCCCCCCACTCCTCCCCATGCAGGTGCCCCGACAATGACGGACAGGCTCAGAGAGGGCATGCGAACCCCTGTGGCACCAAGTCTCAGCTTGCTGGGAGCAGGGTCCAGGGGTGGGGTGGGAGGCCGGAGTTTGCCGGGACATTTCATTAGATGGGAGCCACAGAGGAGAAAGGGAGGCAAGAGAAGAATGAAGGAGGAAAGGCAGTCGTTTTTAAGATGTTTTCATCTCTACTTCTTGAGTCTGAGGACATCTCTGAAAGACGCGGGGGAGAGGAAGGTGGCGGGAGGCTGTTGCTAATTAGCAGTTGTCCCTCAGTAATGAGCAGCCTGAGCTCAGCGCCGTCCCAGAAGGGTGCAAGAACCACACGCTGGAAATGCCACACCTGGGCAGGCGCGCCATCCCTGACTTCCTCCCTTGACAAAGGTGCCCTGACACGGCATCAGGGCCAGAGTCAACGACAGTGTGGTACAGGGGCGTCAAGCACAAACACACACACTAGGGCCAGGCTGCCATTTACCAGCTGGGTGGCCTTGGATGAGTCACTCAACCTCTCAGAGCCTCCACTGCCTTGTCCATGAAATGTGGGGTTTAAGTGAGTTAATGTATCAAGTGCTTAGGACCATCACTGGCTCCTGGACAACACTACGTAAGCTCCACCTGTGGTTATTATCATGACAACCTTATCACCCATTAATTTAGCCAAACCTTTCTGTATCCTGTTTGTATTTTCAGACTAAACAGTCTTCACAGGGCACAGAGCCCCACCCCACTTTAGACCTAACGACACGTGGTGCCCCTTTGGCCCTCCCGATGCAGCCTCTGGCCAGCCAGGGCAGATGGCATACCCAGTGAGATCATCCCCTGGTCCCGTGACGCCTGGAGACAGGGCCAAAATCGTGTCCTGGAGCACCCTGCATGAAGCTGACTCCTTTGTAAGAGGGATGGGGGAGAGGAACACAGAGGCATGGAGAGAATTCCACCTTGTAATACCAAGTAAAAAAAAGTAGCTTTAGAAATGTGCTTGTGCAGAATTTTTACAAACAACAACAACAAAAATAACACACACACACACACACACACACACACACACACACACACATATATGCATACAAGAAGTCCTAAAGGCTATGTGCTGAACAGAGGTTTTCTCTGGAAAGGGAAGTGGAATTAGGGAGACTTTCTCTCATTGGTCTACATTTGTGTTTTATTTTTTATTTTTAATTTTTTTAACATTTATTTATTTTTGAGAGACAGAGTGTGAGTAGGGGAAGGGCAGAGAGAGAAGGAAACACAGAATCTGAAGCAGGCTCCCAGCTCTGCACTGACAGCAGCGAGCCTGGTGCACAGCTCAAACCCACGAACTGTGCGATGGTGACCCGAGCTGAAGTCGGACGCTTAACCGACTGGGCCACCCAGGCACCCCTACATTTGTGTTTTATTATACTGTTTTATAGACATATATTAGGTTTATAATCTGATAAGAAGCAATAAATACCATCCCATTTTGGCAACGCAAACCATCCTTGTAACAGCCAAGGATTTTCCCACAGTGCACTTCTCCTTCGATTCAAATATCACAAATTGCCTGCAGCCACGGGCAAGGCTGGAAGGATGAGGTAGCCAAGACACTTAACATTGATTCTAGGCATCGGGGCCACTTTGTGATCGATCACGGAGACAGAGGCTGCTGAGGGTGACATGTACATGTGGGGCTCTGACTTGAGGCCGTAGAAGCATCACCAAAGGCACCTGACGGGTGAAGGCCTATGGGGCCAGTGGGGACCCCTGGATGGGAAAGGCTAATCAATGCTGGGAAGAAGGTAATGAGACCAAGGGGTCGGGTTTGCTAACAGCTGATGTGTAGTCTTTCAGGTACACTTTTTTTTTTTAATGTTTATTTATTTTAGAGAGAGAGAGAGAGAGAGAGAGAGAGACTGAATCCCAAGCAAGCTCTGAGCTATCACCATAGAGCCTGACACAGGGCTCAAACCCATGAACTGTGAGATCATGACCTGAGCCAAAGTCAGACACGTAACCGACTAAGCCACCCGGGTGCCCCTGAGGTACGCACTTAATGCGTATGACTCCATGTTATTAGCGTGAAGCAAGAAAGAAGTACAAAAAACTTAGACACATAATGGGAAATAAATTCTACATGGAAAATGAGGAAACACCATACCTTGGGGGTGTAAGCCAAGGGGAGACCCTGAACGCCTGTTGGTCATAAGCGGGAGGCATTCATGTGACTCAGTGCTGTCTCCCCTGCCTGTATCTGAGCTGCTGTTGGGTCTTCCCAGGGTCTCAGGAATTACCATCAGCATCAACATCTTAAAGGAATACCGTACACCACTGAATTGTAACTTTCAATAGGCAAATTTTATGGTCTGTGAGTTATTATCTTAATAAAGATGTTTTTAAAACATTGCAAAAGAGGCTCGAAATTAAGCTTATTTTCTTTTCCTAAATCGAAAAATACAGATGCCCTTCTGCTGTGGGCGGGGAGTTGGAGCCCTGGGCCTGAACGGCTCGAAAGTGGTTCACTCCGAGGACCGTCTGAGATCAAGACGCTTGCGCACAAACCTCTTCTCTTCTGGGCAGTCTGGCTTTGGCTCAGATCCAACCCCCGGGGCAAGTTTTTCTGTGATAAAACAAACCACAGAGGTGGCTTTGCAATGTTTGTACCATCTCAGAAGCTTTCACTTCTTCTGTGGGAAGAGCAGAGGTCCTGGCCTTGGTCGGAGCGGGGGTTGTGGCTCCCCACAATGCAGAAGGGGGGGCGGGGCCCAAGAAAAAACGCTGGGCCACAGGGCACCGCCCCCAGTGGGTGGGCCAGCAGGGAGTGGCAGGTGAAGACACCTTTGCGGGGGAGGCGCAAGGTCACATCCATTAAAACACAAAACTGGCTACGCACAGGGAAAGGAGGGAAAACGGATGGGAAGAAACAGGCTGCTCACCCGGAAGGCTGTTTTGCCGCAGAGATGGAGGGTGGGCCTCTGACGGGCCCTCCGAGCCAGCAGGCCCAGGGCTGTATTCACCATCTTGTCCTCCCAAAGCTCAGGGTGTGCAGATGCCGACAGAGGCAGGGATCACTGGGGAGGGGCTCGTGCACGCACGTGTGCACGCACGTGCACACACACACACACACACGTCCGGTGTCTTGGGGAAGGGGAAACACCACGACGCCCTCACTTCTGAAGCCTTCACCACACGTCCCTGACCCCACATCTGTGGGATTAAGCTGGAAACCTCCACGTTCCTGAGACACAGGTAGGGATCCTATGACCTCCCTGCCCTCCCTCCACTCCGCATTCGGTCCAGCGTTCACCGTCATACTTGTCCCCTCATACTTTAATTGTACCCCGTTAGACTCCCCATTAGAGGTTCTCTGAGGGTGGAGACTCCTGCACTTGTCTTTTTAAACCACGGTAAACAGCTCAGTTCTTAGTGCGGTGCTCGGTATACGGGCTGGGTGCTCCATGTACCTTCACAGACCGATGTAGGAAAGAATGCTCACTGAAGGCCACACGGCACACTTTGTCAAACGGCATGTGCCGCCCTCACCACGCCACTCTCTCTCATGTCTGGGCCTTTGTGCGTGCTCGTCTCCCAGCCAGGAAAGCCCTCTTCTACTTGCCCTCCCCTGCGTCTGGCTAACTCCCACTCAAGCTCTAGAAGCCCTTCCTGGCTCCGCCAGACGCCCTCAAGTGTGCCCCAGTAAACGCCTGTTGCACGGTGTTGTGATTCTCTGGTTGCTTGGCACTGGTCCAGGAGGGTTAATGCCCTGAGGGTGGGAGGGCCGTGCCACCTTCTTCATCACCGAGGCTTCAGCGCTTGGCCCACACCCGGCCCAGAGAAGTCCTCACTAAACTGGTGAACCAATGAGGGTGGGGGGCAGGGAGATGGGTGTTGGTGGGATGGAGGGGGGAGATGGGGCAACATGAACTGCTAGCACTTCCCAAGCTCACAGCTCATGCTGTCTTGCAAATCTGACAGCCAGCCTGTTCCCTCGTACGGGCCACCCAGCCCTCTAACAGCCGTACCTCTGACAGCCCCCAGGAGAGAATGTTCCCCTGTGATCGTGATCGGGGAAGGAACTCAAAATCTCCCCCACCCCTTTGTAAACCTCAAGTGACCAAAATGAATGGGATATAACTGCTATGTCGGCTGGGTGTCGGGCTTAACCAGGAATGACCTTAAGTTTGTCATCTTTGTCATCAAGGTCTCTCCTATTTTTGTTCCTTCTCCCCCTCCCCCCAAAGCAGACCTTGTTCTCCAGGCATTTGTCTGGGAGCCCCTGGTTGGCTAGGACAGATTCATATAATTCTGGGTTCTCAAGCTTGGAATGGACCTTAAAAAAGAGGCCCTCGGGATGCCTGGGTGGCTCAGTCGGTTAAGCGGCCGACTTCAGCTCAGGTCATGATCTCACAGTTCGTGAGTTCGAGCCCCGCGTCGGGCTCTGTGCTGATAGCTTGGAGCCTGGAGCCAAGGATTCTGTGTCTCCCTCTCTCTGCCCCTCCCCAGCTTGCACCCTGTCTCTGTCTCCCTAAAAAATAAATAAATATTAAACAAAAATTTAAAAAAGAAAGAAAGGAAGGAAGAAGGAAAGAAAGAAAGAGCCCCTCTATGGCACAGAGAGGTGAAGTGACTTGCCCAAGGTCACACAGCTAGTCAGCACTGAAGCCAGGATACAAACCTAAGTCAGGGGGACATTTCAAGCCTAAGTCAGGGGGACTGTTCTCTTTGAATCCCCATCACAATTCTAGGACATCAATCTGTGTTTCCCGTCAGGGAGGAGAGAAATGATCTGATTCCTTCAGGCTACACCAACAACGAACGAAAATACGACAAAGTAAGCTCACTGCGTACAGATCACTGAATTTGCTTCTTTTTACTGAAGAGAGATAAGGACATCAGAATCCGAAATATGCTCAGAGGGAACATGTCATGTCAAGAGAAGCTGTCACCAATGCAGGCCATGCATGAAGTCCACAGCTCTTCTCACATGTGGCCCTGGGGACATTTTGGGAGTAGATGCTCTGTCACTGGGTGCCTGGGGGCTCAGGATGAAGCCACATCATATGATTATCTAAGAACTTGTCACCCTGTCACCCACAGTTCTCAGTTCAAGAGAAAGAGCAGAGTAATTAGAAACCATGTAGAAGACTGTTTACGATTAAACAGCTCTGTGATTTCCTTTTCATTCTTGTGGCTTATTGTGTGGACAGCATTTTCCAGGGAGCCATGAAATGTGCACTTGTAAGTAATATCCAAGGGATCAAGAGTGTCTAAACACCTGAAGCCAGTGATTAAAGGCTTGTTTTAGGTGAAAAAAATATAAAATTAGTTAAGATGCTGTAACAGGATACAAACGGAACTGATTTTACTTAGAAAAACCTCGTTAAAAAAAAAAGTACAATGTGACCAAAGATATTATCAAGTATAATTTGGATTATTTGTATCCTAATTTAGATACTTATCCCTAGGGGCATCTGGGTGGCTCAGTCAGTTAAGCCACCAACTCCCCAACTCTGACCAACTTCGGCTCAGGTCATGATCTCGAGGTTCATGGGTTCGAGCCCTGCATCAGCTCTGTGCTGACAGCTCAGAGCCTGGAGCCTGCTTCGGATTCTGTGTCTCCTTCTCTCTCTCTGCCCCTCCTCTGCTCTCTCTCTCTCTCTCTCTCAAAAATAAATAAACATTAAAAAAACTAAAAAAAAAAAAAAAAAAAGATATTTATCCCACATCTTCCAGATCTGGTTTGAAAAGATTAATTCTTAAATCTTTTTCTCTTAAGTAAAACTATGCATTTGCCTTTAGTTAATGTGGTAGGCAAGAATGGCCCCTCAAAGATGTTCAATGTCCTAATCCCCGGAACCTACGAATCTGTTAACTTTACGTGGCAAAAGGGAAGTAAGAAGGTAGATGGATTAAGATTGTCGCCCAGCTGAGCTTAAAATAGAGCACTGATCCTAGATTATCCGGGTGGGCCCAGTGTAATCGCAAGGGTCCTTCTACGTGGGAGATGGAGGGAGGAGAGTCGGCGTCAGAGCGATGTGACATGAGAAAGACTCAGCTGGTCGTCACCAGCTTTGAAGATGGATGGGGCCATGAGCCAAGAAATGTAAACAGCTCCAGGAGCTGGGAAAGGCAAGAAAGCAAACCTCCCCTAGATTCTCCAGAAAGGTGTGCAGTGCCGTCGACACCTTGATTTTAGCCCAGTGAGAGCTGCGTCAGGCTTCTGACCTCCAGAACCGTCAGATAAACGTCTGTGTTGGTTTAAGGCACTACGTTGGTAGCAGTCAGTTACCGAAGCAAACAGACAAGTAAGTCTGCTCACTCATATGGACTGGTACTTTAACGACAACTGGATTTGGGGGAAAGGAAGGAAAGAAATGGACTGGGACAGCACATCTGCCATGTGCTGGCATCATGGGAGACCCTGAAGTACGTGCCACACTCGGTCTCCCCCACCCTCCAGTGAGGTAGGTATTAACAGCGCCATTGTTGACGGCTCTGAATCTGCAAGAGGTTAAGGCGCTTGTCTGAGGCTCCCCCTGCTACAGTGGCAAAGCCTGGGTGTGAACAAGTCTGCTTGCCTCCAAATCAGTTTCTATTCGACGGCATGGTCTTCCTCCACTCAAGCTTAATGATGCAAAAAGCCCACAGGGCTTGCTCTGTCCCACTGAGCACCAGGACAGCCCCAGAATGGTGGCTCTCCACCTGCCCTGCCGGGCCCCCTCCTCCTTTCTCTCCCATATGCCAGCAGGGTTGGGGAGCAGGCCAGAGGTGCAAGAGAGCTCCTCCCCACAGCTCTGGCCCTTCTATGGCCCCAGCCTCTGCACCGTCCATTGGAGGGGCCACAAACAAAGTAGTACATTGCCCCTTGGTCTGTGGTGGAGGAAGGAAATAAATCAGGTGGGGAGTCTGACCCAGGAACTGCACTGATGACAGCTAACCAATGTGCTCTCATACCCCGTATGTATCTGCAGACTAGGAGTGGGCCCTTGCAGGAGGAGGGATCTTTTCCCACTGTGAATGGTGAGGTGTATGGAACAGACCTCTTCTCCCAGGTGGGAGGAAATGGGGTGGGAGTCACCCCTCCGGGCTTCTCACACTGATTGCCACACAGCCCCAGGCTTGCATATTCTGTGTGCTAAAATGGCACTCGTGGCTCTCACAGCATTCTGGGTGTTCCGCGAACACACCTGGGCTTAGTTCAAAACAGGAGTCTGCTTTGGGAGCTGTCCAGATGTGGGTAGCTAATGATGTGATGGGGGGGAGGGCCTTTTCCTAATCAAAGGATAGAATCCTGTTAATTAAGAGTAATGCTTTGTGCTTAAAAGGCGCAAGTTCAGACCCACCCGTTAAGTCTCTTCGGTTAAGATCACTTTTAAATCAAAGCAGCCACACTGAGGTTGTAGGAAGCATCTATTATTAACAGGCAGAGAGAAATGGGCTCCTAAGTGAGAGTCTCACCAATCACCACACCGTGGAGGGAGGCTTGGGGGCTGATTGAGGCAGGTCAGCTGTGTACTGAAGTTCATAGCAGCTTTCTGTGCACACATGCATTACTGATGCTGTGCTTAGAGGCTGTGTGTATGTGTGTGTGGTGGGGTACCATGCCCATGCCTGTGCACACATGCCCTCCATTACTGAAGGCGGCCCCAGGATACCTTATGGGCAGCAGAACAGGCCAGGCAGGGAGAGGATGATATAAACAGGACAGAGCAACCCCGGTGGCCTGGCCTTGGCTGAGCAGCTGGGGGGACTGCAGGGACTAGGTCAGCGAGCAGATTATGGGGAAGGCACGTACCAGCCCCCACCAGAGACCCAGAAAAAGGAGCAGATGTGGTTCCTGCCCTTTGGTGTATTCAGTCTGGCCAAGGAGAAACATATACAAATACTGAACGACACAGGGATAGTTTCAGAGCAAAGCGACCCCCATGGGCAACTCCATTCTCGGAATGCTGCCTACCACGTGCAGAGGCTCCAGGCTGGACAAAGGGATGGACGGTGTGCTCCCTGCTCTCTCAGATGCGGTTTGGGAGGGAAGACAAAAAGATAACCACAGTCTCAGACCAGAAGAGAGAAGGCAGATTGGCTTGTCCCCCAAGAGTCTGATCTGTGAGCTAAGTATGGCGAACTTGGGCTAAGACTTGAAAGGAGAGCAGGCCCAGAGCAACAAACCCCTTCTTCTTGGCTGGAGAAGGTGGTGACAGGGTCATTATCAGGCAAAGGGATCATCTCCAGGCAAAGGGGCACCTCTGGTCAAGAGGGTGATGGTTGAGAGGCAAGACGTTTTGGAGAAGCCCAGATCAGAGAGACTTAAAGGCCAGGCGCCAGCTAAAGGCCCCGAGCCAACGTCCAGGAGAACAGTTCCCTGTGCAGCCAGAGCAGCCAACAAGCTCTCTCTGTGACGGTCCTGTTTGCTGGAAATTAACAAGGAATGAAGAGCGTTCTTCCTGCAGGTTTGGTTCCGGGGCTGGTAGTGGAGCTGCTAATTCTTGCAGAGTGCAAATTCCTGCACTGCCTGAGTTCCGGGGGGTAAGTAAACTGGCCCTGGCCGTGTGCCCACCTCTGACCGCCTTTCAAGGGTGATCCTTGAACCAGGAGCAGTGGCAGGTTACATAATTAAGCTTGAAGAGGTCCTGGCCAGAGCTTCCTCATTAGAAAAGGTTGCAGCAGCATAAAGCCTTGCGAGGGGAAGGAGGGCTTGGGGAGGGAAGAAGAGGGGAACAGATGGAGTGGGGACTGAGGGAGGAGGCAGCATCACAGCACCCAGGAGGGGATGCCTGGCGTCTCCTGAGGCAATGGAAAGGCCTCCTTGGAGGGGTAATTCTCAGTACACCATTAGCTGTCAGAGTCAGCAGACCGACCACAGTCAATTTTCAAATGCCAGTGACAGGCTCCTGGATACAGCAGCCCTCTCCAGAGACGTCTGCCCTAGAAGGCTGTAACTGCAGGCAGTTCCTTCCGCAGTCACTGTCCAGCCAGAGGACAAAAATGTGCATGCTTATCTGAACAGAAGTGTTCCCTTTGCTTTTCCCAATTATTAACCCGTGGTTGTTAAACAGCTTGAAGGATCAGAGGTCCTTCTAGGAGGAGAGAAACTCAAAAAGGCGTTCCGCTCAGAGTCCACCTTCTGTCTGGTAAGAAGGTTATTCGACTCTGCAGATGAGGCAACAGAGAAGCTACGCAAGTTGCCCAAAGACACCCAGCTAGTCGACAGCAAAGGAAGACAAGAAATCAGCCTCCTAGAGCAGATGGAGGCACATGGTGCCAGAAAGCAGGTTTCCATTCTCCAGAGAACTGATGACTTTACAACAGCGTGGTCACATGCTCAAGTCCCTGCCTGCTCATAGGCTGACCAGTCTCTAGCCAATGGCGGTCAGCCAGCAAAAGTCTAGTGACCGAAGCACCAGCAGGGGGCACACTCTCAACCGTATGGCTGATGGTATCGTTTGGGCAACTGTCCAAGAAAAGTGTTCTTTTAAATTAATTTAAAGCCCACAGTATAAACTACTCTCGGAAAAGAAGAATAAATTCATGCATCATTTAGATCCAACACACTCCTTTTAAATATTCTAATGACCACTAATGATTGTATTTTAAGGAAACAAACCAATAATGCAAAGTGTAAACAACAAATGGAAGCCTTTTTCTGAATTCAGTCAATTGATTGTGAATGGCTGGAGAGATCATTCCTCCTAAGAAAAACCTGCAGGAATGTAGTTCAAACCCATTGCTCACTTCAATCTTCTCAAACCTAACCTGTTCTGGTTTATTTATTCGTTTTTTGTTTGTTTGTTTGTTTGTTTTTTAAGGCAGTAAATATAACAGAGCAAAAGTTCCACGAGAAGACATTTTAAGGTGCAGATACACTTGAGAGCACTGGGAGAGGGAACCCTCAAGCCGGAGTGGCTTCTTCCTGTCCAGGAAGAAGGTCAAGGGACCTGGGATCTGGCAAGTGGCCTTATCTTCCCCAGACAAACAAGGCTTTGCCTCAGTTTCCTCAGTCCTAGGAGGACTGTCCGCAAAGTTCTATAATCTCCCTTTGGCTCCACCAGGACAAGGGGCTGGAGTACAATGTGGGGACCAAGGGTGAGGTGGAGAAAGTGGCTGCCACACGGCAAGGTAATAAAGGGGTGGACTGTCTGTAGAGAATCCAAAATCAATAATAAAACCGACTAACAGCCAGCCTGGTTTTATGAGCGTCATGTGCCTACAATCCTAAACGGTCTTTGTGCTAAAATACTCCTCCTCAAAAATGTGTTCTTGGTCTCTAAGTTATAAACAATCAGTGTCATTGCCGGTGAGTGTTAATAACACGTATGTAAGGTTTACATTAGCACTTTAAAAAACGTACCCTTTAGGAAACCTGGTTTTCTCCATAGAAGTCACTTGGAGAACTCCCAGGTACATAATTGGCCCCAACATATGTGGAGTTGGCTCCACACAGTTGTTGCAAGAGAAAGTTCTTAACAGTTCAGAATTGTGAGCTTGCTTCGGGCACCATTGTGGCTTCAGTCTCAGTGAGACAGCACGTTCCTGCATTTAGGAAGTAGGTTGTAAGCGTAAACCAAGGTAGTTTGGCCACCTAGGAGCTGACTTACTTTAATGCTGTCCTTTCGTGGGGCCACATGGAGATTTTTATTTGTGTTTAAAATTTAAAAGAGTGACACTGAGTGTGAACTGCCAAGTGTAATATTTGTGCTTGGTAAGTACAACTTTTACTCACACGTGATATATTTTACTGAGTCTGAATAATATATTTCAAATGGAAACGTCTTCTTTTTTAATTGTTGAGTTATCGTGTTTAAAACTAAAAAAATTAAGCAGTAAAGCAGTACCTCCATGGTATGATTTAGTGGTTGCTAAATTACAGGCAACTTCTGTAGATGTCTCACTTTCATGAAAATTCACTTATTAGTAACTGAACAGTGATTTACATAAATTATCATTATATCAGGCTGCAACCAGCAATCAAACTTCCGTAGATATAATAACAGTTTAATAAGTACTTGTGCTTTTTGTCCTATTTTGTACCATAATATTTACTTTTCTTTTTTGTAATTGTGGCATAATTATATGCATGGGGTTCCGTCAGAGAAACATTTTCTGACTTCTGTTTCTTTTCTGGCCATTATTACTATCATTTCATTTCATGGTTATTTCTGAAGATCATTCTGTGATATAAAGGAGGGGAAAGTGAAGTGACAAGGTGCCTAGCAGCTCATACCACCGTTCTGCAAAGTGGCTTGTGATGGGTGAGCAAACCCCTTCCACAATCGGCCGGGCTCAACCATCCACAGATCTGCAAGAGAATGAAGGTTAATTTTTCCCTGAACCATCAATTTCCCTGCTAATGTGCAACACTCCATGTAAAACTCAACGATGTGAAGGTTCATGAAGACTTCTCAGGGCCAGGGATGAGAAACCTGAGCAGGGCCCACAGAGGGTGGTGCTGCATTGGGGTCTGGCCCTTGCCCAGCCCCGAAACCAGAGGCCACCCTCACAGCAGCCAGAGCATGTGCTCCCTGTAGCCATGACCTACTTCCCGGTCTCCCAGTGGGGGAACCGGGCAGGCATGACAAAGCAAAATTAAGCGAATTTGGAGTGGGCTCATGCCAGAAAAGCTTCTAACAGTATTTACCTTTTTCTAGGGACAGGAGGCAGGTGTCCCGAAAAGAGGAAGAGTCTGATCTTGGAAATTAAAAAAATTGACCAGAGGGAAATGGAAAGAACACAGGCTTTGAAGATGAAAGACCTGGGTTCAAATTCCGATTCTGCAATTTACTGGCTGTGTGATCTCGGGCAAGTGACTTAACCATTCTGAGCCTCAGTTTCCTCATTTGTAATGTGAGACTATAACCCCACCTTTAAAGGCTGTGCTGAGATGAAGCAAAATTGTGTCTGTCTTCTGATACCTGAGACCATCTCAGCTCTCCTACGTAGTTTTCAACAATGACATAAAATACTCTCCAGGGACAGAGCCAAAGCCTCATGGGGCTTAGGCGCCCCTCTGCCTGCCCTGCCTCAGGGCTGCCTTGGTGGTCAGGCACAGGGATTTCTCTATGCAGAGTACGCCACACTTTTTCCAGAAAGGAACTTAGCTTGCCAGAGGGTGGACAGCTTGCCAGCAGGGGCTGGGCACCCATTACCAGTTCCCCTGGGAGTGTGTGCTTCAGAGATCTGTAGCAGCCGACAATGGCCAGGTATTCCTGACATTTAAATAAACACGTGCAGGGTGCCTGGGTGGCTCAGTCAGTTGGGCGTCCGACTCTTGATTTCGGCTCGGGTCACGATCTCACGGTCATGGGATCTAGCCCCACATCAGGCTCCATGCTGACAGTATGGAACCTGCTTAGGATTCTCTCCCTCTCCCTCTCCCCCACTCATGTTCTCTCTCTCTGAAAATAAAATAAATAAACATAAAAACTTTTTAATAAACACATGCAAACTGTGGGTAATGAAGAATAAGTCATCCTAACCCTCTGTACTTAGAAGTAAGGGGACCGGATGGCAGGTAGGAGAGAGTAATAAGGAAAGAAGAAAGGCCTAAGCAGTGATTTAAAAAGTAATGGAGGGGGGGCGCCTGGGTGGCACAGTCGGTTAAGCATCCGACTTCAGCCAGGTCACGATCTCGCGGTCCGTGAGTTCGAGCCCCGCGTCAGGCTCTGGGCTGATGGCTCAGAGCCTGGAGCCTGTTTCCGATTCTGTGTCTCCCTCTCTCTCTGCCCCTCCCCCATTCATGCTCTGTCTCTCTCTGTCCCAAAAAAAAATAAACATTGAAAAAAAAATTAAAAAAAATAAAATAAAATAAAAATAAAAATAAAAATATACCTGCTAATGTCTGGACCCACCCTAGTGATTAGGATTCAACTGGCCTGGGGTAGGGCCTGGGCATCATGTTTTAAAAGCTCCTCAGATGAATCTCATGTGTAGTTAGGTTGGCAACCAGGGTGCAGGTGCTGGGGCCACAGCCCTGAGTGACACGGACACGTCCTTGCCCTTGTGAAGGCACCATTGAGGGAGACAGTGGACAATCAAGTGAGACAAGTGTCACAAGAAAGGCCAGAAGATCACAGGAGCATAGAAAGGGCACCTGGGTGGCCTGGGGGCTGGGAGAAAACTTCCCTGAGGAAGCGATGCAAATGCAGAGGCCTGAGGGATACGGGTAACTTAGCAAGGTGAAGAGAGTGTCAGGGAAGAACATTCCACACAGAGGGGAGACGAGATGCAAAAGCCCCAAGGCAGGAGGCTGCAGAAAATTTTCAATTACCTAAAAGATGACCCTGGAATCAGGGTGGAAGATGAGGGAAGCAGTGGCACCTGATGTGTGAAGCTACTGGAATTTGGGACTTGTTTGTCACTGCAGCATCATCCTGGCCTTGCTGACTGATACAGAGGTTATAATAGAAAGACAGAGGGCCAAGTCCAGCCTGGATTCAGCTAGGAGGGTGGGCACGTTGGGAGAATGTGGAGGTGCCAACGGTGTTGAGGATGCTTTAAGAACAATCTGGCTGGAAGAGGAGCCAGCTAGGATAGCCAGCCAGGCAGCCCTGGATAGCAGTATTTTTAAGCCTCTCTATACATCCTGCCAAACTGCCTCCTGCCACTAGCATCGTATGGGGACAGACCTGAGTAAATGCTATCTCTGAACGGGGGGGGGGGGGGGCAGGGACCGAGGGCCACAGGCAGAGGGAGGTGCGGCCCTCTCAGAGCTTCTCGTTCTGCCTGGCCCACGGCAGGCACTGAAATGGTCACTGCATGAATAAACAAATCTACAAACATGTATGTCTGCACTCCTATCACATGTCCAACACAAGGGACAAGGAGAGAGAAGGAAAAGAAAAAGCAAGGCATCATGGGATGAAAGGCACTAATGGGGTGTGCAGGAGTCAAAATTAAATTCACCCACATACAACGCGGCAAGTTTTCTTAGGAAAATCTGACCCCCTCTTGCACTGAGGTCTGGAGATCGGCCTCCTCTGCAGGCCAGTCTCGATCTGATTCAATTCCAAAATCCAGGCAGCTAGGAAGATGCAGGGGGGGACACTGGCTGTGTTATGAAGTGCCGGTCCCCAAGTGTTGCCCAGGGAAGGGCAGCAACATTACCTAAGGAAACAGGGAGGGCTCTCACAGCTGCTTCTCTGCCCAGGAGCCGGTGGACAAAGAGCGGACCTCTGCCACAGAGATGAAGGCAGTTCCCGGGCCCAGCAGTGGGACGTGCTGTCACTCCATTGGGATGATTTTCCATAAGCGACTCCTGGTTGTTACTTGGATTCTAAACCGGCAGGAGCAGCCCCTACGGGCAGAGATGGGCTGAGCGGGGGCTGCAAGGGGGCTATGGGTGCACAAAGGTGTATGGGCGGGATGGAACTGATGCATCTGTCCTGCGGGCCCCAGGGGCTGTGTGGCCAGGGAGGGAGGGAGGGCATGACATCACAGTCACCCTGGCAGAAAAGCCAGGTCTGTGAGGTCATGGAGCTCTGGGGCCCTTCTCCTCTGCCTTGGGCACTGTGTTTTGTTTTGTTTTTGTTTTTGCTTTTTGGTGTTTTTTGCCTTCAAAGAGGAAGGAATGGATGAATAGGCAAGAGAAGAACAGAGGGGAGGAGGCTGGGAAGCCAGCCCACCACTCTCCCGTATTTGGGAGTCGATACGCCCTCCTCCACTCCCCGTGACCCTTGCTAGTGAGGATGGACTGAGCAAAGGAGCCTTCAGAGTCATAGGTGACTGAAGCTCATGTGGCCCTGCACCGGCATCTGAATGGGCTTTGGAGATTCCAGACTTTGCACACTTGATGGGGCCACGGCTATGTCCTGAGGTCACTGTCAAGGACTGGGGCGGGGCGGGGGGTGTTCTCTCTCCTCTTCCTGCAGATTTGCATAGGCCTGTCTCACACTGGATTTCAAGGCAGACAGGGCTTAGTTGTGAAATGCAAAAAAGGGGACTTGTGAATTCCAGAGAATGTACTGAAGGGTCTTTTAAATCCAAACACTCAGCTACCACTTGCTATGTGCAAGTCTCTTTTCTAAGCACATTATAAACCCAAATTCACTTAATTCTTTTCACAGCCCTATGAGGTGGGTATTGTTATTTTTACCCCAATTTTATAAATAAGGAAACTCCGGCACAGAGAGGTCGAGCAACCTGCCCAAGCTCATACGTACAGCTAGGACATAGCAGGGCTGGGATTCGAACCCAGGCATTCGGCTCGAGTGTGTGCGTAAAAGCTCACTGCCATGTGAGAAGAACTGTAGGACAAGTTGTTTCCCAGAAGTGAGAGTGGAGTTCCACTTCCTCACCGGTTTGTATCATTCAAGAAGGGGACTATTCCTAAAGACTAAAGTGGGTAGGTCAAGGTTCCACGCGGTGGTGACAGTGGCTGAGTCAATGAACAGCTGCGGTTTCCTTAGGTGCTGCAGAGGTGAGAGAAGATTTTAATGAGAAAAACTCAGATTCCCTTTTATGAGAGGAAAACAGAACCACACAGAGCCCTGGAGGTAGGCCAGCCCCCAGCATTCCTCAGTGCCCATAAGCAAAGCTGCGACAGTCAGACCACATCCAGCTGCCTGTCCCCTGGAGCTGTCTCAAGAGTAAACACTATGGAACTTCTGGGCTAAATCGGCCATGGAGGGGCAACTCTCTCCTGATGGCTCTGGGGACCAGTCCTAGCCTGGTCTGACATCCTGGTGGGGACCCAGTCCCAACACCATTCTCATCTCTGAGCCACATTCCCATCCCATGCTCAGTGAAAATCCCTGAGTCATGATAGAGGACAACCAATGCTGGAGAGAAGCCTTCAGGTAACACCTGCTCCAGGCGTCCTCTCTTGTAAGAGAACAGTATGTCAAGACGCCTCAACATAATAACACCTCTACCATACCTATAAAACTAACTTATAAAACCCCTGTGTGTGTGTGTGTGTGTGTGTGTGTGTGTGTGTGTGTTTCTTCCCTAGCCAGACTCAGTTTCTCATGGGCCAGGACTGAGCGGTTCCAAGTAGCCTAGTGCCTGGCACATAGTAGGCCTTCAACTGGACGTGCTGAACGTTTTTAGACTTTTAGACACCTTGGCTGGGAGTTTTGATAAAACGTCCCTTAGTTAAAAGACAGCAACCAACAAGTATCAGATCAATGGAACCCTCAAAGAGCAAAACATAAGGCCTTCGGATCGGGAGGCTGAGTCGTCCAGGGTCAGTCATGATATTGACCAGAGACAGGACTCGGAGTATCCGTCAGCAAAAACCATTTGCTGAGGGTCATGGGCTCAGGTGCTTTGGACCTCCTTAAGGGGAATCTTCAGTCCCTGCTCCTCCCTTCCAATAAGATGGCACCAGAATATCCCAAAGTAGACAAAGGGCTGGCCTCTGCCACAGAGATGAAGGCAGTTCCCAGCCCCAGCACTCTGCAGTGGGATCTGCTGTCACTCCTTTGGAAATGACTTTCCATAAGCGACTCCTGGTTGTCACCCCAATTCCGAACTGGCAGGAGCAGGACCATATGATATGCTTCTCCCAAGCTCTCAAAATCCCCATCTCAGGAAGTTCTTCCTGCTGTCTATCTTGAATCCTTCCAGATACAGTTTAAACCAGACAAACATCCCATGAGTATATTAGTTTTAAATCTTCTAAGTTAGTAACTCACACTTGACAATGGTGACATTCAATTGAAATACAATTTCTTTTTTGACATTTATTCATTTTTGAGAGATAGAGCTTGAGTGGGAGAGGGGCAGAGAGAGAGAGAGAGAGAGAGAGAGAGAAAGAGAGAATCTGAAGCAGGCTCCAGGCTCTGAGTTGTCAGCACAGAGCCTGAAGAGGGGCTTGAACCCATGAACTGTAAGATCATGACCTGAGCTGAAGTCAGATGCTTAATTGACTGAGCCACCCAGGTGCCCTTCTTCCTCTTCTCCTTCTTCTTCTTCTTCTTCTTTTTGTTAAAGTTGCTAAGAGAGGGGATATTTTTTTCTTTTTAAGATTTTATTTCTAGGTAATCTCCACCCCCAACGTGGGTCTTGAACTCACAATCCCAAGATCAAGAGTCACATGCTCTACTGACTGAGCCAGCCACGTGCCCTGATATCTTCCTCCAAAGTACAATTTCTGATTTATCTCGAGAAGTTGAAATGATCTGGCCATACTGGAGCCACACTCCCACACGACACTATCATTGGCTGAGGCCTCCCGAGTGCCACTCCTGTGTGGGCATTTGGTGACCTGCTTCTTGTCTGGGCTCTTCACACCTTGTCCCTCGGGGCACCAAGCAATTCACTGTCACCCACTTACCTAAGCAATCATGAACCCCCTCTGATTTCCCTCCAAGCCCAGTGACCCCAGGCCAGGCACAGTGCTTCCTCCAAGGTCTTCCGTCCAGAGGGGGTTGCTTTTTTTCGTTTTAATGTTTTTATTTATTTTTGAGAGACAGACAAGAGA
The DNA here is from genome assembly GCF_018350155.1 of Leopardus geoffroyi. Lineage (NCBI taxonomy): Eukaryota > Metazoa > Chordata > Mammalia > Carnivora > Felidae > Leopardus > Leopardus geoffroyi. The sequence goes on from NC_059330.1 coordinate 44,352,490, forward strand.
CAGAGTGCGAGCAGAGGAGGGGCAGAGAAAGAGGGAGACAGAGAATCCGAAGCAGGCTCCAGGCTCTGAGCTGTCAGCACAGAGCCCGACACGGTCATGACCTGAGCTAAAGTTGGGTGCTTCCCCGACTAAGCCACCCAGGCGCTGCCCAGAGGGGGTTGTTACGGGAAGGAGGGCTGAGTGTCCTGAACTCTCAGAGCTGGCTGGTGTGCACTGAGAAGAGTAGGCAGCCTCCATGCTCTGACCCAGCTGACCCAGTTTGTCTTACAGGACACACTCCCAAAACGGATGCCAGGGCATCAGCTCTGGGTCTGGAGAAGAGGACTTTCCTGCAAGGGACACTGGTTGTCCATTCCGGAAGAGAAGACTCCCCACGGCCTGTTCTGTGCCGGCTCTCACCGACTGAGAAACACTCCAAATTTGTGCCCAAGTCTATACGGAGAAGCACGTAAAAGTTCTTGTCCCTGTTCTTTTCATCATAAATCCTACTACAAGGACAACCGAAGGGAAATTATCCTACATTTTCATTTAAAAATCTGGGGAGGGGAGGAAAGAGGAAACTCCTTTGCAATCAGATTTTCCCACATTCACATTTATCCCTTATTAACCATTAATGGCTCATTCATCACGCTGTAGAACTATTGTGCAAAGATGCATACATTTACCCCATGCCGGCCTTTTTGACGTTCATTATGAATTTAATTAGTATTAAGTACCCACAGTGTGCCAGGTGCTAAACAGCAGATGAGGGGCAGACGCGATGAAGGCTCCGCGTCGCCAGTCAGCTGTCTCTCTAACTGCTGAGGTCTGCAGCTCGCATTCCCTGCGGAGCCGCCCCACTGTCTCAGGACTTCAGATATGTCCTCTACGGGTTGGTGGGGAGCTGAGGAGTGTGTCTGTGGACTTCCAGGCACTGGGAGGCATTTGCAGGTGACGGGCCCTGTGCAGCCACCCCATACTTTGCCAGAGCACTCCAGTCTGGTGTCCTTGAAGGACAGAGAAGGGTCGGGGGGCAGAACTGAGCCCCTGAAATCAGGCCCAGTGCTGGAGAGCCAGGCAGGAGGTATACAGCCTGGGGAGAGGAGGCCCCTTGAGGCAGCAATGCTCAGGCTGGAGTGTCCTCCAGGCGGAGGAGGAGGAAGGGGCCACTGTACTGCTGAGCGTCGCCCCTAAGGGCTGAGGGACCACGGGAAGGTTACCTAGCCACCCTGAGCCTCAGTTTCCCCCGGTGAAAAAATGGATAGAACCTGCAAATTCAGTGGGGCGATATAGTGATGACTGTTTAGTCATTACTGTTTTTGTTTTGTTGCTACTGTGAACTCCAGCCAGGCAGCTGGTCAACAGCGTCAGGGCACAGGAGAGCAGAGGGCTTGGGGGAAAGCCCAATCCATCACCGAAACAAACAAAAACAAAAACAAAAACAGGAGGCCTAGGATCTGTACAAAGCATGTGCATTGCAGGTGCATATAGAGCCCAGGAAAAACACTTCCAGCACCTGCATTTTCTACCTACAGACCATCTGGAAGGTTCTCTGGTCTAAGGCAGCCAGGTGCCCAGGCTAGCCCACAGAGGCCTAGTAACAGAGTCTATGTCTGCGATAGACCTCAGCAGCTTTGAGCTGCCAGGCCCACCTTGAGACCTTTGAATCTTTTTGAGCTGTGAGCCCACTGACCTCCGCTAGAGCCCAGAAATGGAGGACAGGGGTAAAGGGAAGGGAAGGGAAGGGAAGGGAAGGGAAGGGAAGGGAAGGGAAGGGAAGGGAAGAAACGCGAACAAGGCAGAGTAATTAAGAGTCAGCTCTGGTTAGAACCCACAGGTTCCCACAAGCTCGTCTGTGAGTGTGGCCACAGGAACTAACCCGAGCGGAGCTCTCTGCACCGGGTTTGAGGAAACCTCCAGGGTCCTCCGCAGGGTAGGGGCAGGTGAGGGGCCAGGATGAGGGGCTCTGGCCTCAGCAGGGGTGAGGGTGCATTGGGAGGAGGGCAGCAGGGGCAGCCCTTTCCTCCAGTTCCACCTTGCCCGGGTGGCAGGGAGTGTGGCTGGGGTGAGGGTGGAGAGGTGATGACAGGCAGGGCTGGAGAGGTCAGCACCGCTGGAAGGTGGACAGAGCAGCAAAGACTCAAAAACACCAGAAGAGTGGAAAATGGAGTCACTGAGGTGAATTTTTTCAAAAATTTTCAAAATTTTTTTCAAAATATTTCTTTTTGATTATAAAAGTAATTCATGCTGCTGTTGGAAGTTTTGATAATGAGAATCATTACTAATATGATAAATTTTTAGCCACACACACACACAAAAGAAATACAGACCTATTGGATTTGGGAAAATATGCAGTGCAGAAGGTAGAAAGCGACAGTCCCTCTGTAACCCATCTTCAGTTCCACAACCTGGCCTCTGAGAGCTTAATAACACAGGGGCATGTTTGCAGATTATCACGGTAGGTGTTCAGGAGTGTAACTAAGGGCTGGTCGCTCACTGTGCCCTGTCATTTATATGAATCACTGCCACTCCTTACCACAGCCCGGAGAGAGAGGTGCTAGTATTCCCATTTTTCAGATGTGGAACCAGGCTCAGAGAGGTCAAGCTACTTACCCAACGTCACACAGCCAAGAGGGGACAGCCAAGCGTCAAGCCTGGTCTGCTCTCCTCCCAGGCGTGCACCCTTGCCACCACACCTCATCTGCAATTCAGGAGGGCGTGAAGAAGTAGGTAAATAAATAGCATCTCATGTCCGTTTCTTGAGTAAGACATGGTAACGATAAATGATTGAAACAATACTTGGGGAAAACTGAGCTGCTAAGAATAGGCCAGGCAGGTGCAGGGAGGGCTGACCTTCCAGGAGCCCCCAGAGCAGCTTTGGTGCTAACAGGGGATGCACAGACTTTGGAAATGACAGGAAGGTGGCTCCAGGAGACAGCAAGGAAGCAAATGGCCAAAGTGGACAGAAAAATGAATGAGCCCACTCCACTCGCGGGGCTTACCACGTGGGTGGGCGGGATGGAATGGCGGTTCTGAAGTTCTTGTTCACACCGCGACGTGTCCAACCACAGCATGCCCACTGCTGGGAAGTGCTTCATCTCCGTGGGCAGAAAAATCTCATTAACCTAATGGATATTTTCCAGCAACAAATGTTGCTTCTGTTATTTAAGCACACCAGAGGGGAAAGCCATTCCACCTGGGACACCCAGGCATCCTCCAGGAATTGTGGACTTTCTCTAGGAAAATTAGCAGGCGTTTTTAAGCAGGGTGGATGCTTCTCCTTTCAAAAGGAGTAAAGCCAGTTCAGCCTGGCTGCTGTAGCGAAAGGTGATGCCCATGACTGGCCAGGTGGGTCTGAGAGTCCCCCTCTGGCACTCCAGCCATTGCTGGGGAAGCCACATGGAGCCTGGGAGGGGATGTGCAATGGGAGGAAGGAGACCTGTGCTAGCTGAGATTTGCCATGGACGTGCTGTGTGGCTCTGGGGAGGTCACCTTCCCTCTTTGGGCTGTTACCTCATTTCTCAAGTGGCTCTGGCTTCTGTTAAAATGCCAAACTCGTGGGCCTTAACACCTTGCACTGGCACCTCTGTGGATTTTTCTCAGTATAACCTCAGAGAGCAGGAGAGGTGTGGGGGGAAAGGTCCCTTGAGAAGGAAAAAAGGCACTGAAGGGAAAGTGGTGATCCATTCTAAGGATGTCACACATCTGGGGCACCTCCCAACACTTCTACCTGCTGGCCCCTTCTTCGTCCTCCCTCCATGCTCCCCCCCCCCCCCATCTCATCATCGACAGAGGCCACAAGCCATCGTCAACAGAGGCCATCATGAGAGCGCTGGGTGACTCTGTCAGGAAGGCAGCAGGGGAGGTCTGGGCAGTGGCTAGTTGCTGGGACCAGGTGGCCCTTGGGGGTCCTTCCACCTCCACGGTTCTGAGAGTTCAGGGTCCTACAGGCCAAGCAGAGTGACCCTTAATTAACAGTGGGAGATGCTCAGGGCCGGGGGGCACGAACTTCTAGCCGTGGCCGTGCCTGTCAGCCTCTCTGGAGAGAGCCAACGGACAACACGGTAATTAAAACTGAAATGAGGCCCTCTGAGGATTGGAATGTCTCTGAGAATTGCTCTGTTGTACCTGAAAGAGGAGACTAGAAGTGTCTTTCTGCTTCTCTGGGTGCAGGAGACCCCAAAGAGCAGGGTCTCGGGGCCACATTCTATGTCCTTCGAGGAACATGGGGATTCTGGAGGGACTCTGGCAAGGCCTTGGAGTAGAGTGTGGAGCTGCTCACGAAAGTTACTCCACAGGAGACAGGCCGCGGTGCCAGGTCCCCTGAGGCAGGGCTGCGGCCAGAAAGCCCCTCACCTTTGTCCCCACTGCTGAGGTTCTAGAATGGCAGCTTCCGTTTTTTTCCCCCCTTCCAAACAGTAAGTGCCACCAGGCTAGCAGAGGGAGGATGAGGTCATTTGTGTGAAAGCAAGAAGACAGAAAACAGCACTGAAGTTGTTTTTGATATAAAAGGATTGGGCACGAAAATTGTAAAGTGGTGCATCATCCAGCCTCGCCCCAGAGAACTCATCCATGGGCGGCTCACCTGGAACTCAGGCTACCAGGCACTCTGGGGACCAGGGTGGTTCGTGGGGCTAGTTTGGGTTGTCCCAAAGCACAATAAGGCTTGGGCACTTAAATAACACAGTAGCTCACCTCCCCTGTCCTCCTGCCCCATCCACCTCTATCTCAAGGGAGTGCTCCAGCAGGTGCTCTGTGTTCAATTACACACTTTAGATATGCTGCACACACACACACACACACACACACACAGCGTGTGTGCTCCTGGTAAGTCGGATTCCTGTAACTCATCCGGAAGGCCCTTCGTCGAAGACAATGATGCACCCAGGCTAGCCCACAAATGTCACAGAGGTTCCATCTCTCTGAAATTAGAGGATGAAGAGTTTTTCCACCAGGGATGTCATGCCTATCAGCTTTCCCTGGGGAGGGGGGCCTTTGAAAGAACCCTCCTTCCAGATATTTTCATCCTTCTGAAGTGAGCATATATATGAGCCTGAGCATATCTATGAATTTAGCTTTAAAAAAAAAAAAAACATACACACAATGTAAAAAATCAACAGTTGAAAAGAGTTCAGAATGAGTGACAATGACGTTCCCTGACAGCACCCACAATCTCTCTCCCCAGAGGCTACATCGAAACCTGATTTTCATTTTCCTCCCAGCCAGGCTCCACATACACAGCCTCATTGACAGGCATTCTCCCTCTTTTTTATTCAAGCGGGAACACAGGACAGCTCCTCCTTGTCGACCACAGCAGTGCATTTCGGGGCGGATGGGGAGGACCACACTTTAATTAACCAGTTCCATATCCATTATTTCCAGACTTTTGCATAACAGACGGCTCCCCAGTGCATCCTCCCACAGATGCCTTTGCTCACGTACCGAGGATAAATTCTTAGAAGTGGCAATGCTGTCAAAGGGCATCTGATGGATCAGCCACATTTCTCTCCAGAGGAGGTGACAGCACGCGCCAGCCGGCTGCAGGGTTACCTCCCCTCCAGATCTCTGCTACCTGATCCACAGGACAGTGGCATCTCTCTGTGGCTTTATCAGCAGTCCTTTATAACTGGTAAAGTCGAGCATCTTTTCAGTCCCCACCTTTTTTTTTTTTTTTTCCTTGCTTTTTTCCTGTAAACTATCTGTTTTTCTCTTTTCCCAGGCTTGGTATTTTGGTAAGATGTCTGGGGCAATTCTGAGGTGTCCCAGGACCCCCTGCCTGTTCTGGATGACCCAAGGTCCCTTAAAGCTCTAACAACGTGGATTCTGCAAGCAGGATTCACAACCCGAGGGCCCGGGGACCGCCCGGGTTCTGCGTGGGCCCCGCTACCCCGCAGGAAGGGTGCGGGACTCCCAGGGGCAGCTCAGGTATCAGAAACGTGCCGTGGAATCACCCGAGCTCGGGTGTTATCAATATTTCACGGGATTTATCTGGCAGGATTCATCAGGTATTGGATCAATTCATGTCCTACCCCTCCGCCCTCACACAGAGCTGCTGCTTTATAGGAAGTTGCTCAAGTGACTGTTGAAAGAATAAATCATTAACACCTGTCTAATTGCCCCCCCCTTTTTTTGTCCAGAGTAAAGTTCAAATGGGTTCAGTGGAACTGTGTTCACAAATGCTCACAAAGACTCCTAGTGTAAGGATGTCCACTTCCTGAGAGCCTCAACCAGCTTCCTTGCAAATTACTAAAGCCCCTTTCTTTGGCCCTGGCAATCAGGGTTGCCAGATAAAATAGAGGGCAACCAGTTAAATCTGAACTTTGGATAAACAACAACTGTTTAAATGTAAGTATGTCCCAAAGACTGCGTGGAACATACTTTGTGTGTGAGTTTTCTGGGGCCACTGCGATAAATTGCAGACTGAGTGGCTTAAAGCAATAGGTATTTATTCTGTCACTGTTGTGGAGGCCAGAGTTCCAAAATCAGATCATTGGGACAAAATCATGGTGTTGGCAAGGTCTCCCTCCTACCGGAAGTTCTAGGAGAACATCCTTTGTTTCCCTCTTCCGACTCCTGATGGCTGCTGCGATCGACATCACTCCACGTTGCTCCAACCTGTGCCTCCATCATCAATCACAGGGTCTTCTCGTCTCCCTGCCTCCTTCTTGTAAGGACACAAGTGACTGCATTTACCACCCGCCCAGACAATGCAGTAGAATCTCTCCTCAAGATCCCTCACTGAATGACATCTGCAAAGATCCTTTTTGCCAAATAAGGTCATAGTCACAGGTTCTGGGAATTGGGATCCGATATCCTTGGGGAGCATTTATGTAGCCCATCATACTTATACTAAAAAAAAAAACACACAAAAACTGTTGTTTATCTGAAGTCCAAATTTAACCAGGCATCCAGGGTTTTAATTCGCTAATTCTGACAGCCCTCCCTGGGCCTGAGCCTCTCCCCAGGAGGCAGGGACTTAAGCGGCTCACCTTCACCTGCTCACCACCCCTCCCAGTATGAGCTTAGGGACCAGGCCTCACACCCAGTCCTGCCCATCAACATCTTTGGTCTTTGAAGCAGGGCTCATTCTGGTTTTCGGGAGAATCTTAAGGCTTAGACCAATACAAAGTCTTAGCTTTTTAAAAGATTCTGGCAAGTAGTGTACATATTTCCCCTTTTAACACTCAAAATGCTGACCTGTACCCCTCCCCACTCCAGGTCATTTGTGTGAAAGCATTAAGAGAAAAAATAGTGTTGGAATTGTTTTGTTGTTGTTAAAGATTTAATTTTTAAGTAATCTCTACACCCAACGGGGGGCTCGAACTCACAACCCCAAGATCAAGAATCGCACACTCCTGGGTTAAATGAGTGATGGGTATTAAGGAGGGCGCTTGTGATGAGCACTGGGTGTTGTATGTAAGTGATGAACCACTAAATTCTATTCCTGAAACTAATATTACACTATATATTAATTAACCGCAATTTAAATAAAAACGTGAAAACTACCAAAAAAAAAAAAGAGTGGCATGCTCCACCAACTGAGCCAGCCAGGTGCCCCAGAATTGTTTTGATATAAAATGATTGGGTATTAAAATCATAAAGTGGCACATCACTCACAAATATATGAGTTACATACCTGCAAGTCTCTTTAAGAAAGGCCTTAAGTTTTGGGGTGCCTGCGTGACTCAGTCGGTTCAGCATCAGACTCTTGGTTTCCGCTCAGGTCATGATCTCACGGTTTGTGAGTTCAAGGCCCGCATCCGGCTCTGTGCTGACAGTACGGAGCCTGCTTGGGATTCTCTCCTTCCCTCTGTCTCTGCCCCTCCCTCACTTGCTCTTTCTCTCTCTCAAAATAAATAAATAAACTTAAAAAATACTCAAAAAATAAAAGAAAGGCCTTAGGTTTTCATCAGTACTGAATTCACTCCCTCATCCATTCGTTCATTCACCAAACAATTACCGAGCCTTTATTCTGTGCCACGTGCACAGAATTCATGTGCTAGGCACTGAGGATACAAAGATGAACAAAACATTGGCCAACAGATGGATGTGTTAGGGAGCCTCATTCCCTGGGGGAAGCCCAAAAAAAGTGGAATGAGATAACGTTGTGGAAATTAAACACCAAATAATGGACATTAGTAATGTGAAGGAGGAGGGTTTTAATCAATTTGCTTTGAAACTAGTCATATAGAGAGAAACCCCATTAATTTACTAATTACCTTTAAATTCTAGCAACCACTTTTAGCCTTTCGTTATGAAAAAAAACTTGTATTACAGGATGTGTTACTTAGGCAGGTCTGTGTTAACACCATGGAGGTTTTCCCCTCTTTCCGGGTCTTCCGCATCCCTGGAAATGTGGGTGATGACCACGAAGCAAACCATCAGGGCACCCCTACCGGTTTGGCCCAGAGCGGGGTTACTTGGACCTTCATCTTCTCCCTTCACCTGCACTGCTCCTTGCTCTCCACTGCTGGGGTGCAGGGAGCACTTTTGGGGGGACACAAATTATGACCACTCACCAAACATATCTTATGCCGAATAGACTTTTTTTTTTTAAGAAGGAAAAGCCATCTTTTCATTTATTTATCATAATGTACAAATCCCTAGGCTAAAATTCCAGGTCACTGCCATATATATATACGTATGTATGTATATATATATGTATGTATATATGTGTGTGTGTATGTGTGTGTATATATATACACACACACATACACACACACATATATACATACATATATAAAACTTTTTTTTTTGTCCTGGGGAGGGGTGTGGGAAGCAGTGAGGTCTCCTCTCCCCTACCCTCTACTCAGGAACTGGCAGTTGGTAGGATCCCTCAGGCTAAAACAATGAGTGGAGAGCCATGGACGGAAAAGCCAGGGGTGAGGTCTGCTCTTGAGAAGCAGAAGTCCTGGGTTCAAATCCCCTGTTGGTCTAAAACTAGCCATGTGATCTGAAGTACCACTTAGCTTTCCTGAACCCCACTTAACCTCCCTGAACCTCACTTTCATGATTTGTGAAAGGGAAAAGAATTTTTTCAGGCTCACATCAAGAACTAAATAAGATCTGGGGCACCTGGGTGGCTCAGTGGTTAAGTGTCCCACTTCAGCTCAGGTCATGATCTCATGGTTCGTGAGTTCGAGCCCCGTGTCGGGTTCTATGCTGACAGCTCGGAGCCTCGAGCCTGCTTCATATTTTATCTTCCTCTCTCTCTACCCCTCCCCTGCTCACTCCCTGTCTCTCAAAAATAATAAATAAACGTTAAAAAAAAAAAGAGAACTAAATGAGATCATATCAACTGTAAAGTACTATCTGCTTATTAGCAATTTGGGGAATGGGGAGTCCTGACATCACATCACATAGGCCACCCAGACGTGAGCTCTTCCTCATGCCTATGTGTTAAAAAACGTTCCTACGCTACTTCCCTCTCCCAAATACCTAGATAACAGTGTTAAAGTAACTCAGGTTTTTAAATGAGACTGACCATTCCCTAATTAGTCCAAACTAGAAAGATATTAGGGCATCCAGAAAGCCTCATCATCCTAAGTGTTCTTTGCAAACTTGGGCCCACAGGGGACCGGGTCTGTTCTACTGGAAGTTCTGGTATCTATTATGTGGCCATAGCCTTTGATGATGAGGTCCCTGCACCCAGAGGCACAGATGCGGCCAGCACACTCTGGCCTGTCCAAAGGGCGACCAGGAGAGCTGCCCTCTGCCCAGTGTTCCCATGCTCCTGACTTTGCTTCCAGGGCTGTGTGCAAACCTGCAGCTCCCACCCGGGTCCACGAGAGCTAAGCAGGCCTGTGCTCAGTGCTAAGACTGACAGTGTTCTTCCAGGTGGCCCCATTTTGGGGTGCTTTTAAGAATTTTCTTGAAGAGCAATTCGTATTACTCACCCTGAATAAAATCTGTAGACTGAAATGATTACTGCTATGTCTTTCCCCCAGAAAAATCCAACAAAACAGAAACTAGGGTGGGATCTCACATACGGTATAGGGTTGCCTTTATAGCCAGTGGATTTAAAAAAAAAAAAAAACAAGAAAACTTGGGGAGGGCGCCTGGGTGGCTCAGTTGGTTGAACATCTGACTCCTGATTTCGACTCAGGTCATGATCTCATGGTGCGTGAGTTTGAGCCCCTCCACTGGGCTCTGCGCTGACAGTGTGGAGCCTGCTTGGGATTCTCTCTCTCTTCCTCTCTCTCTGCCCCTCCCCCAACTCTCTGCCCCTCCCCCCCAAATAAAAAAAATAAACTTAAAACAAATTTGCGGAGTAGGTGGGAGGCAAGAACAGAACTGAGAAATAGCTTGTTGCAGATGCAAGAGTGGCTGTGGGAAATGTATTTCAATACCATTAAAAGTACCTGGTGAGGTTGCAAATTCTAAATATGTAGTATGTGTGACCCAACCCCATCTGTGTGAGCCCCCCTTTTCTGTTCCCCATCACTCCCCCTTTTCCTGGTCCTAGAGCATGAATCACAGTGGTGTAGACATGGGGGAAATCAAGTGGATGGTTGTATGAAGGGGATCAGACGGTACACCAGGAGGCTGGGTATTGCAACCCATCCTCCCTCCCTCCCTCCCTCCCTCCCTCCCTCCCTCCCACCTTGACCCTTTTTCCTAACAACAGCCGTCTGCCTGGTCCAGGGAAAATGCCCACTTTCAATGAAATTTCTCCCTGTAGACACTGCCCGGGAACCTGAATGTCATCTCCCCTGAGTTTACACACCGGACCCCTCCTGGCCACCTGTGCCAGCCTTGGGTCACACATACCCCTCCACGGAAGTGTGGCAGGGGTGGAGATTTTTCATGCTTTATGTGAACTGGAAGAAAAACGAGCTGTTCTGTTTGATAACTGTCGACCTGCCCACGACACTAAATTTGGTTCTGCCGTCACCGGCAACATGAAACAACAGCCCAGTTTAGAGGCTAGCTTTCGGTTTAAGATACCTTCTCCAGGCTCAGGTTACATGCAACCCATTCAGGGAGGCTGGAGGGCACAGTTTCTCTGGTCATTAGCACTAAAGACATGCCTGTTGGCCTGGAGAGCGGACCCAGAGGGGAGGCACTGAAGGCAGGAGGCACAGGAGCTGCAGAGAAGTGTGATCTGGCTGTGTCCCCGGCCGAGATCTCTCTGGGCCTCAGTCTGCTGCCCTGCAAAATGGGGATGATAATCCCTGCCTCAGAGGGCAGGGGTTGTGTAGTGAGGGTTAAATAAGGCAATGTTTTTAGTAAAATAAATCCAACGGGCTAGTACTGTTATTATCAGCATCTTCATACAATAAAACCAATTTGGACCAGTAGGCAGTGCATTAAGTTGGTCTGAAGTAGGGAAGTCGGGCTGGGGTTACACACCTGCCCTGAAATACTACCCACCCTGCACACGCCTGAGAAACCGGGTTTCTCCGTTCCCTGGGCAAAGACAGCTAGACGGCAGCCCAGCTCCAGCCAATTCAAATCCCAAGCGCAAGCGCTCCCATGAATGAGACTTCACCGAGCTTCTTGCCATCAAAGAGCCAACGGAATATTACACCCCCTTGTCAACTCCAACCTTTAATTCAATCAGTCTTGCCTTAATCGGTTCCCGACCCGGGCTAACCACCCGGCAGCCGGAAGAGGCTGCTCCCGGGCCTCATTAGAAATAGAAGGTTCTGTACCAAGTCCCTGTCTGATTAGGAGGAAACTGAAAACCCCCAGGGAAAATGGAAGGGCTCCTAGGACGTTCCATCTGGGGGTGTCAGGAAAGCTCCAGCCCCTCTCCAGAGAAGTCGGCACTGGCAAGGGCAGGATATCACCTGAGGTTATGCTACAGGCACTTCCACCCACTGTCCTGTCCTGCACCCTGGCTTTAGGCCTCCTCTGGGAAGAGGGGGACAGATACGACCTGTACAGGCTGGACTGCAGCCGCCTGTCCATCCATCCTGGGCGCAGGCCCTGCTGACGGGTGCTCACCCCTGGGAATGAGCCTGCACCGTCTGGCCCGCAAGAGGGGGGCAAGGGGGCAGCAGGTGTACTATTTCAGGCATCAGGCTCCACTCAACCCACGAGAGACTTCAGGTCTGGCGCCTGACTCTGGCTCCCGGGAGGGATCCCCACTCCCTGTGGTACCTGTCTTCTGAGAAGCTCAAATGAATTCTCATAGACGGTTTTATTTCAGTTCTGCAACTACCCAGTGAGAAGGGAGCCCACATTATCATCCACTTGGGGTTGGGGGACTGCACAACCCCCATTTTACAGATACAAAAATGGAGGTACAGGAAATCTTTAACTTCCCCACAAGTCTCTTAGTTGGTAAGTAGGAAAGGCTGCAATTAAATTCAGGGTTTGGCAAGCCCACGCAGCGGGTGATAACGGGTCCACAAAATGAGGTGATGGTTAACTTCTGGAATTCATTTTTGCCAGCAATAAATGATAAGGAGACCTTTTTTTTTTTTTTAAGTTCTTTTTCACTTGGCCCAGATTGTCAACTTATAACATGAATCCTGCCAGTTAAAAAAAATTTTTTTCCCGTGCATTTCCCATCAGGCATCAAGCATTGGTTCATAATTATTTATAGCACTTTAGTGACATTGAAAGGGATTTATTTCAATTTATTCAGTCTTTATTAACACTCTGCAGGGAACAGAGTGCAGCCATCACTCCCTGCAGTGTTAAAAAGGGAGGGACTTCAGAACTACACGAGGCAGAACTGAACCCAGTAGAGACGCCCAGGAGGCACATCCCACAGGATTAACCCTGGGGAAAGATTAAATAGGGTTAAAGCAGGTTCAGGTGAGTCTGTCACCGATAGCTTCTTTATTCAAGCGGATTTACGGATGTTCTTCGAAATCCTTCATTTCTAAACTGGGCTTGTGGTGACAGCACCAGCTGAAACTCAGCTGCTGCATGTGGGTTGGGGCCAGTGTGGAATTTCCCTGTTCTTAAGGAAAAGACAAGACGAAAGTGGATGGCAGAAGGGCTGGTGACTTCCAAACTGCTATTCTTGGCAACGGGCAACTTTGAAAGGGACAGGTTCACATGAATCTACACCACAATTATTACCGAACCCCAATACAGCAAATTATATACAACTATCTTACTTGTATATACATCCTTTGCTTGGCTTATTAACATACCTCGACTTAAAAAAAAATTTTTTTTTAATGTTTATTTTTGAGAGAGAGAGAGAGAGAGAGAGAGAGAGAGAGAGACAGAGCATGAGTGGGGGAGGGGCAGAGAGAGCGTGAGACACAGAATCTGAAGCAGGCTCCAGCCTCTGAGTTGTCAGCACAGAGCCCAATGCGGGGTAAGAACCCACGAACAGAGAGATCATAAGCTGAGCTGAAGTCAAACACTTAACTGACTGAGCCACCCAGGTGCCCCAATATACCTTGACTTAAATTCGGATGCGTCACTAATACTAAAGTTGAAAGCTGTTCAGGTGTTCGGCACACCCAATATATAAAGTCTAGACATACAACAAATAAGGGAGTGAATATTCACAGTTAAATATACAATTATCATATGTATATGTCTATATACTTTAAACCAAAGAGATTTTTTACATTGTCAACTTCCCTTGGGCATGAAAGCACTTGGTTTTAGATTATTAATTATCCAATAAGCCTCTTTTTTGAGGGGTAGGCTGTGAGAGGGAGCGTGAGTTAAGATAATGGTTTGGAAAAAAGCATCTCTGAAATGACCTTCAAATATATGGCTGCACTGGACTTGGTCCAGGACAATTCAGCTGACACACAATTTAGAACACTGGTCCTAACTCAGGTCCTTTGCCATGGAGGAGGGAAACAGTTCCACGTTTCAATGAATTAGTCTTTCCCAGCACTTCCTTCTTGGCATTATGTGTCGGCTAGAGATCACATGACAGCAATTATGGACCCAGGGGTCTTCTAATCCCCTTGGTGTCCTGGGGAGGAGGGCATATAGATGAAAGTGGCCAGATGATCCTGGCCTTTCTGTGCTACAACTGCAGACTAATCCTAAAACATCATCATCCAGCCTTCCTCGAAATATAGAAAACCAGGCCACAGGTGGGTAGGAAAACCAGAAGCTGGGACCAGAGATAACTGTGTCCCTCTTCTATTGGATGCCTGATTGAGCAGGACAGCGGACAAGAGCAAAGGAAGGACCATGAATGGAACACTATTTTCACCAGCCTCAGATTTAATTCTAACGTGCTGATTTACAATGGTTTTTAATTGTTGGACCTTGATCTAAAATTCCTTCACTATGGAGAATTAATATAGTAAGAGGGATTTACGTTTATTTTGAGTCTGATGGGGAGAGTTTTGCAACACTCCCTTAGACCAGGATTTATGTGAATGGACTCAAAGTGCTGAGCTAGTCCTGGTGGGCAGGGAAAAGATGGGGGGAGAGGGTGGGGGACTGCCCGCCATTCACTTAATACCAAAGTCTCCACAGTAGGTCCTGTCCTAGCTGTCACCATGCAAGAAGCAGGAAGGAAGGACTATAAATATTCAAGGCTGGGTCCACAGGGCCTGATGTCCACAGCCAAGGCCTCCTCCTACCACAGCCAATCTTTCACAACTGTTACAATAACTCCATCATTTAAATAAGATGCAAGCTAATGAGATTCAAGTGCAAAATGAAAGACAAACTCTTAAAACCATTAACTTGTTTTAGGAAAATCCAGTTGAAGGCTTTGGAAAAATTTCATAAAAATGAGTAATTCTGGGGGCACCTGGGTGGCTCAGTTGGTTAAGAGTCCAACTTCGGCTCAGGTCGTGATCTCGCAGTTCATGAATTTGAGCCCCAAGTTTGAGCCTCACATCCCGTGTGGGACTCTGTGCTGACAGCTCAGAGTCTGGAGTCAGCTTCCGATTCTGTGTCTCCCTCTCTCTCTGCCCCTCCACAGCTCACGGTGTCTCTCTCTCTCAAAAATAAATAAACATTAAAAAAATGTTTTTTTTAAGAAATTAAAAAAAAGATGAGTAATTCTGGAGGCGCCTGTGTGGCTCAGTCTGTTAAGTGTCTGGCTCTCGATTTCGGCTCAGGTCATGGTCCCCACAGTTCATGAGTTCAAGCCCTGAATCTGGCTCCCTGCTGACACTGCAGAGCCTGCTTGGGATTCTCTCCCTCTGCCCCTCCCCCCCCCCCACGTGCAGTCTCTCTCTCTCTCTCTCTCTCTCTCTCTCTCTCTCTCTCAAAATAAATAAATAAAGATTAAAAACAAAGATGAGTAATTTTTTACTGTCAAACAAAATGTTACAGACTGTGAACAAAATAGTAAAATGCTGGAGAGATTCTGTATTCAGATTCCTCTGTAGTGTAAGCCCTTTTTCCAAGGAGCTAAAATCTGAAGTCCTAACCAACGTATTATGAGTGTGGCTTAGGTAAAAAAAAGACGAGAAATTCCAACCAGCTGATCCAAACACGAAGAACATCATTTTGTAATGGTTTTTCTGATGTAATGGCTTTGAAAAACTAACGTATTATGACCCTCAGTTTTCATTTCATAGATAAGAAGGCTTGTTAAACCAGATTTAGTAATTCAGATATGAACATGCTTATCAGAGGCTTGGGAGTTCCCTGGATTCAGAACATGTCCATTTTGTTTTGTTTAACATTTCCTGCTTGACCATGAAGCCTGCTTACCAGTTTACCAAGTTCAACGCATCTGTAAATCATCTCCTCCACTGCCTTCCATTACCTTCCCAAGCCCAATCCTCGCTCACTTTTTATTCAGTGAGTTACAAGTAAGAGCTCTGAACCCGTGCGTTAGCTAAGCCAGGTCACCGTTCCCAGGATGGTGGGAGGGTGTGGTCCGGCTCAGGCTGGCATGTTGATTACACAGTTTATTCCTGGCGTGGAGTGGATTTCAGGAAGGAAGAGGACAGAAGCACGGACAACAGATGACAAGTCATTCTGCTCGCCTGTGGCAAGAGTTCTGTCTGCACATTTAAACACGGGTGTGTGTGAAGTCGGGGAACCCACTTCCAGCCTGGCTCCCGGGGTAGCTGGGCAGGTGCCTACTTGTAGCTCGAGCCTTACTCAGTGTAACAATTTATCTGTTACAAGTGATTCCATCACTAGGGTTGGTAGATGCCTTTGAACATTCATCCAGTCACCAGCGTTGATCCAGAGGCTGCTGCCCTTGAGACCATTCACTGAGCAATTTACTAGGTGCCAAGCCCTGGGCTAAGCACTGCATCACCCCCCACCCCCTTTTAAACCTCACAGCAACCAGTGAGATAGGTACTGGCATACCTCAGTTTAGGGACAACACCAAATTCTTGGGGGACAACACAGCTCGGGTTCCACAGTGAGTGGGGGAGCCGGGATTTGCACCCAAGAGGTCTGATCAGAGTCTACACCCTTAAACAACTGACCAAATGTAATACCTCTCTCTGCCGCCGGCCAGTGCCCTGCACTGAGGGCCTGTTGAGGAAGAAACGGTGTCTGCCTACAAGGGATTCACAAACCTTCCTTCAACGGCTGAGGCACAAAATACATTTTGGGGGGATTCTTTCAATAGCATCCCTGATTGGAACAAGTACAGAACCCGCTAAAATGTCAACAAAGCAGAAACAAATTCAGATAATCCACCTGGAAGTCATTCAACTTTGTATTTTGTGGAAGCCGATTCTGGCCCACGTAGGTGCACACCTGCATAATGCTTCCGAATCAGAGAACTCAAAAAGCTCAAAACCCATCCGAGCTGGCTTCACACTGCTTCCCCACACTCAGGCAGAGGCCATCTGTGCAGAAAAGGAACCCGGAGGTGGCAGGAACATGGCGCCTGGAGAAGGAAACGCACTCTTGGACAGTAACCCTTTTGGCGAGGTAATTGGGGTGAGACCGACGGGTACGGTATATGTCTGACTGCCCACACAGGGTACAGGGGAGGCTGTGGGATTACAGTGGCCTCCAAACTTCTCCCAGGGTGGAGGGGCAGTGAATCCTGGGGATGAAGGATTCTAGGCAGTCCCTCTAAGTCACAGTATAAAGGAATACTTCCTGCAGAGCTTGGGACCCAGGAAGCGAGAAGCAGGAAGCACCTTTGCCAAGGGAGCCCTGATATTCTTGCATGAGGCCCTTTCCACGCCCACCCAACTCAACTCACAGCCACAGGCTCAGAGCTGGTCCCACTGGTTGGTGCCAAAGCTTCAACCTGTCACAGGGGCAGGACCTAAGATGAGAATCTGCCGTCCCTAAAACTTCAGTGATTTGACCCTGACCATAGTGGAATCTATGTCATGAGCCCCTGGTCTTGATTTCTAGCCTCCTCTGAGTCAATCAGACCCAGCTGCTCTTTTTGTATGATAGAGCGGTCTTGAAAACCTGGGTTTGGGGCTTCCTGGGTTTAAGGTCCCTGGGATATTTTCTCTTTGTTTTATAAACAGAGGCACAGAGGCTGAGTGAAATCCCTTGCTCCACGTGTCAAGGCTGGATCAGAAATTGTGAGCTTTAGATTGTGTTCCAATTACAGACTCTCTCAAAAGCTCATTTTGTGAATCAGTGGCTCTGGAACTTAAATACTCTCACTGGGTCAATGTTACAGAGCACGCTTGGGTTTCCAGGCTAGCCCACGAAGGCCTGTTAAAGCCACGTGTAGCTGAGAAGGGGAGGTGGCTAGTGTCAGACAACCCAGCTCTACCATTCACTGGCTGTGTGACCTTTAGTGAGTTACTAAACCTCTCTGTACGTCAGTTTCTCCATATGTAACAGAGATAGTAACAGCACCTACTACCAAAGGGGGCTGCCCTGAGGACTAAATGAGATCATCTCGGGGGAGCACTTAGAACAGTGCCTCCTTAAAGGCACTTGAGCAACATAAGCTGCCACGTTAAGAGGACCAGAGTAACAACGTTTCAAGTACTAGTGACATTTGGGGTCGGATACTTTTTGATGTGGCAGACTGTCCTGTGGCTTGCAGGACCTTTGGCAACATTCCTGGCCTCTACCCACTAGATGCCACAACTCTTCCCGAGCTGTGAAAATAAAAAATGTCTCTAGAAATGTCAATGGCCCCAGGAGCTGAGACCCACTGTTTTACAGGAAAACAGCGGAGAGTCCCGGCTGGAAGATCAGGTTTCTCTCTTTGTTGCAGCCCGGTTGGTGAGGCAGGAGTCTTCTCCTCCCACCACTTGCTCAGGTGCCCCTCCATGCGAGTGTTCCTGCAAGGCACTGGCAGAAGCACCTAGAGTGGTGAGTTAGGGGTGACTAGTCAGGTGGATATTTCTGGGGGTGTAGAGGTGTCGGAGGGCAGTTTTTGAAGCGGGATCATGAAAAGGGCTGGGTGGGAGGACGGAGAGCAGCAGAGGCCGATGGGGTTTCCCACCTCTGTCCTTCTGACCTCGGGTACTGGGAGCACCTACAGTCCCAGAGATGGCAGGGCAGCATTGTGTGGTTTCTCTCCCTCCCTCCCTCTTCAGCACTCTTCTGGCCAACCAGGGTGACATGAGCCGGGAAGTCCTGTACCGAGAAGGGGGGTGGCTCGGAAGCAGGGGAGGGAGGGTGTGGAGGTGCACCAAAGGGCAGAAGCAGGTTGAGGGGTGCCATTTGGACACTGAGCAAGGGACAAGCTGGACTGGATTTGTTCCCAAACCTTCCTGATGCCATGACCTTGAGTAGGCACCCCCCTCCCATTCTACTTTCTCTTTGCCACCTTTTTGACCTGCATTTTCCCATTTTACCCATTGATTTGTTACACAGGTATGGACCAAATACCTATTGGATGTCCAGCACTGTATTAAGCCCCTGGGCATGTTTTTATTTGTGTTTGAGTGATTCTTTTTTCAAGGTGGGAGTAAGGACAAAACTATCTAGTTGGAAAACTATTACACGTTTCACTAGAAAACTAACATCCTTTCACACACACAAGCTGTGAAGCCACTCAGACCATATACATAAATGCTGAAGGAAGGGGGAATAAAACACAATTTCTTAAAGTGGTCAACAAATGGGCTTCATGAACTGATGTTAAAAGGGCAGAAAGGAAATCCAACCTAAACAAAGGGCACCACAATCCTGTCATACCTCCAGGCTGGCACTGCCCTCAAAGGGCATGGGGGTCAAAGGTCATGTTCAGTAGAAGGAGCTCTTCTCCAAATGGAATAGATCTGACCCTTTCTCAGTCTAACTGATTCTAAGTTTTCTTCTTGCAATTTATGGGAATGATCCATTTCTTTTGTTCCTGTCAAGGATGCTGAGCCTAATACCAGAAACCAGTTAAAAGCCACGCCCTTCCATCAAGGGCAGGTGCAGATGAGGTCTGTGTAGGGCAGGCACACACAGTCATGGACTGTCACTCGTCCAAAAAACAGCAAAGCCAACAAAACTCTCCTGCAAACTATCCAAAGGCAACCCCAAGAGTCAAGCCAGGTTACTGCAGTAAACACAACCCGTTACAGAAGCAACTAGTGATCAAGGAATTGATCAGCTCCAGGAGTCACTCCAGACCAGGCACTGGGATGGGGGTGGGGTGGGGTGGGGTGGTAATTTGTTTATTGTTTAGAGAGACAGTTTGGGGATGGAGGAATGGATAAGCGATTCTTCCCTAGCAAACCTAAGCAGCATCATAAAATGCAAAATAATACCTTAATTAATTATGGACATGTCATTTGAAGGGATGGGGATTTAAAAAAAAAAAAAAAAAAAAAAAGCCACCCGCCTGAGCACAGGCAAGGTGGCTTGGAGAGCCAGGCCGCTATCGCAGGTTCCATCATCCATCCCAACTCAGCCCAGCTGGAGCCGGGGCCTGAAGGTTCCTGGGTGCCAGAGGCTAAGTGAGGTCTCCCGGGACGTAAAGGAGCTCCCGCCGGATGGGGATTGGGGACAGGAGTCGATGGCCCTCGGATCGGCGCATGGACATTTCCTGTCGCAGCGTGGGCACACATGCTGCATCCCTTGAGATCCCGGGGTGGGGAAGCCGTTTAGTTCAAGCACGCTCAGAGTCGCGCTCAGAGCTGGGATGGTGTTTCCCGATCTGCGCATGAACACCCAGCCCCTGGCCCCGGTATTTCCTCCGTTAGCAGCCCCCCAGGCCTTGCCTACCCACAGCCCCACCAAAGCGCCAACATATTTCAAAATGGAGCAAAATCACGGACGTCTGGACTGCGCTTTGTTCCTAAGCATTGAGCTAAATGTGCTCGCTCCCCGCAAAGCTCCCTTTCCCCCAACCGACAGGAGGCGACCTCTCCGCCCGGGGTCCGCACTGGGCAACCTTGGCCATGGACTACCAGTTCTCAGGGCGGCTACGAGACCCTCGCTCTGCAAACAACCAGAATTCCGAGCCCAGCTCTAAGGTAGCGGGGGTGGAGGAGGTGGAGGGGGGCGAGCCGAGAAGAGCCTGGAAGCGATCCTTGAGCCTCTACTGCAACCCGCCCGGGGCGGACCCAACTCTGCAGGGAGGCCGGGCACTACCCGGGCTCCGATCTCCGACGCCACAGCGGGAAGGTTCCGCCTGGCCCCAGGTGGACTCTCGACCCTGAGCCAGGCCATTTCCCGGACATTCAGATCAATCTGTGCAGCTCGTGTGGATGATTCGGTTTCAGAGCTGCTCATCCCTCTCGGAACTGCGCCCCCGCATCAGTTTTCAGCGACAGAATTAACCAGAAAACCGGGCGGACGAGGCTCTTCGCAGGAGGGCGAGGCTCGGACTCCTTTGCCGGAGGCCCGTGCTCCCCTTTCCCGCTCCCCACTCCCCCGCTTCGTTTCAACGGTCGCGGTGAACTCGGGCTTTTAAGTTAAAATCTTGCACGTTTCCAAAATAATATTCGGCCACAATAATAAAAAATACATGAGGGACGCTGATTTGGGTGGCTGCGGCCGCCGGAGGCCAATGAGGAAGAGCCACCGGCTCAGTGAGGGTTGTGTGTGTGTGTCGAGGGGGGGTGGTCTCCCTCCTGCCGCCTCCGGAAGATGGAGGGGCCGCGGCCTCGCCAGTCCCTAGGGTTCTCAATCTCTGCTGGGAAGGGGCGGGGCCACGCCCCAGGGTCCTTTCTCGGGACGCGTGTGGTTTCCATAGCAACCTCCCCTCCGTGCCCCCTTCCCCCAATCATCTCTGGAAAAAATGGGTGTGGCCCGACGCACCCGACGAACCCTTTTGCCCCCTCCTCACATTCTCCCGCGTGAGAAGCAACAGGGCATGAAGCGGAGAGGGTCTCCGACTGCGCGCTGTCCCCGCCACCTCCTGAGTGTCGCCGGTGCCCCTTGGTGGGCAGCCTGGTGGAGTGTGGCCCCCCCAGGCCTCTTGGGGTGTAGGGACCCCGCAGAGGGTCCCCCCGCGGCCACCCGCAGAGATCTCGGAGACCTCCAATCCCAGCCCCTCGGCTCCGTGGACGCTTCCTGGCGCGCGGCCCGGCTCCAGGAGGGGACCGCGCGGGGTCACGCCCGTTCCAGGCATGCCCTCGGGGCTGTGACTCGAGTTCCTTGACCCCAGCAAGCCCGAGATCTAACAAAGGGCTCGAAAATGAGGGGCGGAAAATAGGGGGAGGGGCGGGAGCCTTGGTTAAACACCCTCATCGATAACAGCCAAAAAACTAGGGCTGGCAACGCAGATCACGTAAGCCCTACAAACAAAGCAGCTAGTCCCCGAGAAAGATTCCGGGTGAACGCCCCCAGCGCTCAAGCCCACAGCAAAACACCAAGATTCCATCTCTGATTACCCCTCTCCCCCTTTAATTACAGCCCTGTCCTCCAAAGCCCAGCCACCCGGCTTGGCACGGAACCGTAAAGACGTGACACGCCGCAAAAAGATGGCACCTCGCGTTTGGAGGGGAAAAAAAAGCAGGGGTGGGAGTGGGAGGAGGCACAGCCTACTCCTCCCCCCTCCTTGCCCACCCGGGTCCACACCCACTGCCGCAGTGAGGGGCGAGCCCTGCGCGCCAGCCCCGCGCCTCCGACAGGGAGCGCACACGCTGGACGCCAGGCGCAGAGCGCAGAGAAAGGGGCCCGCCCCGAAATGCACCTGCAGCCCCCGCGCGCGTCTGTGCGGGGCTGCGGCTGCTAGCGCGAGCGAGCGGGGATCAGCCGATGCCGAGTCTTTCCACATTGCAAGGCCAGGTGACTCCAGCCTTTCGCCTTTCCGAGCCTCCACATCGGGATCCGCGCACTACCTTCTCTCGGGCACGGCGTTGCTCGCGTCTCGGTGCCAGGCGCGCGCAGGGGGAAGGGCGACTAAAGTGACAGCGCCTGGACCCCTCCCCATCTCCCCGATTCCACTCCCAGCCCCCAAATGTCCCCTGCGGGTTTTTGAAGGAGGAAAACGGGGAGGGGGTGGGCCACCGCCTTAAATCAGGGGCAGCGAAAGCCCCAATGGAATTGCTGCCGGGGAGGTGTAGGGAGGGGCAGGCAGGGAGTCATCTTTTCTAGAACCGGATCCATACCTTCCTGAAGGGCTTATAGCAAACCGAAGCAGAGAAATTGGATTACAGGTTCGGTTTCGGGGGTCGTCATTGGACACCCCCAACACACACACATAGACACACGCCCATTGCGGCAAAAGGTGACGATCCAGAGTGCACAGCAGCCCCCTCCCCCAGGTCACCACCATCCGCGCCCCACCCTTCGCGCACAACCTCTGCCGGGTGTCGCATGGACACCCCCTCAGCACACATACACACACATACACACACACACACACACACACACACATACACACGCGTACGTGCATGCCTTGCATGGGTCCTCTTTCCAAGACGCCCCGGTCCCAGCTCCAGAACGCACAGGGCGCAAGGAGGGGCCCCCGCTGTTGCCTCGGACCTATGCTTACCTCATGAAATCCATCTCTGCGCAGGGGGCGAGGAGCTGGCAGCATGGGGGTGCAAGGGGGCGGACGGGGAGGCAGATTGAGGAGCTACGCGCTTACCTGATAGTCGACAGAGGGCGAGGACAGTAGAGGAAAGAGAGGAGAAAGTGGCTGTGGTGGCGGCGGCAGAAGGTGGGCGGCGGCGGCGGCGGCGGCGCTGCTGCTGCTGGTGCCGGAGCTGGTGGGTGGCGGAGGTTGCGAGCGCGAGCACCGGGGAGAGGGCGCGCTCCCGAGGCCGACGGGCGGCGCAGGCGCGAGCAGCGGGAGCGCGAGCCTCCCCAAGGGAGGGGTGGGCATCGAGCGCTCCGTGGGCGTTCTCTCCTCCGGCCACCAGTGGGCGCGCGCGAGCGCCCCACCACTCGGCCCTCCCCCGCCGCCTGGCTCACTCCTCTTGACGCCTCCCTTCCCTTGTCTCCCTTCCCCCCTGCACCTCGGGCTGCGGCCCTGGCCGCCAAGCGCACGCGCGTTCTGTGGCGCACGCGCACCTTGGGTCTCCTCCCGCGGCTGGAGCCTTTGTCTTGTCTGAGGGGTCTCCGCCCTTGGGAGAGTCACTCGGTTGCCCTCTGGGTTCGCCAAGGGTCTGGTGCTCCGTCCCCAGATCGCTGCCCCTTATCCCTCCTGTCCCGGGGGGTGATGTCCTATTTCAGAAATGTCCTGGGCGTGTTTCCACGTAGCTCCCCAGTCCGTCCAGCCTGGACCTCAAGGCCTCCCCCTGGGCTCGCCCTGCTTTTCTCTGGCCGGGCATCCCGACCCCCCGAGTTTCCCTGAAATGGGAGATTTGTTTCCCTGAGTCCGCTTCCTTTCTACCTGCCTTCTTTCCGCCTTTTTTGTTACTCACCAACGTGAATTCCTAGTAAATCCATTTTAAACAGGCTAATTCAGCCTGGAGCCTGCTTCGGATTCTGTGTGTCTCTCTCTCTGCCCCTCCCCCGCTCATGCTCGGTCTCTGTGCCTCTCAAAAATAAATTATAAAACATTAAAAAAATTTTAAACAGGCTAATGTAGTTGTAATACAGTAGTGTAGGGTTTTTTTTTTTTAATAAGGAGTACTCAAGTCTATTATTTACATAACCTGGATCCTAGAATAAAAT
Organism: Leopardus geoffroyi; assembly: GCF_018350155.1. Taxonomy (NCBI): domain Eukaryota; kingdom Metazoa; phylum Chordata; class Mammalia; order Carnivora; family Felidae; genus Leopardus; species Leopardus geoffroyi. Next base: position 44,376,325 of record NC_059330.1, read on the forward strand.
TTTAAATTAGACGAAGTTTCCAATGGCGCTTACCACGTTGCAAAGCATTTTCACATACACAGTTATTTTTATCTTGTTTGTTGGAACACCATTATACTGTAAGTAGAGCTTAGGGTCTGAATTTCCCAATGCCTGCTGGAGACTCTCACCTGGATAGCACACCTCAAATTGAAACTGACCAGTGGCTTTTATTCATCCAGTCCCCCAGTCCCCCGACTTTGTTTGGCCTTATTTGGTCTATCCAACATTTAATTTAACGCCCCCCCTTCCCCGGCAGAGGAGGGCTTTGTATGTTTGGGGCTTGGGTGGCAACTGTCTTGTACGAGGGGTATGGGAGCTTGTCTTGAAGCTTTAATTCACATAGCACTTATATTTTCTTCTTAAAAGCCCAATAGTGTATATTACACATTAATACAAAAAGTGGGCTGTTAAAAATGCTTTATTCACACAAGATTAATATGTTGTTATTAGGAGCACTGGTAGATGATGGGGGGGGGGGGGCTAAATTCTTAAACCACTGGTTCTGAGTCTCCAGAACTGACCTTTTTGTTGTTGCAACTGCTACCATCCTAGTTAAACGCTGCTGCTTTGTTTCTGGAAATGTAGTCACCTTACTGGTCTCCCTGTTCTGTTTCTTCCTGTATAGCCCACCCTCCACCCCCTAATCAGTCTTTAGAAGCAATCATTTCAATCATGGTGCTCTCTTGCTCAAAAATATCTAAAGTTTTCTAACTGCTCCCTAAATGAAATTAAACTCCTTAGCCTTCAATTCCCATTATTCAAGGAGCCCATGTCTCTCCAGTTTTCTTTACTCTGTGGCAAACGGATCTTGTTTGGCATTTCCCCACCTCGACTCTGGGGTTTTCCTTTGCCTAACAAAGTTCTTGCTCTTTCTCCCCTCCCCTTTCTCCCCACCCCGCCCCCAATGTCCTACCTAACCTTCAAACCTTAGCTCAAATTTTACCAAAGCCTCCCTTAGTCACTCTAACTGTAAGGAATATTTCCAACCCCTAGAAGGAGCTTAGAAGAGTTACTCATCTTTCCCAAAGTGAAGAGGGGAGTGGAATTAATAGCTCTCTTGTAGCACTGAAGTTGTGTTATTGTCGCCAATTGTTTTCTTTCCCTTTTTCCTGTATGGGGCTTATTATATGTCCTTGCCTGTTACTGTGTGATCTGTACTGCCTCTGCCTTCTACTTCCCCATTGATGTTTGACTCGGCCATTTGATGGTTTTTGGCTACTAGAATTAATGGACATTATGTAAATTTGTCCCAGAAGAAGCTTTAAGAGGCATTGCAACTTTCTACTACCTTTGCTCTTTCTTTCGCCACCAGAATGGCATGTCCTGTAGAGCTACACCTTCAGCCTAGGTCCCAGAATGGAAAAAATACACAAGGAAGTACATATAACACGAGTAAGAAATGCACATTTATTGTGTGAATCACTGAGATTTTGAGAGCTGTCATCACAGCAAAGCTGATGATACAGAAATTCAATGAGAATCTATATATATAGGGGCGCCTGGGTGGCTCTGTCGGTTAAGCGACTGACTTCGGCTCAGGTCATGATCTCACAGTTTGTGAGTTCGAGGCCCGCATTGGGCTCCATACTGACAGCTCAGACTGTGGACCCTACTTCGAATTCTGTGTCTCCCTCTCCCTCTGCCCCTCCCCTGCTCATGTTCTGTCTCTCTCTTTCAAAAATAAAAAAATAAACATTAAAAAAAAATTTTAATGAGAATATATACTCATATATACATTTCTTTATAAAAATCTATATAATTTATATATATATATATATATATATATATATATTCTTACACAGTGTGTTTGTGTGTGTGTGTGCATATGGGTAAAGTTCCACATGCAGTGCCAACAAATAGTGGCCATTTTATCATCATGTTCGTTATCAATGCTTTTGTTACACATGATTTTATTTCTATACGTTAAATACAATGTAACAGTCAAATTAACAGTCATCCTCACTCAAATTTCCTGTTTCCTTTAAGATTTAGGTAATTGTGAACTGACAGGGGCCTGATGACACTGTGGTGTCAAGATACTGAATGATCACATTTGTCTACGTTGAACTGAAGTAATGAGTGCTCAAAACAACCCTAAACAGATCTGTCATTCTGTCATTTAACTGTATATGATGTGGAGTTGGGTATTCTTTCCAGAAAATTTAATCACCATAGGTAGCTAATGGCTGACTAATTCAGGCCAAGAAATACATCCCCTCCTTTTCTCCCTGCCCTTCCCTCTTGCTGAAATAGAAATCTCATGGCCACAGGGGACCTGGGTGGCTCAGTCCATCGAGCGTCTGACTCTTGATTTCAGCTTGGGTGCTGAACTCATGGTTCGTGGGGTTGAGCCCCACATTGGGCTCCCCGCTGACAGGGCAGAGCCTGCTTGGGATTGTCTCTGCCCCTCCCCTGCTCATGCACTCTGCCTCTCTCTGTCTGTCTCTGCCTCTCTCTCTCTCAGAAATAAATAAATAAATAAACCTAACAACAACAAAAAAGAAATCTCATGGCCACATTCAGCATTCTATGCCCTCCCTACATAACCATAGAAGGTGGAATGACATAGGGATTAGGTTTCAGAAGAGTTAGGTCCTAATCTTAGCCATCTTGTATGATTTAGGTAAATTCATTAACTTCTCTGAACTTCAATTTCTTTGTGTAATAGTGTCCCACGTGGGACTGGAAGTAAGCTCCAGATATGCATAGAATTTGGGCAGTCTGCTCCCGAATCTATTCGTATACTATTTCAGTCAAGGTAGGCTAAACTGTTGTGATAAACAGACCCCAAAATGTAATGGCTCAAACAGCACTTCCTTCGCAGCCTAGGGGGCAGTGTTCCAGGTCGGTGGGTGGCCTTCTCCACATGAGGCCCAGGAACCCAGACTCCCTGCATCTTGAGTCTCTGCCATTCCTTAGAGTCTTGTTGTGTGGCTTGTTTGAGGCTGGGTCATTGTGTGCTGGGTCCAGTTGGCAGAAGGAGAAGGAGCAAATGGAGGAAGCACACTGGCTGTCTTAGAGGCTGGACATAGCGGCTAATCACGTTTGTAATTTAGCGTCTAATCACAGTGTTGTAATTTAATCACATGGCCACCCCTAGCTGCAAGGCACACCAATAAATGTAGAAGAGTGGTGTACCCAAGAAGAAGAGAAAGGATTAGGGTGGAAGTTTCTGCCATGCACACCTTGACTTACATTCGGGATGAAAAAGACCCTTGGGAAAAGAACCTGAACTTGGTCTATCATAAGATTCTCACACATGTGACTATGTCAGCGGACCTTGTGGTAGGTAGTAGATAACTAGAGAAAGATGACAGCCCAATTTCAAATTAAGTTCCAAAGAGAGAAGGCATCATTGGATATCTTTCTATCGGGGCACCTGGGTGGCTCAGTCGGTTAAGCATCTGACTTTGGCTCAGGTCGTGATCTCACCGTTCGAGGGTTCAAGCCCTGCGTTGGGCTCTGTGCTGACAGCTCAGAGCCTGGAGCCTGCTTCCGATTCTGTGTCTCCCTGTCTCTCTGCCCCTACCCTACTTGTGCTCTGTATCTCTCTCTCTCTCAAAAATAAATAATTAAAAAAATATATATCTATTAATGACAAAGTTGCAGGTACTGTTAATACTACATTCAGTACTGATATGTTTTTTTGTTTTTTTTTTTTTTAATTTTTTTTTTTCAACGTTTATTTATTTTTGGGACAGAGAGAGACAGAGCATGAACGGGGGAGGGGCAGAGAGAGAGGGAGACACAGAATCGGAAACAGGCTCCAGGCTCTGAGCCATCAGCCCAGAGCCCGACGCAGGGCTCGAACTCACGGACCGCGAGATCGTGACCTGGCTGAAGTCGGACGCTTAACCGACTGCGCCACCCAGGCGCCCCCAGTACTGATATGTTAAAATTCCAGTAAAGGTTGTAAAAATAAAGACGAGCTTTTCCCCTTTCAAGCTAAGAACCCTTATCTTCTTTTTCTATGTAGAGAGGGGCTTAATAAGTCCATTTAATTGAATTAAATAAAGGCTACAATGAGATGAAATGAGCATTTCCTTTGACTGGGTCAGTCTGAGATTTAGCTCTGACAAAAAAAATGCAGCACAACAGTGGTTTAAATAAGAGAAAATTTTATTTCTCTCTTACATGGAAGTCCACAAAGAGGAGTCAAAGGTTGATTTAGAAGTTCCAAGACCTTGGGTCCCTGGGTGGCTCAGCCAGTTAAGCGACCAGCTCTTGATGACTCTTGATTTAGTCTCAGGTCATCGTCTCACTGTCGGTGAGATTGAGCCCCTCGCTGGGCTCTGTGCTGACAGTGCGGATCCTGCTTAGGATTCTCTCTCTCCCTCTCTTTCTGCCCTTCCCACTCGTGCTCACACTCTCTCTCAAAATAAATAAATACATAAACTTAAAAAAAAAAAAAAAGAAATTCTAAAACCTTCCTGGAGCCCATGTCCATCGGTTTGGTTTCTCTACCATCCATAGCATACTCCTTTTGGGCAGCAAAACTCCTGTCCCCTCAAAGGTCCTTTTAGCTGGACTAAGAATCAACTTGACATGAGACAGATTAACAGCAGAATATCAAATTTACATGCACGTGGGGAATCCAGGTAGACATGGAAGTTCCCAAGACAGGTCAGGTAAAATGAGGTATATATGTCATTCTGAACTAAACAGAAAGGGGTAGGGGGTCTGGGGTTTCAGAGGAAAGAAAAGCATTTCACAGGACAATAAGAGCAGATATTTGGTAATTAGATGTTTGCCCTGCCATTACAGATGGGTCACTCAGATACAATTTATCTCTGCTAGTAACCCCTATTCTGGGAAAGACCCCCAATTTAGATTCTTCTATGTAGGTAAGGGAGGATAAAAAGTTTCTCTTGAGCCTACAGGGTCTCAAGTGCCTTCAGCTCAAAATAATCCATATGCCAAAGTGGCACATTTGGGGATGGAGTGGGAGGGGGAGCTGTCCTGAAACCCTTCACTCCCCCAGAGTCCAAAATGGCTGCTTAAACTCCAAACATCACATCCCCAAAAAGGAGGAAGAAATAAAGATGAGAACATCTCTATCCTTTGAGGATATTTTCTGCAAGTCACGTATGACATTCTCGTTAACATCCTGCAGGCCGGGATTTTCACATGGCCTCGCAAAGCTGCCGGTGAGCCTGGGAAATGTAGTCTTTATCACAGAGGGCCTTGTGAGCCGATTAATATCAGCTCCAGGGGGAGGAGGGGTTATCAATTAATAACCACAATAATGCAAGGAGGCCATCTCACTTGGTAATTCCTCTGAATGAGCAACCCATTCTTTCTTTTTGAAATAGTGTCCTGAAAACATTTTTATTTTTATTTTTATTTTTTAAATGTTTTTTAATGTTTTTACTTATTAAAAATATTTTTTTAATGTTCATTTTATTTTTGAGAGAGAGTGAGAGACAGAGTGCCAGCGGAGGAGGGGCAGAGAGAGGGAGACACAGAATCTGAAGCAGGCTCCAGGTTCCAAGCTGTCAGCACAGAGCCGGAAGCAGGGCTCAAACTCACAAACAACGAGATCATGACCTGAGCCAAAGTCAGACACTTAATCGCTTAGCTGACTGAGCCACTCAGGCACCCTGTGTTTTTATTTATTTTTGAGAGAGAGAGAGAGAGAGAGAGAACATGCGTGGGGGAGGGACTGAGAGAGGGGGACAGAAGATATGAAGCAGGCTCTGTGCTGACAGCACAAACTCATGAACCCTGAGGTCATGACCTGAGCCGATGCTTAACCGACTGAGCCACCCAGGAACACCCCGAAAACATTTTTCATAACAAGACATTTGCTTTTGAGACATGTGACAGCTTTCAAGACCAACGTGTCTTTATTTTCGATATAAAGCCAAAGGCCCAGATTCATGGGCTATATACCCAGCCTCAAATGTATTTGTCCTGCCTAATTGTCTGCTAGGCGAGGTGTTTTGTTGAGACACCTACAGTCCTCTCTCAAAGCCAACATAGGGAACCATCAATATACTACAGCTAAATTAGAAAGTGGATATTGACAGACAAATACATCACAATACAGAAGGCACCATCACCAGATTTGCCTAAATGTCAGTTCCCCAGTTGCAGTTAGAATGCAGGTTGATTTACATGTAAATTTATAAACACCTTAGTTATGTAAAGTGAGGCAGATCCATGTTTTAATTGCTCTGGACGTACCTCTCACCACTTACTGTTTAGGCTCAAGTTTTCCTATCTGTCTTTATATTTCCCAAATGCCTCTAATCACCTCTCCTTCCCTCCATTTCCCTGCTGAGGCCATGGCTCCTTGCTATGCTCCCCGGGGTTCCGGCAGGAAGCAGGATGAACTTCAGACGAAGGTGTAGGTTACACATGACTCAGCAGTGCAGCTCTATTGTCAAAAAAGCAAAGATGATTCTGGGGCTAGAAATAGGGACAAGGCATAACGGATCCGTGAGCTCATCCTCTCCTTATATTTGGCTTTGCTCAGACACTCTGGATAACCCAGCCCTAGGGGAGTGTCAGGTAATTTGGGGAATGCTCAGAGAGGACGCCAAACACAAAACTTGAAAAAGCTGAGCAGAAATTCTGTTCACTTAAACCATGCCATCATTTGGAAAGTTCCCACTCTGTGGAGGATATAGTTAGGATTTTAAGATCTGAATCAAATCTCATTCTCCCTCTGTCTTTCTCCATCTATCATCTGTGGAGAAAGGGAGAGGGAGAGAGACACAGTTTGACATTTGTACCTTAGGTTTTACAAGCTGTTCTTTATTCAGAGAAAATACCATCATCATTTCTTTTCCCAAGTAATACTAAGTTGTAAGTACTACTAGTGATTATTATTAGTGTTCTGATTTTTTTTTAATTGGAGAATCTGCTTGCCTTTTTTTTTTTTTAATTGGAGACACATCCATTCATGCTTTCAACATCTAAGACACCTATGACCAAGACCTCAAGCCTCTCACAGCGTGGCAATTTGCAAGTGTCTTATTAACTTTGATCTTACACATTCAGGGTTAGCCAATTTGAAAAGTCTACATACTGATTCCAACTATATGGCATTCTGGAAAAGGCCAAACAATGGAGACAGTAAAAGGTCAGTGGCTGTGTGGGTGGGTGGGTGGCAGGGTGGGGGGGCAGGGAAGAGTAGAGCACAGAGGATTTTTAAAACAGTGAACTATTCTCTGTGATCCTATGATGGTAGGTATGTGTCATTGTGTGGTTGTCAAAGCTCACAGAATGGACAACATGGAGAGTGAATCCTAATGTAGACTGTGGACTTGGGTGATAATGATGTGTCAACTAGGTTCATGGGCTGTAACAAAGGTACCACTCTGATGCCGTATGTTGATAGTGAGCAAGGCCATGTGTTGGGGCAAATGGGGGGCAAATGGAAACTCTGTAATGTCTACTCAGTTTTGCTGTGAACCTAAACTTACTTGAAAAAATAAAATCTATTGTCTACAAAATTACATTTAAAAAATTGGGGAAATGCAGGGGCACCTGGCCTGGGTGGCTCAGTCTGTTGAATGTCCGACTCCTGATTTTGGCTCAGGTCATGATCCCAAGGTCATGGGATCGGGCCCCACGTCAGGCTCTGTGCTGAGTATGGAGCCTGCTTAAGATTGTCTCTCTCTGTCTCTGTCTCTCTCTCTCCCTCTGACCCTCTCTCCCATTTGCATGCACATGCTCATTCTCCCCCTAAAATAAAAAAAAAAAAATTTTAATTGGGGAAATGCAAAAAAATTGGCATTAAATATCAGCTAGGCAGTTAGTAGCACACATCCTTTAAAGATCAAATCCTAAATAATGACATATACTCTTTAATGATAAAGAAAAGTCCCTGATGACATCAGTGGGTCAGCTAGGAGATTAAACTGAGGGTACTGTTTCTACGGCATTTTTTTTTCCTATACAAGAGACTACCTGTATTTTAAAATAGTAAGTAAAACCTATTAGTCCTGTGTCTAGCATTTCAAATAAATAATCTCCCTGGAAGGGTTCCTGGGAATGTATTTATCACTTCGTTCCAGAAAATTCTGAAGCACCAGGCTGCCCAGACTGTTCTTAAAACATTGCTGGGCAAAGCCTGTCGCATTCCTGACAGCAACAGGCCCAACGATGCTGTGATTTCCTGGTGCTCCAACGTGATTGCTGACAGTTGACATAATAGAGAAGCCCTCTGGGGCTCTGAGACACTCTCCTTTGCTCCAGTCGGGAATGATTCTGCAGGTTAAGTAGTCTGGTTTCCCTGGCATCAGAGAATGTCACCCTCTGACAGGCTGCCCTTCTAGAATGACACACGATGGTCTGTTCTAAACACTGCTCTAGTGTAATGTGGCTTTGTATGAGTTCCCAGATCTTTAGTCTTAAATTGATAGAGAGCCCTACACTCGCTCATGCCTTTCTCCTGTATTACTGGAAAAATCAAAATGAAGAGAATCAAAATATTCTGTTGAGTAAGTGGTCATTGGCAGTTCCAAGAATTTAGAGGTCTGTATTTACGTTTTGGAAATACAGACAATCCATCTTACTCACGATTCCAGATTTGTCAATTTGCCTACTCTCTGGAATGTATTTGTAACCCCCAAATCAATAGTCGTGGCATTTTGCAGTCATTCACGGACATGGGCAGAGTGGCAAAAAAATGTGATTGGCCCAACTGGGCACGTTCCCAGCTGAGGTCAAACAAGGCAATGCTCTGCCTTCTCCTTCCAGCTCGCACACTGTAAACAAGTGTCCTTTTCATAGTCTGGTGCCACACTTTTTGCATTTTTGTGTTTATTTGTTGGTGATTTCGCCATTTAAAATGGCCCTCAAACATAACGCTGAAGTGTTGTCTAGTGTTTGTAAGCACAGGAAGGCTGTGACGTGCCTCACCAAGAAACTATGTATGTTAGGCAAGCATCATTCAGGTATGAGCTGTTGGCCATGAGCTCAACATTAATGAATCCATATGTATTAAATAAGGTGTTTTAAAACAGAGACACATGGGGACATCTGGGCGGCTCAGCCGGTTAAGCATCTGACTTTGGCTCGGGTCACGATCTCACGGTTCGTGGGTTCGAGCCCCATATCGGGCTCTGTGCTGACAGCTCAGAGCCTGGAGCCTGCTTTGGATTCTGTGTCTCCTTCTCTCTGCCTTTGCCCCACTTGTGCTCTGTGTCTCAACAATAAATTTTTAAAAAGTTAAAAAATAAAAAATAAATTTAAAAAAAAAGCAGAGACACGTGTAAAACTGGGGTACGTGTTATCCATCTGATGAGAACGTTGTGACCAGAGGTCTGTAAGATTCTAAGCCTGTATTTCCCCTACAGGCAGTATGGCTCGATATTTGCTAGCCCAGTGTGCATGGCGACTTTCGAGAACATAGCTACCGTGAATAATGGGAAAGTGAGTAATGGGAACCATAGTTTGGTAACCAGGGACAAAGGCCCAGGGCAGAGCTCCTGGGCACCATAGACGTGGGGTGGCCTGACCATCTCCTGTCTGAACATTACCGTCCAATTACAATACACTCTCTATGGTTCAATGAATCACCACACTTTCTCTTGCTTTTATGCCTTTCGTGAGCCTGGATCCATCTCTCATCTCTGCAAAAATAACTCTTTTTTTTTTTTTAATTTTTTTTTAGCCTTTATTTATTTTTGAGACAGAGAGAGACAGAGCATGAATGGGGGAGGGTCAGAGAGAGGGAGACACAGAATCCGAAGCAGGCTCCAGGCTCTGAGCTGTCAGCACAGAGCCCGACGCGGGGCTCGAACTCACGGACTGCGAGATCACGACCTGAGCCGAAGTTGGACGCTTAACCAACTGAGCCACCCAGGCGCCCCTCTGCAAAAATAACTCTTACTTGTCCTTCAAGACTTAGCTCCCCTGAGCCCTCCCTTTCAGGGCCAGGTGTTGCCCAGATGTCCCACTGACCACACTGGGGTGTGATTGCTTGTGCACATGCCTGTGTCTATCTGAGTGCGGTGCTCTGGGAGGCCAGGGCTGAATTCTCTTCCCTTCTGTACCCTCAGCCCATAAAACAGTACTTGACACACAGCAGGTGCTTCAGAAACAGCTGATGAGTGAGTGGCTGGCAGACTGAATGGATAAAAGGACAATTGGGTGAGATATTTCTAAGAAACAGGTGCTGACTGTGGATATAGGACAGCCCGGGAGCTCAGTTTATTCGCAATCCAAAAAACTGTTCACGCATCTGGAAAAAAAAAAAAACCCAAACCAAAAACAAACAAACAAAAACCCAAACAAGTACAAACCTAACACAAAGAAAAGATATATATATATGTATATATACATATATACATATATATGTGTATATATATATACATATATACATATATATATATACATATATATATATATATACATATATATATATATATATATATATATATATGCCCTTTTTAGGGGATCTAGAGTGAAAAAGGCCATCTGGCTTGTCTCTTCCAGCTTTCTAAAAGCCCTGAATCATTGTTCAGACTGAACAGCCGTTTATTAAATACCTCTCACTCCCTTTCAAGTTTTGCTGGCTTTATTGGATTCTGAGATGGACCAGGAGGAAATGTGGCTGGCAAGGAACAGAGGGCACTCTTCTCCCTTTCCTTCTCTCATGCCTGTCTTGATTGGAGCTGAACAAGAGTCAGGAGGCCAATACGAGATCAGGAAATCTAATAATCCTGTGATCATGATTTTCTTTAAAGCTTACAGGCAGATTCAGGCTGAATTGAAACTGTCCAATTTCTCTTGCCATTAGTAAGGATACAGCAGAGACGGGCGTGCACGCACACGAACACACACACTTCCCTCCCACTCAGGTGCATTGCTCTTTTCTCTGTGTACAGAGCTCGCTATTTATCCTCTTAACTTCTTCTCCAAAAATCTTTTACCAGCCCCTTCTCGTCTTGTCTATTCCTTGGGTCCCAGGTGGCTTTTTAATGGGGTCAGCCCAGGATCAGCCCAGGGTCAGCCCAGGAAATGCCTTTGATGCATCCCGTAGCTCCACTGCTGATGCGTTTCCCCATCTTTCTCTTTCTCCACTGGCTGCTGGCCTTCCACGCTCTGTGGTCCCCCACGGCCCCCGCCTCTTGTCATCTGGACAGTGCTGCTGTGCAGCTGAAATCATCCCCCCACTATTGTTTTGGGGGAGAGGGTGAGGCTATGCCTGGAACGATGCTGGAATGAAAAATTCCAGAACCCGAACCCTAGAGCCTTCTAGAAGTTCTGAATCCACTTTAGGAATTGTCTTGATCAATCCTCTCATTTTACAGAGATGAAAGCTGGGGTCCCAAGAGGGAAGCCACTGAGTGATATAAAGGCAGAGCTGGATTTAGTTATTTATTTTTAATTTTTTAAAATTATTATTATTATTTTTTTTTTTTTGAGAGAGAGAGAGAGAGAGAGAGACGGAGTATGAGCCAGGGGAGGGGCCAAGAGAGAGGGAGGCACAGAACCCAAAGCAGGCTCCAGACTCTGAGCTGTCAGCACAGAGCCCGACATGGGGCTGGAACTCAGGAACTGTGAGATCATGACCTGAGCCGAAATTGGATGCTTCACCGACTGAGCCACCCAGGCGCCCCAAGGCAGAGTTGGATTTAAAGGCAAGTCTTACAGTTCCCAGCCCAGGGTTCCTCTGCAGCACAGCTGAAATGGCGCTGTTGACAAAGATTGGTGTTGTTTCTGATCAGGGTTCCCTACTGGGGGAGATTCTGCCCTTGGGGACTTATGACACTGTCTGGAGACATTTTGTGTTGTCACCGCTGGAGAGGGAGGGCTACTCATATTGGGAGAGTTGAGGCCACTTGTAATTAGTTATCAAAAGTGGGATCTGGTCACCACCCTATACCGGGCTCAGCCACAGCCTGTCTCACAGACGCTCCTGTGTGCCTTCTACCTGGAGGTGTGACTTCTCAGCGAATCCACTTTTGGACCATGTGAGCATTTGCTGTGGGGCCTGTCCTGAGCCATGTGGGGTATATGGCAGCATCCCTGGCCTCTACCCGCTAGATGTCATCGTACCCCTCTGACTTCCCTTCCACCACCACCAACCCCGTGGAGGAGCAGGTGATTTTTTTTTTTCAATATTGAGGTACAACTTATATGCCATAAAATTAGGTGAAGAATTTCTATGACTTTGGTTGTCTAAAAACCTACTAGAAATTCCTCATAATTAGTACTTAAATGTTTGACCAATTGATTTGGCACGGGGCTGTCCCCAGAAAGGCATTTACCTGGACCCAGTATAAAGATGGGATTCTTGTGAGGGATGTGTGTGTGTGTTGGGGGAGGGGGGATGAGGTCTGTGTGGCGCTCTTGGTGGCACAGTGCCCAGTGGTTGCATGGGGTCATAGGGCTATTTCAGACCAATGAGTTGTAAAGGGAGGTGACAGGTGTCACTTCCGGGCTGGAACATTCGATTGCTGGTGAAAGTTCCTCCAGAGCTCTCGCCACCTGCTGAGGTGAGTGTGGAAGCTCATCACAAGATGGAACCTCCCTCCATCAGGATCTCTGTGCGATTACAACAAGATCCTCACGGGACATGTAACCTGAGCAGAAAACAAACTTTGGCAAGCCATGGATACTTGGGGGTTTTTTTGTTACTCCACCGCAGTCTCGCCCATCCTGACTGTTACAAGGCACAAACACAGAAATCAGCCGTATTCAAAGAAACCATCCAATTCAAACCAGCCCATGGAGTTCATTCATGCAGACATAATCTGGGGTTAAAAAGAAAAGCTCAGTGAAGTTAATTAACAAACAGTTTATTGAGTTAAAAACACCAGCAAGCTAAAAAAAAAAAAACTTGTTTGTGTTAGGTTGCAGTTGTTTACAAATTCGGGAGGGTTAAACAGAGCGTGAGCACAGTGAGTGCCCTTTTTCTCGTGCTGTGTGATGTGGGAGATTGACTCTCACAAAGTCATAGAGGGGCTTTTGTGTGTAACAATAGCATCTCAGGGCCCAGTGCTTTGCTTGTTCATCCACAATAACTGCTTTCTCTTGCAAGTTGGGCCAGTGACTTTTGGTTTGGGACATGGAATCAAAATTATGAACAGACTGAAGAAGAAAAATGACACTAAACGTGATAAATACAGGGGAGTGTGTCTCTTTAAGGAAGACACATGTGAAGACCAAACTAGATAAACCAGAAAGAGTGGACCAGTGACGGAAGCAACTCTTTTACAAAGAATTCTTCTGCCCCAATCCCCTTGGGGCCCTGAAGTGTTTGCTCCCATGTCCCTGAACTCCCAAGTAGAAGGCAAAGGGCAGGGAAATGTAAAGCCAAGATCCATTGCCCACTGAAGATCAAAGGCATGTAAAGATAAAGCATTTTGTAGATGAGAAAAATTAGATTCAGTATTCATGTAATTAAAAAAAAAAAATCTAAAGGGGCGCCTGGGTGGCTCAGTCGGTTAAACGTCCGACTTCAGCTCAGGTCACTATTTCGCGGTCCGTGAGTTCAAGCCCTGCGTCGGGCTCTGGGCTGATGGCTCAGAGCCTGGAGCCTGCTTCCGATTCTGTGTCTCCCTCTCTCTCTGCCCCTCCCCCGTTCATGCTCTGTCTCTCTCTGTCTCAAAAATAAATAAACGTTAAAAAAAAAAAAAAGAAAGTAGGAACTTCTTTAAAAAAAAAAAATCTATGGCTTAAACTTTAAGCCTAAAGAAAAAAAGTGAGGCAGGCCTGTCCGAGATCATTTTCATCGCCCTATTTGTGTATGCAAACATCATCAGGTGGAGACCCTTAGTGTCGATTCGTTTTTAAAATTCCTAATCGCCAATGCCACTATCAAGCTGTTCAAACTGGGCAAAATGCTCAACTTCTCTGTGCTTGTTGCCTCTTTTGTAAAATAAAGGGGTTGGAATAGATGACCTCCGGGGGTCTCTTAGCTCTTAAAAAAAAAAAATCTGGGGCGCCTGGGTGGCGCAGTCGGTTAAGCGTCCGGCTTCAGCCAGGTCACGATCTCGCGGTCCGTGAGTTCGAGCCCCGCGTCAGGCTCTGGGCTGATGGCTCGGAGCCTGGAGCCTGTTTCTGATTCTGTGTCTCCCTCTCTCTCTGCCCCTCCCCCGTTCATGCTCTGTCTCTCTCTGTCCCAAAAATGAATAAACGTTGAAAAAAAAAATTAAAAAAAAAAAAAAAAATCTGATTCTTTGAAAGGCAGCATCCTGGAGGGAAGCATGGGCCCATCCTTTGTACACAAATGAGGCATTTTCTGACACAACCGACCTTCCAAATCTGACATTTTAACATCTAAAATAACCTTCTTCCAGTTAGACTGGCTGCTGAAAAAAAAAATCAGGTTTGGCAGCATCCAGGATGCCTTGGAAATGAATGCCTTGAGCTGGGGGCTGATGGAATCGGGAGCCAGTGCACTCTGGGCGCGTGCTACAGAGGGCAGCGTCTGCTCAAGGAGGGACAGCAAGAACAACCAGTGGTCCCAGCCAGTCTCTCAAGGTCTGCCTGCCTGTTAAAGAATCAGTCTTCATATACAGGGAGGCCAGGCCGTGGGCTAGACATGGGAGAATGTGGACACCTCCTGTTTTGTCTGCCTAGGAGTCTCTCCCCTTTTCTTGGAGATGTATGTCCTCTTCTTTTTTTTTTTTCTTTTTTTTTTTTTCAACGTTTATTTATTTTTGGGACAGAGAGAGACAGAGCATGAATGGGGGAGGGGCAGAGAGAGAGGGAGACACACAGAATCGGAAACAGGCTCCAGGCTCTGAGCCATCAGCCCAGAGCCCGACGCGGGGCTCGAACTCACGGACCGCGAGATCGTGACCTGGCTGAAGTCGGACGCTTAACCGACTGCGCCACCCAGGCGCCCCTGTCCTCTTCTTTAGAAGAAATATCCGCCTGGGGGAGCCTGGGTGGCTCAGTCAGTTAAACGTCAGACTTAGGCCCAGGTCATGATCTCACGGTTTGTGAGTTCGAGCCCTGCGTTGAGCTCTGGGCTGACAGCTCGGAGCCTGGAGCCTGCTTCGGATTCTGCGTCTCCCTCTATCTCTCTGCCCCTCCCCGCCCGTGCTCTGTCTCCCTCTCTCTCAAGAATAAATACACATTTTTAAAAAAGAGAGAAATATCCCTTTTGTCCGTTTGAACCATGTGGTTCTGATGGGGTCCTCTATAATGGTGCCCACCTCTCTGTCTGTGCAAGTGGGTTTGTGATCCAAACTGGGCCGACCCCAGGACTCCGTCTAGCTGTAACTGGGAGAAGAGGCTCCCTTCCTCTCCACCCCTTCCAGGGCTCTAGTCTCATGGAGAAAGTGCCTCTGGGAGAAGCAGGAACAAGATGGGGAGAGGCCTGATAGGGTCTGAGTCCCTGCCCGGACCTTCCCTTGCCCTCCCTGCAGCTGAACCCACAGCTCCCCCTCTCTACCCAAGCGAATTGCAGGTAACCATTTACAACTCATGAGGCTGGGCTTGTGGATGAGAAAGAAGGAGGAGGAAGTTCCGGAAGCTTTTCTGTGCGTTCAGCCTGCGGAAGCCAGCCTTGGAAATGTGCGTGGAGCCAAATCGATGGAAGGTGTGTTCAGCCCAATGACCACTCTGGAAGGGTGGGCAGGACGAGCAACAAAATGTCTCTGGGAAGAAAATTTATGGAAGGGCAAAGAACCTCAGTCTTGGTAAGTGGGGAAAGACAGAAGGGGAAGGGGATGGAGAAATGGCCAAAATCTTAGGAAGTTTGGGGAAAAGAGGGTGAGTGGAAAACAGTGGTCAGGGAAAGAGGTAGAAGAGGCAAGAAGAGATGACGTGCCATTGTGTTGAAAGACATTTTTGAGAACAGGATCTGAGAAGAGGTCAAAACAGGATACTTTAAGTCTTAAGTGAATTGAGGAGGGCCATTACTATCCAGGAGGCGGAAAAACACTGTGCTACAGAGGAGTATAAACCGACATTAACAGGAAACTCACTTGAAATAGATTCACTCTGACGCTCCCCTCCTCTTCCAGCTCTGTTTACCTTGAAATGACCTCCAATTGCTCGAGGACAGGTTCTACCTTATGTCCAACGTCCTGCCCGCAAAAATGAATGAGACAGACTTTCAGCTGTGATGAGCTGTGGAGGCAGCCTTGCGTCATCCCACCCTCTTCCCCTCACCCTGCCCCTCCAGTACCCAATCCCTCCCGACTTCCCACCCACCTGAGGCTGAGATCCTCACTCCTTCCCCTGGTCTGCCAGGCCCCTCTGATCTGGCCCTGGCTTTCCCTCCTTCCCCACTGCTACCTTGAGGCCGCCCCAAGGAGGTTACCATTACGCTGAGCTCTAAATGACCAGAAGGAGCCAGCTGGGAAGATGGGGGCAGAGCGTGCCATCTGGGAGACACGGCAAGCTCGAAAGCCTTAAGTCAGGAATAAGCTGGCAAGTGTGGGGACTACAGAGAAGGGGGTGTGGGCAGGGTGGGGAGGGGACGGTGTGGACACAGCCCAGCATCAAGTTAGAGACATTCGGAGCTGGAAGCAACCCAAGAGGTTGGGCCCTGACCCAACACCGTTATTAAATTAAATTAATTAATTAATCAATTGAATCTTTAAAATTTGAGATAAAATTGACACGTAACACTGTAATACCACCTCCTTTATTTTAAAGATAAGGAAACTGCAGGTCAGAGAAGGTTAGCACTGGTTTAAAAACATATCGTAAAAAATTGCACAAGTAATACGTGAAAGCCTTATTGTTAAAAATGCAAAGAATACAGAAAAAGTAAAAGTCCCCTTTGGCACCACCCTACCCACCCTCCGTGCCCCAATCTCTTTCCCTCCGGCCTCTCCAGAAGAATCTCTTTCCCTCTGGCCTCTCCAGAGGAAACTTGGGCCAGTCGGGAGGGTATCTTTCCTAGCTTTTGGGGTGGTGGACACATTTATTATACACACATTTAGGCATGTATGGTTTTATTTGTGCTTTTCCTTTGCATCAGTGAGATTACACTTTAAAAAAATTTATTTTTTTACATTTATTTATTTTTGAGAAACAGAGTGAGACAACGCGTGAGCGGGGGAGGGGCAGAGAGAGAAGGAGACAAAGAATCTGAAGCAGGCTCCAGGCTCCGAGCAAGTGGTCAGCACAGAGCCTGATGCGGGGCTCGAACCCACAAGCTGTGAGATCATGACCTGAGCCGAAGTCGGATGCTCACTCAACCGACTGAGTCACCCAGGTGCCCTGAGATTGTACTTTAAAAAAAAAAAAAATTAAAAATGTTTTATTTATTTTTGAGACAGAGAGAGAGAGAGAGAGAGAGAGAGAGAGAATGAGCAGGGGAGGGGCAGAGAGAGAGGGAGACACAGAATCTGAAGCAGGCTTTAGGTTCTGAGCTGCCAGCACAGAGCTGGATGCGGGATGTGAACCCATGAACTGTGAGATCATGACCTGAGCCGAAGCTGGATGCTTAAGCAACTGAGTCACCCAGGTGCCCCAGTGAGATTATACTTTTCTTTCTTTCTTTCTTTCTTTCTTTCTTTCTTTCTTTCTTTCTTTCTTTCTTTCTTTCTTTCGCTTTGTAAGCTTTTTCCTTTTTGTTCATGTGGATGCGTTGCGTTCTTTTTTACCTGCTATGTAATATTTCAGCGCTAGAGGCAGTGTATCATTTAACCTTTCCTGTGTTGTGCATTTCCTCTGGGCATTTAGGTTGCTCTTGGTTACTACAAATAGGCCTGTGGCAAATGCCTTTGGACATGTCTTTTTTTTTTTTAATTTTTTTTTTCAACGTTTATTTATTTTTGGGACAGAGAGAGACAGAGTATGAACGGGGGAGGGGCAGAGAGAGAGGGAGACACAGAATCGGAAACAGGCTCCAGGCTCTGAGCCATCAGCCCAGAGCCCGACGCAGGGCTCGAACTCACGGACCGCGAGATTGTGACCTGGCTGAAGTCGGACGCTTAACCGACGCGCCACCCAGGCGCCCCGGGACATGTCTTTTTGAATACAAGTACAAAGATTGTGGTCGGGTAAATCGTAAGCTCTGGAATTCCTGGGTCAAGGGGCACGCAAAGTGACATTGTAACCGATACCGCCCAAGTGTCCTCCAAAACAATTGTATCAAATCACACTCCCACCCAAGGTGCACGAGGCAGCCGGCTCCTCCTCAGTACCACTTCCAGCGCTGGATCTTTCTAATCTTTGTAATTCTTGCCGCTCTGTTGGGTAGACAGTGACCTCTCTCTCTTTTCTGTCATCGTTGTTCTGGTTCTTATTTACCTTTCTATTCGGCAAAAACGTTTAGGCTAACAGAAAAGTTGTGACAACAGAGTTCTCAGAGACCCTGCATCCAGCTTCTTCTAAAGTTAGCATTTTATGTAGCCCTAACACAGTGATCAAAACTAGGACATGAATGCCGGTTCGGTTCTATTAACTAAACTTCAACTTTTATTCAGATGTCACCCACTTTACCACTCATGTTCTGGTTGTTTTCGGTTTTGCTTCCCTAATTACTAGAGAGATTGAACATGTTTCCGTATGTATTTTGGCCATCTGTGTTTCTTCTGTAAAATGCTTGCACAAATTCTTTGCCCATCTTATATCCTGTTGGATTGTTTGTCTTTTTCTAATGATGTGTAGAGGTTCTGTATTTAAGAACACTTCCAAGCTCACCCAGCTCATTAGTAACCAAGCTGGGAAGAGAACCCGAATCTGACCTGATTCCCTCTTCCCAACATGATCACCCTGTCCTCAGTTCTCCTGTCTCTCCTTTCCTTAGTCCCATGCTTGGTGGTCCCTACCTGGGAGATCATGTTCTTATCAGCATCCCTCAGAGAAGCACAGTGGGGCCAGGCTAGCTCATTCATTTCACTCAGCATTACTGGACTAATGACATTAGCAGCCATCTGGGATGGGCCTTTTCTGGACCAGCTCACTTTCTGGAAAGTCTCATCTTCCTTGGCCCTGAGACAGACTACAAAGAACGCTGGCTGCCGAGGCCCAAGAATCACCATTTGGCTGATTATCCCTTCCTTAATTGCCATTCTGGCAATCATAATACCTCCTGCACTGGCGGAACTGGGAGTGCTGGGGGTCCTGCCATTCCCAGAACGCTATCCAGGATGCTCTGACTTCCTCTCAGGGCATTCTCTCATCCTCCAGCCAGAGCTCCAGAAATTGACAGGAGATAGGGGCCAGGGTGGGCACTGCCATGGTCAGGGGTGCAACAGTGTCATCCCTCTTGGCTCTTGTGGTCCCACCCAACCACTGGTGCCTTGAGAAGAGGGGCTGTGCCTTGTTTCTTTGATATTCTTTTCCCTCTGGCTCTAATATGGGGCTAACGAGAAATCTTGCCATTTGCAGTTATTCTAGACAAAGATGGAGATCAGACAGGGGTACCATTTGTCCCTAGTCTGGTCCCAAACATTTGGAAGGGAGGATGGTGTAGTGTTTTGAATGGCGGCCTCCCCAAAATACATGTCTACCCAGAACCTGTGAATGTGACATTATTTGGAAAAGGGGTCTTTGTGGAGATAATTAGTTAAGAATCTCCAGTTAAAATCATCCTGGGTGATCCAGGTGGTCCCTAAATCTAATGACAGGTGCACTCATGAGAGAGAGTCAGAGGGATATGAGGAGAAGAGGAGAAGGCCATGTGGAGATGGAGACAGAGACTGGAGCTAGATGTGGCCACAGGCCAAGAAACGGCTGGAGTCACCGGAAGCTGGAAGAGGGAAGGAAAGTTTCTCCTAGAGCCTTCAGAGGGAGAACAGCTATATTGATACCTGAATTCCAGACCTCTGGCCTCCAGGCTGTGGTTTTAAGCTGCTCAGTTTGTGGCATTTGTCACAGCAACCACATGATACTAACACAGGGGGGAACCAACCAGGACACTAAAACCCATGATCCTTGAAGGGACAATAGACATCATTGGCCCTTTTGCTGTCTGAATAGGAAAATGAGGGCCACAGGGAGAGGTGACATGCCTCTGACCAGTATGAATGGAGCCAATGTGTTACATTTATATAGAGCAGCTGTGGGGTGGTTTCTCTTTGGCAGACCCACAGGTGACAGGTGGAGAGCAAGACACTGACTCTTCATCATGGAAAGAAGATGGGAATTTTCTCTGTAGCAAATGGAGGGCAGGGAATGGAACTTGCTTACAGCACCTGTGTGAAACATTCAGCTCCTTCCCAGACCTTCTCCAGGGCCTGGGGAAGGACCTCAGAATTCGTCTTTCTGGTGAGTTCCCAGGTGATGGATCAGAGATCATTCAGGGAGCTGCTGCTCTATGGCAGTGCTCCTGAGACTTTCATAAACACATGAACAACCTGGGGGTCTTGTTAAAATTCAGATTTTGATAACCCTTTTTACCATCTGACCCTGCTCCTCCTGCCCTTCATCTCTAGCCATAGCTAATTAAGCCAGGGGTAGGCGCCCGAGTGAAGGACCCATGGGTTCACCAACAGCCAAAGACAGGACCCTGCCCAAATAGAGTAAATCTAATACATACTTTTTTTTTCCCCCTTGAGATTCTGAATGGTGTCTTAATAGAAACCATTGCCCATTGGTGGTGATCCCTGGGCCAAGAGACCATGATTGAGGCCAGTACCCCAGAGTTGGGGCCAGTACCACAGTGGGCCAAGAGCAAAATGCATGTGCAGAGGCAGTTGGCTCAGGGAGGAGCGGGGAGGAAGTGGATATCCAGAAACCATGCAGCCCTGGGAGGCAGAGAGGGCAGCTTTGCTTTCTGACAGCTTTCTAATTTATAATTCCCCAGAGGCCCAATTGAGCTGGTGGCCCTTGTGTCCTGAGAAATCTCATATCCTTCCAATAAGTTCTTCTTTTTGTATGAGATATTTTGAGTAGACACTTACTTCTTAAAGCCAAAAGGCTCCTAATTAGTGAGAATGTATCTGTGCCCTCTTCCACCTGCTTTTTGGCAGTAAAACCCTCTGAGTCAGGAACTATATACATCCTGTGACTGCTCATCTCCAGGACCTTGGACAGGGCCCTGCACAGGGGTGTTGGGGAGCGTGGACTGGATCTCAGTGGATAATGTGTATACAGGAGTCAGAGGAGGGTGGAAGAAACACATTCCAAGTGAGTGGAACAGTGGGGCAGAGGCATGGAGTGAGAATAAGCGTGTACTGGGAACCACACACACACAGAGGCTGGAGGCTGGTAGGAGGCAAAGTTGGCTGGCAGAGAAACCTGGTTGTGGCTGGCTTTCAACACCAGACTGAGGAGCTGGGGTTGGTTTGACAGGCAGTAGAGAGGCATCTGAAGTCTTTCAGCTGGAGGGACGTGACTAAGAACAATTGTTCTCTTTTCTGTACAAAGATCGCAACAGCCCAGGTGAGAGATGACGTCTTCAAATAAGTTTGTAAAAATGGGAATGAGAAAATGGGTTCTAGAGATTTTCCTAGTGCCGAATCAATAGGAAGTGGTAACTAGTCAGACTCCGCGGTAAGCCCCGGAATGGAGAGTATTCCATTAATAAACCAGAATAAGGAAATAGAGATCTAACCTCACTACTAATCAGAGATATGCAAATTTAAAGAGATGCTGTTTCTCATTATATCAAATTAACAAAGATGCTGGTGAGGGTGTGGTAAAATGATCACTTCCCTACTTTACAGCATACACAGAGGATGAACTGTCACAAATATGATTTGGGAAGTAATTCAGCAAAATGAATGACAACCTTCAAAGATTTTCGTATCCCTAGTTTCCCAGAAATAAAATGGCTAGATCTATCTTACAGACACCTTCTCAAATATATAAAGTAATTTGCAGCCAAAAATATTCTTCATAGGGCTGTAAGAAACAGATCAAACATCCATAAGAGAATATAAAGTCTATGTGGTTATATCTGCTATAGAATACTACATAACCTGCTCCAAATAAAGGTTCAAGGGTTACATAGAATATTTACAGCAAAATACCAATGTATATTGGTATGCATCTTTGATTGTAACTATGTATATCCAATGTGACTGCATGTCCGATGTGATTGCAACTATGTAAATGCTGCATGTATCCAATGTGTATATCCAGTTTGATGGTAACTATGTAAGTGAAACACACTAAAACCTCTGAAAGGAAAAAAAAAAATGCCTGGATGGAAATATACCAAAATTTTAACAGTGATTGTGTGTTTCCCCCCTACTCTCCTGTCCTTTCTACTTTTTCTCCAAAGTGCAATAATATAACAATAGAAAGAAGTCCCTGGAGTCTGCCCGGAGAATGGTAACTCATACCCCAATCCCTGCCTCTCCCTCACTGACTTCCCCTGTGCTTGGCTCTCCTCTGCAGAAAGAAACACACAGACTGGGAGTTTTGCTGTTTTGTTGCTTCTTTGTCTCCTCTGTTCTGTAAAATGTTTCCTTTTCAAGCACAGTGCTGGGTACATAGGCGCCTGTGTGAGGGATGTTTGTGGACCAGTACATATGAATTTCCTGTGGCTGTTGTAACAAATTACCACAAGGCTGGTGGCTTAAAACAACAGATACTTATTCTTTCACAGTTCTGGAAGCCAGAAGTCTGAAGTCAGTATCCCCCAGCTGAAATCAAGGGGTCAGCAGGCTCGTGCCCCTTCTGGAGGCTCTGGAGGGGGACTGGTTCTTTCCTTTTTCCAGCTTCTGGTGGCTGCTGGTGTTCCTTGGCGTGTGGCTACGTCATTCTCATCTTTGCCTCCAGCATCACAGTGCCCAAGCCACTTCTGCGTGCAATACTTCTCAGCTTCTTTCATATTAGGACTCCTGTGATTACACTCAGGGCCTGCTCAGATAATACAGGATAATCTTCTCATCTCAGGATCCTTAGCTTAATCACATCAGCAAAGTCCTCCTCTCCCCCTCCCCCCCCCCCCCCCCCACTTCATGGAGGGGAGCATTCACAGGTTCCAGGGACTAGGATATTGATACCTATTGGGGGGACATTATTCAATTGACCACAGTCAGCTTTAAGGATTAAGCAAGGTTGGGTGGAGATCAGACCCGCCCTTGGCTTACACTCTCTCGGCTGAAGCAGTGGATGGCCTGGAGGAGACCCTGGGCTGTGACCGGCCAGGATTCTCAGGAGACCTGCCCTTCCTGCCAAAGTTCACCTCACTGACTGGGTCAGAACTGCAGGCACGGTGAGGCTTTGCCCAGGCTGGGTTACGAGGGGCCCGAGATTTTTCCCAGAGTAATTCTTTTCTCTTTGGACTCAGGGGCTTCCTGCTTTAAGAAGACCGAGTATGTGGGGGACATTGGGCTGCAGGAAGCAGTCCCTGAGAGGCAAGCATTTGCATTCCAGCAAGGGTCTCCTGTTTGTGAAGGATTCTTGGGTGAGTTTCCAGGTTCCTGTTGCCGTTGTCACTGGCTTGCTCTGTGACCTCAAGCAGGCTGCTTTCTCTCTCTGTCCTCAGTTCTGGAGAGCTCTGGAAGGTGTCTGGAGGCTCTGCTAACACTCTCACTCAGACCTCACACACCTTTTTCCCTGCCAATCTTCTCTACTATTCAAGTCCCTAAAAGGCTGGGGGAAGCTACTGAAAGGCATTTCTCAGAATACCCCAGAATTCTAGCAGCCCAAGGGTCTCCCAGCAGCAGCCTCAGTTTCCCTTTCCAGCTTCCCTTCCTGGGATCTTTCCGAGACCACGTCTCCCGATCCCAGGTGGGCGCAGACTTACATGCCCGGTGGAGCTCTTGTTGGCAGTCCTAGAGGCGAGAGGCTAAGTCCTGGGAAGAGTTACTCCTAAAGATAAAACTAAGCATTTGGAAAGTGAACCAGTGGTGAGCACGGATGTGTTCCCAAACAAAATGAATAATTGCTCAGGTGTGTGTGGGAAGGGCATCTGTGGGCCTCCAAGAAGAAGGACAAGGTCTGGCCTCAGGGTGGGAGGACCATACGGAGTCCAATCTCCCAACAATGGTCTACGTGCTGGTGGCCATGAACACGTCTTCATGGTGGCCTGATTCTTCTTCTTCTTCTTCTTCTTCTTTTAATTATTTCTTTTGGGGAGAGTGGAAGCGGGGGAGGGGCAAAGAGAGGTGAACAGAGGATCTGATGCGGGTTCTGCACTGACAGGCTGACAGCAGCAAGCCTGATGTGGGGCTCAAACTCACAAACCCCAAGATCATGACCGGAGTCGAACCCCAAGGTCATGACGCTCAACCGACTGAGCCACCCAGGTGCCCCACGCTGGCCTGGTTCTATGAGAGGGGATGAGCCTCAGAGTGTGAAACATCTCCAAGCATTAAGGACACTCAGCGGTGCTGTGCTGGAGCTTTTTCATTTCATAAAATATTGAAATACTCTCAGACCCTTCTCCAGGACACCTCCACCTTCTCACAACAAGCTTCTAAAGCGTTACCCCTGGGCCCGAGAGGCTTCAGAACTCTGCTGATGGGTAGGTTAGTATATATTTTTGGAATATCATCCCTAATTGTGGTTATTCCAAAGTTCCCTAATGGAATGCCCCTCCCTGGCCCTTAGGGTGTGAGCCCGCCTGCTCTTATCTTACTGACCAGCAGGTGGCAGCACAAAAGCGCTCAAAATTCAGCATTGCTGGAAAAAAGGCACAAAACCTTCCTTGCTTCCATCTAACTACAAAGGGACCCACCTGCCTGGCTTGCTGGAGGTGTCCTTGTTCACCTGCCCACCCACCACATCCCACTGGGCCTGGATGGAGCGACGAAAAGAAGAGGATGGCTCCATTTCTGGGAGCTCAATCCTGAGGAACTATAAGCTGATTTGGGAAAGATGGCATGTGGGGGCATTTAAGTGCTGTCCTGGAGATTTCTGCTCTAAAACCTGGTTTCGTGTAATGCGATAATGTGTATGCCTAGTCTGTTGTCAGTGCTTGGCAGATGTTAGCTGTTTATACCCTACCTCACCCCATTTAATCTTTATAACAAACCTGCAAGGTAAGTCTTAGCAAAAACCGTTTTACAGACGAGGGTATTGAGGTGCAGAGGGGTGGCCTTGGTTGTTCCGTGTCACGGGGTGAGCGCATAGCCGTGCTGAGCTTTGAGGTCTCACTGACCCAGAGTCCAGCTGCGTCCTCCTGCGCTGACTGAGGAGACGCTTCACCCTGAATCACAAACCTTCCTTCTCACCACGCACAACTACTCCTCAGGGAGAACGGAGGGCTGTACCTCCTGAGAGGCACAGGGTAGAGGGCTGAGTAGATCCCGAGTTCTCCTGGAAGAAGAATGCTTTGCACACCAGGATGTGTGTGGGAAGGGGTGTTGAGGCATGAAGCTGGCCCCAGCTGTTGCGCTGGGAGGTAGAAGACCAGAGTTGTGCTCTATTTCTGCTATCCCATTGCTGTGTGACCTTGGGTAGGTCCTGACCCTCTCTGGGCTTTCCTTTCCTCATCTATGGATTAGAGCACCTCATGGGTCCTTGCTGGTTCTCACTCTCCAGGGAATCCAGAAGGGCACCAAACTCTTCATTAACTCAAAAAGGCCAAGGCTGCCACTATTCACCTCATGGGGTTCTTGCCGGGATTAAATGAGGCCACAAAGAGAAACGCTGGGTAGCCCGAGCAAAGCACGGCCCCGGCGCCAGGCCTCGGCCACCTGGAGCCCTGCATGTGGCCTCAGGAAGCTGGTTTCTGCCCTGGCCCCGTCTTAGGCTCCACCTGTCACAGGTGGAGCTCTCCCGGAAGCAGATGCTAAGACAGAGTCAGGAATGCCAAGGAATCGGAGGAAGCAGGCGGGGCGGGGCCGTCAGACAGGGAAGCAGGCCTGCCTCCATCTCTGCCGGGGCAGCGGGGCTTGGGGGCAGATGTCCAAGCCCTGGCACCGCTGTCTTGCTTGGTCATGAGCTGGCCCTCCCATCTTCCTGCAAAGCAATCTGGGCCGGAATGCGGAGACGGCCCCTAGAGGGCGCTGTCGACCACATGCCCTCCTTGAAGGGGCGTCTGAGCATCGCATCGCAATGTCTGCCTCACCAGGAAAGGGCCGCCCCTGCCCTCTGGGGTGGGAAGTCCAGGCATCAGCACCCTCACTCCCTCAGGCCCCAGGCGGGCCTGGTGGGGAAGGGCTGCGTCGGAAGGGAACAGCAGCAACAGGTCAGAGCCCAGGTGCACGTGTGTGCACAGGTACGTGCGAGGGCCCAGTACTGGGCCCACACATGCGTGTGGAAGTACGTGTGTGTATATGCATGTGTATCCGAGGGCCCTGTATGGACGTGTGCGCATATCTTCACGCGAGTTCAGGTGTGTGTGTGCACATGTGCAGCATCCTGTGGCCCTCTGGGGGAGGGGGGCTGCCAGCTCTGGGCACCTCTGACAGGTGGCGGCTTGGTCCGGCCACCTGGCTTCAACCCAGTCTCTGGGAAGCAGACCGGCAAAGTGAGGCAGAGCCCACAGCTAAAAGGAGACGTTGGCTCTGGGGTCAAGGCGGGAGCAGAGGCCCGTGGGCCACCAGAGGAGCAGCACTTACAAGATTTCTGGCGCCCAGGCTCAGCCCCTGACCCATATGGTTTGTGCTCACCGCAGCCCCTAGGTAGATCGTATTATTCTCCCCATTGTCTAGACAGCGTGTCCTCTGAATGCTTGCCTCTGCCGGGTCGGGCCGTGAGGACAGAGTCCGACACCCCCTTCCCTGAGTCCAGTTCAGACCTGGATGGAGGGTGGGGCCTCCCCCCCTCAGACCCTCCCCTTGAGAATCTTCCTCTTGGAGGTAGGCGTAGGCCCCGCCATGGGGACACCCACTGCGCAGGCCCTCCCTGACCACAACTTCTTGGGAGACAGGTCCTTTGTCCCCCCTTCTGGGGGCGAGGGGGCCGAGAGCCCTCCCCACCAGGCCTGGTGCAGGGATGTAGCCCACCCCTGGGAGGCCCAGTGACGCAGGGCAGCAGTGGGGAGGCTGCTTGGGCTGGGGGTGAGCCAGGGCCTGCGGAGGCCCCTCTGTCCGGGCCAGATGGCTGCCGGCTCCAGTGGGAGGAGCTGCCAGCTCGGCCGGTCAGTGTCCTGGCCCAGACTCCACGCTCTGCCCTTGTCCGGCTCGGGCCTTCAGGTGCCGTTTGCAGAGGGGTCAGTGAGGGGGCTTTCTTCGAGATGCCTGTTACCTGCACCCCTGCACACCCAGGGCCCAGCCAGCCCCTCAGAGTCCCATCGCCACACTGACCAAGGCCCTGTAGGAGCCCAGGGAGGTGGCCTGCACAGTGGGGCCTTCTCCACCGTGTCCCCTTTTCCTCCATAGTTCATGCTGGATCAGCCCCTCATTCATTCGTTCGTTCATTTGTTCACTCATTCATTCACCCATTCCTCCAACAAACAAATCAAGCGCCTAACGACATACCATCCCTGTTCTGGGCTGTGGAACCACCTGGATGAACAAGACAGAGTGGTCCCTGCCCTCAGCTGATGCTGGACTGGGGGAGATGAGAAAACTAGTGAGCAGGTGTAGGGGAGAGTGACTGAGACTGGGCTTTCTTTAGAAAGGGTCTTCAAAGAAGGTCTCCCTGGGGGGGGGGCATTTGAAATGGGACTGGAAGAAGAAGGAGCCAGCCAGTCCCAATCCTGGGGGTGGGAGGAGCAGGAAGTTCCAGGTGGGGGAACCCTACTGGGGGAGGATGGGCGTGGGGGGGTCTGGTGTGCACTCCCTGACCCGAGGAGGTAGGGGCAGGGGTGCAGGGTGTGGAGGGCTTGGGGGGAAGTTGAGACCAGAACTCAAAGGCTTGTGGGCATTGGATTTAGGAGAGTAATAGAAACAGAATGAACATTCATAAAGCATTATGTCAGTCACCTGACATAAGCCAACTATTCCAACCTCTCCCAAATCCTATGATAAGTAGAGTTGTTATTATTATCCCATTTTACGGATGAGGAGACCATGCCCCTAAGAGATTGAATCACTTGCTCAGTGACACGCTGTGGGTCAGTGGCAGAGTTGGAATTTCTGGGGGGACAGCTGGTTCAAGAACCCTAACCGTTGGACCACACTGCCTCTGTGGATTTGATTCCCTCACCTCCAACATAGACTCCTCCAGGAGGCCTTCCTGACCCCCGGGTTTGTTTCCTCTGCTTAAGCAACATATAACCGCACCATCCAGCCTAAAAAACCATGGGGGTACTCAAGAGGTCATCTTGTTTATGCCCCTGCCTCCAGGTAGATATGGTATTACAAGTCCCATCTTGAAGATGAGACTGCTGAAGCCAGAAGGGATTGGTCCATGTCCAGAGTCGGTGAGGGAAGTATGGGAACCAGGGGTGTGGTCGAGGAGCAGTAATGGTTCAGTGGGACCCAAGCATGAGGAAAAGATAGGTGATGAGGGATGGGACCTGTCCACCAAGCTGAGGAGCCGGGACTCTGGCATGGAGGGTGGGCAGTGGGGGAGAGGGGAAGTCACTGCCCAGTAAGCCCTGGGAGCAAATCCTGGCCTTGCCGAGTAACTTCGTGTGAGTCCTGTGCCCTCTCTGAACCTGTTTCCCACTCTGCACGATTTGGGGTTGGCACCTCTCCTAAGAACCCTCCAGGCCTTACATGGACTTACTCTGTGGCCACTGCTTTCTTACAATCCCAGCAAAAAATGGAGCTCTGTTGGGTAGACACGGAATATCTTTAATGCCCTGATTTCCTTTTGACCGCGTGTGGCTTTGCTCTGAGATATTCTGCCGGACCTTCTAGAGGCACGTGTCTCCGGGTGCTGGTTCACAAGGGAGCCTGGGTCGACATGCTCTCCTTTACCTTCAAGCCCTTCCTCTCGTGGAGCCCCGTCCAGGGCAGGCCGGCGTCGTGGGCCTGGGCCTGCGCGTGGCCCGGCTCTGAGGGCGATGGCATCGGTGGCATCAGAGGTATCAGCTCCTCCAAGGCCCCAGGGGAGGCACGAGGAAATTCGTCAGTGTCCAGGCTGGCATCGCTCCAGCCCTTGGAGTTATCGCTGTGGCCATCCGGACCAGCGGCTTCATCCTCGGATATGGTGGCAATCTCGGCTGTGTCCTCCTCAAGGTTGGTGTCTGAGTTCCCTGCCAGGTGGCTGGCGGCCCCCTCAAACTTGCTGGCTGTGTGGACGTCTGCCGTATCCTCCCGCTTCTGCGCGGAGCCAAATGAAGGGGCGCCACGCAGCCCGGCCACAGCCTGGGCGGGTGTCTTAGCTCTGCCCTGGCCCGTCCAGAAGAGGGCGAGCTCTTGGCGACAGGCGGCCACGGCCAGGCTGGTGAGCAGGGTGCTGGACACCAGGTACAGCAGGGCGGGCTGGCCCATCTGCATGAGGACCATGGCGACAAAAGTGACCAGCAGGCCCACGGCATAGGCTGCCGTGCAGGCCACAAAGTAGACCTGGCGGGAATGGACTTGCACATCGAAGCGGTGACAGTAGGCCACCAGAAAGCCAGGGACCACAATGTCACCGAAGCCGAGGATGGAGAAGGGCTGGTCACACAAGGTCAAGGCTGAGAAGCTCAGCCAGGGCACTTTGAGCACCATGGGCAGCCTCTCGCGGCTCACGGAATCTACCGGGCCCGCCGCCACCCCCACCATGATGCTCTCGCCGGTCCTGGTGAGGAGGGGCGTGACGAAGACAAAGAAAACATCGAAGGCCAGCAGGGCCAGCAGGAAAGAGGCACAGTTCCTGAGCGTGGGCAGCCGCACGCGCCGCAGGACCAAAAGGCAGTAGGCCACGCCCAGCGCGTCCTGCAGGAGCCACGCCCAGCTGTCCTCGTTCCGGTGGGCGATCCAGAGGACGGTCACCGCCGCGCACAGGCCGCCCAGCAGCAGCAGGGGCAGCTGCAGGCAGGCGCGGTGGCCAGGCAGGGGCCAGCGGTATTGCTGCAGGGGCAGGTGGCGCACCAGGGGGGCCAGGCAGCTGTAGAGGCCGGTGCCCGCCCCCAGGCCGAAGACGGCGATCATGACGTAGACAAAGCAGTCGTAGAAGAAGTAGAGGAGCAGCATGATGGAGCAGGACATGGTGACCACCGCGCCCGTCATGGCCGGCGTGAAGTCCACCGGTGCGCCCTCGTCTTCCTCCTCCTGTCCCCGCGGGGCGGCCACTGCTTCCTGCCGGTGGTGACCGCCGGGCCCCCCTCCCCCCCGGGCCCGGCGCCGCTGCAGCCGGTCAGCCTCGGTCAGGCCGGCCCAGTAGCCGCCAGCGGCCACGGTGCCCACGGCCAGGATGAAGGTGATCACCATGTTGTAGTCGAGGACGGGCTCCGGGGGCGCATACAGGGCCACGCGGACCTCGGCGCTGCCGTGGGTGTGGCGGAGGATGTCGAGCATGTCGTTGTAGCGGAGCACGGCCACGGGGATGGTGAGGCCGGGCAGGGGCTGGTGGGGGTCCTGGGGCGCCGGGGTGATGTCTGAACACTGCTGGCCGCTGACCCGGCTCACGATGAGCAGCCCGTGGGCGCCTTGGCCCTGAGCCAGCCAGCCCTTGGCGTAGAAGCTGCAGTTGCCCCTCATGACCATGGCGGTGGTGTGGCGGAGGGGCCGCCGGCGGGGGGCGCCGGGCCGGACCTGGCCGGAGGAGTCCTTGCCCGGGCACCAGGGTGCCATGGTACCATCGTACAGGGGCAGGAGTGGGGCGTGGTGCAGGTTCCGGGGCAGGGTGACATAGTCGGAGCTGAACAGGATGCAGTAGTCCTTGCTCCAATTTTCTGACACCACGTGGACCACGCCATACTCCCCCCGGGCAGCGGTGTTGGTGAGGAGGAGGAGGAGGAGGAGGAAGAATCCCAGGAACGCCATCCTCCTCAGCCACCTACTGCTGCATCCCAACGCAGCAGCGGCTCCCAGCGCGGTCCCCTCTCCCAGGGGGTGGGTGTGGCCCTCTGTCATAGAGCAGCCCTGCCTCCTGTCTGGGAAACCAACCCGGGCCCCACCTACCTAGTCACAAAGCCTTGCAGCCCAAGGCTCAGGGCGGTGCTTTGGAGCCCGGGGTCCCTCTCCGGATCCTGTTCCCTGACACTGCCTCCCGCAGAGAGGTCACCTGGGTCCCCAGTCTGCTCAGTCCCTGGTGGGTCTGGGTCAGGTAATCTGAAATACGAGGTGGGAGGATGGGGTGGAGGATCCCAGACACAAAGTCTGGACCAACTTGGCCCCTCACTGACTGGGTGACTGGGCAGATGCCTCTTCTCTCTGCACCTGTTTCTTCAGCGGCCAAGAAATGAGGACATTGAGCAGAGAGTTTCTGAAGCTATTGCAGACTTTTATTGAGCAGTTACTAAGTGCCAGATACTTTATCTGTACTCAGTGGGCCCTTGCAAAGAGGTATTACTATATCCGGCCGGCCTGAGGCTGCATGCTGTCCTTCAAAGTCCATGCCTCTTTGTATTGACACAGGACGAGAATTTCATTTCTAGCCTCCCTTGGAGTTAGGCATGGCCATGTGGTCAAGTTCTTGCCAATGGAATTGAGCAGAAATGATGGGAGCCCTTCGGAAGCCTGAACAGAGACCATGAGGCTCCTTGTTTGTCCCTTCCCTTCTCACAAGCCAGTCATGGGCAGGCCATTGACTATGGAGAGGAGGAATTGTCCTAAGGGACAGAAAGAGAGGAAGGAAAGGAACTGGGACCCCGGATGTCTACATGGAACAGTGTGTGGAGAGGGGGATGTTCACTGTGAGATACGTTACCTTCCTTGGGCCATTGGCTTCTTGTGGATCTCTCTGTTACAGCAGCTTAAACTTACCTGAACATTCCCATTTCATGGATGAGGAAACCTGAGCTCAGAGAAGCCCACCCCACAGGCCCCAGCCCCCCGCCCTCAGATCCAGCCCCCCTGCTCGCACCTCCCTTGTCCAGGGAGCTGCCCGGCTCTGCCCCCGGGCCGGAGGCCTCACCTGCTGCTTGTTCTCATCCTTCAGGCCTTGGCTCCAACGTTATCTCCACCACCATGGCCAGGAGCAAGCAGGCCCGCTTGTTAGCTTTCACTACCACAACTCAGGATTTTGTTTGTGCGTTTCCTTGTTTGCTTTCTGTCTTTCCCTGGTCGAGTTCCATGAGGACAGGGACCTTGTCTATCATTCTGCTGCTCTCAGATTCTGGAATAGCAAATGATGCTCAGAAAATGTGTGGGATGTGTGAATGAATGACCCTGTTTTTCTTCTCTCTCTCTTTTTTAAAAAATGTTTATTTTTGAGAGAGAGGGAGAGAGAGCACATGCACGGTGCAGAGAGAGGGTGACAGAGGATCCGAAGCGGGCTCTGTGCTGACAGCAGACAGCCTGACGTGGGGCTCAAACTCATGAACCGTGAGATCATGACCTGAGCCGAAGTTGGACTCTTAACTTACCGAGCCACCTAGGCACCCCTATAATTGACCCTGTTTTTCAGTAGAAGGGACCAAGGCGCGGGGCAGTGAAGAGACTTTTCCAAGGTGACACATGGGTGATAGAGACAAGATTGAAATCCAGGCTGTGGGGTGATGGAGCTTCTGGCTACCCCTGCTGTGCTCTGAGCAGTGTGCTCAGGGGACAGTGGTCAGCCCACTTGTCCCAGATGATTGGGACTGGGTAGCAGATGGATTTGCTGAAAAAAAAAAAAATCACTTGAAGAGGGGACTTCTTAAAAAGTCACCTCCGTACTTTACATTTGGTATTCGGAGGTGACGCATTTGGAAGGTAATGATGTCATCAGGGTGGAGCCCTCAGGAATGGGATTGGTTTCACAAGAGACACAAGAGAGGTGACGGGAGGATACGGTGTGACGGTGGCTGTCTGCAAACCAGGAACAGCGCTCTCAAGGGGAACCCACTCAGCTGGCACCTTGACCTCACACTTCCCAACCTCCCTGAACCGGGTAAAATTGTGCTTGTTGTTTAAGCCACCCAGTCTATGGTATTTGTTATACGGCCCAAGCTGACTGAGACAAAGTCCAAAATCAAGGTGTCAGCAGGGCCATGCTCCCTCTCAGACTCTGGGTAGGACCCTTTCCTCACCCCTTCCTCATCTGGGTGGTGACTGGCAATCCATGTTACTCCCATCTCTGCCTTTGGTCACACGGCATTCTCCCTCGTGCTATATTGGGGCCCATCCAATGACTTTATGTTAACGTAATCACATCTGCAAAGACCCTATTTCCCAATAAAGTCACGTTGGTAGGCCCTGGGGTTTAGAACATTTTGGGGAACACAGTTTGACCCATGAAGCACATTTTATTTTAACTTTCACAAGGTGCACAGTCACTGATCTTCTGAAGGCGTCTGCTTTGATTATGGGTCCATCCCCTGGAGTTCCAAGTCGCCTTCCTTGTGAAATCCATGCTGATGAGACACCGTCCCCAACATCCAGCTTTGGGTTCTTTGGGGGTGGAGGGCAGCCTGAGAGGACCTCGCAAAGTGGTCGGCAACTAGAATCACGTGGACTCTGTCAGGCTCCTCCCACCCAGGTATTTCTTTACATTTGTCTCACCACCACCTGAGTCGACAGCTGATTGTGTGACTCAGATCGTGTCTTTCAACTGAATTTTCATGAGCGACAACATTTCTCCTTGTTTGTGCCATTCCGTTTCATCCATTGCGACAACATTTAATTCGATTATAAACAGTAATTTCCGTGACAAGGGAACTGTCAGAAATACATTAGGGAACAAAGCCAGTAGACTGGTGAGCGTACCCCAGCTGGTTCGGGGACACGCGGCAGGGCCCAGGGATGGGGGGCGGAGCAGGGAAGCTGCTAGCTTCTCCTTCATGGGCTCCCGTCGCTCAGGGGCAGTTAGGGAAGCAGGACCTCTCTGCATCCCAGCACCCAGGTCCGAGCACGGCAGGGCCAGCCAGCCTCTTTCTGAGGGCTGCAGGCCCCCAGCTCCTGATGTTCAGCTCAGACCCTCGCTCAGGGCTCTGCTCTCCCAACATAGGGAGTCTTGAGTCTCTTAAAAGTCAACGACCAGCACCCCTGGTGACTCTAGTTAAAAACGCAGATGGTAACAAGTTCAGGCGAAGATGCAGAGAAATTGGAAGTCTCTTAACGTTGCTGGTGGAGTGGGAGACACAGCGGCCTTAGAAAGCGGTTTGGCAGGTCCTCAGTAAACGAAGCGTGTAGAGTTACCATACGACCCAGCAATTCCAGCCCTGGGGTATATAACAACAGGACTGAAAACAGGTATTCAAAACAAACAAACAAACAAACAAACAAACAAACAAACTTGCATGTGAATGTTCATAGCAGCACCATTCACAGCAGCTTGGGATAGGTGGAAAGGACCCAAATGTTCTCCAATGGATAAATGGATAGAGTGAGGTCTCTCTATTATTCAGCCATAAAAAGGAATGAAGTTCTGATACGTGCCGTGATATGGATGGACCTTGAAAATATTATGCTGGGGTGCCTGGGTGGCTCAGTCGGTGAAGCGGCCGACTTTGGCTCAGGTCATGATCTCACGGTTCGTGGGTTCGAGCCCCGCGTCAGGCTCTGTGCTGACAGCTCAGAGCCTGGAACCTGCTTCGGATTCTGTGTCTCCCTCTCTCTCTGCCCCTCCCCCACTCACGCTCTCTCTCTGGCTCTCAAAAAAATGAATAAATGTTAAAAAAAAACTTGTGCTAAGTGAAAGCAACCAGACACAAAAAGAGAAATATTGTATGATTCTACTTTTATGAAATCTCCAGAATACAGAAATCTACAGAGACAGAAAACAGGTTCACAGTGGCAGAGGCTAGGAAGGTGGTATGGGGGGTGACAGCTGAATGGGAATGGGGTTTCCATTAGGGTGATGACAAAGTTCTGGAACTAGACCAGTCTGTGCCCTGATTTGGGGTTCAGAAATGTAGGCTCCTTCCCTTCCCTTGGGCTCCTGGTGCCCTGGGCTCAAAGGATTCTCTTTAGGCTCATTCCCTCTGAGGCTCTTCCTAGGACCTGGCTCACTGAAGTGTCTATCTAATCTCTGCACCCAAAGACCGCCCCTCCCGCCCCCACAGCCCTGGAGTTCTTCTCTGCGGCTGCTTGGTGCCCAGACAGTGGCCTGCACCAATGCCCTGGTAGGTGCCATCACACAAGCTACAGCAGCACCCACCCCCTCCAGATTCCATCTCTTTCCTTGAGGGCATCCTCTGTGTCCGCAGCTTCTGCCCCCTCCCTGCTGCTCTTCTTACGGCCCAGGATCTCAAGGTCACAGTCCAGGGTAGGCCAGGGGCAATGTCTCTGCCTTCTGTTTAGAGGACCTAGGGGACACCTGGAGCATTTATCTTCATCCACTTGGGGCAGCAAGGGCATAGCGGGCCTTAGCCCGGTGTGGCTGCTCAGGAAGGGTGGGGTAGGTGCTCAGCTCACCTGGCCCACTCACTGCCCTCGCTTCCTGGCCCAGTGCTGTCCTACCTGCATGTTCTAGAGATAGTGCTCCCTCCTCGACTCCCCCAGTAACGAAGGCAAGAGATAGGAGCACCCACAGGTCTCCCTCCATGTCGTCCCCCACCCTAGCGGGGTGCCGGCTGCATTTTCCCAGTCTCCTCTTGAGGCCCTGAGCATATGGCCCTCACCCTTGCTTCTGTCCCCACCTGCCTTGGCCCAGTGGGCAAAGAGGTTGGGCGGCAGCCATCTTTCCAGGACCCCTTGGAGGCGCAGGGGGAGTGGGTGGCAATCTGGTGGCTGAAGGTGGTCTCTGGAGTTCTCTCCAAAAGATGATCTCACTGATGCTTCCGACACACTTAAAGCTTTGAAAAATACACATGGTGCAGGCCAATCTTGGGCCCGAGCCTGCCCGGCAGGATCTACAGAGACTGTGGGCTGTCAGAGGTCGGGATAGGAAGCGATGCTCTGGGATAACACAGGGACGGGGAGGCTGGCAGCCTGTGGCCAGCCTGGAGGCCAGGCTGGGTTCGGGAGTGGGCCACCTGATGCCCGTGCTTTGCAGGTGCCAACTCTGACATCTGGCTTTGTGTCTGCATGCTGTTTGTCCACAAATTAAGGACACTGAGGAATTTTCCCAGGGAGGGTATCAGAGGGGCAAAGAACTCCTTCTGCATGTGGGCAGAACATGGTAGAAGCTGAGTGAGGCCAGCCCGGGCTCACATGCCACTGCCCGGTGCTCTGGGGCAGGTCTTGTAACCTCTCCGTGCCTCACTTTCCCCATCTGTTAAATGGGGGTAACAGCCCCAGGCTCACAGGGTGGTATGAAGCGTAGGTGAGGTCAACAAGTGAGAGGCACCCAGTAGGCACTCAGTCCATGACAACATTGCTGGCGTTGGAATGCAGAAACCAGCTTCGGTTTGGACTGAGGGTGGGTAGTTGACTTTGAAGTCGGGCCCAATGAAATGATCCTGAGAAATCCTTGAGCTGGAGGCCAGTGAGCCCCTTGCCTGGACTGAGCAGAGCCTGGGTGGGTGCAGGGAGACCCACAGAAGCTTCTGGTGGCCTGGGCTGCAGTTAAGTATCATTTTAGGGAGTGGAGGGATGGCGGATGTTGGGAAGGTGGGAAGGGCGTGCTGGGAATCAGGATGGATGTACAGAACCCTCACTACTCCCACCCAGCTGAGCTCAGCAGCTGGACATCGGCTGTGGCATCTTTGGGTTGGTCCCTTCCTCACCTGGGACTTATCTCCAGCCAGACCATCTGAAGCCCTGAGGCCTCCTGCTCACCAACCCCGCCCCCCCCCCCGCCCCTCCCAGAGTTGCTCTATCTGTCCTGGCCTCCTGAAGCCCAAGCCCAGTGACTTCAGTCACCTGAGGGCGTGGAAAGAACCCTGGACGTGGACCCAGAGGACCTTTGATCTCAGAGGAATCACCAGGCCTCGGTTCCCTTGGCTGTAAAATGGGATGATTCCTGCCTCTGTGAGTCACTTGAGATTAGATAAATATTATAAAGGATTTTGTAGATTGCAAATTTACAAATGCCCACAATTAAGGTATTATTATTTGAATTCTAAAACCCCCTTTCCTCCCTAATGCGTGTTTTTCCCACATCTGCTTCTCTCCCCAGTCCTATCCCAGGGCATCTGACCCCAGCACAGCAGAAGGACTGAGGAGGCCTGGGGGTAGGGTTGGGAGGGAACTGAGGACCCCAGGGCAGGGGTCATGTCACACTCAGAGGCGGAGGAGCAGGAAACCAAAACCCCACGGTGCGTTTTTCCTCCACTGGTGCTCTGTGCCTACGAAGGAGGGTCCCAAGGAGAAATGGGCTCGCGTCGAGTACTTGAGGGGAAGGCCGCCTCTGGGTGCGGTGTGGAGAAGTTCTTCCAGGCTTGAGCAAGGGGCCTGCCCCACAGGGACCCCCACGCTGCAGCTGCCGGCCTCTCCCCCAGTGAAGCCACGTATGTGTCTGTTGGTCCGTCACACTCCCACTCACCCAGCCCACAAGCTGAACCTCAGGGCACAGTGACCCTCAGAAACCCTATCTGGGGGCCTGCCCTCACCCTGGACCTCCGGGGCCGTGGGCTGGGAAGGGTTAAACTCTGGGCACCTGCTCCAGGCGGCCCCTCCTCCCTTACCATCTCTGAATGGGAGGCGAGGCTCATCTGGACCATGCCCTGACTGCTCAGGGACCCTGCAGGCAGCTTCTTTGGGGACTATCAGCCTCTCTTGGAGGTGTCCTCTGCTCTGGGCCTTGCAGTTGTTTGCTGGCCCGCGTCTTGGGGTGCTGAGTGCACAGCAAGAGCTCAGAGGGCACCATCAGCCACCGCAACCAGGAGGCTCAAGCAGGAGAGAGGGTGCTGCCCCAGCTTGGCCCCTCCGGACCTCTGGTCCATGCAATCCCCTGACGATGTCCCCCACTCCTCCCGGGCTCCTCCGTCCTTGGGAAGCGCCCGTCCCCACAGCCTGGCGTGTGCAGGAGAAGCCTTGCTCTCTCACCTCATTGGGTGAAAGGCAGAGTGGAGAAAGGTGCCTCAGTCATGGCCCTGTGACACTCAGCAGGCGCTTCTGGTCCCTCCTGGGGTAGACGCGTCCCTCTCCAGGGCTTCTCTCTCACCAACCCCCCCTCCGTTGCTCTGGAAGCTGTCACCCTATCTCTGTCCTGCTGCCCTGGTCCCCTCCCAGCGTCCCTGGCTGGAGACCCAGAAGTGAGCCCCAGGCCAGTGGAGAGCCCGTGTGGGACCCCCTCCCCTGCCCTGGTAGTGCAGGCTGTGGCTCCCACACACCGCTCTGCCTGGGCCTTCGGTCCTGGTCTCGCGGCCTGTGCGGCTGTGAGGCTGGGGGAAGTGCAGGGAGATTAGCGCCCCCAGGGAGCAGCCTTCCTCCCAGATGGCCCCTTGGATGGGCTGAAGGCGGGTGCGCCCCACTCCGGCTCCCCACGCTTCTGCAGCAGGATTACGTTCCAGCCGCCTGCAGTGGTGGCTGTGGTGTGGCCATCGCCCCCTTCCCGCTGCCTCCCTTTCCTGCCCTCATGCCCCCACCTGCTGCCTGTGCCCCCCTTCCCTGAGTTGGTTCCGGGAACCTTGTCTCTGGGTCTGTTTCCGGGACAGTGTCAAGGCCTCCCTAACTCTGCTTCCTGCTGCCTTGGGGCTGGGACACATTCCTGTCTGGTATCCTTGCCATACTCCTGCTCAAACTGTCTCCGTGGCCCCCATCCCATCCATGGTGTCCTTGGCCAGTACTGCTCACCCATGGCCCTTCTCTCCCTATGACTCACCCCTTCGAAGAGGCGTCCTTATCGGCTGGGCTCCGCTGACCCGTGCCCCCAGCGGCTCACCTAGCACCCCAGCCTGGTGGGTGTGAGTGGTATCAGGTTTCCCAGCCCCACAGTGGCCCCGAAGACTGCAAAGTGGCCTCCGTTTCTCCGCTGTGCCCTTCCCACCCACCCCCGCACAGTCCAGACCTTCACAGATGCTGGTAGAAAAGATAAATATTATTATTTACAGCAGCCATGCCCTCACAGCTGACACCCTTATCTCCCAAAGCCCTGCTCTAGTGGCCCAGGACCTCTAGACACGGGAGGGTCCAGTGGGGGCTGGCTGGTTGCCCCTAGAGTCACTTGTCCTGCTCCAGGATGCTCAGGCAGAGAGAGGCCAAGTACCTTGCCCCTTCTATCTTTGCTTAGCTAATCACGATGCCCCAGAGGACATCCGGGGGCCACAAACTCCCTGTGACCAGCAGAGAGGCTGTCCCCGGGGCCAGACCACTGAAGCCAGCGGCAGGGGGGCCCTGAGTAGCCTCTGTCCCCTGATGAGGAGACTGGCTTTGGCCGAGGCACACCCTGGCTCTTGCTCACCAGCCACGTGGTCACCCTCCCACCCCCGTCTTTCCACAGAGGGGGAGACACCAGGGACAGGAGGTGCAGAAATCAGGGTGCAAATATTATGTGTGGCCAAGGAGGGGGAGCCTGAGTGGCCTGCGGGGCAGTAAAGTTCCAATGGTGCAAGGCAGCAAGGCAGGGCGTTTCTGCTGGAAGTGCCACAGGGCCAGATGAAGTTTCGGTGGCTGGGGAGGATTCTAGTGGCGCGGCCGATTGCCTGATGATGTCACCTGATCTATAATGACATTGCCAGGGCTTCTGCCTTGGTTCCCATCGGTATTAGAAGGCATTGCCAACACCCGGAGGCGCCATCACGGTGGTTGGGATGCTGTCACAAGAGTTTCCCATGATGCCCCTGGCAGCAAGGACAGGCCCCAGGTCTCCAGTGGGCTGACATCTTGTGCCGTGGGAGAAGACACCTTTCGGAGGGACCCGTGTGCTGCTTTGGATTTCCACCTGGCCACTTCTACTCCATTCTGATGTCGCCTCCAGGGGGGCCTGGGGCAAGGGGGAGCCAGGAGCCGTGGGCCCGGCCCAGTCTTTATAGGCTATTTCCCGTCATCCCCTGGCCCAGACTGGGTCTGCTCTCATAGGCTGAACTCCCGCTCAGCTGGGGATTCAGCGAGGGGGGACCCCCCCACCCAGGATGTCCGTGCCAGGTGCTTCTGGGGGCACAGGGTGTGGGAAGGCGCTGATCCCCTCCACAGACAGGGCGGCTGGCTGAGCCTGGAGACCGTCTTCCCCTCGAGCTCAGACGGCCGTGGACGGCTTGATACTGTGGAAGCTGACACGGGTCGGGGAGGTAGGGATGGACATGGCGCGGGCCACGCGGGCACGGATCGAGTGCTTGTCTTGCCATCGATGCCACCTCTTCCGGACGGCAGAGCGGACCTGTGGGTACAGAGCGGAGCATGATGTCCGAGCCCGGGTCTTAGGTCCCACCCCTCCCTTCGGGCTGCCACGAGCAGCTGTACGTGTGATGGGTCCACAGGTGCTCGGGACACAGGTGTGAAATGCACGGGCCACCCGGGAGGTGGTGACATTCACATCGCCAATGTTGTTTATTTGCAGATTTGTTAGAGGAGGGGAGCCCTTTGCTCATCCGCACGAAGGCGTCATACGGCCTTTGCCGTGAAGAGTTCCTACCTTCAGCACGCATGCACGCCCTGCCCAAGGGCTCAGCCCTTCCTGGTTTCAACAAGCCTTTTCATAGACTCATTGATGAGGCTGAAGCCTTGGCTGTGCCAAATGCCTATGGGGGCAAAGGAGTGGGCTTGTCACTCCAGGAGCAGAGTGGGCAGGTGGCAGGGACCCTCCTGCGGCTCCCTGCAGCATCCCCATTAGGGACCCAGGGGCGGGGAAGAGATGGCTGGCACGTGGAGGGCAGGAGGGGGCTGCAGACAATCTCGAGTCCCAACAGGCCCCCTCCGTCCTGAGCTCTGGGACCCTGGCGTCCTTACCTCACTGTTGAGGAAACAGTAGAATACAGACACGAAGAACCCCTGGGGTGGACAGAGAAGGTGGGTCAAGGGCCTGCGGCAGGTGTGGCCCCACCCAACCTCCAGGCCACCACCCCCTTCCTCTCCAGAGCCTCCTGCCCCTCCAGAGCCCTGCCTGGAAGAATCCCCACTGAAGGAGGTCGGGGGACAGCCAGGGCCAGAGCGAGGGGCGGGCGGTGGTACCTGGAAGGATTCCAGGAAGGAGTTGAAGTAGATGAAGACGACCCGGGAGACCTCGTCCTCCCCGGGGTTCACAAAGAACAGCATGTACGTGATGCCCAGGAGGGGAAGCAGCACCAGAGTGGCCTTCACAGCCTTCCTAAGGTGAGGCGGGGTGGGGAGGCTCAGAGTCACAGCCCATCCCGGGACGGGTGGTGAAGAGGGCTGGGCCTGGGGGCAGGGTGCCGGGTTCCCAGGAATGTCTGAGACAGGGAGCCAGGGTTTCGGGAGGGACTGTTAGACCTGTCGGGGGTGGGGGGAGACCCTGGGTCAGAGGCTGGGCTCTCTGAAGCCCTCGGGATTGGGGGAGGGAGGCGGGCCGGGTTACCTGTACTGAATGGTCTCAGATGTGGTGGACGCCCGGAGTTTGGTCATGAGAATGCGGACGATGTTGAAAAGGAAGATAAAATTGATCTGTAATTTGAGCACACGGTGGGATGGTGTGGGCGTGTGTGTGTGTGTGTGTGTGCAAAATGTTGGGGGGAGGGCGGGTGGACGGGGCAGGGCCTCGGCCG
Source organism: Leopardus geoffroyi (assembly GCF_018350155.1). Lineage (NCBI taxonomy): Eukaryota > Metazoa > Chordata > Mammalia > Carnivora > Felidae > Leopardus > Leopardus geoffroyi. The sequence continues at coordinate 44,417,570 of NC_059330.1, forward strand.
TCTCAAGTCTGCTCTTGGTGCCCCTACTTCTCTCCCTCCACCTTCGTTCATGCTTACACATTCCTGGCCCCGTGCCCCCGCCTCTAGGCATGGGGACCCTGTCAGTCCACAGGAGGCACCCTTCTCTCCTGCTCCCCCCCACCCAGGTTCTTACCAGCAGGACCAAGATCATGGGGCCCTGGTAGATGTAGTCAGTGTATACCCCAGGCCTTTTGCCAAACCAGCACCTAGAAAGCCACAGAGAGAAGGTAAGGGGGGAGGCCCTCTGGGTCCGGTTTGGTGGCATGGGGAGGGGCGGTGCTTGGCCAGGGCAGGACTGGGGCCAGAAGCCAGGATCTGGGTGCCTCGATTCCAACCCTGGCAGAAGGTCAAGATTCCACCACAGTGCCTCAGTTATTCCATCTGCAGAATGGACACCACGCTATTATGAGATGTAAAGCTGGATACACGCAATGCGGCAGGGAGGGCAATTGTGGACCAGAGCACAGAGCGGCACAGGCAAGGGCTCAGCACACCACTGCTCCCCTCTGTCCCCACTGTGGCTCTGGCACAAGCCCACTGACTAGTGGTTCCTGCCCCTGTCACGCAGTGGTTCCCCCACAGCTAATGACCTCTGAATCTGTTTAATTGCAGCCTCAAGGCAGAGATTCCACAGGCTCCACCTGCTGGAGAGGCAGAACCGCTTTTCATCTTCTTGAATGTCCCTCCAGAAATCTCTTGGGGGGTGGGGGATGGGGCACATGAGAAGTCCCATGTCCTTGTGCAGAGACAACGGCCCCCAGGGTATACAGACCCACGGTGCCTGGATCTCATGATGCTTCCATAAACCAGACACTGAGATTTTTATGTGAAACCTCTTGACCTTTTAAAGGTTTGAAACAAACTCAGGGTTTCGAAAGACACCAGGGAGACCAAATGCAAGCCGCCTGGGGCCAGGTCTAGACCTTAACCCCAGGGTCTACAAATTCTTTCCGGCGTCTCACACCTGGATCCCTTCTGCTGCAGTGTCAGCACCTTACCACTAGATGGCGCTCCAGAGCCACTCAGGCCGACTTTCTTAACACCAGGCGTCCCTTTTCCCCCAAGACGCAGACTCACACACACTGGGTCTTCCTGTCCTCGCCTGTAATCACTTGCCCACCTGCAGGCACAGGCACCATCGCCCAGGGTTTACGATGCTCCTGCACCGGACCCCAACATCCGGAGCGTTATTGCCAGGCCCCCCAGGGGTGTCTGCAGCTGGCCGCTCTCCCAGCCCAGGCCCCCACCCTGCCCCCTGTGCCAACGAAGGGAGAGCCCGCCAGGCGGAGTCAGGAAGGATCAGCCTGGTAAATATGAGTATCATTTCCCAGGCTCCTTGTCCAGCCCAGTGAGGTTGTGGGCGGCCCCCTCCCCTCTAGGAGGGCGGAGGGGGGACTTGTCATTGTGATGGAGATCAGCTGGAACCCCACTCAGACAATGGGCCCCTGAGAACGCTTTGGCACGGAAGGTGCTGGCACCTCCCAGGCTGTCTATAACCATATTTTCTGCCTCTCTCAGTGATTCTCAATCTTAGCCCCTAAAATTCCCGGTGCTCACACTCCAGACCACCACCAGATGTAAGCGTCCCACCCTTGGGAGGTCAAGCCTGGGCGTTCGGACTTTTTAAAGCTTCCTGGATGATTCCAACATGAGCCAAGGCTGAGAATCACTGCAGCAGAATTCTAATTTTCAGGGGCAATTGGGAACACCCGAGACCAAAGTCATCTCAGGACGTCAGAGCTGGAGGCTGGAAGGACCCTATGAGATCATCAAGATTAATTTCTACAAAACCCATGGAATCTTTTGTAAAACAAGTCTTAATATTTTTAGTGCCAGACATTATTCTAAATGCTTCCATATACAGGAACGCGTGTCATCCCCACAAAAACCCTTTGCGGGAGGCACTGTTGTTAGGATGCCCATTTTACAAATGAGGAAACTGAGGCACACTGGAATAACTAGCCCAAGGTCATATAAGTACTTAATGACGGGTCCATGATTCAGAACCTGGGCAATCTGACTCCAGAGACTTCCAGGAACACTTATGCTGTTCTATATGGCGTGAAATCGCAAGATGGATACAGGAGCCTGAATCTACCCATCCAGCCTCACCTAGAGCACAGCACTGCTAGGGATCCTCGGACTGAGTCCAGCCCCTAGCACTCTCCCTGTATGGACGAATAATGACCCTGACTGGGCAGGTGATGTGGCCGAAGGTCCTCGGGGAATGTCAGGCAGAGCTGGGCCAGGAGACTGGACCTCGGGGCTCAGGGGGCCCTGAGGGCAGCGAAGGGCAGGAGGTGACTCACTTCTCATTGTCGTAGTACAGCTTCCCAATGGCCCAGGCCACGATGATGGGGAAAGGCACACCTGGGGAGAGACTGGCTGTCACAGAGCCCGTCGGTGGGGTCTGGAGGACGCAGGGCTGGAGGACCCCAGGGCAGCCCAGGGTCTAGAAGTGGGCAGGGGTTCCCCAGGGTCGAGCTCATACTCACTTGCCCAGCATGCCTCCTTCAGGATGTTCCTGCTGCCCCCCATCCCCAAACGGTGCTCACCCCACCGCCCTGACCTGGCTCCGGTCTCCCAGCTCCCCCCTGCCCCAGCCAGCTGGCCAGATCTGGGTGAGGAGCGGGGAGCCCGGCTGGGGCAGGGGGCCTGTGCGCTCACCCCAGCCGATGCAGATGAACATCCATTTGCGCAGCCGGTCGGTGGAGTAGGTGAGCACGATGGCCGTGTGCAGGTAGCAGCCCTCCCCGAACATCCAGAAGAAGTTGGTCACGTGGAAGTAGTTGTAGGCGGCTGTCACCAACCTGCACCAGCCCTGCCGCCCCACCCCCACCCAGAGATGACACTGAGATGGGGGACAGGGGTGTGGCAGCGGCGGCACCCCACCCTGGGCTTGGCGCCTCCTATCGGCCAAATTCAACCCCCCCCCCCCCCCCGCCGCCCCTGCCCAGGGAACCGCTCCTGTTTTACTGGGCCCCTTTCCCACCAGGGCAGTCCCACCCAGACCCTTCCCCTGGCCGTGGGCCTAGCCCCCCAGGACACACCACATTGCTCTGGTGGACTTCGGGGCTCATGGTGAGCTGGACCACAAACCACGTGGCATTGCGCAGGATGAAGGCCGAGACGAGGTTCCAATGGATGATGTTTCGCAGGCACCGGATGCTCCTGTGGGGGCAGCAGGGGAGGGGGGGTGACGGGAACCAGGGGAGGAAAGGAGAGATGAGGGACAGGCCGCCAGCATCACTCTAGCCCAGGCGTGTGGATGGGGAAAGCGAGGGCAGGGCTGACAGGCTGTGTCATACCCGGAGGTGGCGGCAGGGGCCCTCCGGATGCCCCCAGGGCCCTTCCGACCTGAGACCCACCCAGACCTAAGCTTGGTGGCGGAGCTGGCCGCACTGCCAGTGCTCCAAGGACCCGGGGCTGCTGAAGGGGGTGCTCCCATGGCCCCCTCCCCTCCCCGCAGCTCCCGGGTCAGAAAACACGAAACATAAGAGGTTTCCAGTGGGATGACTCCCTCTGAGCCTTCAGTCCTGATGCTCAGCTCCTGCTCCTGCCCCCATTCCTGGCACAGACCTGCCTGGCATTGCCACCTGCGTCCTTGGCAGTAGTTCTGGACCCAGGCAAGTCCAAGCTCAAAGGCCTCCACCTTCCTGGCCTCCCAAATGGGTGCATCTTGGCAAGGGTGTGGGTGGCCTAAGGTGAGCCCCGTAGCAGCTACTGGGCTGGGGGGGGGGGGCAGAAATGACCCTGCCAGAGGCTCCAAGAGACCTGGGGCTCCCGTATCTGTCACCACCTCCCACCGAGGTGAGGGGGCAGGGTGCCCAGTGCCGGCCCTCCGGCATCTTACTTCTGCACCCTGCTCAGGGCCTGGGGCCAGCACTGAGTCTTTCTCACCTGAGCCGCAGAAAGAGGACAAAGGCCACCAGGAGGGCCACCAGAGAGACGCAGTGGCCCAGGTAGTTGATGATGACAGCAACATGGTAGTGTACCTTGCTTTTCTTCTGAGGTAGGAGAGAGGGACAGACGTGAGGCTCCCACATAGCTGCACCCCTGAACCCACTGGACACGTGAGGATAGCCCCTTAGGTGGCCGAGACGGGGTTGATAATGATCATAGTTATTCCCCTTCCTGAGCCCTGACTATGGTCAAGCATGGCCCTGGAGCAGGGCCGTCCAGTTTGAGACCGTGTCTGTCTATCTGTCCCTGAATCCCATGCCCTGCCCACTGCTCCGTGCTATTAGACAAATCCCAGCTAACTCGGGTCTCCGCATCACACAGGGTTCCCTGCTCCACGTAAATGAAGACGTGTGCACAGCCCTCACGGTTCCATTCTGTCCGATCCCCAGGTGACCCTCCTGGGCACGGACACCAACCCTCTAGGACTTTTTTCCTCATCCATTTCTTTTTTTAAAAAAGTTTATTAAGTTTATTTATTAGAGAGAGAGAGAGAGCACAAGCAGGGGAGGGGCAGAGAGAAGGAGAGACAGAATCTCAAGCAGGCCCTGCACCATCAGCACAGAGATCCACGTGGGGCTTGAACTCATGAACTGTGAGATCAAGAGACTGACACTTTCACTGACTGAGCCACCCAGGCGTCCCTCCTTCACTTCTAAGTTGAGCCATCATCTCTTTGATTACCCAGAATCCCTCCTCGCGGAGGGACCCTACCCCTAGTGGCCACGGAAGGAAGGGCAGTTGCATCCACAGAATCATTACAGACCATAAGAACTCTCTAGGCTCCAGGGGCGCCTGGGTGGCGCAGTCAGTTAAGCGTCCGACTTCAGACAGGTCACGATCTCACGGTCCGTGAGTTCGAGCCCGGTTGATGGCTCAGAGCCTGGAGCCTGTTTCCGATTCTGTGTCTCCCTCTCTCTCTGCCCCTCCCCCGTTCGTGCTCTGTCTCTCTCTGTCCCAAAAATAAATAAACGTTGAAAAAAAAATTAAAAAAAAAAAAAAAAACTCTCTAGGCTCCATAACGCACTTTCCAGGTCCTACCCCTGGTCCAGGGGGTCTGCTGGGAATGAGCGGGACCCCTCCCGGGATTATAATGAAGCCCCCCCCCCACCCCCCGCCTCAGTGTTACCACTTCATTCACTGCATAAAATAAAGGAAGCTCAGAAGTGCTGTGGTCTCTTCTTTCCGGAGTAAGTAAGCTCCCTGAGGCATGAAGCCTTTCCACGTCCAGAGTGTTTTCGTATCTCTTGTCTCCTCAACCCGTTAAGGCCACCATGTAGAGGAGCTGGAAGGGGGTCTATACCTTATTTTGCAGAAAAACAGGCCTAGAAGTATGTTGACTCATTCAAGGTCCCTCAGCCTGAAACCATCTCTTAACCAGCACGTGCAGACTGGCAAGGTGCTGAGACTGCAGATGTGGCCACCCCCTAATGGGGGACTGGTGGTCCCCATTGCCCAGCTTTATGCAGATTCTGCCCCCCAAGAGCAAAGCCCCTCTTCACCCTTTCCTGGGTCCCGAGAGGGGCCCACGGTAGAGCTCCAAAACTGTGTGAAGGAAGGACAAATTTTGTTGAAAAGCAACCGGCTTCGCAAAGGGTGGGGGTGTGAGGGGGTCCCTGTTAGCACCTCCCTCCCCTCCCCTTCTTGGGTCCTGGGGTGGGGCCAGGCCATGAGTAAGTTCACAAAGGTCACGTTTGACCTTTTAGAGCCACTGAAGAGCTCCTGGCTCTCCACAGACCTTCCTGTCGGAATTCCAGAATCCATGGGCATCAGAGCTGGTCCTAAGGGATCGAGTCCAGCCCTACTCAATTTCCAGATAAGGAAACTGAGGCCCAAACTCACTCACCCAAGAACAAAGGATGTACCTCTGCAGCCGGCCACCTAGCAGGCACCCGAGAAGAGGCTGAGCCCTCCCTCCCCTGCTCTTCCCAGAGCCCACCACACCCCTCCTGAAGGCAGGTCCTCACTGAAAACCTCTGAGGTCCAGAAGGCCCAGGAAGCTCTGTTCTAAGGGGCTGGTTTGGAACATGGCAGGAAACCACATTAGCGGCTCAATTTAGAAGGGTTGAGACCCACTGAGGTATAAATGGGGACAGACAACAGAGAGGTGGGGGCAGACAGAGAAGCGGGAGAGAGGGTGGGGGGAGAAGGGGAGTGGAGGGTATCTATTGGCATCGTGCAGATGGGAAGGGTCTTTGAGAGTCTGGCATAGAGCCAAACCCAGAGACTCCAGAAGATATGCACACATGCAACCTGTCTGGAGCTCGTACTTAATTTCCTTAAATCAGGGGCGCCTGGGTGGCTCAGTGGGTTGAGCGTCCAACTTCGGCTCAGGTCATGATCTCGAAGTCCGTGAGTTCGAGCCCCGTGTCGGGCTCTGTGCTGACAGCTCGGAGCCTGGAGCCTGCTTTGGATTCTGTGTCTCCCTCTCTCTCTGACCCTCCCCCACTCATGCTCTGTCTCTCTCTGTCTCAAAAATAAATAAACATTAAAAAAAAATTTCCCACAAATCCATGCAGCGAAGCCCCTGGGTGATAACACTACCTGTGGAGCTAGAACGGCGTGATGCCCCAGCTTTGCTCACTTGCCCAGGTGGGCAGCATGAACAGGACATGCAGGGAACCCCTTCACCGCCACCTGCCATCAGCCACACCCACCCCTGGACCCCCACAGCAGGTTGACCCTGGGTCGTTTGGTTGGAGGAGGGATGAGTGGGATTTATTAAGCACCTACTGTGTGCTGGGCACTGTGCCAGGTACTTTACAGATGTCACAGCTTTCCTTTCTCACAGTGGCCCTCTGAGGCTGTCCTTCTGTCTCTGTTTCTCCAGCTGAAGAGGCTGCGTGATCAGCCCAAGCTGCCTGGCCAGCAATGGGAATCCAGGTCGCCTTAGAGACCTCTCCGCCCTTCTACCCCATGGTGCCTCTCTGGGAGACAAGCAGGGACTGAAAACAGACGCCCAGGACGCTCGGAGGGGCTAATGAGAGGTTTACTCCCCCGAGGATGAAAACTGGGCCAAACCATTCATGGGGGCCGCCTCTGGGTGACTCCTCCGGCTACAAGGCCCTGTGCTGCCTCCTGCCACACCAGCCTGATGCAGCCTGAGAAAGGGCAGCCTGTGAGGTGACAGGGCAGAGAGCCCAAGGAGACTGCCTGAGACACGGCAGGGCCACCCCAAGAGATGGCGAGCATTACCAGGAGACCTACCAGCCGCTCAAGAGACAGCTGGACACCCTTCGACATGGTCAGCAATACTGAGACGTGGTCAATGACACCCACAGAGAACGGCCAGCAATATCCTGAGATGTCTAGTGATACTTCAAGGGACCCCAATGACACCTGGGAGACAGCCACCATTAACTGCAGAAGCGGCCAGGATACCTGAAGGACACAGCCAGCCCCTGGGCACCTGACCAGCACCCTGTCCCTGTTCCGTTTGGAGACCTAGGGCCGGCTGGTGCCCTGAGGAAGGTGGCACAGCGTGACCCTAGGGCAGCGGCCCCTCCACCGCACCCTCAGTGACCAGAATCCAGTAAGTAACGAGCGTCCGGACGACTTCCACCAGACTCTGCAAGACATGCCTTGTCCCCAACGGTGGCAGCGTCAGACCTGTCCCGATGCCTGTTCAGGATGACTCAGTGCATCCTCCCTGCCGGGTCCCCGCTGCTCTTGTCCAGTATCCCAGCCCTGGTGTCTCTCCCGCCCCCGGGCCGTCCTGCTCTGTGGCTCCTCCTCGCCAGCAGGTTTCCAAGCTACTCCCTCACCCCACCGGTGGGCACTCCAGCCCCTTGTTCCTCCAAGTGGGGTCCCCAGACCAGCGACACCAGCATCACCCAGGAGCTTGTAGGAATCTGAAGACACAGAATCTTAAGCCCTGTCAGACGTCTGAATCCTCGTTTTAGCAAGAAGCCCCAGTGATTCTTAAGCGTTTCAGAAGTTCTGGTCCAACTAGCATCGCTGTGAGCAGTGAGCCCCAGCCCACAAGCCTACACCCCAGAATCCCTTCCATGTCACCTCACGATGTGCCCCAAGGACCAGGCTCCCCAGCTCAGTAGAGTGTGGGGGAGGGGAGCAGATTGTGTACAAGTGTCATGGGAGCGGGGGATGAGCCTGGGCAGTGGGGGGGGAGGGTGTCACTGCAGTGAAGGGAGACAGTGTCCGGGGGCTGCTGGTGTGGAAAGCGGGGGCCAGAGCAGGGTGGCACTGGTGGGGGGTGGTCAGTGCCATTGCCCCAGGTTGGGCCACGGACTAGTTGGGAGCTCGTCCCCTGGTGGTGGTGGCTGTAGGCCGTCTCCTCCCTGGCCTGGCCTCTGGGAGCCCTCGCAAGCCCCACTTCACAGACAGACCTTCTGCAAATCCATTATCTGCAATCCCCTAGGGTGTTGGTGCTTAATTAGGGCTTAGCCCCAGGCCCAGAGTGAGAAGCCTGCTGCTCCATTAATTGGAGACTTTTCCTCTTCTCCATAGCTTGGGAGTGGATGGGGGGGGGGGGGGTGCGTCTTGAGAGCGGGGAGGGGTCTGGCGAGGCGAGAGGCTGGCAGAAGGGAATGGCATTTTCAGTAATTAAATTAATTGATTACCCAGAATGCCAGGCAACCCGGCCAGCAGGAGCTGCCGGGGAAAGCAGGGTGGGGGGGGTGGTGGGGGGTGGGTTGTTCCCAACAAGTCGGTAACCAGAGGTAGGGGTGGCTGTGTTACCGGTCTCCTCACCAATGACCCCCACCTCCCTCACCCCAGGTGAGAGGAGAGGCAGAGAGGTGGCAGGTGGATGGAGCGCCCTCCAAGGGCCAAGATGCAGGCAGACATCTACCAGGGGGCAGACACTGTATTACTCCCACCCCTTTCACAGACCAGGAAGCTGGGACTTGGTGAGGCTCAGTCTCCTGCCTGGGGTCACATAGCTTGTGTGCTGGAATCAGAATCCAAACCATCCACCTCCAAAGCCCGTGCTGTCCCTGTTGCACTGCCAAAGAGGGGACTGATGAGAAGCTGGTGTTTCCCCAGTTCTCCTTCTGCCCCGGACCCCACTGGTGGAGAGGCGGAGACAGACCCCTGTCATGGCAGACGGGGTGGGAGCCACAGGGTAGCCAACTAGAAGGACCGGGCTTAAATTCGAGCAGGAGGGATTTGGGTGGACCATGAACTTCTCCTGACGTTTGGGGGGCTCCCACGCAGGGGGGAGGCTGGGAGCCGCTGTGCTGTCCAGCTTTGCTCAGGTTCAAGAAGGTGACAGACGCCTGCCCCTCAGGGGTGGGGGAGGGTTATTTGTTTTAGGCCAGGAGGCTGGCCACCCGACCTACAGTTGGAGACACATCATCCGCCTCAGGCTTTGCAGACCCGCAGGTCAAGGTGGGGTGCAACAGGGGGCTGGAGATGTCTTGCCTTCGCTGCCTCCCCCACAGCATCCCCCTGTGGGCGTGAGCTGGGCTCTAAGAGGTGTGCTGACCCGGCTTTCTGCCCATGAGCCCCGCCTCCTTTCCTTCCACTTCCTCTACTGGGCACCAGGTAAGGAGCTCCCCACGAGGCTGAGTGGTCTTCTCACCCACCCCACAAGCCCAAGTCTTCTGGCCCAACTATGTTTCCTGACCCCACTTCCCTCCCCCAGGCTGGACCTGGATGTGCAGCTCAGGTGGGCGGTGTGGAGAACGGAGGAAAAGCCGTCCCAGTGCATGCAGACGGAAGGAAGGGAGGAACAAGGACCCAACTCATCTGTGTCAGAGCCGGTGGCTGCCCTCTTGGCTCCCCTCCCCTGGAGATGGCCACTCGACGGGTCGGGTGCCCGTGCAGCAGACCCAGATCTGAGCTGGGGCCTGACCCACCCTCTACACGGGCAAACTCACCTCCCCACTGAGGATCTCCTGGCATTCCGAGTAGTTCACACGGGCGGCCCAGCTGCCATTGGCCAGGCACTCCCGGTAGCCGTTGTCTGGAAAAAGGAGAGAGAGTCAGAGTGATGCGTGGGCTCCTCTCCCAAAGAGCAACCCAGGCATCTGTCTGTGTATTGGGCTGTCCATCTATCCATCCATCTGGGCCAACACAAGGGCCTGCTTGCTGGGGGCTCTGGGGTTGAAGTTGAGGAGAGAAGCCACCTGCCTTTCTGCCCACCGGCCCCATTGGGGGCTCAGTGACGGCCCCAGTGCCCGCCCGTGGGACCAAGGCTCTGCCCACCCAGGTTGCCATGATCATGTTCACGGGACTGGCCCACGGGCAGGCTTGACCAGCTTACTGTGGCTGTCCCCTTGCAAGGCCTTATATGGCAACACACTATGTGGTAGGTGCCCTTCTGAGAAACGTGGCAACAAAAAGGATGGTGGGATCTGATGAGTCAATCCCCCGTCACAAGGCTGGGCGTGATATGGCGGAAGGGTTTGTGGTGACAGCTCGGATGGCATAGTGAAATGACGGTTTTATATGGTGACTCTCCGTGGTGAGGTTTCCCACGGGGGGCGGGGGGGTCCTCACGTGGCAACGTTTCACATGGGGTGGGGCTCGCAGAGCAGGTGTTGGGGAAGGTCCTCGTGGTGACGTTGTTCTACGGCAGGATTTATGCTGGAGGGTCATGTGCTGGGCTCCTCCAAGGTGAAGGCCTCTTAGGACAGAAAGTGACAGGTGGCAGGAGTGTGCTGGGGGATGTCACGGGTGGTGACCCTCACAGGATCCACTACAACCAGCTCCCAGCATGGCACGTAGCACTTGGAGGAAAAGGCAAGAGGGCAGCCCCAGGAGGTGTGGGGGTCTGTGCAGCCACCACCCTGGACTGTGGCCCGGAACCTGTCACCTTCTAAAGAGATGGGGAGCAGCCTTGTGATCTGAGCTGAAGCCTGACAGCAGCGGGACAAGAGTGAGATGATGGGGTGGGCGGGGGGGGGGGGGGCGGGGGGCGGAGATGTGCCTGCCTCCCGGAAAGAGGGCGCCATGGTCTGGCCTTCAGGACCACAAGGCTGAGGTCTCTCTAAAGTGCTCCCTCTGGGCTCTGCATGCCAGTGGGGAAATGAAGCTAAATGCATTTTTCAAGCTCTGCCCAGCTTCCCTACCTAGCTGAGCTGAGCCCTTGGGCAGAGTTGCCGAAGGAGCTGCTGATTCTCTCCTAATTGCTAAATAAGGGATAAGCAACCAGAGGGCTGAGGGCGCAGCGACTAGGATTTCAGGAAGGTCTGGAAGGAGGCGAGGAACCAGGGGGAATCCAGTGTGTCTGCCACGGACGGGATGTGTCTGGGACCACAGGCTGCTCTGGGGTGTCTGCAAAGGAAGGGACTTTGGGCAGAGATCGGGTTGGCAGAGGCATGCGGGTGGGGGAGGGGAGAGAGGGATGGGGTCTTGCTTTAAGCAAGAGCATGGCTCTTAACCCAGGCCGCCTCGGTTCAAATCCTGGCACCACTGCTTCCTAACTGCGTGACCTTGGGCAAGCCACACAACCTCTCAGCTTCCTTACCTGCAAGAGAGGAACAAACTTCACAAGGGCGCCTGCCTCGATGGTTGAGCGAGCATTTTTAAGTAACATGTGCCGAGTGCTTGGGGTCTACCCGGCTCGTAGTGTGAGCTATTATTTTCATTATTATTGTCTCGGAACTGTTGCTTGTGTAACCTTCCATGAGATTCAGGACATGTCACTGATCCCTATCAGAGTGGGTACTGGCTGGGGTTACAGGAGATGCCTCCTTGACTCAAGCTCCCCTTTGGCACCCCGCGTGTCGGCGGGGGGGAGGGGGGCAGCCTGGAGCCCTCTCAGGACAGGTTATCCGGAGGGAGCAGGCTTTGGCGGGAAGGGAGGAGGTGATCCTGAAAAGAAACACGCAGCGAGTCGTTGCCAGGGAGGAGGCGACCTCCTTGTCTTTAATTGCTGAGCTGAGCAGTCCTCCCGGAGAGTCTTGGGAAAATGGATTATTTTTGGAAAAGCTTCCCATCCCTTTGAAGATCAGATACAGCAGGAGGAAGGGCATTTCGGAAAAGGTTTGGAAGTCCTGGCAGTGCCTCATCAGCAAATGAATTAATTAGGGCCTAACGATTAGGTACAATTCTGGGTTCCCGGTCACTGCTGATTACACGGGCATATTCCTCATCTTTCTGGCGCTGGGGGAGTCTTCCGGCCGCGCCTCCACGTCCAGGGACCATCGCCCAGCTCCTCTCCTGGGATCAGAGAGGGAAGAGCAAGGGAGCAGAGAGAGCACCTCACTCAAACCTCCCTCCCATCCTGCAGGTGGAGAAACTGAGGCCCAGTTACGGGCGGAGCTGGGGCTAGAACCCAGGACTCCCGGCTTCCACTTGAGGCAGGGCTGGCTAATCAAGCAGCACGTGCCCAGGCACCAACGCCTTTATTGGGGTCACACCAAGTCACCTTGGAGACAGGAGTGGACGGAGCTCATGGGGAGTGGCAGGACTGTAGCCACAGAGAGCCTGGCCGGCCCCACTCAGGAGTGTGGACTTGACCATGGAGGCAATGGGGAGCCGCAGAAGGCTCGACTCCAAGCAAGGGTGTGACAGGGTTAGACGCTTGGACCGGGGCCGTGGCCCCGGCGATGGAGGGAAAGTAGTCTTGGACGTGAAAATCACTTTGGAGGTGAAGTTGAAGGATCTGGCAACTGTGGAGACACAGAAGGGCCTCTCTCTTCCTGGAAGCAGCCTCCCTGTCCCCACCACGCATCAGCCCCAGTGCCGCCTCCTTCCTGGGAGCTCCGGAAGGACTGGGCATTGTGGCATTGTGAGTGGAGCTGTGGCCCTGCCTGGCGCTTTGTGACCTCAGACGGCTGTCAGCCTCTGCCTCAGTTTCCTAATTGTGAAATGGGCCCTACTAAATTTTAGGCTCCGAGCCTCAAGCTCGAGCCCCGAGCTCTCTTCTTAGGTCCTTCTGCCCTTCCCCCTACCCACACTTCTCCTCGCACCCACTCAGTCTTTCTCCTCTCAGGGTCCAAGATGTGGTTGCAGACACGTGAAGCCGTGTGGACTGGCTCCCCGCCCTAACTGAAGCCTCCCCAGGGACTTCCCACCCCTCCTTGGTTGCAGCCACCAACCCTAACCCCCTTATGTAGCTGGTAAAGCAGAGGGGGCAGAAGGAGGAATGTGGGAGTTCTGAGCTGAACAAAGTCTTAGAAGCCATGCTATCCAGCCTTCTCCATCGTCAGACCAGGGGCCAAGGGCCGTAAGAGGGGGAAAATGTGTTAAGGTCACATGGCAAGTCTCCGAGTGAACCACCCGGTGTTTGTGGTCACCCTCGGTGCCCCCGTGGGCCTCTGAGCTCAGGCTCACCAGCCCCAAGAACCCACCCCTAGGGACCCCCACCCTCCCCTCAGATGGGACAGGGCCCCTGGCCCACAGCTGCTGTTCTCCTGATAAGCAGGAGCTGTGAGTCATTGGCAGGGGAGAGCAAATTAGTTCTGAGGGTGACAGGTAGGGTAGCAAGTTGCTGCAAAGCCTGGAGGTGGAGGCTCAGGGCCTCAGGGTAGCGAGCTGTTTACATGGGGATCGAGTATCCAACAGACCCTGGGCAGTTCTCCCCCACTCCCAGCAGACCTGTGGGCTTGCATGCCAGGCCAAACGCCCTGCCCGTGGACCTAAAACTGAGCCTCCTGCAGGGGTTTGGTCTGCAGGGCCCTGGACAGACCTCCTAACCTCTCTGAGCTCAAAGTTGGGGCTATTCTGGAGATTTCTGCCCTACCTCATAGGGTTGTGGCAGGCTTATCCCAACTAACCCAGTCTGTCAACTGCAGAAGAAAGTGTCACACAGACGTGCAGGCCAGCTCCAGCTTCACCTCTTACCAGCTGGTGAACTTGGGGAAGTCCCCTAACCTCTCTGAGCCTTGGAAGCCTTGGTATATGATGAAAACTGGATAGTTATATATAGCATCTTCCAGGGATAGTATGGGAATTAGCAATAAAGAGCACAGAGCTGGACTTTGGTAAATGGTGGTTGTATCCATGAGAGGTATTATGGTATTGCCCTTATCGTTATTATCTCCCCCCGCCACCTCCAACAAGTCCCAAGCTCTTCCCATCCTGTCCCACCTCGGCAGATGGTCCGCCCTCCAGAGGCTTCCTTACTTGTGGTGTTGTAGCGGACACCGTAGAAATAGGCAGGGCAGGGTCGAACCACCAGCTGCCCCGCAGGGCTCCGGGGCCAGCAGGTGCCAATGAGGTCCACGGATGCATTGCATTGCAGTCCTGGGGGGCAGAGACAGCTGGTGAGGCAGAGCAAGATCCCTACTCCGGTGTCCTATCCACCTGCCCACACTCACCCATCAACTGGGAACAAGATGGGAGCAATGACCCCAGTGTAGAGATGAGCTCACCCTATGCAGGGGAGACATCAGGGAAAGCAATCTGAATTTGATGCTATGACACTAGGGAGCCAGTGTGGGTTCTAGAGTAGAGGAGGAACAGAGACAGTTGAAGGTGGTGTTAAAAGCTGAGGTCTTGGCTGGCATTTGGAGAAAATGCTGGAGATGCTTCAGCTCCTCTGCTCTGTAGCCTGAAGACACTTCTCTTGGCCCCTCATTTGGTATAGATTGGACCTCTGAGACTTCGCAGTCTGGAACAGCCTGGAACCTTGATCTAGCCCCCTCACACATGTACGGAACCAAATCACATCTGCTCTGGCTCCGAAGTTGGCCCAGCTTCTCCCTGGCCTGATAACCACACTTACTGAATGCATAGTGTTTGTGCTCTAGACTGTGCGGGGCCCTAAGAGAGGACTGATTGCGAAGGGAACTATGGGGAGAAGACGGAAGGAGACACCACCTCCGGGAGTGGGAAGCAGCCTGGAACACTGGCTTTTGACTGGGCTCTGCCACTAATTTGCTGTGTGGCCACAGGCCTGTCGCTTGCTCTCTCTAAGCCTTCGTGTCTTTAGAGTGAAATTAAGAAGTTGGATCTGATCGGAAATTCTTAATCTCAGTCTACTGGAAGCTTTAAGGGTTTGTAGAGACTGAAATTAAATGAAAAAAAAAAAATTGGTGTATACATGCATCTTAATTGGGAAAGGGACCATGGCCTTCACTAGATTCTCAAAGAGGTCTGTGACTCAAAAAAGCACGTCAAAACCCCCTTCCCAATATTTTCCCTTTGTTGAAGAGCTTTTTGGAGAGGAGCGTGCGTGTGTGTGTATGTATGTGCGTCTGTTGGGGCAGAGCTGGGCCACAGTAATGCTTCTGGAACGAGTCGGAAGGCTTTTGGTCTCTAGTGGGTGGAGGCTGGGCCGAGGGTGGTCCTCGCACCCCTCCTGACGCTGTCCCTTCCTTCTCTGCCTTTTGATGCCCTCTTCCACATAAGGTTGGCACACCAGTCCTGTTGAGAGCCAGTGTGCCCATCCTGACGGGAGGGGGTTAATAATTCTGGAGACTGGCACAAGAAGGCACGGGCAAACCAGGGAGAGCCGTGAACCAACGCAAGGGCAGCCTCTTCAGGGCCAGGCGTCGGCAGCTGCCAAGCTCTGGCTGGGCCCACCTGCCATCATCTCCTCCTCAGATTAGCCTGTAACTCAGTCTCTCAGGAAACAGCCTGGGTTAGGGTGGTGTCCTTTAGCACTCCTGAGTGGCACTCGTACCCACTGCTGGTGTTTCTTGCTCATCAAAGCAATTCAGAGGCGTTCCTACGAATCAGGGCTTAGGGACAGAGGCCTTGAGGCCAAGTGGTTTAATTGAGAGAGGAAGAAGTCTGGATCGGGGCTGACTGGACATGAGGAGAAGGCGGGCCAGGCCAAGCCTCGGTATTGTGCCACAGTAGAGCCTCTGTGAGTGGTTGCTGGCGGGGGGGGGGGGGGTGGGGACGGGGAGGGGAGTGAGGAAAGCAGGTTGAGATTTTAATCTCTCCTGGGTCGTGCCTGTAGTGCCGAGCCCAGAGGAGGGGGAAGCTGGAGGCAGGTGGCCATGGGGAGGGAGGGATAATATCATGGGCCATGCTCTGCCTTTTCAAGGCCCATCTTCGTCTATTTCATTGATCCTCATCCACCCTGCCATGTCCTTAGTCCCTTTTTACAGATGAGGAAACTGAGGCACAGGGAAGCTAAGGGACTTGCTCGAAGTCATGAGTCAATGAGCAAAAGAACCAAGAAACGTAGCTGGGTGTTTTCGACGCCAACCCACGTATTCTTTCTACGCCACATTTTGTGCCAATAAGGGGAGGGGAGAAAGTCAAGGAGACAGCAGGGAAGGGAGCAACGTTTTTGAGGGCTGTGTTCGCCAAGCACCGGCCAGGTACTTTGCATATACCCTCCGATTTAACGACACCATTGTACCTTCCTCGGACAGTTGTTCCTTCGCTCACCCACTCATTCATTCGCAGTGTCTCCTGAGCTGGGCACGGGGGAGACTAAATGGAATGTCACGTGTGGCAGCATCTGGAACTCGTCTAATGTGCTCTCTCAGTGTAAGGTCTAGATCCTACCCCTCTCCCTGTCCTTCTCTCTTCTGCCTTGGCCATTTCCCCGGAGCCCTTTTGGCAAAGAACAGAGGGCAGGCAGAACTGGACATGAGCCACAGCCGGGGCCAGACTAGAGCCAAGGCAGAAACTGGCTACTAGGCAGATGGCCCTTCTGACCTCGAGGACCAGGTACCAGCCAATGGCCAGAGCCCTGCTCCTTCCACAGCTGGTGGGGAGGTATGGGGTGGAAGTGGACACAGCAGACATTATTTGCCCCTGGTCTGGTATAGATTAGGAGTCGGTAGCACCTACTACAGGTCTCACACCGCCTGCTAACACGAGTGCTCATTCCGTTTCACAGGGAAGGAAACCGGGGCCCGAGCAAACTGTTTATGCAGAGTTCCACAAACACTGGGAAGCAGAAGTAGGGTTTGAACACTGGCTGTTGACACCTGCCCAGGGCTCTTCCCACTGCACCACAGAAGTCCCCGGTCTGGGTCACTGGCCCTCATAGCATTTGGTTGCACCATCTCTGGCCCCTGCTTGCTCAGTGCCTCTCTCCCACTCTCTCTCCCTGCCTCCCCCCTGCAGCTCACAGAAGGCGGGGGGACATGACCTTTACATGAAGAGCCCAGAAAATCCTAGAGGGAATGAACGTCTGTGCGAATCAGGAAGAAAGGTAGGGAGAGGCTGCAAGAAGGAAGAAGAGAAGCCACCACCCAGCCTACCAGCGGGGGGCCTGAACTGGGCCCAAGGGCGGCTTGGGGGCGTGGCCATACGGGGGCGGGGTCAGATGCACAAGGCCAATCAGGAGCGGCGGCGGGGCTCAGGCTGGGAGACCCCAGCAGGAGAATTAAGGGGATTGGCCTTGTGGTTGCTGGGGAGGGACGAAGGGATAGGCAGTAAAAGAGGAGGAAAAGGAGGCTGGAAGAGGAGAGGCGGGGACCCAGAAGTCGAGGGTAGGGAGGAGGCGCGAATAGGGCCTCAGGCGCCGAACCTGGCACAGCCCACTTTTCGCCTTCCCGCAAAGTGCTCTACCTCTTTGGGGCCACAGCCCTCGGTGGCTCACGCAGGGATTCCAGCTCACCGCTCTGCGGACACGTGGTCCCTGAGGATCGGGCAGAGCCCGGGCCTCCAAGGAAGGGTGTGTAGGACTTGGCGAGCAGGGGAAGCAACATTTGTTGAACACTGCTGTATACCCTGCAGTGTGAAGGGTGCTTCGGGAAATTCACGCCGCTAATTCAATCCTTTTAACCACTTGAAGGGAAGGAAAGGGGGGGGAGGAGTGGTGGGAGCAAGTGGGGACGGAGAGCGGGGAGAGAGGAAATAGGAGACACTGGGAGCAAAACAGGGAAAGGCAGACAGAAAGCCAGGAGGAAAAGGTACAGGGAGAAGTAATTCCAGAGGTGCTGGGGACGGGGAGGGAGTGGATCTCCTAGGAGAAGGAAGGAAGGGAAGTTTCTGTGTCACTCAGCATGGGGGCTACACGGGCCTAGAGGTCAGGGCTGTTGGACTCTGATTCTTGAGCCAATGTCCCCTCCAGGTCCCGCTGGCACAAACGCCCAATCCCTCCTGCTCTCCTGGCGGGTGTTTTCCCGCTTGGATATCATAGTTCTGGGGTGAGGAGCGGTTTGGACCGGAGTAACCCAGCCTTGCAAATAGCCAGGTGGATTCCCCAGCCTGGAGCAGGAAGCCTGAGCTATTATTTTAAGTCAACTCCTCCCCACACCGTCCTGTCCCAGGACGCCCCTCCTGGCCAATTAAGTTATAGATGGGGAGGAACGATGATTTTGCTCTTTATTCAACAAGTTTTTACCAACCATCTAAGAAGTTTTCTAGGAGCTGGGGACACAGTACCTGTTTTAGGGGCTGAGAATACAGTAATGAATAAACTAAGTGCCCTGCTCTTAGTTGGGGGGGGGGAGGTAGGGGGTGTGGCAAACAGACAGACAGATAGACAGACATATCTGTGAAGCAGTGAGAAATGCTATGAAGAAAAAGCAAGCAGGACAAGGAGATAAAGACGGCCAGGACAGCTATTTTAATTTGGTGCCAACATTTAGGCAGACAGACCTACAGGAAGAGAGAGAGGGAGCCATGTGCACATCTGGGGGAAGAGTGTTCTAGGAAGAAGTAACAGCAAACACAGAGGCCCTGAGGCTAGCGTGTACTTGGCATGTCTGGAGTGTTAACATTCCTATAACTTGGTGGCTCACCCCTTCCTGAGGCAGCCAGATCCCTTCAGAGTTTTGTTCTGGAGGCAGGGGTGGAGCTAAGCGGGCTAAAGTAATGCACAAAACTTTCCTGTATCTTCCTCCACCCCCACATATGCATCCTCCGATGCTCACTGGAGCACTGCGGTCAGACTGTCCCAAATCCGTGCAAATGGAGGGAAGAGGGGAAAGGAACCATGTGGGGGGCTCCTCCCTGCCTCTGACAAAATCCCTGCTGAATCAGGGTCCTGGGGGGCCTGTTCTAACAACAGATGAGAACCCTTTGAAGGTGGCCTACTTAATGCTTGTGCACAATCGGGTGCGGGTTCCTCCCCCCCCCCCCCCCCCGCCCCGATTACATAATTCCTCTCCCAGCAGGCTCAGGGTCCAAAAGCACTCAGCAGATCCTAGATACCTTCAGAAGGCAACCTGAATCTGGTTCCTGTCCCCAGTTATTTTGGGTCTTCCCATCAGCGGCTTCTGAATGAACCACAGTAGGTGGGCACTTAGCGACAGCCCCGCCGTTGTGAGGTCTAAGCTCAAGAGAGGGACTCGGCCAAGGCTCGCCAGAGTGGGAGCAGCCGGGCAGCCCACGGGAAGCCTCTGAAACACACATGCTCGTCCATTCAGAGGAAGGCGCAGTCGGGATGAATGTGCAGGGGTTTCGCCCGGGTCAGCCGGCACGGGGAAGGTGGCAGAGGGCAGGCAGAGAGTCCTGGTCTTGTTTCGGCCGCCTTGTGGTTGGGCTGCCTCGTTTTGGGCTGGACAGAACAGAAAGATACCTCCGCAGGGTATGCGATTCATCAGGACAAGTGGGCGGGAGCCTCCTGTCCCGTGGGTTTGCAGGCTCTCCATTTTTGCATTCCCGGCTCCTAGCACAGTGCCAGGCGCATTGTAGGTCCTGAGGGAAATCGGGGGCTGTGTGTAAACCCACTATGGGTATGGCAAACTGCAGGGGTGACTCTGCACACTCAGATGACCGACCACCCCGGGGCCTGGGGACCGTGGTTCTCCGGGTAGCCACATACGTGGCAGCCCATTGGGTTCAAATCTTGGGGCTACGGCTGAGTAACTGTGTGTGCTTGGGCAAGTGACTTAACCTCTCTGAGCCTTAGGTTCCTCTTCCGTAAAATGAGGATAAAATACTTCCTGACAATACTGTTGTGATGACTGAATGAGATTGAAGTACTCAGAATGGGGTCTGACACATAGTAGGCACTAAATAACCATAAGCTATTGTTAATTATTGTTAACATTCAGGACCTTAAGACGGGATAGGAACTGATGACCCTGGATCCTTGTCAACAATATCATTTCATTTGTCTCCGATGTCACTAGTCAATAATTCTATTACTTTCTGGCATTGCCACTTTCATGCCATGATTTTATGAGTTTCCAAGTCTATGATGAGCTTTGGCCCTGGGGACCCACCCTCTCCCTGCTCCTGGCATGTGAGAGGACCCCCAAAGGCCCCAGCTCAGTGCCAGCCTCCCCGGCCAGACGCCCATCCATCTGTCCTGGTCCCTCCACCCCACCCTCACCATCTGTCTCTACCAGTGCCCATCGGTCTGGGTAGGTCTTGGCACTGGAAGATAAATAGCTTGTTATCAGAGGCTGTTGTGGAGGGTGATGGATTATATGCCATGAAGCCAGCCAGGCTGGGCTGGGCTGAGGGTAGGGGCACAGAGTACAAATCACTGGGGAATGAACAATATTCATCATGGCCCGTTGCCTCCCAGGACAGGTGACACCAGCGTGGGCTCAGAGATGTCACTCCTCCAGGGCACAACAAGCAGGTTAATGGGGGCTGACCTGGCCCCAGTGCACGGGGAGCTGTGGGCAGGACCTTTCATCTCAGACTCAGCCTGGTCTCTTCCCTCCCTGTCTCTCTTTGCTAGAACTCCAGGCTCTTGCTCAAGAATGTTCCTCTCCCCCATGGCCTAGCTTAGCCAACTTTTACAGCCAGATGCTCTGGGCTCCCGGAACCTCCCCAGGCTTCCTCTTCCCGTCTCATTCCACCAAACCCACCTGCTGGTCTTCAGTCAACTCTAGCTTTGGCTCAGAGCATTGGCTCTTCTCTGCCGGCTCATACCCACAGTCTCTCAGAGACTCACTGTGAAACCTACTCCTTCAGGAAGCCTTCCTGGATTCATACCACCCCTGGTCTATCCTCCCTGCCACCTTCATCGTAGTGAGGAATTCATGGCTCAATGCCAGCTATACAGTAAGCACTTTCAAAAGCCTGCTCGTGTTACCAACGATAATAAATAATACTCAGTAGTGGGGCGCCTGGGTGGCTCAGCTGGTTAAGCATCCGACTTCAGCTCAGGTCACGATCTCACCGCTCATGAGTTCGCGCCCCATGTCAGGCTCTGTGCTGAGAGCTCAGAGCCTGGAGCCTGCTTCCGATTCTGCGTCTCCCTCTCTCCCTTCCCCTCACCCACTCACGTGCTGTCTCTTTCTCTCAAAAATAAATAAACTTAAAAAAAAAAAAATACCCGGTAGTGGTATGGCTCTCTATAGTTTGTGACATATTGCCACAAAACTTAGTGCATTTAATTGTTACAGATCCTTGGGAGTTAACACCCCTCCCTGACTTTACAGTCTGGGCAAAGTGAGGCCCAAGGGGGTCAAGGGCATACTCATTCCTGTGGCTACTAGAAGGGTCCCTGGGGCAGAAGGACAGGACGGTGCCACTTTAAGCATGGACCCAGTTAGCCTTCTCCAAGCCCAGTGCTCTTCCTCTCCCCTCCCCAGGCTCCCCCCACAGTAAAAGACCAGCAGGCCAGGAGGCAGCCGCTCCGAGGTGTGGAAGCCTCCTCTCCCCGCAGGCCCAGGATCGGAAACCAATGCCTTCTGCTTCCCGGCTGGTGCACAGCGTCCACCTCCCTGCCAGCACGCCCCTTGCGTTTTGCTCCATAGTACATGTGATGTGGGCCTGACTCCCAGACCAGACCGTGAGCCCCTTTTTGTCCCTCTCATGCTTTGCATGGGGCCCGGGACACAGTAGCTGCTCAATTAATGAGTTGGGTTGAATCAAGGGGAGACCCGAAGAGGAAACCGAGTCACCAAAGAACAGCGAGCCTCCCAAAGACCCTCGGGTGCAGGGGCCCCCCCTCACCTTCGTGGGCAGCAGCACCCCCAGGACCCTGGTTAGAGTGGCCGGGGTGAGGGTTCGGGGCCCACACCCGAAGCTGGCAAAGACGTGGCCTCAGAAACCAAAGACCTGGCTCTCCCGTGCGTCAGTCTCCTCACCTGTACAAATGCCGAGTCTTAAACTCTTGTGAGAAGTAAGATAATCATCCCAAAGGGCTTTGTCAATGGTGTGCGTATACAAGTCATTAGTAATATCTGCAATTATGCAGTAGTTTCTACTGAGGAGGCATAGAGCACGGGGTTAAAAAGTGTATCTGGGAGCCAGGCCGCCTAGGCTCAAATCCTGGCTCTGGGACTTACTCGTTTTTCCCTGAGCCTCAGTTTCCTTAGGTGTAAGTGAAAATGGGGGTAACGTATCTCAAATGCCTCCAACAGTACCTGGCGTGTAGGTAGCACCCTACGGTATTGCGCTTTGGGCATTTTTAGCAGCACAAAAGAGCAGCCTTGACTTCCTCGCGGGTGCCTGAGTCACCGCCCAGCCCTCCGCTCTGTTGGTTCTCACGGCGAGGGCTGGGGCGACTTCCCCTGTGGCCCACCCCAGAGCCGGGGAGATAACTGTGTGGCGCGCTTGCCACACGACCCTCCTGTGCCCATGGTAGATGCTGTGATCTCACCGCAGCTCTCCTTCCCACCCTACTGACGCCAACTTTAGCACGCTCCTCCCACAGTGCTCTGCGGAGACCTGACAAATTGCGGGCAGCTCTAGAGAGGAAATCCCTCTGCTGCCCCTGCCTTAGGGCATGGCTCTGTGTGCAGGCCCTGGGGGACCCGGGGGCGGGGAGGGGGTGGGGGGCTGTGGTGACCTGGGATCTTGCAGGATCAGGGGAGGGGGACTCACCGGAGATATTGCTGGCCAGGGACAGGCTCTCGCAGGGCTGGTCCTGGAAGGAGGCGGAGATGGCGTTCAGCCCCAGGAGGAGAAGGGCCTGTGGACACAGGGAGACGAGGGACAGGGTGAGACCGTGCCGTGAGCTTCCTGCTTCCCCTCGCTTCTGTCTCATGCATGTCTCTTCCCAGACACCCCATCCCACCTTGCCCTCCCCCTGCCCCCATGTCGTCTGTGCCTGGAAGGGCTTGGAAGGGAGGCTGGTAACAAGAGCGGGAGCCCAAGTTCCCAGGACAATGGTGAACCTTCTCTCTGACATTCACTGAGGCTGTGCCCGGGGCAGCCACCTCCATCCCCATGGGATCCCAAGGATGACCCAACTGTGTCCCAACACACACACACACACACACACACACACACTCACACACTCACACCCGCCTGCTGAGCACTTGGGGGCTCACAGATATTCTTTTTTTTTTTTTTTTTTTTTCAACGTTTATTTATTTTTGGGACAGAGAGAGACAGAGCATGAACGGGGGAAGGGCAGAGAGAGAGGGAGACACAGAATCGGAAACAGGCTCCAGGCTCTGAGCCATCAGCCCAGAGCCCGACGCGGGGCTCGAACTCCCGGACCGCGAGATCGTGACCTGGCTGAAGTCGGACGCTTAACCGACTGCGCCACCCAGGCGCCCCCACAGATATTCTTTAATAGTGCACCTGCCGGCCTCCCTCCCGGGCTGCAGGCGGTCGGGCCCAGTTTAACGAGCTTCAGGCTCTCATCCCCACCCAGCTAATTACCAGTCGCTACAAATTGTGCCTCCAGGTTCATGGAGCCCTTTTACATCTGCCATGGTACTTAACTCTCCCTAGGGCTGGCATGGCTGTCCCCATTTGCAGATGAGGAAACTGAGTGAAGGGGTACTTGTGTCTGGAAAGGGGGCCTGCCTTATTCCAGGGAGAACTTTTGCCCCTTATCCTCCCCGGGGGCTCCCTGTCACTCTGATTCCAGAATTTCAGGTCACTTGGGAGGAGAGTGGCATGGGCCCCACACCAGGAGGGCTGCCCCTTCAACTAGCACCTTCCCACCATCATTGCGTCCCCTTTGAGGTCACCACCCTCCCACGGATTTAGAATCAAAAGAGACATGGCATCCAGCCCTGTGTTGCCAGGGGCAGGTTACTTGGCCTCTCTGGGCCTCGGTTTCCTCACCTGTAAATGGCCCTCCCTCCCAGGTTCCCACGACGCAGTGTGTATACAGAAGTCCTCTGTTCACTGCATTCAAACGTGCTGACATTACACTGTGTTTCAGGTCTACAACAGGCACTCAACAGGTCACGTTGATTGTTATTGAGTCACAGGTTAGTGGCAAGGCAGTTGTCTCCCCTGGGACTTGATTTTCAAGGGTATTAAGAAGCACATTGAGGGCTGGGGGCAGGGGGCGGGCATCGTAACCAGCCTCCTCCTTCCATCTGTTGGACGTGGGTGCCGAAGTCCAGCAAAGCTCTGTCTGCCTTTTTAAATTTCTTTCAATGTTTATTCATTTATTTTGAGAGAGAATGAGAGGGGGAGGGGCAGGAAGGGGGGAGAGAGTCTCACACAGGCGAGCCTGACACGGGGCTTGATCTCACGACCGTGAGATCATGACCTGAGCCCGAATCAAGAGTTGGATGCTTAACCGACTGACCCACCCAGGCACCCCTCAAAAACTTTTTTGAAAAGACAAACTCAGTAACAGTCTGGGCATATTGGAGCTTGGGGTAAAAGGGAAAATCAGTGATAATATTAAAATATTGTTTATCATGATTATGAGATTTTGGACACCCTTACATTTTGTGCTTGGGGAGAATGCCTCACTTGCCTCACCCAAGTCCCGGCCCTGCCCTGAGCTCCCCAAGCTGGATACCCCCTATCCCATCCCTCCCCATGTTGTATATCTTCCCTTCCCTTGGACTCCTCCCCACTCGCCCTTTCGAACCTCAGGACCTTCCCCCAGTCCTCAGAAGCAACCTGACCTGCCCTTTCCCAGAGGCGAGCCTTCCCTGCTCACTAGCCATGAATATCTGCTCCCACCCTGCCCCCCCATTAGTGCCACCCACCTGCCCCGGGACCTGCTCCTCCCCACTCCTGTCTCATGATAGAGGCGGGCTCTGCTCCCTTCACTCCTACCTTCCATCCCAACGTGGAATCGAATGCTCCCCACTTCTGGTCGGAGTCTGTCCTGCCCCCAACCTCCTGCAGGAAGCCCCCCCTTGACCTAATGGTTCACCCACATGTCCCCTCATCGCTGTGTCCTTAGTGAGCCTTGTTTATTCCAGTCCCTTGCTGGACTCGTGTCACACTCCTGTCACATCATGGGGGTCTTTCTGTTCTTGCTGGGCCAAGCTCCAGGCTAACAAGCACACCCCCAGCCCTGTACCCCCCATCCCCAGTCTGTGCCCAGCACTCGGGACGCTCAGCTAACTGGCTCTTAGGACTTGGGAGTGATTAGAACAAACCCATTCATCTGTCTGGCCCCAAGGAACTTCCAACACCTTATTAATCAGTAATTAAACTTCGCAGCCCCCAAAGAGATGGGGAACTATCTTTACCCTCGTTTTCCAAATGAAAACGCAGAAGGAGAGGGAGAGAAGAGGGAGCCACTAGCCCAGCCAGCGGCTCTTGCTAGCTAAGCAAACAGCAGTGTCCTCGCTGACGAACCCTGTCCTCAGCTCAGCACAGGCAGCAGGGACCCAGCGCTCTCTCTCTCTCTCTCTCTCTGCCTCCACCACCTCCAACACACACACACACACACACACACACACACACACACAATGGAAGTGAGGCCCCAGAGCCAGTCGCAGGCCACTTAAAGAAACTGGAAACGCCCTATTTGAAAGTAGCAGCCCCGCCACCAGACATTCCGCCATCGTCCTTCTAATCCTGAAGCCGTGCTTTGTGCTCGTGCCCTGGTCTTTCAGACCCCCCTCGAAAGTACACCGTGTTCTAGCCACATTGAATCACTTGTCCCTGCCCAGCCGCGGGATCCCGCTACAGTCCACGCACCTTTGAC
This sequence comes from Leopardus geoffroyi, assembly GCF_018350155.1. Taxonomy (NCBI): domain Eukaryota; kingdom Metazoa; phylum Chordata; class Mammalia; order Carnivora; family Felidae; genus Leopardus; species Leopardus geoffroyi. Next base: position 44,443,146 of record NC_059330.1, read on the forward strand.
CCTGCATTTCTTGGCCCGCGCACCCCCCTCCTGGCCCACCGCCTCACCTGGTGAGCCCCGCAGTCCCGGAAAGCCAGTTCCGGAACCCTCCCCGTGGCAGCTCCTTCCCCAGCACTCCAAAGCAAAGCAACTCAGTCCCCTGTCGATGTGCCCATGTCAGCATGCGCTGAACCCGGGTGCTCACGAGGGTCACGAACCTCTGGCTGGTCCTCAATGCCCGGAATCACCTCGCTCCAAAGCACTCACTCCCCTCGGTTCTGATTAATGGCAAATACATAGGCAGGAAGGTCTTAGCTTGGCACCTTTACGTCCTAGGGTTCACGGAGGAGCAGAGCGAATCCAGATTCATCACGACACCAGACCACATGCCGTGCAAAGGACAAAGGGCTAGCCTGTCCTTGGCTGGCTGCCTGTAACCCCAGTCCTTCCATTTCCTCGCAGGTGATGGCTCCCAAAGGCATTTTCTACCAACAGGGTTTGCACCATGCAAAGAAAAAAACGCTTCTTAAAATTCCTGAATCACCCTCTCCTCTCGGGAAAGGTTGGCTCTGTACAGAATCGGTGCCTGTGCCACGTTTTTCTCTGAGGAAGGGTCTGTAAAGGCTTCTGGCTCATTCCTCAATCCACTTCCATGAACACTTCCAGAGTTTTCCTGTGTATTTCTCCCCCCCCCCCACATTGATCTCCTCTTCAACATTCACCAGATTTCTAGCTCCATCCACAAGTAATTATTGCATGAGAGGAACAGGCCCCCAGAATTTCCAGGATATTGTTTGTTTCCTTCCAAGGCTGAGAGTTCTTTTCTTTTAAATTTTTTTTAATGTTTCTTTATTTTTGAGAGACAGAGACAGAGAGTGGAGGGGTGGGGGCAGAGAGAGAAGGAGGCACAGAATCTAAAGGAGGCTCCAGGCTTTGAGCTGTCAGCACAGAGCCTGACGCGGGGCTCGAACTCACGGACTGCGAGATCATGACCTGAGCCGAAGTCAGGCGCTCAACCGACTGAGCCACCCAGGCGCCCCTTTTGTTTCTTAACTTTTACTTATTTTTATTTTTTTGAGAGAGAGCGAGAGAGCATGTGCAAGCAGGGGAGGGGCAGAGAGAGAGGGAGACCCAGAATCCGAAGCAGGCTCCAGGCTCTGAGCTGTCAGCACAGAGCCTGACGCGGGGCTCGAACCCACAAGCCGCGAGATCATGACCTGAGCCACAATCGAGAGTTGGAGGCTTAGCTGACTGAGCACCCAGGCGCCCCTAAGGCTGTGAGTTCTTTTTTTTTTTTTTTTTAATTTTTTTTTTCAACGTTTATTTATTTTTGGGACAGAGAGAGACAGAGCATGAACGGGGGCGGGGCAGAGAGAGAGGGAGACACAGAATCGGAAACAGGCTCCAGGCTCTGAGCCATCAGCCCAGAGCCCGACACGGGGCTCGAACTCCCGGACCGCGAGATGGTGACCTGGCTGAAGTCGGACGCTTAACCGACTGCGCCACCCAGGCGCCCCAGGCTGTGAGTTCTTAATCTGGGGTCCACGAGCAACACGAGGAGGTGTGAAACCCTGTAATTAAATGCACCGTGTTGTAGGTCTTGACAGCCATTTTCCCAGGGAGGGCACAGAGCTCCCTCCACTGCTCAGGGAGGTCTACCACCCAAAATACATAGCCAGAGCTTACGGTGGGTGAGGTCACATCAGAGGTCCAGCCCTCCACCAAATGGGACCAAAAGTGATTTTGGCCTAGGACCGCCACTTTCTGGGGCCGCTCTGCTAGCTTCTCCCCTCGGTCATTAACTCCGGCTGCTGGCTCTCCTTTCAGAACCATTTCTGACAAGCCGAGTGTTTAGGACTTTATGAGGTTTACTATTTCCCAACAGGTGGTAGAGAAAACCAAAATGGCACCAGGAACCTGAAGCTGGCGAAGTGCTAGGCTCACTCACTAGGTGATGCCTCGCTTCTGTACAGAAGCCCGGCAGTTCCAAGGCCCCAAATAAAACCTGCGCCTCAGTGACAAATTCCTCCATTCACCAAGGAGCCAAACCTTGGACATTAAATCTGAGAAGGCCAAGGGTGCGTTGCCGCTGGATTTACAGCATGACTGTCCAAGGACCCAGTGGGTCCCTGTTCCAAGGGAACTGGAACAATGCCCCAAGGAAGGAGCACTGTTCCAAGGAAAGCATGTGGGGCAGGTCTCATGCTCTCTGTTTTATAGGGGTTTATGGTAGAACGCAAGGTCCTAGAGCTGTTTTTAGCAGCTGGGTGGGGGCTAGGATCCAGGGGGCAGGCCACCTGGGTCTGATTTTCAAGCGGATAGTAGCTGGAGGAAGGCGGATGGCCCAGATCAGGACAGGGCATGGAAAGAAGGGATGGGCAGAGGAGAGGGAAGGGTGCAGGGGCTCTCAGAGAGGGAGGGTGGGGGGTGGGAGTCTGACAGCTGCTGCCCGTGTCCCACCCCCAGGCCAGCGCAGTGGCTGGAATTGAAGCTGCCATCCCAATTCCCAGTGTGACTCTGGCATAAAGGTTAATCACACCCAGAAATGCTTATTAGAGACCATAAATAACTATGCTGCCGAAGCTCAATTCGCTCTTTAAGGCACCAAAGTGCAATTTCCTTTGATGGGATGATTGGGTGATTAACCTTTTAGGGAGGGTCCGGAAGGGCCACTGGAGGGAGAAGAGGGGTGGCCTGGAGGTGCGGGGGGTTGCCCCCACCACCCAGGAGTTCACGAAAAGCAAGGAGAAGGGCCTGCCTCCCCTCCCCCCACCACCCTGCCACCCTCATGACTACCTCTGATGCTGGGCTTGGGACGGCCCCCAGGAAAACCTCTTTTAGGGGCCAGGGACAAAGCCATAGCCACATTCCAGAGTGATCCCTCCACAGGATCCCTCCTGCTTCTGCTGAGTTCTGAGCCCAGTCCTGCCACTGATTTTGTGACTTTGGGTGAGTCACCTGGGCCTCTAGGCAATGCGGTCTTTCCTACCTGTACCCCAGGGAGGTGGGCCACTTGGGGAAAACAGAGAGAGAGATCACTTCTGAAACTTCAAGTTCTCTGCGTGTGTCCATGGACCGAGTCCATAATTCGGTCACTCTGGGCCTCAGAATCTTCCTTGATTATCGAGAGAGTTGAACTAACACAAGCCTCTCTCTCTATATATATATATAGACGATAATGTCTTTATCCATTCATTCAATGGACACTTAGGCTGTTTCCACGTCTCCACTATTGTAAATAATGCTGCCATGAGCATGGGGCGGGGGGGTACAGATCTTAGAGATAATGATTTCATTTCCTTTAGATATGCATCCAGAAAGTGGAATTCTTGGCCCATACAAAAGCTCTATTTCTAATTTTTTGAGGAACCTCCATACTGTTTTCCACAGCGGCGGACCCAATTTACATTCCCAGCGACAGTGTATGGAGGTTCCTTGCCCTCCGCATCCTTGCCAATAGTTGTTACTTCTTGTCTTTTTGATGGTACTTATTCTAGAAGACGATACCTCACTGTGGTTTTGATTAGCGTTTCCCTGATGATGAGTGAGCACCTTTTCATGCACCTGCTGGCCATTTCAATACCTTCTTTGGAAAAATGCCTATTCAGGTCCTTTGTCCATTTTAATTGGATTACTTGTGTTTGTTTGTTTGTTTTTGTTTTTTGTTCTTTGGGTTTTTTTTTGTTTGTTTTTTTTGTTTGTTTTTTTGCTAGTGAGTTGGACACATTCCTTATCTTTTTTTAGATATTAGCCTCTTATCAGGTACCTGGTTTGCAAGGTACTGCCTGTTTTAAGTAAAGCCAAGAGAAGAAAATCTAAATGTGAAAAAGAGGAAGGTCATAAATCAGGATTCCTTTAAAAAGCTAGCTCCCCTGTTGCATTTAAAAACTGGGATCTGGTTTGTAGAAGCAAAACATACGCCCAGGCAACTCTTCAGAGGCAGGTCTGTGCCTACAGGGCAGAGATCTATAGACACAGAGTGATGGTGGTGGGGAGAGGCAGGGCCCACGTGCAATTGTGGTTTCCGCCCTGCACAGAGGTGCCAAACAGAGGGGTCACCGGGGGCTAGAATTGCAGGCTGTGCACGAGCAGAACTGAGACCCTCCGGGGTGCATTTTCTGACCCACGCAGAGGTGCTCTGGACACCAGCCGGGGTAAAAATAGACTTGGAACAAAGGACAGTGAGGCCACGTGCCCTTTCTCGGCCCTCGTGACTGCCCAGGGCCTTTGCCCCCTCAGCAGCCTCCGCTCCCCATCCTGCCCAGGCCAGGTCCTCCCACGACAGCCTCTTTTTGTAACAGCCACAGCCTGTCCCCACCTCAAGGCAAAGAGCCTGTGTGTTTCCCCAAAAGTGGGTGGGTTGGGAAAGATTATTTTAGGCAGACGAGAAATAATTTATTGTTACATTTAATTAACTGAAATTGCTGTTGTGCAGAGAGGAAAAAATGGAAAGGAAAATCTCCTGCCTACAGATCAGGGAGGGGGGATTTCTGGGGTGTTCCTCGCCCCCACGCCTTCTCCCTGGGGTCCTGGGCTCAAGGTGTGCCCTGCCCCCTCCCCTTGCTGCTTCTCTCAGCACAGCCGAAAGCACCGGGTGCCTGCTTCACCCACCCCAGGGGCAGCAAGGACCTACAAGACCCCAGCTCTGGATGTACACAGACCCTTCCAAAGATTCCAGGTATACTGGCCATTGGATTATAAGCACCCCGAGGGCAGGGTCTCTGTTTGGCTGACTTTGTACCCACGGGGGGGCCTGGCACAGAGTAGGTCCCACTATGCATTGAACGAATAAATGACTGACTGAATGAATGAACAGGCAGGTTTTTACTCTCTGTCTCCTTTGACCACAAGTTCCTGTAATTATCCCCACCAGGACATTTCCTATTTCCCGTTCGCCAGCATCTCTTTTCCTCTAGCCGCGAGGAGCTCTCTCTTGGACGCTTAGCTCTTAGTTCCTTAGAGGGGTGCTCTGAAGGCAAAAACATTTTGGGGTGGGCAGTGCAGGGCTGAGATCCTGTTCTGACTCTGGCGAACTTGTTCCATGGACAAGTCATTCCCCTGCCCCCTTTCCTGCCTCGGTTTCCTCATCTGTCAAATGAGGAGGGCAGTGTGTTCCCTACATTCCTTTCCAGGTCCGAATATGCTCTGCCTTCAGGATATACGGGAGAGTAGAAATCAGATCTCCAACTCCAGCGCCAGAAAATTCCACATGGGAATCTTTTATCTGCCCCTTCCTTCCTGTGTGACCTTGGGTGACTTAACTTCTCTGAGCCTCAGTTTCCCCATCTATGAATGGGGCTAATAAGGATGAAATAGTTACACCCTAAAGCTCTTGAAGAGATTCAACAACAGGGTGCATTTAAAACAGCCTGGGGGGGGGGGTGCCTGAGTGGCTCAGTCGGTTAAGCATCCGACTTCGGCTCAGGTCACGATCTCACGATCCGATCCGTGAGTTTGAGCCCCGCGTCGGGCTCTGTGCTGACGGCTCAGAGCCTGGAGCCTGTTTCAGATTCTGTGTCTCCCTCTCTCTCTGACCCTCCCCCGTTCATGCTCTGTCTCTCTCTGTCTCAAAAATAAGTAAACGTTAAAAAAAAATTTTTTTTAAACAGCCTGGGGCCGAACACATGGTAAGCCGTTAACGATCGGTTATGAGAACCATTATTGACTTGGTGCAAGTGGCTTCCTTCCTGACTTGGCCCTCCTGTCCGGAAGTTCCTGGACTGGTCCCCCGGGGCCACCCAGGGCAGGCGCACCCACTTTCCACCAGTACTCTGTTCCTAGCCGCCAGCATCCACCTGTGAACGTGTGTGGTGGGGATTCGCTGGGCACAGGGAAGGGAGGTGGGGGGCGGCAGTGCCCGGAACATGGCATCGGTCCCATCCCGGTCTGCTCTCCTTTCTGCTGCTTTTGCCTTTGTTCTCACCCTCTCTTGGTAGGATTCCCCCTTAGGTCCACTCATTAGTATTTTCCCACAGCTCATGCCTCTCATCCTCCCTGCCCCTTTCCACCCACCATCCCCTCTCTGTCCTGGTCTCAACCTCCCCAGCTCTCTTAGTCTTCACGAGTCTCCATTTCCCTTCCTTCCTTCCTTCCTTCCTTCCTTCCTTCTTTCCCTCCTTCCTTCCTTCCTTTCCTCCTTCTTTCCCTCCTTCCTTCCTTCCTTTCCTCCTTCCTTCCTTCTTTCCTTCCTTCCCTCCTTTCTTCCTTCCTTCCCTCCTTTCTTCCTTCCTTCCCTCCTTCTTTCCTTCCTTCCCTCCTTCTTTCCTTCCTTCCTTCCCTCCTTCCTTCCCTCCTTCTTTCCTTCCTTCCTTCCTTCCCTCCTTCCTTCCATTTCCCTCCCTACTCCTTTTCTTCCTTCTTCCTTTCCTCTAAATTCTAGCTTTTACTGAAGGCTTGCACGGTGCCAGACTCTCATTTTTCTCTTTTAATCCTTCTGGACCCCAATAGGTGGAGCCTTTATTCTCTTCCCACTGCACGATGACAAACTGATGCATGCACGGTTGGTAACTTGCTCAAGGTTGTTTACCACAGTGAGCGGAGGGCCTGGGATAGGAGCCGTGTTCCATGCCGGGATTGGACCCCTGGCCAGGACAGCCTGTTTCCCTGAACGTCCTGCCTCCCTTCCTACTCCCCACCCCTCCCCCAGCATAGATCCTCCAGAAGAAGAGGTATAGGTTTCCTTTGCCTCTTGATCTCTGGCTCGGGGCCACAGCCTGGCTTCCCAAGAGCTGGCAGTGGCAGTCAGACGCTGTCAGGGGACTCAGGAAGTGTTAAGTTTGGTTCTCAGAGAGAAGTGGAACCTGGATGGGGCTCTGATCCGGCCCCTTGCTCCTGGAAGCCGTGAGTGGCTCCCAGACACTGGGAAACCACCCCTGAGGGCGTGGGAGAGGCAGCTGCTCCTCTGGGAGACAGAGCTGAGCTGCTGGGGACAGTGTGTGAAGTCACCGGCAACACAGGTGTCACTACCAGCTGTGTCCTCCTCGGCTCAGCCTGCTCTGCGACAAGAGTAAAGCAAGGAGGATTTCGGGGTCGGCAGAAAAGGGATATCCTTTGAGAAGCCGCGTCTTAAAAGGGATGTGAAGAGGGCCGGGAAGGCAGAGTGAAATCATCTGACGTGTGGAAATCAGGTCCTATTAGAAAACGGCTAAAGGTTTTGAGGCTGGGTTTTCTGGAGAAGCAGCTGCCTTCTAAGGCCGTGAGGGGCTGGTTTCAAGGGGCTCCTTGACCACCGAACCCCATCGAGCAGGGTCATTTACGGCAGCGATTAGGAATAACTATATACTCATCCATGGGATAGAAAACGGCCCCGTCTGTTTCTTTGCCTGTAAAAGGAGCGAATTAGATGAAATCCGAGGTTTCCAGACAGTCCTTGGCGTCTGGGAGGTAGAAAATTCTGTGTCTCAGGCTTCACCCCAGGAAGTCAGGTTCAGCAGATCTGAGGGGAAACTCAGGAGTCTATTATTTAATGCTCACCAAGTGATTCACCAGAAGTGAGGGTAACTGAACTAACCCAGTGGTTCTCAGCTGGGGGCAATTTTTGTCCCTCACGGAACATGTCTGTAGACGTTTTCGGTTGCCACAGCTGGAGGAGTGCTATTGGCGCTTAGTGGCTGGAGGCTGGGGAGGCTGCTCTCTACCCTCAAATGCAGGGGGGCAGCCCCCACGGCAAAGAATGGCCTGGCCCCAAATGTCAACAGTGCTGAGGTTTGGAAACCGGGGGCTGGAAGGTTTTGCAGCGTCTTCCCGGATCTGAAAACATGCACCTGCCAGCCCATCATGGAAGCTGGGAGCAGGGGAAAGCAGGTGGTGGTGGTGGTGGGGGGGTTGTGTGGGGAGGGGACCCTGGGAAGAATGGGAGAACAAGGGAGGCAGGTCTGTAAGACAAAAAGAGGCCTTGGTCTCACTCCATCCAGCAAATGCCCCATGGGGGACCTCGGACCAGTCATTTATGAAACTCCTGGCCTCAGGCTGGAGGCCGGGGTCCTTTGGGAATGGGGGTGCCTGTCCAGCTGGGCAGACAGGAGGTCCCTCACCTCCCTGCTCGTGCTGCCCAGTCGGTTCTCCAGGCCAGGGCATGCATGGGAGGTGCAAAGCCGAAGCAGGAAGTGCCTGCCCGCGGTGCAGCCAATGCAGGGAAGTGAGCCGCCCAGGGACGGCATCGTGTGGCCGCCTCTTCCCCCAAATAGGCAGGCCGGGCTGGCCCAGCCTGGGCTCTGGAGCAGCCTGTCCCCAGGGCCGGCATCTCGGAGGCGGGAGGCAGAGCCGGGCCCTGGAGCACTGGAGACTTCAGGCTCCCGTATCTTGGGCAACCCGGGGCCAAGGCCTAGAGCCAATGTGGGGCTGATTTCTGTGAGCGTTGGGGTGAGCCCGCCACAGAGGAAGGACCTCCCTTGTCTCCCCAGGGCACTGCGACCACTCAAGGTCATGAGTCTTCCCCTGACCTTAGTGACAAGGTGCAGCTTGATGAGTGAAAACCAGGAGGAGGAAGGGGCCCGCACAGAATTGCCAGGGGTAAGGGCTCTGAGGAAGCCGAAGGATTCCGCCCTCCTGGCCACGAGCTCTTGCTGCCTCGGGCCCCAGCCACTGCTGCCCCCGAAAGAGCCGCTCTGGCCCTGTCGCCGAGTCCTGACAGCAGGAGGCGCACAGGTGCGGAGCAAGGCCGGCCGGCCGCCAGGCTCCCATGAAAAGCGAACCAGGGATTCCAGGCCATAAATTCTGGCTCCAGGGGAGGCCTTGAGAACAGCGCTACTCAAACGGTGGTCCGCATGGGTGCCTAGCTGCAGACTGTCCCCGAGAGTAAGCGTTTGGGAACCCCGATGTGAATTGTCCTTGCTGTGACATCCCTGCGTGTCACCACAAGACTGATCTCCTTGAACAACAAACAGGGTTAGACCAGCTCTGATGTCCACCTCTCCAGGGCGGTCGGGTGGTGCAGGACGCACGGTCATCACTTGCAGGACGACCAGGTGCCAGTCCGCCACAGACTGGAAAAATCCACGTGGCCCTTCCCTGGAGCCTGTTTGAGAAGCCCTGCCTTAGCTGGAGGAGAGCTGATGGAGGACGGCTTATCCGGGAGGCCCCTGGAGGAGGCTCAGTGGTTGGGGCCAGCATCCAGGGCAGCAGAGGCTGGGGTGAGGGGCCTTCCCGGGAGAAGTGGGGGCTGGGGGGGGGTCTCACCCAGGGAGTCTGGTTGGGGACGGGCCCCTCAGCACGGAGGCGTTTCCTTTTATTTTCGCTCACGGTCCGGATGAGGACCAAGCCTGGCGAGGTTGCGTGACTTGCCCAGGAGGTGGCACCCGGTGGGCACCTACCGCCTCAGCGTTAGGGTCAGTGCTGCCTCTCGGGGCTGCTCGCTTCTCGGGGGTGTGCGTGTGCCCCGCGTTTCACAGCCTGGCTGCAGCCATCGTGGCACGGCTCTCGGGGCCCAGCAAACTGGAGGGAATGACACCAAAGATTGCCCCCCCCCCATAGGGAATGGAGGGGTTAGGATCTGGACTGAGAGACGGGATCCCCTGGAGGGAGCCAAGAACGGACCCACTACCTTCCTCCCGAATCCTCTGCCCACGTCTGTCTTGCCTGGCTGTTCCTGCCTCGTTACCAGCATGGCCAAAGGCAGGGTGGCAGTTAGACATGAGTATTCTGTGGGGGGAGGGGGCAGTGTGACCGAGGCAGAGGGACAGAGGATGGATGGATGTTGGGAGCGTCTGATTCTTTCACCTCTAGAGAGGGACAGGAGGACTCCATGGGGTCATGGGTGTGAGCCCTGGCACAGAGGCATCCGGCCAAGAGAAGTGGGGTGAAGTGGAGAGAAAGGGCAGGAAGAGGGGGGAGAGCAAGGGCGCAGGCCAAGCCTAGGACACAGGCCTCTGTCCAAGGGCCAGCCTCTCAGCCTCCCAGCCAGGCACGTGTGGCCCAGGGGGCGACCAGGGAGAGTGACCGTCCACTGCTGAACCCACAGCCCCCGGGTGCCCGGCTGCTCCTCTGGGAGTCAGTCCTCTGGCCCTGGCCTCGAGCTGGTGAGTGCCACGCACCTCACAGGTTTGACTGCGCTTAGAGAAGACAGGCCGGGGTGTGACCATCTGAGGGGGTAGCAGGTGGGGGCACGCTATTGCAAATGATGCAAAAGTGGCTCAAAATAGACAGACAGACAGACTGCGTGTGTAATCAGTTGGGACCACAAAGGCAGCAGGCTGTGTTCCTTCTGAACTTGGGGAGGAGAACTCAGCCCAGGGGCCGGGGAGCGGGGGGGGGGGGGGGGCAGCGGGAGGCTGGGGAGGGGGAGGGGAGCACTCCTGTCTGCGCACACTCATCCGCAGCCGCCACACAGCAAGCCTCAGCCTCAGAGCATCCCTGCTCCCCGGGAAGGCTAGCGATGGGGTGGGGTGGTAATTCTTGGAAGAAATGAAGAGGGGAAATGCTATCTCTGGCCTCCAAAGCAGGGGCACACATTCTTTTGGGTGCTACGGAGAAAGTACAAAGCCAGAACGGCCAAAAATGACACACAGGTCCTTTTTCGTGCTACCACCTCTTTCTCTCTCTTTCCCTCTCCTTCTTTCTTCCTGCCTCCTCTGTCCTCCAGGCCCTTCTGGTCCTGATCTCTCTCTCTCTCTCTCTCTCTCTCGTGCCAACTCGAGCCAGCACCTCTGGCTCAAGAGGTACTCACCTCTGCATCACCTTTAGTTTCTGTCTCTCTGTCTGCCTCTCCCTCGCTGTCTGTCCGCATGCCCACATCTTATGTAATAATACAATTGTCCATCCTGAGCAGGCCCATGGCCTGCTGGGTCTTTGCTTCTGTGAGTGGGATTGGGGGCCTCCCGTGCAGGAGGCCTGGACCCCGGAGGACTGTGCCTTAGCTTTCTCCTCGACCCTCTCCCTGAGTAGCCAAACCCCTTCTGGACCCAGCTGCCTCCTCCAGGCTGCATAGCCCAGCCCCGCATCCTTGGCCTCCTTTCCTCTCCCCACCCGGCTCTATCCTCACAGTGTCAGGGCTGGCACCTCTGGAAACCCCTGAGCCCTTCCCACACCCTGCCAAGGACGCTGGGGAAATACGGATCAAAGCGGAGAAAGTCCCTGCCGTAAATGAAATGTCGCAGCCATCTTTTGCCCTAGCCCATCACTCGCCTCCAGGTACCTGCCAAACACACTGGGCAGAACATTGTCCCAAAGGTCCCCTAAGTCTCCCACTGTGCCTCAGGATAGCCCCACCACCTCTGAACACTCCAAATTGTAGTCTGACAGCCTAGAACAAAGCTATGGAAGCAGCTGGACCAGTCTGGCCAGTTTCTGTCCTGGACTCTGACCTAGGCGCCCTGGCTCACCACCAGATTGGCTGGAGGTTGGGAACCGATGGAAAGGTAGAGGGGGGCTACCCCATGAAGCTCTCCTCTAAGCACCTCACGGGGGGGGGGGGGGGGGGGGGGGAGGGGGGAGCGGGGCGCAGCAGGGCCAAGGTGGGATCATGAAATCGCCTGTGTTTATAGGGCAGGTAGGGCACTCGCAGTATCTTCATTTGTCCCTGAAACAGCTTCACGGCTGCTGCACGGACAGTTGCCAAAGAACACGTCTGGCTTGAGCCTTTGAGTCGGCAGCTCTGTGGACACGGGAACTGTCTCCCAGAAACGCATCTCAATGTGGCCATTTCACAGAAAAGGAAGCTTACGTCCACGCTCCCCAAGCTTCCTCCCTCCGGTCCTCCCCACCTGTCTTCTCTCCATTTTGCCGAAGTAGGCACAACTTACTCTGAAAAGGTTAATAATCTGTGGCTTAATAGATTCCAGCTAGTTGTTTTCAAAATCATTGTTTGCATCAGTGAGTTAATCATTTGGTATTATCCTCCCTACATGCCTCTGCTTTTATTATCAAATTCCTTCACATATGTCAGATGTTCAGAGAGCCGATTTCAGGCACCTCTGTCCTTTGACCTTTGCCCTCAGCTGACAGCAGGTGACCCCCGTCCCTTCTCCCCGGGGGGGACTGCAAAAAGGACTCTGGGGCAGGGGGAAGATTCTCCACTGCCAAGCACTCCTTCCTCCACCTCCCATTTCCTCACCCCTCCTTTGATGGTCCTCTTTGGATTAATAAAATTTGGCAAGATTTATTAAGTGACTACTATCGTGAATATTTATTAAGCACTTACTATATGCTAGACGCTACATTTGCGCTGAATTTCACCCCTGACATCTCACGAAATCATGGTGATTAATCCCATAAAGTGGGTACTCTTTTCTCCCTTTTTACATATGAAGAAACTGGGGTTCAGAGAGGTGACCTTACTTGCCTGGAGCCCCGTCTGCTTCACGGGATGTTCCCACCTGTGAAAGAAGATGCTGGCTGCCACACTGGGGGGCAGGGAGGGAGGGCTGACCGAGAGCAAGCCTGAAGACAAGCACTGAAAAAGGACTGGGTGATGTTAGGTCCAAGGGACTCTGAGAATCTAAGCAGACAGGGGTCATTTGTAATTAACAAATTCATTCTTTGAATGTAAACCTGTAGCTAAAATGGAGACTCGGCCTTAGCTCCAAAATGGACTCACGCTTCCTTTTGTCGATGCCGTCGTTGGTTAGGGGAGAGTCAGAGCTGGGAGAGGTCACCCCACCCCGCTCTGCACAGAGGAGGACACAAGAAAGGCTCCAGGTCACCTGCTGCCAGCCAGCTCGCCTCCGGTCACAGCAAAGGGGCTAGAGTTTCACGAGCCAAGGCTCTACTCTCAACGGATCCTCTAAATCACTGGGGTGCTCTATTGGCTATTTGTTGCGAGCTGTCTCCCTTCCTCCGTTCCTTCGTTCCTTCCTTTTTAAAATAGTGTCCTGGGGCGCCTGGGTGGCGCAGTCGGTTAAGCGTCCGACTTCAGCCAGGTCACCATCTCGCGGTCCGTGAGTTCGAGCCCTGCGTCGGGCTCTGGGCTGATGGCTCGGAGCCTGGAGCCTGTTTCCGATTCTGTGTCTCCCTTTCTCTCTGCCCCTCCCCCGTTCATTCTCTGTCTCTCTCTGTCCCAAAAATAAATAAACGTTGAAAAAAAAAATAAAATAAAATAGTGTCCTTCAGGGGCAGTTCTACTCTTTTCTGCATCAGAGATGGCTTTTCTGCTAGGGTGGTCTTGATACGACATCTGCCCCTCGTGGGAACAGCAAGGCGTCCACGGTGATCGCGCAGTGGTAAACCGGAAGGAGCAACAAAAACGCCATCCATCCCGTCAACAAACATTTGTGAAATGCCTACTCTATGCGGCGGGTTGCGGGGCTCAGTGCTGTGGAAAGGGAAAGACGCAAAAATGCTACGTATTGAGCGACGCCCAAGAGCTCTTCCTCCAAGTTGCTTTTCCTGCATGATCCCATTTGATCTGAAATGCAAGCAATCCTTGCACCTGTTTCTGAAAACAAATTCTGTACCAGGTGCTACCCCAGGTGCTTTCCATGCAGGAACTTTCTCACCCTTACCTCAACCTTCTGAGTTAGGTATCGCCTCCATTTCAGAGCCGGGGATGGATACTCAAGTTTAGACAGGGTACTGAGCCCAAATACCAAGTACCAAGGTCCCATAGCTGGGGAGGAACAGAGCTGGGAACTGAATCTGCTGCACCCCACTTTTCCCATGTAAGGTCATGGCCCTAAGGAGTGTTTGGACATAGATCTTTCACAGAGACATGAAAGGTACCCGGGAATCGAGTGCAATACCCCTGTTTATAAACAGGGAAAGCACGGCTCAGAGAGGGACGGTGACCTACCTTAAGTCACACAGCTGATTAGAGGCACAACTGAGACCGAAGTCAGATTTGCCAAATCCCAGGCTGATGATCTTTCCACCCTGTAACTGCTGAATGACCAGCCCCTGTGCCTAACGCCTTCCTTCCGGCCACGCCATGGTCAGGGCTCGGGTCTACGGGTTCAGCACGCGTCATGGGCACTGGGGATGCTGCCAAAGGGTCCCTTGGACCCTCCAAACTCCTTCTGTGCAGCTGAACCCCGCTGACTGCTGACGCTGTCCAAGGAGCAAATGTCAGAGAGGGTGAGAAACGGATTTTCCACTTGGGCTGATCCTCACAGCCTCTGCTTTTCCACGGGTCTGTATCCTCCTTGGGAACTGGACAGACCCCTCCCTAGAGATTCGTATCGAATCCAAATGTCCTAGCCTGGCTTTTAGCCCCACTCTCCTCCTTTGCACCTCGTTTGTGGCCAGCCCAATTGTCCCCACCCAGCAAGGCAGCCTGTGGCCCCGCCCTGGGCTCACTTTTTTGCCCTTCTGCCAATGCCTCCCTCAAAAACTGGCTCCAGATTATCTGTCAAAGAAAGAATTTGGAAATGATCCAAATGTGCGCCAGTATAGGGATCCAAGGTATATCCACTCACAAGCAGTAGGCAGATGTTGACAAGCTCCCTCTGGAGGCTCCAGAATACGATGGGCCAGACTTGGGCTGTGACACAATAAGTGACGGGGCGTGCCCGAAGGCCACAGCGGTGCCCAAACCTGCACTTGAGAAAGGGCCTACAGGGATTATCTCAAAAATGATAGCAGTAGCTGTGTTAGGAGGGTGAGGGGGTAATAATTGTCCCTTCTGGTTTCCAGACTTTGTCTTGCGTTGTGAGATTGCTCTTAAGACAAGAACAGTAGCAATAAAACCAGCAGCCTTTTCAGAACTCACTCTCTTTGAGGCCCCTGGGTGGCTCGGTGAGTAGAGCCTCTGACTTCGGCTCAGGTCATGATCTTGCGGTTTATGGGCTCGAGCCCTGCATCGGGCTCCGTGATGTCAGCACAGAACCCTCTTCGGATCCTCTGTCCTCCTCTCACTGCCCCTTCTCCTTCCTCTCTCTCCCAAAAGTAAATAAACATTAAAACATAAGAAGAACTCACCCTCACGTTCCCGGAGCCCACCTCTTGGAGCCACACTTGGGTCTCCCTGCAAGGAGCTGCAGCTGGTGGGTGGGTAACCCAGAGGTGCTCGATCCCCCTCTCCCCTGGGGGCAGAGACAATATTTCACCTGTCCCCTCCTTTGCATCCACACACATTCACCTGCACACACTCTCCCCACACACTCTCCCCCCAGTTCTCTGTAGCCAGGGCAGTGCTCAGCCCACAATAAGGGTCCCAGAGTGGTCCTTTCCCAACACTGGCTGACTTGTTGGGGACCAAACTGGATTCTGGATGAATTCCCCTAAATTCAAACTGACAGAACTAGGGGCACCTAACTGGCTCAGTCGGTAGAGCATGCGACTCTTTTTTTTTTTTTTTTTAATGTTTATTTATTTTTGAGACAGAGACAGAGCATGAGTGGGGGAGGGGCAGAGACAGAGGGAGACACAGAATCCCAAGTAGGCTCCAGGCTCCAGGCTCTGAGCTGTCAGCACAGAGCCCGACGCGGGGCTCGAACTCACGAACCGTGAGATCATGACCTGAGCTGAAGTCGGACACTCAACTGACTGAGCCACCCAGGCCCCCAGAGCATGCGACTCTTAATCTCAAGATCGTGCGTTCTAGCCCCATGTTGGGCATGGAGCCTGCTTAAAAAAATAGCAACAATAAAAATAAAATAATTAGACTGACAGAATTATCTGGGTTCTCATCTGGCAGAGGTCTAGGATGAGATTTAAGTGGCTTAGAACATTTGCTGATAAAAGCTAACAAAACAAACCCTTAGAACAACAGTGCCTAGGTTTGAGTTTTTGTTCCACCGCTCACTGGCTGTGTGACCTTGAACAAGCTACTTAGCCTCTCTGTGCCTCAGTAACAATCCCTACTTCCCAGGGCTGTTAAGCAGACTAAGTAACTAAATATTTGCAAAGCAGGTAGAACAATGTCCGGCAAGTTGTACGTGCTACATAAATAGAAGGAACAAGTAATTATATGACTGAAATGAGCATTAGCTGGCCATTGATTCACTCCCTCTCCCTCATTCGGTATTTACTGAACACCTACTGCGTTCATTAGGCCAGACATAAAGGGCATACACATCTCACCATCTAGTAAGAAAAACACACACATAACAACAGAAAAAAAAAAAATAGTTCTTTTAGGAAAACGTGACAATTCTAAGCAGAGAATTACACAGGATTCTAAGAAAGGCCGGAGAAAGAACATTCGGCTATTACCACGTAAACTTAAAAAACAAAACAACACAAAAACTACACAAAAAACCCCAAACCTACAGTTCAGTTCTCTGAATCCATTTAAAAGATCCAATTCAGTTGAATGATTTGTGAATTCAGAGCAAGGTTGGGTGCACGCTAGCCTTTCGGAAAATATTCCCATTCAATGCCATCTATTCATCCTCTCTGGGTGGTTTTCTTCCTACCTTCCTCCCCCAGTCTTGATCACCCAGGTCCTCAGTTAATGGGTGGAGGAGGGGACATGGGTTCAAGCAGCCCGACCCTCAGCAGTTTTTAAAAACAACTTATAAATATTTGGGAGGGGAGGGAGAGGATGGAGAAGAAGCTTCGGTAACTGGTAACGTCTCTGCCCTGGCCGCTGTTACATTTAAAGAATTTTGCTGAACTGGAGGGAACCACTTGGGAGCTGGTATACCTAGAGTTGGTTTAATTACTGCTAGAAAACTGAAATTCAGTCAACCCGCACCCCTCCCCCAAATCCATTCAATTCTTTTCAACGTAATCGCTTTTAAATGCTCTGAACCCAGTCAAGCTGGTGTTGTCTGCATTTGTAGCCCAGGCCGTCCACACGGACCCTGCGGAGTCGGGATCCTCCGGCGAGAGCTGGGCTCCCCGGCAGCGGTGCCGAGGCCCACCCACCTCTCCCTCCGGCGGCTGCTTACGCGCCTACACCCGGCGAGCCGAACCGCTTTGGGAAGCCCTGGGCACTGAAGTGGCGGCTGTCACTACCCGCGGGCCGGCCTGACGACACCCCCAGCCTTTCCCCGGCCTACGCCGCCCTCGGGCGGCCCCGTCGCCCCCGAACTTGAGCCGGCAAACGCCGGTCATGCGATCGGACGACTTTTCTAAACTCCGGGCGCCGAAATCGCATCGCCAGGGCCGGAGCGGGAGAAGCAGGAGCCGCCAGCCGCACGACGCAGGGACCCCGAGTGCAAAGGCTCGGGGAGCGAGCGCGGTGCTCCCGCCGGCCCGCCGCCGCGCAGCAACTGTAACCGCAGCCGGATGCACCGTCTCCTCCCCGGAGACTGCGATATTGATCAAAGGCCGGGAGACACGGGGGACATTTATCTCCCCGGACTCGCAGCTTAACGAGCAGGGGAAGGGGCAGGAAGGAGCTCCCAAGAACCAGGGCGGGGGCGTGCGGAGGGTGGGGGGGCTGCTGAGAGCGTGCTGGGGTCCGCGAGGAACCCATCTCCGGAGCCTCCCGACCCGGGGTCGGGGTCTGCATGGGAGGGTGGGAGATGGAACCAAGTTTCACTCCCAGAGCCTAAAGCGATTCTCCGCACAGAGCTGGTTGCCCGGGTGGGCGGACCCCCTCCTCCGCCAACAGCCCCGCAGCTTCGCCACAATGATGTCTTTTCACTTGAGTCCTCCCCGCCCCCGCCACGCCGGCTCCAGAGGTCCAGCGAGAGGGACCTGTGTGTGCACAGCCCTCCCCGGTGACCCCCATCACACCCACAGCCCACCCGCGCCCCGCGCCGGTCCGGGGGCTGGGGACGCCCGCTCTCCAGGGCTGACCCGCTCGCTCTTACCTTGACGAGCCGGAGCTGCGGGCGCCGTCCCATCCTCGGGCTCGCTCGGTCACCGTCCCGGACGCCTGGGTCCCTGGGACATCCCAGAGGGGCCGGCCGGCGGTTGAGGGCTGGGGCGGCGCGGGCTGGGCGGCCGGGTTCCCGTGTCGCTGCCCGGCGCCGAGGTGCCCGGCTCCGCGCTCCCCGGCCCCGCAGCCCAGCCCGGCCCCGCGGGCTCCCGCTCTCCCCGGCCCGGGCTGGTCCGGCCGCCGCTTCCCGACTCAGCCGGACCCGCAGCCGCCCGGCGTCCCCGCCGCCTCCCCTTCAGTCCGCGCAGCTCCCCGCCTCGGCTCCCCGCCCCCTCGCCTAGTGTCCCCTCCCCTCTCTCTCCCCCGCCTCTCCCCTCCCCTTCGGTCCCTCCTCCGCGCCTCGCCCCTCGGCGCGCTTCCCCTTCGCCTCCTCCGCGCCCTCCCCTCCCCTCCCCTCCCCTCCCCTCCCCTCCCCTCCTGGACCTGCTCCCCGCGCCCTCGCCGCGCTGACCCCCTTTCCCTGAGCCCAGGTTTGCGGCAGTCGGCGGGACGCGCTGGCAGCGGTGGCGGCCGCCGCAGCCTGGGATGGAGGCGGGGGGGGGGGGGAAAGGGGGGGCGGGTGGCCGGCGGGGGCGGGAGAGGTGGCAGTCTCCCGCCTCCCGCCTGGCTAGAGGTGGGGACCTGGGGAGTCCAGGGAGTGTGGGGGGTCTGGCGGAGCCCGGGTGAATCTACGAGAGCGAGGCTGTTGGAGACCGGGGAGTAAGGCAGCCCCGAATGAGCAGGGGCGCCGCGGAAACCGGGTGAAGCTGGGAACTGCGTTTGGGCAGTTCCCGCCCTGCAGCCAGCTGGCCAGAAGGTCCCCGCCGCCCCCACTTCAGCAGGGCGCGGGCGTCGCATCCGACCCCCGGCACCTTTGGCATCCACATGTCGGGGGCGCGCGGAGACGCGGAGCTCTGTGGGACGAATCCTTTTCATTCATTCATTCATTCGTTCATTTTCATTCATTCGTTCCTTCATCCATTCATTCCACAGACTAAGCGCCTGCCCAGTTTGGTCCAGGCAAAGGGCTGAACCCGGGACCCTAAGAGGAAGGGAGACGGCGGTGCCCCGCGGGACCAGCGGGCACCTGAGCACCGTGGAGTGGAAAGCCGAGCGCGCATTACACTACAGCAGCGGAAAGCAGCTAGGAATCCAGCTAGCAGGGCGCGGAGGAGGTCACAGCGCCCCCTGTCGGCGGAAGCCTTGGGGGAGAGGTCAGCCGCCCCTCCAGACCTCTGGGTCTTCATCTGGCCTTGGCTCTCTAGCTCCCTACGCAGCTCCTAGCTCTGGGAAGCCGTTCCCGCCGCCTCCAGCCCCTTAAACTTTCCTCTCCAGCCCTTCCAGTTGGACAGACTTTTTGACATCTAACCCTTCCTGCCTCCACGGGGTTGCTGAAGAGAGAGGCGGGGCCACCCGGCAAAGCCTCAGCCTGCAGCGCCTGGCCGAGTCCTCTCAGAGTAAGCCCCGAGGACTCCTGGGTGGAGGAGCACGGTCCCACAGTGGCGGTGAATAAGCTCTGACACGAACTCTGAACCTAACTGCCCTGGGTTCTGTGCCCTGTTGGGCCCACCCACCTCCTCCCATCTACTCCTTCTTATATTATTCAAGAACCAGCGCGTTCGTGGGTCCACCTGATTCTTCACTTAGAAAGGAGTTACTGTCAGGGCTAGCGTGGTTCAACATGCACAGCTTACTTGTGAGGAAACTGAGGCACGCACACTAGGTGGTGACCTGTCCAAAGTCCATAGCTGGTAAGCCTACTCCTTAGGTTCCTGATTCCCAGCTCAAAGTGCCTGAAGGGTTGGGCTCTGAAGTGGGGAGGGGCATTGCCCAGGAAGTCAGCTGGTCACACTGGCTTAACCACACAAGAGGGCACTTTCTAGATGAAGCACATAGTCCTGAGTCTTGCAAAACCCCCATTAGGTTAGTGCTGCAGAGCTGGTCACACTGAATCCGGCCCAGACTCACCCCAACCAATCCCAAAAGAGATGGATGGGCACACCAGCCAGACTGCCAATTTTTGTCCTCAACAAAAATTGAATGCAGGGGCGCCTGGGGGGCTCAGTCGCTTAAACGTCTGATTTCAGCTCAAGTCATGATCTCAAGGTGTGTGAGTTCGAGCCCCATGTTGGGCTCTGGGTTGACAGCTTGGAGCCCGGAGCCTGCTTCAGATTCTGTGTCTCCCTCTCTCTGCTCCTCCCCCACTTGTGCACTCTTGCGCGTGCTCTCTCTCTCTCTCAAAAATGAACATTTCAAAAAAAAACTAAACGCACAGTGGTCTAGCCTAGTGCAGGTTCTTGAGTCGGGCAGCCTGAGTTCGAGTCTTGACTATTCCACGTACAAGCTGTATAAACGTGAAAAATGATTTAACAGTGCCTCAATTTTCTCATCTAAGAATGGGGGTAGACTTACCTCATAGGGTTGTAGGTTGTTTTAAATGAGTTAATATTTGTAAATGGCTTGGAACAGTGCCTGGCACGGGCTTAGTGAAAGTTAGCTGTAGTCGCTATAATATCATCGTCACCACCACCAACACCACCACCACCATTATCAAGTGGACCTGATGCTCAGATGTATAGGCCTCGTGGTCCCTCCTTCTAGGCAATTCTTTGTGGGAACAGAATTCTTGATTAGAAGGTCACAGCAGCAGTGGATTGTGGGTGGAATCAGAGGAGAGGAAGCTGGTGGGTCCTCAGGGAGGTTTGCCCAGGCCCTGATAAGGCCTTGCTCTCCAGCCTTGCCCAGCCTCGGAGCTGACTCTCCAGGGACCAGACAGCTCCAGATTTCCAGATTCTGTGTTTCTCTATGTTTAATAAACACCATCAAATTCTGCCTTTCTGAGTCCCATTGTCCTCCCCTAGACTTGATCTTTAAATATGCTAATGCCATCGATTACGCTGTAATCATGCCTTGTACTTCCTAGCTTTTTGGCCTGGGATTCAGACCTTCTCTTTCTAAAGGAGCATCTACAGGGGCACCTGGGTGGCTCAGTTGCTTAAGCATCCGACTTCGGTTCAGGTCATGATCTCCTGGTTTGTGAGTTCAAGCCCCGCGTCTGGGTCTGTGTTGACAGCTCAGAGCCTGGAACACCCTTCGGGTTCTGTGTCTCCCTCTCTCTCTGCCCCTCCTCCACTCATGCTGTCTCTCTCTCTCATAAATAAATTAAAAAATAAATAAATAAATAAATAAAGGAGCATCTATAGAAGATGGTACAATTCCCCCCTCCACCAAGTGGACTGTCTTGATTTCACCAACTTAACATCCACACCCCACTCCCACTCTGGGGTGGGAAGAGGAGAGCTTCTATATCACTCCATTACCTACCTACTTAGAGTTTTGGCCTTTACCGCTTGATTCGGGGGAGGTACAAGAGCCTCCTGTTTAACATCCCTTCTGTAGAAGGATTCCATATCCCCTTTCATTTGTCCTGAAACTGCTTCCTTCCACCTTCAAGAGCCTGGCTCTCATCCCCTGGGCTTGGTGAAGCTTCCAGTCCGGAGGCCTTCCATGTTCCTCCCCCATCTCAGCCCCAGCTGCTCCAGCCAGCCAGCCTGACAGCTGAGTGGTCTCCTTAGCAGCCTCCCCACCCCCCCTCAGGGCAGCCCGCTGCTCCTGGTGACCATTCCCTTCCCAGACTCTCTTCTGACTCCCCCTTACCCTCCCCTCTTCCTGTCTAGGCCCAGACCAGAGTCACCTTTCATTCATTTAACCTGACAGATTTGGAAGAAAGGAGAAAAATGAAGAATTTAAACAGGAATAAGAGACACTTCCACGTCCTTCCAAACAGTAGGAGAGACAGATGATGCCCCCCTTACCTATGGGTTCTGTTGATTTCAACCATGGGTATCCCAGTGAGTTTGATGGTCTGGAGCAAGACTAGTGGTTCCAGACTCCTTGGGCGAAAAAAAACAGTTCTTGATTTTTATTTAAAAAAAAATTTTTTTTTCAACGTTTATTTATTTTTGGGACAGAGAGAGACAGAGCATGAACGGGGGAGGGGCAGAGAGAGAGGGAGATACAGAATCGGAAACAGGCTCCAGGCTCTGAGCCATCAGCCCAGAGCCCGACGCGGGGCTCGAACTCACGGACCGCGAGATCGTGACCTGGCTAAAGTCGGACGCTTAACCGACTGCGCCACCCAGGCGCCCCATTGATTTTTAAAGTCTAATCTATTCCCGGATGATATAATTGCAAAGAACAGTGAGAACGCATTATTAGAAAAAGGAAGCAACAGATAAAGACATACAAAATAAAAGCCCGATTTTTAAAGCTTTTAGATCCAGTGGACTTAAAACTACTGTCAAGGTACCTAACATTTCCTGAAAGCTTACTGTCAATTTCTGCACTTGCCCTGTCATGGACTGGCAACAAATTGTTTGCAGAGGGATCGTGCTTGGAGTAGCACTGGTCTAGAATGCTTCTTCAAGCGTAAAGTCAGGAAAATGGCCTCGTGGAGGGAACAGCTCATAAAACCACCTGCACATCGGGGAAGATGGTATTAATTACCCCATTCATCAGTGCATTCATTCAACAAATATTTAATGAGCAGCAACTATGTGACAATCACTGTTGGACGCCAAGGTTAATAAAGATAGTCCTCAAGATGGTCACAGAATGGAAGGGGAGACTTTGATAAATAATTAAAACCTAATGAAATTAGGTCAATAACAGACCAGGCACCATGGGTACGGAGGCAGAAATATTAATTCTGCCTGGGGCCAATGGGGAAGGTTCTACCAAGGAAGTGATATTGTGCTGGGGTCTGGACGAGAGACAGATGTTCAATCCCATATGGCCAGCCAGCACTCTATAAATGAGTTAATACATGCAAAGTGTTTAGTGCAGTGCCTGGCACATGGGAAGTGCTTCAAAAACATTAGTGGTTCTTATTATTAAATCTTACAAATTATCATCATCATCATCATCATCATCTTATCATCATCAACCCAGATCGACCCATAACTTTGTCTTGGGTTTGTGGGGTTGTAGGTAGCTCAGTTGGGAGAGGAGGACAAACGGGGCTTTGCCCACCCCCTATGTTAGAGGAAAGATCTAGAGGAGGTGGGTTGGGAGTTGGATATTGAAGGACACGGGTATGGACAGGTGGAGAAGAGAGGAGGCCTTCCAGGCAGGAGGGTCCCTTAGAGACATAGCCAGAGGAACAAGTGTATGGCAGGGGAGGAGACTGATCTGGTGGGGACAAGAAATGGGGATGCAGTGGCTGGGTGAGGCTCGGCAGAACTGAGGGGGGGAGGGGACAGGCTGAGGATCCCCTTGGATAAAGGACTTGATATTATTCCTTCTCTCATTTAGAACAACAGGTAATAACAATAGTAATTAGGATTTGTATGGCAGTTTGTACCACATAGCTCTTTCACAAACATTTTCTCATTTAATCCTTATAACAACCCCCTAAAAAAGGTATTAGTAGCCTCACTTTACAGATGAGAAATCTGATCTCAGAGGTTGATCTCTTGCCCAAGGTCACAAGGCTGGCTTTGACACAGGCAGGACTCCAGCCTGATGTCCCCAGCTCCCACTCCAGATATTTTCCAGTGTACCAGAGACATGAGCTGAGCCTAGACCCCTAGGCAGTTGTGATATCACCCAGAGGAGATCATAGCTCCAAGAAAATGAGTCTCTAAAAACATTCTTTCCTTTTACTTTCTCAGTGGGAGGACAAAAGAGGGGAGTAAAGGCAAGCCACAGGACAAGCTTGGTAGTGACATAGGCAAGGTGAGCCACTCAGAGTTCTCAGGTGACCTACCCATTCCTCCTCCTTCCCCCCTCCCCCAGTCTGAGTCTGTATTGATCCAGGGCAAGTATGCTTATCCTGGGTACAATTACCATATTTTTGCACTTATTAAGTGTGGCCAAGAGGGCCACCGAAGTTGTTTCTAAGAAAACTTTTTAAAGGCGCACTGAAGTCAGAAGGGTTGACACCATGGGAACATTCTGGAAGTGAAAATAGATCAGAGATGCTGGCCATTTGTGCAGAGTCAAAAGGAAGGGCACACACTCACATATTTTCACAGAGAAATAGCATCCCTCTAGCCTAGACTAGTGGTTCTCAGCTAGGGGCTTCCCCTCCCCCCCCCCCCCCCCCCCCAGGGAACATTTGGCAAAGTCTAGAGACAGTTTAGTTTTTCACAACTGGGGAAGAGATACTGGCATCTAGTGTGTAGAGGTCAGAGATGTCACTAAACATCCTTCAATGAACAGGACAGCCCTCACAGCAAAGAATTATCTGGTTTAACATATCCGTAGTGTGGAGGTTGAAGCACCATGGCCTAGACAAGTTTGGTACCATGGACAGCAGAAACCTGGGCTTTCCATGGGAATATGATCCAAACCTAGACATTCTACTCTGTCTGAAAACCACAGAAAAGCAAGGGTTCCCCACTCCAGATTTCCTGAACTCCATCATTTTGAAAACACTGAGGCCCCAGGGAAGGCACTAATACCATGGTGGGGGGGGGGGGGTCTGCTTAACGTCCCCCAGCTGGGTAGTTGGTAGAGCCAGGACAGGACTTAAGGGCTCTGGGGTCTTCTGTGAATGTTCTGTATCCTTCTCCCAGGTTAATGTTTAGCCTTCCCCCCTCCACATCTTCTATAAGTATCATTTGTCCCTTTTTTCTGATTCTTAAAATCCTATTCAGAACTAGGAGAGGTCTCATAGAAACCTGCTCGTGTAATAGGTAAGGTGCTATTATTTTTGTTTTACCGATGGGTACATTGAAGTCTAGAGGCTAAATGTGCAATATGCCTGCTTCCCTGAAGAGCTGTGAGCTTCTTGGAGGGCAGATACTGCTTCCTTTTCATCTTGGTAGTCCCAGTCTCTGGCAAAGTCCTGCGCCTCAGCAGATGCCAAATGAAACGTTTACAGTTAATGGTCAATCTTACCATTGGATTAGACGCCAGGCTCCTGCCTCCAGGACAGTGCACTCTTTAGGGATCTGTCCTCTTCTGGATCCTTCTGGACCCACCAATGTAGCTCTTCCTGTTTTGGAGTTTGATCTCACCCCAGCCTTGGACTCGGGCCCCCCAGAACAGGCAGTTACACCTTCCTGGTGGGAAACCACAGCACTGAGACTCGGCCTGGCCTTTTCACTCCTTCTCTCCCCTCCCCTCAGGCCTTAAAAAGGGCTCGGGCTGATCAGATTTCCTTTCCAGTTTGCTGGGAATGTCTTCAACACACCCAGAGAAACTTGGGAAAACTGGCCACCCTGACTTTTACTGGCCACTTACAACTCACAGAGCAAGACAGAGAGATTGAAGAGCTGTATTAACTAGCTACAATATGAGGACCTCACGCAGACTCTGATTCAAACAAATAGGAAAAAAAAAAAAAGACCTAGAAATAAACAATTGGAAACAGGAATTCTAATTAGAAATTTTAGAGCGTGCTAATGGTATTGAGTTCTTATCTTTTGGAGATACAACTTAAATTTTGACAGATGAACTGGCATGGTGTCTGGGATTTGCATTAAAGTAATGCGAGAGGAAAGGAAGTGGGTGGGGATGTTGATGAAACAAGGTTGGCGGTGAGTTGCGAACTGTCGAATCTGGATGATGGGTACATGGGAGTCTATGGTAACATTTTGCCTGTTTTTATGCACTGCAAAAATTCACAGCATGTGAGAGCTGCCTGGGACCACTTAGGGAGCACATATGGTAGGGTTTCCAGACCATCTTCCTTGGAACCCCAGGATTCTGAAGAGATGCCTCAGGGACTGAAGTTAGAGACGAGGCGGGAGGAGAAAGTGGCGATGGGGAGATTGAGGAAGGGGCTCTGAGGCTGCCCTGGTTTTTGGCCAGTTTTATATATTAGGGTTGTACAGTAGCTGTCATTTTTTGAAAAATGGTTCTTCCCAGAGGGGGAGGCAGTTTTTCCAAGACCAGGGGTACTGGGGGCAGAGCTGGGCAGAGCCCGGTCTCCTGACTCTCAGATTCCTGCACTCTGTACTGATGCGTCAGGCCTCAGGCCTGACTGATGCCCTGTGGCCCCTGCAGGACACTGTGGACCTGAGACCTTGGTCCAGTTGGCTGTAGCTGTTATGGGGGCCGGGTCACGCTACCCCTGCCTTGAGGTGCCTGTAGGCAGGCTGTCTCCCATGGGCTGCTCACTGCCTGATTTCCTAAGCCAGGCCTGTGGCTCAGAGCCAGGCTTCGCTTTGCTGGCTGCCACCTGGCCAGGCCCCAGTGGCTCAGCTGGACGTGGGCCAGCACCCCCAAGTACGCCTGAGCCACAGAAGTGCTGACTGGGGCTCAGCCTAATGGCCACACAACAGTAGTTCATTCCAGAAGAGGAAGGCCTCATGCTGCATGGGTCCCTCCTGCATGAGAGGACTGGCCTGAGGCTGGCCAGATGGTTCCATCCCCATGTGGCCAGGGCAAGGGGGTGATAAAGGCTGAAGTTATTTCATCCCACCTGCACGCTTGGTAGGGGAAAAGCACAGAGAGCTTCTGAGTCATGGGGCAGAGGAGAGGGGGAAGAGGAGGAATTACCTGTAAGATGGGTGGGAGGTCCATTTACAGGAAACAGAGCCTGGCTGGACTCGTGAGGGCACAGAGCAAGAGTGGCTGTGTCAGTGATGGAGAAGGTCATGGTGGTTGTGCGGGGACCTTCCATTTGCCCCTCCATATCTACCCTCCACATTTCCCTACCTGCTGTGTCCCAATCCCAGGGCTGACCGGTGTGAACTGTACCAAATGGCTTCCTCACGCACCCACCTTCTGTTGGGTTCGGCCAATAGGAAGCCGTGACTGTAGATGAGCTGAAGAGAGGAGAGTGAGTTGTGTATTTATCCCACTAGCTCTTTCCCTGTGGGGGTGGCCATGGCATGGCTGTGTCCCTTGACCAGGGGCCCCTGCCGCTCCCACAGCAACCTCTCTCCAGAGGTTCTGGTAACTTCTTTCTCCCCTCTTCCTCCCCTGGTCTCTTTGGATCTCAGAAGAATCAGTCCTCGCTGGCCTCAGGATACCACATGACCCCCGGTAGTTTCCCCATTCTGTGCAAATCTTTGTAAACAGTCTTTTTAATAAACCCTTCTGGAATTATCCGATTCAAGTGGGTCATGCATATCTTGCTAAAACTTTGGTCAGTGCGGGCTGCTCAGAAGCTGAGTTTGCAGACGTGAGATAGTGCACAATGAGTCTTTTCTTGCATGTGACTCTAGTGAACTAGAGGGATGGTGAGGCCTCCCAGGGGGCCTGACTGGACAGACAGAACAAAGCTCGGTGCAACCTAAAAACATGAGCAGAGACCCCAGTGGAGGGAATCCAGCTGGAGGCATGGTTGGTAGAGATGTCAGGAGGACATCTCCCCAAACCTCACTGGAGAGATACTGCTATGGGGTAGGGAAGGGCAGGGGGCGGAGGGGTCCAAGACAAACAGTAGCAAAGCCAGGCTGTGCCCATGCCTGTCTCACTGTGCTGATGGAGACAGCTGTGCACTGCATGACTCCAGGGGTACCCCGGGGGCCCCGGGCCTGTGGCTGCTAAACTTCCAAGGATAGCCCCATTATCTGGACCAGAATGTCCTGCCCAACCTACGTCCCCAGGCTTGCTCTGGGTCCTCCCCTGTAGACATCCAGCCTCCAAGTTCCCTGCCCTGGCGCTTGTCCTTAAGCTCTGCCAGCTTCCTGAGTGCCCTGCCTCATCTGTAGAACTAGAATCTCTATCCTGGATGCCACACTCTCCAAACCCACTTCTCTCCTGCACCAGTTCCCACCTTCTATTAGGGTTGTGTCCCCACACCTGCCCTCCAGCCCCGGTTCAGCAGTCTTTTTGCTGCATGATATTGGCAAGTCACATCTTCTCTCTGGACCTCAGTTTCCCATAGTGGGGGCTAGAGGTATATTAGGGGACCTCTCCTGTCCCTTTCAGACTTAAATAAATCCATGATGTATGTCCTTTGTCCCAATGACAGATGATGCAAGAGAAGAGAGTGTTTTACATATTCATCTTGTATTCCCACAGCACCTAGCAGAGGGCCCAGCCAGCAAGGGTTGGATGGATGGACTGGTGGGTGGGCGGGTGGGTGGATGATAAATCTCCCTGGGGTGGAGAAAAGCAATTCATTACATGGCCCTAAGTTGATAGAAATGTCCCCTGGGAACTTCTCACTGCCTCTGCCCACCTCCTGACTAATCCTGCGCGTTCTCGTTTGTAACCTGGTGCCCTGAGCAGTCTCTCCCTTGGAAGTGCATCTGGAACCAGCCCTAATAGTTACCCTGTGAAGGAATATGACAGACCAGCAACCACAGTCACCTCCAGGGTGTGAGTTTGGGGGGCTCGAGAGACAGGACGCATTCCTTGTATTCCCTTTTATTGTCTTTGGATTTTTTTTTAACCATGAATTACTTCTATAATATAAAGGAAGTTTTGTTTTTGTTTTTGTTGAAAATTTTTTTAATGTTTATTTTTGATAGAGACAGAGAGAGACAGAGTGCGAGCAGGGGAGGGGCAGAGAGCGAGGGAGACACAGAATCCAAAGCAGGCTCCAGGCTCTGAGCTGTCAGCACTGAGCCCGACGTGGGGCTCCATCCAACTCACGCGAGATCATGACCTGAGCCGAAGTTGGGCACTTAACCCACTGAGCCATCCAGACGCCCCAAGGAAGTCTTTTTGAAGAAAAACGAATACACTAGAGGCTGATAAGTATTTGTTTCTTTCAAAGAGAGGAACTAGGTAGCTGAGGAGTGAGGCAGGGGTGAGAAACAGGGAGGAGACCCACTTGTCAACTTTGGTAACCATCCTTTGGTAACTTTGGGATTTCATAGCACGTATGTTGATCATCTATTAAAAACGAAACACAAATTTAAGGAATCACTAACCTGAATACAGTATTCCTGTAGAAAAATGGGGCACTTGTATTTGACAATAGCTCACTTCCTCCTCATGACAGCTCTGAGTAACCATTATTACCCCTATTTTCAGATGAGGAAACCGAGGCTCATAGAGGATTAAAGCTTTGCCCCTATCTCCTTAGTTGGTATAACGTGGCATTGAGACTCACACCCCAGTTTTCTAATCCTGAAGCAGGCTGCCAGAGAGGCTCAGCTTACCAAATATACTTCCATTACAGAAAAACAAATAGGCATTTTGACGTGTGACTCAGTCTCTGGAAAGTTTGTTTATTGTGAGTCAGCCCCACTGAGTTCTAGCCTGCTGGAGGCAGCTGAAATAACAAAGTTCCCAATGCTGCAAAGCTGAGGCTGAGACACAGGGCCGAGGAGACCCCAACGGACGGCACACAAGAGGGACTCCCCAGGCCACCTGTCGCATTTCAACTTCTCAACTCTGGAATTCTCAGCTTCGCTTTTGGAAATTTTACCTTACACTTCACTCCCTCTAGAAAGCCTCACCAGTGCCCCAGACTAGCTCCGTGAGATGCCCTTGCCACTCAAAACAACCTTGTCCCAAGTCTGCCTTCCCTGCTCCCCTAAGCTCTATGTCTTGATCACAGCCACGTTCCTGCGCACCTAGCCCAGCCCCGTGCCCAGATCGTAGCAGGAACTCGACGGACACTCGTCAAATGAATGCATAAACCAATGGCCGGGGTCCTGCTCCTGCCAGGGCACCTTAGTTGTCTCCTTTTCTACGGTCTGCGTCTGTGCTGATCACAGGTGCTCAGGAGTGCACAGGGGCAGCCACAGGGAACAGCCGCCTGGGGAGTCGTGCTGGCCAATTCCTGAGTCTCTCTCCAGGGATGAGGACAAGGGTGGGCAAAGTGGCCGCTCATCTTGTCGACAAATGAGCGTTGGTCCCTCCCAGAGGGCTAGTCCCTTCCCCTCTCTGGACCTCCCAGGCTGCCCAGCCCCCAGTTCGAATTTCTCACAGACCCAGGGACTGGAGTGGAGTGGGGGTGGCAGTGGGTGGGGGAGGGGCTGTGGGAGGCCTCAAGGGGCTCCTGGCCCCTGGCGTTGTCTCTGATGTTAACTCGGGAGAGCTTGTGGAAATTGCTCATTTCTGTGTCTCCATCCCTCATCTCCCCCTTTGCCTGTCCCCGCCTCGCCTCCCAGATCTCCGCAGCCACGCCTTCCAGAAAGATGGGAGGAGTCAGAGGAGACTGAGTTCCATTCTGTCTGGAGCTTGTTCTAATGGGCTGCAGCCCTCCTCACGCCCTGACACCCACCCGGTCTCCACAGCCCCTGCCCACCTCTAACATCCCCTCCTAATAGCAGCTACCTCTCTTCATTCTCCCCCAGCCCCTGGCTGGGGGATTTCTGCTCCAAGGTGAATGTCAGCCTTCCTAAGCCCTGGGAGAGCTCAGGCCTGGTAATGAGCTAAAGCTGACCTGGTCTCCGGGCTGAGGCCACTGCATTTATTAATCCCCACTGCAGCAGGGCCATCGCTGGTCCCCAAATACTTGCTCATCACTATTCCATCAGTCCAGTGGAGCCATTTATTGGGCACCTACTATGGGTCAGGATTTCACAGCGGGAGGGACAGTAGTGTTGGGGACATGGCCCGTTTCCTTCTAGAGCTATAGTCTTGTAGGAGCAGTTGCAAAGTAAAGGGGTCGGTGTCCAAGAGGAGACATCACCACCGTGAAACCAACAGACCTGGAGTCTGGTCCGGGTCTTCCTACCAGCCAGCTGTGTGACCTTGGGCTATTCCCTTCCCCTCTCTGGACCTCAGTACTTCTATCTGTAAAATAAGGAGCTGAACTAGGTCGGCTGTATCCAAACTGCAATTTGTAACCCATTACAAGATGGTGAGGGGTGCCTGGGTGGCTCAGACGGTTAAGTGTCCAGATGTGGCTCAGGTCAAGATCTTGCAGTCTGTGAGTTCGAGCCCCATGTCAGGCTCTGTGCTGACAGCTCAGAGCCTGGAGCCTGCTTCAGATTCTGTGTCTCCCTCTCTCGCTGCCCCTCCTTTGCTCGCACTCTGTCTCTCTCTCTCAAAAATAAGTAAACCTTAAAAAAAAAGATGGTGAAATAAATTTAGTGAGTCAGAACGAGCATTCAAATATTAAAAAGGGGGGTGCACCTGGGTGGCTCAATCGGATAAGTGTCCAACTCTTGATCTTGGCTCAGGTCATGAGCTTACGGTTTGTGAGACTGGGCCCCATGTCGGGCTCTGCACAGACAGTGAGGTGCCTGCTTGGGATTCTCTCTCTCTCTCTCTCTCTCTCTCTCTCTCTCTCTCTCTCTCCCTGTCTCTCATTCACGTGCACACGAGCTCTCTAAATAGATAGATAGATAGATAGAGATAGACAAACTTAAAAAAAAGGAGCAAACATATCAGAGCACACGCATCATAGAAATAAGTGTTATATAAAGAAACTTCTTTCGGTTGTGGGTATGTGTGAACACACGTGTGTTTTGTATCCATGTTGCTTTGTATGTGCTGCCTGATGGTCTGGCAAGGAATTTGCACACTGATGTGTTGGTATTTCACGGATCTTTATGTTTGTGAGGACATTTGGGACAAAATACTGGAAACTCTGTGTCTGGCAATCCAATACACAATCAGATGAACTCACTTAATCCCTCCTTCTGGAGACGAGGAAACTACAAACCGGAGGGAAGTGATGGTGAGCACTAGAGGGCTAGAACCTAGCCCCAGTCCATCGTCCCCCAAATGGCGGTGTGCTGCTGTGGGGGGGGGGTGTGATGGGTAGAGAAGAGGTGGTATTTTGGGAGGCCAACCAGGGAGTCCTCTGGGAAGGTGGCTGCCTACTCGAAAAGCCTCGAAAAGTATTTAAAATAAAACAGCTCAGCCTGGCTTCCCTCCCCCACAGAAGGCGGCCTCCACCCCCGCCCTGCTGGATCATGCCTTGACAGACACATTAGTTAAAGCCGAGTTAACCCTCGACGCCCAGTCCCCAGCACCAGGGCAAGACCTGGACCCCAAGGCCGTTCCCTCCCTGGCAGAGACTGGATGTTGAGCAGAAGAAGGTGAACCCACAGCCATACTATTTTTAGTCCAAGAATTGGTTGCCAGGGACATTAAGCTAATTCCCTGCCGTGTATCAGAGAAGTGACAGTGGTGCTGTTTGCAGAGTCTAATTGCAGGGATTTATTGTAAAATGCAGCTTGTCAGGGCTGCCGTGCCTGGGGTTCAATCTCCTTGTCATCGGAATCTGAGCTATTTGCCGATTTCTTGGGTGGGGAGGAAGGGAGTGTGGTGGAGAAGGGCAGGCACTGGGCCCTGGTACCCTGGACAGCTCTCGGCTGACCTCATACCAGGAGGCGACGGGATAACAGGGATGGAAACTGGACTGGGGCTGAGCAGGAGGGGCCGGACTGCTGGGCCCCCAGTGGACGAGACTCAACCTTGACTTGCTTTGTGCCTTCAGATCTGGAAAGGCTCCTGCGGGACCAGGCTGACAGCTTTTCCTTTTACCCGCGGATAGTTGTAGCACAGGGGGCATGGATGGGGGTTAATTAGCAGGAGGGCTTTCGGTTAGACAGAAGGAGGACCTCCTTGACATGAGGGTGCTTGGTGGAGGCAAAGAGGGGACAATGTCTGATCTCGGTGGTGGTTGTTCTTCGACCCAAAGGAAGGAGATGTGCCAGGCACACTGGGTGGCACCTTGATGGGGTCTTAATCTATGGCCCAGGGCGTTTCTGCACCCATTGCATAGATGAGGAAACTGAAGCTCGAGTGAAGAGACTCACTTAAGGTCACACGGCAGCCAGGAGAGCAGAGCCAGGATTTCAAAGAGAATGTGTCCAACTCCAGACTTTCGTTCACCTGCTTTCACTGACCTAGGATCCCAGGAGCTGGGAGGAGACCTTTATTCCTCTGTGCCTGAGATTCTGGGGGCAACAAAACATTCATTCACCCATCTTTCCGACGAACGTGCCAGATACTGCACCAGGCCTCTGGAATATATAGAAATAGAACGTGGTGTCCACTCACAAGGAGCTCACGTGGAGAGGTCATTCCGTCCAGCCCTCTGCCTCACCTCATCCTCTCCAGAGAGAGCAGTCTGCATTTCAAATAGCTCAGTAAAGGAAGACCTGCAATCCTGTGTCGGGAAGCTTCTGGTAACCCCGGGAAGGGGTAGGGGAAGGACAGCTTGGACTCTTAGCGTCTTGGGGGAGGGCTGGACTCAGGCCTACTTTCCTTATTTAGAAAGCTGGAGTAATGATGCAGAACCACCTTATGGGAATGCTAAATGAGAAAGGGAAGGTTGAATGCCCCTGGCCATGGGTTCAACTTGCCCGAGACGAGCCAAAATTGGGTTGATCGCTATAGCAAAACCCTGTGATCGGGCAGAATTGTGGGGATTCTTCACAATTATTTTTAAGTTGTATATATAAAATGTATACATTATAATGAATATATATATTAACAGATACCACAGAACTCACACATGATACAAGAATCAAAAAGTATAAAGACTATCTCTTGAAATTTCCCCTCCCTCCCTGGCTTTTAGCTGCCCAGTGCCTCTCTCCAGAGTCTCCAAGTTTATCAGTTTCTTGGTACCCTTCCAGACGTCGTCTATTCACATAAACAAGCAATTATGGCTGCACACTCTTTTTGTTTCCTACAAACATGCTTCTTTGCACCTTGGTTTTGTTCCCACTTAATTTATCTTGGAGATTGTCCGAAATCGGTCTACAGAGAGCATCCCCAGTCATTCCTTTGTAATGGCCACATAATATCCCACTCATCAGATGACCGTGTTCTCTTTAAATTATCCCCAGGGATGGCATTTAGGCGTTACCAATATTTGGCTCTTATAAAGAGTGCTGCAAAAAACAACCTTGTTCCTAAATCTTCTGACATATAAGAGTATATCTATAAGAGAGGGGCGCCTGGGTGGCTCAGTTGGTTTAGTGGCCGACCTCAGCTCAGGTCATGATCTGGAGGTTTGTGGGTTTGAGCCCCGTGTCGGGCTCTGTGCTGACGGCTCAGAGCCTAGAGCCTGCTTCAGATCCTGTGTCTCCCTCTCTCTCTCTGTCCCTTCCCAGTTCATGCTCTGTCTCTCTTTCTCTCTCTCTCAAAAATAAGTAAACATTAAAAAAATTTTTTTTGATTTTTAAAAATTTTGAAAAAAATTTTTTAAAAAGAGTATATCTATAGGATAAATTCCCAGTAGAACTGCTCACCCATGAACATGTGCATTTATAATTTTGACCCTTATTGCCAAATCGTCCTCCAGATAGATCGTGCCAATTTGCACTGTCTTAGGGTGGGTTTCCCCGGAAGCAGACCCTAGGATAAGGATTCAAGGGCAGGTAGTTTATTTGGGGGGTGATCCCAGGAAGCCCTAGTGGAGGAGGGGAGAGTGAGACAGGGAGTGGAGGAAACCAAGCAGGTTACCCCTACAGTGACTGGAGCTTGATCCCACGGAGGAACTTGGGGAGACTTTGTCCTCGGAGTTATCCCACTGGGGGCACGAGTGCACAAAGGTAGGGCTCCTCAGGAAACCAGGGTGCCCCGTTGCCCCACACCTTCACCGATAGCGCATGGTTATTCCGAAAGCCCAGTCCTCCTTCCCCTGATGCACATCCCTGCGCCCCATCCTACACTAGCTCGCCGACAGCCTCTGCCCTGCCCACCCTGCTGCCCCATCCCAGGCTGCCAACTGACCATTCTGCCCTCGAGGGGTCCCTGCTGGCTGCCACGCCCTGGGGAAGGTTCAGAGGTGCGTCTCGGGTGACTAGACACGAAGCTCCCTGAAAGGAAACTTCATCTGGCACTTCCTTTGTGCCCTACCCCCGCCCCCTCCAGGCATCAGCACAAAATAAGGCCACTCTACAACTGCATAACTGGCCCAAGAGAAGATGCTGCCCTCATTCCCCAGAACCCATACCCTGCATGTCTGCATGTGAACCCTTGGAGGGGGGGGGGCAGGGGGGAGGCAAGGCCACACAGAGGACATAGACATAGACACCAGGTGTCAGCCTGGCCAGAGCAGAGTCTGGCTGCCTCTGGAGGTGGACAGGGCTGGTGTAGGGGGTGGCACTGCCCTCCCGGCTCAGGACACTTTTCCCTGCTCTGCCTTCTCTCTACACCTGCTCTCCTGCCAGGCTGGCACAGAGCTCCGGGGTCCCCCTCACTAGGGCCCCTGAAGAAGACTGGAGAGGGGATGAGCTACTGATGAGGGTGCAGTCCTACCCTGTCACTTGCTGCAGGATTCCGTGCCCTCCCCTAGCTTGTGTAACTGATGGCTACTGTCCCCACCAGGACGCTAGCAGTCAGCCTCAGATGCAGCAGAATAATAATAAGGCCCAGAGCAGGACCCTGGTCAGGGGCATTAGCCCTCGAACCAAACCTGCAGCCAACAGTGACATAAACAAGGTGCTGAGGTGGGAACAGAATGAGCATCCTGACATTTGCTGAACTAAACGGGGGTATTAGCTACGGCCTCTCCTTACCCGAGTCCTTTTCCCGCCCGACCATTAGTAGAAATGCCAGAGAGAAAACCCGGCACTCATGGCAACTGGCTCAGTGTCAGGGTGGGGGAGAGGGCAGGTTGAAGGGAGCCTGGAAGCTTGGGGGGCACTCCCTATCCCCTCCCCCCAAGTCCGACTCGTAAACACTGGACAAGGCCTGGCCCCTCTCTAGGTCTCAGCTTACTTCTCGGTAAAGTAAGGATGCTGTGCTAAATGCCACAGGTAAATGAGCAGTGAGCACCTGTTTATTACGTGTCAGGTGGTAGGGAAACAAAGTCGAACAATACACGGTTCCTGCCCTCAAGAAGCCTTCTGTCCAGCAGCAAATAAGCGTAACCGAACAGCCCCATGGGAAAAGAACAGAATAAAGTGGTGTGGGAGGGTCACCGGGCACAGATGAAGGACTGGTTGATTCTCCCAATAAGGAGACACCACAGATAGCCTGAGGCATCCGAAGTGGGCTTCAGAGGATGGGTAGGAGTTTTCCAGAGGGACCTCGGTGGCTTTTCAATACTTCCAGTGCCAAAACTCTATTCCCTAGTCTGCCTCGGCATTTCCAAACTGCATCCTACAAAATTCTAGCCTCTTCGAGATGTGATTTGAGTGCTCTCAGAAGATGGAAGAGGTTTGGGGAGGCAATGTTCAAATGGAAAGGGTTTCTTTGCTGCAGGACTCATCAGAGCCTTCACTATACTCCCTGCATTGTGAATGTCTGAGAAGAGGGCAGAGACTAAGGATACCCCTTCCTTCCTCTCTCATCTTGAAGAGTTCCACACAGCCCAGTTGGGAAAGGGCTCTCCCAGCGGTAGGGGTGGGGGTGGGGGGTTTCCAAGTGAGCGCGGGCCCCAGCAGCTCGGGTGCCTCCCTCGGCATCAGGGCACAGAGGCCTGGGCTGACTCCCAGTCCCCTGCCTGCCACGCAGGCCGACATCCATCCATCCAGGCAGGCCTTTACAAGCCCAGTAATCTCCAGAGGACTCTTGTCCTGCTTCCTTTCCCACCTACAGCCAGGCAGGTGGCCCTGTGCATGCTAAACAGTCCTGCCCCTCAGCAAGGCCCCAGGGGGGAGAGCCGGAGGCTAGGCGGAAGCCCGAGGAGGAAGGAGAATGCACCTCTGGCCAGCCGGCACGACTCAGGCCCGTGCTCTGGCCTGTCTGGGCCAGACGGGCTGCTCTGTTCTCCCTGCCGCCATGCTGCACTTGGCCAGGGTGGGCTTTCCTGGTGCCCCCGGGCAGTACAGGGCCTCTGGAGCCAAGGGCTCTTACCTAGAAGCCCCACATCACCCCAAGCTGGACAGAAAGGGAAGTCCAGACCAGGGGAACACAGACTAACACCACATTCCCTCCTTCCTTCCTTCCTACTCTCCTTCCTTCCTTCCTCCCTCCCTTCTTTCCTTCTTTCCTTCCTTCTTTCCTTCCTTCCTTTTCCTCCTTCCCTCCCTCCACCCTTCCTTCCCTTCTTCTTTCCCTCCACCTGTCCATCCATCCACCCATCCACTCACATGAAGGGCCTCAAGCCCCTGTTCTGTACCAATCAGTGCGGAATTCACAAGATATCCATTGCTGATAAAGGAGACCTTCCTTCCCTCCCTGCCCCCATGATTTCTTTCTTGCTCCTCCCTTTATTCCTTTTCTCTCCTTCATTTCCCTCCTCCTCTCCTTCCCCTTCCCCTCTTCCTCCTTTCCTTCCTCTGCCGTTCCAGCCCCCATCTCCCTTTGATGTGCACTGAATGCTCATTACGTACAGAATTCGGACCCTGACCCTCCAGACGGGAGCTGGATGCCCACCACACTGGATGTACCAAGCGGAGGAGGCAGGGGTAGCCTGCTCTGTCCCCAGAATAAACTCTCTGGCAGAGAGGTGGAGTGAAGGAGCAGAGAGCACCAAGGGGGCCAAAGAAAGGACTCCAACATACCTGAGAGCTTACAAGCACTGAGCCTGTCCTAAGGGCTGTTACATACACCAGGTTAATTTCCTCAGCCCCAAAGTGTGTGAAAGTGGTGTTATTGTCCACATGTTTACCCATAAGGGACTTGAGGCTCAGAGAGGTTATGCAGTGGGCTCAAGGTCACACAGGAGTGAGTAGAGACCAGAGGCTGTTGACTCCAAAGTGCCTGCTTCTCGGACCAGGTGATATTGAAACAGGAGTTGAAGGATGTGACGGGGCCGGACAGCTGGAGAGGCTGGTGAACTGGGGCTGAGCGCCAGAGTGAGTCTGTGGGAGGCTGGCCTGGCTGGGGCTGGGGGGCTGGGAAGGCGGGGAAATCAGCCAGGATGGAGAATTGAGGTGAACTGGGACGAGAAGGGACTGCTGAGCAAAGCTGCTGGCAAGACAAGAGGGTGGGGCTGGCTTCCCAGAGGTGGCTCATCAAAGACCCCACGACAGAAAGACTTCTGGCCAAAGGAGTGGGAGAAACACTGGGGAATCCTCGCAAAAAGGCACCGAGACTGAGAAACGTAAGCTTCTCCGATTTATCTGCTGCAAGTTATGTTGTGGGTATCGATTTTTTTTTTTTAATAAAATTTCATTCTGATTTCTTAAAAAAGAAAACTGATTGGGGCGCCTGGGTGGCGCGGTCGGTTAAGCGTCCGACTTCAGCCAGGTCACGATCTCGCGGTCCGTGAGTTCGAGCCCCGCGTCAGGCTCTGGGCTGATGGCTCACAGCCTGGAGCCTGTTTCCGATTCTGTGTCTCCCTCTCTCTCTGCCCCTCCCCCGTTCATGCTCTGTCTCTCTCTGTCCCCCAAAAAATAAATAAACGTTGAAAAAAAAAAAAAGAAAGAAAAATGAGCACAGATGCATGTGGAGACAAATGGCTTGGTATAAAGCTGCTTCAAGGGCAATGGGGCACAGTCCCCTGGGGGAAGGGGTGGTCCCACCCCTGGCTGCGGGACGGTGCTGGGGGTGGGCAAGCAGGCACGAGAAAGACACGGGGATCAGAGAGGTCCCCCAGACATCAGTCCCTACCCACACCCTTCCCTCCCACAAGCCACTCTGGGTTGGAACGTATGCCACCTCCACGGGTCATGCCTCTGCTGGGACACCTACACCAACCCCCCCACCTGATGTCTGGGGTCTCTCCTGCACCACCCGGCAATTGTGTGCCTAGGAAAACCACACCACCTCTCTGAGGCTCTCCTCTTCCGCAAGCGGGGATAATGCCACTTCGTGGATGTCCTGCCTACTCCACGGGAATGTTGTGGTTACAGAAAATAAAAGCACTCTGCAGAAACTACAAGTTTCCCCCAAAGGCAAGGATGGGGTGTGGGGCGGTTGATGCCTCCCCCCTCTGCCGAGCAGGCCTTCTCCCCCAGAGGCCTCCCTCACTGGCACTCTCTCCTCTCCCCTACCCGCACCCTACCCATTTTCTGTTCCTGGAGTAGGGGTGGCATGGGGAGGCGGGGCTGTGCCCCCGAGGGGCTGGTTAGTTTCTCTTTGGCCCCCTGTCCCCAAATCAAGTAGCCGCCCCCACAGAGCGCAAGTCAGACAACGGTTTCACTCCTGAGCTGCTACATCTCATGCGTCTCTATTTGTAAATAGATTTTTTTTCATAAAGCAGAGACACTAAAACAATGATACAAATACTTATCTAACGCCTCTCTTTTGCCTGTTGAATTTAAGATAGCGTTTTATTGGGCGCAAGATTTAAAGTAACCCCAATTCCCAAGTATAGATGCGTACCTTCTATTCAACAAAACTGTTACCAGTCTCTGCTGAAATTAAGTCTGACTTCTCCCTGAGCGTCTCTGGAGATACTTTGGTTTTCACAGCCCACGGTCTGGAACTATCCATCGACATTTGCAAGCAGTTTGCAGTTCTTCTTTTGGAAAACCCTTTCCAGGTGCTGCCACCTGCCATGCTAATTGCGCCCTTGACTACTAATTTTCTAGGTGGGAATTCACCTGCCTTCCTACCCCCGCACTTTGCAATCCCTTCTGCCCAAGAAAAATTTGGCCTTTAAAAAAAAAAATCCTATTTCTGGGGCACCTGAGTGGCTCAGTTGGTTAAGCGGCTGACTCTTGATTTAGGTTCAGGTCATTCGTGAGATCTAGCCCCGCATCGGGCTCTGCGCTCACTGTGCAGAGCCTGCTTGGGATTCTCCGTCTTCCTCTTCCTGCCCCTCCCCTGCTCATGCGCACATTCGTGCTCTCTCTCAAATTCATCTCAAATGAATAGATGTTGGGGCGCCTGGGTGACAGTCAGTTATGCGTCTGGCTTTGGCTCAGGTCATGATCCCACAGCTCGTGAATTCGAGCCCCACGTCTGGCTCTGTGCTGACAGCTCAGAGCCTGGAGCCTGCTTCGGATTCTGTGTCTCCCTCTCTCTCTGTCCCTCCTCTGCTTGCACTCTCTCTCTCTCTCTCTCTCTCTCTCTCTCTGTCTCTCAAAAATAAATAAATATTAAAAAAAAAAAAAAAGTGGTTAAGGATCAAACCATCCCTGGTTTGAGTCGCCATCCCTGCTCTGCTCGATGAGCTGCTTAACCTCCATAAGCCTGTTTCCCCCTGACAAACAGGGATGATAATAATAGCACCTGCCTCATAGGGCTGTTGTGAAGATTGGGTACGAGTCCATGCACTGGCCTGACGCGTGGGTGGCAAGAGATCCTTATGGCTGATTGCAGTGGCCCAGGCTACAGATCAATGTTTCTTCTCCCACTAGACAGTGGGTTCCTTGAGCACACGAGCCAGACCTTACTCATCTCGCAGCCCGGCATTCGTCAGGACAGCTCTGGTCCGACCTCATCCATGCTGCCGTCATCCAATGCTCCAACCTCGTGGTCCTTTCTGTTCCTTGAGACCCCACCATCATTCATCCTACCCCTCTGTATTCCCCTAGGTTTAAGTTTGTGTACAAATGATCAAAACAACAACAACAAACAAACAAACAAACAAACCCCAAATAGTAGTGGCTCGAAGGAGATGGAAGTCTATCTTTATCTCACACAGACATCTGGGCAGGTAGCTCAGGGCTGATATGGCGTTTCAGTTTTAAGGCCTCACACTGTATTGCCTGCCAGGTGTGACTCATGAGCTCTCGGCCCCCAGCTTCATGATCCAAGATGGCAACACTCCCGGCAGCCAATGAAGGAAGGGACAAAGAGGAAAGTTAAAGGGTGCATTGGTGTTGTCTCTTAAGGAAAGTTCCAGAAGCTCTCACAGGACCCTTTCACTTACATCCATTTACTAGAACGTGGTCGTATGGCCACACCTACCTGAGAAGGATGCTGAGAAATGTGGTCTTTATTCTGAATGCCCTTGTGCCCATATAAAATTTCTATTTCTTTTTTTTTTTTAATTGTATGTTTTATTTTTATATTAGAGAGAGAGAAAGAGACAGAGTGTGAGCAAGGGCGGGGCAGAGAGATGGAGACAGAATCTGAAGCCGACTCCAAGCTATGAGCTGTCAGCACAGGGTCCAACGTGGGGCTCGAACTCACAAGCCATGAGATCATGACCTGAGCCGAAGTCGGACACCTAACCGACTGAGCCACCCGGGTGCCCCTAAAATTTCTATTTCTATGGAAAGAGAAGAGAGTGAATATTGGCAGGAAACTAACAGTCTCTACCACCCCCACACAATGCAACACAATTTTTTTAAGTTTAAAATTAAGAAAATTAATTGTGGTAAAATACCTATAAGATTGACCCTCTTAACCATGTTTAAGGGTACACTTCGGTGGCATTAAGTACACTCACAGTTGTGCAACCATTACCATCATTGGTCTCCAGAACTTCAAAAAATATATTTTTTTAACATTTTTATTTATTTTTGAGAGAGACAGAGCACGAGCGGGGGAGGGGCAGAGAGCGAGGGAGACACAGAATCCGAAGGAAGCTCCAGGCTCTGAGCCGTCAGCACAGAGCCCGACGTGGGGCTCAAACACACAAATCGCAAGATCGTGACCTGAGCCAAAGTCGGACGCTCAACTGACTGAGCCACCCAGGCGCCCCTCCAGAACTTTTGTCACCTTGCAAAACTGAACCTCTGTCCCCATTACACACTAACTCCCCATTCCCCCTCTCCGGCCCCCGGCAACCACTGGTCTACTTTCTGTCTCTCTGAACCTGACCACTCTAAGCACCTTGTATAAGTGGGATCAGACAGTGTTTGGCTTTGGTTTATTTCACTTAGCCTACTGGCCCCAAGGTCTGTCTGTGCTGTAGCGCATGCTAACACTTCACTGTGTACAGTCCCAGAGTAATTTCTGCCGTTCCTTGATTTTGGACCTGCCCTCCGACTAGACCCGAAGATCTCCATTCTTTGGCAAAATGGTGTCAGAGGATTAACACGCGGCAACGAGAAGGCTCCGTGCTGGGGTGGGGGCTTGGGCAAGGACAAGCTTTATGCTCCTCTCTGCCCTACAGCAACTTTCTAGGCAATAGCTCTCACTGCTGCTTCATACGTAATTGTTCAGTGATTGACAAGTCACAGTCTACCATCACTGTGGGTTAATCTGGGGACACTGAGACCAAAGACCCCACAGATCACCCAGCCTACCTTCTCCCATGCCTTTTGTCCAACTTCGGGCACCTTGTCCCAAGCGTCTCCTTGTGTTCCCTGAAAGTCCTTTTCCCTCTGTCTGTTCTCAGTTGTGTTTTCCTTGCTCTTCTCCACTGCAGGAGAAGGTGGAGAGCTTGAGAAGGGGCCGGTCAGGGTTTGGGTTCAGGCTCTTGATGGGTTGGGGAAAGGGTAGGTGGGGGGTGGGCCCACAGTGTGCTCTCCAGGAAGACCTCCCCTCCCCCAACTCACATCTCTGCCTTTCGCTCTTGAAGATTACATGTACATCTATGACGGGGGGTGGGGGGGATGTACCTGAATACACCTGGCTCTGTACATAAATACATCTGGCCTTGTTCCCGAATCTTCTGAGAGAAACGGTGAAAATAGAAGCAAACAACAAAAACCAGATTCCTGGGCCGCACTCCAAGCCTACTGAATTGGAAGTTCTGAAAATGAGGGACCAGAAATCATTTCTAACAAGGTCCCCTGATAAGTCTAACGTCATGAGCTTGGACCTGGGAACCACTAGTGCACAGAGGAGTTTGTGGAACTGGACAGCCTTGAGTCCAACATCTGTCTGGTGCTTGTGTTAAGCTGTGCCACCCAACCAAGTTGCTCAGCCTCTCTGAGCCTTTGCCCTACAAGGTGGTGGTGAGAAAAACATAAAATGATGCACGTAAAGCATTTAGCGCACCGCCCGGCATGCCCAGCACCCTAATGAGGAGGGAGCTGATTTTACAGTTATTATTACGTCATTAATTAGTATCATTGAAACGCCTGGCATAGCCCACTCTAGTTCTGAAGGGTGCTGTCGCCAGGCAAGGCCCCTGGAGAGAGGGTCTCAGGTTGAAAGGCAAACAGATAAAAGGCAGCAATGGGGCTATTTGCTAGATGCTGGGCTCAATGAAAGCTTAAGCACCAGGGAGCCCAGGGAGATGAAAGGAAGGATGCGCCATGTTGGTGATAGAACCCGGGGGGTGCTGTCTGCCAAGCTCACCCCTGTAACTCCAGCCATCAAGGCAGCTTTCTGCAGCAGCAGCAGCAGAGGCTTTGAGAGGCCTCGGGGCAGGGAATTCATTCGGGGGGAAAGTCCTCTGGGCAGCTGGAGCCACGCTAGAGCCCCTTGCTCCTGGCAGGGAAAGGGGGTGAGCGAAGGACGGAAGTCCATGCTTTTCGAGGGCAGTCTCGAGACTTGGTGCCCAGGTTGCCTCCTCCAGCCTGAGTCCAGGGCTTCCCTGCCTGTCCCCTCTGCCTCTCCCACTGGAGAGTGGTGACTTCTCCCACGTTACCCCGCACTGCTGGCCCCTCCGCCTCCGTTCTGCAAGCCCACTGTGCTGTCTCTGGGTCCCCTTGCTCTGCACTCGGTAGGCTATCTCTTGGCTCTTGGTCTCTGGCCCTTGGCTCTTTCTCCTCAGTCTGCACACCCTAGAGAGCCTCTCCCTAGGCCGTCCCTGTCCAAAGTAGGCCAGCCAACTGCTCTCCATCACAGCACCTACCTATTTCCTTCGTGGCATCTCCACAATCCAGAATCGTCTTGCGTATGATGCACTTGCTTATCGTCCGTCTCCTATGGAGGGGAACATATGAGCTCTGTGGAGGTAGGAATTTGTGTCCTAGTCGCCTCCCTATGTCCAAGACTAAAACCCAGTGCCTGGTGCAGAATGGGGGTCGGTGCACATTGCCAAATGATTTCTTTACCTGGTCATCTTAGTCCTTATCACCTGGCAAAGTGCCAGGGACCGGGAGCTGCCTAATAAAAGCTTGCTGACTGAACAGATGATACCCTCAGCCGCTCCGGAGTTGGTTTATTACCAAGAAATCTCCTTAGAGTGATCCTAGGGCTAAAAATCCATTCAACAGTATTTACTGAACAACTACTACAGGTCTGGCACTGAGAGAGGCCCAAGGGATGAAGCAGAAAAGCAGAGCCCCCAGGGGTGCCTGGGTGGCTCAGTCGGCTCAGGTCCTGATCTCACGGTCTGTTGGTTCGAGCCCCGTGTTGGGCTCTGTGCTGACAGCTCAGAGCCTGGAGCCTGCTTCAGATTCTGCGTCTCCCTCTCTCTCTGCCCCTCCCCAGCCTGCACTCTGTCTCTGTCTCTGTCTTTCTCTCAAAAATAAATAAAACATTAAAAAAAAAAAAAAGAAAAGAAAAGCAGAGCCCCTTCATGGTCTACACTACAGAGGAGAGGCGGTTAGCTGGGAGGAGGGATTTTCTGGGAGGCGAGTATAGATGCTCTCCACTTCCGTCCCATC
This sequence comes from Leopardus geoffroyi, assembly GCF_018350155.1. Classification (NCBI taxonomy): domain Eukaryota; kingdom Metazoa; phylum Chordata; class Mammalia; order Carnivora; family Felidae; genus Leopardus; species Leopardus geoffroyi. The sequence goes on from NC_059330.1 coordinate 44,486,922, forward strand.
CTTTTCCCTGAATTTCGGGATCTTCTAACACGCCATCATCTATCATCGTGGTTTGGGTTTGCAGGTGTGAGGGGTTGCTGGCAGGGGGTTGAATGTTGGAGGAGGAGCCAGAGGAAATTGCTCTTTTTAGGCAGGATCAAAGCAGCCTCAGCACAGCTACAAAGCTTCTCCGTCCCCTGTCCCTGTCCCTCAAATCCTCTCCCCTCCCCGGTCCCCAGTCCCTTCGCTCCTGCCCACTTACAACCCAGACAGCCTGCAATCAGGCACCTTCATTACAAAGACTGATGTCGCACAGGAGATGGGGATCTGAGAAAGCTTCTGCTGTGTCTGACTTTCGTGGTGGGAACGCGGGGCCCTTGGTAACCGGATCGGCACAGCTCCGTGACTGCCGACCGACCAGACTAAGGCAAAAGCTTCCTAGGAGGACCTGGAGTGAGTCCTGGGGGCCTAGGACAGCCAGCGGCATGGGGTGCCCCGAGCAGCAGACACAGAAACAAGGGTGGGAGGGAGACCATGGGGCTGGAGAGCCGGGGCAGGAAAGGATAAGAGTTTGGGGGGCCCCAGACAGCGGAACCCTGGAATTGCCTCGACACACACACGGCCTGTCCAGAGGGTCAATAACCAGAAGGGCTTTCAGCGACCCTGCATGCTCCAGGGGCTGAGGGACTCCCCGAGGTGAACCTCAGGCTCCAAAATACGAATGTCCCATTCTGCTTGCCATGGCCTGAAAGTTTTGTGTGAGCCCAAATTCGTATGTTGAAACCTCATCTCCAATGTGATGGCATTTCGAGGAGAGGCCTCTGGGAGCCCTCATGGATGGGATTAGTGTCCTCGTAAAAGAGACCCCCGGGGAGCCCCCTCGTTAGGACACAACGAGAAGACTGTAGGACACAGAATTTGCTGGCATTTTGATCCTGGACTTCCCGGCCTCCAGAACTGTGAAAGATAAAGTGAAGCACCCGGTCTGTGGTATTTTTGTCACTAAGCCACTGCTAATGGGCCTGGTCCCCTCATGTCTCTGAGGTACAGCCACACACACAAATAGCCAGTTGGTCAGAGCCCCCTATATTTCAGGGTCATCCCGTTCCTGTAAATCAGGCTCTCAGCCCGTGGGAGTGAGGGATACCCAGGCTTCCCTCACCCCACTGCATTGCCCACGCAGCCCCTCGGGTCTAGACCCTAGAGACCCTCTGCCTGGAAATGAGAAATCTCCGCCCAGAAAATCCACCCCAAACCCTGAAACGCCAGAACTAGAAGGGGCCTTGAGATCTTTAGTCCAACCTTTCTTCTTACAGAGGGGAGCCAAGGCCCAGAGAAAGCAGAGACACCCCTCCCACCCCCCACCAAGGGCTGGTGCTGAAATCTGGCTTCGCGGACTCACCCCAGTTCTTTTTATTCTGCAACGCTGCCCAGTACACAGTAGGTGCTCAATATGTACTGGCTGAATAACTGAACGACTCAACGGATGGATGAATGGATGGATGGTTGGATAGGTTGGTTCGCAACTTTAGAAAAGGAACGGAGACATCATCCTGACTTCCTGTGGTGTGGTTAGCTCTGCAGACCATGCCTCGGAGATGTATCAATAAACCAAATGATCAATTAGACACAAGCCAAAAGTGCATAACGCACTACACGGCAGCGACCAAATTGGCTCTGGGAGCAGCAAACTGTGCCAGACCAATTTAATTTCCTCTCCAGTGATAGAGTGACGGGCTCACCGGTGAGAGGGGGAAGAAGGAGCTGTCATCTGTCTTGATTTCAGGGCGGCTCTTTGGTTCTGTCCTACATGACATTCTCATCAACTTGCCAAGGAAACACTGTGTTCCAGCGTCCCCCAGGGGTGGACAACCAGCCCGAGGCTTCACACCGGAGGCCTTGTCCCCACGTCAACTCCCCACGGGCACTGGGCTCCCATTCAGACGCCAGCCTGTGCGTGCCTTCACCCGGGGGCCCTCCCGGGTGCTCACACCCTGAAAACCGGAGAGGTTCAGACGCAGACATGCACACACGTGTGGGCAAGGACATAACGTGCACGAGGCCACAGAAATATACACGTGTACTTGCGAACATGCGTGTGTCATACTGAGATCTGCATGCCAGGTACGGGGCCACACGTGAGCCCAAGGAGGCCGGCATTTGAACCCGAGAATGTGGTGGAGGGGAGGGCAGGGCAGGGCTGAATTGTTAACCACATGCTACATCAGTGGCTTCCATAAGTGCTATCCAACTGAAATAGAATTCAAGCCACATATATTCTTTTCTTTCCTCTTTTCTTTTTCCTTCTCTTTTCTCCTTTCCTTTCCTTTCCTTTCCTTTCCTTTCCTTTCCTTTCCTTTCCTTTCCTTTCCTTTTTTCCTTCCTTCCTTGCTTCCTTCCTTCCTTCCTTCCTTCCTTTCCAGAGAGAGAGACAGAGTGCGGACAGAAGAGGGACAGAGAGAGACACAGAATCCGAAGCAGGCTCCAGGCTCTGAGCTGTCAGCACAGAGCCTGATGTGGGGCTCAAACCCACAAACCACGAGATCATGATGACTGAGCCACCCAGGTGCCCTGCCACATATATAATTTTAAATTTCCAAGTAGCCACATTGAAAAAGAAAAAAAAAAGTGGAGCTTGGGTGGCTCAGCCGGTTGAACGGCTGACTCTTGGTTTTGGCTCAGGTCATGATCTCACAGTTCATGGGTTGGAGCAGTACAGAGCCTGCTTGGGATTCTCTCTCTCCTTCTCTCTCTGCCCCTTCTCCACTCATGCTCTCTCTCTTTTTCTTAAAATAAATAAAAGTAAAATTTTTAAAAACAATAAAGAGGAAAAAAGATGATGGGGTGCCTGGGTGGCTCAGTCAGTTAAGCAGCCGACTTTGACTCAGGTCATGATCTTGCAGTTAGTGGGTTCAAGCCCCGCGTCGGGCTCTGTGCTGACAGCTCAGAGCCTGGAGCCTGCTTTGGATTCTGCGTCTCCCTCTCTCTCTGCCCCTCCCCTACTCACACACTGTCTTTCTCTCTCTCATTCAAAATTAAATAAACATTAAAAAAATTTTTTTTTAAGAAAAAAAGATGAAACTAATTTTAAGCTACATGTTTGCTTTGTGCACTTTATACTAGCTCAGTACATGCTAAATATAATCATTTCAACATGTGATCAATAAAAATACTGAGATATCTTGTTCTTTTTTTACTTTGTTCAAAGTCTTCAAAATCCAATGTGTATTTGATGCTAACAGTGCATCTCAGTGAGGATACTAAATTCAGCCACACGTATTTCTTTTTTTTTTTTTTTTTCAACGTTTATTTATTTTTTGGGACAGAGAGAGACAGAGCATGAACGGGGGAGGGGCAGAGAGAGAGGGAGACACAGAATCGGAGACAGGCTCCAGGCTCTGAGCCATCAGCCCAGAGCCCGACGCGGGGCTCGAACTCACGGACCGCGAGATCGTGACCTGGCTGAAGTCGGACGCTTAACCGACTGCGCCACCCAGGCGCCCCAGCCACACGTATTTCTTGTTGGATGTGTTACATCTGCGTTTGGATTTCACAGAATATACAGTTGGGAAGGTAGGTTCACATACCTAAATTCTCTCAAACATATTACAAGTTTTTAAATAACTGATCAGCATCCGTTTTTAAATTTAAATTGGTGTAAATGGAATAGTTCAGCCCCTTCGATGGCCCACCCACATTCCAAGTGCCCAACAGCCACGGGAAACACTGGCTACCAGATGGGACATCAGGCTTGAAGCCCCTCAGGCTGACGTCAGACAAAGGCAGGGGCTGCACAGAGGGTGTCTCGGGCGGTAAGGGGAGCTACGTTAGAAGGACAGGCAGGGGTCAAGTGTCCAGGGCCGCTGGGCCAACGAGGAGCTTCATCCCACCGGTGGTGGGGAATGGAAAGGAAAGGAGGGTTAAGGAAAGCAGAAAACAGGAAGTCAAAGGGTTTCCTGATGGCTGCTCTGGAGGCAGGTAAGGAGGGAGAAGAGCAGAGGGGATCAGGGGACTACAGATGGCATTGTTAGCCTCCTGTGGGCATCTCCCAGTCCCCAGGATGCAGCCTCAAGACCCCGCTCCTCCCCAGGAGGAGCCCTGGTGTTGCCTACCTGGGCTGGCTCTGCCCATCTCCTTAGCCACAAGTATCCCCACCTCGACCCCCACCCCCACCCCCACCTCGGCATCCATATAACCAACCTCCAGCCATTTGGGCAAGCTCTTGCTGGCCCCACCTCCAACTGGGAGGTCCAGTCACTGGAGGGTTGGCTGCCCGCACCTGGACGGGCCCTGGTGACATCTGAGGCCCTGGCAGAGACAGGGGAGGAGGGAAGACGGTCTTAGGGGAGGACTCAGGAAGCACTCTGTGTTCAGGATAGACAGGGCCACAGAGGGAATGGCTCATCTCTGGCCCAGGATGTTTATGACTGCAGTTCAGGTGATTCACAGGGCTGGGAGCTGGAACTCACAGAGGGGGAGCCCAGCATCTCTCTCTCTCTCTCCCTGCCTCATCTTTCCACAAGGCCCCTTGGGCTTCCTTCCTGCATGGCCACCTCAGGGAGCCCCTAGAGGCTCAGCCAGGAGCTGCAGGGTTCTTAGGATCTTGCCTTAGAAATTCCGAGTATCAATTCCTCGCCACATTTTACAAGTCAAGCACATCAGCAAGGAAAGCCCAGATTCAAGAGGCAGAGAGGAACAGCTTCCACCTTTCAGAGGGAGTATGGCGTTCATGCATAGAAAAGGAGGGAAAAGACAGCGGCCACCTTGGGGACAAGCTACCCTGCCCGCTCACCCGGGACAGCAGCTGCTTTACCTGCTCCCCACATCCATCAGCCCAACACATCTCTCACTGTCACAGCCTTCCGTGTGGAGGCCACAACCTCAAGGACACATTATTGAAAAGATCGTCTTACCTACAACAGAAACCCTGAAGAGTTGAGACGTCTCTTCTATGCCTCGCTGCCCTGACCTTGACACGTTGGGTAATTTGCTTCCTGAATCAATGTGTCTCACGTAGTCCCATCAGCCTTCTGCTGGCGGCCCAGTGCTTCTAGAAACATCCTGAGTAGCCTGGCTCCCAGCCCCCCAGGGCGCCAAGAGGTCTCAGTATCTCACCGCCAGGGAGGGCTCTGGTGCTGGGACTTGGGACAGTTGGAGGAGGAGGAGGGTGGGAGAGGAGGACAGAGGCATGGGGTGGACAGAGCAGGAAGAGAGGGTGCCAGAGGGCTGTGACCACGGCAGGCCTGATCTGGAGGAGGCTCAGGTGCCGGGGGCTGCCTGGATTTATGCTCTTGACCTGCACATAAGCCACCTCTGTCTACTGAGTCCCCCCCCCCCCCCCCCCCCCCCGCTGCATTTCAATTCAACAGTTGTTCCTAGCCTCACCAGGTAAACTGCAAACTGAAGAATTACGTTGTTTCTGGGAGGGGGAAAGAAAGATGAACAGCGAAAGGGCAGGGGGAGGGGAAGAGTAGCACCCTTAAAGAAACTACTCAGCTCCTTGTGTAGAAATGCACGCGCTTGCACGGAGAGAGCGATTCGTCCAAACGTATTCCTCTCACCAGGGCGGAATGTGGCAGAACAATGAGCTTGGGCCACGCAAAGCAGAAACTGCTGATGGAAAGGTGATTTCTGCTCAGGGGGGCAGGGGCTGGCCTCCGGCTGGATCCCTTTCATTGCCCTACAAAGAGCCCTTTCTTCTGGCCGGACTGCACCAAGTAATAACAACCAGGGACTTTTCCTCGCCCCGATTTCTGAACCTCTTCAAGGGTCACCTGGTGAGCAATAAAATTCATACCTGGAATAGTGTCTTTGACCTTGGGCGAGTCTGCGCATTGCCCAAGCGCCTGGCCCTCTTGTGGGATTCTGGGAGAAATAGCTTGCTTTGGAAATATGAGGGAGATTGGGGGCTCCCTGGAATGTTGGCCAGTCGTGCCTGTGCACTGGGTTTTTATAAATAGTTTTTCTATCGGCCACTGTCAGATTGGGGCAAGTGCGTTGTCTGAAGGGAATTGCATAAGCTCCCCTCCCCACACGACCCACCAGCCACCGCAGCCTGGGCATCTCCAGCATCCCCCTGAAGGTTGTGGGGTACCGCTTTGCGCGTCTCTGCCTGCCGGCCTTCTCACCTGCCAGGGCTCGCGTCTCCCCCCCGTTTGCCTTGTTCTTGGTCTCTGTGTTCGCTGGAGCGTACCTCGCCGCCCTGGCCTTGACACTTGGGGTACTTTGCTTCTAGAACTGGCGCTCCTCACCCGGTCCCATCAGCTTCGGCCACCCATCCCCTGAGTGACTCTTCGTCTCGAGGAATGAGATGGTAGAGACAGCCCAAGCAGCTTGGAAACGGGGGCCGGATTCGAATCCAGACTCCACAACTCACTAGCGGCGGGCCCCGGACAGGACACGGAAGCAGCAAGAACTTGTTTCCTCATCTCTGAAACAGATAATAAAGCCCTCTTTGCAGGGTTGAAGCGAAAGTCACAACTTTCCAGGCCAAGGGTCTGGTCCTCCGAAAGCACTCAATCAACGACAGCTCCTGGTACCCCCTCACCTTCATTTTATTTTTAATTTTTTGTTCATGTTTATTCATTTTTGAGAGAGAGAGGGAGACACAGAGCTTGAAGGAGGCTCCAGGCTCTGAGCTGTCAGCACAGAGCCCGATGTGAAGCTCGAAACCACGGACCATGAGATCATGGCCTTAGCCCGAGTTGGATGCTCAACTGACTGAGCCACCCAGGCGCCCCTCCCCCTCGCCTGGGGCTGCCTGGCCAAGGCCTTGGTAAAAAGTCCATTGAGCTCCCCGACCCAAGGAAGCTAAAGGTGAGGGAGAAGCAACCTAAGAGTCACGGAGCTCCTGGGCGTCTGTGTTTTGCCGGGAGCTCTGGTTATTCATTTCATCCTCCGAGAGCCCCAGGAGGGAGGCGCTATTATTATGGGACCTGGGACCCTGGGCAGAAGGAGGATATAGGTCTAAAGGCTGTAGATCTGGGATCCAAACCCCCACCTGGAACAGGGCCCGGAGTGAAGGATGATTTCCAGTAAGGCCAACGAGAGAAAGGGTGACCCAGTGCTGAGTCTACGGACCCCCCCACAGCCTCAGCAAGGGAGCAGGGTCAGACGCAGTCGCCCCCACAGATGGAGGCTGAGTGGCCCCCCTGGGGGGTGAAGCAGTGCTGGAGGGGCAGGGAGGGGGACGGGCCCTTGGAGGCCTGTGGGGTGCATTTCACTGTGGTTGGCTCAGGACCTACACCTCAAAGCTTGTGAACCCTCTTGCCAACTCAGCATGGGTCCCACGAAAAGCAGCACCCAGAGTAGGAGGAAGGAGCAGGGGAGACAGCTGTGGAGGCCAGAGGAAGGAGGCCTCAGCCTCTGAACACAGCCACTTGGGTCTCCCACGGCCTGCTTTCCAGTCCCCCTTCCTTCTCCCCTCCAACCTACGGCCACCTCCCCGCTCCTTCTTGTCTCTCTCACCAACACCGTACACGGTCATCTTCTAAATCACTCCCTCCTTCTTCCTGCCGGGATCCAGGGCCCAGAGAGGTGTCCCACTGGCCTGGAGATGCACAGCCAGTCCGCTGCAGAACCTGTCCCCTCGCATCCCGAGACCTTGCTCCCTGCCTGCCCCATTGTCCTAGTCGGGCTGTGGCCTCATCCTCAGGTGGGAGTCAAACCTGCCTTCTTTTTCCTCCTCTAGAGGGGAAGTGGTACAGCCCTTAAAGTGACAATGTTTGTCCTCCCATTTATAGGCAGAAGCCCCACTGACTGGCTTTTCTAGAACCTTTCACAGCCTGCCTACCCAGGGGAATGCACGCTATCTCCAATCTCCCCAAACTGTGAAACCAAAATACAGAAACAAAGGCCCTTCCTCGGGGGCCCTTAATCTCTTGGCCAATCGTGGTCAAGGGGCCCTCTCTCCCTGATCACACCTGCCCAGCTCGGGTTTAAAGCTGAGGGCACAGCAAAGAGGGCAGCAGGCAGGTGAAGACAGAGCTATTGTGTTGCCTGTTTAGTCTTGCAGTCCCGGCCTGGCCAGCTGGGAGGGGCAGGGGCTCGATTTCACCGCGACTGACACAAGCTCTCCAATCAGAACTTCCTAGTCCAGCGGCCAACTCTGCACGGGGCTCCGGGCCAGGGGCACCCACGCTGTGAGGAAGACGGTGCTGGTAGAAGGGTAACAGAATAACGAGGGGGTAACAACAGCATCAGCACCCGTTGACAACCACCCCCCTCCGCTGCCACCCATACGCCCAGATGGTGGTGGGACTTGGGATGGAGGGGACAGACGCTGTAGGCTCAGCCACCCCTCCACGAGAGCAGACCCCAAGCCCTGGCTTTCCCACCCTGCTGCCCCGTGACTGGGCAAGCCGTTCCCAGGAGCACCCTGGGAGCTGCGGAGTGAGTGGGAACCTGGGCCTCCTGGTTTGGGATCAGGCATTCTGTTCCGCTCTGGCATTTGCTGTTAAGGAGGATGTCACAATAGGAGACCCGTCCTTGGTGCCGAGGAACTCCCAGACTTGATGACAGTCATTCATCATCCTCGTCAATAACTACTTCCCGGTCTTCTGCGGCTGCGTGTGACGATGTGGCTGGGTAGGCCCACCCGAGGGCCCCGGGCAAGGAGCTTGCTGTGAGGCTGGAAGAGAGAGGTGGCAAGACTTTCAGCTCAACAAGTTTCCGTCCAGCCCTGCTGTCTCTCTGGGCCAGTGCCCACTCTCAGGCTGTGTAGGGAAGCGGTAGGACTGGGGGTTAACACTGGGCTTTGGTGACCGGATTCACATTCTGGGTCTGCCACTTCCTGAGGGTCACCTGACCTCTCTGAGCTGCCACGCCCCTGCCTGTAAGAAGGTGAGAATAGAACGGCTTCATGGAATTTCTGGCAGGTCAAGTGAGGTCCAGCTGCAAAGCCCCCAGTACCCAGGGCCATCAGTCCACAGAAACGGTATTATTAAGATGTCACACAGGTGTCGCATAGGTGTTACCTAATGTGGATGAGAAGATTCTGGGCTGATGGCACCGCTCCTGACAACCAAGGCAGCCTCTTCCGGCATCACTGTCCTTGCAAAGGTCCTCAGAGCATCTGTGGAATCCCAAGGCATCTCACCTCCCTGCAGAGAAAGGGAAAAAGGGAGGGGACTGGCTTCATGCCCTCAGGGCCCGGGGCCCCCACAGGCCAGCAGCAGCAGCGGGGGTAGTGTCTTGATGTGCCCAGGGCAGGACACGGGGGTTCCCTTCGAGGAGCTGGAAAGTGCCAGGTTCCTCTCACACAGATCTGTAATATCGTCTGGAGCAGATGGCAGGGGTGGGTGTTCCCGGCTGGGCTAACAGAGTCTCATTTGCCTGGAAATTCCCTCCAGTTCCAGGGAATCCTTTCCAGATGTTCTCACCCACAGGCCAGCAGAGCAGGAGCAGTGGGGAGCTAAAAAGCCGCAGCTGAAAAGCCTTAAACACAGAGGAGGCAGCCACCCGTGAGGCCAGTCCAATGGCCCTGCTACCCACAAGCCCCCGCCCACCACCACTTACACAACCCAGGACTCCACTATTAGATAGCCATTCCTTTGGATGCCATTCCATCTCAGGAAGTTCTCTTTCAGACTTTAATGCCCCTGTGAGGGATAACGCAGGAACCCTTGGGCAACACTGGCTAGAATCAGAGGCCCCACCTCGGATCAGCTGGAGGAGAATTTGCGTGTGAACGAGTGGCTGCTCTAAATCATTCCTGTCCCTTCACTTTCTAGAATGCAGGCTCCAAGAGGTCCGGAATTTGTTTTGTCCACTATTATATCACCAGTGCCCAAATAGTTCCCGGCACAGAACTCATGAAAAGCTTCTTTTCTTTTCTTTTTTTTAATGTTTTATTTTATTTTTGAGAGAGAGAGACAGAGCACAAGCAGGGGAGGGGCAGAGAGAGAGGGAGACACAGAATCCGAAGCAGGCTCCAGGCTCTGAGCTGTCAGCACAGAGCCCGATGCGGGGCTCGAACTGACGAACCGCGAGATCACGATCTGAGCCAAAGTGAGACACTTAACAGACTGAGCCGCCCAGGCGCCCCTAAAAGCTTTTCGAGTACACGAATTAACACTATTTAGAACCTAGCTTCCCACAGCCCTGAGGGAAAACGTGCACACTAGATAGGTCAGTTTTGATGTGGGAGGAAGAAGAAGGAATTCAAAAGGAACGGCACCAGGGCCCAAGGCACTCCGAGGAGAAAGGGGCTGGACAGGAGGAGAGGGCGTGCATAAGGAATGGTGGCCCCCAAATAAAACTACTCCCAGAACTAGAAGCGAGAGTGGGCTGGGGAGGGAAGGAGACGAGCCCCTTCTCCTGGAGGCCCCTCCTCTGCCTTCACCTTCAACCTGACCCCTCTGGAGTACTTCCCAAGAAGCCTCCTCCTTCAGGAGCACCCCCCACTCCCCCCTGCCACCTTTGATGCCTGCCAAGGCTTCTGAGGACCCTGCACGTGCCTCTTCCCCCTGAAGCTATGTTTAGACCCTCTGCCCTGCCTTCAGGCTGCTCCCTCCGTGTCCCCGTCAGGGGTCTCAGGGAAGGTGGGCGGGTCCTGGCAGGTGGCACCCTTAGCACTGACCACGCAGTGAGCGCGAAGCTGGGCCCTCCCCCGATAGTTGGGGAAACTAAGGCCCAGCGATAAAGCAACGTGGCCAAGTTCACAAGGGTGGGAATGCTAGGCTAACGCTGGTTGGGTGCTCTCTCCACCCCACCTCTGGACAGCTTGGTGCTTCTCCTCTGGGTACCCTAGGATCTAGTTCACGGCAACAAGCGGGGGGAATAACCGCGGAATGAATGAGTGAGAAGCAAAGAGCGCCCCCCCTCCCCCCGCCCAGAGCCAAGAGAACGAGAAGAGTGTTACAGGCCACCATTCCTCCAACTCTTCCTCCACGCCAGGCACTGTGCTCGACACTCCACACAGATCATTCCTTGGAATCATTACAGCAGCCTCATGGGGGAGGAGGCCCTGTTGTTATCCCCCTTAGGGATGAAGAAACCGAGGCACAGGGTGATGAAGAGATGAACCTTAATCCTGCCCGAGCTGGGATTTCAACACGTTTCGGGCCAGAATTCGAAAGCCTCGGGCCCTCATCAGGATGCTGTGCTGCTCTCTTTCCTGGTCAACGCTTTTCTTTGAAAGAGGCCACCGCTGCCCAGACGACTCTGGCCCGGGCTCTGAGCCGGATGAGTTTTTAATTCACTCTGAGGGCAAGCACAGTGTGTCCCCCGCCTGGCTCATCAAGGGGCCTGAGACTTCAAGGAAATCTTTCTGAATCCAGCTCCCCCCCCCACCCGACCCCCGAGATGCCCCAGGTCCCTCGATTCACTCTCAGTGGCAGCTTCTATTCAAATACCAGCTCTTCTGCGGGGCTTTGGGGGCCCTTCGGTCTAAAACAGCATCCCGCACACCCACCCATTTCCATCCTCTCCCTGCTTCCTTTTTCTCCACAGCATAAAACATGGCCCAACACTGCTCGGTGGCGGCTGTGAGCTGTGCTTGGCCCCCTGGGGAGGGAGGGCACCTCCATGAGGGCAGGGACATTGGCTACATTCCTGCTCTGTCGCCAGGGCCCTGGATCGGCCCTTAGTAGGTGCTCAGGGCACAGTGACCGGATGAACGAATCCTCACAATGTGATACATAAAACAGTGCTTTTCTATATCAGTGCAAGTTCGTAGCGATTTTGCGAAAGACGCACAAATTCGTTAATTTGAGTGTTAACGGGAAATCGTTAAGAAGAGTGAAATGCCCACATTTGCCGGAGGCTCCCTTTAAGGAAATCACAGGGCATCCATGTGTCCACCCATGAACACCCGCTGAGCGCCAGCCTGTGCCAGGCAGCATGTGGGCTCTGGGCACGCCCACGGCACAAGCCGTGGCCTCTGCCCTGTCCCAAGGGGTGTATTTTAATGGGGGAGAAGGACATTGAACAATCCCCACAATAAATATTGAAACTGTGCTGTAATCGAGTTGGAGCCGCCCGGGGCCCTCACCTGGTCTGCTGGGAAGGGCACGGCATTGAGGACCGCCTCCTGCCAAGGTCACTCACACTTGTCTACATTCTCATGGGTCTTCCCGGGGGCGGGGGGCAGCAAGGGGACTGGAGCAGCGGCCAGCATGCCCAGAACCGTGTGTGCCCGGGGGGCTAGGTGCACAGCAGCAACATCCATCGTGCCAGCTGCGGGAAGAGCGGCCGGTAAGTGCTGGGCATGGCGGGGGTGGGGGGGCGGCGGGTAGGGGGCTCTGTCTCCAGGAAAAGCTGGGCTCCGTAGGGTTGGGGGCTCGGGACCACAGCCTGGGGGGGGCGGTCTTCTAAGTCACCTGCAAAGACCCCTCCCAGCCTGGGCTCCAGGAGCCAGTTTCTCCAGCTGTAAACACAGCAACACGATCTGCTTCCCTACAGGCGAGGGACCGAGCAGGGAGAGAGGGACGTGAAGGATGTCGCAGCTCAGTGCCTGGCTCGCAGGAGTGACACATGTGGGTCTCTAAATGAGAGACGAGGTGGAGATTCCGGGGGGAAGGGGGTACAGTGAAGGACCGGTGAGACGAGAAATCAAAGACAGGGACCGGGATTGTTCCTTCTGGAGGGCGGATGGCTCCTGTGCCTCAGTTCTTGTCTATAAAATGGGTCATTGGCCAGTTGTTTTCATGCAAAGGGCAGAACACGGAGAAACGACTTTAACTCAGAACGATTTGCAGTCAGATAAGAACTTTCTGAAACTCAGAAAAAAAAAATTGCATAGACCAATGAGAAGGATGGGTAGACTCCCTTGGATGGAAACAGAATTATAAAGCTGGAAGGGACGAGTCAACTGCCCCCCTATAGACACACATCCCTTGGGTTTTGGATTTTAGAAGTTGACTCAAAGGAGAGTGGCCCGCCTCTGGTCAAGAGGTGGTCGGAAGCGGAGCTGGTGTCAGACCCCAGAGCCCCGAACCCTGGTACCAGTGCTCTCCCCATTGCCCACCTCAACCTCAATTCCATTTTTCCAGGAAAGTACATCGACCACCGACGAAGCACTCACCCAATGCCTGCCACTGTTCTAAGCCTCCCCTTAGAATTTCAGGGTTAATCCTCAAAGCAATCTTGTGAAGTAGGCGCCTTATCACAGATGAGGAAACTGAGGCAGAGAGAAGCTCAACAAAAAACCCCTGGGCATTTAGCTCGGCAGCGGTGGAGGGAGGCTCTGTACCTGGGCCTCCTGACTTCCCTGCTGGCTCTGCAGCCCCTGGGGGCGGCAGCCTCTGTCATTACGGATGGGGGGCCCATTTGTTTGGGGACCTATCTGTCTGGCAGTGCTTTGATAGTCACGGTTCAGTGTGACAGGACTCAAAGACCCTGAGCTCTTCAAAAAGGACAGCAGTGTCCTCGGCAGAGCTTGGCACACGCCTCCACACCAGAACCAGACTCCCCTGGTGGCAGTTTCAGGCAATGCCAGCTCCACGGGTGTGACACCTGTGCAGTCACATAGGACCCACCTTGGAAGCACGGTCTTCACACTTTTTTTTTTTTTTAACATTTTTATGTAATTTTTGAGAGGCAGAGACAGAGTGTGAGCAGGGGAGGGGCAGAGAGAGAGGGAGACACAGAATCCGAAGCAGGCTCCAGGCTCCGAGCGGTCAGCACAGAGCCCGACGCGGGGCTCGAACTCACGGACCGCGAGATCGTGACCTGAGCCGAAGTCGGACGCCCAACCGACTGCGCCACCCAGGCGCCCTCGTCTTCACACTTTTTAGGCAAGCGCCCTGCATTTTTGTTTTACACTAGGCCTTACAAATTACATAGCCTGTCTCAGTTGTGGACAAAGGTCCTTGACCTTTACCTGAAGGGACTGGGGGGTGCACAGCAATGCCACTACCACTGGAGGACAGCCATCCAGTGCCAGGCAGACTCTGGCACCAGGGACCTCAGCTCCCTTCCCTGGAATGAGGTGATTCCACCCCTTTCTTTCCTTTTCCTGGACAGAGGTGTGAGGTCAGCTCAAGGTGGCACTCATATAGATTCTCTCCCTCCCTCTCTCTCTCGTTTTCTCTCTCCCCCTCTCTCCCTCCCTCTCTCCTTCCCACTGGCTGTGGATGCACCAGCAGAGCGAGGCAGACACGAACCTTCTCCAAGCTCAGAGGTAACAACTCACCCTCAGGCTTCCTCCGCGGCCTCTGGCCTCTTACCGACCCTGCTGGGCTTTGTGGCTGAAGGCAGCCCGTCCACGTACCTTGGGACAAGAAAAGGCACACAGAAACTCTGCAATAATATTGACATCGGGCAAAACAGGGACGTGGGGGCAACCCGCGGTGGAAAGCTACAGGGTGGATAAAAGGGACGACCTAATTAGATCTGAAACACAAAATCCTGAGTTTAAAAAAATATTTTGCTAAATGATATGTTACTCGATACCTTGTATGTATCACGCGCCCACACACTCACTCGCAAAATGCTATATATTTTCCACGAGCCCGTGCGTATGTGTGAAAAGAATTTTAAGTGCAGAAGGATCACATCAAGGTCATGTAATAGTTGTTAGCTCTGGAAGTGAGGTAGGGCATCAGAGAGGGGACTAACTGTGAGTATGTAACAAGCTCAAAGGAGAGTGGCCTGGGTGGTTTTAAGTGGACACTCCAACCTTGAGGCCGAGGAGGGAGGCCAATCCCCTCCTTCCTGGGGCCCCATTAGGACCTGCTCCCACTGACTTCACAGCACACTGCACGTGGCAGAGCCCTGTCACCTCCCTCATTTTAGGTGATGTCCACGGTAATGCCGTGAGGGGCAGGGCAGGTGTAATTATTATCCCCATTTTACAGATAAGACAACAGAGTCAGGAAGGTGGAAGGACTTGTTCAAGGTCACCAAGGTAGGAAGCAACAGACCGGGACTCTCTGATCTTCCAAGCCGAGTCCGGGACAGTGGGCGTGGAATGGCGAGGGTCCAGGTGGCCATTTATTTCCCAGGAGCTAGTCAGGGACTTCGGGGCTTATGATGTCCTTCCAGGTGGAGGCAGCTTCTGCTAGATCCGCTCCGAGTCTCCAAGCCCCCACTCCCATCCATAGATGCCCCCTCTCCCATCCCTTGCCCCACCATTCTCCTCCTGAACCCCAAAGGTTATGCCCTTCCAGCTGCCTCATGGTGTTAGCAGCTGCGCCCAGGCAGCAGTAGCCAAAGTACTTTGGCTTCTCACCTCAGAGACGTTACTTCCCCACCTGCAAGCCCAGCTCTCTCCTGGTCCAAAGTCTTCATTCCCCTCGCAACATGCATCCCAGGCTCATTGCATTTGCTTCTCCTGATTGGTTCTCCCCTCTGGCTCCTCCCCCCTTTCTGGCCACTGATTGGCTCCCCTACTCTGGCTCCTCCCACCTCCCTGGACCAAGTCTCTAACTTCCGCCAGAGGCTGCCTCAGACTCGGTTTTTTGAACTTCGGGGTTGTACTTCTCCAGCTGTCGTCAGTGCCCCGCCGGCCACACAAAACCCCGCCTGAGGAGCTTGTTAAACACCCAGATGCCAGGGCCTCAAGTCCACGGATGCTGATTCAGTAGGTCTGTGCGTGGGGCCCAGGAATCAGTAGCTTATAAAATAAATCCCGGTGATGCTGATGTTCAGTGAAATTTGGAAATCACCCGAGACCAAAACTTTGAGTCAAAAATCAGGGAAACCAAGACCCAAAGAAGCTAAGTTACCTGTCCAAGATCATACAGCTAATAAACTGTAAGCAACTGTTTGGAGGCTACTGGGCCCGCTGTGACGCTACGCGTGCCGCGGAATCACACGACACAGGTGGATGGATGGACACACGGCACATACCCTCTGCAAAACTAACCCTCCAGGCTCCCGTCCCGGGGCCTGATGAAAATCTGGGTCCTTTTAATTCTAAGCAAAGGACCCAAAGTCTGGGCCAGCGCAGTCCCTATGGAGCAAGGAGAGGACTGCGGTTTTTTGGTGAAAGGTATCACCCCGCAGGGGCCAGGGTCTGGCATTCTGCTGCCTGGCCGGTGCCCTGGTCACACATCAAGCAGTGATGAAACTCGAGCTGCCCCTCCCTGTCCTCAGTTGTCCCAGAGGCTCCAGGGACCTGGCCTCTTACCCCTTCAGCCACCCTCCCCAAGATTCAGGTGTCACACACCTGGGCCCCTAGCCAGGCTTCTGGTTCCCAGGCTCCCTCCCCACCCTTCAAGCCTGTGGGGGCCCCCAGGAGATTGCGATTTCCTCTGCTGGAAAGGGCTGGATGCCCTGGAAAGGAGGGAAGACGCTGAGGCAGCGGGACCTCCTCCTGGACCCCAACAGGCCCTTTCCCACTATCAACAAGCCCCAACTGGACAGGCCACTCTGGATTGACGTCCCCAGGCCCTTCACTGCCAGGCCTGCCCTAGTGCCCCTCCAGCCTTTGCCCTTGCCCTCATTCTTCACCACACACTCGCTGACGGTCACCCCTTCTTAAAAACTGCAGTCCCGAAGTTTCTAGTGTCCAGGGGATCCTGAAAGCCAGTCCTTGTGTTTCTCCTGATTGTGACCGCACCCTCTCCTCACCCCTCACTGGTGCCCAAAGTTGGGAGTGGGGTGTGCAGGAGACATAGGAAGAAGGGGGAAAAACTCTGAAACTCACACCACAGAGAGTGGCCAAAATAAGGACAACAATGATAATAACCTGACAATACCAAGTTGTGGCTGAACAAAGCACCTGGAACAGGCATGCGGTGCCTGTTGGGAATGCAGACTGGTACAGCCACTTCTGAAAACAATTGGTCTATTTCTTACGCAGTTAAACAGATACGTGCCTACAACCCAGCAATCCTACTCATAAGTATTTGCCGAGAAAAATGGAAACCATGTACATGCAAAAACCTATGTGTGGATGTTTATAGAGAAGCTATTGGCAATCATCAAAACCTGGAACCTCCCCCACTGTGCCTTTCAACTAGTAAATGGATAAATAAATTGGCATAGCCATACAATGGAGTGCTTACTCAGCAATTAGAAGAAATGAAGTGATGAAATGTGGTGGAATCTCAAGTGCATTTTACTAAGTGAAAGAAGCTAGACTCCAAAAATTACATATCATTTGATTCTATTTATATGACTTTCTGGAAAAGGCATAACTTTAGGGAAGGATCAGCCATTGTCTGGGCTGAAGATAGGGGAAGGGTTGACTATTGAGGGGCAGGTGGGGATTCTGGGGAGGGTGACGGAAATGTTCTATATCATGATTGTGGTGGTGATATCTGACCGTGTGCATTTATCAAAACTCGCAACCTATACAGGCTGAATTTTACCATATGGAAATTATACCACCATTTTCCGAAAAGCCTCTCTCACCTCCCGTCTTACTTCCTCAGTAGTTTTCTGCCACATCCTTGAGGACTTCTGCAAAAACCACAAAACTAAACCATGGTTAAATTTAATGTGGGATCCAAGATTGGCTTCCAGGACAGAAAAAAAAAAGACATTAATGGAAAAACTGGTAAAATCCAAATAAAGTCTGGAATTTAAATGATAGTAGTGTGCCAATGTCATTTCTTACTTGTGACAAATGTCCTATGGTAATGGAAGATGTTGACATTAGGGGAAACAGAATGAGGGGCATAAGAGAGCTGTCTATATTATCCTTGAAACTTTTCTGTAAATCTAAAATTATTCCAAAATGATGGGGCACCTGGGTGGCTCAGTCAGTTAAGCATCCAACTTCAGCTCAGGTCATGATCTCACAGTTCATGAGCTCAAGCCCCGTGTCGGGCTCTGTGCTGACAGCTCAGAGCCTGGAGCCTGTTTCAGATTCTGTGTCTCCCTCTCTCTCTCTGACCCTCCCTCGTTCATGCTCTGTCTCTCTCTGTCTCAAAAATAAATAAATGTTAAAAAATTTTTTTTAATTAAAAAATAAAATAAACATTAAAAAATTTTTTTAAATAAATAAAGTAAAATTATTCCAAAATGGTTAACAATTATATACAAAATAATTGTTAATATACCAAAATATATTTCATAGACTTTTTATATTTTTATTATATATATGTAATTTTTATCATTTTGGAAAATTAGTCCCAGCTCTTTCGCATAGAGAAATGAAGACTTATGTTCACACAAAAACCTGTACATAGATGTTTATAGTAACTTTATTTGTAATAGCCCCAAACTGGAAACCACCCAGTGTCCTTTAACAGGGAATGGTTAAATAAATTGGGGTATAGCCTACATGAAAAAATACTCAGCAGTGGGGCGCCTGGGTGGCTCAGTTGGTTAAGTGTCTGATTTCGGCTCAGGTCATGATCTCATAGTTCGTGAGTTTGAGCCCCGCTCGGGCTCTGTGCTGAGAGCTCAAAGCCTGGAGCCTGCTTCAGATTCTGTCTCCCTCTCTCTCTGCCCCTCCCCCGCTCGTGCTCTGTCTCTCTCTCAAAAATAAATAAACATCAAAAATAAAAATAAAAAGAAATAAAAACTACTCTGCAAAAAAGAAATGAACTGTTGATCCACACACCGACCTGGATTAATCCATAGACTTGTGTTGACTGTAAAAAGCCAGGCTCCAAAGTTCACATACTGTGGGATTCCATTTATGTAACATTCTTGAAGTGGCCAAAGTATAGAAGTGGAAAACAGATTAGTAGTTACCATCAGTTAAAAGAGAAGGTAGGTTGATCGGAAAGTAGCTGTGATTATAATAAAATGGCAGCAGGAAGGTCCTTGTGGGATGGAAATGTTCTGTATCTTGATTGTGTCAACATCAGTATCCAGATTGTGATATTCCTTTTTTTAAGATTTTATTTATTTACAGATTTTTTTAAGTTTATTTATTTCTGAGAGAGAGAGAGCATGAGCAGGGGAGGGGCAGAGAGAGAGAGAGGGAAACAGAGGATCCAAAGCGGGCTCCACACTGACAGCAGTGAGTCAGATGTGGGGCTCGCGCTCACAAACCCTGAGATCATGATCGGAGCGGAAGTTGGACGCTCAACCGACTGAGCCTCCCGGGCGCCCCCCAGGTTGTGGGGCTCTAGTATAGTTTTGCAACGTTACCATTGGGGAACTGGGTAAAGGGCACTCGAGAAGTCTCTGTACTGTTTCTCCCAACTGCAGTGAATCTACAAGTATCTCAAAATTTTCAAGTTTAAATCACCTTAGACTTGGGAAAGAAGAAGAGAAAACTGCTGCGTCTTCAAGATGAAATAAGATGGGTCACGGCATTCAGACGGCCAAGCAACCTGGAGCCACCTAAAATAGACCAGTTGGATCAGGAGGATGGTCAGCGTCCCCATTTTGCATCCCTTCTCTTCCTTTCTCCAATACGGCCTCAGGCAAGTCTTCTCAAGCCCTCTCCCTCCTTTACCAAAATGGGAAAAGGCACGGAAAGCCACTAGGAGCAGTCCTAGATAATTGTTCAGACGGGGGTACCTGCTCACAAGAGGATGTGCGTCTGAAGGGGGACAAGTTGGTTAGGCTGAAAAGCGAGACTCCAATAGCGAAATTGCTGACACAGCAGGCAGGGGAGGAAAGACAGTTAACATAATTGGAGGAACGGAGAGCTTCTTGGAACTCAGGAAGGCCCATCAGGCCTGTGAGCTGAGATGATCCATGAGGCCAGTTGCGCCCAGCAAGCATCAGGGTAGGAGACAGGAGGTGGCAGAATGTAAATGTTTTTAATTAAAAAATTTTTTTTTTAATGTTTATTTATTTTTGAGAGAGAGAGTGTGTGTGTCAATGGGGGAAGGGGCAGAGAGAGAGGCCAACACAGAATCTGAAGCAGGCTTGAGGCTCTGAGCTGTCAGCACAGAGCCTGATGTGGGACTCGAACTCAAGAAGCATGAGATCATGACCTGAGCGGAAGTTGGATGCCCAACCGACTGAGCCACCTAGGCGCCCCCAGAATGTAAACTTCAGAGTGGCATTTCAATATTGGATGGGAACGATTAGGAGCGGAGAGAACTGGGGTTTGAATAATAAAATATATTCATTTTGCCTAGAATCTTTTATTTCCTCCCCCTACCCACACCCCGTTTTCCCGGACAAAGCACTGCCCCTTCCCGCTCTAAGTAGTGGGACTAAACTCGAACAGCCAACTTGCTAAAAATGATTGGCCTGGGGCGCCTGGGGTGGCTCAGTCGGTTAAGCGGCCCACTTCGGCTCAGGTCATGATCTCACGGTCCGTGAGTTCGAGCCCCGCGTCGGGCTCTGTGCTGACAGCTCAGAGCCTGGAGCCTGTTTCAGATTCTGTGTCTCCCTCTCTCTGACCCTCCCCCGTTCATGCTCTGTCTCTCTCTGTCTCAAAAATAAATAAACGTTAAAAAAAAAATTTTTTTTTTTTAAATGATTGGCCTGGGTGTGATGGCATGATCCAAGCCTGGCCAATCATGCTACTTTTCTTCTTGGGCTCCCTACGGTAAGTTGTTCAAGGTAATTCAATAGCGAGAGGCAAAGCCTGTGTTGGGGCTCCAGGATTTCTGACTCCTAAGCTAGTTTCTTTCCCATTTTCCACCCTGTTCTCTGGGAGCACGAGGATTTCTCTCAGCAAGGCTCATCTGCTCAGATAAAACTTTATGGTACTCAGACATCCCAGTTGCTCTGAGCTTCAAAACCACGGGGGGCCCTGGTAGCCCGTTGTGCCGTAGCCAGATGGACATGAGACCCTGGGAAAGTTACTTTACCTCCCTGAACCTCAGTTTCCCCATCTTCCATCTGAGTTAATAACGGTAAGGATCTCCCAGGGGTGTCTTGTGAATTAAGTGAGACAATCAGCGGAAGGTGCTTAGCACATAGCGAGTGCTCTGGCAGAGCTCAGTGAGCAAACTCTAGTCATTACGAAAGAGAAACCCAGGGCCAGACATCTGTCACCATGTCAGCTGTCTGACGTCCCTAATCCCCCAGGCTCTGACCTTCTCCCTCTTCCCAAGCTCAGCCCTGTCCAGGCTATTCTTGTCTAAACTTTCCCAAATGTCACTCTTTGGGTTTTTTCTTCTTTATGCTCTGTGTCTTTATCTAGGTGACATTTTTCCCCCTCCACAGGGACTTTTGTGAGAACAGGAGTAGAAACAACAAAAGGGCCTCTGGTCAGGCTCCCCCCCAAAGAGCAGGCGGATATTGTGACCTAGAGACACCCGGAGGGAGTCCTGAGGGAGTGGAGGGGGAGAGGAGGGGGAGGTTGAGCTGAGGGAGTGCTGGGGGCAGTTCTGCGACTAAGCCAAAGGGCAGGCCTCCCTCTCTAGAAAAAACTCCACTGACAGAATCTCAAGGATGATGAGTCAGGGAAATCCAGCTCTGGAATCCTTCACAGACCCTGTTCCGCATGGGAACTTGGGGAGCAGATTAAAACACCTTCTAGCAATTTCTGTCCGTATGTGACTATGCTGGCTGGCTCAGTCAGGTCAATCCTAAGCGTCCCCAGGCTGGGTGGCGAGATCAAGACACGGAGCTGGCCCCACCACAGGCAGGCCGTCCCAAGGCTGCGGGCCCCTCGGCCTGGCGTTACCGTGGTCGTGTGTGAGAGGGGTGAGGGGCGTCTCCACGGCACTAGGTGCCTGTAGTACATCAATGAAAGCTTCAGGGAGGGTCGACTGAATGACAGAGAGAAAACGAAGAGCGGGGCCTGCTGAGAGGAGGCGTGTGTCAAGGGCAGGAGAGGGCTCCCTTCGCAAACACCTCCCTCGGGTCTGCCGGCTCACCACCGCCCAGGCTCCAGAAACTGGCCATGCTCGGGCACGGGCCCCAGCGTGCTCCCGGGTTACCCCTCACTCTTGGATTCAGCTCATTGGTTCCAAGAAGAACGCCTGACTGGAGCTAGCCAGTCCGATTCCTTCTGCCGGGAATCGGCCCTCCTTACCTGTGAGAATGGCAGGTGAGGGGCAGACAGGGCCATCGCTGGCGGGAGGGTCCAGGGCACGGGGCCAGTCCGAAGCCGCTCTCGACGCTGTTCTCCCAAGGCTCATGCTGTTAGCTGGGAGCCCCAGGACTCCCCAGTTCACCCCCATTTATGGCTTGAGCTGGCAAGAGTCCACTTGTGTGCTTGCAAACAGAGGAGCCTGCTGCTTAGGCCCACACACGGTCACAGGCCGGCCTGTGTGCCGCTGTCATCCACACGTGAGGGGCTTGGAGCCACGGGCCACCGGCCGTGGGCTTCCCCCCCACCCCGCAACGCCAGGGCGGCGGAGAGAAGGCAGGCCAGCCAGGCCTTCTGGATGGGGCGACGAGCTCAGGGGAAGGAGCGCTGGGCTGGAATCAGGAAGCCCACCTTTGAGGCTTGGCTCAGCATTCAGCTTCCGTGTGTGACCCTGGACCCTTGTCACTGCGTCTCTCGGCCTTTTGATCTTTTATCCTTTTCTACCTCCATCTCTCCGATGCCAGAGTTCTTGGACATCTTTGTCTTGCTTTCTTTTTGAAGTTGATTTCTTTTGAGAGTGGGGAGGGGCAGAGAGAGCGGGGGAGAGAATCCCAAGCGGGCTCCTCGCTGTCCGTGGGGGGCCCGATGCAGGGCTTGATCTCACAGACCGTGAGATGGTGACGGAAGCCAAAACCAAGAGTCGGATGCTTAACCGGCTGAGCCAGCCAGGTGCCTCTTGGGCATCTTTTTTTAGTCATCCCTTCAAACTGGTCCCTCCTCTTTCCTTCCATTCTGCCCTAACATAGGCGCGCACACACACACACACACACACACTCACACACACTCACACATTCCCACACTCTCTCTCCATTGTGCACATATGGGCTTGCATGCCTTCTTTCTTTGTCTTTCCGTCCTTCTCTCTCCCTTGGAAGATGCCTTGAATTCGATGTGCCTTTGCAGCGTATGGGGGGAGGCAGGGGCCGTATCAGTCAGAGTAGGTGAGCTGATGCCGCGGCACCAAAGGCCTCCCAAGCCTCAGGGGGCTTCTTCCTCCTGCTCACTGTCCGCGGTGAGCCCACTGGAGGCCCAGCTTCTTCTAGTCGCTCTACCCCAAGGCCTGGGGATGACAGAACAGTCACTGCCTGGGGAACTGCCCACTCTTTGGCCAGTGGGTTTTGGTGATGGCAGGAAAGAGGAACGTGGCTGTCCAGAAACAGACCCAGAGTCAGTGGTGCGAGTGCCAACAGCTAATTTGGCGGGGGGGGGGGGGGGGGGGGGAGGACAGGGGACACTGGTATGGAGCGGGAGAATGCCTCAGGGAAAGGAAAGCAGCTAATAAGGGATGTGGATTAAGCCAGCCGCCGCTGTGGGTGAATGCGGTTCGTCCCCTGGGAAATCCCGGGGAAACGGTGAGGAACCCGTGCGCCAGGGTGAGCCCGCCTCAGGGGTGAGAGAGCTGGGGTATTTATATCTCAACCCCCCCAGTCGCTGGCCCGGGCTGATGGGGGTGAGGTGTGTATTTCCCTGGCACTCCCAGCCTGGGGTGCGCGCGGGCAGAGCCGTGTTTTGTGGTCTAGACAAAGCCCTTGGGCACAGAGACGCAGACACTGGGGGGACTAAGTCATCAGGATGCTCCAAGAGCTGTGGGCGGGGCGCCGGCTGGCTCTGCCTTGACCGCCAGTCACGCATGAGCTCTTCAAGTTTGCCCCTAAAGTGATACCGTCACTTCCACTCACGTGCCAGTGGCCAAATAGAGTCACACGGTCATGCAGACCCTCAACGGCACAGAGGATCTAGTCCCGCCAGGTACCTAGACGGAGAGAACGCCGGAATATTTGTGACAATCACGGGGACCCAGTCTGGACTCTTGCTGCTGGCGCAGAAGCAGCCGGACTGAATCTGCCGTGAGACACCAAAGGTCATGTCCACGGGCCACAGGTGGTCTCCTGCTGGAACGCTTGCAGCCTGTCTCCTCCCCCACCTCTCCCTGTGGTCCATTTTGGGTTTCCTCTCCCTGTTCTGTCCCCCTCTCCTCTCAGCAAAGTCATTTCCGGGTTGCCCCTCAGCCCTCCCCTCACAGATGCCCCAGGGGGGTTCCTTAGCTGTTCCCATCCACCTCGAAGTTCCAATAAGCAAACACTTTGCGGTTTGCAAATTGCACAGGCAGCCAGTCTTTCTTCTCCTCACCTCACGTGAAGGACACCGTCTTCAGCTCAACAGATGTGGACACTGAGGCACAGAGGAAGTAGATGGCCTGCTTAAGAATACACAGTTCAGGGGCGCCTGGGTGGCGCAGTCGGTTAAGCGTCCGACTTCAGCCAGGTCACGATCTCGCGGTCCGTGAGTTCGAGCCCCGCGTCGGGCTCTGGGCTGATGGCTCAGAGCCTGGAGCCTGTTTCCGATTCTGTGTTTCCCTCTCTCTCTGCCCCTCCCCCGTTCATGCTCTGTCTCTCTCTGTCCCAAAAAATAAATAAATAAACGTTGAAAAAAAAAATTAAAAAAAAAAAAAAAAAGAATACACAGTTCATGGCAGTCTAGTTGAAAAGGTCCTCGTCCAGAAATTTTGGAAGGTTCCTGTCTCCTAATCTGGTGCTCAACCTTCCCTCTTATGTGGCTTTTTAAAGGTCAGCTTCTGGGGCACCTGGGAGGCTCAGTTGGTTGGGTGGCCGACTTCGGCTCAGGCCATGATTTCACGGTTCGTGAGTTCGAGCCCCGCATCGGGCTCTGTGCTGACAGCTCAGATCCTGGAGCCTGCTTCGGATTCTGTGTGTTTTTCTCTCTCTGCCCCTCCCCTGCTCTCTGTCCCTCAAAAAAAAAAAAAAAAAAAAAAGGAATAAACATTTAAAAAATTAAAAAAAAAAAAAGGTCAGCGCCTGACTCCACCCACCATCTAGGGCCACAAGGGCCACCTCCTTCTCGCCATCCTAACTGGCTGGCACCCTGTCATTCTGTTATTTCACAAGTGCGTGTTCCTGAATGTGTTCTTCTGTCTTCCTTGAAAGCCCTTTTCTGTCTTCAGCAGCCAGCGGGCACCCGGAAGCTGTCCATCTCCCTCCAGCATAAGAGCCCCTGGGTCTCCTCCCTGCAGGCTAGACTTGCTGGCAGGTGGATTCCTCCGCCTGTGGCTACAGCCACTCAGATGCCAGTTCTATGGCTCACGGCCCAAAGGGCAGCCCAAACCTCCCTCTTTTCATCAGCCAGTCCATTGGTTCAATTCCCCACACCAGTGAAGCTCTCAGCCAGCCCAAGGATCCAGAGCTGGCCCGTTCACCCCACTCCCTCTCCTGGGAGGGCAGCCACTAGAATCTTCTGCCTAAATCACCCCCCTCGGCTCTTCTCTAAACAGCCCATGGCACTGGTTTGGGCTTCCTTGCACTGGGTCCGGCCTGAATTCTTCACCCCCCTCTCAAGGCTCCAGACCTCCGACAGCCATGGCAAGGGGACAGGAGAGGGCGGAGGGCAGGCCTGAGTAAAACCCCGAGAGTGAAGAAGGAATTGGGGATTTCGCTGCCATTGTGGTTCCGGCAGGAGACCACATGTGGCCAGCGGACAGGTGGAATAAAGCCTTTGCCTTCTAGGTCCCTAAGTACGTTAGAACCTGGGGCGTCTGTGGCCCACACTTAGCCCGCACTCGCTCCTTTCGTCCCAACACACAATCCCATTTTATGGATGAGATAACAGAGGATGAAGTAGGCAGATTGAAATCAGAGAGGAGTTGTGTCCATTTATCCTTGAAGAATATTGACTGAGTGCTTATTATGTGCCCGTCGCTGTTCCAGGCACTAGGGATAGACAGACACGGGAAGGAGATAGATAAAAAGTATGTCAACAAAGAAACACGTATAGTAGAGTGTCGAGTCATGACAACCGCTCTGGAGGGAAACGGAGCAGAGCCAGGAGGTGCAGGGACACGGCACCACCCCGGAAGGAGGGTTTCTCTGTCCGAGGAGGCAGTATTTGATCGGAAACCTGGACAGAGCGGGAAAGAGCGTCATGCAAAGCTTGGCGAGAAGAACGCTCCGGGAGGAGGGAACAATGCTGAGCGAAGAAGGCACAGAGGCAGAATGAGCTCGGAGGATCTGGGGAGCAGCAAGAAGGCTGGTGCGGCTGGAGCAGAGTGACAGGAAGGGACAGAGGCAGGTGGGCTGGAGTGGGACCAGACCACGCAGGGCCTTGTATTGGTCAGGGGGACCCAGCTGCTGTAACAGCCACCCAAGCTCTAGTGGCTTAACACGTAGAGGTTTGTTTTTCTGCTCATGCAATAGTTCTGTTAGTGTCATAAGACACTGTGACACAGGGCACAGGGGTCTTGTTCCACATACCCAAGGACCCAGGCACCTTCCAACTTGGGGCTCTTTCACTCAGAATCCTCGGTGGATCCCCCACATCTAGCTGGCCGATGGGAAACGCGAGCGGAGAGGCCACGCCCCTGCTCTCCCCGCCCCACCTCCACCCGAGCAAGGAGGCTGAGGCACGTTGCAGGCGTGAGTCCAGGACCCAGAGGAGAATGGAGGTTTTGGTGAGCGCTGGTGGCCTCCGCCGTGAGCCTCGGCGAGGCACTTGGATTTCATTCTACAAGGGGTGAGTAGCTGTCAGGAGGTTGAGCAGAGACGAGGGAAACCATCCAGTTTGTGTTTGAAAGGCTCACTCTGGATGCAGGGAAGGAGGGGCGCTGGAGTAAAGAATCAGCCGGAGTCACCTGGCTAGTTCAGTGCTACAGCCGGAATTTGAACTCCACCAGGCTGGCTCCGGAGGCCTTGGGCTTCGCCCCTGGGTCTGCTGCCTCCCGAAGCATGCCGTGCAGCTGTCAGCTCTTATATGGTTGCAGTAGCCGACCTGCCCACCCGTCTTTCCTGAAAACAGTTCACATGGGAGGTAGAGGACAGGTTTCAGGTAAGTCAGGCCTGGGGTCGAACCCTGGCTCTCTCTGCCCTTAGCAACTACAGGGCCTCTGTTGCCTCGTTCAGCCTCAGTTTCCCAAAGAATGTAGCTCATAGGGTGATTGTGGCCATGAAGTGACGCACTGTGTATGTAGTGTGGCACTGGGGCACAGCGGCTCTGTGCTAGGGGCTCCAGGGACAGTCTTCTAGGTATGCTTCTAGAAGCCTTGGGAAGAGCATCCCTGATCCCCAGTGTTAGGCTTTCCTTTTCCTGGAAGCCTGGGATCCTGTCCCCTGGGCTTAAGGCTTTGCCTCCTACGACCATGCAGAATCCACTGACAGAGGTGGCTACAGTCCAAAGTCCCTGTCAATTCTCTCCAGGGGAAGAGCTTCAGCAAACCCTCCTCAGAAGGCTGCTTGAGCCAGTCTGCAGGGAAGGGAGTGCCCACAAGGGGAAAAGTGGCCCTTAAATCAGGACCAGAGATCCACTTTCCCTCCTGGGCAATTCTGCCTGCTCTCACCCCAGAATTCTCTCACATTCCTTCAGTCCATTCCAGGAAGAAGAAGTTGGCCAAACTCTGCTTCCCCCGAGCTCTCAGTGGGACCTCACAGGCTAGGACCTCGCCAGTATGAAGATCTGGGAGTGAGGCCTTGGCACCAACATCTGAATCTCTGAGCACCGAAACTTTGAACTTTTCTTTTCTTTTCTTTTCTTTTCTCTTTTTTAATGTGTATTTGTTTTTGAGAGAGAGAGAAACAGAGCACGAGCAGGGGAGGGGCAGAGAGAGAGGGAGACACAGAATCTGAAGCAGGCTCCAGGCTCCGAGCCGTCCGGACACAAATCCTCTTGAGATCGAGCCGTGAGATCATGACGTGAGCTGAAGTCGGACGCGGAACCGACTGAGCCACCCAGGCGCCCCCAAAACTTTGAGCTTCTCTGATGCATGATGTTCACAATGATTCAAAGGAGGAAAGCTCCAAGAAGATTCTAAAAAGCCCCGACCTAAACCTCCTCCTGGCTGAGCACATTTTGACATATTGAATAGTGACAGGTAGAAGGAAGAGGGATTCTGACAAGTCTGGGCAGGAGATAAAGCCTGAGGGTGCAGGCTGGGGCGGGGGAGTGTCTGGGGTTGTTCACTGGCCACATTAAGGGGCTGGAGCTAGAGAGCCACAGGAAGGAACTGGGGAGGGCCAAGCAGGAGCATTGAAGAAAACCTGCCAGAACGTTCCCTCAGGACATGCGGAGCTAACAGTTGTGATCTAACAGACAAGTGTGGCTTCAGGGTGGAGAGAAGGAATGGAAGGCCAAGGAGAAGACAAGAGAGAAAGGGAAAGAGGACAGAAGGGGTTTAAAAAAAACCTTGAAAGATAACGGAATTTCAGAGTCCACTGAAAATCTCTCCTACTGCACAACACCAGAAATGGGGGGGGGGCGGGGTGCAAAATACAACAAACACTCTGAAAGATATCTTTCAGGGCGCCTGGGTGGGTCCGTCAGCTAAGCATCCGACTTCGGCTCATGTCATGATCTCACAGTTCGTGGTTTCGAGCCCCACATCGGGCTCTGTGCTGATAGCTCAGAGCCTGGAGCCTGCTTCACATTCTGTGTCTTCCTCCCTCTCTGCCCCTCCCCCACTCATGCTCTGTCTCTCTCAAAAATAAAAAATAAAAACATTTTTGAAATTAAAAAAAAAAAAGCACTGAATTCACAGACAGGTGAGGGCAATCCTCAGGGCCCCCAAATGAAGAGAGAGTAGGAAATAAAGATGCTAAGATGACTGTAGATAGTAGCTGCCCCAGGACATTAGCCCAGCTCCCTAACATAGGGTCTTAAGTTTTAAGATCCACACGGCACTTAAGCAAGGTGGGAAATCGGAATTGAGATTCCAGTGTAAAACCGAAATCCTTTTCATCTGGAATGACCTGGAATGAGGCTGGTGGCCTCACCAGCAAAGAGAGACTGAAGGAAACATAGCCGTCTTGGCCTGGGCTCTCAGTTGAAAAAAAAAAAAGCGAATCTTTCCTGAGAATTTGGGAATCATAGACTCTTTTCTTCTGCAGGTTGGGGTTCAAATGTACACTGCTTATGTGATTTGGAAAACCACAAACCAGGAAGTTTTTTCTCAAAGTCAAGCCAGCTTAGTAGTACCTTGGGGAGCCAATGTTAATCCTCTTGGGAGCCGACGCTCTTAAGCGAGGCCTCCCAGAATTCCCACAGATAAGGACAGCCCACGTGGACATGAGGGCACAACCTGTAACTCCAAGGTACATAAGAAAGCGAGCCTCAATGAGTGAGAATCAGCAGCTAAAACAAACAGCAGAATTAGACCTCCAGACGACCTCAGATATTGGATTTATCAAATTCGGACCAAAAACCAGCAGGTTTGAATTATTTAGAGAAAAATACCAAAAAAGATACAAAGCTTTTACCCAAACGTGATCTTGTGCCAGCTTCCCAAAACCTCTTTGGGATAGGAAGGGGAAGTTGCATTTGCTCCAGTGTTGGATAAAGACTCAGAACAGAGGCCGGGAGATCTGCTTGGGATCACACGTCAGTAACGAGCAGCATCAGAACGTGAAATCCGTGGTCGCCTGCCTGCAAAACCGATGCTGATTTCTTATAAGTCCCCTTATTCTCAATTACATTCTCGAGGGCCGCTTGGATGGGGGGTGGCTTAGCAGTGGTGAAGCAGTCAAGGATCAGTACAGGGAAAGGCAACAGGGATGCATGCCACCATCCTTAGCTCTGACCGTCTGGAACATTGGGTGCGCTCCGTGAACCGTGGAGCCTGGAAACTCCATCCTACTTATCCTAGGAGGTCTGTGTTAGGGTGAGGGAAGAGGTGGAAGAAAGATGGGGGAGAAAGAAAAAGAGGGGAAGGAATAACAAGGGAGGAGAGACACAGATAATGCAAAAGAGCATAATCACGGGGCACCTGGGTGGCTCAGTCAGTTAAGCATCTGACTCTTGATTTCAGCTCAAGTCATGATCTCACAGTTCGTGAGTTCGAGCCCCACGTCGGGCTCTGTGCTGACAGTGTGGAGCCTGCTTGGGACATCTCCTCTCCTCTGTCTGCCCCTCCTCTGCTCATGCTCTTTCTCTCTCTCTCTCTCTCTCTCTCTGCTCCCCTGCTTACTTGCTCTCTTTCTGTCTCTCAAAATAAATAAAATAAACATTAAACAACAACAAAAGAGTGTAATCGCATAAAAGGACTGTCCAAAGGAAAAAGCGAACCTTTGGATTGACAGTTTTCAAAGATCCAGGCTCTGCTAAGTGATCCATTAAATTTTATATCCCCCTCCTCCCTCAATGATAACGTTGTATCTCAGCACATGAGAGCCTATCTAGGGACCACATTAACCCACCTCCCTTGCAGTCAGATGTGACCTTGGGGCTACGTGTTCACGAATAGAATGTGAGCAAAGAGAGGGGCTCCGTTCCAGGCTGGAGCCATAAGACAGAGGCGTGCCTCCAAGAAAACACGGCCTTGATTCTAGACCCCATGGCTGTGGGTCCATAGAGCCACACAACAGAAGGAATCTGGGCCCCTGTACGTGTGCGTGAACAGAGTTGCCCGCTGACCTGGGATGTTACAGGAGAAGGAATTGAACTTGTATCTTCTGAGCCGTTGGGGCTCTTTGTTACAGCAGCCTGGCTTTACCTTACCACACCAAGAAAAACACGCCCTGATACTGCTGTGAACGGGTGACAGAGCATCAGAAACACACATGTCGCATGATGCAAAGCTCTGTAAAATTCTGACACGAACCAAAAGTCCGTGCCGATGGCTGGAAGAATTGGCAGAGATGATGCCCCTGAAGTGTCATCGTCACCTGGGTGATGCTGCGAGGCTCACGGTTTTTCTTAGTTTGGGGTTTTTTTTCTTGATTTTCTAAATACTATTTCACCACCAATGGAACTTTGACTTTTGTCTCACAACTTACAGTACCGATTCCATGGACTTCTGCCACCTCTCATGTTTCTTACCATCGTGAAGCATATTTTTCCCTCTGAGTATTCAAGAGGGCAAATGCTCTTTCTGGGGGTTCCCCTGGCTGCACGGACAGAGGGAAATGTCCCGGGCAGGAGGAGCCCAGCTGGCCTGGGCAGGCAGTGAGGAGTGGGTCTGCTCACCTGGCCCTTTCCACCCCGGGCTCTCTGCCCCTGCTGGACTGGGGCCTCCGGCTGGGTCCCTGGGGGCGTCTTCAGCAGTTACTTTCCTTCTGAAACCAGAAGCGCCTGATGGGTAGACAGTAAGCCCTCCCCCTCCCCCACCCATCCACATCCTCAGCAGAAGGGACAGGAGTGACCCCCACCCAGGGAGGCCTGAGAGTGCTTCATGCAAATCACGCCAGCCCCCATCCCGGGGGGAGACTTTGAAAGGCTCGCCCCTGTCCCCACTGAGGTGCTTGGGACACAGTGTCCGGGGCCTGATAGTGATAGCCCTTTCGGGAAACAGGGCAGGTCAGAGCGGGAAGGGCCTTCCAACACTCCTTGGTCCAACCCCTTCAATTTACAAAATGGGAAACTGAGGCCCAGAGAAAGGGAGTGACTTCCAGGCAGGGTTTAAGTCTCAGCTCCTCAGCAAGAACATTTTTTACCAAACCCCGCTAGCTCTGTACAGATTTGTGTTGGTGGCCTCTTATCCATGGCATGTATTTTGCATCCAAAAAGCAAACCACACGCAAATATCCCACCCATTCTCACTGAAAATACACACAGTCCCTCTAAACGCTGACCCTGAGCTCATTAAAACCAAGATGCTCTGGCTCTTGGGAAGGAAGATCGACCCCCACCGCCCCGACACATACACACACACCCCACCCCTGGCGTAGCAGAGGCAGACTCCTGCAGGGATGGCCCCGGGATCCCTGGGGTGGGGGGGTGCTGAATGTGCCCCCCACAGCACACAGGAGGAGGCCCTACAGCTAGAAGCCGCTGCCCTGGATTCTGGCCCCATCGATACCTGTTTGCTGTGTGGCTATGGGGCCCTCACGTGCCCTCTCTGAGCCTCAGTGTTGCAGGTGAAAAGTCTCAGCGCAGGGGTGGTCCTGATGACATTCTGGGATCGGAATGGCTGAGGAAAGAAACTTTGTTAGGTCCTCAAGTGGGCAAGCAGGACTCTGCTCCCAGACCGGCCCAGCCCAGGAGGGCGCAGAGAGAAGAGCCAGCTTTCGGGTGGGAAGAGGGAAGACGGGGTCCCAGCTGCCCTGTGCAGTGGCTCTGAGGTGGTTACGTGGCAGGGACAGAAGCAGCTCGTTGGGCGTGGTCTGCTAGCACCTCGCATGGTCCTGCCTGGAACTGAGCGGGTCCTCATACAGGGACGCCTTGCCGGGGTGAAGATCCCCCCTCCGGCTAGGGGTGAGTGAACCCTGGGCAGACAGAACCTTGGGGTTCCTTGCGCTCACACACTCGTTTCCTGCTTCATCCGTCCTCTCCTAGAACAACCTGAGGAGGCTGTGAGTCCCGGCTCATCCAGCCCTCCCTTCCTCCCTCCCCAGTGCCAGCCAGCAACCCCGTGGCGGGGAGGCCTTCCCTGACTCTGCACCGCCTGTTCCCAGGACGGGGCTCCTGCTGCCTTCTTCGGTGTGGACAATTACAACTTCTCATCACACAGCAATGCCCACCCCCAACCCCATGTGCTTCTGATGCAGCCCAGGAGTTACAAGTTCTCGGGACTAGGCTTCTGAGTCCTCTCCGTGAGTAAATGCACCCACGTGATCACAGCAGCCAAGCCCAAGGCCCTTGCCATGGTTCCCCTGGGGGGCGGGGGAGGGACCTCGTGTCACCCAAAGGGGCACGGGAGGGGGCCTCCTGGGAACCGCCAGGTCTGAACAAGAGGATGATCGGAGTTTCTGGCTTTGATTCTGTTTCTGCCTGCCTTGCGTTCAGCCGTGGCAGCCTGCTCCCCGAAGCCCCGCGGGCTGACTCAGAGGCCAACCGCCTCTCTAACCGCGGGCTTCTTCAGTTCCAGGCCGCCCCCCACCTGCCCGGGCCCCGGGCCCTCCCAGCTGGCCTCCACCCCCTCGCCCTCCCCCGGAAGGCGATTCCTGTCCAATCTCCGCAAGGAAACCTCCTCACAGCTTTGATTTTGGCTTCTCTTCCCCAAAGCCTCATCGTGCTCTGCTTGTCTCCCCGCCAGAGTAGTTTCTTTAATCCTCTCTGCCAGGAGGCCTCTTTTCTTCCCTGCTCCGAGATTCTCTTCTACCCCTGCTCTTCCTCCTGCTCCTTCTCCCCTTTCTCTGCCTCCTCCACCTCCCCTTCCTCCAGAAAGCCCTCCTTGCTTAATTGGGAAGGGAGAAAGAACACCCCTGAGTCATCTGTAATTGTCCAGCACCATCCCGCCTTCTCCGCCAGATGCTGCAAGTGGCTGGGGCCAGAGAGGCAGGCAGGGGGCCCCGCCCACACTCACTGCCGCCCGGTAAACGGCTTCCTTTTTGGAATTAGTCAGGCTCTTTCTAAAGTTCATACAGAAAAATAACCAAGCAAGAATACGCAGAGATCTTCTAAAAAAGAACCGTGAGGGGGCCTAGACCTACCAACTATTTAACATAGTATAAAGCTATGGTGATTAAAACAACACGAGTAGGGGCGCCTGGGTGGCGCAGTCGGTTAAGCGTCCGACTTCAGCCAGGTCACGATCTCGCGGTCCGTGAGTTCGAGCCCCGCGTCAGGCTCTGGGCTGATGGCTCGGAGCCTGGAGCCTGTTTCCGATTCTGTGTCTCCCTCTCTCTCTGCCCCTCCCCCGTTCATGCTCTGTCTCTCTCTGTCCCAAAAATAAATAAACGTTGGAAAAAAAAAATTAAAAAAAAAAACAAAACAAACAAAAAACCAAAACAACACAACACGAGTAGACAGATCAAGGGAACAGAAAAGAAAACTCCAGAATGGAAACAAATAGTAACAGCAAGTTGGTCTCTGGTGAACATGGCGTCTCAGATCATTGGGGATAAGACGGGTTATTTATTCAATGGCGTGGAACAAATGGACAACGGAGCTGGATGCCTGTCTCACACCTTGTACCACAATAAATCTCAGACGCGTTAAAGGCACAAACATAAAAATATGCAATCCGTAAGATACTGTCAAAACATACTTTCAATGAGTTTGGAGGAAGGAAAACCTTTTGTTTATTTTGATTTATTATTTTTGAGAGAGAGAGAGAGTGCAGGGAAGGGGCAGAGAGAGGAAGGGACAGAGGATCCAAAGCAGGCTCCGTGCTGACAGCGGCAAGCCCAATGAGGGGCTCGAACTCATGAACTACGAGATCATGACCTGGGCCAAAATTGGAGGATCAACTGACTGAGCCACCCAGGCCTCCCAGAATGCCTTTAAAAATACATTACAAAACCTAGGGGTGCCTGGGAGGCTCAGTCGGTTAAGCGTCCGACTTCAGCTCAGGTCATGATCTCACGATTTGTGAGTTCGAGCCCCGCGTTGGGCTCTGTGCTGACAGCTTGGAGCCTGGAGCTGCTTCAGATTCTGTGTCTCCCCCTCTCTCTCTACCCCTCCCCTGCTCGCACTCTGTCTCTCTCTGTCTCTCAAAAATAAATAATAAACGTTAAAAAATTTTTTTTAAATAAATAAAATAAAGTACATTACAAAACCTAGAAACCATAAAGAAAAGGTTTACAAATCTGACTACATAAAAGCCAACATTTCATCCATGGAAAAAAAAATCCCATAAGTAAACCACAAACTGGCATCTCTTAGCACAGGCAAAGGGATTGTTTTCTTAATATGTAAAGATTCCTCCAAATCCAAGAAAAATGAACAACAATCCAGATGCAAAACTAGCAAGTAAAGAATATAAATGGTTCACAAAGAAGGAAGAACAAATAGTTCTCAGACACATGAAAAGAGGCTCAACTTCATTCATAAAAGAAATGCAAATTAGCCTACAAGGAGACAGCATTTTTTTCACCTAGCAAATCAGCAAAGATAAAATATATTTGCCAACACACTTTTGTATATTGCTGGTGAGGGTGTAAATTGGTACAATCTCTAAAAGAGGCTGTCTGACCATATCAAAATTAAAAATTCATATGCCTTCTGACCCAGGAATTCTACCCCTAGATATTTATCCCAGAGATTAAGAACAGAAGTGAATTTTTGTAGGGCTAATGTATTGATGCACCTCTCATAAAACAAAAAATTGGAAAATGGCCTGAATGTCTAAGTAGAAGGTTAATTAAATGAATCAGCCTTAAGATAGAATACCAGCAACCATTTAAAAAATGTAGCTACTCTCAGGGCGCCTGGCTGGCTCAGTTGGAAAAGCATGAAACTCTTGATCCTGGGGTCATGAGTTTGAGCCCCATGTTGGGTGTAGAGATGACTTAAATAAAACTTAAAAAAAAATGTTTTTAATGTAGCTACTCTTAAAAAAAACGTAGCTACTCTCTATGTGCTGATATGGAAAGATCTTCAAGTAAAGCAGAAAGATTGAGGGGCAAAAGAGTGTGGATAGCACGTTACCTTTTCGGGAAGAACAAAAGTCATCTGCCTTTATCGACATAGACGGTCTCTGGAAGGATTTGTAAGGGAGTGGAGCGGTGGTTGCCTGTGGGGTGGGACTGAGTATGGGAAGTCACAGAGGCACTTTTCATGGGATACCCTTTTGTAAGTTCTGGATTTTGCTTTGATTCTAACCAATAAAATCGTTAAAACAAAACAAAACAAAATAAAGCAGTTCGGGGGCACCTGGGTGTCTCCATCAGTTAAGCATCAGCTCAGGTCACGATCTCGCGGTCTGTGAGTTCGAGCCCCGGGTGGGGTTCTGTGCTGACAGCTCAGAGCCTGGAACCTGCTTTGGATTCTGTGTTTCCTCTCTCTCTCTGCCCTTCCCCCACTCGTCCTCTCTCTCTCTCTCTCTCTGTCAAAAATAAACATTAAAACATTTTTGAAAATAAAAATAAAAGCAAAACAGTTCTTTCTACAGTCTAAGTGAGCTTTCCTGTCATGGTTGACCCTTGTTTCTTGCGGGTCATGTGTTGTTCTTCTTGTCTCAAAGCCCACCCTGGGAGACCATTCCCATCCCTCTCCAAAAACCTAAAAAAAAAAAAAGGCATGCATTTCCCATGGGACCCTACCCCCACCCCCG
Organism: Leopardus geoffroyi; assembly: GCF_018350155.1. NCBI lineage: Eukaryota > Metazoa > Chordata > Mammalia > Carnivora > Felidae > Leopardus > Leopardus geoffroyi. Next base: position 44,522,678 of record NC_059330.1, read on the forward strand.
CACCCTCATAGCAGGTACATGAAGCCCTACTCCACTGGAGACAAATGAAAAAGTCTAGCTGTCCCCACCCTGTCCCCCATCCCCAGCAATTTCCATACACTCAGCTGTTTCAACATATGGGCAACATGAAGGCCTGGACAGCACTTCAGATTAGATTCCTGTGTGTGTGTGTGTGTGTGTGTGTGTGTGTGTGTGTGTGTGTAGGGGATGCTTCTGGAGGGAATGAAAAAAGGGAATCTAATTACATCAGAAGGAATCTTTCCAGCTGAGAAGAGCCTCCTCCCCAGTAAAAAATGAAAACGTTCTCATGGAGCTTGAGATTGCCCCAAGGCGTCTGGCAAGGTTCCTGTTTGTCTTGGAAAGCTGTCCCTCCTTCCAACCAGCAGGTCCTAATCCCTAAACTCTTTGCGGCAGCCACCCAGCCCGGGGCCGGGGTGCAAGATGGCAGCGGAGGGAGGGGAACACACAAAGACAGGCAGCGTGGTTCCCAAGCCTAACTGAGCATCAGAATCACCTGGGGAAACATTTAAAAATACAGATTCCCAGGGGCACCTGGGTGGCTCAGCTCATGATCTCGCGGTTTGTGAGTTCGAGCCCTGCGTCGGGCTCTGTGCAGACAGCTCAGAGCCTGGAGCCTGCTTTGGATTCTGTGCCTCCCTCTCTCTCTGCTCCTCCCCTGTTCACGCTCTGTCTCTCTCTCTCTCTCAAAAATAAATAAACATTAAAAAAAAATTATAAAAAAAAATACGAATTCCCAGGCCCCGTCCCACCTACTGGAGCAGATCTTCCACAGGGTAGGGCCAGGGATCTATATTTTAAAAATATTTTTCTAGATGGTTCTGATATAGCCCATCCAAGAGGTGCTGTCTGGGGCCCCCGATCCAGGCCAAGCCGCTTAGGGAGAAACGGAGTCACAGAGAGCCACAAAGAGCTAGGCTCAACGCGTTCTATTTGCTGTGTGACCTCAGGCAAGTTACTTAACTTCCCCGAATCTCCAGATCCTCATCTTTAAAGGGGAACTAAGGTCAGCTCTCCATGGGGTGACTGGGAGAAGTCATCTCATCAGCAAAGCGTGATGATATTTGACAATCCTTGAGCTCTACTGATGTGTGAGTCACTGCACTGCGCCCCCTGCAACCATTACCTCCTCTAGCCTCCAGGACAGCCCTACCCGCCAGTGGTACTATAGCCCCATTTTGCTGCTGAGAAAACTCGAGACTCAGAGAGGTTAAGCAATTTGTTCACGGTCACACAGCCAACCTAAGAGCCAAACCCAGAACTGGAGCTCTTAACCACCACATCTAGAACTGTCTGTCAGCACAGTCCTAGCTATTGGTAATAGGAATATCCTGCCACTGTCCTCAGAGCAGAGAGCAAAAGGATGTGGGTGGGGAGAGCACGTCCTGGTCCCCAGGAGGCTGAGGCTGATACGGGTCACTGTGGCCCAGTTACGAAGGTGAAAATAGTAAGTATGTGCTTAAAAAAAAAAAAAAAAAAAGGCGTGGTCCCTGCTTCCGCCAAAGGTTCCTCCGCCTTGGCTGGTCCCCGCCTCGCCTTGTCCCCGCCTGGTGGCATTCCATTTTCAGTTTCTGTTGTGAAGAGTGATGGCGTCGCCTAGGTGGGAGCCTGGCCATGTTACGAACACCAGGTGGGGACAGGCTGACCCAGCCTGGCCTCAGGCAGTGCAGGCAAGTGGGAACCTGGCAGAGGCCTGCGAAACCCAGGCTGTCACTCACTGCCCTACACTAATTGCTTTAATTAAGATGCAGGGCTGTAGGTCAAAGGAGCACATGATCACGGCTGAGGCATGTAAACAGGATCTTAAATTAATTTACAGGGAGGGCTCCTCTTACTGACATTAGCGGTCAGGTCTTTAGCCTGGGATGAATGCGTTCCTGGACAAGAGCTTTGTCCTGACGGAGGCTCCCGAGTGGAGTGGGGGCCTAGGAAAACTGTTTGGAAGAGGTGTGACTGGCACGTGGTCAGGAAAAAAAACATCAGCCAGTGACCGTAGCAAGGAGAAAGTTACTGTCTTTTTTTCTTTTTCTTATATTTATTTTTTTTTTTAATTTTTTTTGATGTTTATTTATTTTTGAGAAAGACAGAGACGGAATGAGAGTGGGTTGGGGCAGAGAGAGAGGGAGGCACAGAATCTGAAGCAGGCTGCAGGCCCCAAGCTGTCAGCACAGAGCCTGACGCGGGGCTCGAACTCATGAGCTGTGAGATCATGGCCTGAGCTGAAGTCGGACGCTCAACCGACTGAGCCACCCAGGGGCCCCAATATTTGTTTATTTTTGAAAGAGAGAGACAGAGAGTGTGAGCAGGGGAGGGGCAGAGAGAGAGAGAGGGAGACAGAGGATCTGAAGTGGGGCTTGAACTCACGAACGGTGAGATCATGACCTGAGCCAAAGTTGGAAGCTTAACCGAAGGAGCCACCGAGGCGCCGCGGACGTTGCTTTCGTCCCTACTGTGCACCAGGTTCATTCACATTAAGAACTCTGGGTCATCCCCCAGCAATACGGACACAAGTAGTGTGCTCCCCATTCTGCAGATGGGGAAACTGAGGCTGAGAGTCAGCTCTAAATCTGGGCTATGATCACAGAACTAGATAAGCAACAAAGAACAGGAAGATTAGTCAAGACCCCCCATGTCTGTCAAGTGCTTTATCATTCATGTTTTTACCTATTACGAAATCCTATAGCATAGGCGTGTTTATCACCATTTTACAGAAGAGAAAACTGAGGTCTGGAAAGCCTGAGGTCCTTGCTGGCAAGTGGTCTCTCTTACAGCAAAAGTCACTCTCTTTCCTGGGTACCTCAGAGTCTCGGATCGCAAGGAATCCGTGAATCTACACTGTATCAAACAATAATGGAATAAACACTACACCTTTTATGTTTGCGTGCTGCTTTTCAAATTTTTTAATGTTTATTTATTTTTGAGAGACAGAGAGAGACAGAGTGTGAGCTGGGGAGGGGCAGAGATAGAGGGAGACACAGAATCCAAGGCAGGCTCCAGGCTCCAAGCTGTCAGCACACGTGGGCTCGAACCCACGAAGCGTGAGACCATGACCTGAGCCGAAGTCAGATGCTTAAACAACTGAACCACCCAAGTGCCCTTGTGTGCTGCTTTTCAAATGTTCACCATTACTATATTGGATAAAATATATAGTAAAATATAATTCGTAGCTGCTTTTTTATCACTGCATCTCTCCCCCCAACTTGATCCCAATCGATGGTTACCAAAATACATCCACTAAACCTTGGGGGTCTGAGACATGAGTCGATGCTGTAAAAGGACTGTTATGATGGAAAAAAACTGGGGGAACTTGCTCTATCCTCCCCAGGGGGGAGCATATTCTGGAAGGAAAGCAGGTACCCTTCCAAGGGAATGAATTTGACAATGGGGGCGCCTGTCTGAGGGACAAGAAGATGCTTCTCCAACAGGATACGGAGGGAGCAGAGGTGGGAGGGCGGATTCACTTTTCTGTGATGATGCCCTGTGACAACCCCCAAATTTCCACGTCTCATGACAATGAGCTCTCAAGTGTGCAGGCTGGCTGTGGTGGCCTGTCCCGGCTGTGGCTGGGATTCAGCTCTGCTGCACGTGTCTCTGTCCCAGGACCCAGGCAGAAGGAGCAGTGACCGCATGAGGCACGCTCTTCTCAGGGCCGGAGCCCCAGAACCCAAGCGGTCCAGCAGGCAGATATAAGGCCTCTGTTTGGATGAGCCGTAAGTCATGTCCACCCACATTCCATTGGCAAAGCCAAGGTCCCTGGCAGGGGCGGAGCAGTATAATCAGCTCACAGCAAAGAGGAGACAGTGAATAGCTACTGAACAGTAATATATGGCTGTAGGATGATGACTCTCCCTACAGCTACCCGGGAAGGAAGTCCTGGAGGACCGTTCCAGGGGAGCAGGTCCCAAGAAGCCAGAACTTAAAATCCACAGTAGTTTCAGACCAGGACACATGTGGCCAACACCTGACAAGCATTAGGGATGGAGACCTTCCAGGCCCTTGGCTGGGCCCCATTCTGCACCCACTCTGCCCTTCGAGTTACCGCAGCTCGGGCTTGGAGCCTCAGAACAATCGAGCCAGCCCCAATCCAAGACTCCCGCTTCTCCCGCCATCCCTGCCCATCTCAGGGGATTGCTTCCCCACCAGCTCGTGAAACATTCATTTCCCCTAATTCAAATATTTTCACTCTTTGGAATACTTATTAATATAGTATTTTAAGACGCATTTTTTAAAAATCACTCTTTGCTCTGGCTGGGACAGTAGTTCATAAATTATTGATTTCTACTGGCAGGAAATGAAGATTCTCTTCCTTCTTGAACGAAAAAAGACACTGCCTTGGCTGGAATCTCATAAGGAGAGGCAAGTGGGGGGGGGGGGGCAGGGTGCAGGAAGAGGGTGTTCACCCATCCAGGGCAAGGGGAGGAAGACACGAGTCCCCTTTTCTCCATCTGTAAATGGAGTTCCAGTTCCTGGCTTTCCTCACTCTGGTTTGGGCCGTGGGCTTGGCGGGATTCCTGCTTTGTCTCTGGCCGGCTGTGTTACCCTAGGCCAGCTCTGAGCCACAGTCTATGCCTGTGAATGGCATAGTGCCACCTGCAGCAGGGGGCCGTTGGGAAACAGGGAATGAATGACACGGTGCCTGAAGAAGTCACCATCCTCCACCAGGTCCTAGTAAGTGGCAGTTTGCTTCCTTCTCCCTCTGGTTTCAAATTCCACCGGGGTTGGGCCTAGGGCAAGAAAAAATTTCAGTCTGGGTTCAGCAGGGAGGCCCTCTGTGCTGCCTACAGGTCCCCCGCAAGGCAATCCAGCATTGCCCTTGAGCCTGGCTTGTCCCCCCGGGAGGCAGGAGTGACCTTGATCAGCGATCCTCAGCGGTACCAGCCGAGGGAGACCGCAGGACTCAGCACCAGGGTGAGAGTTGCCGCGCAGCCTGCCTTCCCTGCCAGCCGCCGCCGCCCCAGCCTGTCGTCCCCAGGGAAGCCATTAGCATCTCGAGACCCCTTGCAAGCCTTGGTAAATCAGCCTTCCTGTGTGGCGGTATTCACTGGAGACTCAGGGAAAGACGCAGAGATGTGGGGAAAGACAGCTGAGAGCCCGAGGGAGCGGGCCAGGAAGGGCGCTGAGCGGAATCTGCACCAGCCCCGCGGAGGAATCTGGGCATTTGACCAGTTTTCCTGGCCATCCGCAGGAGGCTGGTGTCCAGACAGCGGGAGGTGGGGACCGGGGGCCGCAGCAGCCCCTGATCAATGAAGGGCTTGGAGGCTGGGCACCCAGCCCTGGCCCAGCCACCCCTGAATGGGTGATTGCTTGGGCCAGAAACCCAGAAGCAGGGCGTCTTAGCCCCAGGGCAGCAGGACCTGGAAGGCTGGAGTTTCTTGAGACAGTGACCCAGGGGCTTGGTACGTCATTTGTTCCTGAACATCAAGTGCAAAAGCTTTGAGTTGGGTCATATAAATTAGGACAGATCCCCGCAATGCCATTCTTGGCCATTGTTCTGATGAGCTTTGTGGGCAGGAGGATAAGGGTTTGTCCTGTAACAGCTCCCGGGGTGGTCCTAAAGGAGCCCAAGGGAGGGGCAAGCCCGAGCAGTCGTGGACGGTAAAAAGTAGTCTGAGTCACTGATCTGGTCCAACCTACACAACCGAGTGAAGAAACCCAGAAAACTGAAAAGGTGTGGACAACATCGCACAGCCAGTTAGGGCAGAGCCTGCACCAGGCCCCGGCCTCCATTCCACTTCCTTCTCCACGTGTCTGTTTTCTCCACACCCACTTGGCCGCTGTGGGGCTCACTCTTCCCACCTGCAAAATGGCAATAATCACGCAGCCTTTCCCACCCTAAGGTCTGAAACAGATGAAACAGGGTGGGATCAGACAGTCACAGCAGTGCCCTTGGCTTGAGTTCAGGATCACCAGGCCCCCGAAGACCAATCCTCCCCTGGGGTGCGTGGGGAAAGTTTAGCTTAACCTGCTTCTCCCTCGCAGAGCAGCAGAACCCTGATAATAACACATTTCATTGGAACTATTCTCCCTGATGGCTCAGTCGCTTGAGTGGCTGACTTGGGCTCAGGCCATGATGTCACAGTTCGTGAGTTCGAGCCCTGCATCAGGCTCACTGCTGTCAGATCCTTTGTCGCCCTCTCTCTGCCCCTCCTCTCTCTCTCTCTCTCTCTCTCTCTGCCCCTCCCCTGCTCACACACTCTCTCTCTCAAAAATAAAAATAAACAATAAAAAATATATGGTTTTTTTGGGCACCTGGGTGGCTCAGTTGGTTGAGCGTCCGACTTCAGTTCAAGTCATGATCTCCAGGTTCGTGAGTTCGAGCCTCGTGTCGGGCTCTGTGCTGACAGCTCGGAGCCTGGAGACTGCTTTGGATTCTTTGTCTCCCTCGCTCTCTGCCCCTCCCCCACTCACGTTCTTTCTCTCTCTCTCTAAAAAAATGAATAAACATTTAAAAAAAAAAAGAAAGAAAGAAACTATTCCCCCTGGGTCCCTGGGCTGGCTTTCATTCAGATCATCTGTCTATCAGGAAACACCATGCCCATGGCCAGAGCCAGGTTGAGAAACAGGTGACATTGTAACAATTTTTTTAAATGTTTTATTTATTTGTTGAGAGAGAGAGAGAGCAAGCGGGGAAGAGGTAAAGTGAGAGAGGGACAGAGTATCCAAAGCAGGCTCTGTGCTGACAGGCTGAGAGCAGAGAGCTCGATGTGGGGCTAGAACTCAGGAACCACGAGATCATGACCTGAGCTGAGCTGAACTCTGACACTCAACCAACTAAGCCACGCAGGCGCCCCATGAAACAGGTGACATTGTAAGGCTCCTCCACCACCACCCCTCCCTTTCCCTGCAAGGACCACTCCAGAGCTCTCTGCCATCAGTGTCCTTCAGCCCATCTCTGAGAGATCTGCATTTTAAAAGAGGAAGCGGGGAGCGGTGGGGAGGAATGTCTGTTCTGTGGGGTGGACGGAGTAGGGGGAAACACCTGTTCCCAAAGGTACAAATGACTCCTGCTAAGATATCAGGGTCTGAGCCCCTCCAAGCAGGAGGGGCATTTGGGCATCTCTGTGCCATTGCTTCCGCTGGGTGTTGGGCGAGCACTGGCTCCCAGGTGCGTGAGGCCTCCCTGACTGCCCCTGGCCACCTGGGCTCTGGTTTACTCTCTAGCCTTGTGGTACCAACTTCACAGCCAAAGCCCCTTCCTTCCTTCTCATCCTCCTCTCCGAAGCAAGGAGCCCAAAGACCTGAATTCCACTCCCAGCTCTGCCCCTGCCTCTGTGATTTTGCTTATGGGCAAAACATTCCTTTTCTCTGGGCCTCCGGTCTCTCATCTATAAAATAGGGAGATTTGACCTGAAGATGGTTAAAACACCTTCCAGCCCTAGCTCTGTGGATCTCTGTGTGCCCAGCAAAGGCCTGAGGAGGGATGCATATTTGTGTTGTTGACCTTGGAAAGACAAGGCCTGAGTAGTTACCAGAGCCAACGGCAATGTGAGATGATCTTACAGAAGCCGTCTGTCACAAGAAAGCTCACACCGAGGGCCAAGGGGGCTGGAAATGACCTTGGAAAGAGGGAGGAAGGAGAGAGGGGGCAACACCAAGGGGCTGGAGTGACTAAGGAAGTACTCTGGCGGCAGATGGGCAGAGTTGAACTTGAAGAACAGGTGGGGTAGGAATCAAGGGAGAAGAACAATGGAGAAGAACCAGGCAGGGAGACAGCACAGGCAGAGGTGGGCGCTGGGGGTTGGTGAGTGAGCAAGGGGACAACGAAGATAAAGCTTAAAGTTCAGGCAGAATCTCTATGGGGACAGCCTTTTTTCTTTCTCCCAGAATCCACCCTTTGGGCCCTGGTTCCCAAGATGGCACTGAGGACTTGAACTCACCTCTCAGCCAGTTGGCTTTCCTGCCCAACTGCATCTGTCAGTCAATTCTCCCTGCTCCCCAACACTAAAGGGAGAGGCCGGGTATCTTCCCGTCATGTACCATGCGACCTTCCCCCCTCTGGACCACAGCGGCTTGGAGGAGGGGTGGGCAAGTGACTGCTCCATCCATAGGCTGATTCAAGGGCGCCAGAAACGTTCTCTCTTGAGAATAGCACGAAGACACATAGAAACCGTAGTCAGGAATGGTGGCTGCAAAAAGCTGTAACACTGGGAGAAGTCAAGGGTAGCTTAATTGGCCCTTGTGCAAAGTGCGTAGCTGCAGGGCCCCAGGAGGAGGGCTGGAGTCCCTGGCCTTTCAGCTGCAACCTTCGGACACTTGTCTCTACTGCCTGAGGCTGCCTGTCATCTTTGCCAACCAGCAACACACCAAGGCAGTGCAGTGGGTCGCAGCTGCTTGTAACAGGCATGCGTTGAGTAGAATACCGCTCAGCCAGGGCAACTAGCCTGAGAAATTGTGGCCACGACATCCAGGAGCATCCCTCGTCCCTGTTTAGAATTAGCACCAGAAACTATCTCCACAGAGGCCCTGCTTCTCGCTCATCCCAAATTCCTTGCTCCTCTGGGCCTGTGCCAGTGTTGTTCCCTGTACATTCAGAGCCCAGCTCAAGACTCACTTCCTCCAAGGAATCTCTAACTGTCCCAACCTCACGTGCCCACACTGTCATTCAGGTCAGCCCCAGTCAAAATGGTAGTCAGAATGAGGACCGTGAGGGGAAGCCCTTTATACTTTGTAGCATGCTTTTACTAGCATCACCTGACTTGATTTTCATAATTGCTTGGAGGAATGCACGATAGGCTACCTTATCTCTACTTTGCTGCTGGTGCGGGGCAGGGCTGGGGCTTGAGACCAGCACTCCCGAATCCCAGTCTGAGACTTCATCCTCTACAGCGGGTAACACATTCCTGGACTGATCTCCTGTTTGAAGAATTGTTTTCATTAGGGGCACCTGGGTGGCTCAGTTGGTTAAGTGTCTGACTCTTGACTTCGGCTCAGGTCACGATCTCATGGTTCGTGAGTTCAAGCCCCACATTGGGTTCTGTGCTGACAGTGGGAAGCCTGATGGGATTCTCTCTCTCTCCCTCTCTCTCTGTTTCTACCCTACGTGTGCTCTCTCTCCTTCAAAATAAATAAATAAACTTAAAAAAAGAATTGTCTTCATTAATTTACTAATTCAGCTAAGATTCACTGAGCACCTTCTTCATGCCAGGTGCTTTTCTAGACACAGGAGGTATTGCAGTGAATAAACAGACAAAATTCCCTCCCTTCATGAAGCCTGCATTCTAGTGGAAAAAGATGTTCAATAAATACAGTGAATAAATCGAAGATATAGTATATTGGATGGCGATAAGTAATATGGATAAAAAATAAAGCAGGAAGGGAGAATAAAAAATGATGGGGGTGGGGTGACATTTTAAAGTAGTGTGGTCAGGGAGGCCTCACTAAGAAGGTGCTATGTGAACAAAGACCTAAAGGAAGTAAGGGAATTGGCCATCCAGATATACGGAAGGAGTCTTCTATATGAAGGGAATAGCATGTGCAAAGGCCCTGAGGTCAGTGATGGCCAGTCCTATGTAGCCTGTGGCAGCACCTCCTTGCTCTTTTTCCTTACATAGTTTGGCCTCCTCAGAACAGTTTGTCCCCCTGCTCCTTTCAAGGTGCCGGCCACAGAAAAAAGCAGCAGCCTATAGCAGTCAGGATAATATCCCTCTCCTCATTTTCCAAAAAGAGAGGCCACATAGGCCATTGCAATGTCCAGTGACTAAGACAGACTCTTAAGTCTCTTTCTCCATGGCAGACTCTGCTCCAAAACTCAGGCAAGGACACTAGCAACTAGCTCCATTCCCCTCTGATAGATGTGGACCCAGTAGCTGGGGGGAGGGCACTGGTTTCAGATTCCCTGAAATTTCTGTCCACCAACCACACTGGCTAAGAAGGGCTAAAGAGGCCAAGACAAAATATTCAGGGAAGTGGCAAAGAATGCAGATGGGACAATATCCAGAAGACCATGCCATACACATGGGCCACACAAAGAGAGACCTTAGAATGGTGGCGCCATTAGGCCAATATCAATGGGCACCAGCTGCTCCCTCCCCAAGACCCTTGGGCTTCCATATTTCCTTGGGCAGGTGAAGATGTGCAAACCCCTTGCCTTCACCCACATTCTATTCCCTTCACTGAGTCATATTCCCTTTGTCATCTACTCCCACTCAGAGTGACTCACTCATGTCAACAGACCCAACATGCTTTCCCCACCCTTCCTGCAGCTCCCAAGACTGGCCCCTGGTGCAGATGGGGCTAGTGAGAGCAGGGAGTGGTGAAACCCAGCATTGCCTCAGTGTTGATGCTGCTGGGAAGAAAGCAAGAGGGAGACGTGGAAGAGAAGAGTCCTGGATTTATGTTAAGTCAGCATAGCACCTGAAAAGTATGGTAAGAACTGAGGCTGGAGGCAAGAGGTTAGAGATAACTTGATCTACATGGCTGGTGCAGTTCTACTGCCCATCCAGGTATGACTGAGCTTCCCTCCAAGAAGAGCCCCAGACTCTCCTCCAGATACCCACCCCAGCAGTTCCTCTCCTGTCCCTAGCCATGCTAAATGGACCAGAATTTCCAGGGATGTGTTGGGGGTGGTGCTGTAAGATCCACTGGGGCAGCAATTGAGAATAACAAAATTGATGAAATTGATGGACCGAAAGAAAGAAAATCCATTTATCTACCCCAACCCAGTGTTTACCAAACACCGAAGCCCCATTCTCGTCTCTCCTGGCAAGGAAATAATTACACAGCCTGACAGCCAGTCCCTGGGGCCTGGGCTGAGTTGGAGCTAATTACCAATTGCTAATAAACATTGAGTTAATTCTCTTGACCAAATTAAAACTAATTTGAATCAAACCATAATGACCTAAGTGAAATCCATCTCCCTTGTCTTCTCCACACATATTCACATACTCACACCAACTTACGTCTGGAACCCTAAAGTCTCCCCAAGCTTAAGAGTCCCAGAACAAAAACTCAACCCACAGAGACCCAGCGTCAAGACCGACATCTCATTTGTTCTTATTGAAGCAACCCTAGACTCTAGCATGCAATGCTGTGGTCATCTGTCTACCCCACCATCCTGCATCTCACCACACACTTCTCACACTTTCTTCACCTGGCCCACTGTAGCCTACTAACCTTGCCCTCACCCCAGACACATTGGACTCGCCAATTACAGCTTTTGTCTTTGCAATATATGACTATCTCCATTTCTCACAAATCCTGTTTCAATGCCTCTTCTTAAAGCTTCTCTTGAAAAACCTTCTTGGGCAATCTTTATCACATACTGAATTGGGATTTTCTGTCCTATCTCCACCTTCCTATCTGCACCAGCCTCCTTTTGGTATCACTCGGTCCCTTCCTGAAGCCCTGTCAATGAATGTTTTGTCTATAGGCCAATCTATTGATTGAAAAGAAAATCTATTCTTCTCTCTTTTCTTCTCTCATTCCAGGGTGGTGAGGCTTTGAGGCTGGTCATGCCTCCTGCCTTTTCTCTTGAGAGTTAATGGAAATTAAAGGAGCTTGCTAGTGAAGCTGACTCTGATTAAATTCTCAGGGGAGAGATGGGTGAAGGGTTCCTTTAGGCTCCACCTTGTCTAGCCTAGATCCTTTGCAGGACACCAGATAAAGTCACATAAGAATAAAGAGTATGCCCATGGATAGAGAATTCCCTGAGTTTAGCTCTCATGGAGTTAAGACTTCGGGGAATTAGGTAGACAGATGAAGGACATATACGTACAGTGTAAGTAAGGACCAAACCAACATGTTCTGATTCAGAAACTGTGAAGATGAACAAACAAGAACCCTGCTCAACCATCTTGTCAACTCCTCTTGTTTTAAGAGAGAAACTGAGACCAATAGACATGTCACCTGCCCCTCATACAGCAAGTTAGTCAGGGATCAGTATATTGGTCAGATGAAATATCAGTTTTTCCCATTTCAATGACAGAGCTAAAGCAGCTCCTTTCCTCTGTGAGCAGTTGATCTTCACAAAGATACCTTCTGGAAGGAAGGTGCAGACAAGCTGCCTCCTCCTGTCCATCCTGAAACCCAGGGGGTAGGCAGGGAGGTCCCTAGCTAAAGGAGGAATCCAAAGGTGCAGCCTCTTCCTTTTCAAGGCAAAGGGTGGGCACATACTGGGAGTGGAGAGGGGGATGAGCATAGTCCCATCAGGCTCAGGTCCTGACAATGCTGAAGGTAGAGGAAGAACTGAGAAGGGACAGCACGCAGCAGTGAGCCTCTGGAGTCTCCTGCTTATAGGATCATCTGGGTGTGACTATAACAAGCAAGGGTTGAGAGACCACGGCCAGATGGTCTGGGGATGGGCATCCAGACAAAAATTGCCCACCAATCCTTTTTAAAGACATAACTAAAAGCCAATCACGTGCTCACATTTCAAACATAGCATTAGCACCTAAATTTAAACTGCTGCAGTTAGATCAACTAGTTTATATCCAAGACCTTTAGGCTTTAAATACTCTAGGGGATGCTATGGCGACTAAAGAAAGAACATTTCATTATAAAGTGGTTTTTTTCCTCTAAAGGGCACAGACCCCAAAACGGGGCTTGCCTCAGGGATCCCTTTATCAAGACAGCCAGAACCTTTCTCCCATGCAGTTTTCTGAGACCCATCATCATATGGACCATTTAGGATTATTCCTATATTTTCTCATGTGGGTGTTTTATTGTCTCCGACTTGATTAAAGGACCTTTTATGGCAGGAACTTGGTTCCTTATGTCCTTTGGGTTCTTCACAGTACACGATTGAATGCTGAGACTCAAATAGAAGCCCAACAACTAATTATTTCTGGGATTGTTGTTCAGCACCATGGACAGAACCTCCCCACCTCTTCCTCCTCCTCCCAGGCTGTTTTCTCAAGTCTCTCCTGGTTTCCTTCAATGCGAAGCCTCCAGCTGCCTCACTGAGGTCTTGGCTCCACTCAAACCTGCCTTTTTCTTAGGAGCCTGCACCAGGACCCAGAAGCCACACCGTGGCAGTTGGGAGTAGAAATGAAGGGCACTGGAAATAAGGGACCTCACAGCATTTCTTGTTTTGTTTAGAATGAGACCATTTCAGTGGCTCTCCAGCCAGAGCCACAGACCCTAACCCCCTAAGAGCTGCAGATACCCTTCCCAATAATGCTGAACTTGGTCTGTGGCCATGGGATTATAGGCCAGCAGAACACCCAGCCACCTGGGGCAATGCTGGGATAGAGTCTGGGCTGCACTGGACTGGGGAGACATCTGGCATGAGAGGAGAAAGATGGAGTAAAAACATGTCTGGACTGTAAGTGGGGAGGGAGTCAAAAGGTGACAGTTAGGAGGGCAACCTCAATCATCAGAGCCCAGGAGAGTCTGAAAAGCCCTGGGCAGGGGGCAAGACAAGAGACCAGAAGCGGAGGCACCCAAGGACAATTGACAGAAGATTGAAAGTGGGATGAGGTGGTAGGCTCCAGACAAAGGCTGCAAATAATACCATGGGGCTAGGAACTTCCTCCTATTTGATTCTGGCCATAGGGTAGAAGGAGGTCACCACTTTAAAGGGAAGGGGGGGAGGTGTGCCAATGGGAACACGATAGAATTTTCAATGGGCAATAATCCAGCACCCATTAGAGATGAGATAGTGCCATTCTAGAGCTAGAATTAGTAATCTTGGCCATCCAGGATAATTTCAAATATCCACCCATTTGCTATTATCTCTGTTATGAGGGATGCTCCACAAGCTGACATGAAAACAGGAAGGACCGCCACAATACATACAATGATTCTATTAAATTCATTTCCTCTCCTCCTTCCTTCCACATTCTGCCTACCCTTTAAGGCCCACTTGGCATCCTTCCTTATCCAGGAAGACTTCTAGGGCTAGAGTCATCATAGATGCCAAACACGTGTTTGCTGAATTAACGGACAGCCCTGGTGTTCACTGGATTTGATGATCCTAAACCCAACCCTGTTTGGGTTACCTGAGAGACACTCTAAAATGGAGATTTGCATAAAGGAGATTTATTGAAGGTACTTTGGCATCAACAACCAGGGGTGAGGGCAGGAGAAGAGAATGAAGGAAGTAGGATTGGGCAGAGAGAGGAGCTGAACTGATCTGAAGTTTCAACAAAGTTCTCAGCCTATTATACAGAGATCTCTGGACTGATCTGACCCTTCTGAGTGCAAAGGGATGGGTATTTACACTCCCATATCCATAGTTGGATGCACGCTGCTGCCAGGAAGCAGGAAGGTAGAATGACCTTAAGAAAGTTGGTTGTTTGGGCTGAGGGCAATTCCTGGAAAGGGACTCAGATGAAAGTCAATCATCTGCCAAGAGTCACAGCAGCTGGAGGAATGAAGACCTTGGTCCTGCAGGAAGGATCAGGGTGACCCACAGCATCCACTACATACACCAATAAACTTGGACAACATTGAGTGGTGGTGGGGGGCATATATCAGAATCCCTGGAGGGCACATAGTTTAAAGAATTGTCCAAGATAGTTCAAGACCATCTTGACACAGACCAACCATCTATCCTCCTCCCATAGATCATCGTGATTAGAAATTGAGGATCTACTCCAACTGGCCCTGAGACAAAGGAGGTGATTTGCCCAGGACAAATGGCTCATGTGAAAGGAGTCCATGCATGTGTAGGCTTCTCTTCACTGTGGTACAAGCCCCATTTCCCAAATGAGTACCAAAAAAGTGGCACCCTGTAATGAACAAAGCCTAGCACGCTCATGTTCCAGAAAAGATGGGAATGTATTGGGGGCGGGGTAGAGGAGGTGGAAGTGAGAGATGAGGTGTGGTATGTCAATAAATGCATGCAGAATAGAATTGGTTTTTCAAAGCAGTTATGGGTAGACATGGCCTTTGTGCTGTGTGTACATGATTTAACCTGATGAGCAAATCCCCTGATTCTTAATTAACCTTTTCATTTGAACCCCTTGACCAAGCAGCAAATGGAGGCTGGTAAATTGGAAATGACAGCCTCACCTCCCCTGTGCCCCAGTGTGGCCAACCACCTAGGCTGGTAATTACCTTGGCCAAGGCTAGGAACTTTTTATAGGCTAATGAACAAATAATCTCCCACTAATGGCTGTGATAACCACAGAGCCTGTTCTCCCTTCTTCTCTCCTTCCATGAAACCAGAGGGCAGATTGTAATAATATTCTCTTCTCTCTCTGTCTCTGTGTGTGTGTGTGTGTGTGTGTGTGTGTGTGCATGTGCACATGCGTACCCACGCATGTGTGTGTGTGTGTGTGTCTCCTTTTAATAAAAAGAGACCATTTGGACTAAGGATCAGGAGAAATAGTATAAGGAAAAGGGAGACATTTGCCTACAGAAACCTCTCTCCCCCAGGAAAAGCCAGATGCCCTGGCCATGTCCTTTAGCAGACCTGGTAAACAGCTGATATTTTTGGAACGTGCTCCTCAGTGGATGTCAAAGCAATTTGGAAGGCTGGCTCTTGGCCCACAGTCACATGAAGAGAATGGGGAGGTGTAAGCAAAGTCTTTAGCACCCAGGGCTTCCAGCATAACAGCAAGGAGCATCAGGGAGGAGAGGGGAAGACGGATGGGACAAGGAAAGGGAGAGGAAGAGGAAGATGGGAGGAAAATGCAGGAGAGGAAGCAAAGGTGAAGTACAGGGTACTATAGGGGGTCTGGACTTGGAAAGAAGGTCCTAGGGTGGCCTGGGTCCCTGCCACATCCCCCTGAAGTGGCTCATTGGTTCTGCCTGGGGTGTCCTCCCTGTTCCACCCACCTCGAAATCTAATAATATTGGTAGAATCACTTACAGAGAGTTTACTTTGGGCCAGGCCTGTGCTGAGCACTTTACACGCCCACAGTATCTTGGGTGAGCCTCAAGCAACTCTAGGATGTAGGCACCAGTTATCCCATTTTACAGATGAAGGCACTACAGCACAGAGAAGTTAAGAAACTTGCCCTGGGTTCGCACAGCTAGTTGGAAATGGGGCCAGGCAGTCTGACTCCAGAACCCAGTCCTTAGAACCCTATTCTGCCCAACAGCACCTCCCCCAGAGCTCTGGGTACCTTTCTTGTATGCTCCTGAGGTAACAGAAACAGCACTGGATTTGAGTCCCAGCTTTGCCCCACCCACCTGTATAACTGTGAGCCCATGAATCTGCTGGTGCCTCAGTTTTCTCATCTGTGGAATGGAGAACATCTGTCCTGCTTGCTGCGTGGAACAGGTGCAGGAATCCAGCGAGGTAACACTTGTGGAAGCCCTCTGTAAGTCCCAGAGGCCTTGCACATGTCCGTGGGCATTCTCCTCCCTCTTCCCTTCCACTTTGTGAGCCTCTGCAAGGACCACAGACGGTCCTGCATTGTTTATCCAACCCTCTCTCACATGTGTTGGGCACCCAGGAACTGTGTGCTTCCAAGTGAAGAAAGAAATAGAGCACCCAAACCCTCTCTTCCCCCGCCCCCTGCCTCCTTTCCCCCTCACCCCTTCTCCTTCCCCCTTCTCCCCCACCTCCCCTTCCCCCTCTTTCTCTTCCCCATACCCCACCCCTTCCCGGGGCTTACACTGTAATGGGAAGACATCTGTCCCTCTCTTCCCAATCCATCCCACACTTTGAGATCAACTTTTCAAAAGCACAACTGAGACCACATCACAACCTGCTCAAAATCCTTCAATGTGCTCCGAGGAAAAAGTCTGTGCTTCTGGGCCTGGCATAAAAAGCCTCTGCAATCTGGCCCCAGCTCTTTCCTGACCTCTCTTTTCATGATTTTCCCCCAGGATATTCCAGTCCTCACTCACTTCTGTCCATTTCTTCACTCGTAACAACCTCACAGATAATGGGCTAAAGGTGCCCGACGGACGGTGAGAGGTCAATAAATGTAATATACCGAGCAGAACACTCTGTGAGGACTTGCCCTGCTGCTGTGGAATCTCCCCTGAGGTCCCAAAACTGCGAATTTCAGGCGTGAAGTGCCCACACATTCTTAAGGGAGATGACAGATCATCTGGGTAGGACTTGCTTGGGTTGGGCCCACCCTGGCTGTGTGGCCCCTGTCCCATCTTGCATCTCAGCCCGTGCAGAAGAGAAGGCTAGAGACTGACTGAGGTGCTTGGAGGGAGGTGGGAGTTTTTGGACTTCGGAGCTAATGGTGAGGACTGAAGTGACCTGCACCTGCCCATCTCCATGTCCCCAAGCAAAGCAAAACCTCACCCTGGAGCTGGAAGGAGAGGTATGTTGACCCGCAGGCCCCCAGAGCTAGAACACAAACACTAGGGCCCAACTCATTCCAAAAAAAGTCTAAAGTCAAGAGACCACTGGCTCAGCCTGTGTCCTCAGATGGAAGAAGAGACACCACTGAGCAGGAAGTCATATCCACTTGCAGAGTTTAGTGGAGCAAAGATGCCAGGTGTCGCCAAAGACTGGGTGGATGCAGGGGAAAGGGACGGACTAGGGCTGTGTTGAAGGGGTCCACCCAAGAGGCCCTGGGACCACCTCCCGGGGGGCGGCAGCCTGGCAAAAGACGCCATGTGGGTGACATAGCAAAGGGAGGGGAGGACGAGGGAAGGAGCTGCTGGGGAGTCACAAAGTGGCCAAGGAGCCGCACAGCGCCCAAGGTGTAGGGACCCCAACTGGTTACAGCTAGCTTTTATTATCTTTTCCAGCACCAATTCTCAAACCTCCTCTATAGGAGTGCTCCTGGCTAGGCTAGCTTGCCCACTATCTTCCCCCATACTGAGTGCATTCCCTTCTGCTTACATTCATTCCGCTGCCTGGAGCGCCCTCTCCACTTAACATCTAGCACTTAAAACTCAGTCCGTTTCTTCAGGACCAGGCTCAATCTCGTTCCCCTGATGAAGCCCTCCGTGATCCAGCCGCCCAGACATCCATCCTTCCCAGGAATTTGCTACTTGCAGCCGCATAGCTAGTTGCCCATCGCAGTGTTCATTGTCCTCTTTAAAAACAGAATGTCTTGGGGCGCCTGGGTGGCGCAGTCGGTTGAGCGTCCGACTTCGGCCAGGTCACGATCTCGCGGTCCGTGAGTTCGAGCCCCGCGTCGGGCTCTGGGCTGATGGCTCGGAGCCTGGAGCCTGTTTCCGATTCTGTGTCTCCCTCTCTCGCTGCCCCTCCCCTATTCATGCTCTGTCTCTCTCTGTCCCAGAGGTAGATAAACGTTGAAAAAAAAAATTAAAAAAAAAAAAAAAAAAAAAAAAACAGAATGTCTTCGTTTTAGCTGGGCACATGGCCGTTTGGGATAAAGACTGACTTTCTCAGCCTCCTTTCCTGCTAGGTATAGCCAATTAGGTATAAATAACAGTATTTGGAGCCAACTTCTAAAAAGCTTCCTTGAAAGGCTGCTGGTGTGCATCTTCTTCTTTGCTCCTTCTTCCTTTCACATGTCTGGAATGCAGATAAAATGGCTGGAGGATGGGGCGCCTGGGTGGCGCAGTCGGTTAGGCGTCCGACTTCAGCCAGGTCACGATCTCGCGGTCCATGAGTTCGAGCCCCGCGTCAGGCTCTGGGCTGATGGCTCAGAGCCTGGAGCCTGTTTCCGATTCTGTGTCTCCCTCTCTCTCTGCCCCTCCCCCGTTCATGCTCTGTCTCTCTCTGTCCCAAAAATAAATAAACGTTGAAAAAAAAAAATTAAAAAAAAAAAAAAAAATGGCTGGAGGTTTAGCAGCCATTTTGGACCATAAGGTAACTTTGTAGAACAGAAGCTACGTGCAAGGATAATGGAGCAAACGATCTATCCTGGGTTCTCGACACCATAAGACTGCCCTCCAAGTTCTGGACTGCCTTCTTCTTGCACTTTAATTGAGAGCGAGACGACTTATTTAGGCCGCTATTACTTTGGGTTTCCTGTAGGAAGCAGCTAAGCCCAATCTTAATTGATACATGCCTAAATTGTAGGTCCCAATTCACAGTATTTCAACCTCTTTTCTTTCCGAACCTGTGACATCTCTAGGATCGTAGCTTTATACTGTCAATCAATTATTCATAGGTATGTGTAACTCCCAACTCTCTAAATATAGCTTCTATTGTGTAGCACTTTTCAAAATTTTTACTCCTGAGCTTATTTAATCCTGCAAAGAACGCATTACTGACTCCTTTTTACAGATGTAATTCTACAGGTTCCTTGGCGACCAAAGTAGGCCAGATACCCAGGCCTTCTCTCTCGCGGCCCATTGTTTTCACACCCACAGCAACTGGAACTGACTTTCTTGATTTATCTTCATGTTTTTTCCATTGCAAAGAACATGAACATTTTCTGATAGGAGGCGTGCGCACAGTAGGTGTTCAACAAGTATAGGAAGCCCCCCAGATTTGGGCAATTCATCCAAGCTAGTTTCCAAGATACCTCTAGACCAGGGGTTGCAGACTGTGGCCCACAGGCAAATCTGGCCCACAGTCTGTTCTTGTATAGTCCACGAGCTAATAATGATGGTTTGTATATTTTTAAATGGTTATGGAAAAAGGAGCGGGACAAGGACAAGAGGAAAAGAGGCAGGGGAGGGAGGAGGACAGGAACAGATGACAGAGACCACAGTGTCCCGCAAAGCCTAAAATTATCTGGTCCTTTACAGGGAAGTTTGCCGCCCCCTGGGCTAGACCGTCTGCATGCAGCTGGATGTTTTTTGATTTGTTTTTTTCCCCCCATGTCCTAATTGTTTTTTTATTTCTCCAAATTTTTGTTTTTTATTTTTTTTAATATAATTTATTTTCAAATTGGCTTCCATACAATACCCACTGCTCATCGCAACAAGTGCCCTCCTCAATGCCCATCACCCACTTTCCCCTCTCCCCCACCCCCACCAACCCTCAGTGTGTTCTCTGTATTTAAGAGACTCTTATGGTTTGCCTCCCTCCCTCTCTGTTTGTAACTATTTTTCCCCCTTTCCTTCCCCCATGACCTTCTGTTAAGTTTCTCAAGACCACACAGGAGTGAAAACATATGATACCTGTCCTTTCTTGACGGACTTATTTCACTCAGCATAATACCTTCCAGTTCCTTCCACGTTGTGCAGCTGAATGTTTCATCCACCAGCAGCACCTTCGTCAGCTGTTGTCCCTGAGAGACACGATCCCCCAGGGAGCTTGGAAATCCTGCCATGAAGGATACAGGATTGCTCTGCACTCTTGTGCCAGACCCGATGGAACCCCCAGGGCCTCACTCCCTGCAGCCCTAACCTCCTTCCGGGCAGATGAGAGTGAATTCCTCTCCCCTCAACCACCACCACCCTAAGACTTAGAAGCCTTTCTGATTCACTGGTCAAATACCTCAGCTCGATCCGATTAAAAATTCATTGGCTTTTTTTCCTGTAAAAAAGAATAAATAAGAGAGCAAACAGCAGGGGCTGAGGCTGTAAACTGAAGTGTGAAAGCCCAAACAGGCTGAAACCGTCGCAGGGAAAACCATCGGCTCCAGAGCACTTTTTCCAAAACTGCCAGCCTTCCAGAGGGGAGACTGAACTGGTTCTCATTTCCAGTACCCCTGACAGCACATTACCCTGGCCAGGCTCAATTTTTCTCCCTCTTCATCCCCGAACCCATCCTTGAAGGTAGTCCAATCCCCCTCTCTAACTTGGCCCTCTTCTTTCTGGCCATGCCCTTCAGCATTTGTGCCAAATCTTCCTTAAACTGGCTCAAATCATCATCCTCCAGGCCTCCTGCCAGGGGTCCCTCTCTCTTCTCCTTTTCCCGCCTCTCCCTCAAGCCAGCTTTTGGCCATTTGCTGGCAACTAATAAATCTACAGGCTACAAAGAATCCATCTTTCATTCGATGAAGGCTCTCGAGAAATCAATTCTTCCTTAACCTATTTCTATCCCCTGAGCTGGGCCCATGGTAGGTGTTCAATGAGGATCAGCTGGTAGGCCGGCCAGGCGCGTGAACAGTGAGCAGCTGACCGCCAGAGCATCCCTGCCCCGTGACCGATGTGAATCCCAAGAACTGCTTGGACTCAGATACGGGGCCAGGCCCAAAGTCGTCCAGTTGGAGAGCTGCCTGATACAAGAGAAAAAAAAAAAAAAGGGAATTTGGAAGGGAGACGTGCCTGATTTGAATTTTGGCTTCCTCTCTGGCTATCTGAGTGTGCTGGGGCAAGCTGCTTCACCTCTTTGAGACTTAATTTCCTTATTTATAAAGTGAGATGAGCCTATAATGAGATACCAATTCACACTCACTAGGATGGTTATAATAAAAAAGACAGATAATAACAAGTGTTGGCAAGGATGGGGAGAGATTGCAACCTTTATGCGCTTGGGTGAGAACGTGAAATGGTGCGGCCACCTTGGGAAACAATCTGGCAATTGCTCAGAAGTTGAAACGCAGAGCTGCCACGTGACCCAGCAATTCTATTCCCAGTGTCTCCCCAGAGAAAGGAAAACATACATCTGTACAAGGATTTGGACACCAATGTTCACAGCAGCCTTAACAGCCAAAAAGGGGTAACAACCCAAGTGTCCCTCACCTGATAGATGGATTAGCAAACCGTGCTACCCCCGTGCGATGGGATATTATTTGGCCCTCAAAACCTGCTACGACACGGGTGGGCCCCGAAAACATGATGCAAAGTGAGACAAGCCAGACACAAAAGATCACATATTGTATGAATCTATTTATATGAAATGTTCAAAATAGGCGAATGCATAGAGACAGAGAGTAGATCAGTGGTTGCCAGGGGCTGGGAGGAGGGGAAAGAGCGTGATGAAAATGTTCTTTTGGGGGGTGAGGAGATATTCTAAGATCAGCCAGTGGGGATGGGTGTGCTACTCTGTGAACATACTACAAACCATTGAACTGCACACGTCACCAGGGTGAATTGCAAGGTATGTGGATTTTAGCTGAAGAAAGCTGTTATTTTGAGAATGTGATGGGTAAGGGCGCTTGGGTGGCTCAGTCGGTTAAGCGTCCGACTCTTGGTTTCAGCTCAGGTCGTGATCTCACAGGTTCGTGGGTTCGAGCCCCGTTGTGGGGCTCTGCACTGACAGGGCAGAGGCTGCTTGGGATTCTCTCTCTCTCTCTCTCTCTCTCTCTCTCTCTTTGCCCCTCCCCACCTCGTGCTGTCTCTGTCTCTCTCTAAAATAAAATAAAATAAATAAAAAATAAAATAAATAAAATAAAATAAAAAAATAAAATAAAATAAATAAAATAAAATAAAATAAAATAAAGTAAAATAAAATGTAATGGGCAGGAGCACCTGGGTGGCTCAGTCAGTTAAGCGGCTGACTCTTGATTTCAGCTCAGGACATGATATCGTGGTTTGTGGGTTCACGCCTCGGTCAGGCGCTGCACTGTCTGGGCAGAGCCTGCTTGGGATTCTCTCTCTCTCCTTCTCTCTGCCCCTTTGCCACTCTCTCTCTCGCTCTCTCTCAAAATAAATAAACTTAAAAAAAAAAAATGTGATGGGTGGGGTTAAACCCCAGTCGGTTAAACATCTGACTTTGGTTCAGGCCATGATCTTGTGGTTTGTGGGTTCGAGCCCCGCGTCGGGCTCTGTGCTGACAGCTCGGAGCCTGGAGCCTGCTTCTGTGTCTCCCTCTCTCTCTGCCCCTCCCCACCCTCTCAAAACTAAATAAACATTTTTTTTTTTAAATGTGACGGGTAAGGCCACCCCACCCACTTTATAGGGTCACCCTGAGGCTCAGAGGAAGACGGGTCGTGTTCCAGGCCCCGGGGTGCAGAGTTGTGCTATTACAAACAGGAGGGCCAAGGCCATGGCCCTTCATACAGATGGAGCCATTTTCTGCCTTCCCTTCTTTCCTGCTCTGGCTCAGGACCCCTCAGGGACAGGGCTGCTGAGGAGTGACAACTGCCATCTGGCAAGGCCAGGAAGAGGTCTGGGCCTCCAATAAGTCTGCCCCAGAGCTAGGGAGGCAAGACGTGTCTCCTGTCAGAGCCGCAGACCAGGAGGGACCTGACCCTGCCAGGACGCTCCTTTGTGTCCACAGCTGCCTCTCCCCTCACTCAGAGAGCATCAGGCCCGGCTTCCTTCTGGAGGAGCAGGGGGCCAGCTAAATCTCAGGAGTAACCGAAGACAAGGTGAGGGGAGCAGCGCAGATCATATTCTAAAGACCATATTTCAAACCTTCAGCGAACATCACATGCTAACATCATAACAATAATGATGACGACTAATTATCGAATGAGCACTTGCTACCTGCCAGGCACCATGCTGTGCATCTAGATGTATTGACTTCTTTAGTCTTCACAAAGATCCCAAGAGGCAGGGACATTGCGAATCCCACTGTATAGATGAGAAGATGAGAGCACAGAGGCTTCAAGTAAATTGCCCAAGGTGGCACAGTAGAAATGGCAGGACCAAGATTTGAACCCTGGCACTCTGGTTCCAGGAGTTTCAGTCTGTGTACTGAACCCCTCTATTGGACTATATAAATGCTACAGTCTGCACACAATGGAAAACCAAGGTTATTACTAAGACCGGTCAATGCCCCCCAGCCCCCTGCCAGAAGTAGGTCTCAAACTTCATCAAGCATCAGAATCACCCGGGGCATGTGAAAAATACAGAGTCCTGGGCCCACCCCAGCAAAAAGGATTCACTAAGCCTGTAAGGCCCAGGAATCTGCATTTGTGACCACTGTTCCCAGTGACCCTGATGAAGGCTGTTCAGGACATACTGGGAAACACTTGGCCTTCTGAATCAAGACCCAACTTTGTGGGTCTGGCCGACTGGATCTCAGGCCACACCACACCACACTTACCCCAGTGTCATTGTCCTCATTCAAGTCTTACTCACCTTTAAAGGTCCAGGTCAGGTTCTATGTAGTCTCCTAAGCCCTCCACAGGAATAGCAGCCCACTCTGGTTTTCCCTGCTCTAACCGCCCCCCCCAACCCTTTATAGAGGGACCTGCTTCAGAACCTCATTGCAAACTGCTTGCTATTCCTACATGAGTGTCCTGTGTCTACAGGACTTTTCAGAGGAACTGGATCATCACAAGTGCCTTAGATGTAAAACGCCTTTTATATCCCTCATGCGTGTCCCTGACAGCTCACAGTAGGTCAGGACTCAATAGAGACCCATGGATTTGGTTACAGGTCTCACGTGCCAACACGTCCTTATTTCAACGACCGACGTGGCATGTGTTCAACTGGCTGGTTCAATGGGCATAGTCCAACTGTCTGGATTCTTCCTCTACAGGATCCAGATGCCTTCTCTATGCCACTTAGGGTTCAGAGGATGCACCCTCTCTGAGGGCTGACATACCCAAACACATCTCATTCCAATACAGGGTCCTTGGGATCAATTTTACCCCCCAGAGGACATTCGGCAATGACTGGAGATGTTTTCATTTGTTATAACTGAGGGTGATATGGCTGCTGTATTCTAGAGGGTAGAGGCGAGGGACGCTGCCAAATATCCTACAGTACCCAGGACAGCCCCCCCACAGCAAAGCAGTACCCAGCCCCCCAAAGAACAGTGCCAACGTTGAGAAAGCCTGCTCTTCTGGGAAATGCTAAGACCTACAGCAGAGCAACAACAGGTGTCAGGAACCCAAAGGAAGGAGCCATTGACCTGCAAAGGAGTAAGAAGCTGATGGACAGGGGATTCGCAGAAGACGTGCTTAATACAGATGAATCGATTGCTGAACAATGGACGGGAAGGGTTTTACCAGACAGAAGCAGGGGAGGAAAGAGGCAGTGTTCTTGGCAGCGAAATGTGAGAGTATTTGGCACGTTTGGGAAGCTACTGCTGGGTATGATGTGGCCAGAATGCCTGGCACTCATTCCTCTCATTCATTCATTCATTCAACACTGTCTCCGGCCATCTTGTTTTCATTATTCATTTGCAAACGCATCAGCAAACTCTGTCCCCCAGCAGAGTGGAGTGGCCAGCTCTGGCCCTGAACCATCCCTGATTCCAAATCAGTTGTCTCTGAACACATGAGGCTTTGCTTCAAGGATGGGACAGGTTGAGCTAAACGTGGCCGTTTAGGTCAAGGGGTGAGAACCATGAAAACACAAGGTGCCTCAAAGCTTTTGGTGGCCTCGTCGTAAAAGTCTACGTACCACTTGAGGTGTGATGTCTTCCTTCCCAGGGCCATAAACGAGCGGTGTCTGCCCCAGCAAACGAGGAAAATGGATTTTGGGGAATGTCCGTGCTTCTCAAAGTTCAGGTAGAAATGAAAACACGTGCCAAAGTAATTCTGAAGAAAAAAAAGAAGAAGAAGAAGAAGTAATTCTGGTAATCTTTGTCTCTTTAGGAAACAACAACAACCCTTGATGGCCTTGTCATTTACTCCAAATAGCTATTTTCCTGGATGAGCTCAGTCTCAGCCTCCCTCCACACCCCTCACGTGCTCCTTGCTGTCACTCGGGCTTCTCCATCTCCGTCTCTCATCACATCAAGGGTCTGTGTCTGTGTCGTGTCCACGCTTCCCCGTTTTTGTCTGCAGGTTTGTTTCTTTGACTGTGGCTCTGCTTCGTCTTCCCTCTCCCAGATTTTGATATTTGCCTTATTCCTCCTCGCCTGTTTCTGACTCAGCGGCTCTCCCCCTCCCCCATTCCTGGAACCTCTCTGTCCCCCTCCCCTTCAGCCTCGCTCAGTAACTGGCCACAGTATGGACCCGCGGTGTGTTTTTATTAGGGCTTGTGTTTGCCAGAGAGAGAGTTGCGTGCTCCCCATTCCTGATTTGTAAAAGCAAATGACTGTAACCTTTTCTCTTTCTCTCTCCCCAAGGAGAGAGAATGAAGCTGCATTTTACTTTCATCTTCCTCCACTGATTGATTTTTCCATTCCGTGGGCCATGCCCTTGATAGAAAACAATGAGTTCTCCACCCTCGTTTTACCGTATTTCAGAGAAGAGCCAGCCCAGGTGGCGCGCAGACGCCCAGGCGGGTGGCGCTGGGGGAGACCGCCGCGTGCCTCCGGGTCGGGGGACCCCAGCGCTCTGCCACCGAGGGCTTTTCTTGGCTCATCTGATTTCAGTGGAGCCAGGACCTGCTTTGGGTTTAACATGTGGCTCTGGAGGAAAACCTATCTACAGGGTCCTAATTCATCACCTTTCAGGCTGCTTGTGGCTGGAGATGGTGGAAAATGATTAAAGATGAGGGCATCTGTCTCAGGGAGCACATCTTTTACAGCTTAAAAAGGAGAGAGATTTTCAGCCTCGCAGGGATGTTAAAGTGGATCCAGGAGCTTTGTGCTTTTCTGTTTGACTTGAGCCTTGGGTATGTAGGAAGCGTTGCAGTTGGTTAGCAGGTCCGGCGTCCTGACCGCTGGTTGGAGTTGACTCGCTATCTTTTTGCCCCTGTCCTCATCCCGCAGGATGGCTTCTGACAGGGGTCATTATAGAGTCACGGGATGTGCAACATCAGAGATGGAAGGGTCCAGTCAAACTGCCTTATCGCCAGAGGAGGGTGGAAATGACTTGCCCAAAAAGCACAAGGCCACCTAGTGGCCTACGTTCCCGAGTGCCCCTCCCAGGCCCGTCAGCACATCTATCAAAAGGTAGTTTTACCTGGCTGGGGTCTCTGGGCTCGACCCCTATCTCCACCGACAGCTCAGGATCTGGGGCACACAGCCAGCCTGGCAGCACGCGGGTCCATATGGCCGCCCTCAGGGACCATCTCAGGGCACACATAATACTCACCCCCGGAGGGATCGCAGATGACTTCCTGCCAAAGTGAAAGGGAAGGGGGGAAGGAAAGCTACCGGAGCAATCACACCTGGGTCTATATTCAGTCTCATTAAACTCAGTATCATTTACTGACCGACCAGTGTCAGCCACGCCCTTGGCTAGAGCTGGGGTTACAGTGTGAAGTTTAGAGCCTTAGGGAATATTGGGGTATGTGTGGGGTGACAAAGGGGCAGAGAACAAGTCCTCCCTCCCAACTCACCCTGGATGGGGTGGGAGGGGGGGCGGGTAGCTGGGGGGAGAGAGCCTAGGAAGGTTTCCTGGAGGAGGTGATGTCATGAGTGACAAGTGGGCGAATGTTCCATCAGACCCTTCCTCAGTGAGCTCACCGCCAGGGCCCTCTGAGGAACACCATGCAAATAAAAGGCATTTGGACATATTAGCAATTCAGATCAAAGCACTTAGTGTTTCCATCAGCCTCCACACTGGCTCATCAGCCATGTGTCTGCAGGCAAGTCACATGACCTCCCCAGTCTCCCTTGCCCGCAGGGGCTGGGTGAGTGTCCATCCAGCAAGACGTGGGGTGGGAATGCGTTTAGCACATTTTAAACTGCTTGGACATTGTGGGCCATTATAGCCCTTAGGATCCCCTTTGAGTCCCCTGCCCGTAGAGTGTAGCTGAAATCAAAGCCATACCTCCTCCCTCGAGGGTGCAGCAAAGGAGCAAAGAAACAGAGTCTCAGACTCCGTGTCCCTGAGCATGCCCTGAGGGTCTCCGGCCCTCAGTTTCCTCACCTGAGAAGTGAGAGCTTTGGCCTTTTCCTCTAAGGCACCTTCCAGTATGAATGCCTGTGATTTTAGGCCAGCAGCCAAGAGGCAGAGGCTGGGACTGGCAAATGTCCACTTCTCTGCCAGAGCAGGTGCTGCCTTGGCCTTGCCCCCTCAGGCTAAACCTGAAGCCTGCATGACCTCTGACCTGGCCTGCCACCTCAGGCTAAACCCATGGTTCTGCCACTTTGGGTCACCACCAGTGGAGCAGGCCCGTGCTCTACACAAGAACCAAGATACTGGAAATGAGCTCCATCCCCAAAAAGAGGGAGCTGAAGGAAGTAAGATCTGCCTTCTTCCTCAAAATAAAAACAGAGGCAGATGGCTGGGAGGGTTTCCATGGTTAATTAAATATGCTTTAGTCTCTAAGTCAATTACGAAGTGATTCCTGCAGGGGGATGTCCTGCTTTGCATGGAGTGGATTCAGGTAATGGCCCCGGGGAGGATGCGGGGCCCTTCTGCACCTTCCCCTGGCGCTCACAAAGATCCTGCAGGCCGGGCCTCAAAGGCAGCGAAGTCCACCCACTGGGGGTGACAGGAGCCACTCACTTCCCCGGGCATCTTTAAGTGAGGACAGAGGTACCGCACAGCAGAGCTGAGACTCTGTGATTTCCCTTCCGGGAATTTCTTCCCAGGAAACTATCAGAAACCCAGATGAAGATTTCCTGGACAAGAATATTCACCACAGCATCATTTATAATCATGAAAAATGGGAAACTGACTGGGTGCCTACAAATAGAGAATTGGCTGACTAAATTCTGCAACAACCAGACAATGAAATATTATGCAGTCATTAAAATGGTGTTTTTGGAGCACAGATAATGAAATGGGGAAATGCACTGGTTGTACAAAGTGAAATGAAGCAAAATGCAAAACTGTGTATGAAGTCCCACCGAATTTTATAAATAGCTGTGCGCAGAAAAAAGGGTGGCACATTAAATGCTAATAGTAGTTATTTCTGAGAGAGAAGATTCTGGGAGATTTTCTTTCTTCTTATGTATCTTGCTGCATTTTCTTAAGTTTGTGGAATGAGCACGTATTGCTTTTATAATCAGGAAAATAAAAAAATGTCTTTGATGCCAGACCCCCTTATAATGGATCTCCGAGTGGGTCTGAGCAATTTTATCACACCTTCTTTGAAGTAAATTAACTTGACGAAAATAGGAGCTTCCAGGATTGATAACGGTAGGCAATGGCTTGTTTTCTAGAATTCTTGAGTTAAGGTGCTTTCAAAGGGAAGCACAGCACATATTGAGTGCCCATCCCCACCGGTGGACTGTGACAGGCATCCTGCTCTGTCAACTATGACAACTGTACCCGAGGCCGCAGAGAGGAGGTAGGCATGAGCTCCCGGAACTGCCTAACCCAAAGACTGGATGAGACTGTGAGGTCCTCTGGGCCGGGGAAGCCCAAAGAGACTGAGGAAGCGTAATGATGACAGGTCAATGAGGAAATCGTGACCTGGCCGGGACCACAAGACTGGGCTCTCCTCTGTCTCCAGAACCTCTTGGAGTCTCCAGAATCATACAGGGACAATGGCAGCCAAGCTGACCTGTAGAAGCTTGGTCAATACCCAGAATTAAAAAGTCGAGGGCCTTACCATGAGAGGGCAAAGGAGAAATTCAGTGTCTTGTCCTTACGAGGTGCTATCCGGTGCTGGTGTCCCCGTGCTGGCGCCCTTGGTTGCTTCTGTATACAGGGCCATCCTGTTAACACGTGAAATCCTCCGTGGGCATCAGGCCTCTCTTACGCCTCCACGCCAGACATACTGCTCAGAGTCACACGCGACCTCTCCGACATCCAGGATCTAGCCGCCAAAGTAAGGAGAATACCGAGATTACATAAACCCCAACTGTAAGGAGAGTGACGAATTCCAACGCTGTCTCACTCACCCCAGTCGCAAAACGAAACAAAGAAATGTGGGCTAAAGAAATGAAGATGTTAGTGAGTTACCAGCTATACTGCAAGACGTTCTCCAGGAGAACAAAAGGGGAGAAGGATCCAGGCCACACTGAGGATGCGACCTCGAGTGTCCTCTGCTCCCCGGAACTTCTGAAGCAGAGTACATGGCAGAACTCACGATTCCATTTAAGC
This sequence comes from Leopardus geoffroyi, assembly GCF_018350155.1. Lineage (NCBI taxonomy): Eukaryota > Metazoa > Chordata > Mammalia > Carnivora > Felidae > Leopardus > Leopardus geoffroyi. Next base: position 44,552,152 of record NC_059330.1, read on the forward strand.
TTTTGCTACAGGAAGGAACAGATAATTATTAAAAGTATTCTTAAATCTCTCTGACCCTACAATCCCAGCATGACATAGACCTGGCCCCATCACCAAACCCATCAAAGCCATCCATTTTCCTATAGAAGCCCAGCTTAACTTACAATGGAATTTAAACAAACAAACAAAAACATGATTCGCCTTATGAATGGTTGCTTTATAGCCAGCTCTCTCGGAATGGGTCTGCTTTTCAGGCGAAGGATGACTGTCTCCAACTTCATGGTCACAACTGTCCTTTCAACAAGTAGATCATGACCCAAACCCAGCCATATGTCCCAGCCTCAATGGTCCTTGGCTTCTGAACCATTGTCACCGTCATAGTGGACTTCAACATGCCTCAATTGGTTTCCCTTCACCAAATTCCAGCTTTTGTACATCCACCAGCAAACATACTGACATATCAAAAGGTGACACAAGTCCCCTTTTGGAAGCGCTGCCACTCCATTTGGCCCGTGCCATACGCCGTGCTGGCGTAATTGAATATGTTGTTGTGTTCGTTGGTACAAAGAATGAGCAAAAACAGGAGAATAAAAGTGCAAGTGTTAGTAGTAACAAACAGAGGTTTCACAAACTTGATACAATTGGAACTAAAATGAAAGTCATCAGGTGGCTGAAAGCCGCAAAACCTTTAGCTTTAGCTGAGTGTGCATCGGTCTGGAGCTGGCCGACTGGATTCGCTTGTGAGAGATAGAAAACGAAGCCTCAGAAATAGAGCGTCGGTGGGACGCTAGGGTGGCTCAGCCAGTTAAGCGTCGGACTCTTGATTTCAGCTCAGGTCATGACCTCATGGTTCATGAGATGGAGCCCCGCTTCGAGCTTTGTGCTGAGAGCATGGAGCCTACTTGGGATTCTCTCCCTCCCTCTCCCCCCCCGCCCCTCCCCCTCTCATGCACACACGTGCACGCACACATGGACGTGCTCTCTCTCTCTCTCTCTCTCTCTCTCCACAAAAAAAAAAAAAAAAAAGAAACTTTTAAAAAAGGATTAGGGACACCTGGGTGGCTCAGTCAGTTCAGCGTCCCACTTCAGGTCACAATCTCACAGTTCACAAGTTCGAGCCCTGCATCAGGCTCTGTGCTGACAGCTCAGAGCCTGGAGCCTGCTTCATATTCTGTATCTTCCTCTCTCTGCCCCTCCCCTGCTCACACCCTGTCTCTCTCTCTCTCTCTCTCTCTCTCTCTCTAATATAAATAAACATTTTAAAAATTTTCTTAAAAAAAGGAATCGATCATCAGTGATTACATCAGGGGTAAAATATAATTAGGGCACCAATCTTTTTTTTCAGCTGAGTATAGAACCCACCCTAGGACATACAACAATAATTGCTAACTCATACCATGGATAAGAGACCCTGTTCTAGTGCTTTCAATATACTAATTCACTTAATTTGCACAAGAACGCTGCAAGGTAGTTACTATAAACATTCCCGTTTTCAGAAAACTGAAGTGCAGAGAGTTCTCTCGGCCATGGCAAGCGGCAGGTCTATGCCCATGGCACCGAGATCTATGGCTATGCACTTAACCGGTAGGGCACACTGCCTCTTGTATAACATAAGGCCATGGCCCAACTTTGGTACATTTGGTTTTCACAGACACTTTCAGGAACTTATTACAATGTAAATAAGACAAAACGAAACAAGGTAAACAACCCTTGTGGAAACCTCCCTCTTCGCTGCTCTTGGTTTTCATGAGCGTACTGAGATCAGCTTTCAGGATTACAAGGATTGAGGAGGAATGTAGGTAAGACCAAGACAGAAGCCGTTTTGCCATGATCACCGCCATTAGCAGGTGAACAATGCTGTTGGTAGGTCACGTTAGAAAATCACGTTCAGGTCCAAGAAATACGAAAACTCCTATACGAGCAGAAGCCCGTGCAGTTAAATTAAAATGTAAACAAAATCCCTGAGAAGGGCCTGCCAAGATGCAAGATATATGCAGGGAGCAGAGGATTTCCCTGTTGCTGGGGATATTACCTGCAGCCTGGGCTGTGGCTGTAACAAAGGCTGGTCCACTTTTAGGTACAAGGAAACCGAGGTCTGCCTGGGAGGAAGAGAAGGACAGAGGGTGCACCTGCTTAGCCGGTTTGATCTCAAACCTCCCGAAGCAGGTTGGGTATTAGGGTTGCAGAGTGAAGAGGGCAGTAGTTCAGGGTGAATGCCGACAGCCCTTAAACACAGAACCAGATTTTCTGGGAGTAAACCTCAATGTGGGGCCAGTCTGGATAGCCCAGTACCAAGTGAGACCCTTTTCTGGGTCCCCGTCCTCTTTCAGGAGCTGTAGACATTCTAGGGGGGAAATGGTACAGGGGCACATACCCGTGAGGTTTAACCCACCCGCTGCCTCTCAGAACCTTCATGCCCTCCCCAGACACATCCATATCCCTCACCAGATTAAAGAGTCCCTGCAGAGTGTAAGAACATTTGGGATGTGAGCCAAGAAAGCTCAAAGGGCATAGGAACTTGGGTCATGTGATGTGTCCTCTGGTTCAATGCCAGGTCCGGAAGGTTACAAAAGGTCTCCTCACCAGGCCGCTTCATCAGAGCCCCTCACAAGCTGTTCTCATTCACACTCTCAGCATCTCTGCGAGAGGCATGGGGCGACGACCTCATTCCTCCTGTGGCCATTCAGGAAAGGGGAGAGCTGGATGCTTGTCCATCTGTCCTTCCTGGGGCTTGCCCTATCTGCCTGTCCCCACACCTTGCCCCTCAAGCTGTGCAGACACCCCATCCATCTGCCTTTCCGGTACTCCTACTGTGAGAGATGGGAGCAGGGGAGTGAGGGTGTCTACAGAGGGGGGTTCATCCCGAGGAGGCCTGAGAAGCCTAGACTCAAACCACTCGGAGAGAGGATGGTGGGGAGGGTGCCGTAGAATTTGATGGTCTTGAATGGCAGGAGGAGGCTCGCCTCCTTACAAGTACCAAGGAGCCCACCGGGTTCTTCAGGAAGAGGGTGGGGCTTGCAAGAAGCTTCCTGCAGTTGTCTATTGATGTGTTTTTAAAAATCACATGAAACTTAGTAGCTCAAAACAACTGTATGGAAAACACTCCTGAGTTTCTCCCTTGCTCTCACATGACCACACTTCACTCCTGGGTGGGAATTATTTTCCACACATCAGGCAATTCCCCAACACCAGCGAGAGTCCTACACTTTAACTCAGTTCTGACACTGTCTACCTGGAGGTAGCCTCAGATCCCACAGGTTGAGGGCTCAGTCCCACAAGACTGCTCCCCCCCCCCCCACCACTCCAGATGCCAATTGTAAGTCCCAGGTTGTCACTACACTTCCGACCAACTGGCCATAAATTGGTGTTCCCACGATCACCTTCTTTGGTTCGATAATTTGCTAGAATGGCCCACATAACTCAGGGTAACACTTAGGTTTACCCATTTGTTATGTAATAAAAGATAATATAAAGGATACAGATGGACAGGTAGAAGCAGAGGTATATAGGGTGAGGTCCAGAAGAATCTGGAGCACAAGAGTTTCTGTCCCCATGGAGGTGGGGTACACCACCCTCCTGGCACATGGATTGTATGCACCAATCTGGAAGCTCTCTGAACCCCATGCTCTGGGGATTTTTATGGAGTCTCCGTCGCATAGGCATGACCAATCATCGAGTCAATGTGTTCCTCTTCCCTTCCGAGAAGATGGAGGCAGAGCTGAAAGTTGCAAGCTCCGAGTCATGGTTTAGTCTTTCTGGTGACCAGCTCCCATCCTAAAACCATCCAGGAGCCCTACCAAGAGTCACTTTATTGAAACAAAAGACAGTCCTGTCACCCGGGAAATCCCAAGAGATTGAGGAGTTCTCTGTCAGGAGCCAGGGACGAAGACCAAATATGAGAACCAAAGATGCTCCTAGTGCTCTTACCACCTAAAAAACTACAAGGGTTGAGGCTCCTGGGTGGCTCAGTTGGTTAAGTGACCAACCCTTGATTTCAGCTCAGCTCATGATCTCACAGTTGTGGGGTCGAGCCCTGAATCAGGCTCTGCACTGACAGCGTAGAGCCTGCTTGGGATTTTCTCTCCTTCTCTCTCTGCCCCTCCCTCACTCATTCTCTCTCTCTCTCTCTCTCTCTCTCTCTCAAAATAAATAAATGATTTTTAAAAGAAATTACAAGGGTTAGGGGCACTTGAGTGGCTCTGTTAAGTGTTCAACTCTTGATTTCAGCTCAGGTCACGATCTCATGAGATCAAGTCATGAGATCAAGCCCTGAGTAAGGCTCCATGCTGGGTGTGAAAATTGCTTAAGATTCTCTCTCTTCCTCTCTCTCTGCCCCCTTCCCACCTCAAAAAAAAAAAAAAAAAAAATTACAAGGGTTTTAGGAACTCTGTACAGGAAATGGATATATCTCTCCATTGGGTTTCTTTTTTTTTTTTTTTTAATGTTTATTATTTATTTTCAAGAGAGAGAGAGAGAGGGAGGGAGGGAAACAGAGTACAAGTGGGGGAGGGTTAGAAAGAGAGGGAGACACAGAACCCGAAGCAGGCTCCAGGCTGTCAGCACAGAGCCTGACGCGGGGTCAAACTCACCAGTCATGAGATCATGACTTAAGCCGAAGTCAGACGCTTAACCGACTGAGCCACCCAGGCGACCCTCCACTGGCCTTCTTGAGCGTCCTTACAACCTGGCGGCTGGCTTTCCTCCACACAGTAATCCAAGAAAGAGAAGGCAGGCACAGTCCTTTTTGTGAGCTAGTTTCAGAAGTTGAATATCGCCTTTTCCACTTTATTCTATGCATTAGAAAGAAGTCACTAAGTCCATCCACACTCAAGGAACGGGGAACCAGGCACCGTCTCTACAGGATGGAGTATCAAAGAATTCCCATTCATATTTTAAACCCATCACGCCTTGAAACAAACTCCTCCCTCCAATGTCTTTTGCCTTTTCCTGTCCAGTCCAGAAACAAATGGACCAGGGACCTCAAGCAAGTAGGGAATCCCTCGGTATCGGGAAGGTTGGCTGAGGTGGGGATAAGGTATCCTCTGAGGACACTTGGGAGATCTCCAATGACCCTCGAAAACCTCCTCTGGAGGACGCAACAGAACTGGCCAGAGAGGACAGGTGTACCACCCACACCGTCCTACGAGCCCCTTCCTGATTTCCTGAAGTTGGGCGGGGAGGGAAATGTTGCCAAGTGAGCAGCTAAACCCACAAGACTCATCCAAGTTTCAGGGGGGCAATTACTCCAATTTGGGGCATAGCTGAGACAGAGCCAGCCCAGGTCTTGCACCTGAAGTGGGGGAGAATCCCCACACCCAACAGGGGTCCCTGGTGATGAGAGAATCACCCTGTTAACAGGCACACTCCTGGACCCTAGCTCTAACCTCCTGCTTTGGAATTCCCAGAGCAGAGGACTAGGGATCTAGGTAGTTGACAAGCACCCCTAGGTGACTCTTACCATCAGGGACATTTGGGAAATCACAGGGCTGTTGGAAAGAGGACGATTCAATTAGGAGCCACAGCTAGCTTCACTTACTGAATCTGTAAAATGGGAACAACCAGGATTACCTTGGTTGCCTAAAGGAGAGCCTGGATCAAATGGTTTCTTGTGGTTTCTTTTGGCTCCGGACCAGAGCAGAGAGGAAGTGAGAAAGACAGTGTAGCAACTGGAACCAGTAAATCCCCTGAGGGAAAGAGATTGTAGCTAAGGCAGATGAAGCAGGCATGCCTGCTCTCCCCCGGGTGCTGAGACTCATCTGAGGAGCTGGTGTCACGGCCCCCCGGGGTCCCCCGGGGCTGCCCACCCACTCGGCAGTTTTGGCCGGGGGGGAAATGTGTCAGCTGGGTTTGGCAGCTCTCCCAGCGCCAACCCGAGACAGCTCTGAACAGAAATAAAGTCTGCCTTCCCACTCCAGAGGATGGGCTCCCCTGCTCCCCCGTGAGTCAGCCGCACACGTGCGAACCCAGAATATGCCGGATGGATGGACGGATGGAAGGGAGGCGGGAGGGGAGCCGAAAGCAGGCCGTGGGGCAAACTGGCAAATGCAAGGACTTTGGTGGTGGAGACAGCTGGGTTCAAATCCCGCCTCCACCGCCTCCTTGCTCTGCGATCTGGAGCAGGTTACCGCGGGAATGCTTCCATCTGTGAAATGGGAATAATAATACCACATGTCTGTGACAAAGAGAGGTAGCATGGTGGCCAACCGCTCAGCTCCGGAGCCGGAGTCTCTGAGTTGAATCCCATCTCTACTGCTTACCACCTATGTAACCTTGTGTAAATCACCGCAACCTCTTGAAGCCTCAGTCTCACCATCTATAAAATGGGAGTGATGATAGTCCCTACCCCAGAGGGTTGCTGTGGGGATACAATGAGTTAACTGACGGAAAGCACGTAGCGTGCTTCCAGGCAAACAGTAAGTGCCATGTAGGCGTGTATAAAGGAAGACCTGGGGATACCAGGATACTGCTCTTTGTCACCGCATAGCAGGGGCAGGGAGGGGAACTGGCGTTCGCTGAGCTCCAGGGACAGCCCACTGTGCTAGTTGCCTCCATACCCAAGTTCTCCTCCTGCCTCCCTCTCCTGGTTCTCTACCTCCTGCTTTCTTTCCGTTCCACACCCATCTCACCTGCCACTGAGTCATCCACTCTTCTTGCCCCACTCCTGCCAGAGAAGGGTTAGCCTGGAACCAAGATCCTCCCTATCATGAAGCCCCAGACAGGGGCCCCAGGAAGGGGCCAGGGTGTAGAGGGGTTGAGAGATAAGACAAAAGGAGAAACCAAATCCCAGACGTCGGGGAGCACCGGGTATGCCCCTCGGAGAGGCGGCTGTGTCACAGGTAGGGTTGCCAACCATCTCTGACCGCGCAGAGGGTGCTCGAGGACGGTACTTCTCCACACCGGCCGTACCTGAGACGCATCCAGGGAGCTTTCAGAATGTGGGTGCCTGCATCCCATCCCAGAGGGTCCAGTGTAATTGCCTGGGCACTGAAGAGCCTTGAAAGCTCCCCAGGTGGTGCTCATGTGAAGCAGGCCCGAGAGGGCTCTAAAACAGAGGTTCTTAAACTTCGACATGCATGGAGAATCACCTGGAGGGCTTGTTAAAAAAAACAGATTCCTGGGATCCACCTCCAAGTTTCTTTTTTATTCTTTTAATAATTTTTTTTAAATGTTTTGTTTATTTTTTGAGAGAGAGCAAGAAAGCATGAGCGGGGGAGGGGCAGAGAGAGAGGGAGACACAGAATCTGAAGCAGGCTCCAGGCTCGGAGCTGTCAGCACAGAGCCCAATATGGGACTTGAACCCACAAACCGTGAGATCGTGACCTGAGTCGAGGTCGGATGCTTAACCAACTGAGCCATCCAGGCGCCCCCACCCCCCAAAGCTTCTAATTCAATAGGTCTGGGGGACTGGTTTCAGAAGTTGCATTTCTGGGGGTGCCTGGGTGTCTCAGTCGGTTAAGCGTCTGACTCTTGATTTCAGCTCAGGTTATGATCTCTTGGTTCGTGGGTTCGAGCCCCATGTCAGGCTCTGTACTAACAGCACAGAGCCTGCTTGGGATTCTCTCTTCCTCTCTCTCTGCCCCTCACACTCGTGCGTTTGTGCTCTCTCTCTCTCTCTCTTATTCTTTCAAAAATAAATAAATAAACATTAAAAAAAAAAGAGGTTGCACTTCTAACAGGTTTTCAGATGCTGCTGATGCTGCTGGTTCCCTAGGACTACACTTTGAGAACCACTATTCTAGGGTAGCCGTGAGCAAACCATGGCCTCTGGGCCAAATCCAGTCTGTGGACTGTTTGTGTAAATAAAGTTTTATTGAAACACAGCCACATCCGTTCATTTACATATTGTCTATGGCGGCTCTCATGATACAACAGAGTTGCATGGCAAGGACAGAGACCATACATCTGGCATAGCCTAAAATGCTCCCTCTCTGGCTCTTTAGAGAAAAAGTTTGCCAACTCCAGTTGTAGGAACCTGTGAATTGACAGATGGTGGGATCCCGGGTCCCTGAGTGACTGCCTGGGGCAGGGCTTTCCTACTGACCTGGGACTGTTAGATGAGAAAGAAATAAACATCAACATCCTTCGAGCTGTATGCGGAGGCCTCTTTCTTACCGTAGCTCAGCTTTAGCTAATGTTCTGTATCCTGGATCCAGCGCTTTCTGGCAGTTCTAGAACCTCTCTGGGCCTCAGTTTCCCCCGTCTGTAAAACACGAATAATAATATCGACCTTATGAGTTATTGAAAGGATCGAATAAAATATAAAGACCCGGATCAGAGTAGGGGTTCAACAGATCTCAGTTCCCTGACCTGCTACTCTTTTTGGTGCCCATGGTTTGAAGGTGAACTTCACTTCTGCCCCCTAAGAACTCCATCTGCTCAGGGAAAGCAGGTCACACGATCTCACATACCAGAGGAAGTTGCTAAAAGCTCTAGACACGTGTTTTTGCTCTTAAACCAAAACACACTCCATTTCTCCATCCCACCTACCGCACGTGAATATGGTTTTCTTTTATTTGGAGGCTGGCACAGCTGTTCGCTTGCAGAAGTGTCCTTCTCCAGTCCAATAAGCCAATCTTGGAGGTACTTTAAAATAACAGTCTCTCCAGGTGGGGAACCCTCCGGCTGGGCTGAAGGTTGAGGAAACCAACTTAAGTGGCCGCCCACAGCTCGAGGGGGGTGCACACAAGCACTTCATACCAAGGTCAGTAATTATAGTTTCTACTTGGTTCCACTTAGTGTCAGCTGTGGGATGGGGCTGCCTCTCCCCCCGACTGGTGGAGGGTAGGTAGGTTAGTTCAAAAGCGTGTCTTGATCGACTGATGAATGTTGACTGTGCTCGGGAGCTGGGGGAGGGGAGGGGAAGGAGAGGGGGCACAATAAGAAACAGACCAAGAAATGCCACCTTCAGCAACACTTTGCAGGACCCAGCTGGAAGCCAAGAAATGAACAAGTTTAAAGGCTCAGGGATGCCAAGAGCCCTGCATTAAACCCATCCCACACCTAGCTGATCACCCAGTCACAGGAAATTGTTAAATATACAGATTCCCGAATCAAGCTGGGACCACAGAAGCAGATTCCCCAGGGTGAGGACTCAGGACTCGGTATTTTTAGCAAGCTCCTTGAAGGATTCAGGTGATATCTACCCGGAACTGGTCTAAAGATAGATTTTTGAGGAAGCACTACCTAGATGTAATAAGAGGAAGGACTTTGGGGCTCACAGATCTGGGTTCAAATTCTGGATCGAGGGCACAAAAAAGACTTAAGCACAAAAGAAAAAAATTGATCAGTTGAACCATATCAAAATAAAAACCTTCTGCCATTCAAGAGACACTATCGTGAAAATGAAGAGGCAAGCAAAGGGCTGAGAGAAAATATCTGCCAAGCATATATCGTATCTAATAAAGGACTGGTATCCAGAGGTGCCCGGCTGGCTGAGTCAGTGGAGCACACAACTCTTGGTCTCGGGGTCGTGAGTTCCAGCCCCACGTTGGGTGTAGAGATTACTTAAAAATAAATTTTTTCTTTTAAATTTTTTTTTAATGTTTATTTATTTTTGAGACAGAGAGAGACAGAGCATGAACGGGGGAGGGTCAGAGAGAGGGAGACACAGAATCCGAAACAGGCTCCAGGCTCTGAGCGGTCAGCACAGAGCCCGACGCGGGGCTCGAACTCACGGACCGCGAGATCATGACCTGAGCCGAAGTCGGCCGCTTAACCGACTGAGCCACCCAGGCGCCCCTAAATTTTTTTTTTTTTTTTTAAGGACTGGTATCCAGGGGCGCCTGGGTGGCTCAGTTGGTTAAGTGTCCAACTTCAGCTCAGGTTGTGACCTCACAGTTTGTGAGTTTGAGCCCCGTATTGGGCTTGCTGCTGTCAGTGCAGAGCCCGCTTTGGATCCTCTGTCCCCCTGTCTCGTTGCCCACCCCGAATCTTGCATGCTCTCTCTCTCAAAAATAAACACTAAAAAAAAAAAAAAAAAAAAAAAAAAAAAAAAGGATTGGTATCCAGAATATAAAAAGAACTCTCAAAACTCAATAACAAGCCAATAAAAACCAACCCGATAAACAATCAATTTTTTAAATGGATAAAAAAAATTTACAAACATTTACCACATAAGAGATACAAAGGGCAAATCAGTGCATGAAAAGACCCTTGACGTTAAGAAATGCAAATTAAGGGGCGCCTGGGTGGCTCAGGTCATGATCTTGTGGTCCATGGGTTCGAGCCCCGCGTCGGGCTCTGTGCTGACAGCTGGGAGCCTGGAGCCTGCTTCGGATTCTGTGTCTCCCTTTCTCTGCCCCTCCCCTACTCATGCTCTGTCTCTCCCTCTCTGTCAAAAAAAAAAAATTAAATTAAAAAAAAAAAAAGAAATACAAATTAAAACCACAGCAAGATACCCCCAGACATCTATTAGGATGGCTTCAATCAAACCCTGGGTGTAATGATTACTGTTTGTAAAAGTTCAGGCAGTGTTGACTACCCCATGCCTTAGTCTACACAGTTTTTAAGATAGGCATGATACCCACTCTGTGGGGTTGTTGTAAAACTTTTACGAAATAATGTATCTAATCTGGTGTGCAAGTAAATACTAAGTACGCTCAGTTCCTTTCCATTGCCCTACCTTTTCTCTTCAAACAAGGGATCTGAATCCTCTAGTCAATTTTTTACTCTTAATTTCTACACAATCAAAAGGTTAATTATCTTCTCCCATTTCACAGGAAAACAGGCTCTTGTAGGTAGGCCAACCGACGGCAGGGAGAAAAAGCGGCAAAGGCATACATGATGGGCCACTAGCATCCATTCATTCATCTGTTGGGCCCAGTTTCCCGAGCACCTGATGCCGTTAGGCACTGTCCTAGGATCTAAGCAAAGGCGGAGACTCCAGGAGCTCAAGGAGTTATTCCCCTGGGGGACGCAGAAGCATGCTACCAGCTAAGCCTCTCCCAGTTGCAAGGAACAGAATCCCAGTTCACACCAACTTCGGGACATTTGCTGTCTCTGTTGCTGGCAAGGCTCCGGGGATCCAGCGCTGGGGAAAAGCAACAGGAACGGGAACCCCTGGAGCTCACACGAGGGGCTCAGGACACCAAGACTCTCCCCAGCCCTCTCTTGCCCCTGCTCGTCTCTCCTCTTTTCACCACAGCCCCGCTCTCTCTCACACAGCCATAGTCTTCTCCATCGCCCAAGCACTTGGCCCTGGCAACCTCAGCAGCCCCCACAAAAGAGGAGCTGTTCTCCCAGGGAAGGATTCTGATTGGCCTGCTTGGGTGACACCCCTGTCTTTTAGACCAATCACTTTTGCCAAGTCCGGTGGCCCGTGATATCTGAGCTTGCTTTTCCCAGAAAGCAGAGCCGGAGACAACCAGGATGCAGGCAATTCCCTGGGGCGGTGACTGCAGGAAGTTGGCATGAGGAGAGTAAAATGGGGTGGCAGGAAAGCCAGTGAAGGGTGAGTTATTGGGCTGCTTGGCACCGGACGCCACGTGGAATACACTGCAGGATTGAGCCCTGAAGGACCGGTGGCTGAAATACTTCTCCGCCTATCCTTGTTCCCCAGTAGTTAAGGATTGCCCCTACCCTACCCCTACCCTTCCAGACTGCCCTGTGCAAGGGCTGAACCAGCTTCCAGCACTTCGAGGCCAGGTGGCGGTTGCTTGGGGTGGAACCGAACTGTCCAACACCACCATTGGAAGTGGTCCGAGGGGATGAGTTGGGAGACACAAGGGCATCTGCTCCCCTGGCCAAGAAAGGCTGATCAATGAAGAAGGGAGTGGGAAGGCCTTGGGGACAGACCCAATCAGCAGCCCCAACAATCTAGCACACCTCTCCACCAACAGTTACGATACGGCAAATAGGATGGTGAGGCAAGGTACCCAGGAGGGGAGACCTGCCTGGGTGCATGAGGACTCCCAGATCGCTTCCACAGAGCTGCTGCCCAGGCCAGGGTCAGGGGGGCCCAGAACAGGTTCAAAGCACCCCATCCCCACCTGCCCTTTCTCTCACCTCCCCTCCAGCAGCTGCCTGTTTATTATATTCTCACCTTCAGCTGCCGGGCCGGGTAGGGATGCCACACTGCTCCAGCTCCTAGACCCCGAGCAGTGATGACAGAAAATCCATCCTGGGCCTGCTCTTCCCACTCCTGCACAGGGGAATGGGGAAAAAACAAACAAACATATGCCAGACAAATATTGAACCTTTCTTCCTTCTACTTTGCCAGTGCCTCCCACCAGGAAGATAAAGCTCTCCACCATTGCTAAGAGAAGCAGACACTCAGAATGTGAGGTAGGGTCCATGGCTGCCTTCAGCCTGCTCCAAAAGGCCAGGGTGCGCTGTGTCCGTATGACTTGAACCCGAGCACATAGGGATGGACCTTAAAAAGGATGGGATCTAGGAAGGGGGCGGTGCTGCTTACCTGGCCTGCCTTTCTGGGCTCCAGAATCTTGGCTTTCTACGTCAGGTAAGGGCCACCTGGCCCAGGTATCCGTAACATCTGGAAATGTTCTTGAACTTGGACTTCATGAAAAGGACAAAGAATTGATGTTTTAAACGTTGGAACCCTTCCAGGCTTAGAATGAAAGGCCAACGTAATTAATTATGCAGAAAATATTTTTATTATCATCACTGGCTAATACTTAGACAGCATCCACTGTGTGCCAGGCCCTCTTCTAAGGGCTTATTTCATCTTTACAATTTTATGGGGTAGAAACAATTATCTCCATTTTATACATGAGGAAACTAAGTCCCAGCAAGGTTAAGAAACTTGCCTGAGGGTGCACAGCTAGAAGATGGCAGTGCTCATTGCCAGTATATTACGCTGCCTCGCAGGTGTAATTAACAACCATAGCAGCTGGTAAGAAACCTATGGTCAGGATTGGCTACCATACCAAGATATTCCAGCTCTTTCCCCGACTAAAGTGGAATCTGTTCTGTCTTTTGCGGACATTGGACCTTCTCTGGGGGCCCCCATGCTGTTTCCACCAGGCAAAAAAATTGGCACGGTCTCCCGTTCTTTGTTGCTTTTTGCAGATTATCCCATTCTCTGTAACTGCGCAGCGTTCACCTGAACACTGATTCTTTCGCAACAGTGTTCCTCAGAGGTCGGTGCACTCAGGGCTATTGTTCTCAGGATACCAGCTCTCATGGATGAGGGGCAGTGGCCCCCTTCTGGGCGCGTCGGTGCAGCTCAGCTCTCCCGCCTGGGCGCTCTGTGATTGCACTGCCCACATGATGCTGCGTGACCATCCTCCCTTCAGCAGTAAGTGAGCGTGGGAGGGGACTATTCTGCTTCTTTGGGCAGCAAGAGTAACTTCCTGATTGAAATAGATCCTCTGCTGGACAGAAATGCAAATGTCTCAACCCTTCCTGAGTAGTATCATTAATCATCCCCCAGCTTCCATATCCCAGCAGTGTCCAGGTTTAACCTCATTTCTCAGCCAAGAGCCAATGGGTTCCGCACCTGGTGAGGAGTCCCATCAGTCAGAAGGGCAGGGAGGCGTGGGTGTCTCAAAAGACCTCTGGGGCCTTCGTAATTGCGTGAGCAGTGATCAGCTGGCCGTGGTCCAAAGGGGCTGAGCAGAGGAAGCAGGCTGGGTAAGTGGGTAGTACTGTGGAGGAGCAGTTTGGAGACACCACCTCCAGAAGCTTTTCTGAGTCTGGCCCCATAAAGAGGAGGGAAGGAGAGGGGAAGGAGACCCTACACAGCAGCGACAGCAGCAACAGTGGCAGTGGTGGCTGGTCCTTCCCGTCCAAGGGGCCAGGATATTCTAGAACTACTGAGCCTGCCCAGGGAAGATTCTGAGATTTGATCAGCCTCCAGTGTAAGCACCCACTGTGGTTACCTCTTCTTCCAAGCACAGCCACACAATCTGGTTGGGAGATGGGACGTTGACACAATGTAAGAGCTGAGGACTCAGGGGAGGTGTATCTGGAGGGGCCGCAGGGAAGAAGTAAGCCACAAAAGAAATGACACACCTTGACTGGCCATGAGGAGGGCAAACACATTCCAGACAGAAAAAAACAAAAACAAAACCAAAAAACACCACTCATTCATTCATTCATTCATTCATTCAATTAAGCGTTTATTAGTCTGCTACTATGGTCAGGCACTGTCCTAGGTCCTAGGGGTACAAAGATTTACACAATGTGACCTCTCTCCTGAGCAGCACTGGGTCTAGGGGGAGGAAAGGAAAGCACCGAGAGTGCACAAAGGACGTGTTCACCTCAGGGGGCCAGCCCTGCTCTGGCACAACTCTGAAAGTGAGTGCCTCCTTACACGTTGCTCCCTTGGCACACCACTTGCTTACCCCAGTCCTAGCCTTGCTTCTGAGGGGCTCATAGTCTATGATGAGCAAAGGCCTGAAGGTGGGAAACCACGACCCCCTTCGGGCGGTATTAAAGCCCCCTGGATCCGGCCCCACCTACCATTTGAGGACCATCTCTTGCCCTTTCTCCCTTAAACCTTTGCCCAGCCAAACCATGTTTATTCTTCTGGAAATGGGGGGTACCTTCACACCTCCATCCCTCACCCAGAACTCCCTCCACCTCCCCAACCCCTCCAGCTGGCAAAGTCCCATTCACCCATCAAGACTCAGCTCAAGCAGCACCTGTTCCTGGGTTCACTCTTACCCGAACTGTCACTGGCAATCGTAACGCCCACGGCAAGGACAAAGATTGACTTGGTTGTTCCCGATACGGCGAGGGAGGAAGTGGGGAGGAAGATATCATTAAATATGTATCTGGAAGCTTCCTATTTTAAATCATCGCTCTTCTTATCAGGCATCCTGCCACATAGAAGGAATGTCCTATCATCAGGTAAATGTAGCAACATTTTTTACTTACAAAATCTAAAATCATTTCCCCCCCAAATATCAGACCCTCTACATTTGACTGGTCTGGAGCAAAACCCTGGCTGTCTGAGTTCCAGAGCTGCTAATCGCTCTCCTACAGAAGATGAGAGGTTCCCTCTGTGAACTCCAAGGCCCCCGGCACATTCTGCCTTGGCACAAGCATCCCGTGTTAGTCTCTGAGCCTCTCCTCCCACCCGGGCAGCCGGCTTCCCCAGGGCAGAGGGAGTCCCTGTTCATTTCTAGATCTCCGGGACATAGCACAGGGCCTGGCACACGGTCAGACTGGTGACTAAGCTGACCAGATGTGCTGGAGGTCAGGGGAAGCATCAAGGAAAGCACTGGCTCAGACGGAGCATGAAATACAAGGTAACCTGGGGTGCCTGGGTGGCTCAGTCGATTCAGCGTCTGACTTCAGCTCAGGTCATGATCTCACAGCTTGGGAATTCAAGCCCCACGTCAGGCTCTGTGCTGACAGCTCAGAGCCCGGAGCCTGCTTCCGATTCTGTGTCTCCCTCTCTCTCTGTCCCTCTCCCGCTCATGCTCTGTCTCTTTCTCTCTCTCTCAAACATACATAAATATTTTAAAAGAAAATTTTTTAAAGAAAGAAGAGATAACCGAGGCATGGGCAGGTGCCACTCAAGGCAGTGAGGGCTGGAGGCCATGTGTGAGTCAGCCAGAGCAGGGGCGGCGGTGGGGAGAAAAGGATGACAGACGTCTAAACAGCTCCCCTCATTCAGAGCAGAGGCAGAAGGGGCCGTGAGGCCAGGACACATCCATGAGGCTGGATCCAGATACAAGCCCTGTGGTCAGATGAGAACCTCCTCACAGCATGCCAACAGATGCCTGATGGAGGAGAGAAATTGCAGAGAAGTTACAACCCCTTGTTGTGACTTCTCCCACGGAACTAAAAACAGCACATCGATCCCACGCTCTCTATCCAGATGGATTATTCTGCAGCCTCTCCACCCGAGGGGTACCGAGGACAGAGCGGACACCAGCCTGGGAGGGGATTCTTGGGGGAGGACAAACCTCGAGGTGCAGAGGATGAGTGGCATCCCTGGAGGCAGATCACACGGCGTGCTTCCTGGACCACCTCCCCACGACACCCCGATCCCAGGGGAAGCCACAGAAGGGCCAGGGGACGGGGGCCCTTCTACCACTTTATCTTGATGGAGAAGGTCAGGCATGGGTAGGTTAGGGTACATCAGTGCCAGCTGAAAAGCCAACACCTTTTCCACAGGTGGCCCACCTGAGAAAAGACCTCTGAGCCCCGAGAAAGTAACCAGAGAGGCTGGAGAAGCCTGGGAGAAGTCACAGTAAAGCACTTTATCAAGATGATGCTATATTCTTCCAGACACAAAAGGTGACATCAGAATTCTGGATGCGGTTATCCCTTGTGTCCCGGATGGCTGAACCCCAAAACAGCTGCACATGGTCCCCTTCTAGGCCCACTGACTCTCCTATTGCTGAGGCCAGCCTTGTGAGGACACAGAGAAGCCCTTGCCCCTCCATCACCTGTCCCCTCCTTCTCACCCCCTCTCTGGGCCATGGTGCCCAGCACCATCAGGCAGAGTGGTTACCTTGGGCTCAGACGCCTTAGGCCCAGCCTTGGCAGTGACCAAGGCGATGGGTTGCAAGCTCTGGGAGGAGCAGCCGCATCCAACATGTGCTTGGAAGGATGTGGCAGCGATGGGCAGGGATGTACTCCCCTCCCTGCTTGGGGCTGGTGCACCTGTCCTCCCAGAGCAGACGGCCTTTGGGGCAGGGCAGCACAGGGTCCCCCAGGAACCCCCGGAAGGCTCCTGTTTACAAGTCCCAGCTCAGCCAACTGTGGCTTCCCATTTCCCGTTGCACCAAATGGAAGCTCCTTAGCCTCCCGGCCACAGGCCTCCCTGCCTGCCCTGTCGCTCTTCTATGGTTATCAGAAAGTCACTCTCCTTACAGCCCAACTGGCTGTGCCTATTGTATGCCACACAGGTTCCTAGCCTCCAACATAAACAGCATGCCTGCTTTCACACCGAGAGCATTTCCCTAAACCAACAGATAGCAGTAAGAACTCTACCTGCAGAGAACCAGAGCTCAGGAGCGGGGAGAGGCATGGGTTCTGGGAGGCAGAGGCAGAGACAGACAGGGCCGGTGACATTTGAGTGTCGCCTCGGAGCTGGATCTTATTACAACTCAATCATTCCCACCTCAGGGCCTTCCCTCGACCATTCCCCAAGCCTGGAATGCCCTCTGTCTTCCAGCTGGGTTCCTGCCTCTCACTTTGTTAAGCATACCACACAGAAGGCTGTGGAAGGCACAGAAGTGGGTCTAACACCGAGATGAAATAAAAATACTGTAATAGCTTCTGTTTATTAGCACGAGGTGGGTGCCAGGAATGACGATAAACATTTGTGCGCATCATCTCCTCTAATTCTTACAACACTCTCTCTCGCAAGGCAGGTATTATGGTCCCTATTCTATAAATGGAGACACTCAGTCTCAGAGGGGTTAAATAACTTGCTCAAAGTCGGCAGCTACCAATGGAGTTCTGTTTCCCTCCAAAGCCTGCATTTACAACTGCCCTCTGCTGCCTCCCCAAACGGATGAGCTCAAAATCCACTCCTCCAGAGGGCCCTCAGGGTGCCCTCAACATCACATCTTCAACTTAGATCATAGATCAGGCCATCTGTATCTTACCTGGGGAAACCCACCTGTCAGAAGGAGAGAGCTGGTACAGAAAAGAATAATGGACAGCAGGTACCCTCCTTCCAGCCCCAAGAGGCAGCTCAGGTCACAGATAGAGGCTGGCTGGCTAGAGTCAAAAAATCAGATCCTAGGGGCGCCTGGGTGGCTCAGGCAGTTAAGCATCTGACTTTGGCTCAGGTCATGATCTCACAGTTTGTGAGATCAAACCCTGCATCAGGCTCTGCACTGACAGCATGGAGCCTGCTTGGGATTCTCTGTCTCTGTCTCTCTCAAAGTAAGTAAACTTAAAAAAAAAATCAGGTCACCTTTTAAATAAGTAAATAAATAAAATAAAGCTTCCTGACTGATTTGACTATGCAGCCATGGTTGAAAACCACTGGGCTCTGAGGTCCTTCCCAGTTCTGTGTTTCTTCAGGGGTTACTCCCAGCTGGCCTGTTTTTGTAAATAAAATTTTATTATGGAACACAGCCATGGGGTGCCTGGCTGGCTCAGTTGGTGGAGCATGAGACTCTTGATCTCAGAGTTGTGAGTTTGAGCCCCACATTGAGTGTAGATATGGCTTAAAAATAAAATATTTAATAATAATAAATAAATAAAATAACACAGCCACACACATGTTGTCTGTGGCTGCTTTCAAGCTACGTGGGCAGAGATGAGTGGCTACTGTAGAGACCTTTGGGCCCTCAAGACTAAAATATTTACTATCTGGCCCTTGACAGCTACTAGTGCTGACAGTTCTTACTTCTCAGCTGGGAGAGGAGGGAGCAGGAAGGCCCAGGACCTGCTTTCCATGACAACCAGGTCTTTTTCACTGTTGCTTCCTCAGTGCCTAGAACAGTGTCTGGCACACAGTGGACTCACAAAGTAGCCACTGGGTGAATGGATGAATGGGTGAGTGGGTGGATGGATGGGTAGATGGGTGAATGGACTGGGTAGATGGTTGGATGGGGTGGGTGGGATGATTAGATGGTTGGATGGGTAGGTGGGTAGATGGATGGGTGAGTGGGTGAATGGATGGGTGGGGATTTGGGTAGATGGGTGGGTGGGTGGATGGTTGGGTCGGTGGATGGATGGATGGGTGGTTGAATGAGTGGGTGGGTGAGTGGATGGATGGATGGGTGGTTGAATGAGTGGGTGGGTGAGTGGATGGATGGATGGATGGATGGATGGATGGATGGATGGATGGGTGAATGGATGGGTGGGGTTTGTGTGCATGGGTGGATGGATGGGTGGATGGGTGCGTGGGTGAGTGGATGGATGGGTGGGTGGATGGGAGGGTGGGTGGGTGGGTGACAGGGGAGACAAATGAAATCAAACCAACCTTACCTAGAACATCACACCTGCAGAACCATCATAGTCATTCCTCCACCACAGATCAACTCGAAGCACAGCACAGGAAGCTGAGTTGAAGCGAGACTGCCTCACTCCCCTGGTGAGGTCCTGAACAAAGAAAAGTGCTTCAGCCTCCAGGCTCTCCTGCAGCCCCCAGCATCTCTCATTTCCAGAAAGCCTTTCTGCAAAAGCACGAAAACTGAGTAATTCTCTCAGTAAGGCAATTTCCCTTATCCCCTTTGATATCTTTGGAACTGTACTGCAGGGTTTTTCTTCACTGAATGTGCTTCCTGAGTCCCAGCTCAGTGGGCATAAGGAGATTTGGAGAGGAGGCTGTGCCCAGGGGTTGTCCTTTCCCTCAGCAGGATTAATTGATGATGGGGGAAGGGGACAGACCGAGTTTTTTCCATCCCCACTGGGGACAGTGAGAAGCATGTGGCCAGGCAAAAATGTAAAGGGCTCCTTTATGATCACCACCATATATATATGATATATATATATATATATATATATATATATATATATCATATATATATATGTATATCATATATATATATGATATATATATATATGAGTTCATATATATATATGAGCTATACACACACACACATATATATACACATACACATAAGCTTTTCTATTTAAAAAATCTCACTCTGAAAAAGTATCTGCTTGGTCCCCATATAGCTCATATATATATATATATATATATATATATATATATATATATATGTAAAAGTATCTGTTTGGTCCCCATATAGCTCATATATATATATGAGCTATACACACACACACATATATATATACACATACACATAAGCTTTTCTATTTAAAAAAACTCACTCTGAAAAAATATCTGCTTGGTCCCCATATAGCTTATATATATATATATATATATATATATATATATATATATATATATGTATATATATGTATATATATATGAGTAAAAGTATCTGTTTGGTCCCCATATAGCTCATATATATATATGAGCTATACACACACACACACACATATATATACACATACACATAAGCTTTTCTATTTAAAAAAACTCACTCTGAAAAAGTATCTGTTTAGTCCCCATATAGCTATGCCCCTTAAGATCAGCAGTTAAAAGTGGATGTTCTAGAGTTAGCCTGTCCAGTTGTTTAGCTCCCCTACTTTCTGGCCCAGCTGTGTGACCTCAGGCTCTCTGAGCCTCAGTTTCCTCACCTGTAAAGGATGCTAATTGTACAGTTGGGAGTAAGAGCTCGATAAATTGTAGCTTCCATAACTGTCAAACTATGGTGGGCACAGAGATGCACTGCCTAGACCCCTTGGAGGAAAGACTCACTGCCCAGCTGTGGGGGGCTGGGTAGAGAGAATGGAGGCTCAGCCCCCAGCCCCCAGGCTTCCATTCCTTCAGGTTCTCTCAGCTACAGAGGGCCACTTCGCCCCAGGGCAGCCTTTACCGGGTGACTGAGCAAGAGTGGGGCATAAAGGTTCCATCCGCCATCTTGCCTGGGTACTAGGCACGCTGACAGGCACTACTTGCTCCACGCCTCCCCTGGAATTGGCTGAGCCTTTCTCGGGCCTCACAGTTCCACTTCTCCCTCTGCCCAATTCTGCTTTTCCTCCCTTCCCTTCACATCTGTCGATCCCCAGGAAACTGTCTCAGCCGCCACTTCAAGGGAACCCAGCCTATGGAACAGTTTTCATTATTTTGGACCAATGCCACCAGTGCGATAAGCCCTGGGTCCAGACTTGGCCACTGTTTCCAGTTTCCCTGAGTCACTCCAGGAGGCCCAGGATGTCTGCAGACCACAGTGCTGGAGCAGTGGGGACCACAGCAATGCCAATGCTTGGTCAGAGCTCAGGACTCACATGGCTTGCCCCCGTAATGGCCGTCCTATGTCAGATTTACCAGCGGCTCCCTAGGGTTCAATGGAACCGTCCCTCCCTCCTTTCCTCCCTCCCTCCCTTCTTTCCCTCATTTCTTCCTTGGCCAGACATTATGCCAATGTGAGTTCTTTGGCATTATTAGGACAGGGAGCTTACAGTCTAATATGAAAACAACTCAGTTCAGAATGATAAGCATTCAGATAAAGAATGTCATTGATCGGGGCGCCCGGGTGGCTCAGTCGGTTAAGCGGCTGACTTCGGCTCAGGTCATGATCTCGCGGTCCGTGAGTTCGAGCCCCGCGTTGGGCTCTGTGCTGACAGCTCAGAGCCTGGAGCCTGTTTCAGATTCTGTGTCTCCCTCTCTCTGACCCTCCCCTGTTCATGCTCTGTCTCTCCCTGTCTCAAAAATAAATTTTAAAAAAAGTTTAAAAAAATTAAAAAAAAAAAAAAAAGAATGTCACTGATCACAAAGGGGCACCCAGAGGATCAGGAGAAGCTTTCTGGAGGAGGAGATGCCTTTGCTGAGTCCTAAAGGACAGGTAGGAGTTGCGCAGCCAAAGTGGGTAGGGGGGAGATGTTTTAGGGAAAGGGGAAGCTCATATCAGCCTGGACCAGTGATCCATGCACTTGCTGGAATGTTGGGGGTGGTTGTCAGTTTCCTTGAAAGCAAATTTGCTTCCTAACGACTCCAAGTTCAGGGTCAGCACATGAGCCTATAGACATGGCCCCCTTGCAGTTAGCAACCCATCTGCTTCCCAAAGATGATTATTACATTGCCCTTTGAGCTGGTCTTCTTCAGCTCATGACCCAACTCCTTCCCTCTTTGCCGGTAGGTCCCACGCGCCAGCCTGTCATCACTCTCACGCTCCAGCCTCCCCCCCTCCCACATGCTCACCTCTGCAAATGCACAGCAGAACAGTCCTTAATGCCCCTTCCAGGCCAGAGGCAGGTGACAGGGTTCAGGACATGCTACTCCAAAATATGGCATCCTGGCATAGTAAATGTTTTGAGCTGATGGAGTTTGAGAAAGTCAGAGAAAACAGTATAAGCAGGAAGTTCTCTCTGAACTTCACCGTGCTTCTCCCCATTAGACCCTCACATGACAGGTGTTTTCCGTGTACTCAAAGGAAAGGAGCATCTTATCCTCCAAGAAGGAGGAAGATTGAGAGGAAACTGAACAAACAGACCTTGCTAAGTTTCCCCCAGTTTACTGCACTTGTTCATGCTCCTTCACTGTCCTACACGCTGTCCACTCTTCATCAAACCTAGCGTGAAAACACTCAAGCTGAACGTTCCTTCATGACTTCATTTCCTCATGGGTTCCAGTGCCAGGTAAAACTTGGGTTAAATTAATTTGTGTGGTTTTCGGTTATTATGTCAGCTTCGTTGGCAGACCCAGTCAGGGCCCCTAAGAAGGCCAAGGAAGACTTTTTCCTTCCCTCCAGTGAGGGGGTCCTTCCCTCTGGCGGGGGGCTGGGGGCAGGGGCCCGGTGTTGCAGCCACTCATGTGGTGCCTCTGAAAGCCTTCACTTTGGCTCATGCACTGAGAGCTGAGCTTCCCAGCTCTGCTCCAGGCTTGCGGGGCGGCTTGCTCTCCCGCAAAGTTGGCCACGCAGCAAATTGCTATAAACACAATATTATCTTCCCCCATAGAACCCATGATAAAACCCAAGATTATTTCCAAAGGTGCCAGAGAAAACCTTAACAAGTTTTTTTTTTTTAATTTTTTTTTTTCAATGTTTATCTATCTTTGGGACAGAGAGAGACAGAACATGAACGGGGGAGGGGCAGAGAGAGAGGGAGACACAGAATCGGAAGCAGGCTCCAGGCTCTGAGCCATCAGCCCAGAGCCTGACACAGGGCTCGAACTCACGGACCGTGAGATCGTGACCTGGCTGAAGTCGGACGCTTAACCGACTGCGCCACCCAGGCGCCCCAACAAGTTTTTTTAATGGTCACTCATGGTGGTGCCCTGGCAGTTTTGTGGGAAACAGGAGATATATGACCACCACCTAGAGATTCACCTCTCCCCTCCTTAATCCAGAATCATTTCTGTTTGCTTTCCTTTTTAAAAGCAGCTTTATTGAGATATAATTTACATACCATACAACCCACCCATTTGAACCATATAATTCAGTGGCTTTTAGTATATTCACAGACTTGTGTACCCATTACCATGATCGATTTTTTGAACATTTATTACCCCTAAAAGAAACACTGCACCTCTTTGCTGTCAACCCCCCCCCCCAAACTCTCCAACCCCATCAGCCTTAAGCTACTACTAATATACCTTCTACCTTTATAGATTTGACTATTCTGGACTTTTCATGTAACCTTCCCCTTTGTGGGCCGTTGTCTACATCATCAACCATCCTCATCACTATTATCTGTAGAACCCTCTACAGATTATGAAGTCCTTTCATATAGAGTAAAACCTTGGTTTGCGAGCATAATTCGTTGTAATCCAAAGTGAGCATGTTTGTAACTCAAAGCACTTGTGTATCAAAGCAAATTTCCCCATAAGAAATAATGGAAACTCTGGGGCACCTGGGTGGCTCAGTCAGTTAGGCATCAGACTCCGGCTCAGGTCATAATCTCGCGGTTCATCAGTCGGAGCCCCACGTCAGGCTCTGTGCTGACAGCTTGGAGCCTGGAGCCTGCTTCGGATTCTGTGTCCCTCTCTTTCTGCCCCTCCCCCCCCCACACACACTCTGTCTCTCTCTCTCTCTCTCTCAAAACTAAACATAAAGGGGCGCCTGGGTGGCGCAGTCGGTTGAGTGTCCGACTTCAGCCAGGTCACGATCTCGCGGTCCGGGAGTTCAAGCCCCGCGTCAGGCTCTGGGCTGATGGCTCGGAGCCTGGAGCCTGTTTCCGATTCTGTGTCTCCCTCTCTCTCTGCCCCTCCCCCGTTCATGCTCTGTCTCTCTCTGTCCCAAAAATAAATAAACGTTGAAAAAAAAATTAAAAAAAAAACAACTAAACATTAAAAAAATTTTTTTTAAAGAAATAATGGAAATTCAGATGATTCGTTCCACAACCCAAAAATATTCATATAAAGATGATTGCAGTACTGTAATATAATACAAAATAATAAAGAAAATACAAAATATAAAGAAAATAAATTAACCAGCACTTACCTTTGACAACCTTTGTAGCTAGTGTGAGGGAGACAAGAAAGAGGAGGGTTATTGTGTAGGATGACTTTCACTATCACAAAGGAAATCACTGCTATCTACCGGCTCAATGGAATCTTTTTCTTTTTGTGCAACTTTCATGAGAAGCCTATCCAATAACTCTTGCTTTTGCCTCCTTTTGCGGTTTTGGTGGAAATGTGACATTGCATTGCCGTTAAACAGATTCATCGCCCGCACTGCTACAGCCTTATTGGGGTGGTGCTTTTCTACAAAATTTTGCACCGTTTCCCACATTTTACACATCTCCCTAATCTCATTTGAAGTGAGGGATTCCTCCCGCCTTTTTCTCCTCCTCCTCTGCAGACAAGATGCAGACGTAGAGTTCTTATAAAATCTTGCAATTTCGGCCACTTGCATACCTCGTTCGTACTTCTCAATGATTTCCTTCTTAACTTCCACCATAATCATCTCCTTCTTCTTACTACCTTCCTTTCCAACCTTTTTCTGCATGGGCGCCATTGTTGGGGTACAGTATTAATAAACTCTTGTCCTATACTGTATTTCATGTAACTGGCAATCAGGCAGCAGAGGAAAGGGTCTATATCTGCAGGCAGCCTGACCTAGAATGAAGCAAAGCATTCCTAAGCTGACTCTTGGATGGAAAAGCAAAGGACTGTCCATAGGTGCTTGGAAGTGACAAAAAAATACACCAGTGCCAGTTGTAGAAACCTTCCAACGTTCTGAAAAATCACTGACTTCTGCCAAACACGGTGGCCTGAGACCAAGCATCCGAGCGTGGGAGACAATCACCCACAATCCTGCAGGGAGAGAGAAAGAGAGAGAGACAGAAGAACCATTGGCTCAGTGTGATCATGTGACGTTCGGCATCACGTACGACTCACATTGCAAGACATCGCTCGTTTATCAAGTTAAAACTTATTAGAAATGTCCGCGCGTCTTGTGGAACACTCGCAGAATGAGTTACCCACAGTCCAAGGTTTTACTGTATATTATGGTGATAGGTTGGTTGTAAAAAATAAAAATAAAAAACTGGCCCAATTCTTCCTCACTCCCTTTGTTACGCAACTCGGTGGTGGCCTCCCAGTGTGAGTGTGGTGTCTCATCCTACCCTTCCCCTCGATTCTGGCCGCCACCCTGCTTGCCTCGACCAATGGGATGCCAGCCAACAGGCAGGAAGCAGAGGTGGCAACAAACGCTGTGTGCTTCCGCTTCCTCTCCTGCTCCTGACAACATACCCAGTCTGCCCCGTGCAGAAAGAAGTCCACGGCCCAGCTGCTCCGTCACCCGCCGCCAGCCCTGTGGAGTAGCCAGCCTACATCGCAGAGAACCAAATTTATGTGCTAAAGAAATGTCTATTATGATATGCTACTGAGGTTTGCGGTTGTTACTAGAGCATTATTGTGGCAATAAATAACAATCATCTCATTTGCTTTTTTTTTTAACCACAATCCTGTGAGGTTGGTAGAACAGGAAAAATCTACAATTCAGAGATGACAACAGGGATGAGGGTGGAAATGAGTGCGTATTGAACACCTACTCTGAGCCAAGTCCTGGGCTTGGAATTTTCCCGTGTATTAATGTCTTGCTGATACTCACAGCAACCCTGTGGGGCTGCTGTGTTATAAGGAGGAATACTGTGGCTGCAGGTAACAGTGTACTTGCTAATGTCCTATGGGATAAAGATCCATCATTACCTCAGATAAGAAGTCTAGAGGTATAAGCAATCCAGGGTTGATGAAGCAGCTCAGTAAAGTCATCTAGGATCCAGTCCTCTTTCTGTTTGCCTGCTCCACCATCCTTGGTATGTTAGCCTTTCTATCTCAGGCTTAGCACCTGATGGTTGCAAGATGGCTGCCACAGCTCCAAGCATCACATCCCCACCCAACCTCATCCACAGCAGGAAGATGACAGCAGGACTTCCTGGCATATGAGGAAGAAAAGTCCTTCCTGGAAGTCCAATAGCCTTCCTCTTATATCTCAGTGGTTAAAATTGTATGTCCACCCTTAAACCAAGCGATAACAAAAAGAAAATGACATGACCACGCTTAGATTAGACCAAGTGTAGTTTATCCACTGAGTTTGCTAGACGGGCCCTTCTTCCCTGAGCATGTTTCATCTAAACAAACTCTAAGGAGAAAGGAGACATTAGCTTTTAGATGAACAACAAGCAATGACATCCACAGTTGTTCTTATTCCCACTTTACAGATAATGAAACTGAGGCTTGGGTATTCAAATAAGCTGTTGAGGTCATCCAGCTAAGAATTGGTAGAGCTAAGATTCAAGTCCAGCTCTGTCTGGCTGCAAACTACATTGTAAATCTACTACATTGTAAAGGGTCCTTGATCAAATTTATGCAACTAAGCAGTGCCAGAGCAGGGCTAGGACCTGAGTCTCCTGGGTGGGAGCTTTAGCCTCACTGGCTGCCTGTTTCTCCCCCGCCTGGACATTCCCTTCACACACGCAATCCTGTCACACTGCTCCCTTCCCCCCTTTCTTTTGAGTATTTCCAGTGGCTCTGGAGTAGCCATGGTTCCACGATTTATGGAGCATCACAGGGGGTGCTCCCACCCCATAATATATTCCAGCCTGAGACCCGGTCACGGCTTCAGGGTCCATAAAATGATTTAGAGACCTACCTTTCTCACCATAAATCCAAAAGCCTGTGCATCGCATTATTGGAACAAGGATATATGTACCTGAACCTGGTAATAGATAGCCCCCCATCTACCCACCCCCATCCCCTGACTACTTCTCCCCAAGAGAAATGGCCTCAGCTCCAACAATTCAGCAAATTTTGCCGTCTCACTACCTCCTTTCTGGCTCTCCAAGAAGCATCCCAGGGATGTCCCTTTTCTGTGCAGAGGTTCCAGTATGCCAGCTGGTTATGCCCACTGGTTGCTCCATACCAACTCCAGGTCAACTTGATATCCAAAAAAAGACCCTCACGGGGGGTGGGGGGGTGGGGGGCTCACACTTGATCTCTGCTCCCACCCTCCACTGGGTCTGGGAGTTTGCTGGCATTTCCCACAGACCTATCACAGAGACAACGAAATGGGTTCCTACTCCTTCACAGACAGCCTTTTCTGTGTGGAACACGCACACACACACACACACACACACACACACACACACACCCTGAAAGTCTCTTGGTATCCATTCAAAACTCCTCCCACCCCAGCCAGCCCCGTCCCCTTGGCCCAGAGACACCCTCCTAGACAGGTCAGTGACTGGAACAGTGGCCAACCTGCCTTGCTTGCCACCCCCCACCTCCATCCTGGAAGAAACACATATTCTTAAGCACTGAGTTTCAGAAACTTGAGGAAAAGCTCAAGGCTGATGTCACACATAGGCTGGGACTTGAAAAAGACGTAGAGGCCAAAGAACCACAGAATCTAGACCATACAACCAGAGCAAGAAAATCTTCAAGATCATCTAGGCCAGTGATTGTTAGCAGCAGAATATCTGTCTTCCAAATGAGTTGTTTACACCGAATCTCAAGATATAAAGTAAATGTAAGAGGGGTGCCTGGGTGGCTCAGTCAGTTAAGCATCCGACTTCGGCTCAGGTCATGATCACATAGTTTGTGAGTTCAAGCCTCACGTCGGGCTCTGTGCTGACAGCTCAGAGCCTGGAGCCTGCTTCGGATTCTGTGTCTCCTTCTCTCTCTGCCCCTCCCCTGTTTGCACTGTCTTTCTCTCTCTCTCTCAAAAATAAACAAACATAAAAAAAATGTTTTTTTAATTAAGTAAATGTAAGTGAAGCCACTCTAATTAAGCAGAGGTGGTAAACTTGGAGTATACCTTGACCCTCAGCAGAACCCTGGGCCCTGTGGCACACAGTTTGAAAACCATTGCTATAGTCTAGTTTTTAATTTTACCAATGGGGAAATTGAGGCCCAAATAAAGGAAATGATTTGTCATGCAAAATGTCCAGCCAACCTGGAGCTGAGATGTCAGAAAATGTTCACCAAATCCAGAGGCCAAGGGATGCGCAAGGTCTCCATGCTAGAGCCTGGGGAGGAGGGAGCAGGCGAGGGGAGGGGAGGGGGGTCTGGTGGGAGCTGGGAGGACTATGCAAGTGGCTGGTTACCTTGGGCAGAGCTTCAGTAGACCGTTCTGGGGTTTGGATGAGAGGCCCTCCACCCCAGAGGGGAGGCCAGGCTTTTGTTCGTGTTCCCCCCACACGAGACCTTGGGGAAGGATTCCCAGGGCAATCCTTCACCACACTAAACTCCTGTCAGGCATTTAACACACTGAATAAAATATCAATCACTCACCGAGAACAGCTTCAAAGTGGAAAGTTGATTGAAGCTGGTCCAAGGCTACACTGTGGCCACAATTCTTGCGATGCGGTGGGCCCCAGCGAAAGGCCCATCTCGTTTCCAGAGTCAGAACAGGGGACACTCACGCTCCAGATGGGGCTGGACAGAGAGGCCAAGGGTCTAGGAACTGAGGAAGCAGAGCCAACATTTCCCTCCCTCCCCTGCCCGTCCCACCGCCCAGTCTAACAAGATCTGGGGGAAGGGAAGTTTGAAGCAAAATTGAGGTGAAGGGTGCTATCGTTTTATGCAAATGAGGAAGGAAAGTAGGGACCTCCTAGGACAAGATGCAGAAAGTGGTACCTTAGAGTGGTGGTTCTCACGGGGTTTCCCAGAAGATAGCCTTAGCACCAGCTAGGCATTTACTAGAAATGCAAATTCCAGAGCCCCATCCCAGACCCAATGGAACAGAAACTCTGGGGACGGGGCTCAGCCCTCTTTGTTTTCCGTGCCCTCCGGGGCCCTGGCGTGCACCTGTCCCTGATGGCTTCAGCAGCACTTGGGCTGAGGAGACAGGAGTGTGAACGAGGCATTGGCGATTAGATCCTAAAGGGGACAGCTCGGGGGTGACCCCGCCAGGACTGCTGTCAGAGAGGAAAAAGAAGCGTGTTTCCAAAATAACAAATGTTGGCCAGGAGGTGGAGAAATTGGAACCCTTGCGCTTTGCTGGTGGGAATGTAAAATGGTGCAGCCTCTGTGGAAAACAGTTTGGCAATTGCTCAAAAAGCGGAACATAGAGATACCGTTTGATCTAGCAATTCCGGTCCTGGGTCTGCGCACCAAGGAAGTGAGGCGGACCACAGGTGGGCGAGAGCTTGGGTCCTCACAGTGCTGCAGTGACACATCTCCATCAACACGGAGGCCCGACCGCATCTCCTGCACCTCCCAGAGCCTGAACCAGAGCCCTGGAGGGGCCTGGGCCCCCCCCCCCCCCAACCTCAGCTGCTTGACCTGAGGGGAAACCAGGAGGCCTGGGAACTGAAGAAAATGAGTGCCTGGAGAAGAATGGCCGGGATGTGAATCCTGGGGAGCATGTGGACACAGCCAGCCTATCACTGGTCTGACCCTTACCCTGAGGACACCCACCAGGATCATGTGGACAACATGCTAACCCGGGCCTCCTGACTAGGTTCATCTGGCACCAATAGGGTGCCCAGGGGCCTTTTCTATGGTCTAGAAAAGCAAGCTCCTTTCTTTTAGGGGCTTTAGTTTCCTCCTCTGTAAAATGAGGAATTGAACTAGGGGTCTCCAAGGTCCCTCCTGGCTCTGACCTAGGATGTGTAGGACAGGGTAAGGGGGGTAAGAGTAGGAAGGCTTGAGTGAGAACAGGGACAGGGCAGGAATGAACTGGGACTGAAGGTAGCAGGAGCCTCACAGTGAGGACGGTGAGGTCTCCTCCATTAGCATGATCAAATGATCCGGTGAGTTAGTCCACAAGCACCGGGTGGAGCCTGGCACATAGGAAGCTCTCAGTCATCACTAGCAACCATTGTTACCATGGTGTCAGCACCCCGATATATAAGCAGTCTGCTCGCTTCATCCCTGGTACCCGCACATGTTTAAATTACTGTATTATCTCTCACGGTTCGTGAGACCGAGCCCCGAGTCGGGCTCTGTGCTGACAGTGTGGAACCTGCTTGGGATTCTTTCTCTCTCTTTTCCCCTCCTCTCCCCCGCCCCCACTCACACACAAGCTTTCTCTCTCTCTCTAAGTAAATAAATAAACTTTAAAAAATAAAATAAATCATTGAATCCCGAATTGCTGAGTCACTGACTCCACATACTGTGGACCATCGACAGTGACTCTCTTCCTAGCACAGAAGCATTGCTGAGTCAGCACAAAGTACCCTCCGGGGCCACGCCTCTAGCCAGGCTGCTCTCGCTGCTCCTAGATCTTTCCAAAAGCCAAATCCCACATGGACGTCCAATCTATGGATGTGTTGTGTGAACATGATTTCATCGGACTCTCAACAATTCTGTGAATAATTATCATTGTATTTTAAAAAGGAAACTGAGGTTCTCTGAGGTCGTACAGCCTGGATTCACACCCCTGTGTATTTGACCCTCTGGCCCATGCCACTCATCTTCTGGGTGCCCTTCCAGCTTCTAGACTGAGCTAACCTTTTCTCCCTTGGTGCCATCCAGACCTTTCTTTTACCTTTCCTTATAGCACATACTACCTTATATTGTCATTTTTTTTAATATCTTATTTTGGGGTGCCTGGGTGGCTCAGTCAGTTGAGCATCTGACTTCGGCTCAGGTCATGATCTCACGGTTCATGAGTTCAAGCCCCACATCGGGTTTTGCACTGATAGCACAGAGCCTGCTTCAGATTCTCTGTCTCTGTCTCTCTCTCTGCCCCTCCCAACTAGTACACACCTGCTCTCTCTCTCTTTCTCTCAAAATTAAATAAACATTTAAAAAATCTTTTTTAAGATTTTATTGTTTTTTTTAAGATTTTATTGTTTTTAATGTTTGTCTATTTTTGAAGGAAAGAAAGACAGAGTGTGAGCGGGGGAGGGGCAGAGATAGAGGGAGACACAGAATCCGAAACAGGCTCCGGGCTCCAAGCTGTCAGCACGGAGCCCAATGCGGGGCTTGAACTCACAAACTGCGAGATCATGACCTGAGCTGAAGTCGGTTGCCTAATCGCCTGAGCCACCCAGGCACCCCGAGATTTTATTTTTAAGTAATCGCTACACTCAACGTGGGGCTCAAACTCACAACCCTGAGATCAAGAGCTGCATGCTCTACTGACTGAGCCAGCCAGCCACCCCTCGTATTGTCATTTCTCTGGGCACCTCATCCCCTGGACTGGGGAGTCCCACATGGGCACACGAGAACCATGTCTAATATTCCTCATGTCCCCACCACCCAGCACAGTGCCAGGCTCACCTCAGGTGCCAGATGGGGTCTTTGAATGGGTCTGTCCATAGAAAACTCTGGCTACTTGTCAGGGACCACGACTTCCACATGGGCAGACCTCATCAAGGAAAATGCATTCTACGGTTCAAGGTTCCATGTTCCTTTGGGTAACTAGCTCACTCTACAGTTGGGAGTGGCCTGCATTCCCCACTCTCCCAGTAATCCCGCTGGAATCACGCGCTGCCTCACCTTCCCCCAACCCCAGCTACTCTAGAGTGAAGGTTTCTGTCCTGGGTCCTGAACCCACTGGACATCGGATGAAAACTCAGGCCCCTCTTTCCAGAAAAACCTCCAAGCCCAGCCACACGAAAATTTCTCACACACTTGAAATCTTGCACCTCAGTGGGTTTGGCATCTCCTTAAGTCCACCAAGAGAGCCCCTAAAGGCACTTATTTAGACCTGAAGTTAGAGGATGGCCCAAGTTTGGGAAGCAACTAGTGTCAACAGCAGAGAGCAGGGCGCTGGGGTTTCTGGGTACAAACCAGGATCACAGTGAACCTGGAAGGGGAGCCCAAACCAGTCCTCCCAGACCTCCTCCACCCCAACGCCTTCTCCACCTCTTCTCTGGCCCGCCTTCTCTGGCTGAGGCAGCCCATGGCGCGCTGAGACGAGCTTTCTCTAACGTGAGTTGTTTTGCAACTCCTTCATTAGGAAGCCTTTTAAAATGCATTTTCATTTCTGTGTTCCGTACAGTGTGTCTTGATGACAGAATTTTCAGACAAATCACTTTAAGCAGGTGGGTTGTTTTTATTCTTTCCCCCTAGGCTTCCCGGGCCTCAGCTCAATGCAAACCATGCAGGCACATCAAAATCCATAAAACAGATTTGGGGCCACCAAGAGCCTGGAGCTGCCTGATCATCTCAGTTTTGCCTAACTGGCGGGGGCCCCTGTCTAGCACCTGTGCAGCTGGCCCAGAGGACAGGCTGTGAGGTGTCAGTGTCCCTTCCCCAGCCCCCACCCTCCCAGATCCATGCTGACCTTGATCACAGTGACAAACAATGTCCTTCACAGCGGTTATATCCTCAGTTTACAGAAGAGGAAAAAGAGGCCCAAGGAGATGAAGGTGTCCTGCAAGGTCACCCAGCGAATCTGTGGCCTGGTCTTCTGAGATGGCCTCAGAAATCGCTGCCAGCTTGATTTTCTGCTCTTTGAAAATTCTAAGAAAGGTTGCATGCGGGACCTAGCTTTGGTCTGGAGTTTTCCAGACACTGCAGTTCGATCAGCTCAAAAAAGCCCAGACAGTGCCAGGGACAATCGTGGGAACAGGGCTGACAGCTGGGCTCCAGACCAAGTGTCCCAGTCCAGGCTGCTGACTCGTCGTGGTGACACTCGACTCCAGCCCTTCAAGAGGAGTGATGTGTTTGACAGAGGGGCCCGGGACACAGCTGAGCCCTCTGTTATACAGCAAGCCTGAGGTCTCTGCAGTTTCTACAGGAACATTTCCTTTTAAAAGCAAGACAGACAGCAGCATAGATTTCTCCTCTGAGCACAGCAGCCTGACGTCCACAGATGACTTCTTGTATCCTCAGGTCACACATGGCCCTGCTCTCCCATCTGGCTTTCTGTGCTCGCTCTCCTCCTCCCCCCCTTTGCACTGATGCTGCCTGCATGGACCTAGGAGCTCCTTGGGTCAGGACCAATGTCCCCTGGGCTGGTGCCTAGCTCAACCCTACAACAGAGGTGGGTGATGAAGGCTCCAGCCCAGTGCCTGGCACATGGGGAGCATTCAACCATCTTTACTGAGTTAAAGAGTTGGAAAAAATCATGAAGGCGATCTATAATCTGGAAGGGCTAGTGTGTTGGGGAAGATGCTTTGGAATCTACTGGTTCCAGCCTCCTCCTGGCTGGGGGAGTTTATTGGGAAACTAATAAGCTTATGCTTGAGGCCCTCCACTTGCAAGGGCCCCTTCCAAGCCCTGTACATAATTCTGAATTACAAAAGGTACCTATTTTTCTTATAGAAGGTACCCAAAGGAGTATAAGCTTCAGGCTTCACAAAACCTGGATCCACCTCTGGTCCTGGCCGTCCTGCTTTGCAAACTCTGAGGCCTGTATATTTGAGAATAGAATCTCAGAATCAGGTGGGATCTCAAAAGATTAACCGGTTCATCTCTTGAGCGGGGAGATCCATCAGTTCTCAGGAACACTTTTCCTAAGGATCTATAAGGGTAAATGTCACTTCTCAATTGCCCATTCTAATGTTCGACTCCCTTAAAGTCAAGAAGTTTCTCTTTATATCTGACGGCTGTCTCCTACTTTAATTGAGCATTATTTCCTCGTGACCAGGCATTATGGACATGGAGACCATACCTCCCCTCCTCCTCAGAAAGCCTGGTAAACAGATGACAGAGACAATGCAACACCCTTACTTCCAGAGCACACAGGAAGACCACACTTCCCACATCCTCTCTTGCAGATAATTTGGGACCAAGGGACAGAGTTCTGGCCAATGGATGTGGGTAGAAGATATAAACCACTTCCGGTCTTGGCGCTTAAAAGCATCTTGCATGATCTTCCAATTCTCTCTCCCCTTCTGCAGAACCTTGGGAAGCCATGTGTTCCAGATAGTATAGCTAAAAGATAGATGTAGCCTGGGCCCCTCGCTCACCTCTTGGAGAAAACTACCAAACAGTGATAAGATGGTGAAGTGAGAGAGGCATGAACTTTTACTGTGTTAAGACGCTGACATTTCCATGTTTATCCATTACGGTAGCATTGCCTAATCTATCCTGATTAATACAGTCTTAGTCTCTCCCCCACTCCTCCTCTCTCTCAAGTCTTAAGATGCCTCTTCTATGGCAACGTGGAAGTTCAAACCAACACAAAATTGGACACTGTGGCATGACGAATCAGGACGAAAATCACTCAAAAGAAAATGAATTCCAATGAATAACAAGCCATCTCCGAGCCTCTTTGCCCATGTAAACAGCACCAACACCTTCAAATCTTCCCTGGATCCGATGTCCATCCCTTTGATCGTCCCTTCTCAAGATTTCCTTCCATTTTCCACCTTTTTGTTCTTTTAAAGAACCAGTGACCCAGATTAGAAAGATTGCTCTGGTAGGAAGAGAATCCATAACATGTTGAGTATAGAATACAGGAGACCTCCTCTTGTTTCTCCTTATGTCTACAGTTACAAAAACACAGCTAAAAAAACAGAGCTTGAAAGGCCTTTAGTCCCACATCTCAGGTAAAGCCTGGCAAGTTGAGCACATGGATGTAGCATTGTTCTTCCTGAAATACCACTAGAATGTGAGTTGAGGAATTTTAAAAAATGTATGAGCCCACGAGAATGAAAAGAATGAGAGAAAAAAACCCAGCAGAAGACAAAAGATGTCAACAGATTTTTGGAAGATGGAAAGCAAGTGGAAGAATCATCAGAGCTGAGAAATCTGAATACCATGTGCCTACACAGGGGGATGCTAACGAAAACAGAGCCAATTCAAGCCGCGGATTCTTGGCAAGACACAGGTATTGCGGGCACTGGGGACTGCAAAAGACAAGGATGAGTTGTAGACCTGGAAACTTGGCAGGTTCTGGCCAACTGGAAACTGAGAGATCGGTAGGAAGACGCCCCAAGTTCCCACCCCCATTCAGTACAGCCAAGTGACCACCTCTCCCCTCCTCCAGGAGTGGATTTATTCTGTGGCGAAACTGAGGGTCTAAGCCCAGATCAGCTAGAACGGTATAAGTGGGAGGCGCCAGAGGGAAAACAGGAGGATTACATGAAAGTCTATCTGCAAAGGGCTGTACCCCCAGTCCCCTGCGCCGTGCATCTCCAAGGATATTGGCAAACAGATCAGCACTAGCCCACCACACTCACCCACCCCAACCCCAGAGAGGTTGGTAGACTCTTTTCTGGAGAAATTGAATGACTCCTAGAAAAGACTCACTGATACTGACATTTGGGGAACCTCAAAGAAATGGCCCTCATAGAACTCCCATAGTGAAGCTTGCCAATTGACAAATGATGTTCATTCGCAGTGTCCAGATGGCTTTTTAATACTTTACTCTTAAATATCGGTGGACCGCAAAGAATAACCAAGAACTTGAGGAACGTCTCCAACATGAGGAAAGGCAGAAACTGAAACCAGCTGACCAACAACCAAAGGGAGGAACTTGAAAACATCAAAGAAACAGGCATTAATGTCTTGGGAGAGACAGGAGAAGATATGTCACCCATGAAACTAGAATAAAAGACTATATGAGAAGGAGTAATCCAAACTGGATTATGGTAATGGTTGCACATCTCTGTAAATTTACTAAAAATCATTGAATCATGCACTTAAACATAGATAACTTTCCTGGGATATAAATTGTGCCACCAAAAAACTGTTTTGAAAAGGGAATAATCAGGGGCACCTCGGTCAGCTTAGGTCATGCTCTCACGGTTCTTGGGTTCGAGCCCCACGTCAGACTCTGCATTGGTGGTGTGGAGCCTGCTTGGGATTCTCTCTCTCTCTCTCTCTCTCTCTCTCTCTCTCTCTCTGTCTCTCTGCCCCTCCCCAACTTGTGCTCTCTCTCTCAAAAATAAATAATTTTTTTAAAGGCAATAATCAGGGGGAGAAAGGGAGCAAACCCTTGGATACTGAAAATCTGAGAGCAGAGGGGCACTGACTGACTCATTTGGTAGAGCATGTGGCACTCGATCTCAGGGTTGTGAGTTCAAGCCCCAGGTTGCATGTAGAAAGGATGGGGGGTTGGGCTAAATGGGTGATTGGCATTAAGGAGGTCACTTGTTGGGATGAGTACTGGATGTTAAAACTAAGTGATGAATCACTGGGTTCTATTCCCTGAAACCAATTCTATAGTGTATGTTAACTGACTTGAATTTAAGTAAATAAATTTAAAAGCAAAAAAGAAAGAAAGAAAGAAAGAAAGAAAGAAAGAAAGAAAGAAAGAAAGAAAGAAAACGGAAGGAAGGAAGGAAGGAAGGAAGGAAGGAAGGAAGGAAGGAGGAAGGAAGGAAGGAAGGAAGAAAGAAAACATGATAGTGAAACAAAGTTGCCAATAAAAACAAAATAGGCAACAAATAAAGTTTGAAAGGGTCAAGGAAAACTTTCAGAAAGTAGGAAAGAGGGGCGCCTGGGTGGCGCAGTCGGTTAAGCGTCCGACTTCAGCCAGGTCACGATCTCGCGGTCCATGAGTTCGAGCCCCGCGTCAGGCTCTGGGCTGATGGCTCAGAGCCTGGAGCCTATTTCCGATTCTGTGTCTCCCTCTCTCGCTGCCCCTCCCCCGTTCATGCTCTGTCTCTCTCTGTCCCCAAAATAAATAAACGTTGAAAAAAAAAATTAAAAAAAAAAAAAAAGAAAGTAGGAAAGAAATAAAGATATGGAAAAGAGGAGAGAGAAAAAAAAATAGGGAAAGTAAAAGATCCACCTAGGAGGCCCAACAGAAGAAATACAGGACAGAGAACACGGAAGGGAGTCCATTGTCAAAGGAACATAAGAAAGACTTACATTTCCGGATTTAAAAAGCCCATTGAGAGGCTCCTGGGTGGCTCAAGCTGGTTAAGCAGGTGACTCTTGGTTTGGGCTCAGGTCATGATATCGTAGTTCATGGGATTGAGCCCCGAATCGGGCTCCGTTCTGACACTGAGGAGACTGCCTGGGTTTTTCTCTCTCTGCCCCTCCCCTGCTCGCTTTCTCTCTCTCTCTCTTTTTTCTCTCTCTCTCTCTTTCTCTCTCTCTCTCTCTCTCTCTTTCTCTCTCTGTCTCTCTCTCTCTCATGTTTAAAAAATCCCACTGAAAATAAAGAAAGAAGTAATAAATAAAAATAAAAGCCCACTGAACACCCAATACAATGAACGAATAAAGTCCATGCTAATTTCACGGTGGTGCGTTTGAAGTAAAAGACGATCTTAAAAGTTTTCAGAAGGGGGAAAAAAAAGAACAGATTACAAAACAAAACAAAGCAAAACAGATCAACACGAAGAATGACAATCAGCATCTCACTGGGAATTTTTCATTCTAGAAGTCAGAAAATAGAGAAATGTGTTTGAAATTGCATCCCTTAAACTCGTAAAAACAATAACAAAACACAAAGAAGACACAATTAAAGAGCAAGTGTCGGAGGGCCTCCTGTGTGTGTTTCCACCATTTCTTTCTCAAATTCCTTTCTCTATCTCCCCCCCCCCCCCCCCCCCCCGCTCTCATGCTATTATTTGTGCATCTTCCCACCTTCTTTGGTCTTCCCCTTCCTCTTCTCTCTGCCCTGCTCTCTCTCTCCCTTACCTGGCCATCCCATGGGATGGCAGGAACTTTTTTTCCAATTACTTTTTCATTTGTTAAGTCATTTTATGTTCTCTCTCCTCTGTTTTAAAAGCAACCACGAGGAACACTTTATGTGTCTGCATTACAAAATTGAGACAGAAACTGCTTTTTTGTTTTTCCCCTCTGTGATCTGGGAGGCATCTCCCTGGATTTCTGCCCCAGGGAGCCCTGCCTCATTTCTGCCTCCGGTGGGTGCCATTCACGGTTCGTGGGTCGCCTCAGATGGGAAGAAGAGGCTTAACTTGTTCTGAGCTCAAACTCCTCATGTACATTTAAAGACAATTCCTGGGGGGCGCCTGGGTGGCGCAGTCGGTTAA
Organism: Leopardus geoffroyi; assembly: GCF_018350155.1. Taxonomy (NCBI): domain Eukaryota; kingdom Metazoa; phylum Chordata; class Mammalia; order Carnivora; family Felidae; genus Leopardus; species Leopardus geoffroyi. The sequence goes on from NC_059330.1 coordinate 44,589,874, forward strand.
GCGTCCGACTTCAGCCAGGTCACGATCTCGCGGTCCGTGAGTTCGAGCCCCGCGTCGGGCTCTGGGCTGATGGCTCAGAGCCTGGAGCCTGTTTCCGATTCTGTGTCTCCCTCTCACTCTGCCCCTCCCCCGTTCATGCTCTGTCTCTCTCTGTCCCAAAAATAAATAAACGTTGAAAAAAAAAATTTTTAAAAAAAATAAAAAAAAATAAAGACAATTCCTGGGTGGCTCAGTTGGTTGAGTGTCTGACTTCGGCTCAGGTCATGATCTCTCAGTTCATGAGTTCGAGCCCCACATCGGGCTCTCTGCTGTCAGCGCAGAGCCTGCTTTGGATCCTCTGTCTCCCTCTCTCTGCCCTGTCCCCACTCACGTGCTCTCTCAAAAATAAACATTTAAAGGCAATTGCAAACTGGTATCCCCTAGTTCTTTAGGAAAAGAGAGCTTAGATCTGGCCTTCAATAGGAAAAGGCCTCCTCATTCTAGATCCTTCTAGCCAGCTGGCTTTCTAAACCTCTCACTAAAGCAGGATGTCCCTCTAGGCCAGACATCAAGTGGGGACTGGATCCTGCTCAGCATCGAGATGTACGTAGAGACGGATGGTGACAGCAATGGCAATCCACTCCTCAGCACACATTCATTAGGTGCCACCTGTGTGCTCAGCCCTAGGATGCAGAGAAAGCCGAGTCCTGGCCTTTCGTCTCAAGAACTCACTGTCTGTGGCAGGGGGAACAAACACCTAAACAAATAACTGTCATTTGCTGTGACCACTGTGTTAGGAAAAGTATGTACAAAGCATCTGAGCAGCATGGAGGAGGATGGGGTTCCTTCTGTCCTGGAGTACTGAAGAAGGCTTCCCAGGTGTGCCCCAGGAACTGAGTCTGGAAGGATGCTCGACACATTGTCAGATGGAGGAGGCCTGAGGTAGGGGAGGGCAGGTCGGGTAGAGGGAATGGCCCGTGCAAAGGCACTGAGGTGTGTAAGAACATCTCTGTGTGACTTTGGGAGATGTGACATGACTTGGGGGGAGGAGGGTATCCCAACTCTCCCCCTCGGAACCCCCCAAGCCCCCATGACATCTGTCACCCTGTCTGGGGACAGACAGCAGTGTCTGGTCCTGCACGATGCCATGGTGCCCTGTGAGTGATGGCTCTGTCATTAGCCGGGCAGAAGCACACCGTCCCCAGATGAGGAGCTCCTGGGTTTGACAGCCGTGCTGTCCCCCAGCAGCCCCATTCACTCCCAGCAGACTCAGAGTCCCAGCAGACTCTTAGCAGTGCTGCCCTCGTCTCAGGAAGGAAGATTCCCTCCCCCAGAATCACCTCTCCCTGGAGGCTGAGGGCAAAGGCAGCCCTGCCTTCTGTGGGAGCTGGGCTGGATCAGTCTTCAGGGCCTGGGAGACCAGCCCCATTGCAGTGGTGGCGAAGACATCAGCTGTGTGGGCAGATCACAGCCCTGACAAGGGGTGGACCTTGGAGAGTCCTGTGCTCACAGTGTCCCATTGTTATGTGCCCCTCAGCTCCCCTCCCCATAGCTTGGCATGTTTGTTGAATGGATGAGAAAGGGAAGAGAAAAGGGAGGGAGAGAGAGAGAGGTAGGAGACAGAGACTGATGGGGTTTAAAAGAAGAGAAAGGGATGAGGTGTTGGGTGCCTCGGGCACACCAGGCCCCACTGCGTCCTTACATGGCATTAACTCAATGAACACTCGCGACAACTCATTTTGCAGTTGAAAAAACTGAGGCGCAGTGGGGCTATGCAACTTGCCAAGGTCACACAGCCCGTGTGTGTGGGAGCAGGAGGTGATTCCAGGCTGTCTGGCCTCAGAGCCCGAACTTCTGACCGTGCAGTGCTATAAATACCACAGTGGTGGTAGGGAGGCACCTTCATGGGACACAGAGGAGGTTGTGCCCCTGGAGGAAGAAATCGCTGACCAGGAGGAAGGGCAAATCCTCTCAGGATTTGCCGTTTGCTCAGCGAAGGTTCTGGCCCTTGGGCCTCTGTGCCTGCTTCCTTGAGGCTAGATCCTGACCTCACCTGCTGCCGCAGCGTGCTGGCCTGAATGCTGCTGATAGGGGCTGGGGGGTCTCCAGGAGGCCCTGGCCTCCGCTGCCAGTTGTGGTCAACAGAGTACGGCTCTCCAAGCCCCTGCCACCATCTGTTTTTGTTACAGAAACAACTGGCCAGATGGTTGGCTCGTTCTGCCTGGCACCTGGCTCTGCCAGCATGGCTGCCCCAGGGGTCAGCAGAGTGAGGGTGGGTCCCCTCGGTAGCCTTCCAGGGCCAAGAAACCTTCCCCTCCACTGCCACTTTTCCTCCCTCACAAGCCGCCCATCTTCTCCCTGGTCCGATCCCTCCACCTCCTCACTGAACACTAATCCCCATCCTTTGAACCTTGCTGTGTACCACGCACTCTGCGAAGCCCACGGGATGACTCATCTCACTTAGTCTTTGCTACTGCATCCTAGAGGGCAGGTCTAATTCTCTTCTCTTCGCGGGCAGGGAAGGGGGCTCTGGGCATCCCCCAGAAGGAGCCCCTGGACACAGAAATGCTGGGTGGTGGGCCAGGATTCCCACCTGACTGGAGCCGAGCCCCCCTGTTAGCCTGGCCTTTTGTCTTCTGAGCACCACTTGGGGGTCCCGGTGCCTCCTCTCTTTTACTGGCCTAGATCCTTTGTCAGATTGCCTCAGATGGGAAACAAAGTCAGGATAAGGATGTTTCCCAGAGTAGAGCTGGTGGCCACCATCACAGACAGATGGAGCCCCGGGGGGTTATCTAAGCGTTAAGATGCCCCAATGGGATTGAAAGGGCTGCAGACGCACCACCTGAGAAGGGGTCAAAGAGCATGAGCAGGTAGGCAAGACCCAGCACTCCATCCCCTGGAGGGCAGAAAAGGAGAAAGAGAGGACCACTGGTTTAGCAGGCAACTGGCCCTGTGAGAAGCCCAATGTGACCATGGGGGACCTGTCGGTGGGACACACACCCAGGACACACAGGAAGTAGAAATCCAGACTAGACCCACCCATTGTCCAGCCCTCTCAGGTGTAGTCCCACCTGCCGGAGTTCTCTCTGGGAGCATTCCCTGGGCCACAGCGCCATCTGCAGGGCAGCCCTGCGTCAGCGCGGAGGCTGCTAGGGCTGGCTCAGCAACGACTGTGGGTGGCAAAACCAGCGGCCATTCGGTTCTTTAAAGCCTTGTGTAGCCACCCAGGCACCTCCCCTTGCCAGCAACCTTCTGAATGATTCTGGTGGGTATCATCATACCATTTTATAGATGGAGAAGATGAGCCTTGGAAAGCTAGAATCACCTAACCAGTCAGCAGTGAGACAGGCAGGACACCAGCTCAGGCCCTTTGACAAAAATCTGTGTTCTACCGCCGTCTCTCTGGTCTCAGAAGAAAGAGAAGTGTGGCGGGTGGAAGATAAAGTGAAATCTGCTGCTTGGAGGGGTCAGAGAGGCTGGATCTGTGGCTTGATCCTGTCACACCAGCCATCTGCCAGCCACACCCTTAACCCACCCCAGCCAGGGAGAGCAAACACCCCCAGACAGCGCATCCTCCCCATAGGCCCGTCAGCCAATTAATCCACAGAGAATTGAGCCGTTTTATTAAAGGGGACTGTCGAGGGGATAAAATGCATCTGTTACACGTCTCAATGACTGGCAAGATAATGGAGAACATTATATTTTCTCCTCTCAGTGCCCATCTCGGCAGCAAGCCTGGTCAGCCAGGGTTTAGAGGCAGAGACTATCTACCCTTATGAGAAGATACTCAAGTTGCCCAAATGTGCTAATTTTTCCGAAATTTGAAACCTACAATTTCCTGAGCCATGTCCTGTTAATTGCCCACCCAAATTCTTCTTTAAAAAAGAAAAAAAAAAAAAAAAAAAAGATCTCGGGCGCCTGGGTGGCTCTGTTGGTTGAGTGACTGGCTCTTGATTTTGGCTCAGGTCATGATCTCACTGTTCATGAGATTCTCTCTCTCTGTCCCAGACCCACGGACACTCTCAATAAACAAACAAACAAACAAACTCAAAAAAAAAAAAAAAGACCTAATTGGCTTTAATAGATGATTCATGGATCACGCGGCACCCCATCTAGCAAGTAGAGATGCTCCCGGCCTTCTAAATTCTTGAGCTTACATTTTAGTGTCATTGATGCAAAACGCAGCAACCCAATCAGGTTAATATTGATGGTTAACGTTTCATTAGCTATGTGTGGAGTATTCACTCAGGAGTGGTCCCAATGTATTTATTTATTCCTGGGACAGCCTCCTTCTACTGCCCAACTTAAATCTCCCACGAGTTTATTCCAAGAGTAGCAGATAAGCGCAGTAATATCCCTAGCTACTTGCAATGTTACCCTAACGGAAGCCTAATTAGAAGGGAGATCTCTCTAGCTGGTGGAGGCTTCCTCTCCCTATATGCAGAGCACAGTAGACTCGGCTGTTCTAGATAACTTGTTATTTGCTTATCTGTAACACAGCTCTTTTTTAATTTACCACTCTTGCATATTTATGGTCCTTAATTGGTAACTGAGTGTTTATCAACTGCGTACTGCATGCTTATCCCTAAGATGCCTGCTTTGGGTTGGGGAGCCTTAAAAGAGAAATGTATGCTCCTTTGGGGTGCTAGTCTCTTCTGGGGTCTTCAGTCAGATGAACAAGTGATATATATTGAACCATCTTTGTGTGCAAAATGCTTGCATGGAAATCCATGCATCTGAAAATGGACACATTGTGAGAATTATCAGGGTCAGTTAAAGGGGACAGAAATACAAATGACGGCGTTCCGGGATTCTTCCGTACACTACCCAGCCAGAAGAACAGAAGGAGAGCACTTTGATTTCATTCAGTAACTCACCAAATATATGTGGAACACCTACCCAGTGCTAGGCCCTAGGAGGGAATTTTGCAAAAATTCACAGTCCTTTATCTCAAAGCTGATGGCACAGTGGGAAGACTAACTTGTTTTCTTTTTCAATGCAAGCCACAGAATGGAACAGAGGCAAAATCCAGGAGGGGTGAGGAAATTTGGCTCTGGGGGGAAACAGATAGAAAGGCTCCTTCTGCTAAAAGTAGAGCATCCTGGAAGGTCTTACCTGCTTGTGGACGGTCTTCGTCCTCAGTAGGTTGAGGAAGTAGGGGAGAGAGCCACTCCTCTGGACTCATTTCTGACCCTCACAGTTGAAAAAAGAAATGATGGTGTATTGGGGTTCTCCAAAGAAACAGAACCAATAGGATACGTGGTGATACACAGGGGAGACTTATTACGGCTGAGATATGCCATGATACGCTGTTGCAAGATAGAGAACGGGAAAGCTGGTGGCATAATTCAGTCTGAGGCCAAAGGAGGTTAGGCCTATGTAAATCCCAGAGTCCAAGGACCAAGAACCATGAACTCCGATTCCGATGTCCAAGGGCAGGAGAGATGGATGTCGAAGCTCAAGAAGGAAGAGAAAGAATCTGCCCTTCCCCCACCTTTTTGTTCTATTCTGGCCCTCAATGGATTGGGTGACGCCCGCCCCCATTGGTGAGGATGGGTCTTTTTTACTCAGTCTCCGGAGTCAAATGCTAACCTCTTCTGGAAACACTCATCCAGAAATATACCCAGAAATACTGTTTGTCAGCTATCTGGGCATCCCTTAGCCCAGTTAAATCAACACATACAAAGAACCCTCACAGATGGGTTCACACTGTTACAGCCTCCATCTGGAAGGAGGCTCCTTCTCTCCACTTCCTGCCACGCCCACATATCCTAGACTTTAACCTTTGGACTCCTTCCCACTGCATTCCTAGGGCCAGACCACTTTTCTGCCTTCTGCATCCCTCCTCAGTTAAATTTGAGTTTCTCCCTTTGTATGCAGCCATCAGTTATGCGGAGTCATCCAGCCCCAGGGAACCTCCCCCCACCCCCCACCCCTGCAGGTCTGGGAAGGCAGGACTTCCTGGGAGGCAGGACCCACCCAATCAGGAGGAAGGGACGAGCAGCAGCTTTTAAAGGAAATGTAAGTGGTGGCAACACTGGGAGCTCAGGGCTAAACTCAGATTATAAGAGGACAATGAATGAGAAACACCGAAGGATAAGTGATAAGAATGGACAGTTGCTGGAATGTTTACAAATGAAACGAATACGTGTAAGACAGCATAGTGACTAGAACACGGTAAGTATACAAGAAATATTAGGTGGTATTATTATCATCATCATCATCATCGAATACCAGAATGATGAGGGCTTGTGATAAGATGTAACAAAGGCAGCCTTCAAAAGCTCATTTTTTTTTCTCCTGAGCAAGAGTAACAGGGAGATGTTCAAGGCAGATGATGCGATATTAATAAAAGACTGGGAAAGAGCTAAAGCCTCCTTTCTCTCTATTTTCTTACATTTCCTTTATTAAAGGGAATAATCCTCAAGCTGGAAAGGTTAACAAACATGATTATGGAGTAACTGAGATCCAAGACAGGTGACGCAGTGCTCAAGGAGAGCCCTGCTGCTTTACATGGGCTCAGCTTTCTTGATTCCAACTAAATATATCCGAGAACTTTCTGGTGTGACTGCAGAACCCTCACTGATAAATATTGAGAAACCAGGAAGGTGCAAGGGGTGGGCGGAAATTGGAAACAGGAAAATGTTGCCCACATTTGAAAAAGAAAGTGGATTCCGGAAATGAGATTGGCAGGTCTGACGTTGACCTGTAGTCAGTTCTGTTTTAAGCCCTCAGAGAAGATGGCAGGTGTTACTTGTGGCCAACGTACTCAGTAAGGGTAAATGGTCAAATTGACCTCATTGCACTGTTGATCAATCGGTACATGAAGACGCTGCTATGCACATTGTATACTTATTCTTGGCGAAGCAACTGACAGAATCTTTGAGGATTCATGGTGACCAAGATGAAGAAATAAGGTTTAACAGATTTAAATATAAGGCACAGAAAGGTTGGTATCTTAACCACTGTCACACAGCTGACCTTTAGTGGAGCAAGGATTTGAACTCAGAGAACTTAACTCCAGGATTCAAACTATTAGCCATATCACCAGGCTGGCATCTGATCATTGGGCTCACCCCTGGCCCTTACATTTTAAGAAAGATGCTGACAGATCAAAGCAAGTATGGCAGAGAGCTACCAGAATGGGAGTGGCTAGAAGTCTTACATATGAAAAATCTGGGGGGGTTCCGTATGGGATAAAAAATGAACTTGGGGGGTGGAGTGCATGAGTGGCTCAGTCAGTTGAGCGTCCAACTCTTAATTTCAGTTCAGGTCATGGTCCCGGGGTTGTGGGATCGAGCCCCGTGTCAGACTCTATGCTGAGCTTGGAGCCTGCTTAAGATTCTCTCTCTCTGCCCCTCACCACCGCCCCCCCCCCCACATAACTCTCTAAAAACCCAAAAAACAAAAATAAAAATAACTTGGGGGGAATGCAATGTCTGCCCTCAAACACTCAAAGAAATGTCACATGCCAAAGCAAAGAGATTTCTTCTGCACAGAAGGATAAGGGCAAGAGACAGATTTCAATTTTCTGAAGATTAGAGAGTTATCCCAAACTGGAATCAGCTGCTTTAAGGTACTGAGTTCCCTGGCACCAAAAGCATACAAGCAGAGGCTGGACAGCTGTCAGCCAGGCCTCCTACTGAGACGATACTCTCCCTCTTCTCAAGGTGCCTACAGCACTGCCAAGATGTACTAACTCAGCACCCTTGTTGCCACTGGTTTCATGATTGTAAATTTCACACAGCTTTCTTGAGGTAATTTACCTACTATCCAATTCACCCACTGTGAGGAAGCAATTTGAAGGCTCTTAATAAATGTATACAGTGGTGCAGCCACCAGCACAATCCAGTTTTAGAACAGATTGTAGTTTTTTTTTTTAATTTTTTTTTTTCAACGTTTATTTATTTTTGGGACAGAGAGAGACAGAGCATGAACGGGGGAGGGGCAGAGAGAGAGGGAGACACAGAATCGGAAACAGGCTCCAGGCTCTGAGCCATCAGCCCAGAGCCCGACGCGGGGCTCGAACTCACGGACCGCGAGATCGTGACCTGGCTGAAGTCGGACGCTTAACCGACTGTGCCACCCAGGCGCCCCCAGATTGTAGTTTTTGATTCCCAAAGAACATAAGCATCCAAGGTAGGTCGAGGTGTCCCTTGGCTGCAGCCTCCACTGGCCTAATAATGCAGCCCACGTCTCCATGCCCTGGCTCTTCCCCTCCATCCACCACTCATCCTTTCCTGTCAGCTGACATGGTTCTGTACCTGCTGCTGTGAGCCTGGGCCCTGGACCCTCCCCAGCTGTCTCCACTGTCACTTTTGCTTCCTTCTCTCCCCACGTGCCAGTGTCTGGTCTTCGGCACAGAGTCTGAGGTGGCAGTGTGTTCTGGAAGACTATGAACCCTGGTGCCCCAGATCTACATTTGAATCATGGCCATGTGGCCTCACAAAGTTACTCTATCCTCTTGAACCCTGGCTTTTCCCTTTGCAAAGTAGATACAATATATGTGCCTTGCTGGGTGTGAAGAGCAGAGCTGATGTACGTAAAGTGCCTACAATGGTATTATGCTCAATAAATGGCAGTGATTACTGCTTTGTGATTATGATTACCGCTTCTAATCCTGCTGCCACCTTTATTATCATTGGCACTCCCAACTGTTCAGCTCTGGGTGTCCTTTGCCTTTCTCTTCCAGGCACATCCCTAACTGCAGGCCGTTTCCTAGGTTACTCCTGACGTCCCGGGAAGAAGACGGATGCTGCCAGCACCTGGAACCCCCAAGGCCCACCTCTGCCAGCGCTGCGTGTAGGTCAGTGGGATGAAGCAGCAGCACCACCTACTGGCGATGAGCAGCAGCAAGTTATTTACTGGTCAAATTAGTAGCTAGTCTGACTAAGACACTTCGGAGCCTTAAAGGTCAGTGGTCCATCCAATGCTTGCCTGTGAGTCTTGTGTGTGCACAGCACCCTCCTTCTCATGGCCATGCGTTAGAATAAAAGAAGACGATTAAAAAAAAATAAAAATAAAAAGAGAAGAAAATTTCGTAGCATGGTGCTCCTAGAGACCACAAGGTGTGACAAGCCAGTTTAAAAAGCATCCCCACCAGGGGCGTCTGGGTGGCTCAATCGGTTGAGCGTCCGACTTCGGCTCCTGATCTCGCAGTTCATGAGTTTGAGCCACACGTTGGGCTCTGTGCTGACAGCTCAGAGCCTGGAGCCTGCTTTGGATCTGCCCCTCTCCCGCTCACGCTGTCTCTCAAATATAAACAAACATTTTTAAAAAATTAAAAAAAAAAAAAAGCATCCCCACCAAATCTACAGACAGAAAGATCAGTGTCAGTGGTTAGTGGTTGCCTAGGATTGGGGTGAGGGGGAGGGAGGATGGGGAGCAAATGCTAAAGGGCATAGGGTTTCTTTTCAGGATGACAAAGATGTCCTAAAATTACAATAATGGTCACACAGATCTGAGTATACTGAAAACTGAATACTGAGTACACTGACTGTACGCTTGTAAATGGGTGAACTGCAGAGCATGGGAATTATGTCTCAATAAAGCTGCTACCAAAAAAGGTGAGAAGAATATCGAAACTTTCAAAGGGAAAAAAAAATTCATCTCCACGGCTTATCATCAGATTTGTGTGTACTATCTGACGACCTCCATCAGACCTGTGGACAAAGGACTCAGGTCACTTCATGGTGTCCTACTTCACTTGAAACCTACCTCAACAGGAGTGTAAACCCTCCGATGCTGAGCAACTCACATGGAAACATTCCCAGTTCTGTTAAGGCATTATATGCCTTATTATAGGCATTATATGCCTATATTATATTATAGATCTGATTATACGACCCACTATATATAGAATTGACTCACAGAACCCCCATATTACCCCATATTCTTGGTATCCACACAGAGCTGTATCCCAGAGGTCAGGCTTCTAGGTAAGGAAATGCAGGGTCATTGGTTGAGTAGCCCAACCAAATCCAGCCAGGAAGTGGGCAGAGCTTTAATTTCAGCTTCAGACTTGGGATTCAAGGTTCAGAGCCCTTACCATTCCATAGGGTGACCACACAACCCATTTTTTGCCCTGTGTCCCGCATAATTATTGGTAGCATTCCATTCCCTCTCAAGATAACACATTCCATGGTTCCTATGGGGTAGTCCTTCCCCTGGGGTTCTGCCTCATCTGTGCCTCAGATCTATGTCTCTGGACGGATGCTGTGGTCAGGCCAACAGCACCTCAGCACTTCCTAAAGCACCCACCAGCCCCAGGCCCCTCACCTACGCAGAACAGGCAAATCCAAAGAAACAGAAAATAGATTAGTGGTTGCCACAGGCCTGGGGGAAGGGAGGAATGGGGAGTGGATGCTACTGGATCCAGAGTTTCTTTGGGGGGCTTGTCTAAAATCAGTCGTTGTGGTTGCATATACTAAAAACCACAGAATGAACCAAAAAAAGGAAGAGAAACAGGTGAGGATAGGACACAGCAACATGCTTGGTAATCAAGGACCCCAGCTGGTCTCGTGAACATTCACCATGGTTAGAAAAGGACCAAGCATCCAGCAGGAATAGAAGGTAAAGACAGCAAGAGAGAGATTTATACAGCCCCCACACATGATCCCACTTCCCTTCTCCTACAAATAACGCTCATCGGTTTGTGGCCACCAGCACTGTTGTTCACACTTAGACATGAAGATACTCCCCGGGAAACACCAGAGCAAGGTATACAAAGGTCTGAGACACTGAATCCGCACAACCTTGCTGGGTAAGTATCATCATTCCCATTTAACAGTTAAGGAAAAAAGGGACCCCTGCGTGGCTCAGTCGGTTAAGCGTCCGACTTCGGCTTAGGTCATGATCTCACGGTTCGTGGGTTCAAGTTTGGCGTCAGACTCTGTGCTGACAGCTCCGATTCTGTGTCTCCCTCTCTCTGCCCCTACCCCACTTGTACTCTGCCTCTCGCTCTCTCTCAAAAATAAATAAGCATAGAAAGAAAGAAAGACAGAAGGAAAAGAAAGAAAGAGAAAGGAAAACAGGTAAGCAAATGGAGGCTCAAGAGATACAGAAGCTAAGAGTAAATGGCCAGAGGCCAGCAGCCAGTAAGGGACATAACTGGGATATCAACATGGCTTTCAGGGACCCAAGTCTTTGTTCAAAGTGACTACACTGAAGTGGCCCCACTCACCCCCACTCACCAGCTCCAGACCACAGGGAAAGCCCATAGTTTGAAAGTGTCACGGATGCGATCAGTGAGGATACTGCTAGAGGCACCAAGGCCCAGGACAGCACCTCCCGGGTCGTCTTTTGCACAAGTACCCTGGGAATGTTCAATAGGAAGTCTGCTAAGACGGAGGGAAAAGGGATCTTAAAGTAGTTCAACGACACATACAGAAGCACGTGGCTGTCCTCTCCTCCTTCCAAAGCAAGTTCTTTATTGTCCAACCAACCGACAATTGTTAAACAAGGCCTAGCACTGTACTAGGTACACCGTACTAAGCACAAATACAAAAGTATAGGACACAGTCCCTGCCCATTTGAGGCGCACAACTTAAATCTCTCAGGAACTGTTCCAGGGTTAAAAACCAAATCGGGACTTGGATGCCAGTATTGCAATGAACAGTCTTTAGGGTCAACATCTTACAGAAAAACATCACACCCCACGTTGATCGTGGCAGGAAATCTCTTCCTGGTAGTATCGACTTCATTATTATCAATAAACAAGGGTTACTTTAGTTCAAGTTCACCTTACATTCCCCTCCTCTGTAATTTGAATAAGAAGCTTTTTTGAAAAAAGACTTCTCAAGGGTCACGTAGTGGAAGTGCTCAGGTACACATCCGGTCAACAGCTGTCTGGCCAAACGAGCTCTAGACTACCACGTGAAACCAAGCTCACCTCCAGGCCATTTTCATGAACATTCTGAGGACCACATAAAGCACGTTTCCACGTAGGACATTATTGCCATCCGGGAGGGGGAGCGGGCGCCGCAGAGCGCGGTCGGGAGGAGACATTTTCATATCAAAAGTGAGCACCGACTCAGGGGCAGTCACAGGGGTGGCCGGGAGTTTCATCTCGACCCCAAAGGAAGCTCTCAACCCTCTCTCACTCGCAGAACTCACAGGTGTGTGGTTCTGGGAACAGAAACAGACCAAAACCGAAAGTTGAAGGGAGATCATGAACTTGGCGACGATTCCATCGCAGGAGTGAACCTCCCGCTTTGAGCACAGAACATTCAGCACGGGACAGAGAAGTGGGAGCAGCAGCCTCGGGAGCCTGAAACCTGAGAAGGGGAGACAGACGCAGGGACACACGCCTGCCCCTCCGCAGGACCCTGTGGCCAAGAACCTCGGCCTCCCGCTGGGTTACTTACCCCACATGGTCTCCATCAGGCAAATAAGAGGCAAACGGGAAGGAACTAGCATGAGGGAAGGACTGGACAATTTTCTAGTGTTATGGAGACTTGACACTCTAATGAAAAAGACCTCGAGTTCCTTTAAATGAAGCACATTACACCAGGAAGAAAATAACTCAAGGGAAAAGTTCAGATCTGAACTTCAAACCCGCAGGAAGCAAGTGCCTTTTTCCTCTTGAGGATCTTTTGCTTTAAAGGACTGACAAGTGAGTTGCTAGCCTTGGCAGTGATGGGCAAGAAGGACGGGCCCTTCCTGCTTACAAAAGAACACCAGCGTCTAACGGGACTCGAGCTGTGCGGAGACGCCAGCCCCGGCTCTGCCAGCTCCACTCAGCCCCCAGCCAGCTCCCCGCCTCCTGCCCGCCGTGGAGACGGCTCTGGCGAGCGCGCACCAGGAAGCCCCCGGGGGCCCTCCACCCGCGGCCAGGCTGAGCGCCGGAGCTATTCAAGTGGAAGGTAGCATTTCACATGTAACACTGGTTTTTCTTCAAACGTAAGACTGGTTTTCTTACAGCATGTATAAGGCACAGTGTGAGAAAGCTGCTCCCGCTCCCAGCCACACACCCACACTCAGCTCCTCGCACGCACGCACGCATGCACACAGAAGAGGCCAGTGGACTTTGCCACAACGCACGGGGAAGGGATCACTTCCGATCACTTCTGGTTTTTGAGCTGGTTGGAGAGCCAGTCCAGGCCTTCATAAAGCCCATCTCCACTGGTGGCACAAGTGGCCTGAATGTACCAGTTTCTCTGGCGGAGGGAATGTAAGCCGAGCTTGTCTGTTATCTCTGCTGCGTTCATAGCATTCGGAAGATCCTTGAAAAAGAACACCCGAAAGTCAGTTTTTAACGATGCATTTATATAACAAAATACTACGTTCTTCTCCCCAAACCTACCCCACCCCACAGTCTGAGCTCAGCTGATCCTTAATCTCTCTCTCTCTCTCTGACCTCTCAACTCCACACTGGGTACGACCAGTGGGTGTACCATCAAAACAGATGCAGAATCTGACCCTCCTCAGCACCTCCACAGATACCCTCCTGATGCCAGCACCATGACCTCTACCCTGGAGCACTGAAAGAACTTTCCTAGTTGGTCCCCTTGCTTCTGCACTTGTACCCCTCAAGTCTGCTCTCAACCCAGCGGTCAGGGGAAGAGCGAACCATTCTTTCAAAACCCGACAACAGCTCCGTCTCTCTCAGGGGGAGAGCCAGCGTCCTTGTGATGGTCTGCAAGGCCTTCGTGACCTGAGCCCCCAGGACCCCTCCCTAATTGTCCTGCTTAATCTTTTCAAATGCCACAGTCACCATCTGTTGCTACATTATAAAACTTACTTATTTGGTACGTGAATTACTTATCATCGGTCTCCTCTAACTAGAACCCAAGCTTGTTTACAAGCTTGTTCTCTGATATATTTCAAGTTCCTACAACTATGCCTGCCACGTAATGTAGATCTAGACATACTGATATGGATCTGGATATATTGATATGGATCTAGATATAGTGATATGGAATGACATCAAAGATATGCTAAAAAAGCTGATCTCCAGAATGTAATATGAATACAATCACATAACTGTTTACACAGGCATAGAACGTCGTAACTCTGGGAAAAGAAGAAATTCAACAATGTTTTACCCTGAAGAGTGAGGCTAGAACATTTCACTGGGTATTCTGAACTGCTGGCATGTTTATACCACGGGCATGTTCTGTTTTTTTTTTTTTTTTTTTTTTTTTTTTAATTTTTTTTTTCAACGTTTATTTATTTTTGGGACAGAGAGAGACAGAGCATGAACGGGGGAGGGGCAGAGAGAGAGGGAGACACAGAATCGGAAACAGGCTCCAGGCTCTGAGCCATCAGCCCAGAGCCCGACGCGGGGCTCGAACTCACGGACCGCGAGATCGTGACCTGGCTGAAGTCGGACGCTTAACCGACTGCGCCACCCAGGCGCCCCAATGTTCTGTTTTTATAATTAAAAAGAACAATTGTCATTTTCTTTTTTTTTTTTCTTTTTTTTTTTTAACGTTTATTTATTTTTGAGACAGAGAGAGACAGAGCATGAACGGGGGAGGGGCAGAGAGAGAGGGAGACACAGAATCAGAAGCAGGCTCCAGGCTCTGAGCCATCAGCCCAGAGCCCGACGCGGGGCTCGAACTCACGGACCGTGAGATCGTGACCTGAGCTGAAGTCGGACGCTTAACCGACTGAGCCACCCAGGCGCCCCGCTTTTTGAAAGTCTATTGTGCTCACTAGTGAAATTCTGGACTGGCATCGAACCCAGCGGTAGGGTAATCACTGAGTGATGACCCAGCCACCATTTAAAATCATGATTACAAAGAGCTGGATGGCAAGAGAAAAAGTGACACACAGGATGCAACGCAGTCAGAAGAGCGTGAGCTCAGTCACATAACGAATGTGTTCATGGAGGAGAAAGTGGATGGAAACACACCACAATCGACTGAGGTTATCTCAGGCTGGTACGTTCCACAACTCTACCTTCTTTTCCAAGCTTAGTTCGGCTTTGAGTCCCGAGGTGGGACGGCTCTACACTTGGCCCTCCTCCCACTCTTCCTTTACTGTTTTCCATTACATTTATGTAGAAGACCCTTCTCCTCCTGGAAGATAGGCCCCCTATGATGCAACCATCTCCTCCCTCACCGCCCGCCCCTGCCCGCTCTGTTCCAGCTGTATTGACTGCCTTGCTATTTTTGGCCCCACATGGCTCCCTTCCTGCTGGCCTTCAGGTCTTCTTCTCAAATGTCATCTTATGATGGAGGAATCCTGGCCCTTCCCCACATCTATCCTCCACACTTCCAGCAGACACATTACATATTATTTACCGACTGACTCTGCTTGCGCTAGAATGCAAACTCCATGAACACAGGGATTTTTGTCAGTCCGGTTGCTCACTGCTACAACACCAATACCTAAAACAATGCCTGGATCTTAGTAGATGCTCAATTAATATTTGTTGCATGAATGAATAGAAGACATAAGCTAAAAAGGAAGTGCATAGGGGGCGCCTGGCTGTCTCGGGGTTGTGAGTTCAAGCCCCATGTTGGGCCTAGAGCTTACTTTAAAAGAGAGAGAGAGAGAGAGAGAGAGAGAGAGAGAGGTGGGGGGTAAGGTGGGAAGGTTACAGTAGAGACTAGAGAGAGAGGAAGGCAGATATCTAATTTAAGTATCCATATTTTTAAGTGAACATCTGGCAGAAATTTCAGTCCCGGTATTCAGAAAGCCAACAACATACCTGTTTATTTACAAACACCAATAAAACTGCATCTCTGAGCTCATCTTCTGCCAACATTCTGGTTAGTTCTTCTCGGGCCTCATTGACCCGCTCTCTGTCATTACTGTCAACCACAAAAATCAGACCTGGAAAGAAATCACAAGCATGTTGGTAATCTGAACCTGGAAAGGGGAACTGTTTATACGTCCTTACAGCTTCTCCCTACTTATGTGTATGGTTTCACCGAAAGCAATCCATAAGGAAGGACATCTAATCTCCAGAGTCAGGAAGACTGCTGCACACTCAACCCACCTATCTTTTCAGAAGCATCACAGACCTTCACCAGATTAACAGAAACAAGAATATAGAGAGAAAAGGTTAAGGTTCATGCTTTACCACCTTGCTTCTACATCATGCCTACATAATGAAGTCCCAATAAAAACAAAGGACGTCAAAGTTCAGAGAAGCATCCCAGGTTGGCAAGACTCGAATGATGTTACACATCAGCGTGCCAGAGGTAATGCAGGTTTTCTCCGTGTGCAAAGGACCATGGAAGCTTTGTGTCTGGTAACTCCCAGACCTCGCCCTATGTGTCTCTCCCTTTGGCTGGTTCATTTGTATCCCTGTGCTATAACAAAACTGTAATTCTAAGTATCTCGCTTTCCTGAGTCCTGTGAGTCATTCTGATGAATTACCGAACCTGAGGGGGTCGTGGGAACTGCTGAATTTGCAGCCAGCCAATGAGAAGTGAGGGTGGTCTGGGGACCCCATTTACGGCTGGTGTCTGCAGTGAGGGAGTCTTGTGCCTCTAACCTGTGAAGTTTGGTCCAACTCCAGGTAGCTGGTGTCGGGAAATCTTTGCAGGATCCCACACTGGAGAGAGCATCAGGGGATCCCCAGGAAGCAAGAGACAGGTCGAAGAAAGATACCACCACACTGTGTGGAAGCAAAGGTGGTAGAAACCTGCACAGACCTGGTTGCTGCTACATTGGCTGGAGGAAGCACTGGGCCAAGATGATTCCCTGGGAAATCCTACTCACGCCCAAATAGAGAATGGGGAAGACCGTCTTCGCAGCCGTCCGCGTATAGTAAAGTACATAATGATAGTAAGAACTTGGTGGCTAGCTGACAATAAGCCCTCCGTGCGACAAAAACGTGAAGTGGCTGCCAGAACTAATTTGCTCTCAGGCTGTATCGAGAGCAGTGTCGGCAGCTCAGTTTCTAGGGTATGGGCGACAAAAAGCCTTCTCTATCGTGTGTCAGTCAGAACACCCTGTGAAGATTACATGGTCGCTGCAGGACCCCACGCTCTACAACGCAGGCGCACTGGAAGGATTCAAAGAAAGACTAGGACGGCAGAGGAACTAGGGACGATGTCAGACGAAAAAGAACTGACATAACCGGGGATATTTTATCTCGAGAAAAGACTCACTGGGGGACTGACAGCTGTCTTCAAATATCTAAGAGTTCATGCCATAAAGAGAGGTTCAACTGGTTTTATATAGCTCTATAAGTACCCTGAAGATCAGTGGGTACAAACTACAGGACATCAACAAAGAGTCAACAAAACTGAAGACGCAACGGGCTGCCTCGGGAGGCCTCCTTGTCGCTGGGGAGATTTGTGCCCCGCTTCAGCCACAGCTTATGGGGACACTGCCAAAGGGACCTTCCCGGTAGCAGAAGTGTAGTGTGAGAGGATGACTTCTTGGCTGCCTCCAACATGGATTTCACAGCGATGTCAGGAGGGAGAACCGGCGCTGGCCCTCTGCCCCTTTCCTCCTGCTTCCCAGGCCCACCCGACAGCTGCCTGGCCAGCTGCTCTGGGGTGGCCCACTCCTCAGACAGGAGCTCCCATGGCTTCGGGGTGCTCGGGTGCTGCACCCGAGCCAAAGTCCCGTCTGTTATATCACATCAGATTAAAACAATGCAGAACATCCAAAACTTCTCCCAAAGATGCAATATTCTACCAATAGTATAACCAGGTCTCTGATCATAACTAAGCAAACAAGGTTATCCAGAAATTCGAGGAGATCCTTAGTCTCCAAAGCAGAGCTGACAGGGTGGGAGCATAGAATCCCTTGCCATTCCTGATAGAAACAAAGGTTTATAAATATCAGGGCCCACTTTATACTGCTTTCACATAAATCCTGATCTGAGAAACAAAAGAATCTAGCATCAGACTGACTCTACTTTTGAACGGGGAGAACCTAGAAAAGATCATTTTACACATGAATGGTACACTACAATTTGTTTTAAAAGGCCGGGAGGCTGGGGCACCTGGGTGGCTCGGTGGGTTAAGCATCCGACTTTGGCTCAGGTCATGATCTCACGGTCCATGAGTGAGTTCGAGCTTGGCATTGGGCTCTGAGCTGACATGCAGAAAATATCTTTGGACAGATGTGCAAAAAAATAGAAGTGCTGGTCTACGGAGGGAGAACTGGGTGGTTAGGAGACAGGAAGGAGACAGTGGCATTTCATTATACACTTTTATTTCTTTTGGAAATTTGAACCATATAAATGAATGGCCATTTAACAAATTAAAATTACTACACTTACAATCAAGGAGAAAAACCTTAAAAAAAAAAAAAAAAAAACCAAAGAGAAAAATCTGTCCACGTGAGAACTAATGGACCATTTTATGCACTCTATGTAATATCATCAACTAAGAAATCACATAAACTATTCAAATTCCAATCTATACAAGCGAAGCCTAGTGCAGACAAATGTCTTAATGGAGAGCTAAAAGCTATCATTTAGTCTGTCATACTCAACATACTGATGAAGAAAATTTAAATAATAAAAGACAGCCTGACCTTTGAGAAGCTGGCAGAAGAAAAAGAGGCAGCATCCAAGGCCACTCAGAACTGAGATGCCTGGACCCACCACAGACAGCAAATCCATTCTTCAAACACTCCCCATTTGCTAATTTCATGAGCAGTCTAAATTACGCACCGCAAGGTCCTAGAACACAGCCAGGTGCCTGCCATCAAAGCAACAGTCGCTGGAGTTCAATTAAACTGGACTTGTTAAGAATAGAAGATTGAAAACAAAAAGGCATTTCAACTTGGTGACTGAAGGTGACAGCACTGAATCAGGCAGGCAAAAGGAATCCTGCCAGAGAATGAGGAAGTAAAACCTCTCACAATTTGGGCTCTGTGATGGGGTAATTTACATGTCAACTTGACTGGCCAACGGGGTGCCCAGACATGTGGTCAAACGTTTCTCTGGGTGTGTCTGAGAGGGGGTTTCTGGATGAGGTTAATGACATTTGAATCAGCAGACTGAGTACAGCAGACTGCCTTTCCCCGCGGGGGTGGCCTCTCCAGTCCACTGAAGGCCTGAAGAAAAGAAAAGAGTGAGAGAAGTCCCTGCCTGGCCATCCTGGAACTGGCCTCCAGGACTTCTGGCTCTGGACTGGAACTTCCAGCATCAGCCACCCTGGTTCTCCTGCTTGCCAAATGCAAATCCTGGGACTGCTCAGCCTTTGTAACCACGTGAGCCAGTTCCTTATAATAAACCTGAGATAGATAGATAGATAGATAGATAGATAGATAGATTTCCATCCATCCTATTGGTTCTGTTTCCTCTGGAGAAGCCAGACTAATACAGGCTCCTAGCCTACTACCATCTAACCACCGAACAAAGCATTTTACAAAATCAATCTCATTCAAGCCAAATGATCCAACACAGGAGGTGGTACCTCCATTTTATAGATAAGGAAACTGAGAAAAGATTACTTAACCTTCCCAAGGTTTCATAGCAGAGCTGTGGTTCAGACCCACGCTTTCTAGATTTATTGACTAATGAGGAATTGCATCCGTCTGGCCATTATGGCAAGTACCAACCCAAGATAAACGAACACTCTTGAGTATCAGAAGGTATATTGTCTGCAGCAGATTGAAACAGAGATGTAAAAATCTAACAGTCATCATGGAAGTTGCTAGGTTATCAAGTTCGTTCTCTGAAGATCAATAAAGGTAAAGAATTAAGCACTTTTTCTGCCTTTCTTATATAAACTATATTTCAGAGAAACCAAATATTTGATGGGAGTTCTCTGTTTAGAAGGATTTCAGCTGACAAATACAACTGAAATGACACGATCTAGAAAAATCACCATTCTGTAACTCTAATAACAGATCTAGCAGTCTTCCACGAATGCTAGAATCACTAAGTGAAAGGCAACTTTATTTTGGGAGAAGTATGCTGAAACCATCTGAATCCATTTAGCATCACTAAAAGTGGGACAACCAGGCCTGTGTTAAGATGTGATACAACAGGAAGTACTTAGCACCACTTCTGAAGTATTCTTGCCGCCAATATGAACCAGAATGTAACCAAACCTCTAGAACAAACTACCATTTTACAAGATATCCATAGACAAATTAAGTAACACTACAATAATCAGCCAAATCCAAAATGCAGGATAAACATCTAACAAAAAATGACACAGGAAAAAAAGAGGTGGGGAGAAGATCTGTTTTAGAGTAAGAGACTAAAGGGACATAACCATGAAACACAATGTGTGAACTTTGGTTCCCAATGCAAACAAATCAAACATAGAAAGGACATATCTGACCCACCTGGAGAAATTTGAATACGGACTGGGTACTTGTCATTAAAGAATTAATACTAATTTTGGGGGTGTGATAATGGCATGGAGATTATGTTCAGAAAAAAAGGCTTTATCGGTTTGAAATGAAGACTGAAGGATACATGAGCAAAAGGTATCACTTCTGGGCTTTGCTAGAACATACTCTGGGCAAAATGCTAGTAAACTGTTGAAGCTGGGCAATGGGTACAAGGGGGGTTCATTCTGCATCCTCTCCTCCTTATATCTTTTGAAGTTTCCACTAACAACAACAACAAGTGTGTGTGTGTGTGTGTGTGTGTATACATACACACATACATATGTTTACACGCACACACACACACAGCATTTAAAGAAAAAAATATACAATTTAATTTAAAGGCTGAGAAAATAGCTGCAAATGAAGTGAAGTGCTACAACAATGATCTAAAACATAAAGGGCCAGCAGGCTTGGGCACTGGGTGTGACAAGACCGACAAATACAGGCCTTTACTATGAACCACATGCAATGAAAACACCACCAGCAGTAGAATCTGCAAAATTAAGACTCCAAATAAGTTCTAAAGCGAGCGTGAAGATGCCATCTGGTTATGATTCTACATGAGAATCAGGGTGTAAACAGCTATGTGAACAGTTTATGGATATCTTGACAGGCAACATTCTAGAAGGTAGCATTTATCCAACACAAAATCCATGGAAAAAACCTCAAAGAGATTGATGATGGGTGTGGACCCATTAGAACCCCAACTTCTAAGAAACCAGTGATAAGGAAACAAGGCAAGGATCTGGGATATGCATGTCGATTCCTGCACCTCTAGAATAGCAGGGCAACAGGGAGGGACGGTGGCCACACAAGATGCTGGCATCTGGGGTTCCAGCCACGCCTGTTCATTTCTTTCTCTCCAGAGGCATGATTCTTAGATATTCTCAACAGGTTTAAAAGAGCTTACTGAATCCAAATTCTTCCAATACTGGTACTTCATCTAACATACATACAATTCTCAATGAACCAAAAGACAAAATTCATCAGGATAGCCCTTTTTTAACGAATCTGGATTAAGAGAAGTTTTCTAGGTAGGGCATTAATGCCCAAGCACCTTTTTTAGAAAGGCAGGGACCATTTTCCGAAAAGAAACCTTCCCAGGAAGTGTAAGTGGGTCATCGGAAGAGAAGGAACGACTGACAGTCCAAACAGAGCAGAGCACAAGGTTTTGCCACGAGCATCCAACTTTAGACGCATTTAATACAAATGGTTCCAAGACCACAGGCTGGATAACCTTTACCTTGGGTGTTCTGGAAATAATGTCGCCACAAAGGTCTGATTTTGTCCTGGCCACCAACATCCCAGACTGTGAAGCTGATATTTTTATATTCTACCGTTTCCACATTGAAACCTAAATTGGAAAGACGGAGAAAATTGTTAATGAAGACTTCTGTTGGCTGAACGATTCCAATGAATTTCAGCTAACATTTGGACAGTACTTTTAATTTACAAAGCAACTTGCCAGCCAAAGATCTATAGCTTACAGGGGCGCTGGGCTGGCTCAGTGGATACAGCATGCAACGCTTGATCTCAGGATAGTGTGTTCAAGCCCTACTCTGAGCCTAGAGCTTACTTGAAAAAGAAAAAAAGATCTATGGCTTACAAAACCGAGTATGTTAGCTCGCTCTTTCACCTTCTCTACTCTCTCCAGACTCAAACCTCACACATCCCCTTCTTTTCTCTCAGCAGATCTTACAGTGCACTTCAGAGCAAACAGAAGCCACTAATGGGACGACTTTCACCTCCCACCAATGTAGAAACCTACCTACACCTTTCCCCACCCTTTGCTTCCCTCCTTGGAACAACAGAAGAGGGCCACTATCCAATGTCAGTTCTAACCACTCATACCACCAGACCTTGGGCTGCTCTCCCCCCCGCTCTCTGAAATCCCCACCCTGTTCTTAGCACGCTTAAATCTTCACATCTTTCAAAAAAAGCCCTTCCTTGACTCCACATCTTGAACTGCTACCACCCTCCATTTTCCCTGTTAAAGCCAAACTTCTCCAAGAATAGTTACATTCACTGCACCTACTGTGTCACCTTGTACCCTAGAAAACCTTGGTTCTGCCCACCATGTTACAGACCTGGCGTTGCCGAGGCAAGTAGTGATCGATCGGCATGTCAATAAATCCAACAGATGCTCTTTGATTCTTAGGTAATTTGACTTCACATCTGACACTACTGCTCACTCCCTCCTTGAAACTCTTCCCTGGTTTCCCATTCTCCTTCTAATTCTATGGCTGAACCTTCTCGGTCTACTTAGCTCAACCACATTTAATTGATCCTTAGATGATGGACTTCCTAGGACTCTGTACTGCCCCATCCATTCTCTTCTTTCCACATCCCCAGAGGTAATCTCCTTCCCTCCTGGGGCTGTATCACCATTTTTGTGCTAATGACTCTCAAATTTACATGATCTGAACCCAGATCTCCTGAGCTTCAGGTCCATAATCCAACCTTCTATCCAACATCTTTGGTTAAATGTCTCAAAGGCTCCGGTAAGGCAGTACGTCAAAACTGAACTTAAGATCCCCACCCCTCTAACCTGCTCCTCTCCTAGCTACCCCTGCACCCCTTCATCCCACAAGCTGGAAATCTGGAAGGCATCACTGACACTTTCAACTCTCTCACCCCTAAAATTCTCATTATGGGGGCACCTGGGTGGCTTAGTCGGTTAAGTGTCCGACTTCGGCTCAGGTCATGATCTCGCGGTTCACGAGTTCGAGCCCCGGGTCGGGCTCTGTGCTGACAGCTCAGAGCCTGGAGCCTGCTTTGGATTCTGTGTCTCCCTCCCTCACTCTCTCTGCCCATCCCCCACTCACACTCTGTCCCTCTCTCACTGTCAAAAATAAGTAAAAATTTTTAATAAAAAAAAATTCTCATTATCAAATCTTATCTGTCCAACCTCCTAAATATCTAATAGTCATCCTAACCCATGAAACTGTCATTTCTTGCCTCAATTATTGAAGCAACCTAACTAATCTAGCGGCAGCCACTCTTCCTCTCTGTCCACTACCATTTTCTAATCAAAACTCTCAAAACACATGTGGTCATATCACTTCCCTACACATTCATGCTTGATTGAAATATTTAAAATAAGGGGGGAAAAATAATCTCTCTTTGGCTTCCCACACCCAAATCTCAAACATGACTGTCGAGGCCTACCACAACCTGGGACTGCTCACTTTCCAAATCTCACTTTGAGTCAAGCCTGGTTTTCGCGAGGGGCTCTCACTACATTGCAGAAATCTCAATTCTTGCTAAATAAATGTATAATTTCAATGCCATTCTAAAGCGAAGAGGGAAAGGAAGTGGGATAGGAAACTTAGCAAAACGATCTTAAATGTAATCTGGAAAAATAAGTAAGCATAACCAAGAACTCTCTGAAAACAGGTAACAAATTACTTTTAAGATATTAGGGGTGCCTAAGTGGCTCAGTCGGTTAAGTGTCTGACTCTTGGCTCTGGCTCAAGTCATGATCTCACGGTTTCGTGAGTTTGAGCCCCGCATGAGGCTCTGCGCTAATGGTGCGGAGCCTGCTTGGGATTCTCATTCTCTGTCTCTCTCTCTCTCTCTCTCTCTAACCCTCCCCCGCTCACACTGTGTGTGCGTGTGTCTCAAAATAAATAAATAAACAAAAAAATTTTTTTAAAGATATTATCAAACCTTAATAATACTTGAAATAATTAAGTTCAAATGACGACAACAGGGGGTTGTCCAGGAGGACACACACACCCATGAAAACTTAATATATGACAAAGAAGGCATTTAAAATCAGTGTGGAAACACTATCCAATAAATGGTGGAGAGCTGTCTATCCCTGCACATGTCCTATACACATGTGACTGTCTGGATTTAATTGAAATTAAAAACGTGGGCTCCTCAATCGCACTAGCCACATTTCAAGCGCTCAAGAGCCACTTGCGGCTATGGCTATCAACCTGGACAGTGGTCACAGAACACTTCCATCACTGCAGAATGTTCTACTGGACAGCACTGGCCTTCTCATTTGAAAAATATAACTAGGGGCACCTGGGTGGCTCAGTTGGTTAAGCGGCCGACTTCAGCTCAGGTCATGACCTCGCAGCTTGTGAGTTCGAGCCTCGCTTCGGGCTCTGCTGACAGCTCAGAGCCTGCAGCCTGCTTCAGAGTCTGTGTCTCCCTCTCTCTGCCCCTTCCCCAGCTCACACTCTGTCTCTCTCTCTCTCAAAAATAATTAAAAAAAACAAAATATATATATATATATTTTTATATATAAAAATATAAATATAACTAAATCCCTAACTTACTTGTAACAGAAAAATAAACTTCAAGTAAATATTTCAATGTTTTTAAAAATGAAAAATAATGCAAAAAAAATAATAATAATGCATTATTGTTAGCAGTAGAAAATATTGGTGAATACTTTTATGACCCCAGAGCAAGGAAGACCTTTCTAAAAATGATACCAAACCTAAAAAAAGAAAAAAATTGGTAAATTTGGCTACCTAAAATTCTGTATGGCAAAACACAGAAAAACTGAGGTTGAAAGACCATCAACTGGAAAACCAGCATGGGACAAGACTTGTTCCTGACCCATAATGTCCTTCTTCAAATCGTTAAGAGACATATAAACATGCCAACAAAAAGAAAAAACCCTAGAACCATATTAAAATCAAGTCACAGGGGCGCCTGGGTGGCGCAGTCGGTTAAGCGTCCGACTTCAGCCAGGTCACGATCTCGCGGTCCGTGAGTTCGAGCCCCGCGTCAGGCTCTGGGCTGATGGCTCAGAGCCTGGAGCCTGTTTCCGATTCTGTGTCTCCCTCTCTCTCTGACCCTCCCCCATTCATGTTCTGTCTCTCTCTGTCCCAAAAATAAATAAACGTTGAAAAAAAAAATTAAAAAAAAAAAAAAAAAATCAAGTCACAGAAGAGCAAATACAAAAGACCCACTGATGTTTGAATATATTCACTTACAATAGAAGAAATCCCAATAAAAATCAGTGTTTTTTCTCTATCAGATCGGCAAATTCCCTGGAGAAATTAACACTTTTTAGTAGCTGCTGACACAACCTTTTTGGTGAGTGTGTACCCATATTAAATGTACGTTGTTTTTAAGTAAACTCTACACCCAATGTGGGGCTCAAACTCACAACTCCAAGATCAAGAGTCACATGCTCCACTGAGTGAGCCAGCCAGCCCCCCCCAAATGTACATTGGTTTTAACATAGCAATCCCTCCTCCAGAAATTACTGCAAGGAGAAAACTGCAAAAATGTTAAAGATGTTTACTTCAGCATCACTTACAAAGAACAACCATCAATGGAAATTCATTAAAATATAGCTACAATGGAATACTATCCAGTTATTAAAATGCGATGTTCATCTGTATCAGTCGTTAGGTAAGCCCCCAAACTTAGTGACTTAGAATAATGATTCCCTCCATCACCACCACCAATTCTGTGGGTTGCCTGGGTTTCCCCCCTGTAGTACATTCAGCCAAGGAATCCCCTGGGGGCTGGGCCAGGCTTCTCTCTCTCCAGGTAGTCTTTTCATTCTCAAGGAACATTGGGCTTCCTCTTCTGAAGGTGGCAGTGTTCCAAAAGTGCAAGCCCCAGGGCAAAAGCACTAACTTCATCTTTGCTTGAATTACATTTGTTGATGCTCCCTAAGCCAAAGCAAGCCTGTGGCCAAGCTGAGCATCACAGTAGAAGGGAACTGCATATGGGCGTGGATACAGAGAGGAATGATGCATTGGGGGCCATTAGTTTAATGATCTACCACAAGGTTGGTATCCAATTCATTCACCAAACATTTACTGGACAGGGGTGCCTGAGTGGCTCAGTCAGATAAGTGCCCCACTCTTGACTTGATTTTTGGCTCAGGCCACGATTTCATGGCTCCTGAGTTCGAGCCCCACGCTGCACTCTCAACGCAGAGCCTGGCTGGGATTCAATCTCTCTGACCCTCCCTGCCCCCCGGCTGGCTCATGTGTGCGCATGCATGTGCTCTCTCTCTCTCTCAAAATAAATAAATAAACTTAAATATATATATATATATCTATGGGGTGTGTGTGTGGCTCAGTCAATTAAGTGTCAGGCTCTTGATTTCCGCTCAGGTCATGAAATCGAGCCAGCATCTGGCTTTGTGCTAATAGCATGGAGCCTGCTTGGGATTCCCTCTCCCTCTCTCTCTGCCCCTTCTGTGTGTTCTCTCTCAAAATATGTAAAATAAACTTTAAAAATTATCTCAAAAATAAGTAAACTTAAAAAGTTACTGGACGACTTATGTGCCAGGCATTTTGCTAGGGGCTTGGGAACAGTGGTGAAAAAGACAGACATGGTTCCTGCCCTTATCTTACACACACACACTGTTGGAAGGAAGACAAGTGAGCAAGCAATGACAAATGTGTTGAGAGTTACTAAGAAGTTCAAGTTACTATGGAAACTTTTACCGGGGGAAAACCAGTCCAGGGTATCAGGAGAGGTGTCCCTGAGAAATAATGTGTAAACTAAGACCAAAAGAATGAGCTGGCATTAGCTACATAAAGGGGGAGGAGGCTAAGGAAGAAAGCGGGAAAGCATTCCACAGGGAGGAAATAACAAGAGAGATCCAAATATACTGTCTAATGCAGAGTAAGGTGGAAAACAGCACACATATGATTTTACAAAAATATTTACCAAAATCTTTTTTTTGTTTTAGGTTTTTTTTTTTTTTTTTCAACGTTTATTTATTTTTGGGACAGAGAGAGACAGAGCATGAACAGGGGAGGGGCAGAGAGAGAGGGAGACAGAATCGGAAACAGGCTCCAGGCTCTGAGCCATCAGCCCAGAGCCCGACGCGGGGCTCGAACTCACGGACCATGAGATCGTGACCTGGCTGAAGTCGGACGCTTAACCGACTGCACCACCCAGGCGCCCCTGTTTTAGGTTTATTTATTTTGAGACAGAGAGAGAACAACGAAGGGGCAGAGAGAGAGGGAGAGAAAGAATCTCAAGCACGCTTCATGCAGTTAGTGCAGACAGAGCCCAACACGGGGCTCGATCTCAAGAACCCTCACAAACCACGAGATCATGACCTGAGCCAAAATCAAGAATCGGACACTTAATCGAGGACTGAGCCACCCAGATGCCCCTTCACCAAAATCTTCATGGTACAGTGTTTTTAAGACTTGTTTATGTTTTGCTGTAGGTCTGATATCATGGAAGCATGAATTATTTTTATAATTGGAGAAAACCACACAATTCTGCTATTTTCATTTGGGACTGATGACATTTTTTTAAAATTGTGGGTATGAACGTTTTGTCCATCTGGTTTCCTCCTTCTCCAAATGTTGCAATCTCTGAAACCATTGCCCAAGTTGGAAGTCGATCCTTTGGTTCCTGTGACTAATCCAACATTCAGAATGCTACTGACTTCACACATCATCCTGGGGAGCCTATTCTTACGTGGGAGTTTGGATCTAGAGGCAGTTCATAAGGCAGAGATCAAGTCCTGTCAAACCTGCCTTTGCAAAATCCCTAAATGGCCCACAAAACACAGTGCCGGGGGGCAGGGATAACTACACTGCCATGTCGTCCTCCAGCGTTGGAATAAATCAGATTCTTCAGCTGGACACCAACTCAAGCAACTGGTTTGAGCCAGAGTGAAGAAAATCACACTGCATCTTTAAACCTAGAAGCATACTTCCTGCGGACATGCTTCCCCTTAGAAAGGCCAGCTGGAAGGAAGTCTGACTGAAGAGGCAACAGTAATTGCCAGCTCCCATCTCAGGCTGAGGCTGGGACACACACTGAGTGGAAGAGAGGACATACCTGCCCTCCCTGTTTGTTTGAAGATTTTATCTTTAAGTGATCTCTACGTCGGACATGAAGGTCAAACTCCCAACACCCAAGATCAAGAGTCCCGAGGAGCCTGCTATGGAATCTGTGTCTCCCTCTTTCTCTGCCCTTCCTCTGCTCACGCTGTCTCTCTCTCCTTCAAAAATAAATCAACATAGGGGCACCTGGGTGGCTCAGTAGGTTAAGTATCCAACTTCAGCTCAGGTAATGATCTCACAATTCGTGAGTTCAAGCCCCGCATCCTGCTCTGTGCCAACAGGTTGGAGCCTGGAGCCTGCTTCAGATTCTGTGTGTCTGTCTGTCTGTCTCTCTCTCTCTCTCTCTCTCTCTGCCCCTTTCCCTGCTCGTGCTCTGTCTCTCAAAAATAAACGTTAAAAAAAATTTTTTTAAATAAATAAATAAACGTTAAGATTTTATCTTTATGTGATTTCCACATCCAACATGAGGCTCAAACTCACAATACCCAAGATCAAGAGTCCCAAGCTCTACCAACCAAGCCAGCCAGGTGCCCCTGCCCTCCCTGTTTTAATTATTATCTTTTTCCTTTTTTTGCCAAGCAGATAGGGTTAAGTGTGCTTAAACCGAAATGTGTTCATTTGAATGCCCTGTAAACCTAGCAATGTCCTAGAGATGCCAAGGAACAGCTAAGAAATTCTATACCACCTAGTTTTGGCCTCAAAAAGTTTATGCTCTTGGGGCAGACAAAATTTTCAAAAAAAGTATTTAGTAATAGGGATGCCTGGGTGGCTCAGTCGGTTAAGCATCTGACTTCAGCTCAGGTCATGATCTCACAGTTCGTGGGTTCAAGCCCCACATCAGGCTCTGTACTGAGAGTATGGAGCCTGCTTGGGATTCTCTGTCCTGCTCTCTCTGCCCCTCCCCGACTCACACTGTTTCTCTCGAATAAACTTAAAAAAAAAAAAGTATTCAATAACAAAAAAGCATGCGAAAGTATAACATACTAAGTTGTAAATTGGCCTTGTCACAGGTCCTGAACATACCTATTGTAGGGATGGTAGTCACAATCTCTCCCAGTTTCAATTTATACAAGATGGTGGTTTTTCCAGCCGCATCCAAACCCACCATAAGAATCCGCATCTCTTTTTTCCCAAATAGACTTTTAAACAGTTTTTCAAAAACGTTCCCCATTGTGACTGAATTCTGTTACCTGAAAAGAAAGGCAAATTCAGTAACTGTTCTTTGCAGAGATATAGAAACGCCATACATAAAATACAAGTCTCTGTCAGAGGTGGCTCCTAGCAAAATTTAAACAATTTTAAGTATAATTTGGCCAATAAAGAGTAGTGTATCTAATTTTCAAAGGGAGGGGCGCCTGGGTGGCTCAGTCGGTTAAGCGTCTGACTTCAGCTCAGGTCACGATCTCACGGTCCGTGAGTTGGAGCCCCACATCCGGCTCTGGGCTGACGGCTCAGAGCCTGGAGCCTGCTTCCGGTTCTGTGTCTCCCTCTCTCTCTGCCCCTCCCCCGTTCATGCTCTGTCTCTCTCTGTCTCAAAAATAAATAAACGTTAAAAAAAAAAAAGGGAAATTCAACTAAGCTTTTTGATGTCTTGCCACAAAATTCTCTTTTTTCCTTGCAGCACCCAAATGGGATAATGGAAACACAGTCAATGATACCACTATGGCAGCAGGCTTTGGTCACCCTAAGTATGGAAGCCATGCCACAACATATACATCTACACTCTCTTGAAATGAGAACTAATGAAGGACAGAACCAGTGTATTTTTTTTTTAATGTTTTTATTTATTTTTGAGACAGAGAGAGACAGGGCATGAGCAGAGGAGGGGCAGAGAGAGGGGGAGACACAGAATCCGAAGCAGGTTCCAGGCTCTGAGCTGTCAGCACAGAGCCTGAGGCGGGGCTCGAACTCACAGACCGCGAGATCGTGACCTGAGCCGAAGTCGGACGCTTAACCGACTGAGCCACCCAGGCGCCCCAGAACCAGTGTATTTTACTGGATGTGAAGCAAAGTCCTTAAGGCAGGTTAAGTATCAGTATCTCTTAGAAATTTAGTAGTTGCCTTTGGCTAGCAATCAGTATCAATATCCAGAAAAAAACCTACAAAATTTTCAGAGGGGAGGAAATAGGGCATTGAGACACCGCACTGCTAATAGAGAAACTGGGCAAAGAGTTGAGGAGATCCCATAGCATCCAGTGTTGACATCACCTGCCTCTCAACCAATTTTTTTTTACTTTTTGTTGAAATATAATTTACACACAGATAAAAACACACACGATAACCATATAGTTCAATGAAATGTCAGGAACCAATCATAAAAAGATGATTACCAGCGACCCAGAGCTCCTTGTTCCTCAATCCCAATCTTTACCTCCCAAAAGGTAATCACTACTATTGATATCTAACAGCATACATGTTCAATATTTTATTTTTTAGGAGAGTGCATGATAGATTCTATAAAGAAAAGCAATAGTAAAGACAGACTAGCTTTGCAGGAATTTACAGTCTTTTAACACATCAGCCTATGAAGTGTAAGCTTGACATTCTAAAGACTTAAAATAGTACTGTCTGAATCTCGAACCAAGCTCCTCAAAGTCTACAAAGATTCTCCCACCCCCCCCCCCCAAATCCTTGTTATAAAGACTATGATTTTCCAGTTAAACTGCTAAACAAAGAAAAACTTTACTCCCTGGCAGAGCAGAGAGAAAATGCAGTAAGGACTGCCAATCTCATTCATCTGGACCCTAGTGACCTCAGAGGGGAGGTCACCAAATTCCAGAGGCCTCACGAATGAAATTCAACGGTTTCCCACAGTAGCCTAACACGTATGATGTCCAAGCATACACCATTCTGTTCCGCCATCAGAGAAAAGAAGCATTTATCCCGTACATAAATGAAGTAAAGATGAACTGCTACAACCAAAGAATGATGAATGCTTTTATCATTCATAGATGGTTTGTATGTAAAGTATACAAACGTCCAGGGCATTGCAGCAGTCAAAATCTTGTTGGGCGACAAAACTAGAGACGCCTTGTCTTTGTTTCCGAAAAAAACGCAAACCGCATAGATGAGAAAAACTGTAAGGAACGTGCTGGGAGTGGAGTGGGGAGGTACTTCCCACTTACACGTCCTTTGAGCCAAATACTCGTGCTCCGTTCCCCCTCCAAACCACACACGGTACACCACCTAGGTTTTCCCTTCTGCTTCTCCTTCCCTCTTCTTCCTCCTCATCTGCCAGAGGCTCCCAAATCCCGCTGCGTTTCTGGAAACCCTCTGGGGAAAAATATCCCCGATCCCGGCGCCTCTTTAGCGCGTTCACCCTTCCCTGCCACAAGCACCAACTATCCATCAAGGAGGAACAGCGGCGAGACCCTCTGGGCGCGAACGAGAAGGGGGCGGGGGAGGAGAGCAAATGGGCGTGCGCGGCGGGCAGGCACGGGCTCCGGGTCCCCGGGAAGAACCCAGAATGCCTTTTCTGCCCGTCCGCCAGGCCGCTCCCTCTCAACCTGCCTGCCCTCGGGAGAGCGGAGGGTCACGGTGGACGCGCCAAGCTTCCCCCGGGTACCCGTAGCGCTGGCCCTACAGAAGGTGGAAAAGGGACAGGGAGCCCGACCCCTTTCCGCAGGCCAACCGCTGTTCTCTGGTTTCCTGGCCGCTGACGGTGCGGAAATCCAGCCAGGCCTTGAATGCTGCCGCCCCTTCTACCCAGCCGCACTTACCTGCCGCCGCACAGGGCACCGTTACCCACACCACTGCCTTTCGGATTTCGGCTCCCCTCTGCAAAATGGCGACTGGCACGGGGGCGGGAACGGCAACCAACCAATCATCCATCGCCTCTTGGAGCTTTCGTACCAATGAGCACGAAGTTCTGTGAGTGACGACAAGTCTGGCCAATGCAAAGGATAATAAGAGCCTGGGCGGGAGGAGGCCCGCCCCTCGCGACCTAGGCGACGGCACGAAGCTCTGGAAATGCCGGGTTTATCTTCCAATGACAGCTCCCGGCTTCCAGGCAAGACACTCCCACATGCCCCGCCCCAGTGCCGCGCGCGACCAATCAGAAAAGTAAAAGGATTTCCGATTTGCTGCGCCAATCAACTCGGAAAAATCCTTGGGATTGAACTAACCCCGGGAGCATTGGAACCAACCGGGTGGGGGCATGTGGGCGGGGCCAAGTTCATAAGGATATTTAAGGAAATTTACCGTGGTTGAGCTAAAAGTAGAAACTAGTTTGGGGCGGTGTCTTGTGTAGGAAATACCCAGACGCTGACACCGAATTTAGGCTTAAGGAAAGTTTCCTACTCAGTCTGAAGCGAGACTGCAGCCCTGCCTCTAAACAAACAGATTTTCAACAGTTGGGTAAAATACTAGCCACCTGCAGAGTTCAGATGTCACAGTACCACAGTCTTCACTTCACTTCCACTCAATAATAACTCAGTCCCTCTCAATGCCAACTTGGTTAGTTAAAAAGGTAACCAACTGCTGTAAATGATACCTAACAAAAAATAATCGAAAATGAACACCTGCTGAACATATACGTGTGCCATGAAAGTCAAGGGCTTTACCTGCATGACCATAACGCCTCGTGAATTAGAAACTATCATTTCCATTTTACAAAGAGGAAAATTAAGTAGCCGACCACAGATAAAAGCTTAGGTCTTAGTCTTTTTAATGAAATACTTTCTGTCCCGGTCACAGTGATTGTACGTATGAAAGTAAACATATAGGAGGTTTTTCTACATGACTCCTTAAAAATTTTTTCTGAGTATAAAAAACTTATACAAAGTTGCTTTTAAAAATACATGAAAAATGGCATTCCTCACCAGAGAGAGGAAGAAAAGGAGGAAGGGGAAGAGAAAAGAAAAAAATTACCCATCATTCTATCACTTAGAGGCAATCACTGATATATTTTCAATTACTTCTTTCCAGTCATTCTTCTGTGCAATTTTTACATAGTTCAGATTAGGAATACATAAAACTTGGGTTTTTTCCCAGTTAGCATTTTAATCTGAGCATCTTCCACATTACTTAACATTGTAACGTTTCTTAAAATTTTTTTTAATGTTTATTCATTTTTTAGAGAGAGAAAGAATGCGAGCAGGGGAGAGGCAGAGAGAGGGAGACACAGAATCTAAAGCAGGCTCCAGGCTCTGAGCTGTGAGCACAGAGCCGGATTTGGGTCTTGAACTCATGAACCATGAGATCATGACCTGAGCTGAAGTCGGATGCTCAACCCACTGAGTCACCCAGGCGCCCCAATATTTTAACATTTCTGATAGCTGTGTGATATTCCATCGTACAGATATACCCTGATTTATTTAATCATTTTTAAGGAGTTCAACATTTAGATTGCGTTTAAGTTTTTCTATGTGAATAATGTTGCGGTGAACTTCCCCCCCCCCCCCCCCAGCATTCCTTGCTATTTTTTTCAGGAAAGAAGTCCAAAAGTGGAATCGCTGGGTCAAAACATGAAGTTGTTTAAGTCTCGATAACAATTACACAGCCAAATTGTATTCTGAGTAGACTGTACAAACGAACATTCCCATCAACCAAGTGAAAACAGTGCTTACTTCATCATTTGGTAAGCTCTTTTTAATGTGTTTTGTTTGCTAATTTGATAACCACCAAAAAAAGGATCTCATGTTGGTTTCATTTTCATTTCTTTGATTACTTGTTTTTTCCCAAATGTTTACTAATATTTGTATTTCATCTACTACATCTATTCATGTCTTTCTGCTGACTTTCAAGTCAAAGATGCAAAACTGTTTTGCCAGCAACTATAAGGTTGCTTAAATGGATTCCTCATAACGTGAAAAAAGGATGAAATAGCAAAAAGCTTTTTATCTACCATTGTTTATACCTACAGAAGGAATGTTGGAGCTAATAATAATGAGACTTTATCCCTCCACCCCTACTGACCTGAGAATACGCATTATTTTCCCAATATCTGCATTATGCCTGTGAATAAAACAAAGTCCCTGCCCACATGGCACTCAATTATTAAAGGATTACAACCATATATAGATTCACACATTAACACAGAGACATGTTTTATATACATACACACATATTTATGTTTTATCTTTTTATATGTGTTTTTTATACACATTATATGTTTCATATATTTTTTATTATGATATGCATGGGGAATGTGTGGGAGAGGGGCTAGAAGAAAACAGCTCTAATTTGCTAGTAAGTGTATTCAGGAGACAAGGTTGTGATTTTAAGTGATCTAGAGAAAATACTAATTTCAGAGGGCAAAACTCAACTTATTTATTTATTTTTTTTAAATACAAAACTGACAATTAGGAAGAAGGTTTAATTGAGATCATGGTAACTGTTCAGGGGAGGTTCATCCAGCTCAATTGCGGTGATCCAATAAATAAATTGCTACTGTAAGTGATGTTGACTGATTGGTTTTTATTTTTTAATTTTTTTAAATGTTTATTTATTTTTTATTTTTTATTTTAAAGTTTTTTTTTTTTTTCCAACGTTTATTTATTTTTGGGACAGAGAGAGACAGAGCATGAACGGGGGAGGGGCAGAGAGAGAGGGAGACACAGAATCGGAAACAGGCTCCAGGCTCTGAGCCATCAGCCCAGAGCCCGACGCGGGGCTGGAACTCACGGACCGCGAGATCGTGACCTGGCTGAAGTCGGACGCTTAACCGACTGCGCCACCCAGGCGCCCCAATGTTTATTTATTTTTGAGAGAACGAGAAAGAGAGAGAGAGACAGAGCGCAAGTGGGGGAGGGGCAGAGAGAGAGGGAGGCACAGAATCCAAAGCAGGCTTCAGGCTCTGAGCGGTGGGCCCAGAGCCTGATGTGGGGCTCAAACCCATGAACTGTGAGATCGTGACCTGAGCCGAAGTCGGCAGCTCAAGCTCAACCCACTGAGCCACCCAGGCGCCCCGGGGCCTTTTTGTTAATAGAAAAGATCACATCAATAGAAGGTTATTTGTACAGCATGGAAAGTACAGAGTGCTCTTGGGAGAAACAAAGATCCTTTCACCCTGAGAAACATTTTATTTGGAGATAGCTTTCCTTCTCTTAGTTAGACTTTAAGATTAGTTAACAGCGTTACCAGTAGTATAGTATTCTTGGTAGTGGTGGTTAGTTATCTGCTGCGTAATTGCTGGATCTGGTACTAAATGTGTCAGGTACTGTGTGATAATTATCTCATCTAATTCTCACATGAAAACATTTAAGTTCAGAGAGTCTAAATGTCACATAATATACCCACATCGCCTTCCCCCAAGTATCACTAAACTTATCCCTCTATTCTTTATTATTATTTATTTATGCCCAACATGGGGCTCAAACTCATGACCCTAAGATCAAGTGTCACATGCTCTACCTACTGAGCCAGCCAGGCGCCCCCTTAGCCCTCTATTCTGGTCACACTTCTGCTCAAGAGATGTCTTCTCCCTCTCTTGAAAAACCCTGCTGTACCTGTTCCTTGCCCTAGAAACAGCCCTCCAGAAAATTAATCCTTAGGAGAAACCTTAAGACACACCTTCACTTTTTCTCTACAGCCTTCCTGAGAACCGCCAGATAGCCAGTATTGCCAAGCCCAGTGAGCTGCAGTTTGTGGGCCTCTAGTGTCTTAAGATTTCAAGCAACTCAGCCTTCCCAGAAGACTCTGACTCCCTTTTCTCAAAATGCGTGAAAGCTCATAAGACCAATATCTGGGGGCGCCTGGGTGGCACAGTCGAGTAAGTGTCAGACTCTTGATCTCAGGTCAGGTCATGATCTCACAGTTCGTGAGTTCTAACCCCCTGTAGGGATCTGCACTGATCCTGCGGAGCCTGCTTGGGATTCTGTCTCTCCTTCTCTCTGCCCCTCTCCTGCTTGTGCACGCACTCCCGCTCTCTCTCTCTCAAAATAAATAAATAAATAAATAAATAAATAAATAAATAAATAAATAAATAAATAAATAAAACTTAAAAAAAAAGACCAATCTCTGAATAATTTCTTTTCAAAGAGGTGCAAGCAGCTCTCCAGACCCACAATATTAATCTGCAGGGTTAGGCAGCCCGGCAAGCGCTTTGGGGCTTGCACTGAAGGATCTTCTGGTTTCCATAGCAACGTTCGTTCCCTTCCATGGAAGATTCTATCATCACTCCTGCCCACTCAGACTTTCCAGAACAAATTGATTTTTGTGACTATAGGTGTTTGTCCTTGATCCTCCAAAGAGAAAAGACCTATTCATAAACAAACAAAACAAAACAAAAACAAAACAAAACAAAACCCAGAAAGCAAAAAAAAAAACAAAAAAAAAACAAAAAAAAAAACCAAAAACAAAAAGCCCAACAACAAAAAATCTGACTGCAGCTAGAATGCTGCATTGCATCAGTTAGTCTTCCTTTCTTTGAAAATTCCATATCGTTTCTTCATTTTGCTCCATCCCCTGGCCTTATCCATCATTTTGGAAAATAGGTTTCTCTGACAGAAAACAAACAGATGGCAACTCCATTTTCCTAAAACTGGCAATGATGGGGCTGTAAAATGAAATTTTCAGCAAGGCTCCCTTAAGCTTAGGGCATGGGTGGCTGACCTGTGGGTTATGATTGGAGGGGCAAGACTAAGGATTATTATCCACATATACAGAGATGTCACAATTTTTGAAATTTCACCAGTAGCAATTTGTTTCCTTAGGGAAGGCATCGCTCTCCCAGCAATATTCTCTTAAATTGCATATACTTCTGGGAGGAGTGATATATTAGGTTACTAATGCTGGAAGAACTTGGGAAAGAGAGGAGGGGGTGCAGAGGGAAGGGTATAAAAGGACCTCTGGAGACCGCTTTTATTTGCTTTACAATGATATCTTCTACAAGAGGGGTGGGCAGGTCCTTGTCACTCACATACACACGGCCACTGGAGGATGCTCTCTGACATCTACAATGCAGTGGCAAATTCACTGCATAGCACTGTTTTCTGAAACACCTGCATGCAGTCTTATTGGAAGATCATTGAAACCCACGCCTTAAAGTGACTAAAACACCTTTCTCTTCCCCCCCATCATTCGTTTAACCCTAGAGTTTCCGCAAGCAAAAGGTAGTTTCATTCTGGGTAACGTGGCAAGTGCCAAAAAGCTGCACTGCTTTATTAAATAAACTAGATGACACTGAATCAGTTCACTTCTATGTTGTTTACTATTGCCCTCATTCTTCAAAACACAGAAGAAATTTTTCCCCCAGTTAAATTGTTACAACTGTTAAACCAAAATGTCTATGTAACCAGGTCAGGGTTCTCCAGAGAAACAGACTCAATGGATATATATTGAGATTAAATATATAATATGTATCCATATAAAATAAAAAGGTTTATTGGCTCATGCAGTTGTGGAAGCTTAGGGAGTCCAAAAATTTGATAAGGGAGGCTGGCAAGCTGGAGATTCAGGAAAGAGTTGCAGTTCAAGTCTAAAGGCAGCGTGCTGGAACCAAGACGATGTGATATTGCTGATGAATTCAAAAGGCAGTCTGCTGGAAAATTTCTTGTTGCTCCAAAAAGATCAGCCTTTTAGTCAGTTCAGGCCTTTGGCTGGTTAGATGCGGCCCACCCACATTATGGAGAGCAATCTACTTTACTCAAAATCCATGGGTTTAAATGTAAATCTCATCTAAAAATATCCTTGTGGAAAAACATGCTGCATAATGTTTGACCAAGTATCTGTGCACTGTGACCCAGCCAAACTGATACATAAAATTGGCCATCACACTGAGTCACCCAGTAGCTATGTTCAACAAGAACTGATCTGGATCAAATCCTCACTACCCACCTCCCACTATTCACTGCTACTTATCCTAGATACTGCTATATCCAATTCCTTACTAGGTCATTATCTTTTGCACTCTCATTTGAGGTACCTACTACCCCTTTCCTCTCTGGCTCTATCCCTAGTCTCACCTCATCCACCTCTTGGTCCCCCTAAAACACCCTCCAGCCCTTAGAAAATGATGTCAGTCATTTATACTTTAGGATAAATTTAGGGATGCCAAGCTGGCTCAGTCACTAGGGCACGTGACTTCTGATCTCAGGGTCATGAGTTCGAGCCCCATGTTGGGCATTTTTAAAAAGAAGGTTAAATTTATTTTATTTATTATTATTTTTAAATT
Organism: Leopardus geoffroyi; assembly: GCF_018350155.1. Lineage (NCBI taxonomy): Eukaryota > Metazoa > Chordata > Mammalia > Carnivora > Felidae > Leopardus > Leopardus geoffroyi. Next base: position 44,628,031 of record NC_059330.1, read on the forward strand.
TTTTAAACATTTATTTACTTCTGAGAAAGAGAGGGAGACAGAGACAGAACATGAGCAGGGAAGGAGCAGAGACAGACAGAAACACAGAATTCAAAGCAGGCTCTAGGCTCTGAGCCATCAGCACAAAGCCCGATGTGGGGCTTGAACTCACAAGCCATGAGATCATGACCTGAGCTGAAGTCAGATACTTAACTGACTGAGTCACCCAGGCGCCCCAAAAGAAGGATAAATTTAAATCATTGTTAGCTGTCTTACCTATTTTCTCATTGTAAAAGGAAAGCTTGTTAAAAAGGTTTTAGGATTAACGAAGAGCTGAGGAAAGTATTTTTTTTGAGGAAGGGAAAGAAAAAGGAAAGTGACCACACACACACACAAATGAAGACAAAGGGGAACAGCCAGATTTTGCCTAAGACAGAAGCCAGATAAACTCCAGGGGTCTAGATAATTCAGGAATGGTCTTTTCAAGGTGACACCATTGCAGTAAATCCACTGTTTCCTTTCCTCCTCAGGATAGTCAAGATTGCAGTTGCTCGGGGAGAGACAGCATCTGACCGATGGAGCTTGGGTTCTGTGCTCTCTCCTGGGCCAGGGGATGGCAGGGCACTTTGTCAGACAATTATTTCCAAGCTGCATGAGCTGGAAGAACTGTGACTAGGAAAGGGGGACATGGATTTGGGGCAGCAAAATATTTATTGTCTATTGACTGTCTCTGTAAGGATTGCTCAAAGGTGTTGCAGAATCAGCTCCACTAGATCTAAGATAATCTTAAATATCAGAGCAAGGCACAGACAGGAAGCACAGACACGGAGACAGCTTGGAGCAAGGTCTCAGAATCCTTTTGCTCCAGCTGGATACTAAGCACCTTAAGGACAAGAGCTCATGTTTCCCGAGAGCTTCTTTGGTACACCGACCTGCAGGATCGTGCACATGACTCTGTTGAATTTATACCACTTGTGAGATGCTACATAGGACTGCTTATCACGGGTATACATGCTCTAAGCAGACACATTGGAACCCAACAAGGAGGCCTATCTTTCCTAGGTGGAAAGTGTTCCTCCTTGTTGGACACATTGAAGACATTTTCCCTTGCAATCTATTTTACTTAGTAACAAACCAGCAGTATAAATATATTTGCATTACTCTCTGGCCTTGAAAATCACAGGAGGTCATTGGACTGAGAACCACTGTCATCTTCTGGATCCGTTTGGTAAATCTTTTTGATGTATCAAGTCAAATTCAAAGTATCAAAAAGTGTAAGACACAACCATGAAGCTCATCTAATTATACCTCTCACTTTGTGAAGACAGTAAGGAAACTGGGGCTCAGAGAGGTTAAGGGATATGGCAAGTGAGTTGGCAGAGAAAGAATAGGGACAAGAACCCAAGCCTCCAGTCTCCCCAGTTCATTCTGATTATTTATGTAGTTTTTGCAGGTAAATAGATCAGAGTTCAACTAGTTGTCTTCCCTGATAAACTCTGACTCACTGATGATCTCGCTAACATCTGATTTGTTCAATAAAGCAGGATGGTTCTCGGGTACAGTGTGAGAGTTTATAAAACTGATCTTTTTACTTCTGTCCCTGGCCTGCCTTCAGGTCACTTTCTCATTTTTATTCTCAATTTTAAACCACTAAGCAAGCCCAGCTCTTCTAATTTTTTTTCCTTGGCTCATGTTGGAAAAACTATTTTTTTTTTCCTAATCATCTGTGAGAAATGAAAGATAACAAATTCTGTTGTTTCTCCTTGTCTTGTGTAAGTATGGAGAAAATTTAAGCTAGCAGGGGCATGGGCAATAAAAGCATCAAGAAAACTGTTAGGGGGCGCCTGGGTGGCGCAGTCTGTTAAGCGTCCGACTTCAGCCAGGTCACGATCTCGCGGTCCGTGAATTCGAGCCCCGCGTCGGGCTCTGGGCTGATGGCTCAGAGCCTGGAGCCTGTTTCCGATTCTGTGTCTCCCTCTCTCTCTGCCCCTCCCCCGTTCATGCTCTGTCTCTCTCTGTCCCAAAAATAAATAAACGTTGGAAAAAAAAAAAAAAAAAAGAAAACTGTTAGGCAGAATCTCAACCTTCTTGCATAGCGCTGATGCTGTTACTATTATTTATCCTATTATTGTCCCCTAGTCGTCTTTTTTTTTTTTTTAAATTCTTTCTAAGCAGGCTCCATGCCCAATGTGGGGCTTGAAGTCACGACCCCGAGATCAAGAGTCACACACGCTATTGGCTGAGCCTCTAGGCGCCCCTATTATCCTCTATTCTGAGATTCCAGTGAGCAAATAGTATAGTAGGTACATCGAGGTAAAAAAATGGATGAGTTTACGGCATATTTCACTCAAACTCTACCCTAGGGTCTAAAGTGAAACAACCCCGGGGAATGACAAAGATTGCTAAAAACATTACCTTTATAAATAAATATACTTAATAGTGAAGTTAAAAATATAGAAAAGAAAGTTCTAGAAATAATCACAATTCACTTTCAAATTTGATGAAAATACTGCATTTTCCAGGCTACACATAAGCTAAATATAAAGGCCAACGCTGATAATCTCCAGGAGCTAGGTAAACAAGCTCGCCTACAGAGAAAAGCTTGAATTAAGAACTTGAATTCAGAACCAACTGTACCCGTGTCGGGCGCTCTTAAGCACCTTTTCACAATTCAGTGGGTCTGGAAGCAGAAAGGCCGTTCCTGGGCAAGCGGCAACGGGCAAAGAGAAACAAGGCTAAGTAATTAAAGCATCAAAGGCCTTGCTACAAAGTCCAGCGCAAACGGCCAGATGGGACAAGATTCGCAAAAGAAGCCTTTGAGAAGTCGCCCGGGGACAGGCACTCGAAAAAACCGAGTCACTGCATCCACCGCTCGCGCTCAAGATGGCGTCACCGCCCCGCCCTCCCCAGGCGGCCCCGGAGCTCGCACGCGCCCTGCCGGGCGGGGACGCCAGGGACGTGGCCGGGCGCGTGCGCGGCCTCAAGGCGGCTGCGCGCCTGCGCGAGGGCGGGCGGCAGGCGCGCGCGCGCGCGCGCGGCGGGGGCGGGCTTTACTGAGCGCCCAGCTGCAGTCGCCGAGCCGGACGTGTCCGTGAAGATGGCGGGCCGGGTGAGTGCCGGCCCCGGAGCTACGGCTCGAGGCGGGGGTGCCGGGCTCGCGGGTACTCCGAGGTCCAGCCGGCTCCAGGGGAGGGGGAGTGAGTCCGAGCGAATGGGGAATTGGAGAGGGCGGCAAGCCGGAGAAGGGCATGCGGGTGAGAAGGGGGAGCGGTGGCAGGGGATTAGCCCTCCTCGGAAACTCCATCCCTCTAAGGAAGCTCTAGGGGAGGTGACCCCCTCACTACCCACCCCGGTCTCCTGGGTCTCCCTTAATTCTACCTTCCCATCCCTTGGGGCTTGTTACCCGCGTCCCCCAAGGCAACCGCAGGGTTGTGGCCGTCCCAGCCCCGTCGGACCGGCTCTGGGGGTTTCTCCGCACCCCCTTGCGAGGGCTTATTAGGTGCAGCCGCTGAAATAACTGCGGGGGATCCGTCTGCTGCGTTGGGGCGAGGGCTTTGGGAAGGAACATTAGGGACCCATTTCTGCTTCAGAGTGAAAGGTCTTAGGAGAGGAGGAGGGGGTGCAAATGACTTTTAGTGTTAAACCCCAGCCATCTAGGGGACCTGTCACTGTCGGGTCAGGCAGGAATGTCTTTAGCTTGGAATAGGGATGCATTGGGGGTGTCGCGGCTTGTTTTTATGAATGACAGTCGCTTTGAATGCAGCAGAATATGTGGTAGTTTCAGGGTTTTAAATTTTACTTCCTCCTTGAGCCTCCTAAGATCGCGGTGTAGTATGGGTTTGGCAAGGGGAGGTAGGGCTGGTACTGTGCTGTACTGCAGAGTGCGTTGAGCTGAAAGCCCTCTGAGGGATGCATCCTGCCCAGAGATGACACTGATCATCAACCTGGGGACATTAACTGCGTCACTGGGGATAAGGATGTGCTTGACTGGTTTATTTATACCGGAATATTTGAACAAGTTTGCATAGATTTATGCATACATACAAATGTCCAATCTAAAAGGAATTGTAACTCGTGAGATTATGGAGTGAGAAGAGACCTTACAGGTCATTTAATTTGACCTCTTCCTCTTCCTTTTTCCCGTAGTCTCTCCTTTTATCTATCCACCCGTGCTTCAGATTCTCTTTTCCCACCTAAGACACCCCACTCCTGTGTATTCACCTGTTCCCTCTTAACATGCTTAAGCTTCTCCCATCTTAAGACAAATCCTCCCTTCACCCCCACAGCTGTCCCGTTGTCTCTTCCCACTTTTCAGCCAGAAATTTTGATAGAGTTGTGTACATTTATTGTCTCCCATTTGTTTACCACTTTCCTACCCCTCAGCCCGCCCACTGCAGTCTGATTTCTGGCCCTATCATTCTACTGAAATGTGTCCCTAAACTTAATTGACATTTTCAGTTCTTTGTCTGACTTGCTGTCTGCACAGCATTTGCCATCGTTGACCATTGCCTCCATGGAAAACGCTCTTCCCATGGCTTCTGTGCAGCCTTGCTCCGGTTTTTACTCAGACCTCTCTTTTGCAGACTCACCCTCCTCTACCCTGTTATTCAATGCAGATATTCCTCAAGGCTGTCTTCTCACTCCGTTTTCTCTTCAGGCATTCTCTTCACCTACCCTCTCTATGCCCACGATGCTCAGTATTTTACTCCCAGTCCAGACTTATCCTTTAAGTTCCAGATCAATATGCCGGACTGCCTATTTAAAACCAAGGCATCTCAAAGACTACTGTTCAAATCTAAACCCACCTAATTAGTACTTTCTCTGTTTTCTATTTCAGTGAATGGCACCACCTTCCGTGCACTTACATAAGCTGGAAACCAGGGTGGGGTGGGGTGGTGATGGTGGCGGTCATGGTCATCCTTCATACCGCCTCTCTCCCCCCACATCGTCTGCCCCGCTGTAAAATTCATCACTGAGTTCTGTTCTGCGCCCCGCGCGCCCCCCCCATCCCAGCCGCTTACAAAAAAGGGTATTATTAGGGCCAAAGAATCTGTCTTGGGCATTGCTGCTTTAAACTATACCCAAAGAAGCCACTGGAATGGTCATGTGGGTTCCATCATTTTAACATATCCTAAAAATCTCTTCAATCTGTCCACCTCTCTACATCTTCATTTCCACCTCATTTCCCCAAACTACCATCATTTGTGGTCTGGACTACTTTGGAAAGCTCTCTAGAGGTCTCTTTACAACATTTTCCACATTGATTATTTCCTCCCGTGCCTGTTGCTACTTAAACCCCTACCTCAGTAGCATCGAGTTACTTTTGGGAGAACATCAAATCCGAACTGGGCCTTTAAGGCCCTTTGTGGTTCCACTCCTGCTTCTCTGTACTCATTCTCTTACTCTCTCTGCTCAGGTTATATAAGAATTCAGTTCCTTGAACTTTAGTAGTTTTTCTTACCACAAGGTCTTTGCATGTGCTGTTTCCTTTCTTTGTAATGTTCTGTTCCCAACCATTTACCTCCTACTCATAGATCACTCGTGTACTCGAGAGAAGCGTGTTCTGATCCCACACAAGTCAGGATCCTTTGTTACATGCCTTTGAACAACTGTATGCCTTTCGTTAGAGATTTAACGGTGATATACAATTTTTTTAATGTTTATTTTTTGAGAGAGAGAGACAGAGCACGAGCGGGGAAGGGGCAGAGAGAGGGAGATGCATAATCTGAAGCAGGCTGCAGGCTCCGAGCTGTCAGCACAGAGCCCAATGCAAGGCTGAAACCCATGAAACCGTGATATCGTGACGTGAGCTGAAGTCAGACGCTTAACCTACTGAGCCATCCAGTCGCCCCAGCTGTTTGTCATTTTAAATATGTTGATGTGATTATTTGCCTTTACTATTTATCTTCCATGAAAGAAGAGGCCATGTTAGTTTTTTACCATCATCATCTGTGCTTTGCACACTGCCTGGGACCTAGGAGCTCAATACATTTTTGTTTATTTATTTTTTAATTTATTTTTTAATGTTTATTTATTACTGAGAAAGAGAGACAGCATGAGCATAGGCGGGGTAGAGAGAGGGGGAGACACAGAATCAGAAGCAGACTCCAGGCTCCGAGCTGTTAGCACAGGGCCTGACGCAGGGCTCGAACCCACAAACCATGAGATCATGACCTGAGCCGCAGTCAGAGGCTTAACCGACTGAGCCACCTAGGCGCCCCACATTTTTGTTTAAATTGAGCCTAGGGGTGCCAGGTGGCTCAGTCGGTTAAGCCTCTGACTTCGGCTCAGGTCATGATCTCATGGTTTCTGAGTCCGAGCCCTGCGTCAGGCTCTGCTGACAGCTCAGAGCCAGGAGCCTGCTTCAGATTCTGTGTCTCTTCTCTCTGCCCCTACCCCGCTCACTCTCTGTCTCATAAATAATTGTTAAAAAAAAAAAAAAATTAAAACGAGTCTCATCTAGCCTGGGTGGCTCAGTCGGGTAAGTGTCTGAACTCTTGGTTTCCGCTCTGATCATGAGCCAAAACTCACAGTTTGTGAATTCGAGCCCCCTGTCGAGCTCCACGCTGACAGCAGCGATCCTGCTTGGGATTCTCTCTCTCCCTCTTTCTCTGGTGCTTCCTGCCACCCCCTGCACACGTGCACTCTCCTCCCCCCCCCCACCCCAAAATAAATAAATAAATTTAGAATGAATTTAACCTAATCTGTGTGTGAATACTCTACCAATAGAGAGTGCAGACCATTAAAGCTAGCCCATTTTAGTGTCACGTTAGGCCTTTTTTGTATGGAGTTCCATGTAATTTTTAGATAGATATGATTTCTGCTCTTTAGAGCCATGTAGAACTAAAGAAAACAGTTTCTTTTCCATGTGACAGCTCCTCTGATATTTTAAGACAGGTTACAAATTCTCTCAGGTTTTCTCTTTTGCAAATTAAACATCTCCAATTCCTCAAATATTCTGTATTCCAAACCCTTCATCATTTGGGTTACCTTCCTTTGGAAATGCTGTTTTACCAATGTTTCTTCTAAAATGTGCCCCAACTAGAACAGAATGATTAGTGAAGAATATGCTGAACTCTTATTCTCTTGAGCTGGACACTAGTGTTATTAATACAGGATAAAATTGTGTTCACTTTTTCTTTTTTTTTAATGTCTATTTATTTTTCAGAGAGACACAGAGCATGTGTGGGTAAGGGGCAGAGAGACAGGGAGACAGAGAATCTGAAGCAGGTTCCAGGCTTTGAGCTGTCAGCATAGAGCCTGATGCGGGGCTCAAGCTCACGAACCACAAGATCATGACCTGAGCCAAAGTTGGACGCTTAACCAACTGAGCCACCCAGGCACCCTGTATTCGCTTTTTTCTGCAGTAATATAATGAGCTTGCAGTCAATTAGAACTCTCATGAGCCTGGAGCCTGCTTCGGATTCTTTGTCTCCCTCTCTCTCTGCCCTTCCCCCGTGCATGCTCTCTCTCTTTCTTTCAAGGATAAATGAACGTTAAAAAAATTTTTTTTTAAATTGGCTCTCCCATCCCCTTGTAGGTATTGTGCAGTTGGTTTATCGAACCTCAGTATAAAACCTTACATTTATCCCCTTTACAATTCAGTTTTTTGGAGAGTCAGGGCCTACCTATTACTTGTTCAAGGTCTTCTTGATTCTGCGATTCTTTTATGCAACACAGCTCTGTCTGCCAATTTTGTTTTCACGTGTAGGTTTTAAAATCATGACTTCTGTGTCTACATTCCAGTCATTATTAAAAAGGAGAATGAGGTGGGTCAGAAATAGCCCATGAGCATGCTGTTAGAGACCTTCCTCTAGGCTGATGCATATCAAGATATCTTGGGTGCTATCACTTAAATACAAACCTATCTCGTTTACTTCTGACAAAACCACCTGCAAGCTAGGTAGTATTAATATTGTTTCACTCAGAGAGAGAGGCTCAGTAATTTGCCAGCTTCACAAGAAGCAGGGTCAAGGTATGAATTCAGCTCTGTTTGTTACTATTACCTGCTTCACCAACTTAGTTGTAATGGTATAGGGAAGAGTAGATTCACCCTAGCTAGGACTTTTGGAGGTTGCTGCCAAAGTTTGATTTTCAAAAACTACCTTCTGTCTTTTGGAAAATCGGATTGGCCTATCTATCTTTGGCCCCTCTCTGTCTTCTATCTTGTGATAGTCATAATTTCCTAGTAACTATTGATGTTTAGCAAATAGAGTTAGCCTTGTTGTAATACTTTTTAAATGGGTTCTGAATTTCCTTTTTAGGGGGGGAAAAGCTATTTTGAATTATTGCTTTTGGTTAGTGTAATTTTGACATTCTGATATTTTGTAGATGGTATTTATATTCACTTTGTAATTGAAGGTGGTTTTTGGGTTTTTTTTCCCCCCTGTTGTATCACTGATTGTTGCTGTTGGTAGCTTTAGTGACCTGTATATCTTGTCCTCTGCTGTTTTGGCCAAAAAAGGGCAGCGTTGTGTTTAATTTATCTGGGAAATTGGCTTACCAATGAAATGTGTGATGTTATTCAGTATATAGCATTTAGGTCATCAGAAATTGGACTAATCCTAAAATATCTTGAAGCTCCTAATCTGAAAAGCAAAGAACCTTGGGGCACCTGGCTGGCTCATTCAGTGGAGTGTGTGACTCTTGATCTCAGGGTTGTAAGTTCAAACCTCAGGTTGGGTGTAGAGATTGCTTAAAAAAATAAAAATTTTGAAAGGCAAAGAACCTAAAAGAAAAATTTTAACTTTTTTTTTTTTTTTTTTTTTTTTAGTATATTTACTGTTTGAAAAAAATATGGAATTGTAAGTTGGATACATTTTATAATAAATGATGAATTGATTTAAACTTGCTTGGTTTCCTTTGACCTTTCAAAATGATTCAATTAGGTAGTAACTATTCTTGGCTGTTTTACATTTTTGCTGGTAATAAAGCAGATTCTACAGTTCCAATTCTTATTACTTACGTTGAACACAGACTCTTATTTATAAATGAACTCCACAGACAGACGGCTACCGCTGCCCCAGGCCTCCACACTGTCTGTCAGAACTCTTATGCTACAGCTTCTTTGGAACCGTGGAATCAGAAGTAGAGGAAAGAAAGAATCTGAAATACAGCCTTACTTGCTTGGGAGAGCTGACTCTGAGCAGGGAGAGGCTCCTTAGTAAAGTTGCTCCAGTGGTGTGGCCTTCTGGGCCTCTTATGCCATCAGCACCACCTAGTTACTGAAAAGAAAAGTAGAAGGGCTTATCACGTCGCCCGAACTTTTTGTACTCTGTCTTTTAAAATTGCCAGAAATCTCACTTGCCAGAGATTCCGTAGTCTCTTTCTGAAAATATGCCTACATTAATGCAAATAAATCCAATGGATCACTTCATGAATTCTTACACCTAGTTGAGGTAAATTTGTGGTGAAGAAATAGGAGTAGGGTGATGTTAAATAGGAATCTAAGGGAGAGAACTGTCTTAGGAGTTGAAAGAGGTGTAGAAAGATGTTAGAGGTAAAATTTACCTAATATCGGTTTTGATGAGGGCAGGCTAGTGTATTTAGTATCAGTTACTACAGTGATGAAACTTTTGTAGCTTAGTCTAGAAACGTAGCCATTTGTAACCTTTTGTGAGTGAACACCATCTTTTTGTAAATTGGGGATAGCTTATGTGCAATACCACAAGTCAAAGCAAGTAATACAGAATGTTTTGTAGTGTTGTTTCCTAAATCAAAGTCATGGTATCTAAAGTGTATCAACTTTGTGCAGCCTTACATGCAGTAGTTATTGTTTTTGTATGTTACTTTACTGGAGATTTTTTAAAGTATCTTCAAATGCTGTAGATTTTAGAAAACAAAAAGGAAGTCTTTATAGCACTATTAAATACCTTTTTGAAACCAGAGGAATTTATGCTTAAAATGGGTGGATTTTTTCAAGTATTTAAATGAAGGTTCAGAGGCATAAGGTGAAAGTATATTATTGTGGTGTTGAAAATTCTTGAATTGGCAGAACAGTGAACCCTTAGAAACCTCTGCATTGGCCATGCACTAGACACTTGCTATAATGCAGTTCTTAAGGATCTGTACTCTGGGTATTGTATCTCAGGTAAAAATCTCTCTCTCTCTCTCTCTCTCTCTCTCTCTCTCTCTGAGGCTTTTTACTTATTTTTTTAAAGATTTATTTCTTTAATCTCTACACCCAATGTGGGGCTTGAATTCACAACCCCGAGATCAAGAGTCACTTATCTATTCACTGAGCCAGTCAGGCGTACCAGTAAAAATCTCTTTATGAGATTCTTTTTCATACTTTAATATTAATACCCTTGAATGGGCTCTGAGGTCTACATTATACTACCTTCAGTTTCCTAGTGATTTAATCTTATAATTTCCAACTTTTTATGGTGGAAACTAAATATTCCCTTCATGACTATAACTGTTTCTAGAAGTTCTATGCACTCAAACGACTATAATTTATATACATTTTAAGAGATTTCAAGCATGCTGGAAAATAACATATATATCCATATGCTCACCTTCCAGATTTAAGTGGTAACATATTGTGATATTTGTTTCAGAACTTGAATTTTTAGAAATAAAACATTGCAGATCGAATTGAATCCCTTTTGATTCTCCTTTGGATTCCACTACCCTTTTCCAGAAATAACCACTCTCCTAAAGTTGGTATAGATCCTTTCTGTGCACATTTATGTATGTTTGTGCCCATAAGTAATATATTTTGTGTGTTTTATTCTGTGTGTATGGTGTCATACTGTATCTTTCCTTCTGCAACCTGCATTTTTAAAATTTAAAATGGCGGGGCGCCTGGGTGGCGCAGTCGGTTAAGCGTCCGACTTCAGCCAGGTCACGGTCTCGCGGTCCGTGAGTTCGAGCCCCGCGTCGGGCTCTGGGCTGATGGCTCAGAGCCTGGAGCCTGTTTCCGATTCTGTGTCTCCCTCTCTCTCTGCCCCTCCCCCGTTCATGCTCTGTCTCTCTCTGTCCCAAAAATAAATAAACGTTGAAAAAAATAAGAAAAAAATAAAAATAAATAAAATTTAAAATGGCATTTCAAATTTAGTCATGTTGGTATATAGAGAGCCAGTTAATTCTGTTTACTACGTAGTATTCTATTTTGTGAATATACCAAAATTATCTGTTTTATTATCTGAGGATAATTTAAGTGGCTTCTAATTTTTTTCTGGAGTGCACATTCTTTTATATGTCTCCTTACATACATATGTAAGAATTTCTTTAGGATATATGTCTAGAGACATGGACATTGCTACGTAGAATTGCTGGGTGATGAGTTACCTTTGTCTTTACCTGGTTTTACCAGTTTGCAGTCTTGCCAGCAGTATACGAGTGCCTGTTACTCATGTCCTTTCCAGCACTTAACATTGCAGACATTTTAGCTTTTACAATATGATGGATGTAAACAATCTTATTTGCATTTTTTTCCTAATGTCTCGTGAGATTGAGCAGTTTTCATATTGGTCATTGGGATTTCCTCTTTTGTGAATCACCTTTGCCCATTTTTACTGTTGGGCCATTAGCAATTTTTAAAATATCGATTTGTAGAGTTTTCCTTTTGTAGGGACTAAGTTATGCTTTGGCATCTAATTCTTTTTTTTTTTTTTTTTTTTTTTAACGTTTATTTATTTTTGAGAGACAGCAGGGAGGGGCAGAGAGAGAGGGAGACACAGAATCTGAAGCAGTCTCCAGGCTCTGAGCTGTCAGCACAGAGCCTGTCATGGGGCTTGAACTCACGAACTGTGAGATCATGACCTGGGCCGAAGTCAGAGGCTTAACTGACTGAGCCACCCAGGTGCCCCTCTTTTTTTTTTTTTTTTTTTTTAAATGTTCATTTATTTTTGAGAGAGAGAGAGAGAGCATGTGAGCTTGCATGAGTGGGGGAGGGGCAGAGAGAGAGGGAGACAGGATCCCAAGCAGGCTTTGTGCTGACAGTAGAGAACCTGACGTAGGGTGGGGGTGGGGGTCTGCAACCCAGGAACCCCGAGATCATGACTTCAGCAGAAGTCAGAACCTTAACTGAGTCACCCAGGCACTCCTGGAATTTATTTAGTTGCAAACAGCTTCTCCCAGACAGTAGTGATCTTTTCCCGGTTATAGAGTTTGTTTGTTTGTTTGTTTATTATGTACATATGTTTATTTTGAGAGAGAGGGAGAGAGCGAGCACAAGTGGGGGAGGGACAGAGAGAGATGGAGAGAGAATCCCAAACAGGCTCCTGATGTGGTATTGATCTCACAACCATGAGATCACAACCTGAGCTGATATCAAGAGTCAGTCAGCTTTACCAACCAGGCCACCCAGGCGCCCCACAGAGTTTTACATTTAAATTTTTATTATAGCCAGCAAGGGCGCCTGGGTGGCTCAGTCGGTTAAGTGTCTGAGTTCAACTCAGGTCACAATCTCATGTTTTGTGGGTTTGACCCTGGCATCAGACTCTCAGCTGTCAGCATGGAGCCCACTCAGATTCTCTGTCTCCCTCTCTCTCTGCCACTACCCAGCTCGCTCTCTCTGTCTCTCAAAAACAAATTTCATTAGAGCTAGCTATAAATACCTACCTTTTTTTTTTTTTACCTTTATGATTATTACGTTTGTGTGTTTTAAAAGAAATCTTTACCTACCTTGAATATTTTCTTCTAAATGGTTTAACATTTGCGTTTTACATTTTGGTATTTAATTCATCTGGAATTTATTTTTGTGTTTGCTGTGAATTGGGAAGCTAATTTTATCTTTTCTGTATGTGTAGCCAGTTATCTTAATATCATTATTGAGTCCATCCTTTTTTTCACTGATTTTTAATGCTCTCTGTGTTTTATGTCCACTCTAAGTTTGGACTCTATTTTGGTTCATATTCTGTTTGCCTATATGTGTACCAGTTTCAGTGTTTTAATTAAAATAGCTTTAATATTATATTAAATATATCAGATATGTTTTATTATAAATATATTATTTAATATTATATATATTATACAATAGCTTTAGAATTATTCTTGCTATATGCTAAAATTATTCTTGCCCCCTCTTTATTTTTCTTTATTTGGCATTTCTTGGCCCTTTTCCATATGATAATAATCTTTCCTCTTTTAAAAAATATCATTTTCTTTAAATTTAAAATTTATTTTTATTGCTATTGATTTTGACCTACTTTTTTTTCTTATATTTTACAAGGGTAGATACAAAGACCACTTCAACAAAATTCAGCTGAATTGCTCAAGGAAGCTGATTTTCTTTTCTTTTCTTTCTTTCTTTCTTTCTTTCTTTCTTTCTTTCTTTCTTTCTTTCTTTCTTTCTTTCACATGAAGCCAAAAAGTACTAACACATTGTGCTCTATAGATTTAATACCAATGAATTAGCATCAGCTGTTTATGAGTAATGCAGGGTATTTTGGTCCTTTGCTAAATTCAGAATGAAGTGCTAAAGTTCTTACGTGTTTTGCACTAACCATATAGATCTTTGGTAATGGAGAAAATGGGAAAATTATTAAAGTAAGAAATAAGTTGTCATTTTTGAAATCCAACATTCACTAATAAAGAGTATTTTGCTGGTGGATTTTTAAATATTGTGAAGTGTTTTTAGTGTTATATGCATATGAACAAACATTTTCTTGGTTGACAAGCAATGAGAATAGCAATTATCACTGATTCTGGGTCTTCCAAAGAACATCAGTGTGGGAGAATTAAAAAAATTTAGTTATCCTAGTTACTTTTTCCCTAGAGAATATTATTGACAACATTTTGTGAGATGATAAAAGACTTGAACAGAGCTTCGTGTGGAGGTATTAACGAATGATTGTTGAGTGAATGGATGAACATTTATTTCAAAGTACTTAAATAAATTGCCATTTTGGACAATGTAGTTTGAATTCTAATTTTATATTCTCTGCCAGACTATCAGATAATTAAAAATGTGGCATAGATCAAACTTTAAACAGTTGCTGGACTTCATGCTAGTCTTTTTTCTCCATGCACTGATATTGAGTCTGGTTACTGATTTTTGTATATAAAGCCTTCCAGTCAATTTACTACTTATCAAGCATCAAAAAAATTTTAATTGTACTTATCAAGTTAAATGATGAAATGGCCCAAGAGCATTATTGAAGCCTCTTTTTTACATTTTCTCTTCTATTGTAGGAAGATACGAACCTGTCAGTATTTCTGTTTTCACAAAGTTCATTTCTCCTTATTTAATACAGTGATTCTCAAAGTGGAATCTGCAGACCAGCTAATCAGTATCATCTGAGAACTTGTCAGAAATGTATATTCTCAGGCCCAACCCCAGACTGAAAGTTAGAAACTGCTGGGTGGGGCCCCTGCAATCTCCTTTAACACATTCTGCAAGTGATTCTGATGTATGCCAAAGTTATGAACCATGGACTTGGGGGCGCCTGGGTGGCTCAGTCAGTTGAGTATCTGACTTCTGTTCAGGTCATGACCTCACGTTTCAGGAGTTCAAGCCTCACCTTGGGCTTGGTGCTGTCAGCACAGAGCCTGCTTTTTTGATCTTCTGTTCCCCTCTCTCTGCCCCTCCCCAGCTTGCACTCTCTCTCTCTCAAAAATAAATAATAAAAATTATTTTTTCTTATTAAGTATTCAAAAAAATAAAAGTCACTGCTTCATTGTTAATTGAGCATCTACACACAGCAAAGTGTCTGGGATGTTATAGATATTTATTAAAATATTCGTTCCATTGAACAAAAAATAGGTTGTAATTTTTGCTTTCTAACAGCCAAGTTTTTACTCAATTATTTGTAAATAATAAAAATATAAATAATATGAATATATTGTGCTTATATTTATTATCAAGCTGATTTTATTAAATGAGGAACTTCTTCATATTACAAGCACATACATCATGAATTATTAACATTATGTTTAATTATAATGACTCAGATTAACATCAGCAATTTAGATAAATACAGTGTGGACTTATAGATGTAAGTCACTAGATTTTGTAGCTTTGAAGATGTGAAGTTTATTAGACCTATCTAAATGTCCTTTTAGGTGCCACACGGTTTGTTTTTTTCTTTATTGTCATTTTTTTCCTGAACAGCTAGAATCATGGCTAAGTTTTTCCACCAAATCTTGTGTTCTTTTCTCTGTACCATGCTGCCTCTTGCTTCTTGCCTGTCTTACATCTCTGCTTTCTGCTTTTCTGAATGCCCTGTGTTGTGCTAAGTGAAGAGTCCATAGGTAAGAGACTTAGGGGTTGAGACTGGGGGGAGGCTTTAGGCCTTCTAGTTTTGTTCTGATTCCTTCTCCAGATTCTTCTCTTCCTCTTCATTCTTCAAAAGGATGTAGGTGCTAAACTTTCATCAGGATGCTGGGAATTAAAAAAAAACTTCACAAACATTGTTTTTATTTCTTTCACATTTAGAGATAACTCTTTAGAGTAAGAGCACTAAGTTACTGAATAAGTGTATCTTTTTTTTTTTTTTTTTAATTTTTTTTTCAACGTTTATTTATTTTTGGGACAGAGAGAGACAGAGCATGAACGGGGGAGGGGCAGAGAGAGAGGGAGACACAGAGTCGGAAACAGGCTCCAGGCTCCGAGCCATCAGCCCAGAGCCTGACGCGGGGCTCGAACTCCCGGACCGCGAGATCGTGACCTGGCTGAAGTCGGACGCTTAACCGACTGCGCCACCCAGGCGCCCCTGAATAAGTGTATCTTAAACTAAATGGTATTTTACAGTTTTGAAAACACCTTCACAGATCTTGTTAGATTCTCAGAGCAACCTTGAGTTGGCACTCTGTAAGTTCAGTTCAACAAGCCAAATTCAACTAACAGAATAATTCACAGCTAACATTGTGCTTACTGGTGAACACTGAAAGCTTTCCCTTTTAGGATCAGGAACAAGATAAGGATGTGTACGCTTGCCACTTATATTCAGCACTATATTGGAGGTTCTAGGTAGGCAGTTAAGCAAGAAAAAGAAAAAAAAAGAATGGAAAGGAAGAAGAAAAATTATCTATTTGCAAATGACATGATCTTATATATAGAAAACCCTAAAGGATTTATAAAAAATAAATCCAGCAACATAGCAGGATACAAGATCAATCTACAAAATCAGTTGCATTTCTGTATACTAGCAATGAACAATCTGAAAATGAAATTGAGAAAACAGTTTCATTTACAATAGCATCAAAAAGAATATAATATTATGAATACTTATGAATAAATTTAATCAAATAAGTACAAGACTTGTACGCTAAAAACTCAAACATGTTGAAAGAAATTAAAAATCTAAGTAAATGGAAAGACATCTTGTGTTCATGGATTAGAAAACAATATTATTAATATTGAAATACTCTCAAAATTGATCTATAAATTCAATGCAATCTCTATCAGAATTCCAGCTGCCTTTTTTCCAGAAATGGATAAGCTGGTCCTAAAATTCTTATGGAGATGCAAAGCCATTTTAACCACAACAATTTTGAAAATGAAAAACAAAATTAGAGGACACACACCTGTTTTCAAAACTTATTACAAAGCTACAGTAATCAAGATGATGTGATAGTGGTAAAAGGATAGTCATATAAACCAATGAAATAGAATGGAGAATCCAGAAATAAACACATAAATTCATGGTGAATTGATTTTCAAAAAGAGGGCCAAGACTATTCAATGGGGAAAGAATAGTCTTTTTTTTAGCAAATGTTGCTGGGACAACTGGCTACCTACATGCAAAAGAATGAATTTGGGTCCCTACCTGACACTACATACAAAAATTAACTCAGAATGGATCAAAGATCTAATAAATCTATACAATTCTTAGAAGGAAACATTGGTAAAAATCTACAGGACTTTGGGTTAAACAGCGATTTTTTTAGATATGACAAAAGCACAAAACACAGATAATTTGTACTTCAACAAAATTTAAAACTCTTATGCATCAAAGAACACTATCAAGAAAGTGAAAAGACAGCCCGTAGAATGGGAGAGAATGTTTGCAAATCGTATCTGATAAGGGTCAAGGATCCAGAATATATAAAGAACTCTTACAATTCAACAATAAAAAGACAATATAAAATGGGCAAAGGGAAAAAAAAAGTGGGCAAAGGAGTTGAATAGGCATCTCTCCTAAAAAGATATGCAAATGACCAATAAGTACATGAAGAGATGCTCAACATCATAGTCATTAGGGAAATGCAAATTAAAACCACAATAAGATACCAGTTCACACTATAGGTTGGCTATAGTAAAAAAAAAAACAAAAAAAGTGTGGGTGCTCATGCAGAGAAATTGGAACCCTTATCCACTGCTGGTAGGAATTTTTTAAATGCTGTAGCCATTGTGGTAAATAGTTTGGCAGTTCTTCAAAAAGTTAAACAGAATGACCCAGCAATGCTACTCCTAAGTATATAACCAAGTGAGTTGAAAATACATGTTTTTATATAGACTTGTTATGTGGATGTTCATAGCATTATTCATAATAGCCAAAAAGTGGAAATAACCCAATATCCATCTGCTGATGAATAAACAAATGTTCATACAATGGAATATAATCCAGTCATGTGCTGCAGCGTAGATGATCTTGAAAACATTATGCTAAATGAAAGAAGCCAGTCACACAAAGATGACAGATTGTATGATTTTATCTATATGAAATGTCCAGAATAGGCAAAACCACAGAGACAGTAAATTAGTGGTTATCAGAGAGTGAAGGGGGGGGGGGGGGAGAATTGGGACTAACTACTAATAGGCCTAGGGTTTCTTTTATGGAGTTTGGTGGAAATGTTCTGGAATTAGTGGTGATGATTGCACAGCATAGTGAATATACTAAAAAACACTGAAGTGTATGTTTTACATGATGAATTGTATGTTCTAGGAGATTGTCTTCATCTATTTGTGTTGCTATAATAAAATGCCAAGACTGAATAACTTATAAACAACAGAAATTTATTTCTCAGAGTTGTGGAGGCTGGAAGTCTTAAGATCAGGGTGCTAGCACGGTTGAGGTTACAGTGGAACGTTGTGATCCTTGAAAGTGATGAAATGGAACTATATTACTTTTTGAATTAAATTGGAGGTACCTGTAGGATACAAATATGCAATATTCAGGTTATTTACCTTAAAATTAGAATTATTTCTCTTAATTTGGTATTCAGAATGAACCATATTAAAAAAATCATTTAGAGAGAAGTAATTTTCTTGTGAGAAACAAAGTGGTAACTAGAGTGAGGCAAATACAGTTGACCTTCGAAGACCATGGGGGTTAGGGGCGTTGACTCCCCATGCAGTTGAAATTCCACTTATGATTTTTGACTCCCCCAAATCTTAATTACTAATAGTGTGTTGACAAGAAGTCTTATTGATGAACAGTTTAATACCACATTTTGTACGCCATATGTATTATAGACTGTATTCTTAACAATGAATTAACCTAGAGAAAGAATTAAAAAAAAATTTTTTTTAATGTTTGTTTATTTTTGAGAGGGTTGGGGAGGGGCAGAGAGAAAGGGAGACAGAATCTGAAGCAGGCTCCAGGCTCCAAGCTGTCAGCACAGAGCCCAACACGGGGCTCAAACCCACGAACTGCAAGATCATGACCCGAGCCAAAGTTGGATGCCTAACTTCCTGAGCCACCCAGGCACCCCAAGGTAGAGACAAAATGTTAGGAAAATCATAAGGGGGCACCTGGCTGGCTCAGTTGATAGAGCATGCGACTCTTGATCTCAGGGTTATGAGTTTGAACCCCATGTTGGGCATAAAGTTTAATTAATTACAAACTCATATATATATACACACACATATACGTATATATACATATATATATGTATATGTGTATATATGTGTGTGTATACATACACATACATGAATCAAAAGGAAAATACATTTATAATACTGTAATGTATTTATTAAAAAAAAGCTGCATAGAAGTGGAGTTCAAATCCATGTAGTTCAAGGAATCAATTATAAAATTAAAAAATTTCCCTCCCTTTTTCTTGCTGTATTTTACTTGCCAGTTGTAGTTTAGATTTAATTTGTGAATGACCCATTGGGATTTTGTTTATAACTACATCACATTTATAGGTTAATTTGGAGGTCATGATATCCTTACAATATTGAGTCATCGCAGACGATAACAGCATTTATTTGGATATTCTCTTATGTATTTCCATTGGTTTTCTTCATGAAGATCTTATGTATTTTTGCTAAACTTTTTTCTAGTACTTTAAGCATTTTTTTGTTTCTGTTATAATTGGAACTTGTTGTCAACTTCCTATTTATAGCAGTTTTTGATTTTATGTATTTATCTTCTTGGATAGGCATTAATTTCCTTCAACTTTCTAGATACATTTCTCCAAAATTTTTTAAATTCAACAAATGTTTATTGAGTCCCTGTCATGTGCTAGATAATTGTTTCAGGTACTTCTCTAAATTTTTAGGTAATTTATTTTAAGGCATTGCTGAACACTCCCAAATTATTGCAGCCTTGGACAGGAAATTATTTACTCGCAGTGCTAAGGACTCAGTTAAATGGCTATGATTTAGTGCTCATTTTGATGCTGTCATTGTTTAACCTGTCCAATATAAATAAATCTTTAACTCTTTATATATTTATCAAATGGTTCTGAGTTTCAGACCACATTTTATAGCATCTTACTGAGTTTGCCAAAAGTACTTTTTCTTTACAAAAATCTTTGTCATACTGTTATCAGAGGAAATTAGCTTAAACAACATGATTTAATTATGAAGGAAAAAAAAAAACCACACACAAATGATGAGACAATGTCTTGTATGTTATGAATAATGACAGTGCGTTTTATTAGGCATGCCTTTGGACTTATTTTCCTAATGTGCATGGTCCTAACTGTCTGTAGAGAAGCAGACAGAGGTCTAAAGGGAAATGCAATCAATTAACTTTAAAACAAAATTTTAATTTGATTAGTAAAATGATATCTATATTTTAAAATTGGAAAATGTGGAAAAGATGGAAAGAAATGAAATCACCTGTAGTTTCATTATCCATTCACAATTGTTTTTTATATGTTGATGCATTTTCAGTCAGTTGACTTGCTACAGTTAAAAAAAAAAATCAAGCTGCAGGGGTGCCTGGGTGGCTCAGTGGGTTAAACGTCCTACTCTTGGTTTCGGCTCAGGTCATGATGTCACGGTTCAGGGATTGGAGCCCTACATCGGGCTCTGAGCTGGCAGCACAGAGCCTGCTTGGGATTCTGTCTCTCAGCCCCGCCTGCACTTGTGCTGTCTCTGTCTCTCTCAAAAATAAATAAGCAAAAAGAAATTAAAAAATCAAAGTGTAAGGTAAAACATATTTTTTCATATTCCTGTGATATAAAACCCTCTATATTATGAGGCTTTTGATGGTTATATGATATTTAATTAAGTGGGTATATTGTAGTTTGGGTAGCCTTTACTTAGAAATAGTATTTTTACATTGCTTCTAATTCATTACTGTTTTTTTTTTTTTTTTTTTTTTTAAGTTTGTTTATTTATTTTGAAAGGCAGCATGAGCTGGGGAGGGCCAGAGAGAGAGGGAGACACAGAATCCCAAGCAGGCTCCACACTGAGCCATCGCGGGGCTGGAAGGCATGAAACTGTGAGATCATGTCCTGAGCCGAAACCAAGTGTCACTTAACTGACTGAGCCACCCAGCTGCCCCTAATTCATCACTGTTAAAATAATGCTGTGGAGAACAATTTTGTACATAAAAACTTTCTATATTTAAAATTTCCCTACAACAAGGGTTATTTATTGTAAAAACAGTTTAGAATTGTGGAAAGTGAAAGTATTCCCCTTATTCCTTCTAGTTTCTACTCAGTAGTAACTACTGTTAACAATTTAGTGTGTATTTTATTTTTTTAAAAAAAGCTTACCCTACATACTGTTTTAAAAAAATTTAGCACTATATTGTGGACATTTTTCCCTTGTCAGTCCACACAGAAGTACCTTGACATTGCTGCATCCTTGAGATTCCTTTAACCACACTCCTACTTCTGGCATTTATTTGGAGTTAGGTGTCTGTGATTTTTTTTTTTTTTTCTATTTCTGAATATCTCTAGGATAGTTATAATAATAGCTAACATTCAGTAAGTGTTTACTCCATACAGTAGATGAGGATTATCTCATTTGATTCTCATTGTTGTATTTGTGTGGGTGGGTGCACAGTTCCTATTTGGTCACTTTTCCATCCCAGCCCATAGGGAAGGTGGAACTTTAGTTCAAACTTCCTTGCCTCTTAAGGGAAGAATCATTTCAGGGGAAGAACATCCTTATTCTTCTCAGGAGGAAGAATTCCCCACCTGATGGCCAGTATGGGACATTTGTGCCAGAAGGAGGTGTGGGTTTTATCCTTCCTCTTTCACTTCCTATGCCCAGGACTAGCAGGCCAGTATGAGCAGCACCCTTGGACTGGCCTTTTAAAGGTAGATTTGACCATTCTCTTAGTTCTCTATAATCCCTTGATCTGGGTTGAGGACTGGCTGGGGAGTCTGTTCTGCAGACCCAAGTATCTTTTCCTACCAGATAGCAGTATGGACATCTCAAGGTCTGGGTCTTTGTTATATAGATTTAGGGGCCCCATTTTGACTTTCTATCGAAAGTCATTTATCCTGTCTTTGCAATAGGAATTATTAGAGATTGTCCAGCCATTAAAAAATCAGAACATAATTTCTGAACTTTATTGAGGTATAACCTGTATACAGTAAAACACAATCAAGATAGAAAATACTTCTGTCATCTCAAAAAATTACTTCATGCTGCTTTGGTGTCCCTTTCATCAGGCAACCACTGATTGATTTAAAAAATTTTTTTTAAGTTTATTTCTTTATTTTGAGAGAGAGAGAGAGAGAGAGAGAGAGAGAGAATGCAAACAGGGGCAGGGGCGGAGAAGGAGAGGGAGAGGGAGAGAGAAAATCCCAAGCAGGCTCCTCACTGTGCAGAGCCTGATGCAGGGCTTGATCTCACAAAGTGGTAAGATCATGACCTGAGCCGAAATCAAGAGTCGGACGCTTAACTGACTGAGCCACCCAGGAGCCCCTGATGGATCTTTTTTTGTTGTTGTTACTCTGGATTAATTTTGCCTTTTCTAGAATTTCATCCAAATATGAGATGAATTTTACATAATGTAGGATGAACTCTTATTTTGTGTCTGGCTTCTTTTACTCATCATTTTGTTTTTGAAGTTTACTCATGTTGTTGCATATGTACCTGTAGTTAGTTTCTTTTTAATTGCTAGGTAGTATTCCATTATGTGGATATATCACAGTTTTTTTATCCATTCATGTGTTGGTAGGCATTTGTGTTATTTCCAATTTTTGGCTATTGTGAATAAAGCTGTGAATATCTGTGTATAAGTGTAGCTATGTTTTCTTTTTTCTTGACTAAAATCTAGGCACATACCTGCTGGGTCCCATTAATTTTATAAGAAACTATATTATGTCTTTGCCAGTATTTAATGTTGTCAGCCTTTTACGTTTTTCTTTGGTGTTTCCCAAAAAGACCAAAATGGGAACTTGCTTTTTTTCTTTTTTAGTATAAATGGATGTCAGGAGGTTCATTTATGTGAATAGTTACTGGTCTGAAATGGATAAGGTAAAAGTATCCCTACAGGCTCTTTGAGAGATAACTATAGGACATACTAGTTTAATTGATTCCTACCCCATCACTTTCAGGCCCATGTGACTTCAAAATTTTAACAGAAATTATTATTATAGGAGTTGATAGCACGGAGTGAATCCATAGGCCTGAAGACAGGTATTACTGATGGCCTTTCTCACCTTATTCTAGACTAGCACTGTCCAATGAAACTTTCTGTGGTGATAGCTATGAGCCACATATGGCACTTCAAAGGTGGCTAATGCAACTGAAGAACTGAATTTAAAAAAAAAAAAAATTTTTTTTTAATATTTATTTATTATTTTGAGAGTGAGAGAGACAGAGTGCAAGTGGGGAAGGGGCAGAGAGCAAGGGAGACACAGAATCCGAAGCAGGCTCCAGGCTCCGAGCTGTCAGCACAGAGCCCGACATGGGGCTGGAACCCACACACTGCGAGATTATGACCTGAGCCGAAGTCGGACGCCCAACCGACTGAGCCACTCAGGCGCCCCAAGAACTGAATTTTGAACTTTAATTAATTTTAATTTTGATAGCCATATTTGCCTAGTGGTGCTTTATTGGACAGTGCAGTTCTTAAAATGTTATTTTTCAGCAAAGGTCACTGACAAAAAATAATTGAGTAAGACTTGTCAGCTGAGCCCACTGGCTAAGTTCATATTTTCTGTCCTACTTCCCTTTCCCGTGGGGGGATTCGTGTGTCTCTAGAGAGATGTAGCCAAGGCCTCGAGTACCACAAAGGAAGAACCAGCGGATTCAGGAGTGTTGCAGTTAGTTAGGGTAGGGGTGGTTCTTTGGTAAGGAGCTCTTCTAGTTAGATACTATGCTCTGTGTTTTTTAATGTTTATTTTACCCTCCTAAATTCTTTGGTAGACAGTAAAGCCTGTATTTGAGTAATCTAATTTTTAAAGTGGACCTTTGGACAAAAGTATGTTGTTTAAATTTGAAAACCGTATAATGTTGCAGAGAGGAGTCCTGATTAAATCCTCCCAATTTTTTTTGATTAAGAGAAGCAAATTCTCTTTCTACACTTTAAAGGCTTTCAAGTAATGATATAATTACTTCTA
Source organism: Leopardus geoffroyi (assembly GCF_018350155.1). Taxonomy (NCBI): domain Eukaryota; kingdom Metazoa; phylum Chordata; class Mammalia; order Carnivora; family Felidae; genus Leopardus; species Leopardus geoffroyi. The sequence goes on from NC_059330.1 coordinate 44,651,659, forward strand.
AGGTTTCCATTAAGGATTTGAGATTTTTATTCTTTTGAGTAGCAGAGTTAATAATTTTTTTACATTTCAATTATTAGTGAAAGCATTTTACAGCATTTAGATGGTTAAATGTAGTCACTCAGATAACTGAATTTATATAAAATTGCCTATCCGTGTAGTATTTTTCATTTCATAAGAGCTGCGCAGCTGTAGTGGCTGAGTTTTTATTTGTTTCCTAGAGGCAAGGTCAATGTTAGAAAAATTGTGGAATTTTCCCTTGGCATTACTGTGGTAAGTAAACAACTACTATTTATAGGAATTTATATTTTGATGAAAAATGAGGTACCCTGCTTGGCTTATCATAAAAACACAGATGCTTCTAGATTCCAGTAGGGAGGCCTTTTGCTCACAGCATCTGTTGTAGTTGGCCAGCCAGATGACTTCCACTGAGTTTTTCACTTTTTTTTTTCAAGGACACCACCTCTTTGACAGCTAAATACATTTACAAATGAAAAGGTTAACTTAACGTTTTGTAAATTTATTATTACTGTGGCTATATCAGTTCTGTGCAATTTTGAACTATTAGATAATTTAAATTAGATCACTTCCTAAATAACCTTGAAATGTCCTTTGAATACATGTCCTTTGAACTGTTTATTCTGCAGTTAGGTAGATTTGTATTGATCAGCAATTCATTGATTCAGCAGGTGTTTGATGAGCACTCTACCTAGCCCTGTGCTAGCTCTGGGGAACCACAGATGTAAGCAGGATATAAGCTGAGTCCTTGAGAAGCTTCCTCTCTTGTATGCAATGCAAACATGTAAACAGACCATGGAAATACAGTCAGATACTTTCATTTGAAGTTTATTATTTCAGTCTAATGGGGAGGGGAAGGTGTCTAGGAAGGTCTTCTAGAAAAAGTAATGTCTGAGCTGAGAATTGTTGAAACAAACAGGAGTTTAGTTAGGCAAGAGGCTCGGCATTAGGGGAGAGAGAAGAATATAAAAGGAAGAAGCTTATAGGTGAGAGAGACCCTAGGATGGGTGGGAAACTAAAAAAGTTTGGTACGCTTTTGTCAGATATCTGGTCACACTGACTATGGGCAAAAATACAGTCTCATTCGTAAAGCAACCTTATGACCCAGGCTTTATTCTCTCATGTTCTAAATATTAATGATTTCCAAATATTTTATGAATCCCATAAGAAAAACATCTTTGGTCATGTATCTGCAATATATTTACATATTTATTTATAAATGATATACTCAGAGTTTATATACATGGTAAAGTATATACGAAAAGATAAAAAGGAGGAACTAAAGGTGAAAAATATTCTTTATTTTATTAAAAAATACAGAAAACCAATTGCTGCTTCATTGTTCTTTAAAATCTTGGCTTGATATCTTATGATACACCTATTCAGAGGTCTGTTTCTAACTGCAGTTGAATTTGATACGTGAATTATCTGTAGATCCTTCTGGTGCACTTAGCCCACTTTAGGGACCACTGCTCTCAACGATTGGGATAAGTGTATTGAAACTAGCCTTTTAGTTAAAACAGAAGCAAAGCAAAAGGTAGTTTATTTTGCCCTATACATTTTTGAGAGACAAATTTAAGAAGAATCAGCTTTGGCTTGAGGTTTGAAGAATGAGCACTTGAGTCATAAACTATGTGTCATGACTAAAAGGGTCATATTTCACTAACTAGGAAATCCAAGAGAATGGCGGAAGAGTTATTGGTTAAGTACATTGTGTGAAGGAATGTTTTGCTAGTAGCTGTTAATCAAAAATATTACTTGCTGTTTTGAAAAAATATGCCTTTCAGTTACCTTTGTTGGGAGATATTTAGAAGATGGTTTTTCTTAATCCATAGGAGATGTGGTCCATGCCACTTGGGATCTCTTATAAAAAGATACTCTTTCAGGGCGCCTGGGTGGCTCAGTCGGCTAAGCATCCGACTTCGGCTCAGGTCATGATCTCGCGGTTCGTGAGTTCAAGCCCCGCGTCGGGCTCTGTGCTGACAGCTCAGAGCCTGGAGCCTGTTTCAGATTCTGTGTCTCCTTCTCTCTCTCTGACCCTCCCCTGTTCATGCTCTGTCTCTTTCTGTCTCAAAAATAAATAAATGTTAAAAAAAAAATTAAAAAAAAAAGATAACTCTTTCATTATACACTTGATTAAACGTACTGAATTTACTTCATTGCATTTGAATCACTCAAAATTCTTTTCATCAGAAGAGTTGGAAAACCAAATCAAAAGAGCTTGAGTAAAAAAAAAAAGTATTTGTTGGTACATAACCAACATAACCAATGCAGTACTGGTCTCAAGGGCTTTAACTTGGTTGTCAGATCTGTGTTTCAAAGTGTCTATTTGTTTCTTTGTCTCTGTTATCTTTGCTTTCTCTGTAATAGTTTTACTGTCTTTTAGAGCAGAAATTTGACCACCGTGCAGTGGTGAGGCAGGGGAGAGTGTCCTTCTGGCACATGTCTATAAATCCTATGAATGGGATAGGACTCTATGTGATTGTACGTGTGCTGTGATTGGCAGGCCCACAAAAGCCTATACGGAAGGGGGAAGGAACAGTTTCCCAAAGGAAGGGTTTGCTGTGATCACAGAGGAAGGAATGCAGGGAGTCAATAACAATAGGTATTTACTACAGGTGATGAGGAATAGAGGACAGGAGGCATAAATTATTCTTTAAGGTTATAAAAGATGACTTAATTTTCTTTTCCTAATCATTGCTTTTTGTAGAGTATGCAAGCTGCAAGATGTCCTACAGATGAATTATCTTTAACCAACTGTGCAGTTGTGAATGAAAAGGATTTCCAGCCTGGCCAGTGAGTATCTAACTTTGTTTTTTTCCAACCTGCCAAATGGTATTTTGGAAACTTTTAGAGAGCACTTGTGTTTTACGAAACTTGAAAATAATTTTTTTATTCCTGTTGCTAAGTTGGAAAATGGAAAAGATGAGAATTATGCATTTTAGTCTTTTTTTTTTTTTTAACATTTATTCATTTCTTTTTTTGAGAGAGAGCGCACACGTGAGCGAGCAGGGGAGGGGCAGAAAGAGAGACACACACACTCTGAGCTGTCAGCACAGAGCCCGATGCGGGGCTCAAACTTGCAAACTGTGAGATCATGACCTGAGCTGAAGTCGGCTGCTTAAACAACTGAGCCACCCAGGGGCCCCTGTATTTTAGTCTTTACTGTGTTAAACTTTGATTAATATGTTTTTAAAATCATACATAGCTTTTTATATGTAGCTTTTATTTTTATTAACTTTGTTAGCAGAACTAAACATACTAGTTGTATGGATCATATATAGCATAGTCTTTAGGTTTTTGGCTCTGCAGTCAGATTGTCTGAGTTTGGATGCTCTGCCAGTTACAAACTGGGTGACCCTGGATAACTTATTTATCATTTCTGGGCCTCTGTGTCCTAATCTGTGAAATGGAGATGATGATAGTATTTTCCTCAGGATAGTTGTGAAGATTGACTTATATAGATAAAGCGTTTAGAATAGTGCTTAGCACATTAATAAACCTCCATAACTGTTAGCTCTTTTGATAATTATTACTGTGATCTAAGAAATGAACATTGGAAGATGCACAACAAAGTATTTTTAAGTATTTTTTATAAGTATTTTTTTGTTGTCATTTATTTTAACTAATTCGCATCATCCACTGCCAGAACTTCTAAAGTGCCATCCATATGCTTCTGAGGCTGATAGAGGTATGGAGATAAAGGATGCCTACCAGAAGGCAGACTGGGGAAATAAGGAACAACAAGGCAGGATTTTAACTGAGCCCTTTTTTTCAAAGCTATCTATAAAATACATGAGTTGTACAAAGTTAGAATTGCCAGTTATCCGTAGTTTTCAGTTTCAGAGTAAGGGGCTGAATGATTGCAGTAATATTGTTTCTTGCCCTAAAAATTCTATGATGCTAAGTTGAGCACAGAACTTTCTCTGTATAAACTGGGGTATAGATAATCAGTGTGAGAATTTGTTTATAGACTTTTCTTACATATGTCAAAAGTTCGCTGTACTCATGATGGAGCTTACTTGAAATACAGCGCATATAAAGAACTTGTGTTCTAGTGTATAGAAACACTAACCATTAATATTTAGAAAGTCATAGCATTCTAAAAGATGATTTTTAAAAAGATAGTGCTGTTGCAAAATAGAGTTTAAAGGTTTTATTACACACACAGTCCTTGGCAATTTCTCTGCGTAGGAGGTTATCATGAGATGACTATATTTTATCTGTTCATGGGTAACTCCTGAGCAGAGTGAATTAGCAAAAGATGCTTTGAAATAATAAATATTGATATCTATATGAAAGCTGATGTATTTTGTAACAATTCCTTGTTTTTACCATCTTTTTAATTTTATAGGTTGTTACTGTTTCAACTGTTATGAGAGCCTACAGAGATTTAATGATTAGTCCTAAAACTAACTCTTTTTGGATTGTTGTATCCTGGTTCTTCTATCTTTTTTCTCCTCCTTTTATTCTATTTGATGTGAAATAGAGGCACCTGGATGGCTCAGTTGGGTAAATGTCTGGCTCTTGGTTTCGGCTCAGGTCATGATCTCATGGTTGGTGGGTTCGAGCCCCATGTCAGGCTCTGTGCTGACAGTATGGAGCCTGCTTGGGATTCTCTCGCTCTCTGCCCCTTCCCTCCCTCAAAATAAATAAACCTTAAAAAAAAAAAAAAAAAAAAAGGGAAATAATTCTCAGGAGAGGAATTTCTTCTAATTTTTACTTAAAATCAAAGATTCTAAATCATTATCTTCAGTTTTATGTAAATTGGAAATGATATTTTGGATGGTATGTATGCTCTTGAACTTGGTCCCGATTTTGCTTGATGTGTGTTTGTACCAAGGTACCCCTTCTGCCTGGAAAAAATTTTGAATTGCTGACAGTTTTTAGAAATGCAATTTGTGGTTCTCTTCCTTCAGGACTCTCAAACACTCTACCATGTTTCCACCTGGTACTCATGAAGCATCAGTTGTTGGAAACGAACACATACACAGGAGTTAATGTTTCTATTTCCTATGACATGGAATATTAACTATGTTTCCGTCTTTTAGGCACGTGATTGTGAGGACTTCTCCCAACCACAGGTATACATTTACACTGAGGACCCACCCATCAGTGGTTCCAGGGAGCATCGCATTCAGCTTACCTCAGGTAACCCAGATGCTAGTTTATTCTCTTCCATTCTGAAAAGTCCTAGAAGAATCAATTCGTTTCAAGCAAGCATCTTCCTATAACTGTATTGATTCATATTGAAGAAAAACATCTAGGTGTTTATATAAGGAATTTAAAGATGCATTCTTTTTTTTTTTTTTTTTTTTTAATTTTTTTTTTTTTTCAACGTTTATTTTTGGGACAGAGAGAGACAGAGCATGAACGGGGGAGGGGCAGAGAGAGAGGGAGACATAGAATCGGAAACAGGCTCCAGGCTCCGAGCCATCAGCCCAGAGCCTGACGCGGGGCTCGAACTCACGGACCGTGAGATCGTGACCTGGCTGAAGTCGGACGCTTAACCGACTGCGCCACCCAGGCGCCCCTAAAGATGCATTCTTAATTGCCCATTTCTACTATACCTTCCTTTTATTGCCTTGATTTTTTTTTTCCTAATTTAAAAAAATTCTGTGCTAATACCAGGTAGCTATCAGATTAAGTCTCAGGTTATTTCAGTGTTAACTTGCAGGGTAAGAAAATATATTAAAATAACATTTACTGGGGCGCCTGGGTGGCTCAGTCGGTTAAACGTCCAACTTCGGCTCAGGTCATGATCTTGCGGTTTGTGAGTTCGAGCTCCGTGTTGGGCTCTGTGCTGACCGCTCAGAGCCTGGAGCCCGCTTCCAATTCTGTGTCTCCCTCTCTCTCTGCCCCTCCCCTGTTCATGCTCTGTCTCTTAATAATAAATAAACATTAACAAAAAATTTAAGAAAATAAATAACATTTACTTGTACAATTGACATCTGATGATAGTGATTTTATTTTTTTTTTTAATTTTTTTTTTCAACATTTATTTATTTTTGAGACAGAGAGAGACAGAGCATGAACAGGGGAGGGGCAGAGAGAGAGGGAGACACAGAATCGGAAGCAGGCTCCAGGCTCTGAGCCGTCAGCCCAGAGCCCGACGCGGGGCTCGAACTCATGGACCGCGAGATCGTGACCTGAGCCGAAGTTGGACGCCCAACCAACTGAGCCACCCAGGCGCCCCTGATGATAGTGATTTTAAAATGCAGTGATGTTGGGGTGCCTGGGTGGCTTAGTCGGTTAAGTGTCTGACTTCAGCTGAGGTTATGATCTTGCGATTCATTGGTTTGAGCCCCATATCAGGCTCTGTGCTGACAGCTCCTAGCCTCAAGCCTGCTTCAGATTCTGTGTCTCCCTCTCTCTGTGGCCCTCCCCTGCTTGTGCTCTGTGTCTCTCTATCTCTCTTTCAAATATAAATAAAGATTAAAAGAATTAAAAAAGAAAATGCAATGATGTCACACTAATGAATGTGATTTGAGTAGTTATCTCAAATTACAGTTTTTTTTTTTTCAACGTTTATTTATTTTTGGGACAGAGAGAGAGCATGAACGGGGGAGGGGCAGAGAGAGAGGGAGACACAGAATCGGAAACAGGCTCCAGGCTCTGAGCCATCAGCCCAGAGCCCGACGCGGGGCTCGAACTCACAGACCGCGAGATCGTGACCTGGCTGAAGTCGGACGCTTAACTGACTGCGCCACCCAGGCGCCCCTCAAATTACAGTTTTTTTAAAGGTTTTTATTTATTTTGAGAGACAGAGTGCATGTGTGCACATGTGAGGGAGAGTGGGGGAGGGGCAGAGAGTGAGGGAGAGAGAGAATCCTGAGCAGGCTCCACGTTGTCAGCACAGAGCCCAGTGCGGGGTTCAATCTCACAAACTGTGAGATCATGATCTGAGCTGAAACCAAGAGCCAGATGCTTAATCGACTGAGCCACCCAGGCACCCCTCAAATTGCAATTTAACTTGCTGGGCTTTATAATGAGTGGAAGGATTATGATTACCTTTATAACTGTTGGTGGATTCTGTGGTGGGAACACTGGCTAGCATTGTCCACAGGCACCTAATACATAGTTGAGGAGCACTGCACGTACTAGTCCGTGTCCTTTTCTACCTTATTGTCTTACTCATGCTGCTGATCCCATAGTCCTCAGCAATGTAATAGAACCCTGATCTCCTTCCAGTATGTTCGTAAGCAGTGATTTACTACCCTGGAGGTTGAAGGAAAGAGATTAAACACTCTTTAGGGATCTGTTAAAGATCTCGTGAAGCTCTGAAAGATTATGGGAGATCTTTACTATTCCCCTTTTCTCTATTTGAATGCCTCTTTATTATCAGGACTACTTTCCGCATTTGTTTCTATACATAAGATGTTTGGGATATTTTAGAGTTTGCCAGCTTTTGCAGAGCTGGGATTTTGGTGGTCAGAAATACGGTTTTTGATTATTTCTTCTTGTTTCTCTGCTTTTTTTTTTTTTTTAAAAATTACCCTAACATTTACTATAGGCCAGGTACTATACTAATGCATGATTGCATATTTTAGCTCATTTAATTCTCAAAACAACCCCATATGATAAATACTATTACTGTCATCCTTTGAGTCTGTCTTTGGGATTGAAGTCCGGAACCTAATTGGCTGCTTGGTGACACAAAGTCTGGACTTGCTCAGCATTCTGCTCAATTCTTCATCGGCTGGAAGCAAGATGGGATGTGACGGAAGAGAGCATGAAGGGCAGAGGAGGGAGAAGTAGCCTGCGATGAGGGAGCTGGAGGGAAAGCAAGTGCTGCACATATTCACAATGCAGCATCTTCACAGTCCACCCCCAAATCCACGCTGTTTGATGAGTAGACAAAATGTGGATTTTTGGCCAAAAGTTATTTTTCTCGCTGTTCTTTGGAGCGTTATCAGTAGTGACTAATTTTGAATCCATACCAAGCCAGTCCTAAATTCCTGCCTAAACGCAGTCTGGCCTGCCTTCGTACATTCTTGCCATTGCAACCAGTCTGGACCTGGGAGAGGCTAAAGTCTACTTGCAAATGCCTGAAAATCCTTCGGCTAGTACAAAGAGTAGCCAGGAGCATCTAATGATTGGAATCCCTGCTTGGGTTTCAGGAGAGATTAGCTGACCAGTTTTAATTTAGTTTTCATGAATTGAGTGTCTTTCTTTTTGAGATATCCTAAGAAACAGTATAAGTAACCATAGTATGTTTAGAACACTGAAATATCTGATACTATGAAGGCCTTCAGGAGCAGTATAGTGTGCAAAGGAGCTTCCTACTCAATGAGGCCAGTTTTATTGTACAAAGACAAGCTTTGTATGTTTTTGAATAGATGTTCAGATATAAAGTATAGCATATAAATATGTTTCCTGGGGCTGCTGTAGCAAAGTACCACAGAGTGGGAGGCTTAAATTTATTCTCTTGCAGTTTGGGAGTCTAGAAGAATGAAATCAAAGTGTCAGCAGGGCTGTGCTCTGTCCAAAGGCCTTACAGAAAAATCTGTTCCATGCTTAGTTTCTGGTGTTGCCAACAAACCTGGATATTGCTTGACTGGTAGATGTATCACTTCAGTCTGTTTCCATCATCACATGACTTTCTCCCCATGTATCTGTCTGTCTCTTCTTATAAGGACACCAGGTCATATTGGTTTATGGTCTATCTTAATTTTTTTTATTAAATTTTTTTTTTTTTTTCAACGTTTATTTATTTTTGGGACAGAGAGAGACACAGCATGAACGGGGGAGGGGCAGAGAGAGAGGGAGACACAGAATTGGAAACAGGCTCCAGGCTCTGAGCCATCAGCCCAGAGCCCGACGCGGGGCTCGAACCCACGGACCGCGAGATCGTGACCTGGCTGAAGTCGGACGCCCAACCGACTGCGCCACCCAGGCGCCCCTGGTCTATCTTAATTTTATATGACCTTTTTTTTTTTTTTTTTTTTTAAAGTTTATTTATTTATTTTGAGAGAGGGGAGGGAGGGGCAGAGAGAGGGAAGAGAGAGAATTCCAAGCAGGTTCTGCACTGTCCGTGTGGCGCTCTAACTCACGAATCATGAGACCATGACCTGAGCCGAAATCTAAAGTCGTTTGCTTAACCGACTGAGCCACCCAGGTGCGCCTGACCTCATCTCAACTTGACTGTATCTCCACAAAGACACTTTTCCAGATATGGTTGTAATCATATGTGCCAGGAGCTAAGACTCCAGCATATCTTTGTGGATCACAGTTCAACACACAACACTAAACCACGTTTTGATCTTTGGATGTGTTTCTATTACTGAAATTCATAGACATTCCCCTTTTCCTCATTTCTATAATTTTTATTGATTTGGTTTTAAGTGTTTTTTTTTTCTTTTATTTTATAGCGAAAATGGGCTGGACTTTCTATTGGGCAAGAAATAGAAGGTAGGTAATTTTTTTTTTTTTTTTTTTTAGCTACCTGATGTGGATTTTCTTTATGATTTTCTCATAGTTGTGGAAATCTGTAAAATTTTCTGTTGCTGGTCATCAGGGCCATTAAACATTCATCCTATTTATATTACTGGTTAGACATATGAGAATGGAAAGTAAATAGTTACGGTACTTATGTCTGCCTGAAAATTACAATCTAATGGGGGAGAGAATATCCACTTATTCATAGCTCACACAATGTGTACAGAGTAAATAAGTGCACAAGTGTTACCATTGGCACCTCTGTGTGAAAGTGCTAAGATGGAATGGGAGTGGATGAATTGGTTGGAGGCCGAAAAATCAGCCAGAGAAATCTTTTTAGGCACTGGAGTTTTGAGCATGTTTATGAAGTAGGGGAAAAGCATTACATAGTAGAGATAAGGAAGAAAGGCTCTTAAGATGGGAAATAATATCAATAAAAGACATTGAGATGGGAGCAAGCAAATCATAGGCAGTGCTCAGGAAGTATGTGTGCCTGATTGAAAGGATTTACCTGAATGAATTGTATTAAGTGATGAAAACATGCAGTTAGTGGAGGGCCTAAAAGTACATACTAAAATTTTTGGATTTTATTCAAAGACAATAGAGAGCTCCTGAAGATTTCTGAGTGAGTCCATCAAAATCCTAATTTTAGAAAAGATTCTGATGTCAGTGTGGAGTATAGTGAGGAATGGGGAGAATTCAGGAGTCAAGGAAAATAGCTTGGAGATTATCTGACTTGCCTAGAATTAAGTTGAATAGGCCTTTGTGAAATTATGGCTGTGGAATAAATTTTTTAAAAGTCTAAGATATATTGAAGAGGAATAATTGGTATTATTTGATGATTCCATTTTACTATATACTGAGATATGTTTTCTTTTATGTTTGTTTGGAAAGATAAATCAGATTAAGTTAAGGAGAAGAAAGAGTGGCAGTATTTAAGCAAACGGTATACTTATTTTAATGAAGTGTGTATCTTATAATGAAGTTATCACAGTTCATTGGGGGAGGGCGTGGAAAGAAGGTTATGACTTCAGGAGGAAAAAAGGACTAAGCTACTTGTGGATTATAAGCCAAGGGACAAATAAGCAAATATTGGCATTGTCTCCTAGGCACTGTGTCAAAATTGGGAAAATGGACTATGAATCTTTTTGTCACCTAGTTTCATGTCAACTTCATGGGTACGGCAGGAGAAGGAGAGAAGAAGCCAAGAATACTTAAGTCAGCTTTTTTTCTGCTTGCTTTTAAAACCTAAAAAACTGGATATTTACAAAAAATTTGCAAAAATAAGAGAATTCCTATATACTATTTTTACCAGATTCACCAGTTACCATATTTTTAAAATTCATTTCCTCTCTTTCCCTACACACATGTGCGCACACACATTTCTTTTCTTAAGCATTTGGGATTAAATTGCAGAAATCATTCGTCTTTACATCTCATACTTTAGCGTATATTTCCTGAGGACAAAGATATGCTCTTACAGTAATCAAATTCAGGAAATTAAACGTTAATGTAATTAAATGTTGAAACTTTAATCTCTAGTTCATATTTCAGTTTTGTTAATTGTCCCAGTGATTTCCTTTACAACATGTTTTTCCTTCTCAGCAGAGGATCCACTTCGGGATCGTATATTGTACTTAGTTGTCATTTCTCTGATCTTTGGCTTTTATTTTTTTCCTTTCATGATGGTGATATTTTTGAAGAATACATTTATAGGATGGGTTATTGAAGTTTCAGTTTTGTAAGATGGAGAAGTTCTGAAGATCTAATGTGTAGAAGGGTGACTGTAGTTAACAATGCTGTGTGCATACTTAAACTTTGCCAAGTGGGTAGATCTTAAGCATTGTCATCACACATGCATGTGCACACACACGCAGAGAAAGAAAATGGTTCGTGTGCACTGAGAAGGAGGTATATTATGTTATCAGGGTTTATTGTCTGCTATATATCTGTAAGCTCTACTTTACTAATTATGCTGTTTAGATCTTCTGTATTCTTAGTGGAATTACTTGCCCTGTATGGCACTGAAACTGGTGTGTTAAAATCTTAGTGTTCTTCTATTCTATTTTTCCTTGCATCTCCTGTAGTATCTACTTTACATAGTAGTTTCTATGTTATTTGGTATGTAGATATTCATAACTGTTATATTTTTAATGTGAATTGTGGCTATGAGCATCATAAAGTATCCTTCTTCGTCTTGTTTAATGTGTTGTAAATTATACTTTGATGTCAGGATTACAAACCCTCCTTTCTTATTGTTTTTAATTTGCTCAGCATATCTTTGCCCATCTCTTTACTTTTAGCTTTTCTGAATCCCTGTGTTTTAGATGTGTCTATGGTATACAGTACAGAGTTGGGTTTTGGTTTATGAGCTAATTTAAAAATCTTCTAATAGGTTTATTAAACCCTTTCATAGTTATTGATATTACTGATATATTCAATCTCAGTTCTGTTATCTTCCATTTTAGTTGTGTTTCTCTATTTGGTATATCATCTTGGCTATTTTTAATTTTTTATTTTGGTATTTAGGAGTATTTATATTTTTGTTTTAGTGACTACTTTTGCATTTATACCTCTCATAGTACCCTTGGTTCCCCCCCCCCCTTTTTTTCTTGACCTTTTCAAAAACTCTGTTCTGTCAGTTCTAAGTGATATCCTTTAACTGTCTTCTGTTGCCTGTATAGCAATTAATGATCATTTTCTGCCCCCCTTCTCCAATTTTGTTTGTTGCTTTCTTTTCCAATTTAAAAATTTTTTTTTAAGTAGAAGAAGGAAATTTTCTAAAATTGAGGTATAACTGACATATAACATTATATTAGTCTCAGGTATATAACATAGTGATTCAATAGTTGTATACATTGCTAATGATCACTACAGTAAGTCTAGTTAACATCCATCATCATATATAGTTACAAAAACAGTTTTTTTCTTGTGATGGGAACTTTTAAGATACACTCTCTTAGCAACATTCAAATATGCAATTTAGTATTATGAACTATAGTCACCATGCTCTACATATTAGTTGCTTTCTTTCTGCTTTGTCAGAGCATGATGTTTATATGCTATTCTTCCACACATGACCCCATACTTGTTGTAGTCTTAACTCTACAATTAAGTCACTTAAATGATTATGATAGTCCTTTTGCCAGCTTCTACTTGGTTGTATAAAACCTATGATCTAGTACATTCCTCTAGGAAGTATATATGTGTATAGGTGTTCATTAAGTTCTATTCAAACTGTTTTTCTATATCTTTGCTCTTTCAAATGCAGCTTGGCTTGCATAGACATAGAATTCTTGGCTTGTTTTCTTGAATTTCTTGAAAATACTGATCACAATGGCCTTGCCTTGTATGCTGCTCTTAAGAGGTCTGATGCCAGTCGAATTTTCTTACCTTTATAAGTAATTCAGTTTTTCTGTCTGGGAGCCCTGAGGACTTTTCTGTATTTAAAGTGTAATATTCTTATTAGGATATTCTAGGTCAATGACCAATGGATATAATGGGTCACTTCAATATGCAGATTTAAGTTTTTGTTTATTTCCAAAATTTTTCTTAGATTATGGTTTTGAACATTAGTTCTGGTCCAGTTGTTTTGACTTTCTTCCTAGGGGCTCTAATTATATGTATGTTAGTCCTTGTCTGCCTATCTTCCATTTCAGCTACTTTCTCTTTGTTCTTTTAAAAGTCTTTCTTTCTTTTATTTTTATTTTCTTGGTTGTTTTCCTCTTCTTTCACTGCCTCTTACTAAATAGTAATTTGAATCTCCTCTCCTGTGGGCACTTTATAATTTATTATTCACTCTGAAATAGTTTTATCTTTTTCTTCAGTTTCTTTCCTGAGTTCCATAAACTCTCATTGCATTTCTTTTGTCTATTTGTGTTCTTATTTTTTAATCTTCTGATTTTAGATGTTTTGTTATTTTTCTAAGTACTTGTTTGAGGATATTTAATTCAGTTTAAAGTGTTACACATATTTTTTTCTAGTTCATGGTTGATTTCTTTGGGGGAAGACACTTCATCAGCTGAAATGCTGCAGTATTTTGTTATATGTTGTTTTCTTTTCATAGTAAACTTGTGGAGTTATTTTTAAAAATTTTTCATGGGAACTTCTTTTTATTTATTTTTTCCTTAGAGGGAACTGAAATATTGGGGTTATCTCTCTTTTGTAGATTTGATTTGATTTTATTTTTAAAATACTTTTTTATTTTTTTTGAGAGAGAGAGTGGGGGAAGGGCAGAAAGAGAGGGAGGGAGAGAATTCCAAGCAGGCTCCACACTTAGCGCAGACCCTGACGTGGGGCCCAATCTCACAACAATGAGATCATGACCTGAGCTGAAATCAAGAGTCAGACACTTAACAACTGAGCCACCTAGACACCCCTAAGATTTTATTTTTTAAAGTAATCTCTACACCCAACATGGGGCTTGAACTCACAACCCCGAGATCAAGAGTTGCATGCTCCACTGACTCAACCAGCCAGGTGCCCCAATATTGGGGATATCTTTAGGTGGCTTTTTTTTCCCCCTTTGTGGAAATAGGATGAAGGATAAAATTTTTTGATTGGGGTAAAAATAAAGGAAACTACTTTAGATATGGGTAGCTGGTGGGGAGAGTTGCATAATTAGTGCTTTCCAAATTTGCCTGAGAGAAACATCTGGAGAGTTTGTTAAAAAAAAAAAAAAAAAGATTCTCGGGCCCTTTCCTTGAGGAATCTGATTCCTGAATCTGTGTTTTTAACACTCATTGTTAAGTGGTTCCTCAGCCACATTTTGGGAGACACTGACAAGTGATTCTCTTTATTATAACCCCCTCACCTGAAGTAGGGTGAGAAGCTGAAACAGTGAAGGAATTCAGCACCGAAGTGAAGTAGGTCAGTGCATGAAACCAAGGTTCCTTATTTACAGACATTGGTAGAAATGAAAATGTATTAGTGAGAAAATGAGTGTGTATGTAGCTTAGGTTGCTTATTTCTTCAAACATATTTTTCTAAATACAGTTAAGAGAGCGCTTAAGTTTAACCTTTAATGTAGATACATTCTGTTGTGGAAAGGTATGGAAATTCAAGGTAATAAATCTTGATGAGTTGAGAAATGTATTTTGTGGCTTAAATTATATTTAAAGCATTCTTCTGCTACCAGAAATGGTTGTCTTGATGGTAGAGTTGTTCTTTTTTTTTTTTTTTAATTTTGAGAGAGAGAATGTGTGCATGTGGGTGCAGGAGGGGCAGATAGAGAGGGAGAGAGAGAATCCCAAGCAGGGTCTGCACTAGCAGTACAGTCCGTTCTTTAAAAGGTGAATCAAATGGGGTGCCCGTCTGTTTGGGTGTCTGACTCTTGATTTTGGCTGAGGTCATGGTCTCACGGCACATGGGGTCAAGCTCCGCATAGGGCACTGTGCTGACAGTGCCTGCTTGTGACTCTCTTTCTCTCTTTCTCTCTCTCTTTCTCTTAATAAATAAATAAACATTTTTCTTAAAAGGTGACCCAAGCAGATTTAATGGTCAAAATTATAAAACTAAATGATCAAGTGGGACTTAGGGGGGTAAGGTTGGGACAAGGAAGGGTTTGGAGGCTTGAGTGATGTAGATGATGTGGCCATAAAGGTAGAAAACTGATTCAGTGTAGTAGTGATGTGGGCACAGTTAGGGTAGGATGTGTGGTATGAAGGGGAGTGCTAATTCAAAGATTCTGGAACAGGAGTTTCTGTCTGTAGGGTGAGAATTTTTTGCAGTCAGGTCAGTGATTTTAGTGTGAAGGAATCTTCTAGAAGAATCATTTAGTCTTCTCTCCATCTGGAGATGCCGTATTTTAGGTATTACAGACTGATGTTCAATTAACATGTTTTTGACCATCATCATATACCTTTTTCATTGTAATGTTTATTCATTGTAACTGTTTATTCAAATACTGCCTATACATTCTTTGCTTATAAAAATAATTTTTATTAGTCTTTGACATTAAATTGCTATAAATCTTAAAATAAGAAAACATTCTCAGTCTTATGGTCCTTTGCATGTGGATGCTTCAGGGCATCTGGCCCTTTGAGGCTGACAATGGTGCTGACCATGGTGCTGCCTGTGGCGCTGTCCATGGTACTGCCCACAGCATCTGAAATTCTAAGAGCTTGGTCTTTTCTATTTAGGAACACTAACCTTAAAGCACATTTGAAAAACTATAGTCAGTAATAATGATATTTTAATACACTTAAGTTTCTTGATATATAGATGATACACACTCATATATAAACACATGTGTGTGTATGTATATACATGTACATGCATTATGTTATAGAATTGTTTTTCAGTCTTTATTTTTATTTGTTTTTAATTAAAATTTTTTTAATGTTTATTTTTGAGAGAGAGAGAGAGCACGAGCAAGGGAGGGGCAGAGAGAGAGAGGGACACACAGAATCTGAAGCAGGCTCCAGGATCTGAGCTGTCAACACAGCTGACGTGGAGCTCGAACTCACGAATTGTGAGATCATGACCTGAGCCCAAGTCGGACACTTACCTGACTGAGCCACCCAGGCGCCCC
Source organism: Leopardus geoffroyi (assembly GCF_018350155.1). Taxonomy (NCBI): domain Eukaryota; kingdom Metazoa; phylum Chordata; class Mammalia; order Carnivora; family Felidae; genus Leopardus; species Leopardus geoffroyi. The sequence goes on from NC_059330.1 coordinate 44,667,644, forward strand.
TATTTTTGAGTCTTTAATGCATATAATGATGTCATACGGTATGAATCTTTCTGCAATATAGTTTTTTATTCAATATATATATTTTTAAGTTTATTTATTTATTTTTGATAGAGAGAGAGCACAAGTGGGAGAGGGGTAGAGAGAGAAGGAGAGAGCACAGAGCCTGATGTAGGGCCCAAACTCACGAACCATGACCTGAGCTGAAACCAAGAGTCAGACACTTAACTGACTAAGCCACCCAGGCCCCCTTCAATATTTTGTTTTAATAGCCATATTTATTAAATATACATCAAGTTTTTATTTTGATTGCTGTCTGGTATTCCACATTATGAATATGCCACATTTTACTCATTATTTCCTTACTGATCACTGTTTTTTTCAGTGTTGACTGTTGAAAATAATGGTGCAAGGAACCTCTCCATTTTTAGGCAAATGTTCAGGAGTCTTTGGGACAGACACCTGGAAATGGAATCGATGAATCAACTTATTCATTTTTACATTAACATTTCCTTCTATACTTATCTTCACTATGTGAGGAAACAATTAGGCTGTCTTGTTTATGAAAATTACTTAATGTATAACCTGTATTTTCTAGGAAATGTTAAGAAAGAACAAAACACTGAGAAGTAGAGGCAAGAAAGTATCTGAAACTTTCAGCTGAGATTTGGACTTACTCTTTGATCTTCAGTGAATTTTCTATTCCTTACTCTGGCTTTCTTAGTTATTTTGCTTTTGAAAATGTTTATCTTCAAAATATGTGTGTACCCTTTTACAACAGTAAGCCAGGATATAAAAATATGATTACATAAGCAATTTCATTCAGAGAATATAGAGAAAATCTTTAAATCTAATTCAACTGGCTAGACTATAAGAAATAAATTTAGAATAGAATTTAGGGTATGAAAGAATCATAAGGTTTATGTGGTCCTCATAAGGTTTATGTAGTCCTGTCTTCTTGTTTTACAAATGTGACAAATCAAGGCACAGAGAGCTAGATGATTTACTTTGATTTTCTAGTTACTAACAGAATCTATTGAAACACAGACTCCAAAGTCCCTTTGTCTTGCCTCCTTTGTTACCAGCATGGAAATTGGGTTTTTTGCTGTCAGGTGTTGTTCATACAAAGATGAGTTAAAAACGTCCTTGGCTTCTTTTACATGTTATACATGTAGTACTTACCATAGTTCCCTGGCTATAGTAGGTGTTCAGTAAATATATATTTTTTCAAAAGCTTATTTATTTTGAGAGAGACAGAGACAGTGCAAATAGGGGAGGGACAGAGAGAGAGGGAGAGAGAGAGAATCCCAAGAGAGAGAGAATCTCTTGGAGAGAGAGGCTCCAAGCTACCAGTGCAGAAACTGATGCGGGGCTCAAACCCATGAAGCTGCGAGTTCATGACCTGTGCCAAAACCAAGAGCTGGACGCTTAACCAACTGAGCCACCTGGGTGCCCTAGTAAATATTTTTATAGTATTAAAAAAGAAATGCCAGGGGTGCCTGGGTGGCTCAATCAGTTAGGCATCTGACTTCGGCTCAGGTCATGATCTCACAGCCGTGAGTTTGAGCCCTGCATCGGGCTCTGTGCTGGCAGCTCAGAGCCTGGAGCCTGCTTCAGATTCTGTGTCTCCCTCTCTCTCTCTGCCCCTCCCCTGCTCACACTCTGTCTCTCCTTCAAAAATAAATAAACATAATTTTTTTTTTTTTTTTTAAAGAAATGTCGAACTTCAAATCGCTCTGGAGTAATTTATTTTTTCTCAAGCTTTTTTTTTTTTTTTTTTTTTTGTCCTGCATAGTAACTTGCTAGGACAAAAGAGTACACACTTCTCACCTTAGCTTTTGCTTGTGTCAAACAAAAATCTTGTTTGAAAGCAGCGTGTTATGCCAACTCCACTGGGACTTCCCATACTATCATTTGTCCTCTGTTAAATGAGAAGGAGGAAGATGTAGAGACCATGTGGGGAGGGCTGTGATTTCCCATAAGAGTTGGGTGAGGGGTAAAGGTAGAGGGAGAATGCTGTACAATGTGAACTAATTAATTCAGAGGGGAACAAAATCTCTAGTGGTTATTATCATTTTCTTTAATCTGTGCTTGTGTGTCCTGTCAGTAAAGGCCATGGAAAGCCCTCTTTTGGTCAAGTTTTGTTAGGATTCATTTATGTGAAACTTTTAGTTACTCAAAACACAGCAAGTATTTGGTGTCCCTGTGTTTTAAGAAATGCTTCTTTTTCCCCCCTAGTATCCTTATATACATTTGACAAGGCCAAACAGTGTATTGGCACAATGACCATCGAGATTGATTTCCTGCAGAAAAAAAGCATTGACTCCAATCCTTATGATACTGACAAGATGGCAGCAGAATTCATTCAGCAGTTCAACAACCAGGCGTTCTCAGTGGGACAGCAGGTAGTTTTGAATTTTCTTTCATTTCTTCCACTTGACAGGCATTCCAGTCATTGCAGTTGTCCAAATTAATTCGACTGTTTAAGAACTGGGAGGAGCTCTGTATATGGACAGATATATCCAATTGAGCGATAAAAAGTGAGGGTGATACGTTTGCTGAATGTCTTGAGTCCATTCAAAAAAATTCTAAAGTAACTTTTAGGTTACAATGTCAAATTTAATTACAGCAGCTTTTCCCTGTGCAAACTTGAGAATGCTGCAGACTTAAATGTTTCAGATTTCTTACTTTTTTTATTGTGAGACACTTGTTTTGTCTCTGGATGGTTTTTCTTTTTCCCTGATATATTTCTGTAGAAAAGTAATTCGTAACTTTTTTGGTTCTAAACTAATTTGAGAATCTTAAGAAAATTATGTATGTGTATTTTCAGGTTTTTCTTGGAACCTCTGAAGCCCAATTTTTCTATCCTTAAAAATGATATTGCTGATCTTGTCTTCTTGCAAAAGGACTTCAGTTAGTATATTGTTAATCTCCTAGGAAGAAATTCTGTTCTTTTAAAGTTTTACTTAAAAAGCTGTGTGAGTCCATAAATTGCTGCTTGTTTGTACACATAAATAAGCATTGCTCTTTTGGCCTTACCATTATATTTGTCTCCTTCTTTGTGACTTTTCTTAATTATTCCTAACTCCTTCCTCCTATCATAACGCCATAGCAGCAGTTCTCAAAGTATGGTCCAGAGACCTGAAGCTCTTCAGGGCGTTTGTGAAGTCAGAATTATTTTCATAATAATACCAAGGTGTTATGTCTCTTTTTCCTCTTATTCTCTCAGAAATGCACAATGGAGTTCTGCAAACTATGTGATGTGTGCTAGCTCAGCACATTGGCTATTAAAGGAGATGTGAGGGTCCACCTGTCTTCCATTAGGCAAGACGTTAAAGAGATTTACAAAAATGTTGGGGCGCCTGGGTGACGCAGTCGGTTAAGCGTCCGACTTCAGCCAGGTCACGATCTCGCGGTCCGTGAGTTCGAGCCCCGCGTCAGGCTCTGGGCTGATGGCTCAGAGCCTGGAGCCTGTTTCCGGTTCTGTGTCTCCCTCTCTCTCTGCCCCTCCCCCGTTCATGCTCTCTCTCTGTCCCAAAAATAAATAAACGTTGAAAAAAAAAAAAAAAAAGATTTACAAAAATGTGACAGTGCCATGGTTTCCACTTATGTTTTTTATTTCAGAAATAGGTGGTTTTTTTATGTTAAAAAATATCATTTATGTTCACACATGATAAATTTATTGTTATTTTTAAATTAATAAATACATTTTAAGTTTCTTGTTCTGATTTCTACTATAGTGAATACCAGTGGATATAATCCACTTAAACAAAGGCTCTTTGAGAGTTCTCAAATAGTTTTAGGCATATAAAGGGATCATAAGACCAAAAGTTTGCAAATCACTGCTTATAGCATTCTGATCTCTAGTGACTCACCTACACTGTCTCGGAGGCTCTCACCTGGGAAAGTATGTGGAACCGGCAGGGAGAGAAGTGGTGGAAAGAAACAGCTGTTGGATGAAAGGAGTGTCATTTCTTTTGATTCTCTCACCTAAGTGAAATGGCATAAATCTGGAAGAACAAGACTAGGGATCTGGATAATCCATACATTATGATATCAAACTTGCACAAGTGGAAACTGAGTCACTGCTAGACAGGAAAAGGTTATAGTGCATTTATTATTTTTAAGAGTACTAGAATTGGAATGAGTGATTTTTACATTCAGAGAGGGTAAATGACGTGCCCATGGCTACACTGCCAGGGCTGTAGCTGAGACAAGAACCCATTGGTTAATTGAGCTGCTAATTAATTAAACAAGTGTTTAATGGATAACCTAGTATGTTTCAGCTACTATGTTAGGTTCTGCAGGTCAGCAGTGAACAAAATATGCACAATTCCTACTCTTACAGAGCTTACTTTCTAGTTGGGGAAGACAGAAAATGAGAAATGCCATTGCTGTTAATGTTAAGTACTTGGATTTAAGTAAAATGAGATGATGCGCTGGAGGACCAGTATGGTGCTAATTGAGATTAGATGGTCCGGGAAGGCTCCCCAAGATGACAGTCAGCTGATAATTTGGTGACCACATGTCCATTGCTTTTTGAGCTGTGCTGTATTTCTTCTGGATCCCTACACTTTTTGATGAATAATTGTGCTCTCATTGCCTACCTAAATGTCATTGTTTTTACCTTTTCCTTTAGTGTTACTAGCTTAATAGCAAATGCTTTGGTATTTGTAATTATGTAAAACCCAGTATCATGCAGATATATGATTATGCAGAGAAGAAATAATACAGGGAACAAATAATACAGAGAAGAAATAAATATCTTACCCCACATCGCTGTTGTTACTTTTTATTCCCACTTGCAGTAGTCACTAGTGGCAGAATTAAGAGTCAGCTTTGCCTGCTGTGCTTAACTGTTATACTCCAGCATGTAGAAGAGGGCCTAGGTTATGGAAGGCACTCAATAAATACTTGGTGAATGAATGAGCATTCACCATCTGTCTGTGAACTTGTATGGCAGGAATTTTGCATTGGTGGTGGAAAGGCATGAATTTTAGAGTCATGGACCCAGGCTTGAATCCTGGCACTATTGTTTACTATGACTCTGGTTTCCATTGCTTAAGCCCTCTCCGGATCTCAGCTCCCTTCCTAGTAAAACTGAGGAAGACTATCTGTTTCCAAGACAGTTTGTGAATATCAAGTATAGGACATCCTATACGGTTTGGCACATGAAGATACTCAGTAAATGTTAGTTCCCTTTTCTTCTCATTGCTTGTGTGAGCAGTTTGCCTGTGGAACAGATTTGAGAGGGATGTACAGGAGAAAGCTGCTTCCCTGCATTTGGAAAACACTGGTGATGATGTGAGAATCAAGCCATTGTATCATGAAGTGGTTTTTCTCCCCTTATCTCTTTTCTACATAGCTTGTATTTAGCTTCAATGAAAAGCTTTTCGGTTTGCTCGTAAAGGATATTGAAGCCATGGATCCTAGCATCCTGAAGGGAGAGCCTGCGACAGGAAAAAGACAGAAGGTATGTTTTATTTTTAATAATCATTGTGATGTGAATTGTGCAGATTAATATAACATTCCTAGCCATTCTCTTGCTCAGTGATTTCTTTTATATTATGTACTCTTTCTTTTAAAAAGGTAGTAGGGAGAAAACATTGCTCTTATAAGCTAGCGCTGTTATTAAAGTATAGCAGAAAATATACTTACTTGTAGACTTAATAGTAATTTGAAATTTGTATGGGTACTTGTATTCCTGGTTGAATGCAGATGATGATTGTTCATAAATAATAACAAAAAGACAGGCATTATCAAAAGACACATGCATTGAAATTAAATAGAAATAGTACAAGGTAGTTAGGAGAAAAATTAATTTAACTTAGATGATAGTTTGGAAGAGTTGCTTTGCTCAGAGAGACCTTATTTCCCCTTCATTTTTGGCCTTGTGTTAAGAAGTCCAGAAGTCTATTATTAGACTAACTACTAATAATTGTCTTTCTATACAGATTGAAGTAGGACTGGTTGTTGGAAACAGTCAAGTTGCATTTGAAAAAGCAGACAATTCATCACTCAATCTTATTGGTAAGATTTGCAATTTTAGAAAACTCTGAATGAAGTGAGACTGTCTCTGTTATTATATGTGCCTCAACTACTACGCTTTTCAAGTCTGGGAGAATAAGGGCATCTCCATTGAGAAGGTTTATCACAAAATCATGGAGGATTTCATCACTGTCAGATGTGCTGATACAGAGAAAAAAGTTTAAAGCCTTCACTAGATATCATTGTCCAATAGAAGTGTAATGTGAGCCATATGTATAATTTTAAATTTCCTAGTAACCTAGTAACCACACTAAAAATCAGGAAAAATACAGATAAAATTGATTTTTAAACTTTCAATATTGAGGTAAGTTCAGGCTTACAGAAGATTTGCAAGAATAGTGCAGAGAGGTCCGATATACCTTTCACCAGCTTCCTTGATGTTCCATCTCAAATAACTAGAGTACAGTTACCAAAACCAAGTTAACATGGTTGCATGGCCACTAACTAAAATATAGACTTTAGGGGTGTCTGGGTAGCTCAGTCAGTTGAGGGTCTGACTTCGGTTCAGGTCATGATCTCACGGTTTGTGGGTTCAAGCCCAGCGTTGGGCTCTGTGCTGACAGCTCAGAGCCTGGAGCCTGATTCGAATTCTGTATCTCCCTCTCTCTCCTACCTCCTACCTTGCTCACGCTCTCTCTCTTTCAAAAAACAAACATTAAAAAAATAAAATACAGACTTTATTTGGATTTCACTAGTTTTTTCATTATGTCCTTTCTGTTCTAGGATCTGATTGAGGATCTCGCATTGCATTTAGTCATTTAATTTCTAAAGTCCTTCTCTCTGATAGTTCCTCAGACTTCCACCGTCTTTCATAACCTTGAGAACTGTTCAGTTATTTGTCGACTGCCTCGTGCACGGTGGTGTGTTAAATGTGATCCTAGCGTCACTTTGGTTTGTGATTGAGTTAAATGGTGAATGTGCAGGTGAAGAAAGTCTCTCCAACAGACTCATAGCTCAGTCCTGCTCTTGTATGTTAGTCTTGCTTTTATTATATTAAAATAATGCAGATTGGTCTCTAAGAAAAGTAACTCCCCAGAATAATGACGCCATCAACTGTGTAGTAGTTCTGACTTGGGGTTGGTTTTCACTATGCCAGTGTCTACACCAGTAGAAAGAAGAGGATTTTCGTTGGCTACACACCACGATTTCCAAGGTTACTTAACTTCAAATATGTGACCTTTTCCCCCAGTCCTTAAGTTATTCCCTTCTTACTGTTTTTTCTGAATTTTACAATAAAATAAATGTTTCATAAAATTTGGATAGACATTCACTCAAAAATAGCTCACACACTCTAAAATTTTACAATTTGATTCTATTTTCATAATGTTTTATAATTTGTTCTTTTGCTTGACATATTTCAAGCCTCTTAATAAATATGCCTCAACAACATAATTTTTAATGACTATGCATGTTGTCTTATGGATTAGGATTTCTCAGAATCTCCAATTACTGATCCAGTACATTTCTGAAGTGTTTTCTTTGTATTTTATACACCTTTCATACACCTTTTGTTAAGATGCCTTACCTTTTTTTTTAATGTTTGAGAGAAGAGAGAGGGAGAGTGCGTGCATGCAAGCAGGGTAGGGGGAGAGAGAGAGAGAGAGAGAGAGAGAGAGAGAGAGAGAGAGAGAGAAAGAGAAAGAAAACGAGAGAAAACGAGAGAACGAACCCAAAACAGTCTATGTGCTGTCAGTGCAGAGCCGGACAAGAGGCTCGATCTCAGGAACCATGAGATCATGACCTGAGCGGAAATTGAGAGTCAGATGCTTAACCGACTGAGCCACTCAGGCACTCCAAGATGTCTTGTCTTGTGGGCATTGCATGGCTTTCATACAATGTGGGTATTTCTAAGTAATTCATGCAAAGGTGTGATTGATAGGTTTTTTCCATTGATAAATAAAATTGTGGACTGATATAGCATGCAGTAAATTTGGCCGCAAGAGGGCAGTACAGTATAAGAAATATATTTTCAGATAGCTTCAAAGAAGAAATGTTGAGTCCACAAAACTCTAACCATAAAATCACCATCTAGGGTAAACTTTTTCTAATGTGACCATTTGTTTTCTAATTTAAAAAATTGTATCACTTTCTTTTTTGTTAGTAGAATGTACTAAGGCACTTTTATTGTTTTTGAGATAGCTCATGTGGTTCTCTTGAGTTACTTTAGGTGGCACTATGACATTTAAGTTAGATAATTTTTGTTTTTGTGAAAGTGAAAACATGAATTTTGAAATTATTAAGCTTTAGGATGATCTTAGACTTTTGTGTGCAAATGGGGAAAAACAAAAATAAGACATCAGACTTATTCAGTGCATCTTCTCAGGCTGAGGGATTATATACAGAGTTTATAAACATCTAGATAAATACATGCATTTTTTTTTTTTAATTTTTTTTTCAACGTTTATTTATTTTTGGGACAGAGAGAGACAGAGCATGAACAGGGGAGGGGCAGAGAGAGAGGGAGACACAGAATCGGAAACAGGCTCCAGGCTCTGAGCCATCAGCCCAGAGCCCGACGCGGGGCTCGAACTCACGGACCGCAAGATCGTGACCTGGCTGAAGTCGGACGCTTAACCGACTGCGCCACCCAGGCGCCCCAATACATGCATTTTTAAATACACTTGCTTCAGGAGCCTTGAGGATTGCTAGATTTCAGTTGCATTTCTAGCAACTAGTATTTCCTTCATCAGATAGACACATGATGTTTCTTCTAATCAGCCAAGTTAGTTAACTTGGTTAAGATTAGAGGCTAAGAGGACCAGGCTCCATGGATTGATCACAAATGGACGACTGTGTGAGCTTAGACATTTCACAAGTGTTTTGCTGGCCCTAAATGGGTCCAGGCACAGTAGTTAACATAGCAAAACTCATCCTTCTTATTAGAAAGTCAGCTAAGAGCATGTTCATCTTTGTAGAGGATAACTTCTCTTTATTCATTAAAGATGCCCAGTGAGTCTTATCTTATTCCACCTGGTAATGAAGTTCTTGTTTCACATTTGATTATCTTCGTTTGACATAGGCAAAGCTAAAACTAAGGAAAATCGCCAGTCTATCATCAATCCTGATTGGAACTTTGAAAAAATGGGAATAGGAGGTCTGGACAAAGAATTTTCAGATATTTTTCGACGAGCGTTTGCTTCCCGAGTATTTCCTCCAGAGATTGTGGAGCAGATGGGTGAGTTTAAAAAGGAAAATTTGATCAAATCTTATGTTGTTAAAAAAAAAGAAAATGTGATGAAGTCTTTTTTTTAATAATGTTTTGAAATTATTTTTCAAACCTGCCAGTGTATTTTTGTCTTAACTTTTTCTTTTAAAAAAATGTTTCTCCCAAAATTTTTGAGGTATTAGAACTTGTAAAATTACATTTTTGTTTTATAGGGAAAATAGAAATATTTGCGGTTACTTTATCTTATTGATTTATTTATTAATTTAAGTACATCTGTGGATAGGACAGATTTAGAAATTTCATTTTATTTATCTATTTATGAATGTTTTCCTATAGGGCATATTTGGAAATTTCACCTGACTCTAAAGACCCACTGTGGGTCAGATGTACGCTGCAGAATCATCGTCATCTATTAGACTGTGGGCATTGTTCTTACGTTAGTTAGCTGCTGTTGCATTACCCAATTAGTACATCTTCATACCTAGTAAATGGATTCCTGGCATGTTTTGAAATTAGATAAGTTTGATCCAAAGAGACAAATGTAGGATATACATGGAAGTTTCCATATTGCATACACAGAAATGTGCTGTTCATTTATCATTTTCTTCTTGAAGTTTTATTTAATTTATCCGTGTGTGAAGTGGCTTTATTTTCCCTAGTGGAAATGCTGTCGTGACTGTTTCCATATCCATATCATATAGGTTGAATTGGAATGTGAGCCACGGAATATCTGAGAAAGGAATGTATAACAGCTTCTGGCAGACTATTAGTATAAAAACAGTATCTAAAGAAAAACCCTGAAGGAATACGAATATATCACTCCCCTCACCCTCCATCATTCTTTATCTTTACATTGCTACTGGCAGATAAAAGTGTGGTGGGGAAGAGAACTGCTGTGTAGGCACTAAGTGCTTGGTTCTGTTAGCCTCCTATTGTTGGTAGCCTTCCTGCCTGGCCGCTCACTGTGATAAATTACAGGCACAGCACACACCTGTTCACTGGGTAAAGGTCGAGTTTGGAATTGGATTAAGAGAAAATGACAGAGACCCTCATCACCTGAGTTTTATACACCTTGAGATGGCAATAACATACTTTTTTATCTGAAAGATACAAAGGCCAAGTCCATAAAAAAAACAGAATTTTAATTTGGAACATAGTAAAAAATGTGGTAATTCACTATCTTGGTCATGTGTATTTTGAAAGTTTATGGACTTATTGTCAAGACACGGAAATACTGTTTAGGTTATTTTGGGTGTGAGGAGGGATAAAAGGATGATCTTTAATGTTCTAAATTATTCTTATGGAATGTTTTTACTAATTTTCCAGACTGAGAGAGTCTAATGATTCTGTTTCTTTGAACATTTATATTATCTGGCTAACAAGTAGAAAACCAACTGCTTCTGTTATAAACTATATCTTTTCATTACATTATAATATTTTCTCACAGTTTGGAAGCTATTAAGGATTCCGTTATTCAGATACGAGTTTCCTGTTTGTGCGTTATCCAAACCCTGCTCATTAGGGCCTCTGTCTGCAGTTAGGTGGATAATGTGTGAAGGAGCAAAACTCCTATCGGTCGATTTGTGACTTTGCCAGCTGTTGAAGAGGTTGGAATTCAATCAAAACAGATTTGGGATTTTTGAGTGACTTTATGAATCTGTGTTTCTGTAGTCCATATCGAAATTAGTTAAATTATAATACTTTGCTTTTGTGAGTGCTACTATCCAAAACCTTTTTTCGTGGATTTATTTTTCTAATATTTTTACATTAATTGGACAAAAAATGGGTTCTGTTTAAAAAAATTTTTTTTTCTCTTTATGGCTTTTGGCCATCAAGAATCATGTGTTAACAATTTGATTTAAAGGACAAAAAGTATTAAAAAAAACTACCTTTACTTTTGAACTAAGTTGAAAGACATTACTATTTTTTTTTTTATTCTGAATGAAGATTCTCAATGTCATAAAGCTACATTTTTATGGTAAAAAGGCTGGGAAATAATTCTCTTGCTGTGCATGTGTCATTCCCTGTTCCTGTTAGAGTCTTCTTTTTCCCTTTGAATTTGGGGGGGAATTCCATAGTAGAGTACCTCATTGCAGTGCAAGAACAGTATGGTTATAAAATTCTCATTAGGTTTTGGTAAAGGCGTATAAAAGTACAGATTGCTACATTTTGTATAGAATAAAAAGTAACACTACACAGGTCCTTTTTATATGTATACCCTGTGTTCTTTTACCCTGTCAGGTGGGGGAACAAAATTGGCTGATTTCTTCCTCACTCTTAATTAACTAAATAGATAAACCTCTGTGGTTTTGGGATCCCACTGGACACTGGGTGTGATTGTTTAAATCGATTAAAATGGAAAAAAATAGTGATTAGTAAAGAATAATTTATGTAGGTTATGGGACCGTTCTGTTTTGTTTTAAGCAGAGAACTCTTTTACTTTTGGCTTGAGACCAAATCATTGTGTGTACCATGGAGTCTAGAATTGGGTCTACTTTGTAAGCAGGAATCTTCACTAAATGGATCTTTTTGCCTATATATCAAAGTTGTGAGCTCACAGAATGATAAATTTAGAATTCTCTTCTCTCATTGTGTTTATGAATAGTTATGCTTTTAGGTAATACAGTTCTTTTGCTTGTAAAGCTTCATGTTACCTTCAGGATTGAAAATATAGTTTAGATATATATGGAATGTTGCTTTGAGGAGGTATAGGAAGACTAAAGGGCTAACGAGAGGCACATAGTTCTGCAGGAACATTAAAGGTCAGATGAGGTCACGCACCTGCAATAAATGTCCTAGGAGCACCCAGGGTAGAAATGTGGGCATCACACACTGGTATCTGCAAGTCTCAGCAAATAAACTCAGCAGCTTATTGCTGTCCTTGAGCACACTCAAGTGTCAGCCGAATATGTCCTTCCGCTCAGACATTTACTACACTTATTCCCTTCCATGCAGTTTTGGGGAGAGTGTTCTGGATAATCTATTGATTACCTCAGTTCTCATTGTAGCTCTTTTGTTGGCAAAGATAGAGATTCTGTAGAGAAACTTGATTTTTCCGCATCCCTGGCAGTTACCCCTAAATTGTAAGTGCCAGAGCAAAACAAAACAAAAAACAAAACCAAAAAACCTTCTTCAAAGAACAGTGGAATAGTTGTTAAAGAATTAGCATCTCTTAATGTAGTTTTAGGACTAGGTTTACATGTATCCAAGGAAAGGGCCTTTAGCAGAAGTTACCCGTTGTAGGGCTAGAAGGAAAAGGGCTTGGAGACCGAAGGGCTTCCAGCTTCACGCTGTCTTGTGGTGACTCTGTATCTTGCAGATATCCAGGCCACCTGGTGGGGAGGAGAGCCTCTGTTAGGGTCTTGTGCGCCCCCCCCCTCCCCGCCCCTTCTTTGAAACTGACACTGTTCTTTTTGGTCGCCTTTCTTCAAGTCTCCCTCTCTAAGCCCATTTTCAATCTGTAGTTTTAAGGTTTCTTTTGAAATCCTAAAGAAAAGCAACTCCTTTCTGATATCATACGTGAAACTGCAGTTACTCTATGGAGTAGAGCCGCCGAGAAGATAAGGAGCCTCTCAATCACAGGCGGACATCTTTCACATGCTAAGAACAGTGCAAAAAAAAAAAAAAAAAATACTGTGGAAGAAAGAGCACTGAGGTTTTGTGCGCCATATTTGAGAGAGAGGGAGTTCTTGCTCAGATTAACATAAACACTGACACTCTTAAAATGCATTTTCACACCCCCACTCATGAGGAGAGATTGCAATTTAAATGGGGGTTAAGACATCTAGCCGAACTCCAGGGCTCTGTAAAAGGAACCCTAAGGCTAAAGAGCTTATCTGAAATTTGAAAAAAAGAAAAAAAAATGAAGCTTTCTGACATTCATCTTTTTTCCTTGTATTAGTCATAACTTGCTTTTCAGCTATATTTTAGGTTTTGAATGCCAACCTGACATCTGTTCAAGTCTGCCTGTAATTTATTGGGAAAGGAAAAGAAAGCAATTGCTCACTAGTTAGAGATGCAAAACTTCCCCCTTCTGCTTTTCCACAAAGTACTTGTGGATGATACTTGGATATGAAGAAGTAACAGTTTACTAATTTACTAATTCTAACTTTCATGTTGGGAAAATGTATAAAGTTCTTTTTTTTTTTTTCTTAGAAGAAGAAATGGCTTATGACCATGTGATTTCCAAAATCTCTGAAGCAGTATTTAGAGCTAAAGCACACACTCTAAAAAAAATACTATAGGTAACTTTTTATAAGTTGACATTTTTAACCTTGAATTAATTCTTCCATTGGTTTTGGTTTTTTAAGTAAAATTTACTTACATTTGAACAGGAATAATGTAGCTATGGTAATATCTCAAGAGTCCAATCATATATAAATTCAGTTGACATTTTTTATCAATAGACTTTTAGAAATAAATCTTTTGAGGAGGCAGAGCTGTCTGTAGAGTCTAATGGATTAGATTTGCTGGCAACTGCAGGTGAGTTACAGATCAAGAATTGGGTCACTGTCCACTAGTAAGGAAATAATTAAATAAACTATGCTACATCCTCTTACCCTCATTATGGAATACAGCAAAGCAGATCTTAAAATGATACAGATCCAAATGTACAGACATGTTTTTTTTTTAATGTTTATTTATTTTTGAGAGAGAGAGAGACAAAGCGTGAGTGGGGGAAGGCAGAGAGAATGAGAGAGAGAGAGAGAGAGAGAGAGAGACATACAGAATCCGAAGCAGGCTCCAGGCTCCGAGCTGTCAGCACAGAGCCCAATGCGGGGCTTGAACCCACAAGCCATGAGATCATGACCCGAGCCGAAGTCGGATGCTCAACTGCCTGAGCCACCCAGGTGCCCCCACACATGTTTTAATTAAAAAAAAAAAAATAATAAATAAAAAAAAAAAAAAAAATATATATATATATAAAACTGAAAGTAAATGCATTACAAAACTCTTTACAAGCACAAACGTTTATACTGTATTTGTATTTGTATACTTTACAAATACAAACGTTTATATTGAAAAAACGTTTACTTCTGTGAAAGGGGAGTGAGGATGGGAAATACAGGGAGATTTTTCTTCTTTTACTTGCTGTGCTTCCGCATCTGAATGTTTTAGTGTGAGATTATATTTCCACTTGTGTAGTTAAGAAAACAAACAAAAAGGTAATATCATAGGCTGTTTCTCTGTTGTGGTGGCTTCACTGTCAGCAGGGGAACAGGTGTGTCCCACACCCTTCATGAAGTTTCTGTGGAGGAGAACAGCGCAGGGGTAACAGGACCCCCAGGGCTTTGATGGCAGCCCCTGATGAGGGGAGGCAGAAAGTGAAGACCAAGTTGCTGATGGCTAACAAACTGCTTCCTCCCATTACTTTTTTGCATGATAGTAATGGGTATAAGTACCACGCTCCCTGCAAACCATGAGAACATTTGCATCCAAGCCTTTCCGTAGCCATGGAAGCAGGAGAGGGGAGACATGGGACACGATGACTTGAGGGAGAGCAGAATTTCTGATGTGGAAGGACCTGTGCTTAAATTTGCTCGGTCTTCACACCCTTCCCACTGAGGAATCCAGCTCACGTGACTCCTGAAGTGAAGTGCTGGCTGTTTTATCCCGTCTTATGCCCATATTTACAGTGGTGGTGATGATGACATGGTAGCTAATACTTACATGGTGCCAGGTGCTGTTCTAGGTGCTTTACGTACATTAGCTTATTCCATTCTCACAACAGCCTTATCAGGTAGATTCTGTATTGACGCCATATTATGGAGAAGGAAACAGTGTCAGAACGGTTAAGTAACTAGTCCAAGATATATAGCTAGTGAGTGGTGGAGTCAGATTTGAACCCAGACAGTCTGGCCTCAGAGTCCATACCCTTAACATGTACGTTGTTTTTCTCTCATGAAAGCCCATCATAGAAAACTGCTAAAATAGGCCTTCTCAGCCCCACTTCTTGGGGACCTCTGAGGCGGTCTTTGAGAGATCTAGAGCCAAGGGATTTTCAACTGTGGCATCATAGACATTTTTAGACTGGATAATTATTTGGCATGGGGCGCTGGCTGTCCTGTGAATTGTAGGATGTTTAGCAGCCTCTACCTACTAGATGCCAGTGACACTTCGCACCCACCCCTAGAGGTGACGACCAAAAATATGTCCAGACATTGCCAAAATGGTCCCCGGGGGGCAAAATCACCCTTGGTGATCTAGTGCAATCCCCTGGCTTCTTCTCTTTACAGATGTGGAAACTATGGCCCAAGGTCACTAAGCAAGGCAGAGGCACAGGCAGAGGCACAACTAGGACTAGAACTTGGTTCTCCTGATTCAGGAACTCTTAAAGGAGGAGAAGGAAATGACATACAGTTTGTACAACTCGTAAGTGGCAGAGCTGGGGTTGGAAGGAGGACATCTGGTTCCAGGGTCTGTATTCTCAACTGCCTCTCCAGATGCTGGAGAGATGAAGCCAAGAATCAAGTAGTCAAGGAAGCTTTCAATTTTATGTCAAAGAATATTTTATGATGAGTAACTAAGTACAACTTATGCCTTTCTTCCTTAATTAATTCTCCAAGAAATTGACAAAGTTTTCCATCTGTAAAGGTTCTCAGAACTTAGAAATGATAGGTTAGGAGGGTGAAGAGGAAGAGAAGGGTTGTTAAAACACTGAAGATCTGTATGTCTGGCCTCACCACCCCCCCATCATTGCCTGTATACAGTTATAAATAGGCATTCAGAAAATAAGCTACAGAAGTCTGACTTTTGTATTTAGATATCAGACAATTTTTTTTTTCAACGTTTATTTTTTTGGGGACAGAGAGAGACAGAGCATGAACGGGGGAGGGGCAGAGAGAGAGGGAGACACAGAATCGGAAACAGGCTCCAGGCTCTGAGCCATCAGCCCAGAGCCCGACGCGGGGCTCGAACTCCCGGACTGCGAGATCGTGACCTGGCTGAAGTCGGACGCTTAACCGACTGCGCCACCCAGGCGCCCCCAGACAATTTTTTAAACTGTTTAAACTTCTCCAACATCTCTCTGCTAAAGAATTAAACCACCTCCTTCATCTTCCTCTTTGTCATCCTTTTCTTCTTCCTCCCCCTCTTCCTGGTTCTCTTCCTTCTCCTCCCCTCGACCCCTTTTCTTCTTCTGCTTCTTTTTGAGATTAGAAGCATTTTCCAAAATTTCAGATTTTTGTCATGGCAGTGAGGGTGTTGACCAAAAATATAAAGATCTCTTTATCTGTTTCGGTTTTAAAATTTGAGCAGAGAAACTGCCCCAACTGAGATTTCTTAGTTTTCTTACTTCTGGCAGTTTCTGGAACTTAAGTGTGGCAAAAATCAGTGGACTTCTCTTGGCCTGAAGTAAGAAGTATAAGTGTGCAATGTGTGGAATTGAATGGACGCTCTGTGACACTAAGGTTTATAAATAAACTACCACCCTAGTAACTGGATGTATTCAAATTGTCATGAGCTCAAAGACCTGAAGCATTGGTTGTAGGGCTGTAATGTCTAATACTTAATAAGTCTAGTCCACTTTCTTCATATGTTTTTTGGCATCTGTTGTAGCATTAATACAGGGAAGGAAGTGATTGGAATGGGTATGTCAGAAGCTTTGTCTTAAGTATATTGTCAACATAGAGATGGAACATAAATGTTAAATAATCATGTAGAAGTTAAGCACCATAACCTAACAAATGATATCAAAAGTGTATATGATAAAGTGCCAAATGAGTGGTCTAATTGAAAAGTCCTATAGCAATTTTAAGAGAAAGAATCACAGAAGACTTCATGGAGGAGGCAGAACTTAATTAGGCCTTGAGTGCTGAGGGATTTGGGATAGGAGGGGAAAGGATGGTTTATCCATGCCCTGGGAAGAGTGACAGACTCAGCAAGGTATAGAATCCACAGTTTAGACCAGTCTAGCAGAGCTGTTTTTGGAAGAAGCAAGAAATTAGATTTAAAAGTTAGGTTGGAGTTGTGCTGTAGAAAGCTGTGAATCAGGAGATGAGGACTCCTTTGTTTTACTGAATCTGTTTGACCTTCCAGACAGACTCCGGTGCTTCTCCTATGCTTCCTCTGTACCTTGTATGTACTTAGAATGTAGCTCTATTCTTTTTTTTTTTTTTTTTTAATTTTTTTTTTTTCAACGTTTATTTATTTTTGGGACAGAGAGAGACAGAGCATGAACGGGGGAGGGGCAGAGAGAGAGGGAGACACAGAATCGGAAACAGGCTCCAGGCTCTGAGCCATCAGCCCAGAGCCCGACGCGGGGCTCGAACTCACAGACCGCGAGATCGTGACCTGGCTGAAGTCGGACGCTTAACCGACTGCGCCACCCAGGCGCCCCTGTAGCTCTATTCTTAATATACTGTAATTATTCATTTGCATTACACACATTAGGGGGAATTTCTCACCCTCAGCATTTTTGACATTTTAGGCTGGGGAATTCTTTGTTGGGAGAAGAGCCCAAATCTGTTTGTTGTAGGTGTTTAGCAGCATCTCTGACCTCTATCCACTCAATGCCAGTAGTTCCCTCCTTCCTTCCTGCCTCCTGTGTAGTGATCAGAACTGTTTCCCCTGAATGGCAAAATCGCCCTGCATTGAGAACCAGGGCTCTAAGACTTTGAAGGCACAATCGTAATGTCTTTTTATCCACGTGTTGTCAGCATCAGGGCTATTTGCAGTATGGTCTTTGGACCACTGGTGGACCATGAACCTTTGTTACCAGTCCACAATGAAATAAATATTGAAACTCAGAGTAAGAATTTAGAAACTTTTTTTTTTTTTTTTTAGCAATTTAACATCATGTTTTTTATTGTATTTTGTAAAAATATTGATGAGAAACTTGTAAAAGAAAACTGGACCTTAGCATATATAGTTTGAGAAGTATTGCCCTATGTAAATATTTGCTAAATGAATGACATATTTTTTTTAAAGATTTTATTTTTAAGTAATCTCTACATCCAACGTGGGGCTTGGATTTATAGCCTAAGAGTTGCGTGCTCTACCAACTGAGCCAGCCAGGTGCCCCGAACTGAATTAAAGTTTTGAACAAATGATTATAATGGGGAGTTATTGGAGGGCTTTTGGCAGTGGAATAAAACAAAGTTAATGTCTTAGGATAGTTAATACTGTTACTCTGTGTGAAAAGGATTGCTCTAGAGAAGAGGTGAAAGACTGCCTAATTTGGGAGACGTAGATTAATTATCCAGTTGTGTGGTACTTAGAACCTGGATTGGGGTGGTGGCGATGGGGATGGAAAGGGAAGAAGAGATACAGAAAAGGTTACAAGGACGAAATTGATAGAATGTGATTACTTATCACGGGTGACAGAATTGGAGGTGAGAGGTCTCACTGGGAAAATTTTAGAAGTGAGAAGACCAGGACGACCTAGTTTGGGGGGAGTGGAGAATATTGTTGCACATATTTTCATTACCATGAGAAGAATCTGGGACCTGAATTGAAGACAGGAAGACTTACTGGTGTTTTTATTTTGTGATGGCTAGCTTCAGTCACTTTACCCGTGTTTGAGAAGCACTCTGTTGACCACTCTTTCTTGAAATATCATTTTTACTTGGTTTCTCTCACTCCAAGGGTTTGTGATTTTCCTTATACCTCTGGCTATCCCTTTTGGGGTTTTTTGTGTCCTTTAAAATGCTGGAGTACTTCAGGAGTCTGTCTTAGACCTCCTCTTTTCCTCTGTGATTGTTCTCCCTGAAATTGATCACATCCATTTCCATAGCTGCAGTTAGTATCTTTACGCCATTAACTCTCAAGTTAATTTTATCTCGGTCTCTGTTTAAAGCTCTGGGTTTTTATCAGCATAACCTGTTGTCTGTCTCATGATCACGCAGGTAAGTTCAAAATTCAGTTAATTCATTCTGCCCTCCCATCCCTAAACATGCTCCTACCGCTGTTTTCTGTCTTAGGCAGAGCTCTAGCCAAAAATCTGGGCACTTCTTTAACACTCCTTTCTCCCTCCCCTCTGGTTCCCAGTCAGTCACAGAATAGACCCTCTGTGCTGAAGTCTCCTCACTGTGTCAGGTCTGTCCAGTCTCTCCATCTTCCTCCCTCCACCCCCACCCCCCATCCGTGCCCCCGCCACTGCCTTCCTCCGGACACCATCGCCCCTTGCCTGCATTGCTCCTTGGGCCTTCAGCCTTGCCCATCTCCACTTCATTCTCCACCCTGTAACTGGAGCGATTTTTATAAAAAGGCAAGTCTGATCCTGCCGCTCCACCGGTTAAAACTCTTCCAGTAGCACTGCTTAACTCCCTGCGTGGTTTACAAGCCCTATGTGGTCTTGCCCCTGCTGAACTTCCCCTCTTCCCTCAGCCTGTGCCCCTCCCCCATGCTCTGGGTTCCAGCCAACCTGTTCTATTTCAGTTCCTCTGATGGGTCACGCTACTGTCTCTTACCTGTGTATCCCGGGGTGTTTTCCACCATCTTTTTATCCAACTCCTGTTCATCCTCACTATCAAAAACTCCAGGAGAGGTAGTTGGTTGGTATGATTATATTGCCAGAGGTACTCTTAGAGCTCTGTAGAGGTAAAAATCTTTAATACATTGCCTGTAATCAAAAATGTTTATAGATGTATTTCCTTGTCTTAAACTTTTGTTGCTATTGAAAATAGTTCAAGCATTAGATTATCCTCTTATAGTGTTTGATAATTACACATTTTGAAGTGTTTGTGGATAAGGTAGTCAAGAGGACACTTAGAGATATCTTTTATTTGTGAACTTATACTTTGGCTGATTTATCTTTACTTTTTATCACATCCTATCAGAGAGGAGGTGATAAATGCTCAACCACTTCTATAAATCTTGTCAGTTTCTTATATGTGAGTACTGATTTGGAAAAACGACGACTACCTTGATAGGATGTTGGAGAAAGGGAGGTGGAAGAAGGAATTAGCAATAATGTTAGCAAAAAGCTGCCCAGAACTATATACAGCATTATTTAGAAGAGTGTGATTCTAAAGAGACTTTTCGTAGGGTTCCATATGATTTGTTACTTGGGGCAGTATCCTTTGATAGTATGTTCACAATTAAAAAAAAAAAAAAACCTGCAGGAAACTTGGGTTTTGCCTTTTGCTTTTTAAATAACATGTTGTTTTTTCAGGTTTTTCAAAGAAGTTAGAGTAGACAGTGGTAAATCCCTTCCATATACCATTTTACTAATAGTGTAAAATTTGACATTGAAAGTCATTGTAGATGATGTATGCAATGCTCAAAGATTTACTGTACTTGTAGCTTTGAGTTCTTCACTAACATCTCGGGCTTTAACACAGTATCTTTTCTCTGGGCGAGTAATAGTTTGAGGTTATTCTTATTCTAGAGTGACTCAAAACTGATATATAAAGATACACACATAGGTGGCTTGAACTTCTATACCATTTATACATGTATTTACTCGAATTTATCCACAATGACATAATTTTTTTGGAAGTGCTTTGATTTTTAAAAATCTACCTAGAGTCCTGTCATGAAGGAGGAAATTTAGCAAGACTTAAGAGCCTTTTGATAATGAATGGTTACTATAGGGTAAACCTGTAATTAGAACGCTAAGCCCCACATTAGATATATTCAGTCAAATCTCAAATATATGTAGGAGAATTTATCCAAATTGCCGATTATTATTGCATTCCAGAGACATTTCTATGGTGTTCCACAACTCCTTTTTGACCTGACACTTTTCCTGTGTTATTGGACTTTTCCTGCAGAACTTCTCTTTATTGATTCTCCTTGCTTTTCTGTCTGCTGCCTGATTACTTTGGTTTCTTCTGTAACTCCTCACTTAGGCAACCATCTGTGGCTGCGATGAGCTCAGAAAGGGAGATAGGGAAGACACACAGTACTTGAGTTACCGATTCTGTGTCTGTTCTTTCTCCAGCTGCAGAAGGCTGCCCATACGTGATCCTAAATCACAGAACTCAGCTGTTCAAAATTGAGATTTGTCTTATAAGTAGTAACGGCCCCACGTGGGACACTGTGTCAACATAAGGAGAGAAAGATGATAGTTTATTACCACAGTCAAAAGATTGAATCCTTTTCTCTATTTTTATCTAAAGGTTAATTTTTAAAAAGTTGAATGGGATGAACTTGTAGCTCCTTTGCTTCCTGCACTCAGTTGCTGCTGTCAAGGTATGACATTTTCTCAAAAGGTTTGTCACCCATTTTGAGTTATCTAATGCTCCTCTCTGTGACATAACCACAAGTAGATATTCACTATATCTGTAAATATAGTAGATTTAAGTACATTAAGATGACTATGGTTTTAAATCAGAATTAGGCCCGGTTAGAGAAGGAGACCTTAGAAATTATCTAGTCAACATTTTCCAATTTTACTTAAACCTACTTAACCATACATACATAAAGTTACAACTGTTAATATTCCAAGGAAATACCAGTTTGAGAAACACTGATTTTGTCCATGTATTCTTCCCCGCCCCCGATAAAAGATGCTCTTGGGGGTTTCTTTTTGCTCCTTTAAAAAATTTATTTTTATTTTTATTTTTTAAATGTTTATTTGTTTTTGAGAGAGAGAGAGAGAGAGTGTGTGTGCAAGAGCAGGGGAGGGGCACAGAGAGAGAGGGAGACAGAGGATCCGAAGCAGGCTCTGCACGGACAGCAGGGAGCCTGATGTGGGGCTCGAACTCATGAACCGTGAGATCATGACTTGAGCGGAAGTTGGACGCTTAACCAACTGAGCCACCCAGGCACCGATTTCTTTTTTTTTTTTAAGTTTATTTATTTTTGAGGGAGGGAGGGAGGGAGAGAGAGAGAGAGAGAGAGAGAGAGAGAGAGAGAGAACACACACACAAGCCAGGAAGGGACGGAGGGGGAGAGAGAATCCCAAGCAGACTCTGCACTATTAGGCTTGAACTCACAAACTGTGAGATGAGCCAGACACTTAACCGACTGAGTCATCCAGGCACCCCTGTCCATGTCATTCTTATTTTGTAGATGAGAACACTGGCACCCCAGAAGAGTAAGCAGCTTATTTAAGCTAAAGTCGCAGAAGTGGGGGCTAGAATCCAGGCTGCCTTGTTCCCAGTCTGGTAACCTTTAGGCTTCCTGATTCAGCCACTTAAAATAATTTGACTTATTACTGGGTTTCTTATTCCAGATTTCACAACTTGGATGTGAAGCCTCATTCTCTAGAACAAGCTTCACTATTTTTTGGAGTCTGAATTTGATTCAGAAAGCCCCTTCTTGCCTTTAGATCACTTCAGGCTCTCTGGTGGGCCTGGAGGGTTCAGAGACAGGGCCGCCTTCTTTTCTTTTCTTTTCTTTTTTTTTTTTTTTAATCTGGTCATCTCACCAGCTTTTATAGGGTCTTTTAGATCTCCCAGATCTAAGATCTGTTTATAAAAATACTTTTATTAGTTCTTTTAATTATAGAAATGCATGTCTATTATTTCAAAAATACAAATGAATGGGGCACCTGGGTAGCTCAGTCGGTTGAGCATCCAACTCTTGATTTCAGCTCAGGTCATGATCTCACAGTTGTGAGATAGAGCCTCGTGTCTGGCTCTGTGCTGAGCATGAAGCCCACTTAGGATTTTCTCTCTCCCTCTTTCTCTGCCCCTCCCCTGCTCATGCTCTTTCTATCTCTCTTAAAATAAATAAACTTAAAAAAAAAATACAAACGAGTAAAAGAAGATAATCACTAAGTATAAAAGAAAAAAAAAAGCACCTGAAAACTATTGTTAATATCTGGAGTATGTCATTTTACTAGTTTTTGCTTTGTACATGTATACACACATACACATGCACACACTCACGTATGTATGTATATGTATAGAGGGGGACAAAAATGTATTTTATGGTTTATAACTGCTTTTCCTCCACTCAGTAATGTAAATAGTCTTTCTTAAATATTCTTCTATAGTTTATTTTATAGAATGATAATGCCATGGTTTTATTAATCATTCTACTACACTTAGAGATATATATTATATTTACTTTTTCACTATTATCTACCATGTTATGATAAGGACGCTTAAAGCTAAATATTTTTGCACATCCATATTTATTTAGGATAAATTCCTAGAAATGGAATCGCCATATCAAAGAGCATTCCCAAGTGTAAACCTTTTTTTCATGCACGGCCAAATTTAGACTTCCTTCTTAAAAAGTAAAAATGTTATAGATGAAATTAATCACTAAGTAGGTTCTCCGGATGAGAGAGAGAGAAATACAAGAACTGTAATGGTTTAGTGGGAAACTGATGGACAAGGTGTCAAGAGTTTTGGAGACTAGCCTTAGAAATGTCATTGACTGATTGTATGACTCTCTAGTTTTAGTTTCCTCATTAGTAAGAAGGAGAAGATGGACTAGATATAGAAATCTTTCCAGAACTGCTACCATATGAATGAATGCCTCCTTTTAGTGAGATACGGGGTCCGTACATAGACTCTGGCAGGGAAGCTCATCCCTCAAGTTGTAGCTTGATTACCTTCTCTGGAAGATCCCTCACACATTTATCTTCCAGTAGAAGTAATTATTTTCCTCTTTGGCTTCTCATAGCCCTTTATTTTCTTTGTATATAGTCGTGTCTTTGGTTTTTAATATTGAGCTACTTATGACAAAGGCCATCTTATTCATCTCCTTAAAGCACTCTGCTTAGCATATTTTAGGGTATATAGTGGATACTCAGTAAATATCTGTGGGCGTCGAGAGTGGTACCTGGGTCTCCATGCCCCCAGCCTATGAAAGCAAAGAGCCTAGCTTCCAACTAAGTGTTGTCTTTTCCCACTCTAAAGAGCTCACCAGGTTTCTTCAGTTTGGGGGGTTCTTCCAAGATGTCTCTCTTCTGATGTCGCTTCTATTTAGTAACACGATGGTTCTCAATCTTTGAGGTCTATCAGAATTTGGGGAGCTTTATAAAACCCCCAAAATGGATTTCCAGATTCTCCTTCAAGTCCACTAAATCTGAGTCTCCAGCAAAGCTGACACCCAGTGCTGTCGGTAGCTGAGCCGTCCCTGCAGGGCTCGCTTGGCATCAGGCAGGTTGGTGTTCAAGTTCTGTCTCTCTCATTGGCCAGCTGTGTCTCTGGGGGAAAGGCATTTTACCGCTACAAGCCTCAGTGCCTCATCTGCCAAAAGAAGAGTAAAAATAATACCTAGCTCCCAGGGCTATTTTAATGATTATAGAAGAGAACACGTTAAAGCCCTTAGCACATTGCTTCCGTAACTACAGTTCTAGCCTTGGTCTGGCACTTCTTGGATTCTGTATGCATTAATTATTCATTTCTTCTTCAAATAACATTTATATTTTTCCAACTCTTGGAAGTTAGTATACTCAGAGTGGAGGTTTACTAATTCCATTTCTGAAAAGTAGTATCTCATGTGAATTTATTCATTTGTCCAAGCATTTAGTGATGATTTTTAGAATACTTTAAATTTTTTTTTTTTAACGTTTATTTATTTTTGAGACAGAGAGAGACAGAGCATAAATGGGGGAGGGTCAGAGAGAGGGAGACACAGAATCTGAAACAGGCTTCAGGCTCTGAGCTGTCAGCACAGAGCCCGACGCGGGGCTCGAACTCACGGACCGCGAGATCATGACCTGAGCCGAAGTCGGCCGCCTAACCAACTGAGCCACCCAGGCACCCCGATTTTTAGAATACTTTTACTGTAGGTAATATATGGCTATATCTCCAGAAGCTTTTACCATCTTCCATTAGAATTCTTACTGAAATGAATTCTTGAAATGTTCAAAACTTTGTTACATTTATTAAACATTTTTTTCCTTATCTTACAAATAGTAATCTCTTCCCAGTTACCTTTATTTTCTAGGTCCTTCGAGTCATGTTTCTTCCCCTTTTCCTTTGTATGCATTTTTTTTTTTAATTAAGACTTTTTTTTGAGAGAACACACCTGAGAGTGTACTGGCACGTGTGGGGAAGGAGCAGAGGGAGAGGGAGAAAAAGAAGCAGACGGTAAGCAGACATGGGGCTTGATCTCACAACCATGAGATCGTGACCTGAACCGAAATCAAGAGTCAGATGCTTAACCAACTAAGCCACCCAGGCGCCCTAAGACTTTTTTTTTTTAAGAGTAGTTTTAGGCCCACAGCAAAAAGGAGGGGAAGATGCAGAGATTTCCCATATACCCCTGTCCGTATACATGCATAGCCTCCCCCATCATCAATATCTCCTACCAGAGTGGTATCTTTGTTATGACTGAACCCACATTGACACATCATAATCACCCAAAGTCCAAATTTACTGTTTGCTCTTGGTATTGTGCATTCTGTGGGTTTGGACAACTATATAATGACATGTATCTATCAATTATTATGGTATCATACAGAATATTTTCACTGCTCCAAAAAATCCTCTGTGCCTTCTCCCCCCATCCTTGGCAGTCACTGACCTTTTTACTGTCTCCATAGTTTTGTCTCCGGAATGTCATATTGTTGGAATCGTACAGTGTGTAGCCTTTTCTGATTGGTTTCTTTCATTAGCAGTATGCATTTAAAGTTCCTCCGTGTCTTTTCACAGCTCGATAGCTCATTTCTTTTTAGCGCTGAATTATATCCCATTGTCTGGATGCACCACAGCTCATTTACCCATTCACCTACTGAAGGGCATCATAGTTGCCTGCACATTTGGGCAATTAAGAATAATTATGAATAAAGCTCCTACAAACATCTGTGTACAGGTTTTAGTGTGAACATAAGTTTTCAACTCCTTTGGGCAAATACCAAGGAGTGCAATTGCGGGAAAGAGTATGCTTAGTTTTGTAAGAAGCTGTCTTCCAGAATGGCTGTGCCCTAGTGCATTTCCACTGGCAACAAATGAGAGTTCCTGTGTTCCACATCCTCATCAGCATTTGGTCTTGTCAATCGAATGGATTTGGGCCATTGTAGAGGTGTGTGGTGGTATTTTGTTGCTTTAATTTGCATTTCCCTGATGACATATGATGTAGGGCATTTTTTCATATGCTTATTTGCTATCTGTATACCCTGTTTGGCTTTTGGCCCATTTTTTAAATTGGGTTGCTTTCTTATTTTTGAGTTTTAAGAGTTGTTGGTATATTTTGGTGCTTTATCACATGTGTCTTTTGCAAATATTTTCTCCCAGTCTGTGCCTTGCCTTCTCATTCTCTTGACATTGTCTTTCATTGACAGACAATTTTTAATTTTAACAAAGTCTAGCTTGTCAGTTATATCTTTCATGGATCTGGCTTTAGTGTTATGTCTAAAAAGCTGTTGCCATACCCAGCGTCATCTAGGTTTTTGCCCTCTGTTATCTTTTAGGAGTTTTATGGTTTTGTGTTTTACAGGTAGGTCTGGATCAATTTGCATTAGTTTTTTGTGAAAGGTGTGAGATCTGTGTCTAGATTCTTTTTTTTTTTTTTTTGCATGTGGATGTCTAGTTGTTACAGCTTCATTTGTTGAAAGGATGATCTTTGCTTCAGTCAATACGTTAACATATTGCCTTCGCTCTTTTGTCAAAAATCAGTTGGCTGTACTTGTGTGTGCGTGCATTTTTCAAGTCCATTATTGAATACTCCTAATAGTTTTCTGCTTTGTTTTTCGGATCACTCCTTTTTTCTTTTTTTATAGCTTCAGTAAATCACACTTGAATTATAGTGTAGCCTCCTTATTATCTTCCTAGCCTTCAGTCTCCTTTTTCCTTCCCATCCTGGAATATTTATTTCAAAATTCATCCTCTTTGCAATACTAGCTGGTTCTGTCAAAGAATAGCTAGGGAATTATAGAATCTCAGCATTGCAAGGGATCTCAAAAATCATTTAGTTCATGTGCTTTGGTTTGAATTTTCTCTCCAGTTTTGCTAAATGACTTCTGTCAAGGTCCGTAGTCTAAGTTCGAATTCCTTCAGTGTCAGAGGACTCATTCCCTTCAAATGTTGCATTCCATTTTTTGGACAACTGTACGTTAAAGTCTTCCTTACGTTCAGATGAGATGTGTAGCTTCTACACATCTCCCCCCACCAAGACTATATAGAGCAAGGATGCTTCTACTTCCCTGTGGAAGCCCTGAAGGTGTATGAAGAGAGCTTTTCCATCCAGACATAAAGGCCCCCAAAATTCATCTTTTCTCTAAGCTAAATCCCCCAGCTTGGTTGGTGCCTCCAGCCAATCCTTTTATAATTTATTTTCAGCCCTTTACCATCCTATTCACATTTCTCTGAACTTTAACATTTGTTTATATTCACCTTAAGTTGTGAAACCCAGAAATCATGGTGTACTGCAAGTGTCGTCCCTGTTCTGAAATAGACCAGATCTATCCATCCGTTGTTCAAAACCTTAGTCTTCTTTTAATGCACACCGAAATTGCATTAACATTTTTGACATCCACATTCTATCTTGGATCCTATCTCATGTTGAATTTACTGTTGAGTAAAATCCCCCAAGTCATCTCTCACGCAACCATACCTCCCCCAGCCACACTTAAGTACAGAGATCTTACATTTATTCTTGGTAACTTTTTCATCTTGTTAGAATAGTTCTTCGGCTGTTCTACAGCTACAACTTGTCAAGGAATAAAAATGTGTCCTCCTCAGCTTATGATTTAATTAAGGCTATAGAAAATATACACTAAATAAAATGAAAATCTAAGAACTGTTAGAAAACAACTTAATAGAGTGTCAGTTGAAACTATGAAGGCTGGTTCTCAGTGTCCTCTGGCCTCTGCATTAGCCTCATCTCAGGGGAGGGACTTATCAACTAGTCACCTTCCTCCACTCCACTCCAGACTTAATGAATGAATTCAGATTTCTAGGAGTGATGCCTGAAAATCTGCATTTTAATAAGCTCCATTGAATGTTGGTGCATGTTAAAGTTTGACTATTGCTACCGTAAGCGTTGGAGAGTAGGACCACGGACGTGATGCGAGCGAGGTGGCATTGACGCAGTTAAATGTGTTGGGGTTGCGTGGCATTACTTAAGGAGGTGATTTCTGAGGAACAGAAGAACATGAACTTGATAGAGTGAGGAGAAGTTCCAGGTGTGGGAAAGGAAAGAATAAGTTGTCTGCTTCAGAAGACAAGATATTTGCTAGTCTGTAGCAGACGCCTTACAGAGCAGCAAGTACAACAAGTTGAAAGCCAAGGGACAGGGAAGAAGAAGAGAGGAAAGTTGTAAAATTCTGAAACCAGTGAGAATACATGCTGCCAGGTGGCAGCAAGGCAGGACCTGCCATAATGGAAGCATGATCTTTGTCATCAAGAATTCATGAAATACCAGGCCACACCCTAGGAGGGAGTGTAACAGGGTGGGGGTGTCGGCGGAGATTAGTTTGGAGAGTTGCTACACATACCCCATCTTTGGTTCTGGGCTATCTAATGAGAAGATCTATATTAAATCTCAGTTGACTAATTTGGATGTAGACCAGTCAGGTGGTAGACATCACCCAGCTGCTTGGTGCTCAGGGCGTAGGCCTTTTTCACTTATCGTAACGGAACTCAAAGAGAGTTCTGAGAGTGCTCTAAAGTTGGTGGGGCGCAGCAAGTCTCTGCTAGACAGAATGATACCCGTGGATGATTAGAGACCTGACTGTACAGATGGGGTCAGGGCCTTAAATATTTGGTAAGTGCACAGCTCAGCAAATGTAGATGATGACCTGTGTTAGATGCTGGCTGCCAGTCTTTGAAGCAAACAAACAAACAGAAAGGGCCTCCTGTATTATGAGCTGATGGAAGTTATGCTCCAAGTCCTCACTGGTTGGCTGGAAAATTCAAAACCATTTCTTAAAGCCGATAATCATAGCATACTACTGAAATGATGAGTTGGATGGAACTAAGAAAATACTCATGATTCTAGGAGAAGTGGGAATCACACAAACTTTAGAACAAAAGATCAGATATTAATTTGTGATCGTATTTCTGCAAGTGCATGCACTGTTTAAAAATAAGGATTCAAATCTGGTTTGTACAACTGCAGAGAAAAGCTTGCAAGACTTGTGAATATGTCCTGACTTGCCACTAGTCTGCTGATAGTCTCCCTCTTAGGCAAATGTGGCAAATCTGTCTGCATTTGAACTGGAAGCTACTTGAACTAACCCCTTAAACATCAGTTATATTCAGAACCCACTTCACACTTTCTTTATAGATCATGTTGCCCCCCAAATGAAGTAAACACTCCTTACCCTGATGCTAATTTGACAGAGATCACTTCTAATGTATCATCATTCTGTTCACTCTTGTATGAAATCACTGGGTTGCGTTTTTCTTTCATATATATATATATATATATATATATATATATATATATATATATATATAAGTTTATATCTATATGTATGTGTGTGTATATATATATATATATATATATATATATATATATATATTCCACCCCCCCCCCCCGCCTTTCGGATATCTAAAAGTTGACTGACAGTTTTTCCTTGGTGCAGCTTGCCTCTGATATCATCTCAGGAAAACAAAGAAAATGCACTGCTTTTTATTTTATTTTTTTTATTTTTTTTATTTTTTATAATATATGAAATTTATTGTCCAAATTGGTTTCCATAAAACACCCATGCACTGCTTTTTAAAATAAAAGAGCCTAGGGGTGCCTGGGTGTTTCAGTCGGTTGGGCGTCCGACTTCGGCTCAGGTCATGATCTCGCGGTCCATGAGTTCGAGCCCCACATTGAGCTCTGGGCTGACAGCTCAGAGCCTGGAGCCTGTTTCGGATTCTGTGTCTCCCTCTCTCTCTGACCCTCCCCTGCTCATGCTCTGTCTCTCTCTGTCCAAAAATAAATAAATGTTAAAAAAATAAAATAAAGTAAAATAGCCTAGCAAATTACTTGTTACTTTTTTGAGATAATGTTTTATAAGATTATAAACAGCAAACATTACTGTTTATTCATTTTAGTGCAGTAGTAAGGCTATATATTTTGCTTTGAGCTATTTTAAGAAGAGAGATTTCAATTAGTATTTTAGAAATCTTATATTTTCATGTATCATTTTAATCAGAGGCTAGATAAGCCTTATTAGAGTGGATAGGGTCCTCTTCAACTTAGACTTTCAGGCCAGAAATCACTTCAGGCTATTTGTAGTACACACCTTAAAGCCCCTTCAAGTTGTCCCCACCAAAATTGGTATGATTATAATCGCTGGTTATCAACCGCTGGGGCTCAAATAGTATTCCAGGTTTTATACATTGCTGGAGAATTGCTGGTTCATCTGAGAGAATAAGAAGTGAGGTGGGAAGGTTGATCTGCAGAGGGCAGGCTGTGGTCATGTAGCATGACAAATAGGCTTTTGGATGAAGTACCCAGAATTAGCCTCAGTTCCCCCCAGTTGACCAAGTCATTCCAGGTGAGCCGCAGGAGAACAAGGTGTGTGCCCCTTGAGAGAGGGAAGTGGCAGCGGGGGACTATGACAGTGGTTACACTGGGGAGATACAGGGGACTTTGGAGAAGAAGCATACTTATGGTAGAATAAGGTGTGGAGGAGATAGAAGGATGCATGCACATGGAATTGATAGTCATGGCAGCTTGGTTTATGCGAAGGAGCTGCATATTGACCCTAAATAAATTTGGAAAACTTGAGGCATAGATAAGAATGGACTCTGCCTGAGGCATAAGAGAAGCAGGCAGGATTGCTTCTGATAGTAATCCACCCGGAAGATGGAGGCTAAAGCTTTGGAGAATCCTAACTGCAACACTAGTCAAATCTTTGTGAAACCGCCAACTTATTTACTACTGTGCTCATTTGGAGCTTGAGGTCCAGCAGAATGTGTACTATAATTTGCAATGTTCAAGTGACAATAGTGTTAGATAAGTTAAGGGGTCACAATAGTCAGTCTCAGAAAGAATTACATAAGCAGAATAGTCATTTATTTTCAAGCTTTACAGTCACCTAGCAGTGATGTAATTCTCAAAACAGTTGGGGAGACTGGTTTCATTTCACCGCTTATCTCCAACAAGATGGTAAAGAATAATTAATCGATAGACAGTATTTATGAGCTCTTACTGTATGCCAGCAAGTGTTCTAAGTGCTTTATGTGCATTATATTTCATCCTCATAATAACTTTCCGAGGTGGTTGCTGTTATTGTCTCTAGCTATTAAAACCGAAGAAGCAGGATTTGAAACCAGGCTAGCTGAGTCCAGAGCCCCCACTTTTAACAATGTATATATAAAACTCAATTTGTTTAATACAAAAACTGTCCTTTATTCTGAGATTATGTCCACCCTACCTCTTGATATGAAAAAATATTTTTATGAAATGGTGGGGATAGATGTCAAGTTTGATTTTGTTTTTAAGAAGCCTTTACCTTGCAAAATAAAAAACTAAGTAACCCCATGACAGCGCTTCTCCTCAGTTAAAAAAAAAGGGGGGGGGGTGTCTTTTACTATTTTGTGAACTCTTAAGTCTGAGAACCACTGGTCAGA
Organism: Leopardus geoffroyi; assembly: GCF_018350155.1. NCBI lineage: Eukaryota > Metazoa > Chordata > Mammalia > Carnivora > Felidae > Leopardus > Leopardus geoffroyi. The sequence goes on from NC_059330.1 coordinate 44,699,219, forward strand.
AAAGTGGGACTCAGTAATTTTTAATGTTCTCTAGAGATTTTTCACTAGATTTATTTCCTAATACATTTAATCCAGTTGGTCCTCATCTGTCTGGCACCTGACCACAAATCATATGTTCATCCTTTGGACAGATATCTATTGTGAAACAATTAGAATATAGTTTTGTAGTTCATATTTTAGGAAGTTGTTAAAAAATGCTTTATGACAGGTGGTCTAGAATGAGATACAAGCAAGCCGTATACTAAATTCTTTACTGAATGTAGTCTTACGGTGAGGTTCCAGTGTGTCACTCACTTAAATCCTTAGTAAATAATGGCATTATCGTTGGCTGTGTTTATTTCTTGGGCATTTGATATTGTTCGTACCTTTAGTAGTAGCTGTTATATAATGATATGTCAATAAATGTTCATACTTTTTTCCCTGTCAGTAACACTTAAAGAACAAAATGAAAGAGGAAGGGTAGCCCTGTGAGAGAAGAATGAACAGCGGAGGCAGATAAGCTGTCTGGCTTACTTGCTGTTCCTAAGTGCAGCCTTCGGTGTGTTTTAGTTCTCTCTCTGTTATTCTTGACTTCGGCGTTCCTGTTGGGGATTTACTCAACAATCTGTCTTCACGGTTCTTTGAATTCCTCATTTCCAGTAAATTTTGCTTCGTTCCATCTCAGCCACCCCCTCTTTGGTCATACTGAAGGCTTCACTCTTACCAGTAACCACCACTTGGGAGATCTCAGTGTTAAGCATCCAGCCCTCAAGCCACCTCGCATTTGTCCTAGGCTTCTAGCATTCCCTCACCCCCTGCTCTAACTGCTTTGATCCCACGGGACCCTCCAGTTCATTTACTCTGACACTTTTTGTTCTCTGTTCCCTCTTTACCCAGCTTCAATTCCATGGTCTATCATGTTTATCCTCCTCAAATACAACTTTAGTGGCCTTGCTCCTCATCTTCTATGTGTGTCAAAGCCCCAGGTATGTCTCCCCTTTCTGCCTACTCTGTGTCGGTACCCAGACTATTGAATATGGCTTAAGAAAAGCACAAAGCTATGGTGACTGATCTTACTTTGAAATTAAGAATCACATCTCAAGTGGGCCCTCGGTATTCCTTGGCATCAGTATTTTCTGGTATTCCTTCCGTATTTCCTTAGTTTAGCCAGTTTACTCTCCTGCTGTCTAAGATGACTAGTTCCTCTTCGTTCTCCTCAGATCTCCAGCACCACCTCTTCCAGTCCACCCTCCCTCACCAGCAGCTGACGACCTGGAATCAGGATTTCATTGAGAAAATAGAAGTAGTTGGAAGAGAACGGCCACCAAATGTAGCATTTGTTGAATGAGTGAAAGAATACGATAGCCCAGAACTTGATTTACTCCCATATGCAAATATAATTGGCAACTTAGATTCCAAAACTGTATATAAATCTATTTTTGGCCATTTTAGATTATGCTTTTCACTACCACTGTTCTTTATGTTACTATAACCAAGAGTTGTTAATATGTTTGTGCTGTATCCAAATAAAAATTAGGTATTTTTAAGAAGATGATCATTAACAGGAACAGTTTATAAAATAAGCACTTAAGTCATTCAACACAGGAAATTAAGAGAAGAAATCCTTTGGAACTATGTTTGATTATGCTGTCCGCCCACAATTGTTCTTATATAAGTTCTAGAGGAAGGAAAAAAGATGTGAATGACTTACAAATGAAGACAAAGCCTTAAACTTTGTGGAAAGTGGAGGGAAAATGTTGAGAACAAGTCCTGTGATGGTTTCGCCCTCACACTTTGGGAAAATTAGATAACAGAATTTAGTTATAAATATGTTGGCTTTCTCTCTCTTTTTTTTTTAATGTCTTTTTATTTATTTTGAGAGAGAGAGAGAGAGAGAGAGAGAGAATGCCAAGCCGGCTCTGTGCTTTCAGTGAGAAGCCCAGTGCAGGATTCGATCTCACGAACCACGAGATCATGACCTGAGCCGAAATCAAGAACAGGATGCCTAACCAACGGAACCACCCAGGCGCCCATAATATGTTGACTTTAAATTAGTGCTTTTATTTACTTTATGTTGCTCAATTTTAAGGTTCAGTTTTGAACAAAATAAAGTGGTTCAAGCCAAAAAAAAGTCAAGATTCTTATTCCAGCTTTAATGAAATTTGTATTTATAGAATTGAATAAGAAACTGCACCTTACGTAACACTGTTAAGTTACTTATAGAATCACAACAAAGAGGAGAGTCCCTCGATGACCTGAGTTCCATATGCTGAGTTCACTTACCTAATGGCACCTATGTGCTCAGGGACACTTTCCCACACATTTTCTTAGTTCCCCACGGTCTTTCCAAATCTTTACCAAGCTTCCCAGTATCCTGTCCTCATCCCTCATTTTGTAGGTGAACTAGCTCCTACTTCACATAGTAAATAGAATCCAACGGGCATAACCTCAGCTTACTTCCTCCCCCCCTTTTCTTAACTCATCTTGCAAGGTATTTCTCTCAAAATTCCTCCTTTGTATTGCCAGAGTTCCCCAAATTGTGATCTCTGTTTGTTCCTGCTTATATTACTTAGCTTCCTTCTCCTACCTCAACCCAAAATGATCTGACCCCGACCTAAGACCTTATGGCCCAGATAAGCATGAACTTCCTGGGTTTTAAAAAAAATTTTTTTTTTAATGTTTTATTTTATTTTTGAGAGACAGAGAGAGAGCATGAGCGGGGGAGGAGCAGAGAGAGAAGGAGACACAGAATCCGAAGCAGCTCTAGGCTCTGGGCTATCGGCACAGAGCCCGACACGGGGCTCGAACCCACAAACTATGACATCATGACCTGAGCCAAAGTCGATGCCTAACTGACTGAGCCCCCCGGGCGCCCCTGAACTTCCTGGTTTTTAAATCTAGTGTTCTCTTTCCAGGCCTCATCCTCTGTCTCTGCAGCATTTGTCCCTATGGTCATACTCCTCTGCTTAAAACTTCTTGTGGCTTTCCATGTGCCCAGAGCAGGCATTCAGAAACATGGAACCAGTAGTTTCGATATCTTTCCTGAGCTTTCAACCTATTTTTTAATGGACATTTCTGCCTGAATCTCAAACACCTTAATAGCCAAAAACAAAGTGATGATTCCCTCTAATCTCCTCTTGCTAACTTCTTAGTTATGTTCTGGGGTTATCATTATTTTACCATGAGCCCAGGCTACATACCTTAAGGTCAACGTTGATTCTTCCTCTTCCTCCTATTTTCTTTTGGTCTCTGAGTGCTGATGAGTATCTCTCAAATCTTCCTTTCTTTTCCTACTACAGTTTCTTATGACTGTTGCCTCTTTCCATTTCTGGTCTCTTGCCTGGATTATTTCAGTAGCACATTCAGAGGTTTTAACTTTGGATTCCATGAATAGATCTCAGAGGATCTAAGAATACCCTCAAAATTGCATGCAAATTTTTTTAAATGTGCATTTTTCTGGAGAGGTCCATTAGACTATTCCATGGGGAAGAAGGTAAGAGAATGAGAGAAAATGACAATTTAAATGAGTCAGTTCCGCTGATTTCTCTGCTTTCCATGCCTGCTCTGTGCTGTTTTTAGTTCACCAGCCCAGGGCACTCACCTCTAAGTAGTGAGGGGGTATGTAAGACATAAAGAAAGAACAAGTGAATGGATCAGTTCAGCTTGGCAGTCAGGACAGTCCAGCAGCCACAGATCAGAGGCTTCCCAGCATCAGAGCCAGGTCTTAATGCCCTGCAGAAGCTCAGGAGAAAGCTGGGGCATCAGTAGGGAGGTGTCCTCCTAAGGCCTCTGGACCCATTTTTTCCTGTGCTTCCAAAGGACTTGGAGGGAAATGAAAGCTTAACTGGCAAAAATCCAGAGCCAGCCAGTGAGGCAAAGTCCCCAGAAAAAGGTTAAAAACATTCCTCCAACTACACTTGTACCCCGTGATCTTTGTTCTCTAGACCTTCCTCCACTCTACTGCCAGAGTTAGTTTTTAAACATATCTCACTGTGCACCCTCCCTGATTAAAAACCTCAGGTTTTTATAAAACAAATTAAAAACTCCTGGGCATGGTATCAAGGTCTTCTGTAGTTGGGAGCCTGTTAGCCTAGTCTCCAGCCCCCACCACCCCCCCAACCCCACTCCAAGGCTATAGCCACAACAGGTTACTACTGGCTGTTTTGAAAGGACAGCTTCTATGTCCATACCTCTATGCCTTTGATCATGCTACTTTCCTTCATTAGGTGCCATTTCTTGTCCCGTGCCCAATCATGAACCTCCTACTGTCCTTGAAAGCCCACACTAAATTTTATCTCTTCCCCTGTTGTCCATCCCTAATTTTCTGCCATCACCCTGGCAGGATCTGTCTCTCTTGGCCAGGTTCCAAAAACATTTCATACATATCTCTGATAATGTCTTATTATATTATAGATAACCTATTTTTATTTCTGTCTTTCCTACTAAACCAGAAATGCCCTGCAGGTAGGGACTGCCTTTTTCATGTTTGTATCCCTAACACCTAGTTTCATGCCTAGTCCAAACAGGAGCTTAATACACTTTTGTTGAATGGAATTACTTACGAAGAGTTTTTATGACTCATTTAAAATTAGAGACCAATGCTTATTTAATAAGTCAGAATAGGCTATCATAACAGTAGTAATAACAAAGTCCCATTTCCACCGCTTATTCAGGTAACTGCTTCCTTTGTGGAAGTGGATTTTGAAAATCTTCACATGTCAATGTATATTTTTGATGTGCTTTCTTGAGATCCTGAAAGAATTTTAGTTCTAACACGGGCTAGAGCTTCTATGACATTCCTGTTGGTGTCATATTGAATAGATTCTGTCACTTCAGAGATCTGTATGGTAGACAGTAAGTTCCATGGATATAAATTTTATCTCTTCAACTTCATGGTAATATTTTGTGAATTGTTTATTTTATAAATCTGAGTCGATTTAATTCAAACCACATTAAATCGAGCATTTTCCATGTACAAAAACAGAGTTACAGAGTTAAGACTCTAGTACAGACAGTCCCCAACTTGTGATGGTTTGACTTAATGCTTTTTGACTTTATGATGGTGCAAAAGCGATATGCATTCAGTAGAAACCGTACTTCAAGTTTTGAATTTTGGTGTTTTCCTGGACTAAAGCTGGGCAGCATGAATTCTCTTGTGATTCTGGGCAGCGGCAATCTGCAACCCCCGGACAGCCACACCATCACACGGGTTGTTTTCAGCTTACAATGGGTTTATCAGGAGGTGCCCGCATCGTAAGTTGAAGAAGATCTATATTTATAAATTATGTAGCTCTGCTAAGTTTGCAAAGTCCCAGTCATTGCAAATACGTGTTCTAGGTATTTAAATTAGTCCAGCTGTGAAAGTAAACACTATTCCATAAATTAAGAGCTTCAAATAATTTTTTAAAATGGTCTTCTTTCCCTCATTTTCTTTGAGGTTTGTAGGAAAGGAGTCAACAATTTACTTAGCCATTTATTTAAGAGTACATATTCTGTGCCAGGCATTGTAGTGGATGTTTGTGATGCCAGATGGATAAGAGAGCACCTTGAATAGTTCATGGTCTAATAGAGAAGAAGGTATATAAACAAATAATTGCAACTTAAACCTTGGAGAAGAGGAACTCTTCCTCTTTGAGAACCAGTGCTGAGGTGGAGATTGGATGCGTCTGCAGATAAATTTGTGGATAGGGAAGCGATTAGCTGAAGGGAGTTCACACCTGTTCGTCTTTTTTAAAAAATATGCGAAGCAGGAATCTAGATCTTCTCTATGAATTAATGGCGTGGGGTAGCACTTGAGAAGAGCAGAGCAGGGAAGATCTGGAAAAGTAGTGCAGAGAGCGGAAGGTGGTCTAACAAGAACAAGTAAAAGGTGGCAAGTAGTATTGACAGGCAGTGAGTGTGGAACTAAAATTGGATAGCATGAAATTGTGAGGACATCCTATCAGCACAATGGTGTAATTTTCTCTGGCTGTGCTCTGTGGCCCATGCATAGGTGCAGTAAAGCCATATTGTGTTCAGGGCCTGTGGGATGAGTAGAACAGAAGTGTAAGAAGGCCAAGGAGTTGAGAACCCTTGAAAGAAAGTATAGCTTAATATGGAAGGAAGTATGGTTAGGAGGTAGTTGATAAACTTGGAGAAAGTTAAGAAATTGGAGGATGAGGATAAGGCCTGGCACTTTGTAGGGCCTCAGTAAGTCTTCATGTTCTCCTTTGTGGCTCCCCCATCCTGTGCCGTTTTTCACCACCACCATGCCCACCTCCCTCTGCTATGGTTTACACGAATCGTTTCAAATCATGATGGTAGCGGTTGGCTCAGAGGGTAAGATGAGGAGCAAGGTTCTAAAGTTTTCATCAAAAGTGTCCCAGGGGCTTGGATGCTGGCAGTGCTTCTGTGATTTCTGCCTCTAGGAGAAGCTCAGGGCTTATCCCCTTATCTCCCTACTACTTGTGTTTCCAAGGGTGGATCAAGGGCAAAGACATTTATTGGACCATGATTCTCAGGACAGGAATTTACTCTGTGAGGGAAGGGTTAAGACTGTAAGCCTTCAAGGGTTTCCACTAAGTTCCCCTTGTCTCTATAAATCTAACCGTAAGCACAGATCTCATTACTTTCAAAAATTTTAAAGGAGAGTCTTTTTTTTTTTTGACATATAGAAGCAGTGACCATGCTGATAACCCAAAGGGTCTTCCTACTCAGAAGTTAAAATTCCCAGTAGAGTTGGTTGTACCTTGTGATAGCTTTTATGGGACTTATTAAATGTATTGTCATATATTTTTTTAAAGAAATTATTTCTTAAGGCTTTCGTTCCAAGTGAGGACAAACACTATGTATATTCCATTTTCAGAAATTTTCTTTTTCACCTATAGTTTTGAGTGTGACACTGAAATCTAATAAATTGTTATTTCACAAAGTGCCTTTCTGGTGTAGTATAAGGAAAAAAACTTGTAAAAAAAGAGTCCTGTACCCTAAGTGTGAAACTGCTGGAAAGGTGGGAATTCCTAGAGCGAGTAAACTGAAACCACAGGTCACTGCAATCTTAGCAGTGGAGTAAATGCTCGTGAAGAGTTGGCTAAAAAAAACCCTGGGGAGTCAAAATCATCAGTCTTGCTCTTTCCCTGTTGTTACTGATACCATTCAAGGTATTTAGCAATGCTTGCTTAGAAAAGAATTGAATACTATTCTTTTGAAACTTCGTCTTCATCTTGATGGCCCTGAGAAAAGTGTGTGCCTCCCTTGGCATTAGTCACATGAAGTAGGACATTCAACTTTACCCACTAAGTGTGTGACATCCGTCTGGATCTTATGGATTGCCTATACCAGTCCAACTCAAAACATGTTTGCCCGTTCTTCAAGGGCTTGTATCAACAGGTACACCTATAATTTCTATGACTAAGATACAGTTTCCATAGCCTACTGTGTTATAATAGATTTGTGTTGGGTTAAATTTGCCTAAAAGCAGATCTCTTTTATTCCTTGACTTTAAAGGAGAATGGAAAATAAGTAATAGTTCCTAATTAGGTATTTAGGTCAAAGAGACGTTTTCAGAGTTAAAAGTATTTGTTTTAAATGATAGTTCAAATATACTTTTCTAAAGACTTTTAATTGGCAGCTTTCCCCCTCAAATTTTGGCACTCATGTAGGAATTGCTTCTGGATTCTCTTTAAAAAAAAAAAGAGTTTTAGGGGTGCCTGGCTGGCTCAGCCAGTAGAGTATGCGACTCTAGATCTCCAGGTTGTGAGTTCAGACCCAAGCTGGGCGTGGAGCCTACTTTAAAAAAAAAAAAAAAAAAAAAAGAACTTTAGTTGTTCATTCTTGTTTTGCTCATGGCACTTGGATATTATATGTTAATGGCATGACTATAGTTTTCCTAACATTCATATGAAGAAGAAAGGAAACTCCTTTAGATGTCTCACTTGGATTTTAGGTGGTTAATATAAGACTGTTTTCTTTTGTTTTTTAGGTTGCAAACATGTTAAAGGCATCCTGTTATATGGGCCCCCAGGTTGTGGTAAGACTCTCTTGGCTCGACAGATTGGCAAGATGTTGAATGCAAGGGAGCCCAAAGTGGTCAATGGGCCAGAAATCCTTAACAAATATGTGGGAGAATCCGAGGCTAACATTCGTAAACTCTTTGCTGATGCTGAAGAGGAGCAAAGAAGGGTAATGTTAATATAACTTAGTACAAGTTTGTTATCACTTAATATGATGAATGAAACCCAAAGCTGTGGTGGAAAACTTGTTTCTGTGACCTGTATTTTGAAAAGCATGCAGGTGAAATTTATTTAGTACCAAATTATATCACTGAACCAGAGATTATGGGAGATTTACATGATGGGAGCAAATGTCATTACCCAAATATACACAATACAAAGATAGATGATTGTGTAAGCCAAAGGTTTTGCAAAAACAGATCATGAATTTATTTTCAGGTGTAACTTTTACTCCACATTATTTTCAGAGACTTGAACTCATTTATCCTTTGGAAAAGGGGGAAATTAAATTCACATGACTTGTAGAATTATGTATATGTAAGGTCCATGTGCAGAAAGCAGCTTGTTTACTTACCATTGAGTCACCTCAGTTGTAGAGTGACAGGTAAGAGTTGTTAGGCCTCAAAGGAAAGCTTGATGTGGGTCTTAGGAAAAAAATTAATTAAAAGTCAAATCAGAGTTTACTAATTGTTATGGTTAATTTCATGTCAGTTTGATTGGGCCTCAGGGTGCCCACACATTTGGTTAAACATTATTCTGGGTGTGTTTGTGAGGATATTTCTGTATGAGATTACCATTTGAATTGGTAGACAGACTAAAGCAATTGCCTCCTCTAATATGGGTGGGCCCCATTCAGTCAGTTGGAAGGCCTGACTAGAACAAAAAAGGCTGCTCCTGTGTTGAGTAAGAGGGAATTTCCTAGTGCCTGACTGCTTTTATCTGGGCCATCAGTTTTTACCTGCCTTTTGACCCAGACTGAAACATCAACCCTTTCAGTCTCAAGTTTGCAGGCCTTTGGACTAGAACTATGCCATTGGCCCTCCTATGACTCCATCTTGTCAACTGAAGATTTTGGGATTTGTCAACCCCCATAATTGAGTTATCCAATTCCTTATAATTAATCTTTCTCTAGATAGATAGATATAGATGTATATTTAGATCTGTATAGATCTCTTTATATATAGCATGTTTATTTCATAGACAGATGTTTAAAACATTGCCATAGGGGCATCTGGCTGGCTCAGTCTGTAGAGCATGTAACTCTTGATCTCAGAGTTGTAAGTTTGAGACCCATGTTGGGTGTAGAGATTATTTAAAAATAAAATCTTAAAACATTTTTTTAAATTAAAAACAATGCCATAGGATTTCTGCTTCTGGCAATACAGTAGACTGGGTAACTGAAAACCTTTCTTCTATAAACACCTTCAAATACTGGATAAAATATAACTAAAATTATTTTAAATGTATAATTTATCTCTCAAGAAAGAAAAGGAGATTTCTAGATATTAAAACTCTGAAAATTAGAGTGGTAAAAATATTCATTGCAACTTTTGGTTATGGTAATGTGTGAGTTTGAGTTTTAGCACCCACTAGCAGACAGAGAATGAGTCCTTGAATTGGCTTAAGGTATGGAGTAGGGCCTGAACCTTCAAAGGGGTCGTGCCCTCTATGAAAAGAATGGACTGGAAATTATCTGCTGACCACAACAAAATGACAAAAACATTTAACCATCTGAGTGGGAGCTAAGGAATCTCCAATGGGAATTCTAAAGTATGGATTCTTAACTGATGCTTAGGATTTAAAAACGCACACACACACATAAACCACCACCACTGATCTATGTGGTCTAGGGCTCCCAAGCTGAGAAATTAACTTAAAAATGAATTCCAGGGGCACCTGGGTGGCTCAGTTAGTTAAGTGTCCTGACTCTTGATCTCAGCTCAGGCCTTGATCTCAGGGTTGTGAGTTCAAGCTCTGTGTTGGGCTCCATGCTGGGTGTGAAGCCTACTTAAAAAAAATAAGAATAAAAATGAATCCTGGACTAATGATAACATGGGGTTGTTAGCTATAAGCAGACCCCTGGGGATGTTCCAACAATCCAGGCCACAAGAGATTATCATGGGAAAGCCACAACAATAAATGGAAAATGTCATCATCAAAATTTAAAACTTAGCAGCTGTGTTAAACAAAAGCCAGTAGTTTCAGGGGAAAAGAGAAGTGATAAACAGAAGAATAGATCTAGAGAAATCACCCAGAATATAGCACAGAGAGATGGAAAATATGAAAGAGATGTAGAGATAATAGAGTTAAGATGAGAAGTCCCAATAGAAAGGATAGCATAGAGGCAATATTCAAAGGTAGAATGGCTGAGAATCTTCTAGAATCAATAAAAGAAAATATTTAGATTGTGATAGCACCATGAGCCCAAATAGAATAAATAAAAATTAATTTATTTCTAGACCCATTGTAGTGAAAGTAGAGAATGCCAAAGAAAAAGAGAAACATCTTAAATGTCAACAAAAGAGAAGTGATGATGACATACAAAAGGATATCCATTTTGTTGACAGCCAACTTCTCAACAGCAGCAAGAGAGGGCAGACAACAGTGGAAGAATATCTTCACAGTTAAGTGAAAATAACTGTCAACTTAAAATTTTATACCCAGCTTAATTCTCATTCAGGAATAAAGATGAAGTGAAGATATTTTTTCAGGCAAAGGCTAATAGAATTAACTAGTTACAGAGGCTTGCTGAAAGAATGTGAAGCAGGATGTAGTTGAGACTGAAGGAAATTGAACCCAGAAGGAAACAGGATACAGGAAATAATGCTGAGCAATGAAATTGGTTGCTAATGTGGATAAAATCTGGAACTTCTGCTTCTCATAGTGGCATATTAGGAAATTTGAATCATGCCTGCCATGAAGACTACCAGAAGAACTCAACAAATATTGAAAAAGTTTTCGCTTAAAGGCATCGAAGAACTTTTAGGATCTAGGGGGAGAATGGAGGCCTAGAATAAAAGGTCCTGGTGTGTACGGTTACCGTTCCTCTGGAGATATTGCCATTTCTGGAAGGATCTGCTGAACAGCTATGCAGCCCTTTGGACGGGCCAGTGGGAATAAGGGGGCAGGGATTAAAATCCATCATGGCGGCTCCCGGCTGGCTGAGTTGGAAGAGCATGTGACTCTTGATCTCAGGCTTGTGAATTCGAGCCCCACATTGGGTTTAGAAACTACTTTTTAAAAATATAAATAAATAAAAAATTTTTAGCAAAAAATCAATCCGTGGCTCATGAAGAGAGGACACTTGATGAACATGCCTCAGTTTGGGTTGGGAACCTGTAGGGCTACACCACAGAAGCAAGAGTTAACCAGAAGTAGACATCCTGTCAAAGCTGCAGATCAGCTTGGAATCACATCTAACTTCTCTAAAATTAAATTGAGAGTTCCTAAATCGCTCATGCTCTCCAGCATCCAGCAGAATTATAGATCCTTCCTAGAAGAAGTTAATACCATGCAAAGTCACAAATTATTTTTATAGCTTGCAAATGAAATGCCTGGTTATAATCAAAAGCAGTCAGTTATACAAAGACATAAACCACTTGAAGAAAGAGAAACAAAAGGTGGTAGAAATTGGGCCTCCATATATTGGAATTCTCAGATATAGACTTTTAAAATAACTACACTTGCCATGTTCAAAGGGACACAAGATTGAGAATTTTGGCAGAGCACTGGAAACTAAAAAAATCAAATGGAGGGGCACCTGGGTGGCTCAGTTGGTTAAGCATCTGACTTTGGCTCAGGTCATGATCTCACAGTTTGTGGATTTGAGCCCCACGTAGGGCTCTGTGATGACAGCTCAGAGGCTGGAGCCTGCTTCAGATTCTGTGTCGTCATCATCATCTCCTCCTCCTCCTCCTCCTCCTCCTCCTCCTCCTCCTCTTCCTCCTCCTCCTCCTCCTCTTCCTCCTCCTCCTCCTCCTCCTCCTCCTTCTTCTCTCTCTCTCTCTCTCTCTCTCTCTCTCTCTCTCTCAAAAAGAAATAAAAACATTAAAAAAATAAAACAAATTCTGGTAATGAGATATTCAGCAACTGAAATTAACTCAAGTAGATGGGTTTAAACAGCAGATTAGACACATGTGAAGAGAGAATTAGTGCACTAAAAGATGTTAGACAAAAATAACCAGAAACAAAGGATGGAAGGAATGAAGAGAGATAGAAAATTCCCCAAGGAGGTCTAGTGAGTATATTTAAAGTTCCAGCAAGTCGGGAAAAAGAGGATGGGTCAGAAACAGTATTTGAAGAGAAAATGGTTTAGAACTTTCTAAAACTGATGAACATTAATTCATAGTTTCCAGGAGTTACATGAACCTCAAGCAAGAGAAATACTAAAGAAGCTTACTCCTATAGATAATCTTTGTTAAACTGCCAGATAACAACAGAAAAATCTTAAAAGCAGAGAAAAAAGAAAGATTATCTTTAACTAAGCAACAGTTAGCTGGTGGCTGTCTTCTCAACACAAATGATGGAAACCAGAAATCGGTTGAATACTTTTTAGAAGTTGAAAGAGAATAACTGTTAACTTAGAACTTTATATCCAGTAAATGGATAAATTGGCATGTAAATATACAATGAAGTACTACACAGTAATGAGAAATAGACTATGGCTATGCACAGTTGTGAATCTCACAAATAAATGTTGAGCAAAAAAAACCAGATGAGAAAGAATACATACTATATGATTCCATTTATGTAAAGTTCAATGAAAATATAATGTTTAACGATGCATGCTTACGTGGTAAAGTATAAAGAAAAGCAAGAAGTAATTACCCTAAAAAATCAAATTGGGGTTGCCTATGGGGAAAACTAGGGGACGGATATTGAGGAAGGGCTGTGAGGACATGTTCCCAGGATGCTGGCACTGTTCTGTTTCTTGTTATCTAGATGTTAGTTTTGTGATGGTTCCTTGAAAAATACATTTATATTTCGTGAACCTTCCCTCTCTGTACACCATACTTCATAATAATAAATTTAAAAGAGGTAAACTTAATAATCACTCACTGTATACAACAACAATAATAATCATCAATGTGGGTGGTTTTTAAGGGTAGAACTAAAATATGGAACAAAACATGGGAAGTAGATTAAATATATATAAGATATTTGTATTATTTGGGAAGAGAATAGCACTATTAATGAACATAAATGTGTATGTGAAATTTGTGTATAACTTTCATGCTTTTCCAAAGCATGAGAAGGAGCTGGGAAAGGAATCAAGAAAACTCAAATACTTCAGAAGGCCAAGACTCAAAAAAAATTTGAAGATATTGAAAATATAACTTAAAAAAATTTTTTCCACTTACATCAACAGTCATAATTATAAGGTACCTAGAATCGAATACTTACAGGAAAATTGAAGAAAACTGTAAACATTTTTGAGAATCTTTTTTTAAGAGCTAATGATAAGATAAAACATGTTTACATGTGGGAATACCGACAATATCATAAAAATGACAGGTCTGCCCTGTCATTTAATTTTTGAATTCATGCTTTCCCAATCAAATCTAACAGCAATTTTTTAATTTAACAACTTGATTTTTTTTTTTTTTTGGAAGCTCAAGGAGCCATAAAAATTTTGGAAAATTATGAAGGCTTATTTCAGAAGGTATCACAACTTACTAAAAAGCTGTAATAATCAAGACATTTATATGTTCTTGCATAAACAGACCGAAGAAACAGAATAGAACACAGAAGAACTTGCTGTATGAAAAATGACATTACAAATCAAAGGGGGAAGAATATTCCATGAATCAGGACGAGATCATTGGCTTTCTGTTTGGATAAAGATAAAATACAATCCCTATCTCACATCATACAGAATTGCAGAATGGATTTGCAAAAAATAAACTAAAACTTGCCAGAGAAAATATTTTTGGAAGAAATAGGCCAGAAGCTTTAAGAATTGAGGCTAGAGAAGAATTTCTTTATTAAGATACAGAAATCAAATCCATTAAGGAAAAAAAATGTTAACTTGGTTACATTAATATAAGATTCCATCTGACAAATTACACTAAATACAGATATCTCAAACTGGAGAGGATATTTACAGTGCATATAATCGCCAAAGAATTGGCATTTTATATAATAACTTCTCTGTAGTAACTCCTGTATAATATGTACAAAAAAGGCAGACATCACAATTAAAAAAAAAGGGCAAAGGATATGAACAGGCACTTCTCAGAGAAAGAACCCAACTGAAGATAAGCAAATGAAAATATGCTCAGGAAAATGCATAATATGAGATACGTTTTATAAACAACCTGGCAGAATTTACAGAGACTAATTGCACCAAAAGTTGGTGAAGTTGTGAAGAAACAGGGCCTCATATACATTATTAGTTGTAGGGTGAATTAGAAGAAGATACCAAATGGGTAATATCTTGCGTATGAATTTGGCAACATCGTGAAGATGTGCAACCCCATGACCCATGAGTTTTCCTACAAAACAGCAACCCTAGAGAAACACTGTAGTGCTTGAGCACAAAATGACTTGTACCGGGATGTTGATTGCTGCACTGTTTGTAATGGGGGTAAAAATAGAAGCATCTTGATTCTTCCTTGGTAGCAAATGGGATATCATATAAACATTAAAATGAATAATAATAGGGGCGCCTGGGTGGCGCAGTCGGTTAAGCGTCCGACTTCAGCCAGGTCACGATCTCGCGGTCCGTGAGTTCGAGCCCCACGTCAGGCTCTGGGCTGATGGCTCAGAGCCTGGAGCCTGTTTCCGATTCTGTGTCTCCCTCTCTCTCTGCCCCTCCCCCGTTCATGCTCTGTCTCTCTCTGTCCCCCAAAAAATAAATAAACGTTGAAAAAAAATTAAAAAAAAAAAAAGAATAATAATAGATTTACATGGGTCAATATAAATAATAGAAACACAATAACATCTAATATTTTATTAAATCTAGCTTTGCCAAATCTAACCTGTCATTTCCCTCTTTCTCTTATTTTTATTGACAGTAAAAATAAAATGTTAACGTTGCCTTCTTAAACCTTTTAATGCTTCTAGTCTGCTTGTTGAGTGCTTAATTGTTTCACTGACACAAGGTGGTTTTCTCCCCTGCTGCTCTGTGTCCCATTAAGCACTTGTTCATATGTTCAAGTCTCTGGCTTTTTAAGCCACATTGGTTCTAGAAGGCATGGGTCCTGGTGGATTGGTACAAGTCCAGTAGCTGATCTTAACTCCTCAGATAGTGCCAGAACCAATTCAGTTTTACCATTCATCCCTAATACTACAGTATTTTCTGTTTCAAAAATCTTTTTAATACCAAGTATACCAAGAAGAATCATCACGACCATTTACTATCTGGGTTGAAAGAATTCCTTTTTAAAAATTATTTTTGGGGCACCTGGTGGCTCAGTTGAGTGTCTGACTTTTGAGTCCCACATAGGCTCACTGCTGTCAGTGCACAGCCCACTTCAGATCATCTGCCCCCCCCCCGCCCCTCCCCCGTTCGTGCTCTGTGAAAAAATAAATACATTTAAAAAATAATAAATTTTTTTTTTATTAAAAAAAAATTTTTTTTTCAACGTTTATTTATTTTTGGGACAGAGAGAGACAGAGCATGAACGGGGGAGGGGCAGAGAGAGAGGGAGACACAGAATCGGAAACAGGCTCCAGGCTCTGAGCCATCAGCCCAGAGCCCGACGTGGGGCTCGAACTCACGGACCGCGAGATCGTGACCTGGCTGAAGTCGGACGCTTAACCGACTGCGCCACCCAGGCGCCCCAAAAAAATAAATTTTTTAAGGTATTTTACAAATAATTTACAAATGTAAGAATATAAGGGAATGAAAGACTATTAAATATTTAATAAGAACTTAAATACAGCAAACCAAGTTTTTATTCCATATTTTCCTGGGATTGAAGATACGTGTGTGTGTGTGTGTGTGTCCATCTATCCAAATGGGCAGGAGCCCCTGAGTGTGACTAACTGTTCATCAGTTGTCACGCATGACCTTCTACAGACTGATTCTGTTTTAAATACACCTCTAACAGAGTCTAGCTTATCATAACTTCTGGTTTTTCTTATACTCGCATTGGCAAGATACAGTACTTAAGAAATTTTTTAAAAAGTCTTCATTTTGTTGAAGAGAGGATGGCCACCAGGTGCTCCATAGTTGCAAAACATTTTCATTTTGAAACTTGTATACACCTTTTAGATTGGTCAATCGGATTTTTAATGTCTGTATCACCTGTTTCTTCTCATTATCTCTCTATAATACCTGTCTTCAGCATCTGTCTGTTTGAAACCATATCAAGGAAATTGCAATGCACAGATGAAATAAAAGATGAAAGAATACTGTCATGTGTCCTTTTAGAAAAATGAGATGGTCTAGTTTTTTGTCACAAAATATTGCACTGTGAAGATTTTTGTTTAATAAGTAACTAGATGAAAATGCCATTTTTTTTGGTCCTTAGAAATATTCACTCATTCTTGAGGTTGAGAAAACTTATGCAGGATAACATCTGAGGGAACAGACTCTGAGATTTTACTTATAATGATGATTTTCACCATCTTCATTAGGTGCCGCTAATCACTCTGCATTAATCTTTGGATTCACTTAATAAATATGAAATAGCTTCCTCTGTCCGTTTTCTTTTCTTTGCCGTTATGGCCAGAGAATTAAAAAAAAAAAAAATCTGAATTCTCCACTGTGTTCAGTTAAAGCTAAACCCAGGCAACAAAGATGGAGGATGTTGTCTCCAGATTTCTTTTCTACCTTCTTGAAAGATGTGGTGTACTTGGGGCAACACAGTAAGAAAGCTGAAGGGTGATGTCATGGGGTATTGATTTCCACCGTTGCATTATCCCTCTGAGCACTTCCATCATTCTTCCATTTTCTTATTATTTTAATCTTTTTTAAGATAGTTAGGAATAATTGATGAGTAATGATGACATAATTTCTAGAATGTTGAACTAGCATAATATATCTTAGATTTATAAAAAGATCCAGTGGATTCATGGTAATTGCAAGATAGAACGAATTTTATTCTATGTATTCTGTTTTTAAAAATGTATTTTCCATTTTGTTCTGTGAAAGACTTCTAATAAAAAGTCATGAAATACCAATATTTATAAACATTTGAAACTTTTCAACAAAAAACTTGAAAACAGAAATTTTATCTAAAGCACCCTGATGGTGTACTGAATGTTAAACACTAGGTGCAGGTGAGTCAAAATGTCCTGTAAAGAAGCATTTTGTAAAATCTGTTGTGACAGTTTCCACATGGCTATAGGTATCTTTGGTGCTGTTTTAAAACTTGCAGACAGTTTGGGGCGCCTGGGTGGCGCAGTCGGTTAAGCGTCCGACTTCAGCCAGGTCACGATCTCGCGGTCCATGAGTTCGAGCCCCGCGTCGGGCTCTGGGCTGATGGCTCAGAGCCTGGAGCCTGTTTCCGATTCTGTGTCTCCCTCTCTCTCTGCCCCTCCCCCGTTCATGCTCTGTCTCTCTCTGTCCCAAAAATAAATAAATGTTGAAAAAAAATTAAAAAAAAAAAACTTACAGTTTAAATATGACACTGTTAATGATAAAACTGAATTGACAAAGATTTCTAGGTAGATATTAATGTAGCCAGCTTTTTCAGTTACACCTTTTCTCAATTCTTATATCCAGAAAGGGCTTGGTATACTCAGCTAATGACCCCATGAAGGGTAGGTGTGTGTTACATAATAAGGAAAGGCATCACCTCTGTGATTCTGGACAGTCCAGGCTGACGGAGATGAACACTTACATATAGGTCAAACTAGTTAAATATAGAACAGCCGTTATCAAAGGCAGTTGCCAGGGGCGCGACAGCATCAGCTTTGTTTCTATGGCGGAAGACTTTGCAGATGGTAAGAACAGAGCTAGAGGCCAGTGAACTAAAAAGGATTTAAACTCTTTGGTAAAGGGCTTATTGATGAGTCAGCTGTAATCTGTGAACATTAATCTTGACATCTTCCTTACCTGACTCCTAATTTGTTGCAAGAAGAACTTACCTTTATTTAAGTAACACACCTGTAAAAATTGATGTGGTTGTACTGACTAGGTTGGGGAAGTCACTTGATGACAGGTCACAAGATTAGTAAGGTTGTGAAAAGGTCAGAATTAATACTGAATTATGTTTAAGACAGATTGCTCCTATGATCCTACAGTGTTCCTATTGTCTCTGGCTTCCCATCCACGCAGATGACTTTTGAGGTTGGACTGAGAAGGAAGTCATGATTCCAGTGGCAACATAAGGCACACTGATAGCAAAATTCATACTTTTTTTTTAGCAGCTTTTTGTTTCATGCTAAATTGGCAGGCAACCTTGAATAAAAATGTCTTACGAAATAATGTAAAATCTCAGTTTTTTAGTGGCAAACAGCAGTGACCTTGTTTTGCACCAAATATGGCAAGAATACCCTATCATACAGAAGTGTTTGGTAAAGCTGAGGGTATAGTTCCAATTCCTGATTCTCAGTCATTTCTGCAGTTAGAAAGATAATCATTTTTGGTGTTGAATTTTTTTTTTAGGCAACAGGCTATCACTTATCATCAGACATCTGTTCGGTAAATATGACTATATTGAGAAAATAAGTTAAATTTTTTTTCAGATTTGAATTTAGTTTTTAAAACATTGGTGGAAAGAGAACAATCTTAAGTAGTGTTTAGGAAAAAAAAACTAGTTAAATTTTGGAAACCTTGATGAACATAAGACTATCATCTTGCATAGAATTGCATTAAAGAGTGAACAATATTCCAAATATGAATAGTGAAGTATAAGTATTATAAGATACTTTATTTTTAAAAATTTATTATGAAGTAAAATTGACTTTTCTAGTATTCAGTTTTATGAGTTTTAACACATGTATAGTTTCATGTAACCATCACCAAAGTCTAGATATGGAACATTTATCATCACCCCCCCACCCCTACTCAAATTCCCTCATGCTGTCTCCTTATGGTCACTCTCCCTTTGCTAATAACTCCTGGATACTAATAATCTGTTCTCCATCCCTAGAAGTTTTGTCTTTTCAAGAATGTCATATAAATGGGATCGTAGTATGTAACCTTTGAGACTGGCTTCTTTCACTTGGCATATTGCCTTTGAGATACATCCAAGTTGTTGCATGTATCAGACATCTCCTTTTATTGTTGAGTAAAATTCCATTGTATGGATGTACTATAGTTTGTTTATCCATTCAGCCACTTAAGGGCATTTGGGTTTCCAGTCTGGGGCAATTATGAGGAGAGCTGCTATATACCAAGGAGTGGAATTTCTGGATCATAGAGTATTTTATCTATTTGTGATTTTAAAAAATATTTTACATATTCAGGTTTGTTTTAGACCTAGTCTAATTTCAGCTTTGGAGCTGTTTTTATTTTCCTACTTCTGATGTAACATTTCATCTTTCATCTTTGTGATGTTTTCCTGATTCTCTTTTTCTTCAGGTTGCCTTTACTGTAGACATCATATGGTATTGCAGCCCAGAACCTTCTTGCTTTTATATTTCTCCAGTTTAATTATATGATTCATCTTCTTACAGAATCTAGTTTGCCACTAGATTCTTCTTTACTGCTTGTAGATGACTTTCAGATCTTTCTTTTGTCTAGTTGCATGTATCTTTTTTTTTTCTAGAGGTCATTTATATATATATATATATTTATTTATTTATTTATTTTGAGGGGGGGAGAGGGACAGAAAGAGAGGGAAAGAATCCCAAGCACACTCTGCACTGTCAGTGCAAAGTCCTACGCTGAGCTCGAACCCACAATCATGAGATCATGACTTGAGCTGAAGTCAAGAATTGGATGCTCAACCAACTGAGCCATCCAGATGCCCCTGGAGGATATTTCTAATTAGATATTCTGTTGACACTTTAATATTATCATAGTAGAAACTTTAAAAAAAATTTCTTTTGCGTCTTTTCATTCTGCATCTTTCTTATCCTAACTACAAGGTATTTCTTATCTTTGTTGTCACTTCCCCTTTCCACATGCAGGCAATAATCAAATCTAGGACTTTGTTTTTTTATTTTATTTTATTTTTATTTTTCTGATTTTTTTTAGAGATAGAGGGCGCACATGATCGAGGAGCAGAGAGAGAGAGAATCCCATGAGGGACAGAGAGAAAGAGAAGGAAGAGTAGAACTTTGCTTTTTTAGTCATCACCACTTCCATTACCAAAATAAACTTACAGATTCTGTTTACCTTATTTATGTACAATTGTTTCTCGCTGACCTAACTGCAGTCTTATTATTATGAAGTAAAATTGACCTTTATCTTCTGCAGTTTCTATTTATAGCTATGTGAAAGGGCTGAAGATACTATCTGGACTGAAAAAAGGGTTACAAACTACTTACATAGCACCAAATTAATAATAGGAGTTATTTCCAGCTAGTTGAATTTTGGATGATTGTGATTTCTTTACATTTTTTAGTATTTTTCCACATTTTCTATAATCATGTATTTTGCAAATAGAAACAAAAATAACAGTTTTAAATACTTTTCTTTTTTTAATTTTTTTTTTTTTATTTTTTAAAATTTACATCCAAATTAGTTAGCATATAGTGCAACAATGATATCAGGAGTAGATTCCTTAGTGCCCCTTACCCATTTAGCCCATCCCCCCTCCCACTACCCCTCCAGCAACCCTCAGTTTGTTCTCCATATTTATGAGTCTCTTCTGTTTTGTCCCTCTCCCTGTTTTTAGATTATTTTTGTTTCCTTCCCTTATGTTCATCTGTTTTGTCTCTTAAAGTCCTCACATGAGTGAAGTCATATGATATTTATCTTTCTCTGACTAATTTCACTTAGCATAATACCCTCCAGTTCCATCCACGTAGTTGCAAATGGCAAGATTTCATTCTTTTTGATTGCTGAGTAATACTCTGTTGTATATATATACCACCTCTTTTTTATCCATTCTTCCATCGATGGACATTTGGGCTCTTTCCATACTTTGGCTGTTGTTGATAGTGCTGCTATAAACATGGGGCTGCACGTGTCCCTTCGAAACAGCACACCTATATCCCGTGGATAAATGCCTAGTAGTGCAATTGCTGGGTCTAGGGTAGTTCTATTTTTAGTTTTTTGAGGAACCTCCATACTATTTTCCAGAGTGGCTGCCCCAGCTTGCATTCCCATTTTTAAAAATTTTTTTTTTTTTATAATTTTTTTTTTCAACGTTTATTCATTTTTGGGACAGAGAGAGACAGAGCATGAACGGGGGAGGGGCAGAGAGAGAGGGAGACACAGAAACGGAAACAGGCTCCAGGCTCTGAGCCGTCAGCCCAGAGCCTGACGCGGGGCTCGAACTCCCGACCGCGAGATCGTGACCTGGCTGAAGTCGGACGCCTAACCGACTGCGCCACCCAGGCGCCCCTAAAAATTTTTTAATGTTTGTTTATTTTTGAGAGAGAGACAGAGACAGAGCGTGAGCAGGGGAGGGGCAGAGAGAGAGGGAGGCACGGAATCCGAAGCAGGCTCCGACTCCAATCATGACCGAGCCAAAGTCGGATGCTCAACCCACTGAGCCACCCAGGCACCCTAAATAGTTTTCAAAGAATAGTTAATATTCAAGAAAATACAAGATTCAGTGAGCTCCCAATTTTTTAACTAAAATAAATTTAAAATATAAAAATAAATCTAGAGAATGTTAACAGCATTTATCTTTAGGTATTATATAGTATATATCATAGGTATGATAGGACATAGTTTATTTTTAACTTATTTCTATTTGTTTTACAATTTCTGCTCAGTTAGTATCTAATGCTTTTATAATGAAATAAATATTAAAAATATTATATCCTTTTTAGAGGGTTAATGAATACCAACCATATCTAATCCTGAATCACATGTACCCATCATTTATATTAACCATATGTAAGTCAAGTTTTCACATATTCTGTTAATCTCTGATGGGTTTTTGTTGTTGTTGTTTTTGTTTAAAAAAAAAAGAAAAGGAAATGTATAGAGTATACTTCCTTCTTTGGTTCCTAATGGGAGAATTAAATACTTGACTATAAATTGTTAGAAGGTCCATGTTAACTTAACCTAGTGAATTATTAGCATTTGGAAGTATTTGCATCTATTAAAGGTTCACAGTACATAAAATTATTTTCTTGTAATAATGACTCTATTCAATAAACTCAAACAGAAATCACTATGCAGAAGAAATAGCACCCCCTTGACTATTCCTTCTATAAACTGTGTCTCTGTTCTCAGTTTACTGTTAGGAAGAAGTAATCTGTTTTCATGTGATGTAACAGAATGTGAATCATGCTCACTTCCTTCCCTCATCTGCCCCCTTTCCAGGTGGCCTCCAAGTGGAGTTACTGTTCATAGTCGTATAGTGTGACAAACAAACATTAAACCTGCTGCAGCTGGGATAGTTCTCTCACCAAAACTCAGGGAAAATGGGAGGGAGTTGCCCTTCACTGACTTAAGACATGGATCTGATAATTATGAATTCTTCTTTCAAATAGTGAGAGAAGAAATGTGTGTCATTGAACAGGTTGTTATTTGGTGGGCTGTTCACATTCATCAGTAAATAATGTGTATTTTTGTTTTATGGCTATTAAATATGAGGTTCTGGAATGCCTTTGAGAGCACAGCAGCCATGATTGATTATACTTTCTGCATTTATTAGTCAAAATGCAGCAAAATCAATCCGTGGAAGCTTTGTTTTGCTTTTTTTAAATTAGTTTGTTTAATAATATATTCAAGTTATGACCTTTAATATAATTTCTTCCCTTTCTAGCTTGGTGCTAACAGTGGTTTGCACATAATCATCTTTGATGAAATTGATGCCATCTGCAAGCAAAGAGGGAGCATGGCTGGTAGCACAGGAGTTCATGACACTGTCGTCAACCAGTTGCTGTCCAAAATTGATGGGGTAGAGCAGCTGAACAACATCTTAGTCATTGGTATGTTTGCTTTAAAAAAACAAAAGTTCTATGATTTCAAAAACGTGAGATAAATAGGTTCTGAATTAAGATCTGAGCAGGTTGTAATTACACTGGACTGCCCATGTTTCCAAATTAGAATCAAGTGATATTGAAGAATTTGACTGTTTTAATGTCTAGCCTTAATAGGACAAATAAAAGATGGGTTTTAGTGACTCATGGGTGTATGCTTACAGCTCAAAGATGAAAAAGACAGCAGAGTGTAATGCAGTGGTTTTCAAATTGCATCCTGTAGGCCTCCAGGGGCCCCAGAGGTGCCTCAGGGTCTGTGAGTGAGCTTCAGATCATGTATCCCAGTGGTAACTTCTTTTAATTGCTTCATGTACTCAGATTCTTCTTCTCCTTCTTCTCCTCCTTCTCCTCCTCCTCCTCCTCCTCCTCCTCCTCCTCCTCCTTCTTCCTTCTTCCTTCTTCCTTCTTTCTTTCTTGCTTCTTCTTTTTTTGAAATGTTTTTATTTATTTTTGAGAGAGGGAGACAGACCGAGCATGAGCTGGGGAGGGGTAGAGACAGAGGGAGGCACAGAATCCGAAGCAGGCTCCAGGCCCCGAGCTGTCAGCACAGAGCCCAAACGTGGGGCTCAAACTCACGAACTGCGAGATCATGACCTGAGTTGAAGTCAGACGCTTAACCACCTGAGCCACCCAGATGCCCCTGTACTGAGATTCTTCTTAAGGTGACTTTAGAAACAAAACAAAACTTCTGCTGCTTAGGAAGGTTGAAAACCATTGGCCTACGGAAAAGGAGAGGGACGTTGAGGTTGGACAGATTACATTCCCATACATTGCCCCTCTCTCACTTTGATAGGCTACTTATCCTCTCTGAACCTTACATTCTCTTTTTAAATATTTGAAGTTTTCATTACATTTATATTTCATTGGCAGTGTAGTGAAATACTAAAGCAGAGTCTTCAGGTATTTTCATTAGAACAGATCAAGAACAAATCATATTTTTATTTGAGAATAATTGACTTTCTATTTGATGTTTATAAAAAGTCTTGTTTGAGAAATTATTACTCTTACATACACTAAAGGGACATTTTATCTTATTTTTGAACTTTGTTGTTTTGTTTTAAAATTTGTGCTCAGGAATGACCAACAGACCAGATCTGATAGATGAGGCTCTCCTTCGACCTGGAAGACTGGAAGTTAAAATGGAGATAGGTAAGCAGGTCTGTCACCTATTGGGAGAAGGGTGTATGTTTAGAGTTCATTAGTAAGAGCAAAGTCATGTAACTTAACACTAGATAGAAAAGTTGTATGTCGTGAGGAGCACAGGTTTACCTACTTAAGTACCTATCAGAAAAGCATTAGGATTATAATAATTTCTATTTTATTTTCAATTTTATCAGGCTTACCAGATGAGAAGGGTCGACTACAGATCCTTCACATCCACACAGCAAGGATGAGAGGGCATCAGTTACTCTCTGCTGATGTAGACATTAAAGAACTGGCTGTAGAGACCAAGAATTTCAGCGGTGCCGAACTGGAGGGTCTGGTGCGGGCGGCACAGTCCACTGCTATGAACCGACACATAAAGGTCAGTAAAATCAGGGCGCTTGGGGGGCTCAGTCGGTGGAGCACCCGACTCTTGATTTTGACTCAGGTCATGATCTCACGGGCTCATGGGATCAAGCCCTGCGTCGGGCTCTGCGCTGGCAGCATGGAGCCTGCTTGGGATTCTGACTCTCCTTCTCTCTCTGCCCCTCTCCCACTCACGTGCACTCTCTCTTTCTCCAAATAAATAAACATTAAAAAAAAAAAAAAAAGGTCAGTAAGATCACTAACAAATTAGGAGCCTGCAGCTCTATAAATACTGTGTCAGTATTCTTTCCTTTCACATGTGCCAAGGGCTGTGGTAATGCTGACTTTTGATAGAGAAGAGACATGGTAAAAATAGGAATAGTCGGTTGCCACATCTTCAGAGTAGCAGGAAGAAATGTAAGGGCGGCATCTGCCCCATGGTAACCACTGACACATTTGCCTTCGATTGACGCCATCCGATACAGACATGTGAAGATGAAGATTTCGAAGGATTTTATTTTTAATGTTTGTGCTATGTCGTAATGTGTCATAGGAAATTGTGTTCTCTACAATGCTAGAATTATGGGGGCTGCTTCATTCAGCACACACACCGAATACCTGCTATTTTCTGACCATTAAGCTGGTGACACATCATCAGATGTTTGGCCATGTCTCTCATGGAGCCACGAGCTCCGTGACCTCGCCTCTCAAGGAATTTAGAGTCAAGCAGATGGACCTGTTTGCAAATTAGTATAATAATGTTATTGACATTATGATAGAAATACATATGAGGATACTTTTATGTTGATAAAATGCTTTCGAATCTTTATCATTCCTTCTCGTCTTTAGATGGATGGATGACTCCCAGATTGACGTCTCATCTCTTGAAAGTTTCTTTCTCCCACTTTCAGATTTATACTAAATATCTCTACCTGGGTGTTTTATCAGGTCTCAAATTTAATATTCCAAAACCAAATTCACTGTCTTTTTTTTTTTAAGCTACTTTCCTTCTTGTTCATATTTTCCTGTTTATCCCAATTTCCCAGGCTTTAAACTTCAGGATTCTCTTTAATTCCTGTCACTCCAGTGTGTCCTACATCAAGTCGTTTGGCAAATGTCGCTTCTGTCTTGGCAGGTGTCTTTCAGTTTCTACCCACCTTCTGTTGGATTAGTCTTCCTGTTTCATACTGTTGTGCCCTACAGAAGCTTTCAGCACAAAGTACAGACTTCTTAGCCAGATCTTTAAAGTCCTCTAGATCTGACCCCGAACTAACCTTTCCAAATGTGTTCCCAGTTCTTCTCCATACTTCAGCCAAACTGAAATACTACTCATTGGTCATCAGACATTAATTTATTTTTTCACTTTTTTGCTTTTGCAGAAGTCTTTACGGTCTGCGTTTACTTTCCTTTTTAATACCTAGTTCACATGCCACCACTTTCTTCAAACCTTTTCTGATTGTTCTCCTTCAAGAAGTCTGTATTGTCTTCCTTCTTGAAGTAGTAATGTATCGCTTTGTGATACCTTCAGTTGACTTTGGTTCACCGTAGATTAATTTGGCACCTACCCTCTGCCAGACGCTGTGCTAGCAGTTACTGCTACACCTGAAAGAAGTAAACCAACCGCCTGCCCCTGAGCAGCTCACAGTTTAATCTCCCCATTCAGGAACAGAAAGTACAGGAGAGTTAAGGAAGTGAAAGCGTGTCAGAGCTGGTCAACTTGTGGGGTGAGAGGATGCTTCACAGAGGAATTTCTGGGCGGATGTGTTTCTTGGTGGTGTAGGACATTTTAGGTAGAGGGCAAAGGAACAGAGACACAAAATAGCATGGTGTCTTAGGGTAATTCAGTATCGCTTCAGCATAAAAGGTAGCGGAGGGGAGGTAGAGAGAGACGTTGTGAGGAACAAGTCAGGAGACTAAAGCAGGGAGTGGAGCACAAAGAGCCTTTTATACTGTGCTAAGAAGTATGGACTTTTTTCCTGTGAGTAGTGCTAAGCCATTGAAGAGTTTTAAGAATAGCAGTGACATAGTGCTAAAACAGAAGCTCACTCTGACAGCTGTGTCGAGTGGAGTATTGAGGAGAGTGGAGTTGGCAACATCCTATCACTCGTTCTAACCTGAGGATCAGCAAACTATGGCCCGTGGGCCATATCCAGTTAACCACCCATTTTTATATATAATGTCTTCTGGGAACACACCCATTTATTTATGTGTTGTCTATGGCTGCCTTCATGCTACAATGGTAGAGTTGAGTATTTGCAATAAGGACTGCATTGCCCACAAAGCCTAAAATAGTTACTGTCTCATTTTCTACGGAAAAAGTTTGTCAACCCCTGTTCTAGACTTTAAGTCCATATCTTATTCATGTCTGAATCTCCCCCAGTGCCCTAAATAGGTCTAAATACTGAGAACAGAGCAGGTGTTTGGTAAATATTTCTAGTAAACTCATGTATGTATTCCGAATTAAGCTCTACCTATAAGTCGTAATTTCCCTACATAATAGAAGTGACTTTGTTCTAGCTCAGGGATGCCAAAGGTCAGGATAGTGTGGAAATATAGTACTGGGTCCTTCATAGAATGGATCCATCCATCCATCCATCCATCATTCCTTCATCCTTCCTCCTTGCTCTAAGAAATGTCTTAGAAGTGATGGGGACTTCAAGAAAAATTGTGTGAATGATATGAAAATTGTTCCCCACCATACTGATCTCTCAGAACACATCAGTGCATCTTGGTTTAATCCACAGTGGCTCGTGTATTATCAGAGTTTTCGTATATGCACTGGCCACCAGATTATTTTCTTAGTCACTTGTAATTTTTACCACAATCGTCCTAATCCAAAATGTCATTCTAAGCCATTGTCTCACAAAGAAACACACATTCTTCAAGCATGTATTGGGTTTATCTACACACGAGGCAATGAGGAATGTTGGAAAGATCACAGATTTTGTAGTCAGTAGGTGTGGCTCTGCATTATAATTCTTATACTTTATTTCTGTCAAGGGGAAATAACTACTTACCTCATCAGGTTTTTGTGAAAATGAAATCAGATACTGTATATGGAAATGCCTTACAGACTAAATAAATGTTAATTATTTCCAATTTCGTTATTATTGGCTGGTTTGAGAGCATACCGTAAATATCCTTTCCAGTGTCTGAGTTTCTGAGTTTGTTGACTGTTTGCAGTTACAGTTTTTTTCACTGTGTCAGTTACCACCGTACAGAGTATGTTATCCTTCAGATTTGCAAGTAAGAAGCAGTGCAAGTAGTTGATTTTCTTTCCTTCACGTTTCCCATGTTTTTACTTTCAGACTTAAGGTAATGCATGTTGACTTGTGATCAGTGTCTTTTGTATCAAACAGCTTTTAATTTTTTACAGTGTTTATGAAATAGCTGATACAAGGGACTTCAGGGAAGAGACTTGTAGGCCACTAACCCTTAGTCCCCAGAAAGAAATAACGTGAACATCTATTATTGCCTTTTCTGCATTCAAAAAAATCTGTCATCAAAACACTGCTTTCACAACAAGACTCCTCAGCTGAACAAAAGGCGTCCAGTTGTAGTATTTCCATTGCTGTAGATGTTTATAGCTTTGCTAGTAAGGATTGATGAAGAAGTGTTTAATTTGAAGCTTTTGATCTAAAGTTGAGACAGAACTTTAAAACATCCATAGCATTCAACTGTTTGTTCTAATGTCCTGTTTCTGCATTATAAAAAGCCAGTATTGGTTTTATTTTGTTTCCTTTTCAAAAGATTTAGGCTTAAATAAACTCAGGTGGACTCAACTAAATGAGTCTTCCCTGTTAGACTGTTTTCTTTAAGTTTTCTGAATCAAGTGGAAAATCCAGTCATAAACACCTGATGTGCATGTCACTTGTACTTGAACCCATGTTTGTGGTCAACTGAAATTCGTATGACATTTGGTTGTTTTTCTCTTGAAAGGAATTTCTGCTTCAGGTAGAAAAGACTCATAACCCAAATTTCTTCTGCTCTAATCGGTTGTAAGGAAGTAAATTGAGGACATGCACGTACACAAGACACACAGACACTTTCCACCTGAATCAAAGCTCTGATTTATGCTTACACAATTTCAATAGCATTATTTCTTATTTTCTGTAGAATTTTGATTGATTAAGGTCATTCTGCCCTTAATTTGAGAGGAATGATAAGAACTTTGAAAGGTCAGATTTAAAAGGTTATGAAATTTAAGGGTGACCACTTGATAATTTGCTTGTGTTGAAATACAAGCTTATTAGTTTCTGCAGGTATAAGTTGAAAGATGTTGCCTCTTCTATATTGATTAGCTGTTATAAATAAAATGTAGAAAAAAATCACAGTAATTCAGACAAATGAGAAAAGGTTTTCTGAATGAGTAAACATTCAGAATTGTAGAAGATTTCACTTTATTTTATTTTTTTAATTTACATCCAAGTTAGTTAGCTTATAGTGCACCAATGATTTCAGGCGTAGATTCCTTAATGCCCCTTAACCCATTTAGCCCATCCCCCCTCCCACAACCCCCTCCAGTAACCCTCAGTTTGTTCTCCATATTTAAGAGTCTCTTATGTTTTGTCCCCCTCCCTGTTTTTATATTATTTTTGCTTCCCTTCCCTTACGTTCATCTCAGAATTGTAGAATATTTTAAAACTAGATTTTACCAATTTTGACAAAATAGTAAAAGTTAGCTAAGAGAAGTCCTTAGAAAACTTATTTTAATGAAGAGGTAGGAATAATTTAGAATATTGATTGTTTACAATTAGGTAACTTCTAAAATTCCTGTAGTGCCTAACAAAAATTTGTCCTAAATTAACTCCCCTAGCCATCTAATTTACTTTTAATTCATTGAGTGAGCCCTTTCTTAATGGCAAAAAGACAAGTTTCACACAGTTTCAGTCCTGAAATCTGTCATACTTTTTTGGCAAATGTGGAAAGGTAAGATTTTCCCTTCATATTGTTATATGTTTCTATCATTTGAATTTAGTTTCGCTAGCAGAGGAAATCAGCACATAAAACATCATAATAAAAGTTCAGGGCTGGGGCGCCTGGGTGGCGTCTGACTTCAGCCAGGTCACGATCTCGCGGTCCGTGAGTTCGAGCCCCGCATCAGGCTCTGGGCTGATGGCTCAGAGCCTGGAGCCTGTTGCCGATTCTGTGTCTCCCTCTCTCACTGCCCCTCCCCCGTTCATGCTCTGTCTCTCTCTGTCCCAAAAATAAATAAACGTTGAAAAAAAAAAAAATTAAAAAAAATAAATAAAAAAAATAAAAGTTCAGGGCTATATAGAGCGGGGACATTTGGAACGAGGCTGGTGGCTTCACTGGGGTTTTAATGTGATTCTGTCAGAGCTCCTTCACTTCCACCTGAGAGTTTACACCTTGTCAAATCCTTTAAGATGTGTCAAAAAGTTTTAATCAGAGTTTAAAACGTGTATGTAAGATTACCTGGGAAGGAAACCTTATATCCCATAGTTAAATTATCCTACCCTTAATGTAAGAAAACGTACGGGCTTGTGTAGGATAAAATGAGATAATGGGTATGATGAAATGAGAAAATATATGCAAACATACTTTATAACCTATAAAGCACTATAGAGATGTCTGTATTGTGAACTGAGCATTATAATTTTTTTCATAGAGGTGCTGTTTCCTGTAACACCATTTCCTTTCTTTAACTTAGAAATGTGAAGTAACTTAGAAATGGCGCCTGGGTGGCTCAGTTGATTAAGCATCTTACTTCAGCTCAGGCCATGATCTCACGGTTCATAGGTTCAAGCCCTGCATCAAGCTCCTTGCTGACAGTGTGGAGCCTGCTTGGGATTCTCTCTCTCTCCCTCTCTCTACCCCTCCCCTACTCATGCTTTCTTTCTCTCTCCCTCTCTCTACCCCTCCCCTATTAATGCTTTCTCTCTCTCTCTCAAAATACATACATACCTACATACATACATACATACATACATACATACATACATACATAAATGTATGAATAAATTTTTTTGTAGGAGATTCCAGATGCCAGATTATATAGGGAAAAGTGAGAAGGGCTGTCTCCAATACCTCTTGTCTTTCCCTCTCCAGAGGTAGCCAACATTTGGGATGTATCTTTATAATCTTTTCTCTACATTTACAGTCATACATATGTGTGCTTTTTAAAAAAGATTTTAATGGAATTATTCTGCAGTTTATATTTTTCACTTGGCAATATATATTGGGTAACTTTCCATCAGTATGCACAAGTCTTCATTATTTTGGACAAATGCACAGTATTCTAGAATATTACAACAATCTAAAATGTAAGATCCATGAGGGCAGGAACCCTGTTTTGAATTGTTATGTCTCTAGTGTCCAAAACAGTGCATAATAACTATTGTGAAAATGCTTGCCTATGCCTCCTTAAATATATGTGAGAATCATTCTTTAGGGGAGACAGCTGGATATGTGTTCTTGTTTCTAGTGTTGCTAGTGAGAGATATGCCAGTTTTACTCTGGTTTCTTTGCAGGTAACCTGTTTTTGTCACCAAAAAGTTGTCTAGGACTTCTCTTCACCTTTGGTGTTCTGATAGTTTATAGCAGTGTGTCTAGACAGATGTGGGGTTTTTTCCATTTATCTAATGAGCACTCATTGAATCTTTTAAACTGCAAAGACACTCTTTCGGTTGCGGAGAACATTTTTTCTTCTGTCTCTTATTGTTCGTTTCTCTATCATCCTTTCTCTTCTCTCCTTCTGAGACTCCTCTCTGTTAAATTTTTGCATATGTCTTCTATGCTTTTTAACCTTTATCTTTCACTTTCTGTCATTTCATGGGATTTGGGGCAGGAAGGGAGATAAATAAATGTATTCTGTTTTGCTGTCTTGATCCGGTTTCTGACATAGTTCCTTTTATCCTGTAAGTCAGACTTTTTACAAAATGTTTGTCATTTCATTTGTCTCAACAATCTGTTCCTAAAGGAACATGACTCGTGTTTTATAATAATCAATGGAAGGTTAATATTGCTTAATTTCCTTTTGTTTTATAGTCAGATGTTTTTGAAGATACCTTTTTTAAAAAACACAGTGCCATTTACAAATTAGACTCATTTGCCTCGTGCTATTGGGAGTGAGCCCAGTCGCGTTAAAAAATGTGCTAGTGTCTCAATCACTCATCAGGTCCAGGCAGCTCCAAGTGCTGATAAAGGCCTTGATGCTTCTCCAGATGTCTGTTCTAAGTGCTAGCTCCAGGTGCAGTAAGCAGAATATTTGGAGCTGGCACAAAGTATGAGTACAAATCAAAATTGTAGGACCTTGGTCTTCTAGAATAATGGTTCACAAACCTAGCTGAGCATTAGAATCACCCGTGGCACTTTTTAAAACTATAAATGCATGGACCCTCTGTTGAACCTGTCAGATCAAAATCCTGAAGGGAGTGGGGCTGGGCTTCTGTGTATCTTTAAAGGCTCTAGAGGTTATTCCGTATGTAGCCAAGGATGAGAACCACTGTTCTTAGAGACCCTTTGTATGTATTTTCTCCTCCTTGTGCCTTATTTTGAAGGAAAAAAAAAAACAAAAAACCAAAACTCTCCAGCGTTCTTTGGTCCAAATGTGTCCTAATGTACGTAACTGGTACCCTCTGGTAGACACTTAATTTGCTTCTAATCTTCTGCTATTACAAATTACTCTAACAGATATCCTGATACATGTAACTTTGCATACATTTGTGGATATACTCCTGGGATAAATCCCTAGAAGGGGAATTGTTCGGGCAAAAGTTATGTATGTTTGTGAATTTGAGAGAGATGTCTTTTGTCTGTGAAAATATGCTTTTTAAAAAAGTCCCCAGGTATTACATTCTTAGACTGAAAATAGTCTTAAATCTTGGAAGGCCTTACATTTTTGTTTTCATTCCTGATTAGGCCAGCACTAAAGTAGAGGTGGACATGGAGAAAGCAGAGAGCCTGCAGGTGACGAGAGGAGACTTTCTTGCTTCTTTGGAGAATGATATCAAACCAGTGAGTATGGATATTGAGTGATGGATAAACCAAAAAAAACCAAACCCACAATCGCCATTTTGCCCAATATTCTGTAAGGTTATATGGTGTGTACTTTTAAAAATCAGGAAATCTCAGGATTGGAAATGTCCAGTAGGAGAAATATCTGCACATTAATGCTGATGGCTGAGTAATTAGTACTTAAATTGAAATTATTCCTCATGATAGGGAGATCACCATCTCATAACACTTGGTACTCTCGGACTTCATTTTTGCCATTCAGTCGAATGTAAAATGAGCTGTCATTTTGGCCTTGATTTGCAGTTCACTGATTACCTATGAATTTAAGTATCTCTGCGTATGTTTATTGGCTATATGAGTGTCTTCTGTGAAATGCTATTCATGTCTTTTGCCTGTTTTTCTGTTGTATTATTTATTCTTTATTTGGTCTGTTCAAGTTCTTTATATATTCTTAATAATTATGTGTTGCAAGTATCTCCTTTAAAGACTAAAATCAATTTGTTTTAGCCCTGTCTGCTTTTTTATGACTGTTGTGACTTTTAAATATAAAATAATTACTTTAACTTACTGAGCATTGGAAATGATTTCATCTTTTGCTGTTATCATTCATAATAGTTACCAAAAATATTAGAGCCCAGCCTAACTGATCTATTCCAAGATTTTTTTAATGACAAATAATTTGGCTACCAGGAAGGAGAAGCTGAGATAACTTGCTTAGTTAAGTAATTAATAACTTCCTTTTATTTGTTCCAAGGGTCCAGGGGATAAAACAGAAAATATAATGACAGAATGAGTAAGGAAGACCCCTATATATGGTTAGCCTGGAGGGTTACTGTTTCCAGGTTCAGGTATCTTAAAGCTGCTGCTATGAAGCTTACAGCATATACTTGGAATAATTAAAGACAAAAAGCGAGCCAATCTGTATATTTCCTTCAGTAGCCATTCAACAAGTGCTTACTAGACTCCTACTTTATAACTTTTTACAGGGCCATCGAGTTTCTCATATCCAAAACAGGGAATGATAACTTTCTTCTGTGTACAGGAATCAAAGGACTAGTGCATTCAAGGACAAAAGCGTGGTCTGCAAAATGATTTGGTGGCAAAGTAACAGAGTAATGAGAGACCACCGTAGGTAGTTGAGACAGTATTACAGAGGATGACTTTCTGTGAGGT
This sequence comes from Leopardus geoffroyi, assembly GCF_018350155.1. Lineage (NCBI taxonomy): Eukaryota > Metazoa > Chordata > Mammalia > Carnivora > Felidae > Leopardus > Leopardus geoffroyi. The sequence goes on from NC_059330.1 coordinate 44,732,851, forward strand.
GCAAGTTCTAAAGAGCTGTTAAAATCATTCCATATGTTGGATAATGAAAAATTGACTTTTTGAGGGATGTGGTAAATTTTTAAAATTTGAAGTTCTCAAGATATGGGACCTTTAGATTACGTTGAGTTATGTTTTCCTACTCATTTCTTCACTTGTTAACCTTTTAAAAACACAATTCCATTAAGTCGCTAAGTACTAAAGTTACTGATTACCCTTGGCAGCTGGTTTGGTGGGAGTTACAATTTAAAACTAGAAGTTGAAAATGAAGAGGGATGTGATTTAAGCTCTAATATGTAGCGAGCACACGTAAAATTATTATATATAGTGATTGCTTTTTATTTCCTTTTTCTGATACTTTAGTCTTTCATTATAGTTGCTTATTGCTACCTCATTCTAAATCTTATATTTACACACATAAACTTACCTTGGTGCCATTTAACTTACATCCCCCACCACCAAGCTGATGTGGACAAGATCTCCTCAATGCCATTTCATTTCCCATTTTAATCCATGACACCGACAGTCAATGTCAGGATAGTATCTTTGTCTGCTGAGCCAACTGTTTCTAAGTTGTAAGTCCATAATCTCTTTCTCCCTTTGTTCTTAACAGAAGGACACAAGCAGTGTACTCCTTATAGAAACAAGCACATTGGAACCTGCCCTTTCTCAGGGGTTACAAGGGCTAGGGCTCTTGTAGAATCTGACCCTAGAATCTTTGTTTTATTCTGTTAAGTCACCCAAAACAGCTTCCTCCCCACCACCGTTGGGTAAAGTTTAAATGAGAAATTATAAGATAATGGTTTTTTGTTTGTTTTTATATGCTTTTCAGGCTTTTTACGTTAATGTGGGATATTGCTCAATACTTTTAATATGTAGGAATTATTACTCATCTTTTATATTTTTGGGAATTTTAGTTTTTATACTGACACTCAAAATGCTTTAAATTATAATTTTCCTCCATAGGCTTTTGGCACAAACCAAGAGGATTATGCAAGTTACATTATGAATGGTATTATCAAATGGGGCGATCCAGTTACTCGAGTTCTAGAAGATGGGGAGCTGCTGGTTCAGCAGACTAAAAATAGTGATCGTACACCCCTGGTTAGCGTCCTTTTGGAAGGTGAGAAAGAATGAAGAGATGGCATTAAAAGTTTAAAAAAAAAAAAGCACTTTTACAAAGTTATTTATTTAGCACATTCCAGAAAAATGAATTATTTTCAGTTTAAAACCTATTCAATATTGTACACAAATTAAAGTTGGGGGGGGCATGTTACTGACAAATGATAGTAACTAGTTTTCTTGTAGAATTGCATTGAAACTTCTGTTACTTAATAGACTGTGTGATACTACATAGTAATCAACTTGATTAAATAAATATTCACTAAATATTATGTAGTAGACTGTATGATACCACATAATACTTAATTCAATTAAATAAGTATTCATTGAGTAAAATGTTTTAGGTATTGAACCAGTTGCTGGGGATATAAAGACATTCACAGAGTTCAGTCTGGTCATTAAAAAAAACATGTAAACAAATTCTTTTTTTTTTTTTTTTTTTTTAATTTTTTTTCTTTTAACGTTTGTTTATTTTTTATTTATTTATTTTTTCAACATTTATTTATTTTTGGGACAGAGAGAGACAGAGCATGAACGGGGGAGGGGCAGAGAGAGAGGGAGACACAGAATCGGAAACAGGCTCCAGGCTCTGGGCCATCAGCCCAGAGCCCGACGCGGGGCTCGAACTCACAGACCGCGAGATCGTGACCTGGCACAGAGCCCCATGTGGGGCTCGAACTCATGAACTGTGAGATCATGACCTGAGCCAAAGTCAGACCCTTAACCCATGAAGCCACCCAGGCGCCCCCATGTAAACAAATTCTTAACTATAGTATATATGTGAAGGTGTGTGTGAATGCAAGTCATTTTGCGCAGGATGATCAAAGAAAGCTAAAGGTGGTGTTTAATTTAGACTTGGAAGGATTAGTTAGTAGACAAAAAGGTAAGGACATTCTGTTCACCAGTTAACTTGTTTACAGTTATGATTAGTACAACAACAGAGAAGTTTGGTGAGTCCACATGACAGAGGAATCTAACTCCTTTCAAAGGTCTGGGAGTGAAAGCTCCCTGAAACACATTAAGCCAAGACCTGAAGGATGAGAAACTGGCTGAGCAAAGTAATTGGGGAAGATGTTCTAGGTGGAGGGACCAGCATGTGAAAAAGCCCTGGATGGGAAGGAGATGGAAACAGAAAAGGAAGGGCTCCTGGGTGTCTTAGTGGCTGGGTGTCCACCTTCGGCTCAGGTCATGATTTCGTGGTTTGTGGGTTCGAGCTCCATGTCAGGCTCTGTGCTCCCTCTGTGCAGTTTCTGTGTCTCCCTGTCTCTCTGCCCCTCCCCCACTCATACTCTGTCTTTCTGTCTCTCAAAAATAGATATAAAAAAAAAAAAAAAAAAGGAAGGAAGGAAGAAAGAAAGAAAAAAAGAAAGAGAGAAAAGGAGAGTGGCTAGGCATGAAACCAAAGAAGTAGACAGGAGCCAGTTCATGCACAGCCTTGTGGGCCATATTAAAGATTTAGTCTCTGTCTGAGGGGCAGTTTGTAGGGTTTTCAGCAGTAAAGTGACATGATAAGGTTTGTATTTTCAAAATGTCGTGACCGCTTTGTGACAGAGAATGGATTGGAGAGTCAAAAAAGATACAGGGGAAACCAATGGTTAGAAGCAGTCGCATTAATGCACCTTGATGAAAGTTGATTGTGGTTTGAAGTAACATCCTGGTAGTGGGGATGGAGATAAGCAGACCATTTTGAGAAATATTTAGGAGGTAGAAGGAAAGAGGATTTATAATAATCATCGTTATTACTCATAATTAAGCTAACATTCTTTGAATTGTTATTATTGGTTAGTCACTCTACTAGCACTTTGCATACACTATCTTATTTAAACCCCACTTCAATCCTATGAAGGCAGATGCTTCTGTTATCCCTATCTTGTAGATGGGGAAGCTGAAGCTTAGAAATATTAAATAACTAGATTGAATATGGGGAGAGGTATCAAACATGATCACCAGGATTCTAGTGTATACAACCTGGTAAATGGTGCTGTGTACTAAGACTGGGAACACTAGTGGAGAAGCAGATTTTAAGAAGAAAGGTTTTGAGTTCAGTTTTGGACATGTTGAGATTGAGGTTCCTATAGAATAATTGAATTGGAAATGTTGAGCAGCCCATTGGATATGTGGGCTCAGAAGAGAGGTCTGGCTGACAATAACATTTATGAGTTGTCTGTGTATAGACTGTTGTTGAATCCATGGTGGTTGGGTGAGGTTACTTACAGAAAGGGTGTAGGTTGAGAAGAAAAGGGGGCTTGGAACTGATCTCTGAGATTTGTCAACATTTAAGAAGCAAGTAAAGCAGGAAGAGTTGACAAAGACTGAGCAAGAGTAACCAGGGAGGTAAGAGGCGGAGAAGAGAAGGTGCTGTTACAGAAGCCAAGAAAAGTATTTTTAAGAAGAGAAGAGTTCTCCCATTGTATCAAATATTCCTAAGAGGCCAACAGATAAAGTGTCTGTTGGATTTGGTGACATAGAGGTCATTGATGACCCAGATGGGAGCCTGTTCCATGTAATGGGAATGGAAACCATAGCATTTGTTTGAGAATGGAGGGAAAATGCAAAGTGGCAGCCGGTGTAGATAATTGTTTAGAGAAGTTTCATTTTGAAGGGAGAAGCAAGACTCGTGTTGAGGGGTGTGAAGTCCAGAAAGTTTTTTTGCTTTGTGCTCAAATGTGCTTAAATGCTATTGGAAAGACCAGGGAAGACAAAGAGATGGAACATATGGGCAAGAGGATACAGTCAGTAATGTCAGGTTCTTGAGAAGATGGGAAGGAAGAATCGGTTGGTTTATGGGTGGAAAAGGGACACATCTTCCATTTCACAGAAGGGAAGGAGGAGAAGGTGTCTAAATACAGTTAAGCTTATAGATTTGGCCTTTATGAGAAGGCCTAAATCTTTAAAATTTAAGCTTTTAAAGTCGTATTTGCTTCTAATAAGGCAGTTTTCCCCTGCCCACAATATTATCTCCTAAGAAGGTCGTATTTGTTTATTAGACAAGTGATTTGGTAGAACTAATAACATAGGACAGATAATGTGTTTGAAGGTATTCTTCTTTTTTTTTTTTTTTTAAGAAACAAAACCCTTGCATATTATATATTTAGCCAGAAGTTTGAAAGATTAAGACTATGAGAAAGAAAGAAGGAATGTATTTCATCATACCTTTGAGAAATGCTAATCAGTTCATTAAGTTTAGTTGCTAATAAATAAGAGAAAACATGTCTGCTGTGAAATTGTGTCAGGAAATGTTAATGAGCAACTAGTTGAGACCTCAGTACATTGTGGATAAAAGTTTAAACTTGTTTTATTCCCCTTTGCTTGGTTTGGCTTTTTTCCCCTGACTTGCTCATATCTTTATGCAGGCCCTCCTCATAGTGGGAAGACTGCTTTAGCTGCAAAGATTGCAGAGGAATCCAACTTCCCCTTCATCAAGATCTGCTCTCCTGATAAGATGATTGGCTTTTCTGAGACAGCCAAGTGTCAGGCCATGAAGAAGGTATCAAGATTTTTGCTTTCATTTGAATCTCCTATCTCTTAGATACATGTGTGTACACATGTACATATCTGTCTATCTTTGTACCTGTATATATGTAAAAGCCATAGCAGCTATGTTCTTCTCAAGTGGAACTAAATTATCAGCAGAATTTGGGGGGAAACGGGACTGTTTAGATAGATTTAACTTTGTAATGCATTTTTATTAGCATTCCTTTATCTTCTAAGTGATGTTTTGTTTAATACGTATTACTATTAATTTTCATCTCTTAAGTTTGTACCGACTTGATTGAAAGAAAGATCAGGTTAAAAGTATTTGAGTAGAGTGGAGCAAATTCATTTAGGATTTTTTTTTTTTAATCAGTGTACAAAATCAAACTTTTGGAGATCAGTTAGGTTGTGTGGTTTGGGAAGGAACAAAGGTAGATCATTGGAAAGGTATTCTCAAGTCCCCTACAAAAGGATGGTGATATGGTAGGTAATGATCACAATCTGCTTGGCGACTCGATGCGGTCCTCATTTTTCTTTTTCTTTCCAAGTGCCATTTGTCGCCTTCTTAATATGACTACTTTGAACCGTCAGTGAAAGGAAGAGCAACATAGAACAGAGTCCCAGAGCTGAAAGGACTCTAAGACCATCTCTTACATTTGAGCAAGTGCCGTGTCAGGCCTCTGGGATAGCAAGTGGCTGCTCTTTAAAAACACAAAAATCACTGATAAGACTTAATGGCTGTCACTTGGGAGCCAGTGTTCCCGTCGATATTCTGATTTGGTGTACTCCCCGACAGTGAAGAAGTTATTTTTTATATCTAGTCGAAGTATTTCTCCTACTTAAATCCTATTTTTCATGCTTGAACTTTTATAGATATGAACTGACTCTAACTTAATGAAATGTGGGAAAATCAGAATCTGAGAAAAGAGCCTTGAGAATTGGAGTACAGCCTGGTAAAGATAGCTCAGGAGTTCTTTTACCTTGTTCCTAGGCTCCCACTTTATAAAGATATAGGATATGACTTTAGGGGTTTCTTAAGGGAAGAGACAGAAGAGGAAAATATATTTTAAAATATATATAAATTGAGAAGTCAGCTTCTCGTTTGTGCAGGTGGCAGAAGATTGTTGGTATAAGGTGCTTGAAACGGGTGGAGGGGGCAGAGCTTGAACCAGGATTCTTCTCCTACACACTGTAACATCAAGATTAATATTCTAGGGTTTTTTTTTTAATTTATTTTTTTTTATGAATTTATTTTCAAGTTAGTTCATACAGAGTAGTCTTGGCTTCAGGAGTAGAACCCAGTGATTCATCTCTTACATAGAACACCTAGTGCTCATCCTGAAAAGTGCCCTCCTTAATGCCCGTCACCCATTTAATCCACCCCAGATCAACATTCTTTATAAAGGTCTTTGAAATTGGGTGTGAAAGAGGACCCAAAAAGACACAAAAAGAACCTAAATGTCATAGTTTTTTCTGTGTCTGAGGTGACACCGGTAGTACCTGTCCTTCTGGGGAAAATCTAGACGGAATCACTAGAACCAGTAACTTCCCTAATGTAGGTAGGGGTTGCTTTTCTTTGTTTTTTAGTTTTTTCCTTCTCAGGGGAACCCTTAAACAACTTCCTCTGGTGAAACTTTAGATAATAGCCCTTGGACCCTGTGACCATTGAACGTACCACTTAATTGAGCGGCTAATTCTGTTTGTATTTCCCTAAGTCCTCTAATTCCTTATACTTGTTCAAAAATAGTAGTCTTCTGTACAGATGGTAAATGACTCCATTGCTTTTCACCAGCTGCCAGCTTCTACCTCAGATGTACTCTGAGATGTGGGTGGATGGTCCTAGTTTTTCTATAAAGTTTTAAAAAAGCACTTTAGGCTCCTACAGATCAAAGCTGCTTTGTAAGTGTGAGATATTATCATTTTTATTATTTTAATCTCTTGCAAATTGACTTGAGGGGGGAAGGTAATAGATGCTGGGCTTAGAGGCTTAAATGGTTAAATTAATGACTTAATAACTTATGATTTAATCTTTAAATTGTTAAAGCCTTTCAAGGTAGAGTTTTAGATGAGCAGAAGGCTAAGGAATATAAAAATAAGTGTCTATACAAGCTTATTCAAAATTGTTTCGATTCATGATTCACTGTCTGGATCATCCATGCACCCTTAAAGTTACAAAAATTATTTCCATGTCGTCAGTATTATAAATTCCTATTAGACTTTTCGGTTTTTCTTGACAAAAAAAAAGAAAAAAGAAAAAAAAAGTCATTCCCTGTAACTAAAGTACAGAACAAAGAATGAAGCCTAGGAGTCTTAGAAATATATCAGAAATATTGCAAAATCCTACCCTGCAAATAGTTTTCACATTGTTGCCTAATGATAGGTTGACAAACGCCTGAGGGCTCAAACCAGTCTAAAGGTGCTAAGTCTTCCAGGCTGCTTTTGAAAATGAAATATAAATGCCATTCCTTAGTGCTTCTGGTCTACCTCCCACTGCTGTAATTTTTCCTCCATTTTTAGTGTAAGGATGGGAAGAAGATGTTTTCTTTCTTCGTTTTTTTTTTTTTTTTCCCCCAGAGCACAAATAATCTATGATTTTTTATTGATCGTGGAGAGGACATTTCTTTCTTTTTGAGTTCTACCCCTCCTCCCCAAAGATGTAGCTTTTCCTGATCACAAAAATAATTTTAAAAATACAGAAAAGACACAGAAGAAAAGAAAAAAGAATCCATGTTTATCTTTCAACTTTCTTGTATGCTTCGACACACATACACATGCATTGTGTATGGGGGATCACATTGGACATACTGGGTTTTGGGTTTTTTTTTTTAAGTTTATTTTATTATTTGAGAGAAAGAGAACACAAGCAGGGGAGGGGCAGAGAGAGAATCTCAAGCAGGCTCCACGCCAATAGCACGGAGCTCAGGATGGAGCTCAGTCCCATGAACCCTGAAGTCATGACCTGAGATGAAATCAAGAGTCAGACGCTCAACTGACTGAGCCACCAGGTGCCCCTGGACATACTGTTTGAAACCTGCTTTTTTCATTTAATCTATTACGAGCCTTTTTCCGTGTCATTAAAATGTATCTCAGTATTATGTCAATAACTGTATAATGTTCATTTATTTATTTTTAATGTTTTTATTCGTTTTTGAGAGAGTATGAGCAGGGAAGGGACAGAGAGGGCGACAGGGGATCTGAAGCAGGCTCTGTGCTGACAACAGCGAGCCCAATGCAGGTCTCGAACTCAGGAACCACAAGATCATGACCTGAGCTGAAGTTGGACATTCAAGCGACTGTCACCCAGACGCCCCTGTATGATATTCATTGAAATATTCGCCTTTTGCTGGACTTTAGTTTGTTTCCAGGTTTTTTCACAATTAAAAATAATATTCTTTAGAACTATCAAACTAGAGAAATCACCGTCCCCATTTTCTTACTAGATTTTTCTTAGAGTAGCATCATATTCTATTGGCTGGGAACTTGGGCTTAGGTTTCAAATAGATCTACCTTAGAATCACAGCTCCACCACACTTACCAGGTCTTACAGTCACTTAACTTATAAGCCTCTGTTTTCTCGTCTATGAAATGAAGATAATATTCAGAATTACGTGAGATGGTAATCTATGTAAAGTATGTGCAGTGCTTTGGGATAGAATATGTGCTCAGTAAAGTGTAGTGGTTATTTTTACTTATCATTATTGCTGTCTATACATTTCGGGTTACTTCCTTGAATTCTCCGAATTGGGATGCTGAGGTAAAAACATTGATATTTTGAAGATTTCTGATGAATATTGGTATCAAAACTCTTATGTAAAAATACTGCTGATTTATAAAGTGTACTTCTTCAAAAAGTTGTACCAGTTTACATTCGCAGCCCCATCATGTGAATGTCAGTTTCCTTGGACTCTCACCTACACTTGATATTATTAAAATATTTTTCCTGGGGTGCCTGCCTAGCTCAGTTGGTGGAGCATGCAACTCTGGATCTCGGAGTTGTGAGTTCGAGCCCCATGTTGGATGTAGAGATTATTTAAAAATTAAATCTTTAAAAAAAAAAAAAAACAACTTTTTTTTTTTTTTTTGCCAATTTATGAGGTAAAAGATTGGTATTTAAAATTATTTCTTCAGGGGCACTTGGGTGGCTCAGTCGGTTAAGCATCCAACTCTTGATTTCAGCTCAGGTCATGGTCTCAGTTCCTGAACTTGAGCCCCCACATCAGGCTCTGCCCTGACAACCTGGAGCCTCCTTGGGATTCTTTCTCTCCCTGTCTCTAAGCCCTTCCCCCACCCATGCGTGCGCATGTGTGTGTGCACGGGCATGCGCACACTCTCCTTCTCTCAAAAATAAACATTTAAAAAATTTCTTCAGCTACATTTTAATGAGTAAGTACTCAAATTGAAAGAGTTTTTAAAATGTTTTGTAACAGTAATAGTTGAAATTGGAAACTATAATTTCATATAATTTAACATATTTTTGCTAAAGAAAGACGATCTGACTAGCTAATTCATAGAATATTGTTATGTACCATTTTATTGCTTAAACCAAGAGGTAAGAGTTTTTGTTAGTAGGGAGGCCATTCGGCCTGTTTCAATGAGTATCTTAGAGATTTAATTGTAATTAAGCTATTGCTTCTTGTTCACATATGGAGGGTGCTAAAATACATGATAGTTTATTCTCAGTTCATTAAAAATTTACCTTGTACTTCTCTTAATTTGCTTAATAAATCCTTTCTCTGTGGAGAGAAATCCTTTCTCAACACTGCCATTATCCCCACATTCAGGGGTGGGGTGGGCGGGGATACCACATGTTCCATTAAGATATTTGAAGGATTTACAGACCTTCTTCTCCCTAGTTTATGTTTGCGTACCAACTCCATTCTGTTTTTAAATTTCTGTTCCTTTATCCATTTTGCATCTATATTTTTTTAAAAATCTATTTTACTATTTCTATTAGTGCCATTAAATGAACAAAAGAACAAAACAGTAGAGTTTGATTTTAACTAACTACGTAATCTTGATGCTTTCTGAGTACACGATCAGTACAGAGATGAAATGGAACAATCCAGTGTGACTAAATTGTTTGAACAAAATTAAGTAGGAATATCAGTGATTTATAAAACCATACCCACTAATAACATAATATGGTCTTGTTTTTAAAGGACTGAAAATTAATGGGAGAAATTTTCCTTTCCACTAGCTTTGCAAGAAGGAAATAATCTTCTCTGAATATCCTCCTGTAAATCCCACTGCAAATTGTAGTCTGTACAGAACAGAATCATGGTGCCTAATCCTCCTCTTTTCATGGTTTAGTCCATACAAAGAGCAGAGCTGGAAATTGGATCTTTTGACAGCAGTTACTAAGCAACAGAATTTGGATGTTTTTGGTTAACATCCTAATATATCAGGTAGCTGATTTGCCGAAGTTTGTGCACGTATTAAATGAGAGAAGTGGACACTCCGGAAGTGACTGCTGGTCCCTGTATGGCTGGGGGGCGGGCGCATGTCGTTGTTTTGTTTAATACACTCTGTCTTTGGGCGTTCGTATCTCTGGCACACAAAGGAGAATAGTGCAGATCTTTAGTGGAACTTTCAGACCTTGTGACTTTTTATATTATTAAGAATACCCCACTCTGTGGTTTGTGTTATGTGAAAAATGTAAGAATTTTTCCTGAAAAGCAGGGAGAACAAATGAGGGATTTTAAGGTCATTCCAGGAAGCTTTAGTGCTTTGCCAAAAGTTTAGGTCCACTTCCTGAGGCAGTTTCATTAGAAGACAGCTAATGTTTGCTTGGTCTACTCCCAGGTTATTTTTAGAAACTAGAGATTATTACTGATAGCACCGATTTGAATTTGCTCATTTACGTTTTTATATGCTACCAAATATGATTAGGGTATGCTTTCAACTAATTGCTGACAGATTTACTACATTAAGGATTTTCTAAGTCATCAGATTCCTACTGTCATCAGATTCCTCCTAACTAGGTGCTTCACGCCAACCACTTCAGAATTGAGATGAACTCTTTCAGCCCCAGAAGAACCAGAGTATTTGGCTTCACTTGCCTCAGAGCACTAATGAGGTTATAGAAAATGGAGGATAGAATCCACTTAGAACATGCTTTGCTGTGGTTTGTGATTCTGAAAGGCTGGGATTAACGTGGAGCTCATGCTGGCGTGTTCCCATGTGTATTCATGTAGACTCCAGAAGCTGCAGCTGCTGCCCCTCCCCTACACACAGGTGGCTCCCAGCTTGTCTGTAGATTCCAGGAGTGGGCTCTGTGCCTGGGGAACTTGCAGTGTCCTTGAGGACCAGAATCAGACCTGCCCCAAGCCCTTGGTGGCAGGAGCCCCGCGCCTCTTTTCCTCCGTGCTTGCATAGTGCTTCCAGCATGTTCTTGCCTTCAGCCCAGGCTCCTCGTACTTTAGTTTGTCTCTTATGACCCGCTACCTACCTGGCATACAAGAGATGTGGTACTCAAGAGTAGAAATAGACTGTGGGATTCTCTGTTTTCTAGAGAAACTGTCCATCTTCTAGAACAGACCTGTCATTATGTCCGTGTTGACCAATGCTACTCTTTATGCACTTTTTCTTCAGTCCTTCCAATTCTTTTTCTTTAGCCTTCTCTTTCAGGCTTCTTATCAGACTCTAACGCTATATATACTGATAATTTTACCTGCTGATATTTACTGATATTATATGCTGATAATTTTATACTGAGAAGTTTCCTGTAGGAAACTTCCTGATAAAACTAGGATGACCAGACATTCCAATTTGCTTTGAGCAATCCTGGTTTTTACCTGTTCTTCCAGCATGATTATTAACAGCTCCCTACTTTCAGGTGTCCTGGTTTGCATGATAACTATTTATCTGATCCCCAACTGAGAACCTCTCCACTAAGATGAAACTTGAGCATCGTACGTACTTTTGTCGTACTAAGTGAGAGGATCTGAATTTAAATTAATTTTTAAAGACACTTCGGGAGGGGCTCCTGGCTGGCTCAGTTGGTGGAGCATGCGTGCGACTCTTGATCTCAGGGTTGTAAGTTCAAGTCCCACGTTGGGTGTAGAGGTTACTTAAAAATAAAAATCTTATGGGGCGCCTGGGTGGCGCAGTCGGTTAAGCGTCCGACTTCAGCCGGGTCACGATCTCGCGGTCCGTGAGTTTGAGCCCCGCGTCGGGCTCTGAGCTGATGGCTCAGAGCCTGGAGCCTGTTTCCGATTCTGTGTCTCCCTCTCTCTCTGCCCCTCCCCCGTTCATGCTCTGTCTCTCTCTGTCCCAAAAATAAATAAACGTTGAAAAAAAAAAATTAAAAAAAAAAATAAAAAAATAAAAATCTTGAAAACAAGCAAACAAGGAGTCTTTGAGAATGACCACTAGCCCAGCTTCAGCCCATCTGCCTGACTTGTTGGGCGTCATTTGTTGTGCAGCAGCACTGTGTATCTATCTGCCGTGTGCCCTTAGCAATGGTAAGTTTGGCACGTCAGTTGTAGTGCTCTAGCTGGGACGGTTTGTACATTTTTCTTTTTTTTTTTCTGCATCTTTCTTTCTGGTACCACTCCTCCTTTTTGGGTTTATCTACCTAAAGTTGTGGTAGAACTTCCCAACTCACTGTGTAAATATCTCACTTAGATTTTCATCTGGCAGCTAATTGCGTGTACTTGTCAGTCAAATCTGAGTGTCTTCTTAGTGAACATTGTGCTGGGGCCTGGGCCAGGGAGCCTAGACTGGAAGGGACTGAGGACACTAGGCCAGAAACAGGGATCTGGGGGAAGGGTGGTGACCTTCCATTACACTAGTAAAGAATTACGTGTGTAAGAAGTGAAAGGGGTGTGTGTATTTAAATTAGAGCAGAGTTGCTACCCAAAGGAGTTTCAGTTGACCTGTCAACTGAAACTGGTCAAGTTACAACTGGAATCGCACAGCCTTTGTCATGGTTAGTAGGTCGTTAAGAGAGTTAGCTGTGAGTGCTCCTCTCCTCATGATAGTAATTAGTACATTAAGAGCTGTCTGTAAAAAAAAAAAAAACTACATTAAATGACTGCCGTAGGTACTTTTCTTCTAAAATCTTACAGGTAAATCATGCAGTCAACTATGAAGGGATTTGTAATGCTTCATGAACACAGTATCTGAGGTAAATTGGTGAGACAGCGTACCAATTTATCATCAGTTTTGACCCCAGCAATGTCCCGAGTAAGATTTCTGTAGCAGTGTAAGCTCTCCACTGTTCTTGAGAAGGGAGACGGACTAATTCAGGAAAAAGCTAGTACTGCAAATAGCCAGTCCACCATGTCCCCGGGCCCTGTGGCTCTAACCCACAATATTGCAGCCTGACAGACAGAGTTCCGTGATGGCATCAGAGCCTTTGTGGAATTCTGAACAGTGATTTGAAGAGCAAGCATTATTTTCAGGGACTCCTTAAAATCACTAAAGTTTATAGGATACCACACTGGCTGCTATATTGGGTCCGGTCTTTAAAAAAATAGCAAAGAGCCACTAAGGAACCGCTTCTAAACTTTTCTACTATCTTGAATTCACCAACTCAAACCTAAAAGGGTCCATCATTATGTATCAGGAGGCTGAAATAAATGTCCTATTTTCCTTCCCTTTGAGGGGCGGTGCAAGGAGAGGTGAGGGGCTTCTCTTTCCCTGCTCTTTACATGTACTCATCATGACCCATCCCCAGACGAGCTTCTCCTCTGTTCTCTATTTTAGTGGCCGAACCAGAAAGAACCCGTGACTCTAGTTTCCTCCTCATTACCACACCCGTTCAGCACCAAGTCTTTTCAGTTCTGCCTCCTAAACATCTCTAGAGTCCATCCACTTATAGAACAACCCCCTCCCGCTTCCAGACCACCATTATCTTTCACCTGGAATTCTACAGTATTAAACAATGATTACTCCCTTCTGATGTTTTCTCTACATCAGGCAGAAAAGTGTTTCTTAATCATAAACCTGACATGTTAGTCCATTATTTAAAATCCTTTAGTGGCTTTTCGTTTCCTTACAGTAAAACTTCAGCTCATACGAGATGTGAGACACTTCACGTCCAGGCTGTTGCGTCACCTCTTCTGCTTCAACTCTCACCAACCATTTCCCACACATACCACACCAACATCTCTTCCTTTTAATTCTTACTGACTATATGTCAGTTCCTGCAGTGCTTCTGAATTTTCTCACTCTGAGCCTCCTAATATTCAGTATGCTCCTCCCGGAACAGTTTCTTCTCCGTTTTCCACTGGTTGTGTATCCTTCAGGTCTCAGCTTAAATGTCACTTCCTAAACTTAGGACACCATCGTTGATTCCATAATCCTCGGTGTCAGTTAGGATAGGCTAAGTTATGCTGCAATACTGAGCAACCCTCAAATCTCAGTGGCTTAACATAACACAGTTTAATTCTTATTCACACTGCATGTCCATCATGGCTCAGAGGGGGAGCTCTGCTCATTGAAGTTTCTCAGAGACTCAAACTAACATGTAACAGAGGCTCCATCTCACATGTGATGGCATGATAGCCGAGGCCAGATGAAGGGAACATGGTGAATCGTGCAGTAGCTCTTAAAGCTCCTTTCGGAAAGTGATCTATATTGCCAGTCACATTTCATTAACCGACACAAGCCCCATAGCCATCCCTGACGTAAGAGGGGGTGGAGAACTACAGCCCGACCACATGCCAGCTCGTGTGTGGGTCTCCCCAGTGACTACCCCAGCTCTTTCGCTATACAGCACCATCTCATCTTGTATTTCCTCCGGCATAGTAGCGTCATGCTTCATTATGGTTACGTGGACCTGCTCCCCCACTCCAGTTTTTGCGGAGATGGGATCGTATATGTCTTTTTCGTTACTCTCTCCATTGCCTTCATTAATGCTTGACACATAATAGGAATTCAAAATTATATGTTGAATGAATGAATAGACCAATGCTCTAAGATTTGGTACTTGACCCATTGTTCTTTTACCTCTACCATTTCTCCTTGAAGATATCATCCCCTCTCGTGGTTTCAGCAATCACTGACTGCCCTGAAGGTGAGCTCCATACCCTGACTTCAATCATACATCTCCAACTACTTGTTGATATTTCTGCTTGAATTTAAAATGCAAATTTACTCTTACAGAAAATATTTATTGATTACTTTCTGGTAAGGCATTATATTAAGTAATGTGAGGATACAGAGATAATTAAGACACCACTTGCCTTCAAAGGGCTTATAGTCTAGTATAATGCAAGGAAGAATACAATGGACCCTTAATATGTGCACAATATACAAAATGCTGTACCAAAACGGAACAGAGACAAGTGATTTATGGCAAGATGGAATTAGAACTTGTGTCGTTTGAACCACCAAATCCACTGGGCAAGTGTAAATACTATTCTGTGCCAGATCCTAAAGACAACACGAATAAAGTTTTTATCCACCTCACAATCCAGCGGGGAGATACATAGCTGAGGAGGCAAGAGTAAATGGGATTTTAAAATGGGATTTAACACAGTGTGGGAGAGTGAGCGAGGGGTTAAGGGGACGGTGCAAAGGAAAGCAAGCAACAGAAGTGTTCTTTCACACACGCAAGCAGGAAACCTTTATTAAGCACCAGTGACGTGTCAGACATTGCAAACCTAATACTGAGGAAGATGGTTCCTACCTTAAAGAACAGATAGCATGTTGGGAGGAACCTACTATCTAGATTGTCCACTTTGCCAGGGTTTTTGTTTTACATCTTTGAGGGTGACTTTTGAGCATAAAAGGACCGTGTAGAGTTAATTTGAGGCTTAAAGAATGAAAAGTCGGGGTGCCTGGGTGGCTTAGTCGACTGGTTGAGCGTCCAACTCTTGATTTTGGCTCAGGTCATAATCTCACAGTTTGTGAGTTCTAGCCCCACATTGGGCTCTGCGCTGGCAGCACAGAGCCTGCTTGGGATTCTCTCTCTCTCTCTCTCTCTCTCTCTCTCTCTTTCTCTTTCTCTTTGCCCCTCTCTTGCTCACGCTCTCTATTAAATAAACAAACAAAGCTAACTTTAAAAAAATGAAAAGTCAGCATACTAAAATTTTGTAATTTAAAACCTAGTTTTTCAACACAAAACAAACTTTTTTTTTAACGTTTATTTATTTTTGAGAGACAGAGAGAGAGCACAAGTGGGGGAGGGGCAGAGAGAGAGAAGGAGACACAGAATCCGAAGCAGGCTCCAGGCTCCGAGCTTTCAGTACAGAGTCCGACATGGGGCTTGAGCCCACGAACCATGAGATCATGACCTGAGTTGAAGTCAGACGCTTACCTGACTGAGCCACCAAGGCTTCCTGAAAACAAACTTTAAAAAAAGTTCAGTTACATCTCTTATTCTATTTGTAAGTCTAGTGAAATTTAGCAATTTCTTTAAAGGGGACTTTTACAACTTAATTAAATTTCTTTTAATATTTTAAGTTATATTTACCCATTTAAAGTATTTTGTTTTCTTTTTTGAAGTACTTCAGTTGTTTGTCTAACAAAACATTGAGTTTCAAAGTAATTATATTTACTTAATGATAAGTTAAAATACAACTAATAATAAAAGTATGGTGAGCCTTAGATTATCTTTACTATGTGAAAGGCTATTTAAGTTATCTCTTACCTTCCAATGTAAAAGTTTATAAAAATGAATTATCCAATTGTGTATTTTAAATTGAACTAGCAAGGCTAATCTAATCTTCATACGGTAAATTTTCTTAACTGTTACTTTAGAGACCAAGTATACACAAGTTGTCTTTAAATTTGATATGAAAAATATTAATATGGAAGGCTTTGATTTACTTTATTTCTGTACCTAATACTTAATTATCTATGGTTAAAAGATAACCACTAAGGATTATTATGCCACCCCAAGCAAGATGGGTGGAGGGGTGGCTACCATCCTGGTGCATTGAGGTTATTTATCAACCAGAAAGACCGGGCTGGGATGCAGGAATTACTTCTTACAGATGACATCTGTGAGATGCCCTGAACCCCAGTTATAGTCGCTAGAATAGGAACGCCCACATTTATGAAAAGCCTGGTCTCAAGGCCTTGGGCACTTACATTCAACTTACACGTAAATTAAATCTTCTGTCTGGCTTGAAATTGCTACATCCTTGTGAGGATATAACGATTTCCTTTACTGCTTGCTTTAATTTGCATTTCTTTCACTGCCTTAAGACAATGTACTGTTATCTTTTGTCTGGTTCTAAAGATACATCTATCTGATCCTTTATAACCAACTTTAACTCTTCTGTAAACATTTTAACCATCAGACCATGGTCTGATTTGAGTGAACAGGATTCTTTCAGTGTTATTCTTGCTTAGCCAGGGCCACAACTCTTATAGATAATAGAATGACATCTAGTTTTATTCTGCGCATCCCTTGTGGCTCCGTCTAGCTCTTGAGTCACAACACTGAAGTCACGCTCCTGACATAGGAGAGACCATTGTGATAATTTGATGAGATTTGCCAGTTGATTAATGACCAGCACTCCTCAGCATGCCTGCGTGTGACACATCCAGCTCGTGGGGCTGAAAATAGCATCACCCTACTTCCTGCTCAGCTGTGATCCAGTTGTGTCATCTTGAGCAAGTCATTTAACTGCTTTGGGCCTCAATTTCCTCATTTTTAAATGGCAGGAACTCTTAGTTTTAAAATCCTATATTGTCTGTTAAATTCTAATGTAGTAGAGTCTGAAATATTGGTGTTATCCTGTGCTTTGTTTAGGCATTGCTCAAGAATTAAGTAAATTTTATCTTTGTGGATATTGTCATAATTAAGGAGAGCAGCGAGATAATAAATAAATGGTTTTGCTTTCTTCCAGATCTTTGATGATGCATACAAATCCCAGCTTAGTTGTGTGGTTGTAGATGACATTGAGAGACTGCTTGGTGAGTCACATAACTTTTGCCATTGTACTATCTTTGCCACATTACACTAATGTCTCGCAAATTACAGGAGAAAAATAATGGGTATCTGTAAACTATAGAGCAATAGAA
Organism: Leopardus geoffroyi; assembly: GCF_018350155.1. Lineage (NCBI taxonomy): Eukaryota > Metazoa > Chordata > Mammalia > Carnivora > Felidae > Leopardus > Leopardus geoffroyi. Next base: position 44,750,425 of record NC_059330.1, read on the forward strand.
TTACTTTTCTTTGTCTTACAAAGAACTATGTTCTTATATGCAAAGTCAGTGGTGGTTTTCATGTTAAATATGCCTTATGACCATAACTCCATTATCAACTGCTTTCCCATAAGGGCCCATACCTCATATTATTTTGTTTCTTCCACAGAGTTCCCTGCCCATAATAAGCGGTTAGTAATTTCCATTGATGGATATATTTGCTGTTTAGTACCTCTGAGTTGCCCATCCGTACCCCAGAGTTTCCACTTAGGAACTTTGACAGAACTAAGTAAGGGAGGAGGGGCATATGAATGGAGTGAAATAACACTTGGGGATAAGCTGCGAGTGCCTTGTACCTCAGTGTCTGTTCTTATAAAACAGAGACAGTGTTTCCTTCCTCACTCATCCCATGGAGTAATCGTGAAGACAAAAATAGGATAAATATGTTGAAAACATTCTGAAAGTTAAAAGTGTTCTATAGTAATTCTTACAAATATTGAGTAAACATCTCCTTTGCTTAAATGCACTCCTACAGGATACAGAAATGAATAAGACAGTCCCTGCACACAGTTCATAAGGTGTAGTAATCCCCCAGTAAATGTCAGAAAAGTGTTGTTACTTACATTTTATTTCATGCAAAAATTAGATAAATCTGGAATAAGTGCATTATAACAGTCACTCAGGATGCTGTGATAACTGTACTGAAATGGAACCCACATGGTGACTTCATAAACTTCTTAAGGTACTACCCAACACTTGAGTGATCCCTTCTCAAGCTATCCAAAATGGTGTAGTAATGATTCCAGCGAAACTGTACTTACCAAATTTTCCTCATGATTTTCAGACTTGCTTTAGCCCTCTGTTATTTATTTTCTCGTTTCTTAAGGCAATGTTTGTTATAAAGCAAAGACATACCTTTATATATAAAGGTGTATCTGAGGTCTTCTTAATTTGGTAGTTTTATTTAGTGACCCTGGGGTTTTGGTCTGCTATTTTTGATACATTTCGGCCCAGTTTATAGGATTATTTCTTTAAAAGCTTTTAAGCACAAACTCATAGCTCTGTGTAAATTCCTTTATCTAAACACAATTGAGATGTGTGGTCATAGCAACACTACTATGTCAGGAATGTGTGCCCTCTGAGTATATTTTCACTTGTATGAATAGTTATTATCTGTACTTGTTTGTTCATTTATTCGACAAGTAAGCTGAGCCCTTACTACTGGGCTAAAATTAGTAGGGTCTCAAAAAATAAGATGCTGTCGCTATAACATATATTGGGAAAAACGAATGCAAAGTAGAATGTGCCATATGTTCTGGATATTCAGAAAAGGGAAAGATCACTTTTGACTTCAGAGGGCTAATGCCTGAAGGTCGTTCTAAGCACAATACAGAGAAAGCTGAGGAGGTAGCATTCATGCTGAATCTTGAAGGATTAGTAGAAGTTTAACAGAAAGTTGTAGAAAGTTCTCTGTTCTTCCCCATCTGAGGACCAGTCTTAGTGGCTCTATCATCAGTTCAGTCATTTTGAAGTATCTTACTTACGTTATTATTTGCCATCTCCCTCCCCCTCCTCCCGCCCCCCCCCCCCCTACCCATTTTCTGGTATGTTTTGTTGCTGCAAGCTTACTATACTATTGTGGTTTGTGGTAATTTTCTGGAAATGCTTAGTAAATATATCTGGGTTTTTTCTTCTCCCTTAAAAAGAATGTCTCTGAATATTTAAAAAAAAAAAAAAAATGTCTACCTGAACTCAAAATGGATATTTAGAAGCTTTTTAAAAAAAATGTATGGGTAAGAGTTCTTACATAATGTTTTAAGCATTTAAGTTATTGGAGATATTTTTTTCTAATTATCATTAGTTGCCTGACAGTTACTTGGAGCTGTGTTTATTCTCGATGCAGAAAAATCTGAATGTTTGGAATATGTGCATATATGTATTGAATCCCTAAAACAGAGCAATATTTCTCTTCCAGATTATGTCCCCATTGGCCCTCGATTTTCTAATCTGGTATTACAGGCTCTTCTCGTGTTACTGAAAAAGGCACCTCCTCAGGTAAAAATAATATAAGGAACCTTTCACAGAGTTTTTCCAGTAAACTGCACATAATGGTGCGAATGAGCTGGCAAATAAGCAAGCGACCATGAACGTATAAAATTCTGTTGTTGAGGGGCTTTTGCAAAATCCTCTGGTTTGGCCTTCGATTTGAAGGTAAATGATTTTCTTAACAGAGAAGTGTCCTTTTCTGAAGATCTCAAAATCCTAGTTTCGATTGGTGTTCTGTTCTTGTTGTTCTATAAATTCCCCCCCCCCATATTACACATCCCTCCCTGCCTCCCTCTCCCTTGAAAGACTATGATATTCGTGTAGGAGGGATTAAATGCATGTTTCCATTTGTTTCATTTATCATTTCCTAGGTTTTCCTAAGAATTTGTATTTGGGAAAATTCATTGCCTGTAGGCAGATTTTTCTTCTTCTTTTCTTTTTAAAAATTTTTACAGTTAAGCTTGAATTGTTTCTCTTGTGTCATGTGGCACTTTTGAGTAGGGAGTTTGTAGCCAGGATCTTTGTTCATGTGGTTGCATTTTTACTGATGCTGCTATTGGAGACTGGTGATTTTGATAACTTAACACATTTAAAACTAATCTACAAGGGTTGGTTAAATATGTTAATTATGTAGAGGCTTCCAGAGCATGTTTGGCTATGACACAAGACCCAAATTCTCTTGACTGATTTTATATACTGTGACCTTGAAGAAATGCCAGACAAAAGCAGATACAAAGGGGTTAAGCAGTAAGTTGAAAAACATCTTAATGTCTGTATGGGAATCTGGTATTTGAAGTTAGAGATTCTAACTAAGTTACATGGAAAATATTTAATGTTAAGTTGGTGAATCTACTTTTTAATTTAACAGTTAAAAGTGTGTGTGTGTGTGTGTGTGTGTGTCAGAACTAAGTGATTGACTTGTCTTGATTTTCTAAGATTTTTTGTTTTTTTGTACTTCTAGAATAGTTAAAAGAAACAGAAGGTACAACAACCTTGAAAATTTACTGCGTACATGGACTGTAAGGATTTTGTAATCATTTTTCCATAAACTATCATTCCCAGTAATTGCAGTTTTAGCTCATAGTAAAGTTAGAGAAGTGAGTATATTTTTCCCTTTTCTGATTCCTTCAATAAGTATGTAAATAGATACAGCTAAAGTTGCTGACAAAGGATATACCCCCGAATCACCATGTATATCACCTACAAAAAGAATCCTTTCTTATGAAATAGCATTTAAAAATTACTAGATTGGGGCGCCTGGGTGGCGCAGTCGGTTAAGCGCCCGACTTCAGCCAGGTCACGATCTCGCGGTCCGTGAGTTCGAGCCCCGTGTCAGGCTCTGGGCTGATGGCTCAGAGCCTGGAGCCTGTTTCCGATTCTGTGTCTCCCTCTCTCTCTGCCCCTCCCCCGTTCATGCTCTGTCTCTCTCTGTCCCAAAAATAAATAAACGTTGAAAAAAAAAATTAAAAAAAAAAATTACTAGATTGGGAGACTCTCCAGGCATTTAAATGTGTATCTTATTCAGTTTTTAGGAGAAGGAAGAATAATTTTTTAATGGTATTTTTTAAACCGCTTGTGCTCTACACTGTTAAACACATTCATTTAAAAAGAGAGACATACCTTAGTTGAGAATACAAATTATTATTTGTAATCCAAAATAGATACCAGTAGAAATAAAATAGGACATATTAAAAAAAAAGACAACACTTTAAAGACTTAGGAATAACTTTCCATTTTATAAAAATAATTGTAAAATTCTTGAGGAAAGGAACATTATCTAATGTTTTTAAATCTTAACATCTGGTACAGGTTTATACAGATGTACTTCATGAATAACTTATTCAACAAAAAACATAGATAGCTTCTTTTCTTTTTAACTTTTTTTAAAGTTTATTTACTTTTTCTGAGAGAGAGAAAGAGAGCGAGGGAGGGACAGAGAGAGAGGGACAGAGAGAATCCCAAGCAGACTCCACACTGTCAATGCAGAGTCCAATGCAGGATTTGAACTCACAAACTGTGAGGTCATGACCTGAACAAAAAAAAAAAAAAGAGTCAGATGCTCAACTGACTGAGCCACCCATGTGCCCCTAGATAACTTACTTCTAAAGGTATTTTTTCTGTGTCCCCTCATTTTGGTGGGCTTAAGTATTTTATTTTGTACTGTAATTTATATTTGTCGAGGTATGATTAAAGTGAAAACATTCAAAAATAAATTTCAAATGACCAATAAGCACATGAAAAGATACTCCGCATCCTTAGCCATCAGGGAAATGAAAATCAGAGCCTTAGTGAGATACCACTTCATACCTACCAGGATGGCTACAGCCAGAAAGTCAGATAGTAACAAGTGTTGCTGTGCATTTGGAGAAATGGGAACCTTTATACACTGCTGATAGGAGTATAAAAATTGTGCAGCCTTTGGGTCTAGTTCCTCAAAAGGTGAGAGATACCCTACGACGCAACAATTTAGGTATACACCCCAAAGAAATGAAAATATTATGTCCACATGAAAGCTTGTAGATACGCTTATAGCAACGTTATTCATAATAGCCAAAAAGCGGACACAACCTAGATGTTCACAGATAAAATGTGCTATATGGTATATGGATACAGCGGAATATCATTCAGCAATAAAAAGGAATGACGTCCTGACACGTGCTGTCACATGGATGAACCTTGAAAACATGCTAACCAAAAGAAGCCAGTCACAAAAGACCACATACTGTTTGACGCCATCTGTATGACATGTCCAGGATTGGCAAATCTGTAGAGTCAGAAAACAGACTCATGGTTGCCTAGGACTGAGAGGGGTGGATAGGGAGAATGAGAGGTGACTGCTAACGGGTATGGGGTTTCTCGGGATGTTTCACATGTTCTAAAATTGATCATGGTGATGGTTGCACATATCCGCAAAAAACCCTAAAAACCATCGAATTGTACACTTTACCTCAGCGACTTGTGTGTTATGTGACTCACATTTCAATAAAAGAGGAACTTAAAAAAAGCGGTTGCTGAAGCTACCTAATTGATGAAAGGAGGGTTATGGGGGAGCTCGAAGCAAGAAGTGAGCATCCAAAGTACATGGTCCGGCTTGGGGGAAGTCTTAGAAACAGGGATTGGATCATTCAAAAGGGATGTAGGACTAATTTATCTAAGGGCCGCAAAGGAAGGGTATAGGAATATGTAAGAAGTCAAAGATAGATCTGGTCGCCTTAGTGATTGGAAATGGCAGGGATTCTCTTTTAAGGAATACCAGCCGTCCTGAATCAGGATTGGGTGACTCTGACCCGGCCTGATAGATGGTGGCCTGCTGCTTACGTGAACCAGTGGCAGAAGAAGTTACTGTGGCCAGTATTTCTAGTTGGCATACATTTGACAAAATGAAAATATGCTGTCTCTGCACCACCTTGCTTTTTAAGTCAGTTTATATTCTCTCAGGAGAATTCAGGGAAAAATTTCAGGCTGTGGTCCGGTGTCGAGAAGATTCGTCTTTCTACAGTGGAAGCATTCATTCCACCGGACCATCAGCCATGTAGGTTTTTCAGGTGTTTTCAGTTAAATATTAAAAGCGCATGAATCTGAGGGTCGCAGAGCCACCTAGGGTGGTAGGAAACTCTTAGTTATTTGTATCGCTGTCAAAACAGAAAAGTTGAAGGCATTTTTCTTTAAAAAGAGGAACTGTACATGTATACAATATAGTAATCATATCAGCCACAGAATTCTTAATATCGCATTTGTTGTGATTCCAGCTTTCACGTAGAAAAATTATGTGTGCATGTGTGCACATGCTCAAATAAAAGAATCCCTTCAGGGGCACTATGTTGTTATGTATCAAGATATTCTCTTTTCTCCTCCTCCCCTCCCCCCACACCCCTCCTCGTTGTAAATTGGCTTATTAAAACTGGTTCACAAGCCTTCTTTTTTCCCCTTTGTGATTGCTTTGGTCTTGGATTTTCAGTGTAGGACTAAAAATTCAAGTCAGATTTCAGTTACCAGGATAATTTTCTTTGAATTTTAAATTTTTCTAAGTAAATGCATAGATTTTTAATGAACCCGGTATTCAGTGGGTTTGCTTTAAATTTAGCTGGAGAGTTAATTTCATGATTGATTTATTAGCCCTTTGAAAGTATAAAAAGTGGTATCTGTAGTTCATGAAGACTGAAAAACATCATCACATTTTGTTTAGCATCTTTTTAAAACCAATTAAAAGCTTTTCTAAAATGGATTGAACAGGAGAAAATAAAACATGTTCCCTAGGTCTTTATTTCAATCAAGTTTCCCTGTGTTGTGCAGGAGAAGAGATCGAGGGGGGGTAGAGGACTGAAAAGGGCTGTCCCAGCAGGGAGCCACGCCGGAGAAAAGCGCTGCTCTGAGAACTCAGCGGCCGCGGCTCAGAAAGCCCCCGGCCTGCTTCATCTACATGCAGAGTCACACAAGGCACGGGGGCGCTCACCGGCACCACAGAGGCTTCACATGTGCTTCCCTGCTGATTCCCGTGAAAAGCTAACAATTGGCTCGGAGGGTAAAAGACCACTGCAGTTCACCCTCCCTGAGCTGGATGTACAATTTGTCCAGTGTTAGGAAATGTCCGGCTTAGCAGTGAGAGGCTTGAAGACACCCCTCCTTCCAGTGAGATGCCTAAAGCCGGCTCTTTTACTCGGTGACACTGGGGCTCTTTTCAGGTTCTGCGGATTTATGGAAGTTGAGGGGAATGTGCTTTTCAAGATCAGGAGGATGAAAAGCCTTAGTCTTAATGTCGAGGAAGAAGCAGTAGCAAAGCCATAAGGCCAGGTAAATCTTCCCGCAACCTGCAGCACCGACGGCTTTATTATTTTCCTCACAGATCTCTTCTGGCACCTTTTTTTCCTTTCGAGAGACAAAATCAAGTGCCTGCAGAGGAACTCCTCAAGCTGTAAAATGACAGGACTTCCCAGTTTCCTCAAGTGCGGGAGTAGTTAAGCCCATTAACCTGACTGCTTCAGTGCTCAGTTTACTTGACACTTGGGGGGAATCAGTTTGGAAGACGGCATCTGTGTCTACCAGAATGGCCTTGTGATCTATGGAGAACCATGCCTTTTTGAGTTCCGGTGCTTCCCAACCTTTCTCATGTAGTGGCATAGAGAAAATGGTCACATCTGAGGAGGCCCATGGGTCAGTGGACGCAGCCACCCCAAGGGCCACCCAGCCTTCCCCAGGGCTGACGAGAATTGACATCTGAGTCCACCCTTAACCTATTTGCGGCATACCGGTTCGAAAACTCTTTGGCAACGGTGAACTCCTGTAAGAGAAGATCACTCCAAATTCATAGCAATATTACTGAAGTAGAATTCAGACCTCATGGTTGTTATTAGAGTTTTAGTTAAAATACAAAGTTGTTGAGGGTAAAAATAACTCCCTCGCTGCTCTGGCACCTGGGGATGTTACCGAATACGAAAGAAGGAGGATTTAGAACTGGGCCAGGCATCACGTGTAAACCAGTAAGAAACTGTTGAGAGCTGCTGGTGGGAACTCGAGCGGGCGTTATTTGTGTGTCCCGTGGATTTCGTTTTGACATCACCGGTCTCTAGACAAGATTGCCTTTCGTGTAATCCTTACACGACATCTGAGCGCGGTCTTACTTCAGAGATGGTATTAGGAAGTCTTGGTAACATTAAGCAACTCTTCAGGCTTTGGGTTTCTTCAGCAAAATAAGCAGATAATGGAAGAGACTCCAAATCGTGCAGGCTCCAACATGAGTATCTCCCCATCTATCTGTTCAAAATTAACTCTGGCTAATGACTACAATATGACTCAGTAAGATGTATAACCACTTTAGGAAAGAGGTGTAGTCATTTTGCCAGACACATCATTGTAATCACCGATGTGGTGACTCGTGCTTTGGACTTCTTTGTTGAAGAAAAGCTGTATGATGGTGGACAACTTAGTGGCCCAATTTTTCCATTTATTAAGTCAGTGATATTAAATGGCTACTGTATTTTATAAAATTGCCTATACTTTGCTTAAATCGAATATACATATAGTACATATATATGTAGAATGATTTTAAGTACATAAATTACAGTGAAAGACATTTGGTGAGCCCTTTCATAAAGCGTTGCTACAGATATCTGCTGAATAAAACCATGTTTTCAGGGGCGCCTGGCTGGCTCAGTCGGTAGAGCATAGAGCATTCGAGTCTTGATCTCAGGGTCATGAGTTCAAGCTCCACGTTGGGTGTGGAACCTACTTAAAAATAAGTCAAATCAAGTTAATAAATAAATTAAAACAGACACATTAAAATACATGTTTCTCAAAATCGGGATTTTGTTTTGGTTTTTGGTAGAGCACATCTATGATAGGTATTAATGAATACAAAAATTATAAAACATATACAGTATTTTCAGCTAACTCAGAATTAAATATCTAAAGTTTAATCAGCAGGAAACTGCTAATGGTGTCGAGACAATAGCCTCTCACTGCCAGAATGTCTTCAGGTCTAGCCCCATCACCTTAAATATATTATTGTGACATGACATCGGTGTTAGGAAAGTGTTGATTTTAGTACCATAGTATTCCACGGTGCCGTGAACCTTGTTATGACAACCCCCTCTGCAGAACTTCCTCTTTGTGTTGGAGTCAGAAAACCTAAGTTGGAGTCTTAGCTCAGTCCACTTTGAACTAGTCCCTTAATATCTTTGTTTATTTCTTCATCTGTACAATGGAGGTAATCCTCCCTGCTTTACTTACCCCAATGAGGGCCAACTAATGGATAGTTGTATAATGGATAGTGAAGTCCTCTGTAAACCCGTGGACTACGCAGGTAGAAGGTATTAATGCTTTGTTATAAAAAGCATGGAGTTACTGAAAAGTAGGAATGTTTTGTTGTCCACAGAGCATGCCATTTGTAAAGAATTGACTTATAGAGTCTTCTCCTAACATCTTCAAAAAGGGAATGAATGTCTGTCCTTGTTTTGAATATGCCCATTAGTTGGGGCTCCAGGGTTGACATCTCAGATACTGTTTGTTCCTGTTTTGTTGCTGTTTCAAAGTTCTTAGAGGGTCTAGTATTTTGTGAAGACTATTGTATGGAACTACAAATACATCTTCTGGTTGTTGTCTTTTTGTTTTGTTTTGTTTTAAGAATAGAGGTACCTTTAGATAGTCCACAGAATCTTTGTAGCTTGTAAGACAGGAAAACTAAAGAATGCAGCCATTTTTCTGTAGCAGATTTTCATGGAGAGTGAGTTCAGGGTTCCAACTTGGAGTGCCCAGGCACAACTTGCCTCATGTGCAGTACTGGGGGAAAAACAAGTACCCCCTACTTCCCTATCTCCCATTTGCTGGAATTAGAAGCTTCCTAAGTGCTCTGGTCTGGGAATTAAAGACCCCTGTTATAAAAGGAAGAATGAAATAGAGACGGGAATGTCAGGGCTCAGCTGGGAAGGAGTAGACAGAGGACTAGGGCTTCTGGCCATTGTGAGGTCCCCACGGACACTGCCTATTAACATTTATCCTCAGCCTCCAGGGACTGGCCCACATACTGGCTCTTTCCCTGCAGTCGCCTGTTGCTTGTGACTAAAGCTCCCTTTTCTCCCAACTCAAGGTGGAACAAAACAGTGTTTCATAGAGTCTCTCCTACCTTCTTGTCCCTAAAACAAGCACACAGATATTTGGGGATTTCCTAGGGCTTTCTACTACCTGGCATGACAATGTTGGGTGAGAAGAGCCACTAAGGAGAACCTTACAAAAGGTCCAGAACAATCCATCAATATTCCTGATAGTTCTTGGGATATAGATGGAACGAGGTCTTGATCTTTTTAAATCATTCCTTGGTCTATAACCACATCTTCCTCTTGACAGCCCTCCTTATACCTCACACTGGGGAATGGAGAGAGTGCTTCCACAGGAAAGGCCCCAGACAGTCCCACCTTTGCTTTGCTTTGCTTTGCTTTGCTTTGCTTTGCTTTGCTTTGCTTGCCTGCCTTCCTTCCTTCCTTCCTTCCTTCCTTCCTTCCTTCCTTCCTTTCTTCCCCTATTTAGGCTATGTGGATGATAATATTCACTGAATGGCTATTTTGAAGGTGGTGGGTGTTAACCACACACAAAACTGGCATTGGCAGTGTAAATAAGAGCACAGGAGTTAGAATTCAGAGACTTGAATTAGAACCCAGTCACTTCTGAGCTTCAGTGTTCACTTTTCTAGAATCGGAGCAATAATAATACTGAGGTTGAGGATGTGAGAATGAAATATGATAAATGTTTATTGTAGTTCTCTGTAAACCGCAAAGCACAGCTCAGTTGTTAGTGTATGATTCACCTCAAAGAAAACTCTGACCCTGTCTTTCCTCACACAAAAAATACATAAAACCGACAAAGCAACCCACCCATATCAAAGGAGTTGGGCTCCACGTGGCTGCTGCTGAAGAAACCAGCCCTAGAAATGCTGGCAAGAAAGAGCATAGCGGCTTTCTTGGCCCGTAGCTGCCCGCCATCTTGCTCCTACAGCCCCTGCCTGCCTTACTTAGCCCCGGAGCGAGTGGAAGAAGGGGGCAGTTTCCAGAATAAGAGGAACAAAAATGGGAAGGGCGGACAGGGAGAAACACCAGGTGACAGCAGTCAGATGGAAAATTCTGGCCACCCAGCTAGTGACCCGTTATCTGTATTAACTGGGCTTAGGTCAGAAACTTCCTACATAACTGTCAAATCACCTTTCACTTAATCCTCAGTTACTCTCCGAGTGTGCTTTCAGTCGTAAAGGAGAAAGGACTGGGGGAGGTGTGCCGAAATTGTTTATTGTGATTGCCTTTGTCTCAGTGGCCCCTCAACTTTGTGAACGCATACCCCTACCAGTCAAAATAGCATTTGAGCTCATCCTTCCAATATTTTAATACATCTCTTATTCTGTAAGATGATGTTCATTTTAAAACATATGCAAAAAGGGTGATTTTTAAAAGAATGCAATCAAAGGAAGTTCTATTATTTTTCCATCTTAAAAGTACCCACTCTATCCTAGATGATAGGATTATAGGTGATTTTTTTTCAACTTTATTTCCTATATTTTATAAATTTCAACACTATGCATTTATTCATAATCAGGAAAAAAAATGTGTATGCTCTTTTTCATTTTTAACTAGCAGCATATAACTGTCAAAACTCTTTAATTCCAATCTTTTCAACTGATGTGCCATTTAACTAACACTTAAATGAATGTACCTTTGTCTCTAAGCTCGTCTACATGTAGCTTTTTTTAACCTTGTTTTTTCTTTAAAAAAATTTTTTTTAATGTATTATTTATTTTTGAGAGAGAAAGAGAGACAGACAGAGTGTAAGCTGGGGAGGGGCAGAGAGAGAGAGGGAGACACAGAATCTGAAGCAGGCTTCAGGCTCTGAGCTGTCAGCCCAGAGCCCGACGCGGGGCTCGAGCCCACAAACCGTGAGATCATGACCTGAGCCGAAGTTGGACGCTTAACCGAGCCACCCAGGCACCCCACCTTGTTTTTTTCTTTTAAGGCTGGTTTAAGGTCTTGTGTATAAGACACCTGTGTCTCTGAGAGGACAAGTGTGAGGGTGCCTCATGGCTCTCACAGTTGACCTTGGACACCACCTGGCATACCGCTCAGTGTTTTGCTTCCAGTCAGAGCTTAACGATGCAGGAATGCCAATGTGACCAAGATTGACTAAGATAGACAGTGACAGTTGTATTACGTTCCATGGAAGGGAGATGGAAAGTTTTTTTTCCATCCAAAAATATTTCTTTCGACATGCCACGTTTGAAATATTACTTCACAGGATGTATGCTTTCACTAGGATGTGCATTTCATAAACATTTGTTCCAACCTGTAGAAATACAAGGATGAGTGAGCCACTACACTGTACCTGCCCTCAAAGAGTTTCAAATCCAGGGCCACCTGTTCAGTTGTGCAGTTTGTGTACAAGGTCAAGTGACAATTGAGGGTTAACATTCAGCCCACACTGTGCTCACTAAGCCATCCACCCTGGTGTGGGGCTGCATCTGCCCTGAGTAGGGTTGCTGGATTTAGTAGGCAAGAATAAAGGACGTCCAGGTAAATTTGAATTTCAGAAAGATATCAAGCACTGCATGAGATATACTTGTTTGGGGCATACCTGGGGCTTTGTCTGGCAGCCTTAACCCTGAGAGTTACTCATACAAGGTGCTGGGACTTTGGGGAATGGGCCTAGGGTAGGGGCATGCTTCTTTCTAGTTCATCCCCCTAGGAGGGGTACTCTTTTTCTAATTGAGGCTGACTGGTGTCCATGTCAGTATCCAGTGAGGGAGAAAGATGTGTACACATGATGTATCTAGTTAATTTTTATAAGTTATGTGGGTTCCAGTGGAATATAAAGGAAAGCACAGTCAATTTTCCTGAGAGAATCTGCAAATGTTTCACAAATAGTTCTTGATCTTGGTCTTGAAAGATGAGTAGAAGGGAGATTTATCAGGGCCATTGTGCCTTGCTAAGGAATTCCAGCTGTGAAGCGATGGGGAGAGACAGCGAAGGATGTGTCTATGCAAGAATTAGCAAATTTTTATTATTTACACACTGACACTTGGAAATTTAAGGATATGTTTTGTGTACAGTTACTTATCTCAGGCTTCATATAGCATATTCAGTTTCACTGGAGAGAGCTTTCATAAGAAATGAAAAGCTTTATTTTTTTCCAAATGGCTAAAGCTTAACTTCTGTAAATATCAATTGTTATACTTTAGCCTTTTTTTTTAAGTTTATTCATTTGTTTTGAGAGAGAGAGAGCATGTGAACAAGGGTGGTTAGGAGAGAGAGAGAGAAGGAGAATCCCAAGCAGGCTCCGCACTGTCAGTGTTGAGCCTGATGTGGGTCTCGATCCCACGAACTGAGAGATCATGTCTTGAGCCGAAATCAAGAATCAGACGCTTAACCAACCAAGCCATTCAGGTACCCCACTTTAGCCTTTTTTTAAGAGAAAAAAATTGTTACATACCTGTTTGGTGTCTGAAGCAAAGTATAATAAACAGTATGGTAAAGAATAAGGATCATCATTACAAATCATAATCACATGAGTCAGTAATACCACGAGTAACAGCAAGAACTATTGGGATGTATAAGACTCTGCCCATGTAGTCATTAAATGGGTCCAGTGTGCCCTGTTTTGTTTTGTTTTTATTTTTTGGTACCTTTCCTTGTTCTTAATGTTTCTTAATGGTTTTACTATTAGCTGTTTCTAAATCCCATTGAATTATATCAGGCGCCCTGCCTCTGATGGTTCCCACTTTTCTAATTTGCTGCTTCTGGTCAGCTGTGCACTAAAAAAAGGCAACTGCAAGGACTCATGAGTTGTTTTATAAAGTAAGGGTAACCAGGCCACAAGAGCTGAAGGAACTTTCCTGTGACTATACCTGGGCCCCTTCCTTCATTAAAAAAGTTCAGTATTTTATTTTCCAACTGTTGGTATTGAAAACATTTTACTGGGGTGCCTGGCTGGCTCAGTTGGTAGAGCATGTGACTCTTCAGCTTAGGGTTGTGAGTTTGAGCCCCACATTGGGTATAGAGATTACTTAAAATGGTAAAAAAAATTTTTTTCTTTGACCTGAAAGTTCTTTGTTTCTTCGGATGTAAAAAAAAAAAAAAATTTGAATATTTTTGTGGGCCCTTCAAAGTTTTATGGGCCCTGTGGCCGCTGTGCCCACTGTGCCTAGTGGATAAATTGGCACTGGCAGCACGGAGTCACTTGAACCTCACTTTGTTTTGTTTTGTTTTGTTTTGGTCCCAGAAGTTAGAGTATTTTTGCTTATATCTTGGTTCTTGTCTGTGTTCTGGATAGCTGAAATTGCTTAGCAGATTGGCCTCCAGATAAGTGAGGTGCTATTACTGGGCATACCGATCCATTCTCTAAAATATCTTGGACCTAAGAGATAATTACAAACTGGTAGAAAACTCTGGAAAGAACTTTAATAAAGAGGAAGGCTGAGAATAAAAATCACAGAGATAGAAATTAAATGAAAAGGAAGGGGGCGCCTGGCTGGCTCAGTTGGTAGAGTGTGCAACTCTTGATCTTGGAGTTGTGGGTTTGAACCCCACATTGCGTGCAGAGGTTACTCCAAAAAAATGAAACCTTAAAAAAAAAATGAGAAGGAAGAAGAAAATTGACCTGATTAGAGAGCACAGAGGTCACAGGCATATCAAAGGCATATCAAACTAAAAGTTGAGAGAGGGAGGGAAATTTTCTGTCGGTGCAAGGCTGAAGAGTTTGGATTCGCTAAGTAATCAGTGATCATCTTAGTTCAGTTGTTTTTTTTTTTTAATTTATTTATTTATTTTGAGAGAGTGTGTGCATGCGGGCAGGGGAGGGGCAGAGAGGGAAGCAAGACAGAGAATCCCAAGCTCCACACTCATGCAGAGCCCGATGCAGGACTCGATCTCACGACTATGAGATAATGACCTGAGCCAAAATCAAGAGTTGGTCATTTAACCAACTGAGCCACCCGGGCACCCCTTAGTTCAGTTTCTAATGAGAGAGAGTGCCTACACAACTATTCCTTTTGGCACTAAGAATACTGTGCCATGGTCAGTACAACTCTATTTGCTTAATTTAAACTTTTCTCCCAAGAGCTCAAAGATCATAATTTCTAGGTGATGTATCTCCCTAACTCATAATTAAGAGATCAGCCATTGCTGATAGGAGTTACAAATTACACAGATGAGAACAATGCACAGCAAAGCATAATGGGAATATCAAAGAGGCCTGAAGCTTCAGCTCCCTGCCTGGGTATAGAAGCTTCAGACAGGTCACTTTACCTCTCATCCCAGTTTTCTCTACAAAATAACCAGGGGAGGACTAGGTAATCTTTAGACGAGGTAATCTTTAAGAGCGACTCCAAGTGTAAAATCTGATGATTCAGTGTCTTTTTCACATATTGGTACTGAAATATTCTGTAATATCACAAAGTGGTCTACTCTTACTATAGTAATTATTTTAAATTATTTGGGGTGAAGTTTCTCATTTCATATCCAATCTGCATCATGAATTCCCCTCCTGATTGTCCTCTGTCCTTCTTACAGCACCATGAGGATGGTTACAAAGACAGTAGACTAAGAATTTGCTTCAGGGTACAGTCTGATGGAGCGTTTAAGTGTAGTCGTCAGCCTAGTTGTAGCATGATTTATTTGAAACATCCTTCCTTTGGTATTCAACTTAAACATTTAACTACAGAAAAAAAAAGGTACAGACATTTTGAGCATGAGAAATCAGAAATGCATGCAGGATATGCAAAGAGGCCCCATTCCTCTCCTTTTACTGTCCAGACTCTGGTTGTTTTTAATGGTAGTCAATTTTTTCTCTTTTTTTGGGGAAACCAAGAGTTGTAGGAGATGCTTCATAATACTTAATTCACTAGCTTAAATTAATGCCCTCTAATAAATCTCATCATTTCCCTGTTAGAGAAGTGCGTATTTTCCGATCAATAGCTTAACTACTCATCGATCACTTGATTAAAAGAGAGAGACGACAGCCTTATGGCATCTACTTACGTTGTAAATGTAGCGTACGTGCCGCTCATTCTGGATTATTTTCTTGAAAACTTGTTTTAACGTTCACCACGTGAGGCTCCAAGGTATAGACTCTGAAATGGTAGATAGTTAACTTTCCTGTTGAACACTGGCATAACGTGCATTTCTCCAGGGCCAGAAGAGAGACTGTAACAAGGAAGGAGTGATCTGCTGCCCTTGAAGCCGACAATGAGATCACCGTTCCTTTGTTCAACACAAATTTATTCACTTCGCAGTATGTTCAAGGCACTATGCTCTAGCCCTGGATATATCAATAAACCCCAACAGACAAAACTCCTGTCCTCCCGAAGGAGGACCAGCAGTTAATACAATAAACAAGTAAAGACAGTAGTAAATGAGTAAAATATAGAGCATGTTAAACCATACAGTGGAAGAGAGAGCAGGATAAAGGGAGATGAAGAAGGGGAGACTGGTTTTAAATGGCGGAGCATGGGGGGTTGTGTGGGCCCAGTGGAAGAGGTGACGTGCAAGCAATGCCTTGACGTTAGGGAAAGAATCACGTGGATGTATAAGGGAAGAGCATTCTAGGCGGAGGGCGCCTAGGAGTATCTTCCGTGCACCAGGCATGTTGTGCTCACAGCCACAAGCAATGAAACACGGCTCCTACCCCCAGGGAGCTGATAGTCTAGGAACAAGATTCAGACTTGCGAATAAATGCAGCGATAAAGTTGTACAAGCACTATGGTAGGTAGAATGTTTTTTAAAGGTCTCTGTATTGGCTAATACAAACTAAGTAAAAATGTGTGAAATTATTCCCATTCCAAGAATGAAGCTAGGGTAAGGGGTGGACTAAAGCACGGCTTACCAGGAATGCTCCTTCACACCCCTGCCCTGAGCAGACCTTTCCCTCAGAAGCCTCTTGACAAGGCCACTCACTCTCACCTACTCCACGATTCCAGGGGGTGTTTGATCTTCTGTTTGGGCCCCGTCTGGGCCTCACTGCCACCTGAGTCAAGCTGAAGATTGGAGCTCTCATCTTCCCCTAAGAGGAAGTGTTGGCTCTCTGGGAGAATGCACTCTCTGTGCATCGTTTGCTGCCAGGGCCCTGTGTTAGGTGGACAGGGATTTCCAGGCACCCCACTGCTCACCCACGAGACCTGACCCTGACCTAACCCTACCCTTATGGGGCCCCGACATCCTAGGCAGAGAATGCTTTTTCAGGTTCCTCTCAAGACCTATGCACTCAAGCTTGCGTCTCCTTTCATTTTGGCCTCCTCCGACCGCGATGGCCAAGAGCCCCCCTTCCCCAAGCATTCTTCACCTGAGCTGGTGTAGATAGGATTTGTATCCCACTTGTATGGTTGGGAAGGAGACAGGTACTCAAGTTAAATCATCTACCCCAAATCACGCGATTATGAATGATGGAGCCTGACCTTTTGCTACCGCACTAAACCACCTGGCCATTGGGGGGACTTGCCTCTCCTCCTTTGCTTTCTGCCAGCCCTGGGCTTGCCTTCAAAAGGACGGCGTGTGTGAGGTATTGGTGGGACAACATGGATCCTTCCTGGGCACGCTGACTTGTAGTGCCAGCACACCATTGGTGCTGCAGCTTCCTGCGGGCCCCCAGACCGGCCTGCCTCCAGCTGCCAGGATCCTCTCTCTCCATCACCGTTCTGCCTCCTCAAGAGCCTTCTGTAGTTTCCTGTTGCTTGTTATACTAAATCTCCTTCCTTAGTTTAGCATTCTGAGTCTTCCTTTTAGTGGCTGCCCACTCCCCTCTCTAAAAAGACTTTAGTGCCCTGGCTCAGCTGCCTCCACCACCCACATAGGATTTAGTAGCATTAGAGACCCGTCCCGTCTCCTCCAGGGCCTCCTCTCTGTCAGTGTCCCTACAGTACTACGGGAATCTTCCTAGAGGAACCTACTCTAATAAAACTATCCCCTTCTGCCATTATTAGCTTGTGTTTGCTGATGTGTTCCTTGGTACACATCCTGAATGTCTATTTGCTCTTCCCAGCTAAATTATAATCACTTGGAAGACACAAATCAAATCTCATAATTCCATAAATATCTGAACAGAATAAATTCTTGGTAATGGTCTGATCAACGAGTCTTTTGCTTACTGGGCTTAGAAATCCTTACTATTCTGAACATTTTCACTCTCAGTTACAAAAACCTCAAATTCTAACAATCGACATAAAGTTTAAGGCCCCCGGCACACAGCAGTTTTGAGTTGCACTTTTAAACTCACTTCTTAATCCATTTCAGGGTTTCCAATTGTTCACAGTTAATTCTTCTTACCAAGGGTGTATTACACTTGCTCAGCATTGAATGATACGGAAAGAATGGCCTTTCTTTACTGCATAACTGACTTTACTTTTGTTCACAGGTTAAAATCAGCCCTTCCATTTCACTGCAGTATTATATTGGTGGCATTTTTATTTAAGAAAAAAAAGCTTTCTTCCACATGAACTTTTGTTACAAATCAGTTTATTGGGGCCAATCAATGGGCAGGACCTCTGAAAGGGTGTGGATTATCTGGTTAGTCCTTTGTGTGGCAAAAGGCTTAGATACTGCTTAGTACTTTGTTCATTCTTCATCATGTAAAGAAGTGTTTTTTTGAAGGATCAACACCTGACTGAGCCCTGCTTTTTTCATGGTAATGTTTTCACCTGAGTTGCTTCTTATGGTACCAAGAATTAGTTAACTAATACTTACTTAACCTTGGAACAATGTTTATCATAATCCGATTGGCAGATAGTCATTTTATTTAGGCCTGTTTCTTTATTGTATCAGGAACTAGCAAATCTCAGTAAAGAGTATGCTGGGAACAGTTTTTTTTTCCCTTCAAATAAGTTATCACTCTTTTTTTTTTTTTTTTTTTCTTTCCACCAAGGGGCATGTTTCCATGCTGTAGACTTAAGCCTAGGAGCCACACATTAACCAGTTGGATTTCCCCTCTTGGGTTGAGCTCTACTTTTATTTTCAAAGCTGACTTTCCTATTACATGCTGCTGGCAGCTTTTCCTCCAAAATGTTCTCCAATATGATTTATTACACTCAGTTTTTTTCATGATAAAGCTTCCTCATGAGCATTACCACTAATTAATAGACAAAATGACCCAACACAATTTAATTATTTGGTAATGATTTTCGGTGTTTTCTTAAAGATGATGCTTTACAAGTCAAGGCCTGAACTCGCCTGGGTCATGACCTCTCTGCAGTGTTTGCAGTCTTGTTAAACAAGAAGTAAAGCAAAACATAAATTAGTGTTTCCATTATAAGTTGCTCTACATTTCCCAGTCTTTCAACACTCCGAAGAGCATAGTCATTGTTAACGTTAGAGAAACTTTCACTAGGAAAATGGCAATTCCGTCTTTCTGGAGTAAAAAGCTTCTTCCTCAGTGCTGTTCTTCTAGGGCCAATGCTGCCTTCCTTGAGAGAAGGCAAGATGAGGGAGTTTGAATTACAGGCTGAATGGAGGGAATTGAGGGAATTTGAATTATGAACATTAAAAACCTAAGGAAAAGGAGAGATAACAGTCAGTTAACTTTCATTGTAAGGCAGCTCCACCAGCCTGTGTGGCCTTTAGCATCTGTTAGCCTTCAGAGATCCCTTCCCAAGTTTACAGATGGAATTTCGTGCTGAATGTTAGAGCACCACTCTTCTGTGATAGCGGAAGTGTGTATGTGTTTGTGTTTGTAATTACCTCAGCTCCCCAGGTTTTGTTATTTCACCTTCAGACTTAGGTGTTTCTGCTCCTTCTGGCTTGGAATAGCCTTCCCCTTCATCTTCCTAATCAGCCTACTCATTCCTTAAGACTCTGTTCCAGAGAAGGAGCAGGAGAGGTTTCTGTGCCACATGTTCCCTCCCTCTACCACGACATCCTGTGCATAATACCTCCCACCTGTCCATGTTGGAGCGTCATCATCTATTTCATAGCTGTCTCTCTATATATACAACGTCTATTCCACATTCATCTAGGAGCTTGACAAAGCTCTGTTGAAAACGTGTTTGGTTTTTAGATAGTTGATGTCTTGAAGAATAGTAATGATTATCCTTCAGTTAAACTCCACAGGTATACTTCTTTTTTTTTTTTTTAATGTGGATTTGTTTATTTTGAGAGAGAAAGTGCTGTGCATGCACAAGCAGGGGAGGGACAGAGAGAGAGAGAGAGAGAGAGAGAGAGAGAGAGAGAGAACCCCAAGCAGGCTCCGTGCTGTCAGCACATTAGCCTAACAAGGGGCTCCGTCTCAAACCATGAGATCATGACCTGAGCCTAAATCAAGAGTCAGACACGTAACCAATGGAGCCACCCAGGCACCCCACAAATATACTTGTACCCCATAGTCTTTGCACAGTCATCTGATATGCCAGTCACTAATTGTGCCAGAAGGGCTCAGCTTTCTTTGATATGCCTTTGTTTATGCCTGTGTTTCTTTGATAATGCCTGTGGTTCATTTTCCATTATTGGCACAGTAGGTGGACAAAAACGATGAATAAAACTGTGAATGGCTGGTATGCCTTATTGATAGTAGTGGTGTAATGTTTACAAAACCCAAATCGAAATTGTTTTGGTGTCTGATCTTCAATTTCTTAACATCTTTTCTTGCGTTCATTTTAATTTTCACATAATAATTTATTTTAACATCATGCGTTTCTAAGATCCGTGAATAGGTTTAATTGTTGTATTAAAGGCTTATCTGTGGAATGAGTGTGTACCATCAATCTAGTGACATAGTTTAAAATGTGTTCCTCTTCCATTTTCCAAGTAAACGGTTTTTGGTTTTGGCTTTTTTTAATGTGTTTTCTTCATGAAGAAAGCAGTATACAATTTTGGATTCTGGATCTGGTTTCCATTCCTGCCTCCATTATATATTAGTTGTTTGACCTTGAACAAATTACTTCTATCTGTGAGATTCAATGGCCTCATCAGTAGAGATAACATGAGTACTTAATTGTCAGGATTATATGAACAGTAAATGAGACACTGATCTCAAGAGATGCCATACTGTAAATAGGAATAAGTGGGAGTCTTCATATTGAATGATGAGATACCCAGACCCCTTCCCCCATCGACTCCCAGAATGCTGGAAACTAGCCTTTAGAGCCCTCAGGAAGGAGGAAGATTCTTCCCTGGGAAAAATGTACACATCTTGACCTTTGAAGGACTCCCAATAATCAGCCAAGTCTTATCTGATCATCCTGTATTAAAGCCCTCAGACTCAGAGCTTCCAGTCATTAGTTTAATTTTTAAATCTGAATGGTCATCCAACAATCACCAAGATACTTGAGGAAAACCTACAGTAAACAAATAGGAAAAAAGGAACTCCAGGGAGACAAGGACTAGGCAGAAAACAGAAGAAAACATTATAAAATCTATAGGATTCACACAGACTTAAAATAAGGCATCATAGCCATTAAATATAATAGGATATAATAAAAAAAAAGGCACTCAAGAAACAAGAAAGAGCGCTTAGAAATGAAAATATACAAAGAACTTAATATAAATTTGGAAGATGATGTTGATGCTAACCCAAAAAGCATTAGAAAGAGAAAAAAATAAAAACCAGGAGCAAGAAAAAGGAAAAGAACAATAATAGATTAGTCTTAGTAGACCAGTATGCAACTAATGGAGATTCCGTGGGGTGGGGAGGCAAAAAACAAAGACAGAAAAACACAGAAAATGAATGAAAAGAAATAATCCAAGATATTTCCTAAAACTGAATGATTAGAGGTTTCCAGTTTAGAAGGGACCCATCTAGCACCAGCAGAATGAGTAAAGAAGGACTTATCTCAAAGTACCTAATTTTGCAATTATAGAATATAAGGATGAGAAAAAGATCCTTTAAAAATTAAAAAAGTATGGGGCGCCGCCTGGGTGGCGCAGTCGGTTAAGCGTCCGACTTCAGCCAGGTCACGATCTCGCGGTCCGTGAGTTCGAGCCCCGCGTCGGGCTCTGGGCTGATGGCTCAGAGCCTGGAGCCTGTTTCCGATTCTGTGTCTCCCTCTCTCTCTGACCCTCCCCCGTTCATGCTCTCTCTCTGTCCCAAAAATAAATAAACGTTGAAAAAAAAAAAAAATTTAAAAAAA
Organism: Leopardus geoffroyi; assembly: GCF_018350155.1. Lineage (NCBI taxonomy): Eukaryota > Metazoa > Chordata > Mammalia > Carnivora > Felidae > Leopardus > Leopardus geoffroyi. The sequence continues at coordinate 44,772,026 of NC_059330.1, forward strand.
AAAAAAAAATTTAAAAAGTAAAAGCAAAGAGTCAGAAAACCAGAATGGCGTCAGTCTTCTAGCCAGCAACACTGAAATTTAAAAGACAATAGAGTAATGCCTTCAGAATTCTGGAGGGAAAATTATATTTAGGCTTGTTCTCTCTACCTAGCCAAACTGTCAAGTGTGGAGTAGACAGTATTAATGGTGGAATAAAAGCATTTCCAGACATTCAAAGTCTTTACATTTTCACCTCCTGTGCACCCTTTCTCTGGTAGTTATTGAAGTAGATGCACCGTGGAAAAGGGAATAAATGAAGTAAAGGGAAGACCCCGGGATGTAGGGGATATAACAGGAGAGAGGAAGGTTCTAGAGCTACAGCTGTGCAACAGGCCTAGAGAGCTATCAGTTTAGACTGAGCTTTGAGAACAGAGGACTCTAGGAGAGGGAGGTCTTAAACGAACAAACAAACTTTAAAATTCCCTGACACGTTTGAATGTATTGAAAAGATTTTCATGGTTGTGTGTGTTTGGGGATGAACTTATAATAGGCACCTGGTAAACTAAGCAAAGGGTGAAATAGCAGTTATTAACTCTAATAAATATAAAATGTTTCCTAAGAAAGGAAATGTAATAGTATATTACATGGCTTAGCTGTCAATCATATTTATGCAATCATGATAAATACTGAATATAGATTGAACCAAAGACTATAAAATAACTACATTGGAAGGACAAGAAAAGAGACACATGGGGGGGAGGGTAAAAAATTAATATTAAATCTTCTTCATCTTCCATAATAGTCATCAAATTCTATTTTAAGCGGAAAACAAAAATCTAAAAATAGTGGTATCACCTTGTTATTGTAAGAAAAGAAGGTAAATACAAGAAGAAAAACTAAGAGTTTAAAATGATTGCCTTTGGAAAGAGGGACATGGAAATGGTGGCAGAGGCCTGCTATAGTTTTTAAACATTTTTTTGTATGTTCTAGGGTTAAAAATAAAAATGAAATTTAAAAATATTAAATGACACAGTTATGTAAAGCACTCAGCACCGTGCCTTTCACAGTTAAGTGTTGCATAAATGTAAGCAATTTTTGTTACCCTGCTCCTTCTTAAAAGCATAATAAATCTTTGCTAAGTGGGTGATACAGACTTTCTGTTCATTCATTTCCTTTTTCCCAATCCCTACCATACGTGTACCATGTTGGCCGTGAGAAATGAATTACAACATATACTTCAACATATGTCTTTTTATTTGGTTTGTATGTCTCCCTGATTTATCCATTATTTTATTGACATGAATGACAAGAAAGAGCTGTTGTCTCTTTCTGGATCATGTTCCAAAGAAAGTGTCTCTCTTTCTGAATCATACTCTTGATACTTTTCTTTAGATTTTCATGAGGAAAATTTTGAATTTTTTTTCTTTTGCCTAATCACTTACATTTCCTCAATTAAATAAACGGATATTGTTCAGGCTTACTCTGGTTTCCTGACCAGTCTTCTCCTATGCATTTTAACACATTTTCTCCTTATGAGCAGGGCCGCAAGCTTCTTATCATTGGGACCACCAGCCGCAAAGATGTCCTTCAGGAGATGGAAATGTTGAACGCTTTCAGCACCACCATCCACGTGCCCAACATTGCCACCGGAGAGCAGCTGTTGGAAGCTCTGGAGGTGAAAAAAGTCAATGGGTTGCAAACTGTCTGTACGACAGGAGCTGGGGTGGCAGTAACGCTCAGGGTGTACCACAGACATTGCACCCGGTGCCTCATTTCTGTGCTGACCTAGAACAGGGCGTCTGGGATATACTTTCAGTAGTTTCAGGAATTTGAGGAAGAGGTGAATGTCAGTGAAAGTGAATGACTCTCCCATTCCTTGGTGTAAGCAGTACCCAGCCTGCCAGGAATGAATTCCTGTGTGCCCGCCATGAGTGATGCATATGGTACGTGGGCCAGAAACTTGGAATGGGAGAAGGGGAGGGTAGAGTAATCAACATGCAGAAAATTCGGTCCCTTGCAACAGCTTTCTGCCCATTTACCTGCATTTAATAAATTGGAACCGTGATTAAAACATTACAGACTTCAAAAAGCTGCAGAAGTAAAAGGAACTGCTTTACTAAGTTCATAATATAGGAATGTTTTCTTAAATTTTTTGAGGATGACAGAGTTTAATTTTTAATTTTTATTCATTCATTCATTCATTCATTTATTTTAATGTTTATTTTTGAGAGAGAGAGACAGAGCGTGAGCAGGGGAGGGGCAGAGAGAGAAGGAGACACAGAATCCGAAGCAGGCTCCAGGCTCCGAGCTGTCAGCACAGAGCCCAATGTGGGCTCGAACTCACAGACCATGAGATCATGACCTGAGCCGAAGTCAGACGCTCAACCAACAGAGCCACCCAGGCGCCCCAATTTTTATTTTTTTTAATGTTTTTATTTATTTAGTTTTGAGAGAGAGACAGAGTGCGAGCAGGGGAGGGGCAGAGAGAGGGAGATACAGAATCTGAAGCAGGCTCCAGGCTCTGGGCTCCGAGCTGTCAGCACAGAGCCCGATGCGGAACTTGAACTCACAAACTATGAGATCGTGACCTGAGCCGAAGTCGGACGCCTAACCGACTGAGCCACCCAGGCACCCCAAAGTTTAATTTTTAAAAAAAAAACTATATTCTTCATTAAAACTTTTGGTTAATATCAGTGTACACAAATGACTTGATGAGATCTGTGAAAAAAATGTTACCTAGTGATTTGTTCAGCAGTGGTAAAAGCTTCTTGAACTCTGCGAGACCCATGCGGTTGGGGCATACTCCCAGCAAAATAGAAATTCTCTATATGATAAATGTCTCCAGATTACCTATGTGAGCAGCTCTGGTGTCGAGGTTGGGTAAGAATTAAATTTAGTCTCTGCTTTGACACATGTTAAAAATTGTAACTGATATAGAGGCGCCTTGGGTGGCTCAGTCACTTAAGCGTCCGACTTTGGCTCAGGTCATCATCTCGCAGTTTGTGAGTTCGAGCCCTGCGTCGGGCTTTGTGCTGATAGTTCAGAGCCTGGAGCCTGCTTCAGATTCTCTCTCCCTCTCTCTCTGCCCCTCCTCCGCTCACACTCTGTCTCTCTCTGTCTTTCGATAATAAATAAATGTTAAAAAATGTTAAAAAAAAATTTACTCAAAAATTGTAACTGATATTTATTATGGGTTGGTTGGAGTTTTTTTTCCCCACAGCCAGGAAATATATCTCTAAATTAAATGGAGGTCTATAGGAAAACAGGATTTAGGATACCAGCTTTCACTTTCATAATTTTACCTAATGGGTTAGGAAGGTCAGTTTGGAGTTTAAAATATGATAAAATCCAGGGCGCCTGGGTGGCTCAGTCGGTTAAGTGTCTGACTTTGGCTCAGGTCATGATCTCACCGTTCTGAGTTTGAGCCCCATGTCAGGCTCTGTGCTGACAGCTCAGAGCCTGGAGCCTGTTTCAGATTCTGTGTCTCCTTCTCTCTGTGTCCCTCCCCGCTCATGCTCTGTCTCACTCAAAAATAAATAAACATTTAAAAAAATAAATAAAATAAAATATGATAAAATCCTGTCAACTTAAACCAGTCAGGTAGCTCTTACCACTCTTCTTTTAGGGATAAATGTGACTGTTAACTAATGTTGTTGTAATTAACTTACTATCAAAGTGCTTTCGTTATTTTTATTGCTTTTGTAGCTTTTGGGCAACTTCAAAGATAAGGAACGTACCACAATTTCACAGCAAGTCAAAGGGAAGAAGGTTTGGATAGGAATCAAGAAGTTACTAATGTTGATCGAGATGTCGCTACAGGTAAGATGCTTCATTCTCTGTGTGATTCAGACACAGCCTCATGATATACCAAAAGGTTTTATATTTCCTTTACTAAGGTTTTAATTGTTCTAATGTTTATTTATTTTTGAGAGAGAGAGAGAGAGAGAGAGAGAGAGAGACAGAGCATGAGTGGGGGAGGGACAGAGAGAGAGGAAGACACAGAATCTGAAGCAGCCTCCAGGCTCTGGACTGTCTGCACAGAGCCCGATGTGGGGCTAGAACTCACAATCTGTGAGATGATGACCTGAGTTGAAGTCAGATGCTTAACTGATTGAGCCACCCAGGCACCCCACCTTTACAGGGTTTTGAATAATTTGTCATAATTCTCTTATTTCTGAACTCAAGTTGCTATTAGTAGCCTGCTTCTGAGACCAGCAATAACTTATTGGTACTTTTCTTTCTTCTTAAAATTCAGAAATAGAAGAAAAGATTATGAAGTTACTTTCAATTTTAACTTAGGGAGTCATTAGATCTTAGAACTAGAAAGGGCTTTGAGGGGCAATTGCTTTGCTATTCCTCCCCACCCCCCACCCCCCATTTTAGAGATGAGGGTACTGAGTGTCCCACAGGTGGTGAGGAGTTATCCAAGGTCACACAGCCAATTACTGATGGAAGGAAGATGGTGTTGTTCATCAGAGATCCAGAAGCTACTGTGCATTACACCAAAAGGGGTCTGGGAGACTGTTTTAAGGGACATGTTAATTGAATTGTACAGAATCGACTTAGGCTCTATATATTTCCCCCTGGCTGGGCTCCTAGAAATTTCATGCAAACTACTGTAGAGTTAAAGCATGCAGGATCACATAGAAAACTGAGCCCTAGGCTAGTACCTGGACAAAGACAGATGGAATTTCTCTGGGACTTTCGCACATCTACTTTTGGGGACTCCACCCTGCATGTGCCCGTCCTGTGTCTTCTGTCCTTATCTGCCATACTGGTTAGATAATAAATGTACTTCTACAAGTGCTGTGAGTTCAAGGATCTTGGCGATCACTCACTATTTGAATCCACAGTGCCTAGAACAGAGCCGGACACACAGTAGGGTGCTCATCAAACTGTCATCAGATGGGTCCATCCCAGGTTATCGGTGGACACACTGGCTGCACTGTTGGCATGGTTTGCCGCTGCTCAGTCCTGCCGTTCACTCGATGGGAGCAGTGGGTGGCGGGGGGAAGTCTGAGTTTCACGGCGACACCTGAAATAGGCTCTTGGACCAATAACAAATTGAGAACATGAAGTGAAGCCTTTTTAATCTTTGCTGGCCCATCTATTTGAAAACAAAATGGTGGCTTTGAGAAACCTAAAGTTTAATCTATTGAACTTTCAGCCAGACTGAAATTTATTTATTTTCCATGGTGAGTGGTAAATTAAAGTTACAGTCTAATCACTTTGCTCAGGCTTCTTCTTGGTAAAGGTGCATATACAGATGTATTAGCTCTTTCCTTGGGTAAAGATAAATGTGTCAAGATAGTCAGCTCTACTCTTCTTCTTCTTCTTCTTTTTTTTTTTGGTTTCAGCATAATTTTTTTCAATAATTGCAGAGAAGAAACTATGTGGGTTTTTCTCTCCAGTCCCTACCCCTTCTTCCTTTGATGCCTGCAGGTCAGTGATCACCTTAATGCCTCTATGTATGTGGGGCAGAAAGTGAGAGTGGGGCACTCAGGCCTAATCTTCAGCGACTGACACTTCAGAGGCCTCTGAGTCTGAACCCCTTCATGTCAAATGGATTTCGTGCAGCTGAGTGAATTCTCTTTAGATCTGCCTTAGAGAGACTGAGCCTAAGTGAAGAGGCATGTAGTTGAGCAGAATATAAGTCCTGTTACCTCTCTGTTCACTCTACACGATTCTGTTAAAACTTGCACAGTGCTGAGTATCTGCTCTGACTGGATGTCACCTGAGGGAATAAAGTCATTTATCTAGATTACTTTTTTCCTCCCTTTCTCTTGACTTTTAATTCCATAGCTACAGGCAAGTCAGTAAGTCGTTGCTCACACATATTAAATGTATTTAATGGGCAAAGACCTACAAGTACGGACTTCAGCTGAGCTCCAGCCAGTTCCTTTTTTTTAAAGAACTTGACAATTGATTCATATGTAATTCTATTCCCAAAGAGGGAAAATGTTTCTTTTGTCAGTTCTTCGTACTTTTTCTTAGTCCTTTGTAGTCTGACCTCTTAACTTTGATACATTTGAAACTTCTGTTGGATGTTTTTCTGGGGATAGAAGAGAAGACATCTTAAAAAAAGAGAAAACAAAACTGTGGTTGGAGGGATCCAATTGTACCTTTCTGCACAGCCGCACCGAGGTTTGAAAGCTACTCCTGGAGGGCAGGGAGTTCCCTCTGGGGAAAGATGCCTGCCCGGGAGCATTTTTTAAAAGTTAGGCATGTTTCTCACAATAAAAATTCATCTTAAGGAATTAAAGATGTTTTTAATCATCATTTTTTTAGATAACATCTCTGGCTGACCACTGGGAACAAAATATATTTAAACAAATGAGTAAATATGAATATAAAAGGAAAATGAATAGAGAGCAATAGTAATAACCTAAATCTAGCCCCCGAACCAAAACTTCTCTATCTTCACCTGGACTCATGATGCCTTTTTTTTTTTTTTTTTTTAAGATATTATTTTTAAGTAATCTCTACACCCAGTGCAGGGCTCGAACCCACAACCCGGAGATCAAGAGTTGTATGCTCAATTGACTGAGCCAGTCAGGCGCCCCATGTGTGATGCTTTTCTGTCAGGGGAGACCCAGATTATCCAGGCGTCGCGTTAGGGGAGTCAGGCCCACTCTTCCTTTTTTTACTTTCAGCACATTTTGTTTTAATTAATTGCAAAGAAGAAACTATGTGAGGGAGACCAAGGCTAAGAAAAGCTAACATGTCAATCGTGAATAGATGGTAGGCTACTTTTTAGTCACCCTCAATTGGTTTTAAGTTTGGTCTCACCTTTTTTTTTTTTTAATTTAATTTTGGTTTTTTTGGTCTCAGTTTCATATACCTTGCATAATAAGTTCTATGACTTGGATGCCCTTTGAGCCCCCAAGAGTGGCCACTGTCTGCTCTCACACGTGTCCTCTTACACAGTGCTAGCTAACGGGACACTCAGCTGAGGTGCCTGGGAATGACCAGCTGGGTCATTTGGAACCTCATGCCCAGCAATTGTCTACTTGGAAATCCCGCTCACTCCTCTGGAATGAGGTCATCGGCTTCACTGTGTGTCAGAATGCTGGTCAGGGAGCAGGTTAACACATTTCTGTGACTCAGCAGAGCGCTGGAGGAAGTATGAAACCACGCATTTCCTTGGCGTGAAGTGCATAGTTATTAGAAGGTACCATTAACCCATCTTCTTTATTTCTTCTGTTGTGTTTAGATGGATCCCGAATACCGTGTGAGAAAATTCTTGGCCCTCTTAAGAGAAGAAGGAGCGTAAGTACATGCAACACTTAAGACCGTCAGCCAGACTTACCACTCTGTTAAATTCCACTGCCTGTTCTAAGACTTGCTCTACAGTGCGTATAAATTTGAATTCTCAACCTTTCTTGGACAACTTTGTTTCCATTTATTAGAGTTCTTCACTGTGTTGTAGGCCTGAGAGACCAAGCAAGGAAATTGGTTGTTCTGTTGGTTTGTTCTCCTTGTCCTGCTTCGCAAAACTTCCTTGTCACAATGCAGGAAAAAACTCAATGGTACATATTTATTGGAGCCTGCTTTTAAATGCATGGGGCTATGACCGTTTTCTTTTGTGAAATGCCTATCTAATAGCAAATGCATAGTGAAAAACGTAGAAAAACCATTAAGAAGCTTTTAGTGATTTTGTGACGCATGGTTTTTTTGTAGACCCTCATCTGGTTTTTTGTTTGTTTGTTTTGGGTATTTCTTTTTCAGTAGCCCCCTTGACTTTGAAAACGGACTCTTTGCACACACACAGTGACCAAGGGAAGTGACCAAGGTGAAGATGGCCTGGGATCTTCACTCAACTCAAGATCCTGGACAAAGTGAAACAGTCCCTACCTTCAACACGTGCTCACTCTGCATGATTAGTGCAATAAAACTCCCTCCCTTGTGCTTACTCAGATATTCTGCTGTTTTGTGGAAGGTACAAATTCGCTTTAGAATGCTGTGCTTACCTTTCTGTGCAAGCTAAGATGATTTCTTCTTCCTCGGTCTTTAAGTGCGGGTGATGTACTACACTTGTGAACACTACACGTTTTAAGCTCCCCACCGCCATCGCCACCCAACCCCCTCAGTAAACGTAACAATGTTCCAAGACAACACTTGGCTTCTTAGAAGGAAGACTTTCTAGATGTAAACCAGGAAGAGTGACTGGAAGTGTGGGTTCAAAGGGATTATCTTACAACTCCCCTGTGCTAACACTAAAGGTACTTGGGTATTTGGTTTAGGTTCTCCCAGAAAACTGGCGGTTATCTTTGCCTGAAGGAACAGGGCTTTGAATTTTGAAATGCTGTTCTCAATCATTTTCAGAGATGTTTCCAAGTTGCAGTCAAAAGGTCTTTCTTAATAGGAAGTCTGATTATTACTGTGTTGGCCGTGGCATATCCTCAATGTTACTGACTTACTCTGTGGTAAGAGATCTGCTAACCGTTACCGCTTGGTAGCTTGTTGTTCAAGACTTGTTAAAGACCCATGTGGAAAAAGCGTACACCCCTAAATAGAAAGGAGTCGTTACAATAAAATCATTTATGAACTTTCAGCACGTTACTAGTGTCCAATTCTAAATGGGACAATTCTTTGTAATATTAAAGGCTTATTAGTATCCTTAGCTTAACAACTTAGAATTTATCCTTCCTTTATCTTAAACCATCTGTACTATCTAGCATCTGTTAAATAAAACACTTTTCTCCAGAAGACACTGTTTTCTAGCCCTTGCCCTCTGAGTCTTTTAACATCCATTCCAGTACATTTAACACATTTCCTTTACCCTCTACACTCTTCTTCCAAAGGGAAGGAGAGCCCGTGGTTTGTCTTATAACGGAGTCAAAAGGAATTAGTTAGGTCATCATATTTGTGATGAGACTTACAGAGCAGGCCACTCTCTCCCCACTGCTGCTTAAAACGCAGGGACAGGCAATCAGAAGCCATCTGAAGGGGCTTTACGCCGCCCAGGGACTTGTTGCCACAGTGGCACTTGGGTGTAGCTCTGTCATTTGTCCCCGTGGTAGAAGGCAAATTGTCTCCAGATCTTGCCATCTATGTATTTTTGGTTGACTTCAGTGTCATATCTATCTTGTTTTGGGTTTTCACCCCTAGCTTATTTTGTGGCTTTTTAAAAAGTGGATTGTATTGTGAAATTCTGTGATTCCCGGTGGCCAGTATCTTGGATTCCCTTGTCTGTTTTACAGCTTGCCTCTTTTCTCTTCCTGTGAAAGCAGCACACATTGTATTAACTTATGTCTCTTGTTAAATGAGGTTGATTTCTTGGTGTTTTGTCCAAAACTATATTGAAAAATATAAATATATTTAATGCAAATGAAGGAATGCAATAAAGAATATCTATACTTGAAAACATTCTGTAAACCAGTATTTTGTATGAAACAGTGTATGACTGATAGGAATGTGTGAAGAAGAGGGGGCTCAGAAGAGCCCCTCCTTGCTTTGTTACAACTAGTCTACGGAGATGGATTGTTTTTATTTAAACATCTCTGGTTTGGGGCACCTGGGTGGGCTCAGTTGGTTAAGCGTCCGACTTCAGCTCAGGTCATGATCTCACGGTTTGTGAGTTCGAGCCCTGCCTTGGGCTCTGTGCTGACAGCTCAGAGCCTGGAGCTGCTTCCGATTCTGTGTCTCCCTCTCTCTCCGCCCTTCCCCTGCTTGCTCTCTCTCTCTCTCTCTCTCTCTGTCTTAAAAATAAACATGAAAAAAAAACTGATTTTCACTATTTAGGGAAGTATAGTCATTTAAAAAGAAAAATAGATCACTAGCGTATTTTCAGATGTTAATGCGCAACAAGAACCTCCATACTTATTTTACTTATTTGCACCTTACTAAAAAACAAGTTATACCAAAGCTATAAATGGGTTAGGGATACTCCAGAAAAGAAAATTGTTTCGCAGAATTACTCCTTCCTGTGAAATGCACAAACCAAGGGATTCAGACACTCTCAGCGGGATTTCTTCACCTGTTTCATTTTGGAATCCTGCATCCTTTTTCATTTTTCTGAGCTATAGGATCTCTTAGTCTAAAAGCCCAATCTTCACAGGTGGACCAGGCTAGGATGAAAGGCAGCTCAGAGAATCAGCAAGGCTCAGTGGGAAGAGGTCAGTTTCAGAGCCTCTCTGACAGCAGGATCAGCTCGCCAGGAGTTGTCTATACCTCCTAGGAGGACCCTAGGCCACCCTGGTCCCTGTGTAGCCTCGAGAAGGTGGGGTCTTGAAGTTATCCCAGAACTGTGCTGGGCAGAGCAAGAGAGCGTCTGAGGTCACAGGCTTAGTGACAAAGCAAAGGAGACTGCAGCCAGCTGCTGCCTTGGGTTTCTTCACATATGGATCCACTGCGAACAGGCTAGTTTTTGTCAGAAAATGTAATTAAAACTTCAAAAAAAGGCCATCTCCTCCTTTCTGTTATTTGTACATCTTCACTCAAATACCTTTAAAAGGATATAACAGAAAAACCATAATGGTGGCTAAAATCTGAAACATGGTTTGCCTTAAGGCTGTCTTTTCATGTCCCAAAACCTGCAGTGAACAGCCTCCGCTTTAAGTTTCCACAGCAAGTCATAGAGTAGATTCGAGTGTGTAAATCATGAAGTCCCGGTTAACAGACTTGTTGAAGCACCGAGTCAGCGATCAACAACCAGCCCAGCCCAAGCACAAAAGGTGAAAGCAAGATTTCATGTTCCTCGCCTGGCCGCTTGATTCATAAGCCTCGTCAAAGACGACACTGGGGAAGGTGTGGATGAAAGTTCAAAAATGCATGTAAATTTCAGAAGTTGCTGCAAAATGATCTAAGTTTCTCCTCCACTGGCAAGCGGTGCTGAGACTGGGCCCTGGAGCTGCGCCCACAGAGGCCGTGTGCTGTGCGGACAGTGTGGCCTTACAATGCAGCACAGAGCACCTGTGAGGGGCAAGAATCCCGAGCCGTGAAGACAGAATTTGCAAGGAGGACTCATGTTTGAAATTTTCCCAGCATACGGTCTCTCCACACAACTGACTTTGTCCCACTATTTGGGGAGTTTAAGATTTTAATGGTAAGGTAACTCTTTGCCTCCTAGAAAGTTCTCTGTTAAGCTAAGAGAAATGATGACAGCGGAGTAACCATAAATTTTGCTGCATTAACTTCACCTGTGTGTATGTAGATCACCTACAGCTTACGTGTCCATCCACATACCCAGGGTGGCCTGGATCTACCACTGGACCATTGGATACCATCACTGGATGCACCTAGCATAGCCTCACCACCATCTCTCCCCTGCTTTTCTCTGCCTTTCCTTTGCCTTTATTTGTTCTTCTTCCCCTCAGCCTTGAATGCACACATTTTCTTCCCTTTTTTCATAAAATACTGCTTTGAAAGGAATCTCATATTGTCTCTTTCAGATCTTTTTTTTTTAAAGGTTAAAATTTTTTTTAATATTTATTTTTGAGAGAGAGAAAGAGAGAGAGTGCAAGCAGGGGAGGGGCAGAGAGAGAGAGAAATGGAGACACAAAATCTAAAGCAGGCTCCAGGCTCTGAGCTGTGAGCACAGAGCCCAACATGGGGCTTAAACCCACAAGCTGTGAGATCATGACCTGAGCTGAAGTCGGACACTCAGCTGACTGAGCCACCCAGGTGGCCCAAAGATTTTTTTTTAAGTTTATTTATTTTGAGAGAGAGCACACGAGTGGGGGGAGGGGCAGAAAGAGAGGGCGCGAGAGAGAACCCCATGCAGGCTCTGCACTGTCTCACAGAGCTGTGAGATCATGACCTGAGCCGAAATCAAGAGTCGGACGCTTAGCCGACTGAGCCACCCAGGCGCCCCTTGGATCTTTATTTTTTTAAAACTTCCTCTTGTTTTTAGATGTTTATTAGTATTTATACTTATGGAGAAACTGAACGTTCAAGGACTGCAATAAACTGTGTTCTCTTTAATCATAGTATATGATTAATCATAGAAAGGATTACAAATGGCCTTGGTAAGTATGAATAGGGACCATTTAAATATTTGGCAATCTTCTAGGTTAAAAAAAAAAAAAAACAAAACTACCTAGAATGCTGGGGTAGATGAGTATTGGCTTTCTGTCAAAATTAAAGTACAAGATGAGCAGGGCTGTAAGATACAGAGATTTCCGTATACTTTCCACGTCCGATTTCTTGTGCCGCCGATACCACCATTTTTGTGGTTTAAGCTTTTCAGGGACTAAATAAAGACACGCAACGGGCACGGTAAAATTCATGAACTTGTAGTAGCCATTCCTAATCGAAGGTTAGAGGTCTGAATTGTAGCACGAGACAGCCCGTCACCACCACACAGGGCAGACCGCTTTATTTTTATGTTTTTCTATGCAGTGAGATGAGTAAGATTTGCTTCTAATAAAGGTGAATCAGGAGAAAGAAAAAGCAAGAGCATTTTAGCCATGCTACATAAACCGAAGGTGACATTTTATGGGTAGGTCTGAAGACCAAAGGATCGTCTATTGTCATAAAACCGAGTTATAGCCTCTCACTGTTGAGAAAGCATTGCTTGGGAGTCTCAGGTGAGTCCTTTTGAAGCAGCGTTTTGAGGACAGAATGCCCTTCCCAGAGCGTGCCCACTGGGGAGTCCTTTCTGCCCCATCGCAAGCTGCAAATGACACCTGTTCCAGGCCACCCAGAGGCTAGGGCACACCACTTCATCTTCCTGACCCACCTACCCCTTCTGTAGATTAGCTAGCAGCGGGGGGAGCCATTTCCAGTCAAGTTTCATTTTCAATAGAGCAAATCCTATTTTCCCAATAAATGGAGTTGAAAACATGGGTGAGGAAAGGATTAACCAACCCCGTGGTCTGCTGGCCTCGAGCCACATCTCTGAGTGTCTGTGACATTAATTTGTGCAGTGGAGGTGCCTGAGTCTATGAAAAGCATTAGCGCCCAACTGCTTACTTGCAAAACTGGGAATTATCTGTTGGATGTTGACTTAGAGCAAAGTAAGCCTGTAAGAAGGCCCTGCAGTGGATCAGACCTACTGTCCCTGATGTCTCCGATGATCCCGCTTAGAGAACAGAGGGAATGGCTTTGATTTGGGGCACTAACTTAAGGGTGCAGGTGGAGGCCAGCACATCCAGAATCGGATACTCTCGACCTCCTGAGCATGAATCTGGAAACTCCACACACGGTACAATGTATCCGTTTTAAGTTTGTTTACCTTCTCTTTAATGACTTAACAGAAAAAAACTGCATGATGAAATATATTTTCTCCAAATATATATATATTTATATAATATATAATCTTAGTTAACTCAAAGGTATATACATTGTATAATAAATAATATTTATAAAAAGAGACTTTTTGAATATAAAATCAAAAAGATCAACAACTTCTACAACTTTTTACAAAACTTTGGATACAGCAGGTTGGTAGGAAATTTCTGTTGGATACTATTACCTGACTACGGCAAGAATAATTACAATGCACTCAATGTACTATTATTAAATAATCACTTGTCAGCTACTTGAATACGCCCCAGAAACATGACTTTATCACTTTTAATATAGAATACATAGATATGAAAAGACTGTTTTTGAAAATTTGTATCCATTCTGCTGAAATAATTCTCACATAAAGCAAGCATCATCTGGTTGACATGATTTAAAACTTCAGTCTAAGGTGAGGTGGGGAGGGGCATTTCAGACTCTCTGGAGAGGGGATGGGGTGTGGATCTTTATCAGGGCTCGTTGCCAGCGGATTCAAGAGGGCGGGCATGGCTTCTAGATGGTGGTGGCAAGCCTGCCTGGGCAAGCGGGAAGACCCCGGAACCTTAGGTCAGCGTGAGGCAGACCAGAGAGAGAAGGGAGAAAAGGAAGAAACGACTTTGTTCTGGACTATTCTTCCCGATTCTCCTTAAGACACAGCTGCATCGATTCATACTGTCCGATCCGCCTGCCTCCATCCTGCTAGCCTCCTTCAGGACGCGCCAGAGGACCAGCATAGAGCAAGGGGAACTCGGCCGTGAGAGGCTTTACCCGAGGGACCGAGTGACCGCTTGCCCCGCTTCGGACACCCAACCCTGATCCTTGGTAACTGCGCGGATGGGTGCGGTGTCCGCGTGCGGGCGAGGCCGGAGGGTGCGTGTTAAAGAACTCGGCGCTTCTGTTTACCCACACAGGCCAAAGAAAGGAAAGGAGGCCAGAAGACGTGTCTGCTTCAGAGAGGAGACGAAGGAGTGACTTTTAACCTCCCCCCCGCCCCCCCCCCCCCCACCGTCTACGAGTCGCCAAATTGGAACTTCGGGACCAGATCGCCACTCCCTGACCCTTTGTCTAACTTCTACCAAGGTGGCCTAGACTCCCAGCCACTCTACCTGGACTTGTTTTTGTGGAGAATCTGCCGGTGAGCCGGGCTGGGAGGGATTGAACGGCCCCGTCTAAAGGTACCACTTGTTGCTTTAGGAAGCTACTGGAGCTGCAGAAGGCCGGCCCCCTTGAAACATAACCTATTTACATCATCCTCTGAAAACCAACAAAAACAAAACAAGCAAAACAACCCCACCGTCCCGCGTTACTGGTGGAAACCGCAGAATGGGCAACAAGAGGGGGAGCGGCTCTGCCTGCCTCTTGTGCAGAACCGGGTTACAGAGAAAACGAGACAGAACACACAGCTGCTTTTCAAACAGCTTACCAGGCCACCCAGCGCTCCTGGTTCTTCAAAACTCAAAATCCTACTCCCACAATCGCCTTGGGCCTCCCTACCACTTTATCCTAGCTCAACCTATGGCTTTTGTCAGAATGTGGAAGGACATCAGATTTGCACAGGAGGAGACGGAGAAAAGGAGACTGCAGGGGTCTGTCCTACTTCGTAACTCCCACCTCACGGGCGTCTTGGCGCATCACCAGAAGGAGCGGTCTGGAAACAGAATCTTGCCTGTGCTGAAGTCTTCACCACCGGGCAGAGAGCTCACGGTAGCCCAGCCTGTTCTGTCGGAGTAGAATTTTTTTTTTTTTTCCATTTTTTATTTTCTTTAACATGTGCAAAGAGAAGCCTGGGGTCCGTTCCTATCAGACCCTAGAGAACTAAAGAGAAAGCCCCTTCTTTAAAAACCACACACCATCCAGAGCAGGGTGAGAGACTTAAGAGAGAGCGCGAGGGGGGCCTCCCCGTCAGCGGGCGGCTCGGGTCCAGGTAATTTACCGCACGGGCGTCTGGCAACAGTCCGGGTTCCTTGCTGTCTGGTGCTGAGGGCTGAGCCCGGCTCCAGGTCCTGCTTCCCATGGGACTTCGGTGAATCTGCCCAGCCACACGCTTCACCCGTTCCCACTGCCCTTTGGAAAACAAAGAGGAAGAATTAAGAGACGCGATGCCTTTCTCAGAGAAACCACCCTTTGGGGGGCTGAGATCCGAGGCTGATGACAGGCGATCTCGACGCTTCTCGACACTTCCCGTGTGCCCGGGGGCTAACGGGGGCACTTAAGTGGCTTTTCCATACCCCCTGCCCTCCTCTGCTTTTGGGGCTTGCCGCTGAGGAAGGGTGCGAGATTTAAACAGGAACGGTAGGGCTTTAGCCACCACCGATGTGGATCCAAATCCTACCTGCCCCACCTTCTAGCTGGGAGCTCAGGCAGCAGGGAGCCTGGGCGTGGGCAGCTGTCCTCTTGCAAGAATCTGCCCTGTGTAGGCCCCGGGGGAACCCTGCCAGTCTAGCCCCCCCCCCCCATTCCCACCGAGAGTGGACCCGTGCCCTGTGCTTCCCTGTTGCACCGATAGTTTGATGACGAGCCGTCCACACAGGAGCACGTCTATTTAATTAACTGCGAATAATTCCTTCTCAGGAGAGCACCAAAGTACACATCTTACTCATTTGTGTACTTCCATCTCATAAAGGATTTGAGCCCCAAAGCGCTTTCGTGGGCATCCCCGATCAACCCTCCACTCCTCAGGGAGCTGACGAGACCCAGGGAAGATTATTTTCCGGGGGCAGAAACCGAGGCTCAGCCAGATTAAAGGGACATGTCCAAGGTTTTGCAGCAAGTTAGTGACGGATCCAGCACTTGGGGCCAGGCAGGCCACCTGACTCTTGTCCAGAGACCTGTCCAGCTTACTGGGCTCACAACATCTGAATAACAAGGAATAAACCCGGTACTTGCCAAGGGAGGAAATGAGTGGTAAAGCATGAGACCCAGAAGCTACAAGCAATAGAGAAGATGTTTTCCCCACCCAGGGGGGCCCGGGAATCTCTGGCCTTCCTGTGGCCTTCCTGTGGTAGAAAGCCATTTGACTGGGGGCTCCACCAGCTGGTGGAGGGCACATGTCCCTGCCGGCCTGTCTTGAAAGTTCCCATCTTGCCCATGGCGTCAGTGTGGATGAAAAGACGGGAGAGATAACCAGGTCTCAGCCAATCTTGGGCCTGTGGCTTCTGATCAAGCAGCAGACTTGGGGTAAGTCGCTCTCGGAGGTCGGCTCTGCTTAGCCTGGGAATCTTTGCCACCTCCTTGGACCATGTGCCAGGCCCTGTGTATACAGCCGTATGACAACCCCGTGAGGGACTGGCTCTTGTCCCCAGTTCACAAACGGGGGAGCCAGGGCACAGAGAAGCTCAACAGCTCGTCCCAAATCACTCAACAAGTAGAGTATTTGTTCAAAGGGCACCACATTGGGAGAGAGTCCTCCACTCGTCCCAGAGCAAGGGCTCCAAAGTGAACGGAGAGGAAGGGCCTGGGGACCTGATCTACCTAGACGTGGCATCTGGAAAACGTGTCTACGTAGCACTTTTATAAGGTTGGAGAAAACACTATTCTTCAGAAATGGGAGAAAAGAGGGCTGAAGATGTACTGATACCTCTTAGGGTCAGTACTAACCCCAAGGGCGGAAGGCAGGGGATTTTCTGGAGCCTGAGGGTCAAGACACCTCCTTCTCTGCTTGGCAGATGGCTCTTCTTGGCTGCCCACCTGGAGGAGGGGACGTGCTGGGACGCAGCTGCGGGTCTGAACCAACGACCCCCTAGAGCCCCCTAGAGCCACTGATGGGACCTGGGCTGCTGCTGCTACGGCCTGTGCAGTTGCCACACACGAAGCTTCCTGGAGGCAGAGACCTGGGCTCAGTGTTCCGACCCCGGCAATGGGTAAGCCAGACAGATGTCCAGTGTGAGTGTTCTGAAATTCTGACTTCCCCAAAGCTCCCTCTCAGAATGGCCACGTCCTGCTTGATGGTGGGGACACCATGTTGCCTCTGGCCATAGTGGCCATGCTACAGTGGGCCTGTGAGCTCTTTCACGGTCGCTAACTCTTCTATCCTCGTGAGAAGCAAGAAATGAAACTTGGCCAGGTGATGACACCATCTCACCGCAGGAAGACACCCTCATGTCACGGCTCTCTGACGGCCTCTGTCCCTCTCTGTTAGTAGGAGATTCAGACAAACATACACCCCTGGTGGCTCATTTGAGCCTCACGACACTTCTGTTAGGCTCCCACCATCACTGTACAGATGGGGACACTGGGCTTTGGGGTTCCACGGCTGGTACATGATGGAGCTGGAGCCA
Organism: Leopardus geoffroyi; assembly: GCF_018350155.1. Lineage (NCBI taxonomy): Eukaryota > Metazoa > Chordata > Mammalia > Carnivora > Felidae > Leopardus > Leopardus geoffroyi. The sequence goes on from NC_059330.1 coordinate 44,789,509, forward strand.
CCTCTGTCCTCTTTCCACTGGCCACACTGCACTTACTCAGACACCAAGAAACTACCACCAACTTCCAAGTGCCTCCCGCTGCCTTTCCGGGCTCCATCCCGGCCAGGTCGTAACCTGAGCTACACGGAGGGGCCTCGCACATGGGCTGAGTGAGTCCCCTTCAACCAGAGCTCTCCCCATGACCATGACCTGGGTTCCCCCAAGCCTCAGGGAGGCCCGGCCCCGCCCCCAGGCCCGCACAGCCTAGACGTGCGCCACCAGCTCTGAAGTGCCCTCTGGGGAATTGCATCACCTGGTGGGGTGCTCTTTCCTGCCCTGCCCCCGGGAGGGGGGTGAGGGGATGATCCAGGCAGGCAAGTTCTTTGCAGTGAACCAAGCACTGTCCCCAGTGTCCTTTCATTGGTCCCCCACAGCACCTCCGGGGAGGATGGCAGATAAGGAGGCAGCTCTGTAAAAACGCTCTGGTCTTGGTCCCCCCGGCTGGCAAGCGGTGGCAGCTGGACCAGGGCTCATGACTCTATAGACTAGGCTCCCTCTCAGGGCAGCGAAGAGGGAGAAGGGGCATAGTGGCCTCAGCCCTTCCACCTCCAAGACTCGAGGACCACCCTCCATCAGTCCTGAACTATGCTGGGGACCTATGGACACAGGGGCCTGGCACCTGCGTGTCTCCCACGCAGGCCACCTCTGGGAAGCTTGGGAACATAATCCACCAGCCTTTGATCCCTTGATTACTCACCACCATCACTCTGAACTTGAATCCCTCCTCCTCCCCATCCCCTTCCATAAACTCGCTCAGAGTGCCCCCGCCCCACCCAAGCTTTAGATCTGTCAGGATATGGGCTTACATACATCGCTTCCCCCCCACCCACCTCCTCCAGGTCGGTAGGATTTATGCTTGTGCAAAAACTTGCCCTCTCCGTTCAAGGTGGATGCAAAAATGACTCTGCCCCGGGGGAAAAGAGGATCTTTGGCCTGCTATGTCAAGTATTTTAACCCCCTTGTTTTACGGTAAGGAAACGGAGACCCACGAAAGCGGAAGAACAGGAAATTAGGGAGTTCCTGGAACAGGGCAACACTGGGACCAGAAGTCAGGTGTCCTGGCTTCCAACCCCAGTGTCCCTCCTCTGGCGCCACAGATGCTCGGCAATGACAGCCAGTGGCCACGCAAAAGTCTGACCTGGCTCATAAGTGACTAACTTGTACACAAATGTTAATCAATTGCTTGCCGCCTTGTGTGCACACTCTCGCTGTTATCTGTGCTTTGGGCAATCCGTGCAGGAAAGCGGTCCAAGGATCATTGCCACCGAAGCTTGGGAAATCCCGGCTTCCTAATTCGTCCCTGGAAACTTGTGTGCCTTGGGTGACTCAGGAATAGAAGCAGGCTGCTGGAGAAGAGGCGAGGGGCAAATCCAGTTCCCTGCCCCCTGCCCCCCTCCCCCCCTCCCCACCCCGCCACCCTACCTGGCTCCCTACTTGCAGGTGTGTACATCGTAGATGCGGATGCACTCCTGACAGCTCACGTAGCAGCACCAGTGGAAGATGCAGTGACATTTCTCCTTCCGCTTCTCCGTCCTCGTGTTGTGGCCGCGGCCACAGCAGAGCAGGTCGCAGCCATCGATGCCATGGGAGGTGACATTGCAAGTCCGGTCCCTGGTGCCAAAGGAGCCCGTCTCGGGGTTGGGCTCACAGAAGTTGGGGGAGTTCTCGTAGTAGACCAGGTCCCTCTCGGTGGGCGGCTTGAAGAGCGCGTACTTGGCGCGGAGGGTCTCCACCCAGCCGCGGGATTCGCGGTGCTTCTCCACCACCATCTCGGAGGCGCTGTCGTACTTGTCCTTGAGGAAGTCGCCGATGGCACGGAAGTCGGGCTGGGCCCACCAGCAGGTCTTGACCTCGCAGCTGCCTGACAGCCCGTGGCACTTGCACTTGAGGTGCATGTGGTCCAGGATGGTCTGGGGAAGAGGAGTGGCAGCTGGCCCCCGGAACGACCCCACCTGGGAGTACACCTAGGCCCTCCCACTGTGCCCCCGCCCACCCCCATCCCTGGAGCCTTCTCCGAGCCTACTGGGTGCCGGGAAGACAACGGATTGGGGACCGAGGTGCGGACCTAAAAACGATGACCATCGTCTCCCTCCCCTTCACAGCCCAAGCATTGGCAGAAATCGCAGCCATATTTCAAAGCTGCAGGAAATAGGGATTGCGATCCCCGTTTAACAGATGGGGAAACTGAGGCTGGGAGCGTAAGTGACTCGCCCTAGGTCAAACCACCAGAGGAAGGGGTGGAGGTTGAACTCAAAGCCAAGCCCACCGGTCTTCACAGCCCTGCACAGGCTGCCCAAGTGCACTGGATGGGCTGGCGGGTACCTGCGCCACGGGGCCACCACACTCCCGAGTTGACGCACCCCCGGGGAAGGTGGGCGGGCGGGCGCGCAGGGGAACAGCCCAAGGAGAACGGAGGGTGATTGTGGGGCGTGGTGGGGGGGGGGTGGTGACAGGCTCCACCAGGGGAAAGAGGAGAGCAGGGAGCCCGCATGTACAAGAAGCACCAGAAGGGTAGGGTGGGGCAGGGGTGGGGCCAGCCGGGAGGGGCAGGCACAGGGTCCGAAAAGGGGTACCGGGCAGGGTCGGGGCGAGGGCGGCCGCAGCTCACCGTGCGGCCCGCCTCGTTGTTGTGCTTGTTCATGGCCGAGCGCGCGTCCGGCCTGTTCTCGCGCGCGTCCGCGAACTCCCGGGACACGAGCACCCCGAAGTCGGCGTCCTCGCTGCAGCCGCCCCACTTCCAGCCCTCGCCTGGCGGCCCCTTGTGATGCGAGTCGCAGCCGCAGATGGTGGAGGTGCCCTCGGCACAGGAGCGCGTGACGGCGAAGGCCACGCCGGCAGAGGCGATGGCGTGCACGAAGGCCGACTCGCGGGTGGCTGCGGGGAGGGCATTGCTCAGGCCGGGTCCCGGGGGGCAGCCTCTCTGCCTCGACCTCCCCAGTCGGGAAGAAGGCCCCGAGGACAGAGGGAGGAACCTAGGTGCCCTTCCGACCCCCTTTGACTGGCCCAGTCTCTGAGGTACCCCCACTTTACAGATGAGCAAACTGAGGCCCAGGGCAGTAACTGATCAACTCGGGGCCTCAACACCTGCTACAGGGCCAAGCCGAGGCTGTTAAAAACAGCGGTGGGTACTATAGCTCTGGCAGGTTGCTGAAGAGATAAAGTAGTCCTGCTCTGGCCTAGCCCCAGGCCCCCTGCCTTGCATCTGCCCAAATTCCAGAGACCACAGCACACGCCTGAGCCCCCCTCCCCCCCCCCCCCCCCACTCCTGAGAGAGCCTGAGGTCTGCGGGCGGGCAGCCTGGGAACCCACCACCTAAACGTAGTCAGGATGCCCTTGGGCAGACCCTGTCCTTTTCTGAGCCTCAGTTACCCTCTCTGTAAAACGGGTATAAGTTCCCTCTGTCACCAGACTTCCTGACCAGGACGGCAGTGACCTGCATCCCGAGCCCTCTGCCCGCCACCACCAGGAGGATCAGAAAACAAAGCAGTTCCCTTGGTTCCGCCCCAGGGTCCCGTGAAGGGAAAGGAGAAATTCTTAGGGGTGTCCCCCTAGCCTCCTTATCCTGATAACCACCTTTGAGCTCTCAGTATGCACCAGATTCTGCCCTTCGTGTGCGTTAGCTCATTTAATCCTCTTAACCACGAGGCAGAAAGTCTTAACATAGGCCTGTTTTATAGATGCAGACATTGACGACCACGGGGCGAAGGCCTGGGAGACGACAGTCCAACTCTCTCTCTCCCCGCGGGCGAGGCACCCAGAACCGGAGGTGACCTGCCCAAGGCCACGCGGGCCGGCTTAGGAGCCAGGCTCGCGTCCTGAGTGCGGAGGGAGATCGCGCCCGCCCCCCGCACACAAGCGGGGAGCCTGGTGGCCTCATGGGCCACCTGCAGAGGAGCCGCCCGTCCCGCTTCCACGGACCGCCCCGCCGGCGCAGCGAACCCGCGCAGCCCAGGCGGACCGCGGCCGCGAGCCACCAAGGCCGGGGGCCCGAGCCCCGCCGCCCCGCTCTCCGCGCCCCCCCCCGTTCCAGCCCCCGCCCTCCCCCCCCCGGGCGGCCCGGGGACGGCGGCGCCGAGGACCCAGCGCCTCGCTTCCGGCCGGACCCGCGGCCTCTCGCGGCGGCGGCGGCGGCGGCGGCGCCCGGGCCCCGGGCCGCGCTCGGTTCCCAGCCCCGGGGACGCGGGGGCGGCGGGGGCGGGGCGGGGATTAGCCTGGGAGCGGCGCTGACAGCCCCGCTGTGCCGGTCCCCGTCCGGCGGGGCCCGCTGGGCCGCTCAATCCGCCTTTGTTCGCGCGGTGTCACACCGCATTACCCGCATAATGCGGCCGCCGGGCCCGGGCCGCCGGGCCGGCCGCCACCGCGTAGCAACGGGCGGCTCCCGCGGCCGGGCCGCGCCCCCGGCCCCGGCGCCGGCCCGCGAAATCCCCATTGAAGCGGCGCCCCCCGCCCCCGCGCCGCGCCGAATGGCCAGAGGGCGTGTGAATGGCGCGGCGGCCGCAGCGGGCGCGGGGCCGGGCCGCGCGGTGGGGGGCGGCGCTCGGGCCCCTTTCAAGCCGCCTAAGCCCCTCCGGGCCGCCCGCGCCGCCCCGCCCGAGGAACGCGATCCCCGGCTCGCCCGCGCCCCGCCGTCGCGGCCCCGTCGCCTTCCGGCCGCCGACCCCCGCGGCCCCCGCCCCACGGGCGCGCGGTGCGAGTCCCCGGGCCGGCCAACCCGTGGGGAGTGGGCCTCGGCCTCCGCGGAAGAGGCGCGCCCCGGGGACCGGGCCCTGCCACCCTGGCTCTCCAAGCGGGAAGGTGGTAGAAATTAACTCTTGGCGGCCCACACGGCTTGGGGGCTGGCCAAGGGCCGCGCGCCAGCGTGGAGCCCAGGGCAGGGTTCGAACCCGGCTCACGGCCCGGGCTCTGGGCGCCAGCGCGTGCGTGGGCCCTTTTCCCAGACGCTCCTCGGCTTCATCAAATTCCTAGAGTTTCGGGCAAGTTACCCAGCTCCCAGCCCCGGCCCAACACAAAACTGCCCTCTTGCAATTTAGGATGATGAAGGGGCAGGTACCAGAACCCACAATGGCGATTTAAAACGTTAAACACGGACGTGAATGGGGAATAAGCTCAAAGGGCCCGATTTTCATTGCCAAATGTCCCAAGAGGGTCAAAGCAATCAGAAGGCGAGTGTTGCTTTTGGGGAGCGCGTCTAGACGCCAGGCTGTTTGATTAAGCGCTCCCTGGCCCGAGGTGGGGCACCGGAAGGCGGTGAGACTGACACACCGGCAAGATCAGGTTTGAAATGCAAACCGCCGCCACTTGGCCCCAATTAGAGGCCAAACCTTTTATGTAAACAAGGAATAATTAGCTTTGGTAATAGAAGCGTAAACAGAACCATCATCCATTGATTCGCTAATTGCCCTTCTGTCCCTTGACAATGGCCTGTAGGTCAGAGCGACTCGGCACACTTGAGACACAGGTAAAGGGGGCACGACACACTCAATGTAGGAGTCCGTCCCCCCACTTGCCACCCACCCCCTGTCAGATCCACCTGGCTCTCAGATCCCTTTTCCTTCTGGCTATGAATACAGTTTTGTAGGAGGGAGGGCCAGGCTCACCAATTTGGGTGGCAAAGCCCTGGTGGTGGTCGGGAGGGTTCAAGTTGCTACAGGGGCGGGGGTGGGGGCAGAGGGGGGAAGCGGTGGCTCCTTGGAGGCCAGCTGGGGTCACTACATTCCTGGACACTGCAGTTCCTCAGAGTTGCCCATCTTCAGCCCAGAACTCACAGCCTCAAAGTCCCTTTCTTGGGAGCAGTTGCCCCCCTACCACTCGCTCTCTTTTGGTCATGTTTGAAGTCAAGTTGGGTGAACCCCATTCATTTCAGGTACAGCGGGTTAGACTCCTGGGTGGCAGGAGGGCTGGAAAGTTACCGGGACACCAGCACGCCCAGTAGCCCCTCCACAGTCCTTGGGCACGTCCAGCTTGCAGGGCACATGGCGATCAGAGGGATCTTCTCCCTGAAACCTTGGGGGCAATGCAATGCCACCAGCTCCAGGCAGTTTCCTCAACTCCAGAATTTTCTAGAAGGGAGGAACCTAGAGGTGGTGATGCCCTCATCCCACCCAAAAGCTAGATTTGCATAGCACTGAACACAGTGTTGGGAAAATGTCGCAAGTGTCCACATCAAGGCCTGCCCCCTCCACTGTGCAGCCGGGAGCGGGGAGGAAGGCCATGGCCACCTCTTCTGCCCTAGGATCTCAGGAGACAGAGCATCTCCAGGCTGCTCAACCTCCAGTGGCACCTGGGAAGGTGTGGCAGCCAAGGTGACCCAACTGGATCCATCCAGAGAGGGAGCCCGCCCACTCCTGTGGAGGCTGTGGGCCGTGACCGGCTTTATGGCCCTCTCCTGGGGACCCTGGGATGGGAACTGAGGCCTGCTGAGGTGGAAGGCTCGCGTGTCCTCATGCCCTCCCCCAATCTAGCCCCTCACCCACCTCTTACTCAGCCCAGAGACAGTACCTTTGTCTAGGACGGGCCCGAAGATGGCCAGGCTGTCGTCTATGGTGGTGCAGTTCCAGCGGCGGCCCCGGAACTGGTGCTGGCACTCCTGGATGCCCAGCTTCACGCCTTCGGCCACGCTGGGCATGATCTCGATGTAATTTCGGCAAAAGCGCAGCTGCTTGGGGACCAGGCCTGGGATGGAGCCGCAGAGCAGGGGCTGCGAGCCCAGCGAGGTGTACTGCTGGCCCAGGGCCAGGGACCTGCAGGCAGACAGAGGGCAGTGGCATTGCCGGCACAGGGCACACGGAACATCATGGGCATTGTGTCTTCCTCATGAGCCCTCTGGGGGCAGGTGGAGCAATGGAGGGCCCGTCAGCCCGAACCCATGGCCTTGAGAAACGTGGTACCTGAATGCGCTGTCTTGACCTCAAGAATACGCCATCCCTTGAAGGGCAGAGCTCTGACCCAGACCAAGTCAGCCCTCTGATGTGGGCATATCTGACGTGAGCACAGTGACCAGTAGGAACCTCTTGTGGGGGCCCTGGGGGGCAATGCAATACCATGAAAAGAAGCCTGGACTGGAAAAATCCTATTGAGAGCCCAGGTTAAGTCCCTCCTAGGCTCTGGGCCAGTTGCCCTGACGGGCATTGAAGCAGTTGGGCTGGACAAGCTTCTAGGGAGTCTAAGTTTCTAGAGCCACATAGAGACTCCTATGACCCATGGGAAATAACCCATACCCAAGTCAAGGATGCTGGCAGGAGCTGGCCTGACCCCAGTCCCAACTCAGCTAAAGCAGAGAAGCCCCGGTCCCAGTGGGGAACTTGTACATGCATGTGTGTCTGAGATTTGCACACACACACACACACACACACACACACACACACTGCCCACGGCAGTGCCCCTCCCCAGGATACTGCCTGCCCAGCCCAAAGCATCCCAGTGTCTCCCCAGGGAACTGATGGCTTCTACCAGGTCCTCTGTCCTTTGTCCACCAGGGCCTCCAGGACCATCTTGGCAGCTTCCTCGAAGTTTCTAGAGTGCCATCTTCCCTCTCACCAGCAATTGGAACTTGGCTTTGTTGCACGACAAGTTTAGCTCAGTGTCAGGAGGGAGAAGATGTCAGAGCATACTCTCCCAGCCAACACTCACGACCTTACTCAAGTCACCTCACCTTTTAACCTTCACATCTCAAGCCATATCCGGTCAGACCCTCAGATTTTATTGAGTCAACAGAAAGAAAGGTCTTGGGGGAAGCCAGGGAAGGAGGAACAAGAGTTTAAAAAAACTAGAAAAATCAAGGTGCTGCTCTTCCACTCTCTCCCCCAGCACAGGAAGAGCAGGGATGACATTTTGTGGGAAAGACCGAGAAAATGATCTGTGGGTCTCAGTGGACCTCAAGGCCAGTCGCAATCAGCCCTGTGGTCAGGACAGTGTGAGCTGGAAGAAGGGTTGCATGGGGGCCCTTTACATCCAGCACCGACCCCAGCAAGGCTCCAGTCTGACAGTGACCTTGGTCAAGTCTCCCACACAAAGTGATGACAGAAACCTTGGGAAGAGGGTCCAGAAGACCCCAGATTCAGATCAGGGGGAAAAAAAAAAAAAAAAACCATGCAAAAGCTTCCTGGACTAGACACAGGGCTGAACCAAATGTCTGCCATTCATCAGCTCTTACTACGTGCTTCATTTCTGATCAGTTCTCCAGGGTGGCGACGAAGAAGCGGGGGTTTAGGAAGGAAGTCAGCTTGCTCAAGGCTTTTTGGTGCCAGGTCTGCGACAGAGCAGGGCATGCTCCCCGAGCTGAGTCTTCCCCTTGGGTTTGCTTCACTGAATCCTCAGAGCAGCTATGTGACACAGAAGGGGGCATTACAGAAGCCCTGTTTCCAGATGGTGTAGACTTGTGTACTGAGTAACCAGCCCAGCCGGCAGAGCTGCTAAGAAGTTGCTCATCGGACCCCAAGACATCTGGCTCCAGAGCCTGTGGGGCAAACCACTGTGCCACCTGTCTTCTGGGCTATGCCTGCTTGGGTCCTGAAGGAGGCAGGACTAGCCCATCTGTGGCCTGAGCCACACCACCGTTCCCACACCCGAGTGAGATAGAGCGGGTCGGCCCAGAGCCCCCGGATGGGCACATGGCACCCGGCACCCAATGGAGCCCTGTTCTGCCCCTGCCCCGCTTCCAGTTATAAACAGGTTATCATGATAACCGTGATATTCAAATATCTGTCGCTGATTATATGCTGGGCCAGTTCTAAGCGCTCGTGTCTCTTACCTTACGTAATCCTTGTAGCAAGTCTATGAGATAGGAACTTCATTATCATCGTTATTGTCCCATTTCCTAGATGAGGAAAACTGAGGCCCGGAAGCCAAGTAACCTGTCCAAGTCTGCAGGAAGGCCAAGTGTCAGCGTTGAGCCTCCCTCCCAGTTCGGGCTGCCTCCCCACCCGCTTTTAGCCAGGACCTCCAGCCCAGCCCCACCAGCCGGCCGGACAGCACTGTCCTCATGGAGTGGGAACCCGAGCCCGGGGTTGGGGGTAGATAGTCAGCACGGGAGCGAGGCTCCCCTGGGAAGAAGCTCAGGCCTTTCCCACTCCCTCCTTGGACATTTAGGACCCGAAGCCCCATATGAGGAGGACAGTCGGAGACAAGAGCTGAGCCCCGTGGGGAACCTGCCACCCCACCTGGGTTTGGTCCTGAGTGTGGTGCCATGAAAACCCCTCTCCAGGGGTGTGGTGCTAAGTCCTTGCCCCCTCCCCACGCCTGTGCCAGTGCGGCACGGGAAGACCTGGGCCCCCTTCCCAGCCTCAGCGTCCTTCCCCTTTGGCCAGGGCCAGTCTCCCCGGGGCCCCCACCACGGGCCCCCGTCCACGCCTGTGTCTGGAGGTGTGGACCGCCCCTGTGGTGGCCGGTGGCCGCGCTTGCCGTCAGCTCGGCCTCCTGCCCCCACGGCACACACTCTTCTCACGGCCGGTCTGTCCCACAGTCACTTCTGGCACCGGGGACCCTGTCCCACGGCACCTCCCCCACTTATTGGTCTGCTCACCAGCCAAGGCCCCAAGGCCCCCAACGCTCCAGCCTCTTTTTGCCCAGCGATGAAAGTTGGGCCGAGCCGGAATTCAACCCTGGGTTTGTCTGGCTCCAAGCGTGACACCCTCTGAAAACAACTCCCTGCCTCAGAGACGAGACCTTTCCCCTTTCCCGCCAAACCCTGGCCCCTCCCTGCTGCCCGGGGGCCAACCAGCTATTCACCCCAGTGCTGTTTCCTAACTACGGATGTCAATTTCCTTAACCTTGCCGTGCCTCAGTTTCTCCACCTGTAACATAGACGTAAGAGGAATAAATGATGGTCGTGCAGTTACCGTGGCGGGGGGTGACCCAAGCACTCTGTCCCTGCCCTGTCAGCACCCTCAGCCTCCTGCCCTCCATCTCTGACTTGATAGAACACATCAGAATTTTCAGAACCCCTTCCCATCCATCGCTGGGAAGGATGCCTGGGCTCAGAGCAGCTCAGTGCTAACCGGGGTGGCTGGACAGACACCTGGGATCTGGCTGAGTGTTAAAGGCACCCAAAGGGCAAGGGCACAGAGACGTTTCCAGGGTGCTCCTTGCCAGGGTTCCAGCTCAGATCTGGATATCCCGCTGGCAGTGAGCAAGGCCCTCTGGGGATGGGGGCGACGGGCCAGCAATGGGGCTGACGAGGCCTCGGCCTTGGGACTGACTTCTGCAGGATGGCTGCCGTCCCCTAGACATGGCCTGGCACCACCCCCCACCGAGCGTCCTACCCGCACAGGGCTCAGGTCTGAACCTCTGCCGCCACGGATGCGTCAGTTCAACTCACAGCTCCTCGTCCCCCATTAGGAGGTACACATTCCCCTGGAGGGGGCCGGGGGGGGGTGGCGTGCCACGCAGCAAGCCTCATTCTCCCTAGTTCTTCCTACCCGAGTGCAAGCGGCTCCGGGTGCTTTGCCGGGCAGCCTCCCACATCGCGCCTCTGCTGGGGCTGAGGCCTCCGCCCGGAGTGCCCGTCCCCTGCCAAGCTGCTGGCGAGCACCTTACCCATCCTTCAACGCATGCGTCTTGGGTCACCTCCTTTCTAAAGACTTTCGGGGGCTCCCAGGTGAAGGTAACCTCTCCCGCCTCTGTGTCTTTACTGTACTTTATTCCTATCTTATCACAAAGCCCTGGACTCATTTGTTTCCAGTTCGATCTGCGTTGGGAGTAAGAGTTCCCCAGGGAGAGAGGTTGTGTCTTCTCCCATCTCTCCAACACCTCGGCCTGTGACACACACACACACACACACACACACGAGCACACTTGGTCTACTGAAAGTCCAGGCCACACGATGGGTAGTTGCTAATTCTCAAGGGAAGGATTGAAGGAGCCACTCCTTCCCCCAAAGGCCAGTCTGATGTCCTTTTCTTGTAGTGTTTTGGCCTTACTCCCCAGGAATCCAGGCATCCGGAGGTCTCGCCTCCACACAGGACAAGACTCCTCGGTTCCGCTGAGGAAGTTCCTATGGTTAGGACCTGCGGGCAACAGCCAGGCTCCCAAGGGAGGTAGGGACCCGCCTGGCATTGGCAGCTGGTGAGGGGGAGGGCGGAGGGCACTGCCGGGCCTTCCCAGCTGGGCGGGGGCTATTTATACCCAGCTCCTGGCCTTGCCCTGCCCGAGGGCCCTGCCACCCTCCCCTGAGGACAGCTCGTCCTCCACCCCAACCACCCACCGCCCAGCTGGGCCGAGGACAGACACGGGCAGCCGGGCAGACGGGCACATAGCAGGTGCCAGCATGCAACAGGCTGCTCGTGGGGCCCTCGACGTTGACCTCTCGGGGGAATTCCCTGTCCAAATAGGCTGGCCTTGAATATGTGCACTGCCTTATCCGACTGCCACCGCACCCTGGTTCTCTCCTCTCCCCGACGACACCTCCCATCTCCAGAGGCCCGAAGGCGGGCCTGTGGGGAGGGCTAGGGCAGAGATAAAACTTGTAACCGAAGAACGCAGGTCGGCCTGGATGCTGACTTGACTTACGCGCCACGGTGACACTCACAAGTGCTCTGCACAGGGAGCGTGTCCCGTCTGGTGTTGCTGGCATCGTCGGCCCCCGGATTCTCACATCCACCCATCATGCCCCCCCCCACTTCGGGCCGACTGTCTGCAGCAGGGGGGTACAGGACGTGCCGTCCCTGCTCTGCTTTCCTTTTAAGGCTCCGTTAGGGCTGGAGCCCTGCACCCAACCTCCGCCGCACCCAAACTTGTTTATAGTTTTTACCTTGCCCCCCCCCCGCCACCACCAACATAATAGGGTTTTAGAGACGGGAGGGGCCTCAGGGGTCACAGTGTCCGTGTTTCGTATTTGTTAGCTGTTTCTCTTTCCGAGTGGAGTCGCACACAGCCTTCCCCCCTACTCCGCTCTACATAAAACAGATCAAAAAGAGGGGCCCGTGCTTCAAAAAGCGAAACGTAGAATCACCACGCAATCCAGAAGTGCCACTCCTAGATACGTGCCCAAGAGAATTGAAAGCAAGAACACAGGCACGCGTATATCAGCCTCACGGCAGCGCGACGGGTGGGCACCCCGAGTGTCGGTCAGATGAACGGACGACGAAATGTGGCGTGTCCACAAGGTGGAATATTGTTCAGCCACAGAAAGGAATGAAGTTCCGGCACCTGCTACAACATGGATGAACCTGCTCAACATGATGCCAAGTGAAAAAAGCGAGCCACCAAAGGACGAATGTTGTACGCGAGGAACCTAGAGTAGGCAAATTCCTAGTGACAGAAAGGAGAGTAGAGGTTACCAGAGGCCGGCAAGCGGGAGGGAAGTTATTGCTTAATGAGTATAGTTTCTGCCCCCACCAACAGCCCCTCTGCAGGATGAAACCGGAGAACCGCTGGTCTAGTCCAATCCCTTCCTTCTCTAGTTGGGAAGACGGAGGCCCAGAGAAGGTCTGTCATTTTCCCAAGTCACACAGTGACCTATGGGTGGGGCTGTGGAAGATGGGGAGGGGCACAGCCCAAGGAACGTCTCCCCTTCTGCTCCCCCCTGTCTCAGGGCAAGCTCCATGGGGACGCCTGCCGCCTGCCCTAGTCGTGTCTTTCTTGGAGTCCTCAAGCCTAGCTATCTCTGCCAGCCCCAGGCAGGGCACCTGACACGGGTGCTGAGAGGGAAGGAAGGAGACAGAACGGGGACGGAGTCAGAAGCCACTTGCTCTGCGGTCACCTGTCTCTCTCTCTCTCCTCCAGAGTGACCACCATGTTTCAGGAAACCCTACAATAACCCAGGGCTCGGTGCTCCGCCTGCTGGCCCCCTGGGCAGTACTGGATAGGTGCCCTCTCCGCTCCTGGGTCCAGTGGGGCCCCACCCTGGCCTGGGACAAGACGGAAACTCCCAGAAGGAGAAGGAAAGGTTTGAAAATGGGCAGGAAGTAAAGAGCCGAGTGTTGGTTTGGGAACTCAAGGCTACTACCTTTCCATTTAGGTCAAGAGGCCCTTCGGGGCTGGCAGACGGCACGAGGGGAGCCTGACAAGTTCAGTGGCATGTAGCAGGTGGGGCAGGGCAGGGGCAGGGCCTGGGGAGCCCTGATGCACCTGACTCCTGCAACCACACGGCAAGGTAACCACTGTTCCTGATGTTGAGAGGCCTCCGGTGACTCACCGGGCGACTTAGCAGGGAGCTCGTGACAGAGCAAGAGAGACCTACCTCAAGATTCACGAGGCTCGTCTCTCCTTGCCCAGCCACTGGTCCTCCCTGGAGCATGTGCGAGCCCCGTGGGTGCTGAGCACTAACTCAACGCTGCACCCATCTCAGTGCGGGCCAAGGATGGGGAGTCGCTTCTGAGTCCCAAGGGGCTCCCGTGCTCCCGTGATCCACAGAGCAGGCCTAGAGACACCCCGGCGAAGCCTCTGCTCAAAGCTGGGAGATCTCCCTGGACCTCAGGTCATTCACTCAGGAGGCATGAGTGGGCTGTATGGGTCTCATGAGTCTCCAGCAGGCTAAGTAGCACCCTTGTTTGGATGCAGGAAGGGAAGGGATGGGGAGGGTGGAAAGGGTCCGTGCACTGAGCTGGGACCCAGAGGCCAGAGAGGAACCAGTGAAGGAGCAACTGTCAGAGCTTCTGAGCCCGTGGGGGGTGGGGGTGGGGGGTGCCAAGCCTCCGGCCGGGCTTCCCATCTTGATTTAGTCCCAGCCATCCAGACGAGGGCCCGGGCCCCACGAGGGCAGTAAACCTGCGGAGTGAATGGAGGTGCCTGCCCTTGGGAGAGCAGGTGAAAGCCTTCCTTTGGTAAACAAATTCATCCCCCACCTATTCACTCCACACACATTTGAGTCATGACTTGGAATCGGGCGGAGTGCCAGGTACTGGGGGCGTGAAGCTGCGTTAACACCACACCCACGGAGCACCCAGGCCAGGAGGCGTGTGTCAGTCACGAAGAAGCCACGGCATTCTTCCAGCAACTACTATTCTAGGTGCCACGGGTGCCACGAACAAGGGACAGAGGGTCCCGGGGCCCTTGTAGCTTACAACCCGAGGAACCACCAGGCCAGAGAGGCCTCGGTAGGTAGGAGCCGAGGCATCCAGGAAGGCAGAGGCGAGAGGGTCCTAGCCAGTGGCGATCACGAAGGCATGGCCGGGGCTCCCCCCGGGAGGAGCTGGGGGGGGACAGGAAGGAGCCCCAGGCACGGGGTGGGAGAGGGAACCGCAGCTGTCCCACCCCAGCTGGAGCCCAGAAACCATCCAAAGGAGCAGGAGGGGAAAGGGGCCTTGGGTACCAAGCTTAACCCAGGCAACCTGGGCGGCACTGGAGGCTCCCGAATGAGGCTTTGGAATATTAATCTAGAAGACAAAGTCTAACTGCAAAATGGGCCCCGAAGGGTGGGGTCTAGTGACCCAGGGCTGGGAAAGGGAGGCTGGGGTGACATTTGTGCTAAAGAGAGTCTCAGACTTGGCTGCACGTTACGACCTCTGAGGGGCAAGATTTCCCTGGCCCGGGTGAACCCACTGTGCGGCTGGGCATCACCCATCCTTGTTAGTGGGGCCTGTGGCAGTGGGGCTCAGGGCGGAGGCATTAGGAGCGGAGAGGAAGCAGCGGCCATGGAAACCAGAGGAAGGAAGAGAGCACGACCAAGGTTCTGAGCCAGGATGATCAGGGAGACGGAGATGATGTCAACGGAGAAAGGGAACTTAAGAGGTGGAGCAGGTTTGGGAACAAAGATAAATCGCCTGGGGGGCCGAGGAGACCTCCAGGCACCCGTGTCCAGACAGGGCTGGAAAAAGAGCCTGGCAATTCAGATTTGGGAATCTGTGCTGGGGCTAGGACAGCTGGATGACACCTGAGGCCTTGTCCCCCGCCCAGGAGGCACACGGTAAAGGGTGAGATGAGCAGGGAGCCACGTGGTGTGGGTGCTGGATGCCACGGGCCAAGGCAGGAGCCCCAGGGGTGCCTCGAGGCATGCAGGGCCGTCCGGGAGGGGGGCCGGGACCTCACAGCAGACGGACTCACGCTGCAGGCTGAGAAATGGGGTGGGCTCGCCCAAACCCCCACAGGAGCCGGGTTGGTTGGGCCTCGCTCAGCCAACGCCTGCACCAAGTGCCCACATCTGGCTTCTGTTTCCCCGTATTTCTGATGAGGTCCCCGTGGAGGCACGGCCAGCATACTTGGGCAGAGCGAGTCACCACACCCTGCCTTTGCTCTGGTCTTTCCCTCTTTCACTTCGGTCCTCACCCTCCTCCCTGGGTGAGAGCTCTGAACACGCACTAGGCCATCAGCCCACAGCCTTGTCCTCCTGCGGGGCCCCTCTCTGTGCAGGTGGGAGGCACCTCCCAGCCCGACCCTTCTCCTCCCTGGGAGGAGCCCTTCCGTCTCACCCTGGGACGCAGGTTTTCGGCCTTTCCCTCAGGTTGGCTTGGCTGAAATCTGTGCCGCTGGACTTTGGGCAGCCTTTTCTGGACCTATCACCCTATACTGCGTGCCCAAAGTCACCATGAGTGTGGCAGGAACGGGAAGATGGGAGACTGGGGGTGCATGTGAGGGAGAGGGGGTATTCCGGGCCAGCTGTCCACACCGCCATGGATGATAAACTCACACATTCCCCCCAACCAAAGCAAAAAGCCATCCTCTCCCATTGGGCAGCCATGGGGACTCGCCACTGGAGCCTGAAAAGAACTTTCATATCTTCCTTCCTCTCCCTAAACTCTCCAACACGACTTGCTGGCCTTAGTGGCCAAGTGGTCACTTCTACATTCTGTGAGTGACTTTGACAACTTCCCTCTGCCTGCCACCCGCTAGAGGTCCCCTTGTAGGGCCAAGTGGGGCCCTCTGAGGAGGTGAATGAACTAAGACCACCTGAGGGCCCAGAGGGGCCACAGCTCTGGGCAACTGTGGGAGGAAGAGAAGGGGGGCGGTGGACACACTGAGTCCCAGTCAGAGGGAGGGGCGGAGGGGCTGGCCCTGCACTCCATCCGCTCAGTCCTGTCCCAGTCCCAGGAGCCCTGTAGGGTGTTTCTCTGGGGAGAAGAGGGAGGGAGGGGTGGGGAGGGCGGGCCAGCCTCAGCTGGAATGTTACAGCTTCTGTTCTCCAAAGCAGCTCCCAGAGCGCCTGGCCTGCGGCTCCCGGCTGATCTGATAAGATGTGACAAGGCGGCCTGAAAAATGTTGAAACCTGTAAAATGTTTAAACCTGTTTTTTGTTGTGTTGTGAGCGTGAGGGTTGTTTTTTTTTTTTTTTTTTTTTTTTTTTTTTTTTTTTTTTTTTTCCTCTCAATTTCATAGGAAAGTGGAGTTGATCAGAGTGGAGACGAAAGAAAGAGGAGGAGGGTGGGGGGACAGGGGTTGTCCCCTTCAGCCAAACTGGGAGGCAGGGCTCAGAGCGGGATGGTCAGACCTGGGGAGAAGGAAAGGAGGGTGAGGACTGGGAAGAAGTTGGGGGGGGGGGCGGTGGGGGAGAGGCCTGACAGAGGCTGGGGGGTAGATCGGGGAGAAGGTGAGGAGAATGGAGGGAGGGAGTTTCTGCAGCTCTGACCTGTCGGTGGGTCTCCTCAGGGCTGTGTCCTCCCTCGGCACCCTGAGAGGACAGTGAGCTGGGGGTACCCTCCTTCCGGCAGGTATGGGCCCAGGAGGACTCACTGGGGGGCACGGAAGTGCCTGAGCCCAGGTGGGTGTCCAGGCCCAGGGCCTCGCCCCTCAGACTCTCCAAGGGTCTCCCAAGAGGCACTAGGACCACAGGTGGACAAATGCTTACAGGTGACCACAGAGGGGGAAGCCGCTCCCAGGGCCACCTGCTTGGCCACACCATCTCGTACTTGTTCGACAGAGTCCTGCCTTCACAGGCGGAAGCTGCGGCCCAGCCTCTGCCCTCGGACACACAAAGGGTTTCACGCTGTCTCCAGATGAGGCGACTGAGGCCCAAAGACACGAAATGACTAGCTGGGGCTCGCCACACTCCTGCCTCTCAGTTTGGGGCGACTCTTTGACAGCTCCCTCCCAATGGGTCCAGTCACTCCAAACCGAAAGAGGCAAAGCATTCCAGAAACCGTGGCGGGACCAGGGGTCTCTGGGCGCTCACCGGTACAAGGTAGGTGTTTCATAAAAACCTGCTGAATAAAACTGTCTGCCCGAGGAGATTCCCTGCTGGTCTCTTGTCAGTTGGAGGAGGCCCAGGTTACCCTAGAAAGGCTTTAGAAGCATTCTGTGAACAGCCACACGTGTTAATTATTCCATCCCAGTACCAGGCCGTCGAACGTCGAAGCTGGATGGGGTCTTGGACACCATTAGTCCGCTTCCTCGGGGGAAACTGAGGCCCAGAGGGGCAGTGTGACTTGCCCGGATTTCCTCCACTGGTTGGAGGCAGCACAGGGAGTCAGCTCAGGCCTCGGGACCCTAGCCGGAACTCTCTCTTACACTGTGCAGTCCCTTCTCGAAGCCTCAGGTCCCCGGGCTGGGGCCCCATTCAGTACATGTGTACCGGGCGCCCGGCGCGTATAAGATGCAGCCACCGCCGTCCTCGGAGGCCCCCACCCTGGTCCAGGGCAGACATCCCCGCAGGTGACCACGGTAGCAGCGGAGTGTGACAAATCTCATTCAGGCTGGAAGCCACAGGGGTGGGAAGGCTGAGGGAAAGGGGCTGTGAGCGGGGAATCCATCTTCAAAGGGGTCACCTTGGAGCTGGGCCTTGCAGATGAGTTCAGCTGGGACAACTTTGACCCCTGGATCCCGGCCACCTGTGTCTTCCGTCTCCCCCTTCCACCAATCCGATTTCCGAGGTAAACTCTTCCTAAACCACGTTGGCATCTTTAGCTCGTTTCAGTCTGAGAACATTCTCTCCTTCCAGCTCCTCCAGCCCCTAAGTTATTATAGAAGACAGAAGATGGGGAAGGAGGGCCCCACAGGGCCAGGTTGCTCGTTCTGAGAAGTCGAGTCCGCTGGTTCCCAGGCCAGGATGTTGCTGGGTTCGCATACACTACCTTCAAGAAAGTTCTGGTAAAAGACAAGACAGAGCCTGCCCGGCCCTCCTGTTCGCGTTGGATTCTTTTCCATCCATCGAGGTTCGATTTTAAGACCCCCTCTTCATGGTGCAGTTTGAACTGCTCCCTCTGGGTATTTCCCAGTTCTTCTACCCACCCCGGGGCGGGGGGGGGGGGGCCGCTTAAACACATTCCATTGAACTGGCCACTGGCTCCCTGTCTCGCCACTGAAACTAGTTTGTCGAGAGGATGAATGACGTCACTCGTTTGTGCGCGGTGGGCAGTGTGTCCACCTCACCAGAGGTCCAGCGCCCCTGCTCCTGCGGCCACACCGAGCGCTCCCCCTGACTCGCCTGGCCCTTCTCACCTCCTCAGGTCCCGCAGGCCGCCATCAGGACGAGCTGAGGGCAGGGGATGGCCCTACCGGTTCTCTGGGCCTTCTTACTCAGCTGCTGGCCCTACCGTCCAGAAATCCTTTGTTTGAATCTTAGGAAGAAGCCCGGGAGGGAACACGGAAAACAGAATCGCTCGGCTGAGATTCCCTCTCACGGCATCTCCCCGGGGCTCCCCTGTCAGCTTGGTGGGTGTCGTCTCTCAACGAACGCGTATGCTAGGTCAAGCCCAGTGCTGGGTGCTGGGGGCACAGACAAGTGTGGGGGGCGCCCCTCATCTTGCCAGAACTCCCAGCGGAGCCTGGGGGCTGCCCCCAGATACCCCACGCTCCTCCGCTACGGGGACCCAGAGGCCCAGCCACCCCGCTTCACACCCAGACAGCACTGATCGCACACACTGGGGAAGGCTGGGCTCTCGAGGACTTCCCCTACATCAACCATCCCACCTCTGCTCCCTCACCCCGCCTTTCAGAGGCCCCGAGGATGAGCATTTACCAGCTGGTTGCCACCAGCCAGGGATACAGGCCGCAGGACTGTGGCGCAGAGATCACTTGGGGTGGTTTTGAAAAACACAGACACGTGGGATCCAAAGCCAGCCCCGCTGAATCAGATTTTCTGGGGAGGCGTCCAGAAAACTGGATCATTAAAAACCTCCCCCAGAGTGTGACAATAGCACGGTAAGAGATGACGCAACGTTCGGTAGCCGGGCCCCCTGCAGGACGTTCTCTGGTCAAGGACGGACATTTGACCTGAATCTCCCCAGGCTTTGAGAAGTAACTGTCACCCAGTCAGGAAACAGGAAGGATAGAGGAACAAACCAAACGACACGATAGGGAAGCAGCCAGACAAATCGAG
The DNA here is from genome assembly GCF_018350155.1 of Leopardus geoffroyi. NCBI lineage: Eukaryota > Metazoa > Chordata > Mammalia > Carnivora > Felidae > Leopardus > Leopardus geoffroyi. The sequence goes on from NC_059330.1 coordinate 44,808,733, forward strand.
AATGTGGAGCGGCACACAGGGCTGAGGCCTGAACTTTCTAGAAGTCCATGTCATTTTTAAAAAGTGTGTGTGTGTGTGTGTGTGTGTGTGCACGCACGTGTGTTGGGGCGTTGGGGTAGACGCTTTAGATTAAAATAAACTTCAGAGACATAACAGTCAAATAATTGGAACCTAGTGTGAAAATCCTAACAAGGAAGGCATTCTGAGGATTACTGGGGAAATCTGAATCCTCAGGAATCATGATAAATTTTGTTAAGTGTGATATGGTATATGGCCACAGGGGTTTATCCTTACATTTTGGAAATACAGGGGTGAAGAGTCATCATGACTGTATTACTTGGAAATGGTTCAGCAAAAAAAAAAAAAAAAAAACCCACGCCAAACTTGGGGCAGGGGTCGTTTGGGGGGGGGGGGGTGACGGGTGGGGCAACGGTGGCAAAACGTAAAACAGTTGAACTAGAAGGTGTGTATATGTGTGCTCCTTGTAGTATTTTTTTGTTTTCTGGATGAACAGTTTTCATCATAAAACTTTGAAGGAACGATAACAATAAAAATTCCTCCCAACCGGGGACTGCTGGCCACAGCCGCATCGGGCTCGGATCCGAACCCCTAGACCTCAGGGAGCTGGGACCCACGGGGCAGGTGCGCATGACAGGGCGTGGGCGGTGGGGGCTCGCCGAGACTCCACGAGGTCACCGAGGCTCCTGGGCTCTCTGGGCGCCGCTGGCTGCCTGGCTTTCAAAGTGGGTATTTCCACCACGTTCCCAGGAGCGCGTCCCCCCACGGCGCCGAGCCCGTGCAGGTGAAACAGCCCTGAGCGGCCCCTGGACTTCCCCACTCTGCCTAGGGAGGCTCCACGCAAGTTCAAAGCGGTGGCTGCCCCTCCCCCTCGCCCCTTTCCCCATCTGCAGAGGAAGCAGCCGGAGCGAGCCTCAACATCTTCCCCTGCGCCCCCCTCTTCCCCCTCCCCAATTCACCAGTCCTGAGTCCTGCAGCCAACTCCTCTGCGGGGGTCCTTGCGTTCATTCCCTCTGCCCTTTCTTCTCAAGGGGCTCATTGCCACGGGCGCCTCGACTGGGGTTTGCAAACATCTACTGAGCACCTGTTAGGAGCTGTGTCCCGGGTCCACCGCAGACCTGTGCGGGACCTCGTGACATGTTCCAGCACTCCGAGGGGTGGATCACTGCTTCTCAAGCCTGGCTGAGCGTCAGATGGCCCCGGGGGAGCTTCCAGCTGCGGAGGCCCAGCCCCACCCCCAGAGAAACAGATGGAACAGGCCTGGGTGCCCCCTCCTCTCGGCTTGTCCTCCACCTTAAGGGGAGGAGACTGGGTGGAGGCTGTCCTAGCGTCCTGGGTCACAGACAAGGCTCAGACCCCGCCCAGGGTGGTGGTGGTAGGGGTGGGGGTGGGGGGGCTGACTCCCTACCATCCACTTTCAGGGGCCCCACCTCTCTTTCTCCTAGGAATAGTCCATTCTTTCCAGCCACCGGTGTTTCCACCTTCCTCCCCCGAAAGAGCCCTCCCTCGACATCCCTTCTCCTGGGCTCTCGACAAATCTCCTCTTCACAGCGAGGGAGGAAGCAAAACTTTTTTGACCCAGCAGCAGCACACCATAAAAAGTGTTTGGGCGTGTCCTTCCAGACACGCACGCACACACACACACACACACACACACACCTTGGGTCTACAGCACTGGCCGGCCAGCCACCATGCTCGTATTTTGTGTGCCTTACAAAACACGCGCTAACATTCGCTGGGAAAAGACGAGATAAAAAGTCTATTTCAAGAGAGATCACTTCCCCCTGCGGCCTGACGCTTTTTCTGGTGACCCTCTTCCGAGCTTTCAGTCCTGCTGCCCTTGGGTTTTTTCTGCCTTTATTTCCCCTTCTTCCTGCATCTCAACTTGTTCTTAGCCTTGCGGCAGTGTGAATGTTGTGAGCCTGTGGAAACTCTCTTGCAGAGATGTACCACACCAACTCTCTTGGGGTTCAAGGTACCGAAGGCACCAAGGCCTTCTCCCGCTGGGGGTCCACATCTTCCTCGATTCTTGCCCACAGCTACCCCTTTGGGGTTTTTTGGTTGTTGCTGTGTTTTGTTTTTTTGTCTAGGACTTCGAGCTCCCCAGTCATCTCTCGCTGGAATGCCTTCTCTCCACAAGTCCATGGTAGAGTCCCACTCACCTCCTCTGGGTCTGTCCTCACCTCCTGCCATGTCAACCTCAGCTCACTGCCTGCACCCACCCTGTCCAGGCCCACACCAGTGCTGGGGCCACGGGGAATTTCTATATTTTTAGTTCTGTGTGCTAGTCATATTCATGACAAAAGTAGGAAGAAATTTCTTCCAGGAAGAAACACACGTGAGGCAGAAGAGATAAAATCACACAACACACACACACACACACACACACACACACACACACGTAGCATACATTTAAAGCAAAACAAAGAAACATTTTCTCTACAAATAGGATGTGTGTTCAACCCGAGGGGCAAAATGTCAAAGCATATTAGCTCCCGTCAAGGTTCCCTCGGGAGTCACCCTGGCCTGAGAGGAGGCCCGAGTCACCACAAGCAAGAGGAGGTGCCCACACAGCACAGGGGAGATGAGCTAATGGGGACACTCAGAGCTATAAGTGAAATAAAGAGGAATGCCTGTCCAGGTATATGCCCAATGGTGGAAAAGAGAATGTAGGGTGTATTTACTTGGGTAAAGATGTCTCATAAGGTCAGGAGGAAAGAAATTACTGAATTCTGTAAGTAAGGTAGTGAGGGGACCAAGTTACTGGGGCGCTCAGACTGGTTATTATTGTGAATAATAATAGCTCACATTTATGGAGCCCTGGCTGGTGCCAGGAGCCATGTAAAGCACGTTACGTAGAATATATCGTTTAATTTGCCAAAGAACCCACTGAGGTTATAATTACCCCCATCTGACGGAACGACATGGGTTCCGAGAGGCTGAGCAAACTTCTCTGGGGTCACGCAGCTAGGACATGGTGGCACCGAGTGGCTCATAAAGCAACGAGGGGACACGTTTCTCAGGACAGAGTCTGTACGGAGCATGTCGATGGAGGGCTGGGAGACGAGGAGAAGGAAATTTGTACTCAAGTCTATCCTGCCACTCAGGCTGTAAACCCAACACTGGGGTCCCTGCCTATTGGTCTGCCTTCTTTTCCATGTTGTAATGGACCTCCCGTTCTTGAAGTCGACTTGTCTGGATCTCACAAAGGGCCAGACCCACACTCAAGGCATCCCCCGGTGGGAAAGAAACCTCTGTCTGAGGGCTGGAGGGATTTGTGGGTAAGACAGGACATGTGAATTCAGGATCTCTCCCAGGAGGCGTCCCAGAGGGGTCCGGGGAGATGACAAACGCTCCAGCACCTTCCACTGGGGAAAGCATTTCCCCACCCAGCGCCTTGGTTAATTCCCTCAACAGCCCTGAGAGATGGATACGGTCTCCACTTTACAAATAAGGACACTGAGCCTCAGACAGGGGGCGAGTAAGTGAAGGTGAGGTGGGGTCTTCTGAGGTGGATTTTTATGCCCTGAGAGAAAAGGAAGAGGAAGGGGACTTTTGGGACATTGATGTGACTCAGAAAGACCAAAACCCAAGGAGCAAAGAGGGAAGGAAGCGGGGACTGAGGTCCCAGCTGACGAGTTTAGACCCTGCAGGCAGTGAAGTGGGGACCAGGGCCGTTCCCCCTGAAAAAAGCCTGTTGGAGCTGGAAGGTAATTTGGCACAAAACCAAGGCCCAGTCTCTGTAGCCCAGACTGGGAGTTCAGTTGGGATCCCAAGGGCTGAGGGGCCAAAGAACTCAGCCAACCGTGATAAGGGGCTCTTCCCCATCTTCACGGAATTCTGGTTCCCCTTCATTCACAGAACACACTACACCACCACGGAGAGGCGGAAATCATAAATTCACCCCCTCGGCAACTTCTCACACCAGTCAAGCTTTTGATAGACCAACCAGCCCATAGATTCCTGGGAACTCCCTCCTCTTTCCGGGCCAGACAGTTCTTAGCCTCACTTCTCTCGGTCCCTCGGCCAAACTCACTGACTGCTTCCACTCGTGGGTGCCTTTGCCTTGTGACATGTGATGGGCAACCTCATCTAATTAGCTCACCGCCATCCCTCGGAGCCGCCATTTTGGCTCTCGTGGCCTCTCCTCAGGTGCTGACGGAGCAGCTGCTCCCCTGCCTGGAATGCAGCCCCCCGACCTTCTCTGCTCCAAGATAAACAGCCCGTGGCGTTGCTCGTCTTAAACCTCCTACATTCACGCCATCCCACCAGCCCTTCCCTCATGCTTCCATCGCACTCATATTATATCGCGAGACCCGGGATGATGGCCAGGCTAAAGCCCTGGCCACTCTGGAAAAAAGGAAGACAGTCAACCCCATGACTCCTGGGGTTCTCCTCTTAAGTGGAGAAGAATGGAGTCGGCCTACAGGGTCTGAGAAGGCCAGCTGGCACGTGGGGAAAGGGATTCCAGCATATTCTCCCCAGCCGTCAGGGATGGCCCCCCCCAGTCCTGATGCCCTCTCATAACCATCCGTCTTCCACCTGGACAACCTGCCTGGATAAAAGCGAGCACAGATGTCCTGCCTGCAAACATTTCCTGGGCACACACAGGGCCCTGGGCAAGGCGCCGGGAGCGGTGACAACCAAATTGGCTTCTGCCAGTTCTGCAGCATTGCTGATTCACAGGTGATTTTTTTTTTTTCCTGCGTATTCTCCCCATCCTGCCTCAACATCTTTGTGTCCCTGCGTCTGCCACGAAGGCGATGGCGCCCCCCAGGCCTCTCAAAGAACTCATTCTCGCTCGCTTACACTCGCTCTCGTCTGTGCACACGCGCACTTCCGATCCGCCCGTGCAGTGCCTTGGATTCCCATCTTTTGGGAAGGACGGAGGGTAAAAGAGCCCATCGGGTTCTCAGTGGGGGCGATCGTAGGTGAGGAGGTAGGGGAGGTGCCCCGGGGTAACGCAGATGATCCGGCTGCCCGGATTCCTGGTCCCTGAGATGATGCACGGAGAGCTCACATCACAGTCCCTGGTTACTGTGGTTCCCGGCACCAGCACAGGCCAGCACTGCCCTCCGTGGCGGGCATATTTCATGTGCTTTACACACATTAACTCACATAGTCCCCCAACAACCTGGTAAGGAAGATACTGTTATCACCCCCGGCTGGCTAGGGAAACTGAAGTACAGAGATGAAGTAATTTGCCTGAGGTGACCCGGGTAGTTAGAGACTCATCCAGTCTGGCTCCAAAGCCTGCAGGTTTAACCACAGTGTTCTAGATCCCTCTGGAAGGAGTCAGAGGAGAGATGTCATTCAGCAACCAGGGACTGTGTACCCACTTGTGGGGAATACAGAGAGGTGAAGGTGATGTGGTCCCTGCCCTGCAGGGGCTCCCCGTCTCACCGGGAGAGAGACGCCTAAAAAGAAAATTACCAGAGCCTAATGCGGGAGAGTGAGTCATTCCACTGTGGAGAGGGTCTGACACTGGCCAGATAGCAGTGTGTCCCCAGGATACAGTGACCCGGCAGTTTCTGACTGCTTCACAGCTGGATGACCAGCCAATTGACTGACTGTTCAATTCATTCATTCATTCATTCACTCATTCACTCATTCACTCATTCCCGAGTACATGCATTCATTCAATTCAACCCCTCTGGGGTGGTTACTCTGGACCGAAGTAGTTCGCAAAGGATGATTTTTGTACGTCAGAGAGGCGCCTTGTTGGCTAAGTCGGAAGAGCAGGCGACTCTTGATCTTGGGGTTGCGAATTCGAGCCCCGCGTTGGCCGTAGAGATTGCTAAAGCAATTAATTAATTTAAAAAGAAAATACAAAATAGAAAGCAAGAGGAATCACAGCCTGATTGCTGAGAAGAATAAGACCACAAGGACAAACTGACACGTGAAAGGAGCAGGAGAATCTTCCAGATCGTGTTTTCCAAATGAGTAATAGCTGTTATTTGGGGAGAGAGAAGGGACTACCAAGTTCAATACTTTTGGGAAACAGACTAAACAGATGAAAGCAAGGGTCATGCCTGCGGGGCCTGTGTGGCTATTATGCTAATCAATGCTAATATGCTAATGAGCACCATAAACCCCAGGAGGCTAAGAGTAGCAGGTGGCACGTCCCAAGTGGGACAGGGGTAAGAGGCTCACCCACGCATGTCCGAAGCCCTGCTCTGGCCCAAATGCGTGCAGATGAGCTGGGAGCAAGGTGGCGGCAGTTAGGCTGGGAAGGTAGCAGCTCTGAGCTGGATTCTGAAAAATCCTGGGAAGGTTATGGTCAGGCGAAGAAGTGACAGGGAAGAGTTTTCCAGTCGAAGAAGGGGTCCTAAGATCCCTTTATCTTTATAGTAAAGGCCTGAGGAAGTGGGGTTTCACCCCAGGCAAGGCCAAGCCGTGAGGACTGAGGTTCCAGCCAGGACACGGCTGCCGCGTCTGGTTTCCGAGGTGGGTGGAGGTGCTCACGGCTTTGCTTTGCCGAAGGAAGGAGTCCAGGCTTTTGGATAGATTTAGGGGAAACATTCACCTTCTGATCTTCCCTAAAGTGACACCTGGGAGATGTTCTGGCTGTAACTCAGGCACAGAGAGGGCCGGGGGGAAACGGACCCTAGGTCTCATGAGGCTGCCAGGGGGACATCCTGGACGAAGCGGCATTGTTTCTGGAAAGCGAGCGGGCACGTTCACAACCCAGGAGGGCACATTTGAGGAGCACAAGGAATGGTGAGGGGAGGCAGAGAAGAGTAGGCTGGGGCTCCATTAAGCCATGTGCCCCGTCACCGAATGCCAGTGATGCCCTCTGGGCCTCAGGCAGAGAACTCGGGGGGCACGAAGGACCGAAGGGCCAAGTCGGGGATTTGCACCAGTCACACCAGACGCGGGCCGTATGTTCTTCCAAATGCGTGTCCTATGCATCGCCCCGCCCTGCCTCTGCTTCCGCCAGCTCTGGGACCTTAAAAAGGTCCCATCTCTGCACAGGAAGCCCACGGATCACGTTTGGCAGCTGCCAGATTGCCAAAAATGAAGCCATTTGATTCCGAAAGCGTCAGCGACAATGTAGAGCAAAGGTGAGAGTTAGAAATGAGCACAACCTCTTTGAAGAGCTTGGTGTCAACTTGCAAAGGGGGACACTCGCGCATCGTGCAACAGGCACCCCCATGGTCACCCGTCACTCGTGTGCACCCCGAGACACCCGTCCGTTGGCGGGAGATGAATCGGCCAAGTGTGGCGTCGTCGGACGATGGGCTATGACACAGCTGTGAAAGTCAAAGAGCTCCAGTAACACCCAAAACTTAGTTTGAAATTTAGAAACCTACTGTAGAGGGAGAAAAGCATACTACAAAAGACTGCAGACGGCATAACGTCCTTTTTACAACGCTTAAAAAGAAGCAAGATGAAATACATATTGTTTAGGCATTCTTAGCTGGGAAAACTATTATTTAAACAAATTTTTTAATGTTTGTTTTTGAAGGACAGAGCATGAGCTGGGGAGGGGCAGAGAGCGAGGGAGACACAGAATCCGAAGCAGACTCCGGGCTCCGAGCTGTCCGCACAGAGCCCGACGCGGGGCTCAAACTCACGGACCATGAGATCGTAACCTGAGCTGAAGTCACACGCTTAACTGACTGAGCCACTCAGGCGCCCCTCGTGGATATATTTTTTAAAGATGACATATATATATATATATATATATATATATATATATATATATATTTTTTTTTTTTATCAGTGTGCAATCAAAAATATTTTAAAGAACAAAAAGCATTAAGGGGCCTCTCCGTGCCTCAGTTTCTCAACATTCCTTCCCGTGGTCTGGCAGGCCTCTCTCACCTCTCACTGCTGTCCCTGGGACAGCCCGCCTCCTACCCAGGCCTCCTGGTGCCCTCAGCCTAATTGGCTCACGGCACTTGGCAAGGCTGAAATGGCCAGTGTCTACGCCAGTAACCAGAGTCGTATGAAACCCACACAGACCACTGCTTGGAACCCCAGGAAGAACTGACAGCTTCCACATCGGATTTGCCCTTCCCTTCCCAAGAGCTGCAGGCCTCTGTGAGTATTTTGGCCCAACAGGACACCCGGACGTAAGGTCAGGCCAGAGTCCACATTGTATTGGGTCCACCGAGTCACAGACTTTGCCCCATGCCCATCACCCACTTTTCTCTTCAAACAGGTTAAATTGCTTGGGACAAAACAGCATAGAGCATACGGTTTTCCCTGAGTGTGGCCTTTTCTGTTTTGGAAGGAATTCAGGTCTTTTCGTTGCACAAATCCGATATAGTTTTATAACCCCTGCTACACTGGAATGACCTTCAGAACATCCTTGATTTAGTCACCATTTATTCCCCTTTAACTCAGCTCCTGTGTATTGTTTCATTTCATCTTGGCATCTGCCCTGAGGTCAGAAAATTCTACCCCCGTTGTACAGACGAACAAACCGAGACTCAGGGATTTTTTAAGAAGCCACCCAAACTTCCAGAGCAACTAAGTAGCACCTCTGAGATTCACGCTACGGCCAATTTGACCCCTCTTTCTGGAACACCAGGCTGCCTTCCAGCACAGAGGCTTTGAGGCTCAGGGCTGGACACTCTGAGGAATCACAGAGTCGGGGGAAGCGCTGTCCCAGAGAGTGGGAACCAGCCGAAACCGGACGTGAGCTTGCTTGGGAAGGAGCCTCCGGCCCGTCGGCCACCAATCAGCAGAATTAGCAGCTGTGCTCCTGCATTATTCAGGGTGATGTGGGAGGCTCACTAGGGGTATGAAGACATTTCAGGGGAATCCTGCTCTCAAAGGGCCGACTCTCTAGTCGGGGAGGCCGGGCAGATGTACGTGAAGGGCTCAGTGAGAATTCAAGAGAGTACGTGAAAAGTGCCAGCAGGCTATCTCGGGACGGCCTCACAGAGGCTCTGAGCATCCAGCCGGGGCTGGAAGGCTGAGCCCGTGAGTGGCCTGTGACTCTCAGCAGTGTCCCCTTCACTCCACGACTCGTCTCAGAGGACCCACTGCATGCCCCCTGCCGTGCTTGGGGACGTGGGTTCAAAGGCGACCGAGAGCTGGTCCTGCCCACAGGGGCCTCCAGTCTAGTCGATGAAAGGGCTCCAGGCGGAAGGGGGTGAGCCGGGGCCGGGGCCGAAGGAGGGCCACCCAGACACAATGTTGCCTGAACTGGGCTTTCAAAGATAAACATAAGTTTGAAGAGGTCCTTCCAAAGGAAGGCAGGGCCGAGCATAGAGGCCTGGAGGTATGAGGCAGTGTGAGGACAACACAGACAGTAAAACAAGATCAAGGATAGCAAAATGCGTGGACACCAGACCCCACGCTAAGTCCCACGCGTGTTATGTCCTTTACTCCTCATTTTACGTGAGAAATGAGAGTAACCCTCATTTTGCAGAGAAAACTGAGGTTCAGAGAGTTTCGGGTCACCCGGCTACTACAGGCAGAACCATCTAGGTAGAGCTCAGGACTGCCGTCCCCCAAGCTCACACTCTCACCCATGCAAGGAAAAGTAGGTCATGGGGAGGGGGTGGGAGTGGGCCATGGGCTAGGTGGGGGGTTCGGGAGGGGCTGGAACGTGCAGGGCATCACAGGCCGTGCCCGGGAGGAGGCACAACAGAACGGCCAGCTGAACGTGCTTCTGATGGGGCCGGTTAAAAATGACAAAACCGAGCAAACATGAAGGAGGCTCCTTCGAGGCTCAGGAGGGGTGAAGACAACGTTCCAGCTTAACGAGAAGGGACTTGAAGGTGCGAGGTGACCCCAGACGCGGAGGAGCTGGAGGTGTTGCCCGCGCAGAAGGCAGTCGACCTGCTAAGGTGGAAAGGGCAGACGATGCAAAGTTGGAGGAAGCAAGCCTTCTCCCCGATTCTCAGGCTGGGGCGGCCCCCGGGCCTGCGTGAGAGCGTAAGCAGAGGCCCTTCTACCAGTGCCCAACGTGTAAAGATTTCGTATCGGGTCAACAAACTGTTAAATATGATGTGTTCCCGTTCAACTCAGTGAGCTCTCCACTTTTACCTTCTATACTTTCCCGTGTGTATACTCTAATCGTGAGTTAAAAAGTCATTCTCGGGGCGCCTGGGTGGCTCAGTCTTAACCGACTTCGGCTCAGGTCATGAACTCGCGGTTCGTGGGTTCGAGCCCCGCGTCAGGCTCTGTGCTGACAGCTCGGGGCCCGGAGCCTGCTCCGGATTCTGTGTCTCCCTCTCTCTCTGCCCCTAACCGATCACACTGTCTGTCTGTCTCTCCCTCTGTCTCAAAAATAAATAAACATTAAAAAAAAAAAAAAAAAAAAGTCATTCTCTCATCCTTGTTCACCACCTGAAAGGCTGGGTTCTCCACGGAGTTTTATGCTAGAAAACATGGTGGGGGTGCGGAGGGCGCCTGGCTGGCTCAGTCAGTAGAGCATGTGACTCTTGATCACGGGGTCGTGAGTTCGAGCCCCACGTGGGATGTAGAGATGACTTAGATAAATAAATAATGTAAATAAGAAAAAAAGAAAACAGTGACAAGGGGAGAGCCAGCCCCCAGCCTGCTGTCTGCCCATCTCTATTCTATCGCACACTGGACACCCCAAAAGAACCTCCAAGCCCCCATGCACCGTCCCTGCCAATGGCCTCTCCTGGTTACCGCTTGCGCCCCGGGGCACCCACACCAGCAACACCGGCAGTATGGTCTGCCTTGACAGGCTGAAATCCAGACAAAGGTCTGCACCGCCCAGAAGCAGGCTCACGGCCATTTGGGCAAGAAAGTCCAGGGGCTTGAGTACCCAGAGCATTGGTTGGGGGTCGGAGAGTGTGGGCTCTGGGTGGGTACAGCCCCTTGGGCCCCAGACCCCATGCCCGGTGCGGAGGGACACGGCCTCAAGACACTTGAGCGGAGCCCTCTAAGTTGAAGGGTCTGGCAGGACTCCTTCACCCCGGTCTAAAGGCAGGTTGTGTGACTCACATAACTTGCAAAAGGATGTAGAGAAGCTGGAGAGAGACTGGAAGGGGAAGAGCAAGGTGGCCAAAGGCGTGCGGGAGACCGGGCCACCCGGGAAGGGTTGTTCCGGAGAAGGGAAGACTCAGAGAGAAATGCACCCCTGTCCTGGAGGCAAACTGGAAATCTACAGTGCAGCTCAGGTCCCCAGCAGGACAAACAAGAGAATCTGGGCTTGGACTAAGCCAGGAAAGACTGCAGTGAGACCTAAGGAGGAACTTCCTGACTCTCAGGATGTGGGGTGGTGTCACTGGAAGGCCTGCGAGGCCTGGCGGGCCTGGCTACAGGCGGTTTGTGCTGTGGTTGGAGCTCCCGGGCTGGCCAGCCGTGGAGGCCGGGGCGATGGGTGGGCTCTCTTGGGACCTCAGTTTTGTCATCTGTAGCATGGGGATAACGAGAGTATCTGCCTCCTGAGATCGTGGCAGGGGATGAGTTAAAGTGTGTGCGGGGGCGCCCGGTGGCTCGGTGGGTTAAGCATTCGACTCTTGATTTCAGCTGGGGTCCTGATCTCACGGCTCGTGTGTTCAAGTCCCACACGGGGCTCTGTGTTGACATCGCGGAGCCTGCACGGGATCTTTCTCTTCCCCTCTCTCTCTCCCCTTCCTCTGCTCAAGCTCGCGCTCTAAATAAATAAACAAAACAAACTTTAAAAAGTTTTATAAAAGAGGGGCGCCTGGGTGGCTCAGTGGGTTGAGCGTCTGACTTCGGCTCAGGTCACGATGTTGCCGGTCAGAGTTCGAGCCCCGAGTCGGGCTCTGCGCTGACAGCTCAGAGCCCGGAGCCTGTTTCGGATTCTGTGTCTCCCTCTCTTTCTCTGCCCCCTCCCCCGCTTGTGCTATCTCTCCCTCTCTCTCTCTCTCAAAAATAAATACACTTTCAATTTTTTAAAAATTTTATAAAAGAAATAAAAATGAAGTGTGTGCTCTGTTTCCTCAGCATACACCGTCCACGATGAATTATCAGCTGCCCGTGACCTGCCTCCCCTGCTTGCTCCCTAGCTCCCTCCTCAGGCTCCGGCAGCCTCAGCTGTCTCACACACAAAATAGGGAGGAAGGTGCGGTCGGCTGCAAGGACGGTGGCGACGTCCTACACGCCATTCTTCCTGATAGCTGGGGCAGGCTCCAGAGTCTCTTTCTTTGCAGAAGCTTCCGTTAAAATGGAGGTCCACCCGGCCTGTGGTTGGGCGTCCTCTTTCCTAACATCAAGGGGCTGAGTGGGTTGGTCTCCAGAGGTGCTGCCCAGGGCAGAAGCAGGGGAGGGGAGAAGTGACACAGAGCCGAGAGGACTCCTTGCCGGCAGATGGGGGAGGCCCGCCTGGCCCCCCAGGCCAGCTCCCCTCCTTGGAGATCTGTCGGTAGGTGGGGGCTTGGCACCTTCCAAGCCAAGCCAGTGTCGCCAATGGGAGAGGCCTGGCTGGCGGAGAGGGGCCCTGGTGCTCATGCGGCGTGACCTTGGGCCTGGCCTCCTCCCGCTCGGCCTCCCTCCCCACCGTGCCTTTTAGCGATAGCTGTTCTCCCGGTGGCTGCTGGGGAGTGGGAGCATCCCAGCTGGAGAGACGGGGTGGATGCGACCGGGGCATCCTGTCACCTGCAGAATGGCAGCAATGGCACTGGCTGGCTTCCAGGGCAAGGGGAGGTGGGAGGAACCAGATATGAAGGGAGCCAGGGCAGGGGAAAAGCAGACTCATTGGCCGGAAACAAGAGAGCTTCCCATTTCAAGTTTCGAATTAAGCAGCTCATGACAAAAGAAAAGATGGTCACTTACCCAAAGACAAGATTTTAATAGATTTCTGGTGGAGGGGGAGCCGATGATAAAGAAGTAGAAACTGATCAGAATTCTTACCACCCAACCCCCTGATAGAGCAAAACTACCACCCCCCCCCCCACCACCACGCCTCCCGGAGAGAAAGAGAGAGCATGAGCAGGGGAGGGGCAGAGGGAGAAGGAGATTGAGAATCTTAAGCAGGCTCCACTCCCAGAGCGGAGCCCAACTCGGAGTTCGATCTCACAACCGTGAGATGTGACCTGGGCCAAAATCAAAAGTCGGAATCACTTGAGGCCGGCTGGCTCAGTCGGTTGAGCCTCCGACTTCGGCTCAGGACACCATCGCACGGGGCGCAGGTTCCAGTCCCATGTTGGGCTCTGTGCTGGCAACTCAGAGCCTGGAGCTGGCTTTGGATTCTGTGTCTCTGTCTCTCTCTCCAAAATAAATAAACATTAAAAAAAAAAAAAAAAAAAAAAAAAAAAAAAAAGCCGGCCGCTTAACTGACTGAGCCACCCGGGCGCTCCAGGGCAAGATTTTTAAAAAATGTATGTGTGCCTTGCCATTTCCAGAAAGGATTTGATAGCAACCGTTTATTCCAAAGACAACAAATGTTTATTGAGCAACTACTCTGTACTTGCCAGGCACAGAGGATACAGCCAGTGTGCAAGATGGTGCGTACCCTTAAGGAGCTTGTACTACAAAACACACAGGATTAAATAATAACCTTAAAACCAGAAAATCAGGATCAAGGTGAAGAAGACAAATATGCCAAGTCAGGGCCAAGGATTGAACTCCAAGTTTGACTCTGGGTTACCTAACAGCCAGGACATAAAGGGAAATATACTTCATCTGAAAGGAGAGATCATGCTTGTCCTCAGGGAGGAATAAAGTTGAATACTGAATTGTGAAGATGGGGTGAAAAATCAGTTGAATCAGATACACTAACGTGAGAATTGGTTTGGCGCGAAGGATTCTGTCCGATTGCTTTCTGGGATGTGTATGACAAAGGTCGGGCGCGAAGGGGCAGAAGGGACTAAACAGAAGGATCAAACTTAGAGCTGGAACTCTGTTTCACAGGTGAGAAAAATGAAGGCTCAGAAAGCAGGGATTTGCCCAAGCACCCTGCGCCCATCCCAGGGGTGACAAAACGGTCGCCTGGCCTCTAATGCCCACACCCAGCTAGCCCAGCTTGAAGACCTGTGGAAAGTTCGCCAGTGACTAGCGCACATCCTCATCTAAGGGACCTCCCAGAGTTTCAGAAATAGTATCAATAGACCCAAAGTAGCAGCTTGCCATTTGAAGGTCACATGTAATCTGGCCTCAAAGCCATCCTTTGGGGAATAAGGTAGAACATGAATAGGTAAATTCTTGCCCCAAATAAGAAGTCAGCTTTTGAGCCTGAGCGGTGGGAGAGAGAAAAAGCTTTGGGCCCGATAGGATGTGGATTCCAAATACAGGCTGCGTGACCAGAGTCCCCAACTGCAGAGTGGGGTGAGATTTTTTCTAGAAGACCATGACGTATGTATGGGAACCAGCACACAAACACCACCAACAAACACTCACCTAATCCTGGGGGGGAGAAACACGTCCCACCAAATGGGAGTTTAAAACTAAAGATTTAGGTTCCCAAGTATAGCATGAGCTGGTGAGGGTGAGGGGGGTGTGGAGGGAGAGAGATCACAGATGGACAAAGTTTTCAAACGGACCTGGGATGGACAATCTAATCCCAGGGGAGCGGAGACTCTAGGGACAAGGCTCAGACAGCAGCCTGCTCAGGTCTGGGCTCCCACCCCGCTGTTCAGGGCTGTTGGCCACATGGCCTGAGCCAGGGGGACCTGAGCGGAGCAGGGCAGGCTGACCACTGGCCAAGGGGAAGCAGGTCCGGCTGCCTTTCAAAGTCAGCAGAAGCCAGGTGCTCCGAGCCTCAGGTCACACCGGCAGGTGGGGTTTGTATCCGTTCGGCCCATTCAGTCTGCTCGTGACACCGTCGCGAGGCACGATGCAGCTGGGACTCTCAGAAACACCTTTTGGCCCTGTGCCTTGAGAGAGCGCATCACACACGGCACAGAGCCGTGTTTGTTTACTGACCCCTACTAGATGCCGGGCACTGGTGGGGGGCAGTTACAAGGGGACTACAACACAGATTCTCCCTCGAGGGGGGCATCTGTAGGACGAAAATAAGACACCCAAAGCCCATGGCAGAAGACAGTGGGAACTTTGGCGCGTCTGCTTGTAGGGACAGAGAGTGAAGGCATTTTCCCCGCTTAGGAGGACATCGCTTTGGAAATCTAGGAGGGCTTCCCGAGGGAAGAGGGTTTTGATCTGGGTCCAAGACAAAGTGGAATTTCAGCCGTTGAGTGTGGGGAAGGGAGGCTGGGGGTGACGAGGTATTTCCTCGAACAGGCACAGAGGACCTGGCCGGGGGCGGGGGGGAGGGGGGGAGGAGGGGGGCGTGCTCCCGGAGGCTTATGAAACTACTACCAAGTAGGTGGGCAGAAGCCAAATCCTAGGGAGCCTCCGTGCCAGACGAGAAGTGGGGAGCCACAGGAGGTGTTAGAGCAGGGGAGAGGCCCTCAGAAATGCCAGTTAGGAAGCTACGTGGCGAGGAGCTGGGCAGGAGGCAGGAGGCTAGTTGACTGGCACTGCCACAAACCCCTATTTGCATTCCTAGTGGCCCTGCGAGGAGAGAGGGGGAGAGAGAGGAGAGATCGGTTTTTCTCGCTGGCCAGGCTGGCTCCGTCAGATAAGTGGGACTCCTCGCCCAGGGGCAGGTTTCACCCAACAGCCCTCCCAACAGACTGGGTGCTTGGTCCTTACCACCCCCAACACGCATGTGCGCACGCACACATGTACGCGGGCAAGCACACTTGGCCCCCGGTCTTTCCAGCCTCGCTCGAGTGAACGGCCCTTATGCAGGCGATGACCTGGTGACCACAGGCCTCAGAAGAGCCCTCTACTCTTACCCCCACTTCACTTCCACCCACGTCTCCCACTTTTGCGTGTCGCTGCTTAGAAATCCTGCTCTGTGCCGGCCGAGCCCCGGTCAGGCCTCTGGTCTCCGCGTTAGGTGGGGAGGGCTCCCGTGTCCCGTACTACACGCTATGGACCCGGGCATGTCTTGCGGCCACTTGGCCTCAACCTCTGCCCCTCCCTGGGGGACTCCTCACTGAGCTTCACGAAGCCCCCAGGAAGGAGCGGAGATGCCCGTATCCAGCCCCATTTCTTCCTCCTCTGCGGAAAATACCAACTCCTCAGGCTCAGACAGTCCTGCTGGGTTCGCGCTTAGCACCCTCTGAGCAGGGGCCGCATCTTACTCCTCTTCTCTGGTAGGACCGGCAGTGATGCTAACTTCTCTGGAAGGAACCTGACGCTACTCAAAGGGCTTCGTAAAGACCACTGCTTCCGAAGCTCTTGGCAGCCCTACGGGTAGGCGGGGCGAGTGATCGTGTTATTATCGTCACTCACTTTGCAGATGAGAAAACCGAGGCCTGGGAGGGTTCGAGACGCATCCATGACCTCACGGCTGGATGAGTATAAAGTTTTGTGCTCACTACTCCCCACCCTGCCCCGAGATCAACTCTCGGTGATGAACCCCCCCCTCCACCAGGCAGCTAGCTAATGCAAATCGCTGGGTGATCAGAATCCGGGACTGAAATCTCAGAGCTGGAAGTCCGAGGCCAACAGCTCGCCCAAGTCCCTTATTTCCTGAGGTCCACAACAGTGAAGGGACTGGCCTAATGTCAGACCACAACGAGTGGCAGAGCCAGGTCTCGGGACCCCCAACTCACGGGGCCGGAAACCTCCCGCCATCCCACACTGCCCCCTCTTGTCCTCCAGCATGCTTCTGGGTCTCCATCCTTGCCCTAGATGTATGGGTGTGCCTGACATTTCTGGAATTCACTCCACACACATAATGAGGCCATTTTGAGAAGGCCCGCCTCAGGGGGAACCAGAGAGCTGTCTAGTGTCCCCATCCTGACCCCTGCCAACTCCTCCCGGCTGTACATGCCGAGCTGCAAAACAGATAAATAGACTCTATCGGTCCGGGCTACCCTCCCACCCTGCCCCCGACACACCTTTCTAGCCTCCAGAACTAGAGGTGGGGCTTAGGGGTTCAGAGCCACGATGAGACTGCACGGGAACCAAGAAGTAGCAGAGAGATGTCAGGCTGCCACACGGGTCAGCGTTCACAGGGAATCCAGATGTCACCACAGCAAGTAACTCAGCAGAAGGGGGGGATTGCTTGTCAACAGTGCAGAAGTAATTTTCGCTTTAGCAGTAGAAGTGTGGTGGCCCTGATACGTTGGTTTAATATGAGGATAGCAAAGTTCCTCTCCCTCTGATACAAAGCTGACCCTGCCTGGAGAGCCCTCTGGATCTGAGGCAGACATTGTGCCCACATGGCACAGGTTGTCGGGCACTCAAGAACTGGGTTTCAACCGCTCAGCATCAACCCTGGTCCCTAGTCCCCAGCCCACGGCTCGCTGAAAAACCGAACAACCTAAAAGGAACATACTTGAAGGAAGGATCCAGAAGCAGCAGTAGGATAGGGCACCGGCGGGAAAGTGTGGGGTCGGTACCTTCAGGAAGATTCTAGAAACCCTTTGCCTTCGTCTGGGTTAGCTGTTCACCTGCCCAGAAGCAGGGGAGAGAGGAAGTGATCCTCCCCAGGGCGGTCCTCTTTCCCAGCCCCCTCTGTAGGCCAGACTCCCTGGAGGAGTCCCAGGAGATGGGACTCTGGCCTCTTCCCTTTTCCTCCCCCTCCTCCAGCCCCAGAAGTTCTTCCTGCTCTCCTGGCCTAGGCTTGCATTGACAATAGGGAATTCCTTCTCTGGGAGCAGGAAAAAGAGGGGACACTGCTTGGACCTGGGGCAGCTATGGGGACAAGGCCTGGAAGGGGAGGGGGTAAAAGTCGATCCTCTGCTGCCGCCCCACTCGTCCCCCCACCCCCCCCCCACCCCCCCAAACCAAAGAATGTAATTAAGCAGCCGCTTCGGCCAGGAGCCAAGCTTTCTGCCTTCCGTCTATAAATCACCTTCTGAATCATCTCTCGGCTCCTGGAGGAGCAACTTCTGTGCTCCGGCTGCTCCAGGCGGCCCCGGTGCCACTCCCCCTGTGAGCCCGCCTCCCCCACCCCTCCCCAGCCCGGCCCAGGCTCGAGGTGGCTCCAGGTCCCAGCTGGAAATGGCAGTGGCTGCAAGTCCCACAGACTGTGGGGTGGGAGGAGGGCCAGGGAGGCTTCGGTGCCCTCTCTTCCTACCCTTCCTGGGCAAGCCAAGAGCCGAGGTTAGGTCAGCCTGGCCGAACTCCATCAAGCGAAGAATAAAGCTACAGTCAGGGCGCCTGGCTGGCTCGGTCGGAAGAGCGTGTGAGCAACTCTCTGTCTCAGGGTTGTGAGTTCGAGCCCCATGTTGGTTGCAAAGATTACTAAACAAATAAAATAAATAATAATAACAATAAACTTAAAAAAGAAGAAGAAGAAAGCAACAGGCTCATGGTCACCAGTGCCAAGTATAATGGGCAAGCTGACCTCTGAAGATGAGAAAACAAAGCCAGGTGAGTCCAACCTGGGAGGGCTTCTTGGAAGAGGCAAGTTAGCTTGCAGATGGGGTGTAAGTAACTAACATTTACCAGGTACTTTCTGTATGCCAGGCATTGTTCTAAGAACTTGATATGTATCCACTCAGTTAATCTTCACAACAGCCGTGAGGTAGAAGCAATCACTATTCTCATTTTATAAATGGGGAAACTGAGGCTCGGAGAGGTTAACTTGCCCTAGGTTACCCAGGTAGTACGTGAAAAAGCCGGATGTGAACGTGAGCAGCCTGGCCTGGCAGGAGAGGAGCTGCCCGCTTTGGGGCTGAGGTCAGACGGGGCTGCAGAAGGGGCTAGGCTGCCTGAGGCAGGCTCTGAATGTCTGACTGGGCCTGGGAGGGGTGGGGGGTGAGGGTGGGGGAAGGTGGCTCTGGGGCCACCTGGGGCTGATGTTTCTCAGCAATGTATCAGTCCCCGCCATAGCCCTGTGAACTCCGGGGTAGAACGGATCCCTCCCGGTAAGGAACACGAAGCCCGAAGCCCGGAGGGGAGTCAGGGACTCAAAGCACAGAGGAGAAAAGGAACTCATCCTAGGTCACACAGGAGAACTCAGAACTCAGACAAAAGTCTCCCCACTCAGCTCTAACCACTTCCTGGCACTCACGAAAACATAACGGTGTAGACGTAATTCCCGGATGGCCCTAACCTTTGAGGGAGGGGTTAGGCATACCTCCTCTCCCAGTTAGGGACAGAGGTAGAGAATGTCTCTCCCTCCTTGGTGGCTTTAGAAGGATTCTGTGGCTTTTACAGAAGGGTGGGTGGAAAAGGCTGGAACACCAGCTCCCCCTCCCTCCCTGGGCTCACTGCCTTCTGAGGCCAGGAAATTCTTCCTTTTCCCCACTCTCCCTGGAAGAGTCTGTTAGCTCCAACCTCCTCTGAGAAAAGTCACCTCTCCTGCCCTGACTCAAAGCTCCTAGTGTCCTGCCCAGACCTATTCAAAGTCTAGAGAAAACCCCAAGGTCAGAGCTCTCTTCCCCTTCTGGAGCGTCCATATTAGCTTCTCCATCCTCCACCTGCCCAAGTACCTTCAGGTTTTTTTTTTTAACATTAAGTTCTGCAGTGAGGTGGATTAGAGATGCTTGCTTGCCTGAATCTACCTTTGGGGACCTCCACCTAGAGCCCTCTTGCTCTGCCTCAGTTTCTCCACCTTTATCAGTTATTGAGCACGTGCCCAGATGCCAGAGTGTGGGTGCCGGCGGGGTCTGGCTGGGTTTGTCACCACGGAAAGCTGCAGGGAGGGAGAGTGTCCACTAAAGAACTTCCTGCCTTTTTCGACCCCCCCCCCCCACACACACAAAAGGTCTTCCTACCAGGCAGCTGTCTCAGATCTCGGGACCCCAAGATCCCCGGGGTGGGGCTGATGCTCAGGGCCCAGCCTCCACCCATCGCTCGCCCCTTGGCCCCAGAGCTGTCGAAAAATGCTCTGAGGTTCTGGGAGAACTTTCCCTGACTGCTGCCCCTTCCCCACCCCCACCGCAAGCCTTCCCCCCCCCCCCCAATCCTAACTCAGCTCCAGGCTCCTGGTGTTATTATAACATTTGACCTGTTCTTGTTTTTGTTTAAAACAAAACGTGGTCCCATCATAAGAACGCAAACAGATCGGGCCACCAATTTTGCTCCCGCTGGACAGCAAACCCCACCCACAGCGGGGGGGGGGGGGGTGGGCGCGAGGGTTGTAAACTCACTTCCAAAAGACCCGGATTAATTTCCCCGCCACATTCCCCCAGGGAGAGGCCTGCCCTGGAAGGGAGACCACCCGGTTCAAGCCCGGCCATCGGATCTGCCCATCTGTCTGTCTGTCTGTCTGTCTGTGGGATCAACAGCCTCCAGCCAGCTCAGCTCCTCGCCAGCCCCAGCCCCAGCCAGCTGTAATTCCTGCCTGTTACAAGTGTTAACACCTGGCCTGGGGCCTTCCTCCCCCGCAGTCTCCAGGTGCCTCCTTGGGCCCAGCCCACTGACCCCCACGGGGTTTGACTGAACATGTTCACAAGCCTCTGAAAGGCGGGTGGAGGCGGGAGCGCGGTGGGGAGGCAGCGGGACACCTGACAGGGGAAACTGAGGCAGGAACTAGGGCAGCCACTTGAGTGGGGAAGTAGGTCCCGGACGGTGGAGAGAAAACTCAGGTGTCTTATTTCCTAGCTCCCTGCCCTTGACTTCGGCAGAACGCTTCCCCCTGCCACCACCCCCGCCCCCCAACCCCGGCTGGGAGGAGGCAGGGCAGGCTGGTGAGCCCTGAGTGAGAGATGAGGACACAGGCGCCCATATGGGTGGGTCACAAAGAGGCAGGGCGTGCACCTGACCCCCGGGTAGGGCCCCTTCCATCAGGGCCTCTGTCTCTGGAATGCAGCAGGGCCCTAGGATGGGTCCTAATAAGGGAGTTCATTTTTCCCCCAAGAGGGAGAAGAAAGACAAGTTCCTCCAGCAGGCGCTAACTGGGACTGACAAGAAGAATTCTAGAATCCAGGGCTGCTGTCACCGCTTCCTGTCCCAGCTCTACCACTACCTGGCTGTAAAGCCCCGGAGCACATCTCTTCCTTCCACGAGCCCCCGTCTGAGGCCCTTATAAGGGCTCTACTTTCTGGTCCGCCTTTTCTCAGGGCTGGGGCCCGGGCGGCACAGGCCGCAGGGGGCTGGGGGCGCCTTCCTGGAGGGGTGGCATGGACAGGAATCCCCGCTAACAGCTTCCCCCTGCAAATCCTCCTGGGGAATGTGTGAGCTGGGTGGGCCAAAGAGGGCAGGCGATGCTGGGCTCAGACGCTCAAAGACCTGGAATCCGACTGACCGCCCTGGAGGCAGAGTGGGAACAGGAATCTGAGGCCTGTCCACTCTATGGTCCCCGTCCCAGGCCCGGCCCCAGCTCTGAGAAGGCGACTTACCCTCCATCCCAGTCCCAAGACCAAAGACAAATGGCCTGAGAGGGGAGGGCTGCTGACCACAGTCCTCAGGCAGACAGGATGAGCTCGCGCCAGGGAGGGCCCTGTACCCTGCCCCACACCGCCCAGCCCGCGACCCTCGGTCAGCTGTGTCCCCAGCAGTTTCCTCGTCAGACCTTTGTCTCCTGCTGGACCGCCCCTCCAGGACCATGGACACCCACCAAGCACCCAAGCTCGGACGTCACTCACACCAGTAAGTCATAGGTCCGCGAACATATCCACATCCGTGGGCCCAGCCAGTGACTTGAGGGCAGGGTCACAGGCGGACCCACTCACAGCCTCACACTCATACTTACAAGCACAATCAGGTCATGGCCATGAGCACTGATATCCATGCACAAAGACAGCTGTGGGGCTTTCCCCTTACACCGTCATGAAGGCATGCGCGCACACGCACGCACACACGCACACACACACACACACACACACACACACACACACACACAACAGTCGCATGCCCAGTCATGAACACAGTCATGCATAGTGTCACAAGCAGACACAGGTGCTGACCTTTACGTGAGCATAGACACTTCTAGACTTTCTCTGTCTCATACACACATACACACACACATCCTAGAATCAGCTACTTGCTGTCACTGGTCTATAGGGGCACAGCACACCCTGTCACAGCCATGGATCCCCCCATCTCACATGAGTTCACATCCATGGTCGCCCAGCGGCAGGCACAGACTCTTCCATATACAGATACTAGTATACATTTGACACCTCTCAGGATCATAGACCTAGAACACACACACACACACACACACACACACACACACACACACCCCTCTCCTCTGCTCAGACAAAGCAGCATCCCTGTCCCCCCCAGTCCCTCCCCGCTAGCCCCCAAACAAGCCGTGTGCCCAGCATTATGTCAGGGAAGATGTCCTGGCTTTCCAGGTTTTTCCAAATCTTCCTATCTAGGTGTTCCCCAACACACCATTACACATGAGACACCCCACACACAACCCTTCCCCACAGGCACTGCCCGGGGAAGTGCCCTCCTCCAGTTAATGGGGTAGGGGACCTAGTCTCTCTTCCTCGCCCCTGCAGCCAGTGGGGCTCCAAACATTCTCTTCCATACCCTCCCCCCCTAGTAGTCCCCAGGAAGGCAAAGAACAGCATGGCCTTGGCCCAGGGATGGAAAGAGGGTCAGAAAGGGCTGGAAAGGCAGGACTGGTTTAGGCAGAGCCCCCAACCTGGAATCCCTGTCTGCCCCAGCCGCCCCTTGGACTTCTTTCCGCACAGGAGGCCTCAGGCCAGCCCGAAGCTGCGGGAAGGATGGGTTGGGCAGAAGAAAGACTTTCCCTTGGGTATATGTCCTGGTAGCAACTCTCAGCACCCTCTCCACACGGACCCTTGGCCATGCCCTGCTCCTGCCCCCGTCCCGGCCCCCAAATGCTACTGTCCCCAAACGACCGGAGACAGACCCAGGGTGTGGCCCCGGAATCCTGCTGGCTCTGCTCCCCCTACCTTGGGCTGGGGAGGGGGCGGCCAGTCAGGGAAAGGGGGACACGCAGGTGGCATTCCTCTCTGACACTCACCCCAGGGGCCACGGGCCCTCTTCTCGCTCCTGGACCCCAAATTCTTCCTCCTCACCTCCCACCCCCCAGGCCAAGGCTCTCCTACGTCCAGGAGGGTAAGATTCTTTAATTAAAGTTTTCCGGAATGCAGGGGGCTGGAGACTGAGGACAGGCGGGGTATAATTTAGAGAGCTGGTTTCAGTGTGTCTTTCCCCTCTGGCCTCTGGGACCTGCCGGGGGCGGTGGGGCTGCTTGGAAAACAAGGGGACTCCCGGGAACTAGGGCTCCCAGAGGGCTGTTTATTCCCTGGTCAGTCCCCCCATCCACGCACACCCCCCTAAACACCGCGCCTGGTTTCCCAGCCTTATTTACTAAAAATGTCTTTTGTATCCGCATTTCTCGGGGACAGAATTCTCCTTTCCCTCTCTCCCTTTCTCCTCGGTCCTCGGTTTTCCAAAAGGAACGAATTTGACATGGAGAATCGGGGTTTTGGTCAAAGCACAAACCCACCCCCTCCCAAACCACTACATTTTCAAAGAGCCCCCCCTTTTGCCAGGATGGACAAACACGAAATGTATAAAATCCGAATTCAATGGCATCTCGATCAGCAAATACCATATTCACTTCTGAGGCTCAAGATTAATCTAGAGCAGAGTGGGGAGAATCTGATGAAATCCCCCCTGCTCCCCTACCCCGGGGATCCCTGAAGCCATCGGGGTCTGAAATCTGAAGGCAAAACGGGGTTATTGTGGGGAAATCTCTTGATGGAGGCGCCGGCGGAGCGGGGGGTGGCAATGAAGAAACAGGATGATTTTGCCCATGAAGACCCCAAAATGGAGAAGAGGAGTGGCTGGGCCCCGGGGACAGCGCTGGATTTCCAGAAACCCAACTGCAAGCAAATGGAGGGTCTTCAGGCCCCCCAGATTGGGACGGGCGAAGGGTTAGGATTTAAGAATCAGAGACCTTCTGAGCCGGGGAAAGTCCTCCAGCCTCTGTAGCGAGTAGCAGGGAAAATGGTGATTATCAGAAAAGCCAGGAGTTGGATTCTGAAGGCGACACCAGCAGAAAATCCAGGAGGGGTGGGCGAGTGGGGGGCTGGAGGGAGGCAAGGAGAAAAAAGCCGCAGCCCACCCCCGGCCGGCGCGCCCCCCCCCCCCACCTCCCCGGGACTCGGCGGAGAAATCGGGCCGCGGGCAGACAAGAGGCGAGTCTTACCACCAAATTGGGTAGCCGGCGAGGACCCTGGTGCCACAGAGCAGGAGGCCGAGGAGCAGCCCGAGCAGGTGGGGCTCCATTAGAAGCGGCGCCGAGGAGGAAGTTTGCCCGCGACCATGAAGAGGGGGAGCGACGCCCCCAATAGTTGGAACAAAGTCCACTTGAGATTGGAAATGACTTTCGGGCTTGTCAGAAGCGCACCTCCACCCGCAGCCGCCCCCCTCCCGAGCCCAGCGCGGAGCAGCCGGGTTTGAGGATGTCAGCGAGCAGCCAATCAGCGCCCGCGGCCTAAGGTAAGAGATGAGTCTGTAGTTCAGCTTGTCAATCATGCGCCCCTCCCGCCCGGCCCACGAGTCGGGCTCCGGGAAGGGCATCGCCCAGCAAACTTGGGCGAAGCCCGCGCCCCGGACACAGTGGGAACTTGGCGGGGGGCGGGAGGGGCCGGCACGTTGGACCCTCTGCTGGCCCGGGACTGCCGCGGCCCCCCGCCAGCCAGGTTTAAGAAGCTGGGGCTTTGGCCGGGGCGTTCACGTGGTGCAGGGTTGGCGTGGGCATTGATGGGTGGCTCCTTTTCTCTCGGGGGACCGTGACCCCTCTGGACTCGGGCGTGTGAGAAATCGAGAGTAGAAAGCACAGAGATGTTTCCAGAAGCCTCGCTCGGCCAGGACGGGATCCGAGGGTCTCGGAGGGGGTTGGGAAATACAACCCCTCCCAGCCTCCAGCCTCCGGAGCCGGAGAGCCGGCCGGCCACTCGACCCCAGCCGCAGGAGGTCGCTTCCCGGGTGTCCGAGAGGCGCGCAGAAGGGTCCGCGGAGGCTCGAAGGTCTGGCTGCGGGCGGCGCCGGGGGACGGAGCTGAGTGTCATTTGAGTCTTTTGTCAGGGATCAGATCGGTATCGGGACCTCCTGCTGCCTTTGCATTTCCTGCAACTGACACCAGCGGCCAGTTGCATTTCCTGCTCGCGGAGCCGGGTCACTTTCTCCTCCACGAGGGGTTCAGGCCTGGCCTCCAGCTCGGGTCAGAAGCAGTGCCCGCAGTCCCATTTGGATCTTAGGGATGAACCATTTGGGGCCAGGGGAACGCCGCAGCCCCAGCAGGGAGCAGCTGGGGTCTTCGGAAAGACCCTGCTGCCCTCCGGGGGCCCCCTCCCCCCAACTCCCTGCCTGAGTTCCCACCTGGGGTTCGGTGGTAACCGGGTCCTTTCCCTGTGTGGAAGCCAAATGTATCCCGACCCCCCAGCCCCCACCATAGGAAAAAAGTCCCACCACGGCGCCCTGGGTCCTTTCTGTCCTCTCCCTCTCCAGAGTCAAAGAATCAGGTCTCAGCCCTGAGTGGAGCCGAGATGGACGCCAGATCCTGGGGGACTTTCCCCCTGCCACCTGGGCAGCCTGCTCCCCAAGACCCTTTCCCACCACCCGAAGCCCCAGAGGCACCTGGACCCTAGAGCAGACCCTGGCCTGGGATGAAGAAAACAAGACCAGTGGTGGGGGGCAAGGGCCACTGCTCAGGGGACTGCGGCAGAAGGGGCAGCAAAGCCGCCCCCAAGTCCCGCAGAGGCCTGGAATGGCGGGCCATCTCTCCACCAGGTGGGGGGCATGGCTGGAGGAAGTCCGGGCCAGGGGGCCAGACGTTCCTGGCCTTTGATCTGGGCCACCCGTGCCCACAGCTCGAACCTGCTGCCCCTGCCCATCCCGAGAGCCCTCTCCCTAAACGGCTGCTGGGGCGCGGGGAGCTCGGGGAACTGGCCCCGGGGCACCAAGGGTCGGGAGAGCCGCCTGGGCTTGTCACGGCTCCTGCCGCGTTCCTAGCCGGGTGCTCGGCTGGAGGGGTGGGGTGGGGTGGGGTGGGGGGAGAGATGAAAGAGAGGAGGGAAGGGGGGGGGACAGGGAGAGACAGAGTGGAGAAGGGAGAGAGAGAGAGAGAGAGAGAGAAACTGAGAGACACCAATACACAGAGAAGAGGGCGGGAGACTAGCAGGGGGAGCCCCAGGAGAGAGAAGGGGAGGAAGGGGGAAGGAGGGAGGCTGAGAAAAGGATGAGCAAGACGGCGAAAAAGCCCCAACCTGCCCAGGAACAGCGATTGGGGTGCAGGCTGCAGAGATGGGGATCCTTGAGAAATGCCCGTGTGCTGGGCTAATTCGGGGGTGCCTTGTGTCTGATTCACCTGGAAAGAGGGTCGCAGTGGCTTTGCCACTTTCGCTGACTGTCGAGCTCCAGGGCCCAGCTCTAGCGGTAGAGAGCCCTCCACACACCCGGGGGGGGGGGCCTGCTAGGTCCCACAAGGTGTTCTGTCCCCCCCAATGGCTACTCCCTGTGGGTTTTCAGATCAGAGGTGCCTGCTGGATCTCACCTTCTGCCTGGCAGTTTGGGAGGCTCCAAGGGCCCCAAATCGTCATTCTGAGACTGAGCAGGACTACCTGCCCCGGCCACCAAGACACGATTGTGGATTCAGTGTGGCCAGGAGGCAGGAGCTGGACTAGATGACCTCTTGGGGTCATTTTGGGGCCCTAACATTCCATAGGTGCTAGCCCTGGGAAGAGAGGGCAACAGATCCCTGAGGCTGTCGGTGGGTTGAGGGTTGGCTGAGACATGCCCAGCCAGGAGCCCTGGACAGTGTAGGCAAGACTGGCCATTCTCCAAAGGGCCACTTGTATCCAATGCCTCCTCCAGGCAGCCTGGGAGCACCGGGAGACCTAGGTCAGGAGCTTGAGGCAGGGAAGGGACTCGAGGCCAGCAAGCAAGTGGGTGGGAGGGTAGAATCCCGGACCTTCGCAGGGACAGCGGCGCACAGCCTGGGGAAGTGAAGGAGAGGCCTGGGGGGGAGGTGTGGGAACCTGCCAGTGGCCCCGCATGGCGCCCTGGAGAATGGAAGTTTGTGTGGGGATTTCCCCCCACTTGAAAGCTCCCCCGAGGAGGGGATTCCTGAGCCTTTTCCCCTCCCCTGCCAGGTGTCCTTCCTTCAACACGGGCTTAATTTCCTTCCTCCTGCCCGCCCAGCGCTGCCTGTGGAACATAGAAACGGTCCCTACCCGGGAGGGGGAGGGCGCCCCGGCGCTACGTGTCGCAAACGGAAACACCCTCTCTCTAATAGGCACCCCGAACCTCAGGGTGGGTTGCAGTCCGTGGGGAAAGGGTTAAATTCACCCCCAGGCCAGCCCGAGGGTGTGTGGTGGAGGCGTCGGTGCGGTGGACCCCGAGGCCTCCGCCCCGAATGGGAAGGTGGCCTCTAGAAAGGGGGCGCAGGAGGCGGGGAGGGCCGGGGCCCCGGAAGCCGAGGGCTGGCACGTGGGAAGCACTTGGTGCTGTGTGTGTGTGTGTGAATCTCGGGGACCTCGGGGACTGCCGAGCGACTGCCCGGCCCCATGCCACCCCCACCTCGCTAGCCGCCCGGAGGTCGCTTTTGATGTGCGCTCCCCCCAAGCCCGCAGTGGGCCAGCTGTGTTTTCAGCGCCGCTCGCCCGGCCCCCTGCGGAGGCACCGCGGAGACAAAGAATACGGCGGCCAGGCCCCCGCCCGCCCGCAGGGGGCTACCCGTCTGTCGCCGGGAGAGAGGAGGAAATCTCCCATCGATCGATCGAGGGCCGTGCTATTCATTTTTGCCCGGAACGTGCCCGAAAGCTGCTCGGGGCTCAGAAACCTGGCGCCCACACCAGCCTGGGGAGGGTGAAGAGAGGGGGAAATAGCAAGGGGGGGGGTGGGGAGCAGCGAGGGGGGGACCTCCACTGGTCTCTCCCGGGAGAGAGGGGCTTTTAACTGTCTCCTAAGAGCTATAGGAGCTTCAGAACGTTCAAGCGAGCTCCTTGGAGGCCACCAGAAGGCTGGACAACCAGAGAGGACAGCCTGGAAGCAGGCAGGCTGGAGCGTGGGTGGTGAGCACAGGAATTCGCAGAATAAGATTGCTTTAAACTGCCCAGCGTGGAGGTAGCGTCCTGGAAATGCCAGAAGCCTGCACTGGCTAAGCACCATAGGTGAGCAGAAAACGCCAGCGGAACACACAAAAAAAGCCGGGAGCCTGCCAGCCCCTGCGTCGTCCGGCCCTGGCGCGCCCCCTGGCGGCGGTGCTGATACTAAAAGGCGCAAAGTCGGCAGGCGAGAAAGGTGGCCCCGCCCCGCACCCGCACCCGCACCCCGCGGGTGGGGGAGTCGGAGACTTTGTCGGTGAGCAGCCCGGATCTTCGGGGATCCAGGTTAAGTAGGCGTCCTCGTGAGTGAATGCCCTTAATCTACTTCGCAATCCCGAGCTTAGCTGAGGATAAGGTGTGCGTGGCTTCGGGCTCCCCTTTCCTCCACACCCAGGTGGCTCCCTGGGGAGGGCGAGCGGCCGAGATGCAGGACGCGGGGCGGGCTGAGGCGATGTGAGGTCTCCTGGGCACCATGAGCGGGAACCCCGCGGCTGCCTCAGCTCTGTGTCAAGATCTGCGAGGCTGCCGCCGGTAGAGTGATGTCACCGAGTCCTTCCCAGCCTGGCCCACCCGCACCCCGGTTCACAGGTGCCACCTGAGGGAAAGCGAAGGTGTTGTTTCTGTTTGTTTGTTTGTTTGTTTTGTTTTCCTGTCGCAGTAACTCCTCTGGTGCTGGTCATCTCGAGGTCCCCAAGGGCATTTTGGAAAGCGATTCGGGGTCAGGGTCCTTTGGAAGGGAAGGGAGCATGGAGGGAATGGAAGGGCACCATTGGCCAGCTGCTGGTTATGGCTGTACCTCCTCTATTCTGTGGGAGGTGGAGATAATACTTCACATCTCATAGGGAGCTGTCAGCGTTAAATGAGAACAGTGCTGACAGAATGCCAGACCGCGGCCGGGAATAATAAATATTGGGTTTCTTTCTTCTGCTCTTAGGGGCTGAGGAACATGCGACTTGCTCTCTTGGGTCGCTCCTTCTGCCTCAGCCAGACTCAGCTAAGCAGTCCCCCCGCCACCCCAGGCGCCCAAGGGCCTCCCCCAGAACGGCTTATCCAGGGAAATCGCCTCTGACATTCCAACTCGAGACCCACTTCAAAATCTCTTTTTCGGAGAGATCCCCCTTACCACTGGCTGCTCCCCGACCCTGTCCCTCTTGGCCTCTTATTCCGCTTTCTTTTTCTGCACAGCCCTTAACAGTGACCTTCTGTTACATGCATTGTATATCACATACGTCCGTTAAGTTGCTCACTGCGGGTCTACTCTTAAATCAGAACTCGGCATCCGGCTCCGTGCTGCAGCGCGGAGCCTGCTTGGGATTCTCTCCCTCTGGCTCTCTGCCCCTCCCCCACTTGCGCGCTAGCTCGCTTTCTCTCTCTCAAAATAAATAACTTAAAAAAACTCTCTTTAGTGACCCCTGCTACATAAAAGCAAATCTCTGTGGGATGTCTGAAGTCCCAACACCCAGAGCAGGGGATGGCACACAGCAGGCCCCAGATAAACGTTGTTGATGACTGGCTGAGAGAGGGAGGGGGGAGGTTGGGACCCGAGGCCTCAGATGGGAGGACTGCTCTCTCATGTCTGGGTTCCTTAGGGCCCTTGGGGATCCCCATCGTGAGCAGACCTTGACCCCTAGAGCTCGCCACCTACCCCAGCACCTCCACTCTGTTGTTTGGCTCCTGCTTCCCTTTCGGAGGACACTGGCCTTGCCCCAAGTGGGGGGAGGTCAGAGGTTGGCGTCTGGGGCTTGGGGGCCCTCATGCTGCCCTTCCCCATGCTGCCAGCACCTCCTCTCTGCTCCTCTTTCCCTCCTTCTCCTTCCCTTTCTTCCCCTTCTCCTGCCATCCCCCAGCCCCTTTATTCTGCCTTTGCCTCAGAGCCGGGAGCCCCTCACCCAGACAGGGCCGGCCCACCAGGGGAAGTGATCCTGCCCAGGGAAGTAGACCAGACCTTCCTGTGGCTGGCCACGTATGGCTGGCACAGTTTTTCTCGTAGACTATGGCTCCCAGTTTCCTTTGAAACCAAGATAAGAGCCATGAACTTTCTTTCCCTCTCAGGGGTCTTTTGGGGGGAAGACTTCTGTGAGGCACATCAGGGAGATGGGACAGAACAGGACTGATAGGATTCTTGGAGAGAGTGTAGAGATTTCTGGTCAAAACGTGGTTGGTACCCGCCAGAGCTCTGCCAGCTAATTAGCTTGTCCACGGACCACTGCAGCCAATAGCAGCCATCGGTGGGACCCCAGGATGGGCCTGCTGTTGGCCCCGGGGCCTGGGGGCCTGGACACACGGCTAGAGACCCGGTGGGCTGGCGACAGGGTCAGAGCTGCCTCATCTGCAGGAGCCCAGGAGCAGGTGGCTGTGGCTGGGACAGGTATGGGCAGGTCCTTGGGCTGTCTGGGGGCACCTGTCTGGCATTGCCCCACACCTGGCAGGGTCCATCTCCTTTTCTGCTTCATCTTGGCTTACGGGTAAGGCCCGAAGGGGGTTTCATGCGTCTGGTGGGGAGACCCTGTGTCTGAGAGGTTGTCTTAGAGCCCAGATCTCTTGCCACTGCTGTAACCCAACGAATCCCAGCTCTGCCTCTTACTGTGTGACACCGGGCACAATGCCTACCCTCTCTTAAGCCTCTTTCCTCCTCTGCAAAATAACACCTGCCTCCAATGGCTGTTGCCTAGTCAGTGGCGTGATGGCCGCAGTGTCTGAAATGGCACCTAGGACATGTGAAGTGATCAGTAAGTGGCCCTTCTGTACTTTTATAGCAGTCGGCTGCTCTTTCTTGAGCCTCTCGAAGGCAACGTCTTCTATGCTGGTGGCCCCTTCCTTCAGGCTGAAAGAGGCCCTCAGCCTGTTCTGCTATCTACCCCTCCCCGACCTGGCTCAGAGATAAATCCTAATTGGTCTAAGCTGGGATCATTCCTCTTACCAAGGATTGGTTTAGAGGGAGGCAGGTGACCCAGCTGTGGTCACTGAGACATGAGGGGAGGTCTGCCGGACGGTACAAGAGGGCTTCTGGGAAAAGGTTTCTGGGGCTCTTTAAAATGAGACTCAGAAATGTCCCTTTTGCTGGCTTTTGGACGACGTGTCTGGGTGGGATGCCTGGAGTTGCAGCAGCCATCTTGTGACCATGAGGGAGACGGCCCGGGGCTGAGTAGTGGAGGAAGAACAGAGCAGAGAGAGTGAAAGAAGCTGGGTCTCTGACACCACTGCTGAGACATCAGCTCAGCACGGCGGAGTCCTGCTTCGGAACTCCTCATTATGTGAAATAACACACTCTCCTTGTTGTAAGGTCACTCCAGGCTGTTACCTGCAACCACCGTCCTCCTAAGTGAAATCTGCGCCCTCCTGCCCACCGTGTGTATAGTGCAGTGCGGTTAGATTCAGGGTTGCCGACTGACTTACAGTTGAGTTGCTTCCATTTAAGGGCCGGTTAGGCTTCTTTTTCTCGGCTTGGGGGTTCAGTCTGGGTGGAGGTGAGGTGGCAGTGGGAGCCCGGAGCTGGGAGACTCACTCTGGAGACAACTTGGAGGGAGAAGGGAACAACAAAAGAGACGGTGTAGGGTTGAGATGGGGCTTAAAATGAATCCAGCGTATACTTTCCATCTCGTGCTCCCTTTTCCTTTTACCTTAAGAAACTGCAGCTTGACTGCTCCTGGGTACAAGTATATTTGGGGGTTCGTATGAAAAGCTTTTGGAATTAGATCGTGGTGATGGTTGCACAACTTACTGAATACACTGAAAGCCACGGAACGGTAACACTTTCAAATGGTGATTTTTATGGTGTTTGAGGTATATCTCCATTTAACCAAAGAGGGAAAAAACGCTGGAGTTCAGCTGCCTTCCTCCCACACTCTCTCCACCTGTAATCACAGCCCTCCATTCACCGGCTCCCTCAGGCTCCCAGAGAAGCCCCCTCCCACACATCCGCATGGTACTTCCTGAGGTTGTGCTCTCTGGGGCCGGTGGAAGGCTCCTCTGGGAACAGGGCCCGGGGGAGAGGGGAGGGGAGCTGCGTTCTGTCTTGCACCCCGTATGTTCAGGCCTCTTACCATCAGCTTTCCCCTTTTATCAGAGGGGCCAGGATCTCCTAAGGTCTGTCCCCACTGGCCAGCTAGCCTCGGGTTGCAGGGAGGGGGTCAGAGTGATGCTGTGGGAGGAGCATGGGCTGTGGGATCAGACGGAGGCATTTCAAATCCTGGCTCAAATCCACTGCTTTCCTGTGACTTTGGGCGATTTATTTGGACCTCTGTGTGCCTGTTTTCTTATCTGTCAAATGGGTATGCTAATTCCACAACTCCTAGGGCTAAATGGAATAATTTACCCAGAGAGCTTGGGGCATATAGAAGACAATGAATGCTGGTGCCCTAAGACTTATTTAAAACCCCAAAATGGCAAAATCTTGAGCAGACTGTGGAATGATCAAGGGCCAGCGGTTGATAGTGATGATGTTCCCAGATACCCTTTGCTGGGCCTGAGGCTTTTTTCCCCTCATCTGTCTCGCCTACCCTTACCTGGACCCTCCCCAGGTCCCCTCTGCCTTTTGTTCTGCACATCGAGGGGGGTGCTAAGGTGAGAAATCATTTTCTGAAGTCCAAATCAGAAGAACGTGGCGTCACCAAAATATTTTCAATTTAATTTAATTTTTTTTTTCCTGCTCCAGAATTTAAGAAAGTCTGAAACATCGTTTGGCCAAAGGTTGGAATTTGGAGAGCATTTCCATCGCTAATGGTAACGTTTCTCAGAAGCTGGAGAGGACCATGGATGCCCCGCGAGATGAAGCGTGGTATTTAATAACTCTGAATCACACAATGAGAAAGCTCATTTATTCACATTCCCTATTCCATTCTCCTTCACTCCTTTTGAGTATTGTCAAGGAGAAAGTCTGTTTGCTGCTAATACGACACTAAGATTCCTTTCTAATAAAGAGAGACGGTCACACATTCAGAACCTTTGTAAGGGGGGGGGGGCGGCGGGGAGCACAGCGTCTGGTTAGAATGAAATCACATTGTCGAAAATCATAGTAATCTAACATTTCCTTTTTAATTGGAGTTATTAAGAACAAAGCAAAGCAATTTAAAGGAAAGTGTTAAGAAAGTAGCAGATCAGGTAGTATGGAGTAAATGTGGGGTGGAAATGCCCGGAATCTGGAAAACACTGGATTGTGGCTGGAGCAGAGCAGAGTGCTGGCAGTCAGGGCGTCCTTCAGGTGCCAGCCTGTGTGGCCAGGGCACCTTCTTGGTGACCTGCGCCTGCTGGTTGGCCAGGGGCCCTGAGGGTGAGCCAGGCTGGAACCGGCAGAACTGGGAGAAGCATCCGAGTTCGATTTGGAAGCCACTGTGGCCAAGAGCTGAGATTCACTCCCAGCATCACCCCACCTTGACCGAGATAGGAAACTCGGGGCCACCCATCCAGCCTTATGGATATGTTAGATGACAGGGTGGCCCAGCACTCTGTGACCCAGACACTCACTGTTGGGGCGGGGGAGGGATGGAGAAGGAAGCTCATCGATCTCCCAGTTGTGCAGAGCGGCTGGGCAACCCCCCAGCGCAGGCGTGATGGAAGTGTTTTGTGTGGACGAGGCAGAGAGCCTTGAGGCAGGCAAGTCAGAGCTCAGAAGGTGCAGTGGCCTCAGAGAGCCACCCGCTCCCCTCCTGTAAGGAGTGTAAGGAGCCACAGAAGAGGGACAGCAGACACCAGGGTTCCAGCCCCATCGTCCCCCTGACTGGCTGTGTGTTCCCGGGCAAAGCACTTACCCTCTCTGGGTCTCAGTGTCCCTCTAGATTGAAGTGGCCAAGTGACGAGTCCTTCCGGTCCCGACACTCACAGTGGATGACCTGCCTCCCCATGATCCCCGTGCCCACTATCTTTTGTGTTCCTGCCTCTTTCAGGGCAGACCGGGACACTGGGCCGGAGCTGGCTGCAGGCCTCCAACTGGGGCTGTCCCCGCCTTCGGCGGAGGCTTGTCCTTCTAGGTGAGGGGTTGTTGGTGTCCAGCCCCGGGAGGCCCTAGCACGGCTGGACAGTGCCCAGGGGCACTATTGGCAGGCTCAGGGCACTAACAGAAGAGGCCGAGAGCCGAGACAGGGGAGGGGGGAAAGAAGGAAGAGGGGCGTGCGGGGCGAGGGTGGGGGTGGTTCTAGTGGCTGCCCCTCGTGAACGTGCCGAAGGTTGCCAAATTGAGTTTAAGCCTTGGTTCCAGAACACAAAGCCTCGTCTCTGGGGGCTTGACCCCTCGGAGCCCCCACCCCCAGGCCCGGCTGGCTGAGCCGCCCCAGAAGGGCCCGGTCGTTGGCTGCGAAGTGGCTGGGAGGGAAGTTTTAATGATACACAACACAAGACACAGGGGGGAAAAGAGAAAGGGGGGTGGTGGAGAAGAGAAGGGAGGTGGGGGGGGGGGGAGAAAGAAAGACCTCCTGCCAGGCCTGTTGCCAGGAGACGGCTAGGCAGCCAGAATCAGTCCTGCTCTTTTCACTGTTGCCTTTAAGCACCGAGAGAAAGCCCTGGCCATAAAGGGGGACATGTGTTGCTGGGTGTGTAAGGCTAGCCTCTGCAGTTAGGGGAGCCCCTGGCCCCCGCCCCCTGCCGCTGCCTGGAGAGAGCCCCTTTCGCCCCCAGCCCTGCCCCCGCTCCTGGGGGTTATGGATGAGCAAGACTGGGCTACAGAGCAATGGAAAAGGTCTCGGGGAAGGCGGTGGCCCTGGCCACCAAAAGGCCGCAGCCACTTCTGGGGTGAAACTCACCAGCCAGGGGCACCAGGAAACTGGCAGGGGCCGGCAGGGGCAGGGAGGCCGGGAGCATCCAATGTGGCATGTTCGCGGAAGAGTCTTCTCTTGGCTCTGGGTGGGCCGTGAGGGCACGGGGCGGGGGGGGGGGGGGGGGGTGTCTCGGTATCTGCGAATCCTCAACGGGGGACTGGGGAGCTGATAAGTCCCCCAGCCTGCCGTCTGGGCCCCTGGTCCTTGTCACAGACCCCATGATAGATCTGCGGGGATCCCAAGGCTATGCCTTAGCACTTGGGGGACGGTGCCCTAGCAGCCCAGCTGCTGGGCTGGGAGTGAACACGGCCACAGGCGTAAATAGGAGGGCTGCTGGCACCACGAGGACTCTAGCGTCCCAGACCTCGGCTGTCAATTGAGAGACATCAGCCGCGGGGGTCACGCACAGTGCACTCGGTACAGGGGCTGGTCAGTGAGCCAGGCTGCTGCGGCCTCTGCTGCTGGGCTCGGGAGCCCGGCTGGAGCCCCAGCGGATTTTATCCGACGTGGGTGTGATCTCTCTGGTGTCAGGGCTCCTTTCAGCCCTGAGTTCTTCTCCCCCACTGAAAAACAGGCTGTGATTTCTGTTGCTTCGTGCAGCAGGCAGACTGGAGCAAGCAGTTTCTTCTGCACGGTTTCTTCCGATCCTCTGGCTTGCCACTGGGGCCCGAGTTCTAGTCCTGGGAGCGTCACCAGTACCCCCCCCCCACCCCCGGCCTCTGCAAAGCCTCTGAGTCTGTGTTGGAAAGAGGCAGACAGCCCGCCCACCCCAACTTCCCAGCTGGTCGTCTGGCTTCCGTGTGCACCGGAGGGGGGGCGCTGCTGGCGGCTCACCTGAGTGGGCGGGCCTGGCGGGGCGGCAGCCTGCTCCCCCCTCCCCACCCCCCTCCCCTCCCCCGGGGGCTGAGTGCGAAATAGCTCAGCAGAGACCAGCTCTGGACACAACAGAGAAATCACTGCATCTTCTGCGAAATCTCTCGCCCTGTGTATACGTGTGCCCTGAGAGGTTCTCCTAGAAGCCAGGACCCCTGCCTCCCTCTACCCGCCCTTGTGTGTTGCCCAAGTATGTGTGTGTTTGCCAGCTCTCGAGGCTCCCCCGTCCCCATCTGGGCCAGGCCCCATCCAGGTGTCAAGGCCTGCTTCCAGAAGGGTCAAATCTCCGAGAGGTGATGACCTAAAGGGCAGGTTTGCCAGCTCTGAGGGCGGGGGAGATGGGGTGGGGGAGGGGCGGGTGGGCAGTGACTGGCACTGATGGCTCGAGGGGCTCCGGGGGAGCTGGACAGAGGGGTCACGAAGGAATGCAGAGGAGGGAACCGGTCCGTTCCCCCGGGCCCTCTGGGGTCCAGCTGGGCTTAAAGGTGGGACAGTCCACCTTTTGTGGAAAAGCCCTTCTCCCTGGCTTGTCACTGACTTTTTCATCCCAAGAAAGGCCAAGGGCTCAAGGAAAGCAGAGACACTTGGCAGCCCCAGACCTGTACCTGTGGCCGGGCACAGGCTTAGTGCTTCCTCCCTGCCCCTCCTCACCCCACCCCTGTCACATCCCTCCCCCAACTAGACAACCCAATTTTAACCTGGAAGGAAGGTCTCCCCCTCCCCTCTCCCTGCTCAGCATCCTGTTATCCCCCCATAACTCCTTGCTAACCCCTCCCAAGGCTCTCTCCCATCTACACACACGTGCGCGCACACACACACACACACACACACAGACAGTCTGTGGCTTCTGTTTCTCCGGCTTGTGGGGACAGAGCCTCTGGAAGCATATCCGACTCTAGAAACATCCCCCCCAAATGGCCATCGATGAACTCCCCTCTCAGCATTCCTCCCCCAGACAGTACCGAGCCCCCCCAGGTTGGCCCCTCTTCTCCCTTGTTCTTCACATGAGGCCAGGCGGGGAGCTCCTCTCTGGAGTCCACACTAACCTCCTCCGGGAAGCCTCCCTGACATACAGGCCCCTTTGTGCCTCGTCAGTGTAGTGATTCCTGACCTTGAGTGGCCCTCAGCAGTCACCAAGATTTGTCCCCAAAGCTCAGGGCTGGTGGTGGGGTAGGTTGAGGGAGAGCGGGGGTGGGGAGGACACTCTCCTAATGCAGTGCAAGAAGAGACTGAGGCAGGAAAGGGAGGAGGGTCTAGGACCCCACTTACCCCTTCACTCTCCACTTTGCCACCTCTGCCTAGCCCCTTGACCGTGAGGTTGGACCTTCACTGAACCACAGCCCTTCCCTAAAATGGCCCTGGGAGACAGTGCAGCACAGACCAGGACCCCTCCTGTGGGACTCTACTTAGAGGTGAATTTCCACCTCTGGGAGCCCCCCCCCCCCCCCCCCCCCCCCCCCAGGTCTCAAAGGTGTCCTGTGCACTGGCCCAGAGGGGCCTGGGAGGATGGTCAGGGTCACAGTGACACCTGCTGGGGCTTCTAGGAACAGCAGCTGTAGAGAGCTGACGGGTTTCGGGGGAGGGGGTGGTAGGAAGGGCCATTATCGCGAATTCCACCCCCCCCCGATATTAAACCCTTATTATTTTCCCAGGGGAGAAGCATGAGAAGGTGTGGAGGGATTGGAATTGGCGGGGTGGGGTGTGTGTGTGTGTGGGGGGGGGGTTGGAATTCCAACTGAGGCGCCTGGGGAAAGCCAGGGCCCCAAGGACATGAGCTGCTTTCCTCAGAACTGGTGGTGTTTTTTGAACTTCGTTCAGAGTCTGGTTTCTAGGGATATACCCAGAAGGAAGTCTGAGATTGTTCTTTGCATTTATATGTGAAATGGAATTTTTAAGGGCCAAGAGCAAGTACACCCTCTGTAGATGTCTGTTTTATTGCATTGTTGCGAGGAAGAAAAGCGTGCAATACGGTAATTGTCAATGATTAAAAACACTGCAGGTGATCACTGTGATGGCAGTTTCTGAAGAAATTGGAAGGAATGGATAGAATAATGAAATGAATTAGCACAGTGCCTGACACATGGCAGACGGTCCATGTATTGGGGCAATTAGTTGATAACGTGAACCCCATGGCAGAAAGAGCCATCAGCCCCCCCTGGCGAGCCAGGCTGGTGAGCAGTTGCCCAGGACTGAAGGGCGATGTCTCGGTTGGAAGCCATCAGTTGACCTGTGTCCTAACGCACAGATGTGCAGCTCAGAAACCCCCTGGAATAAATAAAAAGCCAGGTGCGTGTGGGATAAGGATTTCAGTTTGTTCCTTCGCTTCAGAAGGAACTCAGTTCAGGACGCTTGTAAATATTTCACGTATCACTTGTTTTGCCCTTACAGCTCTTTACTTGAGAGGTTTAAAGCATCACCAACCCCCACCAGCAGTGACAGGGCTGGAGCGAGAACCTACCCAGGTAGCCGAATGCTGATGTTCCTTGGGCAGAGTGTGGCGTATCAGTGGGAGAACATAAGGAGGGGGGCTGGCGCTGGGAACCCAGCGGCGCCCCGATTGTGCCACACCACATTTGTTTCCCCGACGAATCCTCGCCGAAGCTCCATGTCAAGGCTGGCACTGCTCTCCCTTCACAGGTAAGGCCCTTGTGGCCCAGGAAGTCTGCGGCACTTGCTGGGGTCACAGTCCTAGTAAGTACTAGACCTGAGACGTGAATCCCAAAGCCTGGAAGTGAGGGGTGACTTCCAAAGGGCTGAGGCGGGGTACACGGGAAGGTGGCGGTGGCCCCACTGGGACCGTGCATGGGGGGAAGGCTTGGAGAGATAGCTAATGGTCAGCAAGACTCAGTTTCCCACTGATGGGGCAGAGAAGCAACCTGGTATCCGCCTCTGGTGCCGCCATGCACAACGGCACAGGTTGGGCACTGCAAAACAGAACCCCACGTAGGAATGCACCGCGGGCATCACAAGCACATCCACGTGGATCATTTTCCGACAGTAGGAAGGAAAGAGCCTGGAGGAGGACATATCGCCTTCTAAATCACTTGGAGGGGCTGTGTGGGTGGGCAGTGTCCTTCCAGCCCTTTCCACGTGCACACTCATCTTCCTGGAGATTTCCACCCTAGGGAGTGAGCAGCTGCTGGGGCAACTTCAGGCCGTAGCCTGGGAGTGGAGAAACCTTGTGCGTTTTCTGCCCCAAAAGTCATCATAGAGGCGACAAGGAGCAAAAGCCTTCACTGTACCACTGGTCCTGCTGTTTCTTCTTGAAGCTATCTGGCTGAAGATTCAGGCTCTTGCTGTCCTTGCCAGAGCAGGGCTTTATAACTGGGGATGAAGGGGAGGAGGGAGGGAGGGAGAGAAGAGTCAGGAGCCCAGTGGGTAAATACAAGGGAAGGTACGGAGCAGGAGTCTGGCCTTTTGTTCTCA
The DNA here is from genome assembly GCF_018350155.1 of Leopardus geoffroyi. Classification (NCBI taxonomy): domain Eukaryota; kingdom Metazoa; phylum Chordata; class Mammalia; order Carnivora; family Felidae; genus Leopardus; species Leopardus geoffroyi. The sequence continues at coordinate 44,847,701 of NC_059330.1, forward strand.
CATCACAGACTTTCTTTCTAATAACATTGTAGATCATTTGGGGGAAAAGGAAAAGAAAGTCTTTCTTCCGATACCATCATTCAAGTTTGAGGCCCCTAAGACTGCTTCCTGGAGCAGTATTTGTGGTAACAAGCATGTGAGTATATCAAGAGTCAGGCGGATGCGGTCATAAAAATGGGGTGTACAAAACAGGTAATTTGGCGTGGGGGCCTGGGCAGGTCTGGGCAGTTCATAAGGGGTTGTTTCCTTTACTGGTAAATTTCGAATGAATTTCCACAAGTTTCGAACATTATTCTTTAAAATTTTTTTTAATGCTTTATTTATTTTTTCAGAGACAAGGACAGAGTGTGTGAGCAGGGGAGGGGCCAAGAGAGAGGGAGTCACAGAATCGGAACCAGGCTCCAGGCTCTGAGCTGTCAGCACAGAGCCCCACGCGGGGCTCAAACTCAAGAACCGGGAGATCGTGACCTGAGCCAAAGTCGGACACTCAACCGACTGAGCCACCCAGGCACCCCAATAACCCCACCCTGTTATTATTCTTTATAACAGTGTTTATTAAATGCTTATGCTATTAGACTTGCAAATACATCCGTGGCCATGCTTTACAGCACATATCCTGTCCCCATGACCACAGCCAACTGGACTAAGTGTGGACACCTGACCCTCCGGCGGCCAGTCCACCATGTGGCCAATAGGCCTGACAGGTCCAAGCAGCACCAGCATGCTGTCACCATGTTTTTCTCAGACATTGCAGATGCCACTGGGCTCCTAAGCTGAATGGCCATAGCATTGCGAGGGTGTCATGCAAGCCATCAAAGGCCCTGTGCTGGCTGTAAGTTCTAGGAAACAGGAACCAGGAGTTAACAGACAGAAGCAGCAGGGGGTGTTGAGAAAGAGTGCAGGGCGAGGGAGCCAGCAGAAAGGGGAGCGAGACAGGCAGACCCAGGTACCTGAAAGTCACGTTCACCGTGGCTTGATTACCCTGCACTGTTCAGCCTTTCCTGGCTTCTAACAGCAGCCCCCTTTCCTGGGGCCCTTCCCTGATGCTGCTCACAACAGTTTGGAAGGTTCACATCCAAGAAAGAGGGTGCCAGGTAGAGGGATGAGGCCAGCCTCAGGCTCCTTGGAAATCTGACTAATCAACCCTGCCAATTATTGAGCACCTACTATGTTCTAGGCACATTTTTAAACGTCATTTCATGTAATTCCCACAACCAGCCCGTTGAATAGCTTTATTTCCTATTTTACAGTTGGGAAACTGGGGCTCTGAGAGATTTAAAGTGACTTGCACTAGGTCACAGGCTAGAAAAGAAAGCCCCAAAGCCAGATAGACATCCTGGCCGTCAGCGCCTTAGACACTGCCCGGCTGCTTTGCAATGGGGAGACGAAAAAGACATTCATCAATGTGCATCACCGAGTGCGAGTTTGGCCCTGTACGAGGCACCTCTGGGTGCGGAAGAGTTGAGGGGATGAGTGGAGGATCCAGAAGGAGGAGGCCTCATCTCTGGTCCTCAAGATCATGCCAACAGGCTGACAACGCCTGGCCCGGAACTGAAAGCCATTTAGACCTGCGGCCCCCGGAGGCAATAGGGCTTCGGAGCAGGGGGACTTCTGGAGCTGCAGGGCGGGACGGTTCCGGGAGGAGGTGGGCTGGTGGGGCGGGACAGGACTGGGGAGGAGGGGAGGAATGAGGGCTGGCCCCGCGCAGGGAGGGAACGAGAGGCCCTCTGGGCTCGGGAATGCGGGGTAGGAGTGGGGGGGAGGTGGAGGGCTCTGCAGCAGAGGCGGGACGACTGGGAGACCCGCATCCACTGGCTTGCTGAGAGCCCTTGAGCAAGTCACTTCCTCCTCTGACCTTTGCGTTTGCACGTGCCACGTGCAAGTGAAGAGGTTGGGATGCCTCCGCCCTCCCCCCCCTCCCCCCCCCCCCACCCCGCTCCTGCCCGGACCCTACTCCGGGCGAGGGGGTGGTCTCCGGACCTCTAGACACAGACCCTCCAGCGCGGAGCGTCCTCCGGGAGCGGCAGCACCGGTGACCAGCAGGGGGCGCTCCTGCAGAAGGCTGGCAAGCAGCGGCCGCCCTCCGCTCCTTTGGCCTGGCCCTGGCCGGGGTGTCCGGCCAGGGAGGTCCTCCCTTCGTCCCTCCTGGCCCGCTCGGGTCACTTGCCTTTTCGCAGTGCCCCTTCCCACTCATGTTCTGGAATTAGCTGGCGGGGAGGTTCTTGGAATCCGGGTTCTTTCTTGGGCAGGCCGCTTAGCTTCTCTGTGCCTCAGTTTCTCCATGTGCAAACTGGGTCATGCGAAGAAGAGATGGGTTAATTGGGTGGGGGAGGCTGGCCTGCCGCTTTGCCCCTCATCATTTTCCCAGGGCAGAGGATGCTGCTTTTACTGCTCTCCAGGGAGAGCTAGAAGTCCTCCCCGCTCCCCCATCCAGTGTTACAGTCGGCTTTAAAACTTTTATTCGAAGTCCTTTTATACAAAGATAGAAATAATTTCTGGGTTCCATATGGCACCTGGCAAGATGAGTGATGCTCAAAAGGTGGTTGTGAAGTGACTGGTTATTTGAAATCATCTGGGCAGGAGCTGCCTCTTCTGAATCACGCTGGAAGGTGTCCACATTCATCCTTACAATTGTCACCACTGTTCTGTGAGGACGACAGATAGCAAGTGTTGTATCCCTTTTGTGGACGAGGAAATGAGGTCACAGAGGAAGCCAAGGAACAAGGTTAAGGTAGGACCCAGCGTTCTCGCCATTCGACTACAGGTGTCCCAGCCTCTCGGTAGTCAGCGACCCCTACTAGAGACACGTGGCATTACATCCAGGTTCTAGTAGACACTGAATGCCCCCGAGGCCGTGAGAGGAAGAAAGGTAGGCACTTCCTGGGTGCTGAGCCCAAAGAGAGACTAGAGTAGACCTTGATTTTGGAGCTGGAGGGTCTGGTGTGAAAATGAGATTCCACAGTCAGAAATACAAAGTGGCAAGGTTCAGCAAGTCTCAAAGGCATTTCCTATTCTAAAGTCCCCAGTACCCTTTCTTTTTTTCCTTTTTTTAAAAAGTTTAATTATTGCGGTGTCTGGATGGCTCAGTTGGTTGAGCGTCGAACTTCTGCTCAGGTCATGATCTCAGGGTTCGTGAGTTTGAGCCCCACATTAGGCTCTGTGCTGTCAGCATAGAGCCCCCTTTGGATCCTCTGTCCCCACCCCCACCCCCACCCCCACCCCCGCCACTGTGCTCTCACAAAAATAAATAAACATTTTTTAAACTTTATTTATTTTGGGGTGACTGGATGGCTCAGTCGGTTAAGCATCCAAATTCCGCTCAGGTCACGATCTCACGGTTTGTGAGTTCGAGCCCTGCATCAGGCTCCGTGCTGACAGCTCAGAGCTAGAACCTGTTTTGGATTCTGGGTCTCCCTCTCTCTCTGCCCCTCCCCTGCTAACTCTCTCTCTCTCTCTCTCTCTCTCTCTCCCTCTCTCAAAAGTAAATAAACAAAAACATTTAAAAGTTTATTTTGTGAGAGAGGGAAGGAGAGAGAGCACGAGCAGGGGAGGGACAGAGAGAGAAAGGGAGAGAGAATTCCAAGCAGGCTCCATGCTATCAGCAGAGCCCCAGGCGGGGCATCATCTCATGATCTGAGAGGAAACCAAGTGTTAGACGCTTAACCAACTGAGCCACCCAGGTGCCTCCCCCCTACCAAGTACCCTTTCAATCTACTCCCGGCTCCAAAGGTGGACTCAATATAGCAAAGGAGGGTCATCCCTTAGACTTGCAAGGACAATCACTGGTAAAACTTGACTCCTACTCAAACATTTATGTGGCACACTAGGATGGGTGGTTCCATTTGGTAAAGTGCAGGAAGATGGAATGAAAAAGCCACTTTGCCAGATCCAGCTCAAATATCACCCATCCTGGTACTGTCCTAGACGCCCCTCCCCTGGAACAATGAGCAAATTGTCCTCTGGCAGCTTCCCTCTCATTTAGGACTTTCTACTCTTTATGGCAGCACAGTGTTGAAATTCGGAGCCTCGGCTGCCAGCTCTGTGGGTTCTAATCCCGGGTCCAAGCTTCCTAGTTGGCCAGCTTAACCTGTCTGCGCCTCTGTTTCTTCATCTGTAAAATGTGAGGATTACATGAGTTGATATTCCTAGAGGACTTAGAACAATGCTTGACACGTCGTAAGTACTAAGTAATCAGTTTATACTTACGAAGAAATGTCAAAATGCTGTATGTATTTGTTTACATATCTTTCCCAACAAGCTGCCTGCTCCTTCGGGACAAGGCCTGGCTTAATCATCTCATACTCCCCGGGCTCCACACCAGAGGCTCAATCAAAGTTGGCTAAATTGAATATTATATAATCACACTTTATATGAAACGCAAATTTTTCAGTAAAATGGAGTGAGTCACTTTTTTTTTTTTTTTTTTTAAGAAGTAAAGTCTGAGCTTACTGTTTCCCAGATATAAGTCAAGGTTTGAGTCCCCTGCAATCTTATTTGTACCTGTGGTTGTGAAAACGCGGCCTGGAGGAAGAGGTCTGTGCTGGCTTTTCCTACAACCACAGGGGAAAGTGGGCCTCGGGGCTCCAGAGGCATTGAGAACTTCGCGGCTCTGTTCCCCTCACCCTTCCCTTCCAGACAGCAAGAATGTACCCAGATGACAACCAACTAAAGAGAAGATGTTGAGAATGTCTCTGTTCGGAGTCAAATCTTTGGAAGGTCGTTTGTAACAAGTTCTGGATTATTTTTCATTTCTATTTGCTAAGAAAGTGGACTTTGTTGTTGTTTTGCCTTCCTCTTCCCCTTCTTCCTTCCTTCCTTCCTTCCTTCCTTTTTCTTTGAGCTGTCTCGGTAGCTGTGCCTTGTGTGGAACACCTTTTTGTTGTAAGACATCCCAGAACAGAGTCTCTCATTGGTGCTTTGCCCACAGGAAGTCCCTGTAGGGGATCCACAATTATCCACGACAGAATGGATGCTGCCTGAGCCACTTGGCCAGTCATCTTGTGTACCCTAATGTTTCTAGAAGCGGGGACCCAGGGGGGTGGGTATATTCATGGTGAGTTCAGTGTTCAGGCAAAGCAGGGACATATATGTCACTTAACAGTTATGAGTTACATATGGGCACAATGGAGGAGGCATTAAAAATTTTTTTAAACATTTATTTATTTTTGAAAGACAGAGAGAGACAGAGCATGAGTGGGGGAGGGGGAGAGAGAATGAGGGAGACACAGAATCTGAAGCAGGCTCCAGGCTCTGAGTTGTCAGCACAGAGCCTGATGCGGGGCTCGAACCTATGAACCGTGAGATCATGACCTGAGCCAAAGTCAGATGCTTGACTGACTGAGGCACCCAGGCACCCCTGGAGCAGACTATTCAAATTGGGATTGTCCTTTCAGATTATTATCTAACTTCTTAGCCACCCACCTACCTACAAACCTGTGATCCCTCGACAGAACTGGACTGATCAGAACACGCACCCCCTGCCCCCAGTTCTAACCATGCTAGGGTTAGGGTTAAGGCTAGGGTCAGGGTTTAGGGTTAAGGTTGGGGTTAGGGTTAGGGTTAAGTTTAGGGTTGGGGTTGGGGTTGGGGTCAGTATGGAGTGCTGGACATCTTGTCTCTTATGAAGATTATAAAATCAAGGGGAGATATGTAGCTATCATTACGTCAGGTTTGACCTCTCCACGGTCCTCGTTTATTCATTTATTATTTCAAACATTTAATCATTACTGCTGGCTGAGTTTAGGATATTTAAGAGGAGTCGGAGCCTATGTCTTGTACCTTGAGAAATCTGTGAGCTACGCATAACAGGTGCATCTAACATACCTGCTCACCCAAACTCCGAGACAATGTGCATAAACATCATTAGTACAATAAAATTAAGCTGTGCCAGTATATTGTCGGTGTCCAAAGTGGTGAGTGAGCGGAGATAGGAGTGGTCAGTCAAAGCAGGTATTCCTTCCAGGAGTGATGGTTCTTCACAGCAGGAAACGCGCTGTTCTTGGCACGGGATGCGTGGCTGGGTGGGAGTATGCTAAGGGGCACCCCTCTGCATGTAGAGTGCCTTGCCTAAGCTCAAAGATGCTGCTGTATGAAGGGCTGGGGAAGAGCCTCATGGAGTCAGGGGTCACACCATCCTCCACCGAACACAACCGTTTCTCGGGGTGTTGTTCTGGAATGAAGAAGACGAGGAAGGGAAGGAGGAAGTGAGGCAAGAAGGCCTCGAACTGGAATCGCCACGGGTGAGGAAAATCTGCCAATGTTGGAGCGAGCTCCCAGGAGTGGACGGGGGCACTTCCTACATGGACGGGTGCCATAGGAGGACATCCAGGAATCCTTTCCCCTGTCCCTCTCCCTCCTCTCCCAAATATCTTTCCTGCCAATGTTTCAAGTCCTATCATTTGAGACTTATTCTTGGGTATTTGTCCCATCCCCCTTTTAAGAAATTTCCATTATAAATGTTAAGAATGCTTTCATTATAATAGAAGATTTGGAAAATACAAAGGGGCTAAAAAACATTTTCTACCTGGACTTTCAACCTCCTGGGCACCCACATTTTTTTTTTATTTTAACATTTTGGTATCTTTCTCCGCCATCTTTTTTTGTTGTTTTCACGCACAGCCATGAGCCTCCTGAGCGTGGGATGTGGTAACCCATTGTCCCCAGTTAGTTTCCGTCCTATCTCAGTCTGATGTTCGGGAAACGTCAAGTCCCCAATCATCAAGTGCCAGTGAGTTTGAGGAAGTTACTCAACTTTCAAGACTTGAGTGTCCTTTCTGAACAGTGGGGACAGTGATGCCCAGCACACTACCTCACAGTTAAATAATGCAAGCGAGAGTTAAGTCTGGTTCAAATGTGCAGAGGTAGGATGGTTGGGAGTGGTCAGAACGGAAGGAGTCAGCATAAGGCCACAGCAGAGAAGGCTGGGTCACAAGGAGGTAGGGAGGACAGACAGAGAGATGGGTGAGCCTCCACCTCTCCTGAGCAGCCATGCCTTGGACTGGCCTGGGTGCTGGTGCCTCCCCTCACAGCTGCCGGGGCATCGCCTGCCCCACTTCCTGTCGGGTTAAGTCCATTTCCTGTGCAGCCGTGAGGGCGATTAGAGGGAGATAGGCGGTCTGGAATTCCTCATTTCCACTCACTCGTGGCTTGATTATGAGTTTAGGGGATGGTGTGTTTGCTGGGCTCTGCCTGGGGCCTGGGTTGAGCTGGGGTTTGGAGTCCTGGGGGCCCTGGGGCCAGACAAAGATGGATGCTTCCTGAGGGTTAGAATCAGGCAGGGGCAGCCTGGTTTGGGGACAGGGTTCAGGGAGAGGAGGGAGGTCTTCAGACACCTGGGAGCTGGATTTAATGCAGCCTTTGCAAGCCATTCAGGCACATGCCTGCACCCTCCAAACTGTGTGTGTGTGTGTGTGTGTGTGTGTGTGTGTGTGTACATTCAGGGGGAGGGGAGGACACTATCACTGAGCGTGGCTGCCTTGGGCTGGTTAATGGAGACAGGTAGGTGCATGTGGCTGTCTAAGAATGCTTCTCCTGCATACCTGTGTGAACCTGTGGGTCCAGGAGCAGCTGTGGGTCTGCCTAGGAATTTAGACATCCGTGGGGGAGGTGCAGGGGAGTCTGTGTGTCACTGAATGCCTGGACTTGTGTTGCACAGTGTCAGAGTTGTGTGTGTGTGTGTGTGTGTGTGTGTGTGTGATGGAACATGTGTCTGAGCTTAGGAGGGGATGCTGTGAGCATACATTTTGTCAGTATAACACTTTATATATCTCTGCAGCCCCCCACAAAGGCCACAGCCCAGTTATAAGCCGGCAAGAATACATATTTTCTGAGCACTGACTATGTGCTGGGTCCTGGGCGAGGCTCAGGCCTGCCCTTAAGGAGCTCACTGGGTGGGAGAGCAACGAACCACTTATGGCTTAAGGCTATGAGTCCTGAGGGCCGCCCCTCATGTCCTTCCTCGGGGATGCCACAGTCCCACAACTACGGAGGTGATATGCTTTCGGCACAAACCTCCCCTCCGGACGGGAGCCCCTTAGGAAGTACACGATGCTTCTTCGTAAGGATGGATTATGGAAAGGCCGCCATGAGTGAGGCTATGCCTGGGCAGTCCTCAGCCAGCCACCGCCGATCACAACCAGTGTGACCATTTTACTGGGGCTGCGCTCAACTCCTGTGTCTAGTACTTACAGGGTCACCCTCATCAGCTACTTAACCTCTCTGAACCTCCAGCTTCCTCACCTGCAATGGTGATCATGATTGCCCTGACCTCACAGTGGGTGGGAGGCTTCAGTGAGACCAGGTACCAGACCTCACACACACACACACACACACACACACACACACACACACGACACACGGGGGCTGCTGCTGGAATTATCAGTAATAGGAGCTGCTGCCTGGGTAATTCTTTGAAGCCCTGGCATCAGAGGTGGTGGGAGGCAGAAGCATAACTCTGATGCCTTCATGGGCAAGCCAGGAGTCACCCCAGCAGGCAGAGACCTACGCAGTCCTAACATCAGGAGGAAGGCACCAAGGGTTGGGTCCGTGCCATTGGCTGGTGAGGGCTCAAGAATACCCATCCGGATATTTCCTATGTATATCTCATTTTCTAGCCACTACCATCTCAATCCCACCTTGATGCTTTTCCTCCAATCTTTGCACCACAGACTTAACCAACAGATGTCAACATGTAACTTTAAAAAAAAAAATTGGGGGCGCCTGGGTGGCTTGGTCGGTTAAGCGTCCGATTTCGGCTCAGGTCACCATCTCTCGGTATGTGAGTTCTAGCCCCGCGTCAGGCTCTGTGCTGACAGCTCAGAGCCTGGAGTCTGTTTCAGATTCTGTGTCTCCCTCTCTCTCTGCTCCTCCCCTGTTCATGCTCTGTCTCTCTCTTTCTCAAAAATAAATAAACGTAAAAAAAAAAATTGTGTGCGCGGGGGTGGTACCTGCGTGGCTCAGTTGGTTGGGCATCCGACTTCTGCTCAGGTCATGATCTTGAAGTCCATGGGTTTGAGCCCCGCATCAGGCTCTGTGCTGGCAGCTCAGAGCCTGGGACCTGCTTCGGATTCTGTGTCTCCCTCTCTCTCTGTCCTTCCCCTGCTTGCTCTCTGTCTCTCTCTCTCTTTCAAAAATAAACAAACATTAAAAAATGATTTATTTATGAAATTTTTTTTAATGTTTACTTATTTTAGAGACAGAGCACGAATGGGGGAAGGGGAGAGAGAGAGGGAGACAGAATCCAAAGCAGGCTCCAGGCTCTGAGCCATCAGCACAGAGCCTGACACGGGGATCAAACTTGCTAACCGCAAGATCATGACCTAAAGTTGAACCCTTAACCCACTGAACCACCCAGGCGGCCCTCAACATGCAACTTGTATGAAACGTTGAGAATGTATCACTTTGGGAGAATGTGTTCGTCCCTCTCCCCACCCCACCCCCCCAGGCTCATGCTCATTTGTGTACGTGCTGGTGTATAAGGGCGTGTGCTATGGGCATGAGGTTAGGAGGGGTTGCTGGATCTGCTCCCTCTTCACCTGCCCAAACTCTGGTGGTGCCCACTGGGTGTGGTGGGGCCTGGTGGGGGCTCTTCCTCTTCCCTGACTCACACTGGTTTAGCTTGTCCCTCCCCTCCTCTGAGCCTCCTTGAGCCTGGTTCAAGGTCTTACCAGTGGTGTGCTGGGGCCAGCTCTGACCGGTTTGCAGAACCAATCGTGCCAATCTCTTCCTAACTCAGGAGCTCAGGGATGATGCCACATCGGCATCTTGAAATCAGCCATGGTAGGAATATTTCCATCGCGGGAAGTCAGCAAATGATACAAATCAGACACCCATCCACCCCCCCCACCCCCCCGCTCCGAAAACGTGTAAAACACCAGCACACCACGGGTCCTGCCTGCTGTTGTAACAACCCACTAGCCCCTGGGAGGCCTTTGGCATCATACTTCCCTGCACAAAAGTCCTGTGAGATATTCATCATCATCTCCATTTCATATCCAGGGTTTGCGATTTACATGATTTGACTCTAGGTCTCCACTCAGCACAAAGGGCTGTGCACCTCAATAAACAGAACCATGCCAACTGAGAGGGCTGACCGAGTTGTTAAAGATCATCGATCATCTAATCCCTCCAGTCAGTATGCAGGGAAACTGAGCTCAGAGAGGCTCACTGTGGCAGGGGTCTTCCTCTGCGAATCCTGCCTGACGTAGAAGCTGCCGTCTCCCCACCAGTCTCCTAAGCCCCCATGACACTGGTGTCCACGGCAAAGCCAAGGTCACTGTCACCTGATGTTCTACACGCGTGGCTGAGGTTTGGGAAACTTTGCGCGCAGATCTTGACATTGGGTGCAAGTTATATTTTGTTTTGCTTGATTTGACCCAGTGTTCAAGACCCTCAAAAGCATTTTAAATCTTGCTTGGGTCATTGGTAGTATGTCTCTCTCATGACGTGTCACCTGCTGCTTTGATCACGGCACCTTCGCTGGAGGAACTGGGGTTAAACTTTCAGAAAGGATAAGCAAGACAGAGCTTTGTGGCCCAATAATGGAGATTCTTATCCTGTTTGACGGAGGTTCTGGCAGCCATATACTTTGGAAAGCAGGTTCCTCCCCGGCCCTCCCATTCCCACCCATGCTTTTCCTGCCCCACGATCCAGAGAATCTGGATTTTTCTCCAGTGAACAGCAGCACTTTGTCAGACGCCCACTGAGGCCCGCGCTGTGCACCTTGCCCTTGACAGTCTCCCTTTTAGAAAGAGGGATCCTTCCCCCCCACCCCTACCCTAAGAGACCACCCCCTCCCCCCCCCCCCCAGAGACGCCCCTCCAGGATTCCCTTTTCCAGACAGCAGGGATTCCCCCAGCCATTAGACGTGGATCTCCCGTTTCGGGAGGGCGGCCCTGCCCCTCAAAGTCCCGGGGCCGGGCAGAGAGACCCACACCCGCCGCGCAGGACAGCGGACACCACACGGCTTCTCCGCAGATTCCAGGAGCCGCCCTTCTTCAGGGGACCCCCACTCCCGTACTTCGGGGGAGAGACTCTTGCGCTTCCCTCCACCCCGCGGGGAGATGCAGAGACTCCCCGGTCTCCGCCGCGTCCCCCCATCCCCGCCTTTCCACGCCCGGGGGGCTTTCACGTTCCGCGGCGGGCGCGGCGACAGGTGAGCTCTCACCTGGGGCGGGTGGGACGGGAGGATGGGGGCGGGGCGGGGCGGGGGCGGGCCCCGGGCGGCGGCCCCACCCGCGACGGGGGCGGGGCGATGCCGGCGGGGCCAATGGGGCGGGGGGCTCACCGCCCGGGGGGGGGGGCCTCCAGCGTCGCTCCCTCCCCCACCCCCGCTCCGCCCCGCCCGGGTTTAAAGCCCCACGGGCGGCTGGTGGCGGCGCTGCGAGCGCTGAGCGGCGCGAGGAGATGCGACAGGGCGCCGCGCCGCCGGCACCATGCGCCCCCCGCCCGCGCTGGCCCTGGCCGCGCTCTGCCTGCTGGCGCTGCCCGCCGCCGCCGCCGCCTACTTCGGGTCAGTGCCCGCCGCGCCCCTGGCCCGCGTCCCCGGCCCGCCGGCCTCCCCCTCCTCCGGCTAGAGCGGGGCCAACTTTTGCCTCCCGCTGGTCCCGGCCGCGGTGGGAACCTCGAACTCAGACCTTAGCCCCCGGCGGGCCCCGGTCCCGGCCGGCTGTCGGAATTCGCGCCCCGAGCTCGGTCTCTGGCTCCCCCCCCCCCCCCCCACTTCCCCGCTCAGGCCCCGATCGCACCTTCTGGTGTCCCACTCTCCGTCCTCTTCGCCGCCGCTCTTGCCACCCCGCCCTGTCCGAGACCACATCCCGCCCGCTGCGCGCGGTCTCGGACCCCCGCCCGAGCTCCCGGACTCTGCACAGTTTTCGGACCCCGGCCCCGTCTTCCCCGCGCACCCAGTCCCTGCGGGTGCAGGCGTCCCTCCCGCGCGCTCTCATGCCCTCGCTGGATCCTCACTGTGTGCCCTGTCTGCTTGTAACCTGGTCTCCGTCCAGCCACAGTCCTCGCCTCGGGCTCTCTCTCCACCCTCTCTCTGCCCTTCCCCCTGCAGAATGGAGACCCTGCGGGCTGCGTGGCTGGGCGGGGTGGGGTGTTACCCCGGCCGGGGGAGGGGATCGCGCGGATCCCGGGGGGACGCGGACCTGCGGACCCCGGGGAGTGTCAGCTGGAGATGCGCTAGGGAAGCCCAACCAAATCTCAGCCCCGGCGTCGGGTGAATTCCGGGGAGAACGACCGAGCGTCAGAAGGGAGGAGGCGTACGTGATTGGAAAAGGAGGATCAGAGTTGGGGAGACACCTGGGGAGAGAGCCGGGGAGCGGCGGCTGAATGCAGTGCAAGTTACAGGGCAATTGTCCCTTCTCTCTGACCCTCCTTCTCTGACCCAGGGACCTGGGTGGGAGGTGGGGTCGTGGCTGCCAAGGCGCTTCCCTGACCTCCACCCACAGCTCGCTCCAAATGTGTACAGTCTGTGACTTTAATCTTGTCACTTTTTGTGATCTTCACTCCAAATCAGGGTGAGGTTTACAGTCCGACTAAAGCGAAGGCAATGAAACACCAAGCCAGTGACCTGCCACAGACTGTTCTTAAGGACCTGCCAGAGAGGGCGAGTAAGGATCTGAGAAGTCCCTGCACAGGCCCATCTAAGGGCTGTGGGCTAATTTCCGGGTCATGACCCCTGGTTAAAACGTGCCTTGGCTGTGAGCAGGGGGCCTCTCCTGAAATATAATGGGTGGGGGTAGGCAGGTCAGCCCAGACCCTAGGTCTGAGCTCAGCTTGCTGGTGACCTGGGAAGACCAGTCTCTGGGCCTCAGTGACCTCATTTGTACAAAGAAGGGGCTGAACTGGATAGAACTGAGCTCTATTTCCGCACTGAGAACAGTGTACCAACCTGTATGCCAATGACTTCAGGCTTGAAGGCACAGTTGTTGCCTCAGCAGGCAGGATATAATCCTGCTACTTGCTGGCTGTGTGCTCTTGGCCAAGTCACTTAACCTCTCTGTGTTTCGGTTTCTCATCTGTAAAATGAGGAGAAGAGTGCCTATTTTGTATGAGCATTCTGTGCATTAGTACATGTAAAGCACCTAGGACAGTATCTGGCACATAGTAAATGCTCAACTAATGCCAGCAATTATTATTAGTATAGAGATTGGGCATAGTCTCTTGATATCCCGGCCCCGACAGGGGTTTCTGAGCCGGGATGGAGAACAGGAGGACGAATGTCCCTGCATCCTCTTGGACCCCAGCTCATTTCCACAATTGTTTGTCTGGGTTTGGGGGTCGGAGATGGGGCGAGGGCCAGATGGGGTGAGAGGAGAGGGGCTCCAGGAGACCTGGACCAGCCTGGCTGGTGTGGTTTGAAAGGGAAAGGAGTTTGTAGCAGTGCACAGAGGTAGAATTTGAGACTTGTGAGCGGGGGGGGGGGGGGGGGGGGCGCCTTGGAAATCGGGGTGGGAGGGGATGGTTGATTAGGCCTGGGTTAGGGTTGAGAGGGATCATGTGAGTATTGGAGCCATTTCTTCCAGGTCATGAACCCAACTAGGCAAAGCTGACCAAATAGACTCAAGCCCCCACCACCCCAGTGTGGGGAACTGGACAAATAGAGAATAAGCTAAAACTGAGGCTTTGCCCTATTATGTGTTTAGTCTCAGAGACTGGACAGGATTCAGCCTGAGTTCCCACTGAGGAAGCCCTAGTGTGACTCAGTCAGGCCAGATTTTCCAGCTTCCCATCAGAATTTGCTCTCTGGAAGGAATCTGGTATCAGTCATCCACACCATAGTGAGAATGAGAGGCAATCTGCTTCTCCTTTCTCCAGGTCATTTGCATTTGAAATCTCATTTCTGATTATAAGATGAAGTGTTTGGGCATTTGATAAAAGGAAATTGAGGGGCGCCTGGGTGGCTTAGTTGGTCAAGCGGCCGACTCTCGATTTCAGCTCAAGTCATGATCTCATGGTTTGTGAGTGCGAGCCCCATGTCGGGCTCTGCACTGACAGCACAGAGCCTGTTTGGGATTCTCTGTTTCCCTTTGTCTTTGCCCCACCCCAGCTTGCTCTCTCTATCTCTCTCTCAAAATAAATAAACATTAAAAAAAAAAAAAAGAAAAAAAATTCAAACATCAGGAGAGCAGGTGAGGCCAATCTTCTTGGGGTCTTTGAAATCATAGAATCATAGATTTAAGAGTTGAAAGTGTCCCAGAAGCATCTGGGGTCCAACTCCCTGTTTCAAACAGGTCATGTATTATTATTTCCATTTTTCAAATGAGGCAGCCATCATCCCCCAAACCACAGTAAGCCAGCAATTTCTTCTGGGGCTTTTGTATGAACCCAGAGCTGAATTGTGGTCATGCTGATAATGCCCTAATAACTAGTGTTTCAGTTTACAAATCACTTTCTCATAAGGCCTCTCTCTCTCTCATCTGATTCCCAGAGCCATTCTAAAGATATACAGGATGCTGTAAATAGTTCCCTAAAGGAAACCGAGGGCCAGGAAAGTTTAGTGATTCACCCTATGTCACACAGCAGGATAGAGGCAGGATAGACACCAGGTTCTGCCTCCAGTCTGGGCTCTTTGCCCTCCAAGCAAGAGTCTCCAGAGCTAATACTGTGTGACCATCCAGGGGAATGGCAGCCACAAGGAGCTGGAGGGGGTAAGGGGTGGAGGGCAGCCCCCTCCCCTGCTAGGTCACTCAGGTCACTGCCTCCAAGGTCTATGGCACCTGGAGGTCCTAGATTTCCTAATTCTTTAAAATTTTTTTAATGTTTATTTAATTTTGAGAGACAGAGGCAGAGCACGAGCAGGGGAGGGGCAGAGAGAGAGAGGGGGACACAGAATCGGAAGCAGGCTCCAGGCTCTGAGCTGTCAGCACAGAGCCCGACATAGGGCTCGAGCTCACGGACCGTGAGATCATGGCCTGAGCTGAAGTCGGATGCTTAACCTACTGAGCCACCCAGGCGCCGTGTGGTTCCCTAACTCTAATGGGCTGAACCTGGCCTGGAAGTCTAGGATGACTCAAGAGCTTCTATGTCGGCTTGGATGGCTTGGAAATTCTGCAAATATTAACTTGTGTGGTGTTTTATAAATGAACATGCACTGTATCATGTGAAAAGTGGCTTTGTAAGTAGAGGTAGTTCCTGTGGATACACCTTTTCAAATCCTGGTTGACTTTGGGGGTGCTTTTAAAATGTGTGATCTCTGCCTTACTTGGGTTTCTTTCCTCTCTAGGGTTGATACAGAGAAGTTTATGAAAGCACAGGCTTTGGAATCAGCTAGACCTGAGTTTAAATCCCAGCCTCCTGTCTTGCTAGCTGTATGACTTTGGGTGAATGTCTTAACCTTGCTGAGCTATGGGTGATAACAATACCTACCTTAAAGACTGATGCAAGGCTTAATTGAGACGATGAATGAAAGGGCCTGATTGGGTGCCTGTACAGGCTCACTTTGGGTGGTGGCTGGCCCTCTAACCATCTTCTTGGGTTGTAGAGGTGTCATCATTGTTAAGAGGCAAGACACAAACTTAACCCCCCCCCCCCATCAACATTACATACAGTAAAATGCAAGCATCCTAAATGCACAGTTTGGGTTCTAACAGATGTATACCCCGTGTGCCCACCCCCACAACTACTAAATGGAACATTTCCATCAGCCCAAAGGATCCCTAGGCTCCTTTGCAATCAACCCTCCCCCACCAGCCTCAGACCATCACTTCTCTGCTTCTTGTCCTTATAGATTCGTTTTGCCCGTTGAAGTTCATACAAGTGGAATCATATGGGGTATAGCTTTTGTGTCTGAATTCTTTTGCTTACAATAATGTTTTTGAGATTCACCCATGTTAGGCATATCAGTAGGACATCCCCCCCTTTTTTTTAATCACTGAGTAGTATTCCACTGTATGGATTTACTATAATTTGTTTATCCATTTACCAGCTGAGAGACATTGGTATTGTTTCCAGCTTGGGGCTATTCCAAATGCTGTAAGCGTTTGTGTACATGTAAGTATGCGGGTGTATGTTTTTATTTCTCTTGGATAAATACCTAGGGCCTGAGTGTTGGGTCGTATGGTATGCCTGTGTTTAACTTTACAAGAAACAGCCAAATAGTATTCCAAAGTGACGATACTGTTTCACACGGTAATGTATGAGAGTTCCGATTACTCCATACTCTTGTCAGCTATTGTTCATCTTTAAAAAAAATTTTTTAAATGTTTATTTACTTCGTTTGAGGTGGGGAAGGGCAGAGAGAGAGGGGGAGAGAGAATCCCAAGCAGGCTCTGAACTGTCAACGCAGAGCCCGACCTGGGGCTCGAACTCACAAACTGCGAGACCCTGACCGGAGCCGAAACCAAAAGTTGGACGCTTAACAGACTGAACCACCCAGGCGCCTCCCTGTCCATCTTAATTTTGGCCCTTTTAGTGGATAGGTACTTACTGCTATCACATTGTGGTCTTAATTTGCATTTTCCCACTGATGAATGGTGTATTGCACATTTTTTCATGTACATGGTAATCATTTGGCTATCTTTTTCATTGGGTAATTTGTCTTTTTATTATTGATTTGTAAGAGTTCTTTGTATATTTTGGATACAGGTCCTTGGTCAGAAAGTATCGGCAATATTTCATCCCTATCTGTGGCTTGCCTTTTTCTTTTCTTTTTTTTTTTTTAATATATTTTATAATGTTTATTTATTTTTGAGACAGAGACAGAGCATGAATGGGGGAGGGTCAGAGAGAGGGAGACACAGAATCTGAAGCAGGCTCCAGGCTCCGAGCTGTCAGCACAGAGCCCGACGCGGGGCTCGAACTCACAAACCGTGAGATCAGGACCTGAGCCGAAGTCGGAGGCTCAACCGACTGAGCCACCCAGGCGCCCCTGCCTTTTTATTTCTTAGGAAGAATATAAGTTCTTAATTTTGAGGAAGTACAATTTTCGTCTTCTTATGTGCTTTGTGCTTTTTTCGTGTCCTATCCACGAGATGTCTGTCTACTCAGAGGCTGTAAACGTTTCCTCTTATATTTTCTTCTAGAAACTTCATAGTTTAAGCTCTTAACCCTTAGTTCTATTGTTTCTTTCTTTTTTCCTTTTTTTTTGGTGGGGGGCACAAGTGAGCAAGGGGCAGAAAGAGACAGAGACAGAGAGGGAGAGATAGAGAAATGGGGGTCACCTGAAGTGGGGCCCGAGCTCACCTGATGAGGGACTCAAACTCATGAACTGTGAGGTCATGACCTGAGCCAAAGTCAGAAGCTTAACCAACTGAGCCACCTCTGTTGTCACTTTTTGGTACATATTAATTGATTCAATATATGAGGTCCTATTTCTGGGCTCTCTATTCCATTCCATTAATCTATATATTTATCCTTATGCCAATACCATATAGTCTTGATTATAGTAGCTGTGTAGTAGGTGTGGAAGCCAAGTTCTCTCTTTTTAAAATTGTTTTGGCTATTCTCGGTCCTTTGCATTTCCACATAAATTTTGAATACACTTTTTAAGTTTATTTATTTATTTTGAGAGAGAGTGCAAGCTTGAGTGGGGGAAGGGCAGAGAGAGGGGGAGAGAAAGAATCCCAAGCAGGCTCCGCATCATCAGCACAGAGCCTGACACAGGGCTCGAACCCACAAACTGTGAGATCATGACCGAGCCGAAATCAAGAATCAGATGCTTAACTGACTGAGCGACCCAGGCGCCCCTCCACATAAATTTTGGAATCAGCTTGTTAATATCTATAGGAAAGCCCGCTGGGATTTTGTCTGGGATTGCCCTGAACCTATAAATCAGTTGATAGAAAGAATTGATCTTCTAACAATATTGAATTTGCTGATTTATAAACAGGCATATCTCTTTATCGGGGGCTTTTAAATTGTATTGCAGCAATATTTTGCAATTTTCAGTACGCAGGTCTTGCGAATAATTTAAAAAGATGTATTCCTACGTGTTTTATATATTTGGATGGTATTGTTTTCATTTGAAAACATTTTTAGAAGTTGATTGGGTCCTGAGGAAAACAGGGTTGGAGGGAAGAAAGGGGAGAAGAAATTTTACTGCTTTGGGGTGTTGGATTGAAAGGCAAACATCACTGATACGAATCATTGTGTTTGGGGAAGGAATTTAGGCCGGCTTCTCCCTGGCTAAGCTGTAACCCCTCCCAACCCCCCCCCCCCCCCCCAGAAGTTGGGCTGTGCCGTTGGGCTCAGGGTCAAACCAGCCTCCTCGTGGATAGTGATGGATTTTCTAAGGCTCAGGAGGGCAGGCAAGGCAGGGGGACTCCTGGGCTGGAACCCCCTAAGGAAGAGAGCCTGGTGCCTTTAGGATTCTGTGATCAGGTAGAAGTTGGGCTCGGGAGGAGGTGGGCCGGGTGCTGTGAAGGTGAACCCCACCGTGGCATCAGCCTAAGCAGGGAGAGAGGCAGCCCAAGGCCCTGCTACAGCGTAAGGAGCACTGGACTTGGAGTCACACAGATTGAATTCCAATCTTCCATCCAACCATTCATTAACTGTGACCCAGGGCAAGTCAGTTAACTGTTCTAACCTCAGTTTTCTCATCTATAAAATGGGCGAATCCTTACCTTGCAGGGTTATTGTGACAGTTAAATGAGCATATATAAAAGTGCTGAAATGCTGTCTGTGTATGAGGAGTTCAAGAAATCGAGCAATCTGGTCTTAGAGCCTCCCAAGTTAAGGAGCCTCTTCGGTTCCTTTCTCCCTTCATCTTTGCCCTCGTCATTGTATAATGTGAATCCTTTCTGTGCCCAGCATTTTATGTACACGATCTCATTTAACCACTGTGACATCCCGGGAGGTGGTGCTGGAATAATTATCTTCATGTAGGTGAGTGGGGAACAAAGCTCGGAGAGGCCAAGTGCCTTGCCCAAAGTCGCCTGGCACCAAACTGGAATTCTAGCTTGTCAGAACCCAGAGCCAACCTCGTCCTCCCTGCCTCATGTTGACCTGGGGCTTGACGGGGTCTGCCTCCCTCTGGGTGGTTCTGACCCTCGAGGCCCTCCATTCCATCCCCCATACCCTTCACCTGGCATATGCCCTGGGCATCTCTTGCACTGCGTGTCTTAAACTCTTGTTTTGTTGTCCGTTTTCTTTTCCATGTGCTTGTGTCTTCAACTCACGCATAGCTCCCTTTAGGCAAGGGTCTTGGGGGCCCTGTTTTTGGCTGAGTCTCCCACAGTTCCTGGCGTTGCCTCATGGTGTTCAGTGAATGTCCAAATGGGCAGCCCCTCTCCCTTTCGCTGGCCCTTCCTCTCCCCCAGAACCTTCCTCCGCCCCATCATGGTTGCTCTTTCTTCTGCTTACACTTGACTCTCTTGAGCACACACTATTTGGTCATGACCTGGCCTCTGTCAGGATAGGAAGTAGAAACAAAGCAGAAAGCAGAGACTTGCCTCATTCAGACTCCAGAAGTCAGCCACAGCGGACCTTCCATGGGAATCCTGGTGGCAGCTGAGATGGGTTGGGGGATGGGACAGACCCCCTCACTGGAGCGATGAAGACCCAAGGGGGAGGATGGAGAGTCTCAAAGAGCCAGAATATTCTTAAACCACCATGTTCAGAGTCCTGGAAATTATTTTCTTCCTTCCTTCCTTCCTTCCTTCCTTCCTTCCTTCCTCCCTTTCTTTCTTTCTTTCTTTCTTTCTTTCCTTATTTCCTTCTGCCTTTCTTTCTTTCTTTCTTTCTTTCTTTCTTTCTTTCCTTATTTCCTTCTGCCTTTCTTTCTTTCTTTCTTTCTTTCTTTCTTTCTTTCTTTCTTCTTTCTTTCTTTTTCCTTTTCTTTCCTTCCATAAACTCTATGCCCAATATGGGGCTTGTACTCACAACCCGGAGAACAAGAGTTACATGCTCTATCCACTGAGCCAGCCAGGTACCCCCAGAATCCTGGAAATTCTAGAGAGACTGGTTTTAGGGCGAGAGCAGAGAAGGTCTGCTTTCTTGACAGTTACATTCCCTTTAATGCCAGGTCATGTCAGAATTCAAGAATTTTTAATTATTAGAGAGACAATATAATGCATATGCCATGTCTAGGGCAGGACCCCATAATCAGACACTTTACTTTTTTGCAGAAAAACATCTGCATGTGGGGATAAATAAAGACCATGAATACTCTCATTTTGGTTCAGGTCAGGACTCGCTGCCATATGAATTCACCATAACTGCACCAAAGTTTGTAGTCGTCTGAGCTTTCTGGAGTTGGAATTGTGGATAAAGGTTTGTAACCTGTGGTAAACTTTTAGCACGTGTCACCTCTAGAGGTTGTGCCAGCTGAGTTCTCTTTATTATTATTTTTTGAAATATAATTTATTGTCAAGTTGGCTAACAGACAGTGTATACAGTGTGCTCTTGGTTTTGGGGGTAGATTCCCGTGATTCGGTGCTTACATATGATACCCAGCGCTCATCCCAACAAGTGCCCTCCTCAAAGCCCATCCCCCAGTCCCCCCCCCCGCCCCCCATCAATCCTCAGTTTGTTCTCTGTATTGAAGAGTCTCTTATGGTTTGTCTCCCTCCCTCTCTGTTTGAAACTACTTTTTCCCCTTCCCTTCCCCCATGGTCTTCTGTTAAGTTTCTCAAGTTCCACATAGGAGTGAAAACATATGATATCTGTCTTTCTCTGACTGCCTTATACCATCCAGTTCCATCCATGTTGTTGCAAACGGCAGGATTTCATTCTTTCTCATTGCCAAGTAGTATTCCATTGTATATATAAACCACATCTTTTTTTTTTTTAATTTTTTTAATGTCTTATTTATTCTTAAGACAGAGAGAGAGAGCAGGAGCAGGTGAGCGGCAGAGAGAGAGAGAGGGAGACACAGACTCCGAAGCAGGCTCCAGGCTCTGAGCTGTCAGTACAGAGCCCGATGCGGGGCTCGAACTCACAGACCATGAGACCATGACCTGAGCCAGTCGGACACTCAACCGACCGAGCCACCCAGGCGCCCCCCCCATATCTTCTTTATCCATTCATCAGTTGATGGACATTTGGGCTCTTTCCATACTTGGGCTATTGTTAAAAGCGCTGCTATAAACATTGGGGTACATGTACCCCTATGCATCAGAAAGATTTGGGCCAATTCTTGTCTGGTCCTCACTGGGTATCAGAGGGAGGCTTCAGCTGCCTGGCACAACTCGTCCCCAGGAACTGAGGTTGAGAGGGAACAGACCGGCTCTCCCACTCTCCTCAGGGGCTGAGCCGGCAGCCAGAGGATTCGGGGTCCGACTGACCAAGGCTGGGGGGCCCTGAGATCCGGCTCTGGGGAGAGCACGCATCAGTGATCCGAGTCTGAGAGCCACGCCTTCCCAGTGCCTGCAGGGCCGAGCTTGGGAAGGTTGGGGTGTGGGGTGGCCCCTGCAGCTTTGGAGTGAGACCCAGGGAGGACAAGGGTGTGGGAGTGGGGGCGGGGCAGGCTGAGGGACAGCCTGGAGCTACACGCCCCACCTGGGGTTGGACATCTAAGGGATTTTTGCGGCCTTCAGGTGTCTGAGGAGCACCCGCTTGGGGTAGAGGATCTGAGCTGGGGATGGGGGACCGCCGGGTATGAGAAACCAGGACCTCTGCCAAGGGGCTTACACTCTACTTGGAGAGACCTGTCTGCAGCTCTGAGGAGGAAGAAAAAAGTGTCAACCATGCAGAACTAAGGGTGTTATATTTGTAAAAGTGAGAGAAGACAAAGAAAGGGGATGGTTAGAGAGAGAGAGAGAGAGAGAGAGAGAGAGAGAGATGGGGCTGGCAAGTAAGGAGGGCTTCCTGGAGGAGGCAGATAAGCATTAGAGCGTGCTGGCACTGGACGGGGCCTTAGGATCACCTTTCCTATTCCTTGCATTGTGAGTCAAGTGTTGAAAAGGGCCGTGGCCATAAAAGAGTCCAGGGGATCCGGGAGGGCTTTTGGACTGGGAGAGGCGTTCCAGGCAGGGGTTACAGCGTGAAGGAGGGCTTGGAGCCATTCCAGCGTGGAGCGGACTGTGGTAGCCAAGACTGACTACCCTGAGGGGAGGGACCCCCCTGCTACAGCCGTGGCTGGCCCTGAGTCCAGAACAGTCCAAGGTGGGAAGTTGTTCTGGTCCTGCCCCGGGGGGGTCCCTGCTCTGTTCCCGAGGGAGCCCCTTACACCTTCATCCCGAGCGCTGTCCCGACCACTCTGGGGTTCCCTGGGCACACTTAGGGAGTGGCTCCTTCACCAGGTCGGGAGGCTGTTGCTCCCCTTGGAGCTGAGAGGGGAGGTGTGGGGGTGTGGACCATCCCTGGGCCCTGCGGGGGGACAAATGGACATCTCTTCCTGGAGCAGGCTGCGAACAGTGGAACTCTCCTCCTCACACAGTGATCACGCGCAGGGCATTCCCCCAGGGGTCTGGCCCTTCCAGGGTGCCCAGCCCGGCCTGAGCCTGCCTGCCTGTCCGTGGGGCAGAGGGTGACCCCTCAAGAGCCTGCCGAGCTGGTTAGTTGGTCAACTTACTATGGTTCAATAACTTGGCCGAAGTTACCCAACCCTGGAGGCAGGGTTTCATGGTGGGCAGAACTGGGTGGGGGCGTTGCTCGCCCCAAGGAGAGACTCAATGACTACTTGCTTTTCCCTAAAGCCTCCGTCCCATGTTCCCTAAACTGCTCCTCCCCTGGGTCGGAGCTGGGTCTGTGAACCCAAGAAGCTGGGGGAGGCTGTCTTAAAGCTTCTAGCACCCTTTTTCTCTACCCCTCTCTCTCCTTACTCCAGGCTTCCCCTTTCTCTTTAGCTTCTTCATGATCCCAGACCCTCTCCTTTGATCTTCCTTCTATCCAGCAAAGTATGTTCTCAGGCACTAGCATTATATCAGACTCTCACACTTTAGTATGAATAGGCAGGCCACTTCTCTAAGCTTTATTTCTGATTTTTAGCCAAACAGAAACTGAGCATACATCTCTCCTCCCTTTAGCTGCCCAGGGGCTCAGAGGAGTCCTGACCAGATTGCCTTCCTTTCAAAGCAACCTGTCTTGTGTTCCTTTCATCCTAGACATTTGCTGCAGTGGTGACTGAGTTTTGCTTCCCTGAAGTGTTATGTTGAAACTGAAAGCAGAAACTGCCAGGCTTGACAGAAACAATCAGGAGACCCGGGGCACAGTCCTAGTCCCCCCGTGAACCCAGTGGGTCACCTTGGACAATAAATATTACGTGAACTCCCAGGGCACCAGACAGAGCAAAGCAGAGACCTACACTTGGCAAACCCCTTGCCCTCCTGCCTGCCCCCAGAAGCCTCTGGAATACCTCCCAGGAGTCCTCAGGGCAGAACCTCTGGACCTGGGCCATCTCAAAAGGCTTCTCCAGCCTTAAACCACAACGATTCAAATGGTGTGCATTTGCACCCAGGCAGGGAGCTGGGGGAGACATTCCTGATCTCAGCCCCTGAGGGGGTCCTCTGCACAAGGGGACCCTCCACGGCCACTGTGCCGCCTGCCCCGTGCACACCAGGGATGAAGGTTCCCCCTTCCCAGCTCTGCCTGAGTCTGAGTGGAGAGGGAGAGAGAGTCAGGAGGAGGGGGAAGCATCTCCTCCGCAGATGTTGCACTGGCCAAGCTCTAAATACCCGAGATTGTTGAGATGCAAAGCGCGCTTGCTGAATGGGCTGCTTGCTGCCCACTTAGCTGTGAGCACACGTCTCCCCGATGCCACCCTCAGCGGGCAGCCGGGTCTGCGGCTGTAAAACAGGAAGTGGAGCTGTTCTTGGAGAGACAAAGCCCACAGCTGGGCCAGGCTCTTTTCTGTCTGAGCCAGGGCTGGGCTGGGCTGGGAGACACGGCTCCGGGGATGAGCTTTAGCAGGGAGGTGGTGACCAGATTCGGTCCTCAGGGTGGGTTCACGCAGCTTGACCGGAAGTGGGGAGAGAAGCTTGGGTGTTGAAGGTACCCCCCCTTCTGCAGAAGGACTGTCAGAGCCCCTATGCCCTCTCTTCTTGGGCCAGGCACTGCCCTCAGCAACCCTCCCCTACTGGGAAGAGACGGGTGGTGGAGAGCACAGGGTGGGGGTGGGGAGTGTGTGTGTGTGTGTGTGTGTGTGTGTGTGTGTGCGCGCGCGCGCGCGCGCGCGCGTGTAGGGGGATTTAGTCAGGGCTGGGAGCGGTGGGCTGAGATGTTTGGGATGAAAGCTCAAAGGGAACGCTTACCATGCAAATGGCCCTGCAGCGGAAGCCTGTTATCAGGAGCATCTAATGGGGTTTTGCAGGGCCAAGGCCAATGCTTCAGGCAGGGCAAGGCTTTCCTGGTTCCCAGGCAGCTGCCCACAGTTGGCATGGTCCCTGGTGCCAGGCACAGCTCCTGGCCCCTCCAGCGAAGGGTCCAGACAGGCTGGCATTACCTGGTGCCCTGGGAAGTGCCAGCTTTGTCCTACACTACCCACCCACTCAGTCACCCACATCCTGGAACCATCAAACTTCTCAACCAGAAACAGGGGTGGGGGTGGGGGTGGAAGAATGGAGCCTGGAGCACCCCCAAGTGATGGGAAATGCACTACAGCTGCCAGGTCTTCCCCGGCTAGCCAGGGGTGCTCCCGGGGAGCTTCCTCTGCCTCCTCCCCACCCCCCAGGCCTCCTACTACAGGCAGGACAGGACTGGCCAAGGTCAGGTTCTCACCCAGATGGAGCTGAGAGTTCTGATCCCTGAGCAGCTACTGATTGTTCCCTGGGGAGCTGGGCTGGTTCAAAGCCTTCTTCTCCTTCTTCTGCTTCTTGGGGCCTTGGGAAATTCTGGAGTACTCCTGAGTGCAACCAAGTTCCTTCTAGACTGTGAGCTCCTCGAGGGCGGGAGCAGGTCCCAGCAGCCAGCTTGGCGCCTGGCACACAGCGAGTGCTCAAGAGTGCCACTTGCCTGGAGCTTACGGTGTTGGGCACTGTTCTAAGAGCTGTACAAAAGTGAACTCATTTAATCCTCCTGACAACCCTGTGAGGTAGGTACTGTGGTTATCTGTATTTTACAGATGAGGCACAGAGAGGTGAAGTGCTTCGCCCAAGGTGGCACAACGAGGAAGAGACGGAAGTGGGACTGGAACCCGGGCAGTCCGGGCCGGTCATGGTCTCCCACTGGTCAGTGTGTATTTGTTAGTTGGGATGAGCTCAGGGGCAGAGTGGATGTGCCCAAGGTCACCAGTGAGTGTGGGCAGACTGGGACCAGGCCACCCAGGCCAGAACAGCTCTGGGGGCCTGAGATCCTTGGGTCCCTCTACTCCAGCAGGTGGTAGGTGACCGTTCCAAGGTGAGCTCCATTTCCTTTTTGGGGTTTGGTGGTGACTGGGGTCCTGCGGAAGGTAACTGAAAGCAGTCTCCTGGGACACTTTCTCCAAGTCCTGGGAGAACCTTCTTTTCCCTCCTTCAAGGTCATCCCAGATGGGGCAGCTTCAGCCAAAACTGTGGATGGGGTGAGCACTAGAGAGTGAAAGGAGGGCCAGGGCAGGAGGGGCCGGGGTGCGCAGAGGAGGCCTGGGGGTGGGGGGGGAGGTGAGATGAAGTCCCCAGGGGCACCCTTGACTTTTCCCATGCTGGGTGGAGACAGGGTGGCCCCGGGAGTAGCTGTGGATGCTCTGGAGTCAACGCCAGGGACATCTCGTTGTGTAGGGGTGGGGGCTTGTGGCCTTATTATTACACTGAGGGCTTTGGGCTGAAGGTACAGAGAGCAGAGAGTCACAGGCTGGACGCAAAGAAGGGAGGAGAATGGAGTTGGCCACATGGGGTTGTTGCTTTCTTGACAAGAGAAGAGGCGCTGGAAGTCAGCCTTGAGGAGCCCGACTGGAAGCAGGAATGGGGGACACCAAGCTGGGCTAAAGCAGATACGGGGGGGGGGGAGGGATGGTGTGGTCCCAGAGGGCTCAGGAACACGTGAATCAGTGAGAAGCCTGAAGGAACTCTTGTCCCACAGCCCAGAAGAGCAGCTAGCAACTTCACAACTTACTCAGCCTCTGCTCTTCAGCTCAGAACACTGACTACTTGTGTGGCTGATGGCATCTGACCTGACCACAGAGCAGTATCTTTATGAAAACAAATTTTGTCTGAATTCGTAAGACTGATGAGGCTCACTTGATCTCTTCCGGGTGTACGGCTTACTCTCATGGGGCCCGACTGACGTGTGGGCAATTAAGTTTTTGCAGAGAGGCGGGTGGGTGGGGTTCTCGGGCCTGGGGTGCCGGGGAATGCGGCTTCTTCAAGGGGAGGGGATCATGCCCACAGATCCTGAATCAGACTGGAGCCTGCAGTGCCTGGAATGCTCCTGAGGTCCGGGAAGAAGCCTTCCCTAGTAGCTGCCAAGGGAAGGGCGTGTGGAGGATAGCTCACTAACACCACCGGAGGAAATACGGTGTTTTCCAAATTTGATGTCCTGGCACTGTCTTCTCCAAGGAAACAGGATCCCAGCTGCGACACAGAAAATAAATAAAAGGCAAACTGGGTCCTGGAAGACCTCCCAGCTGTCTTCCTAGGTCCTGCGGGGGTCCCTAAGGCAGTGCCAGAGAGCTTTCTCTGAGAGCAGCCCTGGGCAGACCAGGGCCCAGTGTGGCCTGAGGCCTCTATGCGGTTGGCTGCCTTTCCTGACCATTAATCGCTACTAAGTGTCATTACTGCTAATAAAATTAACCGACTTTATACTGGACTTCTGGGGCCATCAATCACAGGGCCTATTAAACGAAATTTAAAAAAATAGGTGCCTATGGATGGGGGAGAGGATGTTTGCTGAGCCTGGCTCACAAGTGCAGGCAAGGCCATGCTGGTATTCCACGGCTGTCAGAAGGTCGTGATCAGTGACAGCATCCTTAGTTGGACAGCCAACTCCGGGCCTTGACGCTGTACTACAGATAGGAGCGTCTAAGGCAAGAACACAGCTGCCTGTAGGAAGTCTCTGGGGCCAGGGCTGAAAAGCTCCCCAAATTCTCCCTCCCACTCTCACTTCTGCTTCCCTCTATGTGTTTGGTTCTTTCTTTTTCTCTCTCTTTGGGCCAGCTTCCTCTTTTTATCTCCTGAGTTACAGGCCCCATTGCCCAAAGAAAGGAAGAGAGAGAAAGCAACCGTATGCGCTCGTCATTCCAATTCCTAATTCCCAGAGAAAGGACTGATTGGCCCAGCTTCGGTCATGTGATTCCTCATTGGTCCAATCAGTAGGCCAGAGCAGCAAGGTCATGTGGTATGAAATGGCCGAGCCCATGGTATCCATGTAGCTGGGAAGAAGCAGTGGGTAGCCAACTCAACAGATGTCTGCAAGCTAAAGGTCTTAGAAGAAGCACTCAAAAAGTGATAATAATATAGACTATATAAGATAAGATAGAAGGTATCATATAGCTATAATGATATAATAGTATTGTTCTTAGAATGCCGTTTGAGACAGGCCTTGAAGGATGCGCAGCCCCGTTGGTCCAAACTGCCATCACTCCCTGCTTGTCCTCTCACCTGTCAATCAGCTGCTACAAGGGAGGTCCCAATTTCCAACACACAGCGACAGTGTGAGCAGCTGTCCCGCACACCAGCACCTGCTGGTGAGGGGCTAGATGGCTCCTGCTCCCTTTGCGCCCTTCACACTGGAAGCCAGTCAGGGTGGGGCCTCCTCAGCTAGAGCTGACATCTGGACCTGCCAAGGGTCAAGCTCTAAGGGTTTCCTGCCAGGCTGCAGGGAGGGGTTTGGGTGTAGACCTAGTGGGCCGGAAATTTACCCATTTGCCCCAAGATTAATGATTAACGGGTCCCTGCCCTCACCCTGTCTAGCAGGGGAGCCTAGGGCCAGGCTGGGCCAGGAGGAGCCTGATAGCATCTGTCTCTGCTCAGGGGGTTCGGAGATATGCTCCACACTGGGTTGGCTGCATCTGATGGATTTAGAATCTACGGGCACTTTCTGGGGGCACCTGGGGCCTGGCCAGATCCCACACTCTCCCTGGGGCAGTGTGGCATCCAGCCAGATGTCCTGGCTGGGTCAGGTGGCTCTAAACAGGAGAGCTGGGCCCTTGGTTCCATGCAGTATGTGCCTCTCTGACCACGCAGCTGGGCCAGGGCTTGCCTTGGCCGTGGCGTATAAGCAAGAGTGACAAGGGCCACATCCAAGCAGGAGCTTTAGGAGCCATCACCTGGTTTCATTTTTGCTCATTATCTTGGCCATGAGGCTGGCGTGTTCCAGAAGGCGGCTGCTTCCTCTAGCCTGGGTCTGGAATGGTATATATTCTACCCATGCTGAGGACCACCAGGGTACAGAATAGGCAACAGGAGAACCGTCTCAGAGAGCTTCTGGGGAGAGTGAAAAGGAACTCTAACGTAGTCCCTGCCTTGCTGCTCATCTGCTGTACGGTTCGGGCTAGTCACTGCCTCCTCATAAAACTGTGTTTCCTTATGTGGACAAAGGGAAGACTCTGCCCAGGTTGGAGAATAAAGCGCCTTGCAAGAGGAAGGAATCTTGAGAAACTCTAACCGGCAGAAAGGTGAACCGGAGTGTCCCAGGCACTGTGGTGGGTACTTTCCATATGGTCCTCCTAGCAGGCCCAGGAGGTAGAAAGGATCCTCTTTGCACTTCCCAGAGGAAAAAACCAAGGTTTCAAGGTTTACGCAACTAAGAAGTGGCAGCCTGACTTCAGAATCCATGAACTTCAGATATGGTAGAACGGCAAGACTGGGGCTGACGGCCTGATGGAAATTCATCCACCCATCGGCCAGTTTATCCATCCATCTGTTCCTTCCTTCCTTCCTTCCTTCCTTCCTTCCTTCCTCCATCCATCCAGGTATTCCCTAAGGATCCCTTTGTAACAGGCACTGAGTGGCCAGATGGTTGAAGATCTGGGAATTATGGAAACAGGCTAGGTCGGCATGGGATTACATGGGCAGCAATATAACATAAGGGAGAGAGGGACATCAGAGAAGCTGCTGAGTGTTTGCCCAACATCTACCCCTGTCCGCCTGCCCCCTCTTAGGAACATGGCTCTACCCTCCAGGCAGCAGTCACGCTACAGGCAGTTTTTTCCCCAAACTCTCCTGATCATAGAAGCCGCCCAAGATGTGTAGTAAATACAGATTCCCATGCTGCGCCCCAGACCAATAGAGTCAGAATTGCCAATCGTGGATTCTGGGCATCTGTATATTTTAATAAGCACCCGGATGATTTTTATGATTGGGCAAAGTTGGGACATAGAATGGGTAACAAGAGCAGAGACTTTGGCATCTGGAAAACTTGGGCACTAGACCCTGTTACAAGCACTTGGGTTTTCCACTCTGTGAAATGGGCACATACCCCATGGGGCTGGCCTGCCTCCCAACAGGGTATAAATGAAGCCCCCTAGGAGGTCCCTTTCCTCTTGCTTGTCCCATGTCTTCCTTCCCCCCCTTCCCCCATCATGACCCCTGAGGGTCACTAGCTCCCTCTTTTGCTCTCTCTAGCCTGACCGGGCGGGAGGTCCTGACACCCTTCCCAGGGCTGGGCACCGCTGCGGCCCCAGCACAGAGCGGGGCCCACCTGAAGCCGTGTGACCTGCTGAAGCTGTCCCGCCGACAGAAACAGCTCTGCCGGAGGGAGCCCGGCCTGGCCGAGACCCTGCAGGACGCTGCTCACCTCAGCCTGCTCGAGTGCCAGTTTCAGTTCCGACATGAGCGCTGGAACTGCAGTCTGGAGGGGAGGACAGGCCTGCTCAAGAGAGGTAGTGGGGGTGCCGGGGAGGAGGGGGTGGGGAGGCAGGGGCTAAGGAGGACGAGGCTTGGGGAGAAGGGACAGCTGGGGACGAGGGGGGCTGGGAGCCTGGGGAGGACTGGAGAGGAGGAGGGCTGGGGAGGAGGAGGGCGCTTGGGGAGAAAGGGGCTAGGGAGGAGGGGGCTGGGGGGCTGGGGACGAGGCCCCCATTCCTGCTCCCCCGGCCCCTGGGCCCGGGCCACGCTGCCCTTGTGAACCTAGCATAGTCCCAGTGAGAAGGGTCCTGGGAGTTAATGAGGCCCAGTCTTTCCCTCAGCTTGGGGGGAGTGGAGGAGCAGGGGAGATACGGGGAGAGAGGAGGCCCAGCCCATTCCTGGATCCCGGAGGACCCCACAGTTGAGCTGGGTGGCCCCCCAGTCCCCTCCCTCAGCCTCCTGCGCACACACACATGCACACACACGCAAAACAAGGTACAAGAACATATAAGGGTGGAAGGCAGGGAATAGTTGGCCGAATACCCTGAGACAGGCCGGATTCAGGTGCTTACTCATGCCCGTGACTTTGTTCATCGCATCCGTTGGTCCACCGTTTCCTCCTCCCCTTCCATTCACGCCCGGCCTTCTTCCCTCCTCGCTGCGTCCTCCCACCCCTCGTTCACTAAGTGTCCGGTGAGGCTCGCAGCGAGCCAGCCACGGTGCTGGACGCCGGAGGCATGGAGCTGCACGAGACCCCCTCTGCCCTTGGAGAGCTTACAGCCCACGGGGGAAACAGGTCATCATGTGACTCTGTCACCAAGTAGCAAGGGGCTTTTACAAAAAGGCAGCGATGGGGGCAGCTAGGTGGCTCAGTCTTAAGTGTCCGACGTCAGCTCAGATGGTGATCTTGCGGGTCGTGAGTTTGAGCCCCACATGGGCTCCGCACTGACCGTGCAGAGCCTGCTTGGGATTCTCTCCCTCTCTCTCTCTGTCTCTCTCTCCCTCTCTCTCTGCCCCTCCCCTGCTCACACCTGTGCGCGCGCGCTCTCTCTCAAAATAAATAAATAAATTTAAAAGAAATAAGGCAGTGATAGTACATGGGAGGCCAGCTGCTGTCCGTGGTGGGGAAGGGCCTGGGACGGAGCTGCTGCTACTCCCCAAAGGGTGCTGCCAGCACCCAGGTGCACTGGAGAGCAGGCGGGGGCGGGGGGCAGGTTTGCGCCACGGCCCACAAGAACACGAGAGAAGTGACGGTCCCGGAAGGGCGTGGGATGGTCAGTCTGGAGCAAGTCACGCGGGAGACTCAGGGTCACTCCGTCATTAGGTCCGCTCCACGGTAGGGAGCAGAAAGCGACATTTCAGAGGCGTCCTGAAACGCAGGGAGCCCACAGAGCATATTTCAGGGGACCGGGGGCCTCAGAAATGGGTCCAGCTGGCTCACACACACGCTTCGGGTCGAGATCAGCGGTTTGGCCCCCGCTCTGCCTCTCACCAGGTGCCGAGTCGCTTCTCTTTGCATCTCAGCCTTCTCGTGTGTCCCGTAGAGTCAGGCGCTCCTGTCTGCCGCCCTGGGAGCCCGGGCATACGCTCCATAGTGAATTTGAAAGTTCCGTCTAAAGGGCAGCAGCTTGCAGCCCGAGGCTCAGGTGTGGGTGTCACAAGGGTGCCCCGGGCCACATCCTCAGGTCCATATGACCCTCGTCCGGCTCATCACAGCGCCCCCCCCCCCCCCGTCAGCTCTTCTGCCCTCAGAGGGCAAAGGGCAGCCTCTGAGCACCCCCTCTCTCCCCTCCCTCCCGGATCCCCCCCCCCCCCCCCCGGGTGCCCGGCCCCAGGTTTCAAGGAGACGGCCTTCCTGTATGCAATGTCCTCCGCTGCCCTCACCCACACTCTGGCCCGGGCCTGCAGCGCCGGGCGCATGGAGCGCTGCACCTGTGATGATTCTCCGGGCCTGGAGAGCCGGCAGGCCTGGCAGTGGGGCGTGTGCGGCGACAACCTCAAGTACAGCACCAAGTTCCTGAGCAACTTCCTGGGGCCCAAGAGAGGAAGCAAAGACCTGAGGGCACGGGCGGACGCTCACAACACCCACGTGGGCATCAAGGTGAGCACATTGCCGGGAGGCCCGAAGCCCGGCCCCAGCCAGGGTGCAGGGCCAGGGAGCCGGGTCGGCAGGAGGCCTGCCTCTGCCGTGCCCCTCAGCGCACACACGGAGCTGTCCCGGGAGGAACCTCACCCCTTCAACCAGCACACCGGTACCAAGTAGCGGGAAGTAGGGAAGGGGGCTGGGCGGCACGGCGGGCTGGGCGGCGGGTGGGAGCCAGGCTTCGGATGCGGCCGTGATGAGGCAGAAACCTGTTTGCAGAGGGGTGTCCGTGCCAGAGACTGTCCTTCCCGGACATCCCGGAAGCCAACGTCGTTTGAAAACTTTGATATCTTTTGCCACATCACCTCTTCCTCCGTCTTACAGATGGGACGATCGAGGAGGCCCACAGAAGGGGAGGGACTTAGCAGAGGGCACACAGCAGTGGGAGGACTGAAGGGTAAAAGGTGTCTAAGCCTACCAGGACGAGAGGCTGGGAGAGGCGAGGGTTCAAGCTCTCTAGCAAATGGAGTTCTGTGTCCTCATCACTGAGTCGGGGCAAACCAGGGCTGCCGTGTTCAGTTGTGCGGGTTTTCCACTCCACGAGAACTCTGGGCCAGGGGAGGGAGCTGGGGCTGAGATCCGGCCCACATTGCTCTCCGCCAGGTGGGCACGTGGGCCCAGCGGCAGGGTGGCCTCGAGCTACTTTGCACAAAGGTGGCCTGTGGGCTAGCCTGGGTCCCATTCACCCTCTTCCCTCCACCTCTTGCCCGTCCTGCTGCCCCACCCCCGACGGGGGCTACACTGGCCTACCCCGGTGCCATGGCCCTGACCACGCCTGCTTTCCCTCTCTCCTCGCAGGCAGTGAAGAGTGGCCTCAGGACCACATGTAAGTGCCACGGTGTGTCGGGCTCTTGTGCCGTGCGCACCTGCTGGAAGCAGCTCGCCCCGTTCCGCGAGACGGGCCAGGCGCTGAAACTGCGTTACGACTCAGCTGTCAAGGTGTCCAGTGCCACCAACGAGGCCTTGGGCCGCCTGGAGCTGTGGGCGCCCGCCCGGCCAGGCAGCCCCACCAAGGGCCCGGCCCCGCGGCCCGGGGACCTGGTCTATATGGAAGACTCGCCCAGTTTCTGCCGGCCCAGCAAGTACTCGCCCGGCACGGCGGGCAGGGTGTGCTCCCGGGAGGCCAGCTGCAGCAGCCTGTGCTGCGGGCGGGGCTACGACACCCAGAGCCGCCTGGTGGCCTTCTCCTGCCACTGCCAGGTGCAGTGGTGCTGCTACGTGGAGTGCCAGCAGTGCGTGCAGGAGGAGCTCATGTACACCTGCAAGCATTAGGCCTGCGGCCCGGTGTGCCAGGGGGGCGCTGCCAGGACCCCGCGGTGCTCGGCCACGTGGAGGCCCCCCAGGCAGGCGCACGCGGCGTGCACCCCGAAGTCGGTGCCCGCGCGCGCGCACTCCTCTCCACTGGGCCCGGCAGCCCTTCCCTCCCTCGACACCCAGCAAAGAGAGGTTGCAGGGGGACTGGAACTGAGGGTCCCCAACCACGTTGGAGCAGGAGAGCAGAGTAGGAAAGGATGCGGGGAGAATAAGGGAGACCAAAGGAGGAAGGACTGAGGGTTTTTTGAGGGGGGACCACCTCGCTGTCTCAATTCCTCGGATGAGTGGCCTAGAGCCAGCCAGGCGGGGCCAGCAGGGCGCTGGGAGGCAGTGTCAGCGTGTGGCTTTGCTGGGCTAGAGGTGGGGCGGGAGGCGGGGCGGAAAAGGCCAGGTGGCAGGGGCTGTTTGGAGAAAGGAAGGCTTTCTGGGCCCGAGGGAGGCCAAGTCCGACACCTGCCCCGGAGCCCGGTGTACTTGATTTGGCTTTTCAAATATGCACTGAGGCGTCGTTCTTGCCTTGAGAGCTGAGTTATTCACACCCACTGGGCCCTGCTGGATAAGAGCACCAGTGAATGCAGGACTGGTAGGGAGAGCCAGCTAGTGCGCGGAGGTTGCACAGAGAGACAGTGACCCCTCGCCGTTTTCTGGGTGTGGAACTTTTAGTCCCCGCACAGGAGAGGGTGACAGCCTTCTGGTTCGAGGCGGGGACGCAAGGAGCTCCGTTTCTCAGCCTCCCCTTAAGCCCGGTTTGATCAGCTCCCCTGTGGCTGCGGTCCACCCGTGCCGCGAGGCCCCAACACAGCTGACGGTCGTGACACAGTAGAGTCCCGAATCTGGTTACGTTTCTGCTCTTGCGGCTACTCATCTAAGTAAGGTTTTCGCCCTGGGGTTACAGGTGCAGGGAAGTCTTGGCTAAGCCTGGCTCCTGGGGGGCCCCCGTCACTTACTGATGGCCCCCACTTGGGCTCCTACCTGAGGAATAGAAGTCACTTTGCTAATTTCCTCCGATCCTGTGGACACTGCCAGTGCTACCTTCCCAGGCACTATGTGGGAGGAGGAGAGAGTAATTGGTACATATATACAGGCGCGCGCGCACACACACACGCACACTCCACGGACCCGCCAGGCTGAGGGTTCCCACTTAGCCGCACACTCTCTCCGGTTCAGAACCAAGACCTTTCAGGGGTCACTCTGCTGGAAGCTGAGTGCTTCCCCAGAGCAGGGCCCACGGCCAGCCAGGAGGAAGTGACCTCCATCGGGAAGCCCTTGGCCGTTTTGCCGACCTGCCGCGCCCTCCGTCAGCTTCCTTTCTCCCTAGAGTTGCCGACCTGCGGCTGAACAGAAACTTCAGAATCAGCTGTATGCTCCGAAACCACCAGCGTGAGCCCAGGAAGAAGCCCCGGGCTCCCTGAGATCTCCGAGGGTGAGGCGTTGCCCTAGCTTTGGCGGGTCAAGGCGGCCTGTGAGATGCTGGAAGGATCTCTGGCTGCAGAGGTTCTGGTGAAAAGCCAAACTTACCCGAGACCCCCTCCCTGGACTGACTTTGCCGACCCAGGCAGCTGGCCCACATCTTGGCAAGAAGAACAAAAAGGAGAGAGAGCCGCTTTTCTCGTTTCTTCCATTCCCCCACCGCACGGAGACTCTCTCTTTGCCAGCCCCATCCTTCTGGTTCTTCTGAGACCCCAAGTCTGCCTCCGCCTTGCCTCGGCCCTCGTCACAAGGCAGCAGAGACCTCACGGGCAGGAAGAAGGGACCCGATGCGCCCATACACCATCTGCACCCCGACTCCGTGGCCGGCAGTGCCGGGGTGGCGGAGGATAAAGGCAGACTCCAAGGGACCGAGGCCATGGCTGGCCACCAACACTGATGACCTAGGCCAATGTCACGGGTGTGGGCTCTGAGGGCCCCTCGGCCTGGGGGGGTTCCTTTCTGTCTAGCCCCCTCTCTCTTTCCTCCTTCCCTGTTCCCACCCCTTTCTCTTCCAGGTGCCCCCAAAGATCCCCCTCAGCCCTGCTGGGACCCCTGGGGACCAGTGGCCACTGACCCCTCATTCTACAGCTTTAAGGGAAACACTCACAGGGTATTTTTTTTGTCTACCTCACATATATAGTTTGTAGGGCAAAAGAGAATAATTTATATAGCGAAGGTATATGAGAAAATATTTATGTATAATATTTATATAATTTCTATATTTCATGGGCAGCCCCTGGGGGTTTGTGTGCTCTGTGGGAAGCCATCTGTCTGGGGAAATACAGCTTGGCCTGACCGGGGCCGCCACTGAGCTGTCCGTCAGGTGGCTGGGGTATCTCTTAGGCTCCTGTGACCGGCCTATCTCGGAGCTGGTGAGAACGCATCCCCTCTGAGCCTGAGCCCTGGTGGGCTTGATCCATATCTTCCTTGTGAAGTTTTTGTAAATTCTCTGTTTTTCTGGGTCCCAGGCCCATCTTCTGCCCTGGCAAAACTGTCTTGCTCGCAATGATAATGACAACAAAGATGCCCACGCTTTGCATTTGTAAAGAGCACTTGCGGTCTTCAGAAACCCTCTTGTCCCTTTAATCCTGCTGGATACCCCTGTTATCCCTGTAAGCTGTGCTGGGTTTGTGGATGCGGCCCAGAGGTGGAGGGCTGTGCCCAAAGTCACACTAAGGGGGATCGTCCACGGAGTATTTACGGAAATTCCGCACAGGCCAGGCACCATGGGAGCTGGCTTTCCCTGAGCCCAGGAGCCCAGGGAAGTGGCCGCTTCCCTGGCTGTGTCTGACCCCGACCTTTTGGACCTGGACGGCACGTCGGCATTTCTCCAAGTGGAGTCCTGTGTCTCAGGGGCTGGGACTGCCCGAGAGGCCTGGAGAGAAAGGGACCTCGCGGGAGCCACTCCAGGGACAGCCTGAGAGGCTTGGGCTCCATCACGGGGCCCCTCCCAGCCCACAGATGGATGTCGTTTGCTCTCATGTAGTGTTTTTCTCTTCAAAAGGAATCGTTTTCCATTGGATTTCTGGCTTGCCTGGCAAAATCCGTTGTGCTCGCAAACGGGGCCCGCACTCTCACCCGGCCACCGTCAGCTACACACAGGGAGCCCTACTGGGCTGCGTGGGGGTTCCCCACTTGGCCAAGTACCCCCACTCAGTCGGCCTCACTCATGGACGTTCCTGCTTGGCGCTTGTGGGCGCATCGTGTCCATCCTCCTGTCCAGATAAGCCCAGAGTCCCTGTGTCTTTCAGAACCCGGCAGACGGGTCCACAGACAGACCCACGCCAGCCTTGAAGGTTATTTCTTGCTTTCCAGCGTTTCCTTTGTCGACAACCATGAAGTTCAAGCGCTTTTAGTCTCAGCACGTTTTAGAGTCGCAATGGGAGTTATCATACATCGAGCACCTGTTACGTCCATCCGTTCAATCAGCGATTGCTTAGGGAGTCACCTGCCTGGGTGCTAGGTTGCAGCGGCGAGTAAAACCAATCCCTGCCTCGTGGGGCTGACACTCTAGTGGGTGGGTAGAGACAATAAACCAATAAAGTCCATGTCAGCTATTTGCACCTGCTTTGTCTTGACTTATTGCAAAAACCCTGCGTACTGGACACAACCAGTGAAGGCCCTCGGATGCCACTTAGGAAGCAGGGATGTCAGGATTTGAGCACAAATCTGCTGGTCTTCAAACTATGGCGTGTTTCGTCTCTGGACTGCTGCCTCCCCTCAGAGACAGGTAGGGCAGGAATGGATCACCCCCTTTTATGGCTTCTGGGCAAGCCGAAGCCTAGAAGGTTCCACCCAAGGTCACATGCTAAGTCAGACCACTCCAGAGCCTGGGTGCCCTCCTGGAGTTGATAAGTATTTCTAATGCCTTCATCCCGTGGCCAGCAATGCAGGCTGGGGTGGGGGTGAGATCGTGCAAAGCGGGAACTTTCAGGGCTTTACGGCCCAGTAGAAGAAATGGGAGGCACAGCTGTGCAATGGTTTGGGTCCTCTTAATCAACCCTAGGGTTCCTCTCTGGCCATCCTGCCTTCCCAGCATGCTTTGGGAAGTTCGTGTCCTTAACCAGCACTGGTCCCAGGGGTCTGATGAGGGAGGAGGCCCCTTTCTGAGCAGAGGGCATAAGAGAGGGCTTGGCACCTGCCCCAGCCCTCCCAGCCCTGCTGGGTTCCACACCAGGCCCCCGGAGAGGGAGACAGAGGCACCTACACTTCCACCTGCAGGCCTGTCTGAGCACGTTCCTTCTTCCAACCAGTGCTCCTCAGGCCTGGAGACCGGCTGGTTCCGAGCAGTGACACAAGCATCCACGCACGGCCACACGGTCCAGTGTCCCCACGGACTTCTTACCTGTTTTTTTTTCTTTGTTTTTCAAGTTTATTTTTATTTACTTTCGAGAGAGAGAGATAATGAGCAAGCGGGGGAGGGGCAGAGAGAGAGGGAGACAGAATCCCAAGCAGGCTCCGTGCTGTTAACACAGAGCCGGACACGGGGCTTGAAACCACAAACCGTGAGATCATGACCTGAGCTGAAATCAAGAGTCGGACCCTTAGCCAACTGAGCCACCCAGGCGTCCCTTACATGTTTTCTTACTTAAGCCTCACGAGGCAGGCAACTTTCTTCCCTTTCTACAGATAGGGAAACTGAGGCACAACATGGTTAAGAGAGCCACTGAAGGCCACATGGCACATAACCTGTGTCTTTGCCTCCAAACCCTACATTGTGTCCACTCTTTACTGCCTTCAGCCTCCCCAACCCCGCTCTGCACCTGCCCATAAACCTGTTCCCAAACAGCCCCTCAGGCCTCTCCCCGCTCAGCTGCTCGGTGAGGGGATCTCTTCCTGGGGATCAGTGCTTGCTAGACAATCACTGGGTGGTACTTGACCTATGGTATCTCCCCTTAAGACAATTTTTTTTAATGTTTATTTATTTTTGAGAGAGTGAGAGAGACAGAGTGCTAGCGGGGGAGGAGCAGAGAGAGAGAGAGAGACGGAGACAGAGAATCCCAAGCAGGCTCCAGGCTCCGAGCTGTCAGCACAGAGCCCGACGCCGGGCTCAAACCCAGGTTCATTTGCTGTTTCTTTCTTTCTCTCTATACCTACATATTTATTTTGTCGAACATTTGTGAGAACACTGCAGACACCAGGATACTTAAGATACGTTATTACATGTCCCCTAAGAACAAGAACATTCTCCAAAAGAACCACAAGGCCGGCCAGGGCGCCTGGGAGGCTCAGTCGGTTAAGCATTCTGACTTCAGCTCAGGTCACGATCTCATGGTCCACGAGTTCGAGCCCCGCATCGGGCTCTGTGCTGGCAGCTCGGAGCCTGGAGCCCGTTTTGGATTCTGTGTCTCCCTCTCTCTCGGCCCCTCCCCTGCTCACACTCTGTCTCTTTCTCTCTCAAAAATAAAGAAACATGAAAAATAAATTTTAAAAAAAGAACCAC
Source organism: Leopardus geoffroyi (assembly GCF_018350155.1). NCBI lineage: Eukaryota > Metazoa > Chordata > Mammalia > Carnivora > Felidae > Leopardus > Leopardus geoffroyi. The sequence goes on from NC_059330.1 coordinate 44,886,150, forward strand.
AAGGCCACATCACCCCCAAGACACAATATTATCTACCACACGCTCCCTATTCAAACTTCTGCAGGTGTCCCTCAAAACATCTTTTTAACTTTTTTTTCATGATCTGGGATCCACTAAGACAATCTTGCACTGCATTCTGTTGTCCGGTTTCTCCAGTAGTCTAGAATAGTCTCCTTGCCTTCTTTGTTTTCATGCCATTGATATTTTAAAGAGTTCAGACCAGATGTCTTGTAGAATACCTCTCCGTTGAGATTTTTCTGATTGTTTCCTTCTGACTAGATTCTGGTTAAACATTTTGGCAAGAATTCTCCTGGGGTGAAGTGTGTCTTTCTCTGCGCCGGCTGTCAGGAGCCGGGGGATGTCTGTTTGTCAAATTACCAGTGATCTGGGGCGCCTGTGTGGCTCAGTCGGTTAAGTGTCCGACTTCGGCTCAGGTCATGATCTCACGGTTCATGAGTTCGAGCCCCGCATCGGGCTCTGTGCTGACAGCTCAGAGCCTGGAGCCTGCCTAGGATTCTGATTCTGTGTCTTCCTCTCTCTCTGCCCTTTCCCCACTCATGCTCTCTCTCTCTCTCTCTCTCAAAAATAAATAAACCTTAAAATTTTTTTTAAAAAAAGCATTACTGGTGAGGTTGAAGTTCATCACTTGGCTCAGGTGGTTTCCACCAGATCTGTCTGATGCAACGTGCCCATCTTCCCCTTGTGATGTGTGATTCACCTGCGGGGTGATCACGTTTTGACATGACGCGAATATCTTGTTGCTTAACAAACATTTTACCAAAAACTTCCAGCATCCACTGGGGTCCTTGTCTAAATTGATCGCAAATGGTGATTTTCGAATTCCATCATTCCTTGCCTATTTTGTAGTTTGCCTTCTTTTTTTTTTTTTTTTTTTTTTATCTTGAGAGAGAGGAAGCACAAGTGGGGGAGGAGCAGAGAGAGAGGGACAGAGAGAGAATCCCAAGCAGGCTCTGCACTGTCAGCGCAGAGCCCAACTCAGGGCTCGAACCCATGAACCATGACGTCATGGCCCGAGCCGAAGTCAGATGCCTAACTGACTGAGCCACCCGGGCGCCCCATAGTTAGTCTTCTTCTGTAGAGTTTTCCCTTCTCCCTTACCCCTCTGGTATTCCTTTGAATCTTCACAATCACCTCGCAGGGTAAGAATTGTTACCCCCATCTTGCAGATGAGGAAACTGAGGTTCAGGGGGCTTCAGGCATTGGCTGAGTGAGTGGCAGAGCCAGGATTCAAATTCAGGCCTTTCTCGTGTCTGAGCTCTCACCCGCTGCCCTCTGAAATCTTCTCGCATTTCTGGGTTTCCTCTCTGATGACTGGACTCTGAGCAGGGGTGAGGAGCAGTGCCTTCTTCCGCAGAATTCCTGTAGCAGGTGGGAGAGGCCTTTAGAGCAGCAGGGGTGGGGTAGGAGGTGGTGGGCAGAGATTTCCTCTCTTGGAAATCATGAGATGGCCTCTTGGAAATCATGAGATGGCCTTGTTCCTGCCTCCCGGACCCGCCTCCCACCTTAGAGGCTCTGCAGTGCTGACACCTCTCTCTTTGCTGCTCCCAAGGAGCCCCACCCCCTGCGGGCCATGCTAGGGTCTTCACTGGGTTCCTAGCTCTGTGGAGCATGACTGTGGTGACCCCAAGTCCTAGAGCCCCCGAGAAGGGCCCAAGGTCAATGACTCTGCTCCACTGACTCCTTTTTTGTTTTTTTTTGAGAATTGCATTTTATTGAAATCTTTTTTGTGTATTTATTTTTGAGAGAGAGAGAGAGACAGAGAGAGAGAATCCGAGCAGGCTCCAGGCTCTGAGCTGTCAGCACAGAGCCCAACGCGGGGCTCGAACTCACGAACCATGAGATCATGACCTGAGCCGAAATCGGACGCTTAACCAGCTGAGCCACCCAGGCGTGGCCCCCACTGACTCCTAAAGACACACGGAATGATCCCACATCCCACTGTCTACCCAGCAATCATAGCCTGCCTAAGCCCTACTCCGGAAGAAAAGCTGTAAAGGACCAGAGGGATGGCCTGTGATTTTGGGGGGTGGGGGGGACCTTCAGGAGTGAGAGCTGCCGGGTGGGCCCTCTGTCTCTACCTCCTGCCCTTCCCATTCATTCTCCACTTTTACTTGGCATCGTCCTCTCACCTGGTGTCCCTTCATGTAACTGCTCCCTCAGCACATTTGCATGCTAGGCTTTGCTGGGGTGCCAAGGAGGCAGGACGAAGAGACAGGCAAAGAGAGAGGTCGCTAGGTGTTAAGCTTGGTGAGGGACGCTGGACTGCATGGGAAGCACGGGCTTCCCATCTCCCTTAGCCGGGACCATCTCCCTTAGCTTCCACGGCAACCGCAGGAAACAAAAGTTCAGAGGGTTCCCTGCCAAGCCCAAAGCCCTACAGTAAGTGACAGGGCTGGCCATTAAACAGCCCTTTCACGACTCTTCTCCCAAGTGCAGGGCACAGCTTGTGCAAAGGCCAGGGCACCAGGGAGGCGGGGGAAGGCGACAACAGGAAATCGAGGATTCAGTGTGGCCGGTGGTGTCCCCTCCCTCTTCCTAGGTCCTCCTCCTCCTTGTCTTCCTTCTTCCCTCTCCCTGTCTCTCCTCCCCGCATACCTGCAGCAGCTGAAGCTGCCTCTTGGGTGTCTGATCCCCTCTACCCGCCCCCCCCCCCCCCCCCCCGCCAACCCCGTCCCTCCTCTACTCCCCAGGGGCTGTGAGGCCCACATTCCTCCCTGGATCTCTCGGTCCCATTAATGTGTTTACGCTGGAGCGGGCCCAGGGGAGCCAGGCCGGACTCTCCCCACCCTGCCCCCACCAATGGAGAGAGGACAGGTGAGAAAGTCGAGGCCGGTCGGAGTCGCAGGAGATCCTGACCCAGAGTCCGAATTCCTGCCCCCGTCTGAACAAGTCCAGGGCGGCCAGCGGTGGCCCCCGGGTCCCCGCACCCCTTCCCGCACAGCCCCTCCAGTGGCTGACAGGCCCTAATCTCAGCTGTCTTCATGCAGCCAGCCCTCCACGCCTGGGGTCACCTGACGCCAACACAGTTTAATTCAGAAGCTGATTTCTGCTTGTTGGCAACGTGTCATTTCTGAAATTGCTTTCTCTGCCCAGAGGCGGGAGATGTCAGAGCCGCGCAGGTGTTACAGCGGTGCCGCCCCCACCCCCCCCATCCCCCACCCCAAGTTCAGGAAGGATTAAGGGGCGTGGGGGGCGCACATTAGATCCTCGAGCTCTGCTTCTCATGTTTCCCCCAAGGGGGGCGGGCGGGATGGAAGATGCCGGGAACTGCCTCGGCTGTCCTCTCCTGCCCGAGGACAGAGGCCCAGAGTTGGGTAAATGAAGGGGCTGCTGTGGCAGCCGATATCCCGAGGATATCAACAGTACATTGTTTGGAGCCTGTTCCACGAGGTCACACAGCAAGTATGTGGCGGACCTAGGACTCAGACCCAGTGAGGGTGCAACAGCTAGACTGGGGTGTGGAGGCTTGGGAAGAGACGGGCCACAGAGCGGGGGAGCACTCGGGGGCTGGTTTCTATGCCTGCTTCATGGCTTGGCCTCAGTATCTTCAGTGAAATTTGCCTGCCCCCTTAACGCCCCCATTCCTGCAACCCACCAAATAGTAGGTTTTTTTTTTAAGTTTATTTACTTATTTTGAGAGAGGGGTGGGGGCAGAGAGAGAGGGAGAGAAAGAGAATCCAAAGCAGGCTCCGAGCTGTCAACACAGAGCCTGACGCGGGGCTTGATTTCGTGAATCGTGAGATCGTGACCTGAGCCGAAACCGAGCATTGGTCGCTTAACCGACTGAGCCACCCAGGTGCCCCCATCAAATAGTAGCTTGCCCCCTCGTTTACATTGACTTGGCATTCTGCATATACCTCGATTAGCAAATATCTCTCAATCTTGGCATCCTTTGCTTTATTGGATGAATGCATGAAAAGATGAATGAGAAATGAGTTTATGAGTCTTGCCCTCCATACTGATCCCTATCCCCAGTTCCCTCCCTAGAGGCGTCCTCCAGCGACCTCCAGAGCAGGCTTCCTGTTTCAGCTGGCGCCATGGCCCTCCCTGACACCCTGGTTCATCATCTGTCAAATTCCCTGTCCTTTGCTCTCCTCCCTTTCCTTCCCCTCACTCTCTCTTGACTCACCTTCCCAACTCCCAGGATCCCTGGCTGCCCAACCATCAGTAACAAGGCCATGCAGAAGCCCAAGCCTGCTGGTCTCCTTATAAAGATGGCACTTGGGCCAACCCGCCCTCCTGAAGGAGGTCCCCACCCCTCACCTCCACCTGCTCCCCCAGGGTGAGCTTCTCCCTCTTGCCTCTCCCCTCCCCCCCGCTCTTCAGAGGACCCACGGCTGTGTGTACTCGATCCTCGGCCTGGGTCAGCGCTAGGACCTGGCCGGATTGACTGGTGTTGAGCCCAGGACAGACAGAAAACGGTCCTGACCCACCTCACACAGTTCTTGCAATAGTATCGAGCGTTCGCTTTAGCCAAAAAGCCTTCATGGCTCCCATTTCATCTGAGTGCTGGCATAAAGCAGTACCAGCCGGACGGGGTAAAAACAGGAAATACATCAAAGACCCACAGAACTTCAGACCTAAACGGGCTTCTCCCACTTTACAGATGAGGAAACTGAGCCCCCAGGCGAGCAGCGGCGGTAACATTCTGAACGCAACAGTGGCGTCAGGGGCGGGCGGGTACCAGAGGGCCTTCTGAAGTGGGGAGACATTCCATTTCTTGACACATGGCTCTTCTCTTGCGATCATTTATTGAGGGATACTATTCATGTTCAATTACACATTAGGGTTTAGAAAAATGAAATCAGGATCAATTTCACAGAGGATGATCAAATGTCCAAGAAGAAGGGATAGGTAGGCTTTAAAAAAAAAAAATGCATTAATATATTTTGAGAGAGAGGCAGAGAGAATCCCAGGCAGGCTCCCCACTGCTGGTGCAGAGCCCGACACAAGGCTCGAACCCATAAACCGTGAGATTGTGACCTGAGCCAAAACCAAGAGCTGGATGCTTAACTGACTGAGCCACCCAGGCGTCCCAAGGGGTAGGTAGTCTCTGAAAGGCAGATAAACAGAGTCCATGGTACCTTTCTTCTCGGAGCCTCACTCACTAAAACAAACAGGACAAAAACCTCTATGTAGGTATCCCTAGGTAGACCGACAGATAGATAGACAGATAGATGGATGATAGGTATATAGATGATAAATACACATATAGATAGATAGATGATAGACACACATATAGATAGATGATAGACAGATAGATGATAGATAGATAGATAGGTAGATAGATGATAGATGACAGATAGATAGATGACAGATAGATAGATGATAGACAGATAGATGATAGATAGATAGATAGATAGATAGATGATAGGTAGATAGACAGATAGGCAGATTGCATACATAGTTACTCCTTTATGTACCAGGCACTGTGCTGGGCCCTGGGGATGAAGCAGTTAACAGGGCAGGCACAGTCCCAGGTCCTAAAGGACAGAAGACAGATAAACAAGTGACCGCTATGCAGCAGGATGAAACCGACAACCCTGGTCGCCCCAGGCAGCTGAACTCGGTGGCTGGGGAACAGGGCGGGGAGAGCAGGGAGGCTTTCCACTGTATTCCTTGCTGTTGCTTTTGGATTGTGAGCCACGTGAATGCATCACTTACCCCTCAAAGCAAACACAATAAAAAGGAGAAGAAAAACTAAAGTGCGAAGGGTGTTGACACGGGGTCAGTACGGGGTGCTCCAGGGGAGACTGTGGGGGTGAGCGGGGCGCAGACCTGGCCTGGGGAAGTGAGGGAAGGCCCCCCGGAGGAGCCGTAGCCCAGCTCCAGCCTGCAGCTCCTCCAGATGAGGACTTTGAGGGGCAGGATACTGGAGGTGCCGCTGGGAGGATCAGAGGGCATTTCTCGAAAGTGCCTGGCACACAGGATATGCTTAATGTACAGCGGCCTCTACTGCCATTGCTGTCCAGCGATGGCTGCTGCCACGGCCAGGGGCGAGGGAGAGGGGGCCCCCATGCTGCCGCGGACTCTGCCCGGAGCCTCTGGGCGTCCCTTGGTGACAGGCAGTCCGGGCGCTGGCTGCCGCAGCATCTTATCGTTCACACGGACCCAGCCCCGAGTGCAGGCAGACAGGGAGCAGCGCTGAGCTGAGGGTGCCCTGTTCCGGGAGCGGGAGCTTGGCTCCCCTGGCGTCAGTTGCCCCTCGGACACGGGACCCGAAGCACCGCGGACCTGTGATGCAGAGGACACCTGCCTGGGTGCTTTCACGCCACAGACCGAGAAACCTCCCCGTGCCGGGGAGGCACAGAATCCCCTCCTAGCCACGGGCCCAAGACGGGATGTGGCCACGAGGACCCGTGTGGTAAGCAGCGATGACGCACTAGCCCCTCAGCCCCATGACCCCCATCAGGAGCGAGGGGCTATGGTCACTACCCCCACTTTGCAGATGGGGAAGCTGGGCATGCAAAGGTTAAGTCACCTCCGTGAGGTCACACGGTCAGACTTTGGCCCCAGGAGGCCTCTTGGCCACTCACTGGCCCTCGAGGAGAGCTCCGGTGTCTCAGATTCTCTCTGCTTGTCTGCTCTGCCCTCCCCTCCGAGAGGAAGACAACGATTTCCTCCGACTCGGGAAAGCCCACTAAGCACAACTCAAACCTTATTTGTGTTCTAGACTTAGAGCCCCTGGTCACAGCAAATGCAGTTTTGGAAGTCTGATTTCCAGGGAGGCCGGATGGTCAGGGGTTGAGGACATCTAGACGGAGGATGGGGTGGGGGTGCACAGCTCACTGTTCCCTTTGGAGTCAGGACCTCTGGGGTGTGACAGCCTTCGCCTGACAGGAAGTGCTTCCCTCGGGAGGGGACTCAGCATGTCTCCCGTTGGCTGGGGGCCCGAGGGGAAGAGCCCTGACCCCAGGCAAGCTGTGAGCTGGTGACGCTGGTGACCATGGCCCCTCGCCTACTTCTCGGAAGAAAGCAGGAGTCACGTGAGCACATGGCTTCATCAGGGCCTTGGCAGGATCCAGCCAACTGTCAGTGGTCATGGCCTCCAGCACCTGGGTTGGCTGAGTGCACCTCTGATCTCTGGCTCCTAAAGCCTCATTCAGACCTCTGACCTCTGCGATCCTGGCCCCCCTCCTCCCTGGCACTCACCCGACCCCCCGAGATCTGTGCCTGGGTGGTAGTTATGAGAACATCTTTTCTTCCCTTCCGGACCCTGGAGGGAGGAGCCCCACACACTCCTCCCTGTGGTAGTTACATCTCACTGATCCTGAGTGGGGCCTTTGACTTTTGACCTTTAGAGAGCAGAAGAAGGCCTCTTAAAGCAGCAGACCCCGGCCTTGCAGAACAGGGTCAGCGATCTCTATCGATAGACCTCTCTGTGCCGTAATTTCTACATCATCTGTGAAATGAAGAAAGTGATACTAACACCTACATGGTGAGGATAATGCTCACTAATATGGGAGCTTAGAACAGGGCCTGGCACACTATCAGCTCTAAGCCAGCATTAGCTGCTAGTATTATTATTATTATCATCACTGTTATTACCAGAAGACTCTGCCCCCAAGGTTCCTGGGCTGCCCCCCTCATACCACCACTTTGGCCCTACCTGAGCCTCCAGCCCCAGGGCCCTGCCTCATTCCCTGTCTGCTCTATGTCTCTGTCCCTAGTCCCCCCTCCCCCTGTGTCCCCTTCCCTCCCTATAAACCCACTGCTCCTAAGGCCCTTGGCCAGCTAATAATGCTGCTGTCAGTTCAGATTAGAGCCCATTACGTTCCTTCATCTCAGCTTAAAATTTTTGTGGTTTCCCAGCTCTGCCTAATGTGCTCCACAAGGGGCAAGGGCTGCCCAGCTGGAGGAAGCTTCCGGAGAAGGAATGCGGGTCTGTGAATTCCCCAGGTGGGTTCCTGCCTCATGTGGGGCTGCAGCGGGGGTTGGGGGCCAGGAGGCGCGGCCCCTCCGTGGGCTGTGAGCAGGAGACCGGGGAGCTGGGGGTCTTGGAATCTTGGCCTTTATAGCCCCGGGGTAGACTCTCAGCCCAGCGTCCTGTGACAGACAGAGCCCTCTGGGGACTGTGGGCGTCTTGGGCACTCAATCCAAGAGGAGTCCCAGAGTCATGGAATTCTGCAACTGGGAGACTCCTGGCAAAACCACTGGGTCAGGCCCTGGGGCTGGGGTCCAGTGCCCCAGTCCCAGATGCTGCCTCTCTCCTCAGCCCTGCTGCCCCTCGCCTCCAGGGGTCACCAGCCACGGGCTTCCTCAGGAAGAGAGAAGAGCCTGAGCAGGGGGCTGGGAGGGGGCTGTATGCAAGGTCACTGTGGCACATGCTCCCCACGGCCCAGCAGTGGGTGTGCCGGGACTCGGCAGGCCTCGACTTCCTTAATTCCTACAACAGCCCCCTGAGGTGGGATCTCCAGTCACACAGCTAAGAAGGGGGAAAATCAGGATCTGGATTCAGGTCAGTCTGTCTCCCTTGCAGAGCATCTAGTGAAGGGTGACAGAGGAGGGCCCCCTGCAGGCCTTGGGGGCTCTCCCTGACTATTCCCAGCCCCTGGCAGGGTTCTGGGTACAGAATCCTGACACACCTGCTCTGTGACTCGGGTATTACGTCTTACGAATCACGTGTAACTTTTGTGTGGGACTTTCCCATTTTCAAAGCGTCTTCCATGGCTATCGTTCATCTGTTGAGTCCGCCAGTAGCTCCCAGGGGAGGCCGGGACTCAACAGCCCTTTTGGCAGATGAGGAAACTGAGGCTCGGAGAGGTGAAGCCCCTTGCAGGTGGAAGATGGCAAGCCAGAACGCAGAGCGAGGTCCGCAGGGGCACCGCACTCTGGTGTCTAGAATGGGAGAGTCATTCTTCAGCTAACCCTCCGTGGCGTCCCCAGCCATGCTGCCCTAAGAGCTGAGAGGGCTCTGGGGGGTACCCAAGTGGCAGGGGTTCATCTGCCCCGCCCCCCAACCTTCCCCAGCCCCAGTCCACCCGTTCAGTCAGGAAGATGTCAGTTTGTAGAGGATGTCAGGGAGCAAACGAAATGCTTCCCATACTACCTGGCCAACAGCCTTCCAGCTGTGATGTCCTCACCCACAGCCCGGTCTGGCCCTGACACCAGGTTCTGCTCCTTTTTTTTTTGTTTGTTTGTTTTTACGTTTATTTATTTATTTTGAGACAGAGAGAGAACAAGTTGCAGAAGGACTGAGAGATGGGGAGAGAGAGAACCCCAAGCAGGCTCTTCACTGTCCGCACGGAGCCCGATGCAGGGCTCGATCTCACAAACTGGGGGATCGTGACCTGAGCCGAAACCAAGAGCTGGATGCTTAACTGGCTGAGCCACCCAGACACCCCAGTCCTGGTCCTCTTTGAGCTCTGCTCAAGAGGGTGAGAGGATCACTCTCTGTAGAGCCTCAGCGACCCCAGAGCTTTCTTGGCTCCAAATAGAATAGTCTCTGTTTCTAGTGAAGGTTAATGCCAGTCCTCAGAGTTTCAAAGCCCTTCCTTACACTTCCTATGGGCTGGATGTGTCACAGCCCTGCTGAAAATCTTGGCTGTTACCCCCAGGCGTGGCCCCTCAGCCTTTCCCCACCGTCCCAGCCCACATCTCCAGGCCCCAAGCAGCCGAGTGCTTCCACTCTCCCTGAACGTGGCCACATTTTCCCACCTCTGCGCGTCTGCTCACGCCTGTCCTGCCGAGAATGCCTTTCCTGCCTTTGTCCACCTCAGTCATTCCTGCCCCACCTTCAAGACTCGGCTCTAGAAGGTTCCCACTGCTCTCCAAAGTGAATCATGCCTTCCTGGGAGTTCCACCATCAGACTATTTTTTCCCGTCGTGTTCGCACTAACCGCCCTGCGCTGTGGGCAACAGTGCGGCCGTCTCTCTCCCTGACTGGACTGTTGAGCTCCTGGGAGCGAGGCCTAGCTCTCATCCACCTCGATTCCTGCAAAAGCTCTTCCCTTTCTTCCTTCCTTCTTCCCTTCATCCATTCCTCCCTCCTTCAACAAATGTTTATTCCAGGAGGGTCAAGGCCTGCCCAGCTGGCAGAAGCTTCAGGAGATCTGAATCATAAATGAATTATTATTCACCCTGGGGAGAGGTGAGAACAGCACCAAATTTCGAGTTGAGGTTGGAAGCCTGAAGAAACCAAACGGGGGGCGCCTGGGTGGCTCGGTCGATTAAGCGTCCGACTTCGGCTCAGGTCATGATCTTGCGGTTTGCGAGTTCGAGCCCCGCATCAGCCTCTGCGCTGACAGCTCAGAGCCTGGAGCCTCCTTCAGATTCTGTGTCCCCCTCTCTCTGCCCCCCCCCCATGCTCTGATTCTCTCTCTCTTTCTCAAAAATAAGCATTAAAAAAATCAATAAAAAATGAAAAAAAGAACCAAACCGGAAAGGCTCTGGCTTCTAGAGGCTAGGAGGAGAGAAAGACGCAAGGAGCCTAATTCATCCTTCTGGGCCAGGGGCAGATGCTCAGAAGAGCCAAGCTGGCCACATAGGGCTCTGGGTCCCTAGAGGGGCCAGAGAGTGGACACCATGCTTCCAGGGTCTCTGTGGGGGTGGAGACGTCTGCGTGGACGTCTTTGTCAAGACGCACAACAGGTACTAGCACGGGTGGCCGCCTTAACGCCATCTGCCTGCAGCCGGTCTGCCGCGGCACTCAGCAGCCCTCCCCCCCCAACCCCTGCTTTGGTTTGTTCTAGTAACTCAAGACCGTAAGAGCCATCTACATCTCTTCTTCGCGACCAGTGGATTCGCTCCCAAGATTTGGAGAATGCTCCAAATGGCCATGACGCTGCTTAGGTGCTTCTTTTTTATCATCCACACGACAAACACACATTCACTGAGCACCCAGGGTCTTTAAAACACCATTGGGTGGCAATGACGTAATGAAGTTGCCCTGCCCTTGATTATTCAAAGCAAATCCCTCCAGTTCCTTTAGGTATAAAGAGGAGAATTGAAGACGGAGCGCACATTCTCAAGGGACTTACAACCTCCTGGGATGAAGCACACAGTTAATGTGATTGAGTGAGTCCCTTTCCTTCTCTGGGCCTTCGGCTCCTGCTTTGTAATAACGAGGAGGATCAGACGCCCTGACCTTGAGTCCTTGCCAGGCCTCATATGATTCCAAAGTAGGTTCTACATACAAGGTCACTGAGTGATGTGCAGGGATCATTTCAGTCCCCCAAAGACAGGTCCCAGGAAAACTACCAATTGGGTAATTAGGCTTGCCCCGACCCCTCATCCCTTGAGGGAGCAGATGTGGACCTCAGCCGCCCTCCCCGCGGTGGCTGGCGGAAGTGTCGGGCGCTGCGGGGGTCCCCTGGTGGAATGTGGCCATGGTGGGCGCTGGGACAGAGGCCTCGGCTGACAGATCTAAGGCTGCCGCCTGCCACCAGGTCTCTGTAGGGCGGCCTGCCGGCCTCCCTCCTGTGGAATGACAGCCCTGCTCCCCCCTACCTGGCGTTTAATCTTTAATGCAGCCCCAACTGCCCTCGGGCAGGACCCATCAACCCACCCGCTCTGATAAAAGCGATAATTAGCTCTTTTTCAACTTTTCACTTCTCCCCCCTCCACTCTGATGTGTGAGCATTGGGAGAATTCCAGCTAATGGGTCTGCCCTCAGCCAATTCCCTGGCCCATGCAGGCCGGAATGCACGGGGTCATTAGCCGGGCCTCCCGGGCAGGGGCCTGCGCTTGGGACGTGCCTGCCTGCCCGCTCTGGGGTGCCCCAGCCACCCAGGAGAGGGCCCGGCCTCGGCAGAGCAGACCTGCCCAGACCTGCTGGACCCCACCGTCCTCAGCGGTGGCCCCTTCCTGCACCTCAGTAGAGCCCACGGGAAGGTGGCCTTAGGCTCCCATGGGGCCAGGCGGAGAGGACACGAGGCCATCCGTCCCCAGGCATCGCCTTGCTTCAGGGCAGGGAGCCCAGCCTGGGTTCAGCCATCGGTCAGTGTGGAGGCTGCTGGCTGGGATCCCCCCAGTCCCGCCCCGTCAGTGACTTGTAATAACTAACTTGTACACAGTGCCTGTCCCTTTCAAAGTCCCTCCAGATAGCTTAGCTCAGAGGTCGCCGCAGTCCAGGGCTTAACCATGCAGGCTCAGAAGCTGCCCCTCAGGAGCGCGGCGGCGGAGGGTGGGGTGGGGACAATTCTGGCTTCGTTCCTCTTCGCTTCTCCTCTGACCAGCTCCAGCCAACGCTCACAGACTCGTTGGTCACCTAGTACCAGAGGCTGCCAGCGCCTAGAACCATGGGGCCTCCATCACTAATGCCACAGGGTCAGAAACACCCAGATTGGCCACCAACGTCTAGAGCTGCTGCCTTCAAGGGTCGTAAATAGAGTCACTGACCCCTAGAATCAGAGGTTACCATAGATCAGGGCTACCTTCATCTAAAAACCCAGGGCTGCCTTCACCTGCTGTTGTTGACGTCTAGAACCACCTAGGCCCACAGGACACAGGCCCCTAAAACCCAGCAGAGCCCAGCCAGGGCCGCCATAAACTAGAACTCTGGTATCACCACGAGCCAGTAACCACAGAGTTACTGGTGTCTAGTCCGTCCTTGGACTTTTGTTCATTTATTTTTAAAAGTTTTATTTATTTATTTATTTATTTATGAGAGAGAGAGAGAGAGAGTGCAAGCGGAGGAGGGGCAGAGAGAGAGGAGGGCCGAGGATCCAAAGTGGGCTCCATGCTGACAGCAGAGAGCCCAATGCGGGGCTCGAACTCGCGAACCGTGGGATGATGACCTGAGCAGAAGTCAGACGCTTAACAGACTAAGCCACTCAGGCGCGCCACCCCCTCCTGCCCCCCATCCTTGGACTTGTATTGGATTGAGGAACTTTGTAGTAAGGTCACGCTGGCACTTATGCATGGCTTTCCTCGCATGGGCTCTGGGTGTATTTTCCTTTATTGACTCGGTACGGCAATAAAATATCACAGAGTCTTCTGGACTGCTTTTTCCACCTCCTGAACCAAAAGGCTTCCTGCCCACCTGGGTCCTGGGTTCTCACTGTGAACTTTTCAAAGAGGAAAACAAGAGATAGTGTATACAAGGAGCATATGGCCTTTTAATATAGTCTCCTCTTTTTGCAGAAGGTATTTTGGGGAGTCGGATCAAGGGACTTCCTGGAAGAGGCAGCATTAGTTTTCCAGAAACAGAGCAGACCATTACCAGGGACGGGGGCTCGCGAAATCACATGCTCTCCAACCCGCCCACTCAAGGGCTAACATTTCTCCACACTTTTCAGCCTTGGACACCACAGTGACCTTGTTGAGATACCCCAGGGAAGATGCCGAAGAAGACTGTTCTCTTTCTACTTCCCCATCCTGTCCTAGCCAACAAATACACAGCTTCAGAATATCACAGATGTACCCAGAGAAAGTTCCAAGCTTTTAACACCTGACATCTTAGTAATTTCAATTTTTAAAAAAAGTATACATTTTTCAATAATTCCCCTGGGATCCTTGGCCTGCTACTGCAAGAGTTTCCACCGCCAAGTTCAAGGGTCCCCCAGGAAGTAAGCTACTTGGCTGCTCTGCTCTTCTCTGGCCATGGCCTGTGCCCATGGCTGTTGTCATGAGACCTGGCCTCATCTCTGGCCCACTGGGGCCTCCAGCTGCCCCACTGTGTGTGTGTGGGGGGGGGGAGGGGGCGGGGAACAGGTGCAGGGACGAAAGAGCCAGGGGAAGAGTTAGGACTCAGGACAAGGAGGAAAATAAGGAGGCAGGTGAAGAGGAAAAACAACAGAACAAAAATAAAGGTCATGCTGAGGGTTCTTGCCTTGTGGAACCTCTAAATTCAGGGAGGATCCTCGCATAAGGGAGCCAGCCTCAACAGAAAGTCAGACAACTGTCTTTTTCAACAGTAATGATAGCAGCATCTCGAATCCCTCGTGCATGATAACCCTCATCACCTGCTGGTAGGAACATAACAGGTGCAGCTGCTTTGGAAAACACTTGGGCAATTCCTCAAAACGTTAAGCATGAGTTACCATATGACTCAGCCATAGCATACCTAGATATCTACCCAAGAAAGGCAAAACACGCATCTGTACAAACACTTGTACGGGAATGCTCTCAGCAGCACGATCCCCCATCGTGCGAAGATGGAAACAAGCCAAGGCCCGCCAGCTGGCGAACGGATAAACAAACGTGGTCCATCCACACGACGGAATAGTATACGGCCATCAAAGGGAACGACGTGCCGATGCGCACTGCTACGTGGGTGAGCCTTGAAAGCGTTCAGCCCAGTGAACGAAGCCAGTCACAAAACGCTGCATAGGCACACTGCACAATGCCGTCTACAAGAAATGTCCCCAATAGAAAAAGCCACAGAGACAGAAAATAGAGCAGCGGTTGCCTAGGATGAGGGGGGAGGGAGGAACGGTCATGGTTGCCAATTGGCATGGGTTTTGGGGGGAAGGTGGTGAACATTCTCTGAGAGTAGGGGAGTGGCTGATGATGGCTGCATAACTCCATGAACATACTAAAAACCACTGACTCGTTCACTTGAAAAAGGGTGAACTTTATTCATGTGAATTCTCCCAGTACAGCTGTTATCTAGAAAATGCTAGGCGGGGCGCCTGGGTGGCGCAGTCGGTTAGGCGTCCGACTTCAGCCAGGTCACGATCTCGCGGTCCGTGAGTTCGAGCCCCGCGTCGGGCTCTGGGCTGATGGCTCAGAGCCTGGAGCCTGTTTCCGATTCTGTGTCTCCCTCTCTCTCTGCCCCTCCCCCGTTCATGCTCTGTCTCTCTCTGTCCCAAAAATAAATAAACGTTGAAAAAAAAATTAAAAAAAAAAATGCTAGGCAACTGGGTCCGGTAAGCTGATTGTTACCTCACTTAAATCTTACGGTGACCCACATCAGAGGTGGGGAAGTGGCTAGCGGAGTAGTTCAGAGTGCAGAACTTCCAGGCCAACTGTTGAGAGTCTAACCCCAGCTTCCCCCTCTCCTAGTCCAGGGACCTTGAACAAATCCCTCCGCCTTCATGAGATTCAGAGTCGTCATCTGCAAAATGGGCACCGCGATCCGAATGCCAAACGCACAGCACAGTGCCTGGCATGCGTGGGCATCATTGCTGTTACAGACCGTATACAACCGTCTCCCCTTCGTTTCTACTTCACAAGCCCCCCAAAGTGCAATCGCTCTTAGAGGATAAGATGAAGAATAAGGAGGAGAAGCAGTAATGGGGGGTCTTACACTTGCTACTTTCGGTCAATTCGCTCCCGCGTGTTCTGCACTGCGGGACAAGCAGAGTGGGAAGACTGTAATTGTAGCTAATCTCTACCTGGCACTTCTGATTTCACTTTTTTCATTTTTTTAATGTTTATTTATTTTTGAGAGAGAGAGAGAGAGAGAGCACAAGTGGGGGAGGGGCAGAGAGAGAAGGAGACACAGAATCCGAAGCAGGCTCCAGGCTCTGAACTCTCAGCACAGAGCCCGATGTGGGGCTCGAACTCACCAAGCCAAGATCATGACCTGAGCTGAAGTCGGACACTTAACTGACTGAGCCACCCAGGCGCCCCTCACAACAATTTTTTTAAGTAAGCTCTACGCCCAGAGTGGGGCTTGAACTCACAACCCCAAGATCAAGAGTTGCCCGCTCCACCGACTGAGCCAGCCAGGCACCCCAAAATATCAGGCACTTTCCCAGCAGATTGATGTTTGCTTATTTGTTTGTTTTTCATTTTATCCCAGAGAAGTGGTCTGGTCTGGAGATATCGTGAATTCGTTCATTACTGAGCACCATCCACAGGCCAAGCTCTGTGTTCTGGGATAGAGTGGGGACCAAGCCTGTCCAGAGTCTGGTCCTCATAGGGCTTCTATTCTGAGGGTGGGGGGGGGGGGAGAGAAGTAAACCTATAAATAGCTTGTTTTCTGTCCAGCTATACTGCAACTGAAAGAAATAAAATGAAGGTAAGAGGGGCTGCCTTATACAGGTGTTCACTGAAGTTTTCTCTGAAAAATTGGCTTGTGGGCTAAGATAGGATGCGGGCATTTGAGGTAGAGGGAATTGAGGCAGGAACAAGCCTGGCACGTTTCAGGAGCGGCAAGAAGGCCATGGTGTGGCTGGAGCTGAGAGGGCAGCAAGGGGAGACCCCGAGGTAGGTGGGGGTCCTATTACACAGAGGAAACAGGTCTGCATCAGGAACTTGATTTTTGTATTTAGTGCCGTCAGCTGCATGGGGAGTTTCTCCAGACTTCTTGTAGGGGGCGGACAGGAAGGGAACAGCAGAACCCCAACCCACATACCTAGTATAGCATCTCCCTATGCTCATAGCAATGGAGTGGGACTGGGTCATTTGCCACGAATCTTTTGGTTCCCTCCGCAATGTCCAGCTACCAGGCACCGCCTCGGGGCTGTCTGGAGCAAGATTTTTACCACTGAGATTCCTTCTGGTGCCTGCTATGGACACAGCTAGCTAAGCTGCGGCCCCTCCCTGAACGTTGCCTCGTAAGCATCCTCCTTCCAGTCGGGCCACGTGGAGCATGTGAGGTTAGGTGTCATTTTGCCTTTGCTTTAAATCAAGCCCAGTATTTGGCTGTGAGTTGTTTATGAAAAAATGGAGATGCCTACTTGTGCCAACCTTGTCAGAAACAGATGGGGGTGGTGTCTGTGCTGGGGACTGGGCAACACGCCGGAACAGGCATTTTGCTCCTACCTATGTGGGATTCAGAGTTGTTCAATGGACACTAGAGTGTGTGTGTGTGTGTGTGTGTGTGTGTGTGTGTGTGTTTAAGACAGAGCGAAAGAGAGAGAGAACACTATGGCAGGAAGTTTTCACTTGGCCAAGTTTTAACAACAAACAAGGAGAAGTTTGTGGCCAAGCAGTCCTTCTAGAGGGAAAAACAAACAAAGCAGGGAGCTGAGAAAGCCAGGGATGGGTTTACCATCCTGGGGTGGGGGGAAGAAACACAAACTCCTAGATCTTTCTTCTGATTGCCAACAGAGACTGTGAGTAGCCAGCTCCCCCGTCTTCTTGGCAAAAGAACACTGGTTCTGGTGAGACACCCATTCCCTCTGGAGAAGGGATCTCCACCCCCAGCTCAGGAGTAAATCCAGGTGTGATCATCCCTTTTCTGTTTTCAGAGATTAATTTGAACACGGGCAGGTGACTCAATGCTAGCCAAAGAGACTTGAAGGCAGGTTCTGCTGGGCTTGTAAGAATGGCTCCCTCTCTCTTAAAAAGGGACATAAGAAGAAACTGTTTCTCTTATGCTTCAGGCATTTACCGTATTGGTCGGCAGTCCCCGGGTGTGTGGCAGCCACTTTGGCACCATGAGGTGAGCTGGCAAGCACGTGGGGAGTAGTCAGGCAGAAAGATAGAAAAAAAATCTTAATTCTCAGTGGTGCCATTGAGTCCATGACCATGAGCCCCCTTGCCCAGGGTTTCCTGCAGAACTCTGCCTCTCCCTTGGAGATGAAGTGCTCCCATCTCCTGGGCCCCCTCCCTGGGGCTCTACCTCCCCAAACACAGAGCAGGAGATGCCCACTCACACCACAAAAAAACCAGCTCTGGGAGTTTGGAGCAGGTCTCCATGTGTCTTAAAGTTTCTATTTTTTTGCACGGCAGCCCTAGTGAGATGATCTTCATCTACATCACAGAATCCAAAGGTCCCCCATGAAGATGATGCTTAGAATAACCCACCCCCAGCCGGGGTGGGCAGCAGCGAGAAGATGCAGTTTTCTCCTTCTGCTGAGTCATCGCTGATCCCTTTTGTACATGTTGCACATGGGTGAGAGAGGAAGCCCCGGTGCGGGGTGGCACCTGTGGCTATGGAAGAGAAGGAAATCTCTGGCCCTATCTAAGGACTGACCCGTGACCTTGACTTCTTGGGCAATGAACACAGACAGCTAAGCCATCACTCCCAGAAGTCCACTGTGCATCCAGGCAGTGGGCCTTACTTACAGCCTGGGACAACCCAGTGGAATGTCAAGCAGATGGCCAAGTCAGAAACTGGTTGCTTCGTCCCGCAGGCTCTGGACTGTGTGTATGGGGGGCCAGGGAGTGCAAGGCGGAGAGATTTTGTGCCTCTGAGTGTGTGCCCAGCCCTGCAGGCCAGAGTCCTCCAAGGGACCAGCCCCAGCGTGAAGGAAAGACCCTGCCCAGCAATGACGAAGTGACTAGGACATCTTTCCATAGCATCTGGGAGGAACAGGCAGGGCCGGATGTGGGCCGCTGACCTTCTCCCTTCCTCCTGGAGAGGAAGCTCCTCCTGTAGCCACCTTTGTGCTGACCACTGGGCGGTTACAAATGCATTCCCTGCCTGTCGGATCTCTTCCTGAGAGTGAGGGGCAGCCCACCCAGCCCGGCCCAGCCCCCACCCTGGAGAAAGCCAGCCCAGGAAAGGAGCAGCAAAAGCCCTGGATCCTGACCAGTGCTGATGGGTGGGAGGCGAGGACCCGGAGGCCAAGCCAAGGCCTTCCCCCCACCTCTCTGGGAGCTCGGCTCCCTCCCCTCTCCCATAAGAAAATAGACACGGGGTCAGAAAGGACTTCCCTGAACTAATAGGACAGAGCCCAGCCAAAGGCCTGAACTGGGGCCAGCAGATGGATGGTGAGCATCTCTGGGCAAGGAAGGTGGTCAATAAATTTGATTGATTTATTTTATTTTTAAAAAATTGTGTTCATGTTTACTTGTTTTTGAAAGAGAGAGAGTCAGAGCGTGAGCAAGGGAGGGGCAGAGGGAAAGACACAGAATCCGAAGCAGGCTCCGGGCTCCGAGCCATCAGCACAGAGCCCAGCGCAGGGCTCGAAGTCAGGATCCATGAGATCGTGACCTGAGCCAAAGTCCACCGCCCAACTGACTGAGCCACCCAGGTGCCCCTCCATAAATTTAACAAAACACGCTTGCAGCATGTAGTATGTGCCCTTTATAATTATTACTTTATTTAACACCCCCCCCCCAACTCTGTGAGGATGGTGCTAACATCCTGCTCATTTTACAAATGTGCAAGTTGAAGCACAGAGAAGTTAAGTGACTGGCCTAAGATTGCCCATCCAGTAAGGGGCAGAGCCGGCTTTTGAACTCAGGCTGCAGAGTCGACGCTCTTAACTCATATGCAACCCTACCTCCCAAAGGTACAAAAATAAGAGCACTGCTTGAGCGCCATATGTATACTAGGTGCTATCACAGTGTCCTGCCTGGAACCCACCACCTGAGAGACCAGCATAAAACTGCCACAGCTACATTGCAGCTAGGGTGATTAGGGTGATCAGAGCTATATTGTGAAGGCACCAAGGGCAGTTATACCGTGAAGTGGGGGGAGGGCAGGAGACAAGGGGATGAATTGCATCTGGTGGCGCCACCCACCGTGCGTTGTGCCAGGTACTTTCAAACATGTGATTTCACTTAATCCTTGTAAAAACCTCATAAGGAAAATGAAGGTCAGAGCCGTCAAGTAACTTACCCAAGGATGCACAGCATGCCACTGGCCCCACTCAGGCCTCTCTGATAGCCAGACCTGATGGCTTTCCAGTATACCAGAGCGTACTAGGACTACTTGCCAATTAAGGAAACGGGGCTTGGAGAATTCAAGTAGCCGGCCAAGGTCAACAGGTGGCAGGGGGCTGAGCCAGGATCTGAACATAGGTCTTTCTGATGCCTTGATGAGCAACTGTCAAGGTTTGGGGTTCTTCCTGGCCCGCTGTCCTCTGGGTCCCAGTGTGGAGGGAAGGAGACAAGGGAGCCTGTGCCCTTGACCCCCTGGCAGAGAGACCTAACCATGTCCATGAGCACTCAGGCCCCCTGAGGCTGGCTGATCCCCAGTGGTTGTGGACAGTCAGCCAGTGCAGGTGTTGGTTTCAGTGGGGAGGACCGCACTGGTCCTCTGCTCTTACCTAAGGGGCCCTTTCCACTCTCCAGCCCCAGCCCTTGGCTCTAACAAGGCTTTGGAGACCCCCGCTGCCACCCACCTCTCCCGATTTAAAAAAAGAAAAGATAGTAAATATCGCCTCTCAAACTGTGTGCTATTTTCTTAAAAGCAGGGGCAGACAAAAAGGCCCCACCAATTTCTGCCTTGCCCTGGGCCCCATAACCGCAGCTCCAGTTGGGGGGCGGTGGAGGGGGGGTTCAGTCCCATCACCGTGGGTGAGCAGGCAGGGGCCAGCCCGGCCTGGGTTGCCAACCCCCTAATCCCTCTCCGGTGGAATGTGCTTGATTTCAGGAGGCTAAGGTTTTGGGGTGGGGGAGCTGCAGAAGTCCCCTTTAAAAAGCCTAACGTTCAGGCAGGCTTGCGGCCCTGCTGTTTGACGGTTCTTGATGGATGAGCCCCCGACCCTCTTGTCGAGCCTCCTTGTCCCCCCTCCTCACGCGCCCCCCTCACTCTGTGAGGTCTGGCTTGTGCAAGGAAGCCTGTCAATGTTGGGACACGTTGGCCCCATGGCCTGCAGCGGGACGGAGGCCTCTGAGGGATGCCTGCTGTCTGGCCCTCTCCTCAGAGAGCTCCTGTAGCCCCCACGCCTCAGGGTTTTGGGCGCTTCCCTTTCAAAGCTGCAAAATTATCGCCATTAATGCCGCTTGTCTCCTGGAGGCACTCAAAGTACAGCGAAGGGGCCTGGGATGTGGAGGAATCGGGGCTGAATCTGGATTATATGCGGGGTTGACTTGGGGGGGTGTTGAGTGGGGGGTTTTGCCCTGGTAGGTGGCTGTTAGGATCACCCCGGGACTGCGGTGAGTTTAGCTGTGGACCCCTGTGGAGATGTGGTTCCCGCCCGCCCGGGGCCCTCTGAAGGAACCATACCGGAGGCTGGCAAGGCTGCGAACAGCCAAGTGGCAAGTAAGGTTTCTAGCCCCATCCTGAGAATGAGTGACTCAAATTTTGTGCCCTTGGCACCCGGCTTGCCTTATCCTGGACCCGAACCCAAAGCCCCATTCATCTCCAACGGAAAGCCTGCCTTGATTGCTCCCATACCCAGTTCTGAGACTCTGGATCCAAGGCACCCCAGAGGAGCCCATATGGACAGGCTATGCAGTCTGGAGAAATAAGAACCCAGTTTGTGCATCAGCACGTGCAGGTCCTGGGATGCCGGGCTTAGAGGGACCACTTGAGTGGACAAGTACTATTCAAGGCAGCTCTCTGCCCTCCAGAGCCTGCAATCTCAGAGGGAAGCCAAGGCCAAGTACCTTGGACCAGTGCCGTCCTGACAGAAGCACCGCGGAAGCTACAAATGTGAGCCACGGATTTAATTTTAAATTTCCAGACGTCATATTAAACAAGGAAAAAGAAACAGGTGAAATTCATTTTAATAACGTTATCATTTCAACACGAATTAACGTTAAAAGGTATCCACAACAGTCTACGTATTTTTGCGCTAAATTTTGTGAAAGCCATTGTGTCTCTTACATTTGCAGCGCGTATCAGTGTGTGTTAGCCACACTTTGAGTCCTCAATAGCCGCAGGTGGCTGGTGGCTAGTGACCGCCGTGTAGCTAGGGCTGTGGGGACGGCACCTTCCTTTCAAGGGGAGAAAACAACCAGATGGAACGCACCAAGGTGTGGCGAATTTGGGGGCCTTGGAGAGGGGCCTAGGGACTCCTTCTTGGATACTTTTCAGTCTGGATTGGCCTGTCTCGCCTCTTGGCACGTTGAACACAATCTGGGTCCTGAGCTCCGATTCCCAGACCTGCGCTTCTAGAACCCCCGTTTACAGGGCCTCATCACGTTCAACAGGCAGCGTGAGGTAGGGGAGTTAAGCCCCAGACAGGAATCGAGACATGTAGCTTCCCACCCCAGCTACGCTTTGAACTCTCTGATGTGGGTAGGTCATATCCCCTCTTTGGGCCTCAGTTTCTCTGATGGGAAATGAGTGGGTGGATTGGTTATCAGTTCACTGTTTATGAAGGTCATTGAAGGAGATTTCTCCATGCCTCTCACTGCCCATGCCACACCTAAATCCCAGCGGATTCATTGAATGGCAGAAATGAAGGGATGATACAGGGGCTCCTGCATGCTTAGGGCAAGCCCACGGGGCCATAGAATAGAGGCCTTTAGATTGGCACCCTTTGCCAAGGCCCACTAAGTTGCCACCTGCTAAACACAATCCCTGCCCCCCCCCCCACACACACACACACTGCCACAGCTTTGGTTAACTCGTGGGTGTATATTGAGTCCTCCCATAAGCCGGATCCTCAAAGTACTACCGTTCAAGGGGCTGAGGTGTTGAGGTAAGGCACTGTCTCCTGATATTCAGCTGGATTGATTCCTGAGGACATCCCCTTAAGCCCACTGCCTCTCTAGCCTAGATTGGTTGAGCAGATTCATTGAGAGATACAAGCAGGTCTTTGTCCCCAAGAAGCTTATGATCTAACCCGGACACTGATTATCCATGGAGAGCCAAGACTTCCACGAGGTGAATGCTAAGGCACAGAGGAAGATAAAGACAAGAGGGTAGAGAGGCTCCTGCAGGATGGGTGGTCAGGAAGTCCGCTGCAGGACGGGCTGGGATCTGAGCCAGCTTGGAAGAGGTGATGGATCGGCCCAAGGAGCCACAGGCCCGCAGATAGGAGAGGATGTGAACACACAATGTGTTTGGACCCCCCTCCCACCCCACCCCGGCCCAAGTGAGAGCTGTGACTCAAGCCCATGGTCAGGCAAGGAGGCAGAAGCTCTAGGTTTGGGCGCTCGTGATGGATCAGACCAGGAAAGGTGAGTTCCAGGCCAAGGAAGCAGTAGCAGGGAGCCACTGATGGTTCCTGAGCAGGAGACATGCATAAGGAGGCGTTTTAGGCAGGTGGATCTGAAAGCAATATGTCTAGAGAGGTGGGCAGGCTGCAGGGAGAAAACCGGAGGCAAGAAATGGACTCAGAAGGTCCCACGACAGTCACTGTGAAAGTCATTAACACTCAAATCTTGTGCGAAGCCCTTCATTCCCCTTCTCTTGAATCCTCTGTCAATTCAGTAGAAGGACACAGAGTGTCCCCATCTAACAGATAAAGAAGCTGAAGCTCAGAGGGATGAATTGATTTGTCCAAAGGGTCAAGTTAGCAAATCAAACTCAGGCTGTCTTTATCAAATCCTGAACTCTGCCTACTACCCTTTGCCTCGATGGTCCGGGAAAATGGGAGACCGAAAGGAAGAGACCGGAGATGACCAAGGAAAGCTCTTGGGGTGGGGGAGGTATGTTCAGAGGGAAGTAAAACCCCGAGGAGCCAAGCATCCCTCAAAAGTTGTCACACTCAAGTACCGACCTGGTACACACCTGCTCCCACTGGTGCTGAGGTGCCCTGGCTGCTAGTAAGTGAGGCCACCCACTGGGTAACTTTGGGCACTTAACCTCTCGGAGCCTCTGTTTTCTCGTCTGTAAATTAACATACCTGCACACAAGGGGCTTGGAAAGAAGGAACGAGATCATTAGGGTCCAGACAGCAATCTCTCAGTCGGTCCCTCAAGTCTAAGTTAGGCCAATCGGTTCCTCCACGTGCTGGCACACAGGCCTCCTTGTCCCCCACGATGAACCAAGAGACCACCGCCCTCCCCCTGCAACTTCTCCCAAACCTTATGCCACCTCTGTCTTCCTCTGACCTCCCCTCCTCCCAAGCATACCCGCACATACACCTTGTTCCGTGGGGGCCCAAAGAGCTGAGGACTCAGAAGGCATTTCTCCAGTCTGGCAGAGGGCCTCCTAGAAACCGTGCTGATCCCCATGGGAATCACTTAGCAAGAGGAAAAGCCAGACCTTTGCCCTGGCTCTGCTCACAGGTGATGGGGTTAATCGGGAATTCTCTTTCCCTTTGCTCAGGGCTGTCGGTGAGGGTCTAGCTCCCTGATGACCTGGGGACACATTAGTCAGTGATAAGTGGGGCTTTCCAGCCCCTTTTATCCTGTTTACAATACATTGGCTCTCCTTGGACAAAACCCTGCTCCCCCCACCTCGCTCCTGGCTGTTATGGCTACATGAGACAATTTGCTGATGGACTGTCCACGAAGGGCAGCTTCCTTGGAGACCCCTCCCCACCTCCTGCAGCCCCCGGGGCAACATCCCCTCCACCTGGTGGGTCCTGGAAGGAGCCACACATGCTTGGTGGTTTCTTTTTTTTTTTTTTTTTTTAGCTTTGTTGCAGCCCCTGAATTCAGAAATGCCATCCTTTCTGTCTGCTCAGCTTTAATCGAGGGAGTTTGGGAGCAAACCCAGAGGCAATGAGATTATGTTTCTCTGGCTTTGGAGAGTGACTAGGGTTTTGTTGCTGTCCAAAGCAGAAGCCATCAGAGGCATCTTAACTTATCTGTGGCAAGACCCTTTTTGGGTCAAAAGGCAGGATAGTACTATGTAGCCTGGACCTTGGCTCCCCTGTCCCACCGTCAGCTTGGCCAGGCATGTTCACTTCTCGAAGCTCAGCACACTTGTCTAGAAAACCAGGGTCCTGCCTCTCCCAGGTAGTTAGGAGCACAGAATGAGAACCTGCCGAGAAAGTCCTTAAGGAGGAGGCATTGTGTTCAGCACTCCGCCTCGATTTCAAGTGACAAGCCTTTCAGCAAGAGTGGCTCCTCTGATGCAGACAGCTTATAATCACCTAAAAGTCAACCTCAAATAATTCTGGGCCTCTGAAACGGCAGGCAAAGGTTCCAGCGTATGTATGACAGCACATCTCTGTGTTTTAAGGATCTCTTGGGCATCATTCAAGAAGATGATGGAAACGGGGAGGGAGTGGTTGAGGAGTGATAGGGTGTCTCGATGGGCTCTTATAGGCTGGTAGGGGAAGTGAGACATAGTCCCAGCTGACACAGGGGTGTGTGAACATCAGCACAGGTGGGATGGACAGTAGGGGCAAAGGGGGCTCAGGAGGAAACAGGACCAGAAGGTGCACTGGGAGGGAGGGGCAGAGACCAGGGTGGGGGAGCATAGGGAGCACTGACCGTTTGGGAGAAGGGCTAACAGAATTGCTGTATTCAATCTCAATTAGGGGGCCAGAGACACACAACAGATTCATTGGGTTTCAGAGATAAGAATTAAGTTCCATCAAGTTGGACAGATCACTTCCCTGCTTGCCAGGAATGCCCGGGGCCCGCTTCTCCATGCGTCTTATCTTTCGTGTATTTCAAGGTCCAGCTGAAATCTCGTCTCTTCTGGAAAGCCTTCTTTCATCATCCACTTTCAAAGAGATCTCTTTCTTCTCTGCATTGTGACAGAACTTAATTGTCTTCTCTGCGTCGTTGCCTTTTCATAAGCCCTGTACCCTGTCTCTCCATCTAGATGATAGACTGTTTTTTTTTTTTAGATGATAAACTTTTTGAGGTCAGGGGGCTATTGCTGCATAACAAACGACCTCCAAACTCAGTGGCTTAAAATACCACCCATTTTGCTATATCTTTTGATGTCCTGGGACAGGAATTCATGCATAGGCTCAGCTGGGCGATTCTTCTTTTCCATTCTTCTTCCTGGAGAGGTCACTTGAGGGGTTCAGCTGGTGGATGGACTGGTATAAAGGTTACGAGCTGGCTTCACCTACATGTCTGGGGCCTTGGCTGGAAGAGTTGGCTCAGTTGGGGCATGTTGAGTGAAGCACCTACACATATAGACTTTCCAGAATGATGGCCTTAGGGTAATTGGACTTCTTCCAAGGTGATTTGGGGTTACCAGCATAAGCCTTCCAAAGAGCTGGGTGGAAACTGCAAGGCTTCTTATGACCTGGCCTTGGAAAACCCAGAGTTTCTCTTCTGTCACATTATATTCATTAAACAAGTCACTAAATCCAGCTCAGATTTAAAAGGAAATGGAATTCGACTCCATCTTTTAATGGGAGCAAAAAATATGAAACCACCTTTATTCAACTACACAGTATAGTCCTAAGACCCAGGCAAGTAAAGTCCCTGGCCAAGGACCCAGGCCTCAATGGGCCCCACACTTTGGAGTGCTATTTTTGAATCTTTCCAAACCCCCCTTCAGTGGAGGCAATCATTCTAGTCTGTTTCTCCTCTTCAGGGTACTCTCCAAACTCCCGTCCCATGCATGGGACTGACCAAGTGCCCTGAAAAGCTTCAGGGCCCATGCCTGTGGGTTGTCCAGGGAAACCTGGCGAGCATATTGCTTCTATCCACCAGCACAGTATTTCTTTTGTGGCATTGCATAAGATCAGGCTGCCTGCGTGGTAGTGACTTGCTGATTTGGGGTGATTCCCATTCACATTGGATACAAGATGAGTTCAGGATTCTGGGGTACTGACAGTCGACCATTGACGCTTGGAGTTAAGCCACCTGTTTGGGTCTGTGCCATGGCACTTGCCAGCCTGTGTTCTGACCACAAGGCTGCCTCCACTCTACAACACACCAGAATAGTGGGGCTCCCCACCTCCACCTGGTAAGGGTGGTCATCCCACACTCACCACAGGCTTTGCACTGCATGTCAGGCAGTGCTCCAGAGGTGGCCATGCCTATCTTCTGCTGGAGACCATTACTCTGCCAACTGGCTTTTACAATCAATGTCTTTCCCTTCTTTTGATCACTGTACTGACGCCATGAGCCTCTGGGTCAGTCTTAAGCAGGGCGAGGTGAGGACCATGTATCCCTTACATGAGTGGGGCTTCTCTTTTTGTTTCACCCATGTACCTGTAGCCTAACTACCCTTTGCCCTCTGCCAAATGGTTTCAGTATGTGGAAAGCAGTGTTGCAGTCAACACTGAAAGAGATCATATTCTAGGAAAGCTGTGATTAAGGCCTAACAAATTTCAAGAAAAAAAAAAAAACAGAGTTGGAAGATATATTATTGTAAATTTATACTGAGTAATTCTGAACAGTGAATTATTATTCATATTTTCCTGCATACTCTAGGGAAAACGTGCCATTAGTGTCATCATCAATGAAGCACAGTGACAAACTTTGGGTCATTGGAAGTCAGCATTCACGTTCAGTGTGAAGGATGACGCAGCATCACGAGTAATAATGTAACTAGCATTAAATAAATAAATCAAGACTCGGTTCAGGTATCATCTCCTCTTTGAAGCCCTCTTGAATCCCCAAACTAGGCTAAGTGTCACTTCTCTGTCATCACACAGTTCCTAATTACCTCTATCCCACACTAGCTACATAGTATTCTAATTATTTCTGTAGATGGTTCCCTCCTGTGTAGATGTGCATATTAAAGAACTTCTATGGCAAGCTGATGTATGTTTTACTCATCTTTGTGCCCCAGTCCTTGCACTGTGCCTGATACGTAGTATGAACTCAATGAATACCTGTACGGAGAGTCATGGAAAGACACCACTGGACTAAGTCAGGTAGACTCTGGTGAGCCTAGAAAAATAGTTCTAGTAGAACAAAGGAGAGGTTGGAAGGCAAGCTACCCACAGAGATGTTGACAGGGTAGATCTGTTGTCTATGTGGTTTAGTCATAAAAGAAATGAGAAGTTTCAAGTGCAGCAAGATGGGGAGATGGAGTTTTCTTCTCTTTAGAGAAAGGCCATGTCCATATAAACACCTTAGAGACTGAGAAGCAGAGGGGAGGTCTTCTGGACCTCAGTATCCTTATCTGCCTAACCCACCTCACCAGGATGCTGTGAGGTCCAAAGAAGAGCAAAATATTGGCATAAAAATTCTTTGAGAAAATTTAAAATTTCTATCCAACCTCTAAAGGCTTCTAACCACTTATAGAATTAAAAAAGAAACCTATAAATAAAAATCTAAGCATGACATTTAAGATCCCCCATGACCTGGCTCCAGCTCTCCTTCTAACACTATTACTGCCCCCAAGCCCCCTAAACCCAGCCACAGAAGGTCTATGTTCTTTCCCGCTTTTTTCCTTTTCTCAAGCTATCCCCTCAGCTTCAAATGCCCTTCCCTTCATCTCCATTAGGCCAACAAGATCAACATTTACAGAGTAGTGAGCTTGTGTAAGATACTGTTAAAACTCTATTGATTCTTTTTTTTTTTTTCAACGTTTATTTATTTTTGGGACAGAGAGAGACAGAGCATGAACGGGGGAGAGGCAGAGAGAGAGAGAGACACAGAATCGGAAACAGGCTCCAGGCTCTGAGCCATCAGCCCAGAGCCCGACGCGGGGCTCGAACTCACGGACCGCGAGATCGTGACCTGGCTGAAGTCGGACGCTTAACCGACTGTGCCACCCAGGCGCCCCAAAACTCTATTGATTCTTGAAGACCCCATTCTTAGGCTGTTTAGTCCATGAACCCTTCTTGCTTTTCTCCAGAATATCAATTGTAGTACTTACTCGACCTGATAATGTTGCTTGAGGGCGTGACTAACCCTCTCAACAGGCTATGAGAGATGAGAGATTTGAGGGTTATATTACTTGTATTCCTCCCCCAATATCCGTGCCTGGCAATAGCAGGTGCTCATTAATAAATATTAGAATAAACGGGAAAATGTTAGGGAAAGAATGTACATGGGTGGACGGTCTCTTAGGACACAAGACTGGGTGGGCTCCAGGATACAGGAAAATAAAAGCATCAACTTGTCAAAGGAAGAGGAACATCTCCTCCCTTGGGAGGAACTGCAGATAAGCCTGGAGGGTGGACATGGGTTAGGTCCACGTGGAGAGACCGAAGCGTCCAAATCCTTCAAGTCTTAACTCAAATGCCACCTCCTACATTAAGTCTTTCCTGAATCTCCGACGGGGCTGACCCTAGCTCGGCTGTCTCTTTGGACTTTCTCCCTTGCAGCTGTTTATTTGTACCCTTATCTCACTTCCTTTCCTAGACCGCGACCTCTCTTGAGGGCAAGAGGAACCCGGTTTCCCCACAGCACACAAGACACGGTTACCACTCATTCATTGGGAGTTTATTGGAAGGATAAATGGGGGGGGGGGTGTAATAACCGGACATATTTGACATAGGAGATGCTTGCGCACAAGAGCCCAGCGGAGCGCAAGCTCCAGACCCACAACTGAGCAGTTTACTGGGAAGCAGAGCGAGAACAGCCCCCCGGGCCTGCCTCCGCTGGGGAATGGCAGGTGTCCACCAGCTCTCCTGCAGCTTTGCTCTGAGGACCTCACGTCCCTACTTCTCCGACTGCCCTTGTCAACGCCTGACTCGATGCCGAAGCCCGACCCCCTACCCACAACTATGCTTCCTCGTCCCCGATCTGCGGCAGTGCCTCTGACTACCCTTAGCCTTTTTGTCCGGGCCTCTTCTCCCGTCGCCCTCCTCTTCTGTCTCCATCACCACCGGCAGGGCGCGCGCCGGGGCAGCCCTGGCCGGCAGGAGGGGGCGGGTCCTGCGACCGGAAGCCGGTAGCCGGAAGCCGGAAGGGGGGCTGTGAGGACGTGTTCCAAGGAAGCCAGGGCCGGACCCGGCGGGGCCGGCGACATGGAGCCGCTGTACCAGCAAACGCACAAGTGAGGGCCGCGTCGGGGCACGGGCGGGGGCGCAGCCAGGCTGGGCGAGGCCGGCTCCCCTGGCTGGGGCCTCGGGCGCCCGCCAGTGTGGAGGCCGAGTCCTTCCGCCGGGGCGCTGCCGGGGGCGGCTCGGAAGTTCTGTCTCTGGCGGGATGCCCAAGTCGGCGGCGGATGGAGGGTCCGGCCTGATGCGTGGGGACGTTCGGCCGGACGGCTCATGGGATCTTCGAGGCCGCGACTACCTGCTAAGTAGATTAGGTGAAGGGAAAGTCACACTTACAGATTATAATTGTTTGTCCAGCACCTGCCAACTCACTGCTCTGGGTTGGTAGAGATGGTGGGAGTCAGGGCCCCTACACATAGTTTACTATTCACTTGGAGAGCCCAGGGACGTCCGAAAAAAATCTAAGGTGTGGCAGGATTGGATGGAGTGTAAATGAACAATACAAACGGAATCGTCTTTAGCAGTTTAGAAAGATCCATCATTGAGCTAAGGTCGTCAGAATAAGTTTCATTGTAACTCACAGCTCCTAAATGACGTCAGCCCCTACTCTTGATTGACACTAATCTGTTGTTGCTGCTACACTTTTTTCCCTTTTCTTTTGATTTGGTTTATACTAGAGACCATAATGATGAAGTGTTTGGTTTGAGTGCAAATATAAAACCTACTTTGTAACAGTATTAAAACGACAGAATTTGCTCTTACCCTGGGAGCCCTATTCTCATATAAAAATTGTAAGAAGGGACGGGTCGCCTGTGTGGCTCAGTCGGTTGGACATCTGACTCTTGATCTCAGCTCACGGCTTGATCTCTGGGTGGTGAGTTCAAGCCCTGCGTTAAGCTTCAAGCTGGGCATGGAGACTACTTTAGAAAAAAAATTTTATATCTATATATATGATGGGACTTAAATAATCAGACCTGTGAGTCCATTGGAAAAGGAATGAATAGAATTATTTTTGTGTTACTAAGAAAGGACAGATCTTTTAGTCTGTCTTTCCCCTGAAGTATTGAACCAGTCCTGGGAGTTCTGGTTCTAGACTTCTTTTTCTGATCTATAAAATGTTAGTTTGGAGCTCATAAACTTTGAGGCTCCTTTCAGCTTCATGATACTGGTGATTGAGTGTCTTAAAAGGAAACACACAGGGGCGCCTGGGTGGCGCAGTCGGTTAAGCGTCCGACTTCAGCCAGGTCACGATCTCGCGGTCCGTGAGTTCGAGCCCCGCGTCGGGCTCTGGGCTGATGGCTCAGAGCCTGGAGCCTGTTTCCGATTCTGTGTCTCTCTCTCTCTCTGCCTCTCCCCCGTTCATGCTCTGTCTCTCTCTGTCCCAAAAATAAATAAACGTTGAAAAAAAAATTAAAAAAAAAAAAAAAGGAAACACACAATCCTGCGAGCGTCAGCAATTAACTTTTGCAGTTGCAGAAATTAATGATTGAGGCTGAATTGACACAACAGTAACTGAGCATATTAATTTTACTGGAACTTTGAACCCACTTTGTGGTTATCTCTGGCCATGTCCCTGACCAGTACATTGGAATGAAATCAGTACTTGAAAGTTCTGTATCTTGAAAACTCCTTCTTAACTGCCTGAGCAATGAGTGGGGGAGGGAGGGGAGGTGAAAATCAGAATAAACATTTTATGCTTAAGTAATACTGCATTAGGATGAACTTTATAGATGAATAAGTGGCCAGGCTTCTATTTTTGATATTCAAGTGGTTGTAGAGGTGTCTGTATTTGTCCCCTGTATAGTCTAGGATCACTCAGTGCCCTGGACCTTATTATCTCTAGAGATTCTTTTTGTTTTTAATTTTTTAAAAAATATTTATTTATTTTTGAGAATTAGAGTGTGAGTGGGGGAGGGGGGGGAGAGAGAGAGGGAGCTACAGAGTCCGAAGCAGGCTCTAGGCTTCAAGCTGTCAGCACAGAGCCCAAAGCGGGGCTCGAACCCACGAATCGTGGGATCATGACCTGAGCTGAAGCCGGACACTTAGCCGACTAAGCCACCTAGGTCCCTCTATCCCTAGAGCTTCCGATTCAGTAGGTCTGGAGCACAAGAAGCTCTATTTTTAACAAGCTCTCCAAGTGATTTTGGTGAGCAGCTGGGTGTGAAAACTGTTACCTTATCTGAAGACCAGTTTTTCCTTTTTTTGATTTTGCCTTCTGGTGAGAGGCTAAATGTAGAAGCGGCAAGGTGGGTGAGGTGAAAATGACCAGATGGTTCCCACTACTTTTAAGTAAAGCAAAAACAACCACAAATGTTTGTATGATGCCGTAAAGGTTACACAGCAATTTCATATTGCATTTGGATCTATGAGCCTTTAAATGATTGTGATTATTTATTCATGTGTGTACCCTGTTTTATCGGAGACTGAGGCACCAAGGAGTTAAATGGCTTGTTCCTGGTTCCTCAGCCAGTCCGTAGTGGGACCAGAACTTGCAACCAGTATCTTTTAACTCTAAAACTCTTCCCTGCTCGTAGGGGTCAGAGGCAGCATGGATACAAAATAGGTGTATATGAAAGGATGAGAGTAGTTCCATGGACTTTTAAAAAGCAATTTCATTTCTACAGACTGGATTTGTTTGTTTGTTTGTTTGTTTGTTTTTAGTCAGGAACAGTGACCTTGTTTTCTTACTATTAGGTCTCTCTGCTTGGTGATGTTATTACCTAAGCCCACCACGGACCCCATGTTGGACAGGGCTAAGACTTCTGGTTTCTAGTGTCCACCTCCCCGCCCGCCCCAAGTCCTGCCTGTGCATCACCTGTTCCTTATTGGCTTCAAGTGTGTTGTCTGAATTCCCAGTTTGGTTTAAAACAGACTTGCCACATAGTGGTCCCCCCTATGCCATGCCTACTTGCTTTGTTGTTTTGCATTTGATTTCCTCCCAGGCATGAAATGTAGAGATTGGAATCATTTTCTTGGCCGTATCTCTTCTAGTTCATTCAAAACATTTGGAGCTTAGGTGGGAGAAGTCAGTATTGTTTCCCTGCAACTTTAAAGTTTGTCCATTTTGGCTTAGAAAACAGTATAAGCCCCCTGAAGGGTGTTTATAGGGTGAGTGTTGCCATCATCTCTCACCCTGTCCTCATAGACTTTAAAAATTGGAAGGGACTGGCAAAATCTTCCATTCCAACTCCCTGTAGTCAGGAAGACCCTTTATAAAACCCGAAGCAGTTCATGTACCCTGTGTTTAAACATGCAGGAGCTCTTTTTCTTCTTCCTTGTTTTCTTTTTTTTTAAGTTTAGAGAGAGAAAGAACACGAGTTGGGGGGGGGGGGTGCGCAGAGAGAGGGAGAACCCCAAGCAGGCTCCCAGCTGTCAGCGCAGAGCCCGCCCGACACGGGGCTCGAACCCATGAACCATGAGATCATGAGCTGAGCCTACCAAGAGTCGACGCTCAACTGACTGAGCCCCCCAGGCGCCCCCCTTCTTCCTTTGCTTGAAGAGAGAGAGTTCATAATTATTCTGGGGTTTTTGTGGGGAGGGGCATGTTGAGCTGAAAGCTACCCTCTTGAATGGGGCTCTTGGTTCTGGCTCTCCCTTCAGGAGCCGCAGTGGAGAATGAGCCCATTCCTCTGCCTCTGTCAGCTCTACGTATTTGACAAGCACCAGCTGCCCCATTTTAATGGAGGTGTTTTTTTCTTTTTTCTTTTTTCTTTTTTCTCTTTTCTCTTCTTTTCTTTTCTCAGAGGCTTATTATCACTAGCTCTTTTGACCATTCCTCTTCATGACTTGACTTCTAGACTCTTCCCCGGTCATCCTCTTCATCCATCTTCCGTCAGGGGAAGTCTTTAATAGGGGCCTTTAACAGACAGCTCCCAGGATGGAATGCCTCTTGATATTGTACATTGGGGACTTTTTAAAAAAGTCTTAAGTGGGAATGCTTTTCATCCCTGACAAATTTCATCTTACTATTTTAGCCTAAATGAAAATATTACTATTTGTTTTGTGGTACAACATCCTAACCTAGGCTCATTATAGCACAGAGTCGTGTGCAAATGTCATCAACGTAAGTTGGTTTGTTAAAAAATCTTGAACAAAACGTAGAGCTGAAGGCAGTCCTGTGGTAGAATGCTGGAAATCTTTGCTAGCATCCCTTGGGTACCATTATTTAGCCTGCCATGAAGCCCTCGTCCTTGAAGTTTTAAGTATTTGTCAATCCATGGGAGAAATGTACTATCTCATTATTTTGACTTTGCATTCTTCTGATTACTAGTCATGTGGAATAATAGATACAGATGTAGATATGGATATAGATATAGATATAGATATGTTTGGGTTTTCTTTTCTGTCATTTGCTCTTTGCCCATTTTACAAAAGTGCTTTGACTTTTCCTGTTGATTTGCAGCATTTTTTAATATACTCTAGACATTAGTCCTTTCTTATCTGCCTCGGGTATCTTCCAGTCTCTGCATGTCTTTTTATTTTATTTTTTTAGAGCGTCTTTGGTGTAGACAGGTGTTTTGTTTTAATGTAGTCAAATTGACGGGTCTTGTGGTTTGTGTGGTTTGGGGGACAGTATTGTTTTTTGCCTTGTTTAGGAAATTCTTCTTCAGCCTGAAGTCATAGTATGCATTCCTGTATTTTCTCCAGAAAATTTTAAAGCCTTGCCTTTTACATTTGGGCTTTAAACCATCTCGCGTTTCTTTTTGTGTCTGGACTCTATTCTTTGCTCCTGGGTCAGGGTTAGGGTTTGTCTGTCTCCGCACTGCAATGATGTTGTTTTGTTTGGTTTTGTGTCGTTATTATGGCTTTGTCATAAGTCCTCGTAGCAGGTGGACCAGGTCATCCCTCTCATACTTGATTCAGAGTTGTCTTGGATACTCTTTGCCCCCTGCCCCCCTCCCTTTTTTTCTTCTGTTCCTGTTCCTGTCAATACTGCTAATTTTCACATTTGCTCTATGAAGCTGCCATTGACAACTTACCTCACGGCCTACGTGCAGGCCTTCGGTAAAATCCTAATTCTCTTCCCATCGGCGTCGCCGTGCAGTCCTCTTGCTGTCTCTGTGGTTACCCTGACCCAGATGTTGGTTAACTCAAGCTGTGTTCCTCCATCTACCTCCGTACCTCCACGTGCCCTCATTCTACACTATCAGGACCTATCTTACCGGAGGAGCAGTCTGGGCCCTCCATCTCTAGTGGTGATTTCTAGTTTCCTTTCAGGGCCGTGGGTCTTACCCAGGTGCGCTCAGACTCAGTAGGGCGCTGGCCTTGCTTCTGGTGCCATG
Organism: Leopardus geoffroyi; assembly: GCF_018350155.1. Lineage (NCBI taxonomy): Eukaryota > Metazoa > Chordata > Mammalia > Carnivora > Felidae > Leopardus > Leopardus geoffroyi. The sequence continues at coordinate 44,920,675 of NC_059330.1, forward strand.
GGTCATGTTTAGAGTCCGCAGGAAAGCCCTGGAAAAGACAAGACAGAGTTGAAACCCAGTTTGGGCTTCTGGCTTGCATTGGTAAATTTGGGTTCACAGATTGTGGTGCTCATGGTGGAGGCTGGTTGCTGACCTTTCCCTCAAGGGTTGGAGGTGATATAGTTGCTCAGCAGACTGCTTTCCTGTGCCTCTGATGTGAGAGACCGGAAGCACCAGGAGCCCGTTGTTGGGGTAGCATAGGCAGTATTCCAGAACTGATCGCAGACGACTGCTAGGAAGGGCTCTGGGGGTGACCTTGGTCAAGCCCCGAGGAGCCTCCGGAGAGCACGCTAGGGCGCGCCATCTGAGACCACGTTGGCGAGCCAGGGTACGGTGTCGCATTTCCCAATGAGGTGGCACTCGCCTGGGATTGCCAGGGAAAGGCCTTTACCGGACGGGACATCCCCGTCTTTCAGGACCTTCCTCTGATAGTTTTCTCGCACTGAGCGCCTCATCCCTTCTCCCCTCCGACCCCTACTCGCTTCCGGGCAGGCCCACCTGCTTGTAATCCACGTGCCTTTTTGCCGATCCTTTTCTTCATCTCTTCCCTCATCAGGTCAAGTTTCCGTCTTCAGAGTGCTCTTTAGAACTCACTTGACGCCACCGGGTTCCGCCAGCTTTTACTCTTATTTTCTTACGTTTCCTTGGCACCACGCCACTGCGCGTAGCCCCTCAGCTTCCTTTTTGTTTACACTTACATGTAGTGATGTTCCCCTAAATCTTCTTGGGACTTGTCATGTCTCTCTGGCCTGTCATTCCTAATTACATTGTTTCTCAAGGACAAGGATTATATCTTTCTTGCCCTTTGACTCTCCCTAGTACAGACCAGCGCTCAGCCCATCGGGTCAAAGAACAGAGAGTGGGATTGGCTGGGTCCGGATTGAGGTTTATCACTTGCTGTGTGACCTTGAACAAGTTACATAACCTTTCTGGGCTTCGGTTGTCTTATTTATAGAACGAAGATGATAATGGTCCTTTCCGCAAAGGGTTATTGACTTTGCGGAATGTCTCTGATGTGGCAGGCACTTAGTAAGCGCCGCCTGTTAGTGTTCTTATTAATATTCATGGTAAAATATTAGAAACCAGGCCAAAACATGTGGCCTAAAGTGCCACTTAACAAAGTTTACAGTTCAGTGATGCTGTCGATTTAAATCAGTTACACGTTGGCATCAGAAAATTTGTCTTTCCTGACCGAAGCACTGTTGATGACTCCTGTCTCACTCATTTCCTCTCTCTTCCTTTGATAGGCAGGTCCACGAGATCCAGTCTCACATGGGACGCCTGGAGACCGCGGACAAGCAGTCTCTGCACTGTGAGTAATTAACTATGGAGACCAGAGTCCTTTCTCCTGATGACACGATGCTAATGGGCTGGGTTTCCTGACCGCCTTGCTGCCTCAGGGGCTTAATGATTCCATGCCGAAGGAGTTCTGTTGTTAGGGGTGGACAGAAAAACCCTCTGGCAAAGCCTCTGACTTCTCTCATTGCGCCCCGTGGAATCCCACAGGCCTTATCCCCCATTACCCCTCAACTCACCCTGACAGGGCCCTATGGGAATGGACCTCCTCTCCTCTGTCTTAATCTAATTACCGAGCCCTGGGAGGAATGTACTCCGTACAAATTCAGAGATGTTTAACTGGAATTGGTCATTTCTTCTGAGCTGAGAACTGTGGCTTTTTAGGAGGATTATTCAGAAACGAATAGCAATATTAATTAGTGTAGTTCCCACACTGTGGTTTCATTTGAGAAGAGTGCTGCTTTTTGTTTTACAGTTTTCTGTTGGCCAGAAAAGGTCCTTTCTCTGAGCTGGCCACAACAGATGCCACTGGTTACCCACACGTTGCTGAAGCCACCCGTTCACCTCCCCACCTGGCTGTCGCCATGCCCTTTTCTGTTTGCTCATGCCTCCTTTTCGGAGCGTCAAAAGCATCTCTTTTCTGGATTCTGTGCCCCACCCTGTTCTAATCTACAGTGCATATGTTAGCTGCTGCAGGTTGGCCTAGGAGGGTCACATTGCTTCTTTACTGTCGTGTCTTTATTGGGCAAGAAGCAATCTGGGTACCTTTTTTTTTTGTTAATGTTTGTTTGTTTGTTTGTTTGTTTATTTATTTATTTATTTATTTGAGAGAGAGAGCACACAAGCAGGGGAGGGGCAGAGAGAGGGAGAGAGAGAGAATCCCAAACAGGCTCTGAGCTGTCAGAGACCCTGGTGTGGGGCTCGATCCCACGAACCGTGAGACCGCAACCTGTGCTGAAATCAGCAGTCGGGCACAGTCAGATGCTTAACCGACTGAGCCACCCAGACGCCCCCCTGGGTGCCCTTTTTGTACACGGTTTAGTTCCTATCCATCTGCTTTGTTTGCCTTCCCAGCAGTCTCACTGTCACATGATTAGAAATGGAAAAGAGGTCATGTTGACTGTTTATCAAGAGGGATAAGGAAAATGACTGTATTTATCATATCTTTACCTCTGTGGATTCTTTCCTGGGCCTTTCCTAGTGATATTCAGTCTATTTTGGGGATTCCAGCATCAGCCTGCCCGTCCTTATGGAAAGCCTCAAGGGAGCTCTTCTCTGTGTTTCACACACTAATCTTCCCCTTTGTGCTTTTTTTTCTTTTAACCTCATTACTGTAGGGAATTCAATTGGCAGCCTTCTTACTAGATATTTATAACTCGTATCTGAGAATAATCTCAAAGGAAAAGAGACCTCATTCTGTTTCAGAAGATACTGCATTTTGCTTAAAATATTTTATTTGGACAACCCAAATATTCATTTTATTTTCTAAAGGCAGGAAATTTATTTCTACAGATTTATCTGTAGCTTTTTAAACAATTGGCATTGCTGTGACATTAACAGCTACATGTATATATGCGTGTGTGTGTTTAGAACAACATTTACAGAATCAGTATCACTTGAATTTTTTTCCATTATTCAGTACGATATGCGTTTTTCTCCTTTTCGAATGGGTTTCTTTGAATTTATTGGATATGGAAAAAGACATGTTTATTGTATCATTCTAATTTAAGCTCACTGTCTCTTTTCCAGCAATTACTCTTTTTTCTCTTTTGTGCAGTAGTAGAAAACGAAATCCAAGCAAGCATTGACCAGATATTCAGCCATCTAGAACGTCTGGAGATTCTGTCCAGCAAGGAGCCCCCGAACAAAAGACAGAATGCCAAACTGTGAGTGTTGTGACGCCTCTTGTCCAGGGGAGGCTGTCAGATATTCTGAAAATCCATTTACACGTTGAAAAACTGAGACTGTGAAGATGAAGTCCCCCTAAAGGGCACGGTTTCGTTTCAATGATACTTCCTCAAAATAAAAAGCCTGTGAGGTTAGGGGCTCAGAAGCCTGTGTCTCCTTACATTGGGTCATTTTGAAATTTTGCCTCCAATACCGTTTTTCTGGCCAGACCCGTGGCCTTACTTGAAGCCTCCAGCAGCCAGGGAGGTGTGCACTGCCCTCTGGTTCCTGCTGCATTCTTGGATTGAGATGAAATCTTGCCCTTAATCACTTCAATCAGCCGATTTATAATGAAATACTGATCTAACATTTGATACTCCGCCATGAAATTCAAATGAAAACCCTCACCACCTCCAGCCCAGCCCCTGCTCCCAAAAGTTCTTATGAAACTTTGTTGTTGCTTTACTCGAAAGGTGCCCTTGGGCTCCTTCTTGAAAAGCGATATAATCCATGGCAGGTCAGGGAGAGGTCCTTGAGCCTGCTTCCTGTCACCTGTTCCCTGTCATGCATCCAGAATCAGAGACCAGCAGATGCTTAAGTAAAGCTGTTGGGATCTCTTGTGCTACAACCGTACTTTAACCACAGGCCGCTTCTTTATTTTCAACATCAGTGATCAAAATCAGATCATTTTGGTGGGGACAGCATGCAGTGGTGTAGGGAGAAGTAAGGAAGCATCTTTCTTGAATACGAAGGCTGGCCGCTCAAAATGTGCGGCCCTGGGTTTCTGGAATGTAATCTCTGTCTCCATCAATTCCAGTCGTGTTGACCAGTTAAAGTATGATGTCCAGCACCTGCAGACTGCTCTCAGAAACTTCCAGCATCGGCGATACGCAAGGGAGCAGCAGGAGAGACAGCGAGAGGAACTTCTGTCTCGAACCTTCACCACTAACGTAAGCCAGGCTCCTGGTTGGGGGGCGGGAGGGGGTGGGGGGGCAGTGTCTACAGGCACTCGGCAGCTCGTCGCCACTGAAACTCGGTCCTGGAGCTTCATCTTTGTGGGGGGTGTCCGAAGCCGATCGACTGGAAGTAACAGTGGGCCTTGTGCCTTGCCACAGACACTAGACCTAGACAGGGAACCTCCTTCTCTAACACGAAAACCCGAAGTGGAAGCAGTTAAATTGAAGGAGTTGGCAGGGGTGAAAATGACCTGGGTTTGACTGAGAGGTGGAAGTTCACATGGTGGAAACGGTTTCTGATCAGATGGAGACAGGTGATGAGAACTGAAACCACTTGTCATGAGGGGCAGCATTTCAAAGCTGCCTGCGGGCACTTGCCATCGTGCTGTGTATGTGTGTGGTTCCCGTGTCAGGTGCCTTAAAATGTTTTTGCCCCAAATCTGAGCAGCAATTTGGAGGAATTTGTTAACAGGTCTTTTGTTTTGGATGGATTGCTTGACTTGAGCCTGTTCGAAAGTGGCCTGGTTGGTTTGCATGTTCGGTTTTTGGGAGACCCTTGCCCCTGCCCCTCGGTCTTAATAGGATCCATTCCTGCACATGGCTGTTGATGGCTAGAGGACACACTGGCCTTTTTCAGGTCCCTGATAATGTATTTCCACCAAGTGAGGTGGGTTTTGGGTTGTTTTGTTTTAACAGAGAGGTTCATTTTCTAAAGAGGTCTTAGCTCTCTAAGCCTGCCATCAGAATTCAAATCAGCCCACGTTTCACAGATGCTTAAGTCTCTCTGCTGTGTCCACACTTGCAGCAAATTTCCCTGAGTGTTTCAGAATGTGCCTGTGTAGTTTGTGCTTCTCTAGAGTAAGCAGTCAAGTAACACTGATTAACAATTCAGAAGTGTGATGAGGACGTGTTGGAGGCATAGTGGTAGGCACAGCTGTCTGTCTGCCTTCCTTCCTTCCTTCCTTCCTTCCTTCCTTCCTTCCTTCCTTTCGGTAGTTTCAAGTTTTCATAGCTGCCTTTCAAAAGCGTAATGAACTCTACAACACGCCAAAAGGTGTGTGGGCTTTTGATCGCTATGGCATTGGGTACTCAAACCTCTTTTAGGTCAGGGATGATCGCTCAGGATTCTTTTGTTTGCATATCAGCTCGGTGTGGTGCTCTGCACGCAGTGCCCCTTAATCAAAGTTGACTTTGCCAAATGAACTTCTTGCCGGTCACTCTGAGCTGGAACTATGATATGTTTTTCGGAGTGATAATGCCCAATTAGGTCTACCCTTTCAGGCGGAAGGGTAAGAACGATTTGTATACAGAAGGCACTCAATAAACACTTGTCGAATGAAGAGAAGCCTCTATTTGATTCATTCAAACACTGGAGTCTTGTGACCTACTGAGCATTAGCTGTATGCAGAACATTGTTTAAGATGCTGAGAGTAAAGCTTGTGAAAAAGTGAAAAGCTGTGGTCCCCGCCTGCTTCTCGAAACGCTCCTGTGTTAGCAGGGGGCACTGGGAGCAGGTGCATGAAAAGTGATTCTGAACGTATGCAGCAAGGAAGAGGTGGTTGAACCTCTTCATGGTGATTGAAAGAGGGGAGAATGACCCTGCATGGCAAAAGAATGTGCGATTGTCGGGAGGCGGGAAAGAAGGGAACTATGGCCAGTCCTGACTGCCTTCTGTATCCAGTCCGCTTCTGGTGTAAACTTAGAGCCCTGAGACCAGTCTCAGTGTTTCTTCCCACAAGATGGTTAAGAGGGTCGGCTCTGCACTCAGTAGTGAGATACAGGCCCCGCTGGACTGAACAGCTCTGTGTGATCTTAGACCTCTCTGAGCTTCAGTTTCTTCACCTCTAAAATGGGGATAGTACAGTAACTGTGTTATAACGTTAGGATAAGGATTAAGTGAGCTTAGGGTAATGGGCATCAGGGTGGAAAGTACTTGATCGGTGTCAGTTTTTTTCTTCCTTCATTTCTTTACAGCCCTTTCTGGACCGCTGAGGAGAATTGTCCCATCCCGACTACCCATTAGGCCTTCGTCTCCTTTGTCCTTAGTCAGACTCCGTCTAAGTGCAGCGACAGCTGTAGATAAAACAGCTGCAGAACAAAAGCAAACCTGTAATACTGTGTTAAGGGAAAGCCAAGGAAAGGAACATTTGGAACAAGCTAAGTTAATAGGGGAGTAGTCAGAGAAAGCCTTCAGGAGAAGCCCAGCAAGACCTTGCAGGACTGATGTTCCTTCTTAAGTGGTGGTCATGGTGGAGAGGCAGGAATTCACAGGCCGTGTGTATCTGGCTGTCTCTCTGGCTTGGCCTTGGCCGACAGGCGGAGCAGTCAGACCCGCTGGGACCCCAGGAGCTGACCAGGCAGCAGAGCTAATCCTGTGCCTGTGTCTCTTTCACAGGACTCTGACACGACCATCCCAATGGATAGCTCGCTGCATTTCAACTCCTCCCTCCAGAAAATTCACCATGGCATGGACGACCTCATCGGAGGCGGGCACAGTATTCTGGACGGACTGAGGGCCCAGAGACTGACCTTGAAGGTGGGGGCTTTTCTGGGGGACAGGGAGGAGGCCCTTCGTTCTGGCCTCATCCACCAGTTGGGTACCCGCGTTGACGTCTTGGTTACGTATCCTCGCGTTTTGTTACTTTGGTGGTGAGACAGAGCCCTGAGTCTGGGGTCCTTTCTTTTGGAGCTGAAGTATGAGGAGTCCACAAGTGACCACCTTCCCTTCGCCCGCAGCTGCTACTTGTGCTTGCAACGAACCATAATTTGGCATCACTTGGTATCTGGGTCTTTTTCCGTTTACTGAACTTACCATGAAAGTGGCTGCTACGATAGGCACCACTAAGACCAAGAAATCCCACAACTGCCGAAATTACAGAATGCACGATTCTGAGAAGGCACACGTGGCCACATGTGGCCCCTCGCCCTCACGTGGTTTCCCGGAGAGCCCCTCCTGCCGACCACCTGATAGCCGAGACCTTTTGTGCTCTTGTAACTGAGCCCCTGTGGGCGGGGCCGGAGGGCTGCCTGGGTTGACTAGCCGCAGGCACAGAAGGGCTTCTAGAGCATCTGGGCTGGCCCGTAGCAGCTGCCCTCTCTGTAGTCCCAGGTATTCCTAGAAGCCCCGCCCCACTGGCCGAGGCTCAAACCCCCTGGGAGCGGTTTACAGAAACATTACACAGATTCTGATGTCAGTCATGATGTTTCAGCCTCAGCCCTTTTCCTGTATCAGCTCTAATGGATAATGGGGTGTGGGCTGTGCCTATTATCAGGGTGTGGTCCCCTGTGAACGCAGCACTCCCAGCCACTGAGCTGTGAGAAACAGTCACTCGGAAGTGTGAGATTTATCTTAGTTTTTGTTGGACCGCGTTGAGCCCGTCAGCCCCGCGGGACTTCAGTACATTGCTGCACAGCCCCTGCCGTCGTCACCAGGGAGAAGGTCAGGCAGCCCACAAGTGACCCTCACGCCCTGCTGCCGGCCGTGGTGCTTCTGGTGGTCTGGAAGTGTGTCTCCAACAGCTTCGCGGGTGCCCCTCTTTCTGAACGGCCACCTGCTGTAATCTGAACTGATACGTGATGATTAATCTGCCCTTTCTTTAGAAAATTGCCCATATCTCGGGAAAACAGTACAACCCTTTTAGGACAAGCCTCCCCGTGTCGCACTGACGTCGACCCGGTGGGGGGTTAGAGCTTATTGCGAAAGCGAATGTTCGCTTCCTATCAAAGTCTGATATCACTGCGGAGTCTCAGCGGCATCTGCCCCTGTGCTGTCCCCAGAAGGACGCGCAGGGCAGCCCAGTGAGGCGGTTGGGGTCGGAACGTGAGGTTTCTAGTTCAGTTTCCTCTGTACACCCGCTGCTACCTACCCGCCTTTTGGTCTTGATTCTCTCCATCCTCCTCCCACCCCACTCCTGCCTAAACCATTAAAAGGAGTGAAGTTGCTGGGCCGTGGCTGGGGGAAATTTGTGGCTGGAAAGGAATACATTTTTTGAAATTTATGTTAATTTTCAGGTGATTTTAGAAGCTGGGTACTTGTTTTTTTTTTTTTTTTTAATTTTTTTTTTCAACGTTTATTTATTTTTGGGACAGAGAGAGACAGAGCATGAACGGGGAGGGGCAGAGAGAGAGGGAGACACAGAATTGGAAACAGGCTCCAGGCTCGGAGCCATCAGCCCAGAGCCCGACGCGGGGCTCGAACCCACGGACCGCGAGATCATGACCTGGCTGAAGTCGGACGCTTAACCGACTGCGCCACCCAGGCGCCCCTGGGTACTTGTATTACATGCAGGGATGAAATAATCTGCCTTCAGAGCTAAGCAGAATCTTTTTTTTTTTTTTTTTTAGAGTTTACTTATAATTTACTTAGGGTGTGCGTGCAAGTAGGGGAGGAGCAGAGAGAGACAGACTCCCAAGCAGGCCCCGAGGTGTCAGCGCAGAGCCCGGTGTGGGGCTCGATCTCACAAACCGTGAGATCGTGACCTGAGCCGAGATCACGAGGCGGACGCTTAACTGATTGAGCCACCCAGGCGCCCCAGAGCTAACCAGAATCTTTAGCAAGAGCCTAAATTTCACCATCACTGTCGTTGCAAAAACATGTCTCTGGCCTCCGCTGGCAACGGTAAAGTTTGACCCGAAAGATCTCTTCCGGGGAGGCTTGTTCGTCACTGGGCTGAACCCAGGGTTCGAGTGCCTGTCCGTGATGCCTCATGCTGTTTTCACTTCTGCCTCTTCTGTCTTGCTCGTTAATGTGTTGTTCATTTAAAAACTGAATGTGGGGCATTAGGTTAGATGCCGTCCATCCTGATGGGCCACGTGTGTGGAAGCGAGTTGGGGTCTGCCCAGCATCTGTTTATACTTGCCACTTCGTGAGCAGTCAAGTGTTCTTAAGAACAAAAATTGGAAAGCAGAGAGGAAGGGCAGGCTGAGTGCTGTGGGCTGTTGATTTAGGAGTAAAATACTCTTTTGGTCTTGATGGCACATATACAAGGGGTCATTGTGTTAGGTGACGGTCATTCCACGTCACCCGCTTCAGACCCTCTCGCGAACATGGACGTTGACCCACACGTTAGACGCAGCAGAATCCCACTGTGTTCCACACAGTGAACGGGCCGATAGCCAGGATTTTGGGGTCAGGGAGCAGAGGAAAAGTTTTTTGAGGTTTCCTTTTTTAAAAATATGTAAAACATTCTCATTTTAAAATTTTCTCTTGAGGTGTAACGTACATACAGTAGGCGTACGGATCTAATTCGTGCGGGTCCTTGAATTTGGACAGATGCATATACCTTTGTGACTCACACTGCTGTCAAGACGTAGACCATCCTCATTGCCCCCGGACAATCCCTCATGCTTTCCCAGCCAGCCTGCCTGCCTTCCTTCCAGGCAACCACCGTTCTGATTTATCTCACTGTAAAGTAGCTTTGCCTGTTAGTGGACTTCATATAAATGTATTACCAAGAGCGGCTTCTTCCTCTCAGGAATGTTTTCCAGGCTCATTCATACTGTTCCAAGTTGGTAATTAGGTCCTTTTTATTGCCAAGTAGTATATCCCATTGTACAGATACACTATAAGTGGTCTATCCATTCTCTGGTGGATGTACACCTGGGTTGTTTCATTCTCCTATGTTTTCCTTTTGAAGCTTTATGTTTAATTCTGTGATCCATCTCAAGTTAATTTTTGTGTATGAAATGAACTGAGGATCTTCTTACAGACATGTGTATGGTACATATGAGACATGTATGTATATATGTCCACGATATATATATGTACTAGGGTCCATCATTCCTGCACATTTGTGGAAAAGGCTTTTCTTTCCTCCTTGCTTTGCTCCAGTACCTTGATCAAAAGTCATTTGACCACAGAGTGTATTGATGCTGCTTATGCTTTTAGGTATGACCAAGAGACTGTCTCTAAGAGAAGTCCCATTCCTTGGCAAAAGGAGCTGACCTTTGTGTTTCCTTCTTTTCTCGTCCAATCCAGGGGACTCAGAAGAAGATCCTTGACATTGCCAACATGCTGGGCTTGTCCAACACCGTGATGCGGCTCACCGAGAAGCGGGCTTTCCAGGATAAGTACTTCATGATCGGTGGCATGCTTCTCACCTGTGTGGTCATGTTCCTCGTGGTGCAGTACCTGACATGAGCCAGCCCCGCCCCACGGCTGAGCGTCGTTCCCACCGTGCGAGAGTCTGTGTGAGTGTGTGTGCGTGAAAGAGAGGGGGGCCCAGAGGCTGCCTTCTTAAATGTATGCCCTTCTTAACTGTGAAGACCACTGGGAGTCATCGTGATCTGTAACGTAGCGGGAGTTTCAGACCTGCTCTGTTTCCTGTAACACCTTGGAGGGGAAGCGAATGCTACCAAGATGCATGGTCCTAAGGAAATGAGAGTATCTCCTCTCTCTCTCGCTCTCGCTCTCGCTCTGTCTCGCCCTCTCTCGCCCTCACTAGGGGTGGAAGTGATGTAAGGGTAAGGGGTGAAGAAAGAAGAGGGAGGGAAAGAATGGTTTTGCTGTTCTTGTCCACGTAGCTGATGCTCGCCCAGGGAAGGCTTTCAATAGCGAGCCTTGCACATAGGACCGTTCACTTTGGCCTCATTTGGCCTCTCTGGGTCCTCGCGGATAACCCAGCGCAGAAGCCAAAAGGAGGGGAAAGAGGCCTGCTTTCCTGCGTCATTATAACAGATGGATTTCCATGCTCTTGTGCCCCCTCCCCCCAGTGACATGCAGATGACTAATTGCTGGTACTCGTCACCCTTCCCTGGAAGCCACTACCTAGAGGAAGCAGAGGCACCGATGCCACTGCAGACAGCGAGTAAGATTTTCCACATTAGGGCCGTTGGGTGTTTCTCCTTCTAAAGCGAGGCCAGTGTTATTCCCTGAGAGTGTTCAGTCTTGAGGCTGAAGACCCCCATCACTGATTTTTTTCCCAGTGGTGAACAGAATGATTGGCTTCTGTGGTTCTAGAACTGGCCTGGCATCCTGCCCGGGCTCTGGTGGGCCTTTGGCCCTGAGAACGTTGCCATGATGTGTCCATTACGGCATCTCCTCTCCTTTTGGTGTCTGATTCTCTGCTCTCTTTCCTCCCCTGAAATCCATTAGCAGCTGCCAGCCAAGCCCCCATTCCACCCAGCCGGTGTGGGCTGACACCACCCTGGAGACGTCCCGGGTGTCCTGAGAGTCTCTGATCTCAGGGACCAGGGACTTTCCCTTCTCTGACCAACCCCAGATTAAGGCTGTACCAGTACCTGGTGCGTTGTGGAATTTATCGTAAAGCCAGCCTCTCTGTTGCGATCGAGCGCTGCGAATCCTAGAAAGACTTGGTTAGCATGTGTTTTCATCTGTCACAGGCCCTACAGCCGTAGGCTCAGTGGCCTTATGGCAAGACAAAACAATCTCAGAATTTCCCAGAAGAACTGGAAACGTGGTCAGTATTAACTCCACCTGTGATCGTCGTGCTCCGCCTACTTCGTGTGTTTATTTTTTGTCACTTGGACTGTCTTCGATTTTCTTTCCCTTTTCTGTGTGTCCCATCCCACCTCCCTTAGTTACTTCCCACCTGTTGCTGGAGCAATATTGGTCTTTTCTGGCATACCTTCTGGTGAACGTTTCTTAATGGTCGCAGATCTTTTAATGGGAGTTTCCTGGGTGCCAATTTCACACTTGGTGGGCTTTCCGTCTCTGCTTCCCCTCTGGGCTGAACAGGGGCCGTGGCTTTCCAAGGAAGGGGGAATCTATGACTCCATCATGAAAGGATTGAGGGCCTTGCCAGAGTGAGAACGGTGGACTGAAGGGTATACAGAGGGGTCAAGGTGTCTTCCGACCTAGGTCTGACTTTGGGGAGGTGAAATTTCCATCACCCCCAGCACCCCTGTCAGCGCAGGGATCTCTGCAGTCCATAAAAAGGGTTCTAAAACATGGATTTTTAAATTGTGCAGACCCGTTGTCCTATCCCTGGGCATCTGAGGATCCTGCCAGAGATCGTATTTCAGAGGAAGGTGTGTATGTATATATATATATATATATATATATATATATATATATATATATATATACACACACACACACACACACACATATGTATGTATATATATATGTATATATATATACATACATATACATACATATTTCTGTATATATATACGTGTGTGTGTGTGTGTGTGTGTGTGTGTATATATATAATATACCTTCCTCTGAAGGTATATCATATATATATATGGAGCAACTAAGCCATGTGGACCTGAACTCTAGGGGGCAGAAACTAGCACCCCACCCTCCATTGACTGATGTGATCTATTTGTAGCATATACCAGCGTATTTCCACACTTGTCTTTATAGCGATTGCTGGTCGTGATGAACCAGGAGAAGGCTTTCTATCCTGCTGTACCTTCAGAGCCATTCTCCCTGCTTTGTAATGAAAGTTATGCAGGCGGTTCGTGGGTCTTTACCACTTGGGGCTAGGGAACAGCAGCCAGTGTGTCTGGAGATGGCCTGAGCTGGCTGTCAGTGTCCTGTGAGAAACATACCTCGGCCTAACGGGGGTTCTACGGTTTCTACAGCACCAACGCCCACCCTCCCCCCTCCCCCCCAGAGTGTAGGGAAGGGTTCCAGGCCAAGGAAAGAGCACCATCTAGTGGACCTGGGGTGAAGTCTTAGGTCATGCTGGTGCAAGAATCTCCGGTGGGTGCACAGCATCTGTGACCTTGTGCAGGATTTGGGTGCACCTGTTGCAGATGAAGACAGGTGGGTTGTCAAGGAACTTGGGAATATCTTCATTCCATGGAAGTTTCCTCCAGGTATGACCACCTTAAGAAAGACCAAACTCAAAAGACCCCAGTAAGTTGGGGAGTCTTGATTTTATAGGAGGCTTCACTGCTGGATTTTTACCAGTCTTTTGCCCTAATGAATTTAAGTGGGTGTGAATTGCAGATTTGGAGTTACACCCATTGTTTTGGAAACACATCAGTTAAATAAAGTTGAGAGTTATTTTATTTAGGAAATTCTATTTTGTAACTAAAACAAATGTTTTTTTTGTGTCCAGGCCAGAGATTCTCAAACACTGCTCCATAGCCAGGGGCTAGGCTGGCTGCCTTAGAAGCAGCTGGGAAACTTTTTTAAAATTAGATTCCTGGGCCTATCCCAAACCTAATTTTTTATTTTTTATTTTTTTTAACGTTTATTCATTTTTGAGAGCATGAGTGCAGGGGGCAGAGAGAGAGGGGAGACCCAGAATCTAAAGCAGGCTCCGAGCTGTCAACACAGAGCCCAACATGGGGCTCGAACTCACAAACGGTGAGATCATGACCTGAGCCGAAGTCAGGCGCTTAACTGACTGAGCCACCCAGGTGTCCCCAAACCTTTTAAATTAGTGTTTTTTTGAGTCCTTATCTAAGGTAATTCTGATGTGTGTATTTTCTTGTCTTTTAGACAGAAGGCTTTTGTCTTAAAGATGATATCATTTGAAAATCTATGCTTAACTAGCTGGGCATATATGTGTAAGAGCAAAACTTATCAAGTCCAAAATAAAGTCTTACTTGTTTATATCCTATCTGATTCCAGAACAGATTTGAAGAGGCTTATAGGAAGTAACTAAAACAGTGAAATAGGGAGAAATAAGGACCAAGAACAAATCAGAGCAGAATGTCATTACCAAGAAAAAGTAACCCAAATGCAAGTCATGAAACCCTTTCAAAACTGTTCTGGGCTTAGTTTTGAGCCCCAGCAGCTGAAGCAAAGAAAAACATGGTCTGTTACTGTCTAACTGGGGGATTGGGGGTGTCCTTTCCTCAGAGGAAAACCCTTAATACCTCTTGCTTGTCTGTGGCCCTTCATGGACGTCAGGTATGATTAGTCTCCTGGGCCGTCCCTCTGCCCTTCACAAACCCTCTGAATCAGGTTCTGTGTTATCCCCATGGTACAAGTGGCCGAGTTGTAGTGACTTTCTCTAGGCCCCACTGGGAGTCCTGGAGGAGCCTGCTGTCTAGCTTCATAGCCCAAGCTCATAACCATAGCACTGAGGTGCCTCCCGTGCCCGGGATGAGGGGCAGGAGATGGAGGGCGGTATGCCTGGATTGAGTATAGGCTGTAGGGCACTTGTGCCTCACCCAGCAGGTTCTCTGTCCTGAACTATTTTCCTAATTGAAAGACCAGAGAGATTTGTGGGGGAAGCTTCTGGAGGTGGAGGATGGGAGCTGGACTCAAGCATTGCCACTAGGGGGCGACATAACCCCATCTGTGGCCGGTCGGCCGGAAAACCGCTCGGTGCCTGAGGCCTGGCGGATTTGGAAGAGGAGGAACCCGCTGCAGGCTTGGGTCGGTTCCTTTTAGATGCAAAATTGCTTGTGAATCAGGCTCTGGGCTGTTCCTTGAGGCTCTCAGGAGAAGACTGAGCCTGACCTCAAACCTGTTAGTTCTGATTTTCAGACTCCCCTTCTGCCTCGTCTTTCCCTCTGCATGTGGGCATGTCGCACACAAGCATGGAAAACGTTTCTCAAAGTGTGTGTTCATTCCTACTCCCCTTTTTGTGTCCTTTCATTTCACATGGCACAGTGGGGAGGAGGAGGGAGGTGGACAGGGCGGGGGGCTCTAGTGCAATTGGTAAGTTTCCTGCTGGAGGACCCCTCTGAACAGGTCCTCCAACCTTGGCTTTACATTGGAACTCCTTCCGGAGCTTTTAGAAATACCCATGTGTGGGTTTTACCCTGATCTATTCTGATTTCATTGGCCTGGGGCGCACCCTGAGCATGAGGAGTTTTAAGGGTTGTCCCAGCGATGGTCGTGTGTAGACAAGGGTGAGAAAGACTGTTCTAACACTCGAACGTTCTACACAAGATGAGGCTGTTCCCCACGAACTTCCCCGAAGTCCCCTGCCACACCAGGGGAACCACTGCCCTGACCAGCTGGGATGGGCTTGGGGAGGGTGGAAGCTTAATTCTCCCATGTGGGTGGGGGAGGGGCCACATCCTTCCTGGCCAGTCTACACGCGCAGACACCCCCCCCCGCACTGACTGATGCCTCTGTGTCTGCTGAATAAAGCACTGTAGTGTGACAGGCCAGCCTCATCGCCACCTCTGGTGCACCGCTCAGCCCTCCCCCCGTCCCCCTCCCCACTTCATCCTCCTTGGACTGCTGGCCTGAGAACATCCCATACTCTTGCACACATCTGCACCTGTGCACAAGATGTTTCCTCCGGGGTGTGCCACAGACACCCCCATAACCTAGGTCACCTCCAGGAACCCTGCCTCCCCCCCCAATACCTCTGGCGTTGCGTTCCCTGGGGAACAGTGGTCGCTTACGTGTGTCTCCGCTACACAGGGACTTCGTGCATCCTGTGCACGTAACAGGTGTTCAGTAGCTATTGGGGTCGATGGCCTGCAGGAGGGCACTTGATGAGCCCAGCCCGTGCAGGTAACAGACTTCTGAGAAATGGGTACAATTGTTCAGCAAAGCTTTTGTGGCCAGGCTAGGAGGAAGCCAGAAGGTTCAAGGCCACTGATGCCACTAGCTGTGTGCTATGGCTGAAGTAACAGAAGAGACATGGGACTTCTTGAGGAAAAATGCACCAACGAGGACCGTTTGGGGAGAGATTAGTAGGGTGACTAGTTCATCCTGGCCTTAAAACGAAGTCCTGGGGCCCCTGGGTGGCTCAGTCAGTAGAGCTTCCAACTCTTGATTTCGGCTCAGGTCATGATCTCACAGTTTGTGGGATCAAACCCTTGTGTTGGGCTTCGCGCTGGCAGTGCGAGACTGCTTGGGATTCTCTCTTTCTCCCTCTCTCTCTGCCCCTCCACTGCTTGCACAGTCGTGCTCTGTCTCGCGCGCACACGTGCAATTAAAACAAGCTGGAAGTTCTGACTCCTCTTCAGGCTGGAGTCAATGAGGATGGTTGGCCATCCTAGCGAAGGGTGCCCTCAGCGGCTAAGACAGTCCTGACAAATGCAGACAGAGTACCCAGGAATAGGGCACTGGGACCTTGGAGGCTGGCCTCTGACCTAGCGACTCCACAAGTGGGGGCTCCTCGTTCCCCCTCCCCATCTCCTGGGATGCCTCCTGGAGAGCTGATCTGGCCCTCCCAGCTCCTCAGTCTGGGGGATCTTGCCCCCAGAGCTTCTGAGCTGCTTGATCTGGGGCGTGGCCTGGGTCTCAGTGTCTGTGTGAATTTTCCATGCGAGTCTCCTGTGCTGCCAGGGTTGAGACCACTGCTCCCAGCGCCTCCCAGGTGTGGTTGGTTGCTGTTCCCATCTAACCGGAAAGACGGGAACTCACAGGAAGCAACCAGAGGACAAAGTGACCTGCAGAATCCAGGTTAAGGGACAAGAGTCTAGAGAGCCTGTCACAGTGGGCTAACTAGGAGCTGCTTTCGGGGAGAGTGAGGTGGGGGCCTCAGGAGCTGGAGAGGCCACGCAGGGCACTGGTAATGAACTCTGACCAGCATTCAGGTGCCGAGAGGGCTGACAGGGCTGATGTGCCTTTGTGTGCTTGACTCACAGCTCCCAGCAAAAGTGCTGCTCACAGACCCAGGAAGCCTGAGGTGGGGCTGAATGGCTGGTGGGTAGTAAGTCATCAGAGACGAACGGTGTGCACTGTGCAGATGGGAGGCCACCCGCTCCCTCCCTTCCCTGTCCAGCCAGGACTGTGGATTCCTCGTTCTTTGCCCCCAGGACCGCGGGGGCAGGGCCCACCCACCCTCTGGCCCTGTTCTTGGCATGCATGCCCCACTAAGAGTGTCTTGTGCCCAGGGCGTGGTGCGGGGACGGAGAAGGGGTATCCGGGGGCTGGGCCTCTGTAGGCGGGAAGAAGAATCACCTCCGCCCCTCAGACCTCTCCATATCCGTGTGAATACCAAAAGACAAAACCCTGAACCCACCCGAGGGTTGTCCAAGTTCTTGTTGCTGTATGCAAAGGGTGGGTGTAAAGT
Organism: Leopardus geoffroyi; assembly: GCF_018350155.1. NCBI lineage: Eukaryota > Metazoa > Chordata > Mammalia > Carnivora > Felidae > Leopardus > Leopardus geoffroyi. Next base: position 44,937,761 of record NC_059330.1, read on the forward strand.
CAGTGTCCATGAGGATTCTTCCAGGAAACCATTTCTTCCTTCCCCCACTACTCCTTTGGCAGAGGGCAGCCTCTCTCACCGCAGCCCAGGGGCTCTGGGGGACTCTTGGAAAACAGCCTCCAGAGCTGAATTCCAGAACGGAAGTCACGGCCGCCTCCTTGGATGCAAAAACACCTTGGAATAAATGTTCTGAGGTCACCCTCAGAACATTGGAGGGAACAGCACTTAATTAAAGATGTAGAAGACCTAAGACATTCACTTAAGGGAAAAAAAGAAAGAGTTCAATCCTAGTATTATACCCTCTTAATGTGAGAAGTCAATTTAATAATGACAAGAGATGTCATGGGGCAGTGATAGGTGCCAAGCAAGTGGGGTAGACACCAGAGACCGAGTTCAGAGGACTGAGTTCATCCAGATGGGGAGTTAGGGGCGTGTGCACTTTCTGGGGCTGTGATACTGACTGGCCTTCCTGGGGGAAATCAGGGAGGGGAGCGCCCTTTTCAGCTGGCTGGGTTTGGGTGTCCTGTAGAAAGAGTGGGGAGGTACTGGGGGGAAGCAGGAAAGGGGATGATGGAGGAAGGCCAGGAGGCACTGGCGTGAGCGCCATGTAGGGACCCCTAGCTGTCGTCCTGCGACCAGAAATGTCAGAAGGAGCCCTGCTCGTGCCCTGGACTCTGGACCCAGGAGCCCCTGCCCAGTGAAGAGGGGTGCACGCTCCTAAGTGAACAGGGGTGTGTGTTCCTAAGACAGCCTCACCACGAGGGGCTGGTGTAAGTCTGCTGGGGACTCTGGGTGGCCAGTCTCAGGAGCCCCCAGCCACCTGGGCTCCCCCTTGACCTGGCGAAACCACCAGATGGACTTGGGTAAGGGGGGCTGGCGCTGCCGCGTTCCCTAAGAGCCTCCCCCCTCCCCCCTCCCCCCCACAGCTCATTGCTTGGTGCTGACCTGCAGAAGAGGCCCAGGGGAGAAGCTGTCAGTCTGGGGCAAGGTACGGACAAGCCCATCTCTGCTGAGAGGGCAGGGACCCCAGACACGATCTTCTGAGAGGCAACACGGTGTGGTGGGGAGGGTGGGGTGCAGGTGGCAGGCGTGGCTGACAATCTTGGCTTTTCCACTCTTAGCAAGGGTAACCTAGGGCCTAGTCGTGCTCACCCATCTCTGGGTGTGTATGATGGGAATAATGATAATACCTAATGGTGGTTCATATGCCCACACTTGAAACCTTGCTGGCCAGTGGAAGTGATTTGTAAGGAGGCAGAAGAGCTTAAGTGATGAAATCAAATGGTCCTGGGTATGCAGCTGGGCCCCATCCCTTACTAATGGTGGGACTCTGCACAAGTCACATGAACCAAAGCCTCTGTTCTCTTACCTTCCAGGGGTAAATGGTGCCCATCTCACAGGCCGGCTGGGAGCCCGTGAACACTGCAATGTATATAAAGTGCCCGCTGCACAGGCTGGGACATAGAAAGACAGTGGCTGTCTTTGGTGCCATTAATCAGCCTTGCTGAGTCTGGGCCCTCCTTCGATGTGATGTGGTGGTGAGGCAGGGATCTGACACCCCTGAAGAAAGTACCTCCAGTTGCCCTGGTTTTGTGAATAGGTGTAACATTGTGGACATAATATTGAGTTTGGTATCAGAAGACCTGAATTCAAATCCTCACTTTATTACTTACTAGTGCTCACCGCCACCCCCCCTCAACCCCCCCCCCCCCGCCGTCTCTTTCTCTGCCTCAGTATCCTCACGTGTGAAGTGGGGATGATAATAATGACCTTCCTCAGAATCGCAGCGAGGACAAAACGACCAGGCACGTGCACCAGCGAGGATGCTCCGGATCGTGGGAACTGGCAGCCCCAATTCCAACCAGCCAAGCAGTAAGAACTTGCAGAGCTGGGACAGGCTGCGAGGTTGATTGATTCAGGGCTCCATGCCCTCGGGCATCAAGGGCAGGCTTGGGACTGTCTCGGTTCCCTGAGGACAGTGGGACTCTGGGGAAGGGATGTAAGAGAGGGGAGAAGGATGGTTGAGAGGTCAGACTGGGATTGCTGCCTGCTACAGTTCATTCATTTATTTGCTCAATAAACGCTCCTTGAGCCCCCACTGTGTACCCATCATGGGCTGGGCCCTGGAGTGCAACACGAGTTAAGGAGGCCCCACCTGCATTAGTGACCTATTGTCGTGTAAACAGTCATCAGGACACGGGCTTAAAACGACAATACTCTGTTGTTACACCTCCTGGTTTCTAATGGTCTGGACTTAGGACAGGGCATGGCTGGGATGGGTCACCTCTGCTCCATGATGCTAGAGCCTCAGCCGGAAGATTCCACGGCCAGGGAGGAGAATCATCTGGAGATTCACTCCCACGTCTGGTGCTTGATGTCCACTGCGCTCCTTAGCTGGGGCTGTCCACTGGAACGTCTACACAAGGCTTCCTCGCAGCCTCATGTTCCAAGAGTGAGTGGCCCAAGAGAGAGAGAGCCAGGTGGGAGCCGCATCCTTTCTGTGGCCAAGCCTTGGAAGTCACAGGACATCTTTCTGCAGTCTCAAGCCTCCCCCTCACTCCCCCACAGTGTGTCATCCATCAGCCACAGTGTGACGAAAGAGCAGGTGGGGTGGGATAAACCCATGGGTGTGGCCATCTCAGGGAAGCACAGTCGGCCACACTCCCCTTGAACAACGCGCCCATCTAGCTCACAACAGTAAAATACTCAAACTCTGTCACCATAGGTACCAGGTAGCATCTACTCGCTGGGGGAAGCAATGGCACCGAATCCCTGGATGAGTCAGATTTGACCAGGTGCAGCTTGGGAGGAAGGTCTCCGAGGGAACAGTGTGAGCAAAGGGGTGTGCCCTAGTGGGGGCAGGGCTCGGGCTTGGGCTTGAAGGCCAGGTACGGGGTATCTGAAAGCAGGTTCATTACTCTCTGCCCTGCTCCGTTCCCCACCCCTCTGCACAGGAGAACGTCCCTCTGTGTGCTCAGACGCCCCTGAGCTCGGGGGCAGGATGGCCCTGAGCAGCAGAGGCTGGCAGGATGGGGGCCGCCCCGGCATCTTGCCTGTCTCAGACCCTGTGCGGCAGCCTGGGAAAGTCCTGGGCTTGTCTCTGGGCGCGGGGGTGGGGATGGGGGACGGGTACCCTGTGCCATGGCAGGTCAGTTCAGTGGGCTGACACTTGGGGCTGAGATGAAAACGTCGGGTTCCAAAGCCCAGAACAGAGGGAAAGTGGAGCTGGAAGGGGTCCCTAGGGACCACCACGGCTGACGTCAGGGAGAGTGACTTGCCAAGGATCATTCAGCCAGTTGGTAATGGTCGGTCTGGAATCAGAGTGGAGGTCACCTACTCCCGGGCCCGTGTCCCGCCATTCCTGCTGCCTGTGGGCCACCTCCCCTGGCCATCTTGGCCTGGTGCTAGTTTGTGGCCCTCAGCCCAACTACAATCCCCTGGCCTGGCACTGTCCCATATTCTTGCCAGGCACAGCTAACTCGGGTGGCAGGAGCCATACCAAAGGCTTTTCGGATTTGAGGGCCTCTCCCGAGCCCCTCGGATACTGACATGAACTGGCACGCACATTGCCGGCTTGTGATGTCCCTTAGGGGACGCAGACGGCGGTGGACAGAGCCCATGACCACGGCTGGAATGGTGGGTTCCAGAGCGAAGCCTGGCGGTAGGTGTCATTCTCCCCATTACCCACTGAACTATTATCTCATCCATCCAGAGTCAGTTTCTATGGCAACAGCAGAGTCCTTACCCATCATTTTCATCTGTAAAGATCCACCCCAGCTGCCTGAGGCCGGGCTCCTTGCCCAGCTGCACACCGGGCCCAGCTCCGCATCCCAGGTGTAATGGTGAATCGGCAGCCTGACAGCCGAGACCTCCTGGGAGGTGCCTGGTAACCGGCATAGCCCTTGAAAATGACCGCATAATCACTTCTTAACCGGGTTAGGAACTTGCTTCCAGTGGCCCCCTCTTGCTTCTGCGTCAGTCACCTCCCTCTTCTCCTCTGGAGCTTAGCATCGAAGACCTTCTCCATTCCCTTCTGCCCAGCCTCCAGAGCAAGATAATGCTAATCGAGGCTGCTCCGAAGCCAGCCGCTAACCCGGGGGAGAGGGGAGCCTCCAGTCTGTGCCACCCAGGTACACTCAGGGAGGAAACCCCGCCTCCGTGGCCCCAGGGCCAGAGAGCACTCTGTGTGTGGTCCGCGCACCCCACCCGCCAGCCCTGTTCTCGGCCTTGGCGGGGTGCTTCCCCCTCTAACCACCACCACCTTGACAACCCAGTTCCAAGCCCACGCCCACCAGGAAGTCTTCCTTTCTACACCGTTTTCCTCTGCATCCTCTCTGCATGCCTGTATTTGGTTTCTGCAACATAACTTTGAATATATTGTTTCAGGGACAGGGGGAGATTCCTGAACCTTCCCCCCCCCCCAACTTCATGAAGCTATTTTTTGGTATATTTTCTGTACTGGAAAATTCTCGTAGTGGGTGGACCATGTTTATCTGCTCAGCATCCCACCTTTGGACTACAAGCCCTTAGCCCCTTTGCTGGTAACATAATCTCTTTCCTGTGTGACACCTGTTTCACGGGCTTCAGCCAGAGCTGCCTCCTCCAACAGGGGACGCACCTGAAACAGGCCTGGTCAATCCCAGGACTCTGTCCTTGTGCTTGGTTCGGGGATGACCACATGACCATGCAGAGCCAGTCAGAATCTTCCATGGTATTCTCATAGACGCTGCTGGTCCCCTGACCACTGTCCATTCTCCCTTTCGTTCTCACTAACAGAAGCATAATTTTGTTAATCTAGCAGGAAGCCCAATTAAAAATACTTGACCTCTCTCAGGGCGCCCGAGTGACTCGGTTGGTTAAGCATCCGACTTTGGCTCAGGTCATGATCTCACAGTTTGTGAGATCAAGCCCCGAGTCAGGCCCTGGGCTAACAGCTCAAAGCCTGGGGATTCTGTGTCTACCTCTCTGTCTGCCCCTCCCCCACTTGCACACGCACACTCGCTCTCTCTCGCAAAAATAACCATTAAAAATTTTTTTTAAATATCTCTCCAGACTTTCTTTCTGCTAGAAGTGGTCATATCACCCAGTTCTCATCCATAAGATATGGGGAGAAGTTGCTGGGTGGATCTCCTGCAAAAGGATTTCAAAAGGAACCGACCAAGCTGGTATGGCCGCCTTTAGCAGAAATCCTAAGGGATCAGTGTCTCTGTGAGATGAAGACGTCTTCTGCTGGAGGCCTTTCTTCCTGCTGTGTGGAGAGGCTGCCTGAGAATGAAACCCTCTAAGAGATGGGGGCTGGAGGGCGGACAGAGAAGAAGACAGTTTCAGCTAGGGCCCCGGATTGAGCCACGCCTGAAGCCTCAGAATTTCCTAATTTGGGGAGCCAATAATCCCATTTCTACGTAAGCAGATTCACATTGAATTTCTGTCTGTGTCGGTGAAGGAGCCCCAAAGGAAACTCTGCGTAAGACCCACACCACATCTGTGTCTCTGCTCTCCCCTCCCCAGCTACCCACAGTATGAGATGTTAGGTGCAGAGCTGGCCCACCGCGAATAGACTTTGAGCCCCTCAAATCCTTTTCTCAACCAGAGTCAAATAAGGGCTTGAAAGCACTTAATATCTGAACTAGATGATATCAGGAACAGACTCTGCAGTTTTTATGGCCGGCTCCGCCCAAGCTCACCTTGGAGGCACTGCATGGTGTGGCGTCCCTTCAGCACTCACCTCCTCCAGGAAGCCTTCCAAACCAGCCCTTGACTCCATCATCCTTCCTACCTTTCTGATTACTTCCTTTCATTAGCCCTTGGGTCCAGCTGTACTCGGTCAGATGTATCATTTGAGCAGAGCTCAGACAAGAAAAGAGGGTCTGGACCGCAACCCTGCAGAGATGGAGAGTGGAGGGAAGAGGGGGAACTGCAGTTAGCTTGAGGGTGCGTCTCCGCCTCCAGGGAAAATCTGAAGAACAGCCCCTAAGATTTGTCCTGGATCAGCAGCCCTTACAGTATTCTAATTCAGATCCTGTCTCCTCCTGTGCAGCAATATAAACAGAAATCTTTTCCCCACAGAAGGCCAGAATTCCGCCTTACAAGCTTTCTTATTTCCCGTTTCTTAACTGTTGTGTAATGATGGATCCTTTATTGGGAAGCTGGTCAAATCCGAGTAGGGGCTGAGGGGGTGGCCATGTGTGGACTGTCTCATGGCCCCCCGTGGGTGGCAGTCAGCTATATAGCTGATAGTATCGCGGGAACAGGATGGCACCGTCCTGCTCTCTTCCAACGTGCTGCAGTGTCCTTGTACTGTCTCGCCCCCATCCCTACGCTGAAGCCTTTTAAACAAGCCAGCTCAGTAAGGAGCAGATGTACATGAAGGAGTCAGGGAGCCATTCATTGTGGAAGGACAGATAACCTGGGGAAAGGCAGTGGGAGTGAGGTGGGTGAGGCTCCCCTCATCGAGCTTACTTGCAAGGAACCACTGAGAGCTGACGGCGTAGGTGGGGAGGGGGAGGGCAGAGAGGACGTTAAGGGTCGGTTGGTTTGGTGGGAGAGGAGGGATTTGACAGGAGCCCCTGAATGCGAATTGAGTCTGTATTTGGTAGAAGAGGCGATGGGGAGACGAGGGCAGATCTTGGCTAGGAAAGAGACATGATAAAAATAATGCTAATAATCCCATCATCTGCATGTGGGAGGATGAGCGCTCAGCGGAAACGGAGGCGAGGTGCGAGGCCAGGGTTCCACACCGGGGATCGGTGTGCATGGTGACATTTACGGAAGCTGGATGGAGTTGAGGTCTGCGTGAGCGACCCCTCAACTTGTAGACGGGCTTTGTCTCCTGGAGGAAGGTGCTGGGAGCTGTGGCTCTGTTCCCCGTGCAGGGACTGGTGGCTTTGGAGATCAGCTGCCACCAAATGTCGCTGGATCTGGGCCCACCCCATGCAGCCCACAGAGTGCAGGTCTCCTTGTCCTCAGGTGTCCAGGACTTTCCATTGGCAGTGACTGCCCAGGGGGCCTCAGGGAGGATGGAAATGGGAAGCAGGCTGCGAAGAAGCTTTGGCCCAGGCAAACCAAACCCCTCCTTCACAGGGCAAAGCAGAGAGGCGAAGAGCCTTTAACCTCACCATTTTGCAAGCATCCGTATCACACACCAAATGAGGGAGACGGGACACATTTGCGCAATAACTCGAGGCAGAGTCTCCATGGCAACAATTACCCAAAAATCCACCGCTGACAGTTGCAACAGCGGGAGCTAGCCAAGAAGACTGGGGGTGGGAGGCATGCGTGGGGCTCAGAGGACGGCTTCCTTTTATTCTTAAACTGAAGGAAGTGCTGAGGGCAGGCACCGAGGCATCTCAGAGCCTGACTAAGCCAAGAACAATTGGAAACTGAAGCTGGAAGGAGCCTTCAAGATGAGCCACTCTGAGGCCTGGCTGTGAACCACTCCAGGAGGATGTGCTGGCTCTGGGCTGGCGACTGGGCCACCAGGGCATTGCCCTTCCCCCACCCACTCCCGGGGGACAGGAGTTCTCCCCGCCTCCAGCGGTCTTGGGATGGGGACACGGGAGGGACCCAACTTTCTGGGAAGCCAAAGGCTCTGGGGAGTTTGAGTTTGCCTCCAGACTGAGTCCAGTCCTTAAAAACCTCATGCTTGATATGGGTTGGGAGAACCCAGCTCTAGCCACTCAGCCAGACCCCTACCCCGACTTGCGGTATGGCCCTTCAGCTCCCCTGACAGTGAAATGTGCCGCCGACTTTGAAGAGCTGTTCCGAGGCTGTGCAGGTAGCGTGACACGGGAACTGCTTTACCGAAGTAAAGCCCAACGCAAAGATAAGACAGGTCTGTAGGGCCGTGCAGGGCAGCCTGGCACAATTAGCTGTGGCACTCAAGGCTCTCCTCCTCAGGCAGAGACGGGTCCCAGGACAAGTGAGTCAGTGTCAAGAATGCAAGGAGGGACCTAGAGTGTGGCCGGAGAGGGATACAAGGAGGATGGTGGGAAGGTGGGGGAGTGACTTAGCAGAAGCATCGTCTGCTTCCTACCAGTAGACAGATGGACAGACTGAATGACAGAGGAAACTCAGAGGAAGACAGCAGAGCATACAACCTCCAATGTTTAAACTTTTCAATTTTTAATCAATTAAAAAAAATTTTTTTAAAGAAGTTTGGCTCAAAGGGAAAAGTATTCTGCTCTCTTTTTAGAAAAAGCCGAATCCACCCCCCCCAACCCCCACCTCTTTTCTACATTTCTTTCCCCGTGCTCCAGAGTCCTTGACTATTTTTCAGCCTCTGTAGCTCAGGCTGCATGAAAAACTCTAGAGAAAGGAGAGGTTTTTCATCATCTCCTTTAGAAAAGAGGCAATTTGTCTATCTTTAGAACAAATGGAAAGACTGCTGGGTCTCACCTGCATTTGGAAGTGAAACTTTGTGACCAACTCCTGGGCGTGGCAAACCCCTTCCGGTGAGTTTGGTGAGAAGGGATTAAGCTAGAGCATCTCTTGAGCACTTTTCCTGTTCCAGCCTCCCCCTGTGCCATCCCACCCTCCGCCCCAAACCTTTTCCCTTCCCTTTTTCTCCCCCTAACCATGGAAAGTCCTCCCAGCCCTGGATGTCCTCAGAAGCCATTCTTTTCCACTCTCCCTTCTGGACTGAGCAGGGAAGAGAGAGATACAGGAGTGAGGCCACATCAAGAAGATTGGCTGCGTCCTCAGGCAGGAGCCCCCAGGGCAGAATGCAGAGGGATCGCCATGGTCCAGGCTTCGGAAGAGTCCAGAAGCTCAGCTGGGTCAGGACACTCGAAAGAGGCCAGCCTCTTAGGACTGACCAAACTCAGTGATGAACCACCAGAAAGCCGCTTCCTAAATTCGCAACGGAAGGAATGAAGGATGTCTGTTCAGTCACTTAGGCTACACATGCTCACTGTTCTGGGGACACATGGCTGGGTGTCAGGAGACCGACGAAGCCAACATGGAGACGGGAAGGTCACTTGAAGGACAGAAACCAGAGCAAGGAGGCCGCAGTCCTGAGGGGTGCAGTATGCAGTCACCTCCTCAGTGGCCCAGAAAGCTTGGCTCTCCCTTTCATTCATTCCTTCACTCATTCAGCAGACATTTGTGGCATATCTACTATGCAGGTCCTACCTAGGGACGGCAGACACAGTAGCAGGAGGGAAAAAGGCAGATGTGGAACTCTGCGAGGGACACTGTTAAGAGAATGCAGAGACAAGCCACAGATTGGGAGGAAATATTTGCAAATCACGTATCTGCCAAAGGACTATAACTATCGTATGTAATGGATTCTCAAAACTCAGGAATGAGAAAACAACCCCACTTAAAAAATGAGCAGGGGCACTTGGATGGCTCAATTGAGTGTCCCACTCCAGCTCAGGTCACGATCTCACAGTTCATGAGTTCGAGCCCCACATCGGGCTCTCCGCTGCCAGTGCAGAGTCCGCTTCAAATCCTCTGTCCTTCTCTCTCTCTCTCTCTGACCCTCCCCTACTCATGCTCAGTCTCTCAAATAGGAATAAACATTTATTTTTTAAAAATGAGCAAAAGACACTTCACCAGGGAAGAGATACAGATGGTAAAGAAACTCCTGAAAAGCTGTTCAACATCATCATTCACTAGGAAATACAAATTTAACCCACAATGAGATACCATTACCCACGTGGAAAGGCACATATACAAACAACACACACACACACACACACACACACACACACACACACACAACTGACAATACCAACTACTAGTGAGGGTGTGGAGTCACTAGAACACCCATACATTGCTGACGGAAATGCAAAACGTAATCGCTGCCGTGGAAAACAGTTCGGCAGTATTTTTATAGAGCTAATTATACACTTTCCGTGTGATTCAACAAAGCTCCTCCAAGGTATTTTCCAAAGAGAAATTAAGACTCTTGTTTGCACGTACACACAAAAACCGTGTGTGAATATTCATTTTGGCTTTATTCGTAGTCACCAAAAACTGATTCAGCCCATATGTCCTTCAACCAAAGACAGACGAAAATAAAAATTAAATGAAAAAAAAAAAAGAACAGTGATACATCCATATGACGGAATGCCGCTCAGCAATAAAAAGGAATGAACGGTCGACACTTGCAGCAACCTGGATGCATTAGGCTAAGTGCAAGGAGCCAGACTGAAAAGGCTACATGTTGTATGATCCCACTTATCTGATATTCTGGAAAAGAAAAACCACACGGACAAAGAACAAATCAGTGCTTGTCACAGGCTAAGTAAGGGAAGGAAGGGGGTTTGACTACAGAGTGGGAGCACGAAGAAGCTTGTTTGGTAGAACTGTATCTTGATTATGTTGCTGATTACACAACCCTGAACATTTGTTCAAGACTCATACTACTGTCCATATCCCCCCCCCCCCAAAAAAAAGTGAACTGTACTGAATGTAAATTTAAAAATAAACATACAGGGGCACCTGGGTGGCTCAGTTGGGTTGAGCCTCGGATTCTTGATCTCAGCTCAGGTCTTGATCTCAGGGTCGTGAGTTCAAGCCCTGCACTGGGCTCCATGCTGGGCATGAAGTCTACCTAAAAATAAATTACTTAAAATAAATTTAAAAACTAAATAAAAATTTAAATAATAATAATAAATAAGTAAACATATTTATAGGGGCTCCTGGGTGTCTCAGTCAGTTAAGCTTCTGACTCTTGACTTTGGCTCAGGTCATGATCTCATGGTTCGTGAGTTCAAGCCCCATGTCAGGCTGTGCGCTGTCAGCACGGAGCCTGCTTGGGATTCTCTCTCTTCCTCTGTCTCTCCCTCTGTCCCTCCTTCTGTCCCGCCCTCTCTCTCCCCTCCTCCCCTGCTGGCTCTCTCTCTCTCTCTCTCTCTCTCTCTCTAATAAATGAATTTTAAAAACATGAAAATATACCAGTAAAAATATTCTATTTTTAAAATCCAGCTGTATTGTATGTGCCTCACATATCGACAGGGAAAACTTGCAAGGAAAAGGTTTTCAAAAAGATACACGAAGAAAATATTAACCGAAATAAAGCTGGTATAGAAATATTAATACCCAACAAAATGTACAGCTTTCATTTAATACTTAGTATGCAGAGTCCTGTCCGAGGCCTCTGGGGGGATATGGGAGAAAAAAACTTGACACCCATTCCAGGGGACTATAGTTCGGGAGGTGTCCACATGACTCTAAATTATATGGGCAACAAATAATTTTTAGTAATTCTGTGCAAACCCAGAAAGAGTTGGTACTTCTAAAGAAGAGACATAGGAGTGAAGAATACTTGGAATTCTGATTGTAAAAATCATTTATTGATCAATGTAGCCGCTGGTTTCCAAAGACACCTGCCAGTGAACCATGCCTCCAGTATTCATGGCCTTGCATAGTCTGTCCTCCCACAATGCATCTGGACTGGCTCTGTGAGTCATATTAATAAATAGGATGTGGCAAAGAAGAAAATACCCCAGTTCTGAGCCTAAGCCTTATGAAGGCTTGGCAACTGTGCTTCTGAGCTTTGGGGACAAAAGCTGGGCACTAGACAGACGACCTCTAAATGGCTGCAGTTCTTGCTGACAGAAGATCTGCCCAGCTGGCTGACAGTCTCCCAGTCAACCCACAGAACGATGAAGACATAATAAAGTGGTTATTGTTTCAAAGCTCAAATTTTTGGAGCTAGTTATAGATAGATAACCAAAACAATCACTTCTGAGGTGTGCCAGACATCGTGTTTTTAATCATTTTCATAAATGATGTTATTTAATCCATTCAACAAATACTTAGAGATATGTGTCATTAACCCCCATTTTACAAATGAAGAAACTGAAGTTTGGAAAGAATGTCTTACGACTAAGAATGAGCAGAAGCAGGGCCTGAATCCAGGGCCCTTCTTGATATGGACTTGACATTCCCAACCATCACATTACATGGCCAAGTGGGGAAGTCGAAGCCTGAAAAACACAAAACATTTCGGAGTGAATCACGATGTCTCCCCTAGTGTGAGCTCTTTATTTATTTATTTACTTATTTATTTACTTAATTATTAAAAAAAAATTTTTTAATGTTTATTTATTTTTGAGAGAGACAGAGACAGAATGCAAGTGGGTTAGGGGCAGAGAGAGAGAAAGGGAGACACAGAATCTGAAGCAGGCTCCAGGCTCTGAGCTGTCAGCACAGAGTCCAATGCAGGGCTCAAACCCACGAGCTGTGAGATCATGACTTGAGCCAAAGTTGGATGCTCAACCGACTGAGCCACCCAGGTGCCCCTAGTGTGAGCTCCTTTTAAGCTTTCCCCTCATTGTCTTTTTCATCCTGGACTACTGAGAAGTGAAGGAGATTCTGGAAAGATGATCAATAAGTAGGCGGATGGTATAAATTGGAGATTTTATTATAGTTTTGACACATTTCATAACAAGCACTAATCATCATCCTCGGCGTTCAGTTGTCATTTGAGAAAATGTAAACGCTACATCTGCTCACTGCCTGCCTTTTCTTCCAGTCAAAAGAACACATGTTCCTAACAAGGGAGTGTATTTTCTTCCTCACCCTCAGTCACCACTAGAGAAGCCTGAGCTTTGAGACAGGTGAGGAATGACCTCATCTTTATAGGCTCTCCTCTCCCCCACAGCCCAGGCAAGCTTCCAGAACCACTCTGGGCCCTCCAGGTTTTAGAGATTATCTTGGTCCCCACCTCAGGTTCATAGATGAGAAAACAAAGGTCCAAACAAAGGAGGTGTGGCTTCATCAAAAACATACTGAAAGCTGGCTGTGGCAGGGTCAGGCTAGGACCACATCTCCAGATTCCTTTTCCAGTGCTCTCTGAAGCCCAAGACCCTCTGGAGTCTCCTCTCTAGCTGCAAGCAAGCCCTAGACTCCTGATGGAGGTGACCTGAGTCTAGAAGCCTGGAAGAGTGCTGAGAACAGCCAGCTCTTTTGAGCCCAAGACCTCAGCAGCCAAATGTTCAGCACCATAGACAGCTCAACCAGCCTATTTACTTGGGAAGCTCTTTGCCCTACGAGGAAGTGTCAAGGGAGAGAAAGAGAAAATCATTGGAATGATTTTGGAGAGAATCTAGTCCACCTCCCTCACTTCACACGGGAGGAAACCCAGGAAATGATTAGTCCAAGATCACACGGCAAGTCACTACGAAGCTAGAGAGGAGGCCCAGTAGCCCATCTCACACCTCTTCAGGGCCCACATGACTTACTAGTGGCACAGCCAGAGCTTGAATCAAGGTCTCCAAAATCTACATCTCTTGTCTTTGGGGATGGCAAGGAATGAAAAGAAAAAAAGAAGTAAAAAGAAACTGAAAGAGCACCCGGCCCTGATGGGAAGGCCTGTGATTTGGCCTCTAACTTCAAGTCCTGGACAGGAGCTTCCTACTTCCCTAAGGTGATGTGGCCTTTTAGAAACAATCTAGTTACCACGGCAACCTCATCCCAGGTTTCATCTCCATGGCAATTCACTTTTTTCACCCGTCTGGTAAGTCCACATGTGATTGCCCATATGTACATTGCAGAAAAATTAATATACGATCACATTTTTAGAAGTGCAATATCTCATTATCCCAGGCTGCAATCAGGAACATAACAAGGCAGGATCCAGGGTAGACAGGGCCTGTGGCATCAAAGACCCAGAGCAGTCTTTGGGGGCCTCTCAGCCTTCTCACTACCATTGCGAACCTTTCCTCATCTTTCCAGATCAGCGCACCTTAAGCTCACCCTGGGTATAAAAAAGTTCTCCTTTTCCGTATCCTCCCTGGTGTCCTGCCCATGACACAACCTCAGAGTGGCCTGGGACAGGAAGGAGGCTGATCCTTCTGACCGCAACCTCTGCAGGACCCAGGAAGGCCTCCTCCTGCTTGCTTTGGCCCTACATCTCAGTTGAGGGCATCCCTGTTTCCGCCTTTTGTGACAGACCACATTGCATGCCTGAACTGCGGACTGTGGGCACCTTCTTCAATACGACCTAATGGGCCAACTACTGTCTAGGAAATCGCCATCATTTCTAGTCCACTGAGGGCACCCTTCCTATTTTCCAGCAATGCTATGGATTTTCTTTACTGTCAGTCCTGATGTTCGTAATGATGTAGAGCCGGCTGGAGTATTCTGTCTACCATTTCGACCTAACCCTCTCCTGCTCTCTCTACTTTATTTTTTATAATAACAGTTTTTGCTGTATGGCCTGTCAAATGATGGTGCTGGGTTGTTTCTCTCGCCCTCATCTTCTTCTTCATCAGTAATAGTCCCTTTCATGCACGGGGCGTTGCCCTCACATGTGCAGCGGAGAAAAGGGAGAAGTGCTCACAAAAATATTCCTGCAACATCCCAAACAACAAAACAGAAAAATCAAGGCATGGTCTCATTTCCAAAGCTCGATGAAAATTATGAAATGTACCAGCTATTCACCTTCCAAATACCTTTTGAGCTCAGATAGACCTGAATCTGATTCTACCAATGATTAGCTGTGGTCTTAAATGAGTGATCTAAGCAATCTGAGCCTTGCTTTCTCAAAGATGACAGCAATATCTGCCTTGCAGAGATTATTAGATGTGGGCTATAGAAAAATCAGAAAGGATTATGAGGTAAAACAGGAAAACTGCTTCACACCATTTCTGGCATGTGAAAGATCTTCTCTAAATGGCAAGTATGCTTATTAGCACCTAAAAGGGGAATCATTCCCATGAAAATTTTATTTGTCTCTGACTAAGGAGAACGCCCACCCTTCTCCTCGTGTTTGATTTGATTACATATCCTTGATTCCTATGATGAGTGCGGCCCCTTGAAAGCAGGGGGCTGTGTCCTCAGTTCAACAAAGGTTTGTGATATTCCTAAACTAAATAAGGCACCATGGTGAGTGCTGTAGAAAATACATACACAGGGAAAAAAGCTCTGGTCCTCAGGGATAATGCAGTGAGGGAGACAGACGTGAACACCAGAGTCCATAACGCAAGGCAGACAGAGGCCCATGCCATCCACCTTGGCAGTGTGCCTGGTGGTTAGGAGGGGGAGCTCAGAAACCAGTCTGCCTGAATTCGGGATCCCAGCTCCACTTAACTGGCGGTACAACCTCAGACTAGTCTCTTACCCTGAGGCTGGGCCTCAGTTTCCTCAAATGTAAAATGAGGATGGTACTAGAAGCCACCTCTTAGGACAGTTAATATATGAACAGAACACATAGAAGGGCTCAGTAAACGTTACTATTATGTAGATATATGAAGATATGTGATAGAAGAGAACAAAATTCTGTTTCATGGATGAGGCTGCACTTGAGCTTGACCTTGGAGAATGAGCAGTTATAAGAGACAACAGAGGGGAAGAAAAGCATTTGAGGGAAGCAGAGCACCGGGAGCCACGGAGTGTGAACTCTGTGGCATTTTCAGAGTGGAGACTTGGGGGCCAGATCACCGGAGCCGAGAGAGAAATGCCGTGAAAGGGGCTGGCACAGAGGTTTAGGACAGCCCTTGCGAGGTCAACCAGCATCAGCATGATACTCACAGCCAGTTACCCAACACCTCCCGTGGGCAGAGCGCCGCGCCCAGCTCAGCCATCGTTGTCTCCTGGAATCTTCTCAACAAACACAGGAAGCAGGCTTTATGATCCCAATTTGACAGATGAACAGTGTGACTCAGAACACTTCATTAACTTGCTGCTGGTTCTGTAAAGTCTAAACTCATTCCCTTCCCTTCGCCTGCTCCCCGACACCAGCGCCCCTGCACGGATGGTCACACGGGTCTTCAGGACACAGGTGGCAAGCAGGGACTACATAAGACCGAAACACCAAGGGCTTCTCTCTTGGGATCAGCACCACCTGACGGGTCACTGAACAAGGAAGGGCCTCCTGATTCTGAAGCCTGTTTCCACCCGCAGATGTTCTGCTGCAATTGGTCTGGGGGGTGTGATATGAGCAGCAGGGCTTTGAAAGCTCAGCCGGGTAATTCTCACGAGCTGTCAAGTTGGAAATCATGGGTCCAAGGGGAGGCCTTGCACCAAAAGCATTGCTGCTGACGCCTGGCCCTTGCTGTGGCTCTCCAGACCTGCTCCAATGGCTCGGTACTGGGCCTCTCCTGCAGCAGGGAGCGGGGCCATGGTGGAGGCCTCCACGGCTGGGTCCTCAGCCCTCCACTGCTCTGGGTCCCTCTTCCTGTCCCAAGTCTTTCCTCCTCATTGCCCTTCCCAGGTCCCCAGAGCCTTCTTATGGCCCAAACTTCCCCTTCCCCATGAGGGACCAATCTGGCTGCCCTCCTGGAAAGGCCTCAAGACCCCCAAATTGATCCCATTTCCCTCCTTGATCCTGGCCAGAGCACCACCCTCATTTTCCCCTCTGTGGGGCCCACACAGAGCAAGGCAGGGAGACTGGCTGGTTTCAGCAGGAGGGAGTGATGGCATTTCTCTCCCTCCCTCTCCCGTTCCACGGTAGGGGTGAAGCTTTGGAAAGCAGGGAGAGGGGTAGAGCCCAGGGCCCGGTTTTGAGGAAAGGTCGCCCTTCCAGGGAGGCCTGGGCCTGGTGTGGTGGAAACCAGACAGCAGAGTCCACGTGGGGAGGGGAGGAAGCCCCCTCGAGGCTGGTAACTGCTTTTTCTTCGAAGCCCAGCCATAATCACCCTCAATGTTGCTACGGTAACAGGACCTGGAACAGGAAAGGAACCCCAGCAAGAAGGTGAGGGTTGCAGGTAAGATCCCTGGAAGCCTTGCTGAACTTCACCTTTGGAGCGCATGTCTGTCAGCCTGGCCCAGCTCAGCAGGAAACCAGCAGTCTGCACAGCATGACCCGCAGTGATGGAGGCTGTCCCCTGCCTGGGTGGCTGTGGCGTCAACATCCGGGTCCCATGTCCTGGGCTTTCTGCCCAAGCTTTCCCCTGCCAGACAGGCCCCAGGAGAAACGCAGGTTCACAGCCAGCCCGCAAGCTCCCATCAGAACCCTGTACCCCCAAATCGATTTCGTCTAAATAGATTTGCTGGTACCCGCCCCCCAAAATAGAGGTCATCATCAGTAAAAGGTAAAGTGGGAATAATGCTAGTATCTGCCCCAAAGGGTTGGTATGAGGATGAATTTAGATAATGCCCTTAAAGTTGAGTAGCATGCATACTAAATAAATAAATACATAAATAAATACATAAATAAAGTAGGTTACCATCGTTGTAATCTGGTTTGTGGAATACAGTGCCCTTTTGGGTGCAAAGGAAGATTCAAGGCTCTGGTGTCCGAGGGTGTGTCTGTGTCAGAAGCTGCCCATTGGCCTGCCCGGCAGGGCCAGACTAGGTGTGGATAGCTCCAGGGGTAACAGTCCCCGGTGATGTGGTCTTTGACTCCTCCAAGATGGTAGGACACACGTAAAGCCAGACGATCGTCTTATAGGAGCTGGTTTCCTGACTCTTGCTTATTTGTTTTTTCCTCAACATTCCAGAGTGTTCCCCATGGATTAAACTCTCCATTTCTATGCACTGGAGTTACAGATTCCTCCGAGTTTGGAGGCATATGGTGGCAAGAGTAAGCAGGTGCTTCCTCAGGGCACTTCCCCAGTGGTCATGCCAGAGGCCTAGATGCTTGCCTGGCCTCTGGAGTTCAGGGATCTGGACATCCCGCATATCCCTCGTGACCTTGAGTAACAAGAGAGAATCATGAGCTGCACTCAAGGGATGCTATTCAGAAATCCTTCTAAAGTCCTTTGTATAAAATGTGTGTGTGCACGTGCACACATACCTTTTTCCCCAAATTGGAATGCTGGATGTGGGCTATTTTTGTGGGTACCCACAACCATCACGCTTCCTTCTTTCCCTCTGAAACTCCCCTTAATGCTCAAGGCTGCCCTTGGTCTGCTGCTGAGTTGGGGTCTGGGGAAGTTCAGGGAGGGTGACTCCCAGCAGCCAGCCGAGCATGGCTGTGCCAAGTGGGCTCCAACAAACAAGTGGGAAAGTGAGTAGCTGTCCTCCATTCCAGGGGCCATCTTGCTAGTGAGAGCACCCGACCCCAGTGAACCCAGTGCCTGCGACACTGCAGCCTCCCTCCTGTCCTCCATTGCAGGGGCCATCTTGCTAGTGAGAGCACCCGACCCCAGAAATTGCATCCCTTGGGACACCCGGCGGGGGCAGGGGGGCTCAGTCTGGTTGAACATCCAACTCTGGATTTCCACTCGGGTCATGATCCCAGGGTCATGGGATCAAGCCCCGCGTTGAGCTCTGCGCTGAGCATGGAGCCTACTTAAGATTCTCTCTCTCTGGGCTGGCATGTCACCTCCCCCACCCTTTAGGTACAGGTGTGACCTTGAGCCCCTTGCCTAACCTCCTTGGGCCTCAGATTCACCACCAGTGAAAGGTAAAGTAGGGATAATGCTAATATCTGCCTCAAAAGATTGTTATGAGGACGAAATTGAATAATGCCCAGTTTTAGCCCTTCCCCAGATCAGACGCTTGCAGACAGTGGAGCCACGCACTCGCCCTTGGCCAATGAGTGGCATCTTTCTAGCCCGTTAACACCGCTTTACTTTAATTCTGCATCTCCAAGAGGTGCCTGGGTTCTGGGCAACGGGGTATCTCATAATGGGGGACTGAAAATTCCCTGAATACAGCTGCATATGGAGGTCATTTTCTGCATTTTAAATGTCCTGGGTCCTCCGCGCCACAAAGCCCTCTCCCACCCTTGCACCCCCCCCCCCCCCCCCCCCCCCGGCAGCAAGGGCATTTCTTCCCACTACTCCTGCTCCACACTACAAGGATGGTGTCCAAGCAAGCCCTTAGATGGGGCTTTGGCCTTGTAATTTAACTAGATCTAGCGCCCCACCAACCCCCCGATTAAATTTTTATTCACTGTTCTGATATATTAATTTTGCTTTTCTTCCCTTTTGCAGGTAAGTCACTGATTTTTCTTTTTTTTTTTTTTCCCCCTCACGGAATAGATTCCAATTTCCCAAAGATTTAAATAATCTCCCCCAGGAGGGGGACCTGCCCGTTCCCCTCCAGGACTACGGCCTCCTGGCCTCCTCCAAGTGGGGTCTCAAGAGCCCCCCACCTACCCCCCACGGCTCCGCAGTCAGGCGGCCAACCCGCCTGTGAGGTACACAGCGCACCCACCCCGCCCCAGCCAACACACCTTACACTTACACACACACTCGGTGAAGAGTTGCGAACGGGAAGCCGCCGGAAGCCCGACGGCAGCAGGTTTATTACCACGGTTCTTTTCAAATGCAAAATCCGGCCCACGAGCTCAGGGATTCGGATTCATCAACTTGCCCCACCCCGCAACTCACCCGCACACGGACGCGTCTACGTACGCACAAAACTCCCCCACACGTGACCTCAGCCCCACGCAGCCTCCCACGACCTCTCCCACCCCGCCACGCTGAGGCGCACCCTGGACCGAGCCCGGTGTGGAAGTCCCTTCCCGCCCCACCGCCTCGAGTCTCACGGTGTCCCTGGGCCGGGGCGTCCCGAGGCCCGTTGCTGTTCTTCGCGCGGGCCGCCGGGCGGCGGCGGCAGAGCCCGGGAGGGGCACAGGGTCCCGGTCTCCCTTCTCGTCCGCTTGCGGCCTGGCTGGCGGGGACGGGCGAGGCGGCCTCAGTACAGCCCCAGGATGGCGGCGCCCACGTCCTTGGAGGGCCGGCGCTCCTCCACCAGAAAGTTGATCATACTCTCCGACTTGATGAGCAGGTTGCAGCCCAGGAAGAACACGCCGAAGACCACGGTGAGCGACAGCACGCAGAACACAGCGATCTGCGCCACGCGCGACACCCACAGGCTGCGCTCGTCGGGCGCCAGCCCCGCGGGGACCCCGTCGGTGGCGGCCAGCGGCGCGCCCCGGGGCAGCAGCCCAGCCACGTGCCCAGCCCGTGGCTGCGGTTCCCCAGGGTGGCCCCGCCGCCGCCGCCCAAGCCGCCCGCCGCCTCCAGGCCGCTGTGGTTCAGGAAGGTCGCGTTCATCGCGGCTCGGCGCCCGGGGTCTCGGCGCGCCGGCCGGGGCGCGCGGGGAGGCTGGCCGGCGCCCGCGCTCCCGGAGATGCTGGGGTCCAGCCGCGGGCGGGGAGAGGGGAAGGCGGGAGGCCGCCCGCGCACCGGCACCCCTCGGGCCGCCTGGCCCTGGGCACCGGGCGGGAAGCGGCGGCCCGGAGGAACGAGCAACAGGCTGCGCCGGAGCTGCAGCCGGAGAGCCGAGCGCAGGTAGCAGTTGCCTGCTGCGCAGCTCGCCGGCCCCGCCGCCCCTCCCCTAGCAACGGCCCCGTCCCCTCGCGCCTCCTTCCTGCTCCCCCCCCCCGCCCCCCAGTCCTCTGGGTCCGAGAAGCGGGCAGCCCCGCCCCGGGGGCAGTGGCGGAGGGTTTCGGGCTGGGAAATCTCCCCGAGGCGCCCACCCCGGGAATCGGTGCTCCTGGCGGTTCAGCTCCTCCTGAAGTCGGCTCTAAATTTCTGCTCCGCTCTTTGGCTCCCAGTAAACCTTCCTGGACCTCAGAGAAGTAGCTCTCACCCCCGGCGTTGGCTGCCCTCTCCTCTCTCCCTTCTCCATTGGGGCGGTGGCGCTGGGTGCCGAGCAGTCCCACCACTCCCCTACCCGCTCCTCGCTGCTGTCCCCAGGCTGAAAGTAGTGGCTGCGGGGCGTGCTGTCTTCGTCCTTCCCACCCCACCCCCATCCTGCCCCATTCGATTTTTTGTTTTTAATTCAAAAAGAAGTTACTGAGGTCTTCCCCCCCTCCCCCGCGTTCCTTTTGGCAAAAAACGCACCGTTGCAAACTAGAAAGTATGGATTAGCAAAATGAAAAAAACTCGGAAACCTCAAAATCCTACCCCCCAGAGTGTCGACGTTACCACCTTGGTACAAAATCTGGGCTTTTTTTCTTTGCGAGTCTCCATACATTTATTCAAATAGAGGTGCATTGTTAGTACCTACTGTTTTGTCATTTAATTGTGTATCTTTTCGTAGTGATAAATATTCATCTCCAACAGTGGTTCTGAATATTCTGGAGGACTTATTATGTCGGGGTTGGGGGCCCCAGAATGTGCATTACTAATACCCTCACAGGTGATGTTCATGCTGCTTCCGGGTCCTGCTTTGAGAACTACTGATCTGTAATACAATTTTTAGTGAAGGAATGGTGTTTCAAGGGTAGAGACTACTACCATTTATTTAGGGAAGAAGTTTATTTTTGGATATTTTAGTTGGCCCCCCTTTTTTGCATCAGAACCAATATTACCATAAAGAGCCTGTATCAAAGTGTATGCAAAAACTTTTTTTTTTCCTTGACTTTTTGAACAATGGACCCACAGAACCCAAAGATTACATCCTACCAAATTGCTCTGCAGAAATGAACCAGTTTACACTGCAGCCCTATGGGGAAGGCGGGGGGCATTGCCCCCGATCCTGGTTATTGTCATTATTTTCATAATCTTTGCCTGTGTTTATGGGATGTGGGATGGTTTCTCATCCTTGTATAATTTGCATTCTTTGAGCTGTGGAGAAGGAAGGAAAGCATCTAGGAGTCTTTTCCAGAGTCCAGGCAGAAGATGCTGTGGGAGGCTTGGATTCCGCTGGTGGTGGCGGAGGGAAAGACCTGAGGATGGAAAGGGCTTGGCAAGTGGGCGTGAGGGTACCCAGGATGTCCCCAGCATGGAGTATCTCAAAGCTACCGCTCCGCCATTAGAACTAATACGTGTGTGTGTGTGTGTGTGTGTGTGTGTGTATCTCCTGGGAAGCTATTAAGTTTCTCATTTTAAACATGAGGAAGGGTGCCTGAGTAGCTCAGTCGGTTACGCATCAGACTCTCGGTTTGGGCTCGGGTCACGGTCTCGCGGTTTGCTGAGTCTGAGCCCCACGTCCGGCTCTGTGCTGGCAGTGCAGAACCTTCTTGGGATGCTCTCTCTTCTCCTTCTCTCTCTGCCTCTGCCCCCACTCACAGTCTCTGCCTCTCTCCAAATAAATAAACTTTAAAAACATTTAAAGATGAAGAAACTGACACACGTAAATACACACACAGAGACACCCAGGAGAGACCGACGGATAGACCTGGCTCACCTTCCTCCGTCCTGGAAAAGCCGCTTGGGACAAGGGCACTCACAATTTTCTGGGCAGGAGTCTCCCTGCCCTGACTACCCCCCAGAGCCAGGATAGAACAGAGAGACAGCAGGTTCCTGATGAGATATTTTGTTCCCTGCTTTTGACCAGATGGATTTCTTTAGAGAAATGCTTGGTTATGTCCTTTGTCCATCGTTCTCCTGAGACCAACCCCCGATCTTGAATAATACACTCTGGACGTGGAGCCCATATTCTTGACTCCATCCGGCTGAGGTCAGGCTGCCTGTGGCACAGAAAGCAGGGGCAGGAGGAGTAAAGGTGGGGTCTAGGGGCCTGCCTACTCCAGCAGGAGGCTGTGAGGAGACTGATGGCTGACCTTCCCTTTATTAAGCACCTACTATACGCTCAGTGCATTAAATATATTACCTCACTGTTACACCAGCCCTTGGTTCCACTGGACTGTCCTCTTGACATGAGAGAACAGAGGCTCAGAGTGGTTAATTGGCTTACTGAAGATCACACAGCTAGTTAAGCATCAGAGCCAGAATTTGAGCCCAGCCCTGTCCTGTTCCAAAGCTATGTTCTTAATTATTCCCACGTCCCTCTCTTCCATCATTCCCTGCGCTGGTTTCTGTAGCTACCTGCGGGGAAGAGGAAGGTGCTGTCTTTTTGACCTGTGGTCAGGAAGGGAGAGAGAGAACATGGGCTTGTGGAAGTAAGCAAAGACCACCCACGTGAGAGCAAGCAAAGGCTGTGTTTTCAGAGCTCGCTACCACAAGGGAGTCAGCCCCCATCACTTGAGTTTGGAAGAGAATTGAAGGCCGGCCAAGGAATAGGAAATCTTTATAATGGGAGAGAGGGAAGGCTTCAGGTTCTGCTCAGAGGCTGTTGGCATGGAACCTGTGGATGTGCTCGCTAGAAAGGGGGGTGCCCTATGTGATTGGATTCGGGGAGCATGTTTGGCTTTTCCCAGTTTGTCCTACGTTGGAAGCAGGGGCAAAATGAGGGAAGCTGTCAGCTGTTGGTCCAGTCTTGGCTGCGTCTGGGCTATTACTACACGGGTATGCTTTGGCTTCCCAGACTAATGGCAGCAGAGAGTGGTTTCCCTCCTTGGCTGTTGCTACAGGTAGTGATCAGAGTTCTGTTTTTCTGTATGGTGTGGCCCCTGTTTGTCTGTGTATCTGGTCTCTCAGACTCCTCCCCAGAGTCCTGGAGGAGGGGCCTTCCTGGCCTGGTGCTGGCCAGAGGCTCCCTGCCTCGGGCTCCCTCCTGCCCTTTCTGGAGCCCCTGGTCCCAGTAGGTCTCCTTGCTATTTACTGTGCACCGTCTCAATTCTCATAATAGCCCCCAAAGGGAAATGATATTCGTTATCATTGCCGCATCATAGCTCATCCCCAAATTTACCAAATATTGATGATTTCACAGTTTTCTGAGGGCCAGGAAACCAGAAGCGGCGTAGCTGGGTGGTTCTAGCTCAGGGTCTCTTGTGAGGTTGTAGCCCAGGGGTTGGTGGGGGCCACAGTCACTTGAAAGCTCGCCTGGGGGTGAAGGGTTGGCTTCCAAGATGGCTGCCTGACACAGCTCTTGTCTTGAGGCCTCAGTTTCTGCCCAGGTAGACCTTTCCACAGAGCCCCTCTTGAAGAACGTGCTTGGCGGTGGACCACGCGTGGGAGGGGTGGAAGAGTGAGCTTGTAGAGGGCAGTGGGTTAGCTATCATTGTTATGTAAGCTTCATGGCAACCTAATAGAGAGAAACCATTAGCCCCATTTGACAGATGAGAAAACGGAGCCTCTGGAAGGAGAGAAATTTTGCCTGAGGACACAGAGCCTGTAGCTGATATGGCCAGGATTTAAGCCCTTCTCAACCTTAAAACCTAACCCTAGCTCTTTCCAGCCCTTGGTGTGCCTCCAGAGGGGTGGGGTGGGCTTCGTTGTTAGGGAAAGACGCCCCTCCCCCAGCCCCCAGAGCCTCCGGGAGGCCTCAGGAGCCTGAGAAGTTGTCTGTCAACTGGGCTTCCTTCTCTGCTCTAGAGACAAGGAAGCTGGTGCCTCTGGGCCCAGCTGCCACCCACACAGGACTATTTTTACCCTCCACCTCAGTGACAAGTCTGCATCTCCCCGCTCTGGAAAGGCCATCTGGGTAGGCTGGCTGTCCCAGGGAGAGCCTCCACCCTGAGGCCACCGTTTATGCCCCGCTGTTCCCGCAGCTGTTTCTAGATGAACCTTTAGCTCTCCGGCATGCCTTGGCCAACCGAGGTCAGTACGACGCCTCCGTCCCCTGGATTCCTGTCAGCACAGAGCCCTACGCAGGGTTCGAACCCACGCACCGTGAGATCGTGACCTGAGCCCAAGTCGGACACTTAACCCACTGAGCCACCCAGGCGCCCTGGGGCCATTTTAACGATACGAATGATTTTATTTGCGTCTTCAGACTACACACAGAAACACTTGAAAACTGCAAATACATGACTGTTGTATAACGTACTTCAGGGAGTCTGAGAACCTTTGGACATAATTTATTTTCTGAAGTGGTCTCAAACCACCCCCTAGGATCCTGCGTGTGTGCTATTCATTTGTTTGGCAAACTCTCCCCGAGCCGGTAAAGGTTGCCTCCTGCCAGGTTCCTGTCCAAATGATCTCATGTTTCACCCTGGCAGACGGGAAGTTAATAATGTTTTACTGCACCTCTCACAGAATTAAAATAAACACAATTGTCAGGTTCAGCCTTTGTCCCCCATGCAAAGTGGAAAGCAGAGGAGCCCCCCCCCCCCCAAAGCAGCAGGAGGGAGAGACACGGCAGGGGTTTCTGTGCAGTGGTAGAAAGGGGGCAGCGCCTGTGTAAGTGGCACGGCAGACAGCTGAGACACGGATCATGGGGGATCGTGGAGCTTCACACCCCCTCCCCCCACCTCCCCTCCCCCCACCTGTCCGATTTGTGTTTTGGAGAATACCTGGATATGGAAGACCGAGGATCTATTTCTGCTTCTGCCCCTAATTGACTGTGTGACCTTGAGCAAGTTAGTCATTCTCCCTGGGCCTCGATTGGCTCATCTGTACATCAAGGGACCTGGATCAGACCATCTTCAGTAAAACTGCATTTAGAAAAACAGGTAGTGGGTCAGGCGGGCCATGGTCTGCCTTCCTCGGCTCTACATTTCCTGAGGGGTTCAGAGAGCACGGCGCCCAAGATCTGTGCCTGGTCTGCACCTAGAGCGCTGCCTGGGCCCCCATTACCCCAGCTGTGAAATAAGGAGCATGATTAATACCTGCATCCCGTGAACTGCCCCTTAGAGGTGACACTGACCAAAAGAGGTCTGTTTAATACAGGACTTCTCAGAGCCTTTAATATGTTGGTGTGCATTGTGAATTTCCCGGGGTGGGGGTGGGGTGGGGTGGGGGAGGGGATGCAGGATGCAGTATTTAACTAACACAAACTAATACTTTTTGCATTATGTACCTTTCAGCACAGTTTGGGAAATGCCCTGTCATCTCCCTGGAGTCTCCGTTTTCTTCCTTCCTGGTAAAACAGGGATGATGACAGCGCCTGCCCCCTAAAGTGTCAGGAAGGCTGAACGGGGTAGTGCCTGGAAACAGGCCTGGCACAGAATAAATGTTCAATAAATGCTCGTAGCTATTATTTCTAATAAGTTTCTTCCTTTCCAGCTCTGGCATTCTTTTCTTCCAACTGCAGCATGTAATTAAACTGCAAAGCATCTGGCCTCCCCTGTAGAAAGAACAAGCCCAGAGGAAGGAAAAAGGAAGAGAAAGATCCCTCTGGATTGTCCATTTGTGCACCGGCCTCACCGCCGGTTGTCACAACAGGGGAATGTAGCAAGATGCCAACCCCTAACGACAAGGCTTGGGTG
The DNA here is from genome assembly GCF_018350155.1 of Leopardus geoffroyi. Lineage (NCBI taxonomy): Eukaryota > Metazoa > Chordata > Mammalia > Carnivora > Felidae > Leopardus > Leopardus geoffroyi. The sequence goes on from NC_059330.1 coordinate 44,963,607, forward strand.
TGGGGGGGGGGGGGAGTCTGGGGATCCCTGCTCAGCTCAGATGCGGTGGGGCGTATTTGAAAGGCACATTGGGGAGAGGTGGGATCAGTGTCACTTTAGAGTCAAGCAGAGGAACCCAACCCCATCCTGCGTGGATCAGCTTCCCTTTCCCACTGTCCTGGGCACAGCGATCCTGGCCACGTTTAGGTATGCGTGACATGCTAGGGGAACAGTGACAGGGAGAGCTGAGTCAGAAACGGCAAGTAGGAGAATTCAGGCAAGGAAAGGCAATCCCAGAGAAACAGCATCTGCGGTGGCTCAGAAGCTCACGGGAGCCCGGGCTGTAGTGGCAGGGACCCAGGGGTGTGGCGGTAATGCAGAAGACTGTCAGGGGAGAAGGCTAACGAGTGCACAGGCCAGGACACCAGACACAAGACCAGGACACCAGAGACTTTATTAAAGTCGGCCGTAAATGTCAGGTACATTCCCCTGTAGGAAACACACACACACACACTCACTCACTCACCCTTTTCTACATTTTTCAAAATTTTGACCGTGAACATGTATAGCTTCTATAAGAAGCACGTTCATTTATTAGAAGAAAAAAATCATATTTTTGAAAAAGAAAAGAAAATGATCACCCTTGCGACCATGCGGAGACCAGTCTGGGGGCGGGGGGGGCGCTGCAGTTGACCAGGCGAAAGGCATTGATGACCAATTCCACTCACAGGTATATACCCAAAAGGGTTGAAAACTGGCACAAATGCACGTTCATGAATGTTCATAGCAGTGCTATTCACAATAGCCAGAAAGTAGACTCAAAGCACCAAATATCCATCAACAGATGAATGGGCAAACAAAATGTGATCTATCCAGACAGTGGGACATGATTCATACAAAGTACTGACACGTGCTACAACGTGGACGAACCTTGAAAATGTTCTGCAAAGTGCAAGGAGCCAGACCCAAAAGGTCACATGTGGTACGACTTCGTTTATATGAAATATCCAGAATGGGTTAAGTCCACAGAGGCAGAATGCAGACCGATGGTTGCGAGGGGCTGACAGGAGAAGAGAATGGGGAACAACAGCTTGACAGGTATGAGACAAAGAAAGTCCCAGCACTTGGAACCCTGAGCTGTCCCACAGTTTGGTAACACAGCTTGGTAAGCCTTTCAGTCCCTCTTTGTGAGTTAAGCTACCTCAAGCTGACTTTTGGTCACTTACACCAAAAAAGTTCTATCTTCTTCACCTGATACATTCTATAAGCCTCTTTGCCAAAGTTCTGGAGTCAAGAACGAGGTGATCAAGGGGCGTCTGGGCGGCTCAGTCGGTTAAGCGTCCAGCTTCAGCTCAGGTCACGATCTCGAGGTCCATGAGTTTGAGCCCCGCGTCGGGCTCTGTGCTGACTGCTCAGAGCCTGGAGCCTGCTTCGGATTCTTGGTCTCCCTCTCTCTCTCTCAGCCCCTCCCCTGCTTGTGCTCTGCCTTTCTCTCTCAAAAATAAATAACCATGAAAAAAAAACACCTTTTTTTAAGTATACTTTTTGTTTTGAAATAAAATACAGGAACAAGCACCTCATCCAAAGAAGGTGCTCCCAGATCATCTGTGACGCCTGCCACTGCAGCCCAGCAGGGAGGCAGGCTCATGGAGACACCGGGGCTCCGTGAGTTAGGCAGGCTGAGTTAAGCCTCCTCCAGTGTTTCCTGGGGTGAGTGTGCCCACATCACAGAATCAGAGGCACGGACGTGCAATTTCCGGCACGAGGTAGGTGCTCAACCACGTTTGCTTCTCTCTCCGCAAGCAGCTCACAGTGAGAGCCTGCAGTCACCTTAGTTGTTCTTGCAGAAGGAAAAGGATTGGCTTTGCCCAAAGTGGATCCATAGCTGCCGGTCCCCGGTGCCCGTGCAGCTGTGCTAGCCAGCAGCCGCCGCTCATCAGCTCTGGCTGCCCTGGAAATTTCCCGTGCTGCCCGGAAAGACTCTGGCTTCTCATCATCACTACCTGTTGACCTTCCTATCAATATGCCCTGCATCCACTATCCCAGATTGGGTCCCATCAGCATAAAGAAGGGCTCTCCGTCTTCCTGGGGCTGTACCCCTTTAATAAAAAGGACAGTAGCGCCTGCCATATACTGACCCTACATGTGCCTGAACTTACATCCCACCCGCCCTGCCCCCCCCCCCCCCCCCCAGCCTCAACTCTGCAGGGTGTGTGATAGTATTCGCATGTCACAGGTGAGGCTCAGAGAGGTGAAGGAACTCGTTCAAGGTCACACAGCTGGGACGTGGCAGGCCTGTCTGACCCCCAGGCTTCTCCCCTGCACCACACTGCCTTCTTAGCTGTCCCTGTCCTTCCACCTCAAAACGCAGACACTCGCCCACTTGATGGGCAGCCAAGTTTGATAACCGTTGTTATAAAGGCAGCGATTCTCAGCATTGACTATAGACTCGCCTGGAAAGATTTTCTAGATGCTGGGAGCAGGGTGGGGGGTAGTAACAGGAAGGGGACGCTCGGGGCCTTTTCTGGGGTTGTAGTAACGTTCTACATTTTTTTTTTAATGTTTATTTATTTTTGAGAGAGAGAGAGAGACAGAGCACAAGCAGGGGAGGGGCAGAGAGAGAGGGAGACACAGAATCCGAAGCAGGCTCCAGGCTCCGAGCTGTCAGCACCGACCAACGTGGGGCTTGAACCCACGAACCGTGGGATCCTCACCTGAGCCGAAGTCGGCCGCTTAACCTACTGAGCCGCCCAGGCGCCCCCTCCGCTTGATTTTATAATCTTCATAAGAGACAAGATGTTCAGCACTAGATTGTAACCATACTAGACTCTAACCCTAATCCCAACCCCAACCCTAACCCTGACCCTAACCTTAACCTTAACCTTAAGCTAAGCCTCATACTTTTTGATCTGTGTGTTGGATACTTGGGTGTGTCCACTTCTGTGAAAATTGTGGAGGTATACGCTTAGGATTTGTATACTTTTCTCTGTGTAGGTTATTCTTCGCTGCCTCCTGAGAAAAGACAGTCTGTGGCCCCAGACTCAACGTCTTGAAGATGCTTTTTCACAGCATTGAGCAGTTGTTGGCCTTTGAGTGTGTGCCTGTCCTTGACAATGAACACACCTGCTTTCTTACCGCTGCTGCTTCTCCCTGGGCCGGTGCCGGGCTTAGCTACAAATTGCCCGCTGTTGTGCAGTGACAGGTACTCAACGGTCAGGCCCCATGGCTGGCTCCACAGCGTCTCCCTCCCACAGTTGGACTGAGAGGACCCCACGCTGCCCAAGTCCCAGGACTTAGGGCAGCAGAGACATAAGCAGCTACAGCAGGGACATAAGCACCTGCGTCTAAGCTGGGAGCCCTCTGCTCACGTCTGCCTTGTATCCTAATGAGTCCCTGGACACATGCTCTCTGGTCTTCACGTACAGACCCGTCGGGCCCATGGATGTCGGAGATGAAGGCTCTACTTCTCATCATCATCTGCAGCGAGGTGTCGTCACACGACTCAGTTCTGGCCAAGAGAATGTACGTGGAGTAGTCTGCACAATTCTGGAAATTGCCCTAAGGAGGAGAGTGCTCTTTTCCCTCTGTTCTTTCCTGTTACTTGGGATATGGCCTGGAAGGGCTGCGTTCCAGCAGCCATATTGTGCCGTGGAACAAATCATGCTCGAGGATAAGAGAGCGACAAGACAGGGGAGGCTGGGTCCTCGCTGTCATCTTTGCCCCCTGGAGCACCCTGTTGGCTGTGGGCTGACTCCCTCAGGGCATTTAACACGAGGGAGAAATGAGCTTCTACCCTATTCGGGCCAATGACACTTGGGGTTTTTCCATTCCTGTCAACTCAACTTAATCCTAAGTAATACTCAGGGCTTCTGACTTGATCTTTGGCCTGAGTTCCTGCCCAGCGTGAGGAGCAGGGTCCTGGCTTGCTCCCCCCGTGGACTGGAGTGCTGCCTCCACCCCATCTCGGCGGCTGGACCCTGCCAACTGCACCCCATCCGTGCTGCCTGCAGGATTTTGTGTTGCTGGGCTTGCCTCTTGCCTGGGTGGACTAGAGCCCATCATTCCAGTTGCTTTTCTGGGGTAAGCCCTGCTTCCCTCTCATTCTTTTACCCTTGGATCCTTCCTGTGCCTAACAGGCTGGCCGCTTTCTGGAAAACTACAGCAGGGCCAGTGCCTATAATACCTTCCCCCGTGGACAGTCCAGGAGCAGCCAGTTTCTGAGACATAAAAACAATGGTAAGGTCATTCATTTATTCATTCAGCAGATGAGTGTCTATCATAGGCCCTGGGATCACAACGGTAAGTGAGATGAGGTCGAGAGGCAGGCCTAGCATGGTGGGTACAAGCACAGGCTGTAGAGTGAGAATAGCAGACACAGCCATCCAAGGCACTGGAACTGATCACAAGCATTTTCAGTGGTTTCCTTTAAGAATATGTCCATGGCCTTGGCCGTGTGTGCAAGCCCGTATGAGTCACTACACCTGCCTGGTCCTCAGCTTACCTGAACACGACATGGCTGAACTGGATGATGTTTAAGACTCTGTGCAGGTCTGTCCTCCTATGGTAGTCTTGCAAAAACAAAACAAAACAAAGCACCCAAATCTTGATCTGATCAAACCCCTAGATTCAACTACAGGAAATACAGAAAACAGAGCAATGTGTGAAGCCACGTCATGGGTTTGCAATCACAAAAACCCAGACTGCGGACAATCTGCAGGATACACGACACGCCTTCTCCGGTGATAAATCGCAAGCAAAAAGAGAAAGCTGGAGGAGGAACCTGGGGATTAAAAGAGATTCAAGAGACAGCAACCAGTCACATCTGAGCGCATCTGATTCCAATCTTGATTGGATCAAACTGTTCGAAGTGTTTTTTGACTGGACACCATTGGAGATTTGAACACTGACTGAATATGTGACGATGTTAAAGAACTGTTGTTTCAAGAAAGATACTAGTGATTGACGAAGCGCAGAGACGCAGCCAGCAGCAGGGGCCTATTATGAAACAGGGCGGGGGAGTAGGGGAGAAGAGACTGCCGGGAGTCTTACCCCCAGCTCGGCCATCAGCTCACTCGAGTCCCTTCCTCTCCCCAGCCCTCGGTTTCCCCATCTAGGGAATGAAGCAGGTGGACCCAGTGTTTAACGTTGGCCTCCTTTTGCTTTGTCTTCACGTGGGCAGCCCTGGAGCCTTTACTCGGTGCCGCATCAACCCCACCCTGTGGCCACAGCAGCGTAAAAGCAGCAGGAAGGCCGGAAGGCCAGAACCGCTGGCTCCTGCAGAACCTAGAAGAGGCCACCGCCCTGGGGCAACTCGCTTGAAGGATCAAGCTGCAGGATCCCAGGTGGGCTGGTCCAGTCCCGAGGGAAAGGATGAACTTGACTGACTCACGAACCATGGGCACGAGTTACCTGCTCACTGGGATGCTTTGGCCTTGTTCTGATAACTGGGCGTTCTGGTGAGTTCTCTTGGCCTGCATCCTGATCTGGTCAAGCTGCTCAGGACTCCAGCTGAGGTGGGGTACCGCTGCCTCTAACACACTCCTATGGACACACATGAACGACGCCACCGCATTGCTACAGGTCACGTGCCCCTCGATTCCTCGTGCTGGCCTCTGTTAAAGGCCATACTTTCATCACTATGAACGGATCAGTCTTAACACGGAACCTCACGCAGTGCAAGTGCTTAGCAAATAAATAGGGAAGATTTCCTTCCTGGACCATCAGAGACGCTTAAAATTCTCTGGAAGCATCAGGAACTTTATCTCCAGGAGGATAAGCTGAAATACTCATCGCCTGCTACCAACACCAACCAGTTTCACACATTAATAATTAAATAATACCCCAGCCCCAAAGAGAAAGAAAGACAATTCTGTTATAATGAGCAGTAAGAGCAGGCACCTGGGTGGCTCAGTTGGTTGAGCCTCCAACTTCGGCTTGGGTCACCATCTCGTGGTTCATAGGTTCAAGCCCCGCATCGAGCTCTGTGTTGACAGCTCAGAGCCTAGAGTCTGCTTCAGATTCTGTGTCTCCCTCTCTCTGCTCCTCCCCTACTCTCTCTCTCTCTCTCAAAAATAAATAAACATTAAATTTATTTGTTTAATGTTAATAAATAATGTTTATTTATTTTTGAGAGAGAGAGAAAGAGAGAGAGCAGGGGAGGGGCAGAAAGAGAGAGGGAGAGAGGGAGAATCCTAAGCAGGATCCGCATCAGAGCCTGACACAGGACTCAATCCCACGAACTGTGAGATCGTGACCTGATCTGAAACCAAGAGTCAGATGCTTAAGTGAGTGAGCCACCCGGGTGCCCCGGACCATTTCTTTCTTTCTTTTTTTGAATGTATTTATTGTTTAATTTACATCCAAGTTAGTTAGCATGGTGCAACAATGATTTCAGGAGTAGATTCCTTAATTCCTTTTATCCATTTAGCCCATCCCCCCTCCCACAACCCCTCCAGTAACCCTCAGTTTGTTCTCCATATTTGTGAGTCTCTTCTGTTTTGTCCCCCTCCCTGTTTTTAGATTCTTTTTGTTTCCCTTCCCTTATGTTCATCTGTTTTGTCTCTTCAAGTCCTCATATGAGTGAAGTCGTATGATTTTTGTCTTTCTCTGACTAATTTCACTTAGCATAATACCCTCCAGTTCCATCCACATAGTTGCAAATGGCAAGATTTCATTCTTTTTGATTGCCGAGTAATACTCCATTGTATTACCCAAGTAATACTCCATTGTCTACCCCATCTTCATTATCCATGCATCCATCCATGGACATTTGGGCTCTTTCCATACTTTGGCTATCGTTGATAGTGCTGCTGTAAAGATTGAGGTGCATGTGTCCCTGCGAAACAGCACACCTGTATCCCTTGGATAAATACCTAGTAGTTCACTTGCTGGGTCATAGGGTAGTTCTATTTTTAATTTTTTGAGGACCCTCCATACTGTTTCCCAGAGTGGTTGCCCCAGCTTGCACTCCCACCAACAATGCGAAAGAGATCCTCTTTCTCCGCATCCTCGCCAACATCTATTGTTGCCTGAGTTGTAACATTAAAAAAAAAAAAAATTAAAAACTGGTAAAAAAATGAGCAGTAACAGCTACACCCGCCATGTTAGTATCAAACCCGGTTTCAAATCCTTGCTCTGCCTCCCACTAGCTCTGTGACTTCGGGCGAGTCACTTAACCTCTCTGCAGCGGATTTCACAAGAGTGCTGTGAAGGTGAAATTGTTCACTGCTTACGGTGTTTGGCATCATGCCCCACACGCTGGGAAGGCTCAGCCTGTGTTAGCAACAGTTCTTACTGGGAATCCTCCGTGGTGGCCTCCCATGGGTGCTCCCCATCTCCTCCCCACCCCCAATTCCACCTTGTCTCCTTTCCCTCGCCCTTATAAAAAATCTTTTTGGTGCTTCATTCTTTAGCTTAGTTGGCTGATGGAATCTTGTCGTGTTTTATAGTTGGTGGGGTTTCAGGCAAGGCGGAAAGCCAATAGAGAGGCTACTCCAGGCCTAGGTCTTCCAGAGGCACCTTGACAATCGCAACTTGCTGGGGCCATCTCCAACTACTCCGTATCAGCCCTGCAGATAACTCACGTGGAGCTATGGCTACCCGCCCACCTCCCCAGGAGGGGAGCACACTGGAGGGACTTCTTAATTGTGGGTGCCGGGCGGCTCACGCTTCCTGTACGTGGGCCGCTGCTTCCCCCTAGTGGCCACTGGATAGATTGCACAGCGAGTTGGCCTGAGGACAACGATGTGGGAGAAGTACCTCCCCCGCCTCCCCCGGGGAAGGGGGTGGTTCTCAACCATGACAGACCTGTAACTCCCTTCTCATAAAATGTATTGTGTGTAACTATAGTATACCTTATTCAGGTATTGGCCTACACTGAACGACGTATTTCTAAAAATACGATTTGATAATCTTTGACATACGTATATACCCACGAAACCGCCATCACAAGCAAGATAGTTAATATCTCTTCGCTCCCCAAAGTTTTCTTGTGCCCTTCAGTAACCCCTCCCTCCACCCCTTTCTGCTCCCCCATCCCCAAGCAACTACTGGTCTACTTCCTGTCATTATAGATTGGTTGACATTTTCTAGAGTTTCTTATCAATGGAACCGTGCAGTATCTCCTTTTCTTTCTCCTCCTCTTCCTCGTCCTCCTCCTTCTCCTCCTTCTCTCCTCTCCCTCCCTCTCCTTCTCTTTCTTCTTCTTTTTTCGGTCCGGCTTCTTTCCCTCAGCATAATCACTTTGAAATTTATCCATTGCATGGACCAGTAGTATATTCCTTTTTATTACTAGGTAGTATTTCCATTGTATGAACGTACTGCCATTTGTCCATTCAGAATGTTGGTACTTTTAAAAATCAGTCTACTGCCCTAAATATAATAGGAACTGAAAGAAAGAAATAAAACAATAGGTAAATCCCATGTAAATGCTCAGACATGATCGCCCCGGAACATACAATGATGTAGTCAGATACTTCACCTATACATACAGTTACATGGACCCGCTTCTTTGCCGGAGGCTTTGATTTGGCTCCAAAGGCCAGCGGTTGACCCCTCCACACAGGAGGGGACGATGCTGTGTGGCCTGACGCGTGGGGCCCGAGACTGAACAGGAGAGGTGGACACAGGCAGATGTCAGCTCCGTGGGAAGATTTCTCACAGGTCTGACCATCAGGGAGGCATGGCCAGTCTCATACGCTAAGGTCCATATTTGATTTCTCAGAGGTGTGTTTGTATTTTACTTACCTTGCATTTCCGAGCGCAATACGGGGGCTTTCTGTTGGCACTTTTCTGAACCGAGACTTAAGACTTATTTCCTGCCCTCTGCTCTAAAGGCCAGTAGCAGGCATTGGCACATCTCTATCCTGCTGGGAGCCTGTCTCAGGACGGAATATACTTTTATGGAAGAAAGTGTTTAGTGGTGCTTTTGAGGCAACAAGACTTTAGACACTTCTACTACAGAGGCGCCTGGGTGGCTCAGTCAATTAAGCATCTGGCTCACATCATGATCTCATGGTTTCGTGAGTTCAAGCCCCGAGTTGGGCTCTGTGCTGGCAGCATGGAGCCTGCTTGGGATTCTCTCTCTCTCTCTCTCTCTCTCTCTCCTCCTCCTCCTCTGCTCACTCTGTCTCTCTCAAAATAAATAAACTTAAAAAAAAAGAAACTTCTAAAAATAAAGCCTTCAGTTACACTTACCTTCTTGGACAATCTATCCACCATGTTATTATTAAAGGAGTCTGTTGTTTGGTGGTAACCCTTGACTTCAGACTGGCTTGTTCTTGCAAGGAACCCATTCCAGAAACTGAAGAATTTCCTTTAACCAGCTCTAATGCTACAGAGAAGTATCAAAGTCCATAGCAAGTATGGTGGGACATATAATATGCGAGGTCTCTAGTCTTTGTTTCTTTTTCTTTTTCTTTTCTCCTTCTCCTTCTCCTCCTTCTTCTTCTTCTTCTTCTTCTTCTTCTTCTTCTTCTTTTGAAAGAGAGGGAGCGAGAGCGCATGTATGCACCCATGCATGTGAGTAGGGGAGGAGCAGAGAGAGAGAGAAGGAGAGAGAATCTTAAGCAATCTCCACATCCAGCGTGGAGCCCAATGCGGGGCTCGATTTCGCGGTTCGTGAGATCATGACCTGAGCCGAAATCAAGGGTTGGACGCTTAACTGACTGAGCCACCCAGACCCCCTCTAGTCTTTGTTTCTTGATTCTGTTTTTAATATGCCACCCACACGTTCCCCCCCCCCACTGCCCCCGAAGTCCCTTAAATATCTTAATGCTTCCATTCTTATTCTTTGCTTCTTGTTGTTTGCCTTGGAAATGTTTTCCTTCTATTTTTTTCTAACTTCTCGTTGCATGATCAGTCTGTTTGTTTTGCTTTGTTTGAAGGAAAGCAGTTAAGACTACACATTTGCTTCTAAATACATTTTGATTAAGTTTCAGAAACGGCCTATGTTCCTTCATTCTCATAGTTTTAGAAACCTGTTATTCCAGATTTTAATTTGCCTTTGACCTAATAATTATGCAGGGGGGGAAAGTATGTGCGTGTTTCTTTGAAAGTCATAAGAAATTGGGTGGTTTCTTTTACACTGTAGCCTGAGTGTGGAGCCTATAGAATTCCTCCTTTGTGGAGAGCTGGACGTATTATTTGTAGCCTAGTTTAGGTCAAATTGTGTAAATATTCATGAAGTATTTCAGAAGGTGTGTATTCTGTGGGATAAAGTACAAGCCCGATAATAAAGCCAAAAATTCAGTCTTCTAAATATATGGTTTGAATATATTCCAAAGACAGTGGTGGACCATCTCTGGTGTCTCCGTCCCTGTTTGAGTCTATAAGCTCTGTGGTCTGTACTCATTCTCTTTGGTCTCATTGTTTTCCACATGCCTTTCCGCTCTGCACTTGGAGAGCTTTTCAAGTGTGTGGCTCCAGCCTCGAGGAACTTTTCTGTGCTGTGGATTCTGCTCTTTGCGCCTTCAATGCAGATCTCATTCCCGGCACTGGGTTTGGGTTCCTTGCATTCTGCGTTTCGGCAAGCTGTATCCATCTTTCTCATATTTTATGGAGAACTCAAAGCAGACATATCCTTACAGTGTCCTGTTTTCTAGAGCAATTTATTTCCAGAAGCATCCTCTTCCAGCATTGCCCTGAGAACTGGCAAGAGAAGTCCCCAAGTGGGCCCTGTGCTTCAGAGTTCCCCACAAGGGGGGAGTCCGGGAGGCTCAGTTGGTGAAGCCTCCGACTTGGGCTCAGGTCGTGATCTCGCGGGTCGTGGGTTCAAGCCCCGCATCCGGCTCTGTGCTGACATCTCGGAGCCTGGAGCCTGCTTCGGATTCTGTGTCTCCCTCTCTCTCTCTGCCTCTCCCCTGCTCGTGCTCTGTCTCTCTCTCAAAAATGAATAAACCTTAAAAAAATTTAGAAAATAGAGTACCCCCCAACAAAATAATCAAATTTATTAAGGACCGCACAATGCCTCTGGCGCTCAGCACTCGCACAGCAGGACCTAACCCTAAACATCCGTGCTCTTCAACAATGTTCAGGCCCCAGGGAGATGCTTCACATCTGACCCTATATTGATGGGGAGAAAAATGCATCAGCTTCGAAAAGTTTAACGAAAGCTTGATGGGCCCCTGCTAGGTACTATCTCAGAGGGCAGAGAGATTTTCAGCAGAGAAGTACTTAGGTAAGAAAAAAGACAAATTAACTTGCCAGATCTTTCCTCTCCTCCAGAATGCAACAGATTAAACACAATGAAAGGGCATTTTCTAGTCGTGCTGACTATAGTTTCTTGTTTGCATCTTCTTATTCGTGGTTCTGGGGGTACTACACATGAATTAGGATGGCATTTGCATCCGTTGTAAATGGAAATTGAGGACATTTTTGCGACATTACATAAGCCATGTTACACATTATTCAAATTTGCATGTATATCTAGGCTTTAGACATAACGATACTGATTCTTTACACAGGCAGCGAGATGGACACTGAATGCTAGAATTATGAATTTTAACATTTTTATTTAAAAACTCGGGGCGCCTGGGTGGCTCAGTCGGTTAAGCGTCCGACTTCGGCTCAGGTCATGATCTTGCAGTTTGTGGGTTCAGGCCCCGCATCGGGCTCTGTGCTGACAGCTCAGAGCCTGGAGCCTGTTTCAGATTCTGTGTCTCCCTCTCTCTCTGGCCCTTCCCCTCTCGAGCTCTGTCTCTCTCACTCTCTCTCAAAAATAAATAAACATTAAACAAATTTAAAAAATAAATAAAAAAAATAAAAACTTACTTATTTGGGGGGGGGGGTGCCTGACTGGCTCAATTGGTAAACATTAAACATTTGAAAAATAAACATTTTTTAAAAATTAGAAGAAAAAGAACATGTGACTCTTGATCGCAGGGTCACGAGTTCGAGCCCCATGTTGTGGTTAAATTTACTAAAAATAAATATATAAATAAATAAGTAATAAAAAGTTACTTATTTATAAATCAAATTTTAAATTAAATGTATAATTTAAATACAATTTAAGTTAAACTTTAAAATTAAGTTATTTAATAAAATTTAATTAAGATTTTAGAGAGTATAATGATACACAGTATTTGGACTTACGTATATTTGATATAAAAATTTGATATTCAGTAATTCTAATCTTTATTTTGCCTTCTGCATTATTAGATACTTCTCAATGTTTAAAAAAAAACCCTAACTTTTTGGAAAAACACTGGAAAATTTTTTCATAAAAAATTGTCGCAAAAAAATTAATAAAAAATGAATATATTTACATTTTTGTTCTTTGAATATAATTGTTTTTACTCCTTAAGTGAATTTTAAAATCTTTTTTTTTTTTTAAGAGTAAGTGTGTGAGGGGAGGGGGGCAGAGAGAGAGAGAGAGAGAGAGAGAGAATCTTAAGCAGCCTCCAGGCTCAGTGCTGAGCCCCAAGCAGGACTCCATCCCAGGACCCTGGGATCATGACCTGAGCTGAAATCAAGAATTGGGTGCTCAACCGACTGAACCACCCAGGCACCCCTAAGATCTTGATTATCATAACATAATTAGGGGCGCCTGGGTGGCTCAGTTGTTGAAGCATCTGACTCTTGGTTTCCCCTCGTGTCATGACCTCACAGTTCTTGAGTTCAAGCCCCGCATCAGGCTCTGTGCTGACAGTGAAGAACCTGCTTGGGATTCTTTCTCTCTCCTTCTCTCTCTGCCCTTCTCCCACTCGCTCTCTCTGTCTCTCTCTCTCTCTAAATAAATAAATAAACTTAAAAAAAATAACATGATTAGCGATTTTGCTGAAAGGAAGAGAAGAAAAATTCCATGGGATATTCATCATCATTTATGAATGAGGTATACGTTTCTTACTCATCCCAACATCGTCAGCCCAAGCTGCAACGTCCTTGGGAAGAAAAGTCTGGAGGCAGAAGGTACAGGGCAGCACTGCCCACTTAAAGGCTCTTCCTGCTACCTTCTTTCCGCCAGCCCCTCCCATCCTGTTTCAGAGGGTAGTGTAGCCACCGGTAATAAAACTTTCCTTTGCCTCCTTTCTGCTACAGCAGGTGGAAGTATGTTTCGGACTTCTTGGGTGACTAATGACACTAGGATGTGTGAGCTTCACGGGGAGGTGACAGATTGTCGGGTCACCGCTTCACAGGTGGTTAACCCCACGCTCCCTCCTATGCAGGCCTCTCTTGGTTGCAATTGACAGAAACTCACCTCGAACTTATTGGCGCAGGAAGGGACATTTATTGAATTGCAGGATTGCAGTAAGGGCAAGACTGTGTTTGGGTGGACTCTAGGATTGGAATCCTGTCTGGACTCTGCTCCCTCTTCAAGGAAGCTTATGCTCTCAGATGGGCTGTGTCCACATGATTCCAAACTGTCGGCCTCTGGCCTCACTCCTGAAGGCTTCCCCTGTAAAGCTGAGCTGTTCCACTTAATTTCTATTCAAAATATAGTGGTGGGGGCCATAGGCACACCCTGTCACCCGGAGCACAGTGTCCTGTGACTGGCACTCTCCACTACAACCCCATGGGGGAAGGAGTTCCCCCAAAGGTGGTACCACCCACCAAAGGGAAGGGAGGTGAGGAGGCAGAACAACCAGGACCCTCTGTGCTGCCCCACCCAGGGGCCTTCATGACAGCGATCACCAGTCAGTGCTTCCAGACCCATCTGTACTTTCTGCGGGAAGCTTGCCTGGGCCTCCGTTTGCATGGTTTGGACCCAAGTATGTCCAGGAGAATGATGACGTCACAGAACTGCGGTTCCAGAAGGCAGGGTGGCCCAGCGCTCCCACCTTCCTTAGAACATGGGGAGCTGCGACCTAGGCGGGACTAGAGTATAGTTCATGAGGAAGAGACTCTTCGTTGTGCTGATTTTTGAGGAAAGCCCTGGCTGTCTGGGACCTGGGGTCAGAGAGGGGTAGGAGAGAGGTAAGCTTCGGAAGGGGAGGTGAGAATGCATCTACCAGAGGCACCGTATTCCCCATGGAGACCCCAAGGGGGTACTTCATGGGCAGAGAGAGAGCTCACCTGCTTCCCAAGGCTCAGTGACCCCTGGCAAGTCTCGGAAGGAACCTCCTGAGTCAGGGTGGAGCAGGGTTGCATGGGACACACTCATACTAAAAAATTATTTGTTGTTTGTCTGAAATTCTAATGTAGTTGGGCATCCTGTAAAATTTTCTTTACTAAATCTGGCAACACCAGGGGGAGGGAGAGAAGCAAAAGAATGTTCACAAGCTCAGGCTGGTACGGAGTGAGCTTAGAAGACATCTGTGAGGAAACAAGGCCATTAGGGCAGCCATCTTGCCCAAGCAGAAGCTTCCTGACTCTGCAGCCTGTGGGTGGAGGAACCTAGGCCTTTGCTCTCAGGAACATACACCTACTTTCAGGGGAAAGATACACACGCACACAGTGACAGAAATAGCCCCATTCTGTGTTTTCATGGTGTTGATAGTTTTTTTTTCCCAATGTTTATTTATTTTTGAGAGAGAGAGAGAGAGAGAGACAGAGCGTGAGCGGCAGAGGGGGAGAGAGAGAGAGGGAGACACAGAACCCAAAGCAGGCTCCAGTCTCCGAGCTGTCAGCACAGAGCCCGATGCTGGGCCTGAACCCATGAACCACGAGATCATGACCTGAGCCGAAGTTCGATGCTTAACCGACTGAGCCAGCCCAGGTGCCCCATCCAGTTCTTCACCAAGCTTCCCACCACCTTAGATTTAATATCCATTGATGATTCTTGCCCAAACTAATCTATGATGGCTGCAGAGTGATGATTTTCCAACCTCATGACCACCTCCACATTTATCACTCACCATCTTATTGTCAGGAAGAGCTCCAACCCCATCCCTGTTATGTATCTGTTTGTCTATTTATTACTATTAAGGACTCAGGGATTCCTATCTCTTTCACTAGATTGTAATCTGTCACTATCATAATTTTTTTCAAAGACGCTCTAGGCCCAAGGTGGGGTGCTAACTCATGACCCTGAAATCAAGAGTCGCTTGCTACACCAACTGAGCCGGCCAAGCTCCCCTGTCACTATCTTTATTTGTGTTGATGGCCAAACTGTCCCAGACTACCTTAGAAACCATTCTGTATTAATTCTGTAGCTATGACACCAAAAGCGTAAGCAACAAAAGAAAAGGTAGTGAAAACAGTCTTCATCATCATTGAATTCTTTTGTTTCTAAGAATACCATCAAGAAAGTGAAAGGCAACCCACAGAATGTGAGAAAATATTTGCAAGCCATGTATCTGATAAAGACTTTTTTATTTTTTATTTTTTTAATTTATTGTTTTTAATTTTATTTTTTATTTGTTAAGAGTTACATCCAAATTAGTTAGCATCTAGTGCAACAATGATTTCAGGAGTAGATTCCTTAGTGCCCCTTACCCATTTAGCCCATCCCCCCTCCCACACCCCCTCCAGTAACCCTGTTTTCTCTCTATATTTATGAGTCTCTTCTGTTTTGTCCCCCTCCCTGTTTTTATATTATTTTTGTTTCCCTTCCCTTATGTTCATCTGTTTTGTCTCTTAAAGTCCTCATATGAGTGAAGTCATATGATGTTTGTCTTTCTCTGACTAATTTCACTTAGCATAATACCCTCCAGTTCCACCCATGTAGTTGCAAATGGCAAGATTTCATTCTTCTTGATTGCCGAGTAATACCTCATTGTATATATATACCACCCCTTCTTTAGCCATTCATCCATTGATGGGCATTTGGGCTCTTTCCATACTTCGGCTATCGTTGATAGTGCTGCTATAAACATGGGGGTGCATGTGTCCCTTCAAGACAGCACACCTGTATCCCGTGGATAAATGCCGAGTAGTGCAATTGCTGGGTCGTAGGGTAGTTCTATTTTTAATTTTTTGAGGAACCTCCATCCTGTTTTCCAGAGTGGCTGCACCAGCTTGCATTCCCATCTGATAAAGAATTTTTACAACTCAATAAAGAAGGACAAATAACCCAACTAGAAAATGGGCAAAAGATCTGAATACTGAATTTCCCCAAAGATATGCAAATGGCCAAAGAGCACATGGAAAGATGCTCAGCGTCATTAGCCACCAGGAAAATGCAGATCCAAACCATCATGTGTACGACTTGGCACCCATTAGGAGAGCTTTGATCAGAAAGACAGTTAATAACAAGTGTTAGTGGGGGGGGGGGGGCGGTGGGCTCCGTTGGTATAGAGCATGGCGACTCTCAACATCAGGGTCATGGGCAGAACCTACTTTAAAAAAAAAAAGAGTAAATTGAATTAAAAAAACAAACAAGCGTTGGGGCACCTGGGTGACTCAGTCAGTTGAGCCTCTTGGTATCAGCTCAGGTCATGATCTCACAGTCTGTGGGCTCAAGCCCCGCATTGGGCTCTGCGTTGACAGTGAGGAGGCTGCTTGGGATTCTCCCTCTCTCCCTCTCTCTCTGCCCCTCCCTAGCTTTTGTGCACCCTCTCTCTCTCTCTCTCTCTCTCAAAATAACTAAATAAACTTTATAATTTTTTTTTTTAAGTAACCAGTGTTGGTAAGGATGTGGAAAAGCCGATGGCAATGTAAAATGGTACAGCCACTTTGAAGTCAGGCAGTTGCTCCAAAGTTGAAACTTGAAGTTACTCTATGGCTCAGCAGTTCCATTCCTTGGCGTATATGCCCGAAGGAATGAAAACATTTGTCCACACGAACACTTGTGCGTGAATGTTCACAGCACCATCATTCATAATAGCCCCAAAGTAGCCCAAAAGTCTATAAAACGATCAATAGAGAGACAAAAGAAGGATTCATCACAAGGAATGAGATCCCAGTGGCTGCCACAACATGAATAAATCTTGAAAACATTGTTAAGCGAAAGAAGCTGGGCTCAAAGGCCACCTATGGTGTGACTATTTGTGTGCAGTGTCCAGGTTAGGTGAATCTAGAGAAATGGAAAGTAGGCTTGTGGTGGGCAGGGGTTGGAGGAGGGGTGGATTAGTGACAGCTAATGGGTATGGGGTTTCCTGTTGGGTTGATGAAAATGTTTTAAAATTGACCGCGGTCATAGTCGCACAGCTCTGCAAACACACTATTGAGCTGTATGCTTTAGATTAAGTGATTGTGTGGTATGTGAATTATGTACTGGGAATTTTATCTCAATAAAGCTGTTACCAAGAAAGTGTTCCAGATTTGGCCAGTGGGTGCCCCTCTGAGCTGGCTCTCATGTCTATTTGACGTGCCCCAATCCATATTTTGAGCACTTTCTTACTTTCTAGCACAAGATAATTCAGACTTATTTTATACCCTTTCCTACTCCAGCCTAGGAATCAACCTTTGTCCCAGAAGTCTTGCTTCCTATTTTGGGGGGAATGCAAAACCAAGATTTAGGCATTTATCATTTCCTTTAATCATCACGACAACCCTAGTAAGTTGGTATTGGCATATCTTCATTTTACAAATGAGGCCCAGAGAGGTAAAGTATATTGCCCAAGGTCACACAGCAGCCCAACCTTTGAAAGCAGGCGATGTGAATCCAGAGTCCCCGCCCCTTGCACCTCCCCCTACACACACACACACACACACACACACACACACACACACAGAGTGTGAAAGTGAAGTTTATTTCTTCAGCAAGGTCACTTTTACTTGAGTGATACCAGTTTTGAGTGGAAACAAAGGTGTAGAGCTTATAAGACAGCCTGTCAGGAATTGCACAAGGCAGGGTATACCCTTGGGAAAAGTCACATATCGTGCATCTGGGAGCGTGGGGTTGAGGGCAGATCAACACCCAGTGGCCTGGCCCTTCCTACGAGAGCACATGTTCAAATCCACACACACAAGTACCAGTAAAGTCCAGTTCTCATCAATCTTTGCCAGCCTCACTCCCCACCCCTGTACCCAAATGCTGCCCATAGCCAGGTGTCCTTTACAAGAGTGAGAATGGCTAAAAGAGGAGAAAACCTATAGATGAAAGGAGATCAGCCTCAGTTTTTCACTGTTGACACCGGGCAATGGCTACATGGAGATTCATGATATTATTCTCTCTTATTTTGTAAATGTTTGAAAGTTTCTGTAGTAAAAAAAAAAAGTATAAAATGGTGAGAGGAAAGAGAAATAGCCAGGCGGGGAGCCATGAGTGAGCCAGGACATTTGGCTGCTCTCTCCAGATTCCTCAGGTGCTCAGAGGAGACCAGCAGCACGTCTGGGAGATCCTCGGGACCACAGGCCCTCAGCTGCACCTTCTCCCCTCCGAAGATGATGAGGACGCTACTCATGTCCTTGGCCAGCTGCCTCGTTGCCATAAATGAGGCCGAGCTCATCAATCGCTGTGACTTGGCCAGAGTGCTGCACAAGGAGGATCTGGACGGGTTTGAGGGCTACTCCCTGAGTGACTGTGAGTGCCGCTTTCTCACACTCCCGCCCCTCCCCCCATTCCTCTTCTGCTCCTGGTCACCCCCTCTGTGGCCATCTTTCCATCATTCATCTTTCGAAGCCAAGTTCAAAAAGCAGCCCTCCCCGAGAAGCCCCTCCCAACATTCTATATTCCTGCCACAATTCTTAACTGAGCACTTACTATGTACCGGGAACTATTTTAGGGGCTGGGGACAGAGACATCAACAAAGCCCCTTCCTTCACAGTGTTCGCATTCTAGGGGGAGAGGCGAGTCCCAAACACACACACAAACATATGAAGCACTTCCTGGTGGTGATAAATGTTATGCAGCAGAATAAAGCCAGGGGAGTGAGAGGTAACCTTGTCCTTGAAGGGGAAGTCAAGGAATACCTCTCTGAGGAGGTGACATTGAGCAGCACTGAATGAGGTAAAGGACCGGGTCACCCAAATGTCTGGGGAAGAGCATTCCAGGCAGAGGGAGCAGGCAGTGCAAAGGCTTCGTCCTCCATGGTGGGGCCAGCTTCCTTCTGCCCAGATTTTGCACACACCTGTCTTGTGCTGTCCTTCTCGTTTTATCTTGTCTTAGGGTCCTTTAAGATGTGCGTCTTCATTCTTGTACTATAGGCCCTCTGAAGGCACCAGCTGCCTTTGACCCAGCTAAATGTCCCTCACTGGGTTTTGCACGGGTCACGGCACACAGTAGGCGATCATCAAGTGCAGGAGACGCGGATGGACAGCGGGATGATGAACGGTTGTACTGAGGGGCAGGTGGATGGACCGAAGGGCGAGGGGAGAAGCTAATGGGTGTTTCCAGCCAGCTTGCCCCATCTAGTCCCTTAGGCCTTGTTCCTTTCTTCTGCTTGCCCATCTCCCTTTCTCCTCCGTATCCTTTGTCCCTCAGTTCAGAGCCCTCTAAAAACCTTCTTCTCCCTGTTCTAAGGGCTGTGCCTGGCTTTTGTGGAGAGCAACTTCAACCTATCAAAGGTAAATGAAAATGCAGACGGCAGCTTCGACTATGGCATCTTCCAGATCAACAGCCACTACTGGTGCAATGATTACAAGAGTCACTCGGAAAACATTTGCCACGAGGACTGCAAAGGTCTGGCCGGGGTCTCAGGGTGGGAGAGGTGAGAGGATGAGTGGGGTCTACTCACAGGACTTCTCGTCCCACTCCAAGCCTGGGAATGCACCCAGAGGGATGGCCGGAGGAGTCCAGGAATGCCTTTGCTGAGCAGAGGATTTGACTAGTGGCTACGATGCCCCTCCGGTTAGGAGATTCTCCGGGGTGCAGGCTCCAGAAAGGCTCTGCACACCCAGTAGCAGAGGACAGCAGCGGCCAACATTTATCGAGAGTGTGTTATATACTAAGCACTTCACATGCCAGCTTCTCATGCGGTGGAAACTATTATGATCCCCGCTTTACAGACGAGCAAACTGAGGCTCATAGAACCAGTGCCGAATGCCAGACTGGTGGCCCTGAAGGCTCAGCTCTAACCATCAAGTACTGACTTTGTTTGGTTAATGGCCTGGTTGATTCGAGGCCAAGGGCAAACTCCCCACCTCAGAGCCACTCCTGGAGGCTCCACAGGTCCATGACTTTGCCCCTTACTCCCTCTTTCGTACTCTGATCAACATCCCTGCACTCTTCACCTGAAGAGCCTCTCTCATTAGGCAAGGTTTACCTTGGCCTCTGTGCTGCCTGTTTTGACATTTCCTTTCCCTAGAAACCCTCAAACGTGGCGTGAACCAGCATGTACCCTAGCTAGGATGTGTGGTAGTAAACATACATTTACTCCTGCCCCTCCTGCCCCCACCCCTAGCCACCCTTGACCTCTAGCAGCCATTGTAGGGATATCTCAATGGGCCTCTGGGAGGGAGCCCTTGCCTAATCTGGAAGGACTCAGCCCCTGGGGGGCAGGGAGAGCCAGTGTCTGCCTCAGTCTCTGGGACTGTCCTCTGTGTTCTCACGGGTATTCTCCGTCTCCCCTTCAGAACTGCTCAGCCCCGATCTTCTCTCAACCATCAACTGTGTGAAAAAGATTGTGTCTGGAGCAGGGGGAATGAAGAACTGGTGAGGAGGTCACTGTGGGACTAAGTTAGCAGGCAGAGCCCCAAGAAGGATGTAGTGACAGGAGGGGACAGGAGGCAAGGACTCGACCCCTTCTAACCGTCTAGAAAAACGTGGGAGAGCGGCGGGGCTCGGAACTGGGACTTACAAGACTTGGGATCGGGGTCTTTCTCTGATGTTGTATTAAAACCGTTTTGGACACAGTAGCAAAGCAACTTGAGTTAGCTGAGGGAGATGGCTTCAGAGGGGACGAGGTGTCTCACCGAGCTTACCCAAGGGGTCTCTTCTTGGGAAGAGAACGGAGGCGGAGCTGGGAACTGTCAGTGTGGCTTTCCTGACAAGTTTCTGCCTCCTCGTGCATTTCCTTCACTACTTTCTTTGTAGAGCAGTATATTCTGCTCCACATTCCAGAGGACAGATCGTGGCTGCCCCCAAGCTAACGGGCTAATGTTCTGAGCAGTCACGGAGACTGGCTAGTCTCAGCCCCAGAGTCCAAGGGGCTGGGATAGAGAATCTGATCGGCTCAGCTTGGACCCATCATCCCCGCGTGGTTCAATGAGCTGTAGGTGTGGGAGCAGTTAAGCAGTACCATCATGCTGGCCACGGGTGGGGGGTGGGGCTGGCCCTCTCCATAATTCGCAGCTGTCAGCTTCCCAATGGTAGACAGTGCAATGGTTGCTTCACTTTTCTGAGCTTCAGATTGGAGATAGATGATAGATAGATAGATAGATAAGTTGCCTCTACAGGTGCCTGTGAGGATGGAGGGGGTTAAGTGCCTTGTCTACTCTAAGAACACCATGCGGAAGAGACGCTGACGGCTATTAGGGATGACCTGCTCTGGAGGGAGAGTCGATAGTTGCCCCTGAGATTGACGGATTGGTTATTTATTTATTTATTTATTTATTTATCTATCTTTCTGTGTGTTTAGTGACTCTCAGCCTTGTAAAATGGTGCGCTCCCCCTTCGGGGCCAGAGGAGGATTTGAAAACGTGGGAGCATACTGGACGGGGGGAGGAGCCAAACACCACAGATAAGAGAAATTTAAAGGAAGGCTCAGAGGGGCCACAGGGGGACAGACCAGAGAGCAAGCAATGAAGGGGGTTCTGTGCATTGCCGTGCTGTGCTGTGCTGTGCGTTCACTAAGTGCTGGGTCATGGATGTGGAGAAGGAGCTACTAAGTAGGAAGCAAGAACCCAGCCTTCTTCTCTCCACAGGGTGGCATGGAGGTTGCACTGTGCGGGCCGGCCACTCTCCTACTGGATGACGGGCTGTCACAAGGAATGAGACAGGCGTGGAGTCATTCCAGCGTTCCTCTTCTTGCCTGGGGATTCTTCATGCCTTCTTCCTCTTGCCTCCACTTCACGTTATTTTCTTTCCTTCCCGTGTTCAAAAAGGACTGACCGGAGCCCCAGGAATAAATGGTTTTCTAGGGCTTTCTCCTTGTACCCATCCAGGCCCAGGCCCCTGGTTCCTGACTGTCATTCGCAAACCAAGAGAGGACCACAGTGAAGAAGTTGTTATATTTGGGGAATTGTGAAAGCATTCCTTGTGCAAAGAATGTGTTGATTTATTCATTTTTAATTCCAGATATCTTCGAGTACCTAGTATGGCAGGAGGGTGGTAGGTACTAGAAGAAGGAAGGTAAATCCTAACTATTGTTCTTGAGGTGTTCACCATCTGCCTGGAGAAGCAGAGACACACACGAATACTGGCTACAGCGAATGAGTGGATACATACAATGAATACATGGTGCTGATGTGGAGTTGAACCTGCAAAATGACAATGCAAAGACAGAAAAGGGGCAGTTGGAGGAATGTTCTACCCATGGCTACAATCGGAACTGCCTGAATAAACTGTCCCACCTGGGCCACTGCTGTCCCTACTTCTGAGCCTTAACTACTTCAGCTCTGAAGTGAGAGATTTGACATTTGAGTGGTTCCCAGACTTTTGGATTTCACAGACCAGTAAAACATCAAAAAAGTTAAGGCCATGTTAAAATTTCCAACTTTTTATTTTAATGCCCAAGAAAGAGTATTAATCACAACAACTATCCTCTATCAGCATCTCCTCATAAAGCAGTTTTTAGCATGAAAAATGAAGGTCAGGGTGCCCGGGTGGCTCAGCTGGTTGACTGTCGGACTTCGGCTCAGGTCATGATCTTGCGGTTTGTGGGTTTGAGCGCCGGCGAGGGGCTCTGTGCCGACAGCTCCGAGCCTGGAGGCCGCTTCGGAGTCCGTGTCTCCCTCTCTCTCTCTGCCCCTCCCCCATTCGCACATGCATGCTCTCTCTCTCTCAAAAATAAATAATATTAAAATAATTTTTTAAATGAGGGTCAGATTTATAGGATAATGGAATAGATTTTGTTTTATGAAAATATTTTTTTAACCCTGATTGTATTACCTTTTCTTGCTTTGGCAAGGACTGGTGAACCCTTCACCACAGACCAGCAGCAGTCTGAAGGCCACTGTTTAGAAACCTCAGGAGACTTGTTTTGTAAGGCCCCTTCTGGCTCAGACATTCTAGGATTAAAATAAGGATCATTAGGACCTACTTTCCCTCTCAGTGTGTCAGTCCTCAAAATAGCTATTTGGATGCCGAGAACGGCCCTTCTGCACAAGCACCATGAGCTCCAATATTGGTGCCCTACCTGGCCTCACTCTTTGATTTTTTCAAATTTATCTCTCCTTCTTACCCTGCTTGCCAAACTCCCACATCATCTCACCCCAACAAGCACCCACGTACGCCAATTCATCAAAATCACGTAGGGAAATCGGGGAATGCTTTTTAAGGATTTCATTAATGGCTTAATGAGTTATAGTTTGATTTGTATATTTAACATTCATGAAAACATTCTTAAGCCAAAGGATTGCATCTTTAGTGGTCATTTCCCACACAACGTAGAGAAATCCAAATTTTTTAAGTTCAGTAGGTAACTTACTGCTAGTAGTCCAAATCTTCTCCCGGAGTGAAGAGGAAGAAGGCTGCCATAAAATTGTCCACACCCAGGGATCCTGTAAGCTCACCCTTTAGACCCTACTGTAAATATACACTTGACTAATGGTGCCTGGGTGGCTCAGTCGGTTAAGCGTCCGACTCCAGCCCAGGTCGTGATCTCACAGTTTGTGACTTTGAGCCCTGCTTGGGGCTCTGTGCTGACAGCCTGGAGCCTGCTTCGGATTGTGTGTGTGTGTGTGTGTGTGTGTGTGTCTCTCTCTGATTCTCCGCTGCTTGCACTCTGTCTCTCAAAAATAAATAAATATTAAAAAAAATTTTTTTTTAAATACACTTGACTAGAAGCACTAAATTCTACGACATTGAGACAATGGAGCTGCGGGAGGGGAAGTAGAGGCAGAGACCCGCCCCAGAGCGGGAGGGGCGAAGGAGAGGTCCGGGGGACAGCCCCCGCCCCACCCCGCGGCGAGCTGGCCCCGCCCCTCGTACGAGCCCCTTTTTAAAACGCGCGGGCGCGCCTTGCGCAGGCGCGGTGCCACTTAAACCTTAGTCGTGCCTGCGCTTTGGTGGTAGGATGGCGGAATTGGTCTCTTTTACGGTTCCCACGGAGAGTGACAAAACCTTGCTGGTGTGGGAGCTGAGTTCTGGACCCACGGCCGAGGCCTTGCATGTGAGCCGGGCCGGGATGGAGGGAGGGAGGGAGACACCCCCACCTCCCCGTGACTGGGAGTCTCAGAGTCTGGCTTTGAGCGCCTCGCGCGCCTTGTAGTCTCCGCCGAGAGGAATCTTAGTTCTAGAAGGGACCTTTGCAGTCTCAGCCCCGACAGATTTTTGAGAGGTAACTCTCAACAGCCAGCACATGTTGCCTTCTAATGCTTCTCGAATCCTAGGATTTCAGAGGGAAATCTTTTCAACGAAATGAGAAGTGCTTTGGGTTGCGTGTGCAGGAGGGCTTAGGGAATAGAAGGCAGTTTTGTTTCCTGGGCGTGAAATTTCATGCCCTTACTTGGTGTGGGACCACCCCACAGCATTCTCTGTTCGCAGTATTCTCCCAGTTTGGCCTTCTGTATTCGGTCCGAGTCTTCCCAAACGCTGCAGTGGCCCGTCCTGGTTTCTACGCCATCATCAAGTTTCACTCAGCAAGGGATGCTCACAGAGCCCAAAAGGCATGCGACCAGAAGCAGCTTTTTCAGAATTCTCCAGTGAAGGTGGGTCCAAGTAGGAAATTCCTAACTCCACTGGGACTAAGTGTTGAATTCAGCAATAATAGACCAGGGTTGGTATACCACTGTGGTTTACAGAATGCTTTTAGATGCATTGCTACACTGATCCTCCGGTTTCCCTGGGTTTTTGGTTGTTTTGTTATGTTTGTTTTGTTTTCAGGTGAAGAAACTCGAACTCAGGATAGTTAAGTGACTTACTTAAGGTTCATGACAGTAACTGGAAGGTAGAGGTCAGACCCAAACTTACTGATGTTCAACCCCGTGTCATTTTTTTTTTTAATTTTTTTTTTCAACGTTTATTTATTTTTGGGACAGAGAGAGACAGAGCATGAACGGGGGAAGGGCAGAGAGAGAGGGAGACACAGAATCGGAAACAGGCTCCAGGCTCTGAGCCCTCAGCCCAGAGCCTGACGCGGGGCTCCAACTCACGGACCGCGAGATCGTGACCTGGCTGAAGTCGGACGTTTAACCGACTGCGCCACCCAGTTGCCCCGACCCCGTGTCATTTTTTGATGCCCCTTAATTTAACAAAGCTTCACAAGAAGTCTTGTTTCTATTTACATTATGGGGATTAAAAAATTTTTTTAATAGCGTTTTTATTCAGTTTTGAGAAACAGGGCATGAGCAGGGAAGGGGAAGAGAAAGAGGGAGACACAGAACCAGAAAGCAAACTTCTAGGCTTTGAGCTGTCAGCTCAGAAGCCGATGTGGGGCTCGAACTCATGAATCCTGAGATCATGACCTGAGCTGAAGTCGGACGCTTAACCGACTGAGCAACCCAGGCCCCCCTCTATTATGTGGATATAAAATGACAAACTCTTTCATCAGTTGTATTATAAAGGATGCTTCATCGTCATTATCATCATCATCACTCCCAAACTGCCTATTCAGAACTCCCTTCAACTCCTGGGAAAATGGTTAAAACATTCTTTAATACACCACAGAAACTTTATTCCATACCAACATGCTGTCCATTTTGCTTTCCCAGAGCCCCAAAATTATATTTCATTATGAGCCTCAATTCAATCACCATTTCCTTATCAAGGGCCATGTCAACTCCTTTGAATACGTTGAGTGAGGCTTAGACTGCCAAACCTTTCACTTTATAATTGTGTGTTTTCATCAGCTTTCTCTAACTGGCTTCTTAATCTAGCTACTTCTATGGATTTGACTGCCTATTCTTACCCATATGCCCTTCCTTACTGATTTAATCTGGATCGAATCTAAGAATCCTTCTCAAATGTGACTCTGAGTATACTATCTCCACTTGTTCAACACTGTCTTCAATCCTGGCTCCACTCCCTATGATTGAAATGATCACCTGTCAGGCATTCCTTAGTTTGCAAGCTTCTAGCCTGTGAAAATGTCACCCAGCCACTCAGCTATTACAGATTATGAAATAATTACTTTGTATCAGTTGTGAGTAATGAGGTGTTTTTCTCTCATTGGACATTAAGACCATTTCACAAATGGATTTTGAGATTTCACAGCATAAAGCCCAAAGTCAATATATAGTTGACAGGAGAGAGCATTCATATTAAATTTCTTTATTTATTTAACACAGAGCCTTGGGTTACCACCCTCCCCCCCCCCCCCCAGCTGCTTACTGAAATTGTTGCCCAATTTACTTATGTGTTCCTTTATACTTTGGCAAGTACACATAGTTTCTGGTTGTTTTTTTGTTTGTTTGTTTACCTTTTATAAATACATATTTAAAAAGAACATATTAAAAAATTTTTTTTAATGTTTATTTAAAAAAAAATTTTTTTTTAACGTTTATTTATTTTTGAGACAGAGACAGAGCATGAACAGGGGAGGGGCAGAGAGAGAGGGAGACACAGAATCTGAAACAGGCTCCAGGCCCTGAGCTGTCAGCACAGAGCCCGACGCGGGGCTCAAACTCACAGGCCGTGAGATCATGACCTGAGCCGAAGTCGGACGCTTAACCGACCAAGCCACCCAGGTGCCCTAATGTTTATTTTTGAGAGACAGAGTCAGAGCATGAGCGGGTGAGGGGCAGAGAGAGAGGGAGACACCTAATCGGAAGCAGACTCCAGGCTGTGAGCTGTCAGCACAGAGCCTGACACGGGGCTCGAACTCACAAACTGTGAGAATCATGACCTGAGCTGCAGTCGGATGCCCAACAGACTGAGCCACCCAGACGCCCCAAGAATAACATCTTACAGTAAAATCAAGGAAAGGCCTAAGGCATCTGAGAGCTTTTTTTCAGTAGCATGAAGGAAAACGGTTACCAGCAAGAACTGTGGCAAGGTTATCTAAGGTGACAACTGTCTCTACCACTCAGGGGCTCAAGGCCCTTCTGAAGCTTCCTGGTTGTCCAGAACAGCTCCACTCTGCCTTACCATTAGCCTGTGCTGTAGCACTCAACATTTAAAAGTTCATCTTCATTTCTCCTTCCTAGCAGGCAGCTTCAGTTGGAGAAAGTAATTTCACTTTTTTATCTACCTCATCCATTCACTTAATCCATAGACCTGTGCTTGATTCTAGGAATGAGAAAAGAATAAAATATGGTTCCTTCAAGCACTTAAGGAACTGGTAAACTAGTGATAGAGGAAGTTGCACAAACAAATCAATAAAGAGTCAATAATACTTTGACTTTATTTGAATTATTTGAATTTTTATGAATATACTAATATACTACACCCCACTTGAAATAGACATTTATTTATTTATTTATTTATTTATTTATTTATTTTTTCCTTTAACGTTTTTTATTTATTTTTGAGACAGAGAGAGCATGAACGGGGGAGGGGCAGAGAGAGAGGGAGACACAGAATTGGAAGCAGGCTCCAGGCTCTGAGCCATCAGCCCAGAGCCCAACTAGGGGCTCGAACTCACGGATGGCAAGATCGTGACCTGAGCCGAAGTCGGCCGCTTAACCGACTGAGCCACCCAGGCGCCTCGAAATAGACATTTAAAAAAAGAACTAGAGGATGTAAGAAATACACTGTAGTGTGTAAGTTACTTAGAGAGTTAACACTGGAGGTATTTGCATTCTCAAGCTTATTAAGGCAAATGAACCTCTTATTGTTTTATTTGCTTATAAAATTTACAGAAGTATGTATATTCCTTCTTCTAACAGGGGTTAGTAACTTGCGGGGGGTGGGTGCTGCTGATTCAGGTCCTACTCAGGTCCATGTTATCTGCTCTTGAGGTCATATTCTCAAACAGGAGCTATGGGATGAGACAGCAAAAAATTTACTTCCCTTGC
Source organism: Leopardus geoffroyi (assembly GCF_018350155.1). Lineage (NCBI taxonomy): Eukaryota > Metazoa > Chordata > Mammalia > Carnivora > Felidae > Leopardus > Leopardus geoffroyi. The sequence continues at coordinate 44,991,402 of NC_059330.1, forward strand.
TTACCTACAGCCCTATAATTTGCTTCCAGAGGGCTTCCTTAGTTGCTTTCATCATCACTTTCAATATCAGAGATCACGAAAGCCGATTAATCAAGGGCCCTGGAAATGATGCAGAAAAGTCTATAGCGTAAAAATAGTACATAGCATTTTTTTAGGGCTTATTAGGAGCTGATTTCTTAAAATGTTTCCAGTTTGATCTTCACAACCTCTCTATGAAATAGGTATTGATAAATTTCAGGTGTATCCAAAGGAAGCCTCTGTGTCAGGTTATGATATTTTCAGGTCTATTTCTTATGTCTTTAGGTTTGTCTTGGCACCAAACATAAGGCGGTTCAACATCAGGCCCTTGCCCTAAACAGCTCCCAGTGCCAAGAACTGGCAAATTATTACTTTGGTTTCAATGGATGGTCAAAAAGGATCATCAAGGTAAACTTTATAGATTTTCTCTGACTAATTAGAATCATTTCAACACTGAAATTCTGGACTTCAGAGAGGAGAAAACTGGGTTGTGAGAGGCCTCTAACTGGAAGTACCTGAGCCTGCCACCAAGAATTCATAATAATCTCAGTAACTTGGGTGGTGGTGTCCATAATCCTCTCCAGTAATTTGTATGGTGTATAATAAAAACCAATTGTCTTTATCCATTTTTAAGTCTTACTTGATTTTGAAGCTATAGGATACCTCCATTGTGGGCTGGGATTGCTGGAGTTTAGTTTGCATTTTTTTTTTTTTTTTTTTTTTTTAGAAAGAGAGGCAGATTGCAAGTGGGGGGAGGGGCAGGAAGAGAAGGAGAGACAGAATCGGAAGCAGGCTCCAAACTCTGAGCTGTCAGCACAGAGCTCGACGCGGGTCCCAAACCCATGAACGGTGAGATCACGACATGAGCCGAAGTCGGAAATTTAACCAACTGAGCCACCCAGGCGCCGCTGGTTTTGTTTTTAATAACAAAACATCTTGAAGCTTACATTCAGATCCAAGGAAGGACCTTCCATTTAAAGTCCTAACAGCTCGGGGCGCCTGGGTGGCTCAGTCGGTTAAGCGTCCGACTTCGGCGAGGGTCGTGATCTCACGGTCTGTGAGTTCGAGCCCCGCGTGGGGCTCTGTGCCGGCTGCTCAGAGCCTGGAGCCTGTTTCGGATTCTGTGTCTCCCTCTCTCTCTGCCCCTCCCCTGCTCATGCTCGCTCTCTCTCGCTCTCTCTCTCTCTCTGTGTCAAAAATAAATAAACATAAAAAAAATAATAATAAAATCCTAACAGCTTCGGGATCTTTCTGACCTTGAAGAAAGGGCAAATGAAGATACTGTGCCACCACTTCAGAAGCAGAGCCTGAAATTCTTCTGTGCTTTAGAGGTGGTGTTGCCATCCTATGAGTGCGGGAGTCCCGGAGCTGGCATGGCCGAGGAGAGGAGCCTTTGGATAACCTGGAGGAAGGTCTGTTTACAGTGGAGGTGGGGGTGGGGGTGGAGGGGAGGCAGAAGAATCCCTCTTTCTCTCTAAAAACTCATCTTTTCAGATACATCATCCAGCCCTCCCCCTTGCTAAGCTCCTAAAGCCCTAGGCAGAGTTTTTCTGGCCTACGGTACAGGCTTTTATCTCAGGCAATACCTGAAAGAACCTTTAACTTTAAAATTCTAAAGCTGACTTTCTGCCAAGAAGTTTAGGAGGAGGGAAGTAATGTTTTTCCCATTTTTGGTTAAGAATTCGCCTTGTGCTAAAATAGTCTTTCAAATACATATCTCTTGCAGCCTGCAGTTATCCCAGCAAAGTAATCATCTAAAGATTTAAATAAACTCTTGTGTAAATGTTGAGTCCTTTGCCTCCTATAAAAGGGCTGGAGTGTAAAGAGTCAAATACAGATGCCTAGAAAAGGTATTCCCATTGGTACTGTGTTTTTTCCCAGTGCCTACAGCACTTAGGCTTAGGGTTTTCAGGGAGGGGCAGGGCTGTTAGCAAGGCTAAGGGAGTAAGGCTCCCTTGGGTGATGCCCAGGAAGAGACCAGGCGGTCATGTGCACTACCACCGAACCTTTCTCCCCATGTGACTCCAGCCCTTGATGCACAGGAGAGTAGGGTCTGCAGTAGGGTCTGAAACTATAGTTTCAGCTTGTCCATTTGAAATCTACGAGCGATGTGAGATCTGTGCCACTTTCTTGGCTTGAGTCTCCCTTTTGGTACTTCCAAAACTTCTGGAGTAGATCAGGGCAGTAAAAATGTGCCCTGCCAGGATATACCTACAGCAGAGTCATTCAGCCTTGTGTTGTGCCTGCCCTTACTTGCTAAGATAATGAACTACGAATCATGGATGTATTTTCACTTTTACACATATAACCCCCAAATCAGTTATCATTCAGATAGGCATGTTAAATCCATTTGTTTTGGTTGGATGCAGGGCCATTATCATTTCTTATGAAAAGGCGGACAATCCAGAAGCTTGCTGTTCAGAAGGCTGTGTCAGATGCATTCCAGAAACTGTTGATTGTGATTTTAGGTAAGACTTAGTTGATGGTCCTTGCAGTATATCAGTTTCAACGAGCAAATAAACTCATTTTGAAAAGTTAATTGGATGAAAACACTTCATATTCTTTTATTCACCAAATGCTTTCAAAGCAGTAGTCTCAAATTTGTTCTTTGTGGCATTTGTGAGAAAAATGACCACAAATATTTTTGTCCCCAGTATATAGATATACAGTGATTTACCTCTGTCCACACAGAAAGTGTTTGACCCAGTCTTCTTTCTTGATTGTTTGCTCATAACACAGAATACTATTGTGAGTATAAGCTTTGGGGGCACCTGTGTGGCTCAATCAGTTAAGCGTCCAATTGTTGATTTCAGCTCAGGTCGTGATCTCCCGATTTGTGAGATTGAGCCCCATGTCGGGCTCTGTGCTGACAGCGTGGAGCTTGCTTGGGATTCTTTCCCTACCTCTCTCTCTGCCTCTTCCTGACTCTCACATGCCATGTGCTCTCTCTCTCAAAATAAATAATAAAAAAAAAAACTTTGAAGCCTTGGACGTCTGGTGTTGAATCTTAGCTCTGTCTCCTAGATTTCTTATGCAATTTTAGGTTTTATAGTCAGATTTGAAGTATTTAATCTCTCTAAGCTGCAATTTCTCTATCTGCCAAGTAAAGGTAATAATTCAACTTACCTCATGGGGGATGAATTGTAAGAGCAAATGAGATGATGGAAAAGTTTAAAACTATCCCTGAAACATGGAAGCAGAGAAAATATGTTAACTTGTTATCATCGTCTTCCTGTTGGAGAATTTATTAGATTATGTTTTTGGAATCAATTCAGCTTCAGTTTTTGTTTTTGGCACTGACCTATTGGGTGAATATGATTCTTATATTAGGGTCAGCTATATTTTTGTGAACCTTGAAAGTGGTCAGGCTATTGAATAGCATCGATTGTGTTCTCTATTGAGTTCTACAATGGTGTGAATGTTACAGGCTGTGCTCCAAGGGAATTTTATAATTAGTAATGAGTCCCCAAACAATCGCCCCCCCCACCCCGCCCTCGCCGCTTCACAGTCTTGCAGGCTTAGAGACTAAGAAAGCCTAGCTAAGTTTCAGAGGCCTTATTTGCCCATAAGAGTTGACCCTGGATTGGTCTCAGGCTTCCAGCCTGGACAGCTCTTGCAGTGAAAGTTGACTTCCCTGGTCATCAGGTAGAATCTCCATTAGCTGTCAATTCTGAGTAACAACCTTTAAGAACCAAACTAAACCTTTGGGTTGCTGACCTCTCCCTAACATGCTATGGTATCCCTTGTACACGATCAAAATGTTGTAGCTGTACTTTGCCTTAAGGGGAATTGTATTGTCTATAAGGGACATGGGCCAGTTTCTGCCAATAAACTGTCCAAGCGCATTCTCTCCCTCCCCCTCCCCCTCCCCCTCTCTCCAAAGCATTGTTCATTGTATCTGGTGGGATTTTGTTTCCGGGGAGTAGACACTGGCCTTGTTTCTAATATGAAGTATCAGCTATAGTCCATGGTCTCTATTCCAGAACTCACACTGACCTCTACCTAATGCCTTACTGTCTAGTCATCTGATTTTGAACATTGTTGTTTCCATAGTTTTGACTTCCTGTGTCATTATTCCTTAGTTCCTATCTCTTAAGATGATAGCGTTTTTGAACCACACAGTTGTTAACTTCATGTATTTTTTCACACATAGTTATGATTAAAAACTGAAGTGTGAGATGAGAAAACTTCTAGGAAAATGCTTTTATTTTCTGCTTTTATAAATAAAAAGAATGTCTAGTTATTGGGTGCTATCGTTGTATACAGCTAGTTTTAGAACAAGGAAAATTCTGAATTGATCTTGTTAACTTTATATATTTTTTAAATGTTTATTTTTGAGAGAGTAAGCAGGGGAGAGGCAGAGAGAGGGGGACAGAGGATCTGAAGTGTGCTCTGGTGCTTACAGCAGAGACCCCGGTATGGGGCTTGAACTCATGAACCATGAGATCATGGACCTAAGCTGAAGTCAGACGCTTAACTGACTGAGCCATCCAGGCGCCCTCTTTTTTTTTTTTCCAATCCTTATTCACTTTATTTCAGAAAGTGGTAAAATAGCTGTGGAATACAGACCCTGTGAAGAGATCCCAGATGCCAGTACTGAAGACGAGCTACAGGATTTCATTCAAGTATGTGGAGATTAAAGTTCAGGGGTGACATAGCCACTGTAGCCACAATGTAAAGCAACCAGCAGAATTTGGAAGACTTTGGCATTAGCTCTATCATCCTTTGGGAAATGTGAAACTCAGAAACTGCTTTTGACTGCAGGGGATTTCTGGGGCTTTTCCTGAAGTCCTGACCCTCGGCTCTGACCCCTTATTTGAAATTTGGAGAGCAAATTTCATCAGAGCACTCCCACAGTTGTGGACATAGGAGAGGACACAAGCCTTTTAGAGCTCCCCTCAAACAGAATCTCAAGGATTTGGGAACAGAGTAACTATGGCCTTAAATGTGATGATACTACAGCGTTTGAAACCATTATGCCATTCAGATAGGATGTATCACCCAGATGTCGGCATCTCATATATATCTTGCATGAATATCTTGCTGAAGAACTTTTCTGTAAATCACTCACATGGATGTCCTGAATTAGGGATTAAGTTGCCAAAATAATTTCTTTTTTTTTTTTTAATATATGAAATTTATTGTCAAATTGGTTTCCATACAACACCCAGTGCTCATCCCAAAAGGTGCCCTCCTCAATACCCATCACCCACCCTCCCCTCCCTCCCACCCCCCATCAACCCTCAGTTTGTTCTCAGTTTTTAACAGTCTCTTATGCTTTGCTCTCTCCCACTCTAACCTCTTTTTTTTTTTTTTTCCTTCCCCTCCCCCATGGGTTTCTGTTAAGTTTCTCAGGATCCATATAAGAGTGAAACCATATGGTATCTGTCTTTCTCTGTATGGCTTATTTCACTTAGCATCACACTCTCCAGTTCCATCCACATTGCTACAAATGGCCATATTTCATTTTTTCTCATCGACACGTAGTATTCCATTGTGTATATAAACCACAATTTCTTTATCCATTCATCAGTTGATGGACATTTAGGCTCTTTCCATAATTTGGCTATTGTTGAGAGTGCTGCTATAAACATTGGGGTACAAGTGCCCCTATGCATCAGTACTCCTGTATCCCTTGGATAAATTCCTAGCAGTGCTATTGCTGGGTCATAGGGTAGGTCTATTTTTAATTTTCTGAGGAACCTCCACACTGCTTTCCAGAGCGGCTGCACCAATTTGCATTCCCACCAACAGTGCAAGAGGGTTCCCGTTTCTCCACATCCTCTCCAGCATCTGTGGTCTCCTGATTTGTTCATTTTGGCCACTCTGACTGGCGTGAGGTGATATCTGAGTGTGGTTTTGATTTGTATTTCCCTGATAAGGAGCAACGCTGAACATCTTTTCATGTGCCTGTTGGCCATCCGGATGTCTTCTTTAGAGAAGTGTCTATTCGTGTTTTCTGCCCATTTCTTCACTGGGTTATTTGTTTTTCGGGTGTGGAGTTTGGTGAGCTCTTTATAGATTTTGGATACTAGCCCTTTGTCCGATATGTCATTTGCAAATATCTTTTCCCATTCCGTTGGTTGCCTTTTAGTTTTGTTGGTTGTTTCCTTTGCTGTGCAGAAGCTTTTTATCTTCATAAGGTGCCAGTAATTCACTTTTGCTTTTAATTCCCTTGCCTTTGGGGATGTGTCGATTAAGAGATTGCTACGGCTGAGGTCAGAGAGGTCTTTTCCTGCTTTCTCCTCTAAGGTTTTGATGCTTTCCTGTCTCACATTCAGGTCCTTTATCCATTTTGAGTTTATTTTTGTGAATGGTGTGAGAAAGTGGTCTAGTTTCAACCTTCTGCATGTTGCTGTCCAGTTCTCCCAGCACCGTTGGTTAAAGAGACTGTCTTTTTTCCATTGGATATTCTTTCCTGCTTTGTCAAAGATGACTTGGCCATACGTTTGTGGGTCTAGTTCTGGGGTTTCTATTCTATTCCATTGGTCTACGTGTCTGTTTTTGTGCCAATACCATGCTGTCTTGATGATGACAGCTTTGTAGTAGAGGCTAAAGTCTGGGATTGTGATGCCTCCTGCTTTGGTCTTCTTCTTCAAAATTCCTTTGGCTATTCGGGGCCTTTTGTGGTTCCATATGAATTTTAGGATTGCTTGTTCTAGTTTCAAGAAGAATGCTGGTGCAATTTTGATTGGGATTGCATTGAATGTGTAGATAGCTTTGGGTAGTATTGACATTTTGACAATATTTATTCTTCCAATCCATGAGCAGGGAATGTCTTTCCATTTCTTTAAATCTTCTTCAATTACCTTCATAAGCTTTCTATAGTTTTCAGCATACAGATCTTTTACATCTTTGGTTAGATTTATTCCTAGGTATTTTACGCTTCTTGGTGCAATTGTGAATGGGATCAGTTTCTTTCTTTGTCTTTCTGTTGCTTCATTGTTAGTGTATAAGAATGCAACTGATTTCTGTACATTGATTTTGTATCCTGCAACTTTGCTGAATTCATGTATCAGTTCTAGCAGACTTTTGGTGGAGTCTATTGGATTTTCCATGTATAATATCATGTCATCTGCAAAAAGCGAAAGCTTGACTTCATCTTTGGCAATTTTGATGCCTTTGATTTCCTTTTGTTGTCTGATTGCTGATGCTAGAACTTCCAGCACTATGTTAAACAACAGCGGTGAGAGTGGGCATCCCTGTCGTGTTCCTGATCTCAGGGAAAAAGCTCTCAGTTTTTCCCCGTTGAGGATGATGTTAGCTGTGGGCTTTTCATAAATGGATTTTATGATCTTTAAGTATGTTCCTTCTATTCTGACTTTCTCAAGGGTTTTTATTAAGAAAGGGTGCTGGATTTTGTCAAAGGCCTTTTCTGCATCGATTGACAGGATCATATGGTTCTTCTCTTTTTTTTTGTTAATGTGATGTATCACGTTGATTGATTTGCGAATGTTGAACCAGCCCTGCATCCCAGGAATGAATCCCACTTGGTCATGGTGAATAATTCTTTTTATATGCCATTGAATTCGATTTGCTAGTATCTTATTGAGAATTTTTGCATCCATATTCATCAGGGATATTGGCCTGTAGTTCTCTTTTTTTTACTGGGTCTCTGTCTGGTTTAGGAATCAAAGTAATACTGGCTTCATAGAATGAGTCTGGAAGTTTTCCTTCCCTTTCTATTTCTTGGAATAGCTTGAGAAGGATAGGTATTATCTCTGCTTTAAACGTCTGGTAGAACTCCCCTGGGAAGCCATCTGGTCCTGGACTCTTATTTGTTGGGAGATTTTTGATAACCGATTCAGTTTCTTCGCTGGTTATGGGTCTGTTCAAGCTTTCTGTTTCCTCCTGATTGAGTTTTGGAAGAGTGTGGGTGTTTAGGAATTTGTTCATTTCTTCCAGGTTGTCCAATTTGTTGGCATATAATTTTTCATAGTATTCCCTGATAATTCTTTGTATCTCTGAGGGATTGGTTGTAATAATCCCATTTTCATTCATGATTTTAATTTTTTTTTTTTTCAACGTTTATTTATTTTTGGGACAGAGAGAGACAGAGCATGAACGGGGGAGGGGCAGAGAGAGAGGGAGACACAGAATCAGAAACAGGCTCCAGGCTCTGAGCCATCAGCCCAGAGCCCGACGCGGGGCTCGAACTCACGGACCGCGAGATCGTGACCTGGCTGAAGTCGGACGCTTAACCGACTGCGCCACCCAGGCGCCCCATTCATGATTTTATCTATTTGGGTCATCTCCCTTTTCTTTTTGAGAAGCCTGGCTAGAGGTTTGTCAATTTTGTTTATTTTTTCAAAAAACCAACTCTTGGTTTCGTTGATCTGCTCTACAGTTTTTTTAGATTCTATATTGTTTATTTCTGCTTTGATCTTTATTATTTCTCTTCTTCTGCTGGGTTTAGGCTGCCTTTGCTGTTCTGCTTCTATTTCCTTTAGGTGTGCTGTTAGATTTTGTATTTGGGATTTTTCTTGTTTCTTGAGATAGGCCTGGATTGCAATGTATTTTCCTCTCAGGACTGCCTTCGCTGCATCCCAAAGCGTTTGGATTGTTGTATTTTCATTTTCGTTTGTTTCCATATATTTTTAAATTTCTTCTCTAATTGCCTGGTTGACCCACTCATTCGTTAGTAGGGTGTTCTGTAACCTCCATGCTTTTGGAGGTTTTCCAGACTTTTTCCTGTGGTTGATTTCAAGCTTCATAGCATTGTGGTTTGAAAGTATGCATGGCATAATTTCAATTCTTGTAAACTTATGAAGGGCTGTTTTGTGACCCAGTATATGATCTATCTTGGAGAATGTTCCATGTGCGCTCGAGAAGAAAGTATATTCTGTTGCTTTGGGATGCAGAGTTCTAAATATATCTGTCAAGTCCATCTGATCCAATGTATCATTCAGGGCCCTTGTTTCTTTATTGACCGTGTGTCTAGATGATCTATCCATTTCTGTAAGTGGGGTGTTAAAGTCCCCTGCAATTACCACATTCTTATCAATAAGGTTGCTTATGTTTATGAGTAATTGTTTTATATATTTGGGGGCTCCCGTATTCGGTGCATAGACATTTATAATTGTTAGCTCTTCCTGATGGATAGACCCTGTAATTATTATATAATGCCCTTCTTCATCTCTTGTTACAGCCTTTAATTTAAAGTCTAGTTTGTCTGATATAAGTATGGCTACTCCAGCTTTCTTTTGGCTTCCAGTAGCATGATAAATAGTTCTCCATCCCCTCACTCTTAATCTAAAGGTGTCCTCAGGTCTAAAATGAGTCTCTTGTAGACAGCAAATAGATGGGTCATGTTTTTTTATCCATTCTGATACCCTATGTCTTTTGGTTGGCGCATTTAATCCATTTACATTCAGTGTTATTATAGAAAGATACGGGTTTAGAGTCATTGTGATGTCTGTGTGTTTTATGCTTGTAGTGATGTCTCTGGCACTTTGTCTCACAGGGTCCCCCTTAGGATCTCTTGTAGGGCTGGTTTAGTGGTGACAAATCCCTTCAGTTTTTGTTTGTTTGGGAAGACCTTTATCTCTCCTTCTATCCTAAATGACAGACTTGCTGGATAAAGGATTCTCGGCTGCATATTTTTTCTGTTTAGCACACTGAAGATCTCGTGCCAATTCTTTCTGGCCTGCCAAGTTTCAAAAGAGAGATCAGTCACGAGTCTTATAGGTCTCCCTTTATATGTGAGGGCACGTTTATCCCTTGCTGCTTTCAGAATTTTCTCTTTATCCTTGTATTTTGCCAGTTTCACTATGATATGTCGTGCAGAAGATCGATTCAAGTTACGTCTGAAGGGAGTTCTCTGTGCCTCTTGGATTTCAATGCCTTTTTCCTTCCCCAGTTCAGGGAATTTCTCAGCTATAATTTCTTCAAGTACCCCTTCAGCACCTTTCCCTCTCTCTTCCTCCTCTGGGATACCAATTATGCGTATATTATTTCTTTTTAGTCTATCACTTAGTTCTCTAATTTTCCCCTCATACTCCTGGATTTTTTTATCTCTCTTTCTCTCAGCTTCTTCTTTTTCCATAACTTTATCTTCTAGTTCACCTATTCTCTCCTCTGCCTCTTCAACCCGAGCTGTCGTCGTTTCCATTTTGTTTTGCATTTCGTTTAAAGCGCTTTTCAGCTCCTCCTGACTGTTCCTTAGTCCCTTGATCTCTGTAGCAAGAGATTCTCTGCTGTCCTCTATACTGTTTTCAAGCCCAGCGATTAATTTTATGACGATTATTCTAAATTCACTTTCTGTTATATTATTTAAATCCTTTTTGATCAGTTCATTAGCTGTTGTTATTTCCTGGAGATTCTTCTGAGGGGAATTCTTCCGCTTGGTCATTTTGGATAGTCCCTGGAGTGGTGAGGACCTGCAGGGCACTTCCCCTGTGCTGTGGTGTATAACTGGAGTTGGTGGGTGGGGCCGCAGTCCGACCTGATATCTGCCACCAGGCCACCTCTGGGGCCACAGTCAGACTGGTGTGTGCCTTCTCTTCCCCTCTCCTAGGGGCGGGATTCACTGTGGGGTGGCATGGCCCGTCTGGGCTACTTGCACACTGCCAGGCTTGTGATGCTGGGGATCTGGCGTATTAGCTGGGGTGGGTAGGCAAGGTGCACAGGGGCAGGAGGGGCAGGCTTAGCTCGCTTCTCCTTAGGTGATCCACTTCAGGAGGGGCCCTGTGGCAGCGGGAGGGAGTCAGATCTGCTGCCGGAGGTTTGGCTCCGCAGAAGCACAGAGTTGGGTGTTTGCGCGGAGCGAGGAAGTTCCCTGGCAGGAACTGGTTCCCTTTGGGATTTTGGCTGGGGGATGGGCGGGGGAGATGGCGCTGGCGAGCGCCTTTGTTCCCCACCAAACTGAGCTCTGTCATCCGGGGGCTCAGCAGCTCTCCCTCCCTTTGTCCTCCAGCCTTCCCGCTTTCCGAGCAGAGCTGTTAACTTATGACCTCCCAGACGCTAAGTCGCGCTTGCTGTTGGAACACAGTCCGTCAGGCCCCTCCGCTTTTGCCAGCCAGACTTGGGGGCTCTGCTTGGCCGGCAGGCTCCCCCTCCGCCCCGGCTCCCTCCCGCCAGTCCGTGGAGCACGCACCGCCTCGCCGTCTTTCCTACCCTCTTCCGTGGGCCTCTCGTCTGCGCTTGGCTCCGGAGACTCCGTTCTGCTAATCCTCTGGCGGTTTTCTGGGTATTTAGGCAGGTGTAGGTGGAATCTAAGTGATCAGCAGGACGCGCGGTGAGCCCAGCATCCTCCTACGCCGCCATCTTCCCTCTCTTCTCTCATGGACTCTTTATAAGAAGACAAGGTCCATCAAGAGTATTGGAAAGTCATGCTCAATTCATACACATAAATTGTCACTTAGCCCCACAGCAATTCTTTAAATTGATTTGCTAGTAAAAGGCTGAGTTATAGAGTTAGGATTGTCCTAACTGTAGCAAACTGATTGTCTCTAGTGAAACTTAAACTTTAATAAGTTATTGGTAGTAGTAAGGGAGATCATGATAGGCTAAATCAGAAGTATAAAATTAAGTATTCCCAGAAGTTTTTGTGTTCAAAAGACAGTGAAATTTCTGAATAATAGGCAAAACTTCTTGTATAATCATGAATAATTACCAAAAGAAAATATATTGCCCTACAATTGAATAGATAAGATGGAATGCTCTAGGTAGGTAACAGGACATCTAAAAGTTTGTTAGCCACTATGTGTGCTATGGATTTTTGACAAAAGAGTGTTTCAACCCATCCAGAAAATAAACATAATATTATTAGTACATATTCATGACTCAGAAGCAACTATATAAAATCCATTTGGAAATGCCCAAATGGTCCCTTAAGGTATAGTTCTTTTTTTTTTTTTTTAATTTTTTTTTTTCAACGTTTATTTATTTTTGGGACAGAGAGAGACAGAGCATGAATGGGGGAGGTGCAGAGAGAGAGGGAGACACAGAATCGGAAACAGGCTCCAGGCTCCGAGCCATCAGCCCAGAGCCCGACGCGGGGCTCGAACTCACGGACCGCGAGATCGTGACCTGGCTGAAGTCGGACGCTTAACCGACTGCGCCACCCAGGCGCCCCTCTTAAGGTATAGTTCTAATTCAGGGCTCAAGTTACAGATTTTCCAGAATTATTTTTATTTCAAAGGAGGCATGAATTGGTGATGTCCTCTAATATAATACAAAATATCTTAATCAGTTTTTAATAATGTGGCAAATTTGGGGCACATGATTGAGCATCTGACTCTTGATTTTGGCTCAGGTCATGATAGGGTCATGGGTTTGAGGACCACATCAGGCTCCATGCCTAGTATGAAGCCTTCTTGGGATTCTCTCTCTCTCTCTCTCTCTCTCTCTCTCTCTCTCCCTCTCCCTCCCTCCCCCTCTCCCCCTCTCCCCCTCTCTCCCTCTCTCCCTCTCTCTCTCAAAATAAAATTAAAAATACAATAATGTGGGGTTTTTATTCCTACAGTGATATGTTGTTTTATGTAGGATTGTGGCGAATAATCAATTTGAAATGTATGCAAGGAGGTAAAAAATCCTGGCTTTGCCAGATCTTATTGTCATGGATATTATAATCTGACCATTCCAAGTATTTCTTTACAAAATTGAAGTCAAATTTTGTAATTCTATAATGGAATCTTTGAATCTGATCCTACACATGTTTTTCTTATCTATAAGAGTTCACTCAAAAAGAACTTTAGTTTAGGGATGCCTGGGTGGCTCAATTGGTTAAGTGTCTGACTGTTGGTTTTGGCTCAGGTCATGATCTCGTGGTTCATGAATTTGAACCCCATGTCCGACTCTGCACTGACAGCACAGAACCTGCTTGGGATTCTATCTTTCTCTCTATCCCTCCCCTACTTGCATGGGTGAGCATGCTCTCTCTCAAAATAAATAAATAAACTTTAAAAAAAACCCACAAACTTCAGTTTTTAAAAATGAAAAAATGAGCCACAGATGGGAAGGACATATTTGCAAAACACATATCTGATAAGGGACTTCTATCCAAAATATTCAAAGAATTCTTAAAACTAAACAATAAGAGAATAACCCTAATTAAAAAGTGAACATGGGCACCTGGGTGTCTCAGTTGGCTGAGCATCTGACTTTGCCTCAGGTCATGATCTCATGGTTTATGAGTTCAAGCCCCGCACTGGGCTCTCTGCTGTCAGCGCAGACCCTGCTTCAGATTCTCTGCCCCATCTCTCTCTGCCCTTCCCCTGCACACTCTCTCTGTCTCATAAATAAACATTTTTTAAAAAGTGAACAGATGATCTGAATATTCACCTCACCCGGGAAGATATACAGATGCCAAATAAGGATATGAAAAGATGGTCAACATCATATGTCATTAGGGAATTGCAAATTAAAACATTGAGAGAATGCTACGTACCTATTAGAATGGCTAACAAAAGGAACTCTTATTCATGGTTGGTGGAATGCAAAATGGTAGAGTCACTCTGGAAGACAGTTGGGCAATTTCTTACAAAGCTAAACTTAATCGGTATTACCATAAGATCCAACAGTTGCAAATTAGGTATTTACCCAAATAAGCTGAAAACATGTCTACACAAAAACCGCACACACATGCTTATAGTAGCTTTATTCATAATTTCTGAAACTTGGACGCAAATAAGATGACCTTCAATTAAAGAATGAATAAACAAATGGTGGTACCTTCACATAATGAAATATTATTCAGTTATAAAAGGAAATGAGCTATCAATCTATGGAAAGACATGAAAGAATCTTAAATGCATACTGCTAAGTGGAAGAAGCCAGTCTGAAAAGGCTACATACATATTGTGTTATTCCAACATATTACATTCTGGAAAAGGGAAAGCTATAGAGACAGTTAAAAGATCAGTGGTTTCCAGGAGTTTACGGGGGGTGGCATAGGAAGGAGTGATGGACACGAGAGTCACAAGGGAATTTTAGTTCAGCGAAACTATTCTGTATGTTACTGTAATGGTAAATACGTGACATATTGCACTTGTCAAAACCCATAGAACTGTATGATGCAAAGGGTGAACACAAAGGATATAGCTGGATCAGTAAGAGAAAAACATGTAGGCAGCTTCTAGAAGAATCTATGTGAAGGCTTCCTATGCTCTCCTTCTTATGAAGGGTCACACATAACATACTTTCCCTTCAGCAGCAAAAATGCAGCTTCACATGTGTGCCCAGGGAAGCCCATTAAGCCCTCAGTGCCCAAGGTTTTTTATTGGAGGCTTGTCACATAGGCACTCTCCGCCTAACAACTCTCAATATACCAGACTCCCAGAAGAAAAACAAATATTCACCATAAATCGCATTGTTTGCACAAGTCTAGGCACAGTGACTTAGGCTTATCAGTTGATATTGGAGGGAACATTCTGAAATCCGAGTTCCCATATGCCAGCCAAGTACCACCTGGCAAGCAGGCTCTTGTAAAGATCGCAGACTTAGGTTTGCTGTGTTAACTCTTTTCTGCACAGTCTATTTAATAAGATGATCTGCTACGGCATTCTCTCTAGTCATTATATCATCTGTTTTACTGTGGACTTCTACATTTATGATAGCAATTTCTTTGAGCAGCATCAAAGCACCAAGTAATAATTACTACAAAAGTATGTCACCTATCCTTTAGTTTTACCAGTTTGAAATCTCTAGAAAGGGCAATGTTCAGTCACTTGAACCAATATTATATCTGTTAAGGACTTGGATCTTTCAAGAGAAACTAAACTAATTATTGCATATTTAGCCTACTATGTCCCTTTTCACTTTTAAGACAAGACCCACCAACAAATAATATTAAATCAGAGTGTGGTACTGAAGTTTCCAAATGATCTGTTTAGGATATGGACCCTTCTTGAACTACAGAAATTGTAATTACAGAAGTAGAATTCTTCTCCACCGGTGAAGGAAATAGAGTCCCTGGATTGAGAGTGTTAAACCATTGATAGTAATATGGGGAGAAAGTAGCAATAGTCCATTATTAGTAACCAACTAGTCAAAACAATATTGGATACTTTCAGGTAGCAGTAGAGATGATAATTGTATATAGTGCTGTCAGATTTAAATATGATCTTCATGTGAGATCTGAAGATGTTTTGACTAACTTTAGAAACGGCTGTTTCTCTGAAGCAAGGAGGATATAGCCAAGGCTACTGAATTAAGGCATAATCTATAATAAGCAATGGTCTTTGTGTATTGATGTGCTATGTTAATGCTCCTGAAGTGTCGCCTGACCTCATGCACTGATAATCTAGAATGAATCAATCTGACTCTTGTCTTGAAGGGCACTCTCTTTCTCAAAACAAAAATTTCACATAAAGAGCAGTTTATAGTTTAAAATTATTATTAAACATACAAAGAAACAAGTCACCATGAGTAAGACCCCCATAGTGAACAACATTTAGCAGATGAGCAGAGATTGTAGATTTTGTTTTTTTTATTTTTATTTTTTAATGTTTATTTATTTTTGAGACAGAGAGAGAAAGGGAACATGAACGGGGGAGGGTCAGAGAGAGGAAGACACAGAATCTGAAGCAGGCTCCAGGCTCCGAGCTGTCAGCACAGAACCTGATGCAGGGCTCGAACCCATGGACTGCGAGATCATGACCTGAGCCAAAGTCGGACGCTCAACCGACTGAGCCACCCAGGTGCCCCGAGATTTTAGATTTTGGAATTATCAGACCAAAAATTATTAAATAAGCATGCTTAATATAGTTTAATAATCAAAAGAGAGGCTGGAACACATAAGTAAAGAGCAAGCAATTTGGTAAAGAACCAAAAAAGACTTTTGAGAGGTGAAAATAGTAAAAATTTAAAACATTTGTCCGTTTCTTCCAGATTGGTGTATTGGCATATAAAATTTCATAATACTCTTTTATAATTATTTGTATTTCTGTGGTGTTGATTGTAATCTCTCCTCTTTTCTTTTTGATAAGTCTGGGTCCTTTCTCTTTTCTTTTTGATAAGTCTGGCTAGGAGGCTATCAATTTTATTAATTCTTTCAAAGAACCAGCTCTTAGTTTCATTTATCAATAATAGCCAAATTATGGAAAGAGCCCACGTGTCCATCAACTGATAAATGGATAAAGAAGATGTGTATATATACAGTGGAATAATACTCAGCCACCAAAAAGAATGAAATCTTGCCATTTGCAACAATGTGGATAGAGCTAGAGTGCGTTATACTAAGTGAACTAAGTCAGTCAGAGAAAGACAATACCAGGCATATAGCACAGAAAGACAAAGAAATGGAGACTATGAAAGAGAGGTTAAGAGACACCGAGGATAGATAAGAAAATCTTATATATATCTATTTGGAATTCCAGGAAGAAAAGAGAAAGAAAGCAAGACAGAGGCAATATTTGAAGAGAACTTTCCAGAACAGATAAATAGTATAAATCTAATGAAGCCAAGTGACTCCTAAGCAGAATAAATAAAAAGAAATTTATACTAGACATATGCACGTGAAATATGCAACATATCTAATTTGTGAACTAAAAGTTTAGGATTCTAGGCAGCAAACTTCAGAGGTTCCCTTTACACTGATTTAAACAAAAGGCTTACTTAAACCAAAATTGTTTTTCCTTCTTAAAGTTACAAAAGTATAATAATCAAAAGATTATTTACCATAAAAATAGTACAAAACAAAAATTACTGTGGAAGCCTGAGGACCTGTTTTGAAACAGACTTTTTAACAAGTATCACTATGTGTATTTTTATATATATTATATTAATTATTAATTCATATTAAGGCATATAATCTTTGTACCTTTCTAGATTTATGTGCCTAACATTATACTGCTCCTAACATAATTACAATTTCAAACCATCAGGAGAACTACTTACATTTCTATTTTGTGAAGAAAAGACCCAAATTATTATTTTATTTTTTATATATTTATAAACCAGCCAAGGCGATAATAAATTTTAATTTTGGGGGGTGCCTGGGTGGCTCAGTCGGTTGAGTGTCCGACTTCAGCTCAGGTCATGCGTGATTTGATCACATTCATGAGTTTGAGCCCCACATTGGGCTCTGGGCTGGCAGCTCAAAGCCTGGAGCCTGCTTCAGATTCTGTCTCCCTCTCTCTCTCTGCCCCTCCCTACTCACGTTCTGTCTCTCTCTCTCTCTCAAAAATAAATAAACATTAAAAAATGGTTTTTTTAATTTTTTTTGTTTGTTATAGATTATGTGATTCTTAAGTACCGATGAAATTATCTTAATGGCACATGAGTAAAAATATTGCTAGTTAACAGCATTTGATTGTAATCAAACTCACTAATTTTGTGTTCTTCGCAAGTTCTTTTTTATCACCATTTCTGTCTTTTCTAGGAAAGCAAGTTGATGTCAGTGATGTAGACAGTGCTCTGAAAGACATGAAAGTTGAGGTCACAGACAAGGAATACTTTAAGTTAGTAAAAACTCTACCAGTTGATGGTAAGGATTTAAAATATATATGTCTACTTCAAGGGGTTTAGACTACTTGCCTGTGAGATTTTCTTCTAAAATGCTGTCAGATTGTTACAGGTTGTTTTGTTTTATTTAATCATTTTTGAAAACTTTTAGCATTATTTAGAATAATTCTAAATAATTATTTTAGAATAAAACTAAAATTTTAGTTTTTATTTTAGAATAAAAACTAAGTGACCCAAAAAATCAGGGTCATTTCATTTTCATTATGGTAATCAATAGCTATTTCCCTTAATCTTGCCAATAAGATATGTGTATTGTTGTCCTTAGTTCCATTAATATTCCTGAGAGTAAGTGGAAAAATGGAAAAATGGAAAAAGAAAGAATGTAGGGAAAGAAGTCAGAGGTAAAAATAAATCAAATGAGATATGTTTTATAAGTTTTAAGCCACTAATCCTTGCCTTTTATGCAAAAGTGAATAAATTTGCCTCATTAAAAATCTTTCTCCAAACCAACTTTGTCACTATTTGAGAGGAAGTTAGGTACATTTCAGAAAAATCATTAAAAAGTCTATTCTTTTGAAATTATGGAAATAGGGGGAAAATTGTAGAATATTTATTAGTTAGGTGAATCTCCCCTATTATTTTTCTCTGACCGTGAATCATGTCTTTTCTTACAGCTGAAGGAAAGGTGTATCAAAAAAGGCCGCTGGATGGTGTGAAGGCTCTTCAAAGTGAGTGAGAAGTATGACGAGAAAACAGATATATCTGTGATATTCTCTTATTTTTCCTATACACGGATTTATTTTTATTACATTAAAAATTTCACATGTGTATTTCCCAATATTTATGGATATGTGATATATGCCATAAATCCCTAGGAAATTACCCAGCCCTTTTCGAACTTGCACTATGTTGATATGAACAAAAAGATAGTCTGAGGATGAGACTCTACATCTAGTCTTAAAATTGACCCTCCTTATACCGTTGACTAGCTTTTACTGGACCTTAAAGTCTTCATGAGTAAAGTGATAGTCATAATATACATGAATTAGTAAAGAGTTTTTCTGCATCTTGGTTGTTTTTATGATCATTTGTCTCTCCTAAGGAGGAAAGGTGGCTATGAATAACCTCGTCCCATTTCTGGAAAATATGGGGATTAAGCTGTCACACGAAGAACTTGAAGATTTTTCACAAAACCTACCAGTTGATGGTGAGTATTGCACATAAAAATGCATTCCCTTTAGGACAGCTTGGGTTTGAGAGTATCCATAGACCAGTGATAGTGTTTATTTAGTATCAACAGGGCATTTTTTTTTTCAACGTTTATTTATTTTTTGGGACAGAGAGAGACAGAGCATGAACGGGGGAGGGGCAGAGAGAGAGGGAGACACAGAATCGGAAACAGGCTCCAGGCTCTGAGCCATCAGCCCAGAGCCTGACGCGGGGCTCGAACTCACAGACCGCGAGATCGTGACCTGGCTGAAGTCGGACGCTTAACCGACCGTGCCACCCAGGCGCCCCTCAACAGGGCATTTTTTAAAGGATGTGGCTGAATTCAAGTTTCACGTGAAAGTACATCCTGTCTCTTCTTTAAGAGAGTGTTCTATTATGAATAATGAAAATTGGTGAGAGTAATGACAGACCATTCTCAGATCAAAGAATGAAGAAGAAAATGAAAACACAATGAGAAACATTTAAAAGAAACACTAAACAATAAGAGAACAGCCTATGATGAAGAATGATTCAAATTGACTAACCGTTGGGGTGCCTCGGTGCCTCAGTTGGTTGAGTGTCCGACTCGATTTCAGCTCAGGTCATGATCTCATGGTTCATGGGTTCAGGCCCTGCATCAGGCTCTGTGCTGACAGTGTGGAACCTGCTTGGAATTCTCTCTCTCCTGGTCTCTCTGCCCTTCTGCTGTTATCTCTCTCTCTCTCTCTCTCTCTCTCTTTCTCTCTCTCTCCCAAAAATAAATAAAAACATTTAAAATGTTTTTAATAAAAATAAATATAAAAAATAAAAATATTTAAAACATTGACGGATGGTTATTTCCAGTATATATGCCTCAGCTATTCTGATATAGTCAGAAAGACTAAAAAGGGATAGAGAGAAACATACTAAGAATTTTAAAAACATACTAGATATCAAGCATAATAATACAATTACAATAAGATTTTGTATATAACATGAGGTTAAGATGTTGAATATATTAATAAAATGAACATTTTTCCAGCGTAAAATAAATAAATTACCTATGTTCAGCAAAGAAGTGAAAAAAATCGAGAGACCAATAATAATAATTGCAAAAACCTATCAAATAATTGCATCTATCAACTGTCCACCAACACCTATCACTCTAACAAAAGGTGACAGGCACAGAGAGTTTTAGGAGTAAGTTCTTTGAAATCTTCAATTTATTTTAATACTATCTAAACCGGTCCAGAGGATTCCAGTTTGAGATGATGAAAAAACCAAAATCTGTCTAGTTTTTCTTTCCTCCAATACCTAACAAAGTGAACAAGAACAAAGAGCTACAGGCAGAATTGAAGGTCTGATGGGAAGCCCAAGAATACCATCCCATGCACAGATCTGTGGTTTGGTTAAATGTCTTTACCGAGTTCATTCTACTTAACTAGAGCAATGAACCCTGCTGGGACATTAAACCAAACCTCAGATATGGGAGCAGGGCTCACATATAATGAAGACCATGTAACATATCACCACACTCTCCGATTACAATAGAAGTGAGTAGAACAGTTTTCTTTAAATGCATCTAGCTGAAGAAAGCTAACTGGTCTGAGATGCTATCAAAAGAGCAACTAAACGTTGTTACATTAAATCCTGAGAATAAAATGAAAATGTGAACACAACTGCTGATATATGCAAAATGAAAAGAAAGGATATGGCACCAATTCTAGCATTAGCACAGCAGAGAAAAATAGCAAAAGAAAAATAAGGAAAGAAGATGGAATGGAAGGAAGATAGCATGCAAAAAAACAAATAACCCCATCTTATAGTAATATAGTCAGTTTAACCTAAGGAACAACCAAAAAGAAGTACTTGACAATTAATTCATATTACGGAGCAATTTCATGGATTCAATAAAACTAGATCTCAAAATGAGAAGGTTACATAACATGGTGGCACCAAAAGAGACAGGGGCACCTGGATGGCTCAGTCGGTTAAGCATCTGACTTTGGCTCAAGTCATGATCTTGCAGTCCATGAGTTCAAGCCCTGCATCGGGCTCTGTGCTGACAGCTCAAAGCCTGGAGCATGTTTCAGATTCTGTGTCTCCCCCTCTCTCTCTGCCCCTCCCCTGCTCACGCTCTGTCTCTGAGAAATGAATAAACCTTAAAAAAAATTTTTTTTATAAAAAAAAAAAAAGAGAGAGACAAGGGTGCCTTGGTTGCTCAGTCAGTTAAGCATCCGACTTTGGCTCAGGTCATGATCTCTTGGTTCAGTGAGTTCGAGCCCCTTGATAGGCTCTGTGCTGACAGTTCAGAGCCTGGAGCCTGCTTCAGATTCTGTGTCTCCCTCTCTTTCTGTTCCTCCCCTGCTTGTGCTCTCTCTCTCAAAAATAAATAAAACATTAAAAGTGTTTTTTTAAAAAGAGAGAGAGAGACAAACCATGAAACAGATTCCAAATGATAGAGAAAGAACTAAGAGTTGTGTCATAGACTCTAAGTCTAAAGTTCTCTTTTGACCAGCAAAAGAGTGGACCCAAGATTAAAGCAAGAGATGGATAATGTCTGGGGAAAAGACAAGAGCCCCGAATAAGGGCCCTTGCCCCATATTTATTCAGATCAGAAGGCTTACACCCAAATGTAATGGGTGTCTACAAAGAGACAAGCTAGGAACATTCACTTGGGGACGTGAGGGAAAAGGGGGGTTTTGAAGATATACAGTGTTTGGGGTTTGGGTCAACATAAAACAAAATCTGGGCACCAGGCAGATGGGTAGATGGTTGTTAACAGCAGACAGAGGGCACTCTTTATCATACCTGTTTATCTTTGCCAGCCTAGGGGATAAGGCAGATAGGGGAAATAACCTCAGGGTTAATAAGGCACCTTTTCTTTTTTTTTTTTTTTTTTTTTTTTATTAAATTTTTTTTTCAACGTTTTTATTTATTTTTTTGGTACAGAGAGAGACAGAGCATGAACGGGGGAGGGGCAGAGAGAGAGGGAGACACAGAATCGGAAGCAGGCTCCAGGCTCTGAGCCATCAGCCCAGAGCCCGACGCGGGGCTCGAACTCACGGACCGCGAGATCGTGACCTGGCTGAAGTCTGACGCTCAACCGACTGCGCCACCCAGGCGCCCCAATAAGGCACCTTTTCTTATGTTAACCATCTCCCACTTCGCGCTGCTTTGCCTGCAACACAGCGGTCCGGTCCGTAGTCCAATTCACCAATTTACCTAACCTGGCCCTGTTCTCCTGTGAAAGCAGATTTTCTGCTGTAGTACTAACTTGGGGGTGCTTCCACCCTGAATATCTAATCTTGCTCATTTCATATACCTATCAGGGGCGCCTGGGTGGCTCAGTCAGTTGAGCATCCGACTTTGGCTCAGGTCATGATCTCACGGTCTGTGGGTTCAAGTCCCGTGTCGGGCTCTGTGCTGACAGCTCAGAGTCTGGAGCCTGCTTGGGATTCTGTGTCTCCCTCTCTCTCTCTGCCCCTCTCCTGCTCATGCTCTCTCTCTCTCTGTGTCAAAAATAAATAAACATTAAAAAAACATTTCACATACCTATCTATTGGGCACCTTTGCACCATACCTATTTTAGGCCTTTGCCTCTCCCTCTCTATTCTGGGACCTCTGCACCCCCTCTCTATTTTGGGGTGCCTTTGCTCCTCCCTATTCCTGGCACCTTTGTGCCTCCCTATTCTCGGGGTGTCTTTGCACCCCCCTATTCTTGGAGTGCCAATCTAGTTTACCCAAACTTGGGTGTGAGCATTTTATGACTATATTTCTTTATGCCTTGTTAACCCATTGGTGTAAACCTGGGGGATTCCTAAGCTTATCCCCACAGGGTTGCTGGAGGGAAGGTGGGGAGGGTGGGCTAAATGGGTGATGGGGATTAAGGAGGGCACTTGTGATGAGCACTGGGTGTTGTACGGAAGTGATGAATCACTAAATTCTACTCCTGAAAGTAATATTACACTAGATGTTAACCAGCTGGAGTTTAAGTAAAAACTTGAGGGGCGCCTGGCTGGCTCAGTTGGTTTTAAGCATCCGACTCTTTTTTTTTTTTTTTATGTTTATTCATTTTTGAAAGACAGAGAGAGACAGAGCACAAGCAGGTGTGGGGTGGAGA
This sequence comes from Leopardus geoffroyi, assembly GCF_018350155.1. Lineage (NCBI taxonomy): Eukaryota > Metazoa > Chordata > Mammalia > Carnivora > Felidae > Leopardus > Leopardus geoffroyi. The sequence goes on from NC_059330.1 coordinate 45,014,137, forward strand.
AAGAGGGGGACACAGAATCTGAAGCAGGCTCCAGGCTCTGAGCTGTCAGCACAGAGCCCAATGCGGGGCTCGAACTCACGAACCGCGAGATCATGACCTGAGCTGAAGCCGGACGCTCAACCGACTGAACCACCCAGGCACGCCTTAAGCATCTGACTCTTAATTTCAGCTCACACCATGATCTCACAGTCCTGAGATGGAGCCTGGCTTCAGACTTAAGATTCTTTCTCTCCCTCTCCTCTGCCCATCCCCCTCTCACGCACACTTTCTCTCAAGATAAATTTTAAAAAACATTTAAAAAAATTAATTAAAACTTGAAACTATAAAAAATAAAATTAAAAAATAATTAAATTTTAAAAATAAAACAAGGGGAATTGCCTAACTAAAGAAACAAAGTACTAAGCAATCATTATAGAATTACTAAATAAATTATAAACATCAAAGTAAAAAATAGATGTGGCTGAAATCTTACTGACAGACTAAGAGAACTTAAGATAATCACAGTAAAAGCAGAGGGAAAAGATTAATGCTATCAGGAATTTAATTTTTTTTTTAATGTTTATTTATTTATTTATTTATTGAGAGAGAGAGAGAGAGAGAGAGAGCAAGTGAGCAGGGGATGGGTAGAGAGTTAAAGAGACAGAGAATCCCAAGCAGGCTCTGTGCTGTCAGCACAGTGCCCTATGAGGGGCTGAAACTCACAAACTGTGAGATCATGACCTGAGCTGAAATCAAGAGTTGGACATTTAACCAACTGAGCCACCCAGGCACCCCTAATGCTATCTGGAATTTAAATAAAATCTTAAAAAAATATATTAATGCTCTCTGGGAAGATCTTTTATGAAGACCAATCTTTTTAATGTAATTTACCTGCCTAGTATAAGTGTCCTAAGACGTATGTAAACCTCCAAATCTGTTTTGTCAGTGTATTTAGAAAATACACAAGAATCTTTATCAAACCTAAAAATATAAACTTGTGAGCACTAAAAAATTTTTTTTAATGATTAAACGTCAGAACTTCCTACCTCTAAGTTTTAAAAGCTGTCAACTGGTCAGGAAAATGCCAATGGATTTGCAGTCAGGCCATTCAACAGAGATCTAATGACTGCATACCTATTAAGAATACATTTCCCAAAATCCTCTCAGAAAGGCAACTGTAATGGAATTAGTTCTAACAGAAAAGATTCAAGAGAGTTAAGTGCAGAGTAGGATTTTTTTTCCTTAACAGAAAAGTGAATGGAGCAGGTGAGTGAAATAGGTAAAGGGGATTTAGAGTAGAATTATCTTGATGAGCACTGAGAAATGTATAAAATTGTGTAATTAGGATATTGTACATCTAAAACTTACTGAATGTTAATTACACATGAATTTTTTAAAAGGAAGGGAAAAAGTAGAAAAATGACCCCCCAAAAGTGATGGCTTCTCATTTTCTGTCCTCTAAAAAGAATACAAATAACATCATCTAGAGTCTAACATAGTGGCTTCGTTTTCAAAATGCATCACTGTATTTTCCTCATAAGGCAGTTATACATTATAAACCTTAAGCATATAACAGTCACGTGATTTTTTCCGTAAGCCCGCAGACTTCCACAAGCCTCCAGGAGCTTACAGCCAGACTAGTCCCGAGGTTTCACATATTAAAGCTTTCTCCACAGCCACAAGTTTCTTTTCTTGTTGGGGTTGTTGAACACAAACTCTTCAACTTAGACCAATTCTGTTCCTAAAAGTGTTAGCTGTGCTTTCTTTTTGATGAACACTCTGACTCCATCTTGAACAACGTCCCCATCGGAATCTACTTTTGTTTTGGTATATTCTAGAATATAAGAAAAGCTATTACAATCCCTGGTTTGAACACAAACTTTCACACCTATGTGTTCAAACTTATTTTTGAGAAGTTGTTTACTGCTGAAAGTGTCAGAGTAGGGGCAGGTGGGTCGGCCTGCATCTTCCTTTTCCTCACAGTCCAAACAGTGGCTTGGACTAACAAAGTTAACATCATCTTCTTGGTGTTCTGGTGTCCTAGGCTGGCTATTGTGTAATTTTCTAGGTAAAGTTTTGCATTTAATGCAATGGATTTATTTTTAGGTATTTTTTATACTATTGAAAATGGTATATTTAAATTATTTTCTTTTCCAGTTTGTTGCTGCTACATAAAAAAATATTGATTTTTGTGTAATGACCTTGTACCCAGCAACCTTTCTATACTTTTATAAATTATAATTATCTGAATATCCTCCTGAGTTTTCTACATATATAATTTTGTTTCCAAATAATGGCAGTTTTCTTTCTTTTCTATCATTATGCCTTTTATTTCTTCATCATGCCTTACTGCTTCAGTTAGAATTTCCAGTATAGTATTGTAAATGTGATGATAGCGGGCATCCTTACCTCATTTCTTTTCCTTTTTTTCTTTGAGAGAGAGAGAGAGAGAGAGCACAAGTGGGGGCTGGGCAGAGGGAGAGGAAGGGAGAGAATCTTAAGCAGGCTCCATGCTCAGCACCACACCTGATGTGGGGGCTCGATCTTAGAACCATGAAATTGTGACCTGAGCTGAAATCAAGAGTCAGATGCTTAACCGACTGAGCCACCCAGGAGTTCCTACTTCATTTCTTTCTTTTTTTTAATTAAAAATTTATTAATGTTTATTTATTTTTGAGAGAGAGAAAGACAGAACATGAGTGGGAGAGTGGCAGAGAGATGGAGACACAGAATCTGAAGGAGGCTCTGAGCTGTCAACAGGATGTGGGGCTTGAACCCGTGGACCATGAGATGAAGACCTGAGCCGAAGTCGGACACTCAACCGACTGAGCCACTCAGGTGCCCCAGCCTGCCTCATTTCTGATCGCAAAGAGAAATATTTCCATATGTCACCATTAAGTATTACCTTATTGAAGTTTTATATATATATAACTTTTATCAGATTAAAGGAGTTCCCTTCTATTCCTATTTTGCTAAGAGTTTTGTCTTATTTCTTTCAACAGTGTTTTGTAGTGTTTGAAGTATGATCTTTGTACTTCTTTTGTTAATTTTATTCCTAGGTGATTTATTCTATTTAGTGCTCTTCTAAGTGACACTTTCCTTACTATTATTTTTGAATTGCTTATAGCCATTACTTTTTAGTGTGTTGAGATTTGGCTTTATAATCCAGTACATGGTGATTTTAGCTAAATATTCCCTATGTGAAAAAATATGCATTCTGAAATTATTGGGTACGGTGTTGCCTATATCTCCATTAAATCAACTTTGTTAAATTTCTTGTTCAAATATCCTAAAGTCTTAATGATTTAATATCTTAATATCTGCTTATTCTATTAACTACTGACAAAGATGTATCAAATCTCCCCCTGGGTGCCTAGATGGCTTATGACTCAGGTCATGACTCATAATTTGTGACTTTGAGCCCCACATCTGGCTCTGTGCAGACAGCGTGGAGCCTGCTTAAGATTCTCCCTCTCTCTGCCCCTGACCTCTGCTCGCACACTCTCTATCTCAAAATAAATGAGCTTTAAAAAATTTCTCTCAGTGTAATTTTGGATTTTTATTTCTCATTATAATTTTATAATTTTCTTTGTTTTTTTTTGAGACCATGTTAATACGAGGATACAAGTTTGGAATTATAACATCTTCATGGTGAATTAAACTTCTTTTTGTTATTACTAGAAAAGCTTTTTCTTAAAGCCTATTTTGTTTGATGTTAATATTCCTACTCTACCTTTGCTTAGTGTTTGTATGGTCTATACTTATCCATCCTTTTACTTTTGACTTCTCTGAATCCTTAGATTTCAGATATTTTAAATTCTTAAATTTTAGAGCCTTAGATCACTTCCTTGATGAATTTTACCTAGCATATAAGTAAGAAGTAATTTCCACGTTACTCAACTCTTCAAAAAACATAAAAACAAGAAACACTTGCCAGTTTGATTTATGGAACTATCATAATCTTTATACCGAAATTTGATGAAGACAACACAAAAAAGGAAAATCACAGGCTAATCTTTGTATAAACAAACAATGCAAAAATCCTAACCAATTAGCATGCAAAAACCCTCAACAATTAGCAATCTGAAAATCATTTTTGCAATATTAGTGGTAATTATGAGATTACTGACATATTTGTGTTTAAATCTACTTTTACTGAATTCCCGTTTTTGTACCACATGTTCAACTTTCTGTTTCCTTCCATTCTTGCCTTCCTTTTGGACTAATTATTTTTTATTTTTCTTGTTAATTTAGAAGCCTCAAAGGTTATTGTAGAAATTACAATATGCATCCTTAATCTATCATAATCCAATTTTATTTTGGACTTTTATCCTCATTCAAGATGATACTGTTTTTGTTTTATACAATGTTTTCCCAGAATTATTTATATATTATCATTTCATTTCTTCTTATCCTTCCTTCCCTGTTGTCCTATATTGAAAGGGAACACTGAGAGCTAAGTCAAATAAAAAAATTTTTTTCAGGCATCTGGATGCCTCAGTTGGCTAAGTGTCTGACTCTTGATCTCAGCTCAGGTCATGATCTCAGGGTTTGTGAGATGAAGGCCTGTGTCAGGCTCTGTGCTGCCAATGTGGAGCCTGCTTGAGATTCTCTCTCTCCCTCTCTCTCTGCCCCTCCCCTGCTTGTGTGTGTGCTCTCTCTCTCTCAAAATAAATAAACTTAAATTTTTTTTAATTAAAAAATTAAAAAAATACATTTTCAACCTGTACCTAAACAGTCATATAAAATTTTACAGCATCAGGAACCAAAAGAAATGTATAAATAGTTAACAGGAGAGCAAAAAACTGACTATAAACAAAATAACAGAATCTGAATACAGGGGAAAAAACTGAGATGCATGAAACAAAGTGGAGGAAAAAACTGTAAAAAACATTCTTATATCTAAGTAAATATGATGAAAAATGTAATATAATAGTCTGGAACTAAAATTCAAGATGATACCAATGTTCTAGTTGGGGGACAGGTATCATAAGTAGAGAAAGCAGAAGGAACAGTCTCATTGTTGGTCTGTGACTGCTTTTTGTCTTACAGGTGGTGGGAAGGTTGATCTGAAAAATGTGACAATGAAAATGAAAGAGTTTACAGGTGAGTTTCTATGACACTGAAACCCTAATGCTTTATAATAAATTATATTTAAATTTTTATATTCCTAGTAGTCTATTGTCCATATTAATTTTGCCTTTTTACCCAGTTATTATAAAATATAAAATATTTCTGCCTGATAAAATCCATTTGATCTTGGATTATCTGTTTGAAAAATAAACTATAAGACTTGCTTTTGATAACATGTCCTATGTACTGTACAGATTTTTTTCTCATATATGTATATATGTCTTCACCTACATGTAAATAGCTAAATTTTAGGCAAGCACATGAATAAATAAGGTAAAGTTTTGGAAAGCTCAAGATAATGTGGTTTTGTCAACGATCAATTACATAAGTCAGTATAAGATCTCCTGCCATAATCATTTCTTTTGGCAATTCATTATCCAATTTGGTAACTAGATTTTATTCTGTTCATTATCCCCCAAATTAAGGGAGCCTTTATTATATCAATAATTTAGGAACAAATTTGCTTTGACTTCTAATGACACACTGTATTTCCACATTCCATTTTACTTTCACTCTTTAATCCCCAACTGGGAATGATGCCATATAAGCTATTTTAAGTATATTTAAAAGTACATATCATATAGGTCAATAACATTTTCTTATGAACCTCTTAAACTTACATAATACTGAGTAATTAATTTCTATAATTTTCACCTATAAACCTTCTGTATTTTCAAAGGAGAAAAGATTGATGCCACAGATCTGAAAAACATTCTTGGAGACATGGGGATAGAAGTCAACGATAAGGAATGTCTGGAACAACAAAAATTACTACCCGCTGATGGTGAGCTGCATCTGTAACCTCCAGAGAGTTCAGTTTAATGGTTCTATTTATGATCTTTATATTTTAAAGTGACACATGGTCAGGTATTTGTTACCTGCACCCATCCTCCAGCTCTTGCTTGAACAGTCTCTTACTCTGTACTATTCAGGTACAGAGTTCAGCTGTGAAAAAGAATCCTTTTCCACAAAATCCGTATTGAGGAAAGATGTTACTGATGATTTGGGAAGGGAAAGGACAGAGGGATTTATATCTTGTCTCAGTAAACATTGCAAAAGTCCTCATAAATTCCCGTTCTCTCCCAGAGTTACTGTTCCTTACATTGTCCCTGGGGGATTCCCTTTTCCTAATCCTTATCCCTCTAAGAGCTGAACCCTCAAAACTCCCCCCTCTGTTAAGCTCAATTTCTTTTTTATTAAGTTTTTATTTTAATTCCAGTGTAGTGAATATACAGTGATATATTCATTTTAGGTGTACAATATAGTCATTTCAACAATTCCATACCTCACTCAGTGCTCATCACAAGTGTACTCCTTAATACCCATCACCTATTTTATGATCACCCCACTCAGCTCCCCTCTGGTAGCCATCAGTTTCTTCTCTATAGTTAACAGTCTATTTCTTGGTTTCTCTTTCTCTCCCTCCCTCCCTCCCTCCCTCCCTCCCTCTCCCTCTCCTTGTTTTGGTTCTTAAATTCCACACATGAGTGAAATCATATGGTATTTGTCTTTCTCTGACTAACTTATTTTGCTTAGCATATATACTCTCTGGCTCCATCCATGTTGTTGCAAATGGCAAGGTTTCATTCTTTTTATGGCTGAATAATATTCTGGTGTGTGTGTGTGTGTGTGTGTGTGTGTGTGTGTGTGTGTGTGTGTGTTTATCGCATCTTCTTTATCCATTCATCTCTCTATGGACCCTTGGGCTGCTTCCATAATTTGGCTATTGTAAATAATGCTGCTATAAACATAGGGGTGTATGTATCCCTTTCAGTTAGTGTTTTTGTATTTTTTGGGTAGACATCCAGTAGTGCAATTCAAAGGGTAGTTCTATTTTTAGCTTTTCTGAGAAACCTTCATACTGTTTTTCCACACTGGCTATACCAGTTTGCATTCCCGCCAACAGTGCAAGAGTGTTCCTTTTTCTCCACATCCTCACCAAAACTTGTTTCTTATGTTTTTTATTTTAGCCATTCTGACAGGTGGGAAATGATATCTCATTGCAGTTTTGATTAGCATTTCCCTGATGATGAGTGGTGTTGAGCATCTTTTCATGTGTCTGTTGGCCATCTGTATGTCTTCTTTGGAGAAATGTCTGTTCACGTCTTCTGCCCATTTTTAAATTGGATTATTTGGTTTTTGAATGTTGAGTTGTATCAGTTCTTTATATATTCTTAATACTAACCCTTATTGGATATGTCATTTGCAATTATCTTCTCCCGTTTAGTAGATTGCCTTTAGTTTTGTTTATTGTTTCCTTCGTTGTGCATAAGCTTTATATTTTGATGAAGTCCCCATAGTTTATTTTTACTTTTGTTTCCCTTGCCTCTGGTGACACATCTAGAAAAATGTTGCTATGGCTAATGCCAGAGAAATTACTGCTTGTGCTCTTTCATAGGATTTTTATGGCTTCAGGTCTCACATTTAGGTCTTTAATCCATTTTGAATTTATTTTCATGTATGGTGTAAGAAAGTGGTCCAGTTTCATTCTTTTGCATGCAGTTGTTTAGTTTTTCCAGCACCATTTATTGAAGAGACTATCTTTTCCCCATTGGATATTCTTGTCTCCTTTGACAAAGATTAATTGACCATACAATTGTGAGTGTATTTCTGGGTTTTCTATTCTGTTACATTGATCTATGTGTCTTTTTGTGCCAGTACCATACTGTTTTGGTTACTACGGCTTTGTAATATAACTTGAAGTCTAGAATTGTGATACCTCCAGCTTTGCTTTTCTTTTTCAAAATCGCTTTGGCTATTTGGGGTCTCTTGTGGTTCCATATAAATTTTAGGGTTTTTTTCTAGTTAAAAAATGTGTTGATATCTTGATAAGGATTACAATAATGTATAGGTTGCTTTGGGTAGTATAAACATTTTAAGAATATTTGTTCTCTCAATCCATGAGCATGGAATGTCTTTTCACTCATTTGTGTTTTCTTCAATTTCTTTCATCAGTGTTTTACAGTTTTCAGAGTAGAGGTCTTTCACCTCTTTGATTAGGTTTATTCCTAGGCATTTTGTTATTTTTTTTTTTTTTAATTTTTTTTTTCAACGTTTATTTATTTTGGGGACAGAGAGAGACAGAGCATGAACGGGGGAGGGGCAGAGAGAGAGGGAGACACAGAATCGGAAACAGGCTCCAGGCTCTGAGCCATCAGCCCAGAGCCCGACGCGGGGCTCGAACTCACGGACCGCGAGATCGTGACCTGGCTGAAGTCGGACGCTTAACCGACTGCGCCACCCAGGCGCCCCGGCATTTTGTTATTTTTGGTGCAGTTGTAAATGGGATTGTTTTCTTCATTTTTCTTCCTACTACTTACTTCATCATTAGTGTATAGAAATACAACAGATTTCTGAATATTGATTTGTATCCTGTGACTACTGAATTCATTTATCAGTTGTAGTAGTTTTTGGTGAAGTCTTTAGGGTTTTCTTTTTTATTAGTATGTTTTATTTAAACTTTAACAGTTCCCCCTCCCTTTTTTCTTGCCATTTATTTATTAAAGAAACTGGGTCATCTGTTCTAATATTTCTTACATTCTAGATTTCATTGATTACATCTCCAGGGTGTTCCTCAAATTTTTTTAAATGTTTTATTTATTGTTGAGAGAGAGAGAGAGAGAGCACAAGTGGGACAGGAGCAGAGAGAGTGGGAGACACAGGCTCGGAAGCAGGCTCCAGGCTCCAAGCTGTCAGCACAGAGCCTGATGTGGAGCTTGAACCCATGAAGTGTGAGATCATGACCTGATCCAAAGTCGGACACTCAATCAACTGAGCCACACAGGCAGCCCTCCAGGGAGTTCTTTAAATGTTCCTCTACCACCTACACATTATGTACACTAGGCAGACCTAAACACTTGATTAGATTTCAGGTTTGCTTTTTTTCCCCAGAAAGAATATTTACACCTAGTATCATGTGCTTCATATTGCATCACATGAGGAAGTGCATTAGCTTGTATCTCTTTCTTTCTTTTTTTTTTTTTTTGTCTTTTTTTTGGTTTTTTTGTTTGTTTGTTTGTTTTTGTTTGTTTGTTTTTTTGTATCTCTTTCTATATGATGTGAAAATATACATCTGGACTCTGATGATGTCATTCTGATCCCATCCATCATAATATTTTCTGTCAGCCTTTTACCTAATTAATAGTTTTAGCAGCTATTGATAATCACTACTTAAACCCATTATTTCACTTGGAGTTACAAAATGGTAAAAACTCTTCATTCTTCCTGCATCTATTAACTAAAATACTTCTGAAAGAATTCTCTCACTAAATTATTTGGATTTTTACTTTTTAAAAATCTGAAATCTGAATCATTTACATCTTCAACTTAAGAACAATGACTTAATTATTAGATTTATACAAAAAGAAATCAATGTTCAGTCTACACATTTAGAAAAATATACAACTGTTTGGGTAACGACAAACATCCATATACTGGTATTGCAAAGCTCTTATTACAAGAATAATTCTTATTCCAGTTCAAAGACTTTTTCAACAAGAAGACTATATGACAGTCTTGTAGTTTAGAAGTAACTATGTATCAAAATCTCTTGGGCACCTGGCTGGTTCAGCAGGCTAAGCGTCTGACCCTTGATTTTGGCTCAGGTCATGATCTCACAATTCATGAGTTCAAGCCCCATATCAGGCTCTGTGCTGATGGTGCGGAGCCTGCCTGGGATTCTCTCTCCCTCTCTCTCTGCCCATTTCCCACTTGCTCTTTCTCTCTCTCAAAATAAATAACTTAAAAAAAAAGAATTTCTGTACATCAACAGATGAAGTAAAGATAAGCACCTGTGGGAAATGCTATGTGAATATCTCTGAATCAAGAACAATATCTTGCTAGTAATGAAAAGACTGCAGACCCTGGCCATCCCCACCCCCCCAAAAAAAAAAAAAAGTTGTTCAAAAGCATGTCTGGAGATTTTGAACAAATCCAGACAAGTATGAAGAAGCGTGTCTGGAGCTGAGCCATGGTGAGGGGTATAGACAAGACTTGTCTACAGAAAAATAGAGGGTAATAGTCAGTCAACAGGTGCTCTGCTCTCTTAAGACTACAGGAGGCAGCTCAAAATTAGCTTGCACACTTTCTTTCCTGGGGTCTCCTCAGCAATGAAAAACCACAAGGCTCCGGGGTTTTTTATATAGAGTATTGTGTCATTTGCAAATAATGAGTTTTACTTCTTGCTTACCAATTTGGGTGCCTTTTATTTCTTTATGTTGTCTAATTGCTGTGGCTATGACTTCCAGTACTATGTTGAATAAAAGTGGTGAGAATGGACATCCTTGTCTTTGTTAGCCATGGAGTTTTCATATGTGACCTTTATTATGTTGAGGTGTGTTCCCTCTAAAACTACTTTGTTGAGGGCTCGTGTCATGAATGGATGTTGTATTTTATCAAATGCTTTTTCTGCATCTAGTGAGATGATCATATGGTTTTTATCCTTTCGTTTGTTGATGTGATGTATGACGTTGATTGATTTGCGAATATTGAACCACCCTTACATCCTAGGAATAAATCCCATTTGATCATGGTGAATGATTTTTTAAAAGTATTATTGGGTTCTGTTTGCTTAGTATTTTGTTCAAGATTTTTGCATCTATGTTTATCAGAAATATTGGCAGTGGTGTCTTTATCCGGTTTTAGTATCAAGGTGATACTCACCTAATAAAATGAATTTGGAATTTTTCCTTCTTCTATTTTTGGAATAGTTGGAGTAGAATAGGCATTAATTATTCTTTAAATGTTTGATAAGATTCACCTGTGAAGCCATCTGATCCTGGTCTTTTGTTTGTTGAGAGTTTTTTAGTTACTGATTTAATCTCCTTGCTGGTAATCATTCACTTCAAATTTTCTATTTCCTCTTGCTTCCATTTTGGTAGGTTATATGTTTCTAGGAATTTATCCATTTCTTTTCAGTTGTCTAATTTGTCGGTGTATAGTTTTTTCTAATATTCTCTTATAATTGTTTGTATTTATGTGGTGTTGTTTGTTATTTCTCTTCTTTCACTGGTGATTTTGTTTGTTTGAGTCCTTTCTCCCTCCCTCTCTCTCTCTCTCTCTTTTGATGATGAGTCTGGCTAGTTTATCAATTTTGCTGATCTTTTAAAAGAACCGGCTCCTAAAAATCTATAAAGAACTTATCAAACTCAACTTATCAACTGAGTGAAGAAATGGGCAAGAGACATGAACAGATACTTTTCCAATGAAGACATGGTTTCCAATGAAGATGGCTAACGGACACATGAAAAGATGCTCAACATCACTCATCCTCACGGAAATACAAATCAAAACCACAACGAGATACCACCTCACGCCTGTCAGAATGGCTAACATTACCAACTCAGGAAACAACAGATGTTAGTGAGAATGCAGAGAAAGGGGAACACTTTTGCACTGTCGGTGGGAATGCAAACTTGTGTGGCCACTTTGGAAAACAGTGTAGAGTTTCCTCAAAAAATTAAAAATAGAACTACCCCATGATCCAAATGCACTACTAGGTATTTCCAAAAGGATACAAAAATGCTGATTCAAAGGGGCAAGTGCACCCCAATGTTTTTAGCAGTACTGTCAACAATAGCCAAATTATGGAAAGAGCCCAAAGGTCCATCGACTGATGAATAGATAAAGAAAATGCAAAATATATATACAATGGAATACTATTCAGCAATCAAAAAGAATGATCTTTTGCCACTTGCAAGAACGTGGATGGAGATACAGTGTATTATACTAAGGAAAATAAGTCAGAGAAAGATAAATATCATAGGATTTCACTCGTGAAATCTAAGAAACAAAGCATGTGAACATAGGGGAAGGGAAGGAAAAAATAAGATAGAAACAGAGAGGGAGGCAAATCATAAAAAGATTCTTTTTAAAAAAATTTTTTATTGTTTATTTATTTTTGAGAGAGAGAAAGACAGAATGTGAGCAGGGAAGGGGCAGAAAGAGAGGGAGACACAGAATCTGAAGCAGACTCCAGGCTCTGAGCTGTCAGCACAGAGCCGGACATGGGTGAACCCATGGACCTTGAGATCATGACCTGAGCTGAAGTCAGACACTTAACCACCACCCAGGTGCCCCCCATAAAAGATTCTTAAGAGAGTGGGAAGCAAAGCGTAAGAGAATCTTAATGGCAGAAAACAAACTGAGGGTTGATGGAGGGAGGTGGGCGGGGGATGGGCTAAATGGGTGATGGGCATTAAGGAGGGCACTTGTTGGGATGAGCACTGAGAGTAATATGTAAGTGATGAATCACTAAATTCCAACTCCTGAAGCCATTATTACACTATATGTTAACTAACTTGGATTACAATAATTTTTTTTTTTTTAAATTAAGGGGCACCTGGATGGCTCAGTTCATAAGGCATCTGACTTCAACTAAGGTCATGATCTCACAGTTTATGAGTTCGAGCCCCACATCAGACTCTCTGCTTCAGCACAGAGCCCACTTTGGATCCTCTGTCCCCCTCTCTCTCTGCCCTTCCTCCATTCATTCTCTCTCTCTCTCTCTCTCTCTCTCTCTCAAAATAAATAAATCAACTTAAAATCTTAAAAATAAATAAATAAATAAATAAATTTTAAAAACTTTTAAAAAATTTTAATATGAAATTTATCGTCAAATTGGTTTCCGTACAACACCCAGTGCTCATCCCAACAGGTGCCCCCATCAATGCCCATCACCCACCCTCCCCACCCTCCCACCCCCCCATCCTCCCATCCCCCCATCCCCCCATCCCTCCATCAACCCTCAGTTTATTCTCAGTTTGTAAGAGTCTCTTATGGTTTGGCTCCCTCCCTCTCTAACTTTTTTTTTCCTTCCCCTCCCCCATGGTCTTCTGTTAAGTTTCTCAGGATCCATATGTTTTCACAACATATGGTATCTGTCTTTCTCTGTATGACTTATTTCACTTAGCATGACACTCTCCAGTTCTATCCACGTTGCTACAAAAGGCCATATTTCATTCTTTCTCATTGCCAAGTAGTATTCCATTGTGTATATAAACCACATCTTCTTTATCCATTCATCAGTTGATGGACGTTTAGGCTCTTTCCATAATTTGGCTATTGTTGAAAGTGCCGCTATAAACATGGGGGTACAAGTGCCCCTATGCATCAGCACTCCTGTATCCCTTGGGTAAATTCCTAGCAGTGCTATTTCTGGGTCATAGGGTAGATCTATTTTTAATGTTTTGAGGAACCTCCACACTGTTTTCCAGAGAGGCTGCACCAGTTTGCATTCCCACCAGCAGTGCAAGACGGTACCCGTTTCTCCACATCCTCTCCAGCATCTATAGTCTCCTGATTTTAATTTTAAATTTTAAGAGAGAGAGAGAGAGAGAGAGAGAGAAAGAAAGAAAGAGAAAGAAAGAAAGAAAGAAAGAAAGAAAGAAAGAAAGAAAGAAAGAAAGAAAAAAAGAACAGCTCCTGGTTTCACTGATATGTTCTATTGAAGTTTTTTTAGTTTTTATATCATTTATTTCAGTTCTAATCTTTATTATTTCCTTCCTCTTTAAGCTCAGTTTCTGAAAGGATGCCAAAATTGTCTCCTCTTTTGTTTATGAATATTATTTCTCTTTTCCTTTAAGCACAAAGGCAGGCATCATCTTCCTAAATAAATAAATAAATGGCATCTTCTTAACAAAGGCCTATCTATACAAGTAACTCTTATACCATCTCCTAGAAAATTAAAATTTTAGACATTATTATACCAGTTTGGAAGTTAGCAAAACCTTCAAGCACAAGCTTTATGGGAGCAGGTACCAGCAGTTGCAAAATGGGAAAGGGTGAAGGGATCTTGAACAGACTGCAGGTGAAACTCCTCCACCGTATGGGAAGAGAATGCAGCATTATTTTGACTACAAAGATGAGTCTGGGTTTCCAAAGCCTCCATCTATGACACTGCACCGTTATGATGAAGTTATGATGAAGCCATGAAAACCAAGGCTGAAGCTACTATCCCTTTGATTCCTGGGAGAGGTGAGGATTTTGTGGGTCAGAATAATTTTGATGATGCTGACCAACTGAGGATTTTCATGTTAACTCTTTTTCATGGCATGTCCCTTTAACTGGATTGGGTTTTTTATGTCTTTTTCTTGACCACCTCAGCCACAGGAAGGTATGAGACCATTCTAGGATTTGGTCTCTCTCAAATTAAGTGGATCTTGATTGTCAAGTTTTATACCCATTTCTCTGGGTATTTTGATGGTCTGTCCTGAGCTTTGGCAGGTGTTCCTGATTTTAGGCTTTGTCCTGTTTCTCAGAGCGTTTGTCAATTATGAAAAAGTTCAGGAGATGCCAGAAATGATCTCAAATCTCCCCAGGACCAGAGTTCTCTTTATTTACTAAAGATGTTTTCTGGCACAGGCCTTCCTGCATTTATGAATTCTCTCTCAAAAAAACACAAGAGAACGCCTGCAGGAAGTGAATCAGATACAGAAGATGCAGAACACAGAGGAATAATCACCTGCTTTTCAGAAATTAAGTGCTGTTGAAAAAGAAAAAACGGTACAAGCAAATTCCTGTTGTTTCTCATTAGGTCACTGATCTGACAAACTTTGGGAGTAAGAAGTAAAGGAAACAATGGAAATGTGATAGAAATAAGAAATGAGAGGAGCCAAAAATAGAACAGTAAAGTATGGGTATGTGAGCTTCGCCTCTGTAGCATATGAACCAACAGTTGCCTTGAGAGTGAAAGAGTAAAGTAGATCTAATAACAACAAGAGCTCAAATTTGTTGAGCCCTAATGATGTGCCAGGTTCTGTCCTCACCACACACAATGATGACAGCTGGTGCCCATTTTACAGAGGAGGAAACTGTGGCACAGAAAGGCTAAATAATTTGCTTAAGGCCACAAAATTAGTCATCACCAGAGCAAGAATTTGAACCCAGGCCATTTGAACCTCTAAACCATACTACTACTCTATACCATAGCGAGAACTGTTTTCATTGCTTAACTTCATCATGATTTGAAGGTTAAAGTGGATAGATTTCTAAAGTTAGTCACACAAAGGAAAGTCTGACCCCTGTATCTATTTGTGACTCATTCTCTATCCTGAACTGTGCCTATTCTTTCAGATGACAACAAAGTTTTTCAGAATAGATTGCTGCCAGCTTTGAAGTCTTTCAAAGGTAGGTAGGAAATGTACTGAGAAAGTATATAAAATTGACATCTTTAATCTTTGTATTTGTATTTTTTTCCTAGCGATGAGATCATGATTCCTCTGCCATTCCTTCTATATATTAATCTTTTTTTTTTTTTTTTTTTGGTGCTATATAGGCTTGATCTCAGGATCAGACTCAAAGGAATCAGTCCTAAGTATCTCCACAGTTGTCTTTTATGCACTTTTGGATAGGTCTAATTAGACTTTCAGCCTTCACGATGCTGAAAATAACCATCGTAATGTAATGTCAACTGTGAATTGTTAATTTTCTTCTATTTTTTTTCAATATAAAATGTGCCATGTGCTCACTAAATATAAATTAAAGAAAAATGATCACTCATAATCCTATCCAATCATGACCACTGTTAATATTTTAAAGCCCTATATGGTTAAAATAGCAATAATCTCATAGAGTCATAAGTGCTCTGAAATTCCATTGGAAGACTCCATAAAAGACACCAATGTGCTAGTCTTGGTAAGTCAAACATATTCTTCCAGTGATGAAATACATTGTTATTGCTATAGTTAAGCAATTAGATAAAGTGGCTGGCTTGCCTAAGAGCCACAATATACAAAAAATTGTATCTAATACTAGAATCACATTGACTTAAGATGCTCACAGTATGATAGGTATAGGGGAAATGAATCCATCTCCTGGAATAACAAGTTGATGTCCATCTGGGTTGACTCTATTTATGTACTTGCTGACTGTGGAATGTCAGAATCCCATGCATTATTTACATTGTTCATTTTATGTATATTTTTACTGGGCATATGATTTTAATTCATATATGTTAAATGATTGATATAACTTCACCCTATAGAATAATGTAATTTTTTAATAAAAACACCCTATAAAATGACACTATTTTCCTGTGGCAATCACCTTTGTAACGGCTATGGCTATGTACTTTTCCATGGAATGAAGATATAATGGTTTGCTTACCAATACCCTGTCATTAGATATTGAAATTCTGGGTATTTCTTTCTTTCTTTCTCTCTCTCTTTCTTTCTTTCTTTCTTTCTTTCTTTTCTTTCTTTCTTTCTTTCCTTCTTTGTTTTTCTTCCTTCCTTCCTTCCTTCCTTCCTTCCTTCCTTCCTTCCTTCCTTCCTTCCTTCCTTCCTTAAGTAAGACTGTAATAAACATTTCTCTCTCCCCTGTGGCATAAGCTTTTCCGGCATTCCCAAAGGTGGAATTAGTGGGCTATTACAAAAATTTGGAAGAATCACGATAGTTACTGCCAAACCATTTTCCAGTAAGGTAATTCCAGTTAACATTCTGACTAGCATCCAGACCTATTCAGAGTTGATTTAATTCATCAGCACAAGAAGTATTTTTCATATTGTCTTTATTGTTTTTTTTTTTTTTTTTTACATCTCCATCCCTTTCTAAGGAGGAAAGATTGATGCTAATAACCTGAACACAGTTCTGAGGAACATGGGGATCAAGCTCAAAGATAAGGAATTTAAAAATGTGATACAAAATCAACCTGTTGACGGTGAGCATTGTCAATAATTACATCACCTTTTAGGGGAAAACTTAGAATCTTGGGATCATGTATAAGAATTTCTAAAACTAGATTGATTTGAGGAGTTTAAGATATTTTTAAGAATCATGGAGAAGAACTTGGTCTTTTTTAAAATTTATTTATTTATTTTGAGAAACAGAAAACATGTGCCTGCAAGTGGGTGAGGGGCAGAGATAGAGGCAGAAAGAGAATCCCAAGCAGGCTCCATGCTGTTAGTGCAGAGACTGATGCAGGGCTCAATCCATGAACCATGAGATCATAATCTCAGCAAAAAATCAAGAGTCAGACACTTAACCAACTGAGCCATTCAGGCGTCCAAAGAACTTGGTCTTAAACTAAGAAGAAATCCTGTCTTTTTTCATTTCTATTCATCTGAAATTATCATCCCACTCAACAGTGATTAGTGCAGAAAGGTTATTCATAGCCGTTGTCATGCCAGAGAATGGTAGAGAGAGACAAACATGGGAACAGTGGGGAAAATGAATGAATGACTAACCAAGGGAGCCTGAAATAATTGGGAGAAAAATATACATCTTGGAAGTAGTAGAATATCATTAATATTTCCACCACTAATATTATATCCAATAACCACATGTCACCAACATTTTGAGATAGATACAGGAGTTGAAAACACTCAAGAAGTGTTAATGGCAAATAGAGGGAAGATGCAAAGTCCCTTGCTCAGTATCTGTGCTAGATGCAAAGTTCACCAAAAACAAAACCAGCTGGCCTCTATAAATGATATATTTTGCCATGCTTATAAGAAAGTATCTGGAGATAGTACGTTTGTCACATTCAGACCCTGTGTTCAAGGAACATGACCCAAATGCCATTGTCCTTACTAATAAGGAATCAAGCACTCAAATCAGAAAATATAAATTTAAGGTGAACGCAAATTATTTAGTAGAATATATGGACTTTCACTGGGCCCTAAGTCCCAGTTTTCCTAAGACTTATGTCATGGTCTGAATTTTTTATGTGTTGTATTACAGCTGATGGAAATGTTTCTCTGAAAAAAGTGATGAGTGATGTGAAAGCAGTTACAGGCAAGTTACAAGTTATCATAAAGATTAAAATTCTAATTCTTTAATGACATTTTCCTGTTTTCAGTGAACACATAATCCATAAGTATAGTACTCATTTCCATGACTCCACCTCAATGAAGTAGCTAGAATATTTCCAATACCATTGCATCAACACATGGTTGTTTCCTTATTCCTTTACCATGCCTCCTTACTTGTTAAGATAGCACTATTCTGAATTTTATGTTGTTCATTATTCTTTTTAAAAATAATAGTTGTATTACCTATATAATAATAGCATAGTATTTCATTTTGCTTCATCTGCCTCTATAAAAATGCTATCACAAATAGTGTGCAGTGTTCCCTAACCCTAATAATTTGCAGGTTCTATAACTTGTTTTTTAAGATCATTGTGAGAAATGTATAAAGAAAAGCAAGAAATCATTGTCCAAAAAAGTCAGCATAGTGATTACCTCTAGAGAAAGACTGTGGATAGGGATTGGGAAAGAGTATGACAGACCCCCAGAGTGTTGTCATGTTCTATTTCTCACCTGCATGGTGGTTACAAAGATGTTGTTCCAAGTGCTTATGTCTAATTGCCCAAAGTCAATCTTTGGGTTGTCTGGATTAAAATTTTTTTCTCATTTCTCAGTAGCAAGTCCTATATCCTCTAAAATACTTGCCTATAATAATGCTTCTGATCCTCACCACTGGAAAAAAAACCTGAAAATCTGTATCAAGGATAAACAAACTACAGCCCATGGACCAAATCTAGTCCTCTGCCTCTTTTTATAAATAAAATTGTATTAGAACACACTTATATTCCTCATTTATGTATTATTAATGGCCGGTTTTGTGCTACAACAGCAGAGTTGAGTAGCTGTAACAGAGGCTGTATACCCTGCAGAGCTTAAAATATTTACAATCTCGCCCTTTACAAAGTTCGCCAATCCTTGATCTAGATCACCACAACAATAGTTGAAGTAAAAACTAGGGTATATTGTTCAAAGAATCTAATAATTTGGGGTGGGGGGACCGAGAGCAATATTAAGTTAACCTTTATATTCTAATTAGCAAGACATTACCTAAAAAGCCCAGTTTACTGAGAATTATGCTTTCTTATCCCCAGTGTTAAGAAAATGCACCTTTCCCTAGGGACAAGGGAATACATTCTAATTCTTTGCCTGCCCTTTACTCCACCAAGCAGGTCTTGTGTTTTTGTTTTTTACCTAGCAGTTGGAGAGGGTGATGTTTAATTAAACAGGGGCAGTTTTGTTTCACCTTTTTGAATACTTAGGTAATTCTTAATATTGTCAACTATACTTGCCATTTCTGTTTTTTGAAGGAGAAAAAGTTAATGTCAAAGATCTGAAAAATATTCTGGAAGACATTGGGATAGAATTCACACCTAAAGAATACCTGGAACTGGTGAAAAATCTTCAAGTTGACGGTAAGCATTTCAAATACTATTAGAGCCTTCAAGGGAGGTGGTCCTATGTGTTTAAAACAACCTTTTTAAAAAGCACTATACTTATTTTTCCTTCCCTTCCCCTATGTTCATCTGTTTGGTTTCTTAAATTCCTCATATGACTGAAATCATATGACATTTGTCTTTCTCTGACTGACTTATTTCACTTAGCATAATACATGCTAGTTCCATCCACATTGTTGTAAATGGCGAGATTTCATTCTTTCTGATCACTGAGTAATATTCTATTGCATGTATATACAGCACATCTTTATCCATTCATCAGTCGATGGATATTTGTTTGGGCTCTTTCCATAATTTAGCTATTGTTGATAGCCCTGCTGTAAACATTGGGGTGTATGTACCCCTTAGATTCAGCATTTTTGTATCCTTTGGATAAATACCTAGAAGTGCAATTGCTGGGTCATAGGGTAATTCTATTTCTAATTTTTGGAGGAACCCCCATACTGTTTTCCAGAGTGGCTACACCAGTTTACATCTCCACCAACAGTGCAAAAGTGTTCCCCTTTCTCCGCATCCTCACCAACATCTGTTGTTGCCTGAGTTGTTAATGTTAGCCATTCTGACAGGTGTGAGGAGGTATCTCGTTGTGGTTTTGATTTGTATTTCCCTGATGATGAGTGATGTTGAGCATCTTTTCATGTGTCTGTTAGACATCTGGATGTCTTCTCTGGAAAAGTGTCTATTCAAGTCTTCTGCCCAAACCATAAGAGACTTAAATACAGAGAACAAACTGAGGGTTGCAGGAGAAGAGGTGTGTGGGGAGATGGACTAAATGGGTGATGGACATTAAGGAGGGCACTTGTTGGGATGAGCACTGGTGTTATATATAAGTTATGAATCACTAAATTCTACTCCTGAAACCAATACTACATTATTTGTGAACTGCTTGAATTTAAATAGATTTTTAAAAACTATACTTATTACATATTCCTAATTTTAAAACAACAACAAAAAGAAGGTCTAAGAAATTTTAGCATAACCTTGTTCTTCCTTTAGAAAGTGTAATTAGTTCTTTGGGAGTCAGCAACTCTATTTTCTTGAATCCTCCCTTTCGATATAAAATTTTCAGCTATTTTGGTTTCACCCTCAAAACTAAAAGTTAAGCTGAGAGGTGTAAGAAAAAAGTGAGGGTGGGAGAATTAAGAGCTTAGGAGAAAGAAGGGAAAGTCAAAGAAAGTGAAGGAAAAATATCTTCATATTCCATGATGGCACCTGCCACTAATTATTGGCTTTGCACTTGGCCAGACACAGCGCTCTGAGAGTTTTCTCCATTCCATGGTTTCAGATTCATTGGAGAGAAAGAAGAATCAGACTTATCTCTAAGGCAAATCACTTAAAAGTATCTTTGTGAAATGACATGTTTGTACTGTCTCTTTAAATCTCTATAGAGAAGTGTCTATTCATGTTTTCTGCCCATTTCTTCACTGGATTATTTGCTTTTCGGGTGTGGAGTTTGGTGAGTTCTTTATAGATTTTGGATACTAGCCCTTTGTCTGATATGGAAACCAATATGACAATACATTTCATATTAAAATAATAAATAAATAAATAAATCTCTATATCACTTTATCTGTGATATCAGTTGTGCCTTTTCTTACAGATGATGGAAACATATATGAAAACAGATTGCTAGACGGTTTGAAATCTTTCAATGGTGAGTAACATGATGACAAGAAAGATAAATAAGATTCCCCTGCCTCACATTTGTATTATTATTTAGCTATTCTCTTGTGGCTCTTACCACCTCTCATATGAACTGATTCTGTATTTATTTTGCTGTTGTGAATATAGCTGCCTTGTTCAAATTCTTTCATTTTGCTGTTTAGTAAGTTTGGTTTTTGTCAAATTTAATTTAAGAGCATATTTAAATCTGGGTGTACATAGAAAACATGAGGTAAAAAATTGGTAGGGGTGCCAGGGTGGCTCAGTCAGTTAAGCATCAGACTCGGTTTCAGTTCAGGTCATGATCTCGAGGTTCCTGGGATGAAGCCCCATGTAGGGCTACATCTGTACTGACAGCATGGAGCCTGTTTGGGATTCTCTCTCTCTCTCTCTCTCTCTCTCTCTCTCTCTCTCTCTCTCTCTCTCTCCCCCCCCCTCTCCCCTCCCTCTCCTGCCCTCCCTCTCCCACTTCGGCTCTCCCTCTCTCTTTCTCTCAGTCTCTCTTTCTCAAAATAAATAAAATTAAAAAAAAAAAAAAAGAATTAGCAGTTGTTCAGGGCATTTCAGTGACTGGAAGAATGAAACTCAGCATTTATGTCCTGCCTACCAGAAAAAAAGGTTTCAATTGGTTGTCTCTACCGTTAAAATTCACTGGAGAACGAATTTGTACTTTGCAGGATTGTTCTCCAGACCAAGGAAAAGGTTGCCATTCTACTTTCAGTTTGTCCACCTTTGTGCACTTGAATGTGTTCAGTCACTGATATTTTTGCATGGCACAGGGGGATTAATTGGAATTTTTTCCTTTGGAGAAGGCATTAAATTTCTCTTGTATTCCCAATTCTTTCTTTAGGTGGGAAGGTTGATGTCAGTAACCTGGAAAACATTTTAGAAAACATGAAAATCAAGCTCCCAGATAAGAAACTTAAAGATTTATCACAAAACCTACCAACTGATGGTAAGCATCATAGATATTGGAGACCTCTTAAGGGAAATTTAGAGTTAAAAGCTTATTTATGTGAGTGTCTGGAACTAAATCTGTTTTGGTGCTAATATGACTTTTTTTAACTCTTTAAACATAACAATATTTTTGATTCAGTGTATTTTCATTAATCTCAGGGTGCATGGTACATGTGTTAGAGTAAGTTATAGGTGATAAGTATTTACTTGAAAGTAGCTGAAGGAGGGCTTATTGCCCAAAGGGAAGAGGTTGCTAATTTCAAATTAACTATGTGACTTAAATATCTTTTAGGGGCACCTGGGTGGCTCAGTCGGTTGAGCATCCAACTTCGGCTAAGGTCATGATCTCACAACTCGTGAGTTCAAGCCCCGCGTCGGGCTTTGTGCTGACAGCTCAGAGCATGGAGCCTGCTTCAGCTTCTGTGCCTCCCTCTTTCTCTGCCTCAATCCACTCGCATTCTGTCTCTGTCTCTCCCCAAAATAAATAAACATTTAAAAAATTTTAAATATCTTTTAAAAGTCATATCACCTAGCTATACAATCCTGTTGGAGGAATAATCAAAAGGATATGACTACTGGTTGACCATTGAGCTGGACCCAGACAATCAGAGGCTCTTCACTCCCTCCCCTGTCCCTGGAATATATGCTCTGCCCACCATTCCCACAGTGAGAGCTATATTCAAGGATGTTGTCTTGAAAAAACAATGTGTTTTGAAACCATCTGGACAGTATACATGAACCCAGTTAAGACCTCTCTATGAACTTTAAGATTCCAGAGTGTAGACGCAGAGATCTATTCATCTTGTGGCTACCCAGAAGAATCCTTATATGTAAGTTCCCTTGCTTATTAAACCTGCCATCTACCAATCTGGAGTGGTCCACCTCTTTCTTTGCTCTCTCTCGGCCCTCTGTTTAGGGGGTCCAGGTTTAGATTTCATCCAGGAAGCTTCCAAGGTTGTGAACCAACCATTCCTCTGCACCTTTGTGATATACCAACTTCCTGATTCCCTCCTCCTGTGTTTTGGTACTAGTTTTCATTATTCCTCCCTGGTCTACATTAGGAACTTTAAACAGCAATATTTTGCCTTCTTTCACATAGCCTTCTAGGAGTACCCAGGTGGCTCAGTCAGAAGACCATGTGACTCTTGATCTCAGGGTTGTGACTTCAAGCCCCACCCTGGGTATAGAGAGATTACATACATACCTACAAACAAAAATAGCCTTCTAGTTTTCTCACCTTAATTACCAAGAAATGTAGTCCTCATATTCATCAAAAATACTAGTCCCTGCATTTCTACATTTTCTTTCAATATATAACTTGTTTTAACTTTACTTCTTTCACTGTCTGACTACTCTCTCTGTCATACGTGCTGTATATAACTCCAGCATTTGATCATCTCAGTCATTCAAATCTCCACTCTTATTTCTGAGCCTTGCTAAAGAAAATCATATAAACTTACAGATTAATGCCCCTCCAAATTCATTTCCTCCTGGATAGTACAAGGACCTAAGAACATTTTTAACTCCATTTTCCCCTTCCCTATATTAAAGTTGTTTAATGTCTTTTAATACTATCTTATATTCTTTTAACTCAGCAAAGCATTATTAGTAGCAGTGTTTTATAAAGCCAATATTCATCCAGATTTAACCACTCTTACCTTTTCTTTTCTATTCATTCTTACTTCAGATCTTTCATTTGGGATAATTTTTCTTCTGCTGTTAGTAACTTCCTTTATTTAGGATCTGCTAGTAACAAATAATGATTTGGGAGGGGAGTTGGGCCTAAAAATATCTTTATTTTCCCCTTACTTTTGAAAAATATTTCCTTTGGGTTTAGAATTCTAGGTGGACATTTTTTTTTTTTCCAGCACATTGAAAATACTATTCGATTGTTTTCTGCTTTATAATGTTGCTGATGAGAAGTCAGCTATGAATCTATTGGTCTTTGGGGGTAGTCTTTTTTTTTCTTTTAAAACATTTATCTTTGTTTCCAAAGTCTCACTATAATGTGGAAGATAAGAATGGAATTCTTTTCACTTATTCTCCCTGGGATTCTGTGGGACTTCTGAGTCTGAAAATTAGAATCACATCACATCTGGAAAATTCCCATTTGTCGTCTCTTCCAATATTGTATCGCATAGTCTTTTTTTCTTCCCCTGGAACTCTAATTAAACGTATATTAAACCATTTTCCTCTATCCTTCATGACACTTAGCCCCTCTTCAGTATTTTCTGTATTTTTCTTCCTGTGCTTCATTCTCGATAATTTCGCCTGACTTGACTTCCAGTATACTAACTCTTCAACTGTGTCTAGCCTGGTGTTAGATCTAGCTATTAACCTCTTGGTTTTAGTTTTTGTATTTCAATAGAAATATAAACAATAGTTTGTGTTGTTTGTATTCTTTTTTGTATCTTGTCTCATATCCTTTTGGTTTTTTATTTTTAATTTCCAGAAATTCTACTTAGTTCTCTTCTGAATCTATTAGGTCAGGTTTTTAGTTTGTTGTTCCCTACAGACACTTTCAAATCAACATGGTTCTCTTACAATCTTGGTCTCATAATTCCAGTTAATGAATTGTTGGTGGGGGTTCTTTTTGTCTCTGTTTTTTTCTTCTGATTCTCACTTACGGTGTCCTTGTTTCCCTATGTGTTTGGTTATTTACTATACGCTGTTCCATGTTATTGAAAAATTCCTGTGAGAATTCTTTGACACCTGAAATGAAATGCATTCCTCCAGAAAGGATTTGCTTTACTTCCTATTCACTTGAGTTTACTATCTGTCAGAGACATTTCAATGACTTTTCATTACTATTCCCCTCATAAGGGGAATATAATTTCCTCAGCTCTGCTAAATTAGTTACCACTACCTTACTTGCTTTCTAATTTCCAATTATTTGTGAAGTTTTTTGTTCACCGGTATCTCCTATATTGTTGTCTTTGTGAGCATATTCATTTGTTATTCCTTTCATATCATTTTAGTGAAGTTTTCAAGAAGAAGAAGAAAGAAATACTTGTAGAGAGTAAGGTTTTGAAACATTACCCTAGCCAACAAATTGATTAAACTAATTTTTTCCTCAGAAAAAAAAACTGAAATAACTGAAATCCAGAGAGAGAGCTCCAATTAAAAATTGAGAAGTGAGAAGCCGTTGGGTTTAGTCCTCAGGCTAGAGGATATTATGTACTTCTGGAACAAAGATAAGCATTTACAAACCCAGATCAAACGAATAATACTCTGCTTCCCTCAATGATTCCCATTATCATCGTGTGCATGATTAGCTGTTATCCCTTTGCTGTGGATCCTGTGAAATCAGCACAAATTTTCCTTGCTATCTTAGAATAAAAAATAAAAGAGAGATTTCTGAAAGTGTGTCCTGACAGAGAAGCTGACAGATCAAAGGTTTCTTCTTACCTAGCCTCAGTGAAATATGTAATAAATAAAGGCTCTGTGAGGAAGGGAACCATGTCTATGTTGCTCACTGTTGTATCCCTCAGTGCCTCCCACATATGTGCAGATACTTGATACTTTGTAAATACTTGTGGAATTAATGAGGAATTGAATTAATTAAGTAATATGTTTCTTAGCCACTCTGCAAGGCTCTCCACAAAGACTTTCCAGTTATGGTCAGCAATAGGCATTAACTGATAGTTAACTGGGAGTTTTATGTAAAATGACGTCGTGCTATATATGTAGCAAGAGCCCGTAAGGTGCAAATCTGCTAACGAAATATATATGGAGACGGTATACTGGAACCTACCCTAAAGGAAGAATGGGATTCCATAGTCATAAGTGGCATATTTTTTGGTAAGAAAATGCTAATAATATGCATAATTTCTAAGTTTGCCTTACTCTAAAATATACTGTATCTGCAATCCTGGAAAAACATACTGATTTCAGAGCTAATTCTGTCATTCTAGCATGTTCCACTCCACTGTTCAATTTTTAAGTGTTTAACATTACCATGTGCAAAGCCTTATGGTGCTTCCTGGGTTAGGATGTTTGGAGGGAATACAGAATAAATACTTTTTTTTTTTTTTTTTTTCATTTAAAGGCACTCACAATCTTTGAGCATATAATGAACATACCTACTAGAAAACATGCAATAAACTAAGTTAACTTGGCAGTGTCAATACTGGAGAATGTTAAATGAGGAAAGAGTTAGATTTAAATTTCTGAACTGAAACTTTTTTACTCTTGTTCCCAGGATCTGGTATAGTAGGTGGTATACATTGAAGAGAACAAGCCTAAGGAGGGAGATGTTACATGGTGTGTGGAGGTTGGGATATTAAAAGAAAGCAGAAAATAAATAGTGTAATTAACAATGAGCATTTTTAGAGAGGAGTTTTCCATTTCATGCTAATTTGCATATGTGTATTCAACAACAAATCATAAAGAAACATTAATCCCTTTGCTCTATTTAACAGTCGTTCTCTATCAGTGCACAATTGTGTCTGTCTGAATTGTGGCTTATTTTTTTAGCTTCCGGGATGGCTGATCTGCATAAACTGCTAAAAGAAATAAAGAAATTCACAGGTGAGCAAGATGCTTTGTGAAAAGATGTAAAACAAAAAAAACAAATACTTCACATTCACATACATATTTAAGGTTATGTTTTCTTTTTTTTTTTTTTTTTAATTTTAACGTTTATTTATTTTTGAGAGAGAGAGACACAGAGCATGAACGGGGGAGGGTCAGAGAGAAGGAGACACAGAATCTGAAAACAGGCTCCAGGCTCTGAGCTGTCAGCACAGAGCCCGACGCGAGGCTTGAACTCACGGACCATGAGATCATGACCTGAGCCGAAGTCGGCCGCTTAACCGACTGAGCCACCCAGGCGCCCCAAGGTTATGTTTTCTTATTCTGTCGTTGACCGTTAGCTTCTACTTTTTTAATGATTAAAATTTGATTCTAATGACATGAAGATTACATTGGATATTTATGTTTTGGCAAAAATGT
The DNA here is from genome assembly GCF_018350155.1 of Leopardus geoffroyi. Taxonomy (NCBI): domain Eukaryota; kingdom Metazoa; phylum Chordata; class Mammalia; order Carnivora; family Felidae; genus Leopardus; species Leopardus geoffroyi. Next base: position 45,041,021 of record NC_059330.1, read on the forward strand.
TGCACTGCTCTCTATAACAAGTTCTATATTCTCTGAAACTTCATTTTTATTTTGTGACTCGTTCCAATGGGCAACACACCTGTGGTCATTTACTTAAAATATTTAACTACCGTTTACTGTAACCCAGCAATTGTTAAGGTGAAACTTTGGCAGGGATACAAATAATGTGGTCAGTGAAGATAATCTATCTTACAAGTCGGGCAAAGCAAAGAGTAACAGATTTTAGTGGTGATAATACAATTAAAATGAGGTAGCTGCCTGCACATAACTTAGATCACTTTGCCTCCTATATATTCCTTTCTGTGATCTGGGTTAACTCCTCTGAGGTCATTAAGTGCGCTAGGAATGAATATTTTATTTACAACTCAAATACGTTCTGATAACTATAGATAACCCTTTTAAGCTTAGACACTTCATTTGGAGTCAGTAGGCAATTCTCATCTGTTACCATTCCCATCTTTTAAAGGAGGAAAAGTTGAAGCCAAGGATATACACAAAGCACTGGGAAACATGGGAATAGAACTCACAGATAGAGAGCTCTGGGGGCTGTTGAAAACATTGCCGATTACTGGTAGGTAGTTTCTGTATCACTGTATATGTATGGTATATCTCTGTGCTAGTGTAAACTTTAATGTGAGAACATCTAAAGAATGGACCCATCTGGTTTCCTATAAAAATCTAAAAGACAAAAAGATCAACACTTAGTTGTAAAGAAATTATGCCTTTGACATTTAAGTGTATTGTTTTGGGAGGCTATGGTATCTTCCAACCTAGGTTCTGCCATTAAGAGTATCATTACTCTGAAGTGAATGAAGCTTAAGCAAGGCAAAGACAAAAAGAAGGCTAATTTAGCAGGTAGTAAAGGAAGAAAAAGGAGAAATCAGGATGAGAGGGAAAGGTGTATCTGTTTCAGTGTAGAAGAATGGACAGACTGTCCACACTAAAAAATTTCTCTTCATCTTATTTTTTTCTTATTTATTAAGGATAGGTAGGCCTGGGAAATGTAGGCATATAACTTAAGATGATATTTTTAAAGTATGTATTTATGAAATGTCACTCGTCTTACTCTATCCATATAACCTTAATTTTTTTAACCTTAAATATGTATTATTTTACAGCTGATGGAAAGGTAGAGAAAAATACACTGCTCGATTATATAAAAGCTTTTCCTGGTAAGTCAGAATCTCAACAAGAAGGCAAATAAAACTAAGATCTACAGACTTTACCTTAACTTTTTTTAAAAAATTTTTAATGTTTTTATTTATTTTTGAGACAGACAGAGCATGAGCAGGGGAGGGGCAGAGAGAGGGGGAGACAGAATCTGAAGGAGGCTCCAGGATCTGAGCTGTCAGCACAGAGCCGGATGCGGGGCTTGAACTCACGTAGTGAGAGATCATGACCTGAGCTGAAGTCGGATGCTTAACCGACTGAGCCACCTAGGCACCCCAGACTTTACCTTAACTTTTAAAAGACCTTATCATTACACAATAATTAGATTACTGATTTTATTATCCCATTAGCCTATAGATCTACTTTAGATGCGACCACATCCAATGTGATAATTTATAGTTCTCTGATACTGAAAAAGTTTCAAAAATCTATTTGCTATCCAGAGCTCTAGTTATTTTCTAACATAATTCATCAGATTCACCATATATATGTACATATGTATATATATATATATGTATGTGTGTGTATATGTGTGTATATATATGCATATATACATATGCACATATGTATATGCATATGTATATATGCATATATATATACATATATATATATACATATATATATATATATATATATATATATATATATATATATATAGGAATATATTCTATTTTTGGCTTCCACAATACATTTCTATTGTGGAATGTGTCAACATGTCCCACAGGTAGCCCTAAACAGTTTTGTTTTGTTTTTAATTATTGTGCTGTGGATTTGTTTCATTCAGTTGGTGTGTGAATATAGCCAGTATTTTTCTTGGATATCAGTTCCTATTTTTATCCCTATTCTGTCTTCCCTAAGGTGGAAAGTGCTACACCCCTAAAATGCAAAGCATCCTGGAAAACTTGGGTTAGGAGCTGGAGGATGAGGAAGTTGAGGACCTGCAGAATCGTCTGCTAACTGATGGTGAGTTTGTTGTTCCACCTTTAGGGAAAGTGAACTCCTCTAATAAAACTTCCAAATTTATTCATATGGGAAAAAATGTATCATCTCAGATCATTATTGTTTAAATCAGACATCAGTAATCTGTTAAAACATTGACACCCCTGCAGGCCTAAATTCGTAGACACCAACTAGAAATTGACAGACCTAAGAAGCAGGTAGAGAAATGAAACAAAGGAAAGTAAAGTCAAGAAATTTTAAAACCAACCAGGGGGGAAAAAAAAGGAAAAAGCCCTTAAATCACCATACATTTTAACTAGACTAAAAGAAGGAGATATAATAGCAGGAAAGACAAGTAATTACTTCCCCAAATCTACTTGTCTTGAGGATTATCTTCAGATGGGAGAGATTTTTCACTGGTCCTGCTTCTATCTGGGACTTCCTCCAACATTGTCTGGATACACCTGGCCCACACTTCTAGCTCCACTTTCCAGAAGAACTCTTAGGCTTGTCTGTCTTTGGTTCTTACAACACACCAGGCTGACTATTGGAAACCTCTCTTTTGTTTTCCAAAAGGTGGAGCTACAGCTCAAGTTTGTGGTTTCTCCCTTGTCCACAGCCCCTGGAGTGTTCTCTGAGGACACTCCTGTTTACTGTTGCCACCACACTCATGAGCCTGCACAAGCAGCTTGCTGCAGAGTTGGGGAGAGGTATAGGCTTAGAACTCGGGGTGTTGGAGGTGCCCACACAGGCCAGGTGTGGGGTTCATCAGGTAAGGTTCTCCCAGAAGCTCATGGACAGGCTTATCTACTGCGTCCTGAGGCAGTCAGCAGAAACCACATCTGTTGAATGTTCTTTAACATTATCTGCCTGTTCATGATCTTCTTCCTTTCCCCAGTCATAGTGGTCCCACCTCAACACTTGGGGTGCTGCAGGAGAGAAACCGGCTTCTCCAGCAGTGTTCCACACAGCTGGGGTAGCTGGACAATCACTCACAGCTATCCCTTCCTCCACGGGAGAGACTGTCACCAGCTAGTCGTATAGCCCTGCGCTGTGTTGCCTTCAGGGTGGGGCCACACTGGCAGGATTCCTCTTACCCTCTCCAGTGCATCCAAACACCAGTGGAGTGCTGGAATCTCTCCTCAGGAGAGGTGGACCTCCACAAAGGCCCACTCATTGTGGGTGTCTGCCCAAGTCATCACTCTTCTGGATTTACCCAACCACAGAGGGCCTGTGGCTGGTTTGCAAGTTCCTGCTGGTTCTACAGCCTGTACCAAGGTCTGTCTACCTGTTACCCAGTACCCATAGTGGGTAGATTCCTGCTGGGTTCCTTGGCCTATGGTGCCGGATCCCACAACTCCCACAGAGACACTTTTGTTCATGGATAGATGCTGAATTCGGTTGTTAGAAAGGGGGACAAAAAGGAGGGATGTCCTATCCTGCCATGATGCTGACATTATTCCTCAATAATGACAAAGTATTAAATGCCTGCTATATACCACAAACAATATTTGGCACTTGAAATATGTTATCAATAGTCCTCAAAACAACTCTGAAAAATAGATTGTAACCCTAGTTTCTCTGACGTGGAAGTTGAGAGTCAGTCACAGAAGTTAATTGACTTGACCAAAGCCACATGGCTGCTAAGTGGCAGAATGGGGATGTCAACCCTATAGAAGCCTTTCTAGGTTTATATAAACTTCAAAGGCTTGCCCTTTCTACTAAATAATACTGCCTCGTGTAGGAGAGGTAAGGAGGGCTACATAGACTGTGGTATGAATGATACCTTCAGGAGGCTGTGTGATGTGGCCCTAGAAACGAGGATTTTCGACCAGTAAGTACACAAATGAGAGATTCAGAAAAGACTGGAAATCTTGGTGGCTATGGAATTGGAAGCTTAAAGAATAGGGGCGCCTGGGTGGCGCAGTCGGTTAAGCATCCGACTTCAGCCAGGTCACGATCTCGCGGTCCGTGAGTTCGAGCCCCGCGTCGGGCTCTGGGCGATGGCTCAGAGCCTGGAGCCTGTTTCCAATTCTGTGTCTCCCTCTCTCTTTGCCCCTCCCCCGTTCATGCTCTCTCTCTGTCCCAAAAATAAATAAACGTTGAAAAAAAAAAAAAAAAAAAGAATGTGCTGAGTAAGGGTTGAGTGTGGAAGTAGCCACGTACAACATTTTAGGTAGGTAAACACATTGATGTTACAGTATACATTGCTTTTAAATCCTGTAATGGTAAGGTGGCCAAACCTCAGAATACTCCTGGAGTCCAAAGTAGAACAACTGAAGTGGAAGGCAGGACCATCAATGCTTTCAAAACTTTCTAGCACTACTGGTATTTACCCAATGAATGCAAAAATACTAATTCGAAGGGATACATGCCCCCCATGTTTATAGACACATCATCAACAACAGCCAAATAATGGAAAGAGCCCAAATGTCCATCAACTGATAAACGGATATATACAATGGAATATTACTCAGCCATAAAAAGAATGAAATCTTGCCACTTGCAACGACGTGGATGGAGCTAGAGGATATAAGGAGCTTATATGGCTAGAGGAGCTAAGCAAAATAAGTCAGAGAAAGACAAATACCATATGATTTCACTCATGTGGAATTTAAGAACCAAAACAAAAGATCAGAGGGGAGAAGAAATAGAGGGGAAAACCAAGAAACAGACTCTTAACTATAGAAAACACAGTGATGGTTACCAAAGGGGAGATGGTGGGGGTATAGGTGAAATAGGTGATGGGGATTAAGGGTACACTTGTAGTGATGAGCACAGGGTGATTTGTGGAAGTGTTGACTCAATAAATTGTAGACATGAAACTATCAAAGTAAAAATAAAAATAAATTTAAAAATAAAACTTGCTAACACTCCTATGTACAGCATTTGATATCTTATACTGCAGCTTCTTCCTCTTTGCTATATATTTGTCATATTTAAATTCTTATTCTTGGGGCACCTGGGTGGCTCAGTCGGTTGGGTGTCTGACTTCGGCTCAGGTCATGATCGCACACTTGTGAGTTCCGGCCCCGAATCGGGCTGTGTGCTGACAACTCAGAGCCTGGAGCCTGGTTCAGATTCTGTCTTCCTCTCTCTCTGCCTCTCTTCCCCTCCCCCCCTGCCTGCCTCTCTCTCTCTCTCAAAAAAAAAAAAAAACATTAAAAAATTAATAAAATAAAATTTTGTTCTCCAATTCCATGTTCATCTGGGATAAACTTCTAAATTTCAGGGTTTTGTTCCACAATATGACATCTTTATAATGTTTTCTGGGTCTGAGTCATTATGGGTGGGTCTCATTTGTACATTATTTTACAGATATAAAGGTTAAGCTGAATAGCTCATGGAAAATTTAGAGCCATTCAGAGGTGAGTGAAAGCTTATAGGAAAAACTTATTATAAATAGCAATATTCTGATGCTTTTATGTTATGGTTTTAAACATTTTATTCCTATAATACTGACATTATTAGTCTTCTTGGTATATTAATGGTCCAGATTAGCTCTGAGTTATATGCTTTTTGAACAAAACTACTAAATTTTTATGTCTTACTAAAATATCCTGTGTTCTCTGGATTTTTTTTTTTTTCAAAAATGCCCATCACTTTCCATTGTTGGAAGAGCCAAAAGTCTATGTTACCACAATAACTGGCATGATAAAACATTGGTATAAATCTTTTTCTGAATAACTTATCATACAGGCAGATAAAAAGTAATATACATACCATCTTTATAGAATGACTTATATAGTCATTTATATAAGTGGTTCTAGTCTCGTATACAACTCCCATTTCAGAGTGTTGATTTATCCCATTTTTATTTGAGCATTCAAAGAGTATTTTTTTCTCTCTAGACTTATGAGATTTAGTGCTGTTTCTGACATTCCCTTAGAGTCTTGACTCAGTATTTTGACCAACCCCACTCTTAATTCTGCAATTAAACTTAGATGAAAATCATAGTTTAGAATCACTCATCACCCTTAAATTTTTCATCAGTCATAATTTACATCTTTTCAAAGGAATCAAGATTAATGTTGATCAAGTAGATGACGTTTTGAAAAACATAGGGATAGAACTCACACCTAAGGAACGCTGGAGGCTGCTAAAAACCCTGCCAATTACTTGTGAGCATTTCTGATACTGGTTTGGCCTTTAGGAGAACGTAGTTTAAGTGTATATATTATTGGGGTAGGTGGGGAATTATTAAACATTTATTAAACATATATGTATATTCAATGCATTTATTGAGCACCTCTTAGGTTATGGGATTAAAGACAAAAATCCTTGCCCTCATGGAGGCTGCCATAGGGGATGGAGCTTACTTGATTGGGACTTAGCTTGAGGACTTCATAAAGAAATTAAGATTTTTAAATTGATAAAATTTAATTTAGTATATTAACTTTGAAATGTCTGGCAGCCCTAAGGCATAAAGAGAAAGAAGGGGGAAAAAGAGAGGAAGTCAGGTTAAAAAGTGTCAAATCAAAGAGATGGAAAGATTCAGAACAGTAAAATGGATAAATTTAAGACCTTCCTCTACTCCTTCCCTTTATTCTTTTTTTTTTTTAATAGACATGTACTTTTTTAAAAGTTGATTTATTTTTGAGAGGGGAAAGGGGCAGAGAGAAAGGGAGACAGAGGATCTGAAGCAGGCTGCATGCTGCTTCAGAGAGCCATGCCATATCAGAGAGCCTGATACAGGGCTCAAACTCACAAACTGCGAGCTAGATCATTATGTGAGCCGAAGTCAAACACTTAACCAACTGAGCCACCCAGGCACCCCCTCCTTCCCTTTTTCTTAAAGCCAAGAGAAGGATGTGTGGATAAGAAATGAGATAAATCTGTAAGGCAAAGCATGTGACATTGTCTTTATTAAATAGACTGTACTCTTGTTATGAATTGCTGTATCACTTTCTCTAAGACATCAATTATGACTTCTCTTATAGTTGATGGAAAGGTGTATCATGTTCGGTTGCTAGAAGGTGTAAAGACTTTCCAAGGTGAGTGATACGCTTAATGATAACAATAGCTTATTTCTCTTGACTATAATGCCAGGTACTGTCCTAAGTACTTGATGTCTAATAACTCGCTTAATTATCACAAAAACTCTATGAGGTATGTACTTACATTAGCACCATTTTACAAATGGGAGGTATTAACTCACTTGCCTAAGGTCACACAGTTTGAACTTAGGAAGAGGATTTGAACCCCTATTCCTAACCACTCTGTTATATTTAACAGTTAGGTTATTAACCTTTTTGTTCCCCTTTATGACTTATAATTCAAGGTCAGGTAACCACTAAGTGTGTAGAAATGGTTTACTGTTATAATGGCAGGTTTCAAACTCAGCAGCCAGAATCGTGGCTGTTGTTTCGGACATATTGCTCCATTATGAATAATAAGTGAAGAATGAATAAGAAATTTCATTCCTTTTCCTTGCTTTATATTCTATAACAAATTTTAGCAGGGTGTCTTATAGCATATATAAGGACAATGTTTTCTTCACATTCCCCAGCCCTGTCCCCCGCCACCTTAGTTTTATGTTTTCCTTGAACATCTGCATGGCAACTTTGCTTTTCTCCCCCAATCCCATTGGGATTTGGTGCATAGACTTAACTAGAATTCTTTTAATAATAGGCATAGTTTCACATTTCTGTTTTGCCTCTTTATTTATTAAGGAGGGAAAATTTTAGAAAATAAACTAGAAACCATTCTGGAAAACTTGAACTATGACCTTGAAAATGAAGAAATCAAAGATCTACGGAATCATTTGAAAATTGATAGTGAGTATTTCACTTACCACTTCCTTTCAGAAAATCTTCTCATGAAATCTGAGTATTCTTATTCAATTTCACTTAGAAAGTTAAAAGTACTTGTAGAGTTATAATCCTCGAGGATGAGAAATAGGACTTCTGATTATTATTGTTAATATCATGTGAGGATCAAAAGGGCGCTGGTAGATTACAATTTAGCTAGGAAAAGCAAAACAGTGCTTCAGAGGAAAACATTAGAAGTTATTGAAATAGATGCTGGAAAAAGGTCAGAGATTGACAAAACCATATGAGGAGGTAAAAAAAAAAAAGGTTTGGAATTGTCTGACAAGTAGTGTACAAACCAGAGGTGATCATATTCTGATTTCACAAATAAGAATGTCGGGTTGGGTTGAAATAGAAGCTCAGTGATATCTGACTTTAGACCAGTAATATGGCACCAGAGAGATATCTTTTAAGTGAAAAGGGTCAAGTGGAAAAGAATTAAAGATCTGATTTAGCATGTTAAAACACCCTCTTTAGAATTCTAGAAGGTTGTTGGATGGTTTAAGAAAATGAAAAATCAACAAATTCCCTCTATGTAAGGAATGAGAAGTTAGAAAATTTCATGGAAGAAAGGCGTCCTGGGGCGCCTGGGTGGCGCAGTCGGTTAAGCGTCCGACTTCAGCCAGGTCACGATCTCGCGGTCCGTGAGTTTGAGCCCCGCATCGGGCTCTGGGCTGATGGCTCAGAGCCCGGAGCCTGTTTCCGATTCTGTGTCTCCCTCTCTCTCTGCCCCTCCCCCGTTCATGCTCTGTCTCTCTCTGTCCCAAAAATAAATAAACGTTGAAAAAAAAATTTAAAAAAAAAAAAAAAAAAAAAGAAAGGCGTCCTATTCCCAATAGCAATACATGTTTTGTTTGTGTACAATTTATGATTTGTATTCCAGATAGTGGAAGGATTTCACTGAACTCCTTTATGAGGACAGCAAATTTATTTTCTGGTGAGTGAGAAGTAATGAGGAAAAAATGTAAAATCAGGATCCTTTGTTGTATGTACATACCATATTTTAATCGTATATCCCAGTATTCCAAACTATACACAAGCCTTATTTCACCAATATACTGATGGCGTGTTTATCTTTAAGAATATAGATGGACTTCTTATTACCTATGGTTTTAGAAGTATCATTTTTTAAGAAGTCTATTTTATTATAGGCTGGTTGGCTTGTCCCCCTTTTTTAGAGCATTAATAAAAGCATTCTTTTGACAAGGCTTAAAGGAGACACGTTATCTTTTAATCCCTTCTTGTGATGCAGTTAGACAAGCCTCCCTGTATCCTTGTTCTGAAGTTATATCTCTAGCAAGTTGAGATGCTATGTTATTATAATTTTCTTAAATTAGAATTGTTATGCATGCAAATGTTCACATACCTTATCTCCCATCTTTTTAAAGGTGATAAAATTAATGCCAGTGACACACAACTTTATCTGAAAAATATAGGTATTGAGTTAACAAATAAAGAAAGCCAGGATCTACTGAACATACTGCCATTGGATGGTAAGCATTTCAGGCATTGCTGTGGATTTCAGAGAATATTGGGCTTAAGAGTTTTTGCATAAAATTCTCGAAGTGTAACTCTTTAAATAAAGTGCTATTAAAAATTTTAAAAGGGGTGACATCAGCAACATGGCATGGAAGCTCTTTGTCCTTTTAACCACCCTTCTTACTCAATGAATTGGAGGGCGCCTGTCTGACTCAATTGGAAGAGCAAAAGGCTCTTGATCTCTGGTCCTGAGTTGGAGCCCCACATTGGGTGTAGAGATAACTTAAATAAAACTTTAAAAACAAAAACAAAAACAATTAGACATTCACACACAAACAAGAGTGCCTTTGGGAGTGTTTCGGGAACTAGCACCTTACTCCAAGGGACCCAGGAGGAGCCTCACCCACCTGTGCAACCCGCAAGAGACAGCCAGTCTCCATACGGGGCTGCAGAGCCAACACAGAATTGCGTACAAATTGCGTACAACACAAAATTCTGGCAAAATTGTGTACATCTCTCTCAGTGCTGTCAGGCAAAAATCGGATGAGTGCTGACCCAGGCTTGAGAGAGAACCTGCAGAAGTCTAGCCTTGCTGGAGGGAGACTCCCAACACACCATCAGAGAAAAAGAAAGAAAGAAAAATACGAATTTGGTCACAGCGGAGGCAGTAAGAGAAACTTCCCTGGCGCCACTCTCCCCGAAGCAAATAATGCACAGGAGTGATGTATAGGCCACAGTGACCTCTCCCCTAGGGGAAAGGAAAGCAGTGAGTGAGTGCCTGAGTGCCTGGCTTCCCCAGCAGAGCAGAACCAGCTGGGAAAACCCATTTCTCTCCACCAGCACCCAGGGGACTAAGGCGGGAACTCTTAGAGGCAGAGATGAATTTCAACTGGCAGTGTTGAGATTGTGCTCAGCAGGAAGTCGACCCATGAGTCTCTGGGAATACACCTGGGGATCTCCCTATGGTTCTCAAGATTCCCAATGCCCAAGTGCTAAGCCCACACCTCCCCTTATTCTGCTGCTAGCTCCTTGTGCAGGAGTGACAACTGCGTCCTCTAGAGCGAGCTCCAGTAGTAAGCATGCTCAGAAAACCGCCAGGAGTGGCAAGGGAGAAACCATAAACTTGAGCTAGAGCGCCACCTGGTGGAAAACAAAAGTTTTCAATAGCCAACCTGGTGAATTCTAAAGACCATTAAAAATATATATAAAAGCTTAAAATTTGGCCACAAAGTCATTCTGACAAGTATAAGGTAACATCTCTTTGTGGTCCTGATCTGCATTTCCCTGAGATATCGCCATACACCCATCAGAATTGCTAGAGTCAAAAAGACATGAAATAACTAGTAGTGGTGAGAATGTGGAAAAAAAGAAATGCTCATTCACTGTTGGTGGGGATGTAGATTGGTGCAGCCATTGTGGAAAACAGTATGGAGGTTCCTCAAAAAATTAAAAATAGAAATACCATATGATGCAATAATTCCACTTACTGGGTATTTACCCAAAGAAAACAAAAACACCAATTTGAAAAGATGTGTGCACCTCTGTGTTTATTGCAGCATTGTTTACAACTGCCAAGATAGGGAAGCAGCCCAAGTGTCCAATGATAGATGAATGGATAAAGAAGATGTGGTGTATATGTGCAATGGAATATTACTCAGCCATAAACACGGATGAGATCTTTCCACTTGCAACAACATGGATGGACCTAGAGAGTATTATGCTAAGTGAAATAAGTTAGAGAAAGATAAATACCATATGATTTCATTCATATGTGAATCTAAAAAGAAATAAAGATTATACAAACAAAAAGCAGAATCAGACCTATAAATAGAGACAAACTGATGGTTGCTGTGGCGCAGGGGGAGTGGAAATTGGGCAAAATGGAAGTAGGGGTTACAAGTGTCCAGTTACAGAATGTATACGTCATGGGAGTAAAAGGTACAGCATAGGGAATATAGTCAATGGTATTGTTATACTGTTGCATAGTGACAGGTGGCATCTACCCTTGTAGTGAACATAGCATAACAGAGAGAGTTGTTGAATTACTATGTTGTGTACCTAAAATTAATGTAACATGTATCGACTATACTCAAATTTTAAAAAATATGTTGAAAAAATTAAAATTTGGCCACAAAGTGAACAAGAAGAGTGGAGGAAGCATACCTTCACAAAGACAAAGGAAAAACTCATAATAACAACGCCATAGAATATAACGCCCCATCTGAAGACAACAGGCAAAGAGCTAAGGAGGTGGCTGTTCCTTCGAATGCCAAAGTAGCAACACATGACCACAGGAAAAATTTAAAATCAAGGAAATATGACATCATAAAAAGAAAATTATTATTCTTCAGAGACTGAGCTCAAAGGTATGCATATTGACATCTAGTGGATAAAGAATTCAAGATAATTGTTTTGAAGAAACTCAATGAGCTACAAGAAAACTCAGAAAGAAAATTCAGTGAAATCAGGAATAAATGTAAGAACAAATTGAGTTCTTTCCCAAAGAAATTGAAATCATGAAAAAAAAAAACAAGCAGTAATTCTGGAGCTGAAGTATTTAGTGAATGAAATGAAAAATGCAATAGAGAGCATCAGTAGCAGGGCATACAAAATGGAAGAAAGAATAAATTACTGAGAGGATAGAAGTTTTGAAATAACATAGAATAAAAGCAATAAATATTTTTTCCTTTTTTAAAATTTAAATTCTAGTTAGTTAACATAGAGTGCAATATTGGATTCAGAAGTAGAATTTAGTCATTCATCACTTACATATAACACCAAGTGCTCATCATAACCAGTGCCCCCCTTAATACCCATCCCCCATCTAGCCCATCACCCACCTACCTCCCTGTATCAACCCTCAGTTTGTTCTCTATTTAAGCATTTCTTACCATACCTTGAGATCATAACAGCCATATATGAAAGACCCAACACTAATATCATGCTCAATGGGGAAAAACTAAGAGCTTTCTCCCTAAGGTCAGGAGCATGACAGGGATGTCCACTCTCACCACTGTTATTCAACATAGTATTGGAAGTCTTAACCTCAGCAATCAGACAACGCAAAGAAATAAAAGGCATCCAAATAGGCCAGGAGGAAGTCAAACTTTCACCCTTTGCAGATGACATGATACTCTATGGAAAACCCAAAAGATTCCAAAAAAACCTGCTAGAACTGATCCATGAATTCAGCAAAGTTGTAGAATATAAAATCAATGCACAGAAATCGGTTGCATTTCTATACACCAATAATGAAACAATAGAAAGAGAAATCAAGGAATCGATCTCATTTACAATTGCACAAAAACCATAAAATACATAGGAATAAATCTAACCAAAAAGGTAAAAAATCTATACACTGAAAACTATAGAAAGCTTATGAAAGAAGTTGAAGAAGACACCAAAAAATGGAAAAATATTCCATGTTCCTGGATACGAAGAACAAATATTGTTAACATGTCAATACTACCCAGAGCAATCTACATGTTCAGTGCAATACCTATCAAAATAACACCAGCATTCTTCACAGAGCTAGAACAAACAATCCTAAAATTTGTATGGAACTACAAAAGACCCCGAATAGCCAAAGCAATCTTGAAAAAGAAAACCAAAGCAGGAGGCATCATAATCCCGGACTTCAAGCTGTATTACAAAGCTGCAGTCATTAAGACAGTATGGTCCTGGCACAAAAACAGACTCATATCAATGGAACAGAATAGGAAACCCAGAAATGGATCCACAAACATATGGCCAACTAATCTTTGACAAAGCAGGAAAGAATATCCAATGGAATAAAGACAGTCTTCAGCAAGTGGTGCTGGGAAAACTGGACAGCGACATGCAGAAGAATGAACCTGGACCACTTTCTTACACCATACACAAAAATAAACTCAAAATGGATAAAGACCTCAATGTAAACAGGAAGCCATCAAAATCCTTGAGGAGAAAGCAGGCAAAAACCTCTTTGATCTTGGCCGCAGCAACTTCTTACTCAACACGTCTCTGGAGACAAGGGAAACAAAAGCAAAAATGAATTATTGGGACCTCATCAGAATAAAAAGCTTCTGCACAGTGAAGGAAACAATCAGCAAAACTAAAAGGCAGCCAACAGAATGGGAGAAGATATTTACAAATGACATATCAGATAAAGGGTTAGTATCCAAAATCTATAAAGAATTTATCAAACTCAACACCCAAAAAAACAAATAACCCAGTGAAGAAATAAATGGGCAAAAGACATAAATAGACACTTCCCCAAAGAAGACATCCAGATGGCTAACAGACACATGAAAAAATGCTCAGCATCACTCATCATCAGGGAAATATAAATCAAAACCACCATGAGATACCACCTTACACCTATTAGAATGGCTAACATTAACGACTCAAGCAACAACAGATGTTGGCAAGGATGTGGAGAAAGAGGATCTCTTTTGCGCTGCTGGTGGGAATGCAAACTGGTGCAGCCACTCTGGAAAACAGTATGGAGGTTCCTCAAAAAATTAAAAGTAGAACTACCCCACGACCCAGCAATTGCACTACTAGGTATTTACCCAAGGGAATTCACGAATGTTGTTTCAATGGGGCACATGCACCCCAATGTTTATAGCAGCACTATCAACAATAGAGTATGGAAAGAGCCGAAATGTCCATCGATGGATGAATGGATAAAGAAGATATAGTATATATATATACAATGGAGTATTACTCGGCAATCAAAAAGAATGAAATCTTGCCATTTGCAACTACATGGAAGGAACTAGAGGGTATTATGCTAAGTGAAATTAGAGAAAAACAAATATCATATGACTTCACCCGTATGAGGACTTTAAGATACAAAACAGATGAACATAAGGGAAGGGAAGCAAAAATAATATAAAAACAGGAAGGGGGACAAAACATAAGAGACTCTTAAATATGGAGAACAGAGGGTTACTGAAGGGGTTCTGGGAGGGGGTTGGGCCAAATGGGTACGGGCACTAAGGAATCTACTCCTGAAATCATTGTCGCACTGTATGGTAACTAACTTGAATGTAAATTTTAAAAGATAAATTAAATTTTAAAAAAGTTTCTTATGGCTTGTTTCCCTCTCTCTTTTTCTCCGCCTCCCATATGTTCATCTGTTTCATTTCTTAAATTCTGCATATGATTGAAAATCATATGGTATTTATCTTTCTCTGACTTCTTTCACTTAGCACAATACACTCTAGCTCCATCTATGTCATTGCAAATGGCAAGATTTCATTCTTTTTGATGGCTGAGTAACATTCCATTGTACATATACCACATCTTCTTTATCCATTCATCAATTGATGGACACTTGGGCTATTTCCATAGTTTTGCTGTTGTTGATAATGCTGCTATAAACATCAGGGTGCATGTATCCCTTCAAATCTGTATTTTTTTAAATGTTTGGTTATTTTTGAGAGAGAGAATGGGGAGGGGCAGAGAGAGAGGGAGACAGAGGATCTGAAGCAGGCTCTGTGCTGACAGCAGAGAATCTGATGCAGGTTCAAACTCATGAACTGTGAGATCAAAGTCAGACGCTTAACCAACTGAACCACCCAAGTGCCCCTTGAAACTGTATTTTTGTATCCTTTGGGTAAATATCTAGTAGTGCAATTGCTGGATCACAGGGTAGTTCTAGTTGTAACTTTTTGAGGAACCTCCATACTATTCTCCAGAGTGGCTGCACCAGTTTTCATTCCCACCAAGAGTGCAAGAGGGAAAAACAAAGATTTTAAAAGAGCAAAGAAAGCCTATGCGAGCTACAGAATTCCATTAAAAGACAAATACTAGAATAATCAGTTCCCAGAAGGAAAAAAAGGGAAAAGGAGGCAGAGAACAGAGAAATAATAGTTGAGAACCCCCCAAATCTGGGGAACGATTTGGACATCCAAGTCCATCAAGCTAATAATAGATCATCCTATTATCTCAATGCAAAAAGACTTTATCTAAGACACATTATATTGAAACAGTCAAAAATCAATAGTATTAACTAGCTTTTTTGTGGTAATAACTTCATAATCTATACAAATATCAAATTATTATGTTGTAAACCTGAAACTAATATGACGTTATATGTCAATTATATCTCAATTTTAAAAATCATTGATAAAAAGTCCTGAAAAGAGCAGTAAAAAACAAATGTAACCCAGAAAGGAACTCCCACTATATGCTATCAACAGATTTCTCAGCAGAAACTCCAGAGTTTAATCACAGATTCAAAGTGCTGAAAGAGAAAACTTGCCAGCCAAGAATACTTTATTCAGCAAAGTTATCCTTTACATATGAAGGAGGAATAAAGGCTTTCCCAGACAAACAAAAGCTGAGGGAGTTCACCACTAATAGACCTGTCTGGCCAAGAAATACTGAATGGAGTTATTTAAGCTGAAATGAAAAGACACTATACAGTCACCTGAAAACATACAAATGTACACAACATACTGGCAAAGGTGAAAAATATGCAGTTAGACTTTTTTAAAAACCTCCAATTCTATAATAGAATGGTGTGTTAATCAGTCAACTATAGCATAAAGGTTAAAAGAAGACTATTAAAAATAACTATAACTACTATAAATTATTAACAAATACACATATTAAAAATAGGTCAATTGTAGCATCAGTGATGTGAAACTGAGAAATATAAGGATGGAGCCTTTGTAGGTGATTGAAGTAAGTTGCCATAAGCCTAAAGTGGACTGTTTTATCTATAAGATATTTTATGTAAACCCTATGGTGTCACAACAAAGCAAAAACCTGGATTAAATTTACAAAAGATACAAAGAGGGGAGTCAGAGGATACCACCACCAAACTTTACCAATTCATAAAGGTAGGCAGAAACAGAAGGGAAAAGAAACAATGGAACACAAAACAGCCAGAAAGCGATTAATAAGATGGCATTAGTAAGTTCTGACATACCAATAACTACTCTAAATGTGAATGGATTGAATTCACCAGTCAAAAGTGATTGGATGGATAAAAACAAGATCCAACTATATGCTGCCTACAAGAGACTCACTTCAGCTTTAAGGACACACATAGGCTCAAAGTAAAGAGATTGAAAAAGGCATTTAATGTAAGTGGAAACCAAAAGAAACAGGGACAGCTATGATTATATCAGACAAACTAGATTTTAAATCAAAAATGGTAACAAGAGACAAAGAAAGTCATTACATAATAATAAAGGGGTAAAATCATCAAGAAGATACAGCAATCATAAATATACACAAACTCACCATCACAGCATCCAAATATATTAAGCAAATGCTAACAGATCTGAGAGGGGAAATAGATAGCAGTACAATAATAGTAGGGAACTTGAATGTCCTGCTTTCAACAGTGAAATAAGTACATTATCCAAAGACAATGGTATGACACTAGAAATCAACAACTTGAGGAAATCTGGAAAATCTACAAATGTGTGGAAACTAAACAGCACACTCTTGGCAAGTCAATGGGTTGACGAAATCAAAGGGAAATCAAAGAATACCTTGAAACAAATGAAAATGGAAATACAACATACAAAACCTATGGGATTCTTTAAAAGTAGTTCTGTTAGAGAAGTTTAGAGTGATAAATGAATATTTCAGGAAATAAGAAAGATCACATATAAGCCACCTAACTTTATACCTAAAGGAACTAGAAAAAAAAAAAAAAAGAACAGTTAAGCTCAAATTAGTGGAGGGAAGAAATAAGAAAGATCAGAGTGGAAATAAATGAAATAGAGATGAAAAAAAAAGCAATAAAAAAGATAAGTAAAACTAAGAGCTGATTTTTTAACAAACAAAATTGACAACTCTTAATGAGGTTCAAAAAAGTAGAAGACTCAAAATCAGAAATGAAAGAGGAGAAATTACAACTGATAACAGGAATAGATAATTTCCAAAGACATACAACCTATGAAGACTGAATTAAGAAGAAATAGAAAATTGAACAGACTAATAATGAGTAAGGAGATTGATTCAGTAATGAAAAACTTCCCAACCTAGAAAACTCCAGGACCAGATGGCTTCACTGGCAAATATTACCAAAAGTTTAAAGAATTCATGCCACTCCTTCTTGGGGTACCTGGGTGGTTCAGTTGGTTAAGTGGCCAACTCTTGATTTCAGCTCAGGTCATGATCTTGTTGTTGTGAGATAGAGCCCAACATCAGGCTCCAGGCTGAGCATGGAGCCTGCTTGAGATTTTCTTTCTCCCTCTACCCCTCTCCCCTGCTTGCGCTCTCTTTCTTAAAAAAAAATGTTAAAGATGATAGAGGAGTCTCAAGTAATGGGTAAGTAATATGTATGACAACAAGTAAGCAATACAAAACTAGTCAGTATTATAAAGATAAAATAAATTTCAAGAGTCTGCTGTCTCTTCAAAAAAAAAAAAAAAAAAAGAACGTTAAAGAATTCCACTCCTTCTCAAACTCTGCCAAAAAGGCTGAAGAGAAAGGAACATTTCCAAACTCATTCTACAAGACCAGCATCACCTGCTACAAAAATGAAAACTATATACCAATATCCCTGATGGACACAGATGCAAAATTCTCAACAATGTATTACCATGCCAAATTCAAGAACTCATTAAAAGGATTATACACCATGACCAAGTAGGATTTATCCCTGGAATGCAAATATGGCTCAATATATGCATATCAATACATGTGATACACTAATTAATAGAATGAAAGTTAAAATTTTATGATCATCTTAGTAGATACAGAAAAACATTTGACCAAACACAACATCCTTTCATGATAAAAACCTCAACAGTTTGGGTATAAGAAGAAAATACCTCAGCATAAAAAGGGCCATATGCCACAAACCCACAGCAATTATACTCAATGGTGGAAAACCAAAACCTTTTCCTTTAAGATTAGGAACAAGACAAGGGTGTTCCTTCTCAACACTTTTGTTCAACATAATCCTGGAAATACTAGCTAAAGCAATCAGGCATGACAAAGAAATAAAAGGCATCCAAATCAGCGAGGAAGAAGCAAAATTGTCATTAATTGCAAATGATATTGAAATGCAAGTGACATTGAAAATCTCAAAGGCTCAACTAAGAAAAAGTGTTGGATATAATCAATTAATTCAGTTAAGCTGCAGGATATAAAAGCAATAAACAGAAATCAGTTGCATTTCTATATATGAACAATAAAACATCTGGAAAAAAAAAAAACTTATCCCAGGAGTGCCTGGCTGGCTCAGTCAGTAGAGCATGTGACTCTTGATCTCACAGTCTTAAGTTCAAGCCCCATATTAGGCATAGAGCTTACTTTAAAAAAAAGTAAAATGAATGAATAAATGAAACCTATCCCATTCACAATAGCATCACAAACAATAAAATACCTAGAAGTGGAAGTGGAAGATTTGTAGAATGAATTCTACAAGACTTTGTTGAAAGAAATCAAAGAAGACATAAACAATTGGAAGGACATCCTGTGCTCATAGATTGGGTTAGTGTTAAAATTCCCATGCTACTTGAAGCTGTCTCTAGATTCAATGCAATTCTTGTAAAAATTCCATGGTATTTTTCACAGAAATAGAAAATACAATCCTAAATATTGTATAGAACCACAAAAGATCCTGAATGTCCAAAGCAATCATGAGAAAGAACAAAATCTGAGGCATCTCGCTTCCAGATTACAAAGTTTTGTTAACTAAAACAGTATGGTACTGACATAAAAATAGACACATATGCAAATGGAATAGAAGAGAGAACCCAGAACTAAACCCCCATATATACAGTCAACTAATATTTGATAAGGGAACCAAGAACATGCAATGAGGAAAGGATTGTCTTTTCAACAAATGATGTTGAGAAAACTGGATAAATACATGCAGAAGACTAAAACTTAACCCCTATCTTACACAACTCACATAAAATACCTTGAAATGGATCAAAGACTTAAACATAAGACCCAATTTGGTAAAATTCCTGGAAGAACACATCGGGAAGGAAGTCCTTGACATTGGTCCTAGCGATGGTATTTTGGATATGACACCAAAAGCACAAACAACAAAAAAATTTAACAAGTGGAACTACATAAAACTTGTGCACTGCAAAAGAAACAATTAATGAAATGAAAATGTAACCTACAGAATGGAAAAAAAATTTTTCAAGCCATGTATAGGATAAAAAGGTAATATTCAAAAGATATAAGGAATTCACACAACTCAATAGCAAAAGACAAATGTTTTTACAGGCAGAGTATTTAGGAGTGCCTGGGTGGCTCAGTTGGTTAAATGTCCGACTTCAGCTCAGGTCAGTGGTTCATGGGTTTGAGCCCCATGTCAGGGTCTGTGCTGACAACTCACAGCCTGGAGCCTGCTTCAGATTCTGTGTCTTCCTCTCTCTCTATCTGCTTCTCCCCTACTCTCTCTCTCTCTCTCTCTCTCTCTCTCTTTCTCTATGAAAAATAAATAAACATTAAAAAAAATTTAAGGCAGAGTATTTAAATAGACATTTTCCAAAGACATACAGATGGCCAACATGTACATGAAAAGGTGCTCAACATCACTAATCATTAAGGAAGTGCAAATCAAAATCACAATAAGATACCACTTCACACCTGTAAAAATGGCTATCATCAAGAAGACAAGAGATAACAAGTGTTGGTGAGGATGTGGAGAAAAGGGAACACTTGTACACTGTTGATGGAATTGTAAACTGGTTTGGCCACTATGGAGAAAAATATGGAGGCTTCTCAAAAGAATTAAAAATAAAACTACAATATACAATCCCACTTCTGGATATATATCCGAAAAAAGTAAAAACAGGTTATCAAAGAGATTTATGCACTCCCATGTTTATTGCAGCATTATTTATAGCAGCCAAGATATGAAAACAACCTAAGTGCCTATCAATGAGTGAATGAATAAAGAAGATGTGGTGTATTATAGTCAATGGAATACTATTCAGCCATGAGAAAAGAAAAAATCCTACCATTTGCAACAACATGGGTAGACCTTGAGGACATTATGCTACATGAGATAGGTGAAGCAGAGAAAGGCAAATACTGAATGATATCTCATATATGTGAAATCTAAAAAAAAACAAAAACCAAAAACTCGACAGTGGAATGCTGGTTACCAGGGCTGGGTGGTAGGGGGAATCATGGAAGAATGGAGAGATGTTGTTTAAGGATACATACTTACAACCAGTAGATAAATGAGTCCTAGAGATCTAGTATACAGAACGTGATTATAGAAAACAAAACTGTATTGTAAACATTAAAGTTGCTAAGTAGCCAGATCTTAATTTTACCCATCGCAAAAAGAAATAATTTTTTGATGTGATAGAAGTATTAGCTAATGATACAATGGCAGTCATACTACAATATAAATATATCTAATCAATATGTTGTATACCCTAAACTTCACAATGTTGTATGTCAATTATACTCAGTGTTTAAAAATTAAGAGAAAAATAAATGTAGAAAGAGCCACTTCTGATATAAAATATTTTGTCCTTACCACTTAAATATTAATTTGGGAGTAATGTTCTCTTTGGGGTACTGCTTTTATGGATAAACATTTTTCAATGTTGGAACCAGCATCTATAACAAGTCTAAAGCTAAAGATAGGAAAAAGGTGATAAAACAGTTGTAGAAAGGAAAGGATAAAACACTTTAGAAAAAAAAAGAAAGAAAGAAATCTGTTTTAACATGTTAGAGTTCTACCAATAGTAGCTCAGATGCAGAGATAGTTACCTTGAGAATTTTAGTCATCTCTTTGCTTCCTTCTTCTTTGGAATTATAACTAGTAATAACTTGTAAAAATCTACAAATAACTAAATGCTACTGCCTTTCTCTGTTTCCACTTCTTAGTCAACCAAATTTGACCCTTATCTTACAGATAACAATAAGGTGTATAAAGAAAGGTTGATGGATGGAGTGAAGACATACAGAGGTGAGTGAGAAGCATGCCAAGAAAGAGAAAACATCTTCAAGCTTTTGCATTTACTTTTCTAAAATCTCTCTTATTTCTCAATGATTAGACTGCTAATTATGTTATTCTATTTTTTTTAATGAGCTGTCATTCTTGGTTGTACACAGTCACATTTGGGAAAATAACCTACACTATTTTGTCATTGTAGCAAATTTCAAGTCTTATTTAATGGTAAGAAATTTGTGTATTGGTTGTCTCTTTGCTATAACTCATCAGTCTTGCCTGCTCTTCTCTCTCTTCTGGGTAAACTCATCATACAAGTTGCTATAATAGTGTTTTCTGGAAAGTTGACAGGGAGAATTTTTCTATTCTTCATCCTTAGCTAATTCTTTTGATCACTCCACGAACTTAATGGTAACACTCCTTTTTACTTCCTATTTGTGTTTCTTGATTTATATGACCAAGCAGTTTTCCCTCTTTGGCATAAATACAAATTTATTTTGTTATCTCTTTCTTTCCTAAGGAGGAAAGGTTAATGTCAATAAAATAGATGATGCTCTTGAAAATATGGAATTCCCACTTGAAGAGGAAGAAATTGAGAAATTGTGCAATCACCTGCCAGTTGATGGTGAGCATTTCAAGTACACAGTGCCCTGTAAGGAAATTTTTGTTTTTCTGTAGGAAGATCTTTTATTATTATTATTATTATTATTATTATTATTATTATTATTATATGAAATTTATTGTCAAATTAGTTTCCATACAACACCCAGTGCTCATCCCAAAAGATGCCCTCTTCAATGCCCATCACCTACCCTCCCCCTCCCTCCCACCCCCCATCAATCCTTAGTTTGTTCTCAGTTTTTAAGAGTCTCTTATGCTTTGGCTCTCCCCCACTCTAACCTCTTTTTTTTCTTTTTTTTCCTCCTCCATGGGTTTCTGTTAAGTTTCTTAGGATCCACATAAGACTAAAACCATATGGTATCTGTCTTTCTCTGTATGGCTTATTTCACTTAGCATCACACTCTCCAGTTCCATCCACGTTGCTACAAAGGGCCATATTTCATTCTTTCTCATTGCCACGTAGTACTCCATTGTGTATATAAACCACAATTTCTTTATCCATTCATCAGTTGATGGACATTTAGGCTCTTTCCATAATTTGGCTATTGTTGAGAGTGCTGCTATAAACATTGGGGTACAAGTGCCCCTATGCATCAGTACTCCTGTATCCCTTGGGTAAATTCCTAGCAGTGCTACTGCTGGGTCATAGGGTAGGTCTATTTTTAATTTTTTGAGGAACCTCCACACTGTTTTCCAGAGCGGCTGCACCAGTTTGCATTCCCACCAGCAGTGCAAGAGGGTTCCCATTTCTCCACATCCTCTCCAGCATCTATAGTCTCCTGATTTGTTCATTTTGGCCACTCTGACTGGCGTGAGGTGATATCCGAGTGTGGTTTTGATTTGTATTTCCCTGATGCTGAGGGATGTTGAGCATCTTTTCATGTACCTGTTGGCCATCCAGATGTCTTCTTTAGAGAAGTGTCTATTCATTTTCTGCCCATTTCTTCACTGGATTATTTGTTTTTCGGGTGTGGAGTTTGGTGAGCTCTTTATAGATTTTGGATACTAGCCCTTTGTCCGATATGTTATTTGCAAATATCTTTTCCCATTCCGTTGGTTGCCTTTTAGTTTTGTTGATTGTTTCCTTTGCTGTGCAGAAGCTTTTTATCTTCATGAGGTCCCAATTGTTCATTTTTGCTTTTAATTCCCTTGCCTTTGGGGATGTGTCAAGTAAGAAATTGCTGCGGCTGAGCTCAGAAAGGTCTTTTCCTGCTTTCTCCTCTAGTGTTTTGATGGTTTCCTGTCTCACATTCAAGTCCTTTATGCATTTTGAGTTACTTTTTGTGAATGGTGTAAGAAAGTGGTCTAGTTTCATTCTTCTGCATGTTTCTGTCCAGTTCTCCCAGCACCATTGGTTAAAGAGACTCTTTTTTCCATTGGATATTCTTTCCTGCTTTGTCAAAGATTAGTTGGCCATCCTTTTGTGGGTCTAGTTCTGGGGTTTCTATTCTATTCCATTGGTCTATGTGTCTGTTTTTGTGCCAATACCATGCTGTCTTGATGATTACAGCTTTGTAGTAGAGGCTAAAGTCTGGGATTGTGATGCCTCCTGATTTGGTCTTCTTCTTTAAAATTACTTTGGCTATTTGGGGCCTTTTGTGGTTCCATATGAATTTTAGGATTGCTTGTTCTAGCTTCAAGAAGAATGCTGGTGCAATTTTGATTGGGATTGCATTGAATGTGTAGATAGCTTTGGGTAGTATTGACATTTTGACAATATTTAGTCTCCCAACCCATGAGCACGGAATGTTTTTCCATTTCTTTATATCTTCTTCAATTTCCCTCATAAGCTTTCTATAGTTTTCAGCATATAGATCTTTTACATCTTTGGTTAGATTTATTCCTAGGTATTTTATGCTTCTTGGTGCAATTGTGAATGGGTTCAGTTTCTTTATTTGTCTTTCTGTTGCTTCATTATTAGTGTATAAGAATGCAACTGATTTCTGTACCTTGATTTTGTATCCTGCAACTTTGCTGAATTCATGTATCAGTTCTAGCAGACTTTTGGTGGAGTCTATCGGATTTTCCACGTATATCATGTCATCTGCAAAAAGTGAAAGCTTGACTTCATCTTTGCCAATTTTGATGCCTTTGATTTCCTTTTGTTGTCTGATTGCTGATGCTAGAACTTCCAACACTATGTTAAACAACAGCGGTGAGAGTGGACATCCTGTTGTGTTCCTGATCTCAGGGGGAAAGCTCTCAGTTTTTCCCCATTGAGGATGATATTAGCTGTGGGCTTTTCATAAATGGCTTTTATGATGTTTAAGTATGTTCCTTCTACCCTGACTTTCTCGAGGGTTTTTATTAGGAAAGGATGCTGAATTTTGTCAAATGCTGTTTCTGCGATTGACAGGATCATATGGTTCTTATCTTTTCTTTTATTAGTGTGATGTATCACGTTGATTGATTTGCTAATGTTGAACCAGCCCTGCATCCCAGGAATGAATCCCACTTGATCATGGTGAATAATTCTTTTTAGAAGCTGTTGAATTCGATTTTCTAGTATCTTATTGAGAATTTTTGCATCCATATTCATCAGGGATATTGGCCTGTAGTTCTCTTTTTTTTACTGGGTCTCTGTCTGGTTTAGGAATCAAAGTAATACTGGCTTCATAGAATGAGTCTCATAGAATAAGGGAAGGAAGTTTTCCTTCCCTTTCCATTTTTTGGAATAGCTTGAGAAGGATAGGTATTATCTCTGCTTTAAGTGTCTGGTAGAATTCCCCAGGGAAGCCATCTGGTCCTGGACTCTTATTCGTTGGGAGATTTTTGATAACTGATTCAATGTCTTCGCTGGTTATGGGGTCTGTTCAAGCTTTCTGTTTCCTCCTGATTGAATTTTAGAAGTGTGTGCATGTTTAGGAATTTGTCCATTTCTTCCAGGTTGTCCAGTTTGTTGGCATATAATTTTTCATAGTATTCCCTGATAATTGCTTGTATTTCTGAGGGATTGGTTGTAATAATTCCATTTTCATTCATGATTTTATCTATTTGGGTCATCTCCCTTTTCTTTTTGAGAAGCCTGGCTAGAGATTTGTCAATTTTGTTTATTTTTTCAAAAAACCAACTCTTGGTTTCGTTGATCTGCTCTACAGTTTTTTTAGATTCTATATTGTTTATTTCTGCTCTGATCTTTATTATTTCTCTTCTGCTGCTGGGTTAGGGGTGTCTTTGCTGCTCTGCTTCTACTTCCTTTAGGTGTGCTGTTAGATTTTGTATTTAGGATTTTTCTTGTTTCTTGAGATAGGCCTGGATTGCAATGTATTTTCCACTCAGGGTTGCCTTCACTGCATCCCAAAGTGTTTGGATTGTTGTATTTTCATTTTCGTTTATTTCCATATATTTTTAAATTTCTTCTCTAATTGCCTGGTTGACCCATTCATTCGTTAGTAGGGTGTTCTTTAACCTCCATGCTTTTGGAGGTTTTCCAGACTTTTTCCTGTGGTTGATTTCAAGATTCATAGCATTGTGGTCTGAAAGTATGCATGGTATGATTTCAATTCTTGTATACTTATGAAGGGCTGTTTTGTGACCCAGTGTGTGATCTATCTTGGAGAATGTTCCATGTGCACTCGAGAAGAAAGTATATTCTGTTGCTTTGGAATGCAGAGTTCTAAATATATCTGTCAAGTCCATCTGATCCAATGTATCATTCAGGGCCCTTGTTTCTTTATTGACCGTGTGTCTAGATGATCTATCCATTTCTGTAAGTGGGGTGTTAAAGTCCCCTGCAATTACCACATTCTTATCAATAAGGTTGCTTATGTTTATGAGTAATTGTTTTATATATTTGGGGGCTCCCGTATTCGGTGCATAGACATTTATAATTGTTAGCTCTTCCTGATGGATAGACCCTGTAATTATTATATAATGCCCTTCTTCATCTCTTGTTACAGGCTTTAATTTAAAGTCTAGTTTGTCTGATATAAGTATGGCTACTCCAGCTTTCTTTTGCCTTCCAGTAGCATGATAAATAGTTCTCCATCCCCTCACTTTCAATCTGAAGGTGTCCTCAGGTCTAAAATGAGTCTCTTGTAGACAGCAAATAGATGGGTCTTGTTTTTTTATCCATTCTGATACCCTGTGTCTTTTGGTTGGCACATTTAGTCCATTTACATTCAGTGTTATTATAGAAAGATACGGGTTTAGGGTCATTGTGATGTCTGTAGGTTTTATGCTTGTAGCAATGTCTCTGGTACTTTGTCTCACAGGATCCCCCTTAGGATCTCTTGTAGGGCTGGTTTAGTGGTGACGAATTCCTTCAGTTTTTGTTTGCTTGGGAAGACCTTTATCTCTCCTTCTATTCTAAATGACAGACTTGCTGGATAAAGGATTCTCGGCTGCATATTTTTTCTGTTCATCACATTGAAGATCTCCTGCCATTCCTTTCTGGCCTGCCAAGTTTCAGTAGAGAGATCCGTCACGAGTCTTATAGGTCTCCCTTTATATGTTAGAGCACGTTTATCCCTAGCTGCTTTCAGAATTTTCTCTTTATCCTTGTACTTTGCCAGTTTCACTGTGATATTTCGTGCAGAAGATTGATTCAAGTTACATCTGAAGGGAGTTCTCTGTGCCTCTTGGATTTCTATGCCTTTTTCCTTCCCCAGATCAGGGAATTTCTCAGCTATGATTTCTTCAAGTACACCTTCAGCACCTTTCCCTCTCTCTTCCTCCTCTGGAATACCAATTATGCATAGATTATTTCTCTTTAGTGCATCACTTAGTTCTCTAATTTCCCCTCATACTCCTGGATTTTTTTTTTCAACGTTTATTTATTTTTGGGACAGAGAGACAGAGCATGAATGGGGGAGGGGCAGAGAGAGAGGGAAACACAGAATCGGAAACAGGCTCCAGGCTCTGAGCCATCAGCCCAGAGCCTGACGCGGGGCTCGAACTCATGGACCGCGAGATCGTGACCTGGCTGAAGTCGGATGCTTAACCGACTGCGCCACCCAGGCGCCCCACTCCTGGATTTTTTAATCTCTCTTTTTCTCAGCTTCTTCTTTTTCCATTATTTTATCTTCTAGTTCACCTATTCTCTCCTCTGCCTCTTCAAGCTGTGGTTGTCTCCATTTTATTTTGCAGCTCGTTTATAGCATTTTTTAGCTCCTCCTGGCTGTTCCTTAATCCCTTGATCTCTGTAGCAATAGATTCTCTGCTGTCCTCTATACTGTTTTCAAGCCCAGCGATTAATTTTATGACTATTATTCTATATTCACTTTCTGTTACATTGTTTAAATCCTTTTTGATCAGTTCGTTAGCTATTGTTATTTCCTTGAGATTCTTTTGAGGGGAATTCTTTCATCTTCATTTTGGATAGTCCCTGGAGTGGTGCGGAACTGCAGGGCACTTCCCCTGTGCTGTCTTGAATAACTTGAGTTGGTGGGTGGGGCCACAGTCAGACCTGATGTCTGCCCCCAGCCCACCGCTGGGGCCACAGTCAGACTGGTGTGTGTCTTCTCTTCCCCTCTCCTAGGGGCGGAATTCACTGTGGGGTGGCGTGACCTGTCTGGGCTGCTTGCACACTGCCAGGCTTGTGGTGCTGGGGATCTGGCGTATTAGCTGGGGTGGATCGGCAAGGTGCACAGGGGCGGGAGGGGCAGGCTCAGCTCGCCTTTCCTTGGGAGATCTGCTTTGGGAGGGGCCCTGTGGCAGCGGGAGGGAGTCAGACCCGCTGGAGGGACGGATCCTCAGAAGCACAGCCTTGGGTGTTTGCGTGGTGCAAGCAAGTTCCCTGGCAGGAACCGGTTCCCTTTGGGATTTTGGCTGGATGATGGGTGAGGGAGATGGCACTGGAGAGCGCCTTTGTTCCCCGCCAAGCTGGCTCAGCAACTCTCCCTCCCGTTGTCCTCCAGCCCTCCCGCTCTCTGAGCAGAGCTGTTAACTTATAACCTTCCGGATGTTAAGTCCTGCTTGCTGTCAGAACACACTCTGTCCGGCCCCTCCGTTTTTGCAAGCCAGACTCGGGGGCTCTGCTTGGCCGGCAGGCCGCCCCTCCGCCCCGGCTTCCTCCCTCCAGTCCGTGTAGCGCACACCACCTCTCCGCCCTTCCTACCCTCTTCCGTGGACATCTCATCTATGCTTGGCTCCGGAGAATCTGTTCTGCTAGTCTTCTGGCGATTTTCTGGGTTATTTAGGCAGGTGTGGGTGGAATCTAAGTGATCTGCAGGACGCGGTGAGCCCAGCGTCCTCCTATGCCGCCATCTTCCCACACCGAGCTCTGTAGGAAGATCTTAAACATACTTACTAATTTCATGGAAAATGCCAGAAGTTTATAGATACCCAATCCTAAAGAATGGAGATATATTGTCTCAATATTAATATTAATCGGGGCGCCTGGGTGGCGCAGTCGGTTGAGCGTCCGACTTCAGCCAGGTCACGATCTCGCGGTCCGTGAGTTCGAGCCCTGCGTCGGGCTCTGGGCTGATGGCTCAGAGCCTGGAGCCTGTTTCCGATTCTGTGTCTCCCTCTCTCTCTGCCCCTCCCCCGTTCATGCTCTGTCTCTCTCTGTCCCAAAAATAAATAAACGTTGAAAAAAAAAATATTAATATTAATCTTAAATAAATATAAATATTAAATTATATTAAATCTATTAAATATAAATATTAACTATTATAAACATTTATAAATAATATTTATAAAAATATTATAAATAATAAATATTAAATAAAGATTAATATAAAATATTAATCTTAAATAAAATATCAATAATTGCTTATATTGCTGCTTGAAAAGTTCCTATGCCAGAGAATACCAAAATGAGATGAAAATCAGTGTTGGGATCAAGTAAACAAGTTAAAAAATTAAGCTAAACAGGGGCACCTGGGTGGCTCAGTCAGTTAAGCATCCGGTTTAACTGATTTGGGCTCAGGTCATGATTTTGCAGTTTGTGAGATCGAGCCCCATGTTAGGCTCTATGCTGACATTGCAGGGCCTGCTTGGGATTCTCTCTCTTCTTGTCTCCCTGCCCATCCCCCAACCAAATGAATACATAAACATGTTAAAAAATAAAAGTGAAAAAAAATAAAGCAAACAAAAAAGTATTTTTGAGGGGTAGGGAGAGAAAATTATAAAGGAATTCAGAAAGCAACAAAAAGAAATGGGGAAGGTTGCTGGAAACTGTTAAATGTTATTTGTACTATTGTAAAATATATACAGCATATATCTAACTATCACATTAAAATTAATTCACAGGTATCAAACTTTAAATTACACAGAAATTACCTGCCCCCTCAAGACTATGATCAAATATGTTTTAGGTGGAGGCTACGAATCTTAATTTTATTTTTTAAATGCTTATTTATTTATTTTGGAGAGAGAGAGAGAGGCAGGGCAGGGCGCGAGCAGGGGAGGGGTAGAGAGAGGAGACACAGAATCCGAAGCATGCTCCAGGCTCCGAGCTGCCAGCACAGAGCCCGATGTGGGGCTCAAACCCAGGAACTGTGAGATCATGACCTGAGCCGAAGTCGGAAGCTTAACCAACTGAGCCACCCAGGCGCCCCTATGAATCTTAATTTTAAATAAGCAACCCCCACTATAGTTAATTTGTTGAAATAGCTAACCTTTATGATATATAGAAAAATATAATTAGTATATTTATCTAGGATTAGCACTTCTTGGCATGGTTTTCAGCAATAGAATTTGATCAAAGCACTCTATTTAAGTCTTAGTATCTTGAGCATCTTAACATCTTTAGTATCTTGAAATGATTCTGTGGATTAATTAATAGTTTGATAAGCATCCTAGAAGTGTTGGTTTACGAGTTTATCTAATATGATCTGATCAGGCTTGAAATCAAGCGTTGTCAAAATGCTTGTCAAAAAAGTAGTCTCCTATTTCTTGTCTCAAACTATTTCTTTTTCACATGTGTAACACATGAGCCAGACAAGATTATAAAACTCCTGTTGGAATTGGAATATGGCCCCACCCTAAATTATCTGGAGGGCAGTCTAGCTAAAAACCTCAAAATAAATATTATTGCCCCTGCTCTGTAAAACAGGTTACCAAGAACTGACTTTTAAAAATATAACCAAAGAAACAAAGATACCCAAAGAAATCTAAGGAACAAAGAGATAGAGCACTTTAAATAAATTTCTGTTTTAATTCAATGCTCTATTGGTCATTCTGAAATTGTTCATAACCCAGTGGTTGCTCTGACGTTGGTAATTGCTGCAACAGAAGCAGAGACTTCATGTTGTTTGCTTTGTATTTCTAGCACTGAAAATAGAGCCTGGCATGTATGTAGGCATCCAGCAAATACTTTTTGGTGAGTTAAAAAATGAAAAAATCAGCCTGCATCAAGGTGCTGCCCGAGATCTTACATTTTGGGACACTGACAAGTCTTGGCACGCCCTCAACTCCTGGTAGCCCCTGAAAACAAAGACAGCTTAGATAAACACATGGGTTTGAGAAACAACCAGGAGTTCACACTAAGCTGAACAAATAAGGTTTACCTCCTACATAAGACCACTCTATCGAGATGATGACTGATAAATGGATAAAGAAAATGTGCTATATATATATATACAATGGAATATTATTCAGCCATAAAAAGAAGAATGAAATCTTGCCATTTGCAACATGGATGGAGCTAGAGAGTATAATGCTAAGAGAAATAGGTCAGAGCAAAACAAATAGCATGTGATTTCACTCATATGGAATTTAAGAAACCAAACAAACAAGCAAAGAGAAAAAATAAGAGAGAAGCAAAGCAAGAAATAGACTCTTAATTATAGAGAACAAACTGACGGTTACCAGAAGGGAGGGAAGTAAGGGAAGATCAAGGTGTATACTTGTGATGAGCACAGGGTGATATATAGAAATGCTGAATCACTATATTGTACACCTGAAACTAATACAACACTGTTAACTAACTATAATTAAAAACTTAAAATTAAAAAAAAGTAAAAAAGACTAAAAGAGGTGGCTCTTTTATGTAATGTACAGAAACCTGCAGAGTCAAGGAAATTGAAGGAGCAAAGGAATATGTTCCAAACAAAAGGACAAGATAAAAGTCCAGAAACAGACCTCAATGAAATGGAGATAAGTGATTTACCTGATAAGGAGTTCAAAATAATGATCATAAAGATGCTTATTGAGGTCAAGAGAACAATGCACAAACAAAGTGAGAATTTCAACAAAGAGATAGAAAACATAAGAAAGTACCAAAGAGAAATCAGAAAGCTGAAGAATAAAATAACTCAGCTGAAAAATTCAGTAGAGGGGTTCAACAGTAGACTCAATCAAGTGGAAGAAACAACCAGCAAACTCAAAGTACAGGGCAGTGGAATTTACCCAAATAGAAGAGCTAAAAGTAAAAGAATGAAAAAGAGTGAAAATAGCTTAAGGGTTTTATGGAACACCAGGAAGTGGACCAATGTTCACATTATAGGGCTCCCAGAAGGAGAAGAGAGAGAGAACAGGACAGAAAGCCTATTCAAAGAAATAATGCCTGGAAACTTCCCCAACCTGAGAAAAGAAGCAGACATGAGGATTCAGGAAACTCAGGTAGCCCCAAATAAGATAAATCAAAGCTAGCCACACTAAGATGCATTACAATTGTTAAAATCAAGGGGTAAATCTTAAATATGGAAAGAAGAAAACAACTTGTTATATACAAGGAAAACCCCATAAGACTATCAGCAGATTTTTCAGGAGAAACTTGGTAGGCCAGAGAGGAGTGACATTATATATTCAAAGTGAGAGAAGAAAAAAACTTGCCAACCAAGGATGCTCTACTTGGCAAAGTTGTCTTTCAGAACTGAAAGAGAAATAGTTCTCCAGACAAGCGGAAGCTGAAGGAGTCCATCACCACTAGAGCAGCCTTGCAAGAAATGTTAAAGAAACTTCTTCAAACTGAAACAAGAGGGTGCTTAACTAGTAACAGGAAAACATATGAAAATGTAAATCTCACTGCTAAAGGTAAATGTACAGTTAATTTCAGAATATTCTAATGTAATAGTAGGGGGTATATCACTTACAAATCTAGTATGAACATTAAAAGACAAAAGTATTAAAAATAACTATAACTACATTTTTAGTTAACAATTTGTTAATGGATACACAAGGTAAAGGATGTAAGTTGTGATAACAAAAACATAAAAGGAGAGGAGAATAGAAATTTATACCTTTGGTATGCATTCTTAGTTAAGTTCTTATAAGCTTAAAATAGACTATTATGAATATGTTTTATGTAAGCCTCCTGGTAACCACAAAGCAAAAACCTACAGTCAGTACACAAAAGAGAAAGAGAAAGGAATCTAAGCATAACACTCCTGAAAATAATCAAATTATAAAGGAAGAAATCAAGAGAAGAAAGTATCAAAGGAATTATGAAACAGCCAGAAAATGATTATTAACAAAACGGCAATAGGGCACCAACTCCCAGCTCTAAGATGAGTAAGGACAGAGGACCTAATGAAAAATAAGGTTGATAGCACTGTATTATATAATTGAAATTTGCTAAGAGAATAGAATTTAAGTATCCTCACACACACAAAAAGACAAATATAATTGATGATAGATGTGTTAGTTCAGATGGGGGATTCCTTTCATGTATACATATATCAAATCACCATGATGTACACCTTAAATATATTACAATTTTATTTGTTAATTATACCTCAATAAAGCAGATATAAAAAAACAAAAAATGG
Source organism: Leopardus geoffroyi (assembly GCF_018350155.1). Taxonomy (NCBI): domain Eukaryota; kingdom Metazoa; phylum Chordata; class Mammalia; order Carnivora; family Felidae; genus Leopardus; species Leopardus geoffroyi. The sequence goes on from NC_059330.1 coordinate 45,073,582, forward strand.
AAAGAATTTCTCTTCTTCCATTCTGATGAGTGAGGAACACAAAAAGAAAAAGGAGTAGAATAGATGTCTCTATCTTATTTAGATTTTTTTCTTTTTTCAACCTTTTGCTTTACAGTATGAAAATAAAATATCTAATTAGAAAAAAATTTTAGGCCACTGCCAAATCCTTATACTTTACTCTGCAGTTTAAGAATTTTATGTAATGGGAACCTGAATTAGTCCGCTCAGGCTCCCATAACAAAATACCATAGTCTGTGTGACTTACACAGCAGAAATGTATTCTCTCACAGTCCTGGATGCAGGGAAATCCAAGATCAAGGTACTAGCTGATTCAGTTTCTGATGGGGATTGTCTTCCATGCTTGCAGAGGCTGTCTTCTCACTGTGTCTTCACATGGCAGGGAGATAGGAAAGAGGGAGAGAGACAGGGAGAGATACAGGGGGAGAAATGGAGAGACAGAAAGAGAAAGAGTTATCTTCCTCTTCCTATAAGGCCACAGTCCTATCAGAGTTGGGCCTCACCCTTATGACCTCATAACCTTAATTACCTCCTAAATACCTTATCTCCAATCAGTCAAATCAGAGGTTAGGGCTTCAAACTAGGAATTTGAGGGGACACACTTCAGTCCATAGTGGAACTATACCTAATTTTTGTCTTGTCTTGTAGATGAGAGGAGGGTTAAACTGGATAAACTTCTGGATGAAGTACATGAACTTCTAGGTGAGTGAGAAGAAATAATGATAAAGCATAATAAAAATTATCTCTTGGGGCACCTGGCTGGCTTAGTCTGTAGAGGATCCAACTCTTGATCTCAGGGTTGTGAGTTCAAGCCTCACACTGGAGGTGGAGACTACTTCAAAAAAATTTCTTAATACTTAACAAAAGAAGTTATTTTTTCCTATATTAAAATAATTCTTTTTTATTCAGAAGTCCATTGCCTTAACCACTTGGCCACCTCATCCCAATTATTTTTTTATTTAAATTTTGGTCAACATACAGTGCAATATTGGTTTCAAGGGTAGAATTCAGTGATTCATCACTTTCATACAATACCCAGTGCTCATTACAAGTGCCCTCCTTAATACCCATCACCCATCTAGCCCATCTCCCATCCACTTCCCTCCATCAACCCTCAGTTTGTTCTCTTTTTTTTTTAAGTTTCTTGTAGTTTGCTGTCTTCTCTTCTTTTCCTCCCTTCCCATATGTTCATCTGTCTTGTTTCTTAAATTCCACATATGAGTGAAATTATATGGCATTTGTCTTTCTCTGACTAACTTATTTTGCTTAGCATGATACATTCTAGCTCCATCCATGCCATTGCAAATGGCACAATATCATTCTTTTTGATGGCTGAGTAATATTCCATTGTGCATATATAACAAATCTTTATCCATTATGAAGTATTTTCTGTTATCCTATCCATGACATATTAATTCTGTCATTTTATCTCTTTTAATTGGTAATGTATACATAATTAAAGAAAAACTTTAGAAACTAAATGTTATTAGTATAATCAGTTGTTATCTACATCTTGTGCAAAAGGCCACAGTATAACGTTGAAGTAACAACCCCTATGTTCTTTGGAGTTTCAATAGTATAATTTTATTTTCTACTGTTCTAGTGACAAAATTCCAAGGCAGATTGCACATACCAGTAATATGACCAGATGAACAAGCTCATAATTCAGGCAAAAATAAAACAATATAGCAAATGGTACATGCTGGCAGAATTATTTACACCAGTAAACTTAGTGGGCTGTTAAAATACCAACTTTCTGCATGTTGTATTAATTCCTTGTTCCTAACATTTTACAGAAAGTTCTATTTCTGAATCTCCCTTCTAATTTTATGTAATTAGACAACACTTAATGTTTCCATTACTTTTTACCCTATATTTGAGGATGATGCTACACAAAAATAGTTGATATGATGATGATTTAAAGCTTAAAATTTGACCTTCTACCCTTATTTTCCTTTTTAAGGGGAAGAAATTCACTATGAAGACCTGGAAAATATTCTGAAAAACATTGAGTTAAGACTCAGACTGAGGGAGAACTCTGTGTTGATGAAAAGTTTGCCACTTGATGGTGAGTGTTTAATTTGCCAATGAGGTATTCATCCACCCCCTAAAAGTTTATTGGTTGCCATAAGGTATGAGACATAATACTACAAAGGGTTACAAAGATGAATGAGGCATAGCTCAGGTCCTAAAAAGCCCTCAGTTAGAGATGGACAGCACATACAAAACAGAAAGAAATGCTATACACTGTGATGCGTGCTATACTATTAATAAATATCTATTCTGCTATGAAACTGCAAAGGAGATATTGACAACTGTTCCTGGAGTGTCTAAGACCTCACAGAGTGGTTATTACTTTAAACAGGCCTGAAAGGTTTGATGGTAGGAGGTATGAAGAACCAAAAGTAAAAGCATGGAAAAAGTCAAAGAGGGATACCTAACCATGGCAAGTTTCGGGAACCATGCAGTTTCATGCTGAGTACACGTTTACATTATGTGGACAAGTACTTTATGAGCTTGACTCAAACTAATCAATAATTCTTATATAATGTATCTGTGAAACAGGATAATAACAATGCGTATCTATGATGATGGTGGTGAAGATAACCAAATAGTGGCTGTGAAAATATGAAAAAATTAATGTTTAAAATCTAAAGATATTAATTATTAGATTTTCTATTTCAGAACTCCAGTTATGTTTATTAAATTATTTCTATATTTAAGGCATTTTTCTGGATTCAGGAGCTATGAAGATATGTGCCAGAAGCTCACTGCTCAAAATAACACAGAGTCTTTGCATTTAAAAAGTTCATGATCTAGTTGACTAGATAAGACAGAGATACATATTTTGACCTTCTGGCTAAACATGGCAATCTTTTTTTAATATTTGCATTTATCTTTACCACTTTCTAAAATACCAAAAAGATGTAAAAGAAATAAAAATTTTCTTTTAATTTTAAAACAAATTAAAAATTTCTTTTAATTTTAAAACAAATTAAATATTTCCACAAAGACTAAGAGAAGAGAATATTATAGCAGATAAGAGATGTCAGTTAAATTTTGAAAAACAAATTGCTTGAAAGACCATAAAAGGTAAAAACTGAGCCTGACAGGAGAAGCAAACAAGAAGGAGTCCACTTCAGGGGCACCTGGTTGGCTCAGTCAGTAGACCACGCAACTCTTAATCTCAGGGTTGTGAGTTCAAGCCCCATGTGGGGTATAGATACTACTTAAAAATAAAATATTTAAAAAAATAGGGCTACTTCATGTCACAAAACTGTAAACAGCTCAGGAAATAGAGGCACCAGTTACCTCTAAAGTCAGGAGTATGAGATATGGCTGAAAGTCTTTAAAAAGATCAATGCAATCGACAGATACCCTTCCTCACTCCACAGCTAAGCAAGTATTTCTTATCCATGCAGCATAGAGATTTACTCTCTGGAGAGGTTAAACTGGGGAGATTTTCAGACATCAGACCCAGCCAAGGTTGGGAGTGAATTTTCTACTGAAACAAGGAAATTACATGAAAGTCAACGTGTAGCATGGTGAGATCCCCTGTCATCTTCTCCCATTGGCCTGCCTAGATGCTGGCAGTGAATTCTAATATCCTTTATTCAGATACTTAGATCTGCAGCTTGCAATGAAACGATAGATAATAACATGTGTACTACTAAAACAAAAAACACCTCATCCTTAAACAGAGACAACCAAGAATCATATGACTTGTAAGAAAGGTTTGTTACGTGAAGGACAGAAATAAAAGCTAGCAGAAAAGAAGGAACTTGGAGGAAGTACAGTAATCCCCCTTTATGCATGGGGATATGTTCCAAAGCCCCAGGGGATGTCTGAAACCATGGATAGTACCAGACTATATATGTTTTTTTCCTATGCAAACATACCTATGATAAAGTTTAATTTATAAATTAGGCATAGTAAGAGATTAACACTAATAACTAAAAATCAAATAGAACAATTATAAAAATACACCATAATAAACATGACATGAATGTGCTCTGTGTCTCTCTCAATATCTTATTGTACTGTGTTCACTCTTCTTCTTGTGATGATGTGAGATGATAAAATGCCTACATGATTAGATGAAGTCAAATGAATTATGGAGGCATTGTGATTAGCATTAGGCTACTATTGACCTTTGGATAATACATCAGAAGGAAGGTCATCTGCTTCCAGACCACAGTTGACACAGGTAGCTGAAACCAGGGAAAGTGAAACTGAAGATAAGGGAAGACTACTATACTCAAGGGAGAAAGCAGAAAAATAATTCAAAACAATTTTAACTAATATCTTCAGAAAGATGAGAAAAGCCCTAGTTACGAAACAAGAAAAGGAGGCTGTGCAACAAGCTAGGACACACTATGAAAAAGGAGCAGGCTATGGGGCGCCAGTGTGGCTCAGTCAGTTAAGCGTCCAACTTTGGCTCAGGTCATGATCTCACAGCTCACATGCTGTCTCTGTCTCTCAATAATAAGTAAACATTAAAAAAAATTTTTTTAACAGGGCTCCTGGGGGGCTCAGTGGGTTAGGCATCTGACTTCAGCTCAGATCATGATCTCATGGTTCACAAGTTCAAGCCCTGCATCAGGCTCTGTGTTGACAGCTCACAGCCTGGAGCCTGCTTTGGATTCTGTGTCACACCCTCTCTCTGTCCCTTCCCCACTTGGGCTTGGTCTCTTTCTCTCTCTCTCTCTCTCTCAAAAATAAATAAAAACATTTAAAAAAATTTTTTTAATTAAAAAAAAGGAGCACTCTAAAAAATTTTTTTAAAGCTCTTTTGGAGGTGCACCTGGGTGGCACACTCAGTTAAGCAGCTGACTCTTGATTTCAGTTCAGGTCATGATCTCGCAGTTGGTGAGATAGAACCTCATGTCAGGCTCCATGCTGAATGTGGAGCCTGCTTGGGATTCTCTTTCTTCCTGTCTCTCTATCCCTCCCTAGCTTGCATATATTCTCTCTCTCTCTCTCTCTCTCTCTAACTCTCTCTCTCAAAATAAACAAACTTTTTTTTTTTTAAAGAAAAAAGCTCTTTGGGAAAAAAAGCGCTAAAAATTTAGAAATTCATTGGGCTGGAAGATGAATTTGGAAATTGGAACAAAAATACAAAAAAGATGGAAAATAGAAAAAAAAATAAGAAAATCAGTCTGACAACTCTGACAACTGAATAATAGAAGGAGTCCCAAAAAGAGGAAACAAAGAAAATAGAGGAACAAACTGTAAAATAAATCCTACTAAAAAAATGTCTTCAAATCTGAAAGAATGTGACTCCAAGCTGAAAGGCTCACCAAGTACCTACCACTCCAAAGAATAGGAAAAGATCCACACCCGAGGCTCCTACATGTCTCGGTCAGTCAAGCAACTAACTCTTGAGTTTGGCTCAGGTCATGATCTCATGGTTCCTGAGATCGAGCGCCACATCTTCACTGTCAGTGTGGAGCCTGCTTGGGATTCTCTGTTCTTCACCCACTCATGCTCGCTTGCTTGCTCTCTCTCTCTCTTTCAAAAATAATTAAACTAAAAAAAAAAAAGAAAAGAAAGAAAAAGATTCATATCAGAGTAGGTTGTAAAATAATCAGAACACCAGAAATAACGAAATTATAAAAGTTTTCAAAGAGAAAGAAGCAGGTCACATAGAAAGTTGGGGGTATGTGAATGGTATTGGACTTCTCCACAACTCTTGAAGATGAAAGACAATTGTGTAATACTTTGAAAATTATTAGAAAATTTGTTTCCAACCTAGAATTCTATATCCAGCTAACCTATCAATCAAGTATGAGAATAAAATTCATATCCTCACATATTTCAAAATATGACATTTTCTTTTTTTAATTAATTATTTTTTATTTAAATCCAAATTAGTTAACATATAGTGTAATAATGCTTTCAGGAGTAGAATTTAGTGATCCATCACTTACATACAACACTCAGTGCTCATCCCAAGTGCCTTCCTTAATGCCCATCACCCATTTAGCACATTTTCCCGCCAATATCCATCCAGCAACCCTCAGTTTGTTCTCTGTATTTAAGAGTCTCTTACGGTTTGCCTACCTTTCTGCTTTTATCTTATTTTTCTTTCCTTTCCACTATGTTCATGTGTTTTGTTTCTTTAATTCCACATGAGTGAAATCCTATGTCTTTGACTTAATTTACCTTAGAATAATACACTCTAGTTCCATCCACATTGTTGCAAATGGCAAGATTTCATTCTTTTTGATGACATAATAATATTCCATTGTGTATATATACCACATTTTCTTTATCCATTCATAGGGTAGTTCTATTTTTAACTTTTTGAGGTGCCTCCATACTGTATTCCCCAGTGGCTGCACCAGTTTGCATTCCCACCAGCAGTGCAAAAGTGTTCCTCTTTCTCTGCATCCTCACCAACATCTGTTGTTTCCTGAGTTGTTAATGTTAGCCATTCTGACAGGTGTGAGGTTATACCTCATTGTGGTTTTGATTTCTATTTCCCTGATGATGAGTGATGTTGAGTGTCTTTTTATGTGTCTGTTAGCCATCTGGATGTCTTCTTTGGAAAAGTGTCTATTCATGTCTTTTGCCCATTTCTTCACTGGTTTATTTATTTGGGGGGGGGGTGAGTTTGATAAGTTCTTTATAGATTTTGGATAGTAACCCTTTATCTGATATGTCACAAAATAAGACATTTTCTGAGCAAAGGTTCAGAAAAAAAATTCCTACATAAATACCATTTTGGGGGCACCTGGGTGGCTCAGTCAGTTAAGTGTCCGTTGGTTTCAGTTCAGGTCATGATCTCACAGTTCATGAGACTGAGCCACGCATCAGGCTGTGCACTGACAGTGGAGAACCTGCTTGGGATTTCCCTCTCCCTTTCTCTCTACCCCTCCCTGGCTTGCTTGCTCGCTCTCTCTCTCTCTCTCTCTCTCTCTCTCTGTGTCTCTCTTAAAAAATAAATAAGTAAACATTGTTTTTAAGTTAATATCATTTCTAGGGGCGCCTGGGTGGCTCAGTCAGTTAAGCATCTGACTTCAGCTCAGGTCATGATCTCATGGTTCATGAGTCCAAGCCCCATGTCGGGCTCTGTGCTGACAGCTCAGAGCCTGGAGCCTGCTTCAGATTCTGTGTCTCCCTCTCACTCTGCCTCTCCCCAGCTCATGTCTGTCTGTCTGTCTCTCTCTCCCTCTCAAAAATAAATAAACATTAAAAAAATTTTATAAGTTAATATCATTTCTTAAAAACTACTTGGGGGAGAGATGTCACCAAGGTGGCAGAGTAGGAGACCCTAGTCTCCTTCCCCCAACAAAGATCAACAATTAGACAGCTATCCACAAACAAAATTAGCTCTGGGAGAGCTCAGGAGTCCACTTAAAAACCTGAAGCAGTACAGTGTATCAAGAAAACCCAAGAATAACCACACAAAAAGAGTAAAAAGAACAGCTTCATTTTGCCTGCATCACCCTTAGGCCAACATTGCTCAGTGCCGAGAGGAAACTCCCCAGCCCAAAAGAGTTCCCCTCCTAAGAAAAGGAGAACCAACTTTCCAAGCCTTTGGGGCACTGCACAAAGGGTCTGCTTACGTTTCACTCCACCTGGTGACCAACAAAGGTAAGACATCTAGAGATGTCTAAGAACAAGGAAGAAGGGAAAGGGAAACCATTATCAGTCCATAGTGGGAGCAACCACAGTTCCCAGTGGCCTCATCTGCAAATGGCCCCAGCAATTTTTGCTGCTGATGACTTCAATAGCCCTTGCAAATACAAAAGTTACCCCCAGCTTTCATCACTGAGGACCTCATTACAGACCCCAGCACACTGCTCCACAGAGGACCCCAATAGCTTTCACTACCGAAGAAAGCAAATGTCAACACAGCCACTACAGACTTCCTGCAAATTTTGCCACTAAGATTTTCGCTCAAGGTTTTTGTGTTCACAGAAGCCAGCTACCCACGTTACTATGAGTATGTCTGCAGCCAGCCCTGGCTCACCTGCAGTGAGGCCCCACAGCTGAGTATGTGCAAACCACTAACTCCAGCCAGCACTGCCACCTGTCCTGTTCCCTAGCCACTGACCTGGAGGTGCTACTGAGGACCCCAAAAGCCCTTGAAACCACTGTGGATCCCCCATAGCTCTCACTAAGGACCATGGAGTTGCTCATGTCATGGACCCCAGGAATGTGAGCAGAGAAGACACCATATACCCCCAGACCTGGAGTCAACACATATCTCCACTCTTGACACCAGGTACCACTAGTCCCAGAGCCGCAACAACCCTGGTGTATCCCTAAAGATGGGTGAAGGTCTTTCCTTACTGAAAACAGTCCATATAAAGTATAGGAGACTGCTTCTTTAAATGCACAGACACACACAAGTCTATTGGGATCATGAAGAATCAGGGAAACATGATACCACCAAAGGAACACAGTAAACTTCCAGTAACTGACCCCGAAGAAATGGAGATACACAAATTACCTAACAAAGAATTCAAAATAATTGTTCTAAAGACACCCAGAGAGCTACAAGAGAAGTCAAATAAACAATTTAAATAATGAAAACAATACAAGAACAAAATGAGAAATTTAGCATAGAGATGAAAAATGTAAAAAGGAACCAAACAAATTTTGGAGCTGAAAAATAAAATAACTGAACTGAAGAATTCAATAATGAGCTTAAAAACTTAAGAACCCAGCTGGCACAAGCAGAAGAAAGAATCAGTGAACCTGAAGAAAGATCATTTGAAATTATCTAATTAGAGAAGCAAAATGGACAGAAAATGAAAAGGAATAAAGAAGGCCTAAGGACTTATAAGACACCATTAAGAGAACATCCTTCTTTGTCCCTTATGATATATATTTTGCCTTAAATACTATTTTGTCAGGTATAGTACTGTTACTCTGGCTTTCTTTTGGTTCATATCCATGCTTTTGTTTTCAAGTTTTACTGTCTTTTTGTTATGTCACTTGTAGACAATATACTGTTTGGTTTTATTTTTTAATATCATCTAAGAGTCTATATTTTATAATTGTTGAGTTAAATTCCTTAATAAATTCCTTCATAATTACTGTTTATAGGACATGGTTCTGCTATAATATTTCATAGTTTCCATTTACAGTATTCTTATTACATTTTTCTGTCTTTATATTTCCCATTAGATTCATTAAGTTTTATTCTACAGGTTGAAAAATTATAGTGGTTGTCCTTAAGACCCATATTCATGGCCACTTACCTCACTGATTTCTTAAATTCATCAATCCCCCAAATAAGACAAGGATTTTAGTATACTCTCATGTCCTATTTGTCAACTTACCTTGCTTGCTATACCAATTATGTTGGTATTTAACTAGGATTTAAGTCAGGGTTACTATGGATAATATTCTTTCTCTTTTTCCTCTTGACCTTAAAAAAATCAATATACTTCACCAGATATTTGGTCATTTTTCCCTTCCATACCTCTTGTAACAACTCCTAGATTTGTTTTACTTATCGAGTACTGCCCTTTTTTTAAAAAATTTTTAATGTTTATTTAGTTTTGAGAGACAGAAAGACAGAGCACACGGGGGGAGGGGCAGAGAGAGAGGGAGACACAGAATCTGAAGGAGGCTCCATCCAGGCTCTGAGCTATCAGCACAGAGCCCAATGGGGGGCTTGAACTCACCAACCGTGAGATCATGACCTGAGCTGAAGTCAAGTGCTTCACCGACTGAGCTACCCAGGTACCCCTGAGTACTTTCTTTTTAAAAAGTTTTCGGGGCACCTGGGTGGCTCAGTCGGTTAAGCGTCCGACTTCGGCTCAGGTCATGATCTTGCGGTCCGTGAGTTCGAGCCCCGCGTCGGGCTCTGGGCTGACCGCTCAGAGCCCGGAGCCTGTTTCAGATTCTGTGTCTCCCTCTCTCTCTGACCCTCCCCCGTTCATGCTCTGTCTCTCTCTGTCTCAAAAATAAATAAACGTTTGGGGCGCCTGGGTGGCGCAGTCGGTTAAGCGTCCGACTTCAGCCAGGTCACGATCTCGCGGTCTGTGAGTTCGAGCCCCGCATCGGGCTCTGGGCTGATGGCTCAGAGCCTGGAGCCTGTTTCCGATTCTGTGTCTCCCTCTCTCTCTGCCCCTCCCCCGTTCATGCTCTATCTCTCTCTGTCTCAAAAATAAATAAATGTTAAAAAAAAAAAATTTTTTTTTTAATAAAAAAAAATAAATAAATAAACGTTTAAAAAAATTAAAAAAAATAAAAATAAAAATAAATAAAATAAAAAGTTTTCATTATGGGTCTCTGTGTGATGAATCATAAACCTTGAGTCCTTGGGAATATTTTGGTTATGCCCTCATGCTTAAATAACAATTTGTATTTAAGTTCGAAGCCCTTTTAATATTTCTCCATTAATTTTACGCCATTGCCTTTCAGCATCTAGAATTGTTGAGAAATCTGATGTCAATCTGGTTTTTCTTCCTTTATAGGTCTCCTTCTTTTCTTTCTGAAGAGTTTTAGAATTTTCTTTTTATTTGGTATTATTAAAGTCGCTATAATGTATATCTAGGTTGGAATTTTCCGTCTTCTATTTAATTCTATATGAGCTATTTTAATATAAAGTCATCTTTCTTTAATCCTGGAGATTTTAAATTATTATTTCATCAAATAGTTTCTCCTTACCATTTTTTTTCTCTCCTTTGGAACTCTTGTTACCTAGAGATTAGCACTGCTACTTCTATAGGCATATCTTATAATTTTCCATTTTCCACCTCTTTATCCTTTTCTGCTGCCCTCTGAGAGAATTCTTCAATCTGATCAAACTACCCACTAATTAATTTTTTAGATATTTCCTTTGTACTGTATCTCATCCGCTGTGTTTCTTTATTTAAACTTTTTTATAGCAGAGGTGCCTGGGTGTCCTGGGAGCCTGGGTGGCTCACTTGGTTGAGCATTCGGCTTCCCCTCAGGTCATGATCTCATAGTTCATGGGTTTGAGCCCCTCATCTGGCTCCATGCTGACAGAACAGAGCCTGCTTAGGATTCTCTCTCTCTCTCTCTCTCTCTCTCTCTGCCACTCCCCTACTTGTGCTCTCTCTCAAAAATAAATAAACATTAAAAAAATTAAAATTGTTTTTATACCAAATGTTTTATACCTAATATTTCCAATGATTCTTTTCATATTTTCTTGTTCTTTTTATATTTTGCTAATATCTTGTCTCCTTAAGTATATCTGTCATGCTTATTTTAAATTCCTGGTCCTTTTATTCCAATAATTCTTATTCAAATGATATACATTATTCAGTCTGTTTGTTTGTTTGTTTGTTTGTTTGTTTGTTTGTTTGTTTTTGAAGTAGTTATATTCCTCAGATGACTGGCTACTTTGGTCCTGTCCTGTGAGTCCTTGTTCTCTTGGGGCATCATTACTATGTTTGAAAATATGCTTTAGGTAAGGGTGTAAGGTCAGGCTCCAGTGAACATCAGCCAGTTGGCTTTAAGGGCAGTGCTTAGACACTGCTCAGACTTCAGTTTCTGCAGGATCGATTTGCGGGGAAGGAACCAGATATTCATGCTAGTCCACCACGTATGTGGGAATAGAAATCCATGTTTGAATTTTTGTAAAATACAACACCTGTGTTGGCAGCACAGGACATCTCACTGAGGGATTACCTTGCAGAAGAGTCATTTTCATGGGCTTGTCAATGAAAATATCTAAAACAACATCCATGTGATGTCACGTGGAAAACATGTAGAAATACTCATTACTAATATTCAAAGAAGTCCTGTCATGGTTGTCAGGTTTTTTTTAGCTCAGAAATCATCCATGTCTTCACTCGTGAGTCCCACTAGTATCTACTCTTATCCCTGCGAGCATTAATATGTGTGATCTTAAGCAAAAAAAGGAGAAAATGAGAAGTAGATGAAAAGAGAGACATGGGAAAGGTATGGAAAGACACCACTAATAATTGTTTCAACTGTCAAATCAGAAAGTGGGTACAGGGCACCTAGGTGGCTCAGTCAGTCGAGCATTAGACTTCGGCTCAGGTTGTGATCTCATGGATCATGAGTTTGAGCCCCGGATCAGGCTCTGTGCTGACAGCTCAGAGCCTGGAGTCTGCTTCAGATTCTGTGTCTCCATCTCTCTCTGCCCCTCTCCACACGTGCTCTCTCTCTCTTTCTCTCCCAAAAGTAAATAAACATTTTTTAAGTAGTGTGTAGATTTACTCTCTTGAGAGCTTTTTCTATTGGTCTAACTCTTAAGTTGGGATATAATAAACGGGGGGGGGGGGGGATGAGTAAAACTATAAGAATTGTTCTTTCTGAAATTGCTAGGTTTTGAATTATTACAACAGGTTCCCATACCAATTACTGTATTGTGCCCTATCTTACAGCTGCTGGAAAGTTGTATAAGCATAAGTTGCTGGGTGGCATAAGGTCTCTCAAAGGTGAGTGAGCAGTTAGGTAAAATTGAGATTCCTTATGTTTCGTATTTACATTTTAAAAACCACATTTATTTTTGGTGATGACAAATTTGTCAATCTAACAAATTTTTGTCTCATCATTTACTACTTTTAACATAACTACCTTTGAAGGAATTACTTTTGTCTCTATCATTCCAAGTCCTATTTCCAGAGAGGAATTAGAAAGACGGTCTTCATCAGACTTGCCAATCCTTTATTTTTCTCCTTATAAATGTCTCCTGAGAGCTACAGTCAAGTCTTCTGGACAACAATGAAGAGCAGGTTCTGTTCCTGATTCCCATGCTAGCTCTTTTCATTTGAGCAAATTTATTGTTCCTTTGATTGCTGTCCCTCCAATTAATGCATGGACACGCCTAGCATTTTTCACTTTATCATTATTGTTTGCCCTTCTCACTTCCATCCTTTGTTTCCCTAAGGAGTGGAGCTTAATGTTAATCAGTTAGGACTCTTCATGAAAAATATGGGCTTTGACCTGGAAGAAGAGGAGTACTTGGACCTGCTCAGCAACCTGCCTGCTGATGGTGAGCTGCTCCTACGGTGAAACTTTGCATTTGTATGTGAGAATTTCTGAAAGCATGTTTAGAATGTGCAGAAACATTAAAAAACAAAAAGAAAGAGACCCAATCCTCAAGAATTCATCAATTCCTGCAGTGGACTTTATTGAGTGCCTAATATACATAAGCTATTAGGAATATAAAAATGAAGATGATGGTTCTTTGTCCTCTAGGAGTTCACCATCTAGTAAGGAGTCTCACATGCTGACAGGCCATCATACCACTATGCGGTTGTGCTATAATACTAAAAATGCATTCAGTAAGATCCTGAGGAAGGGAAAAGCTAAGTTCACCAGGTAAAGAATCAGAGGAAGACTTGTCAAAAATGTATAGAAATTCTTCAGGGAAAAAAAAAAAGGCATTCCATGGGGTTAAAGGAAGGCACTTGTCATGATGAGCACTGGATGATGTATAGAATTCTTGAATCACTATACTGTACACCTGAAACTAATATAACTGTACATTAACTATACTGGAATTAAAATTTTTAAAAAGAGGGGTGCCTGGATGGCTCAGTCAGTTGAGTTTCTAACTCTTGATTCCCAGGGTGGTGGGATCAAGCCCTGCATCAGACTCTATGCTGAGCATGGAGCCTGCTTAGGATTTTCTCTCTCTCTCTCCCTCCCTCCATCCCTCCTTTTCTCTCTCTCTCTCTCTCTCTCTCTCTCTCTCTCTCTCTCAAAAAAAATTAAAAATAAAGATAAAAAGAAAAGAAAGCTGGGACAACCCACAGCAAACAAGCACCCACCCACAGGCTACATGTACAGTACATATAGAGCCTATACTTGCAAGTGCTTACTTATGTGAGAAAACTCAAGGATAACCTGAGGGGGGATAAAAGGCATTCCAGATGAGGAAAGCAATGCATACAAAAGCATAAAATCATGCAAATTCATGAATGTTAGGAGAGCAGCAAGTATTTCCTTGTGGCTAGAATATATGCTTCATGTTGTAAAGAAACAGGAAACATGGCTGGAAAGGTAGGTTGCCGAGACTGGAAAGACCTTATACCATGCTGTGGAGCTGAGCCTTCATCCTCTTGAATTAGTTTTGGTAATTTGTACCTTTCTAGCATTTTGTCCATTTCATGTCTAATTTGTTGACACGAAGTTGTTCACAGTATTCCTTTATAATCCTTTTAATTCTTGTAGAGTTGATGGTGATGTCATCCCTCCTGATTTTGATCCATGTCTTTTCTCTTTTTATTTGGTTAACCCAGCTAAAGATTCGTCAATTTTGTTGATATTTTCAAAGAGCCAATATCAATTTTTCCCTACTGGTTTTCTGCTTTCCATTTTATTGATTTCAGCTCTAATCTCTATTATTTCCTTCTTTCAGCTTACATTTGATTTCATTTGCTCTTATGTTTCTAGATTCTTAAGATGATAATTTAGATTATTAATTTGAAATTTTTCTTTTCTAATATAGGTGTTTATTTATGACTATAAATTTTCCTCAAAGCACTACTTTAGCTGCATTCCAGAAATCTCAATATGATGTGTTTTCATTTTCAGTTAGAAATACTTTCTAATTTCCAATATTTCTTCTTTGATCCATGGGTTTTTTCAAAATGTGTTTTTGAATTTCCAAATATTTGTGAATTTCCCAAATTTTCTCCTGCTGTTGATTTTGAATTAATTCCACGATAGAGGACATACTTTTTTATGATTTCAGTCCTTTTAAATTGAATGAGACTTATGGCCTGGTATATCCTAAAGAATTTCTCATGGTTGATAATATTGTTCAAGTCTCCTTTATGCTACTGACTTTTCTATTTAGTTGTTCTATCCTTTATGGAGAGTGGAATATTGAAATCCCAACTATTGTTCTTGAATTGTCTATTTTTCTCCTTGATCTTAGACTTTATCCTATAGGCAATGATATTTCTAGAGTATTTCTCTTTTGGAAGTCAATACTGATGACAATGTAGGAGGCACTATTGGAAGCGAAGACTCAAATTTGAAAGATACTGCTATGATGCAACAAGAGATGATAAGGCCTGAGCAAGGGAAGTAAACTTAATGACAGATAAGAGATTTGGGAAATATTTTAGAATTAAAATGAATAGGTTTGATGGCTGATTACATGTGAATTATGAAAAATAAGAATTTTAAGAAAACAGAGACCTTTTGGTGGCTAGGTCATCAGTCATATCATAAGCCAATTGGAGAATTCAGGAAGATGTTCAGGTTGCAGTGTCAAGAGAGTAGTTTCAGTTTTAGACATGTTGACTTTAATATACCTACATGACATTCAACTAGATATATGTATGAATATGGTTAGAAATGAATACTCTAATAATTCATCTTTACTTAGGAAGTTACCAATCCACAGATTCAGCAAAGCTTAGCAACATGCCAGAGCACTGATGAGATTATAATCAGACCAAAAGAAGAAGATAAAAAAAAAAAAAGAAGAAGAAGAATGGAGGGAATATCTGATAAGAAAAGTTTGAAAGTAAGCAAATAGAGTAAGGAGGAAGTAGTGTTAAAAGAGAGACAAAAAAAAACCCATTTACCTAGAGTAGATTCTGAACTACCAGAAACAATTTCAAGATGGAGAATAATTTTCAAAGTACTTTGCCATTATATAATTCACACCTAGCATATGTTAGCATGACCCCATAATACAAGACCCACAAGACCTACTCAGAAAAGTTTCCAAGATAACAACTCTCATGGGAAAAACAGCAAAAACCTGAGATTAATCCCACTTGTTCCTCTGATTAGATGGCATTGTGGCATTTAGAAGTTGGAATGAGACACAGATTTGAATCTCAGCCCTGAAAATTCCTAACTGTGCAAGATTGGTCAAATGAACCCCTCTGAGTCTTAGTTCCCTTTTGTTAAAAACAGAATAATGGCCACCTTTCCTAAACATTGCAAGTTCCTAACATAGAGTTTTTATTAGTAGTAATAATAACAACCAGTCTATATTCATCTCAACACAATGCCACTTAATTATGCCTTTGCTGTTGCCAGAAAAAGTGAATTTTCCATAGGACAGTTTTTTTATTACTAGAAATATATAATTTCCCAATATTTTTGATCTGCCTATGAAAGGATGTAGATATTTTTTTGCTACCACATTTTCGAGGTATCTTGAAAGTTTACTGGAATGCCACAACAGTGACTTTGGTTGTGGAAGTGTCAGCCATCTCCCTGAGTACCCCTCTTCAGGTCAGTGAGCCCACAGGAAGCAGCATTAGAGACCCATCTCAGACCATTCTAAGTCTTCTGTGGGACTAATTGAAATACATGAGAATGGATGAGACATTTTCCTGTGAGGCACTGACAATCTATCAGGTGGTTCCTTCTAAATACCCTCATTTAAGAGGAAAATACAAGATAAAGTTTATAAAAAATACAAAATTTAAAAAAATATATTAAAATTCATTTAGGTTGATCAAGCTTTTTAAATACATGTTGAGGGGCGCCTGGGTGGTGCAGTCGGTTAAGCGTCCGACTTCAGCCAGGTCACGATCTCGCGGTCCGTGAGTTCGAGCCCCGCGTCAGGCTCTGGGCTGATGGCTCAGAGCCTGGAGCCTGTTTCCGATTCTGTGTCTCCCTCTCTCTCTGCCCTTCCCCCGTTCATGCTCTGTCTCTCTCTGTCCCAAAAATAAATAAACGTTGAAAAAAAAATTAAAAAAAAAATAAATAAATACATGTTGAATGTGGATAGTGGAAGAACATAGCTAAATGTCACCTGTCATTTCAGTACAGAAATAGACATTATTAATGCTTCAAGTCAGATCTTTCCTATTGGAGCATTTACCCCTTTTACAGTGCTTGTCAGCCTTATGATCAGTAAAATGGAGTTCTTCCTGATCTGAAAATAGAGAGGGCTACTTTTTAAATGTCAGCCTAGCAGTACTCTACTATGTGCAGTTTGTCTTAATAGAATAAATACTGATGTCTTCGTATGAAATTAAGTATCTTTTTTATAATCAGAGCTTTGACTTTCTACATTTACATTTGACAAAAAATAGGATAAAATTCTAGAGCAAATCATTAAAATTTGCTGAATTTTGTGTTGTACTTCAGTGTGTGGCTTCTTTATCTTTCTTCTATTTCTACTATTGTTTTGGGCACAAAATTCTGTCTTCTTTTACAGATGAGGGGAAGATTGAAGTGAATGTGGTAATGGATGAAGGAAATATTTTTACAGGTGGGTTAGATCTTTATTACCTCATTAGTAAACATCTGTACATCTCAAGTGTGGATCTATAAAAACCAACCATCCAGGAGGTCATGTAGCTTGGGCAAGAAAAAAAAAACATAAATAAATGCAATAAGATGTTATTGGGCGATGTTAAAAACCTATACAAAGTAAAGAAGAGGAAGAATGGTCATTTGCTCCTGAGGAAGAGAAATTGGGAAATGCTTTAATAGAATGGTCAACACAAGAGCTGATCCTTAAACTATAAGTCAGTTTTTCCAGACACAGCAGGATGGGCATTCCTGATAGAGAAGAAAATAATAATAAAAGGCACCAAAATGAGAAACTGTATGATGCTTTAAGGAACTAGAAAAAATTTGGGGTAGCTAGCTACAGCATAAATGCTGTCAGGAGTTTGGCAAAGAATAAACTTAAAGAGGAAGGAGCAGGATATGGTGGACTGAGTAATGACTCACAAAGATATCCAGGTCCTAATCCCCAGAACTTGGGAATGAATGTTGCCTTATACAGCCAAAGGGACCATGGAGATGTGATTAAGGATCTTGAAGTGAGGAGGTTATCCCTGATTATCCAGTTGGGCTCTAAATATAATCACAAGTGTCCTTTGAAGAGGGAAGCAAGGTTAGAGTTGACGACAGAAAAAGTAGAAGGCAATGTGACAACAGAAGCAGGATGCTCCATTCCTGGCCTTGAAGATAGAAGAGGGGGAGTAAGTTAAGGCGTGTAAGTGGCCTCTAGGAGTGGGAAAGGCAAGGGAATGGATTCTTCCCAAGAGCCTCCTAAAGGAACCAGCCCAGTTAACACCTTGACTTTAACTCAGTAAAACTAATTTTGGCCTTCTGACCTCCAGAACTGTAAGAGAAAAAAAATCTGTATTGTTTTAGGCCACCATGTTTTCGGTAATTGCTGTTTTGTTACAGCAATAGGAAACTAATACAGGAGACAACTCACGGAGGACCTTGAATACCTAGTAAAAAAGTATGACTTTCATTTTGCACAGAGGGGGCAGTTGTTCCAGGATTTTAAGCAGGGGACTATGTAATTAGATTTGTAAATTAGAAAGATTACTCTAGCAGCAGTATAAAGGATTGAGGGAGGTGTATGTACAAGAATAGAGTCAAGGAAACTAGCTAGGAAGCATGTTGTAAATGTCCAGGTGAATGACAGTAAAGAGTAGAAGTAAATCATTCTCTGTGAGGCTTGAGAGGAAGGAACATGTAGAAGAGATGTTACAGCTATAGAAACTGTAGAGTTTGGTTACTGTAGATTTTGTATAGAGCTAGAGCAAAAGAATGAAATGAAGGACGACTCCTCAGTTTCTGAGCTGAGTAGTTGAGTGGGTGACAGTGACATTGACCAAAATATATAATTCAGTAAAATACATTTAGAAGTAGAGATACGTTTCCATTTTGGTCATACTGAGTTTGAGGTTCCAAGGAGACTGAACCTTAGGCAGTTAAATATGTGAGTAAGAATCTGAGGCCACCTCTTTTTCTGAGACAAGCAGACCTTGAGTCAGGAAGGATACAGATATAGAGAATCTAGGTAGATGTGGAAGTAAGATTCAGAGGATTTCACCTAAAATCTTCCATCCTCTGTATAGTAGGAAACAGGATCATCTACTAAAAGAAAGGACCCAGTGGTGGGGTAGAGGACTTTAAGGAAAGTGTTAATGATGGTGGATAATTCAGATAAGAGAACAGTAACTAGAGTTGATGAGGAATATATGAAAGCCTTGCTGAGAAGTGCCAAGAGTCTAACCAAAGTCAGACACCATAAATCAGTAATGGCAACTTTTCACATGATTATGATATCCTTCAGTTGGACCAAAGTAGGAGATTCTTTTTATTTATTTTTTATTTTTTTTTAACATTTATTTATTTTTGAGAGACAGAGAGAGACAGAGCATGAATGGGGAAGGGGCAGAAAGAGGGAGACACAGAATCCAAAGCGGGCACAGGGCTTGAACTCATGAACCATGAGATCATGACCTCAGTTGAAGTTGGATGCTTAACCGATTGAGCCACCCAGGCACCCCCCAAAGTATGAGATTCTTTTTTTTTTTAACATTTATTTATTATTGAGAGACAGAGAGAGACAGAGCATGAGCATGGGAGGGGCAGACAGGAGGAGATACAGAATTCGAAGCAGGCTCCAGGCTCTGAGCTGTCAGCACAGTACCCGACACGGGTCTCGAACTCACAAACCGCGAGATCATGACCTGAACCGAAGTCGGGCACTTAACCGACTGAGCCACTTAGGTGCCCCCCAAAGTATGAGATTCTTAAAGCTGATGTGCCAAAAGAATGAAAGCCTAAAGACAACGGTGGTGTTGTGAAGAGAGTGGTTAAGTGGTCTAGTGTGGCTAAAAGAGGAAGTGAAGTTATCATGGAAAGCATGAACTTGGAGGAAAGCAAGAGAGAAGGGAATGAAAGTCTCTATCAAAACTGTAACAGGTGTGGTAGGAGGAAGGAAGTAAAAGAAGTGCAAGAATATAAGTTCCGACCAAAAGTAGGTATGCTACAATTGAAGATTTTAGAGGCAAAGCATTTCCAGGTGATGACAAAGTTCAGGATGTGTCCTTGATAGTTAAGTAGTATAGGATTTAGGGGACCATCATTGAGGCTAAGGAGCTCAAGAAATTGAGAGGCCAGGTTGTGGAATGAACTATCTATATAAAGACTAGAATTGCCTATTACAATGCCAGGAATTTGGGTGCAGAGGAAGACTGTGAGTAATGGGACAAGCTCCTTAAATGACCAAGAATCAGTAAGTGACAATAAAAAGAAAGCCAAGTACCATAATTCTCACAAAAGGAGAGGTTTGAGTATGGCCAGAAAGCAGCACATAGGATCTCGGAGAATGTAAGCCCTATGGCAAATGAGTTATGGGGGGAAAAAAGAGCAGCTTTCTCTCAG
The DNA here is from genome assembly GCF_018350155.1 of Leopardus geoffroyi. Lineage (NCBI taxonomy): Eukaryota > Metazoa > Chordata > Mammalia > Carnivora > Felidae > Leopardus > Leopardus geoffroyi. The sequence goes on from NC_059330.1 coordinate 45,093,682, forward strand.
AAGGAAGGGAGGGAGGGAGAGAGGGTGGAAGGAAGGAAGGAAGGAAGGAAGGAAGGAAGGAAGGAAGGAAGGAAGGAAGGAAGGAAGGAAATGAAAGAAGGGAGGGGAGATGGAAGGAAAGAAAGAAGGAGGGAGGGGGTGGGGAGGGCATGGGAAGGGAAGGAAAAGGAAAAGCAAAAGGAAAATCTATCCAGAACAAAGTTCAGTTAGGAAAGAAGGTAAGAGTCTATAAAGAGACTGAAGATTTAGAGAAATTCATATTTATTGAAATATGAGCCCAAGAGGGCACTATGGGAAGGGTGAAAAGAAAGCTAGCAATGGAAAGAAAATTCAGAGTGGTAAAACACAGAATAGATTTGAGAGGATAGAAAACTTTGTGGGCTTACATTTTGAAGAATGGGAATGATACAGATGACAGGGGTAGTTAGACTGATAACCTAGCAGAAGGCCCATGTATGTCAAAATGTGATCAAGTTATGGGCTCCTGGATGGCTCAGTTGATTAAGCATCCGGCTTCAGCTCAGGTTATGATCTTGGAGGGGGTTTAGTGCATTCAAGCCCTGTGCATCAGTCTCTGTGCTGACAGCTCAGAGCCTGGAGCCTGCTTCAGATTCTGTGTCTCCTTCTCTCTCTGGCCCTCTCCTGCTCACGCTCTGTCTCTCTCTCTCTCTCTCTCAAAAATAAATAAACATTAAAAAAAACTTTTTTTAATTAAAAAAAACGTGATCGAGTTAGCAGACTAGGAAATTGCTCTGTTGTATCTGAAGAATCATTCCTTGGCTGCTTACAGGGTGGGGGGGCATTTTAGAAGCCCCATGGTGCAAGGCTTTCCAGAAGAGTCTGAAGCAGCTAGGGGAGAGCAACCCTTGTACACATTTCCTCCCAGGCACTTGTGCAGAAGACTGGCTCCCTCCCCAGGTATTATCCTCCCAATGGAAGTACCGAGGTGTGGTTCCAGAGGACTAAAAGCAAGTTTTCTTTTCCTGAAATTGGAAATGATTAGGAGGTGCAAATTGCCCACTTAAACAGCATCTTTTTTCCCCAGCTTTGTTGAGATATAATAGATATATATAAACTAAACTGTATACGTTTAATGTATGCAATGTGATGATTTGATACACGTATTTCAGAATATTTGCCATAATATTGTTAGCTAACGCATTTGTCACCTCACATAATTACCATTTTGTTGTTTTTGTTGCTAAACTGCATCTTCAAGCTAGAGGCAAGAGCCATCATGAAGGAAAGTTTCACACAGCCATCCTACGAGCAGGTTGGGAAACAGCTACTGGGGGGCAGGGATAAGTGGTGATTTCCACCCTCCTAAAAGTCCATTGCCAAAGAAACTTGTTAGCTTTGTGTCTTACCCATTCTGTGAGAGTCTGATGTTCCCCTGTCTGGCTCATTGTAGCACTTTACATTGAAGCCCTAAGAATAAAAATAACTATGTGCCAGTTTTCCTGGGACCCTAAAAACAGGAGAGCTTGGAAGACTGCATCTAATTTCCTAGCCACCAAAAAAACTTTATGGGTGGTAGAGGCTGCCAAGAAGAGAGGGAGGCAAGCCCACCAAATCCCTGAGTCATGACAGAGAGCCAGTTTGGGTTAAGAAAGAAGCCCCTGGAGAAAAGCCCTGTATGATTCCATGATAGGTAATTAAGAAGACTTTGCAACACCAAGATTTTAACATTTACACAAAATTATATTTCAACAGCATTGTTTTCCTTACTGATAAATTCTCTCACTCTACCTGTATATCCGTGAATGTTTGCATCTACAGACTGCTGGCCTAAATTTGATTGCCATTGTTTTAGCCAAAAAGCTCTAAGATGATGTCTTAGCTGGCATTCTTGTCAGGATTACTTCATTGTTTAATCAACAAATGGGATTTAAAAAAAAATTTTTTTTTTTACATTTATTTATTTTTGAGAGACAGAGCACAAGTGGGGAGGAGCAGAGAGAGAAGGAGACAGAATCTGAAGCAGGCTCCAGGCACTGAGCTGTCAGCACAGAGCCTGACACAGGGCTCAAACTCACAAACCATGAGATCATGACCTGAGCTGAAGTCGGACACTCAACCGACTGAGCCACCCAGGCGCCCCGGGATTTTTTTTTTTCTTTTTCTTTTTTCTTTTTTTTTTTTTTTTTAGAACATGAGAACACCATTCTTCAAATTTTCAACTTTTACCACCTTTTAATTTTTAAAGGTGAGAAGGTCGATACTAGTAACCTGGAAATTTTACTGGAAAATACGGGGATAACACTCACAGAAGATGAAGGCCTGAAACTACAGAACAAGCTTCCAGTTGATGGTGAGCATTAAAAATGCCACAGTGGGGAAAAATCTCAGTGGCCTTCAGAGAAGTTGAATATGTGGACTTTTTTTTTTTTTTTTTAACCGTTATTTTTGAGACAGAGAGAGACAGAGCATGAACGGGGGAGAGTCAGAGAGAGAGGGAGACACAGAATCTGAAACAGGCTCCAGGCTCTGAGCTGTCAGCACAGGGACCGACGCGGGGCTTGAACTCACGAACCTTGAGATCATGACCTGAGCCAAAGTCAGACGCTTAACCGACTGAGCCATCCAGGCACCCTGAATATGTGGGCTTTTTAAAACTAATACTGCCTAGTTAAGGAATGTTTCATCCCCCTACCCCCATCACCAAAATGATTTCACCAAATTGTGAGCTGTTTCCACTCCTAAGTTTTATTCTTGGAAGTGAAATATACATTTCTAGGGGCCCCTGGGTGGCTCAGTCGGTTGGGTGTCCAACTCTTGATTTCGGCTCAGGTCATGATCTCACAGTTCATGGGTTCAAGCCCTGCATCGGGCTGTGTCCTGGCAGCTCAGAGCCTGGAGCCTTCTTCAGATTCTGGGTCTCCTTCTTTCTCTGCCCCTCCCCCGCTCACGCTCTGTCTCTCTCTTCTCTCAAAAATAAATGCACATTAAAAAAAATTTTTAATCATTTAAATTTCTAGAATAAAATATTAGAAGTCTCCATTTCTGAACCTATGCATGTTTCATTATATATTTAAATATCAACACTCCTGCCTGAAACTTATTTTTTCCCCACAGCCAAAGGAAGGGTGTACATGAACAGATTGATGAAAGAGTTACAGTCTCTCAAAGGTGAATAAGAAGCATATTGAAAAGGCAGGTAAAACTGGTCATCAGGTTTTGCTCTTATTTTCTTTTTTTTAATTTTTAATTTTATTCATTATTTTTTTTTAATTTACATCCAAATTAGTTAGCATATAGTACAACAATGATTTCAGGAGTAGTTTCCTTAGTGCCCCTTACCCATTTAGCCCATCCCCCCTCCCACAACCCCTCCAGAAACCCTCAGTTTGTTCTCCATATTTATGAGTCTCTTATGTTTTTCCCCCTCCCTGTTTTTATATTATTTTTGTTTCCCTTCCCTTATGTTCATCTGTTTTGTCTCTTAAAGTCCTCATATGAGTGAAGTCATATGATTTTTGTCTTTCTCAGAATGACTACTTTCACTTAGCATAATACCCTCCAGTTCCATCCACATAGTTGAAAATGGCAAGATTTCATTCCTTTTGATTGCTGAGTAATACTCCATTATATATATGTACCACATCTTCTTTATCCATTCATCCACTGATGGACATTTGGGCTCTCTCCATACTTTGGCTATTGTTGATAGTGCTGCTATAAACATTGGGGTGCATGTGTCCCTTAAAAATAACATACCTGCATCTCTTGGGTAAATACCTAGTAGTGCAATTGCTGGGTTGTAGGGTAGTTCTATTTTCAGTTTTTTGAGGAACCTCCATACTGTTTTCCAGAGTGGCTGCACCAGCTTGCACTCCCACCAACAATGCAAAAGAGATCCTCTTTCTCCACATCCTCTCCAACAACTGTTGTTGCCTGAGTTGTTAATGTTAGCCATTCTGACAGGTGTAAGGTGGTATCTCATGGTGGTTTTGATTTGTATTTCCCTGATGATAAGTGAAGTTGAGCATTTTTTCATGTGTTGGTTGGCCATTTGGATATCTTCTTTGGAGAAATGTCTATTCGTGTCTTTTGCCCACTTATTCACTGGTTTATTTGTTTTTTGGGTGTTGAGTTTGATAAGTTCTTTATAGATTTTGGATACTAACCCTCTATCTGATATGTCGTTTGCAAATATCTTCTCCCATTCTGTCGGGTGCCTTTTGGTTTTGCTGATTGTTTCCTTCACTGTGCAGAAGCCTTTTATTTTGATGAGGTCCCAGGGGTTCATTTTTGGCTTTGCTCTTATTTTCAAAAACTCTTCCTATTTTTCAGTTTTCAGATTATTATCCCAGATGTCCCAATGGTTTGTTAAGTCAGTGTTTATTCTTCATATGCTTTAGGTACATTACAGTAACCCAAAGGCAGTGGTTCCCAAATAAAGTTGTATATTAAAATTACCAGGGGGAGGGTGGAATATGTAGCATTCAAGTCACTAGGCCCCTTTCTAGTCATATTGATCTTGAATTTCCAGGGATAGTATCTAGAAGCATATATTCTTTTTTTTTTTTTTTAATTTTTTTTTTCAACGTTTATTTATTTTTGGAACAGAGAGAGACAGAGCATGAACGGGGGAGGGGCAGAGAGAGAGGGAGACACAGAATCGGAAACAGGCTCCAGGCTCTGAGCCATCAGCCCAGAGCCCGACGCGGGGCTCGAACTCACGGACGGCGAGATCGTGACCTGGCTGAAGTCGGACGCTTAACCGACTGCGCCACCCAGGCGCCCCTAGAAGCATATATTCTTAAAAAGTGTCTCAGAGAATTATGATAGAGTAAATCCATGGATTGGCTTCTGTCTGGCTCAATGGATGGCTAGCTGAATGGACAGATGGGTGGGTGGGTGGATGGATGGATGGATTTGTAGTTGTCCATTAATTTAGCAAGTTTTCCATTCTTCTGTTCAAACACATGTATAAAGGTTGATTTTAGTCTGTGCTATGACTTACCAAATACCCTTAGTTGTTCACTTTCTTCTCTTAAATGTTTTCCTAAAAGTAATAACAGAATTCCATAGATCAGGGTTTAGGAATTCCTCACTTAGATAACAACAAACCACATTTAGTTGGATAGTTTAATTGTTCTTTGCTCTTCATTGTCTATGTAGTATTGATGCCTAGGCATGATCTATAATAACCCACTCTTTACATCATTACAAATATTTTTCATATCCCATCCCTTTCTTTCCTAAGGGGTGAAGGTGTCTCTAAATAAGGTGGACACTTTCCTGAAAAACATGGGAATTGATCTCAAGAAGAAAAAAATCCAGGAACTGAAGGACCTCCTACCAACTGATGGTGAGAATTTTAAGTGTCAATATACTCTTTAGCCAAACTTTGGACTTGAGGCTAGTATCAGCCCTGGACTACCTACCTGAAGATATGATGTATCTGAGAATAAAAAGAAAGAGTGAGGCCTTTCGCATAGCTACTAAACCAAGCTCAATGGCTCTCACTTGGGAAGTATCACCAAGAATGGTGCCCAGTATACATGGCAAGTGTCACTCTTCACAGGAAACGCCAGGTTCAATGGAGAATACTCAAGATTTTAATCTTTGAGTCCCTACCACTAACCAGCATTAAACAGCAATGAGCAACATGGTCCTGAAATGTGTAAGGCACTATCATCAGCACTTCGTATATATCGTCTTATTTTATCTTGCAAACAACTTTATAAGGCAGGTTCTAATTTTACTCCCATTTTACATATAAGGAAACTAAGGCACAGAGAACTCAAGTAGCTTGTGTAAAGTCATAGAGCTAGTAAGTGGTGAGCTGGCAATCTGGCTCCAGAAACTATTAACCACTCTGCTATACTGCCATGAACTACTAGAACTAAGAAATTTAAGAGGATACATAGTAATGGTCAGCAGAATTAATTAAACTTGGCATATATCAGACTGTTCTCATGCTGGTAGAACTGAGAAACATTCATGAGGAAATTGCCCCTTTGAGGAAGGAGTGAAGATGTAAGATCCAAGTCACTGAACGTGGGTTTTTCTAAACCAGTAGTACCTTTCACTCTTTTATTCCATAAACTTTAACTGAATGCCTATAATATGTCAGACACTGTTCTAGAGCCTCGGAAATTTTGCCTTAGTAAGAGGTAAGCGGTTTTCCCAAAAATGGCTTTTTCTTTGTTTTTTAATCCCTTTCATAGCTCTCTTAACCTGCCAGTTCAATAAATACAGATATTTGTCTTTGCCTTGTTTTTCTACTATCCTGAAACATGAGAAAAGATACCAGCACAGTGATTTAAAACGAGGCTAATTCTAATCTAATTCTTGTGGACTACCTTGTACATCTGTGGAACCATCTGAAATAGGAGGGAAGACTGTTTCAGGGGCCCGATAGGCCTCAGTGAAGCTGATTAAGAGACACACAAAGCAAAAGACCTTCTAGGATCTGTTCTTTACAGGAACAGATTTTTCTCCAATAAAAGTTTTTCCTTATCCTGTGTAAAAGTCATAATATAATAGTATTCATCATCATCATCATCATCATAGATGCTCTAAAACTATAAAAGGATACCAATAAAAGATCATCATAACTGAAAAGACATAAAAAAAAAAAAAAAAAACAAGCCAGGAAAAATTCCATATCTAAGAACCTGAAATATAAACTGGTTTTAAAGCTACTTCATTCTCTGCAATATGTTTGCATTCTACTGGAACTTAATTATTTAGGAAGCATTTGTGTTTAGTATCAATCTTTAGTAGCAATTTAGTATCAATCTTTTGCAAACTCTTAAACTAATGCTAAGGTAATAGTAGGAATACAAAGTGATTCTTGGTATCTCACTCTTGGAGGAATTTACAATCTTAGAATTATTACTACACTTAAAACAAGAGTGTGAACATGTTTGAGGAGTGATGGATTGGCACCCTTGACCAAGTCATAAGTGGAAAATGAGTATGTCCACAGGCGGCTCTAAGGTTCCAAACTGAATCTTGCCAATTAGAGTAATTGCATTTTTAACTACTATCTTAACATCCCAACCCAGTGCTTCTGAAACTTGCAATATTACAAACTACTAAAAATGTGTCCATTGACCTCCAGTAGCTTCAGAATTGAGAAATAGCCTAAAGAAACTAAGCACGTAGTCTATTCAGTTGAGAATGGGTACTGTACAAGAGTTTTGTCATCATATCTGTGAATGTAACTGAATATATCAACATGATGATTATCATGTTGGCAACCTGAGAGCAGCTAGACATGCGTACAGCACTCTATCCTTTACAGGGATCACTTGATGCTAAGGTGATCATAAGCCCAAAGGGAAAGTCAGCACTGACAAAATGGAAACATCATTTTTAAACAAAATTTTTAAACTCTCAAAAAATTTCAGACCCGTGCCTGCAAAAGAGTAACCTAGTAAATAATAGATTGTCTTGAAGGAAAGGAGAGTGCTTTAAACTTTGCTCATGCATTGTGCTGTATGTAATTTGATAATGTAAAATGCAGGAGCTATATTAATTTAAGTTAATGGCATAAAAAAATAATAAACTTCTAGGGAAAGTGTCTCAAAGTGGCTGAATTTGGGGTTTCTATTTCACAATTTAAAATTTTTATATCATTTTTCTAAAAATCTTTTTCATGCTTTTTTATCTTAAAGGTAATGGGAAGATTGATGTAAATGTACTGATGGATGAAGTTAAAAATATTACAGGTGAGTGAGATGGTAGAATGAGGATTATATTATGTGATCTTAAAGTTTTATGTGGAACTATTTTTCTTACTTAAAATTTAGGTAACATACAGTGCAATATTGGTTTCAGGAGTAGAATTCAGTGATTCATCACTTACACACAACACCCAATGCTCATCACAACAAGTGCCCTCCTTAATTACTATCGCCCATCTAGCCCTCTCCCACCCACCTCCCTACACCAACCCTCAGTTTGTTCCCTTTCCTTAAGAATCTCTTGTAATTTGTTTCCCTCTCTTCTCTTCTCCCACTCCCTCCCATGTGCTCATCTGTTTTGTCTTTTAAATGCCACATATAAGTGAAATATCTACTATTTGTCTGTCTCTTGACAGATCTTGAAGATTGACTTACTTCGCTTCCCATTATACATTCTAGCCCTATCCGTGTCGTTGCAAATGGCAAGATTTCATTCTTTTTGATGGCTGAGTAATATTACATTATACACACACACACACACACACACACACTCTCACACACACACACACCACATCTTCTTTATCCATTTATCCATTCATCAGTTTATGGACATTTGAGCTGTCTCCATAGTTTGGCTATTGTTGTTAATGCTGCTATACACATCGGGGTGCAGGTACCCCTTCAAATCTGTATTTTTGTATCCCTTGGGTAAATATCTAATAGTTAAAATGCTGGGTTGTATGGTAGTTCTATTTTTAGTTTTTGAGGTGCCTCCATACTGTTCTCCAGAGTGGCTGCACCAGTTTGCATTCCCACCAACAGTGCAAGAGGGTTCTCCTGTCTCCGCATCCCCACCAACACCAGTTGTTTCTTGTGTTGCTAATCTTAGCCATTCAGACATGTGTGAGGTGGTATCTCATCATGGTTTGGATTTGTAGTTCCCTGATGATGAGTGACGTTGAGCATCTTTTCATGTGTCTGTTAGCCATCTGGATGTCTTCTTTGCAAAAGTGTCTATTCATGTCTTCTGCCCATTTCTTAACTGGATTGTTTGTTTTTTGGGTGTTGAGTTTGATAAGTTCTTTATAGATTTTGGATACCAACTCTTTATAAGATATGTCATTTGCAAATATCTTCTCCCATTCTATAGGCTGCCATTTTGTTTTTTTGTTTCCTTTGCTGTACAGAAGCCTTTTATCTTGATGAAGTCCCAGTAGTTCAGGTTTGCTTTTGTTTCCCTATGCGGAACTATATTTTTTTTTCTTTTTTTTTCTTTTTTTTTTTTTTTTAATTTTTTTACATTTATTTTTTGAGAGACACAGAGAGACAGAGCACAAGTTGGGGAGCAGCAGAGAGAGAAGGAGACACAGAATCCGAAGCAGGCTCCAGGCTCCAAGCTGTCAGCACAGAGCCTGATGCGGGGCTCGAACTCACAAACCGTGAGATCATGACGTGAGCCGAAGTCAGACGCTTAACCGGCTGAGCCACCCAGGTGCCCCCGGAACTATATTTTTAACACAATAGTGTTTCCTCCCTCCACTTATTCATTTAACAACTATTTACTCAGCATTTAAATGTGGGCATTGTTCTAGACACTTAGGATATAAGAGCAAACAGAACAAAGATTATTGCTCCTCTGGAGCTTACACACTAGCAGGGGAAACAAGCAATAAACAATAAACATAATAAATAAGTCATTATGTAGTATGTTAGAAAGTGATAAATGCTATAGAAAAATGAAAAGTATACTAAAGGACATTGGAAGGGGGAGGTGTATTTGGGGAAAGGGGCACTTATGGCTTTAAACAGATAATCAGGCCTCCGAAAAGGTGACATTTGAGCAAATACTTGAAGGAGGTAAGGGTTTTGTCCATGTGGGGACTTGTAGGAAAAGAATTATAGGCAAAAGGAATAGGGACTAAGACCTAAAGGCAGGAGCATACCTGGACTATTCAAGGAAAGCAAGAAGTCCAATGTATCTGAAGCTGAATAAGGAAGGAAAATAGTAATAGGAGATGAGGAGAAAGAGGTGATGGGTGCGAGATTAGTCGGTACCATGAAAGCCCTTCCAGGACTTGGGCTTTCTTTTTTTGTTTTGTTTTGTTTGTTTGTTTGTTTGTTTGTTTGTTTGTTTGTTTGTTTTAGAGAAATGGAAAGCCATTGCAGGTTTTAGAGTAGAGGCATGATATGATCTGACCTATGTTTTCATCAGATCTTCCTGGATTCTATGGGGAGAACAGACTCGGGGAGGTAGAGAATAGGGAATTAAAACCCTAAGAGGGCTTTTGAAGTAATTGATGTTAGAAATGATGGTGATTCATACCAGGGTAGAAAGCAATGAAGATGATTAAAAAGTAGCTGGATTCTGGATATATTTTAAAAGGAGCTACTGTGTTGATGGATTTTAACCAGACTGATTGTGGTGATCATCTCATAACTTATACCAACATCAAACCATTATGTTGTATACCTGAAACTAAAGTAATGTTATATGTCAATTTTATTTCAATTAAAAAAAAATAATAAAAGAAGTCAACAGGGTTTCCTGACAGCAACTAGATAAAGGAAGAAGTCAGGAATGATTCTAAGATTTTTGTCTTGAACAACTGAAAGGATAGACTTTATATCATCAGAGTCTGGAGAAAGTTGCCTGAAACACAGGTTTAGATGGAAGAAACTTAGGAGTTCAGTTTGGGATATTGTAAGATATCTAATAGACTCCCAAATAGAGATAACAGGTACAAAGCTACCAGTAAGTCACAAATTCAAGAAAGATATCTTGGCTAAAAATATAAAATTGAAAGCCATAGGCATATAGATGATATTTAAAGCCATTAGATTGAATGAATTCACCCAATGAGTGAGTGAGTATAGATAAAGAATGAAAGAGAACTAAGGAGTGATCTTGGCAGACTTCAGCATTAAGGAGTGTTTTTTTTTTTTTTTTAATTTTTTTTTTCAACGTTTATTTATTTTTGGGACAGAGAGAGACAGAGCATGAACGGGGGAGGGGCAGAGAGAGAGGGAGACACAGAATCGGAAACAGGCTCCAGGCTCTGAGCCATCAGCCCAGAGCCCGACGCGGGGCTCGAACTCACGGACCGCGAGATCGTGACCTGGCTGAAGTCGGACGCTTAACCGACTGCGCCACCCAGGCGCCCCAGCATTAAGGAGTGTTAAAGCAGGGGCGTCTGGGTGGCTCAGTTGGTTAAGTGTCCAACTCTTGGTTTCAGCTCAGGTCATGATCTCATGGTTTGTGAGTTCAAGCCCCACATCAGGCTCCATGCTGGCAGTACGAAGCCTGCTTTGGATTCTCTCTCTCCCTCTCTCTCTGCCCCTCCCCTGCTCACATTTTCCCTCTCTCTCTCTCTCTCTCTCTCTCTCAAAATATAAATACATTAATTTTTTTAAGTAGTGTTAAAGCAAAAAAAAGACCAAGAAGTGACCAGTGAAGTAGGTAGAAAACCAAGAGAATATGGTGTCCTAAAAGCCAAATAAGTAGATTAGGTTGGGTGCCCCCAGACACAAACCCTGAGACAAATATCATACAGGCAGATGGTTTACTTGGGAGGTGAGTCCAAGAAACACAGATAGGGGAGTAGAGAAGTGAATGAAGGCAGCAAATACAGTATGTGTTTATCAGGCAAGTTACCAAGAAGATAACTGGAACTTAATCCCATTGGGGAATATCTGGGAAATGGTATAGAACACAGCCTCAGGGGGAGTGGGAGAGCTAGGTTTTTATATCAACTCCTATCAGTCATTGGTTGGTAACTGCTCAAGGAGAGGGAGGCAATATTATTCCACTTGTATTTCTAGCCAGTCGAGCATAGGCAGAGTGAACTCTGCCACCAAAGAAATCCCTCAGATAAAGAGATGTCAACAACCGAAACTTGGGCTAGCATACATTAAAATGGTAAGGGTTGAAGAGATGTGATCAGTGCATCTACAGCAGCTTGTAGAAGTATCAGCCAGGAGGGCAGATCAACAGTCAAATAGGTCAGTAGTTCAAGTAAGATAAGACCTGAGAACTGACCATTGCGTATAGCCGCAATAGTGATCTCAAATCATCAACTACCATTAATGATACAAAGAAGAAAATTATCAGGTAGTGAGGGTGGAAAGAAGTCCGACTGAAGTGAGTGTAAGAGAAAATGGGAAGATAGCATTTAGAAGCATTGTGAATACTGAGAAATATTGCTGCCAGGTAAAGCAAAGAGGTGGAACAATGAGGCAAGTAAATTGGTGAAAGTGACATCAAGAGAAGGCTTTGTTGTTTTTTTTTTTTAAATTAAAGACATAAAAGAAGATATGATCAAATGGAAGAAGAGGAAGTGGGAGTTTGAAAAGAAGAGATATGAAGTAGTCATCTAGAAAAGGAGGAAAGTTAATACACTAGCAAAGTGTAGTGTGGTTGCCCAACCGAATTAAGGACTCACCTGAGGTTCACGATCATCCATTTAAAGTGAGAACAGTCAGCACAGTTGACTCCAGCTCTAGTTCAGCTACCTGCCTGCAGGCACAGAGTAAGCACAAACTTGTATTTAAACAGGAATGAGCTGGGGCACCTGGGTGGCGCAGTCAGTTGAGCATCCGACTTCAGCCAGGTCACGATCTCGCCGTCTGTGAGTTCGAGCCCCACGTCGGGCTCTGGGCTGATGGCTCAGAGCCTGGAGCCTGTTTCCGATTCTGTGTCTCCCTCTCTCTCTGCCCCTCCCCCGTTCATGCTCTGTCTCTCTCTGTCCCAAAAATAAATAAACGTTGAAAAAAAAATTTTTAAACAGGAATGAGCTTTTGCCAAGTGAGTATATTGCAAGCAAGGGCAGAGCAATTTAAATCTGATCTTTTGCAAAACTTAAATACACTTACTTTCTTTGTTCACCATTGCTTTTTACTTCTGCTCTTTTTTGGGTTCAGTTTCATTCTTCCTGAAGTACATACTTCTGAGTAATTTCAACAAGGGTTACTCTCTGAAAATGTCTTTGTTTTACACTCAGCCTTGACTCATGCTTTGACTATGTCTAGAGTTACAGATTATCATTCTACCTTAGAACTCTGAAGTCTAACGTGTGTATTTCTGACGAGTGTAATGAAATTGGTTCCACAAGGTTGAAAAATTGAAAACTGTATTCATTTATTACCACAGGAAGGAACTTCATTGGGCAGTCTTTCAGTCCCTCTGTTTCTCTACCACTCCCCCCATCCACTCATTGGCAGAGTTTAATATGGAACCAGCTAGCAAAACAGAAACATGGTCTACCAAGTCCCAGCCTCAGCATCACAAAGCAGAGATTAGAAGGGTAGAGTTCGGACTGAGAGATAATAACTAAACAGCTGAAATATTCTACCCCTCTGGCTACTCAGCTATGGACTCTTCTACATATGTTTGAACTTAACTTCCATATGACAACAAAACAACTCTTTGTTTCCAACAAATAAGATGCAACTGTCCTTCCTACAAATGAAGGTGTTCTCATTCTCTTACCAGAATTAGGAGAAGCAAAGTTCCAGGAGTCTATCTCTGGGAGACAGTCATACTATCTCTGGGCTATGTTAATTCTCAAATTTCGTTACAGTCCCATCTGAATATTCTGTAACCTAAAGACTATCTTGTAAAGTTAACCTATAATAAAAAGTCATATTTAAATTTAAAAGGGAAAAAAGGAGAAAGAAGAAAATACATAAGAATATTAGACAGAAAGATGATAGATTCATATATCCACTGTTCTGTGACCTCTTTTTTTGCTGTTAAAAATCAACTATAACTTTTCATTGTTTATTTATAGTTAATCTCTTTTTCTCTTATCACTCTTATCTCTATCTTTGAAATTCTCATTATCATGTGGCCAAGTGTGGACTTCTTTTCATTTTTTCTGCTTGGAACTTATGATTCCTAAAACTGAACATTCATGCCTCTCATCAAGTTTTGGAAACTCTCAGCCCTTATGTTTCAAATATTGCTTCTATTTTTGCTCTTTTCTCATTTTTAGAAACTCCAATTACATGTATGTTGAACCTTCTCATTTGCTCTTCATTTCTTTCTTTTCATATTTTCCCTATTTTATGTTTTTGTCTTTTCTTAAACCTCTCTTCTAGCTCACTGTTTCTACAACTGTGTCTCATACTATTTATCCATTGGGGTTTTAATTTCAATAACTACATTTTTATTTCTAGATATTGTTTTAGTTCCTTTTCAAATTAGCCTATTTTTCCCCCGATTTCTTGTTCTTATGGCTTTTTTGTTTTCTCTTGTCTTCAGTAGATTTTTAAATATGTGATTTCAAATCTATCTCCCTATTCTCATTGGCCCAGCTTACAGTGTAAAAATGTAAATATAAATTTACTCAGATTTACTGAAAATTTTAATAGAGAACCAGCTTTTATTGTCATTTTTAAAACTAGTCCAATAATTCAGGTAAAAGAAGAGGAAAGGGAAGGGGGCAGGGAGGCCCAGAGGAGGGTAAGGAGAAAAGTGTAGAAGAAGAGGGAAAAAAAGAAAGAAAAGAATACAGATGTTATATTAGTGGTTGAATTATTAGTCATCAAACACATCTAATTTACTGAGAAGTTGTACAATCCCTGTTTCATCTATTATATATGATATTATCTTATCATTGAAGATACTCTCTTAGGTTAAGAGAAGATTTTCTTACCTCCTTGATTCTGAATAGCTAAACCAAGCTTGATTATGCCTAGTTCTTCCCCGCTGAACCTGGGAAGGATGTTTCCTTATGTATATGTATGTCTTTCTAAAGGAGAGAAGATTCCTGCTGAGGACCTGAAAAATGTTCTGAAAAACATGGGAATAGAGATCACAAATAAGGAATATAAAAAGTTTCTGAAAACCCTGCCAGTTTCTGGTAAGCACTGAAGTTCTACTTTACTGATATCTAAAAATTTATTCATTCAACAAACATTTATTGAAGATCTGTTGTGTTCATGGCACTATCCTAAATTCTGGACAAACAGGGACGATGTCTGCAGTGACCAGGTCTCCTCAAGTCCTCAAAACTGCACAGAAGCTTTGTTTTAAAGTTTTGTGTTAGAAATTCTACTGTTTGAAACATTTTATGTCAATTAAAACTATGTTTTTTTAAAAGACTCAATCCTAGCATTTTAAAAAATATTGTTCTTTCATTTAGATTTTGGTCTAGTAAACTGGGACCTCTACAGTCAGAGGTCCCATTACAGGACAAACAAGTTCTTTTGTCCCTTTGGGAAAAAAATCTAAGGTCTAAGCTGGAAGAAGATGAAAGGGCAGAAGGGCAGGAAAGATGAAGAAAGAAAAAATGAAACCAAATTGTGAGGAGATAACGAGAAAGAAAAAGCTGTGTGCATTTTAGCAAACTAGAGTACCACTAACAATAGCCTTGTATTCTGTCCAGGGATAGAGTATCAATACACTGAGTTTTGCATTTCATTGAGAATGAATTGTGATAAATTTCTAAATTTCCCCTTCCTGAAAGTAAACACTTTAATTTCCGTGAACCGTCAAAAACTCAATTATGTTTTATCTTACAGCTGATAAAAAGGTGTTTGAGAAAGAATTACTAGAGGGTGTGAAATCCTTCAAAGGTGAGTGAGGAAAAGGATAAGGACAATAAAATATCAGACTGTTCTAACTGTTTTTGCTGATAATATAAATAATCAGGAAATTATGCATTTATTCAACAAATATCCAAATGTCTCCTCTGTGTCGGGTATTTGAAATGGAATATATAAAGTAACATACGGAAAAAAATGCAATTACCCATAACCCCAGGTGATATTCACCTTTTTTATTATAGTTATCACTATTCTTTTTTTCTGTGTATACAGGTGTACAGATAATTAAACTCTTACTGTATATTTTATGTATCCTATACTTAATCCTAAAATTATAGTGTAAGAATTCCATGTCATTAAAAAAATTTTCTTTAATGTTTATTTATTCTTAGAGAGAGAGAAAGAGAGAGAGAGACTGGGGGAGGGGCAGAGTGAGAGGGAGACACAGAATCTGAAGCAGGCTCCAGGCTCTGAGCTGTCAGCACAGAGCCTGACCGGGGCTCAAACTCACAAACTGTGAGATCATGACCTGAACGGAAGTTGGACGCCCAACCTACTGAGCCACCCAGGCGCCCCTAAAATTTTTTTATGAACATCATTTTTAATGACTATACATCAAGTTGTATTTATGATTTACTTAGTCATTTTTTTCTTGTTGACCATTTATTTACATAGTCTCCAGTGGTTTGCTCTTATACATCTGTGATCTTTGTCCAACTTTAAGTCAGTTTCTTTGGATAGATTTTTCTAGTAAATTCAGTAAATCTTAACATGGTTAAGGCTGTGATATATATGAGTGGATAAGACTACTGGTTACCATTATGCCCTTGCCACAACAGTTTATTGTCACATTTTTTGATCCTTGCCAATTTGATAAATGAGAAATGGAATCTAATCATTGCTTTGATTTTTTTATTATCAATGAAGTTGAAATTATTTTTATGTCATTATGTCTTTTGGTCTTTTAATTACTTGTTCCTGTCTTTTGCCCATTATCCTATCAGAATCCAAGCTTTTTCCTCCTAATTTGAATGGCCTCTTTATAAATTAGAGATATTAGCACAATTGTCATAGCTACAGAAAATACTTTTTTGCTTTGTCATGTCATATGTTTTATAATAGTTTATTGAAATATAATTTATATACCATGCAATTCACCCATTTAAAGTGTATAAATGGTTTAAATTCACCCATTTAAAGTGTATAAATGGTTTTTAGTATATTAACAGAGCTGCTCAAACATCATCAAAATCAATTTAGAACATTTTGATCACCCCCCAAAAATACTATAACCATTAGTTGTCATTCCTCGTTCTCCACAACCTTCCCAAACTTAAGCAACCAACAATCTACTCTCTGTCCATTATGTTGTATTTTTACACACAGATGTTTTTCATTTTATGAATTTGATTATATCAGTCATTCCTCCTGTGATTTCTTTTTTTTTTTTTTTGTATTTCAAAAGTATTTACTATCTACACAGCATATAAAAAATTATATACACTTTATTCTTGTCTTCCTAAGATTTCACTTTCTTCATTTATTATTTGACTCATCTGAAATGTATACACTGACTCTCTGTAAATCCTCATATTTTATGGTGATTTGATAAAAAACTATTGTTTTCAGTTATTCTGCCTCCTTAACTAATTTTTCCTTATGTATAATTATATTAAGAAGGTAATTTATTACTGTAGCAAGTTTCAAATTCTTTATCTAGAATAGCATGATTTGATTGTTGTCCTTGCCTAATTTACCATTTGCCAAACTCCTTCTCCTTTACATTTCTTCTCCCTTGTATAAACTTCTCTCAGAAGTTTAGTTATGGGGTCATGTTTTGTCCCTGACTCCCACACAACTTGCTATAAAGAGCTTCTTTGTGCTTTCATTTCTAGATAGGGTTGATGGCCTGCATTTTTCATTGTGTGACATGCTTATCTACTTTTTCTTGTTTTTATTAAGGAGGAAGAGTCAATGTTGGTAACATAAAAAATGTTCTACAAAGTATTGGGTTCAGACATGAAGAAAAAGAAATCCAGGACCTGCAAACCCACCTACCAGTTATTGGTGAGTATTTAAGATATATTTATCCTGGGGCACCTGGCTGGCTTAGTTGGTAGTGCATGAAACTCTTGATCTCAGAGTCATGAGTTCAAGCCCCATGTTGGGTGTGGGGCCTACTTAAAAATAAATAAATAAAGGGAGAGAGGGAGGAAGGGATGAAGAAAGGGAGGGAGGAAGGACAGAAACCTTTTTCCAGTAGACAATGACTAGTCTACTCTGAAAGCAGTGAGGAAACACATGCTGGGGAGAGAAAAATCAGGGGCAGAGATGCAATTTAGATGTTGCTGCCAAGGTCCAGGTGATAAGAGTATTAAGGAACTACATGGTGATAAAGGGGCAGGACTGATAAAGGCGCAGGCGATGTGGTAGGTGAAGGGGAGAGAGGTACTAGAAGTGTGAAGCAGAGGTTCATAGCTTATATGATTGCCACACACACACACACACACACACACACACACACACACACAAAGGCAAGAGTGGGAGGAGAAACAGAAAAAGGAGCAGAATGAAGACAAAAATGTTTAGAACATAACTGAATTGGGCACCTGGGTGGCTCAGTCAGTTGAGTGTCCAACTTCAGCTCAGGTCATGATCTCATGGTTCATGGGTTCAAGCCCCACATCGTGCTGACAGCTCAGAGCCCAGAGCCTGCTTCAGGTTCTGTGTCTCCCTCTCTCTCTGCCCCTCCCCTGCTCACACTCTGTCGCTCTCTCTCAAAAATAAATAAACATTTAAAAAAATGTTTTCGTACTGGCACAAAAACAGACACTCTGATCAATGAAACAGAATAGAGAACCCAGAAATGGACCCACAAACGTATGGCCAACTAATCTTTGACAAAGCAGGAAAGAATATCCAATGAATAAAGACAGTCTCTTCAGCAAGTGGTGCTGGGAAAACTGGACAGCAACATGCAGAAAAATGAACCTGGACCACTTTCTTGCACCATACACAAAAATAAACTCAAAATGGATGAAAGACCTAAATGTAAGACAGAAAGCCATCAAAATCCTCGAGGGGAAAGCAGGCAAAAACCTCTTTGATCTTGGCCGTAGCAACTTCTTACTCAACATGTCTCCGGAGGCAAGGGAAACAAAAGCAAAAATGAACTATTGTGACCTCATCAAAATAAAAACTTCTGCACAATGAAGGAAACAATCAGCAAAACTAAAAGGCAACCGACAGAATGGAAGAAGATATTTGCAAATGACATATCAGATAAAGGGTTAGTATCCAAAATCTATAAAGAACTTATCAAACTCAACACCCAAAAAACAAATAATCCAGTAAAGAAATGGGCAAAAGACATGAATAGACACTTTTCCAAAGAAGACAAATGGCCAACCGACACATGAAAAAATACTCAATATCACTCATCATCTGGGAAATACAAATCAAAACCATAATGAGATACCACCTCACACCTGTCAGAATGGCTAACATTAACAACTCAGGCAACAACATATGTTGGCAGGAATGTGGAGAAAGAGGATCTCTTTTGCGCTGCTGGTGGGAATGCAAACTGGTGCAGCCACTGTGGAAAACAGCATGGAGGTTCCTAAAAAATTCAAAATAGAACTACCCTATGACCCAGCAATTGTACTACTAGGTATTTATCCAGGGATACAGGTATGCTGTTTTGAAGGGGCACATGCACACCAACATTTATAACAGCACTGTCAACAATAGCCAAAGCATGGAAAGAGCCCAAATGTCCATCGATGGATGAATGGGTAAAGATGTGGTATATGTACATAATGGAGTATTACTCGGCAATCAAAAATAATGAAATGTTGCCATTTGCAGCATGGAAGGAACTAGAGGGTATTATGCTAAGCAAAATTAGTCAGAGAAAGACAAAAATCATATGACTTCACTCATATGAGGAACTTAAGACACCAAACAGATGAACACAAGGAAAGGGAAGCAAAAATAATATAAAAACAGGGCAGGGGACAAACGTAAGAAACTCTTTAAAAATGGAGAACAAACAGAGGATTACTGGAAGGGTTGTGGGAGGGGAGATGGGCTAAATGGGTAAGGGGCATTAAGAAATCTATTCCTGAAATCATTGTTGCACTATATGATAACTAACTTGGATGTAAATTTAACAAAATAAAAATAAATTAGAAATAAATAATTTTTTAATTAAAAAATTAAAAATGACACAAAAAATCAAACAAAGGAAGTTAGATCCTAGGTGTATTTTGATCTGGCTGTTGAAAGAAGCTTGATAGACTAAAGAAAAAAGGGAAAGAAAAGAAAAAAAAAGAAAATATAATTTAAAAAAAATTTTTTTTTCAACGTTTATTTATTTTTGGGACAGAGAGAGACAGAGCATGAACGGGGAGGGGCAGAGAGAGAGGGAGACACAGAATCAGAAACAGGCTCCAGGCTCTGAGCCATCAGCCCAGAGCCTGATGCGGGGCTTGAACTCACAGACAGCGAGATCCTGACCTGGCTGAAGCCGGACTCTTAACCGACTGTGCCACCCAGGCGCCCCAGAAAATATAATTTTTAAATGTATACGGTAAAATAGAATAAAATGAAATGAAGTAAAATAGAATTTTAAAATTTTACAAAAAAAATTTTTTTTAAGTAAAAATTTTTTAATTAAAAACAGAAAATAAAAATAAATGTTTTCTCTTTCTGTATCCAAGAATAAGAAAAGAAAAAAAAAAAGGAAAAAAGAGAGAAAAAAAGAATCAATAGATGGACCAGTGAGCAGAATGAAATCTGACTGAAATTACATCCAGTTTCCCCTTGAAGTCTAACTGTGAAGCACTTTATGGGCCATACACTAAGCAGGCAGAGAGACTTGTCTTCTAGGGCCTCAGCTTAGTTGGCCCAGTGGATGGGGCTTGGTGCAATGGCTCCATTCTCCACTAGGCGGTGCTGCTTAGCTTACTGGGGTGGATTGGTTTGGGGTGCGCACATGCGTTGGAAAGGTGAAAATGGGGTCACTCAGCTTCCCAGTCTCTCTTACCAGAACTCTGCGCTGTCACCAAGCAGCGATCAAGCACCCCTCCTTTATCTCCAGCTTCCATCCGCTCCCCACTTCTACACTATCTGTGTCCAAGTGTCAGCCTGCCAGGTGGCACCTCCCTCCTGAATTAAATCTCATATGGGGCTGTTTCCAAACCCTTCACTTCTGAGAGCCCTGCAGCTTGGACCTGCTCCGACCCTCTGGGGGAGGGTCTTGCCAGGCAATAGCCGGGTCCTGACTTGCCCCCCGGAACGTTTGTGGGGTTGCACTATTGCAGAGGTTCACAGATTATGGCCAGGTGCCTGCTTGTTCCAGAAAAAGGTTGTGTGATTATACACTAACATCTTTGTTCCAATAGCAGCAAATGTGGCTGTTCTCCAGGGTCCACTGGGACCTTTCCCTGTGAGGAGGCTGCATGGCCTCTACCAAATGTCCTTCTAGCAGGGGAACCGCTTCTCCCCTTGTGGCTCTCAGACCCCTTGGACCTCGCTGCCTGCTCTTGGGGATTCACCCTTCCCACCAGAGCACCGCCAGTTATTGAGCTGCGGAATTTCTGACTCTGCTCTCCCCTGTTTATGGAGTCCTAATGGTATTGAAACCCTCTCCTTTCTCCTTTCTCCCTTTCTTGCTCAGTCACTTGTGGGTGTTTCCACAGTTTCTCTCTAGCTACTTTTGTGGGGAGTGCTTTTCCTGCACTCCCCCCTTTCTCCCTCCTCCCTCTGCAAAAACAGCTCCCTACCCTCCGTGGTTTCTCTCTTCCCCAGTTCACCTCTCTGTGCCTCGTACCTGCTGAGTTCTGTGGCTCAAGTTGTACAAATTGTTGTGTTGATCTCAGAGCAATTTTCTAGGTGTGCAAAATGGTTTGGTGCTGATCTAGGTGCATTTCAGGGACAAGAGAAGCCGAGAACTTCCATGCGGTTCTGCCATCTTGGCCCCTCCCTAAGGTCCTGAGTTTTAAATACATTCCTTTAATTGTGCTACTGGCTATTTACCCAAAGAATACAAGAACACTAATTCAAATGGATACATGCTCCCCAATGTTTATTGCAGTATTATTTACAATAGCCAAAATATGGAAGCAGCTTAAATGTCCGCTGATAGATGAATAAATAAAAAAGATGTGGTATATATAAACATACAGTGGAATATTATTCAGCCATTAGAAAAGGAATGAAATCTTGCCACTTGCAATGACATGGATGGAACTAGAGCGTATAATGCTAAGTGAAATAAGTCAGTTACAGAAAGACAAATATCATATGATTTTACTCATATGTGGAATTTAAGAAACAAAACAAACAAGCAAAGGGGAAAAAAATAGAGAAGGAGACGAAGCAAGAAACAGACTCTAAGTTACAGAGGACAAACTGATGGTTAACCAGAGGAGAGGTGGACAAGGAGATGGGCTAAATAAGTGATGAGGATTAAGGAGGGCACTTGTGATAAGCACAGGGTAATATATGGAAGTGTTGAACTACTATATTGTACTTGAAACTAACATAGCACTGTGTTAAGTAACTGGAAGTAAAATAAAAACTTTTTAAAACATAAAGAGCTTTTCTGATTTTATTATATCTACCTATTAATGTTAATTGTATTAGAAATTAGAGCACATTTTAATAATATGCATTAATTCACTTTAAAAATAATAAATCTATTACATGTTAAATAAAAAACATTTTTTGAAAAATGTATTTTTCTGGGGCACCTGGGTGGCTCAGTCGGTTAAGCATCCGACTTCAGCTCAGGTCATGATCTCACAGTTGGTGGGTTCAAGCCCCACGTCGGGCTCTGTGCTGACAGCTCAGAACCTGGAGCCTACTTCGGATTCTGTGTCTCCCTCTCTCTCTGCCCCTCCCCCGCTCATACTCCGCCTCTCTCTCTCTCAAAAGTAAATAAAACATAAAAAAAATTTTTTTAATAAAAAAAAGAAAAATGTATTTTTCCAAAATAAAACAAAAAATTTAGTGAGAAGAGAGGTACTGTTTTACATATTTATATGTCAGTTTTATATCTGTCTGGTTTCTCCTATCTGCTTCTGCATTAAATCTATTGGGATATGTTGTTTCAGTTGGAGTATATAAAGAATCTGGCCTCACATAGATGTATGTAGTTGGCAAAGGAAGGAGTATTTCAATAGCCTCTTCAGATAATTGTGTATATTCTTCTTTGATAGTATCCCAAAACTCAACAAGTGGTAGCTTCTTAAAGTTTAGTAGCAATATAGGATCAGAAATCATATAAATGAACTTTTTAGACTTGGTTACATTAAAAATCTGTTGGTCTGTCTTACACTTTAATCTGTTACCCATGATATTTGTAACATCACATTTTGGTCATTTGGAAAATAGTGGTTCACTGAGTTATACAGATCTTCCAAATACTGGCACATTTCATTATTCAATATAAAAAATGATATTTGTTAATATTGTCACCAATCTAATCAGAAGAGTGCTCAGTATTGGGAATCTATCAAGTCATCGTGTAAATACAAGGTTTCCTAAATTCAAACTTGTGTTTGAAAATTTGAACTCTACCATTAAAACATCTGTCGGGGCGCCTAGGTGGCTCAGTCGGTTAAGCGCTGACTTTGGCTCAGGTCATGATCTCATGGTTCGTGGGTTCGAGCCCTGCATCAGGCTCTGTGCTGACAGCTCAGAGCCTGGAGCCTGTTTCAGATTCTGTGTCTCCCTCTATCTCTGACCCTCCCCCGTTCATGCTCTGTCTCTCTCTGTCTCAAAAATAAATAAATGTTAAAAAAAAAATTAAAAAAAAAAATCTACTGTCAATTGTTTTCTTAAATTAACAGGTTTACTCTGTTCCTTTACAAGTAGATACTTCCCAAGTACCAAAGTAAATTTTGTCCATTTTCTCAAGCAAAAATGGTGATCCATGAAAAAGCAGCTAGTTTGGGGGTGCTTGAGTGGCTCAGTCGGTTGGTCTCAGGTCACGATCTCACAATCTGTGAGTTCGAGCCCCACATCAGGCTCTGTGCTGACTGTTCAGAGACTGGAGGCTGCTTCGGATTCTGTGTCTCCCTCTCTCTCTAACTCTCCCCTGCTTTTACACTCTGTCTCAAAAATAAATAAACATTAAAAAAAAAAAAAGGCAGCTGGTTTTCTTGAGACTCAATCATACCTGTTCTTACCTTTTCTGTAAGAAATCATTCTATTTTAGTATGCAACTGACATGCTTTCTACAAACTTCTCATTTCACTATACAGAATATTAAAAAGATGTGTTCTCAAGGGTTCAGATTTAATAAAACTAACACCTTTTGCTGAACCATCAAGAACACTTAAGTGAAACTGACATCCATTTACCACAAGCATGTACAGTGATGAACACAATGATGGCTAATGCTGTTTGTTGCCTCAATTCATGCAAAGATGTCAGCAATTTTACCCACTACTACTTTTGCACCATCAGTGCAAATGTCACAAGTGTAAAATGCAAAGGGTATTGGGTGACTCCAAAGGTCTTTGGACCACACTTTGAGAACTGTTGCTCTAACCTGTCTCAGGCTTCTACTTAGTGCAAGAGAACTAGGTCTGAAAGAAGGAAAACTGCCTGGGGTGGAGCTCACTTCAAACAAACAAAACATCCCATTCACCATAAGATTCCAAAGATTTTTAACAGCTTATGAAATAAATAAGAAGTTTTATTAATTGAATGGTTATATACTTAAAGCTCAAACTTCTTTCCTTTATTATATGTTCCTGTAGATTGAAATATAATAAGGGGTGCCTGGCTGGCTCAGTCAGTAGAGCATATGACTCTTGATCTCAGGGTTGTGAGTTCAAAGCCCCATGTTGGGTATAGAGATTACTTAAAAATGAAATATTTTTTTAAAATTTAAGTTCAAGTTAGTTAACATGCAATGTAGTCTTGGGTTCAGAAGTAGAACCTGGTGATTCATCTCTTACATGACGCCCAGTGCTAATCCCAAAAAGTGCCCTCCCTAATGCCCATCCCCCATTTAACCCATCCCCCCACCCACTTCCCCTCCAGCAACTCTCAGTTTGTTCTCTGTATTTAAGAGTCTCTTATGGTTTGCCTCCCTCTCTGTTTTTATCTTACGTTTCCTTCCCTTCTTCTGTGTTCATCTGTTGTGTTTATCAAATTCCACATGAGTGAAATCATATGATATGTCTTTCTCTGACTGACTTATTCAGCTTAGCATAATACCCTCTAGTTCCATCCATGTTGTTGCAAATGGCAAGATTTCATTCTTTTTCATCACTGAGTAGGATTCCATTTGTATATATATACCACATCTTTGGTGAGGATGTGGAGAAAGGGGAACCCTACTGCACTGTTGGTGGGAATGCAAACTGATGTAGCCACTCTGGAAAACAGTATGGAGGTTTCTTAAAAAATTAAAAATAGAACTACCCTATGACCCAGCAATTGCACTACTAGGTATTTATCCAAAGGATACAAAAATGCTGGTTCGAAGGGGCACATGCACCTCAATGTTCATAGCAGCACTACCGAAAAAATAAAATCTTTAGGGCCACCTGGGTGGCTCAGTAGGCTAAGCATCCAGCTCTTGATCTCAGCTCACAGTTCATGAGTTCGAGCCCCGTATCAGGCTGACAGTGAAGAGCCTGCTTGGGATTCTCTGTCTCCCTCTCTCTCTGCCTCTCTCTCTCTCTCTCTCTCTCTCTCTCACACACACACACACAAAATAAATAAACATTTAAAAAATAAAATTTTTAAATAAAATATTTTTTAAAAAGAAAATATAGGGGCGCCTGGGTGGCGCAGTCGGTTAAGCGTCCGACTTCAGCCAGGTCACGATCTCACGGTCCGTGAGTTCGAGCCCCGCGTCGGGCTCTGGGCTGACGGCTCGGAGCCTGGAGCCTGTTTCCGATTCTGTGTCTCCCTCTCTCTCTGCCCCTCCCCCGTTCACGCTCTGTCTCTCTCTGTCCCAAAAATAAATAAACGTTGAAAAAAAAAAAATTAAAAAGAAAATATAGGGGCGCCTGGGTGGCGCAGTCGGTTAAGCGTCCGACTTCAGCCAGGTCACGATCCCGCGGTCCGTGAGTTCGAGCCCCGCGTCGGGCTCTGGGCTGATGGCTCAGAGCCTGGAGCCTGTTTCCGATTCTGTGTCTCCCTCTCTCTCTGCCCCTCCCCCGTTCGTGCTCTGTCTCTCTCTGTCCCAAAAATAAATAAACGTTGAAAAAAAAAAGAAAAAAAAAAAGAAAAAAAAAAAAAAGAATTTTATATAGGGGCCCCTGGCTGGCTCAGTTGGTAGAGCCTGCGACTCTTGAGCCTGGGGTTGTGAGTTCAAGCCCCCCACTGGGTGTAGAGTTTACTTAAAAATTTTTTTAAATCTTAAAAAAAAAAAAATAACTGTATATAATTTTTCAAGTCTCATTATCTTCATGTGATTCTACATTCTGAATTTTCCTACAGAAGATGAAAAGGTGGACTTGGCTGTGTTGATGGAAGCAGCCAGTGCCTTTACAGGTGAGTGAGAACTTGTAGAAGACATCACAAAGTTGAGATCTTGATGCCTTGTAGAGAAGTACCTTTTTTTTTTTTTTTAATGTTTATTTATTTTTTGGGGGACAGAGAGAGACAGAGCATGAACAGGGGAGGGGCAGAGAGAGAGGGAGACACAGAATCGGAAACAGGCTCCAGGCTCTGAGCCATCAGCCCAGAGCCTGACGCGGGGCTCGAACTCACGGACCGCGAGATCGTGACCTGGCTGAAGTCGGGCGCTTAACCGACTGCGCCACCCAGGCGCCCCGAGAAGTACCTTTTTAAAGCAGTACTTTGCCCCCTCCATCCATCATTAGTAAGTTTGCTTTGTTCTTTTACTTATTTATTGATGATTTTTATCTTATTGCCAATAACTTAGATTATTAGAGATTTAGGAAAAGTGTGGCCACTCTCAAAAAGAAGTATTAACTTATTCGATATTTTGACCAGTATTTATTTCTCCAGTGTTTAAAGAATCAAAATCCAGGTGAACTCAGTAAATATCAAGGTGAAGTTTTTGCATCAGGAAATATGGTCACTAAGAACAGTCAGCCCCATAGTCCAAGTTATGAAGCACTATCAGAGCTATTACCAGTGTAACTGTGAACATTCTATATACCATCACGCTTGCCCCCATGTTACTCAATACTATATTCACGCCCACACAGAAGAGAAGAGTTGTCTTCTCATTTTGAGTAAAGAAACTTTTCAGGTGTTGAATTTTACCATAACTCTAGTGACTGGAGTCAGCTTGTGTGTTTCAACTTCATCCTGCAGTTGGAAATAATGCTGCACTAGATTATGTTCGCCATAATTCAAAATAATTAGATTTCTTAATGTTTTCACCTGAAATGATTCCCATCTATTCAAAGGAGAAAAGGCGGAAGCCAATGACTTAAAAAATGTACTGGGAAACATGGGAATTGAGATCACTGAAACAGAGCAGTTGATGCTGTCAAAAACTCTGCCAGTCTCTGGTGAGTATATAACATGCCACCATGGTGCTCAGGGAAATGTGGCACTGCGGGCTTCTGGGGGGGAACTGTCTGATGCCCTAAGAAACCCCCTAAGGAAAATGCAGTCCAGACAGAAACCCCATTCTCATCTGTGTTTTAGTTTGGAAATGATTAATTTTTAAGTGAAAAATTTACAAGTCAATGGGCCCCTGCTAAATAGTTTTTTAACTTTTTAAATTTTATTTATTTATTTTGAGAGAGAGAGAGAGAGTTGAGGAGGGGCAGAGAGAGAGAGAGAGAATCCCAGGCAGGTTCCATGGTGTCAGCACAGAGCCTGATGCAGCGCTCAATCCCAGGAATCGTGAGCCAAAATCAAAAGTTGGACACTCAACTGACTGAGCCACGCGGGCACCCCACCCCCCGACTAAATATTTTAAATGCCACACAGCTGACTTCTCTGTAGCTCCCCTGAATGTGCCTCCCCAACACCCCATAATCCAGCAACTAAAAGATAAACACCTGAGAGCAGGGTGCCTCCAGGACCACGTGCTGGGACTGTCAGTATTCGAATCCGATTGGTCAGTCGTCCAATTAGTCCCTCAAAAACCACCTCTTGGGCACCTGCATATGCTCACCACTAGAGACCCTAGAGACCAGCCTGTGCCCCGCCTGTGTCTCCTGCCCAGTCTCATGGACCTCCACGTAGACCTTCTTCCCACATACACACTCCCGTCACCACTTGTCCCCTAAGCAAGAGCGAGCCTACACATCACCGAGGGGGCTGGTACCCTTTGATGGCAGAAGCAGCACCATGGGCAGCAAATGCCCGATGCCCATCTGTATTCTCCCCACATACACCTAAGGCTGTGGCCACTTCCCGTGTCTAGCATTCCCCTAGATTGCTCTCAAGGAGCCAATTATGAGAATTGGGACATTGGCTCTGAGACAGCAGGACAAAGACGCAGAGAAGATGGGCTGTCATGGAGATAACTGCATATACATGCCAGGCATTGTGGAGTCTGTCAACACTGGAGACACTCCTGCCACAGGAAGGGGCCCTTTGGGACAGACAGCACCTGTGGAGATGGGTGGGGCTGGCAGATGTCCCGTGTTCTCCAGCCCTGTTGAATTTCCTCTCCATTTATGGAAACTGTTTAGAGAACATTTATTTAAATATTGTTTTATACCACCGTTTGGATTGATAATTATTTTTAATAAAATCCCTTTATAGGCCTATCATTCAGGCTAAACATAGACTTAGAGGAATACCTTATGGGCCTAGGGCACGAGCAAGGGAAAGGGAGAAAGGCAGAGCATCAAAGTGCAGTTCAAGAAAAAAAAAAAAAGAAGAAGAAAGAGGCAACTATATGGGTGTAATTTTAGCCTGCATCAGCTACTGCCATAGGTTCCAGTGATGGAATAGACTGACCACATTGAGGGCATTCCTTTTATTATTCTTTGAGGGTGAGATAAATAAATTGCTAGATGAATCATATCAAATGTTTTATAAAATTATAGAATTCCTTATCCTTTTTCTTTTGACTTAAACTTTACCCTGTCTCACAGGAGATGGAAAGGTGTACAAGAAAAGATTACTGAATAGTGTGAAACTTCTCAAAGGTAAGAATCATGAGAACAGCAGCTAAAATCTATTAGGCTTTGCATTGGCTTTTTTTTATTTTTTTAAAGTTTATTTATTTATTTATTTATTTTGAGAAAGAGGGAGAGTGGGAGCTGGAGAGGGACAGAGAGAAAAGGAGAGAAAGAATCCCAAGCAGGCTCCACACTATCAACAAAGAGCTTGCCACGGGGCTCAGTTCCACGGACCATGAGATCATGACCTGAGCCAAGATCAAGAGTCGGATGCTTAACCAACTGAGACCAGGCACCCCTGCCTTTTTAAATTTCTGATTAGAATCATGCTATTCCATTATTCCACTGGTTTAATGACACTGAACTTATGCTCATAACCTACCACTCTTCTTTAGGTATAACTACCTCAAGTTATTCCTAATAATATGCAGCAAGTTTGACATTCTGATTTCATTTACACTGATTATCACAATTCATCAGGCTTATCTAATTCTTCTTCACCCATGATTATTTCTTTTTAAAAAATTTTTAATGTTTATTCACTTTTGAGGGACAGAGAGAGACAGGGCCTGAGTGGGGGAGAGGCAGAGAGAGAGGGAGACACAGAATCCGAAGCAGGCTCCAGGCTCTGAGCTATCAGCACAGAGCCCAACGTGGGGCTTGACCTCACAAACCGTGAGATCGTGACTTGAGCCGAAGTCGGACGCTCAACCGACTGAGCCACCCAGGCACCTCCATGATTATTTCAATGAAAAGTTACAACACAGTGCTGAGGGAGCATTTTCTCTTCTCACCTCCAACACTGACTATCTGGGTTCAGTTAAATGGCCAGTGTTTCACTCTCCACCGAGGGTGGATACACATTCAAAGCTAGCATCTTCCACTTCTTGGACTTACTTCTATTATTTACATCCTCTTCTTTCCCAAGGAAAGAAAGTCAGTATCAGTAACCTGGACCCCCTTATAAAGAACATGGGAATTCAGCTTGAGAAAGAGGACCATCAGGACTTACTGAAACACCTGCTGACTGATAGTAAGTATTTCAGATACCACTGTACTTCGGAGCAAATCTTAGAGCTTCTATATGAGGGCTTCTGAAGGCAAACCTATTTTTTAATCTCTTTGAAAAACTTATGAAAGATTTCAAACATCTATCAAAGCAGAAAACACTGTAACAAATACTTGTGTATCTGCTGGCTAGAGCTAACAGATGTTACCATTTTTCCTTATTTCTTTCATACATCTTCCTTCCTTTCCATGTATGTCTTTTTTAAATAAGACAGTTTCATTAATGACTGAATAAGACCAATTTAGCTGGGTAAAAATGTCATGGAGGCAAAAATAGTAGAATTCATTAGAAAGAGTTGGCTAAGGGGTAAGCGCCAGGCTAAAAGGTCCTGAACTAGAGGGCTCTTGGATTCCAACATAGAGCCAGTGGCTTCCCATTAAAAGCCTGATGAAAAACAACTTGTAAGAGAGCCAGACAGCACATCTTTCAGCACAACCAGCACATGGCACACCAAAATAAACAAATTATTCTTCTTCCCTACTTCAGGGTTCCTATTCTCGACTAATGATTGGCAGGTGTGGCTAAGGCCACTGTCACCAGCAAACATCTTTGCTGCCCCTACCTGTAGTTGGCCTTAATGAAGAAAACAGTTTGAGTCCACCTTGTAGTTTAAAATTTCCTGGGGCGCCTGGGTGGCGCAGTCGGTTAAGCGTCCGACTTCAGCCAGGTCACGATCTCGCGGTCCGTGAGTTCGAGCCCCGCGTCAGGCTCTGGGCTGATGGCTCAGAGCCTGGAGCCTGTTTCCGATTCTGTGTCTCCCTCTCTCTCTGCCCCTCCCCCGTTCATGCTCTGTCTCTCTCTCTGTCCCAAAAATAAAAAATAAAATGTTGAAAAAAAATTAAAAAAAAAAAAAAAAAAAATTTCCGGGGCACCTGAGTGGCTTAGTTGGTTAAGCGTCCGACTCTTGATTTTAGCTCAGGTCATGATCTCACAGTGCAGAGTCTGCTTGGGATTCTCTCTCTTTCTCCCTCTCGCTCCCCTTCCCCTGCATGCTCTATGAATGAATGAATGAATGAATGAATGAATGAATCCCTCTCCCTGAGTAATTATCCATTATTTTGTCCGGAGCCTCTTCTTGTCATGAAAAATATCACTATAAATCATTTAATTGTGACATTGTCCCCATATATTAGCTAGGGGCCCTTAAAATGTTTCCTACCAGAAAAGGGATTATTACCAATGAGTATTTTGAGGCCATTCAAAAAGAAAAAAAAAAAGGAAAGAATAATTTTTTCTAATCCAACATTATGACTACTATACCACTGGAATTCATTCATTTAGCTAGCACAAAACTAGATGCAAAACACTGAACTAGAGAGTGAACAATTTATACCTGGTAGGACAAAGAAAATTAAGGCATGGGGCGCCTGGGTGGCGCAGTCGGTTAAGCGTCCGACTTCAGCCAGGTCACGATCTCGCGGTCCATGAGTTCGAGCCCCGCGTCAGGCTCTGGGCTGATGGCTCAGAGCCTGGAGCCTGTTTCCGATTCTGTGTCTCCCTCTCTCTCTGCCCCTCCCCCGTTCATGCTCTGTCTCTCTCTGTCCCAAAAATAAATAAACGTTGAAAAAAAAAATTAAAAAAAAAAAAAAAAAAAAAGAAAATTAAGGCATGATCTCTGCTCTCAAACAGCTCACTGTCCTGAGGGGTGGAGCTGGGGACTATAAGCAAAATTTCGAGAGTGGGAAGATAGCATTCTCTCAGGGTTTAACAGTCAACTGCTCATGTAAATAAATGACATCTAGGCCTCAAATTCCATCTTGCCTATTGAAATATGCTTCCTTATTGGGTCTGACGGAAGGGAGAGTCCTGTTAGAAGGGGTTACAGTTGATCCTTGAACAACAGGGGTTTGACTGTGTGGATCCACTTATGTGCACATTTTTAAAAATTCTGTCACTGCAGTACAGCACTGTAAATGTCTTTTCCTTGTGATTTCTTTAGTAACATTTTCTTTTCTCTAGCTTTCTTTATTGTAAGGATACAGTAAATACACAGAACATACAAAATATGCGTTAATTGATATGTTATCGGTAAGGCTTGTGGTCAACGATAGGCTGTTAGTAATTTTTGAGGAGTCAGAAGTTACACATGGATTTTCAACTTTGTAAGGGGCTCAGCACCCCTACCCCCCACGTTGTTCAAGAATCAACTGTATTATTAAACCTGCTTAATCTCTGGGTTAAGGGTCATTGGATACTTTTTACCGAGTAGTATTAATTAGAGGATGTTCACTTTAACATTTTGATCTTTCTCTTTGTTCTTGCTTATTTTGACTTTAAAAAGTTACTGAGGAAAATTATGAAAAACAGCTGAATTTGAACCTTTTATATTACGACTTAAATTTTTCATATCGTTTTTCTAAGTCTAAGATTTGGTCTCTGCCTGAATTGCCTCTTCTTACAGAGAATAAAATGGTTGATTTGAATGTGGTGATGGACGACGCAAAAGCTTTTATAGGTAAGAAGTAGTGGTAAAAAGGGAATTCGTTATTAACTAAGACCTTAATGATTTACAGGAAAAAAAAAGATGCTTTTAAAACAGTAGTTTTCTCTTCAGGCTATTACTGACATGCGAAGTTGACCCGCCCCCATCCTACACATTTAATGGTTAAATGTTTGCTCTATAATCTTACTGTTTGATTTGGGATTTCCTGTATAGACCTACATTCTATGGAGTTTGGACCAAGAATGTTTTCCACTTCACCATTGTTTAAACTACCAAAATATAGGTGAACGCTGTTCAGTCTCAAGGTGAAGCTTTTGTAGGACAGCCAGGAAATATATGTCAAAAGACCCCATAATTCAGGAAACATAATGGCATTTGACTTATATCTGGGATTATATCTACTTTTCTTTTGCTTGAATTAAAAGTATAAATTCTATTTCTGAACATAATCCATTTGCCCACATGTACTCTAAACCTACATAGATTAACAAGTTTCATTGTCAATTTGCTCTTCTAATTAAACTTATGCCAAATATGCAATCTTCTCTATAATTTGAAATCATTTGCCCATTCCTAACATTCTTATGCATGAACGGGGCGCCTGGGTGGCTCAGTCGGTTGAGCGTCCGACTTCAGCTCAGGTCACAATCTCACAGTTCATGAGTTCGAGCCCCGCATCAGGCTCTTTGCTGATGGCTCAGAGCCTGGATCCTGCTTCGGATTCTGTGTCTCCCTCTCTCTCTGCCCCTCCCCCACTTGTGCTCTGTCTCTCTCTGTCTCTCAAAAATAAATAAATGTAAAAAAAATTTTAAAAATTAAAAAAAAAATCTTATGCATGAACAATTCTCATCTTTCCGAAGGAGAGAAGGTTAATGTGGGTAATCTGAACAATGTGCTGAGGCAAATGGGACTAGTACTGACGGATGAGGAGAATAAGGAGCTGTTGAAAACTCTGCCCATTCATGGTGAGCATATAGCACATCTCTGAACATTCGTGGTGAGCATTTAGCACATCTCTGAAACTTGGATTTATGGGCTTGTGTATGAAAAGTGCTGAAATCATATATGCCTATGTCTAGTAAAACCCCATCTAGAAAACATGGTGTTACAAAAGAAGAAATCCTGTTCTTGTCACTTACATTTTAATATTGAAAATTGGCAACACCTTTCACTAGTCTCCATCATCAAGGCTACATTACCCTGTCACCCTGGGATCACTGCTTCACCTAAATCCTGACCAAGGAAATGAGGAAAATCAGAGGAGTAAGAGTAAGAAGGAAAATGGAAGAAATAGGGAGATAAAGACTGTTTTTAATTCAACCAATAGGTAGATTTACATCAGTGAGAGCTTTATATTTGGTTTCATTCTTACTTGAGGGCAAAATAAAATAAAATCCTCAACAAATCTGAAGCATTTCCCCCCTGAGATTATGGATGTTGGATTGTCTTTGTGCTCTATTTGTTAATCTTCCCTTCATTTAACCTATATTCTTAATCGTGTCTTGTCTTACAGCTGATGGAAGAGTATATAAGAAGAGATTGCTAAAAGGTGTGAAAGCACTCAATGGTAAGTGAGAATCATGGTGAAAGCACAAATAAAAATAAATTCCTCGTGCTTAGCATTTGCCTTTAAATGTTCCAACTTTGCTTCTTGCCAATTTTTTGATCCATTGTTTTAGACTCATAACTTCCCATTTTTTCTTGGGTGCATTGACATTTCAGGATAGAAATTCTAACACTGTATTCCGGCTAGAACTGCACAGACTGGTTGCTATTTTCAACCACGAGTGGACTCACTTATTCCCCTCTGTTCACCTCTCATGGGAAACTGAAGCAGAGTCCACTGGACGGGTGTTAAGGAAAATATCCTATCTCTACCCTTTATACTATTCTGTTATAAGCAATAATTTTTTAAGTTTTTGATCAGAAGTTATTTTCAAAACATCAAATACTACAAGAAAACGATCCAATTCTACCACTTAGAACACTGAGAAAAGAATTGTAAGCTAAGGGGTACCTGGGTAGCTTAGGCAGTTAAGCACCTGACTCTTGATCTCGGCTTAGGTCGTGATCTCACAGTTCCAGTTGGTGAGATCAAGCCCCGTATCGGGCTCTGCGCTGACAGCATGGAGCCTGCTTGAGATTCTCTCTCTCCCTTTCTTTTTGCCCCTCCCTTGCTTGTGCCTCTCTCAGAATAAATAAACATTTTTAAAAATTCTGCAAAGAACTGCTAAGTCAAGTCATGGGGATATAATATGCAGCATGGTAACTATAGTTACAATACCATATTGCATCTTTGAAAATTGCTAAGAGATAGGGGCTTCTGTGTGGCTCAGTCAGTTAAGTGTTTGACTTCATTCAGCTCAGGTTCACGATCTCACAGTCTGTGAGTTCCAGCCCCGTGTCAGGCTCTGTGCTGACAGCTCAGAGCCTAGAGCCTGCTTTGGATTCTATGTCTCCCTCTCTCTCTGCCCCTCCCCTGCTCATGCTCTGTCTCTGTCTCAAAAATAAAAACATTTAAATTTTTTTTTAAAAAGAAAATTGCTATGAGATAGATTTTAAAAGTTCTCACCACAAGAAAAAGAATTCACAACTTTTCATGGTGATGGATGTTAACAAGACTTATTGTGGTGATCACATTGCGATAGATACAAATACTAAATCATTATGTTGTACACCTGAAAGTGATATAATGTGTCAATTATATCCCATTTTTTTGAAAAGCGAGAGTCCTCCTACCTCCATCAATCTCATCTGTCCCCATAAAGGTAAATACTGTTTACTGTCCACCTGGGTCTCAATGGTTATCTTTCTCAATTTTCCTACTTTCTTTTTTAATATGAAATTTATTGTCAAATTGGTTTCCATACAACACCCAGTGCTCATCCCAAAAGGTGCCCTCCTCAATACCCATCACCCACCCTCCACTCCCTCCCACTCCCCCATCAGCCCTCACTTTGTTCTCAGTTTTTAAGAGTCTTTTATGCTTTGGCTCTCTCCCTCTCTAACCTCTTTTCCTACTTTCAACAGAAATATCTAAATCTAGGGAGATATATATGTTAATGGTTTCTTTGTGCCCTTATGCTTTATCCTCCGGTTGGAATTTATGATGCATGACCATGATTAGCATTTTTCACACTTAAGCATCAGTATTTATGATCTTATTTCGTGCCCTTCTTTCCTAAGGACCAAGGGTCAAACTCAAAAAAGTGAAATCCCTTGTGGAAAACATGGGAATTAGACTCAATGATGAGGAACTTGAGGAAATAATGACTGATGTGTCAACTGATGGTGAGTATTACGGGTGTCATTATGCCCTTCAAAGAAATATTGAACCCTTCTATCAGAACTACTGAAAGTAGCCTTCCTTTTTCATATTTAATGAAGTAAATGTAAATAGAAAAACTTCATCCTGACTCATTAGGAAATACTATCTCCAAAAATGCTTTTTAAAAAGCCATGTTGTGGGGCGCCTGGGTGGCTCACTCGGTTAAGTGTCTGACTTCAGCTCAGGTCATCATCTCACAGTTCATGGGTTTGAGCCCCGCTTCGGGCTCTGTGCTGACAGCTCAGAGCCTGGAGCCTGCTTTGATTCTGTGTCTCCCTCTCTGTCTGCCCCTCCCCTGCTCACATTCTGTCTCTCTCTCTCTCTCAAAAATAAATAAACATTAAAAAAAATTTTTTTAAAGCTATGTTGCAGGGGCACCTGGGTGGGTCAGTAGGTTGAACATCTGACTCTTTATTTTTTTTTTTAATGTTTTATTTATTTTTTTAGAGAGAAAGCATGAGCAGGGGAGGGGCAGAGAGAGAAGAGGACAGAGGATCCGAAACAGCAGCAAGCATGATGTGGGCCTCAAACTCATGGACCACGAGATTATATCCTGAGCCAAAGTTGGACACTCAACCAACTGAGCCATCCAGGCACCCTGAGCATCCGACTCTTGAAATGGTCTCAGGTCATGATCTCACAGTTCATGGGATCAAGCCCCAAGTTGGGCTCTGTGCTGACAGTACAGAGCCTCCTTGAGATTCTCTCTCTCTGCCCCTCCCCTGGTCATATGTGTGTTCTCCCTCTGTCTGTCTCTATCTCTGTCTCTCAGTCTCAATAAATAAATAAATTTAAAAATATATATGTTGGGAATACTACTTGTAAAACTTAGCTATGCCTTCAATGCCATACAAGTAAGTCACTGAAAGAAAAGTGAAATTTTATACCTCATTTATAAGGGAACATGTTGGGGACACCGGGGTAGCTCAGTTGGTTAAGCCCCCAACTTCAGCCTAGGTCATGATCTCGCTGTTCTGGAGTTCAAGCCCTGCGTTGGGCTCTGTGCTGACAGCTCAGAGCCTGGAGCTTGTTTCAGATTCTGTATGTGTCTCTCTCTCTCTCTCTGCCCCTCCCTAACTCATGCGCTGTCTATCTCTCTCTCTCTCTCTGTCTCTCTCTCTCAAAAATAAATAAACATTAAATTTTTTATACGGGAACATTTAAGAGAAAAATTAACAAAGTCAGAAACCAAATGATGAGTTAGCAGAGAATGATTGCAAGACAAAGAGCTAGTACCCCAATGGTAGAAAAAGCCCTCACACATTTATAAAACATACTGAAAGTAGAAAAAGTTAAGTACACAAATAGATAATTCATAAAAGAGCAATATAATTGCCCAGTAACATAAAAGATGTCTGACCTCACCAATAGTCATGAAAATACAAATTAAAAAAATACAGTATTATTTTCACTCATTGGACAGGCAAAAATTAGTTCTGGCGAGGGTATGAGGAAAGGGACTCACTGACCGGTAAGAGTTTGCCACTGCTATAGATGGTCTTAGAAAAATCATTTAGCAGTATCTATGGCGGGTGGGGGGGATTCCCTTTTCCCCTGGTGAATCTAGCCAATATGCCTTATCTGTAGTGTAGCTTTTCTTTGTGCTGAGGCCTGGTCCCTGTTCTGCCACTAAATTGCTAACAAATAATTTAACCCTACTGAATGTTAGTGTCTTCCCATGTTAAATGGGAAGTTGAACTAAATAATTCTCTAGGGTCACTTCTTTCTCTGAAATCAATATAGATAAAACCTGCAAAGTACTTAATGCAATGTCTAGAAGACTCCGTAAATGTTAGTCATGATGATGGTGGTGATGGTGAAGGTGACAGGGAATATGGAGGAGATGCTGGGGAAGAACAGAAGGAAGAAGAAAAGAAATTCCATGACCTATGAATTAATTTTGCCATCGTGAAAATATAAGTCTTAATCGAATAAATATTTGTTTACTAAATATGACCTTTATATAAATAAATAGGTGAGATGCGGCCAGAGCATTTGGTAAGAAATAGCACTGGGCTCACGTCTTCGTCCTTCACTACTCCTCTTCTTATTCTTGGCAACTTCCATAACTTCCATGCAGATCAGGGCTTGTGACTTTACTGTGCCATAGATCCCTTTGACAGTCTGATGAATGGATCACTTCTGAGTATAATATTTTTAAATGCCTAAAATATAATAAGTAAGATTATGAAGAAACTAAATTTATCAAAACATTAAAGATATCAATTATTAGTGCTTAATAACACATTTAACAAGTTCTAGTAGTAGATGTAATAATCGTTAGAATTTTAAAGCAGTGATGAGTAGGGTGCCTGGGTGGCTCAGTCATTCAAGCATCTGACTCCAGCTCAGGTCATTATCTCATGGTTCGTGAGTTCGAATCCCACATGGATGCGCTCAAGCCCTGCTTCAGGTGAACACCACTTCTCTCTCTCTCTCTCTCTCTCTCTCTCTCTCTCTCTCTCTCTCTCTCTCTCTGTCTCTCTCTGCCCCCTCACTCACTTGCAATCTCTCTCTCTCAAAAAAATAAATTTAAAAAGGGGGTGCCTGGGTGGCTCAGTCGGTTAAGTGTCTGACTTTGGCTCAGGTCACAATCTCGCGGTTCACAGGTTTGAGCCCCACATTGGGCTCTGTGCTGACAGCTCAGAGCCTGGAACCTGCTTCAGATTCTGTGTCTCCCTCTCTCTCTCTCTCTCTCTCAAAAATAAATAAACATTTAAATAATAATAATAAATTAATTAAATAAATAAAGTAGTGATGAGCCTAAGTAACTTTTCAATATATTTGCAAGAGCTACCATATAATATCCAAAATGTCAGTGATTTGTATTAATGGCAAAGTCATAGGTTTTACTACTTCGACTGTGGTTTGTTGCCTGCATTAATAATTGAAGAAAATGCTAAATTTAAGTGAGTGGTTAGTGAAAATAAAGATGGGACATTGTGGGAGTTAGAGGCACCAGCCCCCTGTGCAGTCAGAATGTAACTACTAATAGCCTACTGTTGACTGGAAGCCTTACCAATAACATAAGTCAATTAACAAATATTTTACATGTTATATGTATTATATGCTATATTCTTACAATAAAATAAGCTAGAGAAAAGAAAATGTTATTAAGAAAATCATAAGATTGGGGTGCCTGGCTGGCTGAGTCAGTAGAACATGCAACTCTTGATCTCAGGGTCATGAGTTCATGCCCCACGTTGGCTGTGGAACCTACTTAATTAAAAAAAATCATAAGAAAGAAAAATATATATTTACAGTACTGTATTTATCAAAAGAGTCCATATATAAGTGCAGTTCAAACCCATGTTGTTCAAGGGTCCACTGTATTTTTTTCCCATTCAAGCTCAAGGACTCCCTGAATTCTATCATTAGAGGGTACATAGGCCCCCGGTTAAGAAATCTTGATTAAATATTATTTAACTCCTGATATAAGTCACCCATCTAAACACCCTGACCTCCTGTTCCTTGACTTCCTTAATTTCAATCATCTTTCACTCCTGTCCCTTAACTGCTACTCACATGGTGATGACCTACACCTTGTCCCCACCTTATACTTCATCATCCCCAAAAACTCTTATTTCACGTACCCACTCTCTGACGATTACCTTTCCAGTTTATTTACCATGCAGACATTTCTGCCATAACACAATGGAGGAATGCCTGAAAAACCTCCTGTCCTGTAAAATTTAAATTGCCCACTAGGGGCACCTGGATGGCTCAATTGGTTATGCGCGTCCAACTACAGCTCAGGTCATGATCTCCCAGGCCATGAGTTCAACCCCACATCAAGCTCTGTGCTGGCAGCTCAGAGCCTGGAGCCTTCTTCAGATTCTGTGTCTTGTCTCTCTCTGCCCTTACCCCACTCACTCGCTGTCTCTCTCTCAAAAATAAATAAACATTAGGGGCGCCTGGGTGGCTTGGTCAGTTAAGTGTCCAACTTCGGCTCAGGTCATGATCTCATGGTCCGTGAGTTCGAGCCCTGGGTCAGGCTCTGTGCTGACAGCTCAGAGCCTGGAGCCTGTTTCAGATTCTGTGTCTCCCTCTCTCTCTGCCCCTCCCCTGTTCATGCTCTGTCTCTCTCTGTCTCAAAAATAAATAAACATTTAAAAAAATTTTTAAAAAATAAACATTAAAAAAAAATTTTAATTGCCCACTAAAGTAACTGAGCTCATAGGGAAAATTGGAGAAGTCCAGTCAAAATGTGTAACCAGAACACTAACAAAAGCAGTAAGTGATGCTGTGTGAGGAAGAGTAGACAGCCCGGGTAAATACGTGAGTGGCTGGAGACTATTAAAAAATGCACACCCACACCCATAAAGAAAGAGTTGAAAAGCTGGCTTGCAGTTCTGAAATAACATAGATGGAAGTAGATTTCTGAGCCAGTGAACCTCCTTCCCCTTCCTATATTACAAGTATCTCTTCCTATATTAATTATTTTATGAAAATAGGGCTGAAAAGGCCCCTGCCATAGCCAACCTAGAATTTTTTCTTTTCCTGCTGAAGTTCATAATTCTAATTCTTTCACTTAGGAAAAAAATCCATGTGAACCAACATACCATCCACATTGCTGTGACATTACCCCATTCACCAACTGAATATGATGACTAATGCTGTTGAACATGCGCTGTAGCAGGACAGAGTACAGAATTCCAACCCCAGTTGCTCACCAGCCATGTGGAATCTCGGCTCCCATTGTGGGCTGGCCCTTCCACTTGTGGCCTGGATCTCACCTCCACTTGCCTTCTCAAGGACTCAACTCCTACAATTTTCCCCCTTTCTCTCCTGCACCATCAATTTCTCCCTCTCTACAGTGTCTCTCTATGTATTCCACTGACATGCTGATAATGCTTTTCTATTCCCCTTGTCCCCTGCCAGTGACCATTCTATCCCTTAGTTCCTCTTCACAAGCAGAACCTCTCAAAAAGTTGTCATTACTTAGCATTGTCTGGTGACTGATCATAGCTACATTGAGCATAGCATAATGTATAAACTTGTCGGATCATTCTGTTGTACACCTGAAACTAATATAACATTGTGTGTCAACTATACCTCAAAAAAATCCCTAACATTTGTGGTGACTCTTTGTCTCTTGTTCCTCACCCCCATTCACTCTTGAGCACTCGTTCCTTGCCATGGAACCAAACCAGCTCTCAATCATCAGTGACCTCTCTTTCTTGCCAAGGTTCATGGTCACGTCTCTGTTATTTCACTTGCTATCTCAGCAGCGTTTGACATAGTGACTAACCCATCTTTATTAAAACATTTTTTTCTACAGACTTTTGAAGCCCCATACTCACCTAATTTTTTTCTTTCCTTACTGGGAGCTTCTTTTCAGTTTCCTTTTCAGTTTCGGACTCTTTTTCCCCTGCAAGGTCTCTAAATAATAAAGGGTCCAGAAGTAGAACCTTGGCTGTTTATTTGGTTGGTTGGTTGTTTTTATCTGCACCTTCTTCCTAGGGGATTGCATCCAGTCTCATTGGGTCAGATGACTTCTTAAAGCTGATAAAAGCAAATTTATTTCTCCAGCTCAAACATCCTAAGTCAGGAATGGTATCTCAAACTAGCTATTTGAGACCTCCACTTTGATGTCCAAAAGGCATCATAAATTTAATAAAATATTGATTAATTCCCCTAAAAAGGTTTGAGGCTTTCTAGTAATGACATTTAGTAATGACATTTAGTCCCATGTCAGTAATGTCATCCCATCTACCCTGTTGATGGAGAAAGAGGGGAAGGAGGGTTGGGGAAGGGGACAAATAGTTTTCTTCCTTAATTTCTCCTTTCCCTTACATCACACATTTAAATCTAGGCTCCACGTGGAAAATATGTCCAGAACTCATCCACTTATCACTGCCTCCACTGCTGCAACCATAGCCCAAGCCACCAGGATCTCTTTCCTGGACCACTGAAACAGTGTCCTGTCTAGTCCCCATTCTTCCAGTTTCCCCATCCTGTGCACATCAGCCAGAATGATCTTTTCAAAGCTAAAATCCGGTTAAATTACTCCCCCTTCTTCGAGGCTTCCAATGACCTTCCATTACAACCAGAATAAAACCCCACATTTATCATGGGGGCCTACAATTCCCTGCATGATTTGGCCCATGCACACCAGCCTTTTCTCTGCCTCTCAGTCACATCAAATTCATCCCATTCTTAGGGCTGTCCCTCGTACTGTCTTTCAACTTGGAACATTCCTTCTTGTCATTCAGGCTTCAACCCAAATAGTCCTCAGAGACGCCACCCCTGACTTCCCCATCTAAAGCAATCTTACCATTGCTCTTTATTGTATAACCCTATTTTGTTTCAATGACATTTTAATAGTACTTAAAATGATCCTTTTTGTTTATTTGTTTATATGCTAATTGCCTGTTTCCCTCTGTGAGATTGTACGTACACTCCTTGACAGCAAGAACCCTGCCAGCTGGTTTACTTTCGTATCCCCAAAGCCTAGCAAAGTGGCTGGCACATAAAAGCCACCCCCTTAAATATCTGTTGATTAACTGACTAAATAAAAAAAAAAAAATACTCAGGGTCAGGTTCATTTGTCCCTTTTCCCTA
Source organism: Leopardus geoffroyi (assembly GCF_018350155.1). Taxonomy (NCBI): domain Eukaryota; kingdom Metazoa; phylum Chordata; class Mammalia; order Carnivora; family Felidae; genus Leopardus; species Leopardus geoffroyi. The sequence continues at coordinate 45,135,359 of NC_059330.1, forward strand.
TACTTACCTGTAACCAATCACTTCTTAGTTTAATCTTACTCTGGTGGCCTCTAAAGCAAAGAAAAAGGAAGATATAAGAATGATTCATTACAGATTGAAAGCTTTCTTCATTTCTAAGATAACACTGTTATCTCTGAAGTTAAGTCCATAAAATTCCAAGGAAAATTTGGGGAAAAAATTACTGAATTTTCATGGTCTTCACAGTTTCCGAACTTAGGTATTGTAAATTTTGTGGGTCTCAGTTATGCCAGCTTGTCTTATTCTGAAGTTTATTGCCCTTGCCTTACAGATGATAGAACCGTTGGTCTGAATGATTTGATGAATGCTGTCAGTTGCATAAAGGGTAAGTTCCAAGCTGTGATAAAAGGATATTGTAAATAACATCTTCATATTTTATAATTGGTAGAGAATAATATTTCCCCTTCACATATGTTTCAGTTCTTTCATATGTGTACTTTTATGGATGCTTCTGAACTTGGGCGAACAGTTAATATGTGTAGTTAATATGTAGTTAATATGTGTTAACATATAAATTCCCATAATATTCTGTTTTTCCCCAAAGAGTTCTTCACCACAGTAAAAGATCAAGAGCCAAAGAAACATTCCTTTTCTCCATGAACCCCACTCCCAGAAATTTATCCTCTGGCAATAATATAGCTGAATAAAAGAAAAAAGTCTCTACCCAAAGACCTTCAGAGAAATTTGAAACAGCCTAAATATCTAACAGTAGAGGAATGACTACATATACCCTGGCCTATTAGGCCACTGAGATATCATGTGTTGAAATTAACTGTAAAGATTACGTGGTAACTTGGAAATATGTTAACGACATAATATTAGGTTGGAAAAGCAGAATACAGAACGGTGTGGATATTAGATTTCCACATAGTAAAAGTACAGCCTTATTGTCAGAGTCCAGAAATGGAATATGAAAAACTACAAATCGTTTTGTGGTAGGGTGGCAGAATTCTATTTTTTCCCCTTTTATATTAATCTTTAACGTTGCTGCATTCTTTTTACAGTGAATGAGGAAAAATTACTTCTGTGTTGAGATGAATAAAATTCTTGGAATGCATAGTGATCACAGAAGCAAGCTACAAGCAAATATTTTCAAATGAAAATAAAATTTTTAAGACTGGTCTATAGAAACACACTGAATTTTCAAGCAGGGTATGAGAAAGGGTAAAAATAAAGCCAAATCCTTATATGTGGCTTAATTTGCTATGGATTTTGCAATAACTCACCAGTCGATTCCTGACCCATAGTGTACTTTCCTTTTTGTAGCCGCCAGAATTAAAGACACAGAACTTTTTTCTGACCCTCCTGTTAATTCTGGGCACTCGTGGGTAATAGTATATATAAGTATATATAAGTAAGTATATATAAGTATAGTATATATAAGATAGCATTTTTCATCCTTCATAGATAGTTCTATAATATTTACATAATTTATTTCTTAATTTTTCTAAGGAGAGGTGATTGATATCCAGGACTTGGACACCTTTCTAGCCAGTGAGGGGATCGAGCTCACAGAAGATGATATGAAGGAGCTGATGCCTCATTTGACAGTTAAAGGTGAGAAAAATTCTCATCTTCCCAGAAGTGTGTCTTTGTTATCCTATATGTAAGATCCTCAGAAATGATCCTTGTCTTTTTTTTTTTTTAAGTTTATTTATTTTGAGAGACAGACAGACAGGCAGAGATCAAGGGAGGGGCAGAGAGAGGGGGAGAGAAAGAATCCCAAGCAGGCTCCACACTCTCAGCTCACAGAGCCCAACTCAGGGTTCAGGCCCACAACTGTGAGATCAGGACCTGAGCCAAGATCAAGAGTTGGACGCTTAACCAACTGAGCCACCCAGGCACCCCTCCCCCACTCCTTTTATTTTTTCTTTATTTTTCTCCCATCCCTTTTAAAGACCTACCTTCCCCTGGCTCTTCTGCCTGATAACTATGACCATCCACCCCTCATTCCTTTCTCAACCCTCTTTTTAATTGTCTATAGGAAGCCACTTTTGCTTCCTAGGTTCACATTCTTTGAATCCTTGCAATTGGCTTCCTCGCTCACATAGCCGTGACTCTACCAAAATAGCCCCCAGAATCCGAAATCACTAATGACTCCTTTGCCAGCTTCACTTATTCAAGGTTCCCAACGTGGGAACAACCGAGGGTTTATTTCTGTCTTCTTAGTTTTAGTTCCTTCCACCCTTTGATTATATGGCTCCCTGATCATTGCTTTAGTTACCAACTCTCTATGACAGCAGCTCTCAAATGACAGTCCAGGGACCCCTCTCTCTTGGGAGGTCCATGAGTTTGAAACTATTTTTTTTTTTTTTTTTTTTAGAAATGATCTGACACTTTTTTTTTTTAATGTTTATTTAGGTTTGAGAGAGAGAGAGAGAGCACGCGCAAGCAGGGAAGGGGCAGAGAGAGAGGGAGACACAGAATGTGAAGCAGGTTCCAGGCTCTGAGCTGTCAGCACAGAGCCCAAGGCGGGGCTCGAAACCATGAACCCGTAGGATCATGACCTGAGCCGAAGTTGGATGCTTAACTGACTGAGCCACCCAGGCACCCCAGAAACTTTAAAATAACTCTAAAACATTATTTGCCTTCATCACTCTCATTCACTCACAAGTATACAATAGCTTTTTCAATAAGCTACATGATATATCCACAGGATATACTGAAAAACCTATGAAAATATTTCTTTTCTGACTACCTGAGTCTATGAGGCCAGATTTTCTTCAACCAAAAAAACACATCACAGCAAACTAAATTCAGAAACAGACTGAGAATCCCAGCTGTCTTCTATTAAGCCAGACATTAAAGAGATTCGCAAAAATGTAAAACAATGCTATTTTAGCTCAGGCTGCTATAACAAAAATACCATAGACTGGGTGGCTTATGAACAACAGAAATTTATTTCTCTCAGTTCTGGGGCCAGAGGTCCTGAGATCACGGTGCCAGCATGGTTGAGTTCCGGCGAGAACGTTCTCCTGGGCTGCAGATTGTCAATTTCTCATGGTATCCTCGCAAGGCAGAGAGCTCAGAGCAGCAGGCTCTCTCCTGACTCAGAGGGGCACTAATCCAGTTCATGAAGGTCTGCCTTCATGATCTCATCCTATACTAATCACCTCCTCAGAACCCAGCCCCCTAATAACATCACATTGGGGATAGGATTTTAATATATGAATTAGGGGGCTTATGGGGGGACATAAACATTCAGTCAATAACACTTCCTTTCCCACTAAATGTTAATACTTTAATTTTTCATTTTTAACTGATACATATTTTTCATTTAAAAGTATGTTAACAGGTTCCCTGGTGGTCTAGTGGCTAGGATAAAAGTATGTTAACATGTACTGGATTTATTGCTATTTTAAAATATTTTTGAGGGGCCGCTGGGTGGCTCAGTTGGTTAAGCGTCCAACTTTGGCTCAGGTCATGATCTCATATGCTGACAGCTCAGAACCTGGAGCCTGCTTCAGTATCTGTCTCCCTCTCTGCCCTTCCCCGCTCCTACTCTCTCAAAAATAAATAAACATTTTAAAAAATGTTTTCTCATTTTTTTTAAATTTCTCAGTTTTAATATCTAATGATAATTATAACCCACATAAACCTCTGGGAGGTTATCAAATATTTTTAAGAATTTAAAGATGCCCTGAGACCAAAATGTTTGAAAACCTTTGTTCCCTGAATTATTCTTTGTCACCGCTGTGTTTCCAGCCGCCTGTTAAATATTTCTTCCTTTTCCACCAGCATCTTAAACTTTTTTTGAAGAGTGGACTTTTTCTTAAACATCAGATGCACACAGTGAGCTAATCAAACTCCTCAGTATGGCACACTATCATCATTGGCCCATGCAAAGACTCTTTGTGTTTCATTTTATTATTTTCCCCTTTACCTCCTATTTCCATTCCTAGCTCCTTCTCTCCATCATAGGTACATTCTCTTTTTTATCTTTATTTTTTTGGTACTTGCAAACTTTATGCTTTTTCTTTGTCAAATTCTTACTTAAATTCTAGTTAGTTAACATATAGTGTAATATTTGTTTCAGGAGGTAAATTCTGTATTATATCTAATATATATTCTTCAATCTACCTTCCTCATGTCTATTTTAGATAGGTATGTATCCTTTTAAAAATTCAATGTGTTGGGGGGGGTGCCTGGGTGGCTCAGTGGGTTAAGGTTAAGCGTCCCACTTGGGCTTGGGTCATGATCCCACAGTCCATGAGTTCGAGACCTGAGTCAGGTTCTGTGCTGACAGCTCAGAGCCTGAAGCCTGCTTCAGATTCTGTGTCTCCCTCTGTCTCTGCCCCTCTCTCTTCCCCCCGTCTCAAAAAAAAAAACATTAAGAAAATGTTTTTAAAAATTCCATGTGTGTGGTACTTAATTTCCTTAAATGATATTATGCTATAAAACTCATTCTATTTTTTTAATGTTTATTTTTGAGAGAGAAATAAAGAGTGCGGGGGAGGGGCAGAGAACGAGGGAGAGAACCCCAGGTAGGTTCTGTGCTATCAGCTCACAAGCTGTGAGATCATGACTAGAGCCAAAATCAAGAGTCAGATACTTAGAGCACCTGAGTGGCTCAGTCAGTTGAGCGTCCAACTTTGGCTCAGGTCATGATCTCATGGTTCATGAGTTCGAGCCCCGCATCGGGCTCTGTGCTGACGGCTCAGAGCCTGGAGCCTACTTCGGATTCTGTGTCTCCCTCTCTCTCTGCACCTCCCCCACTTGCACTCTGTCTCTCAAAAATAAATAAAAATGTTAAAAAAAAAAAAAGAGGTACTTAACCAACTGAGCCACCCTAGTGCCCCTATTCCTTTTTTTCAAACCAACATTTTTAACAGCCTTATTGAAATATACTTCACATACCAAACAATTTATCCATTTAAGTATATAATTCAACAGTTTTTAGTATTCACAGATAGGGGCAGCTATCACCACAGTCATTCTAGAACATTTTCATCACCTAAAAAAGGTGCTATGTGTATGCAGAAGGTGCTAAGGGAGGATTTAGCCAAGACTGGGGTTTCCTGGAGAAGACCCTAAGCTGAACAAGTACGGGAAGATGGTTCTAGCCAGAGAAGCACACTCTGTGTCCTTAAGAGGACAAATACACACCTCACATGTATTCATTCTCAAGAAGTACTTGTTAGAAGAAAACATACAGCAGCTCCTTCTCTCCCTATTCCAACTCTGAGCACTTGGCCAACATATTCTCTTCATATCTTTGTTTCTAAAATAACATAGATCTGAGTTTGGAAAAGATGCTGCCAGAGTTGAGCCTGGTTCTTTTTATAATATCCCTTTTCCGCCTGTCACCTTTGGAGTGTCAGACCTTGAAACACAGAAGAGAGGAGCTGTGTTGAAGATGTAGAGAGTTTTGTCTCACTGAAGAGTTTTCCTTTGCTCCATCATCCTCACTGGAGGGAAAAATGAATCCAAGTCCCAAGCAAACCAGTCTCTCTAGTCCTTCTAACTCACAGACAAAGTCCAGGCTACCATGTCATTTTAATCACTTCACAACTTTTATCAGTTTTTATGAGTTTTTAATGTGACTTTCTCTGTATCCGATTCAAATGTTTTACAGGAAATGGGAAGGTTAGAGTGCCTTCAATAATGGTGGGCCTGAAGAAGTTTAAACGTGAGTGGAAATCTATGATTCAATTTATAAAAATGGATAATCTGGTGCTATGCATCTATTTTTACATGTGTTTCTTTGGTTATAAAAGTAATATATATTCATTATAGAAAAGTTCTGTTTTTCATTATCGAAAGTTTCTATAATGAAAAAATGAATGAAAAGGAAAATGTTAATAATTCTTAATTGTATCACCCAATGATAATCTATAATTTTTCTCACCCCCAATTTTATTTCCTTATACACACAATTTTTGTGCATTTAGCTTTAAAGTCATACTTTCAAAGTACTTTTCCATTTTCTTATTAATATTAAAATTTTACCTATTGATCATGATCTCACAGTTTGTGGGTTCAAGCCCTGAGTTGGGCTCTGCACTGACAGCATGGAGCCTGCTTGAGATTCTTTCTCTCTCTCTTTCTCTCTCTCTCTCTCTCTGACCCTCCCCCATTCGCTCATGCTCTCTCTCTCTCAAAAATAAATAAATAAAATTTTTTAAAAAATCTTACCTACTGATTGGTATGTCTAATGACCTAAAATTCCTTTTTAGATGCCTGTGAAATTTAGCATATAACCTTAGTACATTTTGTTTGCAGGTCTCTTAGCATATTAATTTTTTTGTTTGTTTATTTTGAGAGAGACAGAAACAGTGCAAGTGGGGGAGGGGCAGAGAGAGAGGGGAAGAGAGAGACTCTCAAGCAGGCTCTGCGCTGCCAGCCCAAAACCCAAGACGTGTGGCTTGAACTCATGAAACCATGAGATCATGACCTGAGCCAAAACCAAGAGTCAGACACTTAACCAGCTGAGCCACCCAGGCGCCCCAGCATATTTATTTCTAAAATAAGTTTTCCAATGCCAAATGCCACAGTCTGTACTTACTTAGAAAATAATAAGTGGTAAGTTTGAAAACGGTGCTATGAAACTTTCCAGGAAAGGCAAGGTAAAACTTGTCTTCAGTCCCCTTGCCCCCACACACAACCTCAATCTGTACTTCTTCAATAATTTTGATTTGCTGTCTGCGCCAGCATTCTTCAACGAGAACGATTTTGTAAAAATTGATGTCTTTGAAAGCCTGATTGTGTTTCAAAAAGAATTTAAGAATAATTTAAGGTTTTTTATGTAAGTATCTACAAAATGAATCTTAATAAGAGAAGATAAATTTGAATTCTAGACACCCACACTTAACATTTCCAAACGAGTCCTGTTGTATTTTACTATTTATAAAAGAAAAAAAATCCTCTGAATAGGTCCCATTCTATCCCATATATTGCTGTTTCTGTCGCTGATGCCAGAAAACTTTCAAAAATGTCTGTCTGGTAGTTTTTAATCCCAGCATTTAAAATCCTGATGCTGAATTTAGAGATACAGAAGCAATCCTCTAGATCATGTATAATAAGATCAGTGTTCATCAATAAGCATTTATTCAGTCCCCAAACACTGTAAAAAAAGAAAGAAATTCAGCAATGAAAAGGGACAAAGTTCCTGCTTTTAGCAAGCCTGGTTTTTGAGTATAGTATGTGCTCAATAAATGCTTCTTGATTGACTAATAAAGGTTCTAGTCTCCTGCTTTCTTGATAATTGAAGATTCGCTAACCCTAGCAGCTGTATTGAGGTCATTCTCATAATTCTCCTCCCAATCTGGGCCACTCTGAAGAAGTAGTTATGTAAAACTATGTAAAACCCCAGGGCACACGAGGGAGTTCTGCAAATCAGCCTTTCGCAAAGCTAAGAAAGCACAGCTTCCCAGTCCCCCCTGCTTACTTTTTCATTCTTCTTCTTTCTCCTCTTTCATTTCTTCTTTTTCCCTGTTCTTCTCTTCTCCCTGTCTCTATGAGAGATTACATTTCTTTCATTCCTGCTTCCACTTGTTTTCCTAGTAGTGTTGCCTTTTTTTTCTTCCCGTCTAGTCTCTATCGCACATAAATGTTTCACATGCCCATCCTGCTGTCCCACTGCTTTCTTCACTACGTAAGCCCATTCCAAAATATATTTTATTCTGTGAAGTCCACAGTGCTTTAAAGAAAATGTAGACATTAAAAGTACGTTTCCTCATTTTAGAAATTTCCAACAGTAGTGTCTATTCCACAAATTCCCCAATTGTTACTACTCAATGTCCACTTCTTTTTTTTTAATTTGGAGTTTTGTTTTATTTATTATTAAGTTTTTTTATCTTAATCCCAAAGTAGTTAACATACAGTGTTATATTAGTTTCAGGTATACAATATAGCAGTTCAACAGTTCCATACATTACTCAATGCTCATCATGATAAGTGCACTCTTTTCTTTCAACTTTTTATTTAAATTCTAGTTAGTTAACATATAGTTGTAATAATGATTCCAGGAATAAAATTCAGTGATTCATCACTTACATATAACACCCAGTGCTCATCACAAGTGCCCTCCTTAATGCCCATCACCAATTTAGCCCATCCCCCACCCCTCCAGCAACCCTCAGTTTGTTCTCTGTATTTAAGAGTCTTTTATGGTTTTCCTCCCTCTCTGTTTTTATCTTATTTGTCCTTCCCTTCCCCTATGTTCATCTGTTGTGTTTCTTAAATTCCACATATGAGTGATATCATATGGTATTTGTCTTTTTCTGACTGACTTATTTTGCTTAGCCTAATGCACTCTAGCTCCATCCACATCATTTGCAAATGCCAGGATTTCATTCTTTTTGATGACTAATATTCTGTTATATATATATATATATATATATATATATATATATATATATATATATATATATATATATATCACATCTTCTTTATCCTTTCCTCAGTCAATAGACATTTGGGTTCTTTCCATAATTTGGCTATTATAGATAATGCTGCTATAAATATTGGGGTTCATGTGCCCCTTCAAATCAGTATTTTTGTCTCCTTTGGGTAAATACCTAGTAGTGTAATTGCTGGGCCATAGGGTAGTTCTACTTTTAATTTTTTGAGGAAACTCCATACTGTTTTCCATATCCACTTCTTAAGTTTCCTTTAGAGATGTCGGTATTAAGGGAACAGATTTTATTTCTGAACATTGTATTGACATTTCTGTACATTCAAATACATACTACTTATGATTAAAGTTTTTACTTACAAATTTCTGATGACTAGATACACTTGTTGTTTAGATAATGGCACTTTTTACACGTAAGTATCTTTTTTCTCCAGTTCCCATTTCGCCATTTCTAATTTTCTCAGGAATAAAAGCAAATTTCAGTTACTAAGCAAAACAACATGAAAATGACCCTTCTATATGAACAACTTCAAGACCTGCTAATACTTACATCATTTGACGGTGAACATTCAAAATTCTACTCTGGCCTGCGATGCTGTTTAGGTTGTAGGGTTCTGAATGAGAATTTCTAAAACCCTACTTATTAGGGCTATAGAAAACCTCTAATATACATTTAAGAAAAAAACCTGCTGTGTACAAATGAAGTCTGCCTCTTGACAGAAACAAATCTTCCACGTCACATTCCCAACCAGAATGGCGCCACACGCAGCCTCCCACAATGGAACGGGATGCCTCTAGCAAACTAATGTCTAGGCAGGGAAAAGAAGCAAGCAATAGAGGGGAGAAGGATGAGGGGAAAGGGAGGGAATAAAGATGTTTGGTAGGGTTTTTTAATCCCACATCTGTGTCTTGTGTCAGTATTAATCTCTCCCTTCTCATAAAGAAAATACATCTACTTGATGGGTACTGCCTTCTCCAGGATAAATTACCCTGTATAGCCTTCACAGCCTAAAAATGTGCTACCAAAACCTTTTTCATGTTCCCATAACCTGCAACTGACCTTTCGTGGTATTAAAATAGTGCATTATTGGCTTTATCTGGCCAAACTAGATCAAACTTGGAGAATTGAGCCATTATATTCAGCACTTTTCTCCTGATTTAAGCTCCTTGTGTATAGAAACCCGACATTGTGGGGTGGGGAGGGGAGAATTGAATCAGTACTCTTAAAGTACTTGTTCGGTTGTCGTTCTGGCCAGAGGTTGGGGTAGAGCAAGGGGAGGAGATTTTGTAGTTAATATTATAACAAATATTTTGTGCATTCAGTTCACAGGAGAATTCACTAGAAAGAAATATCCATGCCATTAAAAGGTATATACTTGGTGAACAGTTCAGAACCAAAGCACGAATGAAAATGAAACAGGGAGCAGGCCATCCCCCTCGAGTCAACAAATTTGCAAAACCTGTTCACTTCTTTTCATCCTGAAAGATGATGAATGAACAGTCTTGCCTTCAATGTTAACTCTATAATGCTTTTCGAAAAAAATTTTCTGGAGTTTGATCCATTGAGGCACCAAAAGAGGCAGTATGAACCAAGAGGTGTATCACCAACTGGGGATGAAGGGGTGCACTTGTGATCAGCACCGGGTGATGTATGGAGGTGTGGAGTCTCACCATATTGTACACCTGAATCTAATAGAACTCTGTATGTTAACTAACTGGAATTTTTAAAAATTTATTTTATTTTATTTTATTTATTTTTGATAGAGAGAGACAGAGCACAAGTGGGGGAGGGGCAGAGAGAGAAGGAGACGCAGAATCTGAAATAGGGTGCAGTCTCCGAGCTCTGAGCTGTCAGCACAGAGCCCAACGCAGGGCTCGAACTCACAAATTGCAAGATCATGACCTGAGCCGAAGTCGGACACTCAACCGACCAAGCCACCCAGGCGCCCCTATTAACGAACTAGGATACGAATCAAACCTTTTGAGAAATACAAGAGATGTATTACCTGTAACTGACATTTTCTTCACTTCCCCACTCATCTAAGGAAAAATTAGAAGAAAATTATAATAGCCTACTATGCTACTTTTCAAAACATCAGAAATGTAAATAATTTTGATTTTTAATCTTGTCTTTAATCTTAATCCTATAAGCAAAAGGACTCGCGCCACTACACAAGTTGATGAAAACTGAACACGACGCTAAAGGTGAGTGTGAGGCCTGGTGTGAAGGAATTTAATACTTTGACTCCTGTATTTCAATCCCATAGTCCTTTCCCCTCACAGTTTTGTCAGTTACTACCCTCCGTCTACTTCTTGCTAGGTGACTGTACATTATCATCTCTCCAGTTGTTTTTCTGAGCTCCTTTTGCTCTTATAGTCCATACCACACTGCATCACATGTGACTATCAGATAGTTTACATTGTTTTCTAATGGATTCATTTGTGATGAATTTGTTTTTATCTCTGGTTACCTGGTACCTTGTTTGATGCAATTTACAGCACAATTACATAAAGCAGGTGTTCCTAACTCTGCCACTGAAGAGATTAATTCAACTCTTTGGACTTTAGTGTCCTTATCAGTAAAATGAAAAAGGTGAATCACGGGGCCTGGGTGGCTCAGTCAGATAAGCATCTGACTTTGATTTCGGCTCAGGTCATGATCTCACATTTTATGAGTTGGAGCCCCACGTTGGGCTCTGTGCTGACAGCACTGAGTCTGCTTGGGTTTCTCTCTCTCCTCTCTCTGCCCCTCCCCAACTCGCACTCATCCTCTCCTCTCTCTCCCTCTCTCCTCTCTCCCTCCCTTCCTCTCTCAAAATAAATAAACTGTAAAAAAAGAAACTGTAAAAAAATATGAACACTTTTAAAAAATGAAAAAGGTGAGTTAGATTAAGATCCGTTCATTCTCGGGGCGCCTGGGTGGCTCAGTCGGTTAAGCGTCCGACTTTGGCTCAGGTCACGATCTCACGGTCTGTGAGTTCGAGCCCCGCATCGGGCTCTGGGCTGATGGCTCAGAGCCTGGAGCCTGCTTCCGATTCTGTGTCTCCCTCTCTCTCTGCCCCTCCCCCGTTCATGCTCTGTCTCTCTCTGTCTCAAAAATAAATAAAAACGTTAAAAAAAATAAATAAATAAAAAAGATCCGTTCATTCTCTTTTAGCTGCAAAATTCAAACTTTTGTGGTTGAAAGGATACCATCAAGAAAACGAAAAGGCAAGCCACAGAATAGGAAAAAATGTTTGTAAATTATATATCTGATAAGTGTCTAGTATCCAAGACCTATATAAAGAGCCCTTATAACTCAACAATAAAAAGACAAATAACCCAACCTTAAAAACAGGCAAAAGATCTAAATAGATATTTCTCAAAAGAAGATATGAAAATGACTAATAAACACATGAAAAGATGTTCAACATCATATGTCATTAAAGAAATGCAAATCAGGGGCACCTGGGTAGCTTAGTCGGTTAAGCGTCCAACTTCGGCTCAGGTCATGACCTCATGGTTCCTGAGTTCAAGCCCCGCATCAGGCTCTGTGCTGACAGCTCAGAGCCTGTAACCTGCTTCAGATTCTGTGTCTCCCTCTCTCTCTGCCCCTCCCCTGCTCACACTCTGTCTCTCTCTCTCTCTCTCTCTCAGGAAATGAATAAACATTAAAAAAAATTTTTTTAATGCAAATCAAAACCACAAGATACCACTTCACACCCACTTGGATGACTATAATAAAAAAGAGACTTACAAGTGTTAATGAGGGTATGGAGAAATTGAAGTCGTCATATATTGCTGGTGGGAATATAAAATGGCACAGCTGCTGTGCAAAACAATTTGGCAGTCCCCAAAATGTGAAACCTAGTTACCATATGACCCGGCAATTCCATTCCATGGGAGAGACCCAAGAGAAATGAAAACTTATGTCCACACAAGAACTTGTACAAGAGTATTCATAGAAACATGACTTATAATAGTCAAAAAGTAAAGACAATCCAAATGCCCATCAACTGATAAATGGATATACAAAATGTGGCCTATCTGCACAGCTATAATCGTTCAGCCATAAAAAGGAATGATGCATGGATACATGTCACAACATTGATGAACCTTGAAAACATTACACAAAGTGAAAGAAGCCAGATAAAAAGGCCACATATTATATTATTCTGTCTAAATTAAATGTCAGGAATAGGCAAATTGATAGAGATAGAAGACAGATTAGTGGTTACCTACAGGCAACCAAAGGGGAACATGGGAGTAGCTGCTAGAGGTACCGGGTTTCTTCCTAGGTGATGAAACTTTTTTGGAAGTAGATAGTAGATGGTTGTGCAACTTTGTGAATATACTAGAAACCACTGAACTCAGACTTTTAAAACAGTAAGTTTTGTGGTACGTGAATTATATTTTAATTTTTTAAAAAGTATAGGAATGACCCAAAAAAATCTGCTAAAAAAAACACACGAATGCCAAATCTGCGCCTGTCTACTTGTCAAGCTCTTTAAGTGGAAAAAATAAACAAGAGGTGGCCCCAAATATAAGTCCTAGCCCGAAAGCACTTTCCATCTATCCAGTGTACCTATCTGTGGAACCCAGCTTATATCCTGGGACCATAAGCCCCACAGATAAATTATACACCAGCCTACCAGGTCTAAACCACCTAGGATAGGCCCACAAGTAAATTAAGTGAAATCAGCCCTTCATCCCATTTGGTTCTGGCTAGATGACTATTGGCGTAACTAAATTTAACACATGCCTGCCTCCTGGGATATTTAGTTTCTTGTGTATACCACCCTATTAATTTTGATGACTTCTGTCACAGATCATTAAAAGTTGAATTTGGATGAATTTGTCCCACTTGTCTGTCAGCTAGGCATACCTAGCTGGGTAGGCATACCATTTTTTTAAGACTTTATTCTCTGTCCCTAGCAAATAGTAGGTATCTGCTGAAGGGATGAATGGATGCATGTATCCATTCATTTAAACTATCAGTTAGTGTCAACCATGTGCAAGCATTGTTCTACGTGCTGAGGACAAAAATCCCTACCCTCATGGAACTTACACTCTAGTAAAGAGATGTATGCAAAAAACAAATACGATAATAGTATGACAGAGATTACAGATTAAAAATAGAGCAAGGGAAGAAGGTATAAGGAATGCTGGAAGTGGGGGAAGGTAAGCAAGAAAGGCCTTGCTGATAAAGGACATTTGAGCAAAAAAATAAGGAGGTAAGGGTGTAAGCCATGAATAATCTAGGGCAAGAACACTCCATGCAGAGGGCAGAGCAAGTGTAAATGCCTTTATACAAAGGCATGCTTGCAGTATTTGAGAAAAAGCAAATTAGCCATTCTGGCTAAAACAGAGTGAGCAAGGGCCGTATAGGAAGAGATAAAGTCATAGAACTAGGAGACAGGACCATCACATTCAGGCACGTAGGCTCTGCAGTGCACAATTCCAGGACTCTGCAATGACATGTTCCAATGGCAGGGTTGGGGGAACAGGTGCAGGTAGTAACAGATCATATAAGCCTTGAAGGGCATTGTAAAGGTTGGATTTTTACCCTGAGTGACATAGGAAACTACTGGAGGATTTGAGCAGAGACATGATATGATCTGATTTAAATTTTAAGAGGATTATCCTGGCTTCTGTGTATAGGATAGACTTGGCAAGGAGTGGATGAGGCAAGAGCAGAAGCAGGGAGACCAGTTAGACAAGAAGTGCAGGTAGAAATGGAGGTGGTGGAAAGTAATTTGGTTACATATATATTCTGAAGATGGAATCAACAGTATTTCCTGATAGATATATTCCCTGATGTATCCCAGGGCCTAGAACATAGTAGGCACACAAAAAAATATTTATGGAATGAGTGGATTGGATTAGATGTGGAATACAAGAGAAGAGGAATGGAACATATTCCAGGGGTTTGGCCTGAACAGGATGGAGTACAGGCCTGGAAGGATGGAACTGCCATTTCCTAAGTGACGAGACCAATGAATATATTTGTTAAATTTGTTGAGTTAGCGTTATATTTGGTGTTATATTTGTTGAGTTAGTGAAGAAATGAATTCAAATACATATGGATGCAAATATTATGGAAAGAGGAGATACTGGAAATCAGAGTATTTAGTGGTTTTCAGAATATGGGTCAAACAATTTAATATTAAAACTTGCTATCAAGTTGACGCTGGCAAAGTTTTCTGATATTTTGGATTGATTCTCAAGCTAAACCAATGAGAGGAACAGGTGGTTGTCACATATTTGTATTTTCCTCTTAGGGCCTATGTATATTGATTCTTGTAATCCCCCTCCCATTCTCGAATCCATGCCTTGCTGGAATGGGATGGGGGTGAGTGTTTTTGCTGTGTATTTCCACTGTTGCTGCTCCAAAAGAACCATCCATGTTGATGTACATATATTTTTAAATTATAACTAGTTGGTCTAAATGAGTAATAGCTAAAATGGTATTGTGTAAAGGGAAGTAAGCCTTTTAATTTCTGCAAATATTTCCATTACCATTAATCTAGACTACTCAGGAGGGAGCAAGAGAGGAACTGGGGCTCATCAGGACTGGGCCATCCCTAAAATTTGTATGCAACCACAAAAGACCCTGAATAGCCAAAGCAATCGTAAAAAAGGAAAACAAAGCTGGAGGCATCATAATTCTGGGCTTAAAGCTAGTATTACAAAGCTCTAATCATCAAGACAGTGTGGTGCTGGCAAAAACCAGACACATAGGTCAATGGAACAGAATAGAGAACCCAGAAAAGGACCCACAAATGTATAGCCAACTAATCTTCAACAAAGCGGGAAAGAATAACCAATGGAAAAAAGACAGTCTCTTTAACAAATGGTGTCAGGAAAACTGGACAGCACGTGCAGAAGAATGAACCCGGACCACTTTCTTACACCATACACAAAAATAAACTCAAAATGGATGAAAGACCTAAATGTGAGACAGGAAATCATCAAAATCCTAAAGGACAAAACAGGTAGCAACCTCTTTGACCTCAGCCACAGCAACTTCTTACTAGACACATCTCCCGAGACAAGGGAAACAAAAGCAAAAATGAACTATTGGGAGCTCATCAAGATAAAAAGCTTCTGCACATATTTGTATGTGAAGGAAACAATCAACAAAATTCAAAGGCAGCCTACAGAATGGGAGAAGATCTTGGCAAATGATATATCTGATAGAGGATTAGTATCCAAAATCTGTAAATAACTTGTCAAACTCAGCACCCAAAAAACAAATAATCCAGTTAAGAAATAGGCAGAAGACATGAATAGACATTTTTCCACAGAAGACATCCACATGGCTAACAGACACATGAAAAGATGCTCAACGTCTCTCATCATCAGAGAAATACAAATCAAAACCCACAATGAGACACCACCTCACACCTGTCAGAATAGCTAAAATTAACAAAAGAAACAACATATGTTGGTAAGGATGCCAAGAAAGGGGAACCCTCTTGCACTGTTGGTGGGAATACAAAGTGATGCAGCCACTTTGGAAAACAATATAGAGGTTCCTTAAAAAGTTAAAAATACAACTACCCTATGGCCCAGCAATTGCACCACTAGATATTTACCCAAAGGATACAAAAATACTGATTCAAAGGGGCACATGAACCCTGGTGTTTATACCAGCATTACCAACAATAGCCAAATTATGGAAAGAGCCCAAATGTCCATTGACTGATGAAAGGATAAATGAAGATGTGGTGTATATATACAATGGAATAATAGCCATCAAAAAGAATGAAATCTTGCCATTTGTGATGATGTGGATGGAGCTAGAGCTGAGTGCCTCAGGCAGTTGAGCAACCAACTTTGGCTCAGGTCATGATGTCACAGTCCTTGAGCTCAAGACCTACATCGGGCTCTGTGCTGACAGCTCGGAGGCTGGAGCCTGCTTCAGATTCTGTGTCTCCCTCTCTCTCTGCCCCTCCCCTGCTCACATTCTGTCTCTCTTTGTCTCTCAAAAATAAATAAACATTTAAAAAAATTTTTAAGAAAAAAGAAAGAGAGAGGGAAGCAAACCACAAGAGACTCTTAACTAGAGAGAACAAACTGAGGATTGAAGGAGGGGAGTGGGCAGGGGATGGGCTAAATGGGTGATGGGTATTAAGGAGGGCACTTGTGATGAGCACTTAGGTGTTATATATAAATGATGAATTACTAAGTTCTCCTGAAACCAATATAATATGTTAACTAACTAGAACTTAAATAAAAATTTGGGGGGGAAAAATTAAAGGATGACGTCATCCCAAAGGATTTTGCCTACCCAGGTTACCAGAGTTAAGGTAGGAAATAATATTTCCTTCATACTGACATACCCTGATGATTTCTAGATGATAAAGAGTGAGAAAAGCCAAAGATGAGGGAGTTGCTGGGAAGTACAGTTTGTGTGCCCAAAAGGAAGGAACATCTCGACTTTCCCCAGTCATTCAATGAACATCTCCTAGGACTCTGTCATAGAACATTGCAGCTTCTGACCTCAAGGTGCTAACACTCAATGAAAGCAAAACAGCCAGGGAGAGAAACAAAGGAATCTGCCTGTAAAAAAAAAAAAAACTGGCCTACTGGGGCAGTATCTCTAACAGAGAGTTAGCTACATTTTTTCTTTTTCTGAAAAGTACAGTTCCCATCAATCTGATAAATGACAGAACTGGTGAGATTTTCTTCTCCTTAAAGCTCGTATATCTTTAACGGTACAAGATGAACTAGACTTTACCCTAATATATTAGGTTTTCAGGGGTG
This sequence comes from Leopardus geoffroyi, assembly GCF_018350155.1. Lineage (NCBI taxonomy): Eukaryota > Metazoa > Chordata > Mammalia > Carnivora > Felidae > Leopardus > Leopardus geoffroyi. Next base: position 45,152,481 of record NC_059330.1, read on the forward strand.
CGTGGGTGACTCGGTTAATTGTCCGACTTTGGTTCAGGTCATGATCTCACAGTCTGTGGGTTCAAGGCCCATGTCAGGGTCTGTGCTGACAGCCAGAGCCTGGAGCCTGCTTCAGATTCTGTGTCTCCTTCTCTCTCTCTCTGCCCCTCCCCTGCTTGTGTGCGTGCTCTCTTTCTCTCTCTCTCTCTCTCTCTCTCTCAAAAATAAATAAACATTAAAAAAAATGTTAGGTTTTCAGAACTTACAAATTATAAATCACACCAAGACACAACCTTTTGTCATGAAGTTTTTCTCCTTTAACAAACAGTACTACATAGGAAGAAGACTAATACTAATATTCTGCCCATCTAATATTCATTTCCTTCTTATTCTTCATAAGGTCAGAAGAGAATATGAGCCTAGGCAACTGTCAGAGTAATATGGTTGAATTAATTCCCATTGAAAACAGCTATAGACATTCAACATTCCTACTCAAATATCTTCAGGATTCCCCGGAGCTAATAAAGTCCAGAATGCCTCAGCTTAACAATGAAGATGTATATATGTCTAAAAAAAAAAAAAAAAAGACATTAAATAAGTGACATGGTTGGTCTAGGAAACTACAAAAAATGATGGGGACTATGGCAATCAGAAAACATATGGTTCCAGTTAAGGGGATGACAGTTGTTCTGCTCCAGCCAATTATGGCTAAGCAGGAATGTGGGCCCCATGTTTTCCGATCTTTGGGTTTTTCATGAGAAGTCGTAAACTGATAACTCTTAATTTACCCATGTTTTCACTTTTGAAATTCAAGTTTTTAAATGTGGTATAAGCCTAATGAAATTTGTGTGAGGATCAAATTTGCAATCTCTGTTCTATTAACCACACCTAATCCAACCTACCTAATTACTTCTGCTCCCACTCTCTCACTTCATGCAATCCTATCCTCTAATGTGGTTGAGCTGTTCTTTGTCTCCTAATTTTCATGATTATTCTACATACTTTTGTTCCTTTTCCACTCTAAACAGCTCTTCCCTCAGTGCTACACATTAAAATTCTACTTTTCCCTACACAGAAGACCTAAAACTGTAAATGCTTAGAAGAAAACATAGGAGAAAAGCTTCACGGTATTGGGTTTGGTAATGATTCCTTGGATATTATACCAAAAGCACATGCAACAAAAGTAGAAATAAATTGGACCACAGGGGTGCCTGGGTGGCTCAGTTCATTAAGTGTTCGACTCTTGATTTCAGCTCAGGTCATGATCTCATATTTCGTGAGATCAAGCCCCACGTCAGGCTCTGCACTGGCAGCTCGGAGCCTGATTGAGATTCTGTCTCTCTCTCCACCCCTCCCCCACACTCTCTCTCTCTCTCAAAATAAATAAAGGAAAATTTAACAATAAAAAAAGAAATTGGACCACATAAAAATCTAAAACTACTGTGCATCAAAGAACACAATCAGCAGAGTAAAAAGGCAACCTACAGAATGGAAGACAATATTTGCAAATATTTTATATAATAAGGGGTTAATATCCAGAAAATATCAAGAACTACAACTCAACAACAGAAAAAAAATTAGAAAGTAAGCAAAAGAATTGAATACACAGTTTTCCACAGAAGATATACAGATGACCATCAAGCATATGAGAAGATGCTCAACATTAATAATCCCTAATGATTATTAGGGAAATATAAATTGAAACCACAATAAGATATATGACCTCATACCCATCAGGGTGGCTATTATCAAAAAAAAAAAAAAAACAGGAAAGGATGTGGATAAATTGGAATTCTTGTGCACTTTTGGCAGGAATGTAAAATGATGGCGACTATGGAAAACAATATTTCTTTAAAAAATTAAAAATATAATTACTGTGTGATTCAGCAATTCCACTTCTGGGTATAAAGCTGAAAGATTGAAACCAAGGTCTCAAAGAAATATTTGTACACCAATGTGTCATAGCAACGTTATTCACAGTAGCCAAAAGGTGGAAGAAACCCAAGTGTCCAATGACAGATAAATGGATAAATAAAATGTGGTACATAAAATGGAACATTATTCAGGCTTAAAAAATAAGAAAATTCTGACACAAGCTACAACATGGGTGAAACTTGAGAACATTATGCTAAGTGAAATACACCAGTCACAAAAAGACAAATACTGTGTGATTCCACTTAGATGAGATTTCTAAAGTCAAATTCATAGAAAATAGAATGTGGTTGCCAGGGATTAAAGAGAGAGGTAAATTGGGGAGCTGTTGTTCAGTGAATTTAGAGGTTCATTTATGCAAAATAAAGTTCTGGAAGTTGACTGCACAACAATGTAAATATACTTTTTTTTAAGTTTATTTGTTTATTTTGAGAGAGCACAAGCAGGTGAGAGACAGAGAGGGAGAGAGAGAATCCCAATCAAGTACTGACAGTGCATAGCCCAATGTGGGGCTCAAACTCATGAACCAGGAGATCGTGGCCTGAGCCAAGATCAAGAGTCGGAAACTTAACTGACTGAGCCACCCAGGGGCCCCAAATTTAAATATACTTAATTACAAACATATGCTTAGGGGCCCCTGGGTGGCTCAGTTGGTTAAGCCCCCGATTTCAGCTCAGGTCATAATCTCGCAGTCTGTGAGTTCAAGCCCCTCATCGGGCTCTGTGCTGACATCTCAGAGCCTGAAGCTTGCTTCAAATTGTGTCTCCCTCTGTCTCTGCCCTCCCCTGCTTGTGTGCACATGCACTCTCTCTCTCTCAAAAAAAAAATAAATAAATAAATAAATAAATAAACATTAAAAATAAAACTTTAAAAAATAAACTGATAAACTGTATGCTTAAAATGGTTAAGATAGTAAATTTTGCTACGTGTTTTTACCGCAGTTTAAAATAATATTTAAAATAATAATACTTCTAGCCAAAGCATAAGAGACTGTTAAAAACTGAGAACAAACTGAGGGTTGATGGGGGGTGGGAGGGAGGAGAGGGTGGGTGATGGGTATTGAGGAGGGCACCTTTTGGGATGAGCACTGGGTGTTTTATGGAAACCAATTTGGACAATAAATTTCATATATTATAAAAAATAAAAAAATAAATAAAATAAAAAATAAAATAATAATACTTCTCAACAATCCCATCCAATGACAATGCCATTATTCCCATTTTATTTTGTTTTTTAAGTTTATTTATTTATTTATTTAAGTTTATTTATTTATTTATTTATTTATTTATTTATTGATCACACACACAAGCGAGAGAGGTGCAGAGAGGGAGAGCAAGAATCCCAAGCAGGCTCCACACTGTCAATGCAGAGCCTGACGCAGGGCTCGATCTCCCAAACCATAAGATCATGACCTGAGCTGAGATCAAGAGTCAGACGTTCAACAAACTGAGCCACCCAGGAGCCCCCATAATTCCCATTTTATTCTTGATAGGCCCATAACATAGTAGGCCCTTATTAAATACTTGTTTAATTCATTCATAAATTAAACCATCACTTTCTTTCCCTCTGTATCCCAGACCAGAATGGGAGGCAAATATCAAGTTCTAAAAGACTAGGGAAGTGTCAAATTATGCTTACAATAAACTCTGAGAACAGGAATAGGAAGCCTCTAGAACTGCAGCTCCTGAATGAGGCCTGAAACAATTTTGGGGGCTCAAGCTAAACCTTGGGTGCCAAAGGTATCTGTGTTTAGCCACGAGGAAGACTATAAAAATATGCCTAACTCATGTTATTTGATTTACCATGCCATTAGGCATGTCAGATCTTGAATATTAAAGTTTCTAATTAAAACAATCATAATCCTTTTTTTTTTTTTTTTTTAATGTTTTTATTTATTTTTGAGACAGAGAGAGAACGCGAGCGGGGCAGGGGCAGAGAGAGAGGGAGACACAGAATTCTAAGCAGGCTCCAGGCTCCGAGCTGTCAGCACAGAGCCCGACGCCAGGCTTGAACCCACAAACCGCAAGATCATGACCTGAGCCAAAGTCAGACGCTCAACCGACTGAGTCACCCAGGCGCCCCAACAATCATAATCCTTTTTTAAATTGCTCTTTTTCAATCACTCTTTCCAATAATACCAAATCTACAAATCTATGAGAGTTTGGGGTATTTTTTTTCCTTCTTTCTAGGCTAAAACAATGAAGTGGTTCTTAATCACCATTAAATCAAAACATTTCAGTAAAATTTTTCATTCGAACAACTTCCAACTCACTGATGTTTAACATGGAAATATTCTAATACAGAATTTAAAAAAAAAACCTTCTCCTTCCCTGAAACCCTGACAGTGTCAAAATGTTCCCATTCTGTAATTCACACCCATACCCCAAGGGTACTAAATGAACCACATTGAAAGACCCGTTGCTTTAAATCTGGAAGGAGCTTATAAGTCATTCTCTCCTGGGCCCAAGCCTGAGAAGTGAATGAGGTCACAGTTGTATGATGGAACAAACCCTTTATTGGATTCTTGATCTGATTGAAGCCCAGGGGTGGTAGGTAGCGCGGCTTAGAAGTAGGTAAATATCTGGATTGTGTAGGAATTTATGCTGAGTCCTTTTTTTTTTTTTTTTCCAAATCTATCATCTCTAAGAGAGATTGAAGGTAGTTTTTTAAAGGAATGATTATTTTGTACCATGAGGATGATTTCGCAGCACCTTTCAAGTGCCTAAATTGTTGAGCCTCTCCGGAGTTCCCAGTTCTATGGTAGGTTTTTGGACTGTGAACATATGTAATTGAGTTGTTTAGAAACAACTGGCTTTCCAGGCTCTGAGGTGAAGAGCTGGGAAAATGGATCAAACTATAACTAAATATACAAAGACTTTTTCTTCGTGGTTTCATAGTATTTGATTGTCTATTATTCCTAAGTCAGCAACCCAGTATTCTTGTCAGTGAACCACCTAATATACTTTGAAAAAATAATTAGAGAGGGCAAGCCAACAATAAAAGGGGGAAGCCCTACCAACCTGGCTTCGGGCCCATAGGCCCTGATGTCCAAACTCTGCAGAAGTGGAAAGGCAGGACTAGGGAGGCTCTACTGGTTAAAAGTCCATTCAGGAGAGTCTAGGGCGGTGAAACAGCATTGTATCCTACCTCCACTCCTACTTTTAAGGAAGACCAGTGGGTTCATAAGAACTGACGGGACAGGGAGGGACCTCCAGGAAGGAAACCCTGGGAAGATCTACCTACTACTAGGCAGGTATCCAAGATATAAATAAGTAGGTAAATATTTTATAAATGCTGTAACATTTTATTCTCTGTCAATTATGACGTGTATATTCTACCGATTTCAGAAATAAATTTTGTCTTTAAATAACTCTTTCCACATCTTTCTAGGATGCTTTATGTCACATGGTACCACTTATTTTTACTCTGTGAAGGGGGTAGACAATGATAAGAATTTTGCTTAGAGATCTCTGGACGGTGAAGGGCCCCTCCGCATGGCCTTCCAACTCTGCACACACCTCTAACTTGAATTTGCACATATTACCATTCCTCAAGGCCCTGGACTTCAAACTCTAGGTCTTAAGCGAGGGAAGTTGCAAAAGAAAATAGAGGAATTAATCTGTGATTTGATCGATTTGTATCTTCTGAATTCCAGACAGAGTTATTGGCCCCATGGCAGTTTCTGATATTAAATCAAAAGTTAAGCTGAATCCTCTAACAAAAGTACCCAGCTCCCATGGCAAGAGGTAAGTAATGAATGTATTCAGGTGATAAGTAGATTAAGATAAAGGATTATTAAGGTGTCTTGCCATTTGCAACAATGTGGATGGAACTAGAGTGTATTATACCAAGCAAAATAAGTCAGAGAAAGACATATATATGATTTCACTCATATGTGGAATTTAAGAAACAAAACAAATGAACATAGAGGAAGGGAAGGAAAAGATAAAAACAGAGAGGGGCATCTAGGTGACCCAGTCGTTTAAGCATCTGACTCTTGATTTCATCTCAGGTCATGATCTCACAGTTTGTGAGTTCGAGCCCCACATTGGGCTCTGCACTAACAGCATGGAACCTGCTTGGAATTCTCTCTTCCCCTCCCTTCCCCCTCTCCATTTGCTCTCTCTCTGTCTCAAAATAAATAAACATCAAACATTAAAAAAAAAAAACAAAAAACAAGGAGGCAAACCATCAGAGATTCTTAAATACAGAGAACAAACTGAGGGTTGCTGGAGGTGAGGTGGGAGGCTTGGGCTAAATGGGTGATGGGTATTAAGGGGACACTTATTGGGATGAGCACTGGGTGTTCTACGTAAGTGATGAATCACTGGGTTCTACTTCTGAAACCATTACTACGCTGTATGTTAAAAAACTTGAATTTAAATAAATAAAATTTAAAAATAAAATAAATGGAGGGGCGCCTGGGTGGCTCAGTTGGTTAAGCGTCCGACTTCGGCTCAGGTCATGATCTCCCGGTCCATGAGTTTGAGCCCCGCGTCGGGCTCTGTGCTGAGAGCTCAGAGCCTGGAGCCTGTTTCGGATTCTGTGTCTCCCTCTCTCTGACCCTCCCCCATTCATGCTCTGTCTCTCTCTGTCTCAAAAATAAATAAACGTTAAAAAAATTAAAAAATAAAATAAACGGAAAAAAAGAATTATTAACGTGGTAAATATATTAAATACCCGCAAAGGCTATGAGGAAACAAATTAGGATGTTCTTCAAGTATCCTGTGATAAATTTAGTTATACAACAAAACATATGAATTGAAGATAAAGATTTTTATGAAAAGAAAAAATCCTTTTTGATTGGAGAAACGAAAAGTTCTTCCTGTTCACCCAAATGAGAGACAATTTTTGTGTAAGGGGACAGAATATCCTAGAGGGCTTAAGAAGTTGTCAGCAGTACATTAAGATATTTTGAGTGCCAGTTTATTTTTTTTTAATTTTTTTTAATGTTTATTTATTTTTGAGACAGAGAGAGACAGAGCATAAACAGGGGAGGGTCAGCGAGAGGGAGACACAGAATCTGAAACGGGCTCCAGGCTCTGAGCTGTCAGCACAGAGCCCGACATCGGGCTCGAACTCACGGATCGTGAGATCATGACCTGAGCCGAAGCCGGACACTCAACTGACTGAGCCACCCAGGCGCCCCTTTTTTCTTTTTTTTCTTTTTTAATTTTTTTTTTTAACGTTTATTTATTTTTGAGACAGAGAGAGACAGAGCATGAACGGGAGGGGCAGAGAGAGAGGGAGACACAGAATCTGAAACGGGTTGAGTGCCAGTTTAAAGGAGAATAACGTTGGGGGATCACAAAGAAGACCTAATCCCCTAAGCAAGTCAGTACAGAGAAGGTCTGTAGCTCAAATATGATGGGTAAAATGAAATCTAGTAAATTAGCCGTGACTGACCTTGAGCTAAAATTGGGAAGGGAGATTTGCCTGTGATATTAGCAAAAGCTTTTTCCTCCGTCTGATAATTACAAATTCCAATAAACAGTAGCCACTAGTGACTAAAAGAGGCTGATCTATATTTTATCAGAGCACAAGAGGAAGAACCTCTCTTCTCCCTCACCACCATCCATTTTCTCTGCCACTTGGAGAGACTTCTCTAAGCGTCCTTGACTGTGCCGTTCGCTGCTGCAGGAATAGATTCCTGACCTCTTTCCGAGGGATGTGGGCAGGACACCTTACAGCCACCAAGTCCCTTGATCTCATTGTTCCCTCACCCTGCATTACAAACTGTCTCTTGAACTAGTGACGTTCTTGTCACTGAAAGGAGTCAAGCAAAGTCTAGACAAAGCACACGTAGAGGGAATTCCTACATGAGATGAGAGGCTAGCCCAGGCTCATTCCAAACCTAAGGTTCTTCAAAGCTCTGAAACATTATAAAATAAAAAGACCATTTCCTGTGTGGTTTGAAATTCTGCCAAGAGGATCCTTTTTGAATGTTGCTAATAAAGACATCACACTGCCTGACTTGCTTCTTGAGAATTTCCTATTTCTCCATCTACTGCATCTTTTATATCATGCATAAGGAACTTGTTTATATTTAGAAATACGATGAATATAAAATAACCTGAGTAAGGCAAACTGGAGTTTTCAGAGATTCAAGTAAGTGATAGAATGGAAACAGCAGCAGAAGAAATCAGTGTTGGTAAAAGCAGAGAAAACAAACTAATTAGGTAAAATTCCATGTTGTAAAAGTTGGGAATGGTGTATTTTGAGACCTATTACCTCCTTTTTCCCTAGGTCCCTCTTTGAAAATGAGTTGAACCTACTAGATACTGAGGAGGAGACTAAATTCATAAACGATAATTTTTTAAATTACCATGTGTAGTATTTCTTCCAGTTTCACTTCATTTGCTTCTTGTAGAAAGATAAAAACTAAGAGATTCCATTAAAACTTTTAGTTTAGGGGCAGCTGGGTGGCTTAGTCGGTTTGACATCCGACTTCGGCTCAGGTCATGATCTCACAGTTCGTGAGTTTGAGCCCCGCGTAAGGCTCTGTGCTGACAGCTCAGTGCCTGGAGCCTGCCTCGGATTCTGTGTCTCCCTCTCTCTCTCTCTCTACCCCTCCCCTGCTCACACTCTGTCTCTCTCTCTCTCTCTCTCTCTCTCTCTCTCAGGAAATGAACAAACATTAAAAAAAATAATAATAGGGGCGCCTGGGTGGCTTAGTCGGTTGAGTGTCCGACTCCGGCTCAGGTCATGATCTCACAGTTTGTGAGTTCGAACCCTGTGTCAGGCTCTGTGCTGACAGCTCGGAGCCTGGAGCCTGGCTTCGATTCTGTGTCTCACTCTCTCTCTCTGCCCCTCCCCTGCTCATGCTCTGTCTCTCTCTGTCTCAAAAATAAATAAAACATTAAAAAAAATAATAATAAAACGTTTAGTTTAGTATCAAACCTAAATGTATTTTAAATAAAATTAATGTATAAAATTATGATTTTTTAAAACTTTTAAATTACTATATTATAAGAAAACCCAGTTATGCATAATGTACTTTATGTGTGTATTCTAAACTAATAACCTCCTTAGATCTATACAAAATATCCCCAAAGTATCCATACGTTTTCTCTTTTTTCCAGATTTTATTTTTCTGAGGAAATGAAAAGTAACCCAGTGTTCCAAACCTTCCAGAAGTGATCACTGTCTCAGTAGATAGGTAGATACATAGATATAGATATGATTGATATACATATAGACCATATATAGATACAGGTATAGATGTAGATGTAGATATATCTACCTCTATCTCATATGCGGGTAAAAATACAATTTGGCAGTTAAAGTCATAAAATAAGTATAGACACAAAGTTTTCAGTATAAGGATATTCAACATAAGATTATTTATACCAGTTTAAAAAATTTTTTAATGTTTATTTCTTTTAAGAGAGAGAGAGAGCACGCACACATGAGCAGGGGAGGGGCAGAGAGAGAATCCCAAGCAGACTCCACACTGTAGCACAGAGCCCGATGTAGGGCTTGAACTCACAAACCATGAAATCATGGCCTGAACCCAAATCCAGAGTCAGATACTGAACCAACTGAGCCACTCAGGCACCCCTACACCCGTTAAAAATTTGAATTTATATTTCTAGCAGTAGGAATAGTGTAGGGCTTATATCCTTGAGCTTTGAAGTCAGATAAACCTGAGTCTGAATCCCAGGACTTCTACCTTTCATCTGTGCAATTGGGACAAGTTATTTAATCCCTCTGAGCCTCAGTTTTCTCTTTTGTAAAATGGAGAAAATCAGGGTTTTTTTTAAGGATGTAAGGGCGATGGGCAGGTACAGGGCAGAGGTGGACCTTGGTGGCCAACATTTTCTCGCTGCATCTCCTCTGGATATATTGTGATGCATACAGCCATTCCAGTCAGCAAAAACTGAAGAATGGAACTAACATTTGCTGGTTTCACATATGTATTAAATCTTCTCATGTCTTTTGTCAGGGATAAAGATTTACCAGGATCTCTCCCATGCCAATTACAGCACAAAGAAAGGAAGCTGAATGCTTCACAAATACAAGGTAATGAGAATCATCCCCAAATGAAAGCTCCTTGATATATCTGATCATTTTCTTCTCTGAGATCTGTAACTTCAAGGGTTGACTGTAGTCCTCTGCTATTTGAGACCAGAAGTTCTAATTCAGTGTCTAATTTATGGGAAGGAAGGGCAATTACTTTCAAACAGACATCTTCCTAGAATTTGGACAGTCCTAGACAAATATTTTTATTCAAATAAGGACTTGTGGGTATGCAAAAGAACAAATGCAAAGTCAAATAGAAATCAAGTAATGAAACCCCAGGATTTCTCACAGAAAAAAAAAAAATCATAATGATAAAATTAGCTAAGCTTCCTACAGTTTATCAGTCCAAATAGCAAATATTTATTTAAAGCCCACGATGTAGTAAGCCTGGGAAACATGGTCATTGCCCTGATAGGAAGTCTTTCAGAGAAGTCAGATCATTAAAGCGTGAATTTTTGACTGAAACAATTTAAATCACAATATGACACAAGTTCTGATAGGGGAAGTATAAAGTATTATGGGAGCATAAAAGACAGTCTCCTCACTTGGTCTTGGGAGGATAGAAAGGGAGTCCCAGAGAAGGTTGGACAATGAGTGGAAGGCAGACAGCAAAAAGGAAGCGTTCTGGGCAAAATAGAGTAGAATCTGCAAAGGCCCAAAGGAAAGGGAAAGCATGATTCGTTAGAAAAAAAAGAAAACAAAACAAAAAAGAAAGAAAGTCAGTCATGACTGTGTTTGGGTTCTGGGAAGGCTAATGCTTCACCCTCCAAGTTTGCGACCAGTTGAAAAAACAGGAAGCAAAGAATCACCTTTATTTCTGGGAAAACCGGTTTGAAAAACAAAAGATTGTCAAGATCAGAATTGCATTTATCCTTGTAAAACTGAGCTAAATGCCTTAATAATAGTTTATAGGGGTGCCTGGGTGGCTCAGTCGGTTAAGTGTCAGACTCTTGGTTTTGGCTCAGGTCTTGATCTCACGATTTTGTGGATTCGAGGCCTGCATGGAGCTCTGCATGGGAAGTGCAGAGCCTGCTTAGAATTCTCTCTCTCTTCCTCTCTCTCTGCCCCTCCCTAACTCGGGCTGTCCCTGTCTCTCTCAAAATAAATAAATAAACTTTAAAATAATAATAATCACAACAACAACAACAGTTGATAGCCTTCTAAAACTTTAAGGTTTCGGGGCACCTGGGTGGCTCAGTCAGTTAAGCGGCCGACTTGGGCTCAGGTCACGATCTGGCGGTCCGTGAGTTTGAGCCCCGCGTTGGGCTCTGTGCTGACAGCTCAGAGCCTGGAGCCTGTTTCAGATTCTGTGTCTCCCTCTCTCTGACCCTCCCTCGTTCATGCTCTGTCTCTCTCTGTCTCAAAAATAAACATTAAAAAAATTTTTTTTAACTTTAAGGTTTCTAATAGCATTCATATACATTGATGCTTGTTTTAAGGGTTCCCAGGATCTGTTTTAATTGGGTATTATAGGACAGACAGACACATAAATGACCGTCAAGGAGGAAGAAAGTGTTATACTCCTACATCCCTAGAAATAAGAGGCACAGCAAACCATGAAGGGCACATAGGGCAGCACCAGAGTCAGCCAGGAGGCAAAGTGGAGGGTGGGGGGCAGTGGGCAAGGTCCCTTCCTGTGGTTTCTGCAGGAAGGAACAGGTTTTAAATACTACTTACATGCTGACACTTCCCCAATGTGTATGTCCAGCCCAAGCCTCTCTCCCCAGCTCCAGGCTCATATGTGATTGCCTCCTTGACACCTCCAATTATATGTCTAACAGATACCGCAAAATCAACACATCCCAAACTGAACTCCTGATGTGTTCTTCATACACTCTTTTTCATTGTGGTAAAATACACACAACATAGGGGCACCTGGGTGACACTCAGTGTCCAACTCAGTTTCTGCTAAGGTCATGATCCCAGAATCGAGCCCTGTGTCGGACTCCATGCTGAGCATGGTGCCTGCTTAAGATTCTCTCTCTCTCCCCCTCTGCCCCTCTCCCCCGCTCACATGCTCGCTCTCTCTTTCTCTCTAAAATAAAAAAATTAAACTAAATTTAATTAATTTCAAAAATACAACACAAAAATTATAGTGTTAACCATTTTCAAGTGTATACGTACAGATCAGTGGCATTAAATATATTCACATGTTCTACAGCCATCACCACATCCACCTCCATACATTTTCATCTTCCCAAACTGAACCTCCACACCCAGTAAACAGTACCTCCCCATTCTTCCCTCCCCTCAGCCTCTTACTCTTAAAACATGCTCGACCCACAACCTTCCCCATCTCAGATTATGATATTCCATCTTTCACTATTCTGGAAAAAAATCTTGACTCGGGGCGCCTGGGTGGCTCAGTCGGTTAAGCGTCTGACTTCAGCTCAGGTCACGATCTCACGGCCCATGAGTTCGAGCCCCACGTCGGGCTCTGGGCTGGTGGCTCAGAGCCTGGAGCCTGCTTCCGATTCTGTGTCTCCCTCTCTCTCTGCCCCTCCCCCATTCATGCTCTGTCTCTCTCTGTCTCAAAAATAAATAAACGTTAAAAGATAATTAAAAAATTTTAAAGAAGAAAGAAAGAAAGAAAGAAAGAAAGAAAGAAAGAAAGAAAGAAAGAAAGAAAAAATCTTGACTCTTCTGTCTCACCCTACCTATCAGTCCACCAGGAAATCTCATTGCTCCACCTTTAAAATACATCTAGAAGCAGCCGGTTCTTACCACCTCTGCTCCAACCCTGGTCGGAGGCACCATTGTTGTTCACCCACAATAGCCTCCTGACCACCAGTCTCCAACTTGTATCCAAACTCTTTCAAAAGTCTGTTTTTCTAATGGCCAGAGTGATCCTGTTGAAACATAAGTCAGGTGGGTGTGAGGGGAGGAGATGACCTAAGGAACTTTGAAAATGGTGTTTTGACTGGAAACTCTAAGACCCAACACAAAAGGAACTGTACAGAAACAACGCACTCTAGCCAGTAAAGTTGTTTCCCATAGGGGTATAGCTTAACAATTCTGAAACTGTTGTACCTATGGACTGGGTGGAGTAACTCAGTAAATGGATGGCAGATGGCGGAAGCCAGGTTTCTCACGGTTTGGTGTGGGAAGTTACAGATAAACACGGGGAGAAGGCTCCAGTAAACCAGTGGTGCTGGCTTAGGTTCTAAGACATCAGTGTGAACTCATGTTTAGCTTCATATGAATACAGATGGACAGATCAAGAAATAATTAGAAGTATGTGTGTGTCCATGTGTTACTATCCATGCACAGTATTTCCTAGCTCTGTCGGCTGAGAGGACTTAGAAGCATCAATACCCCCACAGCATACCCACCACCCAGATCTCGACTCCTAATGCCGGTCTCCCATAAAAGAAGCAGACTGGCTTGGATAAATGGCTGATTCTGGGGCCCGGGCAGGGAATAGACAAGACAAACCTGGGACATGTTATAGTGGCAGAAAGTAAGGAAGCACTCAGGAAACAAAAGGACACAGGAGCCTTTCAAAGGGATGCATGAGGGCAACCTGGAAGGGCTCACAATGATTAAAGCTAGAGTAATTTGGAGCAACCAAAATAAATAAAGTAGTGTTGGGTTATAACTCCAAGTATACAAAGAATAGCTGCAAATCCATACTGACAGAAATAAATGATTGAATTTTTTTACAGTCTTTCAAAGATAAAATTTATTAGGATGAGAGCATGCTTTCGTATTTCTACGTTGTTGATATTAGATAGCAAGAATAGATGTTCTTGTCAAGTACTTTTTTCTGTCTCTTGAAATTACCACATTTTTTATGTTTAGCTTGGTAAGATGATACATTAATACGTGGTTTTGATTATTAAATCGACCTTTTATTGCTGGGATAAATCCTAGTTGGTCATTGAATTTTTTTTAAATGGAGAAGCAAGAACTCTCCCTTACAAGAGAATTCCAAATAATGAATGTAGTTATTACCTCCTCCGGGAGATGGCGCTTCATTCCCCGGCCCTCCGGCCCTTGAGTCTGGACTTCCCTTAGTGACTTGCTTCCAAAGAGTAGAAAATGGAAAGGAGGGAAGTAACTTTACAGGGGGAAACCCTTACAAATACTCCCTCAGCCAGGTAATCCAGGTAAGCGTATCCGTGCCGAGTCATCTTGACAATATGCAGCCTTCTTACACCGTGAGGAGAACGTTACCTCACTTTGCTCATCTTCTTTCCAAAAATCCATAATCTCAGGCTAACCGTGAGAAAAACATTAGAAAACCCAAGATTGAGGGACTTCCACAAAAGTGCCTGAGCAGTACTCCTCAAAACTGCCAAGGTCATCAAAAACAAGAAAAGTCTGAGAAACTGTGACAGAGAAGAGGCTAAAAAGACGTGACAACTAAATGTAATAGAGTATCCTGGATGGGATAGACTATTTCCTGGAGTGGGAAAGACTAATGAAATCCCATTCATATCTACAGTTTAGTTAATAGCACTACACCAGTGTTGGCTTCTTAGATGTAATGAATGTCCCAGAGTAATGTAAGGTGCTAACATTAGGGAAAACTGGGTGAGGGATCTACAGGATCCCTGGGCTATCTTTGCAACTATATCTAAAACCAATCTGAAGTAAAATTTGGGGTGCCAGGGTGGCTCGGGTGGTTAAGTGCCCAACTCTTGATTTCAGCTCAAGTCATGATCTCACAGTTCATAAGTTTGAGCCTCACATCAGGCTCTGCACGGACAGTGTGAAGCCTGCTTGGGATTCTCTCTCCTCTCTCTCTCTTTCTCTCTCTCTCTCTTCCCAAATAAGTAAATAAACTTTTAAAAATGCATTTTAAAATAAAATTTAAAATAAATGGTAAAATATACCCCCCCACACACACACACACACACACACACACTACACTTCTGACCTTTCCTGTTCCTCTCCTGTTGCTCACTCCGATCCAGCCACACTAGCCTCTTTGCTGTTCCTGGAACCTGTCAGGCCTGTTCCCCGTGGCACCTTCACTCTGGCTCTTCCCTCTGTCTGGTCCTCTCTTCTCCCAGATATCTATTCCCTCATCCCCTTGAAGTCTTTGCTCAGATCTCACGTATTTAATACAAGCAACTTATCCCTCAATCCCTGGAACTCCCAATCTCCCCAACATGCATTTCTTTTTCTTTTTTCCTTTGTCTTCTACCTTGTAACATGTTATCCAACTTACCTATTTATTATATTTATATAAGTGCAGAGATCTTTGTCTATTTAGGGCGCTAGTGTAGCCTAGGCACCTAGAGCAGCACCTGACGCAAAGAAGACATTCGTATTTGGGACGCCTGGGTGGCTCAGTCAGTTAAGCGTCCGACTTCAGCTCAGGTCATGATCTCATAGTTCGTGAGTTCGAGCCCCACGTCGGGCTCTGTGCTGACAGCTCAGAGCCTGGAGCCTGCTTCGGATTCTGTGCCTCTGTCTCTCTCTCTGCCCCTTCTCTGTTCGTGTTCTGTCTGTCTCTTTCTCTCAAAAATAAATGAACATAAAAAAAAAGACATGCGTATTTGTTGAAAGGCTGCATGAATGAAGGTAATACCTACTAACATGCTAGAAATACTAGGGAGAAATTAGAAACCAGTCAGAGATGGCTCCAGCCCTAGAGAAGCCTGCCTCCTATCAAGGGAGAAAGATGTTACCTATTCACACATTTTTAAGACAGGTATCATTATCTCTATAAGATGAATCTCATACATACAGACACATTGCATACATAAAGATGCTAATACTTGACTGTGATATGAAATAAGTTTTATTCTGGTGCCATTTGGGATATACTTTGTTCTCGGTTTATTTATTTATTCGCTGATTTTAGACAATACATGTCTAAGTTTGGCTCCAGTTAATGCCTGGAGTATGTCTTTGAAAAAACTTTGACTCTATTCAAAACATTCGCATGCATATAATTTGGGTATATTTGGGTCCATTCGTTTTCTGTTGCTGCCATAATAAATTGCCACAAACTTAGCAGCTTAAAACAACACAGATGTATTATCTCACAGCTCTGTGGGTCAGAAGTCCAGGTGGGTTCAGCTAGTTCCTCTTCTCTGGGTCTTTCAAGGCCAAAATGAAGGAGTTGGCCAGCCTGGCTTCTTACCAAGAGGCTCTAAAGAAAAATCTACTTCCAAGCTTATTTAGGTTCTTGGTAGAATCCAGTTCCTTGTGGTTCTTGGGGCTGAGGACCCATTTCCTTACTGGCT
Source organism: Leopardus geoffroyi (assembly GCF_018350155.1). Lineage (NCBI taxonomy): Eukaryota > Metazoa > Chordata > Mammalia > Carnivora > Felidae > Leopardus > Leopardus geoffroyi. The sequence continues at coordinate 45,168,614 of NC_059330.1, forward strand.
GTTAGCCAGGAGTCTCTCACAGCCCCGTGAAACCATCTGCATTCCACATTACATGACCCCGTCCATCTTCAAACCAATCCCTCCTCATTCTTTGAATCTCTCTGATCTCTCCTTTTGCCACATCTCTCTTGCTTCTGGCTGCCTAAGGGACCTGTAATTATATTGGGCACACTCCGATAATCCACAATAATTTATCTTAATTATAACTGCAAAGTCCTTTTTATTGTGTAAGTAATACATCCACAGATTCCAGGGATTAGGGCATGGACATCTTTCAAAGACCATTTTGCGAACATATTTGGTTTTCCACCAAGTAGTTTATTCCAGTTCAAATCTCATGGAAGGATGATGTCCTTTATATGAAATGTCTATTAGGTACTCATTTTTCTCTCAATAATTTTTTAGAACATGATCTCCAATCAACTATATAGTCTGTCCTAGTTCATTAGAATATGTACTCATTCTTTTTTTAATACATTTTTTAGTATTTATTTTTGGAAGAGAGAGACACAGCACGAGTAAGGGAGGGGCAGAGGAAAAGGGAGACAGAGAATCCGAATCAGGCTCCAGGCTCTGAGCTGTCAGCACAGAGCCTGACACGGGGCTTGAACTCACAAACCGTGAGATCATGACCTGAACTGAAGTCAGACATTCAACTGGCTGAGCCACCAAGGCACCCCTATACTCATTCTTGAATAACTAACTGTCTGACTAACTTAACTGCATTTCCTCAGCCTTCCAAGATGCCTACAACTTCTTTAACAAGGATAAAACTGGCTGTATTGATTTACACGGAATGATGTGCACTCTAGCCAAGTTGGGAATGAATCTAACCAAGCGTGATGTCTATAATGAATTAAAATGTGCTGATATTGATGGTGAGTACTTTGACTTGTAATTACTTTTCTCATAGAAGGTTTTTATAAATTTATATATTTCTATCAGTGACTACATAAATGAAAAATAAATCTCATTTATTGTCAAAAGTACATATACGTGTTTCTCTTTAAGGATATCAGTAAAGTATGTGTACAAGTTACAAAATCAAATTGTACAAAATGGACTATCCTTTGAAAAGTTCTGTGTGGAAACTAAAAGTGACTGTCATATTTCAACATCAAATTCAGATTACTTGTCATGATGTACATTTTGGAGGGTGCCTTGAAATAACAGATACAAAGTCATTGACAATTTCAAAAATGACATGTTACCAAGAAAATCCAAGCCCTTTGTTTCCATTTGAATCTTATCAGTACAAATCTTCCTTCCATCATTAGAGCCCACCTACATATTTTTTAATTTATTTAAATTCCAAGTTAGTTAACATACAATGTAGTATTGGTTTCCAGAGTAGAACCCAGTGATTCATCACTTACATATAACACCGTGCTCATCCCAAGTGCCCTCCTTAATGCCCATCACCCACTGAGCCCATCTGTACTGTGACAAAAATGCCACAGCATTTTTGTTGCTATTTTTAAAGCTGTTAGATAACATTCCCTTTGAATACACTGACCTAGTGATTATAGCCCATGCTGATATGTTGTATGGAGTATATATTCACTATCTCCTCTCACCTCTCCCCACCCAACTGCCAGTGCCCCATTCAATTAGCATAAGGCCCACATGTGAATCAGTGTCACTGGTCAATTAAGGCATCACTTGTTTCCACTAACTCCGCCCAATTTGTCTGTTCTTTCATCAGAACACACATACATACCTCTAACAGCACTATTCTTTAACGTTAGAGGTGACTGGGTACAACTTGGGGTTGTTTTAATAATAAAAATAGCAGAGGGGGGGTATGGGAAGCCAGGGGTGGATTCCATGGAAAAATGGCAAGTCTCCAGGAAAGGAGTGAGTGGTTAGAACTGCAGGGGCTGAGAGCCTGGTTGATGTTTTTACCCCACCATTGCTTCTGGTGGCTGTGGGTGACTCATGTAACAGTGCTAAAACCACTTCGAGAAGACCAGTGCTCACCTGAGCACATCTCCAGCCTTAACATGCTGTGATTTTACATATTGAACAGTCCAAGGTGTTTTCATTTGACATTTAACATATAATCTAATTACTAAAATGCATCTTATATCTTTGTTCTGAGCCTTCAAATTTCTGTTTCAGGGGATGGAAAGGTGAATTTCTCAGACTTCATAAAGGTGTTAACAGATAAGAACCGCTTTCTTAAAGCTGTGGGTGAGTAGAGCTATTACAGAACAGATGGCAGGTGGGTAGCTGTGAGTCACTGCATAGTAACTATTATTCATTTAGGCCTCTGATCAGGAGACACGTGAGGAAGGTGTATTCTGGGGTGAGATTTACTTGCCATACTGCTTCTCCAAAACACTATTTGCTAAGCAAATTGATACAGTTTTAGAATTTTAACTTAAATGCATCAAGTCCTTCTGCAGGTGACACTGCTTTTTGGTCTCTGGTGTGAACATTTGGAGTAGTGTAGAAAAAATCGGTCACCTTTTATAATATTCTTTACCAAGCGCCTGTGCTACTTTGAGAGGAGCTCTCTTTACAAATGAAAATTTTTTTTTAGGAAAAGAAAAATGCTCTCTCTCGTGCAAATTTGGGGTATAAATAATTTACTATTCCTAAAAAATACCTTCCTCACCCTGATGAAGTCTTCCCTCAGTGCAAGGACTGGAGAGTCGGCTTAGAGGTTAAAGAGCATATTCTCACACACGATCATAAATGATGTGAAAGTGTACTTGACATATTATTAGTCCTCTGATGGTTTATTTATGAGTTTAACAGCCTGCCTTGGGAAAACTAACCACAATTCAGGTTATATTTTCTAGGATAAATACATTCTAAATTCTAAATACTGTGTACTGTTTTGAAAACACACTCATTCAGGGGCACCTGGGTCGCTCAGTCGGTTAAGCATCTGACTCTTGGTTTCGGCTCAGGTCATGATCCCAGGGTCATGGGATTGAGCCCAGTGTCAGGCCTGCGCTGAGTGTGGAGCCTGCTTAAGTTTCTCTCACTCTCTCTCTCCCCCTCTCCCCTGCTCACTCTTTTTCTCTAAAATTAAAAAAAAATTGTTTTTAATGCACTCATTCATAGGCTGTGAACTGTCCTTAGAATAAACAGAAGTTACTGCTTCAAGTACTACTATAGTAACGAGGGTTTGCTTGCAAACCCGAGATATGTTTATCAACAATTTCTTAACCTAGAAGAACAAGACAACAGTCCTTAATACATGAGTTGTGTTTATGTTAAATGCAATTTAATTACAAGTCATATTTACTTCAAGTCAATATATACTTAGAAGTCACTGAACTAAAAGTATTTATTTATTTTGAGAAAGAGAATGCATGAGCCCATGTGAGCAGGGAAAGGGCACAGAGAGAGGGAGGGAAAGAGAATCCTAAGCAGGCTCTGCACTGGCAGCGTGGAGCCCGAAGCGGGGTTCGACACGGTGTTCAAACTCATGAACCATGAGATCATGACCCAAGCCAAAACCAAGAGTCGGTTGTTAACCAACTGAGCCACCCAGGCTCCCAGAACTAAAAGTATTTTTTAATGATTATTCTGTCTGTTCACTAATTAAAATGACCTTTCTACCAAATAGAACAGATTTTTAAATGTTTTTCTCTAACTCTCTAGTACCTAACCTGGTATTACTCTTGTAAATAGAATAAAAAGACTTGTCAGCTTATTACTTTTTTTGACAGATGGTTTTTTCAGAAAGCATTTTGAATTTTTTTCCCCTTCATAGTTCCAGAAAAGGAGAAATGTTTAGATTTAGCTGGCAACCCAGGGATCCTGTTGTTTGAAATCCTATCAAAGCTTGTAGAGACTTCAGCCTTACCCAGAAAGGCTATAATGGAAATAGTAAGGTAAGTGGCAAAGATAGGGGTAAAAACAGCCTTCTTAGAAGCACTTATGAGGATATGTACAAGGCAGTCACCTCTGATTAACATCCTTCTCCACAGGGTCTGCCCCAGAACAAAGGAGATGGGGTCTGTGGCAATGCTCAAATGCCACAACATGAGACCTAATTCCTTCATCCCAACTGTGCTACCTAGTTCTGAAATTGCAAGACTGACATCAGTCCATCTCAGGGCCCACTGAAGGCCTAAGACAGCCAAGAAAGTTCAGACTCTCCTACCCTAGGCTAGAGAATCCCAGAAGAGTTCAGACTTTTCCAGGGATGATTTTTGTGTTGGGCTTGGAAATCTCATTTGGAAGACACTCTCATTCATGTTGGAACTCCCCGGGGCTTCCTTTGACTCTGGGGCGATGTATAGCAATTTCAGACATCCCAAAGTAGCCTTTTGGACTGGAGCACAGCCAGAAGTAGACCTGAGAATGGAGGATGAGGAAATATTCTCACACCCAAATGTGTTTTATTCCAACAAATATCACTAAAGATAAATTTTCTCAATCTATTGTTATCATTATATTATATTGAATGTTGCTGTTACCAATTTTTTAACTAATTCTCTTTCAAAGTTGTGCCTTCCCTCCTAGGCTTAAAAATACAGAATGTTTTCTGAATCCTCCGTGGGTAGCTCTATGCTGTCCTGTATCTGTCAGGTGTAGAACAGAAGGCACACAAAATTCTACTCTTCATTCCAGTTCAAAGGCATTTATTAAATGCCTGTTATTAGTACACAAACTTGACACATTGCTTAACCTTTCAGCCTTGGTTTTCTCACCTATAAAATGGGAACAACAATAATAATACCCACCTTATAGGGCATTTGTGGGAACGTAGGAATAAATATTCCTAGAGCCCCATAAAAAATAACTATTATTATGTGGAAGTAACTAGAATAATCATACTATATATATATATATATATATATATATATATATATATATATATATATATTATGTTTGAATCCTCACCTCCTTAATGGGTACTATTGTCCTCATTTTTCAAATGAAAAACCTAAAGTACAGGTAGTTGTACTTTGCCCCAAGGAGCAATGGTGCCTTTGGGCACAGATTTTAGCACAGTCTGATTCCAGTACCCATGCTCTTCTCCACTGCCCTACACTGCCTCTCACACCCAGTAAGTGACCAGGAAATGTTTGCTGATAATTGGTGTTTTTTTTTTTTAATTTTTTTTCAATGTTTATTTATTTTTGAGACAGAGAGAGACAGAGCATGAACAGGGGAGGGGCAGAGACAGAGGGAGACACAGAATCTGAAACAGGCTGCAGGCTCTGAGCAGTCAGCACAGAGCCCAACGCGGGGCTTGAACTCACGAACCGTGAGATCAGGACCTGAGCCGAAGTCCCGAAGTCGGACGCTTAACCGACCAAGCCACCCAGGCGCCCCAATAATTGGTGTTTTGTTGATGATGATGATGATGATGATGTTGTTGTTGATGATGATGATGGTTGTTACTTATCATATACCTGGTTTCTAAGGAGATGAAGTGTTTGATATGTAGTGTTTGCATTTAAGGAACTTAAAATATAAATTGAGAGTGAAGCCCTAAGTACGTAGACAACTAAATAATGCCAAATGAGTGGCAAAGATCATTCATGTAGTTTCCTAAGAAAGCCGGTCTTGAGCTGGGTAATGGTAGAATTTGACAGGTGTTCCTGTAGTTGATTACAACGTTTACTAAACATTACATGCAATTTCTGAGTGTGCACTTTACACGCATTAGCTTTTTCCTGGATTGCTGCCTCCTAACTGGTCTCCCTGTTTGTACCTTTTGGTTCCCCACCCCAGCCTTGCCCACTCCAGTCTATTCTCAACACTCCCTCTATCTAGCTGATGTCTTAATGCCTACAGCACCAAAGGATCCTTTTAAAATGTCGGATCATGTCAGTCCTCTGCTCAAAATCTTCAGCCAATGGGGCATCTGGGTAGCTCAGTCAGTTAAGCATTCGACTCTTGGTTCAGTTCAGGTCATGATTTCATGGTTTCATGAAATCCCTGCATCAGGCTCAGCACTGACCGTGCAGAGTCTGCTTAGAATTCTCTCTCTCCCTCTCTCTCTCTCTGCCCTTCTCCCACTTGTGCTGTCTCTGTCTCTCTCAAAATAAACTTAAAAACATAAAATATTATTTTAAAAAAACCTTCAAAACCTTTCCATTTCCCTCTGAGTATGAGTCTTAGACTGTATGTGACTTATTGGTCTTCTAGGTGACCTGCCCTCACTTTTGACCTCTTTGACTTTGTCTCCTGTTACTCTGCTCCATTCAGGCTAGCACCCTTGCTGTTCCTCAAATACACCAGACATGCTCCTGCCTCAAGACCTTTAAATTACACTAAGAGAAATGAGCATTATATATTTTCAGAGGAGGATAAGAACATTGTGGATAGTTGGGTTCAAGGTTAAGGAAGGAATTATCTGATTATAAACCAGACTGCTATGGCACCTGTGTGGCTCGGTCAGTTGAGCATCTGACTCTGGATTTTGGCTCAGGTCATGATCCTAGGATCATGGGATAGAGCCCCAAGTTGGGGTCCACACTGAGCAAGGAGCCTACTTAAGATTCATTCATATGCTCTCTCTCTCTCTCTCTCTCTCTCTCTCTCTCTCTCTCTCTCTCCCCTCCCCTTCCCCCTGTCCGCTGATCACATACTCTTTCTTTCTAATAAAATAAAACAAAATAAAATAAAATAAAATAAAATAAAATAAAATAAAATAAAATAAAATTTATAAACCGGACTCTAAGCAGAATGCTATTGGCACATCTATCCAACCACTGCTGCAGCTCCAACATTTAGAATGTGTTCTTTCCCTCTTTCTGAGAGGAAAAAAAAAAGGTTGCCTGTCATCATCCTAGAAAGCAATGAAGCTTCCCATTGCTGTAACAGAAAAACCTGCCTGTGTAATGATAAGCAAGGTCTTGCATTTCGTCCTCTGAGACAGTAAGCAGTGACGGTCCTCTGCTCCGCAAACTGAGAAGCGAGGTCTCCCACATTGGTACTGAAGCCCCACTATACCAAGTCCTCCCCCACCACCCACAGCTCCAGAGAGACGTCCATCGTTCCAGCTGCAAGAGGGAATCTGATCTGCAATGAATGTTTAAGGCATGCATGTTTGTAAATCAGATGTCTATACCTTTGGGGATGTTTGTGCTGTGAATGAGAGTCCCTTAGCATATCTTAAAGTATTTATAAACTAAAATGCACAGTAACAGATCTCCTAAATCCGTTGATACACATGTGCATGCATACACACACACACAACTCAAAGAAATGCACCCAATAGTAATTTACTGAATAGTAAGATTATTGGTGATACTTCCTTTTTATACTCTTCTGCATTTTCCAAATTCTCTGCAATCAGGATTTCTTTTAATTAAAAGAAAGTTGCATTTTAAAACTCAACACAAAGTAATATAATGGTAGGCATGATTAATGTTTGTATTCAAGCTGGTACCACTCAAGGCTTTGTCAAGGATCACTATCGATAGGTATTTTTCTAGACAAGACTTGAGGTTTGGGGGGAGGAGGAAGGAAGCCAAAGCCCAGAAACTAGAAATATAAGCTAGCCAAATGGCCTGGGGAAAGGATTAGTAGATATTCTATGAATGTCACAAAATTAAGCACTCAATAAATAATATTGAATGAATATATAAATTAAGTTTAAAATAAATGGATTCAGCCAATACCTTGCAGCTGGACTTTTTTTCCTTTTGTCCAACACTTAAGCAGTTTTTCAGTAGGACTATACAGCACTTTTTATTCTTTTTTTAATTACTTTTTTTTTTTTTTTTTTAGCTATTTCCAAAGAAAATTCCAGGAAACCAGGTCAGGAATGTTATGGAATCCCTACACCATGGCTTATGAAAAAAGGAGATTTAAGCAAGACATATGCACCCCTCCCAACTCAAGCACAGCTGCCTTTGCCAATGCTGCCCGGACTGCAATAATGAAAGAAAAGGATTTATTTAAATTTCTTGAAGAGCTCAAGAGTAAGAGCCATTTGTCCTCTCCCCACTGTTGCAAAGGATTTATTTGTAGATTACTGGTCAGAAATAAATACTAGAGGTCAAGTGCTATAGAAACAGGACCACAGCCTATTCTGTCTGGTCTATGTCACACAGGTATCATTAGAAAGCATATCTGCATCGTAACCTGAGTCCTCATGATTCAGGTGAAGCCTAGAGTCTGGGGGCGGGGGAGAGGGCAGGAGAGTGAAGAGTGGGGGTCACAGCCACTGAGAAGACTAGACAAAGAGCAAAATAGGCACTACATGTATGTCTTTTATGTGAATTTCCTCTTACACGGTTCATAATATCATTTTTGTTTTTATCTTTAGGGTGCAATCCTCCTTCAGATAGCCCATATTCAAAAATACCCATCTTTCCATTGTTTCCTAATGTGGATGGGGTAGTGATGGGAAAGCCATTCAAAGACATGCAGAAATTAGAAATGCTAAGGAGAAAGGAGCCTCTGAACTTCTTTGAGAACTATTTTTTCCATAAAAGAGACTGGAAAGCACAGGTAAGATTTCAATTATTAATTAATTCAAATTAATATTAGTTAAACATTAGTTAATTCAAATACTTAAGTTTCTAAGTTCTAACTTAACAGAACTAATAACATGTTTTTTAATGACAAACGTTTCAGTCATTGTATTTTTTTTATTTTTTTTTTTTAGTGTTTATTCATTTTTGAGAGAGAGCAGGGGAGAGGCAGAAGTGGGGGGTTGGGGGACAGAGGATCTGAAGCAGGCCCTGTGCTGACAGCAGAGAGCCCGATGTGGGGCTTGAACTCATGAACCATGAGATCATGACCTGAGCTGAAGTCAGACGCCCAACCGAGCCACCCGGGTGCCCCTTTTTAATAGATATTAATTCTGCTACTTCAAGATCAAAAATTTCTGCATGGCCAAAAATAATCACATTTGCAACTCGTACACAAAGGGCTAACTCCTTTAATACATCAAAGAACTTCAAATTGATTAGAAAGAAACTAACTTGTATAAAAATAAGCAAAGGATATGAACAGATAGTTCTCAGTGGTGTGAAAAGATATTCAATCCCATTCTTCATAAAAGATCCAAATCAAAACCACCCTGAAAGTGGTAATGCAGAAAGATAGTATCTTTCCATATTAGACTGACCAAGATCAAAAGGTTGAAAAATACATGGGGTACTCATAAATTGCAAATAGGAGTTTAAATTGGTTCAACCTCCACAGAGGAAATTTGGTAATACCTACCAAAGTGACAGACCTCACACCTGTGGACTATGAGTGAGGAACAATTTCTCCACTGCCCTCTTAGGGTCTTTCGGCTGAGACTGAGAATTAAATTGACATAAGACAGATCAACAGAAAAGCATACACATTTTTAAAATTTCACAGGTACGTGGGAGTCCCCACAGAAAACGAAGACTCAAAGTAGCAGAGCCCAACACTTGTGTGCTAAATTGGCCAAAGAGTTGTAAATAGGGTGAAAACGTGTCCAGGCCAAGGGACTTGGCCTAGGGTAGTTAATTGGGTGGAGTTTAGAAGACAAAGGTTAGTTTAACACGATTTGTACAGATTTCTGCCAGCCTCAACTCCCCATTCCCAGTGATAAGAATGTTACTTTCCTCCTGGTATAAAGAGAGCATCTTCCATATGGGGCGTTGATCTCCTGCATTCAGGAAGGAAGAGGAGAGAGATCAGAGTGCTCTTAACACCCGCTGTTTTCCAAGTCCCTTTAACTCAAAATACTCCTTTTGCCAAAGTCACATATTTGGGGTGGCATATTCAGCCACCTTCATGACCTAGCATCCTCACCTAGGATACTATCCGGGATACACTTGTTCCAAATGCCACCCATACAGGGTAACTCATCACATGGTTGTTTATACTAGCAAACGGTTGGGGAAATAACTGAATGACCATTTACTAGATTAACTCTATTACCGGGTTAACTATTTACTAGGTTAACTACTACTGTATTTACTAGGTTAAATAACTAGGGGACTAGTTAAATTATGCTTTATCCTTACCATGAAATATTCTGCAGCCATTTTTTAAAAATTTATTTATTTTGGGGAGAGAAAGAGAGCGAGAGAGAGAGAGAGAGAGAGAGCACGACCAGGGGAGGGGCAGAGAGAGGGACACAGAGAATCCGAAACAGAGAGCCCCATGTGCAGCTCGAACCCACAAACTGGGAGATCATGACCTGAGCTGAAGTCGGATGCTTAACTGACTGAGCCACCCAGGTGCCCCCTGCAGCCATTTTAATGACTTAAGAAACTCTTTGTGTGATGATGTAAAAGATCTCCAAAAGGAAAAGGATATGAAACAGTATGTGTAATACACTGCTATTTGTATAAAAAGGAGAAAAATAAATAAATACAAAGTATGTACATATACTTTTTTCTTGTAAAATGTTCTGGAAGGAAATCCAAGAGAATAGTAACATTGGTTGCCTACAGACAGAGAAAGTAAGGGGCTGGGAGACAGAAGAGGCAAGGAGATCACAGTGTATATTCACCATACTCTGATTTTTGAAGCATATGTATGTTTTACACTCCTAAAGATTGGAAATAAAAAAGAATTAACTGTTTTGGGGAGTACTAAACAAGAGCTAAAATACTCTACAGCACAGTGACATGGGAGATGAGAAGGGTGGTGCTCAGAATTAAAGCTTCCTAAGTTCATTTTATTGTTTGAGTAGAGACTTAGGATACTGGTCAAATCTATAATTTGTTAAATTAATTATAAGTGTTGGGGCACCTCTATGGCTCAGTCAGGTAAGCGTTGAACTCTTGGCTTCAGCTCAGGTCATGATCTCACAGTCGTGAGATGGAGTCCCACATGTGGTTCCACACTGCGTATAGAGCCTGCTTAAGATTCTCTCCCATTCTCTCTCTCTCTCTCTCTCTCTCTCTCTCTCTCTCTCTCTCTCTCTTCCCTGATTCTCTCCTGCTCATGCTGCCTCAAAAATAAAATTGAGTGTTAAAAATGTGAGGATAATCACTAAAATGAATCATAAATAAGTTAATGAATAATCATTAAAACGAATAATTGTCAAATAGAAGGAAAAAAGAATAAGAAAAAAGAGAAAACATGGGATAATAGAAAATGCAAAACAAAATAGGCCGATGGGGTGCCTGGGTGGCTCAGTCAGGTAAACATCTGACTTTAGCTCAGGTCATGATCTCGTGGTTTGTGAGTTCCAGCCCCATGTTGGGCTCTGTGCTGACAGCTCAGAGCCTGGAGCCTACTTTCGATTCTGTGTCTGTCTCTCTCTGTCCCTCCCCCGCTCATGCTCTGTCTCTCTCTCTCTCTCAAAATTAAATAAATATTTTAAAAAATTTTTAAAAATAGAAAAATCCAAGTATGTCAGTAATCACAACAAAAGATTAAACACACTAGTTTAAAAAAACAAGGATGGGGGCGCCTGGGTGGCGCAGTCGGTTAAGCGTCCGACTTCAGCCAGGTCACGATCTTGCGGTCCGTGAGTTCGAGCCCCGCGTCAGGCTCTGGGCTGATGGCTCGGAGCCTGGAGCCTGTTTCCGATTCTGTGTCTCCCTCTCTCTCTGACCCTCCCCCGTTCATGCTCTGTCTCTCTCTGTCCCAAAAATAAATAAACGTTGAAAAAAAAAAATTTAAAAAAAAAAAATAAAAATAAAATAAAAAAACAAGGATGAAAAAGAAAAATACATAGACAACGGATCATCTTTCAAGTTTAAAATAAAAAGGGACACTGAGACTGATTTTTAATAATTCTCAGATATATGTTCTCTAAAGGAGACACACCTAAAATACAACACAGAAAGTTTGAAAGTAAAAAGACTGAAAAAGATAAATCAGGCAAATACAAATCAAAGAGAGCTGGTATCAATATATTAGCATAGGGAAAGTAAAATTTAAGGAAAACATAGCTAAAGATAAAGATGCTATTTAATTACTTTTAAAAATCTTCAGAGGGGCGCCTGGGTGGCGCAGTCGGTTAAGTGTCCAACTTCAGCCAGGTCACAATCTCGCGGTCCGTGAGTTCGAGCCCCGCGTCGGGCTCTGGGCTGATGGCTCAGAGCCTGGAACCTGTTTCCGATTCTGTGTCTCCCTCTCTCTCTGCGCCTCCCCTGTTCATGCTCTGTCTCTCTCTGTCCCAAAAATAAATAAACGTTGAAAAAAAAATTTTTTTTTAAATCTTCAGAAAGATATAACTATCCTGAACCTGTGTGTACCTAGCAAACTGACAGATAACAGTTAACAGAATTGTAAGGATTAACTTTAGACTTTTTAAAGGCACTATGCATGCTAAAAAAGTGAATAGGCAAACCCATAATCACAGTGGGAGATATTTATCATGCATCTCCAGAAACTGATAAAGCAAACTGAAGAAAGAAAGAAAGAAAGAAAGAAAGAAAGAAAGAAAGAAAGAAAGAAAGAGAAAAGAGAGAAAGAAAAGAAAAAATAAAAGAAAATAGGAAGGAAGGAAAGAAAAAAGAAAGAAAAGAAAAGAAAGAAGGGAGATATTTATCATGCATCTCCAGAAACTGATAAAGCAGACCAAAAGAAAGAAAGGAAAGAAGAAAAGAAAAGAAAAGAAAAGAGGAAAGAAAGAAAGAAAGAAAGAGAAAGAAAAGAGAGAAAGAAAAGAAAAAATAAAAGAAAATAGGAAGGAAGGAAAGAAAGAAGAAAGAAGGGAGATATTTATCATGCATCTCTAGAAACTGATAAAACAGACCAAAAGAAAGAAAGGAAAGAAGAAAAGAAAAGAAAAGAAAAGGAAAAGAAGGAAAGAAAGAAAGAAAGAAAGAAAGAAAGAAAGAAAGAAAGAAAAAGAAAGAGGAAGAAGGAAGAAGAAGAAAGAAGAAGAAATCAACTCATCTTACAAAAAACTCTTATCTGTTAAGGAAAAGAGACATGGAACTAAAGCTTAATATAGAATCAGAATCTAGAAAAAAGTTGTTTCCGGACATGGGGAACTTGAGCACATTAGTAGCCAGGAGGAAGAGCCCTTAGAGCTATGGTTCTCAATCCTGGCTACACAACGGAATCACCAAGGAGAGCTTTTAACAGCCCTGTGCCCAGGCCACAACCCTAACCAATTAAATCAGATCTCGGGATGGGGCTTAAGCTTCAGCATTTTTTTAAAGTTCCAACATGCAGCCAAAGCTGACAACCACTGCCCGAGGCAGAGAAACTGAAGTTGTAGGAGAGGGGCAAGACTGGTTATGCCATTTGTGGAGCCCAGTGCAAAATGGAAATGTGGAGCCCCCTTGTCCAAAAATCACTAAGAATTTAAAGACAGCAACAGCAGAACAGTAAACCAAACTCAGGGCCCTTCTAAGTACGTGGTCCTGTGTGATTGTACAGATCACACACCCACGAAGCCAGCTCTGGAACAAGGGAAATTGAAAGAAAATGGTCCAGGGAGCAAATAAATATTCAGGAAAAACTCTCACATTGAAGAGGCAAAGAGGAAAAATCAGGCTACAAGATGGAGAAATCCTAAGGTGGAAAGAAGAGTGAAAAGAATGTATCTTAGACAGCCCTGGAGAGACAAGATCGGTAGCTGAGGGAGTGTGCAGACCTGGTTTTCCAGCAGCCACTAAGAGGACTGCTCTGAGGGCTGTAAGAGAGTTAACGGCAAATGAAGAAAAGTAATGGCAGGCGGTACAACGGGCCTGAATGAGACTGGGTAATACACGTCTTCAAAGAAATCAATGAGCATATTTACGTGATTTCTGCCAGCATTGTTCAGCAGCCCAGGAGCAGGGAAAATGGATGACTGGCTCCCCATGGGAAGTTTGGAAGTACTGTAGGTTGTCATCTGTGGAGGGCACCATCTTCATTTTCAGCTTGGTGATGGCTTGGGAAATTTGGTGAAAGTAGAGTTGGCTCCTCTCTACCTTCCATATCCATTCCACACATAAGCCATCTCTTCTTGTTTTAATGTTTATTTATTTATTTTTGAGAGAGAGAGAGAGAGCGCGTGTGTGTGTGTGAGCGAGGGGCAGAGAGAGAGAGGGAGACAGAGAATCCAAGCAGGCTCCGCGCTGTCAGCACAGAGCCCCACGCGGGGTTCGAACTCACTCAGTGTGAGATCATGACGTGAGGTGAAATCAAGAGTCGGGCGCTTAACCAACTGAGCCGCCCTGGCGCCCCATCTTCTGGTCTATACTTCTGAGTAGGCTTCATCATTATGAAAGAAAATTTGCTAAATGCTCATTTACACATGGCACCATACCATGTAGCCCAAAACAACTGACAAGTGGCTTAGCAATTACCTTCTGTATCATACACAAACCCCTTCATAATGCAATGTATTTCTCCTTATTATGTCTATGTTGTATAATTCAACCCAAAATATATCACTAACCTTCTTTTTTTAACTGTGTATAAAGGCAGCAAATATAAAGCCTATTGACCCCGTCTCAGGCTGTCCTACTGACATCCTGGCCATTGACCAAATGCTCAAAAAGAAGAAGAATTGGACAGTGACTGATGCGGCAGCTATTAAACAGCCCGTGAGTATTCACTGTTGGCACCTTCTCAGAAAGCACTGATGAGAATATTTTCCATTTCAATACTACAACCATAAACCCCAGCGTCATTTTTTCTGCTCTGTGTCTTTAAAACAAGACAAGTTCATTTCTCACTTTTACCCATGGCAATGACGCTTCTTGCTCTATAATCAAGTGGATTCAAATGTTAACTGTTATAATTCATCCTGCTAATCACCCATGGAACCATACCCAACATCGCTTCTGGGACATTCATTTGTTTCATGCTGGAAATAGCAACTAGGTAAGGCAGCCAGCTGTCATGGTGAGGGGGGTGTACTGAGGGAACCATGATGAGTGAAAGCATCTCGATTACAGCAGCTAAAAGGATAGTTCAAGAGCACTTGCCAGGTGCCAAGCACGGTGCTATATAGGTGCTCCACAAGTACTCTACGGGTACTAATTCATTTACTGATCACAACAGTGCTTCCAGATAGGTGCTGTTATGGTTCTTTGTCATTTTAGAGATAAGCACAGAGAGGTTCACTTGTCTAAAGGCAGAAGGAATAGAGGAATAGAGCCAGAATTAGAAACATGAGCCGTGTGGCTCTGGAATCCACACTTTTAACCATAACTCTGTGCTCCCTGACTACCTTTGTGCCGTGACATCTTAGCAGCTTTTATACTCCACAGAGACAGACTGGGGTATATGTATTTCATGCCGCCTTTCTTCTGCACGTGGCACAAATGATCAAGGTCTCCTGGATGGTTTCCACTTCCTTGGCCTTTACAGTACTGCATCTTGCAGCTCTGTGTCCCTTCCTCTCGCTTTTCTTTCCTGAATGTTCATCCCTTCAGTCTTGATGGTTCTTCGTTTTCCTACTGCTCTTCCCATTATAGGCACTCGTCCGGTCATTTGTTCAGTAAATATTTATACATTATTAACAAAGTTCTAGGTTTACGGGATACCACGGGGGAGGAAAAAACAGAGTTCCTGCCCTCCATGAGCTTGGAGTGAGGGTGAGAAGGAAATAAACAGTAGTAATACATGGGGATAAGTGAAACAACAGGTGAGGTCGGCACTGGACGCCACAAGAACACAAAGGAGTGGGCTCCCGACCTCTGTCTCATCATGGCACATACTCATGCTGGAATAAATGGAGGTTCCTTATAGCCGGAGGCCTCCAACCCAGAGTACCGGCTGCCCCAAGGGCTAAGGAGCTTGAGGAAGGCAGTCAATTGGCATACCTGTAAACCAGTCACAACAGAACTTTGGGAATCTCTGCGTTAAGTGAAGGAAAAGCCAGGGAAAGCATTCTTTGCACTATCTCAATCTACCCTTCTTGTTTCAGCTGCCACCTATACACAGATAACTCTTAAATCTGTCTCTAGCCTAGACTTCTTTCCAGTACTTTCACCTTAGCTCATTGGCTGCCTGATGAACATTTTTACCTCACTGTCTCAGCCTATCTAACTCTACCAGTCCAAACCAAACTCGTCATCTGCATCAAACGGGCTCTTCCTTGGGGATTCCGTATGTCAGCTGCTGATACCACCCTCTACCCAGTCAATGAAACTAGAAGGCCAGGAGTCACCCTTAATTTGTGAATTGTCCTCACTCCTCACATCCACCTACAACCAAATCTGGCTACTCTTGTTCTCCTGAAAAATTTTCAAATCTGTCTCCTTCATCCCATCCTATCACTACTGCCTTCACTAGGCCCTCATTAGGTCTTGCCTGGACCCCCCAACCTCCTATCCCTACCTCACAGCTGCTCCCCTCCACCCACTCTCCACACAGCTGCTCATGATCTAACATAAAGATCCAGCTTTGCCCCTGTCCTGCTTAAGAACGAATGCTTCCCTCTCAACAATGGCAGGATTTTTCAACTCTATTTTCTGCTCCACACTCTGAGAGACTTATCTCCCTTCCGTCAGAAACAGGTGGTAATTGTGGTACCTGACTGGCTCAGTCGGTGGAGTGTGCCACTCTTGATCTCAGGGTTTAAGTTTGAGCCCCACATTAGGTGGAGAAATTACTAAGAAGGGAAGGGAAGGGGAGGGAAGGGGAAGGGGAAGGGGAAGGGGAAGGGAAGGGAAGACAAGGGAAGGAAGAGTGGCTCACTACAGCATGATTTTCACTGAGGAAAGGGCTCTCCCAACCTCCCTGAGATCAAGTCTAAGGGCCAGTACAGCACAGTGCTTTGCCTGCCTCATCTCCTTCACTCCTTCCCTCCCACTTTCAAAACCTGACACTTTAGCGACACCAACGTGCTTGTGCCTCTACCAATTCCAGAGGCCTTTGTTCCCTTGTTTCTGCTATCTCCTGTCCCTGAAACTCCTTCCCATCACCAGTGACTCTCTCAGTCTGGCCAAACCCTTGAGGAACTACTCAGCATCTCTCCCTCCCTGTCCTAAACTGGATTGAGTGCCATCCTCGGCACTCCTATTATATCCAGAGCCTGTCTCCATCCCCCATTTCCTCCTTGTTTTAGTCTATTGTGTTTTTAATATTCTCATAACATTTCTTCTCTCATTATTCCCAAATCATACATTTGGATTGTCCATCAACTCCTAACTTGGGTGTCCTCAAAAGGTCCTACCAATGTGTAAACTCAGTGATGTTCAACCAACCTGGGAATGTAACTCTTAGGATATCTAGAATTGTGATCCATAAGTCAAAGATATGTTAAGGTAACTACTGCCAACTTCTGCTCTCTCACTGCAGGTGAAGAGAGCTATAGATACCTATAACTTGGGAATTGCCCTGGAGCACCGGAAAGACATGCTAAACCTCTGGCAGAAGATCCGAGGGGATTTGATTGGAATAGACACTAAAAATGAGTCCTTTTATGATACCTTTTCTACTTACACATGGTCCTGGAATGTTTGCCAAGAATTACTTTCACCAAAGGACTTAAGGTTATATGATGCCTACATGAATAGGCATACCTTCCACAACTCTGTATTCTCTTCTTCCTCGGATATCAGTGAATGTGACACAGACACAGGAAGAAAACGAAAACGGAAAGGTTTCAAAGGGTTTCGACGATGAGATTTCTACATTTTCTAAATAGTTCACTGCAAACTACTTTTTCATAGATATCAAAATTGTGGTTTCTTGCTTTTGTCTAGTACATTCTTAGCAGCTGGAAATGTTGACATCTTTTGAATTCTGACCAGTAAAAAAGTTTAAGTCATAATGTGGTTTCCCTTTCCTAATTCTTACCTAGTAAATAGAGGTCATGTGGTTTTTTTCCCCCAGCAAACAACTGCACTCTGCTGCCCCCACCTGGCTCAAAACGGCCTGGGCACGAGGAGAAAACCTGAGATGTGCGCTTACCTTAAGGGCCTCTGTGAGCCCCTAGGGGCTCTCCCTGTAACGTGCCTCTTAGTTTATGTGACTGTAAGTGGCACTAGTTTTTTGATTATTTGTAAAAGAGGCCAAAGACAGCAGATGACAATGATCCTTCAGTTCCAGGGAATAATATCACCATCTCCCAGGGAATCTTGATTAAATTTGGGTGTTCCTAACACATCTTCAGGCTGATCTCTTGGATACCTTTTAAAAAGGGATGCTGTTTTCAGGGCATCTGGGTGGCTCAGTCGGTTAAGCATCCGACTTCGGCTCAGGTCATGATCTCACGGTTCTTGGGTTCAAGCAGGACGTCGGGCTCTGTGCTGACAGCTCAGTGCCTGGAGCCTGCTTCAGATTCTCTGCCTCTCTCTCTCTCTGCCCCTCCTCTGCTTATGCTCTGTCTCTCTCTCTGAGAAATAAATAAACATAAAATTTTTTTTTAAAGTTTATCTCATCCATTACACTTGTTCTTTAATGCATTTAATAAAGATGCACATATGAGACTATATTACACGTTTGGTAGTTATAATTTTTATTGTGGAAAACTACACACAAAATTTACTATTTTAATCACATTTAGGTGTATATCATCCATTACATTATTTTTTCCTGTTAGAAAAAGGAAAAAACATGTTTCACATTGATGGGGACAGTGGCTTATAATATAAAATCATAACATGCCAGAAAAAAGCAATGAAAATAGTGAAGTCTCCTAGCACTATTTAATGAAACAGTCTTGAAGTAAATTTGTGTTACCTTGAAGAGTCAAAACTGTATAAATATATTTGCCATTCTTTACAATGTTATGATGTTGAGAAAAAGAAGCTTATTGACAAGTGGCCATGTTTCTTACCTGAAGAATAAGATTTATGGTTTGACAGATTTTTTTCTTTTTTTGGTATGGCTATGACCGTAATAGGCAATCTAAGAGACATAATTTGGATGCCAAAATTAGAATTCCTGAAATATTTTCTTGGATCAATGAGATAACAGGAAAGAATATTTTTAAGCATATCTGTCCTGGAAAATCTAAAATGTACAGTAACACAGTCTTTCTATCAAATTGTCACATACTGTAGTGACAGTATAAACTGGCATCTTGTCAGTATAGCAATAGGTACTCAGCCATTCATTCAACAATTATTTTTTTAATGTTTATTTTTGAGAGAGCACGTGCAAACAAGGGGGGGAGGGGCAGAGAGAGAGAGGGACAGAGGATCTGAAACAAGCGCTGTGCTGACAGCAGAGAGCCTGACGCAGGGCTTGAACTCACAAACAGTGAGATCATGAGCCAAAGTTGGATGCTTAACTGACAGGCACCCATTGTTCAACATTTATTGAGTTGCATACTATGTGTTGGACCTTGTTCTAGGACCTGGATATAACAGTGAACAAACAGATAAAATGCCCTGACCTCACAGCTTAGTAATCCAGCTAATTATAACCACTGACTCACTACTTCCACTTCTAGACATTATTCCTAAAGAAATAATCATGAATATACAAAATGATTTAGTTACAAGGATGTGTATCGTGTTGGATTTTAAAGTTGCCTAAACGTCCAGTAAGTCATGGTACAGTTCTATAAATTAAAATGATGTTAGAAAAGACCATTCAAACAAAAGAATGATATTACAAACTATCATCAGGTTATAAAATAGGCTACAACTGCTCAGAGCCATGAGAAGGCTGTCTGGGATTGTTCTAGAACCTAATTATGATTGTAGTTGCACAAATATAGATTTTTATGAAAACTTATCAAACGGTACACTTAAAATGGGTGAATTTAATTACATGTAAACTATACCTCAATGAAGTTGTAAAATAAGAGGGCATAAAGCAGTTCTGAAACTATTGTAATTTAAAAGTTACTTCTATAAATACATAAGAAAAAAAAAAAGACTGGGAGGTATACACCAGTGTTGTTTTTTTTTTAAACCAAAGTATTTAATGGGTTAAATTAAGGATGGAATGGGGTAGTTTCTTTTTTTCTTTTGTCTAAATGTTCTACAATAAACATATTTATTTTGCAATAAGAAAAAAAACACAAAAGGCTGTTTAAATTTGTTAAATCGGCTTATTCAATTATCTAGGCCTGGTACATGTTCTGTGAAACTTTAAGGAGAGCAAATCAGGACACCAGGGTCCCTTCCCCCACTTTCAGTTCCAGAGCACACGCTTACACAGACCGGAATTTCCACTGACTGGAACTTAAAGAAAAGCATGAAATAATTACCCACGTCCCAGGTTGACACCCAAGGCAATGATCCAGACTGAGAGTTGTTAACCTTTCAGGCTTTGAACCCATGCCACCCAGCTAGAAGAGCTCTTCCAGCTCACCAGCAGAGGGACCCTTAACTCCCCTGAAAAGTTTTGCTTGCTGAAGATACAGTCCAGCGTGAAGTCTGGTAGCACAGAGGACTCAGAGTCACGTCTTCCAAATTTCTGCAGAAAAATAACTTCAGGTGCTTCAAAAGATGGAGAAACATGAGTTGTACAGGTCAACCAAAGATAATTGTACGAAAATTCAGGATACTTTTCTCCCATTTCACCAAAAGGGCCCAAGTTGTTTGCCATTTTAAATGACTAGTTATGGGAATTAATATAGTAAGTGACTTCAGGTGAAAACAGAGTGAGCTCCCTGCAAGAAACTCTGCAGTGAGAATGTTGATTAGGAGCATGAATAGCTTTTGGTGTGGGGAGAAAAACGAGTGTAGAAGAGACAACAAGATGCCAAGAATACATATAAATCAACCACTATGTCAAACAACCAGCCTCAAGAAACTATAAAAATCCTTGTCACTTGTTTTTTGGAGAGGAGGTCTTATTCAAAATGTTTCAAAAGACCATGAGAATGGCAAAAGTGTTTTCAAATAAAGTACAAATTCTCTACTCTCTTATCTTTTCAATTCACTCACATATTTTTCTTTGTGATTAAGGAGGATTTAGGGCCTGTTCCAGTTTCTTTTCTGAGAAAGATACAGAACCTCTCATAGCTCCCTTCAGTTTTGCGTATGGAAAGAATCTGCAATGAAGGAAACAACTGGGTACCAGTGTGCTGAGTCTAGTAATGCACCATCTAAGTAACTAATTAACCCTTTCCTTTTCTTCTTCCAGATGGTAATCATTACTCTCCTGGAACTCTTCTCAACTAACCTTGTGCAGACAGCATGCTTTCTTTTGAGAATCAGTTTGTAGTAATTATCAAAATAGAAATGGAAGGCTGAAAATGTATGAACATAACAAACTATGTGTGTTTGCATTACAATCCTCATTGTGTGAATAAGCTCGGATATGGATAATTCCAAAAAGTATGTGGTTACAAAAAATTTTTTAACTTGTCCTTGGATGGATATTCCATTTGATTAAACAGATAAACCTTGCGCTCTCAGAATTCATCTCATATCCTCCTCCCAGAAAAATCGGTTTTTTTTTTTTCATAGCTTTTCACACTACAAAAAGCTGACGATGGAAGCTGGAAAACTGCCAGATTTCCTCGGCCAGCTTGCTACCTTCCTCAAATTCTTCTGACCATAAGCTCTATGGGACTAGCTACCTTTAATTCTCAAAGTGATTTTTCCTGTCTTAAAACTTGAAGGAGGGGTGCCTGGGTGGCTCAGTCATTTAAGCATGAGACTCTTGATTTCTCCTCAGGTCATGATCTCGCAGTTCAGGAGATCAAGCCCCCCATCAGTCTCTGCACTGACACTGCGGAGCCTGCTTGGGATTCTCTGTCTCCCTCTGCCCCTCCCCATTCTCTCTCTTTCTCTCTCTCAAAATAAATAAACATTTTTAAAATTTTTGAGGGAAACGGGGGAACCTGCTAGAGGATCCCAGCATAGAGAGGAGGCTCAAGCTTAATTAATGTCTCCCACTTTCTTGCGGGCCTGCATGACCACTAGGGCCTCCTGGCAAGGGATGGGGAGTAGGAAGCCCACTCCGAGAAGAAATTCTGCCGGAGTACGACCCGCCCCATTCCCCAACCCCATCCCCAACTCAGGCCCCGCCCCAGTGGGCGGAGCTCGGGCACCAACCTCCACAGGGGACTGCCGCGCCCCGCCCCGCCCTGGTCCTTTCCCGCCCAGACTCCAAGACTTCCGGAAGGGGGCGTGGCTCCGCAGGAAGTTTTCTCTTTACGGAAAAGTAAGCATATCCGGCTCCGGTGTCATGGCTGGTCCCTACACCGAGTGCGCGCCTGCTGCCGTCGGCCAGAAGAGGCAGCAGTTTGGGAGCCGGTTCCTGAGCGATCCGGCGCGCGTCTTCCACCATAATGCCTGGTAACCGCCCTGCCCCTCGCCTGGCCTGCAGCCCGCCCTCTGGCCCGCCGCCCCGGGCGCTGCGAGAAGCCCCTGACCGCCGGCCACGAGTCCCGCTGCCCTGCTTGAGGCGCTCTCCTCCCGTGGGAGAGGCGCTCCGGGGCCAGCGACTCACCCTGCCCGCGGCTGGAACGTGAGGCTTCTAAGCTGCCCGTTTGATTTTCCCAGGGACAATGTTGAGTGGTCGGAAGAGCAGGCCGCGGCGGCGGAGAGGAAAGTCCGGGAGAACAGTACCCAGCGAGTGTGCCAGGAGAAGCAAGGTGCGCCCAGGTGGGCCCTCGGTGGTGTCTGCAGCCAGTGTACTGCTGAACGCACTGTCCACGAGAGGCAGAGAACCGAGACCGCCAAGAGTCTTTGTTACTGGACTGATACCGAACTCGGGGGTAGAACGGGAGGGGGGGGGGGCGGTGGTGGGTTAGGACGGAAAAGGGCGTCACCCTAAAATCTTGTTAGAGCAAACAGGGAGTTTTGTTTTGGGCTTTATTTGAGAGTAAGTGTATCTTGATATTTTCTAGCGATTAAGTTTTAGTTACGTTGTCTAGACCCATGTTAATGTGACTCGCCTTCGTCAACCGTGTGGTCACGTGATTGGCTTAGAGGCTGTGCTTTCTCTATGTGATTGCACTTTTACTGAGGAAATGTGATTGAAGCTAGATTCTAGTGATCTGATTCCCAGTGTTGTTGGGGGAGGAAGCCAATGCCTGGTGAATGTGTCTTTTCTTCGTGTGATGGCTGTGAGGATTTAAGGCTTCTGCCGAGGAGAGCTGGGTGAAGCAGAGTGTAGATAAGTCTGGCCAAAGAAAAAGAGGCCCCTTCTGGAGAGGTGGATGATTTCACTGCAGAATATCTCTGGGTACTAAAACTAGTACTGATTGGGCCTTTTTCCTAAAAGACAATTGAAAGTAGGACTAGAAACTGAGAGGGTAGCAATCCCACAGTTCAGTGTAACAATTAGAAGATTCCAGTTGCAAAATACTCACTTTACATGCTTTGACAGAGACTAGATCAATGCAGGTTAGAGTTGAAAGGGATTTTGAAAATCATGTAGTCCAATATCCTCTTTTTACAGTTAAAGAAACTTGGACCACAGGACATTAAGTGCCTTTCCCAGAGGTAAGCAGTTAGTTAGTAGTAGCAAGGGTGGAACTAAAATCCAATTTCTTAGATTTGTATTCATTTCTACTACACTAGTCAAGGTCTGGCAAAGAACCAAAAACTGAAGCCTTAAAACAAAAAAAAAAGAAAGAAAAAGAAAACAAAACTCAAGTCTAACACTGCCTTGATCACCTTAGACTACAGCGTAAACAGTCTACCCTTCTCGAGTCTCTCCTGTCCTCTATCATCAAAACTCTTCTCATCTGAAGACATTTTTCTCTCTTGTCAGCATTTCTCCTTTCCTTTTAGCCTTGTTTCTATTTTTTAGTATCTTGTGGTATTACTGAATTCATTTCTTAGCTCCACACTCTATGAAGAGCCACAGACGGGAGTGTATTTTAAGAAGAGCTGCATGTTTAACCATTGAGTTTACATGGGGAATAACTGAAGAACCTGGGACGTTTCACTTGTAAAAGAGAAAATTTAGAGGTGGAAATAACCGCCCTTAAATGCAAAAGAGTTGTTCTGTATGGCCCTAAGAAGTAGTAGAACTTTAAAAAAAGAAGAAGAAATGAAATAGTAGGACTTTTTGATCAGAAGACAGATTTTTTGCTTAATGTTAGAATTTTCTAGTAGTTAAGAGCCACCCAAAGATGTGGGTGGAGAATTGGTAGTAAGCTCGCTGGCAGAAGCTGGACTCCCTAGAAGGACAGGATGCAGAGGGAGTTCAGGTAGGGTACATGGTAGGACTAAAAGATTTCCAGCTCTGAGACTATGGCTCTGCTTGAGGATACTTTTAGTATAAAATGACATTCAATGAGACAGAATGGTATATGACATTAGGGACAAATAAAATCCTGAGAGATGGTTTTTTAAACTCTTCCCTTAATGTTTACAGTTGATTATGAAATAAATGCCCACAAATATTGGAATGACTTCTACAAAATCCACGAAAACGGGTTTTTCAAGGATAGACACTGGCTTTTTACCGAATTCCCAGAGCTGGCACCAGGCCAAAGCCAAGATCACTTGGAGGATTTGCCCTCCGACAACAAGAGGAGTGAAGTACCTGAATGTAGGACCAGTGAGGATGGATCTGGTTTAAAAATAGAACAGCACAAGTGTTCTTCAAATAGTCTTGAACATGAAACACAGACAGCTCCTGTGGAAGAAAATGTAACTCAGAAATTCAATCACCTGGAAATCTGTGCTGATGAGTTCCCTGGATCCTCAGCCACCTACCGAATACTCGAGGTAACCCCCCGTTATTGTCCTGATAAGGGGGTTAATGAGGCTGTCGTACACGTGGGTGGCCTAGGGAGGCTGACCACAAAAGTGGTGAAGAAGATGCCTAGACTTGACTCCTATATTGGCCTAGAAACACCTCCTTTTTTTTTTTTTTTTTTTTTTTTTTTTTTTTTTTAAGCTAACGTTATGTCCTAAATTCAGACCAGATATTTGGTGGTTGTAGCACACAGATACATCACCTGGGGTGCTACTTGGAAACATCGTACTGCCCTGAACGTTGTAGCATCGTGCTGTACCTACCACCTAGAAAAGGGTCCCAAGTCACAAGACAAAGTCTTTTACTTCTCATGTAATACAGTTACAACATGGAGGGGTTAGTTGGGATGGTGCCTGCTTCTCTGGCATGGGAGAATTCTTGTCTTCCTAGTTGGGGTAGTGTGGCTGAGGCCAGACGGTGACTATACACTCCCCCAGAAGCAGATTACCCTAGGGTTGAGTATACTTCCTGCATGACCTTGTCAGTAGTCCCTTACCCTCTCCAAGCGGAACGGGACCTCTGCCTCTCTGTCTGCCTCATAGTTATGACGATTGCATACATTGAGGTAACATATGTAAAATGGCTTAGAATCGTGTCTGGCAAGTAGTGAGTCCTTAGTATATGGTGGTTGTTTTTATTATTACCACACCCAGACTAATCTTATTTGTGGTCCCCTTTTCATAAATTTTTCAGCTTAGTCAATTAGAAGCATTTTTTCCAGTAATGATATAGTGCAGTTCAGTAAGAAAATATTTCATCTATAGGACTGTTTGCTAAAACTGAAAAAGTAAAAGCAATCAATGCCCTTTTTTCCATACCAACTCCCTTCTGCTGTTGAAAGCCCATGCTTTCAAAGTCTTCTATGGCTGCCTCTTTTAGACTTTCTGAGGTCAAGGTCAGGGAACGGCATGGGTACTATTTAGCTCTGGTCACCACACCTTCCCTAATGGAGTTAGGAGGCAAGATTATTGATTATTTATCTAGCTCCAGGAATTAATTTTTTGGAAAATCCTGTAACTAAAAGTTCATTTCTGTCTGCAGGTTGGTTGTGGTGTAGGAAACACAGTCTTTCCGATTTTACAAACTAACAAGTAAGTGTGTTTAAAGTTTAACTGTGTGACCTCACAGAGGAGAAAGGGCTGTGTTGTTTCTCAGAACTTACTGCAGCAAACTAGCAACAGTGGTTATTGGGCACCATGGGTGACGGGAGATTGGATTTATGGTCTGGATTTTTTTTTTTTTTTAATGGTCTTGATTTAATTTGATTTCTAAGTTATCTTTGTCATCAGGAAAATTAGTAAGATTCAAAACCTGTTCCATTGTTAATATATGGTGTCTTTGATATTTTAACCTCTGCTACACAGGAAAGAGAACAGACACAATTCACTTTATAGTCTTAATTGTTCTACTGTTTTTCTGCCCATTTCAGTGACCCAGGACTCTTTGTTTACTGTTGTGATTTTTCTTCCACAGCTATAGAACTGGTCCAGGTGAGTGTAATTGCTCCTATCCATCATTTTCACTGGTTAGAGGGGAAAACGTCTTCTAAAAGTCAGGGTCTCTAGCAATGTTTTTAATTCTTGTGTTTTTTTAAGTTTTTATTTATTTTTTAGAGAGGGAGGGAGGGAGGGAAAGAATCCCAAGCAGGCTCCGCACCAGCAGAATGGAGCCCAGTGTGCGGCTCGAACTCACAAGCCATGAGCCAAAGCCAAACATTTAACCCACTGAGCCACCCAGGTGCCCCTTTTATTTCTTATTCTTATGTGGTCCGAAAGTAAGAGATTTACAGGCAGCAGTAGCGGAAAAAACTAAACATGAATACAGAACCTCTCACTGGCCAGCTGTGGAACTTTGGGCCTGTCTCCTGACCTCTCCAAACTTTCCTTTTAAGGATTGAAATGAGAAGACTGTTTCTAGTCAGAATTCTTTGAATTATAAGTCACAGAAACATCTAGACAAACTCAGCCAGTGAAAGAAAGAGAAGGTCATGCAACCCAAGGACGTAAAGTGTAGCCAGGACTGTAACTGAGCCCTAAAAAGGTGGCAGGTACCAAGGCAAGTTGACTAGCCAGTAAGATGGCACCACCCTCTCCTCCTCCCATCACAGTACCTCCCTCAAGTTCATGGTTTCCTATCAATCATAGCTCAGTGCCTATTTGTCCTTTGTTCTCTGTTTACAGACCAACTTCCTGTAATAGGTTTTTCCTGGTTTTACATATGATCCTGGCATGCTCACCCTTACCAGTCCACCCTGTTCAGGGTTCTCAGAGCCTCACCACAATGACTTGTCCTGATTTCAAAGTCCCCAGGAATAGTCTGATTGACCCAGCCCAGCTGATAATCTACTTGCCCTGTTTGAATTAGCGGAGGCCAATGAGGAATAAAGTCACATTTTTGGGGAAGAGATATGGAAAGGGAAATTACCCTAAAATGTGTCTGTTACAATCATGTCTAATGCTTGTAGCAGAGGAGCTCCAGAATTGGTAGTTGTGTCTTTCTGGAGTTACTTTCATGGATCCAGACCAGGTGAATATTGAGGCTTATCTTTAGTTAGTTTTGGGGTTTTTTTAGTTAATTTTATGGTAATAAAATATAAAGTTAAATTTTCCACATCTAGAGACATAGGTTTTCCTGGAGAATTCTGTGGTCTATGTAATATGGTATAGTTGAGTTGGGAGTTGTTTTAAATCCTGCTCTTAAATGTTTAAATGTCTGTATGTTTTATCTCTCTCCTGATGGGGGTTTTATTTTTCCTTATGGCCCCTTACCTTCCTGATGATTTTCCAGTCTTCAAATCTAACTCTGCATCAGAGTAAAGAATAAAAGTAGAGGAATGAAGAACTCTAGTTTTAAAAGTACCGGTTAAGGGCACCTCGGGCTGGCTCAGTCAGTGGAGCATGCAACTCTTGATCTCGGGTTGCAAGTTTGAGCCCCATGTTGGGTGCAGACATTACTTAAAACAAAAATCTTTTTTTAAGTTATTTATTTATTTTCAGAGAGAGAGAGAAAGCACGAGGTAGGTAGGGGCAGAGAGAGAATCCCAAGAATCCCAAGCGGCACTCTCAGTGCAGAGCCCAATGTGGGGCTTGAAGACACGATCTCTGAGATCATGACCTGAGCCAGAGTCGGACACTCAACCGACTGAGCCACCCAGATGCCCCAAAACTAAAATCTTTTAGAAATAAATAAACAAAAGTACCAGTTGGATTCCACAAGCTCCTCTCTGGAATCGTTCAAGAATCTTAACCTTTGAGTAAGATTGCGTGCCTTCATGATTAGACCGATAACCCTCAGTGGGCAGTAGCTGCAGTTACACTTAAAGCAAGATAAGATTTCCTTGAGGCCGTGTGAATGTGTGTGTGTGTGTGCGCGTCTGTGTGCGTGTGTGACAGAGAGAACATTTTCTAACCTGTGTGTCTCTCAACTGTCTGCAGACAAATTCAGCATATGATCCCTGCCGGTGTTTTGCCTTTGTTCACGATCTGTGTGATGAAGATCAGAGTTACCCAGTGCCCACGAGGAGTCTTGATATCATCATCCTCATATTTGTTCTTTCTGCAGTTGTGCCAGACAAGTAAGTTTGAGGTCCTTTCACCAGCAGTGTAACAAAAACAAAGCATTCGTCAAAGTTGGGCCCTGAGTAAGAAGGATCCTCTGATAGGCAGGGAAAAGCCACTCTGTCAAAGTGTTACGAGTGTCTCATCCCTTTTCCTAGATTTGCAAGTTCCCAACTTCTCTTTCAGCCTCTAAACCTCTGCCTGTTGACTGCAGTGATTGGTCATCGTTCTGGTTTAACATCCCTAAGGAATGGGAGAGTAGTGGCTGTGTTTTTTTAATTTTTCTTTTAAGTAATCTCTGCACCCAGCGTGGAGCTCGATCCCAAAACCCCAAGACCAAGAGCCACACACTGTACCCACTAAGCTAGCCAGTCACCCTTCATTGGCCTTTTTAAATGCTTGCAGTAAACCAAGCTTATTAACAACACAGAATTTATGGTGAACCTTAACTCAGGTGTTCCTTTATGCTTAAGTTCTTTGGAAAACTGCAGTTACAAGAGAATTCCATAAAATAAAGTTTAGATGAAAGGAAAGTCAGTTGCTGAACTCTAAAAGATGCTGTTAAAGCTTCTTAGGGATGCCTGGGTGGCTCAGTTGGCTAAGCATCGACTCTTGATTTCAGTTCATGTCATGACCTCAGGGTCATGAGATCGAGCTTGAGGGGCTCCTCGCTCGGCATGGAGCCTGCTTCAGATTCTCTCCCTGTACTCCACCCCCACCCCCACCCATGCTCCCATGCACTCTTCTCTCCCTTAAAAAAAAAAAAAAAACAAAAAAACTTCTTAGACATGGGCAACCAGCTGTCCTGATGAAGTACTGTCCTCAGGAAGCAGCATGAGCCAAAGACCCAGAGGAGTGATTGATTTTCTCTAGCTCCCATTTCCTTTAGGATGGCACTGAGTCATCGGACCTGACACAGACATTGTGAGTGTGGATAAAGGCAGATGCAGGACAGCCCGAAAGCCAGGCATGCTTCTAAACATTAATAACTGCAGAAGTTCAGGGGCACCTGGCTGGCTCATTCAGTAGAGCATGTGACCCAATCTCAGGGTCATGAGCTCAAGCCCCACATTGAGGGTAGAGTTTACTGGATAGATTTTTTTTAAAACGGCAGAAGTTTAACTGCTATAGACTTAAAAACTGACATGGACTGAAACAAAACATTAGAATTAAAATTCATTATTCAGTTATTTAAATAGACTGTGTAGCACTTATACTTCTGAGGTTAGCACAGCCGAAACCCCCACGAGGACTGTGTATGGAAAGTGCAGTCAGAATGGAAAGCTCTCTGCCGAGGTGCTCATTTGCATGCTGACTCACCCTGTAAATTGCAAGTTCTTAGAGTTTGATCTTCAGCAAATGGAAAGACACAGTCTCTGCGCACAAAGAGCTCGGGCCTGGGGGGGCAGGCAGAGGAGTCCACCAACTAGTAGTCCTCACTGCAGGTTTTCAGCGTGGCGCCCAGAGAGGCACAGGCGCACAGGCCAGGGGCGGCTTCCCTGGGAAGTAATCGCAGGAGTGGGCAGTGAGCCAGATGCAGAGTGTGTAACTTGGCCCATGGTCGAACTCTCCAGCAGAAGCAGGTTGTCCTCGGGCCTCTTCATACTGAAGGGACTGGGTCGAAGCCACAGTTGTGAGCAGACCATAGAAGGCACATCAGAAGCTCAGACACACGCTCCTGTTCTCATCTGAAGGGAGAGCAGAGGAGCTAAGATTTCAGGGGCCGTGTGTCAGCAGGGTTACGAAGTCCACTGGCTCTTCCAGACGTGCTACAAGGAGAAGGGACCCTGTCCTTAAGGAGACCTGATCTTGCTTCTCTGTTGCCCCACAGGATGCAGAAGGCTATCAACAGGCTGAGCAGGCTTCTGAAGCCCGGAGGGATGATGCTTCTGCGAGATTATGGCCGCCACGACATGGCTCAGCTTCGATTTAAAAAAGGTATCGTGGGAGTACCTGGGGGGTTCAGTCAGTTAAGTGTCCAACTTCGGCTCAAGTTATGATGGCGCAGTTAGTGAGTTCAAGCCCTGCAATGGGCCCTGAGCAGACAGCTCAGCCTGGAGCCTGCTTTGGATTCTGTGTCTCTCTCTCTCTGTGCCCCTCCCCCACTTGTGCTCTATCTCTGTCTCTCAAAAATAAATGAACGTTAAAAAAAATTTTTTTAATAACTAAAAAATAAAAAAGGTATCATGGGGGCACCTGGGGGGTTCAGTCGGTTAAGCGTCCAACTTAAAAGTTCAGGTCATGATCTCATGGTTCATGAGTTCGAGCCCTGCATTGGGCTCTCTGCTGTCAGCACGGAGCTTGCTTGGGATTCTGTCTCTCCCTCTGTCTGCACCGCCCCCCCCCCCAAATAAATAAATAAACTTTAAAAATAAAGTAAAATAAAACATATTTTGCTACTGTAAGCAAAACAACAGATTGGCCATCCGAATAGATATATAAATCCGTGAAATCGATTAGAAACCTAGAGTTACAGTTCCAATATGAAGTCATTTAATACATGACAGAGGTGGTATGTTTTTGAAGATTGTGTGATCTAGGTATTGGGCAAATCTTTAAAACCAAGACCGCTGCATTTAGAAGAGCTAGTTTTAGAAAAGACATTTGATTACATGAATAATTTTAAACAAAGTATGGCCAAAGGTACCATTAAAACAGTTTAAAGACCCATAATTTCGGTGCATAGAACAGATAAAGACTGCATTATTATCTGTGCTCTTTGGGGACTGTTGGTACGTTGATAGGGAAAAGATTAGCAACCCACCCAAAACACAGGGAAGAAAATTTTAGACTTGATTCCCAGAAGAACATATCTAAATGACCAAAAACAAACTTGAGGGTAACAAAAATTAGGATGAGATGACCACTTCTTTAATCTGCCAACTCACAAAAAGAGCTATGCTTCTCCATTAATGGTTTTTGTTTTTGTTTTAAGATTTTTATTTTGAAGGAGAGAGACAGAATGTGAGTGGGAGAGGGGCAGAGAGAGAGGGAGGCACAGAATCCGAAGCAGGTTCCAGGCTCTGAGCTGTCAGCACAGAGCCCGATGTGGGACTTGAACTCACGAGCCGTTAGATTGTGACCTGAGCCAAAGCAGGGTGCTTAACCGACTGAGCCACCCAGGCGCCCACTGGGTTTTTTGAGCACACTGGGGCTATTGACTCAGTCTAACAGTCCTTTCAGGAATTCCTCAAGAACTAGCATGTAATACATATGTAAGCAAAATCTCGAAAACCAAGTGAATGCCTCTGGAGAGGGGAATCTTGTGCCTGCCGCGTGGGGTAGATCCCTTACTGTTGGTCTTGGAGGGGTTTCCGTTCTGCATTCCCAGATGAGAAGAGCAGTGTACAGACAAGTATTTTAAAGTTGACCCCACATGTAAGAGTAGCTGGAGAGAAATAAGCAGAAGTGAAGCAAGTAAGATCATATTGGCATTGAGAAGGTGCAGAAGGGCGAAGTACCAGGTTGGTAAATTGACGTTAGGTCAGAGGGCTTGGCGGCTGAAGGGAGAGCGTCCGTAACCAAAACAGCGTATGTCTTGTACTTGTGAACGAGTGTGGGCACGTGGACAGACATGGGAAATGGTCATGGTGTCTATCTCAAGTTTCCTTTCCTCAGACTCCGCTATGGTCCTTGGCTTTTATTTGTTTACTTTTGTTTTACAAAGAGTATGTGGTATTTATGTAGTCAAGGAGGGGGGAAAACACCTTCCAACACGAAACAACTCTAGAACAGAAGGCTGAGGTTCACATGTGTGATGTAACACTGCATTTCGATCACTCCCCTTGGGGTCCTCTTCTCCGAAGATTCCTGCAATGTGCCCAGAGCAACCAAGAAGGGATTCTGTTCTCTGCCCAAGAAATGGTATCACGATGTACGTTTGATTGGCAGTGAAGTTCAAGGAAGTGCTTTAAAGTCTCTCTGATGTTTATCACATCGCTCCACAGGTCAGTGTCTGTCTGAAAATTTCTACGTGAGAGGCGATGGTACTAGAGTTTACTTCTTCACACAAGGTATGGAAACGCTCATCTTTCTTCATGCTAACAGCCCCCCAAACACCAGATCAAATGTTGCTTGATACAGTCTCGGAAGTAAAACTGTCATGCCCCTTCTGCCTTTTGAAGACTTTTCCTGCCTTTCCAGGCCACCTGAACGGTTCACTGTTCTCCACATGGGCTCCACTTACAGGAGCCTTCAGTCCTCTGCTTTGCTCCTCGACTGTCTGCACTTCCTCCCTGTCGCTTTGTCCCAAATGGAAAACCTGCCCATTTGGCAAGACCCCAGGGCAGCTGGTTTTGCCCCGTAAGCCGGGTTGTCCTGTAGGCGCGCCAGAATGAGGCTGTGCTCCCCGTGCCCCGGCTCCCAGGTGTAATCCAGAATTGCCCTCCTCTGCAGCTTGCCCTGCCTCGGGGTTCCTCCCCCACCAGTGCCATCCTTGGGCCCTTTATTGTGCCACATACTTCTTTGAGCTGTTGGTTAAAATATAGTGGAAACTCTCTGCTAAAAAAGTGGCTTTGACATTACGTGCATAGAGATTTTGCATATAACCTTAAGGTGTCCATAAAGCCCTTGAAAATTCTTCCCTGTCAGCTCTAAGGCTCTCCCTCTGGATTCCAAGGGGCCCTTGCCAGAAGGTTTGGCTTCCCCCATTTAAACATGAACTTAATATTACCAAGCTGCTCCTACACTTCTAAATAAACAGCCCTGCTGAAGCCACTTGTAATACATAAATAAAAACAGTCTCACGGAGCCCCATTTAATATAGGAAGTGGTGGACCATGTTTTTTCTTTAGCGGAAAATATGTAAACATCTCTTTTCCGAACCAGATGAGCTGGATACACTTTTCACTACGGCTGGACTGGAAAAGGTTCAGAACATGGTGGATCGCCGATTGCAAGTGAACCGAGGGAAACAGCTGACCATGTACCGAGTCTGGATTCAGTGCAAATACCGCAAGCCTCCTCTGTCCAGCGCTGGCTGAGTGGCACCTGCTCCTGACGCGTGAGCTCATTGGAGCTTTTTAAAAAGAACATTCACAAGTGGTGTCTTGTCGATGTGGGAAAGTCCAAGGATTCAGACTTGAACCTTAAACCTAGAAAAAGTTGCTTTTTATCAAGATTCTAATAATTGTGCTTCCGATTTGGGAAGCCCTTTAATATGTACTTTCCTAAGTTTTTTCTTACTTTGAGATATCAAAGAATCTTTCTTGCCATTTTGTAATTTATCATAACTAAAATTTCATGGGAATCGTGAATTCAAAAGGAGTCAAGAATTTATTTCCATGTGGAAGTATTATACGTGATAAAGTGTCATCTGACTGTGAGTTGCATTAAATTATTTCGGAGTTCAAATATCTGGACTAGGCAGTTGATATATACGGTGAATAAAGGTCTCGTTCAGCGAGAAGCACGTCAAGAAGAATCCTCTTTCTTTGGATATTTTCCTGACTCAAAAATACTGCCTTAGGGGCACCTGTGTGGCTCAGTTAAGCGTCTGACTTCGGCTCAGGTCATGATCTCTCAGTTCACGAGTTCAAGCCCCACATCAGGCTCTGTGCTGACTGCTCAGAGCCTAGAGCCTGCTTCAGATTCTGTGTCTCCCTCTCTCTCTGACCCTCCCCCACTGGCACTCTGTCTCCCTCCCTCCCTCCCCCCCCCTCAAAAATAAACAATTAAAAAAAATTACTGCTTTAAAGAGAATCAAAACATGTCCTTGTTATGTGTTTATTTAGTCATGGTCTCCACTTAACTCTAGTTTTGTGGAATTTTAGACACTGTTCCCCCTCTAAGTAACCTATTTCTCAAACAGTAAAACGATCTAGACTTTTCTCGGATGTAAATTTTAAAAAATAAATAAGTAATGGGAAAAAAAGATCTTGACATTTAGCAAACTTGTCTCGTTTTTTTTATTGTGCCCTTAACTGTTTGACACAAAAGGAATTGAGAGAACTTTATTTTAGCCACATGACTGTACAACTGAAAATGATCATCATCAGTATTGCTTTTTTTATGTTCTGCTTTTTTTCAGTTACCACTCCTACATGTTTCCCTCTTGGTGGTTCGTAAGTTATACAATGTATTCTTAATTTTTACCAAATAAAGAATTTTCAGTTCTTCCTATGTTTTGCATGTTCAACTCAAATATTCCCATAATTGCTTTTTATCATTGTATTACATGTGGAAATGTGATAAGAAACAAGCAATTTTTTTTTAATTTCAAACGTAAAGAAAAGTACCAATTACCAAGAATATTGCAAGAATAGTCCATTTTCTTTTCAGAATAGTTTTTAAGAATAGGTTGCAAGGTGATGTCCCAACTCTCTTGCATATTTTCATGTATAATTCCTATCACTAAAGACATTCTATCACCAAATAAATCCATCAGAAGTAGAAATCTGAAAACATCCACAGATAACCACGTTTTCCCAATGGTCCCAATAACCTATCACCAGAAAAAAAGTTGCATTTAGTAGTCATATCTCAGTCCCCTATACTCTGAACAACCCAGGCGTGTTTCTTTCTTTTTTTTTTTTTTTTTAATTTTTTTTTTTAATGTTTTTATTTATTTCTGAGACAGAGAGAGACAGAGCATGAACGGGGGAGGGTCAGAGAGAGAGGGAGACACAGAATCGGAAACAGGCTCCAGGCTCTGAGCCATCAGCCCAGAGCCCGACGCGGGGCTCGAACTCACGGACCGCGAGATCGTGACCTGGCTGAAGTCGGACGCTTAACCGACTGCGCCACCCAGGCGCTCCAACCCAGGCGTGTTTCAATGGCCTTGACATTTGAAGATCACAGGCTATCTTGCAGACTGTCCCTCGTTTGGGTTCGTCGATGCTTTCTCATGAATTTGGTTCAAGTGACATTTCTGGCAGGAACACTGAGTGATGCTGTGCTCTTCCCATTACATTCTATCAGGGAATCGATTTTGAATTACCCTGTTATTGGTAATGTTAACCTTGAACACTTCATTGAGGTGGTATCTGCTGTTTTTCTCTACTGAAAAGTTACTAATAAGCATTTCATAGGGTAATGCTTTGAAATCGGGTAAATCACCCATTTCTCATCAATCTTTACCCTCCATTTGGCATCTGTGTTCCAATTTCTTGGCTGAATTACTATGATGGTAGCCTGTGAGTGTCTCCTAACCCTACCATTTTTTCTCCATATATTGGTTCTGTAAGGAAAGCTTTTTTTTTCCCTATTCATTTACTTCTCTTAATCTGGATTCAGATTTCTGTTTTATTTAGTGATTATTACATCTACTGTCATTGGTGCTCCTGTTACCCCAGATTTGGCCAGTGGGAGCCTCTTCAAATGCTTCTGTGATCTTGTGACTATCCCCACGATTCTCAGAGCACTTCAAGCACAAGTTGTTCCAAGCTTATTTTACAGTTTCTGAATCCAGCATTTCCCCCCAAGAGGTGCTGGTTTCTTTTAGTGCAGAAAGGTATTGAGAAACCAAGCTGAGTGTGCTCATTGCTCCTGGTATGTGCCCGTTCCCAGCCCCCTGAGTGGATGGAGCGCCAAGATATTTGCATGTAGGTACACACACACATACTTGCATCTGTATTTTTATACTACTGCATATTGAAAACCATCAGTTCTGGGGCGCCTGGGTGGCTCAGACGGTTGAGCATCTGACTTTGGCTCAGGTCATGATCTCGCGGGTGACGGGTTTGGGCCCCGCGTCGGGCTCTGTGCTGACAGCTCAGAGCCTGGAGCCTGCTTCAGATTCTGCGTCTCCCTCTCTGCCCCTTCCCTGCTCACGCTCTGTCTCTGTCTCTGTCTCAAATATAAATGAACATTAAAAAAAAAAAAGAAAACTATCAGTTCAGATCACTGCCTTTGGTACCGATCCAACACAAGATTTATTCTAGTTTTTATTCTTCTCTGTACTTTAGTTTCCTTTTGCAACAATCCCAAACTCCTGTGGTCCTTGATATATGGGGGCCAATGCCCTCATATATTCTGACACCCACACCAAGTCACTATTGCCACAGCTCCCCGCCTCACACAGAGGCCCTGCCAGGGTCCAGCACCCCACCACCACCACCCCTCCGCCCTTGCACTAACCTCCACCTTGCTTGGCTTCGTCTTTAAAGGTTAAGAGAAAGGGAACTTCCCATCTCTTCCATTACACTGAATGTATTTAAAACTGGAAAAGGCTGAGTCACTGGAATGGTATTTCACTTACCTTTTGGGATGAGGAACAGATATATTAAATGATCCACTAAAACCTTCCTTTGGCATTTCTGAGGCATTTCCAAGCAACAAGAAGAGTTTTGATTCCATCTTTGGGGCACTTGACTTGGGCTTTGGGCTTTAGGTGTAAAAAAAGAGCCTCTTTCTGCCTGCTGCTACCTTTTCTTCTCAGTCATCTGCTACACTCTGTTCCCTTGCCCTCTGACTTTTTATCTGTCAGCCTACCTTAAACTCTGCAGGAACTTTGTGTAATTTTCTAGCCTTGGAATCACTAATACTGGGCAGAGAACAGTTAAACACGGTCAGCGTGGATTAAAGTAGGACTTTGATGCCACTCAAAAACACACAGACTGGACTGTGTCTGACTCCCAACAGTATCTCTTGATATTCTCTTTTACATTTATTTATTTAATTGAAGTATAGTCAACACACAACGTTACATTAATGTCAGATGTACAGCATAGTGATTCAACAACCCTCTGTATTATGCTGTGCTCACCACGAGTGGAGCTACCATCTGTCATCATACAACACTATTACAGTACCATTGACTGTGTTCCCAGTGCTGTACCTTTCATCCCCTGACTTATTCATTCCATAACTGGAAGCCTGTACCTCCCACTCCCCTTCCCCCGTTTTGTCCATCCCATCCCCCAACCCGCTTCCCCTCTGGCAACCACCAGTCTGTGCTTTGTATTTTCAAGTCTGATCTCTTGATAGTCTTGATGCAAGAAAAGTGCTGCGTTGGCTGGGAAGGTAGCTCCACGTGTGAAACTGCTCAGGAAGTTGTGTGGTTTAGATTCAAGTCTAATGGAGAAGTTTCTGAAACTGACTGATCTGCCTGAGTAGCAGTTAATTAGGCGGAGGAGATAGATTCAATATCGCTTGGAAAATGAGTAACGGTTTGAGAAAGGTGGGTGCACTGGGACTACAGTGGGAGTGAAGCCATGTTCACGTGGGTGGCGTCCAGGGTCAGGTAACACCTGGAGTGCATGGATTCTTATGCTGCGAACCCATTCATCATCAAAGATTCATCCCCTGGTTTATATACTTCACTGGAGCCTGGCCTCTGCTAATGCCGTCAAACCTGTGCTTTGCAATGGCTCCACTACCTGCCTTCGTGTAAGTTCCCACTCCCTGGGGCTCTGGTTGGAAAAGTAGGGCCTGGGACGCCTGGGTGGCTCAGTGAGTTAAGTGTCTGACTTCATCTCAGGTCATGATCTCACGGTTCATAGGTTCAAGCCCCTCTTCGAGCCCTGGGCTGGAGCCTGCTTCAGATTCTGTGTTTCCCTCTCTGTCTGTCCCTCCCCCACTCGTGCTCTGTCTCTCTCAAAAATAAATAAACATTTTTTTAATTAAAAAAAAAAAGAAAATCAGAACCCTGGAGACTTAACAGGAAAATGAAAACCCAACGTATTAAGACATTCTACTTTCCTCGGGTTGATCCCTATCTTTGCCTAAAGATGTTACTTTAGTAATCGTGGGGAGTCGTATGTAGCTTAAACGATGAACTCAGGACAAACAGCTTCTTTCACTCCGTTCACAAAGGTCTGTTCTTTGGTTTGTGGCTTCTGCTGCTATTTTCAGAGCCTGCTGCATCGATGCGTTGCAGGCTTTTATATGCTTCTGAATGTGTGCAGGTGTGCAGGTTGTGCAGGTTGATTTGGGAACCTTGGTTAGGAGGTGGAAGGAGCATTAATGGTAAGTTTCACAGGTAAAAAATACTGAAATGGTGCACTATGGCCCCCTCCCTTTATTTCAGTGAATTTCTAGGTTCAAGATTGGACATCGCCTCACCTGCAATTCATGGAACACAGTGCATGACCAAGTTACCGAGCAAACAGCCACAGTTGGATTCCATGCTCCAGTGGGGGGACCGTGAGACACAGTAGCCAGTATCCTCGACAAAGGCTCAAGCTTGGCATCTTCACCCTGAGGCGAGCCCCCAAACTGCATTCATTCCTTCACTCCCCACCTTCCTTTCTCTGAGTTTGGATTTCTCCATTGAAACTTAAAATATCCTCAGAAGGAGCCTTACCTTAAACCTTTATCAGCAGTGGCATGTTAGAGAAACCCCTCCAAGGGGGAGGAGAAAGCCCTGACATACCTGCTGT
This sequence comes from Leopardus geoffroyi, assembly GCF_018350155.1. Lineage (NCBI taxonomy): Eukaryota > Metazoa > Chordata > Mammalia > Carnivora > Felidae > Leopardus > Leopardus geoffroyi. The sequence continues at coordinate 45,206,931 of NC_059330.1, forward strand.
GGGTAAGCCCCCCTCCCCTTCCCCAGCCTTGCTTCCCATTCCTCAACGTTCATTGGGTGAGTAAGGCTGACGGTGGAGCTCATCATTTAGTGGGGAACTTTGGATTCTCAACACTTAGCAGAGTAGCAAAGCGCCTGGCCCTTGGTTGGTGCACAATGAACGGGGACTGACTAAACAGCTTCTTCCTGCCCTGTCCCCACGCCCCCCCCACCCCCCAGACACCCACTGACACACAGTTTGTGTTTAACTTCAGAAGACCATCATGTACAGGGCTATGGTTGCCAGTATCAGCAGCTCAAGCTGGTTTAAAGGTGAAGACGGAAGGTAGGAAAACACAGGGTGTCTCATGACCCCCAGGACAGAAATGTTACAGGGGCCTCAGAAGAGCCCTGGGAAGTGTGTGCCCACCATTGCCCCATCTCTCTAAGATCCACTCTCCGCCCCTGTAGGAGGCAACCATCACTTAGCTCCTGAGACCTGATGCATCTGTTAAATGGATGCACAGTGTGTGCGTGTCTTTGTCAGTAAGCTGGTCCCAGAATAGGTCTACAGGCCAGGCAGAGTCTCAAAAGGCATCCCCAGAGCACTGTTTTGTTTCATCCTCCCAAATATTGACCCCTGCGCACCATCATTATTTCCTTGGTCTTTTAAAATAACTGATATTCTTACATTTATTTTGAAAGGAAACTTTATATCACTACTATAAATGTGAAACAAGTATCACTCATCATGAGCAGAAGGTTTTTTTTTTTTTTTTCTTTCTCTTTCAGAAGGTATTTTAAAAAATAAATACGGTGAGGGGTGCCTGGGCGGCTCAGTCAGTTGAGTGTCTGACTCTTGATTTTGCCTCCGGTCATAGGATCCAACCCCACATTGGGCTCAGCGCTGAGCATGGAGGCTGCTTAAGATTCTCTCTCCCTCTGCCCCTCTCCCCTGATCATGCACACACTCTCTCTCTAAAATTAAAAAAAAAAAAAAAAAAAAAGTAAAATACATACATACAATGAAATTTTAAAATCTTATAAATTCCAGCTGGATCCCGTTGCTGACCAAAGGCTCTGAACCCTAAGCCTAGAAACACCAAGCAGAGTCACAGCTGTCGTGGAGCTCACGTATGGTTCATCCATAAAACATGAATCAGGTGGGCATGTGCCAGGAGGATTGAGCAGGGTAGACAGAGGTGGAGGTTGGAGTCGGGGAAAAGGCCCTTTCAGATGGGGTCTCCTGGAGGAGGTGACATCCCTCCCGGATGTCTGAACAAAGAGGCTTCTAGGCAGAAGGAACGGCCACTGGCCTAGTGGGAGGACCATGATAGACTCCACTCTCCCTGCCCCACAGCATCGGGAGTGCTGAATTGCTCACCTTGTCAGAAATGCATCTGCCTTTAGCACATTTTAATAAGTGCACTACTCAAGTGCACTATGTACTAAGAAATGAGTAAGAATGATTATCTGTCTCCTACTGACCCGCAGGTCCAGGGTCTGGAGTCTTCTCAGTTCATCTAGGGACTATTAACATTATGAAGCCAGCCCAACTCACCAGAACCTGGCATATAAACCAGGATTATTGACCTGTGATCTCAAACTTAACTGACAAGCCGAGGGGATCCCCCCAGGAAAGGAAGCTGCTTGAGAAACTGAAGATCAGAAGTCGATTGTTAAGAATACACCAGAGCCCAGTAGTCAGGTGGCCCCAAGATTTCTGTCAAACTGTGGCCGAACCAAGGTCCCCCGTCCGCACCAATGAAGCTGATGCTGAGCAGATCTTTAGTAACATTAACCAGCGTTTGTTTAGACCTTAATACTCTTTACAAAGCTTTTCATACATTTAATCCTCACAGCACCCCTGTGAAATATAAGTGTAATTATCTCCATTTTACAGATGAGGAAATCTGGTGTTCAGGGAGCATAAATGGTTTACCAAGGTCAGATGGCTAGTGTTAATTGTCAGGTAATTAGCCTAAGATTCAGGAGGGGTATTTTGATATAAATGGTATTTGACATAATATATGGGTTTAAACATTCTTGGCTCCAACCAACTGTGCCTGTCTGGAAAATGCCACACCTGCTCAGAGGTCAGCCCTGTTGCCTCCCACGTGGGGGCGGGGGGAAAAGAAAGAGCACTGGCCCCACACCACCCACCACCCACCCCAAACCTCCCAAGAAAAAAGAAAACACGGCAACTCTCAGAAGTGTGAAACAATTATAGGTAGTCCATGAAATCTCTTGCGTAAATTGTGTTGGTTTTGCAACATTGTACAATTTGCGACATTTTCCTCAAAATAGTAAAAAAAAATGTAATCCACCAATTTTACCCTGTGCCTGGGAGGCTCCCACCCCCTGGGGTGAAGGAAGGATCTGGGCCTGCTTTTCCACAGACACTCCAGCCCAGGGGGCGCGTCCTGTTCAGTCACACCCCTGAGCACTCAGAAGGGCCCAGCTAGGCTCAAAGCTCTGCTGTTGCCATCTGGAAATGCTTGATAATGTTTAACAAAGGGCCCCTCAAACTGTGTAGCCAGCCTTGTCGCTGCTTCCTTCTTGCTCCTTCTTCCTTTCTCTTTCTCCTTCCTTAGAAAAGAGTGGTCTTCTCTTGACTTGTTTTTCCCTCCCCACCTGTCTGCTGATCCTTGGCTGCCCCGGGTTGGGCCTTCTTGTCCAGGGAAGGACCGCTTGCCCACCTTCGGCTCTTCCTGCCTTTCCGTTCTCCTACTCAGGCAGGCTTTCCAGACGTGCCATACCTGGACCCCTCAGGACTCACTGCTCCTACTCTCCCAGAGCCCTGCAGGTACCCTATCTTCTCATGACTTGTGGTTTCTCCTCATTCAGCTTTCAACTCAAATGTCCCTCAACCTGTGAGAGTCCTTCTCTGCTGATGCCCTTGGCCAATGTCACTACCACCCCCTACAGCTCTCTCCTTTCCTTCAGTCATACCGCATTATGGGGCTCTATCTTCTTTATGACACACTACATTATTCTTTTTTTTTTTTTTTAATGTTTTTGAGAAAGAGAGAAACAGAGCACAAGCAGGGGAGGGGCAGAGAGAGAGGGAGACACAGAATCCGAAGGAGGCTCCAGGCTCCAAGCTGTCAGCACAGGGCCCGATGCGGGGCTCAAACTCATGAACTGTGAGATCGTGACCTGAGCAGAAGTTGGATGCTTAACCAATTGAGCCACCCAGGCACCCCATACACCGTATTATTCTTAATTGTATATCTACCGCCTGTCTCTCTACTATGAGCTTTTTAGGTCAGGGATTTTGTCTGCTTTGATCACAGTTGTATCCTCAGTACCTACAATAGTGTCTGGCCCATAGTAGGTGCTCAACAAATATTTCTTGGGTGGGTAAGTACATAGAAGGTCACCCAGGAACTGGGTCCCTAGTTGCCCATCATGGAAAGTGAGGAAAGTCAAGTTGTGTCATCTAATCCAGTGAGAAATAGTTTGTCTGGAGATGGAAGGTGCCCCCTAAAAGTTTCTCAGAAACCAACCATCCCTGGGAAAGCATAGGGACCAAGAGCCACCAAGGGAGCAAGACTGCCCAGCTACCCGGGAGAGGAGGCCCAGTCAAAATGGTTTAAAGGTGCAGAAACAGCCATAGGGAACTGGCTGCTTGGGCCCCATGATACAGAGAGACCAACACAGTGAACAAGATGATCCACTTTGAATTTTGAAAGGTCACCAATACTTGGATAATTCCTTAGTTTTATGTCATGAGCTAAGGATCTCACCTGAGCCTTGAACTAGTTTATCTAAATACCTCCTAGACATGCCTCTCCCCTAGAGGGCCCTTGGGTACCTTAACTCTGTCCAAAACCACTCATAAGAGCACAGACTGAGGTTGAAATCCTAGAGTCGACATTTCATTTGTTCTCTGTGTCACCCGGGCCCAGTCAGTGGACTCCTCTGATTCTCAGTTCCTTCAACTGCGATTTGGATATAAATAATAGGATACACATAATCTGGCAGCCCTAGTGGCCCCCATAACACAACCCGAACTCCTTGCAGAGAACACCATTGAACGCCAAATTCAGTGGGCTATTTATAAGACTCCTTTGTGTAAGATACATGTCATTATATGTTGTGTATTTAATAGTTACACCAACAGTTTGTCCCTTGGCCTGGAAAGAATAAACATGTGTTACTGTATGATCGTTGATAAGATTGTAGCAGAAAGCACAAATCTACATGTCTTCTCTAAGCTCACAGAGAGCAGTGAAGAGGAGGTAAGACCTTCGGGCTTTCAACAAATTTCAGGTTTTCCCCCTTAGTCAAGGCCAGCTTCTCCATCAGGTACAGAGCACATTCAGCCTCAGGCCCATGATCCTTCGGGGGTCCTGGGAAATGTTTTAATGTTAATTTATTTTAAAACCAGAAGGAAAGAAAAGTGAATATAACTTTAATGAATTTAATGAATATATGATAATGAAGGCACCCTAGCTTATGTTTGTTTTTATATCAACACATGTGTGTAATAGTTACTTTTTTTTTTTTTTTTTTGAGGAAAGGATCCATGAAAGCAGACATGCCCAGAACCCACGTAAGTCACAGTGTGATCCCACTGTCATCAGCCCATCGGATGCGGGGGCAGAGGTGATAGAGGTAAATGTGGGTGAACCCTTCCCTCCACCTTCCCTTTCTGTCCAAGTCACACTGCCTTAAGGAAACACATTTGTGGAAAGAAGTGTTTTGTAAAGCCTTTAGCATTTATATATGCAGGTAGGGCAGTCTAACTGGGAGAAAGTGTCTATGGATGAAGAGTGTGGCATGGCAGCATCCAGGGCATTGAGGAACAAAATCTAACCTTTTGCATTCTTTCTTTCTTGCATTCTTTCTTTCTTTCTTTCTTTCTTTTCTTTCTTTCTTTTTTTTTTTTTTTTTTTTTGAGAGAGCATGAGCAGGGGAGGGGCAGAGAGAGGGGGAGAGAGGATCCAAAACAGGCTCTGTGCTGTGAGTGTGGAGCCCGACATGGGGCTCGAACTCACGAACCGTGAGATGATGACCGGAGCCCAAACCAAGAGTCAGACGCTTAACCAACTGAGCCACCCAGGTGTCTCCCCTGCTCATTCTCTCTCTCTCTCTCTCAAAATAAGTAAACTTAAAAAAAAAAAAGACGTTTAATAAAGTTACCTCTGGCAACAATTCAGAGAGGTAATCACAGAGGACAAAAGGGTGTGGTGGGGAGAACTGTAGAGGAGACCAGAGCCGGGAAGGTCCTGGAGAAGATTCCACTAGTTCCAACACAATGGGATGAACCAGCGCTATGGAAGTGAGGGCAGAAACTTGGGAACAGGGCCAGCCCACACTTAACCAGTATAATGGACAGAAGTGGTGGTGGGTATGAGGTAAGGGAGGCAGGGAGTGAGACAAACAGAATAACCTGGAAGTTTCTGGCTTTAACCATGGTGGGATGTTAATGCCATAATTAGGGTTTCAGTCAAGAGAAAGAGGAAGAGATTTGAGGCTATGGAGGGAGAGTAATGAGCCTATAGTTTGAGTCACCCACAGGTATCTCCTGGAGAGGCCAGATCCAAAAACCAGATACAAATTTGTAGCTAAGAAATAGGCAGGAGAGGATTTAATGAGGGAATCGCCTGCTCAAAGGTGGTGATTGAAGCCACTACAAGGGATGAGTGCGAGTTGGAAAAAAAAAAAAAAAATGGGGTTAAGAATCAGAACTGTGGGGGTGCCCGAGTGGCTCAGTTGGTAGAACACGTGACTGTCAAACTTGGGGTCATGAGTTTGAGCCCCACGTTAGATGTGGAACCTGCTTAAAAAATATTTTTTAAAAAAGTTGGGGCACCTGAGTGACTCAGTCGGTTAAGCATCAGACTTGGCTCAGGTCATGATCCCAATCCTAAGGTTTATGAGTTCGAGCCCTGCATCAGACTCTGAGCTGACGGTGTGGAGCCTGCTTGGTATTCTCTCTCTCTCTACCTGTCTCTCTGCCCCTCCCCCACCTGTGATTTCTCTCTAAATAAATAAATACTAAAAAAAATAAATAAGAAAAAGAATCAGAACTGCACTCTGAGGAGGCTGAGAGGAGAAGGGCCCTTCAGTTTCATGGCTGGAGACTGTCCAAAGAGAAGACAACAGAGTGATTAGAGGCTAACAGTGGTTGTCATCAGCTGGTGGAAATCTAGAGTCTCCTTCCCCTCTATTTTCTGTGTTTTTGAACTCTTTCATTGGTAACTATACATTCCCCTTTTTTGGTTAAAAGTCTTTCATTGGAAAAATAAAAAGGGCAGTTCCCCGATAGGTTAAGTGCTGCCCAGCACACTGAAGACTAAGCAGAGACGTAGAGAAGACGAATTGGGGTGTTATACACACACCCCTTTCTCCAGGACCAGCTCCCCTTCTTCAGCCCTTCAGCCCCGGAAAAACGAGGGCAGCTCCCGGCAGCCATGTTTCCGCCCGGTGGCCTTCTCCCTGGCCACAGGTGATTGGACAGGGTGTGCATGTGACACCGGCTAAGCCAATCAGAGCCCTTCCCAGGACATTTACAAGGGAGGGCCGAGGACACGGGTGGGCAGATCTTTGCTGTGTGAGTTAAGGGATGTCGGCAGCCATGAAGGCCGAGGACAGGGCAGCTGAGGAAGCTGAGGAGACCCAGAGTAAGAGCATGACCGCCCCGAGGCAAAAGCCAGTACAAACAAAGCCCTGTGGGAGGCCAGGGTCTGGTCACCAGAAACAACCTCCTGGGAGGAGGTTGGAGAGAGGCGGGGCTGAGACCACCAGGGCCTCATAAATCCTGCGGAGTTGGGATGTTTTCTCATTATAATGAGAAACTGTTGGAAAGTTTTACGAGAGGGAGCTGCCTGACCTAGATTACATTTTAAAAGATTAGCACGGGTGGAAAATGTATTGTAAGGGTGGAGAGCAATTTGGAGGCCCCCAGGGTATCCAGGCCGCTAAGGGTAGACCAGGGTTTGGTAGTGGCTGTGAAGATGGGAGTCCAGACAGGACCCAGTGGGGGGTGGGGTGGGGAGGGGGTGTGGCAGGGAGGAAGGGGCGGAGTCAGAACCAGAGAGTAAGTGAATGGTGATGCTGTTACTGAGATGGGAAAGGCAAACCTCGAGGCTTCCATTTGGACATTTTAAGTTGGAGGTGCTGATGACACGTCCCAGGGAAGATGCTGAGAAGAAGGCAGTGGGGTGCATCAGTCTGGAGCTGGGGAGCTGGGTTAGAACTGGTTGGCCCTGGATGCGGGAAATGTGGGAGGCATCAGACTGCAGTTGGTCCAAAGCATGGGCCTAGATGAGACCACCTGGGAGCTTGAGAGGAGGGCCCAGCACAGAGGCCTGGGGAGGACATTCAGAGGACTGGTAGAGGAGAAAGAGGAAGGCGGAAGGAGAGGAATGTGCGGTGACCCAAAAGCCCAGAGGAGACTTCTCTGGCTGAGCCCCAGCTGAGGCCAGAGAAGCACCCTTTAGATTTGGTGATGAAGTTACCCTGACGTTGGATAATCTGGGCGGAGGTTTAATCTGGAAGTTTAAATCCAGTCATCCTTCACTGGAATCTGTAAAACATAGCTACGAAGGACATTTTGGGGGCAAATGGAGAAATCTGAAAATGGACTTTATACTGAATATTTACTAGCATTCGCTTTCTTGTGTGTGATAATGGTCTGCAGTTAAGTAAGGAGTATCCTGGTTCTTAGGAGACACACGTTGTAGTATTTATTGTAGTATTGAGGGGTGAAGGAGCAGGATGCTTGGCAACTTTCCAATGGTGCAATAATAACAAAGCCAAACATACCTACCTACATATATTTACATATACTCATTTATGTCTATTACCTATGTATATATGTTACATACTTTATACAGGTATATTATCTATTAGAGCAAAGGAAAGCAAATGTGGCAAAATGCTAATTGGAAAATCTAGGTCTAGGGTATTTTAATACTTTTCAACTTTTCTGTAGGCTTATGTAGGAAAAAAAAAATTGGAAAAAAAGATTAAGGGCGCGTGGGTGCCTCAGTTGGCTGAGTGTCCGACCCTTGGTTTTGGCTCAGGTCACAATCTCATAGTTCATGGTATTAAGCCTTGTGTCAGGCTCCACGGCCTGCTTAGCAGTCTCTTTCCCTCGCCCTCTGCCCCTCCCCCACTCACACTCTGTCTCTCTCAAAATAAATAAACAAACGAAAAAAAGATAACTTAGGGATGCCTGGGTGCTCAGTTAGTTGGGCGTCTGACTTCGGCTCATCATTGAGTTCGAGCCCCGCGTCAGGCTCTGTGCTGACAGCTCGGAGCCTGGAGCCTACTTCAGTTTCTGTGTCTCCCTCTCTCTCTGCCCCTCTCCCCCTTGCACTCTGTCTCTCTTTCTCTCAAAAATAAATAAACATAAATTTTTAAAAAAAGATAACTTAGAAAAAGTGAGTGAGAGATGAACAGGTAAGGGATACAGCAGAGTTTTCAAGGAGAGAAATGGTACAGTAGCTGGAAGGCAACACAAGGCCAAGGGAGGGTTTTATACAAAATTTTTAGAAACGAGAGCATGTGTGTGTTGACAGGAATGATCCTGTGGAAAGAGAAATTGGTGATGTAAGAAAGGGGTGAGAGGTGCAGGGCAAGGTCCTCGGGAAGGCCAGTGGCAGATGCCAGCCGAGAGCACACGGAGGGCAGCCTTGGCCCAAGGGGACACTGCTCTGTGCTGGGCTTGGCCACGGGGTCATCGGGTGGTGGGTTTTCCTGTCTGATGACTTCCATTTTCTTCACAAAGTAGGATCTTGGGCTGTGGGCTGGCTGACAGGAGCTGGAGGTCAAGTGAGAGGTTCAAGCAGCTTGGGGCACAGGGCCAAGAAAAAACTGGCAAATGTATTGTTTTGTGTTTAAGATCTGAATGAAGACTCATTCATTGGTTTAAGAAAGGAGCCAACAGAGGAGAGATTTAAGTGCTTATGCCTCAGTTTTTCCATCTGTAACACAAGGGGATTGTTCTGGGAGATCTCACAGGACCCTCCAAACTCCTGTACGCTGAGGTCCCTTCGGGACACCTGCTGGGAAGCTTTTACTGAACAGCATGTGTTCGCATTGTCTAAGAATTAGAGATAGCTAGTAAAAACTGGACGCTTGCCTAAGAGATTTCTAATTGAGGGTAAAAACTAATATATACAGAGAGACACTTGAAAGACAAGACTGTGTAAGGCTTCAGGGCACCCCTGGGGAGTGTGGGGGTGGCCCAGAGGTCCCTGGGCCTCTGAGATGCCTTGACGAGGCGCCGTTTGGGTGAACACAGCACGAAGCCCTTTGAGAGTAAATTCTGCTCTCTCCTGGCTCTCACTGAAGTTGGCACCACACAGCGTGAAATGAAACAGCAGATTAATGTGATTAACACTGAATAAACCTCTGTGTGTGAGCAAATATAGCATGAAGTGGGTTCAGGAATTTTAAAATATCTATTATTAAAGACAGCCCGCAGGGCTGCGGTGGCATCGGATGACAAGCCATAGACTGTACTGGAACCTAATATTCCCACAGTCCTTTCCTCAGGCAGGGTGCAGTTGCAGGCTTCCACACTCGTGCTCTTTCCAGATCCTCTCGGGAGATACCACCTCTACCCCATTTTAGAGATGAAGAAACTAAGAGCGGTCAACAGTAGGTTTCTAGTATCGTTGAGGGCAGAGACCGCGGATGTCATCACCGGCTCCCCATGACTGGCTGAGCGCCAGCGGGAGGGAAGGAGCCTCTCAGCTCCTGAAAGCCTGCCAGCACGCCGAGTGCACTGCACCGGGCCGTCCATTTCTGGCGTGCTCTCTGGGCGCCAGGCTCTGTGCTGAATGCTTTGTGCAGATGGTCTCACTCAGTCTCGATGACAGCCCTTGGCGGTTGGCATTATTAACCCCAAGAGGAAACCAAGGGCAGAGCGGTTAAATAACTTGTCAAAGGCCACCCAGGAGAATCAGGATTCAAATTCAGATTCGAGTGAACTGAAGCTTGTTCTCTTGACTGCCCAGCCAGCCCAGCTGGCTGCCGTCGTCCAGGAGAGCACCATGTGGACGTTGGAGTTCTTGTAGCCCTTCACTCGAAAGCCTTAGCGCGGTGCTGAATGCAGGTAACAGGGCACTTGACAAGTACCAGTGACTGTTGGCAGAGGGACAGATGAATGAATGAGTGGAGATGTGAATTCCTGTCTTGTGGGGCCTTCCTCTTCAAATTGAAGATTTCCCCATAACTTATGAACGCTCACTCTAATTAAAGCAAAGAGGCATCAGAGAACACTGGGCCTTTCCTTTATTAACTGTCAAGTCCAATCTGTAGGCTGTTTACGTGCCAAGGTCAGAGATCAGTCTTTAGCTTCTCTCCTTTGATTTCATTCCGCAAAGCCCTGAACATAAAGTTTATTGATGTGAAACTGATTGGCAGGCAGAGGTAACGAGGTGGCAGGGACAGGGCATATCAGGAGTCTAAGTCACTCTAGGAATCAGTCCTGCTCCTTTGCCATGCTAACTTCCCATGCTCCGGGTTATCAAGGCATGGCTCTGTGCGCTACAGTCCAGATGAGCAGCAAATGTCATCTGGACCTTGGGCAGTGTTCACAGACCTCATCAAGATGGGGAGGGGAAGAGGCACCTGGCTGCCTTAGCTGGTAGAGCATCTGACTCTTGATCCCAAGGTTGTGAGTTCTGGCCCCACGCTGGGCATGGAGCTTATGTAAAAAAAAAAAAAAAAAAAAAAAATGGTAGGAAGGAGCCCTTACTTCTGGTTTTGTCTATTGGAAAAGAGAGAGTGAGGGACAGAACTTAGGTAGGGATGGTCTTGAAACTTCACAGATCAAAGGAACTCCTGTGTAATCCTCCCTCAGACAGGCCTGGGAATCTGAAAGAGGGAGGTCATTGTTACATGTGCAGTTTGCAGCCAGCCCGTGACTGGGATTACCACCGCTACCCCACTGTACAGCCCTGTGTCTGTTGAGCAAGGTGGAAAGCATGGGCTGCATACCTGCCTCCTGCAGAGCATCCCAGGGATAAAAACCAGGACTTAGGTAGTAAGTTTCAGGAGAGGGAAGTGGCCACTAGAGTGGCTGAGAGTGGCTGAAGCTCGTGCCACTCAAAATATGGAAAGGTCTTTAATATTATTCCTTTTTGTTTTTAAGTAAGTCATGCATTAGACTTAAAAAAATTGTTTTTTATTTTTTATAAAAAATTTTTTTTTCAACGTTTATTTATTTTTGGGACAGAGAGAGACAGAGCATGAACGGGGCGGGGGGGGGGGGGCAGAGAGAGAGGGAGACACAGAATCGGAAACAGGCTCCAGGCTCTGAGCCATCAGCCCAGAGCCGAACGCGGGGCTCGAACTCGGACTGCGAGATGGTGACCTGGCTGAAGTCGGACGCTTAACCGACTGCGCCACCCAGACGCCCCGTAAAAAAAAGAATTTTTTTTTAAATCTGTATCTTTGAGAGAGAGACAGCATGTGAGCCGGGGAAGAGCAGAGAGAGAGGAAGATACAGAATCTGAAGCAGTCTCAAGAAAGAGCAGAGAGAGGGGCGCCTGGGTGGCGCAGTCGGTTAAGCGTCCGACTTCAGCCAGGTCACGATCTCGCGGGTCCGTGAGTTCGAGCCCCGAGGGGCTCTGGGCTGATGGCCCAGAGCCTGGAGCCTGTTTCCGATTCTGTGTCTCCCTCTCTCTCTGCCCCTCCCCCGTTCATGCTCTGTCTCTCTCTGTCCCAAAAATAAATAAACGTTGAAAAAAAAAAGAAAGAGCAGAGAGAGAGGAAGATACAGAGTGTGAAGCAGACATGGGGTTCAAACTCACAAACTGTGAGATCATGACCTGAGCCGAAGTCGGACACTCAACCAACTGAGCCACCCAGGTGCCCCATAATATTATTCCTTTTTATCAAGACCAAACTTGCTTCTGTCTGATCTGAAAAAAAGCCATGTCTACTTAGTCTCTATAACTTAGAAATAGTGGTTTTCCAGAGCAAACACCTATTTGGATTCCCCCCCCCCACACACACATACTTACAAATTAAGATAGTCCATTTAGAAGCAAAATAATGATGATGATAATTGTAACAAAATTAAACCAACCCTCACCCTCTCTTGTTTTATTTCCTTAGGAAATAGTCCAGGTTCAAGGTCTAGTTTGAGCAGGGAATGTCTCCTTTCCTGGTCTGTTTCTGGGCAGGCAGGGAGACAAAGTCCCTTTTCCTCTTCTCCATTGGCAGGGCTGGGCCCAGGGGCATAGAGTGCCAGACAGAAATGTCCACCGAGGAGCAGGGAGGGACCTGGAGCCTCAATGGCTGTGACCTTCCCTTGAATTCAATGAATGTTGAGCAACTGTTATGGTTAGGCACTAAGATGGGAAGATGATTAAGAAAGGATCCCAGAGGGGCACCTGGCTGGCTCAGTTGGTAATACTCTTGATCCTCCGGTTGTAATTTCAAGCCCCACGTTGGGTGTAGAGCTTACTTAAAGATTTAAAAAAAAAAAAAAAAGGATCCTGGAGACCCACACACTGACCATTAACCATAATATAATATAATTAACATAATATAATTAACATTATAATATAATATAATATAATATAATATAATATAATATAATATAACATAATATAAGCTGTGTTTGCAACAGGAATAAAGTATTTTAGGTGCACGTAGGAAGAAGGGGAGTGGGAAAGGCTACAGTGGTTCTAGAGAGGCTCCCAAAGCAGCGGCATCAGCCTCACCTGGGAAGTTAGAATTACAAACGACGACAGGATCCACCCCAGACCCACTGAATCAGAAACTCTGGGGGTGGAGCCCAGTGATCAGCCTCTGAGGAAGCCCCCAGGTGATTCTTTTTTTTTTGAGCTGTAGGCAAAAGTTGATTAGAGTATAAGATTAGAAAGGAAGAATAATAGGAAAGCTCTCTTTACAGAGAGGGGACATTCGAAAATGAATGCCCGGAAGAAGTCCCCTTCGTGCTTCTAATGTCGGTTACAGTTTGAGAATCATGCAGGGGTTGGCAAACCACCTTTGCAACCAGCAGCTTATTTTTGCAAACGGAGTTTAATTGGAAATAGCCATAGTCCTTCACTTATATATTACTTGTGGCTATTTTCCTGCTAGCCCTCAGAGTTGCAGCAGGGTCAATAGCCTGTGAAGCCTGAAGTATTTACTATATCTGACCCTATACAGAAAAAGTTTGCCGCCTCCCAAGGAGTCGGGGGGAGGAGAGGCTGGGCCCCTTTCCCCCCTCCATCCCTCTTCTGTGGCTGGTGCTGCTAGGGCCTCTGGCCACCACACTTCAGTCAGCAATGCTGGAACCCAGCTCTAGTGCAGAGACTTCCTGAAAACTCTATAAAGTCAATTTTATGTATTATAAATCTGTACCGGCCAACACAAGTGGGAAGGTGGTTTTTTTAAAAGTCAAATGAGCAAAAGAAGAAGTCCTCATTCCAGGAAGACCCATGTTACAGCCTGTCTGTTTGGCCAAGCACTGCGCTTGATGCTTTAGGTATGTCCTTCTGGAAGGGTATTGTATCCCCATTTTATAGAGGAGGAAGTTGGAGCTTGGAATGTGAAGTAACCAGCCCACGTTCACAGAATGGCGTTCGGACTGGATCCTGGTTCAGCATTTGCTCCCAGGTCAGGCTCTTTGCCCCACACCCTACACCTCTGTTTTCCCAGTTGTAAGACAGAATGCCCTCAGTGGACAAGGGGACACTCCACAGGAATCTGTTAACATAACACACACACTTCTCTTTTTCTGGTGGAGGAGACAGACCAGCAGGAGCTGGAGAATCAAACCCAAGCCTACTACCTAGGGGTGGGCTGTGCTGGGGAGCCCGGTGAGGGGAGGGGAGGCCGTGGAAGGCCCACGAGGGCCCAGGCCAGCTCCCCACCTGCACGAGCCCAACAGGGCAGCACAGAAATGCAGCATCAGTGCCAGGTGTGATGCCAGCTTTCTGGAGGCACGAACACCTGAGGCCTCCCAGCCCCCACCCCTTCCCTACGAACCCAAACCCAGGCCTCGGGGCCTTAGCTCAGCTCTTGGTTGTCAATGTGGGGGTTTGTGTAAGGGTTCCCCCGGGAAGAAGGCTTGTTTGTCAGGTGAGTCTTGCGTCTGTGTGAGAGGAGAAAGGCACCTATCAGGGTGTTCGTGCTTTGACACAGGAGTGGCATGGATGGGTCAATAAGATTTCAAGTTCGCAGTCAGACTGGGGAGCCTGTTACCATGTGATATCCTTGCAGCGTTGAAGCTGGTGACCGAACCTCAGAACAGAAGTAACATCTTAAGTAACCTGGGGGCTAACACACCATTGTCTTGGTGGCTAAAATAGTGACCAAGAAGTCCCCCCTCGTACACACAGTTATCTATTCTGGCTTCCAAATATTTTGTTAGATTAGGAAGACAAAAAAACATTCTTAACAAACAAACAAAAGAGCTTGGGATATCAGGCAAAAGTTAAAACCTCAGAAGAAAGCTAGCATTTTGAGGAGATTAATGATAGACTGTTTTCTCTTGTCAAATCAGTTGCCGTGACTGATGTTTTTATTGTTTTAAACAAGCTTCTTTGGAAAAAATATTAGCAAGCATCTTTGGAGTATCTGCTACATGCCAACCTTCATGCTAGTCTCTCTTAACGTGGGCCACCACGTCGTGGCCTCACAGCCGTTCTGAGGGCAGGTCATCTGAGCAGCCCTTTTACAGACGGGGAGCAGCCAGGAGCTCAGTCCGGGGAGTGACTCTTGGCTGAGCCTCACTGATAGGCACAGCTGACTTTTGAACCAGGTCTTATGACTGTGTCTTGTATTCCTTTCACAGCATTGCACTTACTCTGCACCAAAATCTGGATTTAGGGAAGAACAATGGGAGACCAGGCAAACAATATCCCTAGTCTGTGGATGGCTTCAAGTCGAGATATTAAGTATTTTTTAGGGCAGTGGTTCTTGGACCAGATAGAACCACGCTCCCATCAATAATGGACACGGGGCTGCTGGGTAGACAGTACAGGCTGTGGATTGTGTGCGGGTTTCTGGGGCCAGCTCTGATGTCACTTTCTCTTTCCCTGGTGCAACTGTTGATATTGGGAGGTCTTGCCTTGAAAAATAATTTCATTTTTAGGGGCATTCACTTTTGAATGCCCGCTCTCTGTAAAGAGAGTTTTCATACTGTTCTTCCTTTCGAATCTTATACTCTAATAAACTTTTGCCTGCTGCTCATTTTTAAAAAAAGGAAAAGAAAAGTCATTTCAATTTTTATTTACATACTTTTTTTTTTTTTTTTCTAATTCTCAAAAAGTTTTGTTGTGTTAACAGGCTTAATGCTTGAGAAAGCTGGGGAGGAAGACAGGTGTTAGCTCTCAGTTTGATAGATGAGGACATTGAAGTAACTTTCCTAAAGTCTTTTTTTTTAAGAGTAGGTTTTATTTTTATTTATTTAGAGCGAGAGCAGGGGAGAGGGACAGAGGGAGAGAGAGAGAGAATCCTTTTTTTATTTTTTATTTTAGAGCGCATGCAAGTGGGGGAGAGGGGCAGAAGGAGCGAGAGAGAGGATCTTCAGCATGCTGAGCATAGAGCCTGACTTGGGGCTCGATCCCCCTGGGATCATGACTTGAGCTGAAAACAAGAGTCAGACACTCAACTGACTGACCCACCCAGGCACCTCCTAAAGTCTTATGCTAATAAATAGAGCAGAGCCTAAAACCTGAGGCCTCACCAAGATACCTGCAAAACCCTGAGAACAAGACTTGGAAGATTCAACAAGTGTAGGATGAGATCAGCCACCTACAAAGAAGCAGAGTTGGCTAAAAATGGGCGATCCAAATGTCTAAGAAAATGTAAGCCTCTACGTTGCTTGTGGTTTCAGAAGAGCTGTGATCTGCCCACCCAGCATCCAAGAGAGGAGTCTAAAAAGCAGGGCTTTGGTGTAATTTCAGGACAGGGACAGACCAATGCTCTGACCTTTTAGAAGACCATGTCCTGTCTTGAGGAATTGAGAACAGCAGCTGAACACAGCTTGACAGGTGGAGCCGGTAAGATTAGCCCACTCATTCCCCTGGCTCACTGAGCCACCTCCTGGGGCGGTCTACCTTCCTGAGTAGCTTTTCTGTGAGGAGAGTCTGCTGGTCAAACGCCCCTGCTTGGCAGTCACGTTCTCCTTTTAAAATGAGTGAAGTGACATCATGGGTGTGTCCCATTCTCTCAGTGTTTTGATTACATTCTTCCTGAGCTAGATGAACTCTGAAGCAAGGGACCTGAACCAGATTCTGGGTGCTGATGAATTTGATAAGAGTCTTACCTGAGTAACCACCTGCCTGGGTGTGAACTTTCAAAGGAAATGAGAACTAGCTGCCAGCTAAGGAAAGACGTGGCACACAATGAATATGGGGCAATGAAACAAGAAACCAGAATGAGGTGAAGGAAAGTTAGAGTTAACTGAACCAAACTAAAAGAGCAGGTGGAACCTGGGGCAGGCCAGGAGGGGCAGAACTGGGCACTCAGCCCACCTGCTGCCACCCAGACCCAGTGGCACAGGTGGCGAACTGCCCTGGCTCTGGAGCCAGACGTTCTCTGGGAGGATTCCCCTTCAGCTGCCTGTGAGCTGGCTGGGGACTTCATACCTCTCCTGCACTTTCTCCTTGTCTGTATGGTGGGCCTCCCTCAAGATTGAAAGGATTAAATGTGATAATGAACATGCTCCTATTCTAGTGCCTGCCCTATAAATGCTCAATAAGTGCTTTTTGTTATAATCCCTGTCCTTTGGGATCAGACATTAAACACAGCCTCAAAACTGCTGAAACTCGCTACAGCATTGAGTACCCTGTTGTAGCAGAACCTTGCTGCACCTGTGGTCTGCCCGTGTGCTCTGCTCTGCGGCAGGCATCTCTCTCACTGTATCACGCAGAGCCCAGAAAGCCCAGAAACACTCTTTGACAAAATAGGCCTGCGAGTTTGTGGGCCCAGGGCATTTTCATTCACTGTTCTGTCTTCCTGGAAGGCTCTTCCCCTAGACAGTGACGGAGTTTGTACCTTCATTTCATTTAGGCACCTGCTCAGATGGCATGTTATCGAAGAAAGGCTGTCTTTGACCTACCTCCCTATAGAAAGTAGCATCTACACTGCCACCAGGGCCTGGTGCTCTATTCATGTTTCCTGCTTTCTCCCCACAGCAGTCATAACCCTTGACATAGTCACGTGTTTATTGTCTGTTTCTCCAAGTGGCATGGACATGAGAGCAAGCATTTGATTTGGGGCTATGCTCTTCTTTTTAAAATACCCTCCTCACTTCTTCTACTCAAAAGCCTGTAATGGTTGTCCCTTGGAAGAGGTGGGAGGCTCTTCTCACTCTGTCATGGAAAGGCAGCTACTTGCCAGCTCCGTATCATTATCAAATGTACACAGAAGATAGGACGCACTTCAGGTGATGTCAAAACACATGGCCAACGCCAGTTAGGCATCTGATGGAGAGCATTCCAGGTGGAGGGACAGTAAGTACAGAGGCTCTGAAGTGGGAGCAGACAGGCTGGAATGAAAGAGCTGGGGGTAAAATTGGAAGAGGATAATTCCAAGCTTTCTGGTCTAGATTGTAAAGAATGGAATTGACATTTGCTAAAACAAGTCAGCTAGGGGGAGGAACAGGTTTGGGTATGTGACTTTTTTTTTTTTAATGTTTTATTTATTTGAGAGAGTGCGTGTGCACATGAGCAAGTGGGGGAGGGGCAGAGAGAGAGAGAGATACAGAAACTGAAGCAGACTCCAGGCTCTGAGCTGTCAGCACAGAGTCCGACGTGGGGCTCGAGATCAGGAACCATGAGATCATGACCTGAGCTGAAGTCGGACGCTTAACCGACTGAGCCATCCAGGTGCCCTGGGATATGTGACATTTTGAGATGCTTGCACAAATCCAGTGTGGCATACCACGTGCTTTGCAAACATCATCTCTGTTGCTCAGGTAGGGAATTTGAGGCACGAGAGCTTATGTGTCTCTAGGTCTCAGAACATGTATATAGAAGGGCTAGATTTGAACCCAGGCTGTTTCTCCAAGGGTCTGAGAACGCTGGTCACTGAAGGAAGAGCTAAGAGAGGCTCTTAGCTCTAATTTGCCACAAATTAGAAAAATCAAGAATAATTTGGATAAGGTCAACTCAGACCTCTTTCTCAAGTTCTGGAACACCTAGAAAGA
This sequence comes from Leopardus geoffroyi, assembly GCF_018350155.1. Lineage (NCBI taxonomy): Eukaryota > Metazoa > Chordata > Mammalia > Carnivora > Felidae > Leopardus > Leopardus geoffroyi. The sequence continues at coordinate 45,225,045 of NC_059330.1, forward strand.
TGACCTTTCTGTAGCTGGGATGATAAGTTTAGGACAAATAAAAGGGAGTCTCGGGGCGCCTTGGGTGGCTCAGTCGGTTAAGCGGCCGACTTCGGCTCAGGTCATGATCTCGCGGTCCGTGAGTTCGAGCCCCGCATCGGGCTCTGTGCTGACAGCTCAGAGCCTGGAGCCTGTTTCAGATTCTGTGTCTCCCTCTCTCTGACCCTCCCCCCTTCATGCTCTGTCTCTGTCTCAAAAAGAAATAAACGTTAAAAAAAAAAAATTAAAAAAAAAAAAAAGGGAGCCTCACATAACAGGAGTGTTGGGGCCCCCATCCCTTTGGCCTCAGTGAGGTTGCTGGCAAATCCATTTCCACATCCTTCAGGCTGTCACATGATGCCAAAACAATGGAACGAAATGTGGAAAGTCTGTTTGAGGTTATTATGGGTTGCACTCCAAGTTTTCATGTTTTCTAAGATTTGCTTACTTAGAAATCATTCACAAAAATTGATGTAACAGACAAGCCTTTCAAGGCCTTGATGCTCAGGACGGTCTACAGAGCAGCAGCAATAGCATCACCTGAGAGCCACTGGAAATGCAGAATCTCAGGCCCCATCCCAGACTTCTTAAATCAGAACCTGCGTTTTTGCAAAACGGTCAAGGCTTAGTACAAATTGAGAAACCCTAGGCCCGGAGCCAAGGTAGACACACATTTTCTGTAAAGGACCATATAGTAAATGCTTCGGGTTTTACTGGCCTGTCATGATTGTCGAGTTTTGTTTTTGTGGTGCAAGGGCAGCCACAGACAAACATGTAAAGGATTAGTGTGGCTGTGTTCTAATGAAACTTTATTTATGGATGCCAAAATTAGAGTTTTATGTAATTTTCATGTGCCATACTATGCCTCTTTTTATTTTCTTTCAACCATTTAAAAATGTAAAGTTCATTCTTAACTCAGAGGCTATACAAAAACACGCTCATCTTCTGACTTGCCTTTCACGGCTGACCATCCCCAAGCGTCCTGCCCCTTGCTGAGTGATCCCCTTTTTTTCATATGGGCATGGGGCTTGGGCCCCCTTTCCCTCATGACCTGTGTCACTGTGTCAGAAGGTTAATTACTTAAGCCTAATATAAAAAGCCAACAGAAGAGGGATGCCTGGCTCACTCAGTCAGTGGAGCGTCTGACTCTTGATCTCAGGGTTGTGAGTTTGAGCCCCATGTTGGGTTGTATAAAAATAAACTTTAAAGACCTATATTTACAAGAAAAAAAAAAAAACACAGGAGAACTGAGATTTTAGCAGAGTTTTGTTTATTTATTTTTATAGTTTTTTTTTTTAACTTTTTTTAACGTTTATTCATTTTTGAGAGATGGAGGGAGACAAAGCGTGAGTGGGGGAGGGGCAGAGAGCGAGGGAGACACAGAATCCAAAGCAGGCTCCAGGCTTCCGAGCTGTCAGCACAGAGCCCGACGCGGGGCTCGAACTCATGAACCGTGAGATCATGACCTGAGCCGAAGTCGGATGCCTAACCGACTGAGCCACCCAGGCGCCCCTATAGTTATTTTTTAAAGTAGGCTCCACCTCCAACATGGGGGCTTGAACTCACAACCCGAGATCAAGAGTCACATGCTCTACTGACTGAGCCATCTACCCATCCCTGAAGAACAGAGATTTTAAAAATATACTTTGTCCGTTTCCAAAAATATCGTGTGTTTGCTGTTGTTTCCTGTCTTGAAGTTTTCTGAGAAAGACCAGTATGGGGGATTCAACAGCTAAGGGGAGGGGGCTGGCTACATGTCAGTGGCCTTTACTCTCTTTCACTCCTCTATTTGTCTATCTTGCATTGCAGCTGCTGGGAAGAAGGAACACACAATGCAGGGAAAAGGGAATTATTAAAAAAATAACATTTGGGGATGGAGTTGGAAGAGGAACTTAGAGAAAGGAGATACTCTTTAGGAGAATAAGAATATTGTTGCACCCTCAGGAGGCTGGGGGGGGGGCGGAGGGGGAAGAATGCAGGACATGATAAATAAAGCAAATGGTGTCAAGGGCATCTGCTCAAGAGGGGTTTGTGGAGCAAGCCAGTCAGTAGGAGGACATGTCAAACAGAGATAGGAGAGTGACTGGCAGAGAGTCTTATGAAGGACAAGATCTGAATTTTTAAAATCTGTAGTGCATGTTCATGGCAACCAGACTCTTTTCCATTGTTAGGAATGGGGAGGAGAGGGGAAATAATGTTGACTAAATGCCTATTGTATGTCCCGTCCAGCATGGTTATGACATTTTCCATCACTGTTTCAATTTTTTTAAAAAATTTTTTTGATGTTTATTTTTGAGAGAGAGAGAGTGTGAGCAGGGGAGGTGCAGAGAGAGGAGACACAGAATCTGAAGCAGGCTCCAGGCTCTGAGCTGTCAGCACAGAGCCCGACACGGGGCTCGAACCCGTGGACCGCGAGATCATGACCTGAGCTGAAGTCGGACGCTCAACCGACTGAGCCACCCAGGCGCCCCATCACTGTTTCAATTTTAATTAAAGCAACTCATGGAGTTAGATGTGCTAGCCAGTTTTCAGATGGGGAACCCAGAGGTGAAGAGACAGGATCAGAACCTAGCTCTGTCCAGTCACAAATACTTTAGAGTTGTATACTGTCCTGCCTAGTGCAATCTATAGTGGAAATATTGCCTGCATGAAATTCCGTATTTCTTCAGAGGATGAGAAACCCTCAGTTCTTAGGGGTGGGGGAAAACAACATAAAGAGACCAAGCAGGCAACTTTTGTTTTTCTCTACTCCCTACACCACTCCCCCACAACAAACATAATGCTTCATTAAAAAGACATTAAGTCTTTTTTTTTTTTTCCCTTTTTCTGTTATGAAACAGCACACCTAAACAACTCAGTGCATTGGCAGCCTGGTTCCCAAAGTTAAACTGTGTGCCTCTAAACCAATCTAATGACAAATGTACATAAACCCTTTGCAGAAATGTGGAGTTCGGCAATCATTTATTCAGGGATTACTCTATCAGGCATATATATATTATCTCATTTAATCCTCCAACAGTCCTGGGAGATTTTATTTTAACACCATTTTATGGATAAGCTAAAGGTATGGAGAAGTTAAATATCTTGCTTAAGGCCATACAGCTGGTAAGAGGCAAGACAGATTAAAATCAAGGATCTTGACTAATAACTATGTCCTCTTTGCCACCCCACTGCAGGCTCCTTTTAGAAAAGGTGCAATCACACTAAGACTCACTGTCAACCTGCTCAGTAAAATATGCCAGGATCTTTTTGCTGCAGATGGTGGATATTATGAAACATTCAAGGAGATGCCGGACAATCATTAGTGTGGTATAGGCCAAGAGCAAAAGGAAGTTAAAACTAGTTTCCCCCAGTGTCTTCCTCAGAACACCTTTTCCATGGCTACAGTGAACCAACCAATCAACAAAAAACAGTGATGATTCCAAAATTAAATGGGAACGTGCCGAAAACCTCCATCCCCCTCCTGGAGATTGCCATATGCATATTACACATTTTAGGCTCCAAGTAGTACTGAAATAACGGATTCCATTTAGGGTTTTTTTTAAGTTTATTTATTTATCTTGAGAGAGAGAGAGAGAGAGAGAGAGAGAGGCAGGGAGGTGCAGAGAGAGAATCCCAAACAGGCTGCGCAGTGTCAGCACAGAGTCCTCCACAGGGCTTGAACTCACAAACTGCAAGACCCATGGCCTGAGCCCAAATCAAGAGTCAGCCACTTAACTGAGCCACGCAGGTGCCCCAATGGATTCCACTTAGCTTTAAGCGAGAACTTCCCAAGGACCAATGTACATCTCTTCCCTTTAAAGCGTATTAACCTACTGAGGTTTGCAGAGCACTCCTTGGGGAGGATCAGAACTAGTCTGAGGCATGTCCAGCCAGCTCCGTGTTCTTCTTTGTGACTATGAACATAAACCTGGAGGAGCTGTCCTACATTCCCCTGAAGATAGGAAGGAGCAGCTTGCACAATGTGGACAGCTTCTATTTGGATCTATTTGCCCACAGCTAGTGGGCCTTTGCATGGGGCATGTCACCATTTGCCAGTCCGTGACAAGCTGAGTCTGAGAAAGTTACCATGTGAGCAAACATACTTTAAACACATTGATTCATGAACCAAAGGTTCAATCACATTGTGAGAGGAACCATTGGACAATTTTAAAATTGCCCATCTGGGGGTGCCTGGGTGGCTGTTGGTTAAGCATCTGACTCTTGGTTTTGGCTCAGATCCTGACCTGTTTGTGGATTCCAGTTCCACGTTGGGCTCTGTGCTTGCTTGGTGTGCAGGGCCTGCTTGGGATTCTCTCTCCCTCTCTCTGCCCCTCCCACCCCCTCACTCATTCTCTCTCTAAATAAACTTAAAAAAATTGCCCATCTTACTCCGGGAAAGGGTAAGGTTATTTTCCCTTGCTGTTGATATTTGATATCTTCTTGTATATGATGCTTATAAATAGAAGCACCCAATCTTTGTGGTAAGCAAATTCATTAAACCCCTATAAGCAATTCCTACTGGGATGAGTGTTAAATCTAGAGCGTGGCTGTGAACAGGCCTGTGGCAGTGGAAGTTCTCTGGCATGCTGAGAAAACACACTTGGAAAAGTGAAACTAAAATAACATCTTTCCCTGTATTCCAATGATTATTCTAAATAATTACTTCAAAAAATGGAATCATAGCATTTTAGGTCTGGAAAGGACTCCTTCATGGATGAGGTTGGCAAAGCTTGAAAAGGTTAGGTAACAGGTCCATGTGGCTTGTCTGTGGATCAGCAAGGCTAGAACTCAGCTCTCTGTCCAGTGCTCTTTCTCTTAAACTCTTTTCTCCCCACTTAAGACATTTCAGTGTCATTTAAGGAGTTACTTTCCTGATTATTCATTAGAACGCAATTTGCTGGTCTTCTGTGTTGGAGTGGAAGACAAGTCACATGTATAATATGCGTCCCTTGGTTCTCCTGCTCTCTGGATAGCCCTCCACCTTGACCTTTTTTCCCTACCCTCTGCCCCCCACTGGATCTCCCCCTCCCCTTCAAACACTGTTATCTTTGGAAATATGTGTGTGCACTTTCCAACCTGGCTGGGATCAGGGGCAAGGTGACGCTTGGTTTAATGGATTTTTTTCCCACAGTGCCTTAATTTGCCCAAGGGTTTGGAAGGTCACACAACTAACAAAAAGTAAACCGCAGCCGTTTGCCCTTTCAGCAGGTCTGTGTTCTGTTAATATAGCAAGAAATAAGAAAAAACTAGTAAGGAAAAAAAGGCAAAACTCCACTTGAAGTAACTGCGGACCCCCTGGAAAAGTTCAAGGCTGTTGTTCATTGTTTTAACTTTCCCCCTTGTGATTCACTTGTATTCCTTAAATCATCTTCAGACGTCTGACCAAGGAAGTGTTAGAGGAAAATACAAAGTCGGGTATTGGCATTGCAGTGTCCTGGCTCCTAGAAGTCGGTGGAGAATGTGCTTCTTTTCTTTGGTGCTGGGTGATCAGAGTGGGAGCCTTTTCCTGTGCAGGAAGCCCTCTTTGCTGCTGGGGCTACTGTGCGCAGGAACGCACCCCTTCCTAGTTCTCATTCCTCAGTAGACATTTCTGTGAAGGGCAGGCCTTTTTTTTCCATTCTAGTACTTACACTCAGGTCCCGCTAAGTACCAGGAGGGCCGTGTTTTTTTTGTTTTGTTTAATCAGAGGTTGAAATGGAACCTCCCCCTGGGTGCCCGGGGAGTCCCTTTGGGGTAGCGCCCCCCCCCCCCTTCCGGAGGGCAGCATCCTGGCAGGGGTGGGGGGTTCAGCTTTGATCCCAGGGCACCTTTTGTCCCTAGAGGCGCCCTCTGCCAGCCAGGTATGTGGAGGGAAAGTGCTGTCCGCTTTCCAGGGCGGCCAGTGTGGGTCTGGGGAGCCGGAAAGTCCCTTTGGAGAGTGGCGGGGCGTGCGAGAAGCCAACACGGTGGGCACAGCGAACTCACTAACTGGGCGTCTCCGAGGAAGTTCGGGCGGGGTCCGCCGGCTCTCGGGCTTTCTTCCACTAAAATCCATCCCTGGGCAGAGCAAGCCCACTTCTCACCCAAACTCGTGGAGACGAGGGACTAGGCGGGCGCGGGGTTCGTTGAAGCGGATCTGGGAGCGCCTGGCCCAGGCGGCGAGGCCCCTCCAGCGCCGGTCCACGGCCCAGGGCGCCGGCTCAGCCGCCTCGGCCGGGCCGGTCCCGCGGGCGGGGACCACTTACACGCTGAGGGCGGCGGGGGCTCCGGGACTCCGGCCCGGGTCGGGTTCGGGGCGGCCAGTCGCCGGCGCCGCCCGTGCGCCCGCCCTCAGCCGCCCGGCGAGGCGGCGGCCTCCTCCGCCGGCGCGGGGTCCCCTGGTTAACCCCTGCCCGCCAGCCTGGCCGCTGATTGGAGGAGGCGGGGCGCCGGGGCAGCGGGGACCCCCCCACCTTCCTCGTCCCCTCCCCCTCCTCCCCCACTGTCGGCTCTTCCCCCACCCCCCCAGGACCCCCCCCTGCCTCCCAGCCGTGCAAATCTCGCGAGGAAACACGCGGTTTCACTAGTGTGTTTACACCGATCACTACTAATCCGGACCGAACCGATCCGGATTAAGGGGCCGGAGGCGGGTCCTGGGCACCAGCGGTTCCGACCCCCCCGCCCTCCGCGCCGCACCCGAGTGGCCCCCAGCCGAGCGGGCCCCCACCTCCCGGCCCGGCCTGGGCCCTCCTGCGCCTCCCTTGGCCTTTGTCCGGCGCCAGGAGGCCGGTCCCGCGCCCCCCGCGGCCGCCCGGGCCCGGGCCCGCGTCGGGCGCCTGGCTCTGTACGCGAGCCCGGGGATCTGCGGCCTCCGCGGCCCCCCTCCCCCGCCCGCCCTCTCGTGGAGCCCGGCGCCGGCGGCGGCTGCCCGGGCGGGGGGTTGCGGCGCTCAGGAGAGGCCCCGGCTCCGCCCCGGGCCTGCCCAGGGGGAGAGCGGAGCGGTCGGCGGCCGGGTCGGGTCGGGGCCCCTCCCGGGAGGAGCGTGGAGCGGCGGCGGCGGCAGGTGAGAGGCTGAGCCCCGGGCGGGGGAGGGCGCCGGGCCTGGGGCATTAACCGTCCGGGGGACCCCCCTCAGCTGAGGAGGCTGCGGCCCGGGCCCACCCGGGGGCCGGGCCGCAGCTCCTCGGCGCTGAGGCGGGAGGGGCTCCCCGAGGGCTGCGGGTCGCCGAGGGGCCGGGCTGAAGATGGGGGAGGCCCAGGCAGCCCCGGCCTGGGAGTGGGGCCGGCGGCCGGCAGGGCGAAGGGGACGCCCCGGCAGCTGGAGGCCCCGGCAGCCTCCTGGGCACCCCCGAGAGCCGGCCCGCCCTCCCTCCGTGACAGGTGGGCCTGGAGTTGGGGAAAGTTTGGAGCCGGCGGGAGGCAAGGGGCGCCGGGACCAGGCCCCATCGGTTCTGTTTCCCGGCTGTGGGCTGCAGGGAGGATCCCAGTCCAAGGCCCCGCAGGAATGAGACAGAGTGGAGATTTCCTTAACATGAGTTGACATTAAATGGAATAACCGCTGGGGCGTCATTTTCTGGGCCAGGCCTGGGGATGGAGGTTTAGGAAATGTTCTGAGAGACCCTAGGGTTTGAGGGAGGCTGCAACCTCTGCCATTCCGGCCTTGATTAGGGCAGGGCGAGACGCGAGGAAGGCCACTTAGGGGAAGCACACTCTGTCCCCTTTTTCCTTTCTTTCTTTTTCTTTTTTAAGATGCCTTTCTGCCTTTTCGAGAATTTCCTTATTCCCTCGCTAACCTGCGCTCGTTTGTGTGGGTGAAACTTTAATTTGTCACCCTTTCATTCCCCTTTGCCCCAGGCTCTCAATCCAGGAAGGGAAATGAAACTGGAAGACTGGTAGGGGTTGTTACAGTTAATGTGGAGTTGTTAGATTGCAGAGGAGCATGTTTAATTCATGTTCTCAGTGAACTTTTAAATCATGCCAATCATTCCAATCGCTGTTTAATAATATGTTCAAAGGGGTTCTGTGTAATGGTATATGTTCCTATTCCACTTGTAATATTAGGTTTCCAGTGGGCTCTGCAAGAGTTGATCTCTTGCGATGGATGGACGTATTTGCTGAAAGTAGCCTGTGCATTTATTGGTTGTGGAAGGAGTTTAAAAATGGTGTCCTCCTGCCCTTCCCTGCTTGGAAGGAGTGCTAAAAGCAGATGTCTAGAGAAACCTACTGCTCCAGGGAGTGGTCAGAAAAAGATTTTGTAAAGGGATGGTTATGGAGCTCTGCTAATTTCCTGAGTGAATGCTGGTTGATGGTTTTACCCTGGGTTCTCTATTAAATTTAAAATAATTAATTCCTTTTTTCATGAGCTACCGTGAGCTCTTCAGAGAAAGGAGCTATATAATAGCGTTATTTGAAGTTATTTGTAGCTTCTGATTCATGCTGCATTATTTTTAAATTATTATTAATGATTCATATTTTTAGTTTAAGAACTAGTTCCTGTGGGTTTGGGAAACAAATATCCGAAAGTACTTCGTTAAATTCAAAGGTTGATGGAAGGAATTTTTGTCGTTGTTTTGCAAGTTAGTCATTGTTCAACTTTTACTGAGATTATATGAGGGGTTTGAGGTTTTTTGCTGTTAAAATCAGAACTAGACAAGGATATAGTAGCCCTCCGAAGAGGACTTCTGAGCTTTTTAACTTTAAATGTATTACTGTTTGATGCAGCACATTGTAGTTTATCGCTTGTATGCCGTATTTACTTGAGGTTTACCTGTATGTGACCATTCAATGAAATAATTACGTTTGTTGTAACTAAAAATTGGTGCCTCGTGTTTTAGCTTTTATGGTCTCACAACCTACTTTTTCTTTTCCAGTAGAAATGATGGAAGAATTGCATAGCCTGGACCCTCGACGGCAGGAATTATTAGAGGCCAGGTTTACAGGGGTTGGCGTTAGTAAGGTGAGTAAAATGACCATAATGAGCACTGTTCACAGTCAAATGGAAACACATTTAGAAAACAGTTATGATCATTTTGGGTGGGTCATACTGGTAGATTGCAGGGGAGATGGGCTCACCTGTTCCCATGAACTTTTAGCTCCTACCAGTCATTCCGCTAACTTCACGGTACATTTGAAGGGATTCTAAATGGAACTATATGCATCCCTTTCCCCTCTAATTTAGGAGAGGTTTCCCATGGGTCTTGTTGCAAGGATACTAATGGGATGTGTATCTGGCTTTTGTGCCATATTTTGTCAAAACAACTCAGTCATTAAATTAAAAAAAAAAAACTTAATGAAAAGGTATTGGCATAGATTCATTACGGTAGGTTTTTTGGATAGTTCTGTGATAAGAGTTTTGAAAAATCTGCTTCTGCTGTTTGTCAGTTCTCCAGATCTGTAGCTCAGCAGATTCCTCCTGGTTGCACCCCCAGACTGCTTTCTCTCCTCCTATTTTTCCTTCTTGTTCACTGTTTTTGTTCAGGGAACATAAAGTAAGATCAAGCCCCCAGGTGGTTACATTAAGCAATGTTATGGCTTCCTCTGCGTCCTTATGTAGTTCACTCTGCTCTCTCATAGGACGGTTTTAGTACAATATACTTATGATTTTAATACAATATGTAAAATATATTTACGATGTTGTATTTAAAAGCTTCACCATTCTAAGATCGTTGCATTAATTGGGCTTGAGACTTGTGAATTTTTGATCTTTGACTTCACGTGATACATACCTTTCCATGCTTCTCAAGAAATCTTATTTCTCATGGAGACCTGAATGTTAGTGACCTGCTTTGGTCAGTAGCTTCTTAAAGAAGAAGGTGTTTGTCAAGGTTTAGTTGGAAAAACTGGCTGCTTTGAGGGGTCTCATAATTTTGGTGAGCTGGAGTAGGTTGTTAGTTTTTGTTCATTCAACAGATAAATTGAGTGTCTACCGCATACTGGACATTGTGCAGGGTGTGAGGAATGACACCCCAACTTAGAGCCTCCAAGCCTCCATTGTGGAGGAAGCGAGAGAGATGATACCTCGGTGACATCTGGGCTAGAACCGTGACCAGGTGCTGTGGGAACACAGGATTTGTTGCACATTTTGTAGTTCTTGGTTTCTTTGGCCACTTTGATTAAAGTGGCACTTAGGGCACTTTGGGAAGGCTATGCTGACTGTTGACACATATTGAAGATACACGTATAAGTGTAAGTTCTCTGATCTAGGAGAAGTAGCTTCAACTGGAAGTGAGCAGTATGTTTGAGTATTAAATTGATCTCTGGATTAAATTGATTATGTGTCTTCTCATTTGGGAATTCAGCACAAGGTTCATATCCAAATCTGTCTGTTCAAGTGGTCACCTATGGAATAAAAGTAAGTTTGTATTCAAATTGTATGGTAGTTTAAACTCATTGGGTTTTGTTGTTAGTATGCCTTTCTTTTCCTCAATTTTTAAGGTCGTGATAGCTATATCCAAGTACTCTTTTGATGGGGTGGAGCATAAGTGATGGCGATAATTGACCTTGTGAATCTTGCTGCCCAGGTCTAAGTTAAAATCTTGTAATTAAGGTGTCAGAAGACTTAATCTGTTTAATAGGAAGTTCTTCCTGTTGTATATATATAAGGAAGTTTATTTATATCCAAATGTTTTTTATGCCAGTAACTGTATGTTATTTTGATGTTTTTAGTGTACTATGACTATACTTACTGTAGTATATCATAATAAATATTATTCAAGGACTGGCAAGGGATTTTTTTTTCCCCCATAGCAAAGAAATTTGGGGGGGGGGGAAGCAAGTAAATATTCTGTAATTTGGAGTTAGGAAGAAGAAAAGAAAATATCCATTTTGTATAACTTCTTTTGCCTGTAAGACATTGTATCCCTCAGACCACTGATTTGAAATGGGACTGAGGAGGAGGAGGCCATGTACTGGGAGAAAAGGTGCTTTGAGAAAAACTCCGCCTCCTAGCTTTAAATTCCTCATTATGGGTCATCATTTCCCAATGAGGATGTCACTGAGTTGATAGTTTTCAGTTTCAGCCCTTGCTCCAAATGGGAGAGGAGAGTGACTTTCCTGTGATAGTGCCATCTAGTGGGACTGGTGCAGCCACAGGGGCTGTCTCTTGAGTTTCTCCTAACTATTCATAACATTTTCAGTACTTTTTGATGTCCATAGAAGGAAGAAAGTTAGTGCCATTGTGGATTCTTTCCTAGTGGACAAGGGTGTTTTAAGTGGCTGCAGTCTTTGAACTTCCTGGTTGTTAACAGATCTTTTGTTATGTCGCTTCAAGTTTTTTACACCTGCAAGTTAGATCTACATCACAAAACTTAGACTGAAATAAAATGGTCAAAAGCCACCACATTTATTATTTATGTTTAAGTTGCTCTTATGGGTAGGATTTTAATTCACAAATACAAAATTTTGTTGCATTTAAATGCATTCAGTTTCTCTTTCTTTTAGCGTGTTTAATTTTTAATGACTGGTAAGCCAGAAGGATTTGTTTTGTGCCTTGGGATGCATTGTGTGGATTTTTAAGAGGTTGGGGTTTTCTGTCACTAGTGGGTTGATGATAGAGGAAAGTAGCCTGATGAACACCAAGAAAATAGGGTTGGTTTTTCTTCTCTATCTAGCTGCCAGTTTTTTTAGGAGGGCATGTAACCATCCTTTTAGCATTTTTGAGGTGATAAGGTTAAATTGGGTTGTGAACCTACTTCTTCATTTCTTGTTGACCTGATATGTGAGCTATCCTACTTCTTTTTTTAAGGTCTCCTCCCTTATGCTGGATAAGCCACTTCTAGTTATGTGAAACTGACTCTACCTTGTATTTAAATGTTTTCAGTGAGGACCTATTGTAGCTTATATTCCCTACCCTGCTTTCTCTCTCTCTTTTTTCTTTTAAGATTATATTCTTTTAAGTAATCTCTGTATTCAAACTCACAACCCCAAGATCAGGAGTCATATGCTCCACCATTTTAGAGCCAGCAGGGCACCCCATTTTGACAATTTAAGTACAGGTAGTCTCTGTGATTCCAGAGGCCGTGTGAAGTAGGTAGAATTGCACCCCTGCATGCACTGTATTTATAGCTAGTTTAGTTTTTTTTTTTTTAAGTTTATTTTTTTTATTTAAGTAATCTCTCTACCCAACGTGGGGCTCAAACTCACAACCTCGAGATCAAGAATCTCATGCTCTTCTGACTGAGCCAGCCAGGTGCCCTTGTAGCCAGTTTAGTTTTAATGCTAATATAGTAGTAAATACTTACATGGTACTTACTAAGTGCCAAGTACTGTTCCAAATACAATAAAAGTGATGTGAATTTAAATCTTTTGTAACAGGGATACTAGTCTTAATAAACCTCTGTTCTCTTTTTGTGAGACCTGCTAATGCCCACTGCATTGCTCTTGCTGGTTGAATTCTGGACTTACCAAGGATCACATTGTTACAATTTGCACTTGTATTATCATTACATAATTTAGTAAAAAATTTTGGAGACCAATGAAATATAATTGCAAAATGTAAGAATTGTTGATTCTATGAAAACTAAGTTAACTGCCATGGAAAAACTGTAAGGTGAGCCAATAAGGAGATACTTCTAAAGGTTTATAAATTTTTGTTTTTTTGTAATCTGGAAGAATTCTTCATTTAGATCCTTGGCAGATATCTCTTAAGTCTTGCTTCACTTTTAAAGAAGTTGAAACTAGAAATTGTGGCTGATGCATTATGGGTGTGGTTTGTGTGAGATCAGGACTATAGTCAGTGGATCTGTAACTCAAAAGGGCTGCATCAAAAGACTTGCAACAGAATATACATTTACATGTTTCAAGTTCAAAGAAAATGTCTAAGGTGTAATTTTTTTTTTTATATTCCCCACTGCAACCTACTTTTTTGATTAATGTTATTAGTTTCAGTTGTATTGAATAAAAAGGATTAATATGGTTTGTGATGGATGGTATTGAAAAGAAGAGCAAAATGAGAATCCACGAAAGTGGGACGGTCTGTACTGACACAAGAACCTTCACTTTATAGAGCCTGCTGTAAGACCATATATTTTTAAGTAGTGTCACATAGTAGATTTTTTGATGTCTTGAAGAAAAGTGATCATTTTCTACCTCTTGTAAGTTTGTGAGTGATACGTGATCAGCGTATTTAAAATATTTTTATTTTTTTCTGATACACGATCCGTTTAAATGATCAGATTTAACTTCTGAAAAGATATTTAACCAACTGATAACTTTTTCTCCTGTTATTTAGTTAATTGCATCAATTAGAAGGTGTCAGTTTTGGATAGCTAGTGTTAGCTATTTTACATACCAATCCAGTAATTTAAAAAAATATATGTTTAGGTGTTTTGCATTTAATACATAGTTAGACAATGCTTAATAAGCATAAATTCTGAGAGAAAGTCTGTACTTAAACCATTGAATTTTAAGGCACTGTTAAATTTATTGTTATGTTTGCCTTTATGTTGACTTCTCCCTTTCATTTACTTCGTATTTGTTTAATTCTCTCATTTCACATCTAGCCAAGTATCAGCTCCTGTCTCTTCTTTCTCTGAAATTTCTCAAGCATTTGTCTGCTCTCCCTGCTACTTTCTCAATCCTTCCTCATTCATAACTGTAATAACCAGCCTCTCCTACCCCATTTATCTTTCTGTAAACTGTCTCCAGTTATATTTCTAAAAATACCAGTATTGTTTTATTCCCTTGCTTTAAAGGTTCCCATAGACTGTTGGACTGAATTAAAACTCCTACCCTAATTTTTCAACTTCACAGCCAGTGGTCTGTTCTCCTAGTGCTGTGCTCTGCTCAAACCGTGACTGATCTGTTAGCAAACAGGCTCATGCTGTCTCCTTTACCTTTCCTTTTTTATTTGCCTGATGAACTTTCAGCTTACTGTTCAGAGCGTAACGTGTCTTTATAGCTTTTCCAGATACTTGCACTATTCTCGTTGAATTATTTTATTAGCACCCGATAACCTACTTTTATTATGACATGCATTGTTTCCCCTATTAGTCTCCTTGAGAACAGGTATGACTGTTGAAACGCTCAGCACATCATACACATTGAATAAGTCTTTGTTGAGTTAGAAAAGAGTATTGAGAAGATGGAAGTAAAGTTAGTTGTCACCCATAGGCATGGTCTGCTCTAGCTTACTGTTTTACTCCAGTCTCGAAATTCTTGTCTTTTATTTAGGAGATTTAATTCATCCACATATACTGCTATGACATATATTTAGGCTTAAATCTTCCTTGTGTTTCTTTTTAAATCTTTCTTATGCCTCTTTTACCTTCTTTTAAAATGATTTTTTTCATTTATTCATTTTTCTATTATGAAAGATAAAGAAATAAGCATTTAATACTTTTTGTCTCCCCATCTCCAAAGTTTTGTCAGTTATTATTGTTAAATGTTTATTTTTTTGAGAGAGAGAGAGTGAGCATGAGTGCATGAGCAGGGGAGGGGCAGAGAGAAGGGAACAGAGCATCTGAAGTAGGCCCCATGCTGACAGCAGAGAGCCTGGTGTAGGGCTCGAACTCATGAACTATGAGATCATGACCTGAGCCCAAACCAAGAGTTGGATGCTTAACCGACTGAGCCACACAGGTGCCCCATCGTTTTTTTAAAAAATTATCTATTTAAGGAAGAGAGAGCTCTCGTGAGCATATGCGCACGAGTGGGCGAGGGGCAGAGAGAGAATCCCAAGCAGGCTCCACACTGTCAGCGCAGAGCCCAGTGAAAGGCTTGAACTCACACACTGTGAGTCTAACACTCAACTGACTGAGCCACCCAGGCACCTTGATTTTGACCCATCATTATCACCCATAGTCTGTAGTTTACATTAGGGTTCACTTTTGGTGTTATACATTCTATGGGTTTGCTCAAATGTACAATATTTCTCTATTATAGCATAATACATAGTAGTTCTATTGCCCTAAAAACCCTCTGTGCTCTGGCTCTTTATCCCTCCCTCCCCAGCCTTTAGCAATTACTGATCTTTTTCTGTCTCCATAGTTTCATTGTTTCTGGAATGCCATATAGTTGGATCACACAGGATATAGCCTTTTCACACTGGCTTCTTTCACTTTGTAATATTCCTCTTAAGTTTTCTCCGTGGCTTTTCATGGCTTGTTAGATCATTTCTTTTCAGCACTGAATAATATTTCATTGTCTAGATGTACCGCAATTTATTATCCATTCACCTACTGAAGGACATCTGGTTTGCTTTCAAGTTTTAGCAATTATGAATAGAGCTGCTATAAACATCAATGTGCAGATTTTTGTGAATGGTTGAAGTACTTTTATTCTCTTGGGATTCATTGGGCTTCTTGAATCAATGGATTGCTGATTTTGATCAGTTCTAGAATATTCTCAGCTGTTGTCTCCTCATATGTCTCCTCTGTCATTGTCGTCTTGCACTCTATTTAAACGTGTTAGAACTTCTGACTGTATTTTCACTGCCTCCTACCTTGTTTTCTGTATTGCTGGTCTTTATCATTTCCCAGGGCTGAATACTGTGTTGTTTCTTCTGACCTACGTTCCGCTTCTTTATTTTCTTTTTAAATTTGTCTAATCTGCGTAAACCTATCCATTGACTTTCCATGAGGGCTGGTTTGTTTCTGGGTCACTCTTGCCCTGAAAAGGTAGCCCTGTGCTCCTTGTTTAAAGTATGGGGTGGATTTTTCAGACTTTCCTCATTGGGGAGGTCCCAGGCTTTGACTTTATTCTCTACCGACACCCCAGGCCTCCTAAAAGTATAGCTCATTTTCGAAGTTTTTCTTTGGAATTAAATCTGCAAATGCCCTCAAATAGAAGTAAATTTTGAGTGCTGAACTTACCTTTCTTTTTCTTTTTCTTTTTTTTTTAAGTTTATTTTGAGAGAGAGAAGAGTATGTGTGCAGGTGGGGGGAGGGGCAGAGAAGGAGGGAGAGAGAGACTTTCAGGCAGCATGAGCCTGATGCGAGCCTGATGTGGCTCCAATTCACCAATTGTGAGATCCTGACCTGAGCCAAAGTCAGGAGTCAGAAGTTTAACCAACTGAGCCACCCATCTGAGCTTACCTTTCTGAGTTTTTGTTTTCTCATGGATTTTGGTGCAGTAATTCCTCATTTCATTTTTTAATTTAAAAAGTTTTTTTAAGTTTTATTATTATTTTGAGAGAGAGTGCACATGGGAGGGGCAGAGAGAGAGAGAGAGGGAATGAGAGAGAGAATCCTAAGCAGACTCCGCACTGTCACGGTGCAGAGCTCCATGTGGGGCAGGATTATGACCTGAGCTGAAATCAAGAGTCAGTTGCTTAACCCACTGAGCCTCCCAGGTGCCCTCTTTTGTTAATTTTAGAATGAGAGTGAGAGCGCACACATGTGTACATATGAACAGAGAAGGGGCAGAGAGAGGGGGAGAGAGAGAGAGAGAGAGAGAGAGAAAGAATATCCCAAGCATGAAGCCCAACATGGGGCTCAGTGCCACAACTTTGGGATCATGACACGAGCTGAAATCAAGAGTCCGTTGCTCAACTGACTGAGCTACCCAGGCACCCCAGACTTTTTACAGTCAGTGATATTATAAACCTGTTTAACACTTAAAAAGTGTGCATGAACTCTTGTGCCACAGCAGGTAAAGAATCCATACCTAGGTTTCTCCCTTGTGATTTTTCACTTCTCATCTGCTCCCTTCCTTCCTGTATGGGGTGTTGTCATCACTCCTGGCCATTAGTGTCACTTGCGTTATTTCTTATTCTCTGTTTACTTTTAGGTGAATAAAGATTGAATTGAAATATTCCTTAAAACTATTTAAAAAGGCAAGGAGAAGGGAAATAAATAAGGTATATTATCCGTGATTTCATATTTCAACCCTAAGTCTAGGGATGATTTGGCTTGGTCAGTCTTGTTCTTCTTGGCCTTGTCTGGGTCTCAAATTGCTAGGTCTCTCTTGGTGGTAGGTTTCACTTGGCCCTAATTACTACTAGATGTGATGGGACTGGATTAGTTTACGTTATGCTTCCTAGTATGTTAGCCATGTTAAATGCTTCTTGGGCTATTCTCTTTGAGCTTTTACAGTGCAGTTGCCCCGTTACCCTAATCCAGAAGGAAACTTTACTTTTTTCTAGTTCCAGATATTCCTTCCTTGGACTTTAGACATATTAAAAAAAAAAATCATTTCTGGAGTATTTGGTGACTTTGCCCTACAGAGGGGTTCACCTTTCCGTTTCTCTATTCTCTTTGGTTCATTTGAGAGTAGTCTTTTGGCTTAGTGTGGGGCCACAGAACTTCTCTTGTAGGGTCGTTTGTCTTAGCACCTGCCTGCCCCTTGGTCAACTTTTTTGCCCTTACAGCGACTTTAATGGGAAATCTGGTTTTATAATTTGGACTGTTCTTTTTATTTATGTATTTTTACTTTAGAGAGAGAGAGAGAGAGAGAGAGAGAGAGAGAGAGAACATGAGCAGGGGAGAGGGGCAGAGGGAGAGAGAATCTTAAGTAGGCTCCATGCTCAGTGTGGAGCCCTACCCCACGACCCTGGGATCATGACCTGAGCTGAAATCAAGAGTTGGACTCTCAACTGATTGAGCCACCCAGACACCCCTGTTCTTTTTTTTTTTTTCTTTTTTTAAGTTTTTAGTTCCAGTATAGTTAACATACAGTGTTATATTAGTTTCAGGTGTATAATGTAGTGATTCAGAAATTCTGTACATTGTTCACTGCTCATCAGGATAATAACTTTTTTGTTTTAAGAAATACTTAAAGAGGCGCCTGGGTGGCTCAGTCGGTTAAGCGTCTGACTTCATCTCAGGTCAAGATCTTGCGGTCCGTGAGTTCGAGTCCCGCGTCGGGCTCTGGGCTGATGGCTCAGAGCCTGGAGCCTGCTTCCGATTCTGTGTCTCCCTCTCTCTCTGCCCCTCCCCCGTTCATGCTCTGTCTCTTTCTGTCTCAAAAATAAATAAACGTTAAAAAAAATAAAAAAAAAATACTTAAAAACATTTCTTTTAATGTTTATTTATTT
This sequence comes from Leopardus geoffroyi, assembly GCF_018350155.1. Taxonomy (NCBI): domain Eukaryota; kingdom Metazoa; phylum Chordata; class Mammalia; order Carnivora; family Felidae; genus Leopardus; species Leopardus geoffroyi. Next base: position 45,242,974 of record NC_059330.1, read on the forward strand.
TTGAGAGAGAGAGAGAGAGAACATGAGAGAGAGGGAGACACAGAATCTGAAGCAGGCTCCAGGCTCTAGAGCTGTCAGCATAGAGCCTGATGTGGGGCTCGAACTCACCAACCGTGAGATCATGACCTGAGCCAAAGTCAGACACTGAGCCACCCAGGCACCCCTCCAATCATTTTTCAAAAAAATTTTTAAGTGTTTATTTTTGACACACACACACACACACACACACACACACACACACACACACACAGAGTGTGAGTGGAGGAAGGGCAGAGAAAGAAAGAGACACAGGATCCAAAGCAGGCTGCAGGCTTCAGGCTTCAGGCTCTGAGCCGTCAGCACAGAGCCCGGATGCGGGGCTCAAACTCACGAACCGTGAGATCATGACCTGAGCCGAAGTCAGACACTTAAACCGACTCAGCCACCCAGGTGCCCCTCTAATAATTTTTTTTAATGTTTATTTCTTTTTGAGAGAATGTACATGTGGGCACCAGTGAGTGGGGGAGGGGCAGAGACAGAGGGAGGCAGAATTCAAAGCAGGCTCTGCACCGTCAGTGCAAAGTCTGATGTGGGACTTGAGCCCATGAACTGTGAGATCCTGACATGAGCTGGAGTTAGATGCTTAACTGACTGAGACACTCAAGCAGCCTCCCCCATTCTAATCATTCTTTTTTTTTAATTTTTTTTTTTTTTTTTTACATTTTTATTTGTTTTTGAGAGACAGAGAGAGACAGAGCACACGGGGGAGGGGCAGAGAGAGAAAGAGGCACAGAATCCAAAGCAGGCTCCAGGCTCTGAACTGTCAGCACAGAGCCCGATGTGGGGCTCGAACTCACAAACTGTGAGATCATGACCTGAGCTGAAGTTGGACGCTTAACCAACTGAGCCACCCAGGTGCCCCCCATTCTAATCATTCTTGAGTGTCCATAAGGACATTCACTTTGTTGTGCAGCCATCACCACCATCTCTCTCAAGAAACTTCATCTTGCAAAAACGAAGTCTATACTCATTCAACAGTAACTCCCCATTTACTCCTCATCCCAGACCGTAGCAATCACCATTCTGCTTTCTGTTCCTATGAATTTAACTGCTTTAGAAATCTCACATAAATGGGGTCATACAGTGTTTGTCTCTTTGTGAATGGCTTATCTCACCTAGCGTAGTATGCTGAAGGTTCATCCATGTTGTAGTATGTGTCAGACTCTCCTTCCTTTTTAAAGCTGAATAATACTCCATTATGCGTACCACATTTTATTTATCCATTTATCTGTCACTGGACATTTGGGTTGCTTCTTCCTTTTGGCTAGTGTGAATACTGCTGTGAACATAGGTGTACAAATGTCTATTTGAGTCCTTTCATTTCTTTTGGGTACCTAGGCAGAAGTCAAATGGCTGGATGATATTAAATTTCATTATTTGGTTGGAGTTTGACCTCCCTTCAGCTCTTATAATGGACAAAGGGCAGCCAAAAATGGTGATTCTTTTTCTTTTAGTTTACATCTACAAAAACCTAAGCTTAGGAATTGCATTAACATCTATAGAAGAACTGGTAATAATACTCTTTGCAGTTTTTGCAGATAGTACAGTTGGCCTAGGAAGTTGAAGAAATAAGCCATCGTGTAATTTGATGAGTTACATAGGGTAGCCTTTTATTTTAGCCAGCTTTAGAACAATAATAGCAATCTATCCAAATTTGGTGTCGTAGAATTTTATTTTAACCAGTATTGTCTTAAATATTAGGTCCTGTGAAGACTGTTAATGTTGCCCACATAAAGAAAATAAGATATTAATATCTGTTGTAATGGATGTGACCTGTAATGACTGATAACTTTGCTTCTATAAGGAGTAAATATGTGACTTTTATCACATAAACTGCTGCCAGAGTTGGTATTAATATGGTTCCTGTTTTGCCTGACTCCAGAGGAATACTAAGGATCAATTGTGGAATTAAAATGTAATCTGAAGGGCTGGCTGATCTCAGGAGATGGTGCCTCCAGCTCAGGATATCTTCTGTTAATTAACTCTAACAGACAGATTTAATGTTGAAATTTAGGAGAAGCTACTAGCATCAAAGCAAAACCAACTTACCCAGTCTGTGTTATGTTAATGATTGACTAGCTAGAACCAAGACACAAAACATTCCATCAATTTCTTATGAACCATTTGACCCGCTTGTATGATAATCTGGATAAGATGAAGGAAAAGAGACATAATAGCTAAATTGAAGTTTTAACGCTCAAAATTTTCAGCAGTTGGAGTTCAACCAACTTCTATTGAGTCTGTACTAAGTCTAGGTGTTGTGGAGGATTATAAAAAAAAAAAAAAAAGCAAGATGCACTATATATTCTTGAGGCACTTAGGCCAACATGGACCCAGATGTCTATAGCACACAGCTGAGGGTGAATATAGAGATGTGAAGGTACTGTGAGCCTCAAAGAAGGGAGTGTAGTTTACTCAGGAGTCAGATTGTGTGTGGAAAAGATGAGACCTTTTCTGTGCTGCTCAGAAAGATCACCGTAACATACACCGCAGGTAAACAATCTAAGAAAAGTTCTGATAAAATATTATTACAGAATAAGTCACAGAATGATAGCACAGCTTGGTTTTGAAGCTTAACAAAACTGCTTGGGGTCTAGGGTAGAGGTTCTTTTTTAAAGATTTAATTTCAGTTAGGTATGATATAGTTAGTACAGAGCTCAGAAGATTTCAGAGATACACAGTGAAACATCTCTTTGACACCTTTCCTATGTCCATCTGGTTTCCCTCCCTGGAGACCACCATTAACAGTTTCTTTTATTTATATATGTGATAGGATAGGTGTGATACAAATCATATATATTTGTTGTATATGTAATATATTTTATATATATATATGTGTGTGTGTGTATATATATGTATATATACATATATATACGTATATATACACACACACATATGTAGTGTGTATGTATATGTATATATACGTATACATACATATATATACACACACACATATATATGTGTATATACATATATATATATATATATATATATATATGTGTGTGTGTGTGTGTGTGTGTGCAAATACATTGCTATATTAGCCCCTTCCATTTTTTTTAAAGTTTATTTATTTATTTTGAGAGAGAGCAAGTATGAGCAGAGAAGGGGGGAAAGAGAAAGAGAATCCCAAGCAGCCTCTGTACTGCCAGCTCAGAGCCTGTTGTGGAGCTCAAACCCACAAACTGAGATCATGACCTGAACCAAAATCAAGAGTTGGATGCTTAACCAACTAAGCCACCCAGGTGCCCCAGCCCCCTCCAATTTTTAAAAATACAGTGACAAGTATATTATATATACTATTGTATATTTTGCTTTTTGTGCTTAAAATCTTAGAAGTTATTTTATAATAAGATACATAGAGCTTCCTAGACCTTTTTCCAGAGGCTGCTTAAATTCCATTGTACAGCTGAACCATGTTTCCTGTTGATGGACATTTAAAATGGACAAGATTTGTTTTTGAAGTTTATTTGTTTAGAGAGAGCACGCAAGTTGGGAAGGGGCAGAGAGAGGGGCAGAGAGAATTCCAAGCAGGATCCTGATGCAGAGCTCGAACTCAGGAACTGCAAGATCATGATCTGAGCTGAAATCAAGAGTTGGATGCTTACCAACTGACTGAACCACCCAGGTACCCCAGGCTTTTGTTGATATAAGTAGTGCTATAGTGAATAGCCTTGCACATAATGACATTTCACATGTGTTTATATATGTTTACAGGATAAATCCCTAGAAGTGGAATTGCTGGGTCAAAGGAAAGGAGCCTTTGTAATTTCAGTAGTTATAGCCACATTCCTGTCTGTGGAGAGGAGGAATATAGTTTGATACCTGTCTTTAAGTAAGTCAGTGTTCTGTATCTCTGAATAAAACCATTGGTTTCTTCATAGTCAGTTGTGGCAAAGGAGTTCACGGACAGGTGTTAGGGTTCTTGAACCTCGTAAAATGGTAGGTAAAATTTGTATACATTTATGGATGTATCTTAGGTAAAATTTGTACGTATTTATGGATGTATCTTTTCTGGGAGGTAAGGGTTCTGCAGCTTTCATATATTCTTAAACAGTCTTGTGACTCAAAATAGGGTTAAAAAACACTGTATAGCAGTTGGTTACCTCAAATTAGAACACATATTTGTCTTTTACAAGAAGTATTTGAGCATGTAAGTAGTTATTAGAGATGTTGTATGGAGAGTTACTGTGCAGGAGACTTGACTAATTCCCAGTCTTTTGTTATTCTTCCCTCACTCCCTTGAGAGGCCATGTTTTATTTTATTTTATTTATTTATTTGTTCGTTTTATTATTATTTTTTCATGTTTGTTTTTGAGACAGAGAAAGGGAGAGGCTGAGCAGGGGAGGGGTAGAGAGAGAGAGGGAGACACAGAATCTGAAGCAGGCTCCAGGCTCTGAGCTGTCAGCATAGATCCCGACGCAGGGCTCGAACTCACAAACTGCGAGATCCTGACCTGAGCCGAAGTTGGATGCTTAACTGTCTGAGTCACCCCGGTACCCCCACCTCAATCTTAAGGAAGGGAAAGGGAAAAAAACCCCAAGATGTGACAAATAGGAGAAAAATTAGTAATGTGGCAGATTTAAATACACATGTATTGATATTAAATAATTAAAGGTCTAGCACTCCAGTTAAAAGGGAATGTCAGGTTAGGTCACTGTTATATGACCCACCAAATGCTGTCTATAAAGAAACCCACTTTATTTTTAATCTGTATCTTTATAATTAAAAGGATGGAAAAAAATACTGTATAAACACTAAGAAGGCTGGAGTGGCTATGTTTGTATTAGACAAAGGAGTCTCCAGAACAAAGAAAATATTGTAAGGGATAATGAAGCACATATCATAATGAAAAAAGGATCAATTCATTGGGAAGACCCAGCAGTCTGAAATGTCTGTGCACCAGTAATAGAGCAAAGCAAAAACTGACAACTGAAAGCAGCAATTGACAAATCCATAATTGTAGTTGAACATTGCAACATCCTCTCAATAATTGATAGAATAAGCAGGCAAAAAAAAAAAAAAATCAAGGATATAAAAGATTTGGACATGTCTATCAATGGACTGTACCTAATTGACAGTTCTAGAACACCATGCCCACATTCTTTTCAAGTGCACAAGGAACATTTATGAAAATAGATTATGCTGGGCTATGAAACATGTTTCAACAAATTTAAAAGGATTTAAATTATAAGGAGTATTCTCACTACAATGGAATTAAAGAAATCAAAAAGAAAAAGATATCTGGAAAATTGCTAAATATTTAAAAGTTAAATAACATACTTCTAAATAAAAATAACATACTTCTAGATAAACTTTAAATTTGAATTCACAAGGGAAATTAGAATCTATTTTGAACTAAATGAAAATGAAAACACAGTCTATCTAAATTTGTGGAATGCAGCTAAAGCAGTGCTTTTAGGAGGAAACTTAAAGGTTCAAAAGAAAGGTCTAAATGACCCATGCTTCTGCCTTCAGAAGCTAGAAAAAGAGCAAACTAAGTGGAAGGAAAGAAATAAAGAGCTGAAATAAATGAAAGAGGCAAATTTGAATAACCCTATATTTATTTTTAAAAAATGGATTTGTAATTAAAAACCTTTCCACAAAGAAAAGTCCAGACTCACATGGCTTTATTGGTAAATTCTATCCATCAAACATTTAAGGAAGAAATGGTAACAAAAATTTCACAAATATCAGAAAACTCTAATGAGGACAGCATTATCTAGATATCAAACCAGGCAAAGACATGAGGTAAAAAGAAAACTGTAGCTCAACATCCCTCATGAAAGTATAGTCAAAAATCATTAAAAAGTATTAGCAAATTGAATCTCTCTCTCTCTATATATATACATACACACATACGTAAAGGGTAATACATCATGACTTATTGGGTTTAATCCCAGTTACAAGGTTGATTTAACATTAAAAGTCAGTGTAATTCACCATATTGATAAAAAAAAAAAAAAAAAAAAAAGCAGAAAAGCCAAATGACCTTGTAACAGATGCATGAAAAACATTTAAACAAAGTTGACTAATCTGTGATAAAAGCTCTCAGCTAATGAGGACTACTAGAAAGGAGCCTCCTCAATCTGATCCAAGGTATTTGTGAAGAACTGGCAGTGGCCCTCATACTTCATGGTAAAAGATTGAATGCTTTCCATCCATTGTCCAGAACAAGTTAAGGATATTCATTCTCACTTCTGTTTAACCTGTTCTGAAGATCCTAGCTGTGTATTAAGGCAAATAAAAGGAATAAGCCTACAGATTGGAAAGGAAAAGTAAAACTATGTTTATTTTTTAGATGTCTTATAAATGACATGATTGCATATGTAGAAAGTTCTAAGTAATCTATAAAAATGCTATTAGAGTTTCAGTTTAGGATACAAGATCAATTTATGAAAATCAGTTGTATTTCTGCATACTAGGAATGCACAGTTGGCAATTGAAATTTGAAAAGCAATACCATTTACAATAGCATCAAGTAATATAAATATAAAAACATTCCCCAAGAACAGAAGAGAATATTTGTTGCAGTTCCTTGTAATAGAAGTTACCTTGTATTCTCATTTCATTGTGAGGGCATCGAGATACAAAGGATTATAGAACACTTACTTGTTCATGAGCACGCCTTTATTAAACACCTATTCAGTAACAGATACTGTGCTGGGGATAGTAGTATATGGTAGTGAATAAAGAAGATAATTCCTGCCCTCATGGAGTTTATAATCTAGTGGAGATTGAAGGAAGAACTAGATTTAGGTCACTGAATTTCCAGCTTTGGCTTAGCATTGTTAAATTTTACGTATCTTTCTATTTTTTAAGTAAACTCTACACCCAACACATGGGGCTTGAACTCACAACCCTGAGACCCATGCTCTGCCAGCTGAGCCAACTGAGCCAGGCGGGGGGAGAGGGGGCTGCAGCTTTAATTTAGGTGAATGGTTCAAAGTCTTTACCTTTTGGTTGTATCTGAAATATTGCAACTAGTTGAATAATCTGGTCTCTGTGTGGGCAAACTGTTTTATTGTAATACATGCTTGACAGTTTATAGGGTGAGTAAAACTGGTTGGCTTGGCTTCTTGAACTGTTGGTGGGAACGCAAACTGGTGCAGCCATTGTGGAAAACAGTATGGAGGTTCCTTAAGAAATTAAAAATAGAACTACCCTATGATCCAGGAATCGGACTACTGGATATTTACCCCAAAAATACAAAAACACGAATTCAAAGGGATACATGCACTCCTATGTTTATTGCAACATTCTTTAGTATAATAGTATATAGTATAATGCTAAGTGAAATAAGTCCGTCAGAGAAAGACAACATATGACCTCACTTGTGTAGAATTTAAGAAAATAAGACAAATAAGCAAAGGAAGAAAAGAGAGAGAGATAAACCAAGAAATAGACTCTTAATTCTGAAGAACAAACTGATGGTTACCAGAGGGGAGGTGGGTGCAGATGGGGGAAATAGAGGATGAGGATTAAAGAGTACACTTACCATGATTTTAAAAAAGGAAAATGTTTTTTAGAAATAAAAGGATGTGCATCTTTGTCCTTCTAGCGATGAGTCCTTTCTGTGCTGTTGAGATACACATTAAGTTGTGCAAAACTGATAGCAATGTGGAAAAAAACAAGACAAAACTCATTTGGTTGGTTGGTTAAAATTTCATGTTAAAGATGGTCTGTGAATAGCCTCCCTATTCCCAAGGGGAAAGAAATGCCTAGTCTTCATTGAGCACCACCTCATAGAAGAGGCATTGTTTTCTTCCTTCCCCATTATATAGTATTATTTTAGTTAATCCTTTTACTATCCCTAAGGTGGGTGTTTTTCCCTCTTTTTATCATGGATGAAAAGAGCTCATATATCACAGAGCTCATATATCATATCAGTGATTTGCCCAGTTTCATACAGTGGTTCACTGATTCCCACCCACACCTGTCTGATTTTAAACTGTTGGTACCAGCCGTTCTCAGTAATTTTTCTATTGGTCACACTTCTGAGCCATCTCATTCTTTCCCATTCAGGAAATGCACTTAACAGTTCTAAGTTTGAATCTATTTTTTATTTTATAATTTTTTTAAATGTTTGTTTATTTTTGAGGGAGAGAGCATGCAAGTGGGGGAGGGGCAGAGCAGGAGACCGAGGATCCTAAGCAGGCTCCGTGCTGACAGCTGAGAGCCCCATGCAGGGCTCAGACTCACAAACTGAGATCATGACCTGAGCCAAAGTCAGATGCTTAACTGAGTGAACCACCCAGGTGCCCCAAGTCATTGATTATATAAACTTAAAATTACTGTGTTACATTCTAGCTTTTGAAGGGGCAGAGAGTGCATTAGTGATGTCTGCCTTTTTGGTTTTGGTCCGCCTGGCTTTTTACAGATGAGTAAATTGAGGCTCAGAGCAGTTGACTTGCCAAAGGTTGTACCACAATCATTAAATGGCAGAACTGGAATTTAGACTACTGACTCCTATGATTATACCAATATGTTGGGCTCTGCAATAGAAATTTTGTGATAGTTTCCTGTAAGAGATGGCAATAGGTTTGTTTCTTACAGATTAATTAATGATCTCCTCAAAACAGTGAAAGCCAGGAACTTAAACTTACTGATCATCAAACTTTTTTCACGGTTATGTACTTCTTGCATATTTTGAATCTAGATTATGTTGATCTTTGTTTTTCTTATGACCATTTCTTCTGTGTTGTCTTCACTGTGAATATGCCCCCAGAATTTTGTACAGAACTCCTCTTTTCTATTTGTAAATATTGAGTTTGTAGTTTTTAATCTATAAAGGAGTTTCTAAGCATAAGGAGAAAGACTGAAGCTAAAATGTAAGCTTTCTAGTGAAATACATTGTAAGTAGTCCGTATGACTTGCTTCTACATGTGTTGAAGTCATATTCCTTTCCCTTACAATTAGTTTTTATTGATTTTTAATTATATAAGGAATGCATGCATACTTTTACAATGATGTAACTGTAATTGCTCTGAAAAGTTTGAGATGTATCCGTCTAGACTTAAAAATTTTTTTTTAATGTTTGTTTATTTTTGAGAGAGAGACAGAAGGCGAACGGGAGAGGGGCAGAGAGAGAGGGAAACACAGAATCCGAAGCAGGCTCCAGGCTGAGCTGTCAGCACAGAGTCTGATGTGGTGCTCAAACCCATGACCTGAGCCAAAGTCGGATACTTAACCAACTGAGCCACCTGGGTGCCCCTAGATTTTTAAAGTACTGTACTTATCCACTTGCATACATATTTTTGCATAGAAAACACATGACTGATTTTTGTGATTTTTACAGAAATTGAATCCAACTATCATTACTGTTCTGCAACTTGCCTATTTTTCACTCAGCAGATGATTTTGAGATCTGCCATTTAGATGTTGCTATATAGACCTAGTTTGGATGATTGTTCTTTCTTTCACTTTCTTTCTTATGTTTACTTTTGATGGGGGGAGTGAGAGAGAGAGACAGACAGAGAGAGAGACAGAGAGAGAACTCGCATATGTGCACACTCAGGAGCAGGGGAGCAGAGAGGGAGACAGAAGATCTGAAGCAGGCTCCTCGCTGACAGCTGAGATGTCACCCTCAAAACCCCCTCCCCTCTCAGTTCTAGGCAACTACCAGTCCACTTTTTGTTTCCATAGATTTGCATATTCTGAACATTTTGTATAAATAGAATCATACAATATGTGGTCCTTTGTGAGTGGCTTCTTTAATTTAGCATCATATTTTCAAGGTTCACTTATGTTATAGCATGTATCGGAACTTCTTTTTATTGCCAAATAATATTCCATTGTATGGATATACCACATTTTGTTTATCCATTCTTCAGTTGATGGACATCTGGGTTTTTTCCCCCATTTTTTGGCTGTTATGAATAATGGTGCTGTGAATATTCATGTACATATTTCTGTGTGTACATGTATTTATTTCTCTTGGCTGTATTCTTAGTGGTGGAATTGCTGGATCTTATGGTTAAGAGATACTCTGTTAAAGGCTGGAGCTAACGTAAGACTCAAAAGATCTCTTTTGTGTAAAAAAAAAAAATTTTTTTTTGTTTATTTATTTTGGGAGGGGGAGAGAGAGAGAGAGAGAGAGAGAGGGAGGGAGGGAGGGAGGGAGGGAGGGAGGGAGAGAGCGCGCGCGCGTGCATGCCTGTGCATGAGCCGGGGTGGGGCAGAGAGAGGAGGGAGAATCTCAAGCGCGCTCAGAGTCTGAGGCAGGGCTCAATCTCACTAACAATGAGATGACTGAGCCACCCAGGCGCCCCTAAAGATCTCTTATTTTAGTCATTAGTCTAACTATTTGAGGAACTGCCAGACTTTTCCAATATGGCTGCCCTATTTTATATTCCTGCCTGCAGTGTGTGAGGGTTAAGCTTTCTCCATATCCTTGCTGACACATTATTATCTGTTTTGATTATGTGCATCAAATCTTGAGTGAATTATGTAGACTTTAATAGGCAGGTTTCCAGGAGAGAAGACAGTTAAAAGATTTCTTGTTTTTCTTATTGTTGGGCTTGCTTGTTGTCTGGAAATCAATATTATTAAATTACATGGTTAGAGTTTGGCATGACTGAAATGTTACAAAAAATCATTAATATCAATTAAGGATTTTTTTGACAGTGTAATACATTTTTGCTTACTTACTAAAAAAAAATCATTTAAAATCTGTGTGTGTGTGTGTGTGTGTGTCTGTGTGTGTGTTTGGTTTTTTTTTGTTTTTGGTTTTTGGTTTTTTTGGTTGAAGGTGTGTTTTTGTTCTTGTTTTGGCCTGGTATATTCACTGTAAATTTCAGTCAATCTGATTTTTTGTTTGTTTGGGGGGAGGTTGATTTTTTCAGTTTTTAATTTTAATTCCAGTATAGTTAGCATACAGTGTTATATTAGTTTCAGGTGTACAATATAGTGATTCAGAAATTCTGTATTACTCAGTGCTCATAAGTGTATTCTTTTTTTTTTAAATTTTTTTAAACGTTTATTTATTTTTGAGACATAGAGAGACAGAGCATGAACAGGGGAGGGGCAGAGAGAGAGGGGGAGACACAGAATCTGAAACGGGCTCCAGGCTCTGAGCTGTCAGCACAGAGCCCGACGCGGGGCTCGAACTCACAGACCGCGAGATCATGACCTGAGCTGAAGTCAGACACTCAACCGACTGAGCCACCCAGGCACCCCTCATAAGTGTATTCTTAATGAAGGCTTTTTTTAAATGAGGTGTAATTGTCATACAACATTATATTTCAGATAGACAATAAAATCACCCCCCTTTGCTCAAAATTAAATGGAAGTAAAAAATGAACTTCCTTATACCTATGCCACCCAAGTATGTTTGCTACTGTTATTATTAGAGTTAAACCACTTGATTCATTTGAACATTTTTTCGGGTTTTCTAGGATAAGTAGATAGCTTCACTTGGAATCGTGATTGATTATCATAGTAAAAAAGCTACCTCAGTTACCAATAAAAGTTATATTGGAATGGATTGAAATGGTGCTGCCAGGTTTTAAATAAGTCAAATTGTTTTTGTTCTTTACATATTTTTTTCTTTAGGAGAGTGTTGCTGAAAATGATTTTATAAGTTTAAAGGTACCGTACTCCCTGCTCAATTGGGAACATTCTGGAAGTAAGGGGGTTCTGCCAGTTGCTGAGTATGTGTATTATAATTATGCATTCTGAAACTGGAGAAATAACCACATCAGTGTTCATGACCCACTGTTAGGTGGACCTGAGCTAAAACTGTACTGTGATCACCTGACCTCCATCAGCCCCTCTTCTGACTGGTGGACCACAGTGATGTTTTGAGTTTTCTGGAATTAGTATCTGTTCAGAGCCAGTGTCTAATCCTCAAAATGTCGTTGATGATTTCATTTTCCCCCAGGCGGACGCCTTGGTAAAAGGTGTAGTCCTTTTGGGGAAAGCCTGGAAGAGAAAGATTAAAAGTGTAAATTTTTGGTTGTCTTCCTCAAGGAGACCCCCCCCCCCCCCCCATTCACTGGTTCTGGGCCTATAAACTGACTCAAATCTTGGGATTGACTGAAGGGTTGTGGCTCTGTGTTTTTAACGATTGAGGTTATGCTTTTGTTCACTTGACCTAGACTCTTCTGCTTATACAGATCAGGAAGGATTAATAAGACTTCTCATCTATTTCACTGCTGGGAACACTGATCAATTAGCCAGTGCCAGAGGTCTCTGGGAGTCAGACTGCTCTGATTGCTGACTTGACTCTGCTATGGTGTGAAAAGGTGGTGCTACTACAAGTGTGGAGACCCTTAGTTTTAATTTCCATTAGATATAGACTAATGGAGTATCTTTACTACATCAGGTAGTTTGACCCTGTCGTCAGCTGTGCTCCTCTATACTTAATCAAGTTTTGTCTGCTGTTCTCAATTCCTTTTAAGATGCCAATTTAGTCTAAGGAGGAAATGAAAACTTTAAAAACTCAACAAATGTTGACATTTTAAGCTTTTACAGGAGTGAAAAGATTAACCTTTGGCCCCTACTTCTACAAGTTTTTCTTCTGTTCGTACGGGCGTCATTCATGTGCTAAAGGTAGTTGTCAAACTTTTTTCAAGGGTTTATCATTTATCCACTTTTTTTTTTGGCTTGTGACTAAAGTACTTTTTTAAGACCCCCCCCCCCAAGTGCATTTTAAGTATATTAGAAATGTGTTTTGTTTTTGAAAACCATACTTTTTTTAAACAAAAAAAAAAAATGGATTTTTTGTCTATTTCTTAAACTGTCATTGGTTTTTTTTACTTATGAAAAAATGATCAGTAGCAGGAGACAGGGTAAATAGTTGAAATGTTGGCATAGAAAATGGGGCTTTTGCTAAGGAGTCTTACTATCATACATTATTAAAAAAATTCTTTCTAGCTTCTTTTTGAGCCTGAGAGGACTCTTTGAAGGGACAGTTTCCTCTGCCCAGTGACTTGGATGTTGGTAAGCGTTCTTCTAAATAGCTATTGTGTATCAAATATCAAGTGACAGACTATTTTACTTAAAAAATAAATGAAAAAATACTATGTAGTTATTAAATTTATCTCATGTGGACAAAGGCATACTTAACATACAAGAGTATGAATTTGCCATCACAACTTAAGGTTTTAGGGGAAAAAAAGAACAAAATAATAAAAATACAAGAAGAAATAAGTACACCGCAAAACAGAAGACTAGCAGTTAATCCAGAGTTGGAAAATTGGGAAACAGGAAAAACTGAGGGAGTAAATTGGGTATAACAAAAGATACTGAGGACCTACAAAGTAAAAAAACCTGGAAATGGATGCTGTTGGTTATAGCCTGTTCATTTAAAAGTCTTAGTGAAGTAGATGATTTTACTCAGTAGGAATTCATGTTCACAAAGTAAGATGTAAAAATCAGGATAGTCTCCTCTATTACCTAGGAGAAGTCAAGATTATGAAATGATCTCCTCCTCCCTGTCCTGTTCTTTGAAGGAGGCAGAAATCCGCTCCCTATTTACTGGTGCTCTCTCCTAATTTTTCAAGGACTAGATTTATCTAATAATAACACAGAAATAATAAACACCAATAGCAAGATTTGACAAAATTGAGGAATTAAAAATATAGCCTAATCTCATTTATGATCCTGAGCCGAAGTTGGACGCTTAACTGAGTGAGTCACCAGGTGCCCTGACAAGGATGTTATATTAAAAATATATTTTGGGGTGCCTGGGTGGCTCAGTCTTAAGCTTGCAACTCTTGATTTCAGCTCCGGTCATGATCTCACAGTTCACGGGTTGGAGCCCCACATCGGGCTCTGTGTTAGGGGGACGGAGCCTGCTTGGGACTCTGCCTCTTCCCTGCTCATGTGTGGTCTCTCACAAAAATAAACAAACACTTAAAAAATTGATTAATGTATCTAGAGTCAGTATAGCTCAAAGTCACATATTTTGAAGCCACATTGCTTAGGTCTGGATCCTGGCTTTGCTTCTTACCAGCTGTGTGATTTTAGGGAGTTTACTAAGTTTTCTTATAGTTTCTTCATCTGTAAATGAGAGTAATCATAGCAACTCTCTTATAAGACTGTGCAGCCCTTAGTTTGCTAGGGCTGCCATAACAGACTGCGTGGTTTAAAGAACAAAAATGTATTTTCTCAATATTCTGGAGGCTGGAAGTCTAAGATCAAGGTATTAGCTGGGTTGGGGTTTTTTTCTGAGGCTTTCCCTCGGCTTGCAGATGGCCACCTTCTCGCTGTGTCTTCATACGATCTTTCCTCTCTGTGCATGCATGTCTGGTATCTCTGTGTCCTGATTTTCCCCTTATGAGGCCATCAGTCATATTGGATTAGGGTCCACCCTAACAATCCCATTTTAACTTAATTACTTCTTTTAAAGGCCCTATCTCCAAATACATTCTGATGGGGGCGCCTGTGTGGCTCAGTTCATGGTTTTGTGGTTCATGAGTTGGAGCCCCACGTTGGGCTCTGTGCTGACGGCTTGGAGCCTGGAGCCTACTTCGGATTCTGTGTCTCCCTCTCCTTCTGCCCATCCCCCGCTCATGCTCTATCTCTCTCTCTCTGTCTCAAAAATAAATATTTAAAAATATATTTGTTTAAGAAAAGAAACAAATACATTCTGATGTACTGAGGGTTAGGGCTTCAACATAAATTTAATAAGGACACAGTCGAGTCCTTAACGGGTTGTTAATGAGGATTAAATGTGCTAATATAGGGGCGCCTGGGTGGCGCAGTCGGTTAAGCGTCCGACTTCAGCCAGGTCACGATCTCGTGGTCCGTGAGTTCGAGCCCCGCGTCGGGCTCTGGGCTGATGGCTCAGAGCCTGGAGCCTGTTTCCGATTCTGTGTCTCCCTCTCTCTCTGCCCCTCCCCCGTTCATGCTCTGTCTCTCTCTGTTCCAAAAATAAATAAACATTGAAAATAAATAAATAAATAAAAAATGTGCTAATATAGAATGCCTTGCCTATGTAGCAACTGCTACCTAAGTATTGTTTATTACTTACCTATAGCAAGTAAATAATACATAAAACCTAAAACCCTTTTTATTTCAGAATAATTAGAGATTCAAAGGGAATTGCAAAAAAGGTATTGGGAAGTGTCATGCATTTTTCCTTCCCTAATGTAACCATCTTGCATAATTACAGTCAGTATTAAAATCAGGCAATCGATATTGGTAAAATCCACGCAACTCATTCAGATTTCACATTATACGTGCACCATTAGTGTTTGTGTGTGCGTGCGCATCTGTGCACTTTGATCACTTGTGTAAGCTCCTTGTACCCACAATCAAGGTGCAGAACTGCCCCATCACTATAAGGCTCTCTTGCTACTCCTTTTGTAGCCACCCGCACCTCCTCTTTTGACCCCATAACTCCTGACAACTGCTAATGTTTCTATCTCTATAGATTATTTCAAGACATATGTACATATATGTTATATGTATAACATAAAAATGGAATCATGTGGTATGTATCCTTTTGAGATTGGGTTTTTTGACTTGGCATAGTTTCCTTGAAGTCCATCCGGATTGTTGCACATATAAATAGTTCATTCCTTTTTATTACTGAGTAGTATTCCATGGTGTGGATGTCCCAGTTTGTTTAACTTTTACCCATTTCAATGGGTAAAAGGACATTTGGTTTGTTTTCAGGTTTTGGCTATAATGAATAAAATCACTGTGAACATTTGTATGTAGGTTTTTACGTGAACCTTATTCCTCTGGAACAAATGTCCAGTAGTACTATTGCTGGGATATGATTTGTGTTACGTACATTTTTAGCTTTTAAAAGAAATTGCCAAACAATTTTCCAAATTGGCTGCATCTTTTTACATTTTCACCAGCAACGTATGAGTGATTCAGTTTTTCTATATACTTGCCAGCATTTAGTTTGTCACTATATTTCATTCTGGCATTCTGAAAGGTATATAAGGAAATTTTATTGTGGTTTGAATTTGTATTTCCCTAATGGCTAATGATGTCGAACATCTTTCTCATGCTTATTGGTCTATATATCCTTGTCAGTGAAATGTCTGTTCATGTCTTTTGCCAGTTTACTAATTGGATTAGAAAATTTATTGAGTTTTGAGTTCTTTATACAGTTTAATTTTAATTCCTTTGCCAGATATGTGGTTTGCAAATATTTTCTTTTAGTCTGTGATTTGTGTCTTCCTCCTATGAGGTCCTTTGCTGAGTAAAAGTTTTTAATTTTGATGAGGTTCCATTTATTAATTTTTCTTTTTATAGATCAAGATTTTGGTGTCATGTCTAAGACCTCTTCACCTACTCCTGTGTTGTGAAGATTTTCTCCCTTTTTTCCCCCTAAATATTTTATGGTTTTGTTTTATATTTAAGTTATTGATTCTGTTTGAGTTAATTTTTTTTTTTTAGTTTATTTATTTTGAGAGAGAGCATGCCCAAGCGTGAGGGCAGGGGTAGAGAGAGAGAGGGAGAGAGAGAGAATCCCAAGCAGTCCCTACGCTGTGAGCACAGAGCCTGGCATAGGGCTCAAGCTCACGAACCTGAGCTGAAATCAAGAGTCAGATGCTTCACTGACTCAGCCGCCCAGATGTCCCTGTTTGAGTTAATTTTTAATTTTTTTAATTTTTAAATTATTATTTTTTATTTTGAAAGAGAGATAGCAAGCAGGGGAGGGGTAGAGAGCCAGGGAGTCAGAATCCCAAGCAGGCTCCGTGCTGTCAGCACAGAGCCTGAGGTGGGGCTCAAACTCACAAACTGAGATCATGACCTGAGCCGAAGTCAAGAGATGCTTGACCAACTGAGCCACACAGTTGATGCCTGAGTTAATTTTTAAAATAAAGTATAAGGTTTAAGGCAAGGTTCACAATTTGGCCTATGGATGTCTAGTTGCTCCAGCACCAATTTGTTGCAAAGGCTATCAAAGTGTTTTTGTGACTTTGTCAAAAATTAGTTGGGACATATTTGTGTGGTCTATTTTTAAGTTGTGAGAATGAAATGTGCTAATATAGAATGCCCAGCCAGCCCAAAGAAGCGCTATGTAAGTGTTGACTATTATTATTACAATAGCAAATAAGTAATAACTTTTAAGAAAGTATTTGGATGAACTTAGTAGCCGTCTGAACTTACTAATTTAAAAAACAATAGTTTTTTTTTTAAAAAAGCTTTGTGGTAAAATACATATAAAATTTACCATTTTACATTCCAACTAACAGTGCACCAGGGTTCTGATTTCTCCACATCCTTGCTAGTGCTCATTACTTTCCTTTTTTGGATAGTAGCCATTCTAACAGGTATGAGGTGTTATGGTATCTCCTGTAATTTTGATTTGCATTTCCCTAATGATTAGTGATGTTGCATCTCTCCATGTGCTTGTTTGGCTGGCCCTTTTCCTTTTGTATATCTTTGAGGAAATGTCTATTCAAGTCCTTTGCCCTTTTTTTTATTAAAAAAATTTTTTTTCTTTAATCTTTATTTTTTTTGAGAGAGAGACAGAGTGTGAACAGGAGAGGAGCTGAGGGGAGGGAGACACAGAATCAGAAGCAGGCTCCAGGCCCTGAGCTGTCAGCACAGAGCCCGACGCGGGGCCTGAACTCACGAACCGTGAGATCATGACCTGAGCCGAAGTCAGACACTTAACCGACTGAGCCACCCAGGCGCCCCATTTATTTACGTATTTATTTTTTAAAGTAAACTCTACCCCAAACATTGGGCTTGAACTCATGACCCTGGGATCACGAGTTGCATGCTCTACCAGCTGAGCCAGCCAGGTGCCCCTGCCCAGTTTTTAATCAGGTTATTGTGTTTTTGTTGATTTGTGGGAATTCTTTGTATATTCTGGATATTAACTCCTTATCATAGACTATATGGTTCACAAATATTTTCTCCTGTGGGTTCCCTTTTCACTCTGTTGATCATGTGTTTGGGGTTTTTTTGTTGTTGTTTTAAAATTTTTTTTAAATGTTTATCATTTTTGAGAGAGAGAGAGACAGAGTGAGAATATGGGAATGACAGAGAGAGACCAAGACACGGAATGCAAAGCAGGCTTCAGGCTCCGAGCTGTCAGCACAGAGCCCTACGTGGGGCTCGAACTAACGAACCAACTGTGAGATCAACTGTGAGACCTGAGCCAAAGTTGGCTGCTTAACCAACTGAGCCCCCCAGGTGCCCCTGTTGGTCATTTATGTTTATTTGTTTTTGAAAGAGAGAGAACAGGAGCTGTGGAGGAGCAGAGAAAGAGGGAGACACAGAATCCAAAGCAGGCTGCAGACTCTGAGCTGTCAGCCCAGAGCCCAATGTAGGGATCGAACTCATATGGCCTGAGCCAAAGTCGGATGCTTAACCGACTGAGACACCCACGAGCCCCAATCATGTTTTTTGATGCACAGAGGATTTTAATTTTGGTGTAGTCCACTTTATCTTTTGTTTGTTTTTGGTTGCCTATGCTTTTGGAGTCCTCGATATTGAGTTAATTCCTGTATGTGATGTAAGATAAGGGTCCAACTTCATTCTTTTGCATATGGATTTCCGGTTTTCCTAACACCATTTGTTGACAAGAGTGTCCTTTTCACTGTTGAATGGTCTTGGCATTCTTGTTGAAAATCTTCTAAGTCAAGTCATCCTTTAAAAAAATTTTTTTGGGGGGGTGCCTGGGTGGCTCAGTCAGTCGAGCATCTGGCTTCGGCTTAGGTCATGATCTCACAGTTTGTGGGTTCGAGCTCTGCATCAGGCTCTGTGCTGACAGCTTAGAGCCTGGAGCCTGCTTCTGATTCCGTGTCTCCCTCTCTCTCTGCTCCTTCCCTGATCATGCTCTGTCTCTCTCTCTCTCTCCTTCAAAAATGAATAAAAACATTAAAAATTTTTTTAAAAAAATTTGTTTAATGTTTATTTATTTTTGAAAAAGAGACAGCACAAGCAGGGGAGGCGCAGAGAGAGAGGGAGACACAGGATCCAAAGCAGGCTTCAGTCCCTGAGCTGTCAGCACAGAGCCCGATGTGGGGCTTGAACCCGCAAACTGCGAGATCATGACCTGAGCCACACTTGCATGCTTAGCCGACTGAGCCACCCAGGCGCCCCTCTATCAAATCACCCTTCTTATGCAGTACATCTTAAACTCATACAGAGCTGTGTGTCAATTAAATCTCAATAAAACTGAAAAAAAAAATCAAAGAAAAAATTGGAATAAAAAACCCCCCAACAAACCATTTGACCATATATGTGAAAGTTTATTTCTAGGTTTCTGCTTTATTCCATTTTGTCTCTATCTTGTGTTTATGCCAGTGCCATACTGTTTTGATTACTATAGTGTTGTAGGAAGTTTTGAAATCAGAAAGTGGGAGACCTCCAACTTTGTTCTTTTGCAAGATTGTTTTGGCTATTTGAGGTTTTTTTGGGTTTTTTTGTTTTTGTTTGTCTGTCTATTTTTGCAGTTTTATACCTTTATTTGACAATCAGTGATTAGTTCTCATCCACATTACATTTTCCACTGTATCATTTTTTTAATGATATGTATCCACTGTACATTATTTAAAGTACAAATGTATCCACTGTACATTTATTAAAGTAGTGACCGTGATAGATACATAGGTAGCCAACGTATAGAGCTCGTTTGGTGAATCTTCATCCTTGTTACGTTTTCTGGATAACCATACGCGCATATGGGGTGGAACATTCTTTATTTCTTTGATGCAGACAGCTTTGTTGAGCCTGGTGTCGGTGCACACATCTGGAGTTCCTGTCTCCTTCATGGCAAATTTCTGGGTCTCTTTGAGTGTGCAAGGGGCACTCTTCTTGAAAGCCACTCCTTGGGTGCACTTGTAAATGTTGATGGTACGTTGTCTGGTCACTACCTTGATGATGGCAGAATGGCCCTTCTTCTTCTCCCTGCTTTGCGGGAGCCATTCTGCCAGGCCCTGGCTGGAAAGTGCTATTTGAGGTCTTCATACAGCTTTTAATGGTAAAGCACTAGAGGAGTTACCTTGAAAAAGAAAAGAACTGTGTTCTCTCTATGCTTCTTATTTCTGTTGTTTTATTCAGTACAGTAAAATGTGAAACAAGTAAGAGATACAAATTGTGGAAAGGAAGATATAAACTTATTACTTAAAAATGCTGTGATTTTGTATCTGGACAAGTAAACCAAAGGAACAAACTAACAGATGATTAGAAAGAATCAATTAAATTAAATAAATTAAAAACACATTCAGTAAAGTGATTTAATGAAATATATGAAAACTATATAATTCCTGAATGTCAGCAGTGTAAGAGAAATTGGAAAAATTAAGTCCCAGTTGTTAGAGCTTCAAATATATGACATTGTCACAGTGGTGAATGGGAGTTAAACTTGATGGCCCCTAAGCTTTTCTGCTTTCGGGTTTAATTTACCCCTGGGGGTGGTAATTGAGTCCAGAGGTCTGAACTGGAACTGTATAAAGCTGGGAATTGGAAAGCTTCTCTGTGAGCTAGGACTGGTAAAACGGCCCACTGGTCCAAGACATAGGACAGAAGTGAGCTACTTATATTAGGTTTGTGGCTGTTAAAAGCCACCTTCAAGAAGTGGGGCGCCTGGCTGGCTCATTTGGTAGAAGACACGACTCTAGGTCTCGAGATCCTTAGTTTGAGCCCCATGTTGGGGTGTAGAGGTTACTTAAAAAAAAAAAAAAAATTAAAAGCCACCTGCAAGAAATGGAAACTTCAGCCTTGTGTGGAAGTCTTGGTCAGGATGACTAATGTATAAATAAATGTGTTTGGAACTGATGAATAGTATAGGGCATTGGCAGAGGCAGACATTAAACTGTTTTCGGGACTGCCCCTGACCCCTGAAATGTAGAAGACGCTCGGAAAGCTGGACATGAACTCATACAAAACGTACAAAGCACTCTATTAAAAAGATGCATCCAATGGAAATTTTTCAGTTGAGGAACTGATAATAATAGACCAATTTGTAAAAGCTCTTAATTATTTAATATATAGTCCATATTCAGTTTCTGCCTTTGTCTCAATAATGCCCTTTATAGCTGGTTTTGATTTGTTTCAATATTCAGGGTCAGATCAAGGATCATACATTTAATTTACTCATACCTTCTTATCCTCTTTTAATTTAGTTGAGTTTTTCCTGCCGTTTTTGTTTGTTTTTTAGTGATAGTGGCATTTTTGAAAGATAACATTCAGTTTGCCTAAAAGCTTTTATTTAGCTGTTTTACTAGACAGTAAGCTGCCTTAGAACAGGGAATATATTGTCATTTATCCCTGCTAATCTAATTTAATCTAATGATTTTATAATAATTTGGGATGCTGTGCTTCAGAAAAGGACAGCAAAAGGGAGAATTAAATAATTCTTAATCCTTTTTTCTTCTGGTTAGACACAGAGAACCATAAGCAGCCTTGTGCCTCACACACAGCATTTCAAACACAACAGTGTGCATCACTGTTAGGTACACTTGCCAGTGTATTTCAGTATCAGTAATTCCGAGTAAAAAATAGACTGTTCAGTTCTCTCTTCTCTGTATCACATTTGCCATTTCCTCTTGAAAGTGAAGGGTATTTGGTGAGTCAAGTGTATAGTTAAAATACGATGTGTGGTTTTATTACTATCCAAAGGAAAAAAAAAATACTTCATAATGGTTACAATAAAGGTAATTCATGAACAGAATATTTTGAAAATTTGGGCATAGGAATGTTCAGTTTAAATTATTGTAGAATTCTTGGGGTGCCTGGGTGGCACAGTCAGTTAAGTGTCTGACTTCAGCTCAGGTGATAAACTCATGATTCGTGGGTTCGAGCCCCGCGTTGGGCCCTGTGCTGACAGCTCGGAGCCTGGAACCTGCTTCAGATTCTGTGTCTCCCTCTCTCTCTGTTCCCCCCTACTCGCTCTCTCAAAAATAAACAAACATTTAAAAAGAATTATTGTAGAATTTTTGTGTAAATAAAACTCCTTTTTGTCTCATTCAAAACATCATGGAACTCTATACCATTGTAGGAATAAGTCTTTTGCTGAGTTATGTCACTAGGAATACACGATTTGATTTTGTTTCTTCTCCCTAGTTTCACTTTATTATTTTCGCAGCTTCCCAAGTATCTCACTATGAAGCTCTCTGTTGTAGTGTGTTTATTATACTTAAAAAGTAGTGTGTTAAGAATATGGCGAAAGGAATACTTGATACACC
Source organism: Leopardus geoffroyi (assembly GCF_018350155.1). Lineage (NCBI taxonomy): Eukaryota > Metazoa > Chordata > Mammalia > Carnivora > Felidae > Leopardus > Leopardus geoffroyi. The sequence continues at coordinate 45,265,123 of NC_059330.1, forward strand.
CTAGTAAGAATGCAAATTATTTTTGACACTAAGCCTAGTGACTATTGGTTTTTAATAGTTTTATTGAGATATAATTCATATACAGTACAATTTACCCCTTTTAAAATATGCAATCCATTGCTTTTTTAGTATATTCACAGTTACATACCATTCCGTTCCATTGTATGGAATTTTGTTTATCCATTCATCATTTGGACATTAAATGTCTTTTGTGAATAATGATGCTATACATTTGTGTCCAAATTTTTGTGCATATTCGTTTCTTTTCCTTATATACCTAGGAGTAGCATTCTGGGTCATAAAGTAATTATGTTTAATTGTTTGAGGAGCTGCCTGTTTTTGAAAGCAACTGCACCATTTTATGTTCCCACCAGCAATATATTTCTGGTGAGAACATAGTTTCTCCACATTCTTGCCAGCACTTTTTTTGTAAATCAAGTGTAATTAGCATATAGTGTTATATTAATTTAAGGTGTATAATACAGTGATTCAACAATTCTGTGCATATCTCAGTGCTCATTGCCAGCACTTTCTTACTTTTTTTTTTTTTTAAATGTTTACTTATTTTTGAGAGAGAGAGAGAGCAGGTGAGCTGGAGAGGGGCAGAGAGAGAGAGGGAGACACAGAATCCAAAGCAGACTCCAGGCTCTGAGCTGTCAGCACAGAGCCGGACACGGGGCTTGAACTCATGAACCTTGAGATCATGACCTGAGCTGAAGTCGGATGCTTAACTCACTGAGCCACCCAGGCACCCCCCTTACTTCTTTTTTAGTCTAGCCATTCTAGTAGGTCTGAAATGGTGTCTCATTTTGGTTATGATTTGTATTTCCCATGAGCTAATGGTGTTGAACTTCTTTTCATGTGTTTATTGACCATTTGTATATAGTCTTTGGAGAAATGTCTGTTCAGATCTTTTGCCCCTTTTTAAATTGTTTTTGCTCTGAAGTCAGCTGTTAATCTTATTGGGATTCCCTTGTAAGTGATGCATTATATTTCTGCTTTTTAAGACTTTCTCCTGAGGGGGTTCCTGGGTGGCGTAGTAGGTTAGCGGTCTGACTCTTGATTCCGGTTCAGGTGATTGTTTGTGGGGTTGTTAATGGGGTCTAGCCCTGCTTGGGATTCTTTTGCTCCCTCTCTCAACGCCTCTACCCCACTCACACACATGATCTCTGTCTCTGTCTCAAAAATAAACAAACTTTAAAAAAAAAAGAGAGGGCGCCTGGGTGGCTCAGTCAGTTAAGTATCTGGCTTCACCTCAGGTCATTATCTCACTGCTTGTGAGGTCGAGCCCTGTGTTGACCGCTCAGAGCCTGGATCTTGCCTCAGATTCTGTCTCCCTCTCTCTGCCCCTCCCCTGCTCACACTCTGTCTCTCTCTCTCCCTCTCAAAAATAAACATCAAAAAAAAAGGGGGGGGTGTGTGTGCCTGGGTGGCTCCGTTGGTTAAACGTCCAACTCTTGATTTTGGCTCACACTTGGTGGGTTCGAGCCCCGAGTCAGACTCTGCACTGACAGCATGGAACCTGCTTGGGATTCTCTGTTTCCCTCTCTCTCTGCCCCACATGCACATGTTCTCTCCCTCTCTCTCACTGTCTAAAATAGATAAATGAACTTTAATTAATTTCTTTATTTTTAAGATTTTTGTCTTTGTCTTTTTTGTTTCCTTTTTTTTTTTTTTTTTTTTAAGAGAGACAGAGATAGCATGAGCAGGGGAGGGAGAGGGAGAGGGAGAGGGAGAGAGAGAGAGAGAGAGAGAGAGAGAGAGAGAGAGAGAGAATATCCCAAGCAGGCACTGCCTGCTCGAACCTGCAAAGCCATGAGATAGATCATGACCTGAGCTGAAACCAAGAGTTGGATGCTTAACTGACTGAACCACACAGGCTCTCCAACTAAATAAACTATAAAAAATTTTTCTTTCAGAAGATTTTCTCCTGTCTTTGCCTTTGAGCATTTTTCCTATGATGTGCCTGTTTGTGGGTCTCTTTGTGTTTATCATGCTTGGAATTCATTAAGCTTCTTGGATGAATAAATTGTTGCGTTTCAGTAAATTTGAGAAATTTTCAGCCATTATTTCTTTGGATATGTTTTTCTGCTTCTTTTCTGCTCACCTCCCTCTCTCTCTCTCTCTCTCTCTCACCTCAATTATGTGCATTGTGGCGTACTTAACATTTTCCCACGTTTCTCTGAAGCTGTTTATTTTTCTTCTATTTTCTCTCTGGTTTTCAGCTTGCATAATTTCTATTGATCTATCTTCACATTTGCTAATGATTTCTTCTGTCACTTAATTTCTACTCTTGAGCATCTCTAGTGCATTTTTTTATTTCCATTATTGTGGTTTTCAGCTCCATAATTCCCCTTTTTTTTAAAAATATATATTTCTTTGTTTCTATTGATATTCGCTGTTTAATACAACATTGTCATTCACACTTTTTTTCTTTAATTGTGGTTTCCTTTGGCTCTGTGAACATACTTATATGGCTGTTCTGAATATTTTTCTGTTAAATCCAATATCTAGTCACTCTCACAGGTAGTTTCTTTAGTCTGCCATTTTTTCGTCCTGGTATATGGGTCATATTTTTGTATTTCTTTGCATGCCTCATGATTTTTTGTTGGAAACTGGTCATTTTAGATGACGTATTGTACCAACTCTGGGTACTGAGTTCTCATCCCAGTCTTGAACTTGTTATTGTTTTGTTTTTAAAGAGAAGCTCTTACTTTTTTTTTTTTTTTAAGTTTATTTATTTTTGACAGAGAAGACAGAGAATGAGTGGGGGAGAGGCAGGGAGAGAGGGGGACAGAGGCTTCAAGTAGGCTCGTGCTGACAGCAGAGAGCCCAGTGCGGGGCTTGAACTCACGAACCATGAGATCATGACCTGAGCTGAAGTCATGCTTAACTGACTGACCCACCCAGCTGCCCTGATGGACTTATTATTGTTGTTTGCTTGTTTATTTGTTTAGTGACTGGCTAGATTATTTTAGTGACGTCTTTTCTATCCACTGTTCATCCAGTGTCAAGCCTCTGGTGGTGACTTTGGGGAGACACAGCTTTAAGTATGCCTACAGTCACCCTGGGATGACTGGTACTAATAGAGCTTTCGTTCCCTGACCAACCCAGCTGTTAAAACTCCACTAATTGCCCGGATTGCTCTCTTGTTTTCAACAGTGCCCTGAGGCTTAAATTCCTCTACAAACTAATCAGATCAAATTGGGGCTCCTTGGAAAGAAGAGTTTCTGAGGTCAGTGTTTGCTGTTTGTTCTGACCCCAGGAGGACTTCTCCCAGGTGTCCTATTCCCTGGTTCCCTTCTGCAAACTAGCTGGCCTACAGTCTAAGCCGTATCTTCATTTCACCCACAGATCTTCTGTTTGCCTTTCTTTTACCACAGCTTCCACTGTTCTTGAGAATACTCTTAGGCTTCAACTCGTCCATGGGAATGAAGTCAAGTCTTTTGGGAAGAGATTTGGTACTAAGTGTTCCTGCCTTTCTCCTGAGGCAGAGTATTTGAGTCAGGTTCCTGGAGTTGGGGATGGGGATGATGGTAATCTTTTCTGTGAGTGACATTCTGGATCTGGGAGCTGAGTGCTGGAGCGGGTGGAGGATGGGAGTCAGGTGGGAGGGAAGCGCATGCAGCAGCCTATCCAGATGTGGAGCCACCATCATCTCATGAGCTGGACGGAAGAGCTCTTGGGGTCCCACTATTCTCAGTGTGCCACGCCTGAGGTATAGCTTCTGTTCTGCAAGTGGGGGTTGCATACGGGGGAGCCCCAGCTTTTGATGTACTTGCCTGGGACTTAGTGTCAGCAGCAGGGGCCTGGGGACAGTCCAGCTCCTTAGAGAAGAAAGCTCTTGGACTGAGAGCTGGGGGAAGAAGGAGCCATGTGTTCTTGGCCACTGCAAGAATGGGAACATTGCTGGGGCGCCTGGGTGGCGCAGTCGGTTAAGCGTCCAACTTCAGCCAGGTCACGATCTCGTGGTCTGTGGGTTCGAGCCCCGCGTCGGGCTCTGGGCTGATGGCTCAGAGCCTGGAGCCTGTTTCCGATTCTGTGTCTCCCTCTCTCTCTGCCCCTCCCCCGTTCATGCTCTGTCTCTCTCTGTCCCAAAAATAAATGTTGAAAAAAAAAAAAAAATTTTAAGAACGGGAACATTGCTGACATGGGAGAGGGGAGGAGTGGGAGTGGTCTGGGTTCAAATTCCTCAGACTTTGACCTTTCAGCCTAAATTTTCATAGATTTTATTGAATGATTATTTTCTTCATTTACTGTTTCCCCTTAGGGACTATTTCCAGAGGCTTGGATGATGGGTTTTTTTTTTTGTTTGTTTGTTTATTTTTTTAAATAATTTTCACCAGTTTCACTGAGGAGCGGGCCAGCAGAGCCCCTCATGCCATTAGGGTGGAAGTCAGTCTCTTGTAACTTTGGTTTTTGAGCTAGTGGTCATGCCTCCTTAAAGCCTGACTCAGAAAAGCAGTTCCTTCATATTCTAGTCTCTGACCATTCTTTGTAAGAAACTCTTAACATCCTCCTTAACATATCAACTTTCAGATGATGCCTGTATGATACAGAAGGGCAAGAGAATGGATTTCCCCTGCTTATTTTCCTTAAAAAATGAATTCACTGCATGCAGAAGTACTCTAGAAGGGAAAATTTGCACATGATTACAGAGTTGGTATTTTTAAATGTTTATGTATTTATTTTTGAGAGAGAGAGAGCACGAGCGAGAAAGGGTGAACAGGAATGGGGGAGGGGCAGGGAGAGAGAGGGAGAGAGAGAATCCCAAGCAGGCTCTGAGCTGTTAGTGCACAGCCCCTCGCAGGGCTCAAACTCCTGAACTGTGATCATGACCTGAGTCAAATCAAGAGTCGGACACTTAAAGATTTTATTTTTAAGCAATCCCTACACCCTACATCATGGGGCTTAAACCTACAACCCCAGGATCAAGAGTTGTGTGGTTTACCGACTGAGCCTAGAGAATTTTAATGTGAGGGCACCATCGTATAGTTGATGGAGTTCTTTTCAAGTTGGCTTTTACGGGTACTATAGTTAATTCTTGACTTCTTTGACTTCAGACATCAAAATTGGCAGGCTTCTTCAGTGTCGCTGTCATCTTAAATTAGTTTCTTTTGATTCCTTTTTTTTTTTTTCCTCTCTTTCCAGGGGCCACTCAATAGTGAGTCTTCCAATCAGAGCTTGTGCAGCGTGGGGTCCTTGAGTGATAAAGAAGTAGAGGTAAGAGGCCACGTTCACTGTGAGACTACACATTCTCACACCCTCAGTCTGGGTTGAAAGGTAGCACTGCATAACTCCAGGACTCTGATTTAGGACTTGCCTCCTCTCTTCTTGTAAGTTTGATATTTTGTACCTACTCTCATAATGTGAAAAAGTTAACAAAATGCTAATTGTGACGTATATGGTATTTAACAGACTCCTGAGAAAAAACAGAATGACCAGCGAAACCGGAAAAGAAAAGCTGAACCATATGAAACTAGCCAAGGTATTAATAATTTCATACCAATAAAAATACTAAATTCTTGGAATTTAGATACTTAGAATTTCCAACTCACACGAAATAATTAGTTCCTACACAGGGATTCCTAACAAAGGAGATTTGTGTACCTTAAGGGAATATCAGGCTGTTTATTATAGACTCGCCATTTGATACACACTTGCCAAAAGTGTCAGTTCTTTGGGGACCCTTGTTTTCCCTGTTGTAAGTTAACGATCTTCTCACCACAGGTTTTTCTTCAGACTAAGCATGTATTATACAGAAAAGAGGTTACATTGGTGTTGTAACTATGTCTTGCATTAGCTCAGTGATTTGTTAATAATTGGTAGCCAGAAATGGTTTCATTTACGTGGCTGTCCTTTGTACCTGCTCTCCTGTGGCAATTCAGTTGAGCATTGGCACCCAGTGGGCTAAATCTATAAATATGATGGGTTATGATGCCAAATATCTTTGTGTAATTAAAGAGGGAATAAATGGTTTGCTTCGTCACCTCCACCCCCTCTAAGGAATGGAAGTCACAATCTCTTTTGCATTTTTCTTATTTTTTTATCTACAAATTATTTTTTACTTTCGGGCAGGGGGCAGAAAATTGTCCCAAAGCGACATGGTCACATAAAGTTTTTTGTGGCCTAGCATAAAACCCTTTAGTCCTGATGAGTTTGTTTTGAATTTTTTGTTCTCTTGATTGAGGGCATGGACTGTACATTTGTTTTATTTTGATTCATAGCTGTGGCCTAGGTTTTCTTACCATGTTATAAAAGAAAGATTAGCAAATCTTAAAGGAAAGCAAGCTGAGAAAAAGTCTTCCTTTCACTGCTTATTAAGGCTTTTATTAGATGGAGGAAACTGTCTCTGTTCTTAGGATACAGGTAATTTGGCTTATTTGTTAAAAGTAAAGCCAGTACTTGAATTGATGATGACATACGCAGTTAGTGAATGCATAGTACGTTTTAGTGAATGATGGTTTACGTATGTTGTTGGAAAAACTATACTTACTTTGGTTTCATTTTCAGGGAAAGGCACTCCTAGGGGACATAAGATTAGTGATTACTTTGAGGTAAGTTAAATTTTTGGAAAAAAAGTTTATAGTGATTTTTTAAAAATCTGAATCCTTGCCTTCATTTAAGGCTTTAGAAAGCAGTGTTTTGCCTTTACTGTGCTCTCCTCCCCTTCCTCCCCGTCTTCATCAATCTGATGTTGGCCCATCTCTCTCTGTTAAGAGGAAACTGCTGCTGACTTCCTAAATTTAAATTTGTTTATGATGTGTCTTGTCTGTGATGATATAAAAATTCACAAATGAGGTGATGTTTCTCTTGGCCAGACTAGGTTTCGGGTCTTGCAAAGATTGAAATGGAGTGACTTGGACTCTTCTTTTGTCCTCTTCCCTTTAGTTCGGTGGGACACGTAGCGAGCTCACTGACCCATCGTTAGTGGTTCCTAAAGAAGACACTAACATCCACTGTACCACTGTACTCCTGCTTCGGGTTATTTTGAGACAAGAAGGGAAAACATTCTTCTCTGATGTCCTTTCAAAACCATGTGTACCTTCAGCTTTCAGCCACGTTTTCTTTATATCTTTTTGGTACATTTCTGCTGGAGCTCCTTCTTAAAATCTCACTGAAAAGCTAGCCAAAATTTGACTTACATGGTATTTTTCTCTTTAGCATGAGATGTATTGACTTAAAGGGGCCATATAATTAAGACCTGTTTGTGTGTTAATCTTTTACTCTCCTTATCTGAAGCACAGTACTGTTTTGAATTATTCATATCCGTTTTTCCCTGTTGGCCAGTTTGCTGGGGGAAGCGGGCCAGGAACCAGCCCTGGCAGAAGTGTTCCACCAGTTGCACGATCCTCACCGCAACATTCCTTATCCAATCCCTTACCGGTAAGCATTCACCTGGAGAAATTTGACACCTGTTGTAGGAGGCGAGAACCCAGGATCACTCCAGCAGTTTCTCTTCCGTTAACTACCCAGGGGAATGAGGCACTGAGGAGAAACGTTCAGTGCTACCTGTGAGTCACTGAGACTCAAGTCTGTCTCCGTAAATTTATGTTGCACAAGAGCTACCCCTGTTTCTCAGTATAGTAAGTTACCTCTAAGCCTACAGCTCAGTTCCGTCAAGGAAATGATTTCCAGTTTAAACGTAAACTTTGTATCCTTGCCAAACTTAAATATAAGTTTGGCATTTGATTTATTTTCAAGGCTTTCTCAGTGATGTGGTAGAGAAACTCATGTTACTCAACTTTGAGATGGGTTTGTTACCTTCCCTTTTTTTTTTTTTAAATAAGATTTTTATCTTTAAATAATCTCTACGCCCAGTGTGGGGCTCGAACTCACAACCCCTGAGATCAAGAGTCGCAGGCTTCACCGACCGAGCCAGCCAAGCCCATCTGTTTCCTTCCTTCAAGTGAGAACTGAAGATCTTAAGACCATTATAGCCAGATTAGTGGTTCTCAACGTGGGGTAGTTTTGCCTCTCAGGGAACATTTGGCACTGTTGGAGTAATTTTTGATCACAACTGGAGGGTGGGAGGAGGGAGCTGTAGGTATCTAGTAGGCAGAGGCCAGATGCTAGTAAACATCCTACAAAGTACAGAATAGGCCCTCATAGTAAAGAGTTTCTTGCTCCAATTGTCACTGGTGCCGAGATTGAGACTCCTGAGCTAGCTACCTAATAGGGGATTTTGTGTTAATTTACTTGAGTGCCTTTGGATAATTTGTTGATACCATACAAGATCTTTGTACTCAGGCGTGTGTTCTGTCTGCTGATGCCTCAGGTATTGCTTTGGGATTTGGGGGAAGAGGGATCTCCCTATGTTCAGTTTTTGTGCTAGGTCTGTTTTTAGGATAGCTGTTTGACTCTGCTACCTTAGCAGAGTTGGGTAATACTGATCTTCTCCTAAGTGATTTAGTCTTCTGTGTTAAAGTGTTTAGAATGCATTTCTTTTCCTCTTCTATCTCGTAAAGACATGCATTCATTAAGGTGACCGCAGTTATTAAAGCACTTGGTAAACTGTATCCAACTTGAAAATTTGGCTATTATCTTGTCATCCTTGCTATATTTAAAAATGTTAGAAATGTAAAGGGGTGCCTGGATGGTTCAACTGGAAGTGTCCTCCTCTTGATCTCAGCTCAGGTCACGATCTCACGGTACATGAGATCAAGTTCCACATCAGGGTCTATGATGACAGCACGGAACCTGCTTGAGATTCTCTGTCTCTGTCTCTGTCTCTCTGTCTGTCTCTCCCTTTCCCTCTCCCTCTCTCTCCCTTCCTCCCCCCCCCCCCGCACTCCTGCACGTGCGTGTGAGCTCTCTCTCTCAAAATATTTAAAAAAAAATGTTAGAAATGTTTGATGTGTAGATCTATTTGGTTAGGTTGAGGGTTTTTAGGTAACTGTTGAGGAGGCTTGTGTCTCTATTTTTCTTAACATTTATTTATATGTTCATTAAAATTTTTTTTTAGAATTTGTAAAGTAATCTCTATACCCAACGTGGGGCTCAGATTCACAACCCCAAGATCAAGAGGTGCATGCTCCACTGCCTGAGCCGGCAGGGCGCCCCTATTTTTAATTTTTAAACCAATTAAAGTGCTTAAAGTATTCCAACACAAGAAAGAAATATTACCAGCCTCCCTCCCCAAACCCCCTTATGCTCCCTGCCAGTTATTAGCCCCCCTCCCTGTCATTGGGAATAGCCACTGTCCTGATTTCTAACAGCAGAGATGTTTTTTTTCTTTCTGTTTTTGTATTTTGTATGAAAGAAATCATACAATGTACACTCTTATGTCTGTCGTCTTTTGTTCAACATTACTTCTGTGAGATGAATCCATATTGTTGTGTGTTTTGTTGTAGATCACTCATTGTCACTGGTGTGTGGTATGATTTTAATATTTTTATTTACTAACATTTTAATTAAAAAAATTTTTTTAAGTTTATTTATTTTGAGAGAGAGTGTGAGCAAGCAAGCAGGGCAGGGGCAGAGAGAGAGGGGGGGAGAATCCTAAGCAGGTTCCACGCTGTCAGCACAGAGCCCATCATGGGGCTCAAACTCATGAACTGTGAGATCATGACCTAAGTTGAAATCAGGAGTTGGACGTTCAACCAACTGAGCCAACCAGGCGCTCCTATATTTTAATTTTTAACTATTTGGTTAATCTGTTGCACATCTTCCACTAGAATGTTAATCTCATGAGACCAGGGACTTTGCTTTGTAGTTGATTGCTGTTTCTGTCTCTCAGTCTTATTACCTAACAGTATAATTATTTTTACTGTTTTTTTGACTTGACGTGAAGAGATCATATCTTGTTCAGTTTTTGGTCTTTAACACCCAAAACCGTGCTTGACACACATGGCAGATGCTCAGAGTTGTTGAGAAGAAGAATCGAGGGGCGCCTGGGTGGCTCAGTTCGTTAAGCGTCCAACTTCGGCTCAGGTCATGATCTCGCGGTCCGTGGGTTCGAGCCCCACGTCAGGCTCTGTGCTGACAGCTCAGAGCCTGGAGCCTGTTTCAGATTCTGTGTCTCCCTCTTTTCTGACCCTCCCCAGTTCATGCTCTCTCTCTCTGTGTGTCAAAAATAAATAAACGTTAAAAGAAAAAAAATTAAAAAAAAAAAAAAAAGAAAAGAATCGATGGATAAAGAATTATTTTAGTTTTTTCCCCCCTAAGTATTTTTTTGTATTTATTTTATTTTATTTTTTATTTTTAAAATTTTACATCCAAATTAGTTAGCCTACAGTGCAACGATTTCAGGAGTAGATTCCTTAGTGCCCCTTACCCATTTAGCCCATCCCCCCTCCCGTGACCCCTCCATTAAACCCTCAGATTGTTCTCCATATTTATGAGTCTCTTCTATTTTGTCCCCCTCCCTGTTTTTATATTCTTTTTGTTTCCCTTCCCTTATGTTCATCTGTTTTGTCTCTTAAAGTCCTCACATGAGTGAAGTCATATGATTTTTTTCTTTCTCTGACTGACTAATCTCACTTAGCATAATACCCTCCAGTTGCATCCATGTAGTTGCAAATGGCAAGATTTCATTCTTTTTGATGCTCCATTGTATATACATATATACCACATCTTCTTTATCCATTCATCCATCGATGGACATTTGGGCTCTTTCCATACTTTGGCTATTGTTGATAGTGCTGCTGTAAACATGGGGGTGCATGTGCCCCTTCGAAATAGCACACCTGTATTCCGTGGATCTATGCCTAGTAGTGCAATTGCTGGGTGGTAGGGTAGTTCTATTTTTAGTTTTTTGAGGAACCTCCATACCGTTTTCCAGAGTGGCTACACCAGCTTGCATTCCCAGGTTCTTTTGTATTTTTTGTTGAAAACAAAGAAGTACCTAAAACATGAGGCTTTTAATGCAGGAGTTTGGTAGAAACTACAACTCATAGCTGGCAAACTAAGAATGATTTTTAGATTTTTAAAGAGTTGTGGAGACAGAAGAATATATCGCAGAGATGTTATATGGCCTGTAAAGCCTAAAATATTTGTGTGGCCCTTCACAAAAAGGAAATCCTTATAAAGTTAACTCCATATAATCATTCCTTAGGTCAAGAAGTAAAATATTTCCAGCACCCTGGAAACCTGTGTGCTCTTCTCTGATTACAACGCTTTCTACCCTGGAAACAACCACTGTTCTAACTTTCGTGATTATAATGTGCTCTTCCTTACAGTTCGACCATGTGTGTATCCCTAAACAATATAGTTTTGTTCTGTCATTAAGTCAGTTTTGTTAATCATGGCGTTTAATCATAGTTTTTAAATTTTCTGTATTCTGATTTTTGGTTGTTTGTCCTGGCAGTTACCAAGAGAGGTGTATTTATTATCTCTCATGATTGTGCGAGTTGTTTCTTCATGTATTTATAGTTTTGCTTTGTGTATTATTAAGTGACCCTTCATCTCTTATGATACTTTTTGCTCTAAATGCATTTTATCCAATATTTAATGTATCCAAACCATTATATGGTATAGATATTTCCATTTTTATACTACCAGCTTTTCATTATGCTTTCAGTATACCTGACAAATAAATAGTTGAATTTTTCTTTATTCTGTTTAAAGTATTTTTTTAACGTTAGCTTTTATTTTATTTTATTTTATTTTATTTATTTTTAACATTTATTTATTTTTGAGAGACAGAGAGAGGCAGAGCATGAGTGGGGGGAGGGCGGGGGAGAGATACAGAATCTGAAGCAGGCTCCAGGCTCTGAGCTGTTTGTTAGCACAGAGCCCAGTGCGGGGCTCGAACTCGTGAACTGCGAGACCATGACCTGAGTTGAAGTCAGGTGCTCAACCAACTGAGCCACCCAGGCGCCCCTTTAGCATTTGTTTGCCATCTTTTAATGTGTTTTCTATTCATGCTGCATATTCTCTTTTCTTTCATTTCTTGCTTTATTTGGGTTGTTGTTTTTTTGGGGGGGCAGGTTAATCATTGTGTATTCTCATTCTCCACTAGAAGCTAGGTCCTGTTTGGTGTTTCTCATAGAAATTGCCACACATATCTTCAGTTTGCCAAAGTTTGATGTTAATAGTATCTTTATCCTCCTCCCTAATAAACGGTGACCTCAGAACATTAACTCCATTTACTTGCTACTAACTTGGTGGTGGTGGTGGTGTATGTTTGTATTTTGCTTTTGTTTGTTTTTTTTTTTTAGCCTCATACAACATTATTAGTTTATATTGTCACTGTTCATCTATTTTACTGTCAGTGTTCATTTACCTCTTTCTTTGTACTTCTTTTTTGCATCTTACGTCTTCTACCTAGGGTCCCTTTCCTTCTACCTGAAGTACTCCTTTAGTATTCTTTTATATGTATCTGCTGAGGAGTTAATTGTCTAGGTTTTGTGTGCTTAAAGTACTTAATTTTGCTTTTATCCTTGAAAGATACTTTTGCTGTGTATATTTTTACATTGGCATTTTTTTTTCTCTTAACAGCTGAATGTACTATTACCATCTTTTGACTCCCATTGTTACTACTGAGAAAACAACTTTCATATATCTCTCATTTCTTTGAAATTATCTGCTCTTGTTTTCCCCTGGCTGCTTTAAAAATCTTCCATCTGTGGTGGTCTGCAGTTTCACTATGATGCATCCTTTTATTTCTCTTGTTTGTAATGTGTTAGGGTTTTTTGTTGGGTCTTGTACCAGTTCTGGATAATTATTAGCCATTGTCTCTTCAGATATTGTCTCTGCCCTGTTCTCTTTTTCTTTTTCCTATGAAATTCCAATTAATTGTGTGTCACACCATCTCACCTTATCACTTTGCCTTTTGACTTTTTTCTACTTTCTTTTAGTCTCCATTTGCTCCACTCTGGATAGTTTCTTGCCTTTCTGGTCCCAGATTCTCTTGTTTTGTTGCATCTAATTTGCTGTTAACCTCACTGAATTATTATTATTATTTTTTAATGTTTATTTTTGAGAGAAAGAGTGCAAGCAGGGAAGGGGCAGAGAGAGGGGGACAGAGGATCTGAGGATCTGAAATGAGCTCTGTGCTGACGGCAGTGAGCCTGATGTGGGGCTTGAACTTGCAAACGTTGAGATCACGACCTGAGCCGAAGTTGGACACTCAATCGACTGAGCCACCCAGGCTGTCCAACTGCACTGAATTGTTAATTTTTGTTATTGTGTTCCCTGCTGATATTTTCAAGTTTGTCTTTTATTCATTTGTTTAGTAGAGTATTTATAATCTGTATTTGATAATTCTGGCATTTGATGTGTTATGAATCTATTTGTTGTCTGTTGTTTTTCCTAGCTGTTGCTCAGGGCTTTATTTCTTTTACGCTTCTTTGGTTTTTTGACTGTGTGCCGCTCATTTTTCCTGAAAAATTATTTGTGAAATTTCTTTGAGATCTAAAAGATGTGTTCCTCCAGGGAGAATTTTTCTTTGCTTCTTCCAAATGCCTAGAGATTTTACCCATCCAGTACTACTTTAAACCACTGAATTCATGGCTTGCATTTTGTTTGATTGGTTTATTTTGTTTGTTTGTTTCAGCTACCCAGTCGGTATTGATCTGGATTGTGTTAACGTTTCTCAGGGGAGCCCCCGCTCCCTGTATTGCCAGGGCAACTTCCTTGTAGTTCTCTGAGGGTGGAGGAAATTTTTCTCCTGGTTTACATTTTCCCTTAGAGTGTAACCCTTTGAAAGTCCTTGAAGCTTGAAGTGCGAAGGGTTTCCTTATTGAACCCCCTGCCCTCAGTGGACTTTGGCCTGTGACGATCGTTTGGCACCTTGTGCTCTGTAAGCGGGATGGTCAAGATCTGCAGGTACCCTTAGGGCAAATATGACTTGAATGCTTCATATAAGTGTCTGGCATTCCTAATTTCCCTTAGATTTTTGCCCTGGCAGATCCCTTATTTTATCAACTCTTCAATGCTTTTAACATCTTTTTTTTCCCCATGTTTTGTCCTGTTTTTATAATCATTTTCTAAGGGAAGGTTAGTTCAAACATCCTAGCCTGCTGTATTTCCAGAAATATTCTATAAAATCTTTCAACCCTTGGCAAACATTTATTGAGTACATAACAGAATGATTAATTTTAGTATTGGGGCTTCGGAGATATAGTCTCCCAAGTAGTGCAGATATTGCTGTGAATGGGTATCACAAGCACATTGGAGCCTGAATTTAAACAGTTGCATTTGGTTGGGGTAGGAGCGTTGGTCTCGAGGAGGTGGACTCCGCTTACAGATTAAAAACCTAAATTCTTTTGTCGGGATCATTTTGGTTAGTTTATTTTACTTTTATTTTCTAAAATGAAAATGTTAGTTTTTCCTCATGAAGGGATACATACATGTTATGAAAGTCCAACAATTCAGGTCTCCTCCAGAACTGTTATTAAAGGGTTTACTGGGCATATATGTGTGTACATGTATGTTCATATAATAGTTTCCTAATTTCTGTTGTTTTATTTGTTTAACCAGTATCCTGTAAACATTTTTTTTTGTCCTCTAAATAGTGCCGTAACAAATGTCCGTGTGTGTGTGTGTGTGTGTGTGTGTGTGTGTGTGTCTTTCGCATTTCTTTTCTTTTGCTTTGGATAAATTTCCAAGCTCTAATTCCCTAGTCAAAGAATATGCTTACTTTAAAATGTCATCACATAATTGCTAGCAGATTATCAGCAGTTCGCAGGTCCCAGTTTCCATGTACCCTCCTAATACTGAAGTTTATCACTGTAATTTTGTCAGTGAGAAGAATACCTTGTTTTACCTTGCATTTCTTCATTAGTGATATTAAACATATTTTCATAAGTTTAATGGCCTTTTGGATTTCTCTTTTAATGCTTCTTTAAGTTCTTTGCCTATTTATTTATCAGAGTGTTTGTTTTTTTCTTCCTGATGAGGAGCACATTATTTATTAAGGTTGTTAACTCATTGTCATTTATATGGTAAACATTTTTGCCTATTTATAATTTTATCTTTTAACTTCAGGTTGACTTTTGCCATTCAGGAGTAAAAAAATTTGGAGTCAAATTTGTCACTGTTTTCCTTTATGTCTTACTGGTTTTTTGTTATTCTGAGATATACCTGAATGGTTTGTATTTTTAATGTCATGCTTAAAAAGTCCTTCACTACTAGAAAGTCATAAAAATACTTGTTTGTATTTCCTTGTAATTTTTATGTATAAGGAAGCAATCTACTTTTCTACTTTTTTCTGATACCTATACTAACACCCTACCATCTATTTAGTAAATTCCCACTAATCTGAAACACAGTTTAATCACAGATTATATATCCATATTATAGGGGTCTGTTTCTGAGTTTTCTGTTCTGTGCCACTGATTGATCTGTCTGCTCATGTACTGGTATTATGCTGATGTGGTCTTGCTGTTTTGTGGTATGTTTTAATAACTAGTTTAATAACTAGTTCCCTGCTGTTCTTTATCAAAAGTTGTGTGGCTAATTTTGATTATCTTTCCAAGTGAACCTTAGAATTAATGTGTGAAATTCCACCAAATCAACTCCCAAAAGAGAGCAAGAGTGACACTGTGATCACTGCACCACTACAGCACTCTCTCGTAGCAGGAGAGAGGGAGAAAAAAGAAAAACAAAAGTAAATAAAAAGCCACATGCGTTGGCTTTTAAAGAAATTTGACATTTATAAAATTTGAATGCAGGCCCATGGTATTACCGTGTAGATCATCTTTTACATCTGCCAGTGAATCTGTAGTTTTTCTTATATGTCATCTCCATATTTCTTAAGTTTATTTCTAAACTTATTTCTCTCGTATAGATTTTTTGAAATTTTGAATCTGCTTTTTCTTCCATTATATATTCTGATAATAATCAATTATTGGTATATGGGGAAGCTGTTGTTTTTTGTATATTTATTTTATATTTGACCATCTTACCGAGCTCTTATTTGTTGTTTTTCAGTTGATTTGCTTAGTTTCCTTTGTGAATAGTTATATCATCCAAAAATGACACTTTTTAATCTTTAATATTTCCCCTTGTTTATACCTCATTCCCCCCCCCCCTTATCACATTGCTAAACCTTCTGTAATAATGTTGAATGATTGTGATATTAATGTGTTAACCCCTTTCTAGTTTTCTTAACTTTATTGAGTGTGTCTTTGGTATGGCACCATTAATTTATGTTCATCTCTGAAAAAAAATACTGTGTTGTATTAAAGATGGATACTCCCAGTGTTTTTTGTTTTTGTTTTTAAGAGTTGCCCAACAATGTGCAAATCCTCTTTTGGCATCTAAAGGGAAGAATCTTGATATCTCCGCTCCCCAATACTAATGTAATGAATTATATCGGTAGATTTGCTAATAATGAACCATCCTTACATTTCTGGAATAAACCATACATAATTGTGTTATGTAATTCTTTTAGTGTTCTGTGGAAATTGTGTTGCTTGTATTTATTTTCGATTATTGCATATAAGTATAGCATGGTAAGGATAGAATTGAGAGTGAAATAAGCTTCCTGTAAATTAGGGGACAAATGTCTTCATCCTCATTTACCTACAGGATAGAAATAACATTTCCTTTGTAGGTTTGAAGGTATTGTGAAGTCGATTTGTTGAACTCTGCAAAGTAAACTGCAATTTCAGTTGTAGAAATACGGAACAATTAAAATTGTAAAATACAATTAATTTTACAGAATTCAAGTGAGATACTATCCCAGATTTACAGATAAGTTATAATCCAGCGACACTGTGATTATGCTGTCCATATTTGTTTTCAGAGAAGGTGTTTTTCAAAAATTACTCTTCTGTGCGCTGTGTTTTGATCCATTATGTGTTTTGGCAGTTTCTGGCTGCTTTCTCATGTAATCCGTGGGGTTTCTTTGATGTTTTGCAGCGGCGGGTAGAGCAGCCCCTCTATGGCTTAGATGGCAGCGCTGCAAAGGAGGTGTCGGAGGAGCAGTCCGCTCTGCCAACCCTCATGTCGGTGATGCTGGCGAAGCCTCGGCTTGACACGGAGCAGCTGGCGCAGAGGGGAGCTGGCCTCTGCTTCACCTTTGTGTCAGTGAGTACCAAGGCTGACCTGATGCAGATCCGTGTTGCCCTCGAGCTCCTTGATGGAGTTTGAGGAATTATGTTCGTGAAGAGATGATGCTGTTACTAACTGTGTGCCTTCTAAAGGTAGCGTGGTTTTCTTCAGTGTCCCTTGGTTCCAGGGGGTGAGAGGGACTACTTTGTTAAAGTCTGGGCACACCGTGGGAAAGAAAATGCGGTTTTAGGTTGACAAAGAAGTGAAGAAGATACAGATCAAATTCCGTTACAGCCAAAGTACTTGTCTAATTAAAGTTGCCAAACTCCAGGCGTCACTTATTTGAAGCAGCGTGTAGGTCAGAAAATGTTAGCAGGTAGGCGGGCATTCTGTAGTGTGTGTGCCAGTCTGTCTCCCCTCCGTGGTACTGGCGTGACCTGTACGCTTGCCTCCTCTCACCTCTTCACAGTGTTGGGACAGATACTTTTTCCAGGAGTATTTGGCTACCTGTTTGCTGTTCTCAGCTTGCTTCTTTCTCTCTCCTTGGAGAACAAGTAGGTTTGACCCCATTTTTACTTACCAAATTATCTAGTGCAGTTTGACTCCAGAGTTGTTATTTTTCTTGGTTTCTGTGCCCCACCACAGATGATACAGAGCAAGGGAAAGCCCCGTTGCCCTATTCTTCCATTTTTGGCGGCCTCTTTCAGAGCTAAAGTCATCACTGATCCAAATTTCTTTCTCTTCTCCTGGTTCATTCGCTCCACTTGTAACCTAAGTTTCCTCTTTATTTGTTTCGTGGATTCTGAGTCATTAATCCACATGCAGTTGTATTCAAAAAGGCCATGAAAAGGGTGGGTGCCTTAAGGAAAGGAAATAAAAATTATGAAGTAATTAGCGAACCATTGTGCACAACTTGGAATACTTTCTTACAGTTGTTATTGCTTTTCCTCAAAGAGATATTACAGCTTTTAAACTTAGAGAATTTTTTAAGCATCAGAGGAATGGAGAGACTTCTTGTGTGAAGAGGGTCTAATTTTATCTGTGGGTGTCAGAAACAAAATTGGAGAATTGACCAATACAGTCCTGTGTGGGCCTGACAGTAGTATGGCATAGTTTGTGTGAGAATGTTGTGGTTCTCTATAGTACGCTTACAGAGCGTGTGTCTGTGCGCGTGTGTAAAAATGACATTGTTTACTATTCACTGACCATTAAATCTTCATCTTCGAGCTAACTTTCCCAGGCAAAACCTTGGATAATCAGAGGTTTGTTTGTCCTTATGTTCTTTTATTGCCTTTTTGAAAGCTATTTCCATTTCACTTGAGGGGAGTTCCCTTTGTTTATTGCACGAATACTTACTGAATGCCCACTATGTGACAGGCATGTAGCTAAGTACCCAGGATTTCGATCAGCAAAACTCGGTCCCCTATTGTGAGCCTTCCAAAAAAGGTATTGGGATGGGTGCACGTGGATAACGGCTTCCTCAGTCCTATCAGCTAGTGCACTCAGGCTGTCAGAGGAGTGCATATGCTATAGCCAGATTGTTCTCATGGAGAGGAGAGACGGCAGAGAAGAGTAAGAAATGAACGTGTCTGAAGAAGGAACAGGGAAATAAATGTGAAAAACAAAGGCTTAAATGGTTTGGTACAGTTCTGGATCTCTTTGCTTCTCTGCAGTTCCAGCCAGGATATAAGCTTAGTGGTCTAAAGAAAGAAGAAAGCAAAAGAGTTAACATTAACCTATTTAAAAAAACGTTTTTAATAAATAAAGACCAGCAGTTCCCTGACAAATAGGCAAAAGCTATTAATTAGCAGGCAGTTTTACGGGGTAGGTGGAGGGAAGACAGATGACTAATAACATGAAAACTGCCTAACTTCAGCCGTGGAGAGATGCAAAATAAAACAAGGTATAACACTTTTGACCTGTCAGAGTGTTAAGGATTGTTACATTTGATAATTCTCAATGTAGATTATGGTTTAGATACACATGCAAGTTTTATGCTGACTCTAAATTGGTGCAGTCTGTTGGACAAGTTGGTTTGTATCCGAGTGTTAAATTTACATGTCCTGGGACCCAGGAATTCTATTCCCATAAAACTATATGAAGATGTTTATTGCATTGTTTATTATTGCAGAAATCCGGAAGTGGTTTCCCTTCACCGGTGTTTCACAGGAACTTGTATCGAGGGTGTCTGTGACCTCCACACTGCTGCGCCCAGTGATCAGTCCTCAGAATGTATCTGTCCAGCATGATTCATTAGCCATAACTGATGACTCCTTTCTCCAAGCACGTCCTCTTGTGCTCCCCTCCGCTTCCACTCTTTTTGTTCTTTCTCATTTCCCAGACCTCTAAACAGTGGAGTGCCCCAGGGCTCAGTCTTCAGACTTTTGTCTACCTTTATTCTCTACATAATCTCATTGAGTTTCTTTGCTTTAGTTATCACCCATATGCAGAGCACTTCCAAGTTTATATCTCCAGCCCAGAGCCCTGCCCCGAATTCCAAATGTATGTAGTCAGTTGCTTCTAGACTTTTCTTTATGTCTGATAAGCATATCAAACCTAACATGTCCAAAACTGAATTCAATCCAAACCCATTTCTTCAACAGCCTTCCGCATCTCAGTAACTGTCCGTCCTCTCCTTCTAGTTGTTTAAAAACCATGGAGTCATTCTTGTCTCTTCTCTTTATTTTATATCCCAGTTACAAATCCATCAGTAAATCTTACTATTACGGTTATGTTCAGATTCCTACTGCTTCTAACCTCTTCACTACTCCTACTACTACTCCTACTACTACTTGAACTAAACCGTTGTCCCCCACTAAGGTTATGATAGTAGCCTCCTAACTGGATTCTTTGCTCCTACTTTCTTTGCCTTTTAATCTGTTTTCAACTGGTGAGAGGGATTCAGTCATGTTTGCTCAAAGGTACTTAAAATGGCACATAAAGACTTGCGTGGTCTGTTTCTCACCACTTGGCCATCTCTTACTGCCACCTCCCTTCCTTACTAGGTTCCATCCACACCGGCCACCTTGCCTTCTCAAATACTACCTGGCATGTTCTCACCTCAGGGACTTTACACTTGGTGTTGCCTTTGTCTTAACATTCTTCCCCCAGATAGTAAGTCTGCCATGCTTCTTCAGTTCTCTGCTTGAATTTACCCTATTAGAGAGGCCTACCCTGATCACACTCTATTAAATAGCAACTCCTCCTTGCCCACTCCACACAATGTCTACCTCCTATGCCCTGCTTTGTTTTTCTTCTCAGTCTTATCACCAGCTGACCTGCTATAATTTACTTGTCTGACTCCTCCCCTGCCCCCACTGGCATGGAAACTCCATCAGGTCAAGGACTTTGCTTTGTTCACTTTTCTTTTTTAATGTTTGTTTGTTCTGGAGAGACAGAGCATGAGTGGGGGAGGGGCAGAGAGAATGAGGGACAGAGGATGTGAAGCAGCCTCCACACAGAAAGCAGCAAGTGCAACGTGGGGCTTGAACTCGCGAACCCTGAGATCATGACCTGAGCCAAAGTTGGACACTCAACCAACTGAGCCATCCAGGCTCCCCTGCTTTGTTCCTTTTGATTTTCCAATACCAGAACAGGATCTACTCTAACACACTCTCAGGGCAATTATATGTCGTGTGAATTGATAAAGGCATCCTTCATATAGAGTCTAATGGAATGCTATACAGTTGACGGAAGAAGTAAGAAAGGTATATACGCAGTTGACCCTTGAACAACATTGGGGACTGGGACACCCAACACCCTGCTGGCAGTCAAAAATCATGCAGTATAACTTTTGACCACCCACCCAACTTAACTATTAACAGCCTGTTGTTGACCAGAAATCTTACTGATAACATAAACAGCTGGTCAACACATATTTTGTATGTTATTTATATTGTATACTGTATTCTTGGAATAAAGTAAGCTAGAGAAAAAATGTTATTAAGAGCATCATATGAGGGGTGCCTCCGTGGCTCAGTTGGTTGAGCGTCTGACTCTTGCTATCAGCTCAGGTCGTGATCTCATGGTCATAGGACCAAGCCTCACATCCATGCTGAGCATGGAGCCTGCTTAGGATTCTCTGTCCCTGTCTCTCTCTGCCCCTCTCTTGCTCATGCTCTCTCTCTCAAAATAAATAAATAAACGTTTTTTTAAAAAAGAAAAGAAACTCATATAAGAGAAAAAATACGCTTACAGTACCTCAATGTATTTACTGAAAAAATCTTCATATAACTGGACCTGTGCAGTTCATACCCCTGTTGTTCCAAGGTCAACTGTATATGCTGACAGAGAAAGATGTCTAGATAGGTGTTGATAAATAAAAATAGCAGGTGACAGAATATCGTGAGTTCGATCCTTTTTATTTTTATTTATTTTCGAGAGAAAGCCTGAACGTGAGTGGTGGAGAGGGGCAGAGGGAGAGGGAGAGAGAGAATCTCCTGGGGAGGGGTGGGGGGGGGGGCTAGATCACATGACCCTGGGATCATGACCTGAGCCCAAGTCAAGAATTGGATGCTCAATTGGAGTGAACCATCCAGGCACCCCGAGTTTGATTCTATAAATATCTAAAATTATATTGTTAATGTAATTTTACATGTTTTAACATAGGAAATTCAATTTTTTTTTCTTTTTATTGAAGTATAATTAACATACAGGAAGTTGATTTTTTAAATTGTAAGATAATATAAAAATGTTTTTTTTTTAATGTTTATTTTTGAGAGAGAGAGGGAGACAGAATGTGAGCGGGGGAGGGACAGAGACAGAGGGAGACGCAGAATCTGAAGCAGGCTCCAGGCCCTGAGCTGTCAGCACAGAGCCCTATGCGGGGCTTGAACCCATGAACCGTGAGATCATGACCTGAGTTGGTCTGACGCTCAACTGACTGAGCCATGCAGGCACCCCATAATACAATTTTCTAAATTGTAAAACTAGTATATGGACATTGCCTACAAAAAAATTAAAATGATGGAGAAGAGTCTTTCCTTTGCAACCCTCAGAAATGTAACCACTGTCCAGAGTTTGTTTTAGATTTTCTACTGATTTATTGTTCGAACTTCAAATAATGTATCTTTTTAAAAAAATTTTTTTTTAATGTTTATTTATTTTTGAGAGAGGGAGAGACAGAGTGCAAGCTGAGGAGGGGCAGAGAGAGAGAGGGAGACACAGAATCTGAAGCAGGCTCCAGGCTCCTAGCTGTCTGCACAGAGCCTGACACGGGGCTTGAACTCATGAACCGTGAGATTATGACTTGAGCCGAAGTCGGACGCTCAACCGACTGAGCCACCCAGCCCCTAAATAATGTATCTCTTAATTAACTATAAACAAGATCTCCCTATTCTCCATTACTTTTTAAATTTTTTTAACATTTATTTATTTTTGAGAGAGAGAGAGAGCGCACGAGCGAGTGAGGGAGGGGTAGAGAGCCAGGGAGACACAGAATCTGAAGCAGGCTCCAGGCTCTGAGCTGTCTGCACAGAACCCAACTCGGGGCTCTAACTCATGGACTGAGAGATCATGACCTGAGCCGAAGTAGGACACTTAACCAGCTGAGCCACCCAGGCTCCCCTGTCTACTCTCCATTATAAGAGATGAATTTAACATACTCAAACTGTCACCCAGCTGCTTTCTCATCTTTCAGTTTTTTATTTAGTTAATGTTACGTTGTAAGTGTGTGCTATTTATTTTTTATTTTATTTTATTTTTATTATTTTAACCATAATTTAGTATTTTCTGTTTTCCAAATTCTTCTAGAACTTTGAAAACACGTGAGGAACGTTTACAATATTATGACGGTTTCATTATTAGGCATTGCAAAACCAAGTCGTGTTGGATTCACTGAGAAAACCATCCTAGTCATTGATGAGTTTTGATTGAATGAGACAATTCTAGTTGTCAGGTCTTCTGGATTTTTTTTTTTTTTTAATGTCAGGTTTATTATTTTCTTGAAAGCTGCATCTTTTAACATTACACAGGATATTCTTAAAAGCTTGGATTTTTAAAAATGTACTTTCATATTGTTTTATGCTGAAGTATTTTAAAGTACATTTCAGAAATTCTGAACGCCTATCTCTGAATAACTTAACAGGTATTTTCTAAGAAATATTAATATTTTCCTAGATAGCATGATTAACATTATCACACTTACCTTTTATTGATGTCTATTCTTATGTAAAATAGAACTTTCCTGTCAGCATCTGGGCCTCTTTGGCTACATTGACTTACAGTTCTTCAGAAAAGCAGGTTAAATGCTTAGTTCTTACCTTTTAATTACCAATTCTAATTATTTATTTATTTATTTATTTATTTATTTTCAACGTTTATTTATTTTTGGGACAGAGAGAGACAGAGCATGAACGGGGGAGGGGCAGAGAGAGAGGGAGACACAGAATCAGAAACAGGCTCCAGGCTCTGAGCCATCAGCCCAGAGCCTGACGCAGGGCTCGAACTCACGGACCGCGAGATCGTGACCTGGCTGAAGTCGGACGCTTAACCGACTGCGCCACCCAGGTGCCCCACCAATTTTAATTTTTTAAATAAAACCTTAATTTTTAAAGGAAGGAGGAATAGCTGTATGAAATGTTGACAAATAACTTTCTTTTTTTTAATGTAACTTTTTTTAATGTTTATTTTTGAGAGCACACGTGTGTGTGTGCACACAAAGCGGGGAGGGGTAGAGAGAGAGGGAGACAAAGAATCTGAAGCAGGCTCCAGGCTCTGAGCCGTCAGCACAGAGCCCAATGTGGGGCTTGAACTCATGAACCACGAGACCATGACCTGAGCCGAAGTCAGACACTTAGCCAACTGAGACACCCAGGCGCCCCTAACTTTCTCTTGTTTGGTTATCCTTATGGTCTCATGGATTTTTGTGGATGTGTATCTGTAAATCTAATCATTCCTTCTGGTGCTCAGCTGCTCACAGCCTTTTTTATCCTTTCATCATTTAATGAACATTTTGGT
Organism: Leopardus geoffroyi; assembly: GCF_018350155.1. Lineage (NCBI taxonomy): Eukaryota > Metazoa > Chordata > Mammalia > Carnivora > Felidae > Leopardus > Leopardus geoffroyi. Next base: position 45,289,021 of record NC_059330.1, read on the forward strand.
TGTTTCCACTTTTTGGTTATTATGAATGATACTGCTGTGAACATTCATGTCCAAGTTTGTATAGGCGTATGTTGTCATTTTAGGTATGTGCTAGAGAGTGGAATCGTTGGGTCCTATGGTAACTATTTCTTCAGAATTGCCAAACTGCTTTCCAAAGCAGATGTACCATTTTACAAACCCAGCAGTAATACATGAGGGTCCTCCACACATCCTTGTCAACACTTGTCATTATCTGTTGTTTTGATTATAGCCATCCTAGTGGATGTGAAGTAATATCTCATTGTGGTTTTGATTTGCGTTTCCTGAATATTAATGATACTGAGCACTTTTAAAATTTTCTTATGGCCATTTGTATATGTTCTTTGAAGAAATGTCATATAAATCCTTTGTCCATTTGTAAATTGAGCTATTTTTGTTGTTGTTGAGTTGAAAGGGACCCATGTCAACTATATGATTTGCATGTATTTTCTCTTGTGGGTTGTTGTTTTACTTTCTTGAAAGTGTTTGAAGCACAAAAGGTTTTAATTTAGAAAAAGTCCAGTTTATCTTTTTTCTTTCGTTGCTTATGCTTTTAGTGTTTTAGCTAAGAATCCTTAACCTGACATAAGGTCATGAAACTCTACTTCTGTATTTTCTTCTCAGTGTCCTTTTAGCTCTTATATTTAGGTCCGTGATCCATTTTGTGTTATTCTTTGTGTGTGGTGTCGGGAAGGGGGGGGTGCCCAACTTTATTCTTTTGCATATGGATGTCCAGTCGGTCCCCCCTGCCCTCTCCCCCTCCCCTCCCCCCCTCCCCCCCCCCACACCATTTGTGTGGAAAGACTATTGTTTCTCCATTGAATTGTCTTGGCACCTTGTCAAAAATCAGTTGACCATAAATGTAAAGCGTTTATTTCTGGGCTCAGATTCTACTCCATTGATCTATATGCCTATGCTTATGTCAGTACTACAGTCTTAGTGACCATAGCTTTGTAGTAATTAAGTTTTGAAACCAGGCAGTGTGATTCCTTCAACTTTGTTCTTTTTCAGGATTGTTTTGGCTGTGGGATCCCATGCATTTCCATAAGAATTTTAGAATCAGCTTTTCAGTTTCTGCAAACGAACCACCTGGGATTTATGGCAGTCGTGCTGAATCTTTTGATCAATTTGTGGAGTATTGCCTTTTTAAAAATACTAAGTCTTTATTCCATTAACATGAGATAACTTTCCATTTATATAGGTCTCTTTATTTTCTTTCAATGTTGGCAGTTTTAACTTAAAGTGGTTCAAGTGGACATCCTGTCTTATTCCTGATCTTACGGGGGAAAGCATGTGATCTTTGACAGTATTAGGCTAGCTATATGTTTTTCAGAGATGCCTTTTTGGGGGTTGAAAAAATGACCTTCTGGGACGCCTGGGTGGCTCAGTCAGTTTAGCGTTCGACTTAGGCTCAGGTCGTGATCTCGTGGTTCATGGGTTCAAGCCCTACATCAGCCTCTGCACTGGCAGTGCAGAGCCTGCTTGGGATTCTGTCTACCTTTCTCTTTCTGCCCCTTTCCCAGTTGCTCTTTCTCTCTCAAAAGAAATAAATAAAAACTTAAAAAAAGAAAAAGAAAAAGTATCCTTCTATTTCTGAGTCTGTTAAATGTCTGTATCATGAAAGTGCTGGATGCTTTTTCTAGACCTATTGAGATGTATATGGTATCTTTTTGTTCTTGAAGTCTGTCTACTGTGTTTTTCTCCATTAATACTACTTGTCATATAGTAGGCTTTTTCACTCTTAAAATGTGCCTTTTTATCTCAGAGAAGTTTTTATTTTACTCTTCCTCGATTATTTCTTTCTCTTTATTTTTTTCTTCAGAAGAGCCTATTAGATTGTTTTGGAGCCTCTGTGTTGTTCACGTTTCTGAACTTTTCTTTCCTTTATTTGACTTTTTTTTTATCTTCTGGGAGATTTTCTTTTTCTTTTTTTTTTTTTTTTAATGTTTATTTTTATTTTGAGAAAGAGAAAAAGTGAGTAGGGTAAGGGCAGAGAGAGAGAGGGAGGGAGGGAGGGGGAGAGAGAGAGAATGAGAACCCCAAGCAGGCTCCACACTATTAGGGCAGGGCTCAATCCCACGAACTGAGATCTTGACCTAAGCCAAAATCAAGAATCAGGTACTCAACTGTGCCATCCAGGCACCGCCCCCCCCCCCTTTTTAAAGTAGGCTTTACACCCAACGTGGAGCCCAACATAGGGTTTGAATTCACAACCCTGAGATCAAGACCTGAGTTGAGATCAAGAGTCCGACTTTTAACCAACTGAGCCACCCAGGTGCCTCACTTCTGAGAGATTTTCTTGGCATTGTCTTCCAGATGACTGATTCTGTATTCAACTATGTTCATTTTGTTATTTAGCTAATCTATTCAGTTTTCAAATTTTTGATAATTTTAAGTTTATTTTCATGTTGTTTGCTTTTTCATTTTTATAGATGTATCCTTTGTCTGGGGACATAATTTATTTTTGAAGTTGTTTTTATGGAGTTATCTGTTTTCTCTTGGATCTTTGTCTTTTCACATTGGATCTTCCTTTTGTGCTGTTGGCTTTCTTGAAAATGTGTCTTTAGCTTTAGTTGGATGAAGTAGTAAGGTGGTTAATATTGGTTATTGGCGTGGATTTTCCTTTGCAAGTGGCATAGTTCTGCTTCCCAGATGGTGGGAGGGCTGACTGTGTGAATGTTTGGTAAGCTCTGGGCAGGAACGCCAGCTCCTCTACCAGTGTCTAAATAAGGAGGGCTTTGTTTTGATGGGTGAGCTGTTTTACTCTTTGCAGTACCTTCCATTTCTTTCCCCATTATATCAGTTGTGGAGGGCAGGGGTACTGTACTTTCTTTGCTTTTTCCCTCAAGCCGCAATATTCACACCAGGAGCCCTCCCCTGGACCCACTTATTTTTCATTTTTAAATCTTTACTTTTTTTTTTTTTTTTTTTAAAGCCTTATTTAAGAGATCTGTTCTTGTGCTTTGTCCTGGGGTCAGAATGGTAGTATCCAGGCCCTTCAGTATGCAAGGGGAGGGATCCAAGGGGTCGTTACTGGACCTTACTGGTTTTAAATGCATGGTAATTGTCACATGGTTTACTCCTGGTTTTTGTGAATGTAAATCTCAAGTGGGGCTTTTCAGGAGCTCCCTTGAAAAGACCCAGTCTAAGGGCACCTGGGTGGCTCAGTTGGTTAAGCTGACAGCTCAGAGCCTGGAGCCTGCTTCGGATTCCGTGTCTCCATCTCTCTCTCTGCCCCTCCCCTGCTCACACTCTTCTCTCTCTCAAAAATAAATAAACATTAAAAAAATTTTTCTTTAATTAGAAAAGACCCAGTCTGTTTCACTGGTGATGTTTTAAGCTATGAATGTATTTCACTTTCTCTACCTGAACCCAACTGTTTTTGAATGGTTCTTAAAATTTAATGTTTTAAAGCATTTCTGATCTTTGACTCTCTCTTGTTTCTTAGTGCTCTTGTGATTTCATTTTAAAAGTGTTTCTGCCTGTCAGTAGGACTTTGGAAGATCCATCTTGTCATCATGAATTAGAAGCCAGTATTACTTTTATAATAGGAACAAAGAATATGGACATCTGGGGAGGTGTTTTGCAAGGTTGGGGTTGGACTAAATTAACAACTACTGTGGCCGGCTTAGAAGAGCCAGCGACTTCTGTTCTCATTTGGGAGACTAAGCTCTCTTTGCTTTCCAGTTTTGCATTTCTAGAGTTTAACCAGGACCAGGCACAGAGATCCACAGTTAATATTGAATGAATGATCAGAATGAGGGCATTTTTTTTCTACCATGGACTCATTTGTCACAATAATAGGTCCTTCTATTTCTGTAGTTCTTTTGCCTTTGGAAAGTATTGTTTCCCTTTTTATGAGGATTTGCTACTTCCTAACCTATGTCCCACTTGCTCAGCTAACTTTTTGCATTTCTACTTCTTATCATTGAACTATTTTACATATATCTTTACAGAGAGCTTTAATTTGGCACATTCCACTGAGTTACATTCTAGCACCCTGTTTGCTGAAAGAAAACTCAGAATCACAAATGAGCACATATAAAAAGGCATTTTAGCAAAGCTTGTATACCAAAACCTGAAAGTTATAGAAGAGGCTTTTAGTCAGTCATGTGATTCTTACTGGCTCTTACATGGTTTGAAAGTCATATTTGTTTAGAAACACACTTCAAAAGGAGAGGATTGTAAGAGAAATCTAATGATAACTGAAGGAGATAATGCTCATATAGTTCAGTATAATACTTGAGGTTCATATCAATGACCCTTATTAATTAGCAAGTGAAAAAAAAAAAGATTTGCTGCATCGTAGAGAGTAAAGAACATTTTCCGTTATTTGGACTTCCCTGAATGTGGCTCTGATCCCACCTCTCTCATTTCGGACTTTGCACGGTGTTCAGCCTTTTTGAGACTGGTTTCTCATTTTTGACTTCTTTGATCCCCACATCAGTCTTCTCTCTTCCCCTTGTGTTTATGTACACATTCTCTCCTGGGAATGACCTGACCGTCTCCTCCTTGACTGCTTATTTCCTTCACATCTTAACTCTGATGCTGCTTTCCTGAGGCAGTCATCCCTGACTCTAGATTAGATTATGTGCCCTGTTGGATACTCTTCTTTTTCTCCCCCTGTTGAATACTCTTTACAGCACTTATCCCAGTTGGAATTTTGTGTTTACTGTATGATTGTTTATTTAGCAGTTTCTTTCAACAAATATTTATTGAGTGCTTAATAAATCTTCACTGGGATTCTAAGCTCTGTTAAGGCAGAATAATGACTGGGTCTGTGGGTTTTAATTTCTGTTTGACTTGGTCATTGTGTCCTAACATCTAACACAGTGGTTAGACATAGGGAGTGAGTAGTTGTTGAATGAAGAAATCCACATGCAGAATATAATACTGCCTGCCTTATTTTACAAGGCTGTCGTGAGCCTTCAAGATAATTATGTGTATGAAGTGCTTATTAGCTTGCTTGTGGCCTGGTGAGACAGTAACTCTGTTACTGAGAGGGAGTCAGTCTGCTGTGGCCATTGAGAATGGTTATTGTAGATGAAAGTACTCCTTAATTCATGGTCTCTCACTTACTAGCTCTGTGACCGTGCATAGGTGCTTAGAATCTCTGATTTGCATTTCCTTTATAAGTGGAAGTAATAATAATGACTATCTTACAGGGTTTTGTAAAGATTGCATGTGATCATGACATTGAAGCAGTTAGCTGACAGTAATTCTCAGTAGGTGGTGGTTATAGTATTGTTTATATGTTAATGGATGAGAAAACTAGTTTAAGGAATGTATAGAAAGTATCAAAATTCACATATGTGGAAACACTACATCTTCTCTGATAAGATGGTAGCAGTAGATCTCAGATAAGATTATGGGATTAGCCCATAATCCTCAGAATATCCAATATTTTCTAATTATGTCTGTGAAGGGTTGTATTATGTTAGGTTCAATCTTGTTTTTTAAAAGGACTTTTGGGAGTATAAGGATTGTATACTCCTGAATAGATGAATTACATTAAGACCTAAACCCTATAAATTTTAAGTGCCTTAGAATGCCCAGTGTGACTATGTGACTGTGTATTAAAGTCACATCAGCAAGCGACATTATTGGAAATCAGCCTGGATTTTTGGACTGCTGAGTGTTCATGGGTAAGGTTTATGGATTTAGGAGACTATTCTGAATAGTAGTTCACAGTTCTTTCTGCCTAGAGTCATAAGCATCCCTGTGTGGTGGATGCTTTGCCAGCCTTTTCCAACAGAAGCATATTGCCATGACGTACAAGTGAAAAGGATATATTATTACAGGAATAGCTTTCAGTGTTCTGTGATTTACAGATTTAAAAATTCATTTGGGCACATTTGAGTACTTCACACTATTTACAGGGACATGAGCCAAGCCACCATGTTATAGCCCTTGCTTCTCGTTTTTATTTATTTATTTACTTACTTACTTACTTACTTACTTACTTATTTATTTATTTATTTATTTATTTATTTATTTATTTATTTATTTATTTATTTTGAGAGAGAGAGCAGGGGAGGGGTAGAGAGAGAGGGAGAGAGAGAAAATCCCAAGCAGGCTCCACACTGTCAGTGCAGAGGCTGACACAGGGCTCGAACTCATGAACCATGAGATCATGACCTGAGCCGAAACCAAGAGTTGGACAGTTGGACGCTTCATCAACTGAGCCACCCAAGTGCCCCCCCCCCCCCCCGCCCTGCTTCTCATTTAAATTGTTTTACTTTCATCTTGGGCCACATGACCCTGACTTCTGACTTTCATCAGAAGGAGTGTGTTTTATATAATTGTTTGCATGCCTACAAACGTTTGTGGGGAGGGTGCGGGGGGGTCTGGCTGGCTGAGTCAGTGGAGCATGCAACTCTTGATCTCGGGTTGTGAATTCGAGTCCCACTTTGGGAGTTGAGATTACTAAAAAAACAAAAACAAAAAACTAAAAATGTGTGTGGAGAAAGATGCAAAACTTTCTAGTGATTAGTTGATACACCTTTTTTACAGGCTCAGCAAAACAGTCCCTCTTCTACGGGATCTGGCAACACAGAGCATTCCAGCAGCTCCCAGAAACAGATCTCCATCCAGCACAGACAGACCCAGGTAGGTTGGTGATCAATATACAGAGGAAAAGATGTGCTTAGGGATAAATGCTAACCACATATGATATCTTGGAGTCCTCTCTGTCTTTCCTTTATTTCTCCAACATTACCTCATTATTTGTGTGTATTATACTCAGAACTTGCATTTTGAGTTTTTAAAGTCTTTTGGAAGGTGCTTTAACTTTTTGAGGTGTCTCTTTACCATTCTGGTGTGTTGCAGTAGAAATGCCTACACTGTAGCATGGTGCTGGGGAAAGAGCACTTGTTTTGGAGAGCTAGGCTGGGGTTCAGATCCTCACTCTGCAACTTAACACTGTTATCTTTTTGGGCCTCAGTTTTTTTTTTAAATAGAAATCATCTGTAAAATATGGTTGATTCTAGTTATCTCAGACAGTGTATACAAAATGCGTATTAGGACAGTGCTTACAGTACACCTCAGTGATTTTTCATTCCCTACTCTATGAAAGCAGTTGATTTATTCCTGTTTATTTGGCAAGAATAAAGCTAAAATTCTTAAACATGTGGCGCACCAACACAATTTCCTCCTTAAAGAGTTTTTTAGAAACTTCTTTTTTTTTTTTAATTTTTTTTTTCAATGTTTTTTATTTTTTTTTTATTTTTGGGACAGAGAGAGACAGAGCATGAACGGGGGAGGGGCAGCGAGAGAGGGAGACACAGAATTGGAAACAGGCTCCAGGCTCTGAGCCATCAGCCCAGAGCCTGACGCGGGGCTCGAACTCCCGGACCGCGAGATCGTGACCTGGCTGAAGTCGGACACCCAACCGACTGCGCCACCCAGGCGCCCCTAGAAACTTCTTAATTCAGGGAATGTTGGGAATATTCAAAGTTAGTATGTGAAAAGGATAGCGGATGCACCCTCCACTCTGTAGTTTTGATATAGCCAAATCGTATACTGCATTTTCTTTGAAGCCTCTTGGCATTGTGTCACCTTTAAGACAAGATGCTTGGCAATCTAGGAGAATTTCTTAAATCTCAAGAGCTTTAGGAATAGATTTTTATTTTATCTGAATTATCAGCTTTTGGCCAGTTGGACAGACTTTAGATTCAGGTAACTTCATTCTCTCCCCTTCTGATGTTCTTTATTTCCACTAGGTGGCATGTGTGTTCTTTAGACATTTGGGCCCTGTCTCCTCTGAAGTCCTTTTCTATTCAAAGTTAGTTTCATTTCTAGAGTAGTATGTTTCTGCATTATTCAATGCACAACAGTTTGAGGATTCATATATTTGATACCAGAGGTAACGTGTATTTGAAGTGCATGTGTAATAAAATACAAGGCCTAAAGAAAGCATATTTAATTTCTTTAGCTATGTGATTCCAGACTATTTGTGTTAGCAGGTGTTTTGGGTTTTTTTTTTCCCCCCAGAAAGGTAATGAGAAAAGTATGATAACATGTAATATTTTGAGACTAATCCTAAATTTGTTTTCTCTTTGTATAGTCTGACCTCACCATAGAAAAAATATCTGCACTAGAAAACAGTAAGAATTCTGACTTAGAAAAGAAGGAGGGAAGAATAGATGATTTGTTAAGAGTAAGTATTAAAATATGGTAAGAGATTTTATAAGAAGCACTGATTGATGTTATATATATTTGGATTATGTACATAGATCTACAATAATGTCGAGATCATTATTATTTCTAAATAACAAAGCTAAATACTAAACATTTGGATATTTTCCTTTAATCTGAGGTAATCTGAGTAGGAACTAGGATCAAACCTATATTCTAAGCACTGTCTTTAAATTGGATATCTTATGCTGTAGAATTTTAATATTTAAATTTTTTTTTAATGTATGTTTATTTTTGAGACAGAGAGAGACAGAGCATGAACGAGGGAGGGTCAGAGAGAGAGGGAGACACAGAATCTGAAGCAGGCTCCAGGCTCTGAGCTGTCAGCACAGAGCCCGACGTGGGGCTCGAACTCATGGACTGTGAGATCATGACCTGAGCCGAAGTCGGCCGCTTAACCGACTGAGCCACCCAGGCGCCCCGAATTTTAATATTTAAATATATACTAGAGAGATAGGTGGAGTATTCTGTTTCATCTAGAACTGTGGGAAATGATATAAAATACTGTTTTCCTGTTCCAGAGAAGTTTTTTAAATATTCTTGAACTTTTTAAAATATTTTATTATTTTAGAGAGAGAGAGAGTGGGGGAAGGAGCAGAGTGAGAAGAGAGAAAGGAAGAGGTAGAGTGAGAGAGAGAACCTTAGGCTCCACGCTCAGTGAGGACCCTGATGCAGGGCTCGACCCCACAACCCTGGGACCAGGACCTGAGCTGAAATCAAGAGTCTGACAGTCAGCCAACTGAGCCACCCAGGCACCCCAATATTCTTCAGTTTTTAAAACTATCTCACAAGTACTTTTCAGCCCTGGTTTTACATTTTGTATCTTTTATAAGTATTTGTCTAAAGTTTTTTGTGCTTGTAAGACAAACTTCAAAAATAATCTGGAATTGAAAAGATACTTCTAGAAAATATACCATGATATATATATATATTTTAATGTTTTTCTATTTTTGAGAGGGAGAGCACAAGCAGGGGGGCGGGGGTGGCCAGAGGATCTGAAGCAGACTCTGGGCTGACAGCAGGGGGTTTGAATTTATAAACCATGAGATCATGACCTGAGCCAAGTCGGCTGCTTAACTGACTGAGCCATCCAGGTGCCCCTATCCCATGATGTCTTTAAGGATAGATTTTGTAATATGCAATTTATCATATTGACTGACACATTCTTAAAAAAACTTTTTGTTTTAAATAAAAGCAATATATGCTTTTTACAATAAATTTAGAGAATACTGAAAGATAGGATACCCATAATTCCATTAACTGGGTAAAACATTTGGCACATTTCCTTCAGTAATTTTTTTGAGCCATTTGTAGTGTATGTGTGTGTGTATATGTATATGCATATATAAATAAGTATTACTGATATATAAATAAAATTGACTAACATTTTTATCTTCTCCAGTGATTTAGAAGGTATAGGTTTGATTCTTACTTGTACTAATGCAGTTTTCCAACTGGCTCTATGGGGCCTTGAAGGTTCTGTGGAGGAACCTCCAGGGCTCCCATGACACAGCTGGGTGCAGATCTTGCAGTCTTTTTTACTGGGTAAGACTGTCTGAAGGAAGGGTTTTGTTTATTAATAATAATAATGTTTAATAATAAAAATAATAAGAGCCACTGTATTTGTAATTTTCTCCCTCCAAAAATTTTAACCTATATTTCTGTAATTATCGAAATATAGTATTAGTTTATTTGACTCCCTCCTGTATAAAACCTGGAATTTAGCACATATCTAAACCATAAACCTGGTCGTAATGAGTAAAATCTGATGTTTTTAGGCTATTCTTATTAAATTATTACTTTTAATATATATAAGAATAATTCTTATATGAAAAGCAGTTTTATGACCTAATTTACAATAATTAGTTACACGTGTTTGTTAAACTCATTGGTAGTATATTTTTTAATTTTTGTTTTATTTTTTAAACAATTTTTTATTTTTTTATTGTTTTTTAATTTTTAGAGAGAAAGTACATGTGATTTGGGGAGGGGCAGAGGGCAAGGGAGAGAGAGAATCTTTTTTTTTTTACATGTTTATTGATTTGAGAGATAGAGAGCGGGAGAGGGGCAGAGAGAGACAGAGACACGGAATCTGAAGTGAAGCGGGCCCCGACCTATCAGCGGAGAGCCCAACGTGGGGTTAGAACTCATGAACTGCAAGATCATGACCTGAGCTGAAGTCAGACAGTTAACTGACTGAGCCACCCAGGCGCCCCTTGGGGGAGAGAGAATCTTAAGCAGGCTCCATGCCCAGTGCAGAGCCCAACACTGGATTTGATCTCATGACTGTGAGATCGCGACTTGAGCTGAAATCAAGAACTTAACCACCTGAATCTCCCAGGCGCCCCAACTGAAATACATTTTAAGTAATTACTTTTCAAGAAGGATGTATTAGTGTTAAGTTTTTTTGTTTCCTTGTAGATCTGAGAACTCTTTCTTTTGCCTCTCCATATAAAAGGTATTTTTGTGTTACAACCTATTAGCCTTCACCTCTTACCTTCTTGTAACATGCATACACATGTGTGAACCTTTGCAATTTTTTGTAGCATTCAATTTTTCTGAGAAGACCATGACCAAAGGAACAAACACTGCACTGTAATCTGTTTTTTGTGATGAGTGTAGGTACTCTCCCCCCTTATTCTTAGATTTCAAGAAATTTTGCCAGGGTACTTCTGTATACATGGGTCTCTAAATTCTTATTCTGGAAATGTGTGGTTATGCTTAATTTTTGCCTCTTTCTGTCTTGTGTTGGCTTCTTCCTTGGTTTCTAGGCTGGATCCCTGATTTCTTCCCTTTATTTCTATCACTTGGAGTTTTATTTAAAATTTTTTTTTTTTTCAACGTTTATTTATTTTTGGGACAGAGAGAGACAGAGCATGAACGGGGGAGGGGCAGAGAGAGAGGGAGACACAGAATCGGAAACAGGCTCCAGGCTCTGAGCCATCAGCCCAGAGCCTGACGCGGGGCTCGAACTCCCGGGCTGCGAGATCGTGACCTGGCTGAAGTCGGACGCTTAACCGACTGCGCCACCCAGGCGCCCCATGGAGTTTTATTTAATATGATCAACCTTCTTTTCTGAATCTTACTAAAATGTTAATTTGTGTTCCATATGTTTTCTGCTGTTTACTGTATCTTATGTAATTTTGATTCTGTTATTTACATTTGAACTTACTTTTTTCCCTTATCTAACTCACTTTCTTATTCCATCCTGTACATTCTTGATGGTTTTTTGCTCTGATTTCATAGACATCATGTCTTTTTGTGTTTTATGGACTATGACAAGCAGTATTCTAAAATGTTCTTTTCATTCTTTAGGGAGATCATTTTCATCATTCTCAAGCTGATGTTCTTTTTCCTTATTCAGAAGTAGTTTTCCTTGGGTCTGATTTTTGGTTGTTTCCTTTTCTCCATCTTTTGATTTGGAGAGGCATATTTAGAGTCAGTACCTATCTTCCATCTTTTATTGTTAGCATATGTGCTTGCTTGGGGTTGCTCTTAACTCCTCTTTTTGTTCATGTGGGTGCTGGTTGTATTGTCAAGGTTTTAATTAGCTAGATTGTGGGTTTAAAAAGCTCCTAGCCCAGTTCTAGTACTGGTAGGCTTTTGTCCCGAGAATCTCTGCTGGATTGAAAAAGGAGCATGGGTTCATCTTTCTTCATCACCCAACTCTTTCAGAAAAGATTGAGGAGTATATGAAAAACTTAGCACTGACTTAGCACTGTTTTTGAGTTTAAAAAAAATGCTTTCGTTTTCTAGAAAGTAGTATGCTCCCTTTACTCACCATTGCCCACCTTCTACTACCTTGTTTTCTAAAGGTTGTAGTCTTTTCTTTGGCTGTAGAACAATACCAAAGGAATGGATACATCAAAAAGGAAGACACTGATGGCAGCTGCCATTTTTCTCAAATTGATTAAATTTTGTGTTTTGGATCGGGCAGGATGGGCAATGAGCACTCCTCATGTCTCCTTTTAGGCAGGCATGGGTGGTTCATTGGGTTTTTCCATTTTAGTGATATGTTGGATAAGGCGACATCAGGAACTGATAGGCAGGTGCTGTTGTAAACCTGAACACAAATTGTTAATGCTAGAAAACCACAAAAATTTAGAGTTCTTAAAATTATTTACTTAGTTATTTGTTTATTTTTAAAGAAAGCTCTCCACCCGGTGTGGGGCTTGAACTCTTGGCCCTGAGATCAAGAGTTGTCACATGTTCTACTGACTGAGCCAGTCAGGCGCCTGTCGAGTTCTTAAGATTTTAAATAAGCTGCCAGAGATTGATTGGTTCCATACATTTGATTATAGATTTTAAGGGAGTGTTTACCTTCCAAAAAAAGATTGAATTTCATATAAACATTACATAGTCTTTGTCTTAAAGATTCTTTTTTTTTTTTTTTTTTTTTCCCTCCAAGATTTTGTTTTTAAGTAATCTCTACACCCATCGTGGGGCTTTAATTCACTACCCTGAGATCAGGAGTCGCAGTCTCTACTGACTGAACCAGCCAGGCGCACCATGGATTCTTTATTATGAATTAGTTACATTTCCCCAAATGTACTTGCACTTTGCCTTTGATAGAGTGGTACATAGAACTCTGTACAAAAAACAGGTAGAAATTAAACTTATGAGAAGAGTAGAAATTTGGAGATGGAAGCTGTTGTACACTGGTCACTTTAAAAATGAAGCTGAGGGGCGCCTGGGTGGCGCAGTCGGTTAAGCGTCCGACTTCAGCCAGGTCACGATCTCGCGGTCCGTGAGTTCGAGCCCCGCGTCAGGCTCTGGGCTGATGGCTCAGAGCCTGGAGCCTGTTTCCGATTCTGTGTCTCCCTCTCTCTCTGCCCCTCCCCCGTTCATGCTCTGTCTCTCTCTGTCCCAAAAATAAATAAACGTTGAAAAAAAAAAATTTAAAAAAAAAAAATAAAAAAAAATAAAAAAAAATAAAATGAAGCTGGGGGCGCCTGGGTGGCGCAGTCGGTTAAGCGTCCGACTTCAGCCAGGTCACGATCTCGCGGTCCGGGAGTTCGAGCCCCGCGTCAGGCTCTGGGCTGATGGCTCAGAGCCTGGAGCCTTGTTTCCGATTCTGTGTCTCCCTCTCTCTCTGCCCCTCCCCTGTTCATGCTGTGTCTCTCTCTGTCCCAAAAATAAATAAACGTTGAAAAAAAAAAAATTTAAAAAAAAAAAAAAAAATGAAGCTGAAAAGTCTCTAAAATTGCATGTGCTGTAACATCTTCCATTTGTGCTTTTTACTGTTTCAGAAACACTTATATCATTTGATTGGGAAATACCAGATTTTTTTTCACAACTCAAGCACATTATTATAAAGTAGCGTTTATTTGTTGAAAGAGTAGAGATCTTTTGTTAATACAAGAATAAATTTAAGAATCACAGGGCAAAATTGACCTTGGGTTAGTGGTTCTTCCCTTCTCTGTTATTGTAGGAGGTTTGAATTTTCAAAGTATTTAGCCCATCCTTCTGACCACAGCTAAATTAACTATGTATTTACATTCTGGCATTCTTGAGAACCGGGACCTTATATTCATCCCATTTGTTAGTTCTGTCTTATGCGGGCATGGGTGTGCCTGGCTTCTCTGGAAAGAAACACTTATGTAAATTCATGTCTCTTTTTCTTTGGAAACAAGAATAGAAAAACAAAGAACAATCGATCCTGAGAACGTTATGTGGTTTAAAAAAAAATTCTGCAGTTTTTTTTGTGTTTAATTACCCTTTGAAAGTATTCTGTGAGTGCTGTAAAGTGCTTAATCAACTTTTGTATGTATTTTAAACATCTCCCTAATTGTAGGTTTTTTATTTTGTGACAGTTTAGGTATATGTGATGTACTAGATTTACCTATAACTGCTTTTTGAGAGGAGTGAAATACGATCAGTAGAAAAACATGCCCACTTGTAACAGAATTCATCTTTACTAAAAAGATAAGTTTATTAAGAGAGAAAAAAAGGAAGGAAATATTATAAAAAATTTTAAACATAATTAATCTTAGCTCTTTGGACTTTAATTTTGCTTTTGATTAACAATAGAAATACTGTTTGGACTCCCTAGAAACTGCTTTTGTATTCATCTATCTTCCTTGGAGCTAATATAAAAAATATTTTCCATTGAAGGCCAACTGTGATTTGAGGCGGCAGATTGACGAACAGCAAAAGATGCTAGAGAAGTATAAAGAACGATTAAATCGGTGTGTGACAATGAGCAAGAAACTCCTTATAGAAAAGGTGAGTGATTAACGGTGGCCTGACCCCTGCTCCCAAGATCCTCAGGGTATCATTTTGTGCCTCCTTATTCCTTACCTGAGATGGAAGTATTTTAAAGTTGGGCTTTTTAGGGAAAGACTTTTTTTTTAATGTTTGTTCGTTTGTTTATTTTTGGAGAGAGAGCATGAGCAGGGGAGGGGCGGAGAGAGAGAATCCCAGGCTGTCAGCGCGGAGCCAGATGCAGGGCTTAAACCCACAAGTCGTGAGGTGATGACCTGAGTTGAGACCGGGAGTCGGATGCTTAACTGACTAAGCCACCCAGGCACCCCTTTAGGAAAAGACTCCTTATAATTTGACAGTTAGAATTCTTTCTTCCATGGACACAGCACCAAACATCCAGAGTGATAATATGGGACATCGTTTCTGGTTGTGCTTTGCTCTCAGTGTGATGTTGATCGGACAGGGACAGCTTGTCCTGGTTTGTTTGCGGTGTGGCGCTCCTTGGTTCTTACACGCATCCTGACCTTTGAAGTACATACCCTAGAACTCTTATGAACATTTAGCAGTACTTACATTTCCATTTTAGAGATGATATTTGAAGTAACTTATGTATATAAAAATGTGATAATTAAGTGCTTTGTGCTTTAAAAAATTAAGTCAACCTATACTTATGTATGGCCGATGTTTCCTTTATTATAGTAATTGATTAGTTGTGACTTGATGTTAATAGTTGTTAGTAACTGTTTCTTGAAAGTTTTTTAATATGTCCCCAGCACACACTTATCTTATATTGAAAGATAGCAGTACTTACTAATGAAATTATTACAAGCTAGAGGTTTGAGAGATTGGTGGTTACTTTTGCTGAAATCTTTGGAATGCTGTTAAAAAGACAGGGAACGCTGATAGTAGGTCATTTTATTAATGTCAGAGATAGGAGAACTTTGTTTCAGCTTTTAATTCATTAATTTTATAGAAAAGAAACTGCTTTTTTCCATTTTTATTTTTGAAATAAGACGGTATATGTTAATGCAGACAATTTAAAGTTTTAAGGTACTTCCCAGAGTCCATGTAGAATCAGCCAGTTGTACTAAATGTTGATCAGTACAGTACAGAAGGTAAACATCATGCTATATCTGAATTCTCATAGGAGAATAAAATTATTTTCTATTTGTCCTTTCTCCTAAGTCAAAACAAGAGAAGATGGCATGTAGAGATAAAAGCATGCAAGACCGCTTGAGATTGGGCCATTTTACCACTGTTCGACATGGGGCCTCTTTTACTGAGCAATGGACAGATGGTTATGCTTTCCAGAACCTTATCAAGTAAGTGAAGTGCGATGATCACATTGAAATCGAAAAGTTGCTTTAAGTTTGCTGTAATTGTAGTCATTAAAAATCCTAGTAGTAGAAGTCCTCTTTTCATTCAGCTTTAGTCCCCATGTGTGTAATGAAAGGTAGGGAATGAGGTGAAGTCCTGGGAAAAATGACACAAGTTATTAGAGAAAAAATAAAGGAGTTCTACATTAAAGCTTAACAAAGATAAGAATTGCTGCAGCTAAGGAAGAAAAATCCTAGGACTTGTTATCTTTTAAATTATGTAATGGATTTTCACGAGGAGTCCATGAACGTATTTGTTCTGGCTCCATAGAAAAATGACATAGGTAAGGACCTGAGGAAGAACATCCTGAGTTAGGTATAAAACAATAAAAACCCTAGGCAAACCTTTAGGATCTGTCCCTGAGGCCCTTTAAGGAGACCGTGTCTAGACCTTGGAGAGAGCGGCTACCTCAAAGGCAGGGGCTGAACCAGTGGTCAGGCTGGTGGCCAACCCCAGTGTCTGTCAGTGACTTGGAATCCTAAGCACTCAACATTCAAGTATTTACTCCAAGGAGGGAATTACCATTTAAAATCCTAAAATTCCAACTGTGTAAATAGCTAATATTGGCTCTGGACTTAAGCACATCTTTAGATTGTCGTGTATTTTGGTATATCTTATTTATTTTTATTAGATTATTTCCATCTGAGACTGGGGAGAACGGCATTGTGTTTTTAATCATGGGCTCTCAAACTTGAGATCTGTAGCTCACTATGAATTAGAGGATTCTATAGACTGCTTTTCCTACCTTTTTTCCTAGCTGAAATAACTTCCTGCGCAGTAATTGGAGAGTGTGGGGCTCCTTTAATAGTAAGGAAACATAAGAAACAACAAATATATGCCTGAAATAAAGTATAATACTAACCTGGATTGCACATTAGTAGTCACTGCTTTATATGTGATACATTACCCTCCCCTTGGCTTAGATATGTTTTTGCCTCACACATGTACCTCGAGTATGTGTAATTTGGTGTGATAAGAGGCTAGCTGTTGAGTCAAAGATACAATATCCACGAAGGAAAACAAAGCCTTTTGAGTTAAGTCAGGTGCCAGAGGCTCAGAGTGACATCCACTCCGAGCACTAAGCATGGGTGACTGGTGATAGCAGGAACGCACCAGGGCACTATAATAGTGGCTACTACATGGAGTCATGGTACCCACCCATTCCTTAACACCCTGACCAGGACGTGCACATTGTCCTGCAAGTGACACCCCATCCAGTTTCATTAGAGTGCGATCTGAAGATATAACTTATATCCCCAGTACTGGCCATAGCCACCTCATGCTCAGACTGAGTCCCAGATGTGATAGTGACCCTACAAGTCTTTGACAATGGTTACTTCTTAGATGGCTGTCTTTAAAATATCTGAAGACTTTGACTGAAGATAGTGTGTTTGTATAGAGATGTAAAATGTAATTACTTTTAAGAAAAATGTTCATAGTTTTTGCTGACAGCAATATTTTATCTTTTTACTCTGTAAGCAGCCCCCGAGTCCCAGAAGGTTCTGGAAATCTTACACAGAGTACAAAATGATGACTTAGCTGTAGAGCCATCAGAGAAATTGGGACTATCTAAATGAGATCCCTAACTAGGATTGTTCCTCCTAGGTGGATAGCATTTTTTCATGCTTTTATGTCATATAAAATATCTCCATCTCTTTTGGGAAGCTGTCTGGCCAGTGTCTACTAATTACAGGTATTTTATTTTCTAAAGTTTTGCTTTAATAAATTAATTCCCTTTCAGTTTTAATGCAGCAGTTGAAATTCTTCAGTTGTAAAGGCTATGTTTGATATCCTTATAAATGATTATTTTCTGTATATGAGAAACTCCATGACAACATAATTTGTGGGTGACGTGGCTGAACACCAGGTAGCAGTACTAGGTTTTACGAGAAGAGACCATCCTCAAAACATTTAAAAATTTAATCAGATAATCAAGTACAGTCTCAACAGGACCTCCAGTGCAATTCTTTTGTTTTCACTGTGTTCCTCTGCTCTTTTCAAGTGATCTTTATTCCCTAACACCGAAGATTTACCAGCTAATAAGAAAATCATATCAAATTTATATTATCTTTTGTCCAGGTTAGCAATTTTTCCTTTCCAAAGTATGTTTGAACCTGTTGAAGAAGTAGTTTCTTTTATAGTTTTGAGAAAGTAGTTCTGTTACATACTATTGTTATTCAGTATACTCTTTCTTATTTGAATAAATCTTAAAATCTCAGTCAATGGCAAGGCAATAAAAAATTTGTTTTTGATGGGGGGGGCATGGTTTTAATGTTTTTTTTTGAAGTGATCTAAATTTCACCATTAAATATTGAGCCTAAGTATATGCTTGTCCTTAGGTCAAGATTTCTGAAATGCAGAGCTCGAACAGATCACTTGAAGGATGTAGAATATATTAGATAATTAGAGAATCTCGGGGGAGTGGTAAATTCTCTCAAACATTTATGCATTTAGTGACACAGATAAACTGTAGGAAGAGCATGATGTGTAAAAGTTTGGATTGGAATTGGAGGAAAACCCATTTAGGACAGAAGGGAGGTCCTTGTTGCTGAGAAGAATCTCCCCTTGACTTCAGACAAACTAAAAGACTCTTGTCAGTTTACAAAAACCACTGAACTGTACAAAATCCCCATTAGGCAGGAGAAACAGTATCAACAGGATAAATGAAGGATTTGGGTTGTGGGAGTTGGCAGGTCTGCAGAGAGAGCAAGGGTGGCTGGGCTGGAGGTCAGAAACACAGCTGGAGGCTGCCACTCAAGTCCAGCAGCTATAGATTAGAAGAGCAGGCTGGAAAGTCTGGATGCAGCGTGGTTGGTGCATTTCTCAAAAGGCTTTGCTTTCCAGTTAAGTTCCTAGGATGTTTTCCTCAAAGAGGGAAAAAATTCTTTACTAAGATTTTGTTTAGGGGCGCCTGGGTGGCTCAGTCAGTGAAGCATCCGACTCTTGATTTTGTCTAAGGTCACGATCCCATGATTTGTGAGATAGAACCCTGTATGGGACTCCAGGCTGTTAGCGCAGAGCCTGCTTGGGATTCTCATTCTCCTTTCTGTCTCTCTCCCCCACCCCATCTCTCTCAAAATAAATAAATAAACCTTAAAAAAAAAAAAAAAAGATTTTGTTTAGGGGCACCTGGCTGGCTCAGTCCATAGAGCATGTGACTCTTGATTTCCTGGTCATGAGCCCCACATTAGGTGTAGAGGATAGATAGATAGATAGATAGATAGATAGATAGATAAAGTTTTTTTATATTGAAATGAAACAACATTGAAGTAATGGGATTTGATTTATAAACAAAATTGTGGTCATTTAAGAAGTGGATTATCAGCATGAGTAAATTAAACATTATAGCATCATAATGATACTCCAGGTGTTTATTCTGGTGTATAAGGAATTATAGAATCCCATTTTTATTTTATTTTATTCTTTAAAAAATGTTTTAAGTTTATTAATTTTGAGATAGAGTGAGTGGGTGGGGGAGGGGCAGAGAGGGAGAATCTCAAACAGGCTCTATGCCGCCAGTGGAGAGCCTCATGGTGGGGGGTTCGAACCCACGAAACGGTGAGATTGTGAGATCGTGACTTGAGCTGAGATCAAAAGTCAGATTCTCAACCAACTGAGCCACCCAAGTGCCCCTAGAATCCCATTTTAAAGTGATCTTGTGAACCATCTGATTCTTGGTTACATGATCCATAATGAAAAACTCTCTTGATTCTGTAAGTGTCAAGATCTCCCTTGGGTATCCATACTGTTTCACAGTAGATACAGAACATGAAGTTGTGGGAATCTTTAAAAATTCTTACCTGGGCTATTCAGGAGCTACCTGTAGATCATTGCTAAATTATTTTTGGTTAAAGTGATATCTGAAAATACGTGTGTTTGTTTTTTAATACCTCCTACTAGTATGTATGTATGGTGAGTGTTACTGTTGAGAGCACCTGTCATTCATTTCCTAGGGCTGTTGTAACAAAAATACCATAAACCGGGTGGGTTAAACATAAATTTACTCTCTCATAGTTCAGGAGACCAGAAATCCAAAACCAAGATGTTGACAGACCATGCTTCCTCTGAAGCCCCTAGGGGAGAATCGTTCTTTGATGTTCTGTGGCTTGTGGCAGCATAGCTTCAGTCTCTGCCTCCATCTTCACACAGTGTCGTCCCCCCCCCCCACCACCACCGTGTGTCTCTGCGTCTTCTCTCCCTTTATAAGGACATCAGTCATATTGAATTAAGGGCCCACCCTACTCTAGTATGACCTCACTTTAAGTAAGGACATTTGATGACCCTATCTCCTAAGGTTATAATCTGAAGTTCTGGGAGTTAGAACTTTTAACATACCTTTTTAGGTGACCTACCTCAGCCTGTAACGATACCTAAGGCAAATTGTCTTGTTTTCTTGTAGAGGCAGTGGCTTTTTAAATAGGATTATTTAGATTTGAGTGAGATGGATTTATCAAATCATCAGTACTTGTGTAAAAGATAGTAGTAGTAGTGGTAGTAGTACTCTTTCCATGGGTGGTAAATGGCAAGCATTCTCTAAAACTGATGCAATGCAAGAAATATCTAAGGATCAGTTCTAAAAGGCAGTGTCAGATGTGTTGGAGATACAAGGCTTGATAAGACACGGTCCTTTTCTAAGAGAAGTTTCCAAGTTTACTGATATAACTCCAGATTCTACTCCCAAAATAAACCTAAATTAAGTATCACTGATGGTCTATCTTTAGATGACTTTTATTTGTCAGTATAAATAGCTAAATCATTTCAAAAATATCAAGAATTAACGTAGGAATTGTTATATATAATCGTGAACTCTGGTGCATCCATTTTTGTGTTCAAGTAAGTGCTCTTGTTCTTAGTATATACGGTTTAATATTTCCCCAGAGGTGTTTTGGCATCATCGCACCCTGTGTTTATGCTTTAATATGTATGATGACTGTGGGGCCCCTTTCTTTATGAATCTCTGGAGATCAAGTTTTTGGATTCTTACTGGAAACCATAGAAAATTAGTTGTATGTTTGATAAGGGTGATTGCTAAAAATCTGTCTTCCAAAGCAGCCAGTCTTCAAAGATAAAATGTTGTGGTACTTCACTAGCCCCACTATAGTTTATAGTTTAAACTAAATATTTATGGTTATCTCCAGAGAGTTTATTGTGCCTTGCATTCATGGTCCATGAAAGGATAAAAAGGAGCTAAAGATACTTTACCATTTTTTTTTTTAATTGGGAAACTCCTCTTGAGAGACAGTTCAGAGACCATGCTATCTCATTGAGTCAAAGGAGGATTTTGATTTTACCTAAGGATTCTATGTCTCAATCCAGAATTCTTTCAAGCCATGAAGGATTCATATTACATATTCTTTGGTGGGGAGACATATCTCTAATGATAGTTGAGTTTTTCAGACAAGAAAACTCTTGAGTTTTGATTTCCATTCTGTTACATTGACATCCAATCAATGACCCAGCTCATCCTAAAGCCAAGGGAATTGTATTATGAGATGAATGGTTATTTATTTAGAGTGTTTGGACTAGGTTAATCTTGCTTACATTATTGTCCTTATAGATAACGGCAGCATAAATTGTATAATGGGCATCTGCCCTGGAATATAGGCTTGTTTTTCTGGTTGCCATTCTTCTAAAGAAAATACACTGAGTATAGGGAAAGTCTAGAGACTGACTTACTACAGTGTTCAGGAAAGAGAGTTGAAAAGATTTCATTTGAAAATGGGTTAAAAACTTAGATTCTCTTACTTTGCAAAAATGAAGGTGGAATCAAGCAAAGGAGGTAGGGGAAAGCATGGTAGAAGAAAGAGAAGAGAGCTAGCATTTGATTCTCAACTAGGGTTGGTGATTTATAGATTTTAGTCTTTTGAATGGTTAATCTGAAATCTTGGTATATTTTTAATATGCCAGCTCTCCAGACTTTAATATCTATTAGACATATACAAGAGAAAGTTTTCATATATTGGTATTTTTATTGGCTACTAATGTGCAAATGGGTTTGTTATAGAAAATTCAGACTTCTTTAGGAAATCCTCTAATGGTAATGGTGTTAGATATCTGAAGAATCTTTTTTTTTAATTGTTTTTTAAACATTTATTATTGAGAGACAGAGAGACAGAGCATGAACATGGGAGGGGCAGAGAGAGGGGGAGACACAGAATCCGAAGCAGGCTCCAGGCTCCGAGCTGTCAGCACAGAGCCTGACGCGGGGCTTGAACTCACAAACCGCGAGATCATGACCTGAGCCGAAGTCAGACACTTAACCTACTGAGCCACCCAGGCGCCCCGATATCTGAAGAATCTTTATGTATATTTTTTATGAATTCATTTTACGTCCTATTCCCTAAGGAGTTTTTTACTATCTGCAAGGCTTCATTGTGGTTTCTCTGAATGTACTTGATTTTAAAAAACTTAGTTTAGGTTTGACCATATCAGTGAGTGGGAATGACTATGGGGGTGGTAATGGCTCACTTAGAGTTAGAATAAATGATAGATCTAAAAGCAAAATCTTTTTTTTACTTTGTTCAGCATCCCTCATATTAGCTAACTTTCTAGATATAATTTGAGGAAACTTTAATTCAAATTAAAAAAAAAAAAAAAGGCCCTTGGGACCTTTTGTAATATTTTTCTTACATAAATACGGTTTTTTAATGGAGCTATACCAAGAGTTGTTTTCTTTTTAAAACAAAAAAAAATTTTTTTTATGTTTATTCATTTTTGAAAGAAAGTGCGAGCAGGGGAGGGACAGAGAGAGAGGGAGACACAGAATCCGAAGCAGGCGCCAGGCTCCGAGTTGTCAGCACAGAGCCTTGATGGGCTCAAACTCGGGGACCGTGAGGTCATGACCTTAGCCGAAGCGGACGCTCAACAAACTGGCGCCCCAAGAGTTCTTGTTAAATTGATACCACCCAGGCACCCTGAGAGTTATTTTCTTAACTGTTAAAAAGGAATCAGAAAATTCTTTCTTGAGTCAGAAAATAAGGTTGCAGTGGAAATTTGATATTGTTCCTGCCTACTTTTCCTGTTCGGAGAATAATCATAACTACTGTCTTAAAGCACAGACTCATTCCAAAAAAAATCTTTCTATCATCAGTTATTTGGCTTTTCTAACCTGAAGTTATAATCAAATTTCTACTTGATTTAAAGGGGCTTACTTTTTCTTAAGTCTATCAAATATATAGGTGCCAAGATATTTGTGTTTACCCCCCAGCCATGTTACAGTGTTTTGACCTTCTTCTCTGTGCAACATCTTTTATATCTGTAGGCAGCAGGAAAGGATAAATTCACAGAGGGAAGAGATAGAAAGACAACGGAAAATGTTAGCAAAGCGGAAACCCCCTGCCATGGGACAGGCCCCTCCGGCAACCAATGAGCAGAAACAGCGGAAAAGCAAGACCAACGGAGCTGAAAATGAAACGTATGTTCTTTATTAATGTGAACTCTGTGAGATGCCACAGTCTTCCCCAAAATACAAATGCCCTGTGGAGTGCCACTGGAAAAAAGGATAAATTACGGGGATTTCTAGGGCGTAAGCTTTCTTTTTAGTTACGTTGGTGAATTTGCTCACAACTTATATAAAAACCACGTAAAATTCATTCATTTTCTTAGTCCTCATCTTATTTGGGTATTTTCTTTCTTTTTTGTTGGGGGGTGGTTGGGTGTATTTTGGGGTTTGTTTTCAGTTTTATTTAGATACAACTGACATATAACATTATATCAGTTTTAGGTGTACAACATAATGATTAGATATGTGTAGATATGATAAAATGATTCCCATAATAAGTTTAGTTAACATCCATCACCTCACAAAGTTACAATTTTTTTTCTTATGAGAATTTTATGATCTACTCTTAGCACCTTTCACATATACAATACAGTATTCTTAACTTTAGACGCCATGCTATGTATATGTATATCACAGTTTCTTTATCCATTTATCCATTGGTGGACACTTAGGGGGTTTTTCATGTCTTAACTGTTGTGAATAATACTGCGGTGAAGATGGGGGTGCATAGGTCTTTTTGAGAGAGTGATTTCATTTCCTTTGGATAAATATCCAGAGGTGAAATTGCTAAGTCATAGGATAGTTCTGTTTTTAATTTTTTGAAGAACTGCCGTGCTGTTTTTCATAACGGATGCACCAATTTACATTCCCGCCAGCACTGCACAAGAGTTCCCTTTTCTCCACATCCTCACCACCACTTGTTATTTCTTCTCTTTTTAATTATTATTTAGGTATTTTCAAGTGAGCGGGACAAATAAGGTCACTTGACATCATGGTCTTCGGCCACTCTCACAACAAATGTGGTATCAGCATGGTGGTCAAATGATAGAGTTGTTTATGTGTGGTTCTGGGTTATGGTACATTGGCATCCTCTTAGGGGGATTACCTGGCTGTTCTTTTGAAGTAAAAAATGTCTAGCTGGAGAATGCTCTTAACTGGTCTAAAGAGCATTTGGTTAACAGTCACAGAAACTGTAGGAGCAAGCTAAGAAAAAAATAGGTATTATTTTAGGAAAAAGATATTTTGCCACTAAGCCAAATCTTGACATCACCAGTATTTTTTCCTGTTCTGTGGACCTGTGGGAAACACCAATATCTTCGGTTGCAGTGTAGTCACATAGCTGCCATGAATAGGAGGGATAGCATAGCCTTAGTATAGATGCTTCCTTTTTTCACCCCTGCCCTGTGTCAGATTTCCCTAATTGATCATCACATTCTTTTTTTCTTTAGTTTTTTTTAATGTTTAATTTTGAAAGAGAGAGACCAAGTGTGAGTGGGGGAGGGGCAGCGAGAGAGGGAGACACAGAATCTGAAGCAGGCTCCAGGCTCTGAGCTGTCAGCACAGAGCCTGACGGGGGCTCAAAGCCATGAACCGTGAGATTGTGACCTGAGCTGAAGTCAGATGCTTAACTGACTCAGCCACCCGGGCGCCCCTGATCATCCCATTTTGACCACTAAGAGAATCTTCGTCTAGGGCAGGGGTTGACAGGCTTTTTCTATACTGGGCCATGGTAAATACTTTTAGGCTTGGTAGGCAGGCTGGTCTCTATTGCATCTACTCTGCACTGCTGACTGTTGTAGCCTGAAAGCAGCCATACACAGTACGTAAATGAATGGGTGTGGCTATGTTCCAATAAGACTTGATTTACAAAAACAGACTGTGAGGTGAATGGTCCATGGGTCAACTAAGCAGGAACTGCCAAACAGAATTGACATGGGAAATAAAACCTATATATTGTTTACCTATTTAAAATATTTCTTATACGTACTTAATATGAAGACATTTAAGTCATGGCCTCTGTCTTCAAGAAGCTTTCACATAAAAAAGGGAAAAAAGAGGGGCACCTGGGTGGCTCAGTCTGTTGAGCGTCCGACTTCAGCCCAGGTCATGATCTTGCGGTTTGTGGGTTTGGACCCCATGTTGGGCTCTGTGCTGACAGCTCGGAATGGAGCCTGCTTCGGATTCTGTGCATGTGTCTCTCTCTCTCAAAAATAAATAAACATTGGGGTGCTTGGGTGGCTTAGTCAGTTGAGCGTCCTACTTTGGCTCTGGTCATGATCTCATGGTTCCTGGGTTGGAGCCTTGCATCGGGCTCTGTGCTGACAGCTCAGAGCCTGGAGCCTGCTTCAGATTTTGTGTCCCCCTCTCTCTCCGCCCCACCCCTGCTTGTGCTTTGTCTCTCTTTGTCTTTCAAAAATGAATAAACATAAAAATTAAAAAAATAATAATAATAAATAAACATTAAAAATTTTAAAAAAAAAGGCAGGGGGAAAGATCTGTAGATATTAGTGTAAGCAATCACTGAAGAATTGGTGGTAGCCATGAAGCTCATTCCTGAATTGGATGTTTGAAATTTAAAATACATTTTTCATAAAAACAGTAACCAGTATTGTAATCTGTATATCTGTAGTGGCTTCATTGGTTTTTCAAGGGAAAAAGAAATTTTGCAAAGCTGTCATTGTGGGAGTCTTTGGCTGAAAATAGGTTTTAGGTCTAAAGATAGACACAAAAGATAATGATATTGTATAATTTATTGAAGAATATGTCTTTTTCCTTTATGTTTTCGTATCAGTTCTCAAAAACATTAACCTCCAATCCACCAAATATAATAGTGTGCGCACTGCACTATTGTTTAAGGTCCATGACATCCCATTCCAGTGAGAAAGATGGCTTAATACCATTCCTTACTCCATACCTACTTGATGTTTTGGGGAGCCTTTTCCTGGACATTCATTTAGTAAGTTTATGGTAAATGCATATTGTACAATTGGCCTTGGTCTGGACACTGGGGATACAGAGCTAAAGGATACAGCCCTAGCCTTAGGAGCTTACAGTTTATTTAGGGGAAATGAACAGGTAAATAAACTAATGATTTCATTGAGGATAGTGATAATAGTATACACAGTGAATAAACTTGGAAAACATCTTCATTCTTATAACTAAATATTTCACTAAATATTTTAAAACTAGATTTTAAATTTAAAATATTTTCTTTCAGAAAGTCCAAGTAGGAACCCAGATTTGGAAGATTCTCTGGGCAAATGTTGTACACATCAATCTGATCATTGTCTTCTTTGTGACCACTCCCAGGTTTATTTTGTGAAGAGACTGTCCCTACAGTATTACTTGAAAATTATTTAATGCTAATGCATAAGACTATTGGCTTAGTAGTAATAAAGAAGGCATAGGCTGTTTCCTTGCCATAGAACAATAATTAGAACTCAGTCTAGGCCAGTAGTGTGTCAGTAAGCAGTTGCCATCTGGAGTCCTGTGTAAAATACAAGCTGGAAGGCCTTTAGTCCAGTTTTTAATTAAAGTATCTGTAACTTGGCTCATTCCTTTGGTCAGAAGCCAAAAACAGTCCTCTGGAGCCTTAGAGTGAGTCACATTATCACCTCTGATACCAATCCTATTTCAGGCAGAGAGAATCCCTAACTGTATTTTCATTTCTCCCTTTTCTACTCGTGTGATATGGAGTATGGATAGAAGTACTTCTGCCTCTGTGAAGGGACAGATGTAACAACCTAGTGGATGTATTTCCTCTTGTTAGTCTCTTTTAGTCAGACCTCAAAGGCTATTTTGTAGCTCTTCCTGGTTGATGGGATAGCTGTTCCTTCTTTCTCCTGCTATTTGGAATATAACTGAACAGTGACATCTAACACACTGAAGTCTATGTGTCTGCTTCTAGAATGTGAAGAGGGTGAAGATGGAGGAGTAAGTGATCACTCCTTAAATGCTCATTCTTAAGATACAAAGTTGTGATTGGAGTAGGTGGAACACAACAAGTGACTACCCATTCAAGTCATCCCTTTGAGTATTGTATTCAAATACCATTTTACAACTTAGGAATTATTTCACATTCTCACTTAATAGTCACAACAGCTTTCTTAGATGGGTGCTATTGCTTGCCACCCTCTTAAGAAACTGAGACTTAAAAAGTTGCTTGTCCAGGTCACATGGCCATTGGCCTGAGTTGCACTTTGAACCCTAGACCTCAGACTCCAAATCCTGGACTCTTCCGTTATGTCGTCCTACTCCTTGTTACCATGGTAGCAGAGTCTACGAGATTCTCAAAAATCATCACATCCATTGGCTTATTACTGTCTCTTCAAAAAGAAAGTTCAGGCATATAATTTTTGGCTACTTTCCCAATGGATTTTCATCTGAGATTGTATGGACAAAACTCATTTCATAAATAATGTAAAAATATAAGCTCATTTATTTTTCTCTTTTTTTTATAAATTAGCCTCCTTTCTTCATGTCACATCTGATAAGTCACAGAAGTTTTCTTTTGTCAGATTGCAAGATAATCTAGCTTTTAGTTATTTTAACAGACTGACTCTACCATATGGCATGCTTTGGCATTTCTCTTTTGATAGGCACACTACAATTTCAAATAATTTACTGGAATTTCTACCATTATCTTCTAGGTTAACATTAGCAGAATACCATGAACAAGAAGAAATCTTCAAACTCAGATTAGGTCATCTTAAAAAGGTAAGTATAATGAGCAAAATATGTCTGGAGAAATCAATTTACATGTAGTATTAAAGCAAATGTCATAGTTGGACATACCTGCTAAAATCTGGAATAGTTCTTCTCCCTATTATATCCTGTATTCCACCGTGAATGGTGGAATTCATGTCTTTGAATTTTAGAGTCAACTCCAGCCACCCAATGAGAGCACTTTTTTCAACCAGTGATATACCAATAGATAACTCTGCATATCTCATAAAGTTTCATAAGTAGTTATCCTTAGGTAAAAGTTAAATATTCAATATGAGCAGGTGGTTCAGATTTGATCTGAAAGCTCTTAATATTTTAAACTTGTACCAACCACACAAAGTCACCTACATAAAAATAGGTATTGATGATGTTCACAGAGGCGTCTTAAATATGGATTGCCCATCTCCTAAATTCAACAGCCCATACATTTTTGGTAGATACTACTTATGGGGATGATGGTCAGTAAGCATTTAATAAACTGCCTTTGGTGTGTGTTTTTCCAACTGGGTTCTCAGATCTTGTTAAATCTGTGGAACTTAAGGCACCAAACATAATCCATACTTAACAGAGCAGAACCAGATACAGAACCTGATTTTTGAAAAAAAAAAAAAAAAAAAAAGGAAAAAGGAAAAAAAAGATTGTATGCCTGTATATAAATACAGAGAACATTTCTGAAAATTTACACAGGATACTTAACAGTAGTTACATCTGGGGAATGGGCATGGAGACGAGAGGGCAGGGCAGCAAGAGGGCTTTTTTCTTACTTGTACTCCTTTGTATGGTTTGAATTTTATTTATTATTTACTGTGATCTTGCTTTTTATGATTAAAATTCTAGTCCTTAAAAAAAAATCCTTTTTAATGTGGAAGAAACATTTTCCTTTAGTTTTTCGAAAGAAAAATGTCTGTTTTTGAAATGAGATTCCTAAAGGGTAGTTTTCTGTGTTCTGAGCTTTTTCTTTCCTTTTCACTTTAGGAGGAAGCAGAGATCCAGGCAGAGCTGGAAAGGCTAGAAAGGGTTAGAAATCTACATATCAGGGAACTAAAAAGGATACATAATGAAGATAATTCACAGTAAGCAACTTGGGGGTATGTTGGGTTGGAGATTGCTAAACAGTTTCTGACATGAATTGAATGGTCTAGAATGATGGTTCTGCTTAATATAAATTGGGTATATGATTCCATGGTGTATTTAGCTCTATTGCAGGGTGTAATATAGGTTTGTGAACACGACTATGGCTTGCTTTAATTTAAATATATATAGGGGTGCCTGGGTGACTCAGTCGGTTGAGCATCCGACTTCGGCTCAGGTCATGATCTCATGGTTTGTGAGTTCGAGCCCCATATCGGGCTCTGTGCTGACAGCTCAGAGCATGGAGCTTGCTTCGGATTCTGTGTCTCCATCTCTCTCTCTGACCCTGCCCTACTTGCGCACACTCTCTCTCTCTCTCTCAAAAAATAAACATTAAGGGGCTCCTGGGTGGCTCAGTCAGTTAAGCATCCGGCTTTGGCTCAGGTCATGATCTCACCGTCTGTGAGTTCGAGCCCCGTGTTGGGCTCTGTGCTGACAGCTCAGAGCCTGGAGCCTGCTTCGGATTCTGTGTCTCCCTCTCTCTCTGACCCTCCCCGATTCATGCTCTCTTTCTCTCTCTCTCTCTCTGTCTTGTTAAAACTAAAAAAAATAAACATTAAAAAAATAGATAGATTTATATGTTAAATATGTATACATGTATTCTAGCATTTTCACACAAATAGAGGTCACTAAACAATATAGCTTTGCAGTTGTAGGTGGTTGGGATACTCTGTGTTTTCAGATTCCTGCAGAGCCCTGCTAAATGGAAGCACGGGTGACAGTGTCATGGCATGGAAGGGTTCCTGGGTTGGGATGGCATGGTTTTAGAATGACCTTTAAGGGCCCTTTGGGTGCTGAGATTTTAAACAAGACTGTCTTAGGTTTAGGTATTAATTGTAGATGAATGCCCACCTTTGTTTATAAGTCATTTAAAGGATTGAAACTGAAAAGTAGATTGATATGGGAAATACCTTTAGTTTGTAATCTTTTCTTTTTAAAATTTTCTGACTCTGAAACATGATTTTTTTGAACATAGCTATTGCTTGTGTGTTTTTGTTTGGCCAGTGTGAGCCATGGATTTTTCTTTCTGGGAGGTGGCAGGCCACAGCAGTTACCGTGACCGAGCACTCTGTATGTGTCAGGCATAGAGCTGTCTTCATGAGAACCCAACAAAATTACGTTGACTTGACCAGGGACCCACAGCTGTGTGACTAAACAAAGAGCCGAACTTGCTGTGGAACGCCAGAGCCGACTGCCACGCAGCAGTGGCACCCCTCTGCAGGCATGCCACTGTCTCAAAATTAAAATAGTTTTCCAGGATTAACAGTGGGGCAGTTTAAGATCAGGAGCTAGGTAGAAATAGTTTTAAAGTTATTTTTGCCAGAATCTCTCTTGTCTTTGTCTTATTGTTAGAAAACAACACAAGGTGGAATCCTGTGTGGCAGAAACAGTTATATCATGAGACTGTCTCAAAGAGGGAAAATAAATGTACATAGAACAAACATGTGATTTACTTTATAATCAGATCTGTTTTTAAGGCTGTGTAAAATATCTTGGAGTTTTATTGTGTTAGTTTTGGAATGGTGGGAACATGTGGCTTTTGAATACTTTGGAGGAACTGAGTAGCGTACTTTGGAAATCCCTGATCTAGTGTAGTCTATAGTCCCCTCACTTCATAGCAAGGCAGACAGGGAGGAAGGTCAACACAGGTCACAGGTCCAGTTGTGACTGTGCTGAGGCTGGCGTCTATACCTTACGGCTCTATAGCCAGTGCCATTCTTGTATTTATGTAGTCTCTTTGAACTATGTAACTTATTTCATGTTTACAATTAGCTATATTGGTGGTGTTACCAAACTGTCAGTAGCAGCTATAATCATGTGCATAGCATGTTGGATATTCTGGGAATTTTGCTAGTATGGAAGATTGTGTAGTCCTTGACCTCAGGATGTTCTGTATTCCCTGTTTCCACAGATTTAAAGATCATCCAACGCTAAATGACAGATATTTGTTGTTACATCTTTTGGGTAGAGGAGGTTTCAGTGAAGTTTACAAGGTAAGTGTAAGAAACTGGATACAAAGACTAAGATTAAATTATTGGTTATTACTGACTTGGAGAACATTAAGAATAGTGATCATTGTGAATTGGTATCTTTTGGTTGAAACTCAAAAACTTACTAAGGCAGGATATAGTATTTTGCCCTGTTCTCAAGTTTGGAAAATTAAAAAAAAAAATAAAACAGGAAGGAAAAACAGCATTGTTTCTCAGTAGTGAAATTATGGTGATTTATATTCTGTTTCTGTACTTCCTGCCTCACTTACATTTGTTAGAAGTAAGTATGGGGGTGGGGCGCCTGGGTGGCTCAGTCAGTTAAGCGTCCGACTTCGGCTTAGGTCATGATCTCACATTTCATGAGTTCAAGCCCTGCATCGGGCTCTGTGCTGACAGCTCAGAGCCTGGAGCCTGCTTCACATTCTGTGTCTCCCCCTCTCTCTTCCCCTGTCCTGCTTTGCTCTCCCTCTCTCTCTCTCAAAAAATGAATAAATGTTAAAAAAAATTTTTTATTTTTTTAAAGAAATAAGTATGGGGGTGCCTGGGTGGCTCAGTCAGTTAAGCATCCAATTTTGGCTTAGGTCACGATCTCGTGGTTTGTGAGTTCGACCCCCACGTCGGGCTCTGTGCTGACAGCTCAGAGCCTGGAGCCTGCTTCAGATTCTGTGTGTCCCTCTCTCTCTCTGCCCCTCCCCTGCTCATGCTCTGTCTCTCTCAAAAATAAACATTAAAAAAAATTTTTTTTAAAGAAATACGTTTGTGTTACTTTTATTCTTATGATTTTTTTAAATAGATGCCTTAAAGTTCATTCTTATTTGAAAACCTGCTTCTTATTTTTAAAAAGTTCTCATCTTGGGTGCCTGGGTAGCTCAGTCCGTTAAGCATCTGACCTAGGCTCAGGTCATGATCTCGCGGTTTGTGAGTTTGAGCCCTGCGTTGGGCTTTGTGCTGACAGCTCAGAGCCTGGAGCCTGCTTCATATCCTGTGTCTCCCTCTCTCTCTGCACCTCTCCTGCTCGTGCTGTTTCTCTCTCTCTCTTTCTCTCTCTCAAAATAAACGAAACATTAAAAAAAAAAAAGTTCTCATCTTCTAAGAGCGTTCTGAAGCAGCGTCCTGGCTTTAGCCGGGCCAGTGAAGGTCAGACCACTGTGCCTTTAGTTCATTTGTACTAAATGAGAAATTCAGCAGGTTTTCAGTATAGCTGCAGATCCATAACATGTTCACCAGTCACCGCCTCCTTGTTTCTGTAGGTGTTTCTGGCACCAGGATTTTACATGCATAGTCGGTTTATTAAATGGTCTCTACTGCCTGGCCCTGTGAATTCCCTTTTCCTGAGGTGCAGTCTTCACTGTTGGGATTTACATTATGCCTTGTGAATTTATATATGGGAAATAGTTTGAGCAAAATAATGTTTTCATTTCAGATAAAAACAGTAAAAACTAGTTATGTACCCCCCCTTTCTTTTTTAAATATTTTATTTTATATTTATTTTTAAATATTTTATTAAAAATTTTTTTAATGTTTGTTCATTTTTGAGAGAGAGAGGGAATGAGCGAGCATGAGTGGGGGAGGAGCAGAGAGGGGGAGACACAGAATCCAAAGCAGGCTCCAGGCTCTGAGCTGTCAGCACAGAGCCCCAACACGGGGCTTGAACCCACGAACCGTTAGATCATGACCTGAGCCAAAGTCGAACACTTAACCGACTGAGCCACCCAGGCGCCCCATGTGTATTAATGTTTTTAATCGAAGTTACTTGGCATACAATGATATATTTGTTTTAGTTGTATAACATAATGATTTGATGGTTTTCTTTAGTGTTAATTTTTACTGTGATGATATATATAAAAATTTACCATTTTAAGTGTGCAATTTGTTTGCATTAAGTATGTTCATAATGTTGTACAACTACCATTACTGTTCACTTCCAGAATTAGAATATTATTTTTAGTGTACTACTGGGCTTGATTTTCTAGTATTTCATATTTTCTATCTCTGTTCATAAGTGCGGCTGGCCCATCGTCCTCTTTTGTGTGCAGGCAGCATTGTCTAGCTTTTATATCCTAGTTATCCAGAGTAAGTTGTGAAATTTCTTTTTTCCCATGCCCTGGGATGCATTGCATAGGAATTGTTGGCTCCTTAAAAGAGCAGGGGTACCTGGGTGGCTCAGTCTCTCAAGCGTCCAGCTTCAGCTCAGGTCATGATCTCATGGTTCATGAGTTCGAGCCCCGTGTCAGGCTCTGTGCTGACAGCTCAGAGCCTGGATCCTGCTTCAAATTCTGTGTCTCCCTCTCTCTCTCTGCCCCTCCCCTGCTCATGCTCGTGTGAGTTCTCTCTCAAAAATAAATAAACATTAAAAAATAAATTAAAAAATAAAAGGGCAGACTCCGAATCACATGGGTAGATGTCATTGTAGAGGAAAACATTTTGATAACCTTTTTAATTTCTTCTACAAATACTGATTTGCTATTTTCTTCCCCTTCTTAAGCCACTTTTTTTTTTTTTTTTTTAACGTTTATTTATTTTTGAGACAGAGAGAGACAGAGCATGAACAGGGGAGGGTCAGAGAGGGAGACACAGAATCTGAAACAGGCTCCAGGCTCTGAGCTGTCAGCACAGAGCCCGACGCGGGGCTCGAACTCACGGACCGCGAGATCATGACCTGAGCCGAAGTCGGCCGCTTAACCGACTGAGCCACCCAGGCGCCCCTTAAGCCACTTTTGATAATTTTCCTGGAAAATCTATTTCACCTTGGTTTAAAAATGTCATCCATGGGGCACCTTGCGTGGCTCAGTCAGTTAAGCATCTGACTCTGGGTTTCAGCTCAGGTCATGATCTCACGGTTGGTGAGGTGGATGGAGCCTGAGTCTGGTTCTGTGCTGACAGCATGGAGCCTGCTTGGGATTCTCTCTGTCTCCCTTTCTGCCCCTCCCTTACTCTCACACTCATGCTCTGTCTCTTTCTCTCTCAAAATAAATAAACATTAAAAAATATATATCATCCATACCTTAGTTATTTCTCTTTTTTATGAAATGTTTATTTTTATTATTTATTTTTAATTTTTTTTATTTTTTGAGAGAGGAGACAGAGCACTAGTTGGGGAAGGGCAGAGAGATGGAGACAGAATCCAAAGCAGGCTCCAGGCTCCAAGCTACGAGCTGTCAGCACAGAGCCCGACGTGGGGCTTGAACTCACTAGCAGTGAGATCATGACCTGAACCAAAGTCAGACTGAGCTACCCTGGCGCCCCTGAAGTGCTTATTTTTATATCTCTTGAGTGATAGGTCAGAGATGAGTCAATGTTTATTTTTTCCTCTAAGAATCAACTTTTTATTTTGTTGATCGCGTCTACTCTTTGATTTTTTCATTAACTTGTGTTTTTAATCTTTCCTTCCTTTTGCTTTCTTTGTTTCTGTTTTCATTCTTGAATCAAACACTCTATTTTTTGTTTTTGATAATTTCAAAGTTGTAAAAAAAACACAAAATTTATCATCATAACCACTTTTAAGTGTACATTTTAGTAGTGTTAGGTGTATTTATGTTGTTGTGAAACAGATCTGCAGAATTTTTTCATCTTGCAAAACTGAAACTTTACCCATTAAGCAACAAGTCTCCTCTCCCAGCCCCTGATAACTGCCATTCTACTTTCTGTTTCAATGAACTTGACTACTTTTAGATATCTGTGTAAGTGGAATCACAGTATTTGTCTTTTTGTGACTGGCTCATTTACTTAGCATGATGTTCTCCAAGCTCATCCATGTTGATGTGATAGGATTTCCTTCTTTTAAGGCTGAATAATACTCCATCGTATGCGTATACTTTGTTTTCTTTATCCATTCCTCTGGCAGTGGATGTTGGGGTTGCTTCCTCTCCTGGTCTGTAGTGAATTGTGCTGCTTTGAACATGCATGTGCACATACCTCTTAGAGAAGTTGTTTGTAATTCTTTTGGGTATAAACCTACAAATGAAACAAATACTTTTTTAAAATCATCAGCATTTGTTCTTGTTGCTTCCCAGTTACTTGTTAGTTATTTCTTCATCCTGTGTTTTCCTAGTGTGTTCCTTAGTCATGTTTACATTGCTGAAATTTAGATGCTTCTTAAATCGGTGGTGGATCACAGTGTCTTGGATTCAGAAATAGGGTACAGTAGGTGGACAAAAAGACACTTGTCGTGTCATTAGTGCTCTTACAAATTAGGTGGTATTTGATCTGGCTTTTAATGGTTTTAAATGGTTTTCTCCTGTAAAGGCATGATGTTCTATAAGCTTGTAGGTGGACTTCAGATTCTATAACAAAAATAGAGTTCAGAAGTTTCCATTTCTGTGAAATAAGCTATTCTGTTTAAATTGTGTAGTTTTTATATTAAAAAAAATGCTGGTTTAAATTTAGTATAAATTAGAAGTTTCTTTCATGAGTAGCCATCTCTTACGGTTAGTGCTTCCCTAGAGGTAGCTTACGTTTTAAAAGATCCGTAGAACGGGAGTCATGACTTACCCTGTACCTGTTGGTTTCATCTGTCCATACATTTGTGGAAACGGGTAGATGGGTGGTAATAGTGCTGGAACTGAGGTATTAAATTTCTTACTGAACTTTAATTTGTTTATGAGTTTATTTATTTTGGGGGGGGGGAGGGGCAGAGAGAGAGAATCCCAAGTAGGCTCCACACTATCAGTGTAGAGCCCGATGGGCTCAATCCCAGGAACCATGAGACCATGACCTGAGCTGAAATCAAGAGTCAGAGGCTTAACTGACTGAGCCACCCAGGCACCCCTCATCTCAACCTTAAGAATTAAGAAAAACTATTCATCCCAAAGGAGTTCTTCAATAAATTCTTTTGTATAGCAGAAATACCCTGTTGTGTTAAAATACTACAACTTGTTATCAACTTGTGATTTACACTTAGCATCCTCACAAACCCACCTGTTCCCCTTCTTCCCCACCCCCGCCCCGTGATCTAGCACTACCTAGCGGATGCAGGACTTTCTAGCAGTGGCAGTCTTTGGGGAAAGTATGTCCTTTTCTTTGGACAGTGCTGGAGATGTGATCTGGTGTGACAACTTTCAGACATGTTGGGATCAAAAACTGCTTTTTATTTGCCCATTGTATATGGGTGGGGCTAAAGGCAGGGTGTTATTTTATTTGTTTGTATTTTAATAAACAGTGTAACAAATTACGAGGTTATTTTCTAAGCAAACAGTGAAGAGGTGTATCTGGAGGGGTTATTTCTCAAGAAGCAGATAGTGTGTGTCCCCAGCATTTTAGAAGTGTCCTGTCCCAGTGTCAGCAGAGGGGCGAGATACAACGCAAGGGAGTGAGGTCCCAGAGAGGGTGGATATTGTCCACAGAGAGAACTGTTTGGAAATGACTGGTAAGGCATGGGCTGTCTTGCTGTTTGTGGTGTGTACTTGGTTGTTTTCTAAGCCCCTTGGTGCCAGTGAGTCTGGAGACTTCTAAATTATCTGATCACAAGTTTCAAGAAGATGGTTGCAACTCTGAAACAAGTATGTGATGTGTTGTCATCCACTGTTGTTTTTATTTTACAATGCATTTGGGGTTTTGAATCATGGATGTGTTAAATAGAAGCTTTGAGTCCGTTACTTGCCTGTAATTCTTGTTAGCATTTATCCAGAACATAATTTATTCCTTTTCTTTGCAGGCATTTGATCTAACAGAACAAAGATATGTAGCTGTGAAAATTCACCAGTTAAATAAAAACTGGAGAGATGAGAAAAAGGAGAATTACCACAAGTAAGTGATCCTAGAGTGTCTGATTTTTCAAAATTTAGAAGTAACAGCTGTAGTTTGGGCCCTGTGCTAACAGCTGTACATGCATTGTTGTTGTTTCATTTAATCCTTATGACTATCCTGGGAGAGTAAGAAATTTTCCATCTTACTGATGAGCAAATTGAAACTTACAGAATTTGAGTAATAGTTAAGAAATGGCTGAGCTGGTGTTTAAATCTAGACTTCCCTTAATCCAAAACCCATGCTCTTCAACCTCCCTTTCCGTTATGTGTGTAACATTAGCTACAGTAAACAAGTAAAGCCTCGGAAACTGTCTTGCTGTCTATAGAAAGCAGATGATGGAGTCCTTCAGTGGCCTGGGCATCCTGAGGGGCTCTGGGCTGGGCTTTTTCCTGCCTGTTCAGTCATTTCTTCATGGAGGAAACGGGAAGGGGGGGTACCTGGGGTGCCTCTTGACTGCAGTGGTGCTTGTTGGACATTTCAGTTCCTCAGTGCTGTGTCCCCCTCCCCCTCACGGTTTCCCCTCCGAATTCTGTGTTCAGGGTCCTGAATGCCACTGGCTGGCGCTCCTCTTCTGTGTTGGGAGAAGGGCTGGGAGGGTGACTTCTTTAGCTTGAATAATGATTACATGTACAGGTGTGAATTTCTTTGATCCACTAATGGCGGGTTTTGCTTGTTTTCCCCACCCCGCCCCAAGCTTCAGAACGTTGGAATTCATGGCTCATTCGGTTTGGAGGCCACTCATACCTGATTTGCTGTTAGGATCCCCACTGGGCTTAGTATTGTTTCCTTATTGTAGGTAAAAGCACTGAATTAGACATGTCCTGACCCCGGAAGGAGAAGATAACCACTTTTAATGTAAACTCACCTCCTTTCTATGAGAGCAGTTGTGTTTTTTTTTTTCTTACAGGTTGTACTTTGAAGGGAAAAAAAGCAGTGGACTTTGAAGTAGCCTTTTTTTTTTTTTTTTAAGTTTATTTTATTTTGAGAAGGGGGGGGTGCAAGTGGCGAAGGGGCAGAGAAACAGGGAGAATCCCAAGCAGGCTCCGCACCATCAGCACAGAGCCAGATGCAGGACTTGCACCCACAAACCACGAGATCATGACCTGAGCCAAAATCAAGTCAGACGCTTAACCGACTGAGCCACCCAGGCACCCCTGAAATAGCCTTTTAATTGGCTTCTAAATCTCAAGGGAAAAGTAAAACATTTCTACATCATCAGTGGTTCTTGGGGCATAGACCAAGGCAACTCTTGCTGTATACATGTTCCTTATCAGGGGTCCAGGAACCTCCCCTCCCCTCCGCTGCCCCCCCCATTCTGTGCTGGATGGCACTCAGCACTGGAGAAGTGAAGGTTCCTCTGGCGTTAAGAGAAATTGGGCTTAGCGGAGGTAGCAAAAGGGATGAGGTGTGCTTTATGCATGGCACCTTGTGTGTGTATCTTACGTGACAGGCAGCTGCAGTCCAGATGCTTCTGAGGAACAGTTACATTATTACAAGCACATTCCAGTCACTTGGCGTTCAGGGACGAATGGCATATGCCACAGTGAATGCCAGGAGCACTTCAGAGAAGGAAGCCACATGTTGCTCTGACCAGTTAGAAACGCGAAATGTCCCCCTTACATTGAGACTCTCAGAGTGCGTAGGGAGTTGGAATGGTACTTGCTTCTCTTTAAAAATGCTCTCCAGCTATCCTTGGAGCCTGTTCTGTATCTTATGTGTGACCTGACCACTCTAAACCACTTGACTTTATGAGGGGCCAGCCTTGATTAACCTTGAGAAGGTGGTTCCTGTGCAGGGATTTGCACATACTTTGCCTAGTTTCAGTGTCCAGCTCTTAGGCTGGCCCTAAAGAGAACTCTACTGAGGAATACTGTGATGACTGCTGGTGGGTGCTGCCCACCTTAGCCTTTTGAAACAATGAGGGGTCGAAGCCTGGACCTTGTACCTCTGTGACACATCTGGCAAGCTGCTCTGAGTGCTGGTGGGTAGAGATTGGGTATGTTCTCTACCAGGCAGAGTCCTAGAGCAAGTGAAGGGGGGCGTCTCAGCTTTCTGAGCTCTTTACTGGTCCCGCTCCAGGCTCATGGTGGTACCTTTCTACTCTTCGTTTCCTCA
This sequence comes from Leopardus geoffroyi, assembly GCF_018350155.1. Taxonomy (NCBI): domain Eukaryota; kingdom Metazoa; phylum Chordata; class Mammalia; order Carnivora; family Felidae; genus Leopardus; species Leopardus geoffroyi. The sequence goes on from NC_059330.1 coordinate 45,327,805, forward strand.
CCAGAGGTGGGAATCATGGCACCCAAGTACCTTCTGTGGAGCCGTCTCTGCAGGGGCCATTTCCTAGCTGACAGACAGACACATGGGGAGGGAGTGTGCCAAGTTCTTAAGACCTTTGCTCAAACCTAGGGAGAAATTCTTACACACTTTCACCTTTCTTTGGAAGATTTTGCTTATTATGAAATCATACTGATGAATACAGGCTATACAGATGATAGTGAATTAGCAAAATGTCATTAACTCCTTGGAACTTACAGAGGCGTCTATCAAACATATAACAGATTTTAGACAGTGCTTTAAAAATTTAGTATTAAACTAAAAAGTGGTACACTTTAGTGTTATGTTAACATTATAAAATATGAAAATGCTGCTATCCTGCATAGTAACATCTCTGATTGCTTTTACTTTCATGGGAGTGACTTCCCAGTCCCATCTGGAATAAAGACATTTATTTGAGTCTTTATTAAGAAAGAAGGAAGAACTCAAAAGGTTGTTGTTTTGTTTAATTTTGAGTTCTGCTTTGCACCTCCTTTCTTCTCCTTCCTCCACAAACGAAAAGCAAACTGATTATTTTACTTTTGCATTATTAAAGCATTAGTAGGTATTACAAGATTCCTTTTTTTTTTTAACAAGATTTCTTTGACTCCCCCAAATAACATATTAAAAACTCCACAGTAGGAAACCTTTCATATAAAGCTGTCCACAGAAATCATTTTATCTGAGTTAGTATACACTTACATATGATGGTCTTCTAATTTCTTAGGATAAAGTCATTTTGTAAGCCTATTGAATGTATATCCACTTATAAAAGAGTACAAGACTAACACAGGAGCGGATAAGATTCTTCCCGTTTCTAATTAAGCTTTCTGTAGTGCATTAATCCCTTGGATGCTAAATTAAAAGTTGAACATGCGAGGGATGTGGAAAGAGCCACGGCCTTGCCTGATGAAGCTCGAGAAGCGGGCTTAGAGCTTCACATGATGCTGAGGGAGTGTGCTCAGTGACACAGCAAATGCCGTTAGTTGGGGAGGACTTTGACCCTTCCTTTGGTTCTTAAGTTTTGCCTCCTTTAGTTGCCTCTGTTTCTTGTACCTTGAGGGAGAAATCGGTCTCTGCCCTGAAATGCACAACAAAACCAAAAAGTTACAACAGAAAGGCAGAGAATTGTAGATTTTTAGTATGTTAGAGGAAGAAATGACTTGAGAGTTATCTGGTTAGTCCCTAGCTTTCTAAACTTGGTTTTTGTTAACAGCATCGTCTGAATTTTACTGAACGAACTATTAGGTGGCATCTTGATATACGAAAAGGAAACATGTGATGCTGCTTAGGTGGAATGAGGAGCTGGGCCAGAGCTACATTTGCTCAGGGTCCGCACTGGGGCTCCGGAGGCCTGCGTCTCCAGGGAGCGTCCTCGGAAACCTCCAATCCTGTGCAGCGTCGGGGAAGCCCAGAGAAGTGGCGTTACACAGCTGGGACTCTTGCAGCCAGGTTTCCAGGTCCCAGTGTAGTGGTGTCCTGACACTTCTCTGCCTAAGTGCTTGGCATGTCTTTTCTGTTCGGAAAGACATAAAGATGATGAAATGAAGTATCACAAGAAGCAAAAACTGCTAAAAGTGGCAGCTTGAAAAACAAGCTCAGTCAGGCTCAGTTTCCATTCGGGAAAAATAGATTTTAATTACTTTTAGATTCTTGTTCCTCTCTCCTCCTTGCCCTGATCATTTCCTCATCTTTTCTTTAGTTGAGTACTTTCTGTGTATTTTTGACATACTGGGACACACCAGTTTCAGAAAACATCACCTGATTATATTTTACCATACTCTGGAAAGTTTCTCTTTTCTGATCTTGCCTTATAAGAAAATGCCCCAAGCTAAATGGTGCCGGATTACTTAAAATATAAGAATTTTCTGTTCTTCTCTTTGTAAATAAGAACTACCTTAAAAATTATTAGTAATTATATTGAATAAACACGTTCTAGTCTTTTAAAACTCAATGAATATGTCGGATTATGTAGTATATTTTTGTTCCTAATCTCATTAAGTGATTTGAAATTGGAAAAGTATTTAATAAAAAGATGTTAATTTGCATATATGTAGAGTCTCATTCCAAGAAAACTAGGGCCTCATAATTTTCTATCAGATTCACATTTTCTTAAAAGAAAGTCAAGCTGATAGCCCTTTAAGTTCTTTTTGTAAGGAGAGTTTAAAAACAAATACAGAATACTACTAATTGCCGTGTATAGTCAGTAATCCTTTTACCCAAGGAGTTTACATGCTAAAATTGATTTCCTTGATGTATCCCCAGGATATAAACACTTAGAGATACTAAGTTTTTGAGGAGAGAGAAAAAGCTGTCTTTATAATTTTTAAAGCTTCGATATTTGGGTATAAATATAAAACAGGTGAGATTGTGATAGAATGAACTTGAAACGGTCGGCATCCATTCATTCAATGATATTTGAGCACCTACTATTTTCTCAACAGATTGGTGGATACTAATAGTGAAAACAGGATGAGGAAAGATACAGAGCCAGCCAGATCTGAATGGAATGAATAGGCAGAAGCAAGGAAAAATGAGAGAATGTGTAGAAGTATCCTTTTAGAGGTCTAAAAGACAGTCCAAAATACAAAATGTTAATTTTCCACTTTGTTTACAGGCACGCATGTAGGGAATACCGGATTCACAAAGAACTGGATCATCCCAGAATAGTTAAGCTGTATGATTACTTTTCACTGGACACTGACTCGTAAGTGCCGTGACATTTTAGCTTAGCAGTTATGCTGTTTTCTTCCAGTGTGTTGACTACTCATGAAATGGACCTTAAATCTGGGTCAAGGAAATACTCTCTGAGGGAGTCAAGTGTATGTATTTATGGGCAAATGATCATGTGTGAATTCATGTTTGGGTCAGCAATACATCTCTTAGCCACAGGACTTGTATAGTTGTGTGCTGGTTAATGTTTAACAACCAGGTTGGTGGGGGTCGGAATAGGGCTAATATGTAGTATTTGACAATTTCTGTGATAATAAATTTCTCAACAGGTCCAATTTCAAGCTACTAACTTAAAAAAAAAAAAAAGCTTTATTGAGATATAATTTAAATGCCATATAGTTTACCCACTTAAAGTAAACAGTTCAAGGCCTTTAGTATATTCACAGATCTGCAATCATTGCCATAGTCATTTTTTTTTTTTTGCCATAGTCATTTTTAGGACATTTTCACTACCTCAAAAAGAAACCCCATACCTTTTGCTGTCACCCCCTTACTCTTCCACCCCACCGCCACCCCACTCCCAGCCCTAAGCAGCCACTAGTCTGGTTTTTTTTTTGGTCTCTATAGCTTTCCTATTTTGGACTTGTATAGGAATCACTCATGTAGTATCTGGAGTCTTCTGACTGGCTGCTTTTATTTGAGATGATGTTTTTTCAAGGTTTTTTATTGTAGCATATGTTAGTACTTCATTCCTTTTTACGACCAAATATATTCCATTGTATGAATAAACCACCTTTTGTTTGTCCTTGCATCCTACCAGTGGCTTAATAACCAGCTCATAAAATTCCTGAAAATTAACTGTCAGCTCTTGGTAACTGTCACAAGTTGGTGCCAGCTGCCTCTGACGCGCCCCAGTGGGTGTGGACTATACAAGAGAGCCTCTGCCCCACCCCAGAGATTCTGATGAACCGTGATGGGCCTTTTAAAGAAGTACCAGCAATGTGATTTTATCATAGAATGGGAACGAATGTGGCACAAATGAAGGCATAACCCAGTGCTGCCTGTGAAAACATAGCCTCACAGGCATGTGGGATGTTAGAGTTGGAAGGGATCTCAGTTCAGCTTTATTTTATAGATGGAAATTTGAGGCCCAGAGAAGTGAAATGACTTGCCCAAGATCCTTAATACTGTTAGGCGTTGTTGTATTTTATTACTGGGTAAGGTAAGCTCTGTCACCTCTGGGTTTACCCAGGAGTTTAGGAATATTTCAGCATTTGGAAATGTTTTCTCTGTAGGAGTCTGAATTTCAGAGTCTGGTCGGCAGGTGTTCCCTCTTAGCCTTCCAGGTGATTCTAGGCATTCAGGCCTATTCTAAACAGCAGGTGTCTCAGAGACTGCTATGCCAAGAACCACCCCACGTTTAGAAATGTTTCCCAAAGGGAGAGACCTTCATTCCCTTTGGAAATGTGTACCATCCCTTTTTCCATCTGCTCAGGGATGACCCCTTTCCAGAAGGGTGGCCCTCAGACCAGGCATAGTCAGTGTGTGTTTAGCATGGATGGGGTTTAGAAGAATATCTGGTTAAGAGAACAGGTTTCCAAGGGTGATTAAATTCCTTGAATACTAGGTAGACTGCCCCCCACCCAATAACAAAAATATTTCAAAAATAAGGAGAAGGACTTAGATTATCTATGGTTTCAAATTGTATATATACTTTTAACTAATCTAAGAAATTGACTTGGTTGTGTGCTATTCTTGTTTATTTTGTGCTTCCTATTGTGTATGTGGTGACTTTTCACCATCATGTTAAAATCTTCTGAGAGCTGTTTGGGTGTTAAAGTGACATTTTATTTTAAGCTTGTACTTGGATCAAAAAATACCTCCAGTAAACATGAGAATCTATATCTTAGATCAGAGAATCTATAAATTTTTGATATTCATTCTCAAATAGGGTGCTAGCATGCCCTAATATGCTTCATAGAAAACACAAGCTGCTCAGTTTCGGGATCCTGCAGGACGGTGTATGTCTACCTTTCATCGCAGTGCTTTTTGAAGGCCTCAAATTTCCCAGAGGCCTTCTAGTCCTCTCTAGTCCTGAGCCTGTTAGCTCTCAGGTCTGCTCCTCACCCTTACCCTGTTCTGCATCTTAGGGAAGATGACCCTTGTAGGCTGTTCTGCCAGGCTCCGGTGTCAGTTGTTGTTCAGCTGGGCTCAGCCACTGGGGAGACCGAGATGGTGGTGGGTAGGGACACTCCTCCCCCTCCCCGCTGTGATTCCAGTCTCTCTTGGTGACCCTGGGTTCAGGTTGCACCATCTCCGCCCTTTGGCCCTAGGGTGCTAATGGCTTCCTGTTCTAGATGATCTCTGGGGTGCCTCACTGGCCAGTTTATCCTCTCAGCTCTTCCATCATCCATGTGATCAATTCCCTGAGCTAAAACTAACTTCTCTGTTTTAAATACTCAGGTGGTTTTTATTTCCTGGCTAGATCCTGAGTGATACAACCATATTGTCACAGCTTAGGATCGTTTAAAAGGTCTTCATCTCTCAGGAATACTCAAACAATTCAGGAATCCTTACTTCAGTTTATAATTCCCTTAGAAGATAGACACATGACCCTTCATGCCACAAATGGTATGTAGTTTTAAATTTGGGTCTGTATGATGAATTGATATAAGTGAAGGAAAAAACTCACACTATGCAATAGCATATTTGTTAGAACAACAGATACTGTACTTTTAAAAGTTCTCTTGTGTTTAGCAAAAAGCAATTATATACAGTATTGTGCCAAACTACCATGAGACGTGACATGAAACCAGTTCTTGGGACGTGGGCAAACCCTAGATTTTTTCTCACTGTCAGCGCTTAGGATCATTTGAAATGTTTGCATTGAGACTTGTATGCTTGAGTACCATATGCTTGTTTAGAACTGGAGCACGGTGTGGAAATGTGTAGGAGACCCCTCTAGAAAGATAATCTAGCTTAAGTACATTACAGTTCTTGTCATTGTTCTTATAGACTAGATTTAAGAAGAGGTATGCGTGGGCGAATTGTAGCACAACAGATTCCAGTGTGGAGGGTGTGAAGGCTCTTCACCAGGAGAGAAAGCAGTTTCCTTCCTGGCAAACACTCAGGTAGCTAATACTGAATAAAGAATAGAAGAGTACTTTAAGGACTAAAGAACAGAGCAAGAAGCTAATTAAAGTTTTCGCTGGGGCTGGTTTAGGTAGTCTTGATTTGCTTGCTGTTTCCCACAGTCAAATGTTGGTTTATTTGTCTTTAGGTTTTGTACAGTATTAGAGTACTGTGAGGGAAATGATCTGGACTTCTACCTGAAACAGCACAAATTAATGTCGGAGAAAGAGGCCCGGTCCATTATCATGCAGATTGTGAATGCTTTAAAGTACTTAAATGAAATAAAACCTCCCATCATACACTATGACCTCAAACCAGGTATGTCTGACTTTTAGGTGACAGTATTGATGGCTTTTCTCTGATCTTAAAAGTGACTTCTAATCTGATAAAGTTAGAGAATGTGGCAGGAGCCTAGAAGGCCTAGTAATATCTGGCTTTGCCTGGGTAGGTGTGGGAATGAAAGAGGCCCAGCCACACAATGCTGGGTTTGAGAGGATGAGTCGGATGAAATGCTCTGGAGAAACGATGCCCTTGTCTGTAGAGCCAGGGCGGGTCACCATGTCAGCCCGATTTAGCAAGGCCTGCTCTGGGTGAGCTCCATTTCACACTACATAGTAGTCCTCTAGTCCAAGTCTTTTCGACGAAAGTGCCTCCAAATTAATGACTTATTTTGCAGGTATGCCTCCCATTTCATTAAATTCGAACAGATTTACAGCTTTCTGTATGGTTACCATCTAATTTCAGTAGTCCTCAGCAAACAGTAGAGGGCAGTTAGACTTTTTACCTCTGTTTTTTTTGTTTTTGTTTTTAAATGTTTCTTTATTTTCACGATAGAGAGGCAGTGCGAGCAGGGAAGGGGCAGAGAGGGAGGGAGACACGGAATCTGAAGCAGGCTCCAGGCTCCGAGCTGTCAGCACAGAGCCCGGTGTGGGGCTCTAACCCACAAACCATGAGATTATGACCTGAGCTGAAGTTGGACGCTTAACCGACTGAGCCACCCAGGCGCCCCACCTCTGTTTTTTTTGTCATCATCCTCAGTTGTTTTTTAGAAGTCTGCATATGTTCTCTGTAGACAGCTGGAACCAGCTTTGGCTTGGGTGTTGGGAAGATGGTTCCCATTTACCTCCTGGTGGGCACAGTTGTTAACTCTGCTTTCCTCTACTGGTAGCTACGTATTAAATCTCACTATTCACTATTCTTTAATGTTCTAATACAATTCAAATGACAAAAAAAGTCGTAATGAAGTGGTTTTTAAAACAACAGCTATTTGTGTTACTGGGTTTTCCAGCACTGAATCCAATACATTTTCCCATCATAGGAACTGTAGGTGGCACTGTGGTACTAGTTTTGATTCCCTTGTGTGGTTTTTTTTTTTTTTTTCCTTTGGGTTTTTGTTTTTTTTTTTGTTTTTTTTTTTTTTGTTTTTTTTTTTTTCCCGGTCCTGAAACTACTGTTCTAAACAGGGTGGTTTAGAGATTGTTACTGAAAGCTCAGATGAAACTTTCCCACCATTTTTGACCAGCCGTCCAAATGATATTTTACTTTGGCGAGTTGCTATTTTTTTTCCACTGCTCATAGTGGTGGTTTTGGCACATCTAGCAGGTGATTCTTGGAAAATGGAAGTTTGCAGCCAGACACTGAGGACTCTCCTCTAGCATCCAGAGTCCAGATCATTTTATTCCACGAATTTAGATGTTTGCTATTACGTGCCGAGAGTTTGAGTTCACTTGTCCCCTTCTTGTCTGTTTTACCTTGAACTTTTCTCTTAATTAGTAAGTCTCTTTTTATTCATGAAGATTTTCATCTTTTTAGGTAATATTCTTTTAGTAAATGGTACAGCATGTGGAGAGATAAAAATCACAGATTTTGGTCTTTCCAAGATCATGGACGATGATAGCTACAATTCAGTGGATGGCATGGAGCTAACGTCACAAGGTGCTGGTACTTATTGGTAGGTATCTGGGAGATCTGCCAGGTTGGCTGGTGGAGATATGGCTGTGCTATACTGAAATGTTGGTAATTGATCATTAATAACTACATCCTGTCTTAGGCAAAATGCAGTAAACCAAAGTAGATTTTCCTCCCCAAATATTACTGCCTTTTCGGCCGTTTGACTCTCTGTATTTATATTAACTTGTCTTAATTTTTCTTTCCTTTCTTGAAAACCATTGAGAGAGATTATATATGGCCAGGTGTTGGAGTTGTGTGTTTCTTTAGAGCTGGCCCTATGGAGTAGGGAGAGAACGAGATTGCTCCTGTGTATTTAAAGAATGGCCCTAAATTTTTTTCAGTACAAATGTAGGTCTCTTGTTATGGGTTAATGGGATGAGGGATTCATTTCTAGAGTTGCCTACGGATGATGCCCTGTCAAGAACTAAGAAGTTGTAAAGATCAGTATGTAAAGTAACCCCAGCATCCCTTGAAATCTAAACAGGAAAAAAGTGAGCACAGTTTGCAAAGAAATTTATCCGTACCCATCAGCCATGTTCTAAAATGTTTTGAGCCACATTTCTTCCCATCTGTTGTCACTCGTCTCCGCACCACCACCCTACCCCAGCTAGCTCTACCTGCTTATTCCATGACCTCTTATTTCTGCCTGCTTTTGACAGCAGGAGCCGTAAAAGATACCTACAGCCCTAACAACTCACTTTGTGATTGTAAAGGTGTGTTAACAGAGCTTTCTTTTTCCTTCTGAGGTGGTAACAGAAAGCTGCCAATTGGACATTTGATTCCAAACTGAGGTTGGGGGCAGTGTAGAAGTCCCACATATATTAAACCCCAGGGTCAGTTGGTCAGATCACTTAACTTTGAGACTGGAGGGCCCTAGGCCTTAGCAGAATACTGACTGCCTGGGAATGAGGGCGTTGATTGGAAGCAGACAGAGAAGGGAGAGTATCGTTTACAGCTCACAGGATGAGCTTTATTCTCATCAGTCTGATCATATGTAAATTATGTATATTAGAGAATCCATCAAATCCTTAGAAAAGCATCATGTGCACAAAATTCCTACTCTTCATTGCTCCTTATTTTTTGTGGAGATGGTACCTATAGTGAAAATCAGTCCCTAAATTAAACCTTTGAGATCCTGGGTTTAAAATAGAAGCTACATTTACAGTGTTTATTTACTATGGTGGTTATTGTGGGTTAGTGTTCCTGTCACTAAATGGCACAAAAATATCTGTTGTTGGAAATTCTGGAAACAGGTCTATACCTCTGCTATATAAATTCACTGAAACTTAGATTTTAGCTTTTTTGTTTGGTAACTTGTTCTTATAAAAAGTTAAGCCTTTTTGTGTTAAATTCCTTTTCTCATTGCTACCTATTGCTGTATTTGCTGAGCTATAAAAATTCAGTGGTTGGAATTTAAATAATAATTATGTGATGTTTGGGATTTGCTTCAGAGTAATCTGTTGGTGGGGGGAGGGGTGTATATGAACAGAGATTGGCCCCATGTTGATAATTATTGAAGCTCAATGATGGTTACTTGGGGGTTCATTTTACTGTTCTTTCTACTTTAGATTATATTTGGAGATTATTTTCATAACAAAAAGAGGTAAAAAGGGGGCTACTGAGAAAACTTAATTCTGTGGGTTCCTCTGAAGGTTTAAAAAATCTCCATATTGGTAGTGCTAAGCATTGTCATAATCACACTCCTCATATGTCATCCTCTTAGGTCCTAGAGGATCGATACAAACAGGGTGGGAAGACATAACAAATTCTAGGCAACGGTTTGCAGTATTTTGGTAGTTGCAGTGTTTGGTAGAATTCTTCTACATTGAATACTACTTTTTTAAAAAAATATTTTATTCTTAAGTAATCTCTATACCCAGCATGGGGGCTCAAACTCATAATCGTGAGATCAGCGCGTGCTCCACTGACTGAGCCAGCCAGGTGCCCTCAATACTACTTATAAATAAATGACCTATAGATTAGGCCCTGAGAATCCTGTTTCTGTAGGATGATTTTATTGTGACAGAATGTGCAATTATGTTTTTAAACATAATTTCGTGCAATATCATAGAACCGTCCTCTACTCTCTCCCGAAGTCCTTGATAGGGAATTAGAGTGCTTATTATTGTCAGTATTATTTGGGTGAAGAACTAGTTTATTTCTTCATTTATACATGGGGAAACTGAGACCTAGAAAGTGACTTTTCCAGACTGATACTGTCAAGTGGCAGTCAACGTCTTTTTTTTTTTTTTTTTTTAAATCAATGTCTTTTGTACTGTGAATATTTGGCTAAATTATTACTCATCATTTGGACAAATTCAACAACTTCTGTCCTTCTCTACCACCTCCACAAGAGTTATAAATACATTAAAATGATCATTTTGGATCCAAGGTTCTATTTGTTGTTTATGCAAGATCATATTTAAATTATGTATGTTAAAGAATCAAGAACCGTGAAAAGTCAGGTTCAGGGAGGTTTTAGTGACATTTGGAAGAGCTGTTCTTTTTATTCTTTTTCCTATATTCTTGTTACTTTGCTTTTTTCCCCACTTCATGAGTTCAGTGTGTGTTTTGGCTAACAGTTTTCATTGTGAAGTAATAATGTAGGTCAGTGGTCTTAATCATCCCCAAATGTCTGTTAAAAATAAATAAATAAGAAACAAGAACATAAGACTAAACTTTTTTAAAAGAAAAGAAAAAAGCCCATCATGGAACATTTTCTTCCTCTCAGCTCTTGTGGCCCCCTTCGAGTTGTAAGTTTAGATTTTTATACCGGAAGCACAGCAGGGTCTAAAATAAAGAATTTTTCACAGAATTGATTTTGCCAGCATGAAATCTGCAGAAATCGATCTGTTATCTTCAGAATGCTGCCTTCCAGCTGTGCCATGGCTAAGACCCCAGGCAGTGAGTGGAAGCGTATTTGTTTGGTTTCCTAAATGCCAAGAGGCACTTACCTTCCACACCATACAATTTGGTGTGGTTCGCTGTGCAGCCAGTCTTTTTCCAAGCCAGGAGTGGGTGGGGAGGGAAGGAATTCAGATGAGGATTGAGTTGTGCTAACCACTAGTTTGGTGGGCTTTTTCTCCCCTATTTGTTAGTCTTCAGGAAGCCCCTGATCACCCTTCAAGTGGGCAACACAAAATACCCTTTGATAACTTGGAGTGTAGTATCACCATTTATTATATATTGTAGTTATTCCCAGTCCAGATTTTACAAAGAGAGCTACCTTATGAAGGCAGACAGCCCCTCCCCTCAGAGATTAATACTGGGTTCTGAATGCATTTGGACTTTTATTATTTTTTTAAATGTTTGTTTATTTTAGAGTGAGAGCGTGTGTGCAAGCAGGGGAGGGGCAAAGAGAGAGGGGGCAGAGGATCCAAAGCGGGCTCTGTGCTGACAGCAGAGAACCTTATGCGGGGCTCGAACCCATGAACTGCAAGATCATAACCTGAGCCAAAGTTGGACGCTCAACAGACTGAGCCACCCAGGCACCACCCCCCGCTCCTTTGGACTTCTAACATAGTTATTTTAGAGACAGTCCTCTTTCTCAGCCAACGTGAAAGCAAACCCACACCACTTCAAGTTGTGTTTTGATGTTTGTTGCTGCAGCTCTTATAAAAGGGAATGCACTTCTTTTGTGTTCCCCCTCCTTTTTGGAACTTGTTGAATGACACTCCTATTAGGCGCAACCCTGGGAAAAGATGCTGTGGTGGGTGAAACGGGGGCCAGGGGGAGAATATTTGCCTCTCTCGGTGAACTGAGAAATGTATTTTAAGGCTTTTAGGACATGCTGCCTCCTTAAGTCACAGTGTTTTCTCACGGACTTTCCCCAGCAAGGCCCAAGTCGCTTTTTCGTCTAAATTTCAGTTAAAATTGAGATATTTTTATTTCCCACAAGGTCTTCTACTTTGCCTTTTTGTATATGTCCTAGATTTATACAGTCATTTTATTTTCCTTTTGTCCCAGGTATTTACCACCAGAGTGTTTTGTGGTTGGGAAAGAGCCACCAAAGATCTCAAATAAAGTTGATGTCTGGTCAGTGGGTGTGATCTTTTACCAGTGTCTTTATGGAAGGAAGGTAAGGAAGGTCGGATGTGGTGGCTTGATATCTGGCTTGGGTGGCACATGTATGCACTGGCATGGTGTCCGTTATTCTCTTGGAATTAATCGTTTGGTTATACAGAACTTTTGGATGTGGTTTGAGGAAAACACAGACAACAATAACAGCTTTATGCATAAGCAGAACTTTTCAACAGAGTACCTAATGAATTTCACTGGGCTATTGAAAAACATACATTTTTACCGTTTTCAATTAGATCCAGGATCGGTTTTGATTCTGATAATATGTATAAGGAATTATATGACCTGGTTTATTTCAAATATACAGTTGTCCCAGGAGGCATTCTTCAGGGTCCCACGGACTGGAACTTGGAAAATCTACAGGGGTCTTCATTCCCAGCTACCCCAGTAGTTAAAGCTATTATTAATAAAAGCGTGGTTTCTATCTTCTGTACTGGGGAGATGTAGTGTTAGAAAATATTCACCATCTGTTACCTCTGGATCAAGGTGATAGGTCATTTGGACACATAATAACCTAGGTAGTGAACTGTACCTAATGAATTGTTCACATTTATGTTTTCCTTATGAGAATGCTCCCTTAGGGTAAACATATATACTAGGATACAGGGCACATATAGCCGTATTTTTGCTGTCAGTGTGTTATAAATAATCAAAATTTGTAGGTGGTTCCAACAGTGTAGGTTGTGAGTATAAGCCATTTGGGGGTTCTGCGACTCCCCTGGACTCTTAATACTTTTGTTACGATCCCTAGACCAAGCTCTTAATTTAGATTTCAGCTTCCTCTTTAACTTCTCCTTGGTCTTTCTTTTCTTTTCTTTTCTTTTCTTTTCTTTTCTTTTCTTTTCTTTTCTTTTTAATTTATTTTTGAGAGAGAGAGAGAGAGAGAGACAGAGTGTGAGTGGGGGAGGGGCCGAGAGAGAGGGAGACACAGAATCTGAAGCAGGCTTCAGGCTCTGAACTATCAGCACAGAGCCTGACCTGGGGCTCGAACTCACAAGCCATGAGATTATGACCTGAGCTGAAGTTGGATGTTTAACTGACAGAGCCACCCAGGCGCCCCTTGGTCTTTGTTTCTGTATCTTACCCTTTGTAATATGGGGAAACTTCAGAGCCAGTAATGGTTAATTATATTATTATCATTATTATTATTATTATTATTATTATTATTATTAGGTTTTATTTTTAAGTAACCTCTACACCCAACGTTGGGCTCGAACTCATGGGCCCAACATCAAGAGTTGGGTGCTCCACTGACTGAGCCAGTCAGGCATCCCAAGTAGGAGTTAATTATTATTTATACTCTCTGATAATGAGGAAGTACTGCTGATAATGTTGGTAGAGGTTATGTAGAAAGAATTGTGATCTCTTAGTAGAAACATTGTAGAGATGACACTAAACTTGAACTTGTATTTTAAGGCTATTAGAAAATGGCACATTGGGGCACAGATGAAGCCGCTAAGTAACCCCAGCTTTTATTCCACGCTCCTGTTCTTATTCCGTCTCCTGTTTACTTCCTTTTCCTCTGTCTTTATCTGGGTCTTGGGTCTGCCAGTGGCACACATGTGTACTACTTAAGCCTACAGTTGTCACTCAGGGCAGAAGAGGTTGCCGGTTCCTCCTAGGATGGTTTTTGTTGTCAGCAAATCTCAACAGAGGTACTATCCTGTGGCAGACGCTGCTTCCAGTGCCAGCCCTGCCTTAACCTCCGTGTTGGACCGTGAGCTTGTTAGTACTTAAGCTCTGACCCTTTCCACCCCTTACCTATAAAAAGAGAGCGAGGAGACCATCTCCGAAGTTCTTTCTAGCAGTTCTCATCAAAGCAGATCTTCTCCTTTCCCTTCACTATGGTTTTGAATTGTGTTCTCTTTAATTTTAACCACAGGCCCACCTTTGTTTGTTTCGTTTTTATCTGATAGCCTTTTGGCCACAACCAGTCCCAGCAAGACATTCTACAAGAAAATACTATTCTTAAAGCTACTGAAGTGCAGTTCCCGCCAAAGCCAGTAGTAACACCTGAAGCAAAGGTAAGTTTTGACCTACTGGTCAGCAGGAAACAACTGCTGTTTTCTGGATTATCAGTACAAAATTCAAGAGTCATTAAAAGCCTTCTCCCCCTTCTAAATGTGTATTTTTTCAAACCCTTACCCTCTTCACCCGCTCTCCTACAACAGATACTTACCGAGTGCCTGTCGAGTACTAGACACTGTACTAAGTCATAGAGAGGGAACGGTGAGTGTGTAGCAATGAAGTACAGACAAGTTCCCTGCCTGCTAGGAGGTTCTGTTCCACCAGGTGAGACGAACAGTAACTAACAACGGTTCCATCTCAGATGGTGATAGAGATTATGAAGAAAAAGAAAGGGAGGGTACAGGGGTGTGGGAGCAGGAAGTGATGTTTTTGAGCAGTCTTGAATAATGTGATGGCGGGAGCCCTGTGTAGATTTGGGAGAAGAATTTTTTTTTTTTTAAGTTTATTTATTTTGAGAGACAGAGCAGAGGAGGGGCAGAGAGAGAGGGAGAGAGAGAATGCCAGGCAGGCTCCATGCTGTCAGCAGAGAGCCCCACGCAGGGCTCGAACTCATGAACCCTGAGATCATGACCTGAGCTGAAGCCAAGAGTCAGACGCTCAACCGACTGAGCCACCTAGGCACCCCTAAGTTTGTTTATTTTTGAGAGAGAGCACACGAGTGCGAGCAGGAGAGGTGCAGAGACAGGGAGAGAGAATCCCAAGCAGGCTCCGTGCTGTCAGTGCACAGTCCCAGCTCGGGCTCAGTTCCACGAATTGTGAGATCATGCCCTGAGCCAGAATCAAGAGTGGGTCGCTTAACCGACTGAGCCACCCAGGTGCCCGGGGAGAAGAATATTTTAGGCAGAGAAGCGCACGAAGCTCAGATGTGAGGACAAGCTCAGCAGATCCATAGAACAGGCAGAACAGAGGGGAGTATGGTAGGCAGGGCAGAGGATGCAGGAGGAACAGAGGAGAGTGTGGTAGGCAGGGCAGAGGCTGCAGGGCAGATTGTAGACCGAGATGGGAGAGATGGGAAGCATAGGAAGGTTTTACTCAAGGCAGCCGTGTGATCTGATGGCTGTTTCAAAAGCCTGCCCTGGAGGCTGTGTAGAAAGAAAGTTCAAGGTGGGAGTTTGACCAGTATTGTATCCAACCCAAAGTAACCCATTTAACTCAAGTTACCGTGTCACATATCTCACTAAGAAGGGTCATCTTAAAGGCCAAGGATTATTAAGTTTATTTCTGTGAATGCATTTTTATCTTCCAAATACTTTAATCAGGCAGCTACCTACAGGTGTTTTTTATTTTGGAAAACCAGGATTGTTGTTATACTTATGTGTTTCATTAATTAAACATGGAAAAAAAATAATACATTTCGTGTTTTAGGTTGTTTTTTTTTTTAAGTAGGCTCCACGCCCAGTGCCAAGCCCAACACCGGGCTTGAACTCAACGACCCTGAGATCAAGACCTGAGCTGAGATCAAGCGTCGGATGCTTAACCGACTGAGCCACCCAAGCGTCCCTGGATTTTTTTTTAAATAGGCTTTGTTAGACTTTATTTTTTAAAGCAGTTTTAGATTCATGGCAACACTGAGCAGAAAGTAGAGAATTCCCATGTACTTCTGTCCCCACACATGCACAACTTCCCTCACTGTCAGCATTGTGCACCAGAATGAGACATTTGTTACCCTCGATGGACCCTACATTGGGACATTATGATCACCTGAATGTAAAGTGTGATCTTTGGGTGATAATGACATTTTAGATTTTTAAAAGTCCAATTCCTGTATTTAAAATAATTGCATTATGAGACTTTGATTAAAATGGTCTGGTTAAAAAATAGGAAAAGATAAACCATCTGTTTAAGGGCCTCTGTGATACAAATTATAGAAACTGATCCTGTGTAGCCCTTCATACCTAGCACAAAGGAAGCTTCCATGTTGGTAGTAAATTAGGATTCTTTTTTTTTTTTTTTTAAGTTTATTGTGAGAGAATGAGCTAATGCAGATGAGCGGTGGCGGGGGGGGGGGGGGGGGGGGCGGCGGCACAGAGAGAAGGAGAAAGAGAACATGGAGGCTGATGTGGGGCTTGAACTCAGGAACCACAAGATCATGACCTGAGCTGAAATCAAGAGTCGATGCCCAACCGAGCCACCCAGGCGCCACTAAATTAGGATTCTGAATGAAACCCCACTCATAGCATGATTCTCTGTCTGCAGAGCTCTTGGGGAAACAAGTCCTGTTCAGGTTTTCTTTAGTACTTAGGTGTGTGCCTCATCATTTGCTTGATCACCTTTTAGGGAAGAATGTGATACACAAGGCAAGCATTTACCAATCTGTGACACGTTGTAGTGTTAGTGTTGGTCTCCTCACCCTGCACGTGGCGGTGGTTTGTCATTACAATTTTTACTTCCTCAGGATGTGGCGAGTTCACATGAGGCCGTGATTTGTACACACAGGACCATTAGGTTAGATGTGCCTGTGTAAACCGTCCAAGGCAGAGAGATTTTTGCGTTGGTCTTTGTGCTTTGGGGGCAGAGGTCTCTAGAGGCCAGGTCATGCCCCATTCCCACTCAGGAATGGCTCAGGTGCCTCTGTCAGGGAAGGAGCCCGTGGTCACAGAGAGGTGCTGCTGCCCGTGTGTCTCCTTGCCTGGTCCTCTCCGGGCGTGATTTCTGGGAAAGGCCCCGAGCCCCTTCTCTTTATAGAGGGTGTTTGCTCTGGGCCTGGGCCCTGGCAGCTGCCACAGAGCCTCAGGGTTCCCTCTGGGAGCAGCAGGATTATCTGCCTCAGGCTTCTTCAAGAAACTTTCCTTTCAGGCGTTTATTCGACGATGCTTGGCCTACCGAAAGGAGGACCGCATCGATGTCCAGCAGCTGGCCTGTGACCCCTACTTGCTGCCTCACATCCGAAAGTCGGTCTCCACGAGTAGCCCTGCTGGAGCTGCTATTGCATCGACCTCGGGGGCGTCCAATAACAGTTCTTCGAATTGAGACCCACTCCTAGGCTGCAAACTGTTCAGCACACACAGAGTGGACAAATGGCATTCAGCAGCGGGTTTGGAACATAGCGAATCCGAATGGATCTCATGAAACCTGTACCAGGTGCTTTTATTTTCTTGCTTTTTTCCCATCCATAGAGCATGACAGCATCGATTCTCATTGAGGAGAAGCCTTGGGCAGCTCTGGCCAGGCCTCGTAGGAAAAGGCCCCGCCCGAGGTTCCGGCGTCAACGGCCACTACGTGTGGCTGCTCTGAGTGAGGAAAAAATGAAAAAGAAAAACTGGTTCCATGTACTGTGAACTTGAAAACATGCAGACTCAGGGGGGTCCCTGATGCAGTGCTTCAGATGAAGAATGTGGACTTGAAAATACAGACTGGGCTAGTCCAGTGTCTATATTTAAACTTGTTCTTTTCTTTTAATAAAGTTTAGGTAACATCTCCTGAAAAGCTTGTAGCACAAAGGCTCAGCTGGGGATGGTGTTTGACTTCGGAGGAAAAAAAGTTGCTATTGCCCGTTAAAGGCACTAGAGTTAGTGTTTTATCCCTAAATAATTTCAATTTTTAAAAACATGCAGCTTCCCTCCCCCCTTTTTTTATTTTTGAAAGAATACATTTGGTCATAAAGTGAAACCCGTATTAGCAAGTACGTGGCAATGTTCATTCCAGTCAGATGCAGCTTTCTCCTCCGTCTGGTCTCCTGTTTGCAATTGCTTCCCTCATCTCAGTAGGGAAAACGTCGAGTGGCAGGACTGAGATGTGTGGGGCTTTGCCATTGGACAAAGAACGAGGTTAGAAGCCCGCAGCTTGGAGTCTCTAGGTTTTCAACTATTTCTTCACAATTTGAACACTTGACGGTTGTCCCTTTTAATTTATTTGAAGTGCTATTTTTTTAAATAAAGGTTCATCTGTCCATGCAGTCCTCTTGAATTCTCTGAATGTAGTAACTATCAAAAAACTGTTCCAGAGGTAGGCAGAAAATGGGCCAGGGAGCCAAATGCTCCAGGGATCAGGAGGTCCTACCTGCGGTCTCTGTGTGCTTGCTAAATGGTGTAACTTTCTTGTTAACCACGATATTAAAACTTGATCAGCTCATAAGCTTTCCTCTGTTAGATCTTTTGGCAGGAAACAACCTCCAAGCCTCTAAATTTTGTGGGTGTGTGCTGATGTGTGTGTCTGTGTGTGCATGTGCACACACGCTTTGTCTAACTCACCTTAATAGATTGATCAAGTGGAATTAAAAAAATAATTGCAGGGAGATAGGCATTCTGAATATGAACATTCTTTTGGAGCTCTTGTTTTTTTGTTTTGTTTTGTTTTTTTACATTCGGTCATTTCTGAGATGTGTGATCAGCTGAAGACAGAGCTGAAACGGGAGATGTGCGGCCCCACGTGCCCTTGAAACAGCACAGCACTCGACAGTAGGGAGGGGAGGAGGCCAGAGCCTGAGCATGTGGTAGCCAGCTTGGAATGTTACTGACATATGTGGCAAGAGGGCTCAGCCAGAAATATTTAAAGATGCAGCATTCAGGCATGCGAGTTCCCTGGGCAGGGGGAGGGCAGTCAGGAAGGGCAGAGAGCTCTCAGATAACTGTAGTCTGTCTTTCACGTGTGAAAAATGTCACTGGTGACACTTGCGCTGGGACCTTTGTTGGTTTTGTGGACCTGCTCTGCCCCAGTCTCCCCAGTACCGGGAGATCTTAGGGGAAGAGGGGGTAATCCCAGTTGGAGAGATGTTTGTGGGTAGATACGGTCTGCGGAACTCTGAACGGAAGGAAGTCGGTCCAGGAGTCCTCGGTGCCCCCAGCTTTCCATTTTATCATCGCAAGTGTCTATGCACGGGTCGTACACATGATCTATGTCTGTGTGTGTTTGTGTAGTACCTTTTTTTAACCATTACTTTCAAGCTGTTAAGCAGAGAGTCCCTACAGGGTCTCGGGTTGAGCACGACCCTGAAAACCCTGAGAGGATGGTGTCTGCATATGTGAACAGACGGAGGAGGTGAGACTTACTCAGCGTTATTACGTTCTCTTCCTTGTTTTCTTCTCGTGCAGTGATCTTGCGAGACCTTTTTTTTCTTAAGGTTGAAAGAATGCCGCTTCTTTGAGCCGTCCCTCTAACTTCCCGCCGCCTTCTCCCCATGTGCTTAGTTAGAAGTGAAGCTTCAGGACTTTATCTGTCCATCTGTCTTTTCTCCCCTCGCCCTGTCTCCTCGCTTCCCTCGGGTCTGGGGCCTGGTTGGAGCTGACGGGGCTCGCTTGAGTCTGGGCAAGGCCTCTTTCCACTGCATGGACTAGCCCCGGAGAACATGCGGAACGCTGACTTTTTCTAGACTTTTAAGTAGCCAGTGAAATCACGAAGTGGGGTTCTTCCATGACATATTTTGTTAATATGGGTTTCACTTTTTTCAAGGATGATCCCTTATTGCCACAACTGATTTACTTTAAACAATGACAAAAAAAAAAAATGTGTATTAATTTGTAATTAAATCCAGTCAGACTGTTTTGGACTTTCCCAACTTGGGGGGTGGGGTGGGGAGGATATTAAAATAAGTTTCAAGAAGTGAATCTCCCAGCCTCTTGATTTTGCTCTAGTTCTTAGCTTCAAACAGGGCTCTTAGCATTTAGGGGGCGGGTAGGTAGGGGAGTCCTGCAGCTGACCGAGTCCCAGTGGACATCGCAGGCATGATGGCCATGTGTCGATTCGTAGAACACGTTTCGTACCTCCAGTGTGCCAGCAACTAATGCTTGTTGGTGGGGATACAGCAGTGAACAGGATAGGGAAAGCCCACAGCCATCGGATTGCAACCCAGGGGTGAAGGCTCTGGGCCCAGGAAGGGAAGGGATACAGGGCTCTGATGGGAATGAATCGGGCTCCAACTTAACCATCAGGAGATGGGCAGCTTTACATGGAGACTTGCTGCTGAGAGCGGTATGTACCCCACTTGTGTGGCCGACCCACACACACCTGCTATCCTCTGCCTTTCCCCCAGTGCTGTGAGGACAGGTTTTCCTCCAGGTGAGAAGATGAGCAGTCAAGGAGCTCTTGGTTTCCTCATTTAGAAAAAAACTCTCTTTAAACACAGTCATCTCCTAGAATGCTAGAGCTAGAAGAATCTTCAGGTCCAGCTCCTCGCTTCTAAGAAGGCGACATTTACAACTAGCCTGACCCACCTTGGGGGGTTCTGCTTTCTGAGAATCTCTACCCCTCCCCCCTCCCACTTACTCATCATTCTACTTGCCCAAGCTAGCTCAGTCTGTAATTAAAATCAGCCCCGGGGTAAGTGGGGGAGAGACGTGGTACACACACTAGTTGAGGTATGGAAAATCTCTGCTTCCTAAAATTAGCTGTTCTCTTTTTATTTCTTAAGGCAGAATCACCTACAAGTTAAGATTGTGGGCTTTACAAGTAGGTCTGGTTCAGATCCTACCTCTGTAAGCTTCAGGGATAGCTCCTTGCATGGTTGTCAAGAATAGAAATAGGGTATGTAAAGCACTTGGCACGCAAGAGGGGAGTAAAAAATGTGGTTTACAGACGGATCACAAGATCAGTGAGTAAGATTGCTGAGACTGAAACCCCCAAGTTTGCTGGTGAAGAGTCAGAGCCTTTCTACTTGCCAGGTGGTCAGGAGGTCCTTTTGCCTTGGGTAAGTGATGCACACCTTAGGCTTGAGATTCCCTGCAAACCTTTATAGGTTCATTCAACAGTCTCTTATTACCCTGGGTCCAAGACTGCTCTGGCTGAATCTGGGAGGAATGGCTAAGAGGCCAGTGTGGTTCCCAGGCCGGCAGCATCCGCATCACCTGAAACCTGTCAGATATTCACATTCTCAGCACTTCCCCGCCCCCAGTCTGCCTCCCAGATGGCTGGAGCACTGAGGGTCACAAGTCCTCCTGACTTCCTATCAGCTGCAGCAACAAGGATGGGGCAGTTGGAGAGGGTGGCTGTCAGGCTTTGTCTAAAACTCACCCGGCTGGAAGACAGAGATGACTGTTTTATTTTCTGTGTTAGAGATGAAAATCTATCTCCTGCTCTGGGCTGTTCTATATGTTCATGCATATATACTCCGTTATGGGGAGCCCCAGGAGTGGCCAGACACCACATCTCTTATACTGGTGCCTTGGTACCTAACATACTATTCAGGAATCATTCACTCCTTTGGGCAAAGCTTCTCATCCTTGGTCTTCTCTTAAAACATATAACAACTCACCGGTACTTTATCGTGAATTAACTTAGCATTTTTTTCCTTTACCCTTGGGGTCCAGGGCTGCAGGAAAGAGCTGCGACCTGGGTCAGACCTGGATGGGCCCATGAATCCAGCCCGGCACTCTGGATCAGGAGTGAGGAGAGCCTGGGACTGCAGCTCTTTGGATGGAGTGAGGGTGGAGGAAGCAGAGAGTTTGTAGGGAGAAGAGGGTTAAGGAGAGAGTGGTTAGGGACTCTGGCTGCTGCGGGGCTCTGCGGGTGGGTTGGGGGAACCTGCCAGAGGGAAGTAGTGGGACCTGGTAGGGGCAGGAAATACAAGAGACCCATTGTGCTGGGGTTGCTCAGCAGGGGCCCGAGACAGGCTGGAGTCAGCAAAAGGGTGTGTGTGTGGCACTGGACAGGAGACCCCCACTGTGGGTAGCGAGGGTTCAGACAGCAGCTGGCAGGCTGACTCGGCCCCACCCACCTCGGGCCTGTGGGTTCAGGCCTCCCTGTCTGGAGGGAAGTGCCTGGCTGGAGAAGGAGGGTAACCTTTGCCCTCAGTAGCCTCCAGGCACCTGCAGCTGTGGGGCGCAGTGGGCAGTATCAGCAAGGGGAAGGGGCTCTAGCACTGGTGCCGTGTAGGGAAGTTTCAGCTGTGTTGCTTCACAGCCCAGGGGTAGACAAGGTAGGAGTATCTCGCTGATTTTGCAGATGAGGAAACGGAGTCCCAGAGGTTTGGTGACTGGTAGTAGGTCGAGCAGGATTGAATAGGGAGGGACTACAAGCCTGAAAATTTGGGGGGGTGGAGTCTCTGAGTGCCATCCTTGGGCAGACCGCTGTGGGTGAAGGCTGTACCTCGGTTCCCAGCTGGAAGCTATCTTGCCCTAACCTAGGGTTCCACTCTCCCACACTCCCTCACGGCCAGTCTTAGAAGTCTAGCTGGAGGCCCAGCTGGCCTGAGCACCAGCTCTCTCTCTATAGTCCTAGGCCAGAACTGAACTGAGGTGGGGAAGCTGGGGGCATGGCTTCACAGAACATGTGTTCTTCAGGTTCCTGCGTATTCTGATCATGTCATCTATAGATGAGGAAATAGAAAATCCTGCCCCACACCCCAGCCCTGGCCAACTGCTGTCTTCCTGTCCCTCGGTGTCCTAATGGACCGGCAGTAATGGCCCCCTCTGCCTTGGCACCTCCCAAGTTGCTGTCAGGCTTGGAGGGGGAGATGTATTGTTTTTGGCAACTGAAAAGGTAAAAGTCAAAGGGTGTTGCTAGATGCCGGCTCTATGTCACAGGGGCCCCTAGAGAGAGGTTTGCAGGATGTAGAAGCTCCCCCAGTGAAGGCCTTGGCCTGTTCTAAAAGGAACCTGTTCTAGAGCCAGACCTGAGCCCTTCAGCCTGGCTCCATGCCCTGAGAAAAGGGCATGCCACTGGGAAGCATGAACAAGAAGGCCTTCCCTACAAATTTATTTTAGGAGTCTTTATACCTACAGACTCTTAAAGAACTCTTTCCGTCTTTATACCCACAGACTCTTTTCAGAACACTGTTCACAATGTTAACGCTAACCCTGCTCCTCGTCCCACATTAGCTAGACACAACCGTATCCAGAACCAACAGGAGAGCCCGGAGTGTGGACTAGACTCAGGTCACAACTCTAAACTTGTTGCGTGTGCAGGCCCAGTGCTCACACTCTGAGCTACAGTTGCCAGTTCTATAAGCTTCCAGCATCTACTCGAAACAGTTTATAATATGCTGGGTTAAGCTCTGTGGGAGGTAAAAAGGTACATCAGACTCAGCTCCTGCTTTAAGGAAGGTTATAATTTAGAAGCTAAATGCAATAAAGATGGGAGCCAGTAAATTCTTTAAGAGCAAGATGGGGTCTCTGAGGAGTGGGAACATGAAGCTGAGATGGGGGCTCTGAAACCTGGCAGAATTCAAGAGAATGAGAAGGGGTGGGTGTTGTTGCAAAGGGTCCTTCACACTTTCTGTGCTCTTCCCATATAGCATGTTTGCCCCTCCAACTCCCCCCCCCCCCCCCCCCCCCCCCGCCTCACCTGCCAATACTCCCACATACCTCCAAGCCTTTGCAAATGCTGTTCACCTGCCTTGGCTGTCTGACCTCTCTGAACATTTGGCTCTGGCATCACCTGCAGCCAGCCTGCCCGTGTCTGGACTCTCACATCGCCTTATACACCTTTCCCTGAACTCTTGCCTTGCTATGTGTATGTGCCCATTTGGCACCAGGAGAACTGAGCCCTCGGTAAGCCTAGGGACTGCTTAGAAGGATGAAGTAGTTAGGGGCCCAGGACTGTACCAGTGGTGGGGGGGACCTCAGATAGGAGACAGAGGAGGAAGTTGGGGCCGGTCAGGGAGTGAGCAGATAGGAACTGGGCAGGGCCAGCCAGGGAGCTGAAGTAGCTGGTTCCAGGTCCTCAACAGCAATATTAAAAAAAAAAAAAAAAAATTACACTCTATGCCTAACATGGGACTCAAACCCACGACCCTGAGATCAAGAGTTGCATGTTCCACTGACTGAGCCAGCCAGGTGCCCCAAATATTTAAAAATTTTAAAAAAATGTTTTTTAATGTTTATTTTTGAGAGAGAGAGAGTCAGAGAGAGGGAGATACAGAATCCAAAGCAGGCTCCAGGCTCTGAGCTGTCAGCACAGAGCTCGACGCGGGGCTCAAACTCACAAACTGTGAGATCATGACCTGGGCAGAAGTTGGCCACTTAACTGACTGAGTCACCCAGGTGCCCCCCACTCCCCAATATTTTAAAAAAATTTGATGGACCCACAGTAAAAAGCACTTAACATCTCAACCCAATACATATTTCACAGAACAGAATTTAGCTCAACATGCAATATACTCTGATATTTACTGTTTTCTTTTTTTTAAACGTTGGTTACCACCTGCTGGGGCCCCGACAGGTCCACTTACTGCTGTGTCACTCGGGACTCTGGAAGGTCTGGCTAGCCTCTCAGAGCTGGGGTGGGATGGTGGGCCAGCTGGATGCAGCCGCCTGGCTCCTGTTCTCGTCAGGGGCTCTATTCCAGCAAGGGTCTAGGATGGGTCAGGGGAGGTTCTGTGTCTGCAAAACCACCTCCTGCATGTTTTGCCTCCAGGCCAGAATCCGCAAGAGTCCCAGGAGGCTGTTGGCTAAGACTGGGCCCAGCCTTGCTTCGGAAGGTCAAGTGCTGAGACTAGAGTAAACCTCCTGCCTGTCCTCCCTGAGTTGGGCAGAGGGAGGCAAGGACCAGGGAACCGCGTCAGATGACCTCCTGAAGAGGCAGGTGCAGAAGCAGCCAGCCTAGCCAGTGCTGTGGACCAGGGTGGGCCTCGACTCCTGCCTCAGCCCTACCCTCGGTGCAAGGACAGGCTCAGAGGAGCTGCAGCTCCAGGTTGGGAGAGGCCCCTGAGAGCAGACAGGATGATGTGGCATTTTTCTTCCCCTAAGCCCTGGTACCAGCTGGGTAGGGCCGTAGAGGGTTCTGGAAACTACATCCCATCCAACTGCAGCTGGTTCTTCAGCTCAGTTCTGCCATCCCCACTTTGGCACCTCAGGCCAAGCTCTGCTCCTCTCTGAACCCCCACTGGCCAGCTTGCTCCTGACCTGCTAAAGCCTTCCAAATAGAGACAGGAGCCAGTGAGGATCCTGGAGACGATGGATTTGTGGCCTCTGCTGCAACCTGCGACCTGGGCTCTGCTTGGCCCACCTGCTCTGAACTTAACTCCAAGGCCCTGACGACTTCTGAAGGCCTGTCATGGGGATTCGTTCAACTGGGGGTCCACATCTCCTGGGGAGGGAGTCTGCATGGCTTGCCTCCTTGGAGGGGTTGTGAAGTGATCATCTCCTACCCCTAGGGTTTGGATCCCTTTAAAGGAACCATCTTCTAATATAGGCCTTGGGCTGAAAGCCAATGGATACAAACTCAGCAGCCCTCCAGGGAGTAGGGGTGGCGGGGCGGTGGGGGGGGGGGGGTTGTTCTCCAACAGAAGGTAAAGTGGGCAGAGTTTTTCTCAGGTCGTATCTGTGGTCATTATAGGGTAGACTAGTCAAGAGAGAGTGGTAAGATTCCTCAGTAATGTTGCTATGGGAGAAATACTTCCTTTAGGTTAACTGTCCCAAGGTCGTACAACCTAGAAGAGGGGGAGCCAAACTTTGAAACTTGGGTCTGTCTGAATCCCAGTCTGCCGCCTTTCTTCCCTTTATAGCCCAGTCCCTTCTGAGATCCTCAGTGCTGCGGACGAGGGGGTAGTAGCCGCATGGACTCAAAGGGTGGTTTGTCTGAGTGGAGACCCAGGAGTTTGAGTTGTAGGAAGAGTGGGGAGAGGAGAGAGAGGGTAGGAATGGCATAAGCCAGCCCCTTGCTTGGCCAGACTTCTCCCCTGGCTTGGAAAGGTCCAGGGTGAAGAAAATCATGGCTGCCCCTTTGGGTTCACACCCTCTTCTCCAGGTAAGGACCGACTGCATCTTTCTTTACATCCTCCTGCTGGGGGTGTCCAGAGGTCTGCATCCGCCGGGCACCCTCTGGCTGGAGAGGCTGCTGAGCTCCAGAACCAGGGAAGAGGAGACTAATGCGAGAGGAGCCTGAAGCACAGTGAGTAATGATGCCAAGAAGTGCACATCCAAGGGCTCCAAGGCTCAGAAGGGAAGTGACTTTGCTCAGGGAAACGTGGTGAGAACTGACAGCTGGCATTCCAATTCAGCGGTAGCCCCCAGGCCTGGACTCATCCCATTGCTCCGTGCTTGGTAATTTATGGGTGTGCATTCATTAGCCAGCCGTGGTGGGCATTGACCACAGTTACACTCCAGAACACCAGTTTTGTATACAATTTAATATGAGATGTTCAGACAGGGAGGGGAGGTTGTATTCTCTCAGCCAAAGGAAAGCCCCCAGTGTTGCAATCCTGATAAAACTGCCCTGTGCAGCTCTCATGGACAGTGGGGTTGATGGGTGGCTGGAGAGGCAGTCAGGGTGAGGGATAAGGAGTAAGGAGACACCCTGATGTTTAAATGGCAAAGGTGGGAAGCAGGGAGGGGACGAACATTCCCTGAACATCTTTATCCGGGGCTGTGCCATCCCTTTATACGTCACGTTTAATTGTCAGAACAAGGTAAGAATTGTTGCCTCATTTATAATAGGAATCATGAACTCAGAGCTTCAGTAACACTGAATGCCGCAAGGCTGGTAAGGGAGAGAGTCAGAATTCGAACTGGGGTCTTTCCGACTCCAGAGTCTGCTCTTTGTACTCACTGAACTGGTTTTGCTGAAATCCACAAACCCACAGAGCCTACTGCTGGCTGTGTCTGAAGGAGAGCCATTTCTCAGTATCGATGGCACCATAGTAGATATCATCCCGGTAGAACTCTCCTAGACCAGGTCACAGACCTCACTAAAGTCCCAGCACCTAGCCTCATGCCTGACACATAGTAATAAATGGCTGTTCAGCTGAGCTTTAACAGGAATGGTGAGGAGGCTGTAGGCACAGAGGACACTGGCCCTTCTTTGGAAGTAGAGGAGGGCCTGGGTGCTAGTAAAGGGTCCCATTGAAAGCCTTAGCCCTCTCAGGACACCCACCACTCCTGCAGACCGTGACCATGTTCTGTTATCAACTGATGGTGTGCAGGATCTTGAAGCAGTGGGGGGCCAGCCGGATTTTCCAAAGAGAACTGCCCAGACATGGCCCAGCTCTCTGCCCTCCGAGTTCAAGATCTAAGACAGATGGTGGCCGCAGATGTGGGCCCAGACAGTCAGCAGAATACAGCATGTAACCCTGACACACTGGAGCAGGAAGTCTCACGCTCGGCAGAGACTAGAATAGGGCTTCAGAGACTTGGCCAGACATCTGTCCCCGCGAGCGCAATGCACTTGTGCTCCTCAGCCCCCGAGCTGCCTGCCGTCTTCTCTGCCTGGAGGATGGCAAAAATTGGGTCTATTTTCCCCACTAAACAAAACTCTTCTAGGGCTACGACCGTTGGCTGATCTTTGTTCCCCCAGCAGCTAGCACAGGGCTAGCAATCAGTGGTCATGAAGTGGGTGAATGAAGAAATGAGAGAGCATCTCCTGTGTGCTGGGGACTCTGTGTCCTGTGCAGGCAAGTAGTGGGCCTTTTGGACCCACGTGATTGACTGGTGAGGTCAGGTAGTTGGCTTCTGTCCTGCTGGTGGCAGGAATGGTGGGGAATGTCGAACCGGCCCTATTCCAGAACCTGGAGGGCTCCTCGGGTACCCTGCCTGAGTTCCCCTTCAGAAGAAAGGGGACCCCTCGGTAAGGACTGCGGACAGCACATCCAAAGATAAGTCAGCAGCCTGTAAGATGACTTCGAGAAAAAGCATCCTGTGATCTGGCCTCTCAAGACAGAAAAAGAGCAGCTTAGTTAAAGCTGGCCAGTCGTCAACCCCTTGTAGATAACAGGACTGTGAACAGGGGAGGCCAAGAGGATGATCTTTGAGGCAGCCCCAGCATGGCCAGTCACCTGCAGAGCACTGGGGTCCTGGGACATGCCACATCACGAAGATGTGTCCCAGAAGGCACTTGGTTCTGTCAGACTTCCCCAAGCCAGCTGTGCAGTGCCAGGGGCTCCCCTGGCCTGGTGGCTAACCATTTTTTTAGGGCCAAAGTATGGATAGTGGGAATCTTTTCCAGGGGACTGTAGGCGATTTCACACAGGTGCTCACTTTGGGGCCCTGCAGCCTCTGGACTGACATTTGCCAAGAATCTCAGCCCAGCAGAGACAGAGTTAAATGAGCATCTCTGGCCCCGTATTCTTACTGCAGAGATGGGGAGGGGAAGATTTACTGAAGGTAGTTAAAAAAAAAAAAAAAAAAAAGCTGAGTTCCCTATTTCCAAAAATAGCACCGAGGTGGACAGCCCAGGAAACAATAAAATTTATATTACAGTTTCCTAGTGTTTTTATTGGATTACTCGTGGTGGGAGAACGTGAATCTCCTTTGCATTTAGGGTCTCTGAATGCCTCAGTCCTCCTTTGAGCCCAGAGATCCCAAACGACTTTTCAGAGTTGCTCAGGGAATCAGAGGTAGAGCTGGGGCTAGACTCCAACATCCTGACTCCCAATCCAGTGCTCTGCACTGCGGTGACCTGTTGCATAATACGGAATAACTGTGGATTGTCTTTCCTTTTATGAAATTTCCATTCGGCCCTCTGCGACCGGCCAGCAGTATGGTTGCTGGTAAGAGTGAGGACGTCTGTCTTCAGTGGACAG
The DNA here is from genome assembly GCF_018350155.1 of Leopardus geoffroyi. Taxonomy (NCBI): domain Eukaryota; kingdom Metazoa; phylum Chordata; class Mammalia; order Carnivora; family Felidae; genus Leopardus; species Leopardus geoffroyi. Next base: position 45,356,093 of record NC_059330.1, read on the forward strand.
ATTTTTCTCTGGGTTTCTGGATGCAACCCCAACTAGCAAAAGCACTGCACCCCTTTGCGCCAAGGACGCTGACCCAGGGGTCGCGCAAATGCTAAAACGACGTGCAAGTGTTCGCGCTCCGCACACGGCCGGGGGCCCTGCCTCCCCCTCCCCCAATCTTCGCCCTGGTGGCCGAGCTCTGGGCTCCGCCCCTTTCCCCCCAGACCCGACCAGGGGTTCTCCTAGGCGTGGAGGTAGCGGATGCTCGCCAGAGCAGACGTCCGCAAAAAGGCGGGATAGAGGGGGCGCCCGCGGCCGGGCTCTGGCCGCCTGGGTCGGCCGCGCGCCCCCGCCCCACCGAGCCTCGCAGCCCAGGTCCCGCCACGCCGTGAAGTTTGCGGAAACTTTTGCAGTCGCTTCCCCGCCCGCGCCAGCCGGGGAGCTGTGACGCAGCGTCTGGGGCTCCAAGCCCGGACTGAGAAGAGAGGGAAGGCGAGGCGGGGAGAGGGAGGGCGACGGAGAGCGAGAGAAAGAGCGCACGCCGGGGTCCTCCTCGACCCCGCGGATCCTCCTCTCCGCTTCCCCTTTCTTTCCCCCTTGGCGCTCTCTCTGCGGCCCGGGCCCCGGCCCCACGCCCGCCGGTGCCTCCTCCCCTTCCCATCCCACGCTGCCCGCTTCCCTTCCCCTCTGCCCCTCAAACCCTCCTCCGGGTTCTGCGCTCCTCCCTCCGCCCTCCCTCCCCGCCCCCCCCCCCCCTGCTCCGGGCCAGCCTCCTTCCCTCCTCCTCCCCTCTTCTCCCCGAGAGGCATCACTTCGTCCCGACCCGAGGAAGACGCGAGCCCCTCGCGGGCGGTCGTCACAGCCCAGCGCCCGCGCTGCCACCGCGCGCCGCGCCCGTGCGCCCTCGGTCCCCGCGTCCCCCAGCGCCGCGGGCATGGGGCCCCGCCGGCCGGGCCCCGCGCCCTGGTCTCGTCACCTGCTGCGCTGCGTCCTGCTCTTCGGGGGTCTGCACCTCGGCCACCCCGGCGCCCCCGGGGACGCCGCCGCCGCCGCCCTCCCGGGTAAGGCGCTGCCAACTTGGCCAACTTTGGGGGCCGGGCCGGGGGAGGGGGGGGCGCCGGGGAGCGGGCCGCTCTCGACTTTTCCCTCCTTTTTTTTTTTTTCCTCCCAGAAGCGCGTGTGCGTGTTCGTGTGTGCGTGTGCGTGCGTGCGTGTGTGTGTGCGTGTGTGTGTGTGTGTGTGTGTGTGTGACTGGGTTTTTAAAAATCGTCTCCGCTTTTCTGAAAGCGGGGTGGGGAGGAGAGGGGAGGAGGAGCACGCCGGGAGGTGGGGGAGGACCTGAGTGGAACCAGATGTGGCAGGCGGCGGGGGAGGGGAGCTCGGGGGTCTCGAGCTGCCTCGGAGGAAGAGGGCGGGCTCCGGGAGGACCCCCGCGCCCGCCCTCCCGGACCACCCGGCGCCGGCCCTGCCCTGGGCCCGGAGACCTGCAGGGCGCGTCCGGGGAAACCAGAGGCTCCCTCCAGGCCAGTCTCCTTGCTTTGCCCCAGGACCCATACGTTATTATTGTTTTCGAAGTATTCGTAAGGGCTCCTTTGCCCTTCCTGGCATCTCGGGGGCGTTTATATTTTCTTTTCCACACTTGTTTTTCAAGGACAGCTTGTGGCATGTGGCAACCTCACTGTTTGAAGGAAACACTGTGGGGCACTTTTGTGCCCCCAGGATGCAGCGACAAGCTGGGCACTGTGTGTGTGTGTATGTGTGTGTGGTGGTGTGTGGGTGGCTCTGACCAAACTGGCACCCCTCCAGAGTAGACAGACCTTGGGCCCCAAAAAAGCTGCTAAAGATGCAAAAAATCCAACCAACCAACAAAACAAAAAACCAAACTTGTGCCTTTTCTTTCTGCTGCTCTTTCAAAGGGTGACAGTGACGTGTGGGGACAGACAGACCCCTCACCAAGAATCTGAGAACTAAAGGGAAAGCTCTACTTCCGGAGGTGGGGGGGGGGGCGGTGCAGGAGTCAAAGCTGGAACCTCCCGGGAGGGCAGTTACTACAGCCCCAGTGCTGGGCCCAGCTTCATCTTGCTTTATGTTTAATTTGCGGATGGGGGTCAGTGGAAGGGGACAGTAGTGCAGTGTCTGCAGTTTTGCGCAAAACCCAAACAGCCCCCCGGAGGGTCTGGGTTCTCTAGCTATGGCCGATGCTTGCTTGCTTGCTTGGCCGGGCAGTGTGACGTAGAGGACCAAGACCCGTATTTGCCCGATTGTGCTGTCCGGATTGTGTGGATGGGAGCGATGGGGTTTGGAGTGACCCACATTCACGCCATGTAGACACCCCACCCCCCACCACTGAACTCCACACCCACCTGGAATTGAAAGTTAGACGCAAACCAGCCAGCATCTCCCTACCCCCCACTGTTCCCTGCCTCCTTGCCCTCCTGCCTGTGTCTTGCTCCTCTGTGAAGGATCCCCGAAGAGGCAGGGTGGGAAGGGTGGAGGAGGATGGCCCTTCTAACAGCCCAAGAGCACATTTGAAAGTCAGGCCCTGGGAGAGTGGTGGCCTAGATGCTGACTCGGCCTTTTCCCTCATGGAGCTTTTGACAGAGGGAGCTGGAAATGCCTGGGGAGAGGCCCCCTCTGCCTTGCCGTCCCCTCTCTTCTTGCCCTCCCTCGGGCTGCGTCTCAGGACGTGCAGCCCCCACAGCCTCAGAGGGGCCCCTTCCCAGTGGCATCGCATTGAACACCCCCGCACGAAGCTTAGGTGGGGCAGGGAGGTGGCGGTGGGGGGACGGGTCCCCACAGCGGCAGTGGAGTGACGGGAAGGAGAAGTTGTTACCAGTGCTATCCCTGCACATCATTGTTCCCTCGGCCGGAATGCCGCTCCTCTAGGCCGCAGTCCTTCCTCATGCCCCTGTACCTGATGAATTTGGTAGTCACGGGTGGGAACAGTTTACCGCCATCAGGATCCTAATGGTCCAGGAAATGCTTGGGGGGGATGGATTGGGCTTGGCAGGCCAGTGTGCTGGGGCGGAACTTAACCCTGGGGGGTGGGGGTTGTCTGCGAGTGGCTGTCTGACCACCAGCAGGGGAGCCCTGTGGGGTGAGAGTATGGGGCACCACAGCACCCCTTGGGGGCAGCGAGGCAGCAGTTTGGCAGTGCCTTTGTGGGTATGTGATGGCAGAACCCGTCTCTTCTCCAGCTCTGTGGAGTGCCCCACACAGTGTGGCTGGAAGACCTCTTTGTTAATTGCAGGGTTGGTGCGGGTTTTTTTTTTTTTGGTAGCATTCACTGCTCAAGGCTGAACCAGATACTTGGGGGGGGGGTGGGGGTGGAAGGTACAGAAGAGTGTAAGACGCATCCTCAGAGCAAGTTTTGTTGGAGGCGGGAGAAACTGAGTGGGGCAAAGGGTCCCCAGGGCTCTCTGTGGGACCAGGCTTTGCAGCGGCAGGGAGGGGAGCCGAGAGGGAGACCCAGAAGGTGGGCTAGCTGTCTGGGAATGATGTGGAAGCTTGCTAGGCTGGGGTGTAGAGTTGGTGAGTTGGGTGGAGGAGAGGCTTGAAAGGGGAAGCGGGCCAGGTGGCTGGGAGGCTAAAATGGGGGAACCACTTGCTGGTGGGGGTGGGGAACCCCAGGGACCCCCTGGGGTTTCTGAACAGAGGAGGAACGGGATGTGGATTGGAAAGAGGGTTGCTGGGGTCCCGGGGATCAGGTACCCAGGTTGAAGGGTGAAGAGACCTTGGGAGGTCTTCCTGTGGGGACAGACCACTGTCTAGAGAACAGGGAGGGAGACGTTCCTTCTGAGAGGCAGGCAGGTATCCCTGCTGCTGCCAGTCAGCCAGACAAATAGCCTGCACTTCCGGCCCCGCTCCTGGTGAGTCACGGAGTTCAGAGCCTCCTTATTACCCGCCAGCCCCCCAAAACCCAATCTTCCCCGCTCCACCCCGCTTGCCTTCTGTGGGCTGCCAGGGCCGGGGTGGCGCCTGGCTTGAGCCGCAGTTGATGCTGGGGAGCTGGCGCTCCGCCTCAGGCTCACCTGGACAAGGCGAGGGCGCAGGCAGGGGAGGAGGAAGCCCAGGTCTTTGTCCCCGTCAGTGCACATTAGAGAAATCTTCCCTTTCTGATGCTTTGGGCCGATGAGATGATTTCAGAAGTGCCATGAAATTCTCAGAAGAGTATTCGTTTGGATTCACCGCTAATTTAAGCCCTGTTGCACCCTGCGGAGGGATGAGGTGATAACAGCGATGGCTACCATTATTCATGGGCCGGGCGCCCAGGGCTTTATAGGCAACAGCTCTTAGTATCTCACAACCCTGGGAGGGCGTCACCACCACCGGCAGTCAGCAGATGCGAGATGTTAAGTCATGTGCTCGAGAGCACACCGCCACAGCCTAGAAGGTGGTGAAAGCAAGATGCGAACTCAGGTGTGGCTGCTGAGGCCGAACACTTCAGTACCAGAACATGCTGCGTCTCCGAATTACGTGGTATGTGTTAGGAAAGGCTGGAAAATTCTGCTGGGTGGGTTTTTCCCCACTAGCTCTAAGCCCTCTAGAACATCCTCTCGATGAGTCTGTCCTGAGAGGAACCCTAGGAAGACGGTAGAGAGGGCAACCCTGTGTTTATTTATACCTTGGCTGTGTCAGGGGGCTTGTGTCTCCCCCAGTCCCACTGGGCCCAAGACACAGGGACTGAGACCTGCTCAGCGTCCTCAGGATATCTGAGATGCCCCCTCTGAGGAGGCCTCCATAAGCGAGTGACGGAAGGGGTCTGATGGAGGAGGAGCCAGCCCTCCTCCCCCCCCCCCCGCCCTGCACCGCAGCTTCCCAAAGGTTAGGGATTCATAGGCTCATTCATTTGGTCCGAGGATCGTGGGGCTGCGCTGAGAGCAGGGATGGCTGTGGCCTGTTCTTTTGAGCCCACCTCCGCCTACCCCTCTGGTGGGGGTCCCTGGACTTGGAGGGCCTGGGCACTGCTGACAGGAAGAGTCCCTTCCTGTTTGCTCCTTCATGAGATGGGAGGGGCTGCTTCCCATGACTGGATCCTATAAATCTGGGTGGGGTGGGCCATGGCAGTGGTGATGCAGCTCTTGGATCTCACCCTGGGCACTGCAGATCCCCATTACTCCTCACTCCTCAGTGGTGTCAGTAAACAGGCAGGCTGGGTGAAGGCCACACACTGGCATCTGTGACCCTGGGGACCTGCCGGCATCAGCCAGCTCCAGCCACTTAGGGGACAGATTGAGTCCGCTCCCAAGCTTCACACGTGGCTTGATGGGCAACGCCAGGGGGGTTCCTGCCCTTCCCCCTCCTCTCCCCTTGACTGTGCAGACCCCTCCCATCCTGCTTGGCCGCAGGGTGGGGGGATGGGGGGGTTGCTTCTCTGCTTCACCTCAGCCCTGCCCTTCCCCACTTCGGTTCCTCTGACTGTGCATTCTGCCCCCACAACTCTGGTTGTGTTGCTAGATGATGGCTAGGAGACCATAGCCTCTTCCCAGGTCCCCCGGCCCCCACACCTTCCCCCTGTCCTTAGCACGGTCTGCTCCATCTCCCCTGAACCTTCCTCTGCCCCAGGATGCCCTTCCCTTCTTCCTCCCTGGCTCCTGCCACTCTGCCTTTCGAGACTCGGGAACCTAGGGGCGCCTGGGTGGCTTAGTCGGTTGAGCATGCGACTTCAGCTCAGGTGTTGGTCTCATAGTTCGTGAGTTCAAGCCCCACGTCAGGGTCTGTGCTGACAGCTCAGAGCCTGGAGCCTGCTTCAGATTCTGTGTCTCCCTCTCTCTGCTCCTCGCCGCCTCCCCCCCCCCCCCCCCCATGCTCTGCGTCTCAAAAATAAACAAAAAAAAAAAGGACTCAGGATGCTGGGAAAGACACAAAGGAGTCTTGGTCACTGCCTCGGGCTCACCTGGGCTAAGGGGAGACCAGCATCCAGACACTGCACGTCGGGCTAAGCCCCAGCATGGGGTGGGGGGCCCTCTCTGTATCTTTTTCTCTGGGTCACCTCTGGGATGACACAGTGACACACTTTTGTCCTGAGCTTCCTACAGGTAAAAACAGGAAGCCAGATTCCCATCTGTTCCTGGCACCCTCCCGAGAGTGTCTGGAAGGGGAAGTTGATGTGGTCCCCCTACCCGGCCCAAGTGTAGACTGAGGCAGAAACAAGTTGTGGCCAGGAATGTCCCACCTCCCCTCAGTCCTCCAGAAATGTAAATCAGGACTGAGGTAAGGCCACTCACCAGCTGTGTGAGTTGCTTCATTTGTAAAAGGGGAAAAATAAAACAAAACCCCCTCCTTAGGGGTATCATATTACACAGAGATGAGATAATATGTGTATGAGATGCATGCCTGGTACGGAGTTAATTTCCTAGCAAACCGTATTAAATTATTGCTATTTTCATTACTATTAGGAAGGGAGAACACGAATACCAAGGGACTTAAATGTGAAAAAACACAGTCCTCAACAGATGAGATCCTAACTATAGCACTTTTGTTTTGAGATCAAAGCCGGTCTAAACCCGTTACATCTCAGTGACACTTCGCCGGATACTCTGAGTGCCTGAAAGTAACCATATTTTTTCTGAACCTCAATTTAAATCCGAAAGGAAAAAAAAAAATCCTATCCTCAGTTGTTCTTGCTCCTAAAACCCTTCAATCCCCCACCTTCCCTCTTCACTTCCCTTCTTCATGAAGCTTCTCCAGCTGACCTTCACGTAGGAACTGAGGAGTTTCCTAGACTGGACTTTCAGTGTGAAAACCCAGACAGTCCCCGGCAAATGGAGCTGCTTCCTGACCCCCGGCCACTGTAGCGTGCTGCATCTCGATGGTCATGGTCACTAGGCTTCCGGATTATTAATTTCAGTGACCCTCCTCAGGCCTCACCTTGCAGCATGGGGGTGCTGTCGATACCCTCGGTTTAGAGAATGCATGCTCGGTGGAAAACAGACCATACGGAAGTGAAACATAAACAGTTTGGGGTCGTCCCTCCCCTCAGCCCACAGCTTACAGTAACCCCTGTCATGGGGTCATCTTCCGGTTTTTATTCATATGCACACACACACATAAATACTCCTTTTAGACAGTTGGGGCCTCATTTTATACTCTATGGTGTGACAAAGTAATTTTTATTTTCTAATATTCTTGTGGGTCTTTCCATGACAGGCTAGAGAGCTGCCGCATCCTTTTTTTTTTTTTTTTTTTTTTTTTTAATGTTTATTTTTGAGAGAGACAGAACGCGAGTGGGGGAGAGGCAGAGGGAGAGAGAGATGGAGACCCAGAATCCGAAGCAGGCTCCAGGCTCTGAGCTGTCAGCACAGAGCCCAATGCGGGGCTCAAACCCACAAACCACGAGATCATGACCTGAGCCAGAGTTGGATGCCCCACCGACTGACCCCCACCCCTGGCCCCGGGCGCCCCACTGCCACATCCTTAATAGTGCCCAGGATTCTGGTGAAGGGGTGTACAAAGAAACTCCTTTCCTACGGATGGACACTTTTTGAAAATTCTCTCCTCCTCTGGCCTTTGTCACTCAGTTTGCATCCGTGGTCTCTGCCTCCTGTCTTCCCCTCCATCCTCAGGGCAGAGCCCAGCATTGCTGCCACATTTGTTCCTAAAAGGCAGATTTAATCCTCAACAGAACAAGGTCTGAACTTTCAGAATTGGGAATTTGAGGGCCTGCTGAGTTCAGGTTCTACCCTTTCTCTTCAACCCCTGGCACAAATCAAACCGACCTACTTGCTGTCGCGCACAGATGGCCCTGGTTCTGCCCAGCGCGGCCTCTGCTCGGGCTTTTCTCCCAGCCTGGAGTGCCTGCTTCCACAGGTCCGAGTCCCGGCTCATACCTGAGGCCTCAAGTTGCCCTCAGCTGGAAGAAGCCTTTCTTTCTAGAACTCCTCTCATGTTTCATCACTGCCACCTGCCTGGTGGAGCCACTCCTTCCCTTCCTGGACTCCGGGACAGGCATTTATGGCCCCACACTGGCCCCGCACAGTGCCTTGGACCCAGTGGCATTTAGTAAGTAGTTACTGAAACAAAAAAAGGAAAGAAAGAAAAGAGCAGACCAGTGTTCCAAAGAACCTCCCGTCACCGGTTTTACTGAGGTATAATTGACCTGTAACATTGTATTAGTTTAAGGTGTGCAGCATAATGATTTGACACACATATATGTTGTGAAATGATTGCCCCATCCATTGCCTCACATGGCTACAAAATTTTTTTTCTTATGATGAGAATTTTTTTGTGTGATAGAAAGGCAATAAGGAGAGCTATCCTTCCAGAGTTTTAGATGACGTCACAGTCATGAAAAACATATGGCATGGAATTAAACAGAAAAGAATCCAATGGACTGGAATAAATTCCAGAAGTAGACTTAAACTTGTTATAAGAACTTAATGGGAGAAACACCAGAAACAACACATTAGTGGGGGAAAGAATCTTTACTTTTAAATATTATTGGACAAGTAGATTATAATTATTACAGTCTTAATTTCAATCTATAGCTGATCACACTTAAGGGAATTTATAGGGCCTGTTGTCACATGGAAAGTGAAAAGATCGCTAGCAATTAAAGAAATTAACTTTCTTTAACTATGTAAGTAAACTAGCAAAAACAGAACACCTAATCTTGACAGCTATGAAGACGCCAACCTATATGACTAGGGCACTATAAATTGGTTCGGTTTTTCAGGATTCAGTCTTTCAGACAATATGTAAGAAACTAGTTATGTAAGACTCCATATCCTTTGACCTCATTATTCCACTTTGGGGAATTTATAAGGCATTAATCCCAAAGAAAAAAAAATGCTCATAGTAGTGCTATTTATAGTAGCAAAACAAACTGGAAACCATTTAAATGCCAGATGGTAAGATAATGGATAAGCACCTAAGATGTCTTAACACAATGGACAATTTATGTAGCTCTAAATGGCAAATACACAACTAATGTCAGTGCATGCAGATGTGTCTAAGAAGGCAAGTTCTCATGACCACAAGGCAATCTTACAAAATACTATGCACATGCTAGTAACAAGTGGGGATGCATGCCTTATCATGGACCTTCATTTTTCGTTTATTCACTTAACTGTTTTGATTTTGTTTTCCTGAGTGCCGACAATGTGTCAGGAGGACCCCCAGGGGTGGCTCAATTAGTTAAGCCTCTGACTCTTGATTTTGGCTCAGGCCATGGTCTTGCAGTTTGTGAGTTTGAGCCCCACCTCAGGCTCTGCACGGACAGCTCTGAGCCTGCTGGGGATTCTCTCTCTTTCCCTCTCTCTCTGCCCCTCCCCCATGTGCGCTCTCTCGCTCTCGCTCTCGCTCTCTCTCTCAAAATAAATAAATAAACTTTAAAAAAAGAAGAAAGATGGGAGCCATAGACATCTCTGCAATCTCAGACATGGGGTTGGGAACCTGTCTGAGAGGAGAGAAGCCCTGAGTGAGTCCAGCCTGGGCAAGTAGGAATTCAACTGGAAACAGCCTTGCAGTCAATCATGGCCCCCAAGAAAGGATTTTCTGGTATAACCCCAAAGATGCTTAACCTCATTTCTGAAGGATCTGAGGCTAGAAGAGCAATGCTGGTTTAGAAGAGCCTGGAAGCACTCTTTATAATAGCCAAACAAACAAATGTACATTGAAAGAAATGTGGATAAATTACAGAGTATAGACACACAATGAAATATAATGCAGCAGTGAAAGTAGTGAACCTCAGCGACATGCATCATCATGGGTGAATCTTGGAGACAGAATGTCGAGTGGGGTAAAAAATCCCAGAGTACTACTTTGATATTATACTTCCTCAAGCCATTGGAAAAGCTGAGAAAATAGTGAACACCCATATACTCTTTACCTAGAAGCACCAACTGTTAACGTTTAGTCACATTTGCTTTAGCTCACTGTGTGTGTGTGTGTGTGTGTGTGTGTGTCTGGTGAAGCTTTGAGACAGTTGTAGGCATGACATTTCACACCTAAATACTTCACCATCAACTCAAAACATAGACGTTATCCTTTATAATACCATAATCACATTCAAGAAATATACAACCTTTTTTTTTTTTCTTACATGCAGTCCTTGTTTGGATTTCTCTAGTTGTCCCAAGAATACCCTTTACAGCTGTTTTTTTTAAAGTCCAGGATCCAATTTGTTGTCACGTCTCCTCAATCTCTTTTATTCTAGAATAGTTGCTTGGTCTTTTTGTCTTATAAGCATTGCATTTTTTTAATGACTTCAGGCCAGTTGTTTTGTAGAATGTCCACAGTCTATATTTGTCTGATGTTCACTCATTACATTCATGTTAAACATTTTTGGAAAGAAAAGTACATGGGAGATGTTGTGTCCTTTCCATTGTGTCACATTAAGTATGTTTGTTCCTCTGCTGGTAATGCTAACTTTGGTCGCTTGGTTCATGTTGTTTACCAGATTTCTCCACAAAAAAGTTACCTTTTCCCCTTTGTGTTTAGTAGATAATCCAAGGAGCTTCAACTAAAACAAGGAAAGGAACAGCTAAAAAAGCAAAGTTATTAATAGCAGCACTATTCATAATAGCCTCAAACTGAAATCCAGCCCCAACTAAAAACTACCCAAATGCCCATCAACAGTAGAAGGGATACATTATAGTAGCCCCACACAAGGGCATAGTATAGAGCAATGAGAAGGAACAATCTGCAACTCCGTGCAACAGTGTGGATGAAGTTCACAAACACTGAGCAAGACGCAAGGGAGCTCATGATCCCGCTAATATAAAATACAAGAGGCAAAATTAATCTATGCTGTTTGAAATCAGGAGAGTGGTTACCATTAGTGAAAGCAGTTGTGACCAGAAAGAGTCATAAAGAAAATTTAAAAAGAACAACACACAGGGAAGAGAGATCAATTATGTCTTTCGCAAGAAGCTCATAGAGGCCAATAGGGAAAAACACAGGAATCTCCAGTAGGTTTTTTGTTTTTTGTTTTTTTTTTTAAGTTTATTTATTTCAGGAGAGAGAGAGTGAGAGGGGAAGAGAGGCAGAGGGAGAGAGAATGCCAGCTGGCTTCACGCTCTGTGAAGAGCCCAGCGCAGGGCTCGATCTCACAAATGGTGAGATCATGACCTGAGCAGAAATCAAGAGTTTGGCGATTAACCGACTGAGCCATCTAGGTGCCCCTCCCCGGTAGTTCTAAGGCATCTAAAATCAGAATAGGTAAGACAGCAAAGGCTGTGAACAGAGTTTTGCAAAGAAGACGAGTAGCAGTATCTAATAAGCCTATGGAAAATGTTTAAAATTACTAGCAAACAAGGTACCATTTTCACCCCTGATGATAGTGCCAACAAAGATTGATGTAACAATATGTTCAACATAACATTTATAATTATGAAAATCTATAAATTGAAGACTATTAATAGTGAATAAATGAAAGGTAGTATACAGCGCCTCATGGAATAGCATAGCCATGAAAATGGTTTTTACAAAAGTTTTTAGAGACAGAAAAATCCTTTTGCTGAGATGTTAAGGACAAAAACAAGATTCAAAAACGTCTGTGTAGGTGTGTGATGTATTTGCATATATAATGTATATATATATATATATATATATATATATATATACACACACTGTACACATATATGCATATTATGTGCATACACATGAGTATATAGTGTATTTTGAGTCTATAGATAAAATTGGTAGAAAAGTCATAGCAAAATTTAGCAGAGGTTATAGGTCACATTCTACTGTTCTATACCATATTGTGTTATGTATTATCCAACAAGGGTGATTATAGATAAGGCCTTTTTTTTGTTTGAACACGTCTGCGTGTTTGGCAATTGGGAGGCAGGGGGCAACTTTCTCCTCGTCCAACCACGTGACGCCAGCAGCACTCCCCTGACTCCCACCGCGTAACTGGTCCGAGCCCGAAGCACGTGACTCGGCAGAGCCAATCAGGGGCGCGCTGGAAGGGCGGGCCTTTCTTGGGCGGCCTGGACGCCAAGGTATCTGTCTTGGGCTGCGGCTCGGCCAGGCGACAGCGGCCTGGCCCCGGGAGGCGGGAGGGATGCTAGGGAGCGGGGTTGGCGGCCCTGGGGTCTGAGACGCTGACCTGCCGAGACCTTGGCTGCGGTTTTCCCCCCGCTGTTACCCACCCTCCTCTCCCGTCGTTTTTTTAAGTGCCGAATAGGAGTAGGGCCTCTCCACCCGGGCTCAGCCTTCGGGCGGGTTTTCCAAAAACGCAGGCAGGTTCCCGGGGCGAGCGCAGGGTCGCGGAGCGGCTGTGGGGACCCACCTCCACGCTCTTCCCCTTAACAGGAAGAGCCTGTTTGGAAAGCCCCTCCAAACGCGAGGCTGCCCGTCTCTACCTTGTACTTAGCCGTCGAGTGTGTACAGAAGGGGGCTAGGGGAGAGGACCCACGACGCTGAAGTGCAAGTTTGCACTTAGACAACAGCAGGACACAGCACTCTAGAAGCACTCAGTAGCACTACGTACGTCCCATACTGGAGAGCACATCAGAAGGGCGCCAGTTATGGGGACAGGCTTTTGGAAGGCTTTGTGCTTTTTAAAATTGTATACGTTTCTGTATAACACTGTTTGTGCAACAAATGGGAAATGGAGACTACACGAATATTTACTGAGTGCATCAAGTCGGCCAGAGTCAGTGTTAAGCAATTCCACGTATACAATATGTTAAGCCTCCTATTCCTCCCTTTCACAGATGAGGAGATTGAGCCAGAAACACTCAGAGCCAGGATTACATAGCTGGTGAGTGGCAGAGCCAGGGATGTATGGCCTGTTTGGTTCCTTCCATAATCTTCTTTTATTTTACAAATAAGTATTGATTAATATATAATGAACATTTGGGAACCCACCGCCTAATCCAAGACAGAGGACATTCCAATACTTCTGTCTAGCTATGTGCTTCTCATCTGTCTTCTTCTTCATTCCCCCCAACCCAACTCTGCCCTGAACTTTGTGTTTATCAATCCCTTGGTTTTAAAAGTTTTAATTCTTGAAGTATAATATAAATATAGGAAAGTGAACATACAAATGTTCAGTTCAATGAGTTTTCACAAACAGCACACCCATGAAGCCAGTGCTCAGATCCAGCAAATAAGAGCATTACTAGTATTACTAGTATTCCAAGTGCTTGTAAAGATGTTCCGTGGCCTAATTAGACATTATAATTTTTTCTTTGTGAACTGTGTTCCTATCCTCGATCATCTTCTCTCTTCAGATCGAAGTGGCTTAAAATTATGCAGGTGTCTGTGTTTTTCTCATTGACTTACATAAGCTTCTTGCTGCATTTGTTACAAGTATTTTCCAGTTTGTTCTTAAGTTAAATTTTGTATTTGGGTGGCACCTGGCTGGCTCAGTCACACAGCATGTGACTCTTGATCTGGGGTCATGAGTTTGAGCCCATTTTGGGTGTAGAGATTACTTCAAAAAATACATCGTAGGGACATCTGGGTGGCTCAGTCGGTTAAGCGGTTAAGCATCTGACTTCAGCTCAGGTCATGATCTTGCGGTCTGTGAGTTCGAGCCCCACGTCGGGCTCTGTGCTGACAGCTCAGAGCCTGGAGCCTGTTCCAGATTCTGTGGCTCCCTCTCTCTCTGCTCCTCCCCCACTCATGCTGTGTCTTTCTCTCTCAAAAATAAATAAACACTAAAAAAATACATTTTGGGGTGTCTGGGTGGTTTAGTCAGTTGAGCGTCTGACTCAGTTTTGAGTCATGTCATGATCCTGGGGTAGAGGGATCGAGCCCTGCATGGGGCTCTGTGCTGAGTGTGAAGTCTGCTTAGGATTCTCTCTCTCTCTCTCTCTCTCTCTCTCTCTCTCTCTGTCTCTCTCTCTGACTCCTCCCCCACTCGTGCTTTCTCTGTCTTTCTAATAAAAAAAGAATACATTTCCGCGATTGTAAAAAATTGCACTTACTTAAAGCATTAAAAAAATCAAATAGGAACAAGTTACCAAAAAAGAAAATTTACCTGAAATCTCATCACTAAGAAACAACCACTGTTAACATTTTGGAGAATATCCTTCCAAATTGCCTCCTTTCTCTCTCCCCCTTCTTTTACGAAACTTGACATAAACGTTTTCATGTTGTTTTGTAACATTCTTTTGTATGCCAATACGTTATTGATGTATTTCTACCCAATGCTTCTGTTGGTTGGGTAGGATTCCATTGTATGGTTGTACCATAACTTATCCCTTGTTGGACATTTGGGTCATTTCTCATCTCGCTGTTGTGGATAACTCTGTATGCATCCTAGCACATTGGATCTACAAAATAATGGGTATCCTGGCTCAGGCTGGGGAGGTGGCTTGACTGGCATCAGTTTAATGCATCCGGACTCACCCAGCTTCTTTGTTGTTACGAGTCTCTGCTCCTTGGCACAAGGACTAGGTGTTTTGTCTCCCCCATCTGTAGACTTTCCCGGGGAGCATCTCTTCTGGTTTATTTCTGTAATCTCCCTTTCCAGATGGGCTGAGTTTAGTGTAGAACTCTGCACATATAGGTTGAGGTCACTTAGGGTTACATTTGAAACAAAGGACAGACAGACAGACACACACACACACACACACACACACATTCTCTATCTTTTTAAAATTAGCAAATATGTTCATTGTAGAAAATGCAAGGAAGAGAAAAAAACCCATCAGCTATCTCTTAAGTCAGTGATAACCACTGTTGACACTTAGGTGTATACAGTGGTTCCAAAACTCTGGGGTGCCTGGGAATCTTGTTTACAATCCAGATATTCCTTTACTCTGCGGTTCCAATTCAGTAGGTCTGTTGCCAGGCCTGGGCACCTACCTTGCTCCCCAGGCAATTTAGACACTCAAGTTTAAGAACAAGAAAGTACCAATGTTTTTCCAGACATTACTTGATTTAAAAGAAAATAGAGGGGTGCCTGGGTGGCTCAGTTGGGCAACCAACTTTAGCTCAGGTCATGATCTCGCAGTTTGTGGGTTGAGCCCCGCATCAGGCTCTATGCTGACAGGTCAGAGCCTGGAGCTTGCTTCGGATTCTGTGTCTCCCTCTCTCTGCTCCTCCCCCACCTGTGCTCTGTCCCTCTCTCTCAAAAATAATAAGTAAGCATAGACATTTTTAAGGAAAATAGAAGTGAGATTGTTTTATTTTAATATTTTATTTTAGTTTAGTTTTTAAAAATATTTATTTATTTAAGTAGTGTCTACAACCAACATGGGACTTGAACTCATGACCCTGAGATCAGGAGCCGCGTGCCCCACTGACTGAGCCAGCCAGGTGCCCTGCATTTGTGCTTTTGAAGGCTTTGATATATGTTGTCAAATTCTCCTCCAAGAAAGTCACCCTCCTACTACCATGGAGGTTACTGCTACTTCCATAAGCTCACTTTTTGCCAGGCAGGTTGGTGAGGCCTTTCTGTCCGTGGGCTCAACCAGTACTGCCAACTACCTGGTGGGTAGTACCCAGCACGGCTCCTGGCACAGGCTGACCCTTTTCTCCACTGAACAGATGACAATACTGAGGGATGAAGAGGTCAAATAACCAGTTTGAGAGCAGGGATTCAAACCCAGCCTTGTATCTGGAGCCTGAGAGCTCTTAACCACACCATGGTTTTGTTTATTTTTTATTTATTTTTAAATACATCTTGTTTTCTTTTTCTTTTTTAATTTTTATTTTAGAGAAAGCACACGTGAGCAGGGAAGGTAGCAGAGGGAGAGAGAAAGAGACAGAGAGAGAGAGAGAGAGAGAGAGAGAGAGAGGGAGAATCTCAAGCAGGTGCCACACTCCTGGAGGAGCTGGACTCAGGGCTCGATCCCATGACCCTGGGATCACGTCCTGAGCCGAAATCAAGAAGTGGCCATTCAGCCAACTGAGCCACCCAGGAGCCCCACCACACCATGATTTTAAATTGATATCAGAGAGTGATGGTTGTGGGAGCAGTACTTTTTTTTTTATATGGTTCTAAAAAATGTACGAAAGAAATCAGGAAAAGGCATCGGAGGCTGGGGAAAGAGAAGTAATATGAGGGGACCGGCACAGATGTTCCTTTGTAGGTCAGGTCTAGTGTGTTACTGTGGGTCTGGGTGATGTCACAATGGTGGTGGCCGTAGTGTGGTGTTGTGTATGAGACCCTTTGTTTCCATCCAGGGCAAAGCAAGTTACATTCACAAACATTGGACACTGAGGCAGGTTCTGTGGGATATACAGAAATATTTGGTTTCTTCAAAGGTGTTAAGATCCCCTGTGTCTTCCTTCCCTCAGTTTTATTTGCTCTAGAAACATTGTAACAATATAATCGAAAGTTATGTGTAATCCCAACCTCCTGGCACAACAAATAATTTTGTGTTTTCACTTTATTCCCTTCTGTTCATTGTCCATATGGAGATCTGTTTTTAAGAGGGTATAATTTAGAGGATGTTAAACCCTTACCCATAGGACACAGCTTGCCTTCTCCCTCCCCTGGTCCTGTTCAATTCAGCACACACGTAGGGAACACCTGCTGTATGCCGTGCACTCGGGAGGCGCGTGGATGAGACACAGCTCTTGTCCTCCAGGAACTGGTCACTGAGGGAGACACACCCTAAAAGGATCGTGTCAGTATTCCATAGACTTCTCTCCCTGTAGATCTCCCCAGGAGGAGTCTGTGAAGAGTCAGGGAGAATATTTTGTAATTCAGTTTACGGGTAAGAAGACAGAGTCCCCTAACGTCATTGAGATTGTAATGGCAGGATCAGAACCTGAACTCCTGAGCCAGATCTGAGATTTCCTTTCCAGCCTCCTTCTTGTAGGTAACGGGGCCCCGCAGCCGCATGACTGCTTGAGCCCCAGAGAAGGTCCCTTGCAGACTCTGTCCACCCGCTGTCCCAGCATCTGCCAGGCTGAGGGGTGTGGGCGCTACCCCACTCCCTTCCACACTCTCCCTTCCAGCTGCATATTTTGTGACCTCATTTTCCCTTTACAACGGCCCTTGGAGTTTATTTCTGCAGAACCGGAATGTGGTAGGGACCAGGGTACACCCCAGGCCGCCCTAAATCTCCCAGAGACCCCCTCGCTTTGCCCTGACACACTTTGCGGCCTCTTCCGCCTGTATCTCCCTTCCAGGCACACCTGGGGAGGGGCCGAAAGTTGAGAGGCCAGAAACAAATGGTGGTTGCCAAGGCACCCACGGGAATTGGGGGGAGGATCCTGCGTCTGGACTGTGAATTTATTTTTCTTTTAATTCTGTGGAAGACCAGTTTAAACACTTTCGTCCTTGGCCTTATTTCCTCTTATCATTTCCTCTCATCCAGATAGCAGCATCTGCTAAGCCTGGTTCCCAGGCTCTCTGCTGCAAAACACAGATTCTTGAGCTCACAGCCGCAGTCAAGGCAGAGGCTCTTGCTTAAATATCAAAAAATAGTTATGGCCCTTCCACTTACCGAGGACTTATCAGGTACAGAGCATCTTCAAGCATTTTCTTGCATAATCCTCCCAGAAACCCAGGAGACGGGCCTTATTAATGTCCTTCCAAAAGCAAGGCTTGCAGAAGTGAGGCAGCCAGCCCCAGGGCCCACACAGGGATTTGACCCTGGGTGGGTACAGATTGCAGAGCTCATCTCCTAACTGCTCCACCGCTGTGCTTCCCGGAGAAGGTGTGGGCAAGGTGCTCTCGGCCTGTCATTCCAGAAGCCGGCAAACATTTGATCTTCGGCATATCGTGTTAGGGAGATCCTGAAGAGTGCCACACTTTGCTTCTAGAACCAAACAAGTCATCTTTGGCTGCTGCCACGTCAGAAGGTCAGGAAATTGCCAGAGAGCAGAGGAAAAGGGTCATTATGAAATGTGTCATGATTTCTCAAAGTCTTGTGCTGCAATTCAGAAATGTGTTACGAAAGGGATACGACATGTCACAGGGACATTGTGCTTGCAATAGAGCCTCACTTAGAGGACCCTCCCCCCCCTTTTTATTTTTGGTTTTGAAATAGGCATAGCTGTCTGGTCATTTTTTTTTTTAAGTTTATTTATTTTGAGAGATAGAGAAAGTGCAAGTTGGGGAGGGGCAGAGAGAGAGGGATAGAGAGAGTATCCCAAGGAGGTTCCACACTGTCAGTGCAGAGCCCCAGCCCAACCCGGGGCTCAAACCCAGGAACGGCCAGATCATGACCCTAGCCAAAGTTGAAGCTTAACTGACCAGGCCACCCAGGCGCCCCCTCTGGTCACTCTTAATAGAGACCAGGATACTGAAGAACATTTCTCCTCTCTGATAAAAACAGTCGTGCAAGCATGATAATATGTGGCTGCTTTCATTCTACCTCAGTGTTGGGTTGGGGGCTGGGGGGTTTGCAAAAGGGGTGGGTGGGGACTGTGGCAAGCTAGTGAGCGCCCTCCCAGGTGGGCAGCTCCACCCATGAACCGGGACTGGCTGCCTGTGGACACACTGGAAACTGGAAATCCGGATTATTATGTAAAATCTGTCTCTCTCTCTCTCTCTCTCTAAGTAGCTCCATGCCCAATATGGTGCTTGAACTCACAACCCTTAGATCAAGAATTGCATGCCCTACTGAGCCAGCCAGGGGACCCTCTGAAATCTCTTCAGTTTTAAATGTTGCCTCACTTTTCTTTCACACACTGTGATGACCAAATATAACCCACCTGTAGGTCATCAATTTAAAGCACCTGGAATAAGTTGTTCAGTACTCAGCTCTGCACCGGTCCTCTTGGACTCCGCTCTGAGCTCTGCCCCTTATCAAGCTGTTATCAAACTGTCTTAATCTCTCATTTAATACCTTATGTTCCTCATCTGTCAGGTGGAGATGGTAATTTTACCTACTTCTGAGGGCCGCTATGAGAATTAACGAGAAAAGGCTTGAAACCTGGCACCTGGTACCTAGCAAGCCCACAGTAAACATTAACTTTTATATTTCAATACTTTTACATCTCATTATTTGTGTCGCTTTCCATAAGTGCAGGGTGACGTTATGTCCTAGTTTGCCTGGGACAGCCCTGGTTCAGTCTTGTGGTACATGTGTAATTATCATGAACTACCCTTTTTATTCTCAATATTAGACAATAAATTATATGGTCAACCTATTTAAGCACATACTGGCATTGTGCCATTTAGGACTTTAACAAATTGTATTTCAAATGAAAAGATCATGGTTCCAGTTGTATGAGGATCTTTGGACAAGTCACTTAGGCTTTCCATGTTTCTGTTTCCACATTCTTGTCAAAGTTTCAGAAAAAAGAATGAATTGCTGAAGTATAATTAGTAAAAGTTTCTTGTGCACACACCAAAGATTGCAAACCAGGAGGACTCAAACCAAAACATGGAATGAAGCTCAGAGGTATATTATTATATAGCACTTAGATAGTGTGGAGGCAGTGGCTGTTTATACTTCACAGCGATTAGTTATAATATTAGAGCTTTCTTTTTTTTAAAGCTTATTTATTTACTTTTGAGAGACACACAGAAAGTAAGTGGGGCAGGAGCAGAGAGAATGGGAGAGAGAGAATCCCAAGCAGGCTCTGCACTGTCAGCACAGAGCCCGATGCAGGGCTCGAACTCCCAAACCGAACTCACCAACCGTGAGATCATGACCTGAGCTGAAACCAAGAGTCCCATGCTTAACCGACTGAGCCACCCAGGCACCCCTAATATTAGAATTTTCTTAAATGAAAGGGAAACGGTTATCTCGTATGAATTTTGGGGATCCATTTAAGTTTTGCTTATGATTTTCAGAGGCATACGTTAAGTATTGACCCAGTTCAAGTTAGATTTGCTTGTGTTGCAAAATAAGCTAAATTAAGCTTTGCTTTTATGACTAAACTGGTTTTGTCTGCTCAGGGAATTTTCAAGTCTCGTCTCCCTATGTGTTTGATTTCACTATTCTAAAGGATTGACAAGATGAATTGTAAGATTCCCACAGTCTGCGTTCATTTTGTCATTTGACAAACATTGATTGTGAGTCCAGACTATGCCAGGCAAATGCCCAGCATGTGGAGAGGCCAGAGACGGAGGCCAATAAGGACCTCTCGGGCAGCGGGGTGGGAATCCCTACCAGGTTTTAAAAGTGTTATTTGAAAGACTTATCTAGAAATTGTTCACAAAATGTTTCTAGTGAATGGAATGTTTATACTTGAAACCTCAGTTTCTAGCAAACAAACCATTACATGCAGTGTAATTCTCTACACATTTCTATCTTGTGAGTGGCTATCTAATTTTAAAAAATTATTTCAGTGTGGAAAATTGGAAAATACAGAAAGGCCCAAAGGAAATTCTTCCGTTGACTCTTCAATGAGCCAGGGACCATCTAATGTTTTAGCTTTCGGTTACTCCTCGCCTCCACACACCTGAGGCCACTTTGTCAAAACTAAACTTTAAAAAGCGGCTCTCCCCACATTTGCGTATTTCCTAATAAAGTAATTCTCCAGCCATCCATCCATCCTCCATCAACCAGGTATGGAATACCCAACCTGGCGCTGTGCCTGGGGCCCCAGACGGCTCTCCTGTCAGCGATATAATGAAATTGTCCGTTCGCGACTTCCTCCTGCAGATAAACAAGCGTGGCTCAGCACAGGTCGGGCCCTGCTTTCATGCGTCGGTGGGCATTGCTGGGCAGGTGACTTGGGCGCCTCGCCTCCAGTCCTGAATCTGGCTCTTTGCGGGCGGGCCAGTGGGGTTGGACGGTGCCGGCCCAGAAAAAGCCACTTCCTGCCGCGACCGGAGCGGGCTGTCGTTGTGAAAGCGGCCCCCTGGGGGAAGGAAGGGACTTTGCGCTGTTTACTTTGGCTGCGGGCTGGCAGACGGCGCCGGGGGCCGCGGGCCGCGCAGACCCCGCGTTCGCAGAGCGGGGCCGTGGAGCCTGTGGGCGGAGGCCCCGCGCCGAAACGCTGGGGGCGCGCTGCCGAGAGGGGGCGCCGAGAAGGGGGGCGGCGCTGCGCGGAGGGGGGCGCGCGGCCGAGGAGAGGGGCGCGCGGCCGGGAAGGGGGGCGGCGCGGCGCGGAGGGGGGCGCGCGGCCGCGAGGACCCAGAACTCCGGGGGCCGGCGGCCCCCTGCCCCCAGGTCCTGGGGCGGGGTGAGGGAGGAAGGGGTCGAGGTGTGCCCGCCCCGGGGATGCTCCCGTGAGGAGTCCAGCTGGGGAAGGGGCACAGAGGACAGGCCTGGGAGCCGACGGTCCGTCCGGAGCTTAGAGGCGTGATCGCTTCTGTAGGGGCCCGGCGGCATCCCCGTTTCATCCTGCCAGATGGGGCCCGGGAAAGGACAGGCCGCAAAGATTGTGATGCCTTAGTTTGAGGAGACAAAAGCCGGCAGAGGGTGAGATCAAACACCACTAAATCGCCAGGGGGGAGGCCAGGGCCTGAGAGTATTTGGTTCCCAGAGAGCCCGGAGGGTGGGGGCCGAGGGGTGGGGGTGGGGGGACCCGGCAGAGTTGCAGGAAGGTGAAAATCGCCTCTTCGATTTTACGAATAATCCAGGTCGCTCCCACCCGCTTCACGTACCCCCTCTCTTGCGTTTATTACGTGGACGTGACAAGTCCACCTCAACCCGTTCCCCGCCCAGAGTCTCCTTCAACATCTTCCTGGGACGGAGCAGGTCACATTTTGCAGCACATACGTTTTAAGGGGGGAGAAGAACATCTCTAGAAATGACTGATAGAGGAAGCTCACCATGGCTGGAGGGAGAGGAGAGACACCACACACACGTGTGACAGCAGCAGAGGGGGGCTGCGTGTGCCGAGTTTGGTCACATGCACTTTAAGCAATGGAGAGCAGGCAGTTTGGCCCCGCTGGAATGCAGGGGTGGTTGGGAGGAGGGAGGAGAGTGTGAAAAGCCTGGAGGGTGGAGAGTAGACGGAAGCCCACAATCGCCCAGGATTTGGGTGGAGATATCGCACAGTTGGACAGGGCATTGGGCCCCTGTGTCCTGTAACTGTCCTGCCCTTCTGTGAAGGGATGCCCCGCCTCCCCCATCCGGGTCCAATGTGCGCATGGACCTTCTAGCAGAAGGTAGGGCAGGGTGGGGTGCTGGGTCCCCAGGGTTAGCTTTTCAACAGGGAGGGGCTGGCAGCTTCTGCTGACTCAGGGACATTTCCAGGCCTGGCCTCAGGGCCAAGCGGCTTATTGAAAGCAGCTGCTCCTCTTGGCTGGTGGCCCTACGGCCCCTGGCTCTCCCTGGGATGACCCTTTGCCTCTGCGTGGCCTGAGGAGGCCTGAGGAGAAGGGCCAACTACGAGAGACTCCGTGATTAGAGGTCACCCTGCCATGCCCCCGGGGACCAAATGTGGTCAGCCCCCAGGGCTCACCAGCTGGTCCTTAGGAGCTGAGCCAGGCTGGTGACTGGGTCCCCAATCTTTGCTCTCGCCATTCCCCACCTTGGAACACCTTCCCTCGCTCTTGTCTCTGCTGGTGCGTCTCAGGGTTTTGTTTGACATGCCTCTCGTTCAGCAGATTTTGAGAGTCTGCTGAGTGCCAGACACTCCGCTAGAATTAACTTCCCCTCTGCTTCCTTCAGCACCATGTCTTTCTTGTAATGGAGAGCAGCCGTCTTATCCGAGGTCAGACCTCTGGCTGCCTTCGCTGCTGGGCTGAGTGCCGGGAAGCTGCTGGGACAGCTGAGAGCTTTGCTCCTGAGAGACAGAGACAGTTCTGAGTCTTTTGCACTCAGCCTCAGGACTCCGCCAAAGCATTGCGTGTACCTCACAGCAGATGGGAAAGGAAAAGAGGCCACGGTGAGAGTCAACAGGGAGGGAGGAGACAGGGGCTCCTCAATGTAGGGCACATAGCCTTAAAACCCAGTTGCTTCTGAGCACAGGCATGAATGTCCAGGCTGACAACTTGGAGATGTCTGAGAAGGAAGGAAGTGTGGACACTGCAGCAGAAAGATTGCTGTTATCTGGAAAATCCATGCTTTCCAACACCTTCATCCCCAGCCACGCAGTATGAATTGGACCTGGGGGTTTTATACACGGGCTGACGTGTTGCTTGTAACTTTTTCATGGATTGCTTCATGAGTTCTGCCTCTCCGGCTTCATTGTAAATGTCACGAGGCCAGAGGCTGCATTGTCTAATTTCCCCGTCGTACCTAGTCATAAATGCTTGTCATCTGCACAAGTGAGAAAGCCCCTGGGGGAGCAGGCAGAAGGGTGATTAAAGAGGATGGGGTGGGGGTCTGGCCTCCAAGTACCTCCTCTGACAAGCCCAAGAGGCCCATCGCTGGTCTGAGGGTCAGAGGGAATCCTGGAACGGTAGCCTCTGGGGAGTAAGGAGGCTGGGAGAGAGGCTGTGGCTCCAAGACGCAGGGTTGTGTGTTTATCAGGGTCCTTTTGGTTACAAGGACAGAAACCCTTGTAGACAAGCTCAGCACAAAAGGGGAATGTGGCTGCCAATGAGCCAGAGTGATTCACAGGCTGGAAGAAGAGCCACAGGAACTCTGGGTCTGGGACTGGGTATTCAGCACATGAAGACTAGTTTCCTCCCCTTCCACTGCTCAGCTGTGTCTCTTTCTCCAGTGTCCCCATTCTCGTCTGTAGCAGGAAGGTCTTTCCCTCATGGTAGGAGACATGGCCATTGGCAGCCGCAGTTTCGCGATCACAACAGAGAGAGAAAATCACGTATTCCAGGGGAGGCCTCTGATCAGCCCTGTTTGAGTTATGTGCCCAGTCACCATGCCAGGGGGATGGACACTGTTACTGGCCAGGAGTGAGCCTTGTGCCCACTCACGTAGCCAGAGCAAGAAAATTACAAATAAGAAGAAGAAGGGATGGGAAGTTCATTGGGCAGACAAAAACAAAGGCCAGAGACTGAGAGAAGTTCAGTGAGGTTCAGGGATTCTGTTACCATCTCCATATCTTCCATGTAGAGCCCAGTGCCAACCAGACCATATGGTGGTGGGGGCCAGATTATGTCTCTGTTGCTCCCCACTGTACTCTCAGAACCTGGCACCATGCCTGGCACCTGTGAAATTCTCAATATGTGTTTGTTGAATGAATGAATGAATGAATGAATGGATGGATGGATGGATAGATGTGCTCAACACATAGCTTCCTGCCCGGTTTCATTCATTTCTTTATTCACCCACTGAGCAAGTACACAAGAAGCCACACACAACCTGGTGCACAACACTGTGCTGGTCGTGGTGTGGTTGCAAACAAAATGCAGGAGGTCGTCCTTGTCCTTGAGGGATGTACGTACCATAACCCTTGTGAGGGGCATTTCTACTTCCTGTGCTGACGCCTGATGCTCCCCAGGGCATGTGGAGTGAGGCTAAGGGATGGGTAAGGCTGGAGGGGGCCTTCCCGGGATGGGGGGGCATCAGGCCTCTGTACCCTGAGCTCCCTCTGCTGCCTCATGCGGGCTGGCTGAGCACAGGGCTACAAAGAACATGGTCTCAGCTCAAAACACCTTTGTGCCCTTCCCTCGCCCCCTTACCATTTCCAGCTCAGCCAAGGCTGGGCTTGATCTCTTCCTGCATTGGGCCCTGGAGAAAGAGCCTCCTTTCTGTGAGGGCCCAGGCACTACCCCCTAGACTTTGGGTGGGAAATGCTCTCTCAGGAACTCGCCCCACTCAGGTCCCAGCTTGGCAAAGTCCCGGGATCCACCTCCAAGAATCCCCCTCAGCTTCCCCTTTGTAGCTCTCTTGCCTTCCACCCCTCTGCTCCCAAATTCCTTGTTCTTTTCTCATTTGCTGCCAAGGCAGTTCTTTGACTTGCATTCTTCACCCCTGCCTCCTCCAGACCCTTAGTGTCTTCAGAGAGTCTCCCACCCCCTCCAGAAGCACAGCTCTCTCTGACACCCCCAGACACCTGGCTTTTAAGGGCTTGTTTGCCTCATGTTCTGCCATGTCCAAACCCACTGTCCTTCTCTAACTAGGACAGTGCTGTGTGTTTCCTCCTGGCCCCAGCGTTGCCTGGGACATGCCACACACACAGCAGGTGCACCAGGAAGATACGTGGATTTGAACCCAGAACCTAGGATGTCCTAGGATGGAGGGGACTTGCAGGCGTGGTTCATGTGACAGAGGAGGAAACTGACACCTTGAAAAGTACTGCGATTGGGCGCCCTAATCTCTTCTCCTCTCTGGGTCTCAGTTTCCTCATCTGTCAAGTGAGGGAAAGGTGGCCTGACCCTGGGACTGCCTCCCCCCGGCTGACACAGACCCCTTCAGACCCCTCATTTGCCATTTATTATGATGCACAGCCTGGCTGGAATGCTTCAGCCCACATGTGGGTTTTCTGGTTGGGGAGGAGCAGAGGGTTCTATCCCCCTGGGCTGCTGTGGGCTCCTGTGATGTTTTGGGCTGCATTGTCCTGTCCCATCTCTGAGAAACATCTACAAAAGCAAGCACTATTTTCTCCCTTTTCCGGTCCCAGGCCCTTTCCCTACCCCCTGCCAAGGGCCACTTTCTGTTATTACTGACTCTTCTCACTGGAGGGGACGTTTTGAGAATCAAACACCCAGTCCTTAGAGGAGCCTCAGGCAGGCCTGGATTAAGTCATGGGGCCAGTTTATGGTTCCAGAGTGTGGCTGGAAGGGAAGGAGCAGGCTGTGGGGAGGGAACAGAGGACCCCCATCCTGGTTTTGTTGAAGAATAGAGTGACCAGTGTCCCTGCACCATCAGCCTTCTTACTTTGGTGTTTTGAGCACTCAGTGACAGAAGCTGTGACAGTGCTCTGTTTTAGGAAAATTAATTTGGCAGCTGGATCAAGGAACAGAAAGATAGACTGATTGGTTGTGATTGTTATCTAGGCAGGAGATTCGTTCATTCATTCATTCATTCATCCACGTGTTCATCCAGTATTTATTAAGCACTACTGGGTGTAAGGCCAAGTTGTAGGTGCTTTGGGTGCAGTGGTGGAAAAGACTGAGAAAGTCCTTGGGAGTTTATGAACAAGAAGAGAGACACACAAAATAGAAACATGTCAGATAATGAGTTCTGCTTCTGGAAATACCAGTGTAGTTGGTAGCAGTCTAACTCTCTAGTCAAGGGTACTTACACACAAAGGATATAATATAAAACACAGTGGTTTGAGAGCAATCGAAAACAGGCAGATTCTGGGGAGGAAAAAAATCGCCAAAAGAAAAGAAGTGGATGAAGTGAGAGGTTCATTTAAGCAGCATATCTCCCTGAGAGCACTGCCCTATTTGAGGACCTCAGACAGAAAGTGGTAGTTTTACTGGTCACCATTTGGGGCTTCCGGAAGCTCCTAAACTGCATGGGCAGGGCGAGGCATTCGGGAACCCACCAAGAAACAGCAGCTGAGAGACAGAGGTTTCAGATGCTGCCTGGTCCTGAGGGAACAGAGTTTGGAATTCAAGATCCACTAAGTTAGAGGGGCTTGGTAATTGCCTAAGGTTTTCCTTTGAAACTCCAGTAGGGTCTCACCTTATGATTAAACCCAAGGCTAACAGCCGCACCCTAAGACTAAAGGCGAAACCAAAACAACCCCACCCTAGCAAAGCCTAAAGCCAAGCCTCTACAGGATCAAGATGATCCACCAGTAATTTAACTGCCTGCCAGAACAAAACTCAACATTCTTTTTAGGAAGATAAAAAAAAAAAAAAAAAAAATTCAGACTCCCTATAACATGTCATCTACAACATCCTGTATACAATAATAAAAAAAAAAAAAAATCCAGACTCTTTATAACATTACCCACAATGTCCAGTATGTAACAAAAATCACTAGACATGCAGGCAGCTGGAAAAGTGACCCGTAATCAAGAGAAAAAATAATCATTAGACAAAGGTGCACAGAGAACCCAGATGTTGAAAAAAAATCAGAGAATAATAAATAGTGAAGATAACTACTGTTGAGCAATATGATAGAGAGTAACTGAGTAGCTACTACAGGTCCGAAGGGCCTCTTTAAAGATGTGACTTTTCTGAGAAGTGAAATATCAGGCAGGAAAAACCATGCAAAGACCTTGAGGCAAGAAAGTACGAAGCCTGGGGCTCCTGGCTGGCTCAGTCAGTGGAGCACATGACTCTTGATCTCAGGGTCGTGAGTTGGAGCCTCATGTTGGTTGTAGAGGTTACTTAAAAAAATAAAACCTTAAAAAAAGAAAGAAAGAAAGAAAGAAAGAAAGAAAGAAAGAAAGAAAGAAAGAAAGAAAGAAAGAAAGAAAGAAAGAACCAAGCCTGTTCAAGGAAGGGAAAGGAGAGCATTGTGATTTGAGCAAGGAGCAAGTTTGATCCAGGATCAGACTGGTAGGCAGGACCAGATCATGTAGGATCTTGTGGCTCATGGTAAGAAGTTTGAATTTTATTTGAAGAATGATGAATTAATTGCCTTTGAAAGACTTTAAGTAGGAGGGAAACTTACCTCACATATGTTATGTTATATCTTACTACGATTGAGGCTGTTTCAAATAGTTACGAGCCAGTTGCATTTCATTTTTTTAGCTGTGTATATGTGTTCTTTTCTACTACGCTGCTGATATTTTCCTCATAATTCATTCTATTTTTTGTAGAAACTTTTTATATTAGGGAATAAGCTATTTGCCACCAGTAATTTATGTATATATTTGTCATTGGAATTCTGGCTTTGTTCATGGTATTTTTTTGCCATGGAAAAGATTATTATGTCATTGAAGTCATCACTGTTTACTTTATGACCTTCAACACTCCAGTATTATTTTTTTAAAGATTTGGGACTCACTTACATGTTTAAAAAAATCATTCCAGCTGGCCAAGAGAATGACTTATAGAGGGATGATAAGACCATGGTGGAACAGAAGGAGCTTGAGGTTTGGACTCCGAAGACCAGGACCAAATTTCAGCTCCTCTCTGACCAGCCTCGTGATTGTTCAAATCATTTCACTACCCTTAGTCAATTTCTTTACCTATGACATGGAATAGTAATGATAATAAATGGCAACAGCAATAATTTGCAGTGCTCTTACTGTGTGCCTGACCCTGCTCCAAACACTTTACAGGTATTCTCTCATTTAACCTTTACAATAGTCTGATGAGGAAACTGAGTCAGAGAGAGGGAATGAGGCTTGCCCAAGTCACACGTTAAGTGGCAGAGCTGGGGTTTGTACCCTAGCGGTCAGATTCATGCCTTTAAGACCTGGAAATTATCCCGAGGGGGTAGTGGTTCATGGATGCAAAAATTCCTTGGTGACAGGGATGTGCTGTGTGTGTGTTGTGTACAACTAGGTGATGAAACGTGGATGTCAGGCCTGGGCTTGCTTCCTGGCTGTGTGACACCGTGAGCAGGTCACCTCATGACTCTAAACTAACCATGATCCTCTCTCTTTTTTATTCCTGTCTCCCTCTCTCCCTCCTTCCCTCCTCCCTCCCTTCTTCCTTCCTTCCTTCCTTCCTTCCTTCCTTCCTTCCTTCCTTCCTTCCTTCCTTCCTTCCTCCCTCCCTCCCTCCCTCCCTCCCTTCCTTCCTTCCTTCCATCTCTCCCTCTCTAACTCTTTCTCAGCTTTACTGAAATGTAAGTCATGTCTCAAAGAACTCATCCACTTAAAATACACGGTTAATTGGGTTTTACTCTATTCACAGACTTTGGCAGCTATCATGACACTCTAACTGTAGGACATTTTCATCATCCCAAAAGAAACCCTGTACCCCTTAGCAGTCACCCCACATTCCCATCACAGCCCAGCTCCCAGGCAACCACTGTCAACTTCCCATACATTTAAGTCTCCATTTCTTAATCTGTAAAGTCAGTGTGCTCGGGGGCACGTTGGGTTTCACTGCCTTCCCCAGAGTGTCTGCACAGTGAGGCGATGGGTGAATTGATGAGTGACTGGGGGAAGCCCTAGCTTTAGCCCAGCTAAATGCTGCTTAAAAAATGGTGTGCAATGGTTCTGGGAGGCATGAGTGGTTGGATATGGAGGTGGAGGGCATTCTAGAAGATTCTAGAAGTCAGGAAAGGAAGGAGCCAGTGAAGCTGAGGGGCCAAGGGGAAGAACAAGACCAATTACTCCAGGCCAGAGAGGAACTTTGGTGGGAACACCACACTGTGTCATGGAGCCTGGGATAAAGTTGTGATGTGCCGAGTGATGTCAGTGTGTCCACTGCTCCTCACAAGATCTTGGGAAAAGTATACAGCGCCCAACTTGCCAGGTGGAGTCGGGCTTGCTGTTTGAAGGTGGGATGGAGGGCTGAGTCCTGCCTCTAGGCTGAGCATGGGACTAGAGCAGAGGCTGGCCATGCAGCTGTTTTCAGGCTCAGGGGCAGCGTCTGAAGGTGGCACTGGCCATCAAGAGCCAGCCAGGAGAGCCCCTGGGATGGCATCATGCCCTGCCTTCCCTTCCAGAACCCAACGTCTTCCTCATCTTCAGCCATGGACTGCAGGGCTGCCTGGAGGCCCAGGGTGGGCAAGTCAGAGTCTCCCCAGCCTGCAACGCCAGCCTTCCCGCCC
The DNA here is from genome assembly GCF_018350155.1 of Leopardus geoffroyi. Classification (NCBI taxonomy): domain Eukaryota; kingdom Metazoa; phylum Chordata; class Mammalia; order Carnivora; family Felidae; genus Leopardus; species Leopardus geoffroyi. The sequence goes on from NC_059330.1 coordinate 45,385,372, forward strand.
AGCGCTGGAAGTGGGTCTCCCGAAACCGGCTCTTCAACCTGGGTGCCATGCAGTGCCTGGGCACGGGCTGGCCGGGCACCAACACCACAGCCTCCCTGGGCATGTACGAGTGTGACCGGGAGGCCCTGAACCTCCGCTGGCACTGTCGCACCCTGGGTGACCAGCTGTCCCTGCTCCTGGGGGGCCGTACTGGCAACACATCCAAGGCCGGCAGCCCCGAGCGCGGCGACCAGACCCGCAGTGGCCAGTGGCGCATCTATGGCAGTGATGAGGATCTGTGCGCTCGGCCCTACTATGGTGAGAGGCCGCTTGCCGGGAAGAGGTGGGCCCCCGCCCCAGTGTCAGGAGGACCGGAGCCACAGAGTGACAGATGCGGACCCTTGACATGGGAAGCATTTGGGAATAATTAAGAATATTAACCTCAAAGCATTTATTTTTAAGGACTTAAAAAATTAATACATGCTTGCGAGGACCTCAAACGGTGCAAAAGCGTATCACGTAAATTTAAAATTCCCTTCTCCCAGGCCCACTCTCCAGGGTAGACCCTAGAGTAACCCCATTGGTGTCTTGCTCCCGATTTTGCAGGGGCGACCGGGGACCGGGGTCACTCGGTGAGGGGCCTTTTGTGGTGGACAGCTCTGTCCAGGGGGGTCCTCTTCCTGTAAGACATCCTGAGTTCTGAGATGGAACTTGTGGGGAGGGGCAGCTGGATTTTGGACAGGCATGAGGGGCGCTGGGGGGACCCCTTCCCAGCGCTCTGGGATGAGCAGCAGGACCTCTCCCAGGCTCCCTGGCTGATCCGACGGCAGAGGGGGCCTCAAAGCCTTAAGCGCCGCTTTGGCCTTCCCATCGCTGCCCCATCCCTAGCTCCCTGGGGTAGGGGGTTTTCCCTGAGGGGGGAGGGAGGCTGGCAGCCTCTGGGGTCCAGATGCCAAGACACTGGCTCGGTTCTGCAGAGGTCTACACCATCCAGGGAAACTCCCATGGGAAGCCGTGCACCATCCCCTTCAAGTATGACAACCAGTGGTTCCACAGCTGCACCAGCACGGGCCGTGAGGATGGGCACCTGTGGTGTGCCACCACCCAGGACTACGGCAAGGACGAGCGCTGGGGCTTCTGCCCTATCAAGAGTGAGAGCAGGGTGGAGAGGGTGGGCCAGGGTGGCTCCTGGAGGGAGGCCGACCACGAGGGGCCTCAGCGTGGGTGGAAGAACTTGCCGGACTGGGGTGATAAGATGCCCCTCCTCGTAGCGCGGAGCAGCGTGTGTGGGGTCTGCACTCCTTGAGGGACTCCCGTGTGGGACCCATGTCCTGCTGTCGTGGTGGCAGGTAACGACTGTGAGACCTTCTGGGACAAGGACCAGCTGACTGACAGCTGCTACCAGTTTAACTTCCAGTCCACGCTGTCGTGGAGGGAGGCCTGGGCCAGCTGCGAGCAGCAGGGGGCGGACCTGCTGAGTATCACGGAGATCCACGAGCAGACCTACATCAACGGTGAGGCGGCAGGGCAGTCCCCGGGGTGGGGGTGGGGGGATCCTGGGTCTGGCGGCCCCGGCAGGGCAGGGCAGGGCGGCGGCAGCCTGGGCCCTGCTGCCCGTCTTTGGAGGGCCCTGGGCCCTTCCTGCTGGTGGGGCACAGATGCCCTTGGCGGGGGGCACACAGTGGGAGGGCCGCGGGTGGGCCAGTCCCCTTCTCACCGTCTCTGACTTGCTGTCAGGGCTCCTCACTGGCTACAGCTCCACGCTGTGGATTGGCCTTAATGACCTGGACACCAGTGGAGGCTGGCAGTGGTCGGACAACTCGCCCCTGAAGTACCTCAACTGGGAGAGTGGTGAGGCGTGGGGTTCGGGCGCAGGGTGGCCTGGGGACTGCACAGGCATCTGGTCTCCTATTTATTCCTCCCCGGGAACCCTTCTCCAGGCCGCGTGGGGGAGGGGCGGCGGGGCAGGTTCCACCCCCTCCTGAACCGGGTCCCGCACCATCGGGGCCCGTGCAGTGGCCTTGCCTCAACTAGAACCCAATGCCCTCTCCTCAGGGCACAGGGCCTGGGGCACGGGCTGGATTTCAGGCCCTGTCCGTCCCTTCAGCTGCACCCAGGGCACCGGCAGCCGGGCCAGGGAGGCCCCGGGGGCCGGTCACCAGTGTCGGGAGGAGAGTTTGGGCCCAAGGGGGGAGGGGGAGGCGGGGGTGAGAGGCAGCGAGGGGCCCCGAGGGAGCCGGAGGCTGTGAGGAGGGCCCGGAGGAGGCCCGGGTGTGAGTGAGTATCTCTCTCCCGGGCTGCTGGCGCCCTCCCCTCCCCTCCCCACAGATCAGCCGGACAACCCGAGTGAGGAGAACTGCGGGGTGATCCGCACGGAGTCCTCGGGCGGCTGGCAGAACCGCGACTGCAGCATCGCGCTGCCCTACGTGTGCAAGAAGAAGCCCAACGCCACGGCCGAGCGCCCGTCCCCCGGTGAGCGGAGGTCCCGGCGCGGGGCGGGGGACGGGCCTGTCGGGAGGCGACACAAGGGACTCTCTGCTGATGGACTAACCGGAATGTGGTTAAATGCTGGTAATCCGCACGGTCCTTGTAGCAGTCCCACTCAGCCGGAGGTGACAGACATCTCAGCACACAATTGGAATATCCCGAGTTGTGTACCACTATAAAAATATGTGTAATAAATGTTAGAGAAGACATGCCTAGAGAAGAAACTGCTTAAGCTCCTGAGAGTTAAGGAGGGCTTCATGGACATGACATTTGATTTGGGCTTTTTAAGTTGACTGTAAAGAGGTGTGAGGGAAGGGCATTCCTGGCAGAGGGAACAGCATGTGCAAAGGTGCAGAGGCATGGAAGTATACAGCAGCTTTAAGTTTGGTGAGGATTGCAGTCTAGTTGGAGTGTAGACTCTACATAGGGTGTGGTGTTTGGACCGGCAGCATGATGGCGTTATAAATGCAGACTCTCAGCCCCTCCACTTGGCCTCCATTTCACAGGATCGTCAAGCAAGGTGTGTGTGCAGGTGCAGCCAAGGCACCCTGGCTTAGCGGGCATGCTGAAGAAAACAGTTCAGAAAGGCAGGTTGCATCCAGTCCCTGAAGGGTCTTGGCTGCTGGGTCAAGTTTGGGTGGGGCCAGGTAGGCTGTGGGGAGCCTCTGCGGGTTTTTAAGCCAGGGAGTGTCTTGCTCACATTTGTGATTCACAGAGATAGCTGTAGGGGCCTATGGAGGAGGTTGGGGTAATGGGCACAGCACTGTTCTGGGGACTGCTGCGTGTGGCTTTGGGCAAGGAGCTCTGTCTCTGAGCGCAAATCGCGAATAAGCTCCTACCCCTTGCAGGGTTGTTGTAAGGCTGGAGACAGGGCCTTGCCCAAAGGAGCGTGACCATGGGTAGCAGAAGATGTTCGTCAGTGTAGGTTGGAAGGGCTACGACAGGAGTCCAGTAGCCGTGGGAGCCACTGCTTTCTCTCCTCCTCCCCTAGGGATTGGCACCCCACACATAGGGCACCTCCCCTCTAGCTAGAGGGGGCCTGGGGCAGGCACCCAGTCAAGGTCTTCTCAGACCTAGAAGGAAGGAGGGCCCTACTGTGGGCAGGCCTGACCTATCTGTGGCCCCCTTTGGGCCTAGCTCCTCACCAAGTCCCCCGTCTCCTGGATGTCCCCAGTGTGGCCCCATTGGGGGAGGTCTCCTCTGAGGCCTCCTGGATCTGCAGATGTGTCTGTGGCCTTGGACTGACTCTTTCATCCCACTCTGCATGAGGCATCTTTTCCGAGCAATTTCTCAAATGCGTTCTGTCTTCTGGGTCTCATCATGCAAGGCATGTCATTCCAAAGGCAAGCACCGTTGTGTCCGCAAGGCATCCATATTTCCTGAGTTTTTTTCCTCCCAACATCCGGAAGAAGGCCCCCTTGGGTCTGAACTTGGGTTCTGTCTGTGGCGGCAGCCTTGGGTCTTAGCCGGGAGGCCCAGGAGATGATTGACAAGTCAGAGCCGAGGAGTGAGTCAGCTCAGGCTCAGGCCTCTGAGAAGCACTATGCTGGACCCTGGAGCGTCTCACAGAATGGAGTGGATCCCAGAATCCCGGTCTGGGGTGACGCTTCCAGTGGGTGCATGCTTTCCTGCCTGGCTGGGCAGAGTCCTGCCCGAGCCTGACATTGTGGGTGGTTTAGTAAAGTCTTGTTTTCTCTTGCCAAGGCCCAAGTGAGGGCTTGTTTGCTTCAGCTGCTCTGGGACCCCGATCCCTAGAGAGTGACCCTGAAATGCATGGAAGTGGGGGTGAGGAAGAGCCTGTCCCTGGTTAGTTTCTCAGCCCTGAGTGGAGCTGAGGGTAGGGGAAGGAGCAAGTGACTTCTTGGGCCTCTGGCCTGGTGGCCCCACTTCCCCATCCCTACATCCTGGACTGCCGAGGTCGGCCCTGGGTCCACACTCAATATATGCTCTCTGAGATAGTGACAGTGGTCTCATTTATTAAGCAAGGTGGACATGAGCTAAGTTTGAATCTTATAATAGGAAATCCCATTAAAAAATGTTTTTAATGTTTATTTTGAGAGAGAGAGAGAGAAACAGCATATGCGGGGGAGGGGCAGAGAGAGGGAGACACAGACTCCGAAGCAGGCTCCAGGCTCCAAGCTGTCAGCACAGAGCCCAACGCTGGGCTCGAACCCACGAACCGTGAGATCAAGACCTGAGCCGAAGTCGGTCACTCAACGGACTGAGCCACCCAGGCACCCCAGGAAATCCCATTTACAGAGGAGGAAACTGAGGCTCCCAGGGCTTGTCTGACCTGAGTCTCCCCACTCATCTCTTTCTGAAAGCCCTAGCTGGAGGGGCTGTCCTGTCCTGGGTGAAATTTGCCACCACTTCCTGGGGCTCTGCTTCTGGGCTTCCAGCAGCCCTGGAGGGCTTTGTCTTTTTAGAACCTTTCAGCATTCGGGCCTGTTCTGGCGGCCAGGGCTGGTCTGAGGCAAGTGTGGGGAGGAGGCGACTTCAGGGCCCTGCCCATGTTGACACTCAGCGGGTCAAGGCATCCTGGCTGGGTGGCTTGGTCCTGAACGGCACCTCGTGGGTCTCCGCAGACGTGTGGGCCAACGTGAAGGTGGAGTGCGAGCCCAGCTGGCAGCCCTTCCAGGGCCACTGCTACCGCCTGCAGGCTGAGAAGCGCAGCTGGCAGGAGTCCAAGAAGGCGTGTCTGCGGGGCGGGGGCGACCTGCTCAGCATCCACAGCATGGCCGAGCTGGAGTTCATCACCAAGCAGATCAAGCAAGGTGAGCGGCTGCTCGTCCACACCCGGAGTGGAGGGCAGGGCCTTCCCAGCGCCCATCCGGTCCCACCCAAGAGGCTGTGGGACTGTCCCTCTGCTGCTGGTGGCTGAGGCTGACCTCTCTGTGTCTTCTCTCCCCTGTCCCCTGCTGCATCCCAGAGGTGGAGGAGCTGTGGATTGGCCTCAATGATTTGAAACTGCAGATGAATTTTGAGTGGTCTGATGGGAGCCTCGTGAGCTTCACCCACTGGCACCCATTTGAGCCCAACAACTTCCGGGACAGCCTGGAAGACTGTGTCACCATCTGGGGGCCGGTGAGAACCCCCTCTCCCCACCCTCCTGGTGCCGCTGTCAGCTTCTGTCTCTATACCACCACCCCATGGCCTCTCAGAATCCCCCACTTCCCCACCAGCCCCTTCCCTTCCATGTGCAGAGATCACGAGGATTTGAATCCTCCCCACCCCCAACTGGCTGGGGCACCTTGGGCAAGTTACTTAACCTCTCTGTGCCTTGGTTTCCTCATCTGTCAATGGAACACTAACAGTGCGAACCTCAGACGGTCATTGGGAGGATTAAAGGAGTTAATTCTCGTGAAGCCTTGGGATTCTGCCTGGCACGATCTTGGTCTACCGGCTGCCCTTCCCTACCGGCAGGTGGCATCAGAAGCCACATTTTGTGGACACACTCCATTGGCTGGGCTGCTCTGTGCCAGCCCTACCCAGCCCAGGGTCCTGTCTCCTCAAAAAATTATGGGGTGATGGCTGTTTGCCATGGTTTGGGCTCAGATGCAGTGTGGGTAGATGTAGGAATTGATGTAGAGCTTCAAGTAGAGACAAGAGGACCTTTAAAAAGAGACCAAGTCAGAGGGACAGAGGATGGACTCCAGGGACAGATAGGACATTCTGCTGTGAGATGCTGCAAAACGGTGCCAGGACTGTAGAGACAGAGCCATCTGGCATAAGGGACGCTATTTAAAAATTTATAAACAATTATTTGTTGAGTGTCTGCCACGTGCCAGGCATTCTCCTGGGGACTGGGACACAGACACCTCTGCCCTCTGGATGGAGCTAAAGGCAGATAAACTGCTGGCAAGGAGACTGGGGACACAGGACAGTCTGGAACACAGAGAAGACAGGTCTCTTGCTCAGGATCACACAACAAGTTGGAGGCAGGGGCACGTCTAAAAGTCAGGTCTGCCAAAGGGTTTGGGGGAGGGGGGGGCTGAGACTGTCCCTCATCCTGTGTCACTAGGAAGGTCGTTGGAATGATAGTCCCTGTAACCAATCCTTGCCGTCCATCTGCAAGAAGGCAGGCCAGCTGAGCCAGGGGGCCGCCGAGGAGGACCACGGCTGCCGGAAGGTGAGGGTGCTTCTGGAGCTGCCCCTGGGTGGGGCCAACCAGAGGGGCTCCCAGAGGAGGGAGGGAGGGGGCAGCCTCCCCCGGCATCCTCCCGTGCTTGGCACATCCCTTCCTCCTGCTCTCCACATTGCTCTGTTCCAGAAAGAGTGATAGTGGCTGAGGCAGGGTGGGGGTAGGGTGGGGGCTGTTGGGAGGAAGCAGAGCTCCCCACCCCCGCTCTTTTTGGGGAAGCTACTTCTCAGAGGCGGCAGAGAACAGGAGGTGGGTGCGGGCAGGCCCCCAAGTCCTCACCTGAGTGAGACTGCCGGGGTGCATCCCCCACCCCCGCCCGCCGGCTCTGTCTCTGCTGGCCCACACCTTGCCGTCTGACACAAGGTGCGCTTGTATGTCTCCTGGAGGAATGAAGCCCTTCTGGTGTCTCCTTCCTTGCATTCCTAGCCCCAGGGGCTTCCAGATGTTCAGGGAGGGAGAGGGCCAGGACTGCCCACGTTAGTGGGGCAGTGCGTGTATGAATGAGGGACCCATGTCCTCCTCCAGGCCCTCCCAGGCTCCTCACAACCTGGCCCTCAGCCAAGCAGGGGCGTAAGTGGTGTGGATGAATAAGGGAGGTTACTCAAAAAAGACACTTAATGATGTTTTGGCCCCTGGTGGCTCCATCTGCCGAGGCCACGTTCCTGCCAGCCCCTTGCTGCCAGTCTGGCTCCTCACTCTGTTTTCCTTTACCGCACCCCCACCTCACTTGAACCCCATGCTCTCCCCCGGGGAGGAGCCCGACACAACGACAGGCACGACCTGAAGTGGGGAGGAGAGAGAGCAGGGGCCCTGCTGGAGCATCTGGGGGGCCGGCATGGGCAGGGACTGGCCCAGGGGCTCTGTCCTGGCTTGGGTGAGGTGGGGGCAGGGGAGAGAGGAGGAGTGACTAACGGCCCTGGCCCCAGGGCCACCTGAAATGTGCGTGCAATGTTGAGCAGCCCCAGTTAACACCCTGGGAGACCTGGGGTCTTAGCACAGCCTTCCCCCCCACCGCCCCGCCCCACCAGCTTCTCTTTTGCTTGGGCTCATGCTCAAGGGGTTGTAACTTTCTCCCAACCTCAAATCCACCCCGGGCCTTCCCATTTCAAAAGCTCCTGGAGGTGAAGGCCCTGGCAGGCACCTTGTGTCATCTTAGGATGGAACAGGGCTGTGGTCAGGACAGGAGCAGCCTTTGTGGTGTGGGTTCAAGTCTGAGCTCCACCTTGTACTGTCTGTGTACAAAGTCCGATCACTTAATTTCTCTGAGCCTCGGCTGCTGTTGTGAAAGGCAGGAGCAGAGAGCTCAGGGTGGCCCAAGGGGCGGGAGGTCTGTTGGGTGAAGCCTTGCCTGGTCTCCTGGGGGTTGGATGGTAGAGGACCAACCACCGAGGAGCAGTGGTCTCTTCCAAAGCTTCGCTGCTCCTCGCTGAGGGTCCGTCCCCCCACCCCAGGCTAGCTGCCTCCTCTGCTCACTGTACCTTTTCCAGGACCCGAGGATTACCCAGCCTTTCCTGGCAGCTCTCCCAGCTTTTCAGCTCCGGTTTCACAGCCAACTGGCAATTTTCCCACCGTGACTCTTGGTTTAAATGCCCGAGAGAGGAGTCCAGTGGGCCGCCCATCTTTCTTCACTGGCCCACAGGCGGGTCACTGGCTGCCTCCAGATCAGCCGCCCTTGGGCCATGCTTCCACCTCTGGTCTGGCAGTTGCGGGTGATGGTAGGGAGTGGGGAAGTGAAGTGGTAAGATGCAGAACATAGCACAGGAAGAGCCGTCTCTGGTGTCCAACCAGTCCCCTCTGTCCTGTGCCCAAGCCTGTGGCACATTCAGTGATGCCACCATGGCATCCCCCACCCCAGGAATTCTGGCTGAGGGAGGAGAGTCCTTCCCACTGACGTCCCTCTTTTGCCCACTCTCTCGAGCCAGGGTTGGACATGGCACAGCCCATCCTGCTACTGGCTGGGAGAGGACCAAGTAAGCTACGGTGAGGCCCGGCGCCTATGCACCCATCACGGCTCTCAGCTGGTCACCATCACCAACAGGTACAGGCCGGGACCGTGTGCCCAGACCAGCCCTCAACGCCTGTCTCAATGCCTAATGTGGACCTTGCACCAAACAGGGTGGCGTTGTAACATTAAGCACAGAGGGACCTGAGTCCTGGGAGCCTCAAATGGCTTCAGGACCTTTTTTCTAATATTGTCATGAGAATGATTCCCGTTTATTAAGTGACCCCAGTGTAGGGCAGGGCCTGGGCAGGGGCAGGAGCAGGAACAGGTGTAGATATGGGTTGGATGCCCAAGAGAGGCCTTGGCTGTGTCTGATTTTCTCTACTTTCTTCTCAGCAAGGCACGAAGGTGCAGGCAGTGGGTGGGGAGCTTGGTTGCTATGTGTCAGCTGTAGGGTCCCCATGGGTCCCCCAAGTTACTGGTTGGGGGGGCAGGGCATCTGGCCTGTGGCCCAGGGAGTGGTCAGGGCTGGGGCGAGCTCCCTGCCTGACCAGCTTCTCTTCTACAGGTTTGAGCAGGCCTTTGTCAGCAGCCTCATCTACAATTGGGATGGCGAGTACTTTTGGACCGCCCTGCAGGACCTCAATAGCACCGGCTCCTTCCGCTGGCTCAGCGGGGATGAGGTCATGTACACCCACTGGAACCGTGACCAGCCTGGTGAGCCCTTCCTGCATGGCACTTGGCCAACCCCTTCTTTGACCTTCCTTGGTAAAGCCAGGAGGCCATATGGACCTGCCCTGCCGGGACCGAGTCCCAGGGCTTCCCAGTAAACTGATGATTGGTACAGTGTAGTGAAATCGTTAGGGGCACAGGCTCTGGGGCCAAACCGCCTGGTGCATCTTTGAGCCTCAATTTCTCATCTGTCAAATGAGGATAAGGTACTTTGGGGTTGAGATGGATTAATAGATGTGAAGTGCCTAATTATTGTATGTGATGCTAGCACAGGTGCTTGCTATTATGATTATTGCCATTTCACATTCATTATCTTTTGTAGCCTTTTCAATTCCCTGATGAGATAGATGGTCAAATAGCCTCAGAGAAGTTAAGCGACTTGCCTAAGATCTCACGCAGGAGCAAACACAGAGCTGGGACTCTGCCTCCATTCCCTTCTGGGTCCCTGCTGCCGGCCGAGCTGGTCACCCAGTGTGCAGGGCCCGGCTGGGGTGGTGCCCTGTGGGGAGGACTGGACCACAAGTCCTCAGCAAACGGGTCTCTTGCTCCCCCTCCAGGGTACAGCCGTGGGGGCTGTGTGGCCCTGGCCACGGGCAGCGCCATGGGGCTGTGGGAGGTGAAGAATTGTACCGCGTTCCGGGCCCGCTACATCTGCCGGCAGAGCCTGGGCACGCCGGTGACGCCTGAATTGCCTGGGCCAGACCCCACGCCCAGCCTCACCGGCTCCTGTCCCCAGGGCTGGGGGTCAGACCCCAAACTCCGGCACTGCTATAAGGTAGGCAGCCTGCCGGCGTGGGAGGAGGGAGCAAAGGAGCTGCACGCCCGGGGTGAGGGCAGCCCCAGCAGGGCCCAGGCTCGATCCAGGCAACTGGGCCCCAGGGACAATGTTTCCCCACAGCAGCTTGCAGACAGAGGTAATTTCCGATGACAGGCTTGTCAGTGGAATGTCAGGTGTGGCACATAATAGGTGCTCGATATACATGTGAGGGGTTGAAAAAAAATCATGGAGATAATCAGTTTCAGAGGTTCCCAAATGTTGGGGCTGGGATGTCTGCTTTTCAGCATCATCTGGGCAGCTTGATAAAAATAAACTCCTGGGGCTGCCACTGTGGAGATTGGGATTTGCTAGATTGGGGTGGGGCCTAAATTTTTAAACCCTGCTGGGTTCGGGAGCCACTGACATAGTCCAAGGTTTTTTGTTACATGAGGAAACTGAGTCCAGGGAGGGGAAGGGACTGGCCCACAGCACACTGTGGCTGGTTCAGGGGTCTGGGCAGGGGTATTCTCTAGGAGCTGGCTGTGCTGGCTCCCCTCCCCGGAGCTCATTCTCTGAGGTGCGGGCTTGTCTTAGATAGCCTGCACCCCCGTCCAGTGCGGCCCCAGCCCCCTTCCCCACTGCTGTCATGGGAGGGCGTGTGGACCCATGGGGACAGCTGGGACACCTGGACTTTGTTCCTGTAGGTGTTCAGCTCAGAGCGGCTGCAGGATAAGAAGAGCTGGGTGCAGGCCCAGAGGGCCTGCCAGGATTTGGGAGCCCAGCTGCTGAGCCTGGCCAGCTATGAGGAGGAGCACTTTGTGGCCAACATGCTCAACAAGATCTTTGGGTACGGAGCCTGGGGCGGTGGCCTGCACACACCTGTGTGGGCTCTTGGTTCTGCCGGGCGCAGGGCAGGGGGCAGGGTGAGGGCGCCCCCGGTGAGGCCTGTCCGAGGGCTCGGAATGACCTGTGTATCCGCAGCGAGTGCCAGGACCATGCTGTCCTCCCTCAGGTAGCCGTCATCTCCCTGGACTTGGAGACTTTGTTGCTCACCAGTGTCAGGGAGTCAGCAGTGGCCCCCTCAGACTCACAGACTTTGACAAAAGTAACTGCCCTTCCCATCCCTCTGCAAGCTGATCCAAGTTGAGCATCAACACCCAACACCCACAACACCATCCCGTAATAACCCACTCTCCTCAATAAACCGCTTTTCCTGAGAAAGAGGAGGACAGAAGCTACAAAAATGAGCATTTACCCATGGGGGTCCCTCCAGGACCCTGTGTCTGTCCTGTGGGCTCCCAGCACCCTATGACACAAAGCACGTTTAATCCCTTGGCACTGGGAAAAGGCCAAATGGACCAGGCTTCCTGAGATCTTAATTCCAGGGCCATGTCTTCCCAGCAAACATCAAGGTTACGTTATTTGACGTAAATACAGCTCTTGTCAATGGCCTCTCACCACGTCTCAGGCACTGCACTAAACATTTAATTCTCATTCAGGCTTGTTTTCAACCCTACAAAGTAGACATTGCCACTGACCCATGTGGGCTGATAGAGAGGTTGGGTTATTTGCCCACTGTCACGGAGCTGCTCCACGGGTGACCCCGGACTGGAATCTACTTTTATCTGAGTCCAGAGCCCCAGGTCAATGCTCCATCCCCATCGACTTACTGAAATCCTGAAGTGAAAGCCCACAGTCTTGCTGGCAGGGCAAACCGCACCGGAAGGGAGCCAGGCCACCCTCCCCCAGTGAGCTGGGTGTCTGGTCCAGCGAGCTCAGTTCTCTGGGTGTGAAGTCCAGACGGGAGAGGCCCCAGGCCCTTGGGACTGCTCCTCTTATCCCCGTGTCTTCTGTCCCCACCCCTGTGTTGTGCTAAAGTGAATCAGAGCCCGAGATCCACGAGCAGAACTGGTTCTGGATTGGTCTGAACCGTCGCGATCCCGGAGCGGGACAGAGCTGGCGCTGGAGCGACGGCTTGGGGGTGAGCCGGCCTAGAGGGGACAGGCCAGCAGGTGGGCGGGGCTCGGTTGTAGGCGTGGTCTTTCCAGGCAGGACTGGTCCTGGAGGTGGGCGAGGTTTAGAGGATTTAGGGTATTTGGCTTGACCCCGCACGTTAAAGAAAGGGGGGCGGGGCGTCCAGCCCAGGTTAGGGGTTCCCAGCTCAGGTCGGGCCCCTGTTCGTCTGTCCTTCGGACGCTGAAGCGTGTGCCTCGTGGCTGATAACTCTCTCGTACCTCGACCTCCAGTTCTCTTATCACAATTTCGACCGGAGCCGGCACGACGACGACGACATCCGGGGCTGTGCAGTGCTCGACCTGGCCTCCCTGCAGTGGGTGGCCATGCAGTGTGAGACGCAGCTGGACTGGATCTGCAAGATCCCTCGAGGTTGGGTGGGATGGCGCTGGGAAACGGGGGGATGGGGTGAAGGGTGTCGGTGCCGGGAATCCAGGGGAGGGGTCTCCGTTCCCTGCAGCGTCTCTGTCCCTGTTGTCCCTGTAGGCACAGACGTGCGGGAGCCCGACGTCAGCCCACAAGGTGAGGCCCCCGCCCCGCCCCCCCCTCCCCCCCCCCCCCCCCCCCCGGGCTGTGTGGAGAGGGTGAGGGGCGTCACCTCCCGGGCAGGGCCTGGCTGAGGTGGAACGAAAGGAGTTAGGGATTCGAGCCCAGGGAAGGGGAATCAGGACGCCTGGAGCCCTGTCGGCCTCCGTCTCCAAGCAGGGGCAAGCGTGGGCCTGGAGTGGTTCCTGCCCCGGGTCCTAGCGGCTCGAAAGCCACCTACTGCCTGCCTTTGGACCGGGCCTTGCCCACCGGGAGAGCAAGCAAACCCTGGCTGGCCGCTACTCGCATGCTCACACTGCCCCCGCAGGCCGGCGGGAGTGGCTGCGTTTCCAGGAGGCCGAGTACAAGTTCTTCGAGCACCACTCCACGTGGGCCCAGGCGCAGCGCATCTGCACGTGGTTCCAGGCCGAGCTGGCCTCCGTGCACAGCCAGGCCGAGCTGGACTTCCTGGGGCACAACCTGCAGAAGGTGAGCACTTGAGCGGGCAGGGGCCTGCGGGCAGGGGCCTGCGGGCAGGACCTGGAGGAGAGGCCCTGCCACCCCTCATCCGCCTGACCGGTTTCCCCAGTTCTCTCGGGGACAGGAGCAGCACTGGTGGATCGGCCTGCACACTGCAGAGAGTGATGGGCGTTTCAGGTAGGAGCCTTCCTGGGGGGGGGGGGGTAGCGGGTGTGGGGGGTGCACATGCCTAGATGGCCACCCACGGCCCAGGTGGGAGCTAGGGAGGCTGAGGACAGAGGCAGATAGACCTGAATTTGAATCCAGCTCTGTTCCTCACTGGCTGTGTGGCCTTGATTGAATGGGCCTTGATTTTCTCACCTAAAAATGAGAATAATGCTGCCTGGTAAGATTGCTCTGAGGATTAGAAAGAAGGTATGTGAAGTCCTTAGCATAGCATCCAGCATATAATTGGGCACCAAATAATGGCAGCTCATATTATGCTGGGGCCACTCTTGAATAAGGCCCCCTCAGGACATGGGCAAGAACATATGATGTCCAGAGGGCTCTCTCTGTATTCAGTACCCACCTACCATGCATGAAGAGGCTTGAGGCAGCGAGGACCAGGAGCACATAGGTATCTCAGCACACTGTTGCCCTTGGGCCTCTGCTCTGGGATTCTTGGGCTTTTCTAGGTAGAGAATGAGAGCCCAGGGAGGGCTGGGCTTTCCCTGGAGGCACCAGGTCTCTGGGTCCCCAGCTGCCCTGAGCTCAGTAGCCTCATTCTCAGCCTGGAGCCCCTGGACTTGGGCCCTTTCCTGCCCCCCTTTTGGTGGCCTTCATTGCTGCATACAAGGGAGGTTGGGCCCAGGGCCAATGCTGGAGTCACCTCTGCCTGGTGCCATTGCAGGTGGACAGATGGTTCCATTATAAACTTCATCTCCTGGGCACCCGGTAAACCTCGGCCCATCGGCAAGGATAAGAAGTGCGTGTACATGACCGCCAGCCGAGGTGAGAGCAAGGCGGGGGCAGAGAGGGTGCAGAAGCCCAGGAGAAAGTTGATGTTGGGGGCAGTGAGGTGAGCCTAGGCAGGACCGACAGTCTCTTCTCATTCTCTTTGTTCCCACAACCCAAGAGGGGCTAGACCCAGAGAGGGGACCTGTCTCCACGGTCCAGCAGCCATAGAGGACTAGAGTTTAGATAGAGCTGGACACAGGCACCTGACCCCCATGCTCTTTTCTTAGGGCATGAGGTAAGGGTGCTGCCCGCCCTGCCCTATGCTAGAGCGACCGCCCCCCTCTTTCTGCAGAGGACTGGGGGGACCAGAGGTGCCTGACAGCCTTGCCTTACATCTGCAAACGCAGCAACAGCACTGGAGAGCCACAGCCCCCAGACCTGCCGCCCACGGCTCTGGGGGGCTGCCCCTCTGGCTGGAAGCAGTTCCTCAATAAGGTAGGAGATGGGGAGGGGGCCCCCCAAGGGAGTCAGGGGAGAAGATGTGAACATGGCAAGGCCGACTTTCAGGAGTCCTGGCCCTTCGGCAACATCAAATTCGTGGCCCCTTGCCTCTGCCCACCAACGTCTCTCCTGCTTAGCCCTGGTGCCGGGGTTAGACTCCCTGGAAAACAACTTCTTTTGGTAGGACCTTCTAATCCACCAGGTAGAGTGTCCACATAGTGCGGTGAGTTTTCGAGATTAGTGGTTGCCAAACATTTCAATAATGTTTGATAATTTTGATAATTCCTGTTAGGAAACAAAATACTGAACGTTCAAAGAATATGTATGTACATTGTATATATGTGTGTGAATATGTATATATTTACTTCTGTACTAATGTGATTAATGTTATATGTATTAAAATATGCACAAGAACAAAAGAATATAAAGCATGAGCTAAAGATTGAAAGAGAATACAGGTATTTTTTTGAAAAAGTATTAAAAAATTTTTTTTTAATGTTTATTATTTTTGAGAGAGAGAGAGAGAGAGAGAGAGAGAGACAGAACATGAGTGGGGGAAGGGCAGAGAGGGAGAATTTGAAGCAGCCTCCAGGCTCTGAGCTGTCAGCACAGAGCCTGATGAGGGGCGGGGGGGTGGGGGTTGAACTCACAAACTGTGAGATCATGACCTGAGCTGAAGTTGGATGCCCAACTGACTGAGCCACCCAGGGGCCCCTTGAAAAAGTATTTTTAAGTTAAGTTTAAAAATGTTTTCTAGGGGCGCCTGGGTGGCGCAGTCGGTTAAGCGTCCGACTTCAGCTCAGGTCACGTTCTCGCGGTCCGTGAGTTCGAGCCCCGCGTCGGGCTCCGGGCTGATGGCTCAGAGCCTGGAGCCTGTTTCCGATTCTGTGTCTCCCTCTCTCTCTGCCCCTCCCCCGTTCATGCTCTGTCTCTCTCTGTCCCAAAAATAAATAAACGTTGAAAAAAAAATTAAAAAAAAAATGTTTTCTATATTAGTGGTATGAGAAAAGGCCTCAAAAATGATCAATGATAATAATTTTTTGTATTTAAGTAATTTGGATAAGAGAAGGTAATTGCATTATTTCATTATTTAAAAAAAATATCTTGGTCTGACACTTTGTGATTTGGGGCTTCACAGGTCTTCGAATTATTTTGGATTTAATGGTTATTGTAGATGAAAAGGTTGCCTCACAAAGACAAATACATCGGAATGAAAAAGTTCATTCATTGTTGGTTGGACTTTTTTCATTTTCCAGTCTTTCTACCAGTTAAACAAAGGTTTTTGTTTAAAAATCAGCTACGAAGTTTCCGCATTCTAAACTAATCTGCCTCATAAACTAATCAGAAGACCTGATTAAGATGGTTTAAGAACAAGCCTTTTTGAAACGCCATTTAGGAAATTCTTTTCCCAAGGGTTCTGAGTGTGCAGATAGGAAAGTTTCGGGCGGTAACATGAATCAGAAGGGATATGTTTCCAAACGGGGCTTCAAAATGTTCCTTCAAGAGTGTGAATTTCTTCCCCAAAGTGGTTACTTCTGCACTAGTGGGTTGATTTATAGATCTGATTAGACCTTCGTTGTTTTCACCTCGTGGTGAAAACGCTGCTGAGAGGAGCAGCAGTTTTTTGTTTGTGCTGGCATCATGAGTATGAGCTTCAGTCCCTGCTTGCTTTGCCGAGGTTGTAAAACCACTTAGCCGGATTGTGAGGATTAGATTAGTTAACCCTAGATCATATAATCCACAAATCTTTGTCCTGTAGTGGAGTGCAGCCAGCCCTTGGTGTCATGGAGCTCTTACTGTCTTCAGAATATTCAAGAGAATATTATACCTTTTCTAGAAACAAACACGTGTATTATTAAAACTTCGGAAAACACAGAAAGAAAAAATAAAATTCACTCATCCTCTCCAGAAATAACCACTATTAATATTATTACTCCGTTTCTTGCCTTTTTCCACATAATTGAGATTGTACTACCTAACACGATCAAACTACGTAACACGATTTTCTTTCTCAG
Source organism: Leopardus geoffroyi (assembly GCF_018350155.1). Lineage (NCBI taxonomy): Eukaryota > Metazoa > Chordata > Mammalia > Carnivora > Felidae > Leopardus > Leopardus geoffroyi. The sequence continues at coordinate 45,401,880 of NC_059330.1, forward strand.
GGCTGTATTTTGAGCATTTTTCTCATGTCATTACCTTTTTCAAAAACTTACTCTTGTGGCTTCTCCTACCTGATATAAAACAATATATCATATGTAGGTAATTGGTCTCTTTCTTTAAAAAAAATTTTTTTTATGTTTATTTATTTTTGAGAAAGAAAGCGTGTGAGCGGGAGAGGGGCAGAGAGAGAGGGAGACACAGAATCCGAAGCAGGCTCCAGGCTCCGAGCTGTCAGCACAGAGCCCGACGCGGGGTTTGAACTCACAAACTGCTAGATCATGACCTGAGCCGGAGTCGGACACTTAACTGAGCCACCCAGGCGCCTCTAACTGGTCTCTGTCTTAATTCATCAGCATCATTGTGAAGATACCAGTTACTCCCCTGTCAGAAGCCTTTGAATTATGAGAGGCTGTTTGCGCCTTCGCTACCTGGCCCCAGATACCTTGCTCTGCTAGTTTTTTGCCCTCTTTGCAGCCCCATAGCATTTGGATATAAGGATCCACCTCTCCCACTAGCCTTAAGCTCCTGGAGGGCAGGGCCACTGGCTCCTGACATACCACTAAATATACTTGCACATGATAGGAGGTCCCGTAGTGTTTGTTGGGCTGGGCTGAATACTTCCTCTCTTTAACTGCTGATACTTGCTGATACGGGTGTGACCTTGCTGCTTCTCATCTTGTGACTAATTTTGCTAGTTATTTAGAGGAGGCCTCCGTGTCTCTGAACTGCTTCTGTGAAACCAAATGCATGGGCTTCATGATAAACCTCCCCCAAACTCTTGCGTTATTTCTGGGCTTATAGTTTTCTACCCCAAATCTGACATTTGCATCAGTAAGCTCATGCTAGAGCTGGTCATAAGAGTAATAGTAAGAGCTTTTACTTGTTAAGCTCCTGCTCCTGTGTTGTGCACTGTTCTCTTTAACCTTTAAAATGACCCCAAAAGACAGATTTTTTTTATTCCCATTTTACAGAAGGGTTAAGTTAGATCTGGAATCTGAGCTGCACATCCCTCGGCCCTCTGTGACTCCAAAGCTTCCTTCCTTTCTTTCTCCTCCATCCTACCAAGGAAGAAATCACTGGAAGTCATTCATTTTTAAATAGTCTTCACTTGAAAGATTTCCCACACAGGGTTCCTTTGACCTTACAGAAGTAGTGAAGGTGGGAACAGAGAAACAAAATTACAGAGTTACAGGCTGCTGCCTAATAAAGATCATTCGAAAGTAAAGCTAAGGTTGGGGGCACCTGGATGGCTCAGTCAGTTGAGAGTCCGACTTCAGCCCTGGTCGTGATCTTGCGCTTTATGGGTTCAAGCCCCGTGTCGGGCTCTGTGCTGATAGCTTGTAGCCTGGAGCCTGCTACAGATCCTGTGTCTCCCTTTCTCTCTGCCTCTCCCCTGCTTGTGCTCTGTCTCCCCAAAATAAATAAACATTAAAAAAAAAGATAAGGATATCATACAGATGAACTTTTAAGTTCATGGGGTAAAATAGCGGATTTCAGGCAACACTCAAAAACGTGTTTAGCTGAAATTGAGACAGACCTTGTCTCCATGCGTGGTCCAGGCTCTGCTGTCATAGGTAATAGAGACTTTGGTGACCCAAAGAAATCCTGCCACTGACAAACTCTCCCGAGTGTAGGGACGTGTGTGTGAATGTGGGGTGCTGGGCTGAGAGGGCGCCAGAGCCTTGTTCAAGGAGCCCCAGATGTCCTGATTCTGATTTATTGTTCTCACAGCCCTCAAAGCCTCCCAGGGCCTGCCACTGAGGGCTGCACAGCAGAGTTTCTGGGTTTGTGGGACAGGATGGTGGGGCAGGACATCATGTCTCCCCCTCCGCCCCAGTGTTTCCGAATCCAGGGCCAGGACCCTCAGGACCGGGTGAAGTGGTCAGAGGCACAGTTCTCCTGTGAACAGCAAGAGGCCCAACTGGTCACCATTGCCAACCCCTTAGAGCAAGGTAGGGCCAGCCCATGGGAGGGCCCCAGTATCCTCTGACGCGATCCCGCCCCCCCCCCCCCCCCCCCCAAGGATGGCTAGAGCCGAGTGAGCAAGGGGCTGTCCTGTCACTCATAATTCTCTCTTCTGGGGAACTGTAGCCTTCATCACAGCCAGCCTGCCCAATGTGACCTTTGACCTTTGGATTGGCCTCCATGCCTCTCAGAGGGACTTCCAGTGGGTGGAGCAGGAGCCTCTGCTGTATACCAACTGGGCACCTGGGGAGCCCTCTGGCCCCAGCCCTGCTCCCAGTGGCAACATACCGGTGAGGAAGCCCCTCCCTCTGCACCCCCACGCCAACCTGCCGCACTTGCCTTCACTCCCGGGGTCCCCCTGTCTTCCAGCCTCTTTGCTCAGAGTGCAGCCTTTCCAGGGCAGTGGCACAGGGGAAAGCTGCCGGGGCTCCCCTGAGCAGTTCCTTTCCCCCAGACCAGCTGTGCGGTGGTCCTGCACAGCCCCTCAGCTCACTTCACTGGCCGCTGGGATGATCGGAGCTGCACGGAGGAGACGCATGGCTTCATCTGCCAGAAGAGCACGGGTACGTGTCACCAGCGAACTCAGAAACGTCAGCACTGGGGCCAGATGCTGTGGGCTATGCCAGGAGGAATGAAACATAGTCTCATAGACCCAGGACCGCCCCCTGAGGTCACCCGCAGAATCTAGTATCTGCTTGGGAAGCAGATAGGCAGAAAGGCCAGGCGCCAGTCAGAGGGAAAGGCAGTGAGTGCTGAGGGTCCTCAGGAGGAAGGTTTGGGAGGATGGAGGGCTGACAGGGGGCAGCTAGACACTGCGCGTGCCTGTTGTCAGGAACCTGAAGTTCCGCATCTGAGGCACCTGCAGCCCCGTGCATGTTCTACATGGGTTCCTGGGGTAGGACTAGGTTGCTCCTCCGTTTATCAGCAAGAATGTGTTCTTAGGAACAGTGGCTAACATTTCCTGTTAGTCTGTGCCAGGCACCGTGCCCGGCAGAGACCTGGTCTCTGCCCCGTGGCTGGTGCTCTCTCAGCTTCATGCCTGGAAGTGGGGTGAGGGAGGCAGAGCCTGGCCTGAGCTCTGCCCCCTTCCCTGTAGACCCTTCCCTGAGCCCATCCCCAGCAGCGTCGCCCCCTGCCCCGGGCACTGTGCTCTCCTACCTCAACGGCACCTTCCGGCTGCTGCAGAAGCCTCTGCGCTGGCATGACGCCCTCCTGCTGTGTGAGAGCCACAACGCCAGCCTGGCCCGCGTGCCTGACCCCTATACCCAGGCCTTCCTCACTCAGGCCTCCCGAGGGCTGCGCACCCCGCTCTGGATCGGGCTGGCCAGTGAGGAGGTGGGCCCCCAACACTTGTCCTGACGCCGGGGCTGGGGACCGCTCCCCTGATTTCCCTCCCTGTCTCCTCCCGACTCCTTGCCTTACCTTACCCACCTCCCCCCACCCCACCATCCCCTCCCCCCACTGGCCCCCTTCTTCCCACCCTGATGGCCCCCTCGTGCCCAGGGCTCCCGGAGGTACTCCTGGGTCTCGGAGGAGCCACTGAGCTATGTGAGCTGGCAGGACGGGGAGCCCCAGCAGCCAGGGGGCTGCGCCTACGTGGACGTAGACGGGGCCTGGCGCACCACCAGCTGCGACACCAAGCTGCAGGGTGCTGTCTGTGGTGGGAACAGTGGTGAGTGCCCAGCCGCTGGGGCCGAGGGGTGGGCAAGGCGCAGGTTATCCCAGGGAGGACTCTGGGACACTTCTTCAACCCTGCACCCCCGCAGGGCCCCCTCCTCCCCGAAGAATAAGCTACCACGGCAGCTGTCCCCAAGGGCTGGCCGACTCTGCCTGGATTCCCTTCCGGGAGCACTGCTACTCCTTCCACATGGAGCTGCTGCTGGGCCACAAGGAGGCGCTGCAGCGCTGCCAGAGAGGTGGGCCGGGGCAAGCGAGTGCCCACGCGTGGGCATTTCAGGTGGTGACCCCTGGCGTGGACACTTACAGACTCCATGGATGCAGTCCCCCTGCTACGCTCCACCTGTAGGCCGCACTCACACATAAGTGCCCCGTCGTGTTCCGATTTACAGGGACCACATGTGACATTACACGCATGTAACACCTGCCACGCACACGCAGACGCCCAGACTCCACACCATCCTCTACCCAGGCCGCCAGAGAAGAGGGCTGGGGCCTCTGGGAAGGGGGAGGGGGGTCTCCGCCACCCCCTGGGGAGACCTGTCTGCCCTGACATGGGCCTCCCTTGTGTCCAGCGGGTGGGGCAGTCCTGTCCATTCTGGATGAGATGGAGAATGTGTTCGTCTGGGAGCACCTGCAGAGCTCTGAGGGCCAGAGTCGGGGTGCCTGGCTGGGCATGAACTTCAACCCCAAAGGTGGGTACCCTGTGTGTGGCATCGGGAGGGTGAAGCCTCAGGGTACAGGGGGGAAGCCCTCCTCCAGGGCTTGGTGGGGGTGAGGGCTTGCAGGAGATGGGAATTGGTTCTAGAACAGGCCTGCTCTCTTGCACCCGCTCCTGCTCCACCGTGTATCCTCTCCCCCACACCCCTCAGTGTCTTGTTTCCCATAGGAGGCACCCTGGTCTGGCATGACAACACAGCTGTGAACTACTCCAACTGGGGGCCCCCTGGCCTGGGCCCCAGCATGCTGAGCCACAACAGCTGCTACTGGATCCAGAGCAGCAGCGGGCTGTGGCGCCCGGGCGCCTGCACCAACATCACCATGGGCGTCGTCTGCAAGCTCCCTCGAGGTGAGTGCGCTGGCAGATGCTGCGCTCAGTCCCCTGCCGCCCCCACACGGCCGGGCCTGGGCCAGGGGCCTGCTTCTCATTCTGCCGGAGACACGGCGGACGGGCGGACGGGAGGGCGGGAACCGACAGGCCCCGGGGCCGCCAGGACCCTCCCCTGGGATAAATTGGTCTGTAGGAGGGACTGGCCCTTCCTACAAATTTCCAAACTAGACAGCAAACCCATCATTTTGTAGCGGTTAAGGGCAGGGACAAGGTTCAAGCCCCGGGCAAACCACTTTACCAACTCTGTGACCTTGGGCAAGTTACTTGAAGCCTGTGGCCTCAGGGTCTTCCTATGTAAAATGAGGATAATAACAGTACCTACGAAATTAAACGAGCTCATGAGCTCATAATGTGGCTGGCACTCAGGAAGTGCTGTCTCCGTGTTTGCTTATTATTTCTGTTAACTACTTCGGTTATTGACTGGTCCCTCCCTCTCCCCTGCAGCTGAGGAAAGCAGCTTCTCTCCATCGGGTGAGTCTGCAGCTGGGCCCAGACCAGCCCTCTCCCCGCTTTTCCCCCGCATGCAGGGCAGCAGGTGGGCAGGTGGGCAGCCGGCGGGCAGCCTGTCCCCTGAGTGTCCGGCTTGCCGCAGCAGCGCTCCCGGAAAACCCGGCGGCCCTGGTGGTGGTGCTGATGGCGGTGCTGCTGCTCCTGGCCCTGCTGACTGCGGCCTTGATCCTCTACCGGCGGCGACAGAGCGCGGAGCGTGGGACCTTTGAGGGCGCCCGTTACAGCCGCAGCGCCTCTGGCCCCGGCGAGGCCACTGAGAAGAACATTCTGGTGTCTGACATGGAAATGAATGAGCAGCAGGAGTAGAGCCAAGGGCGTGGGCAGGGTGGGGACAGGAGTAGTGGGGAGGCTGGGCCCTGGGTCAGCGGGGCCCCCCCACCAGCTACCAGCCCAGGTGGCCTATGGAGGGGTGCCTTTGGGATCACTGTCGGGAGCTGGGGCTGAGCAGGGCCTGGCTGGTGGGGTCCCTCCCTCCCATGAGGGCTGGGCTGAGACCTGGCTGAGTGCAGAGTGGTGTTTCCCTTTTGGGGGGCCTAAGGTCTTGTCACCTAGGCCTGTGCCCCCATGGTGACCGGAAGCAGGACGGGAGCCTCTTTCTGCCCCTTTCTCCCCAGGCCCCACTGCCCAGGCCTGCTGACCCACGCCCCAGGACCCCCTTCTCATTGCAGAACCTGAGGGTCCTCCCCTGAGCCCTCAGCCAGCCTCTGTCGCTTCTCTCCTTCCTGGCAGCCTAGGCTCCCAACCCCTTTCCCCCATCCCCTCTCCCTGCTTCTCATGCAGCCCTTCCTTCTGAGCCAGAGCCCCAGGGTTTGGGGAGCCCTGTTGCTCATGGTGGGTGTCAGCGGAGGGAGCCAAGCATCTGTCACTCCTGTGCCTGCTGGAGTGGCCCATGGGGCATGGCAGGAGGGGCCTAGGTTGGGCCTGAGAACCAGGGCACCACTGGGGTGTCACCTGGGCTGGAGATAGGACTGGGAGAGACGCCCTGACCATCTGGGGGTGACCGGGCTGAGGTGTCATCTCCTGCCGGTTAGGGGAGGGCTCTGTCCCTAAAGAGTCCCCTGTGGGGACCAAAGTAAGTTCCCTAACGTTTCCAGCTCCTGGCTCTGGTTGGGAGAGAGGAGGGGGTTGCTAGAGCCCCGGGGACCTCAGAAGCAGGAGACCGCCCTCTAGTGGGGCCCAGAGGAACAGTGCCCAAGCTCCTGGGGGGCCCAGTCCCAGGGCGCTGACTCAGTGCCTTCCGGAACCCCAGCGGGGGCTGGGGCGGACGGCCAGTCCCTGTGCCACGGCGCGGGGCAGTGTGAACACAGACTCAAAGACGTCCTTTTTTGTAGTTCTTAATTTTTTTAATGTGCCATTATTGTGAAAAAAAGAAAAGAGAAAGAAGCAAACAAATAAAACACCTTTAAGAGGCTTGAGAGAGAAGGGTTCGTGCTTTGTTCTGTCGTCAAAACTTCCTCGTGTTGCCTCAGAGATAAATGTCGTGTTTGGAGTTCGTGTTGTGTGCTCTTTCTGCAGTGCACCATTTTGTTACTATGCCTTGGCCCCACGGAGACCCCTGCACCCTTGTCTCTTCTTCTGGACCCTTGCCTTTCTGGGCCTGCTCCCCACGTTCCCTATTCCTGGGGACATGTGTGTAAGTAAGTGACAGCTCAGGAGCCACCTGACGGCTATGTGAGCTTAGGCAACTTAGCTCACTTTTCAACGTGTGTAAGATAGGAGGACAGGATGAGCTTCCTGGGGCTGCTTTAAGGATATTTGAGGATTAAATGAGATCATCAGTGCAAAGCAGTTAGCAGCCCAGCACCTCCGAGCTCAGCCAGTAAGGGCCTCATAAATGCCAGCTGTTACTGTTATTTCTGGGCGGCGGCCCCCAGGGCAGCCTTGGAGGTGCTCAGGCCAGCCCTGGGCTGGGGGTTCCACGTCACCATCTTTCAAGGCAGCCACATACCTGTCTCTGAGCTTCGAGAAAGTGCACATTTGTTCTTGGGGAGTTTGGGCTCTGAAACCCCCCAGAGGCGGGGTCGGTGGCTTGCAGGACCTTTCTCCCACCAGCATTCACTCCGGATATTTGAGCTGCAGACAGCAGCGAACAAAGAGAAGGCTCTGCTAGTTAACGATGCCAGGTACGTGCTAGGTGCTGTGGGGAAGACTGAACTAGGCCATGGGAAGGGGGTGTTAGTTTGGACTGGCTGGTGGGGTAGAGTCTTATCAGAGGAAGTGAGATGAACCTGAAGGAGGTGAGGGAGTGAGCAATGGAGACACCTAGGTAGGTCCAGGCCGGGGCGGGGGGGGGGGGGGGTGCGGTGCGGGCTGGGCCCTGCTGTGTGTTGGTCCCTGGTGCTTCAGAGGACCAGCAAGGAGGTCAGGCTGGCTGGAGGGTTGGGAAGGGGAGCATGGGGGAGTCCAAGGCCTTGAAGGCAGTGGTAGAGAGTATGGACGTTGTTTGAGGTGTAATAGGAAGTCGGTGGGAATGGCTAATCTGATTGTCCTTTGAAGATGGTGGTGTGGACCGGTACCTCGGTGTGGCCAGGTTCTGGGCGCCGGCACATATTACGTGCATGTTTTACCTTGTTTGTGATTTTTGAAAACAAGTTTCTGTTTTTTGACTAAGTTGTAACACCACGTGGTTCAGAGTCTAAACCTAAACAGTATGAAAAGATACACATTGAGAAGTTCAAAGCTTTTGGCCTGGACAGTAGGGTAAATGGGATGCCATTTTTTGAGCCGCACCCCCCCCCCCCCCCCCGAGGTTGGGCTTGTGAGTTGCTTCTCTGAACCCGTGACTGAGGCCAAGCCCGAGGCCATCGTCCAGCTCTCGCCTCCCTGCAGTGGCTCTCCTCTGACGGGCAGCAGCAGGACCTGTGGAGGGAGCTGGTCACTTTGGGGAGGGAGCCCCAATCCCACAGCGGAGGGGTCCTTAATGATTAATCCACTTCCCCCTGAAGCGATTTGCTCCCCAAATTAGGGAGCGGCTCCCTTTGTGTGCTAAGGGCCCTGCCATTATCTGCAGCTCAAAAGACTGCTTGACCGGCCTGCAGGGAGCCACCTGGGGGCAGAAGCTCCCTGGGCCTCTGCTGACCCCTTGCCCTGGGAGGGAAGAAAAGCTGAGGGGTAAAGGCAGGGTCACGGGATTCCTGGGGGTGGGAGGAGCAGCCAAGGAACTGAGGACGCAAATGTCTAGGGATAGCGATGGTGAGTGTCCAGAGGTTTAAATTATTCCAGAAATACCTATCCTGGCCCCTCTATCCTTCCCTCAGGTGGCTGTTGTTCTCACCAGAGCTCTGTTCCCCGGCTAAACGCTGGACTTCACAGACACCTGGGGGCTCCCTGTAGACTTTCTTCTTTATGCTTGGGGGCTCCTGCTGGCCCAGAGGAAGGTAAGGGGAGGCTCTGGCAGCTCTCTGTCAGGGCAGGAAGAAGGCTCTGGGCCGGGAGCAGCCATTTCCGTCAGGCTTCTCAACAGTGCTGGTTCTGATGGAGTCCGCTGAACCTCCTGTCTTTCTGTTCATTTCAATTCAATAAACATTAAGGACGCCTCTGCATTCCCTCTCTGCCGGCGGCAGGATCTCATCCCGGTGGGCCTGGCCGAGGGCACTGTGTGCCAGGCACCAAGGCCAACCTCCACCTGCAGGGCTAACCTGGCTCAGCTCTGGCCTCCTGGATGTTCGGTGACAGCTCACTGAATCCATGAATGAACGGGAGAGTGGGGCCGCCCTCCAGAGAACAGTGTCAGGCCTTTTCTCACAACCTCTCCTTGTCGAGGCAGAGATGGCCTCCTCCCAGGTGTCCTGGCAGAGCTGGGCTGGCCCAGTGGGCAGCACTATGAGGCCGCAGGGGTGAGGAGCCAGCCAGCCACACCACATGGCTTTCCTGGAACGGGCTGTCTGAGCCCTGCCAAGCTGCCTGGAGCACTGGGGCTCCGGTGTGTGACAGGCACAAGGTAAAGAATTGCATCTTGAGGGCAGACCGGAGAAAGAAGGGCAGGAGGGGGAAAGGAGAGGAAAAAGGGAGGGGCCTCAAGGGGGGACAATGAGATCCAAGTGCCCAGACGTTCAGGCCTTTATCATAGGGCTCAGGGCTGCCAAGAGACCCCAGGAAAAGGCTGACCTCAGTCTTGACTGCCACCAGAGTCAGCACAACCCGAGGTGTGATTTCAATCCTTCCTTGTCCGGAAAAGCAGGCGGACAGCCAGCCCTGGAGGGAGGAGAGGAGCTAAAGCAGTAAGCAGGCATCCGCCCCCCTCCCCTTGAAATGGATTCGTCGCTGGCACTCAATGCAAAAAATTGACTATCTTCTGATAGCAGATGGTGGAAGTTTAGTTTTAGCCGTTTCCAGGGAATCCTGCTCGGCTAAGGCTTTCTGGTCCACTGGGCGGTTTTCTCCTTTCCTCCCCGGCACCTCTAAGTTCTGTGGTCCTCTGGAGTATCCAGCGACACGGTCCCTGGTCATTGCAGCTCCCTGCTGGTTGATGAAGAGATGCCCTTCTTTTGCCCTTGTGTGTCTCTCTTTGGGACTTGGGAAACTTTTGGACAGTGTCTTTCCCCGTTCGGGGGCTGCAGGGGGCTCAGGACACTGCCTCAGACAGGCCATTCCTCCATGATAATGGTAAAAATCAAAATATTCATTGAGCATTTACTATGTGCAGCCCTGTTCTGTTTGCCATGAATTAACTGATTTTATCCTTTCAAGACACCACGAACAGGTGAGGAATGGAGGCACAAGAGGGGAGGACTTGCCATGTCACCTCTTCCCCACCCCGCCCCCCGCTGCTCTATAGGAATTGTGGCAGCGTCAGCCATGGGAACAGAGAGCCAAGTCTCTGAGTCTCTGAGACCCAAGAGTTTTGTCTCAACCTATCATTTCTGCTTAGAGTTTCAGAAGCCTATTTTGAGCTTAAGGGTGGAGAAGGACGGCTTTCTTTTTGCCCTTCCAAGGCAGTGGAGGAGGGAGACGTGGGTAGCCTGGGCTGGGGTAGGGCTGAGGGATACAATGTACAATGTGCGGAATTGCATGGAATACACAGAAATGAGGTGGGGACTTGGTTGATATATTAGACATTTACAAGGTTAAGGATATTTAAAAACTCATATTCGCCTCCTCAGTGGGAGTTGACTCATCCAACGTGCTGTTGTGACAGGGTGCACTCCCCTCTTTCCTACTGCCTGTTCTTCTGGGTCCTACTCTCATTGTGCCAGCCTGGGTTGTGACTATGGAAGCTCCCTGCTGCCTATGTGTGGACTCTCAGCTCCCTGTCTTGGCCCCAGGGTCCCCTAGCTCCCCTGCTCAATGAGCCCTTTCTAGCCAGTGGCTCCCACCATACCCTATGTTTGTATGTGCTCCCCACCTGCCCCTCCCTCCACCACCTCTCTGCTTACCTGAGCTCCACCATCCTTCAAGGCCCTTTTCTCCTCCACAAGCCTTCCCTGAACCTTTGGCCCTCCTGGAGCTGGTTAAGGATATTACCCCCTCTCTTAGGCAGTCTGGGAGCCTGGCCTTGGCCAACAGACTTCATCTTGTAAACTTCGGCGCATCACACAAAGTTAGGTTTGTGATGGTTAATTTTATGGGTCAATTCGACTGGGCTAAGGATACCCAGATAGCTGGAAAAGCATTACTTCTGAGTGTGTCTGTGTTTCTGGAAAAGAGTAGCATTTGAATGGGTCGACCGAGTAAAGAATATCTCCTTCTCCAGGGTGGGTGGTCATCACCCTATCTGTTGAGGGCCTGAAAACAACAAAAAGGCAGAGGAAGGGTGAATGTTCTCTCTGCTTCGGCTAGAACATTCGTCTTCTCCTGCCCTCAAAAATAAGCCTTTCTGGGTCTTAGGCGTTCAGTTTTTGGTGATTTTTTTCTTTTCTTTCTTTCTTTCTTTCTTTCTTTCTTTCTTTCTTTCTTTCTTTCTTTCTTTCTTTCTTTCCTTATGATTCTTATTTTTAAGTAATCTTTACATCCAACGTGGGGCTTGAACCCACAACCCTAAGATCAAGAGTCACACACTCCACTGACTGAGCCAGCCAGGCACCCCTGGCCTTCAGGTTTGAACTAGAACTACCTCACAGACTTCACTGGAACTTCGGTCTGCATATGGTAGATGGCAGGACTTCTCAGCCTCCGTCCTTGCGTGAGCCAATCCTTCATAATGAATCTCTTTCCATATATTTATAAATATACCTTACTGGTTCTGTTTCCCTGGAGAACCCTACTACAAGTTTCCTCTCAAGTAATGTGGGGTTAGTAATATCTGCCTCACAAGCTTATTGTGAGTCCCCAGGCCCAGCTTATAGAAAGTGCTCTATGGGTGGCATCTATATAACCTTGATTTGACTTTTTCTGTATATATCCTATTGCCCCAGAAAGGCTATGTTCCTAGGGGGCGGGCATCATTTGTTTTTTGTGTGTCCTTACAACCTGGCACATGGTTGATGGTTGATAAATGTTTGAGGGTCATGGTGAAGGCAAAGGTTTGGTTTTGTTTTTTTTTTTAATCCACGTTCCATCTACTGTGTCTCAGCCTCTAATAGATTTTGACAATATTTACTCAGTTAGAAAGGGGCAATGTAGCCCTTTTCACCAGGGTCTTTTAATAAATGAGACTTGATCCTTGAGGTACCTCAGGCCATGAGAAGCCCCGTCAGTGGAGCCCTGGGCCACAGCAATGTTGAATTAACGGTGCAGGTAGATATTAGTTGTGCTGTGTCTTTCCCACCGAGACCTCAGAGGAGGCACTCTGAGGCACCCGAGGAGGGTAAATCCTTGAAATAGTTTTCAAAAAGTCAGTGTTGGCTGATGTAAACCTGTGACAATCTCAGGGTAGCTGCCTCAAACATTGTCCCATCTTATAGTGGATTGGGCCTGTCAATGTTTATACGGCCACCTCAGATTCCATCAAGCTCTCTATAAAACTTGATTTTTTATTTTAGAGAGAAAGAGAGCACAATTCGGGGAGAGGGGCAGAGGTGAGGAGGAGAGAGGGAGAGAATCTTTTTTTTTTTTTTTTTTGAATTTTTTTAACATGTATTTATTTTTGAGAGACAGAGCATGAGTGGGGGAGGGACAGAGAGAGAGGGAGACCCAGAATCCGAAGCAGGCTCCAGCCTCGAGCTGTCAGCACAGAGCCTTACATGGGGCTCGAACTCACAAACTGGGAGATCATGACCTGAGCCGAAGTCGGACACTTAACCGACTGAGCCACCCAGGCACCCTAGAGAGAGAGAATCTTAAGCAGGCTCCTCGCTCAGCACAGGGCCTGACTCAGAGCTCCATCCCATGACCCTAGAATCATGACCTGAGCCAAAGTCAAATGTCGGGCACTCAACTGACTGAGCCACCCAGGTGCCCTAAAACTTATTATTATTTTTTTTTTAAATATGTATTGTTCCTTCTTAGACATTTCTCAGTATTGGCTCCTGGACCAATTCTTTAGTCTTGAGTCAACCTTTGAGTGCAGTTGAAAAATAAAGGCCCATTTTCTCATAGAATGATTAGGGCTTGAGGCTGCATTTGTGAATGGAAGAATTTGAGGTTTTAGGAGTTTTATTTACATCAGGGAGATATTTTCAACTGGAATGGCTCTTGTAGATTCTATTAACAGTCAAAGGCGTCCCTGTGCTTTGCTCTCAGCTCTTGGAGCTAGGCTGCCTGGCCACACCCACCAGCTTGCAGTAATAGAGTCACTTTAACTGGATCGTGTCAGGGATGGACAAGATTTTGAGGGAATTCAGTCAGAACTCAGATTTCCTAAGACCCTGCCGGCACCGTCACTCATCTCAGGTGACCCCGTCTTTGTGGCAAAATCTGCAATGGCTGCTCCTGGTCTTGGAAGGTAGGAGGGAGACATACCTCTTTCTTCTCATTTTCCCTTTCTCTCTCCCTCTTCTCTCTCATTCTCTGTCTTTTCCTCCATTTTTAGAGAAAATTTATTGAGGCGTATTTTACAGTTTTACCACAGAGTTCATCCATTGTGAGCACCCAGTTCGATGAGCGTTAGTAAATTTGTCCAGCTGTGGAAGCATCACCCAGGACCCAGCTTTAGAGCAGCCTCCTCACCCAGATCCTCTTGAGCCCGCGTGTAGACAGTCTCTCCTTCTGGTCCCAATCCTGCCACTCCCGATCTATCTCTATAGTTTTGCCTTTTCTAGAGATTGTGTGTAAATAGAATCGTACAGTGTTGTCTTTTATGCCTGGCTTCCTTCACTTAGCATCATACTTTTACATGTATTAGAACTTCATTCCCGCCATCTTTTATTATTTTTTTGACCTTTGTCCCTCTCTCATACACACACAAACCTTCTCTGAGCTTTTAATTTTTTTTTAATATTTATATTTGAGAGAGAGAGAGAAAGAGAGTGCGTGAGGAGGGGAGGGACAGAGAGAGAGGGAGACACAGAATCTGAAGCAGGCTCCAGGCTCTGGTCTATCAGCACAGAGCCTGATGTGGGGCTCGAACTCATGAACCGCAAGATCATGACCTGAGCTGAAGTCAGATGCTAAATTGACTGAGCCACCCAGGCACCCCTGACCTTTTTTTTTTTTTTTTCTTAACCTCACATGTTGGCCTAGTCTTTGGGCCCTACAGTGTCAATAGGAGAGTTGTACGGAGTCCACACACCAAGCCCGACCTAAGTAGGTACTACAGGAGCTGCTGGCCATTCAGCCTGTCACAGTCCACAGGGTCCAGGACATGTCACCGTGATGGTGGGGAGCAAGGAGAGGTGGAGGTGGGGAGAGGGGTGAGATATGCTTCCCTGTCCCCCAAGTTTGAGGCCCTGAGCCTTTGTGCAAAGAGACCAAAACAAAAAACAAAACACACACACACACACACACACACACACAAAAGGAAGCTGGGTGAATTAAGTCCGTTTACTGAGGATGTGGCTCGATTCCACTCAGCATGGAGTAAGGCCTGACCAGGTGCCCTCAGCAGAGGGCCCCCCGGGCTGCTGGGCTGGCAGGGCTGCTGGGTCACCTGGGCTTCTGGCTGAGCCAGCAGCGGGGCCACCTGCAGGGACCCAACAAGCCCCGGGCTGCTTGGCTTGCGCTGTCTGGGACCGCACTGGGGCTGCGCCGGTCGCTGCTGCCGTCTGTATTGCTCGGGCCAGACCCCGAGAAGAGAGGGGCACAAGGGGAAAACGGTAATGTAAACACTTTGGTTTCTGTTTCAGTAAAGAGGAGGAGGAGGAAAGGAGGCATACGGGTATGTAGAAGAAGTGGCTGTGGGGCGATGTCCTTGCAGAGCTCCAGGGCCAGCTCCCTTGCTAGACAACGTGGCCGTTGCTTTCGTTTCCATCCCCCAGCTCGGAATCTGGAAAGTAAGAAGGCGTCTCAGGCTGTGGAGCCATAGTGGACAGCAAGCTCTGTCAACCAGGGTGTGGCTGGGCTTCCCCTCCTGCCCCCACCCCAGCACCTGTGCCCGGGCATTCGCGCGCTTGCGCGCGTGCGCGCGCGCACACACACACACACACACACACACACACACACATACACACACACACACACTCGCTGCAGTGCCGGCAACAGCATGGATAAGGGCCCGCTGTCCGGGGAATCCGCCAATGCCCCTCGGGGCTTCCAGCCAGGCCAGGGCAAGGGGACTGTAAGCCCCTCCACAAAAGCACCTTAGTCCACATCCTCGCCTGACCTGGTGCGGCAGATGTTTGCAGGGTGAATCCCCAGAGGAGCCTTGCTGCCTCTCAGGGCAATGCTTCCACATAAACCTCCACTTCCTTGCTGGGTGGGGGAATGGGGAGAGGGTTGACCTAGGTCTTTAAGAAACCTTTCAGAGATAAAATGGCTGGAGGTAGAGGGTCCTGCGATGGGAAGACAGGGAGCAAAGAGGCAGTGGGGTGGCAGTGGGGGCCCCGGGGAAGAGGGGGGAGTATGGGGGAGTCGTCTTTATTCTTGGGGGAACTCTTGTTCTCAGAATACTTTTCCCATTGGCATCAGGAGTGCTCCCTGACTTATCTGGAAACCACTGAAGAAGGGCAGGGAGCAGGATTAATTGACATCCTGGACCCTCTCTGCCTCTGCCTGTGCTACAAGGAAGCTCCAGCCCCACGAGCTGCCCCTGTGCCCTGGCCTATCCTATTCTTTCCCCCAAAGCTAGTTGCCTAGACTTGCGTCTATGGGGGTGAGGTGGTCTGGCCCAGCCTTTGGCCTGAAGACCCTCAAGGCTGCACCTGTCCACACCTGTACAGCTGGCTACAGGAGGCATTGTTCCCCTCCCAGGCCTTGGACTTGGTTGTGGTGACGGTCATTTGTGTCAGTCATTTGTGAAGTGCCTGTTGGGGGGGGCTGGGTCACAGAGCCATATGGCAAGTGGTGGAACTTGGGCACACCCACCCAGGAACTCTCCAAAGCTGCTTTTACCTCAGTGCTGCCGGTGGCATTTGTGTACTCCAGATCCAGGGGAGGGGGGAACCCAGTGAGAAGCCTGGCATGGGCACCACGGAGCCCCAAAGAGGTTGGTGTCTCCTTGTGCCACCTGATGGGCCCCAATGTTTCCTGGTTTTCCTCCCTTTTTACCTGAACTGAGCTAGGGCAGCTGTGACTCAGCTCTGGCAACCCAACTTAAAAAAGTGCTGCCGACCAGGTGAGCCATGCCGGGCTGCTGGGGAGCAAAGGAGAGTGTGGCCAGAGGAGGACCGGAGGCATGTGCGTCTATCTGCCTCTGGCTGCCCGGGCTTGTCTGGGTCTTGATTGTGGCCCTGGCCGGAAGCTAGGCAAGCACGGCACCTGACCAGCGTGCCAAGATAGCCCCTCTGTGCAGGGCCCTCCTCCACCCGGGCTGTATCCCCAGTGTCTGGGATGGTGCAGGGAGAGAAAGCCTAGACCCGCATTTCCAGGGGAGCATTGGCTGCCCCGCGTTGGGGCAGATCCTACAGCTAGTCCCAGCTTCCTGAAGAGGGGAGGGCAAGTGACGATCAACGGGACCATCTGCCTCTGAGAGACGCAGGGGGGCAGCAGCGCAGCGCCAGGCACTTGCAGGGAGGGCTCCCGCAGGTCTCGGCGGAGACTCTTTTTTTTTTTTTTTTTTTTTTTTTTTTTAAACAGAGCCCCAGGGATGCTCTTCCCCCGCTCTCCAGAGAGGGCAGGCTCCCCTGCGGCCCGGGCGAGGAGGCCCCCAGACCCCCGGGGAAAGGCTGCGTCCCCGGGACCGCAGGGCGACAGCGGCCCGCGCTGGGCACTAGGGGTCGCCCCCGCCCAGCCCAGCCCAGCCACCACGCGCGGGCCGCGGGTTCCCCAGGACCGGTTAGAGTCTCCGGGGCGGGGGCGCTGGGAGGGGCGCCTCCGCCGCCCTGCCCGGAGCCGCGGCACCCCCCCCCCCCTCCCCGGCCGGAGCGCGGGCCCAGGCGCCCGAGGTCGGCTCCCGACCGCGCCCTTTCGGAGCAGGGGCTCTCGCCGAAGGCTGCCGCTGGGACCTGCGAGCGAGGCGCAGAGGCGCTTTTCCCGAGACACAAAGGTCTTTTCTAAATCTCCACGCTCCCTTCCCGGCTGCCGCAGGGGGGAGCAGCGGCTCCGGGTGGGCCCAGGCGGCAGGGCCGGGAGGCGGGGCCCCGAGCGGCCCCGGGACCTGGCGAGGGCGCCAGGGGACGCGGGGGGGACACCGTGGCGCTCTCTGGGCTCCTTTTGTGAACGGAGGGAAGCGTCTCCTCCCCGCGTCCCTGAGAACGGTCAGCCTGGGTTCTCAGCGCTGCGTGCCCCGAATAATAAATTGGGTTCTCTGGGGTCGGAATCCGGGCCCCACCCTGTGGGGCTTTGAGCTGGTCGGGGTTCCCCAAAGCATCGCCGCGATCGGCTGCGTCGGGATCCCCGGGGGTCCACCCCACCGTCTGAATCCGAACCCCTGGGAGGGGCCCAGGAACCTGCCCTTTTGGTAAATCGCCCAGGTGATTCCGATGGCGAGGCCAGTGTGGGAATCGACGTTCTAAACCTTCCACCTGCCTTAGGGCGGGCGATTGTAAAATTTCTCCCCTGAAGAACTTCTGGAGATGGGATTGTCACACCCGCCTCAGTCCACGGTAACGTTCATTCTCCCTGCTGATGGAGGAATCCTTCCTGAGTCTGGCTGTAAACCCTCCTGCTTTAATTAAGCACATTTTCTTCCGTGTGGTGTTTTTTTTTTTTTTTTTTTTTTTTCCTTTTCTTTTTTTTAATGGGATAACGAACCTGTTGGAAGACAGCTGTGCTGCCTCCTTTGTGGGACCTTTCAAGGGGGACCTGCTTTCCTCTTTCAGCCTCCCTATCCGGCTGAGCCGCCTGACTGGACCGCGTGGTGAGAGGATCCAGGACAGCCACTAGCCCGTGAATGAACGTGGTCCCTTCCCGTGATGGCTAAACAGCTCTCTTCCAGGGTCTAGAAGATAACCCAGGAGGCTCCCCAAGTACCGGATGCTGGAAAATCCCAGCAAAGGCGAAGGGAAAAAAGCCTGCAGCCAGCCCTCCGGAGCCCGCCTGACCATACCATGTTCCCTTTGGCTGGCCCTTGTCCTTGATTTCAGGATGAGTTAAAATTCTTATCTGCTGTGCCTCCGGCCTACTCGGACTCACTTTCCTGACTGCTGCAGCTAGACTTTCCCAGGCTTGGTAGGGTTGTTTTTGCCTCTGGGTGGTGGTCATTACTTCCTTCCACAGTATGAGGTTCAACACAGCCACGGGGGAAAAAGAGTAAGTTAGCAAAAACACCCTCAAGATGGCAGGACTGACCCCCAAACCTACTTTCATTTTCTTCCGGTCTGGGTTGTGGGTAATTTCTTGACAACTATGAGAAAGAAGACAATGAAAAATGAATTTTTTTTTTTTTTTCTCCAAAGCAATTGTGAACAGATGTATAATTCCCCAGCCTCAGGAATATCCTAGGACTCCCTTACATCACCTTAAAGGGACAGAGGTGCCAAGGGCAGTGTTGATATTCACCTGCAGGGCTTAGCCTCTCCTAAAGACACCAGCGGCCACGACCCAGGTCACCTTTGCTGGTTCAGGGCTTCTAAATTTGGCCATGTGTGCGCAGACTTGCTTCCTTTCAGCAATTGATCTGAGTAGCAGAATCCCATTCTGGATGGCCCGAATCATCTACAAGCCAGTGGGGGTGAAGGCCGTGCTAATTGGCCACTTGCCTCACCACTGGCTTTTAAACAATCGGTTGTATTCTCTGCCCGGCAGGAAGCAGCAGGCCCATCAAGGCTCTGGGCTCCCTCTTTGTTCTGACTTTATGGCATTTTATGCCACAATGAGAAACACT
This sequence comes from Leopardus geoffroyi, assembly GCF_018350155.1. NCBI lineage: Eukaryota > Metazoa > Chordata > Mammalia > Carnivora > Felidae > Leopardus > Leopardus geoffroyi. Next base: position 45,420,378 of record NC_059330.1, read on the forward strand.
GTGTACTCCGTGGGAGCCCATTGTGCCAGGCTGCAAGGATGTGGCTCCTGTGCGGAAGGGCTGGTGGTCTTCCCCCCAGCAGAAGAGGGGCTTTGTGACAGGCTGGAGGACAAAACGAGGGGTGCCAGACACTGTTCCTAGGGCAACTGCTGGCCATTGTGGAGGCAGCGTTGGCCCCTGGGTCCCTGTCACCCGCAGACTAGGGGGAGGGCAGGAGAAGGATGGACTCTGTCCTAAGTAGCAGTCCTGGGGACGGGGTAAATTATACGCCGGGACTGAGCTATCCGCAGCTCCCATGCCCTCCTGCTGAGCCGGCCACATCCCAGCCTAGACTCAGAGCCAGGTGACCGCATCTATATTAACCAGGCCTCATTCCTCAAGGAAATGCCTTCTGGGTGAGCAGGGAAGTTTCCCCAAATGAGGGCCAAGCCTGGGCCTCAGATATTTTGGGTAGACTTGGTCCTTTGAGGCAAGAGTTTTGGGTTTTCTACGAACAGTGTGAATGGGAGGACCTGGAGAAAGTCCCTGTGGCCTCACACGTGAATGGGCCAGTGGGGTTTCAGAGCTCCTTCAAGACCCTGCCCGCCTCCCAGGCCAGCCGCTGCGTTCCCTGCCCCTCCTCCCAGTTTCACACAGGTGGAAGTTGCCCTACAGGTGAAATGTTAATACAGCAGGAAACCAGGGCGGGGGCGGGTGCTCACTCCAGGAGGACGCAGGCACTGTCATGATCCCTGAAAGGCCCAGGGTCCCTTCTGCTCTTTGCCTTTTAGCTCGTGGGCCGAGATTCTTTCTATGGTTTGACGTAGTCCATGGAGGTCGGCACTTTGGGGCATCGGGGAGCTGCCTTGGGCAAGCAGGGAGAGGGATTCAGGGTACAGGTACATTTCATTGAGGAAATGGAGAGCATGATACTGACAAAACCTATGGCTAGGAGAGAGCCCAGGACAGGGGACTTTGTGGGTACTGGCTCTGAATAATGGAGTACCCCACATGGGCACTGAGAGGGAGGGAGGTGAGGGAAGGCGAGTCCATTTAGCTTCCCCACAGAGGACAGCCCTGTGTCCCCATCAGCTTAACAGGCAGCTGGTGGGGTCCTGTGTTCTCTGGAGATGCTTCCACCGTGAGCATTTGGAGAAAAGGCCAGTTTCCTGCTGGGCCCTTGCAGAGAGTAACAGTCAGTGTTTCCTTCAGCCTGGACCTCACTCTGTACCCTTTCCGTCTCCAGTGCCCGCACCTGGGCCCCCTTAACCCATCCCACTGCAGCAGCAGCTGCCCGCCCTCGTAGCTGCTGCAGTTTTCGCTCAAAAATGCAAATCTCCTGGCCTGCCAGCCTCGGGCTAGAAACCCTCCCAGAGCTGCACACAAACCCTCCAGCCCCTGCTCCCTGCCTCCGCCTCCACACTCACTTCCTGCCAGCTCCAGTCGCGCTCCTCTCCTCGACTCTCTCAAACATACAAGTCTTCCTCATTTCTCTGAGCCTCTGCCTTTCCTTCTGCATGGAATGCCCTTTCCCTCACCACCATCCCTTGTCCAGCTGCTAAACTCCCCAAGATTTGGTTGGGACATCACCTCCTGAGCTGATCAGGTCGGGGGGGGGGGGGGGGGGCGGGGCAAGCATGGAAGCAGCTTTGGCACGAGGCTTCTCAAGCAGTGGGAAGGCCCATGGCAGAGGGTACGACCCAACTGGATTAAAAGCAAGTCCTCTTGGAACGTTAGTTTGTGTCTCTGAAGACCCTGCCTGGACAGTGGGTCCTGGAGAAGGAGTGGTAGGAAGGGGTGAGAAGGGTGGTTCCTCCCGGGACCTAACTGCTCTGGGCGCTTCCGCATCTGGCTCCTTCTTCCATCGTAAAGCACATTTCTTGATACTCTTGGTTACATGCTTATTTCTCTTCAGACTCGGAGCCCCTTTTAGGCAAGGAGTTTGTATTCCCAGAATTTAGTTTAGAACCTGGCACGTAGTAGGCATACAGAAATTCTTTGAATAGACAAATATATACCTTGAACTTGAGAGGGTTCCTTTACCTAGAATACTGTTCACGCTCCACAAATTTGTGCTACTACTTCCTCCAAAACATAACTCAAAACTCACTTCCTAGAGAATAGGCTTTGGTTTATTAGTTCATTGATTTCAGCATCAAAGGTTACTGAGCACCTACTATGCGGCAGGCATTTTCTAGGCACTAGAGGTTTGTGGGGCACAAAGAGAGATAAAAATTCCACAACCGAGCTGCCAGTGACCGCCACCCTCCCCCCCACCCCTGCCCCCCAGGAGACCATGTCCTCATTTGCAGTCATTTAGCATTTTGGTAATCACTCAATGCCCCTGGCATCCACAGTGCCTGGGACATGATCATCAAATATGATTGGTTCACTGTATGCCCAGATCATCAGACAGGTGTAGAAGGCCCGGCTTTGCCTTCAAGTAACACAACCTCACGAGGGAGACAAATTGTTTGTTTATGGGATCACTGGAAACCCCAGAAGTCCCAGCCAGGGAAGATCTGGTTAATTCACAGCCTCTAGAAATTCACTGGATCCGCTGGTTCTCTTGACCAAGTGCTACTTTCCAGTTATTTCCAGTCTTTATAAATACGTGAGTCTCATCTTCCAGCTTGGTCAGAATGGGACAACGTGGCGTCATGTCAGGTGCCCACTTCCCCTGATTCCCATCTCGGCACCCGAAACAAGCCAGGGCATGGATGAGAGAGTGAGTGAATGATCATCGCCATGGGCAAGCATTCATCACTGGGTGTCTTAATGAGACACCCCCAAGGAGTCAGACATGAATGGGTTCTCCAGTTCTGATAGGTAAAGGACAGAAGGGTTTTTTCCCCAACATAGGGCCTTTTTTTTTTCTTTTTTTCTTTTTTTTGCTACATGTTACCCTCAGATTCTTAGTATTTTCTACAAGAAGATCCCGAGACTCAAATCCAGGAGAGTGTGAATTTGACAAAAGTCATTTGTTTTCGTCCTTCCATTTGGGTCCCTCTTAACTGGCTATTTGTACTGGTTATTGTGTGGTGGTTTTAGTGTGTGAGATCTATTTCAGGGTTTCCCAAATTAAATGTAAGCATAAGAGTGTTGTCCTGTCCATTCTGCTTCCTTCTTCCTTCCCAGCAATCTGGGTTCCCAGATTGCTCCTGGTGTCACTTACTCCTTCTCTAGGATAGTTTTACCAGAAAGTTCTGCAGACTCAATGCTTTAAGGCCTTGGTTTTCACCCATGGGGTTGTACTGTACGTTGTCCTCTCGTGTTTGTCCTGCAGTCCTGGAGGCTAGCATTGCTTACATTAGCCTGTTGACGTTTTAGCCATCTGTAACCTATATCAAACACTGGGTGCTTTGAAGTTCAATGTGCAATAAAAAGTTCATTAAAAAAGATGTGGAATCATGAAAATAAGGTTACAGAAATGTTAACAAAGGATCGTTTCCTGCTTCCTGTATTTTTTTTTTAAATGTATTTCTCTGAGGAATTTATGTCACCATTAAAACTACGGAAGAGTTAAAGGAAGGACAGGCCTGGGTCAAAAAGAGGGTGAGATTCCTGAGGAGATATCTTGGCCAAGACCCAGCCTGTTTTCTTAATTGAGAGCTTGAGGTCTAAGGGGAGAATTTACGCCAGAAAAAAAAAAGGAGGGACAAATCTAGAATTCTTATGACTGATGGTTTGAACCCAGCATCACTAATAGGGATGGCTCAGAAGCCTGCTGTCATTTCAAGGTCTGGGCTATGTCAGGGACCCTCAGAATCACTGGGTTCCAGCCCCCAGGCAGGTGCCTCTTACCCACTTGAGGAAGAAGAGGAGAGAGACATGAAGAGAGACAGAAAGTGGGGGACAGAGAAGAGAAAGTCAAGAGAAAGAGAGATGCATAGGGAAAGGGTGGCAGAGTGTCACCAAAACTGCCTTGTGACACCACTGGTGGCTTGCTCGTCGCCCACACTGCCTTGCTTGCCAGTCACGACCTCCCGATAGGAGCAGAGGTCAAGTTTCAGGCCCCGAGGGGCATTGAACGCTAAAAACAGACCAGTCCCTGGCATGACCTTAAGGTAAGCGAGGTGCCCGTGTGTGGCTATGGAGTACGCTTTCCTGGCCTGGCCACAGACAGGCATTTAGCCAAGAGGGAAGTCCCTTGGGGCTCTGCGTTCTGACTGGACAGTGACCAAATGTACATTTTGCTGGACTTTGCTAAGTCCAGGCTCCAATTAGTAGTGGGGCCAGGCTTCTCCCTCCAAACTGCGTGGCTTCATAGAGGGCTCCTGGTTCTCTTCCCGGTGAACACGTTGTCCCCTCTCTAATGACAAATGGGACACTGTCCGCACCTTTATTTCCTGGCCTCACACATGCAGAGACACTGGAATAGCACACTCTGGGAGCCGAGGCAAAAGAAAAAGTTCTCCTTGGGGGAAGGCCCCTGTTTTTTACAGACCCTCCGAGCTTGGGCCATGGGCACGCCTCACAGCCTTGCTGGCCTCTACTTGGGGGAGCAAATATCTCCAGAGACTCACTTGCTTATATGACCAAGAGTGACCATTTAATTGCTATTTATGTTCAATAGGAAGCAATCATGTGATTATCCCTTACTTTTCAGCCAGAAGGCCCACTGTGCATACACTTAGCAGCCACTACGTCTTAGTCCTAATGATGGCAGTGCCATATCCTACCAAGTGACCGGGAAGGCCTCAACAGATTGCACATGTATTAACCAGCGCTGCAAGGTTTGGGGGACTGCTGCCGACGGCCCGGGTCGGAGCCACACTCACCCTCTCTCTGATGTCTCGGTTGTAGTTGCGTCTCATGAGTTCTGCAAACCTCTGCTCATAGAGGTGAAGCAGGAGCGCCAGGTACAAGCCTGAGTTCATCAGCTCGTTTTGTGCCTAAATATGGAAGAGAGACTCCTAAGTGCATCTATAAACTATTCACGGTCTACGTCACAGGGCAGAGGGTAGTAAGGACACCGGGTGACAAGAAGTGGGACAAGACCCCAAACCCCAAGGCAAGCCCTGTCTTTGGGGATCAGAGAACAGAGCAAGAGAGGGGGGATCCTTTATTGCTCTCTCAGGGCAGAGGCTGGAAATTCTTTACTGCTTAGTGGAGGATGCCCTGAAAAAGCCCCGTGTTCCAGGCTCAACCCCATGCCTTGAACGTTCATTGAGCAGTTACACGTCAAAGCCTTGAGCTGGGTGTTGTGGGGAATATGAGGTCCTGCTGGGCGCCCATCGTCTGGTGTGGGACAGCCTCGTTCAGAGACGGTTCTAGTACCAGCTGCAAGTGTCACATGCTACACTGGAGATGCACGGGGAAGAGAGACCAGTTTACCAAGACATGGGGAAGGCCCCTTGGACGGTCCCGAATGGATGAGAGCACCTTGGGTGGGCTCTGAGGGTTGGTGAGGGCCTTTCAGACAGAGGCATGGAATGCCAGCAAAGGCACAGGGGCGGAGAGAGCAGAGCACGTGTTGGGTAACATTCCCTACGCACTGGTGTGGCTGGAGCGTATGGGGAAGGTGTTTGTCTTGGACTGAAAAACTGTTTGGGCATGGGCTGGCGAGATGGGAAGGTGGGAGGGTATCAGGCCGAACCAAGAGTGTGGATGTCCTGCTGTGTGTGTATACCTAGCTACCTGAGCGGAGGAGTAAACACAATGAGATGTGCATCTTAGGAAGGAAAAGTTTTCTGTGGGAGAATGTGGAGTACAGATGCCACGGGCATTTTGTTTTTCTAGATCCCTTGTTTGTCCAGAGAAAAGGCCCCAGGTCTTAGTTCTGTGTGTTTCTCTCTGTATAATTGGGCTTAATGATGGTCTCACCTAAAGCCCCCAGCCCTGGCTGGTCCATTAACTCCCAGAGAGCAAGCTGAGCATGTGCCCAGTAGAGTTCCAGATGGACTGCGAACCTCAGGGCCTTGGTTCACCTCTTCCTCATTCCATCGGTGGGCTTGGTTTGTTCTTCTGTTGTGAGTGCCACCCGCCCCCCTCCCCCTCCTGCCCACCCTCCCCCACTCCTTTCACAGGACTTCCTTCGCAATGTCTCCTGCTTGTAGAAGCCTTCCTGATGAACCTCATTTTGCTTTTCCTCAGCGGTGGGTTGTGTTTTATTTTTCTCACGGGTGCTGGGAACATAGGGAGGTACACAGGGAGGGTCTGGCTGTCGGGCTGAGGACAGCTCCTCTGTCCTCAGTGCCTTTGGTGGTCTATGCCACAAGGCCTGTGGACCCTTCCTGGACCTTCAATAAATTAGGGGCAGTAGAAACGACTCCTCCCCCTCCGCTTTGTTTCCCTGCCTGGCCTCCCATCAGATCCCCATGGGTGGGGGGATGGGGAAAGGCCAGACCAAGCTCGGGAAGCCCCTGGGTGACTAAAATCCCTAGCAGAGGACATGGCCCTCTGCATCACCCTGGGGAAAGGTCAGAAGTGTGACTGTTTCCCGAGGATAACTGAAGCTCAGACCCGACTCGACGACCACCTCAGTGCTTTTCCCTTCCTTCCGGGCCTGTCTCCCTGTTCCCATTGCATCATGGGTAGCTCAGGAAGAACAAAACAGCTGCCAGAAGAGGTGCCCAGGTTGAGCAAGGATCAGTGCACTCTTCCTTCTGGATCAGGTCCAACTCTGGATCTTGACCACTGGCCCCAAGGTCACGGCTCAAGGCCCTTCCGCTCTCCTACGGACCTGTCTTTAAAGGCTCTAGTCAGCTGTCCTTAGCAGTTAGCCTCCTATTTTTAGCCTTTGGTCGTGTTTTCTGTGCTCTCCTGACCTTGGCCTAGAGCGGGCAGAGAGGAAGTTGCTTGTTTTCACTTTTTTCCTAATTGCCTCCTCCCACCTGCCTCCCTGTCGGCTGTCTCGCAAGCCACCGCCTCTGGGAAGCCTTCCTAACCCACACCCTTCGGCTCCTCCCTGCACACCGAGCCTTCTCCCTTGCTTGCTTCTATCGCTGGCTGGCGGTGGCCTCCTGCGAGCTGCTGCTGGTTTTCTCTCCAGCACCCTCTTTGCCAGTAAGCCTTTGTGCTGAGAGACACTCCGATGCATAATGGCAAATCAATCAGCTAGAAAATGGCTTGGAACGATCAGGTTTGTCAAAGCATTCAGGGAAATCATTTACTTTTTATGACTCAATAAGGCCCGGAGGCATGCAGATGGGGAAAATATCCACTAATGTTTTCTGCAGATAATTTGAAAAGTCACTTCTAGCAGATTGTGTCTCTTCTCTGGCCTGTGGGAGGGAACCTGTCACGTGGCGCCATAAATCTCACTGGCCGGGGCCCCTTGATGTGCGCCCTTTGCAGAGCTGGTGATGCACCACAGAGGGGCTGGGCTGACCAATCAGAGCATGCGTTTGCTAGTGAACTCAGTCATCTCAGGCTCCGAGCCACAAGTGGGAGGGACTTGTTATCACAGAGAGTTCCAGGGCATTTGTTCGGCAAGGGCAAAATGAGCTAGGTTTTGGAGCGTTATTTTTGTAGCTCTCCTGACCCTCCCTCCCCGAACCATTCTGGTGGGGCATTGACACCCATGTGCAGTGTCGGCAGTGGGTGGGTGGGGGGCAGGGAGGCTCGAGAGAGAGGAGGCTCATGAAGCCATGGACAGGAGCCCCGAAGCACTCAGGCTGCCTGCCAGATGTTTTTCTTTCTTTTCTCCCACCTCCCTCCCACCCCTTCATTTTGTTAATATTCATTTGGGCCAAGAGATTTGCTACCTATGGAAATTCTCCATATAATCCACTCAAAGACGCAGACAGCCTGGCTGAATGTCCTATCAAGTCTTCAGATGTGTTCAAGAGATGCTCCTAGGTGTGAGGGTGATTAGGTGGCTGCGTGTGTCCAAGGACATCTGTCCGTGGCGGCGATGGAGCAAAGCCAGGCCTGTGCTTCAGAGCAATGACAGCCAGAGGCCCGCTGAGACCCTCCTGCGCAGCCGGGCAAAGAAGACAGCAGCACATCTCCATCACGCAGTGGGCGTGGGCCCCCAGAGCGGGGCAGCCTGGGGCCATCGAGTGCTAAGACTTTGGGCGGAGTTTTAACTGGGCCTGACCCAAGTGACTCCAGTTATAAAAAGGGGAGAAGTAACCTCTATCCTGCCTGTTTCCCCAAGGTGTTTTTGGCAAAATGAGCTAATACAAGTGGACGTGGTATTTTGGAAAATAAAAATATCCTATGAGAGGCAGAGAGGAAAGATAGGACTCAGGGCAAGGACCACATGTGCCTGTTTGATTCTGTGCTCGTGCCTAGCCCTGGATATTTGGTGTGTGCTCAGTAAATATATGTACAGATGAAAGAATGACAAAAATGTATGATTTTGGACCAGACAGTGGCCCATTTAGCCGTGTCTTTTGACCCTGGTCACTCCCAACTTGAATGTGCATCAGAATTACTGAAAGGGCCTTTTAAAACATAGCTGCTGGGGGTCACCTGGGTGGCTCAGTTGGTTAAGCATCTGACTCTTGATTTCAGCTCAGGTCCAGATCTCATCGTTCGTCGGATTGAGCCCAAGCCTAGCATCAGGCTCCGTGCTGATAGCATGGAGCCTGCTTGGGATTCTGTCTCCCTCTTTCTCTGCCCCTCCCCTGCCTCTGCTCATATGCAGTACACATGCTCTCTCGCTCTCTCTCTCAAAATAAATAAATAAACTTAAAAAAAAAAAAAAAGCAGTTGCTGGGCACCACCTCTCCCCCTCCCCCAGATTCTGATTCAGTGGGTCTGGTGGGTAGAGCCAAAGAATGTGTATTTCTAACAAGTTCCTAATTGATGCTGATGCTACTGGGGATCACCCGTCTTGGAGAACCACTGCTCTAAGCTATGGATCAACAATGTGGTCTGAGGATGTGCTCTGGTGGGAAGGAAGGAAGGAAGGGAAGGGAAGGGAAGTAGGGAGGGCGGAAGGAAGGGAAGGAAAGAAAGGGAATGAAGGAGAGGAAGGATGGGCAGGCAGACACGAACTTCTCCAGTTGGAGACAGTACTCTCCATTTTGCCTCGGTGACCACCTCCCTTTATTATAATGACGCCTGCAGGATTCCGACCGTTTAATATGGGCCTGGCCTCTATGGCGTCTGAGCGTACAATCTGTGATCTAAACTGTGCTTCAGCCTGCTTTCTCCTGGCCCATCTTGGAGTTTGGAATGTTAGTTCGAGCTCTATCTGGGGGGTTCTTCCTTGCACCCCAACACTGAGTGCCCCAGCCAGAGCCAGATCTGAGGCCTACTTCCCAGGTGAGAAACGTCACACAGGACTCCTCCTTCCCGGACAGCACCCACAGAGCGAATGGATGCTTCTTGGGCTTCCTTTTCAGGCATCCGTGAGTAAGGAGGGTGGGAGGGTTGAGCTATGATTGGGCCACCAGGTGCCAGCGGCCCCAAAGTGCTGAGTCCAGGTCCTAGGGCCCCCGCAGTTGTTTCTGCTTCATGGGGCCACTCTGCACACAGCCTGTAGGAGCTCCTAATCCAGCCACTAGAAGCCAAGTAACAAGCCTTGATCTACGGGGCCTACAGGAACCACCCAGTGTCTGAGGGATGGGGCATAATCACATTTCAATGCCCTGTTAAAACCCATGGGCAACACTCACTCTACTCCTACTCAGGTGCATTGAAGCAAACCAGGAAAACACTGGTCTAAGCCCCTCCACACCCTCAAAGCCATTGACAATGCTGACTGGACACCCGGTGGGCATGACTGCGATCTGGGATCAGATCTTGTGTCAGGTGTCTTTCTTTGATGTCTCAGATTTTGCCTTCAAGGGCACGTGGATAGAGAGCTCCCTCCTCTTTTTCCTTCCTGGTCTTAACTGTCTCTGCCTCAGGGAATCTTTCTCTGGTCCTGAGAACGGGTCAGACCTCTTTGTGGCTGTTCCCAAGCTGCCTGCGAATCCCTCCTTGTGATGCTCCCACACTAGGGTTACCCTCCCTATGCCCTTCCCGTTAGAAGGAAGTGACTGTGTTGGTCTTGGGCACCTCGGTGTCTCCAGCAGAGCATCTGATATACAATAGGCTCTCAATATGTGTTTTAAAAGTTAAACTTTTATGTTATGTGTATTTTGCCACATTTCAAAAAAAAAAAATTTTTTTTTTGATACCTGGGCCCATCCCAGATCAATTAAATCAGAATCTCTGGGGCTCGGCCTAGACATGAATACTTTAATAGGAAAATAAAAAGGCATGCAGCTAAATGTTAATTATAGGGGATTTTTGCATGTTTGTGATTTTTATAATTGAGGAAAAGCAAAAAAAACAAAAACAAAAACAAAAAAAACCCAAAACCACCTAAAGAAAAAATGCATAAGATAATAAGTTAATTGTTAATTAGTGAGTTAGCAAGTTAGTTGAGGTCAAGTGAGACCCAGACTGGGCTGAAGTCAGTTCTAGGCTTCTTCTGGTTTTGATCTTTTCCTTGTATATGTCTGTTTTGGGGACCAGCTACCTCATGTCTCACTCAACAAAGGAACTTGTTTGCCAGGAGTGAAGGGCACTGGGCATTGGCTAAGATGGCCAGAGGACCAAGGTTTGGGAGTCGGGAAAGGCCTGGACCTCAGGAGCCCGTGTAGACATAACAACTCCAAGGCCAGGCCAAGGGGCCTCCCCGCCTGGGGACGAGCCGAGAGCATATTATATCCTCCATATCTTTCTGTTCAACAATAGTTACTTCCGCCTTGGTCCACGGAGTTTCTGAACTTGTCTAAGTCATGCTTCCCTACTGTCTCAAGTTTAACTCAGACTGTTGGCAAACAGACTCCATTAAATCCACAAGGGTCCATCAGAGCAGTCAGAACCATTGCGAAAGGGTGAGCCCGCAACTGTTTTCCACCTGCAGGTGAATACTGCGCATTGGTTCTTGGGACTGTTGTTCGCCCACCAGGGTGGGTCTGTCAGTCTAGTCTCCACCTGTGGTTATAATGAAGGGCATTTTCAAAAGGCTTTGATAGCCTGTCAGTTTCTTGCTGAAACTCATTTAAACTCGTTTCTGCTTCCATGTAGAGTAATCACTGTGCTAGGTATTTTCTGCTTTCCCCTCCAGATTCAGTTTCCACCCTGTGCTGTGACCTACACGCCGATCTCAATGGATCGCATCAACTAGACCCCCTTGTTCTCTGGCTTCCTGTTGGGTTTGGCCAATGGGAGGCCCTGGCAGGGGACCAGAGGGCGGGAGGAGAGGGAGGTCGGGTGGTTATTCTTCTTGTTCCCTCTCTGCTGGAGAGTGGTGTGGCAGCGGCTGCTTTCCGTTACTGAAGGTCACAGGCCATTGCGGACTCTCTCTCCTACACCTATAGGTCTCCTGGTCCTGGTGGTTGCACCCTCCCCTTGTCACTTGAGGCCTAGGAATGGTCACAATGCCAGTCTCAGGATACTTCATCCTACCTTGTTGGTTTCTTTTCCTGCACATTTCTGCTCTTAGGTCAGCTCTCCTTACTCACCCCTGTTGAGGGTGCCTCGATCTCTTCCACCAAGATTCTGGCTAACACAGTTACTTCTACGGTTCTGGTTAGGACATGCTTGTAGATGCTTCTCTCCACTGGTAGGATGCAGTGAAGCCAAGGTTACGGGTATGACCCCTACATGGGCTGGTCGGCTTTTTTCAGTGATGGACTCTAGCCTTGTCCTGGCATGCTTAGCTGCCTCCCTCGAGTCCAGAGAGGTTGGGCATCTCTGGGGCTATTACACGGTGGATCTCATTTCCTGAGCGCCTTCTCTGCACAGGTCCTGGATTAGGGGTTATCCTCAAGTCTTTTCCTACCTCCCATGCTGCGGGGTAGGAACTATCTCCTCCTTACTACAGATGAGAGAACTGAGATCCAGAGAGCTTGTGTAGTTTCCCTGAGGTCACACAGCAACTTTGGGGAGGAGAATAGGAATTTAGGTTCATACCTTCATCAAAGCTGGTGTGCTCTTCAGTGGGGTAGGCTGCCTCTGGCTACATGAGTGCAAACATTTTACTACTACTTGAAAAGTCTGCTGTGAGTGAATTCTACAAATACCAATGGTAAACCAACAGCGCACAGTAGTGGTACCTGCTTTGCAGAGGGTGAACGATGCAGAAATACATGGAACCAACAGGGGTCTTTACTAGACAAGGCAATCCCTTGGGCTGCACTGTGTGATGTCTGCAGACCATTCTGGTAGTATTCCACATAACCTGGCCTTGTCTGGACATGTCCTTCTCAGGAAGTCCCACAGGTTCCATTTCCGGAAATAATCCTCCAAGATGACCACGTGGAACCTTCTGCACCCTGGCTGGCATCCTGATCTCAGGCGCTCACGGGCCCTGGTTCCCTTCAATAGTGTGGTTCCAGAATCACTTCTGTTTCTCATCTCAGTGCCTGGGGTTTGTGACCGAGTGATTCAAGACCCTCAGGCCTCAGAAAGGATGGACTCAAAATACATTTATTTCTCAGGAAATTCTTTCTTCTTTTTTTCCAAGTTTTCCAAGAAACTTCGTGGTTGTGCTATTCAAATATTTCCTTCTTATCAATAGTTTGTCCTTGTGTCTCGAAGCCTTAGGGTTTTAAAAAAGGTAACTAAACAATTGCCTAGACTCAGATGCAGCATTTTGACTCAGCTGTGCTTTTTTCCAAAAAACAAACAAACAAACAAACAAACAAACAAAAAGGTCTGGGCACAGGCTAATGATTTAAAAGTCAAAGGGACTCCTCTGAAGAATGACATTTTAGTTACTAACAATGATTTTATAGTTTTAAAGTAATGTGTTTTACAGTTACGGTTATTAATCCTTTTTTTTTCCTAATCATGTTAAATCATAATGGTAATGATGACTATTTTCATTTGATAAATACTTATTGACTGCTTATTACATGCAAGGCACCTTGTAGATAAACATCACCCGATGGAAATGCAGTGTGAGTCACAGATGCAACCCCGGTATGTATCTTGATTCTTCCCAGTAGCCACATTAAAGAAGTGAAAAGACACTGGTGAAATTAATTTTAATAGTATGTTTTATTTAGCCCCGTATATTCAAAATATTATTTCAACATATAATTAATATAAAATTATTTATGTGATATTTTGCCTTTTTTAATACTGAGTCTTTGAAATTCAGTGTGCATTTGACACAGCACATCTTTTTTTTTAATTTTTTTTTTTTAATTTTAGAGAGGGGTGGAGCAAGGGAGGGGCAGAGGGAGAGAGAGAGAGAGAGAGAGAGAGAGAGAGAGAGAGACAATCTCAGGGAGGCTAGCGTGAAGCCCTACATAGGGCTCGATCTCACAACCCTGGGATCATGACCTGAGCCGAAATCAAGAGTCAGATCTCAACCGACTGAGCCACCCAGGTGCCCCTCACGTAGCACATCTTGAGTGGCAGTAGCCACTTGTTCATTAGCCACATGTGGCTTGTGGCTGCCATATTGGACAGTGCAGTTCTAAAGAAAAGATCGTTTGCCTGAGAACTGAACAATTAACTATTATTCTGAGCACGGATCACCTTCCCACATGAGGTTACCTAGCTTTCTCTTTCTTTTTTTTTTTTAAAAAACATTTTTAACATTTATTCATTTTTGGAAGGCAGAGAGAGACAGAGCGCAAACAGGGGAGGGGCAGAGAGAGAGGGAGACACAAAAACAGAAGCAGGCTCCAGGCTCCGAGCTGTCAGCACAGAGCCCGATGCGGGGCTCGAACTCACGGACCGCGAGATCACAACCTGAACCGAAGTCGGACGCTTAACCGACTGAGCCACCCAGGGGCCCCGCTAGCTTTTTCACAGTATTAGAATTGCAACCCAAATGCCCCAGGAGAATTAATTCACCGGGTGTTAAAAAGCACACACTAGGTGCTTACTACCTGTTAATAAACAGTAAAGCAGTTTCTTATTACCCTAGAGTTACTTGATATGTAAATTAGGGACCATTTTTTCCAAGACCCTGATTTTCTTTTTTTTTCCTTGTCGCTATTAAATTTAAATTACTTCAGCAAATCGGGGCATGGAGCTTGCCAGAGTATTCCTGTTTCTGTGTCCAGTCGGCTACTCTGGCTTCCTACTTTTGCCCCTGACAACAGCGGGACCTCAACCCCAGGTGACCAAGACTTTCGAACCCTCCCAATGGTCTGATTTAGTAGCAGACCTTGTTGGAGACGGGAGCGGGGGGACACTCCCAGACTCACGCCATGAACAGGCCTAATACCGTCCTTTTATCAGGGAAAGCATGTCTTCCTACCATGCGCCGCCTCTAACTGACTTTGACCCGTGGAAGCAGATCGGCGTGAGCGTCTCTTACCCGGGATTGCTGGTGTTTGTGGTAGAAGTCGGTCACGTTAAAATCATCCAGATCGACCAGCAGGCCTTGCTTACACATTTCGCAGGTCTTCGCGGCACCTAGATCCGCTCCTGAAATTAAAGAATTCTTTGTTACATGTAGCCCTGGGTCTCTCTGTGCTGACATTTTGGGAGTGAACTTGTGTCTGTTATGAATTCTGAGTTTCAGTGACCTTTTTAAAGTCAGCCATTGTCTGTAGAAAAGGACCTTGAATCTGAGATCTGGAAAATTTCCTTCGTAATCGTTTTCATTATTATGCATGCAAGCTTTGTATACGTGAAATTCTCGTGACTTTTAAATAATAGGCCTTGCTTTCTGTTTAAATATAAACACACTGCTTCATAAAATTGGAGTTGCTACACGGAGGCAGAGAATCTGTAACATAGGTGTTTGCCAAAAGAGTGAAGATTGGCCTATGTTGTTGTTTTTGTTGTTGTTGTTGTTTTTCTGACAGACATAACACAGGTCCAAGCAAATAAATGAGGACCACATTGATGGCAGAAGCTATTCTCAGTCTGTGGCTTGAAAATCTGCCTTTACTCTCACCCAGGTGACTTCCCTCCTGAGGGGGTGAGGGAGCCGGGGGCCATGTATGGGAACTAGCAAAGCAGTATCTCCGGCCAGCCCCTGAGACTGAGCTCAGCCTCATCTGGGAAAAGAAACATGAGAAGCCTTCCTTTGTTGCTGTGGGGTTGTTGGTTTTTTTATTTTTTATTTTTTTTAACATGCATTCTAGATCAGCATTTTTTCTCCGCTTATCCTGGTCCCCAAAGCAAAAATGGAAGATGCAGAACTGTGCTGTGTTGAGGCAAACACTATGCCCAGCGTCTTTTCCCGGCACATGGGTGCTGCAGTTTTGCTAATGATGTCCTGGTGTTTATTTTCATGCATTAGAAACTAGAGGCCTGGTTAGTTGCCTGCATTTATTTGGGAAAGGTAGGGGTTGGTGCAGTTTTATACCCCAGTTCTACTCTGCCTCAATGGGGACGTAAAGAAATAGTAAATGGTAGAGAACGTCAAAAGACAAGGATGAATGGTGACCCCGTGTCTGCATTTTGTTTGCTTGATTTTTTTTTAGGGCCTCTCGGTAGTGCTTTAGGCTACTGAGGGTCCCATGTGCCTCTGATCTTGATGGCGCTCCACACACCCCTACTGATGCTGGCGTTTTACAAGCAGTTAGCAGCGCTTTCATTGCACATTTCATGAGTGATCTTTTCCTGTGCTAGATGTTTAATTGGCCCAAATTTGTAGTAAGATAAAACACTGCATGACAGGGTCATTAGCGGCCAAGATCTCCGTTTCCTCCCCGTCTGAAGGACTGAGTACCAAGCTCGCTACGTGGAGATGTGTTTAAGCAGCTTGGATGATGGGCCCAGGTTTGTTTCCCTTGCTCGGGAAAATGCAGAAGGTGGACAGGGGATCAGGGAGGAGACGGGTAATGTGATCGGCCCACGGTTCCTGCCTCTTTCTCTGGAGGGGACGTGGCCACTCCCTATGGGGACAGGATAAAGCTCTTAGGTCTCCCAGGCTGCCTGAAAGAGTGATAACCAAGGAGGAAAACACGGAAGAGAAGAGAACTAGGATCCAGCTATGGGGTAAAAGGTTTTCAGGGAGTTGTCTCTGAAAGACATAGCAGCTATTTTGTAATGGGTTCTTTGCATTGCCGTTTCCTGTTTTGGGTTTTTTGTTTGTTTTTGTTTGTTTATTTTGTTTTGGTTTGTTTGTTTGTTTTTGGTTGTTGTTATTCAAGTTGCCCTTCTTCCTCAAACCATGTTTTAAAGAAACCCCCTGTTTTCTGCCAAGAAAACCACAGCTGACCTCCCCATGTGGCCGTATTTAGGTTATAACCTCCCCAGGGAGTTGAGAAAGGGCTTCACATTCAGTTACAAGATCTGCAAAAGACAGAGCTGACAAAGCCAGCACGCGGAAATCTCTTTACCTAATACGGTTCTAGAAAATTAGATCAGCGCTCTTTCCCTGCCCCTACTGCCAAAACGCAGCTTTGCTCAGTTTCTTAGGTGACACCCTCCTTCCCCCGCAAATAAAAGGAAGCAGAACTGCTTTTGCCAGGTGTCTATTAGCAGGCATGGCTGCTGGGTGCTTTTGCTGAGGTGCAACCACTGACCTATTTCAGTTTCCTTCCTCCTAGGAGGGAATCTTAGCATCTCTGCTCGGGCTCAAGTGGGGTAGGATTTAATAGCATCGCCAAGATTCTTCTCTCAGACTTGGAAAACAAATTCATTTCCCTCCCATAATTTAAAGGCAGCATTTAGACCCGCTACTATCCATCAGCGCTGTGAGCAAGAGTCCTGGGGTCAGGGGCCATGGTTCTTCTGGCTACTGCTTAGGAGGAGAGGGGACAGTTGTCCAGGCTCGGAGTCCCGCACGGTGGTGTCTCATATTAATTATATGTTGGCTCACGTTTTCTGCTTCTCCTTCCCCACCCACCTGATGTTATTTTCACTTTCAGCCACTTTTTCAGGCACTCCTGATGAACAAACCGCAGGCTTCCCACACAGCCGCAAGGCTCCAGGAGGGGGTTGGTTGGGGAACCCCCGGCTATCTGACAGATGCGACACAAGTCTCCCTCCTCCTCTGAGTCCTCCTCCAGGAGACTAAATGGAAAACAAGCCCTGGTGAGCAGGGGTCTGCACAGTTGCAGTGTCTACAAACTACAAATACCACGTCCCGGGATGTTCAAGGGGGAGGCCCCCCCCAGGACTCCCCAGGCCCACCCCCTGCTCCCTCCCACCCTGCTGAAACTTCTTCCGGGTTACTGATAGCAGGTGCACGAAGTCTTGTGTCAGGCTCCTCTGCAGCTAGTGGTACGTGTGAGCTGACCAGGAGAACCAGCAGTGCCTCCATAAATCTAGAGGCATGGGACAAGGCTACAGAGGAAAGTCATGGAAAGGGCTGGGTGCCCCTCCCCCTGTCGTGGCCACTGTGAGGGAGTTGGTGGTGTGGCTTGTTGTTGAGTACGTGGGATTTGCAGGCAGGGGGCCTGGGTTTGAGGCTTGCCTCTGAAACGTGTGGGTTTGGTGACTCTGGACCAGTTCTCGAAGCTTCTCAGGTCTCTGTTTCCTCACGTATAAAGCCAAGTGGTGCCAATACCACCACTACTTATCTAACAGGGTCTTGGGCAGCCTGGATGCCATGATGGCGGTGTCACCGCTCTGCAAAGTGCATCGAGAGTCTGGCAAAGTATTTGCACATAGAGACCCCTCACTAGATGTCGTTTGGGATGATGATGAACCAATGAACCTGGATGTGAATTCACCAATAGCATAACACTTGCCAAGAAATTTTGCCAACATTCCAGAATGTAAGCTGCTGGGATCTGATAAAGATGGAATTAGTGAAAATGTAAGCAGATATGTTTGTGTCTAATCGATGGGGAGTGAAGACTAGCTGGTTGATGTTCATGTTGGGAGGCCCTTAGGAAGTCTATGGCTTGTTCTTTAGAATCCTCATGGCCTGGGGACTGTCTGGTCAAGGAAAGGAAACTGGCTAGAGACTCAAATCAAAGGAGAGGAAGAAATGGGCATTGCTCTGGAGATAGAAGTGTGTGCTGAGTTTCTGAAGAGACCTTCCTCCCCAGGAAACAGAAGTCATGAAGAGGAACCGAATTATAGTTTTCTATTATGGGCACAAACAAAAGAGGAGATAAATCATATTTTTTAAAGACTCAGTATCTCTACGATGTCAGTTCTCCCCAGAATAATCTACAGATTCAATGCAGTTTCAGTGAAAATCCCAACAAGCTGATTCTGAAACGTGTATAGCCCAGGACTCTTAAGGAACAAAGTGGGGAGGCCTACCAAAGGGCACCACTGGCTACCAAAACTTATAAAAGCTACAGACATTAAGACGACATGGTATTGGATTAGGGAAAAGCAAAAAGGAACAGGCCAGAATAGAGAGCTCTGAAGCAGACTCGTACATTTATAGTTATAAGACAGAGGCGGCCCTTCAGTTGAGCAAGGAAAGATCTTGGGACAGTTGGGCATTCACAAAGCATACCTCACATCACATATTGGATGTGAAATGGACCAAAATCCATTTCACACTAAGTCCTAAGTGTTCAAAGTGAAACTGTACAGATTTTAGAAAAAAATAGGAAGAATATCTTTAAAACAATTTTTTTTAACGTTTTTTTTTATTTTATTTTTGAGACAGAGAGAGACAGAGCATGAATGGGGGAGGGGCAGAGAGAGAGGGAGACACAGAATCGGAAACAGGCTCCAGGCTCTGAGCCATCAGCCCAGAGCCCGACGCGGGGCTCGAACTCACGGACCGCGAGATCGTGACCTGGCTGAAGTCGGACGCTTTACCGACTGCGCCACCCAGGCGCCCCTAAAACAATTTTTTTAATGTTTATTTATTTTTGAGAAAGAGAGAGACAGAGCGTGAGTGGGGGGGGGGGGGGGCAGAGAGAGAGGAAGACACAGGATCCGAAGCGGGCTCCAGGCTCTGAGCTCCAGAGCCCAATGTGGGGCTCGAACTCATGAACCACAAGATCATGATCTGAGTCAAAGGCACTCAACCTATTGAGCCACCCAGGTGCCCCAAATAGATAGAACATGTTAATGACCTTCAGTTAGTAAAGGATTTCTTCATCAAATAACAAGATACAAATCACAATCCATAAAGATGGCTATATTTGACTCCAGTAAAATTAAAAATTTATTTTCATTAAAAGACATCAAGAGGGGGCTCTGGCTGGCTCAGTCAGAGGAGTATGCGGCTCTTGGTCTCAGGGTTGTGAGTTCAAGCCCCACGTTGGGTGTAGAGATTACATACATACATACATACATACATACAATCAAAGGAATGATAAATACAATGCAAGAATGGTTTCCTGGGGGCAGAAAGGATATTGGGAGGGGGTAGATGAGATAGGGTGGGTGAGGGGCTCAAGGGCTCCAGTAAAGTTCTATTAGCTGGAAGGTAGGCACAGAGATATCTGGGTTTTGCCTTATTTCGAATTCTCTAATTATTTGTATGCATTAAAGTAACTAAGGAAAAATTTTTAAAGAGTATAAGTGGCATTGAGAAATGGGCTTGAAATATTTAAATGAGGCATATTATAAAATATGAGCCAATGCTTACTAAAAATTGCATTTATATGCAAAGATAAAAGATGGGAAGCAAAGTTATTTGATAGTGCTTATCTCTGGATTATAGGATTACAGGTGATTTTTCTTTTAAGTTTATATTTTTCATACTTCCTAGAATGAACATTTTTGAGATAAACAGAAAAGCATAAGGTTTATTACATACAGAAAGAAAAAGGGTGTCTGATAGGCGAAGTACATAACTCATAGCTGTTTAATGCATTGCCATGCCGAGACGTGGATGTATTTTTAAAAGAAATCATTTTTAGCTCCAAGGCATCACTTTGGGATGGTGGAAGACCAGACTCCTGACAAGTGGGTCTGAAGCTATATTTTTGGACAGGTGTAGATGGGTGAATGTGAGGCCTTTTGGCCCTTAACCATGAGTCGGTCTGCTGGTAGCTCGTATAATAGGGAAAGGAAAATTCGGGTGCCTGGGTGGCTTAGTCGGTTAAGT
This sequence comes from Leopardus geoffroyi, assembly GCF_018350155.1. Taxonomy (NCBI): domain Eukaryota; kingdom Metazoa; phylum Chordata; class Mammalia; order Carnivora; family Felidae; genus Leopardus; species Leopardus geoffroyi. The sequence continues at coordinate 45,440,197 of NC_059330.1, forward strand.
GTCCAACTTTGGCTCAGGTCATGATCTCGTGGTTTGTTGAGTTCGAGCCCCCCGTTGGGCTCTGTGCTGACGGCTCAGAGCCTGGATTCTGTGTCTCCTTCTCTCTCAGCCCCTCCCCTGCTCATGCTCTGTCTCTCTCTGTCTCTCAAAAATAAATAAATAAATATTAAAAAAATAAATAAATATGGAAAGGAAAAGGTACTGCTAATAGGAGAGTGACTTAACTCCTGCAGTTGGATAACAGACCTCAAGGAGTAGTAGGTGTGTGTCCTGTGTCCTCTCTTACCCTCTGCATTCTAATTCATTGCCTTAGAATTTCCCCACTTACAATGAATATCAATAGATAACTAATGGCTGAAATGAGCCACATTAACGTACACAAAGGCGGCTTGCATTCACAGAATGCGTTTCCTGATCAGTAAGCCAACATCAGGGTGTGGCAACACCTACGTAAAGGAAACAGAATCCTGACACGGTGTCTAATGATGGCTTTAAAAAGTATCAAATTTCATATATTGTGGATGTTGTGAAATATCCCCACATCATCTTACAAGACAGGGAAGATCAAAGGAAAGGGCAATCCAGAAAAAAGACCTGTTTCTCTCTCATGCGTGAGAAAGAACACATAAAATGGAAGCTGTGGTTACCCCAGCGTAGCCCTTCGGAGAACCGAGGTAACCATGGTAACGGTTTGGGACAGGCCTTTTGGTTGGAAAGATTCAAATTCTAGAACTGTTGGTTGGATTTGCACAAAGTCCCATGAGGGAGAGCTGGTGAACTTCAAGTGTGGAGTGGCTCACTCTCTGGGGAGATAGCAACCTTTTCGTAAAAGATCCTGGTTCCTAATTGCCCATGAGAAGAGCTAGCCCTATGTAGCAGTCAAAAATCCCTTATGTCTAGCAAACTTGCCTTCCTTAAAGTTATGGTATTTAGGGAAAAAAAACATTTGGGGAATACTGGAGAGATTGAGCTGGAACACCAAAATTTTCCTCATAGATACACACATTTTAAGAGCAACAAAATAGATAATGTTGTCGATAAAAGCAATCATTAAAATGTCAAGGAAGGGCCTACTTAGGATTTAAAATTCCCATGATGCTCTAATGAAGGCAGTGCTTATTTCTACCTGGAAAAATGGAATAAAAAAGTATATACATATCATTATGAAAATTCCTCACCTTTCTTGCAGTTTCTTGAGTTTCTCAGAGTCTGCCTTTATCTTATTGGCTTCCTTTTCATCTGTGAAAGCAGAGGCTGCCATTCTGTTCCCGTTATCACTTTGATTTGGAAAATTAGAGACCACGAAGAAAGTAAAAGGCATATTTTCTTGCAGGGACCCAGGCACGTGCACATGGCCTTGTAAGTTCATTCTTGATGGTGAGGAGCTAGAAGACTCCCCCAAGGACAAGTTGCTTTGAGGATTTAGTAAGAGCTCTTCCGTATATTCCAGAGCCCCCTGGGATGGGTTCGTTAAAGGAATATCTTCTGCTCCCCTGACATCAAATTCATGTGCACTATTTACTGGAAAATAACCGTGGTTCTCAGCACTGGTGAGTGGATTCCTATTTCTAATAGGGGACAATGGTCGGCGAACATTAAACCTTGAATTTCCCTCTGAGTCTGAACTGTGAATAAATGTAGGCGACATCGACAAGTCTACTGGAATATCATCTCTCATGGCAGAATGCATTAATGATCCAGGAGTGTTATAAGATAAACTCACCGGTGATCTTGGAGCTGTTGGTCTACCAGAAAGAAAACAGTCAAGAGAATTACTAGAACTGCTTAAGTAGGCATGCCAATCTCTTTCATAATCACGGATACCAGGCCTGTCTTCCGTGGAGGTACAGTCTCTAAATCCATTTTCAACACTGAGGTCATCATCTAGACTAGCTGTGGATTTGGTGTCCCATGAAGGAAAGGTGCTTTTCTCATGTTCACTGTCACCACTGTCATTCTCGTTAGGAGACCCTCCACCAGGTGACTTGAGGTCTTGAGACACCCTTGCCCCCACAGGAAGCTGCTCTGTCACTGGTTCCATTGCATTGCTCATTCTTAATGAGCCACGACTGGACTCAGTTCTTCTTACCGAATTTGCTCTGCAATTTTCAGGACTTTCTTCAAAATTTTTACTTTTGGCCTGAGTGGCTGACGTCCCAAGAAATCGACTTCTCTTATGACTGGGAGGAGAACGAGGCCGGTGCATACCAACCAACAAAAGTTCTTCCTCTATGAGGGTCTCCTCCTCAGTGTCATCATTTTCTCCTCCAGGGTTTAATGATAAAATGGAACAAAAATCTTCATCTCTGAACCTAAATGGTGCCCTTCTTGACCCTCCCATGGTGGTGGTTAGGAGTGGTGGCCCCAAGGACTCACTCGACACTTGAGGGCTGTTTGTTCCTAGGAAGGCCTGAGATAGGCCTGAATGTGGCTCATTCTGAGGAAGAACACTTGAGTCTCCTTTTTTGGCTCTCTCAGAGGTATTCTCAGTCATAGTCATTAGCTGTGAAGATGGGACTAAGTGTCTTCTCTCTCGAGTTGGCCTCTTCAGCTTGGTGCCACTGGCCCACACTGGGCCCTCTTGTTGAACTATTGGATCTGCATGGAGAAAAGACAAGTTTATCATTCTTCCATAGGTGCTCATGGATGAAAGAGCTCGAACACTAAGGGTGAGAGTCCCTCAAGGAAACAAGCAAGCCTAGAGAAGGAAATCTGCATGGTTAAAACGGCTGGAGGTACAGAAGCAGGACAGTAGAGGTAGCTTCATTTTATGCTTCTGGAGTCTCCTTTGTACATTTTGTGGAGCTCGGGCTGGTTCTGGGGCAACAGACCCTGAGGATACAGGTCTTGTTTTTGTGGAAGCTTTGGGAAGACTGTCCAGCCCAGGTCAGTCAGGGCCGATTATGGGGAAATCTCTCAAATGCTGGTTTTCGTAACAGTGTTTGTGGATAAGGAAAACCAGCACTCCAGGAATGGCTTCTACAAAAACCACCAGTGCCTTTTCATCTGGATTCATTCAACACGCATTTATGGCACTCCTGCACCACACACAGCTTTAAAAAATCTTAAGAAAATATAATCTACCTGGGCAGATTGGGAGGAAGGCTCTAGAAGCTGGTGTCCAGATACCCTGATGACTTGGGTTACATTTAGTGCTTAGTGCAATAAAAATTATAACTCTCTCATGACATCATTACCTTCTCTTTGTCACTAGCTCCCAGTCGATTTGTAACCTCGAGTAATAATAGAATTCCTCCCCCGCCCTCTGATTCTAAATTATGAAGAGATGTATGGAGAAGAGGAGGCAAAGTGCCCAAATGGGTAGCAATTTCTAGTGGTGAAGTCACTTGGTCAAAACTTGCCTTATAAAAATAACGACTAAGCACACCTTACTGCGGGCTTATACTGAATGGGCCAGGCACCATACTAACTTTATTACATACACACATTTTGCCTCAGAATCCTAGGAAATAGGTGCCACAATGACACCACTTTATGATTGAGGGCACCAAGGCTTAGGTCACAAAACTTACCCAAGGTCACATTTCTAGGAAGTCAGGGTGTGATCATTCAAACTCAAGCCCGCCTGACACTATGGTTTGTGTTCTTAACCCCGACCCTGTGTCCCCCTTAAGAAAATGGCTGGACTTCCAATTTCCTTGTGAAAATGAGTATCCCTTTAATTCATTGTGATGTGCATGTACTGTTCAGGATTTTTTTTTTTTTTTAACCCTCTCAGTGCAGATAGGACACTGAAAGTATTTACTTCTCTGATCCTACTTCTCTTGGTTTCCTCCTGGCATCAGCCTCCTCCTGGCCCTACCCCCTACCTCCCCTGTGCTATCCTGCAGGATCTGGTCCTTATCATTTACTTTCCAGAGCCGTTTGCCCCCTAGAGTGGACAGGACTCCACGGGTTTGGAAAGGCCTGTGTGGTAATAGCTCAGGCAAGTGAAATGCAAATCCGCAGAGCCTCCGTCCCAGCCAAGGGCCAAGTCAATACTGACTCACTTTAATTGAGGGCCTCCTGGGAGCACCAGCTTCTAAAGTCCTAATACTCTCTAAGCCTCTTTTATTGTTAACTGCATGGGACACTCAGCGACGCAGTGTGAATTTTTACTCATCAGCTCTTCCAGAAATCAGTTAAGCTCTCCCAATCAGGCCCCTCGCGGGTTTTATAAACCCCAATAAGAGATATATCAGCAATTCCAGGAAGCTCTGAGCATCTGGCTGTATGTGTATTAGGAGTAGAGCTGGTATGCCCACTCAGATCCCGTTTGGGGGGACAAATTCTTCTAAGTGACCAACTGAATTCTCTTGATCTTTTTTTTTTTTTTTTTTTTTTTTTGAGAAAAAAAAAAAAAGTGATATAGAAGATTCAGAAATGCAGTCTCCGGTCGATTGCTTTTCATTTTGAATCCGATGAAGTACCGTGGAGATTAGCAAACAAGTTGCTGGAACCTGAATCTTCTGGTCTGTCCCTGAACACACAGCTGTCCCTCTGCCCTGAGCCAATTCAGTCTGGGCTTCAGGAGACACCTGAGCAAAATGATCGGCCAGGACAACTTTTGCAAATCAGAACTGGACACTCAACAGGAACCACAAGCTTATTTCAAGGAAGCCAGAGAGCTGTCGCCCAGCAACACTGGCTTCTGAATGCTGCAAGGCAGCTCCTGTGTATCCCAAAACACCCCCAGGGAATGCGTCTTCACTCTCCTTGTCACCACCACTGCCTTCCTCTTTAAAGGTTCAATCAGCGTTTCCTTGGTGTGTTTCCCCTAAAGGTGGCAGACTGTGCCATTCTATATTTCCACTATTTTAACCCTATTTCTTGCGTCTATCAGATAGGGAGCAGACTTCATAGTGCGCGGGCTGGGAATAAACACCCCATTTGGTATGCCAGGATGCGCTATTCATAGACCAGGCCCTACAGATTCTGCCGAACGCCTCTTGGGCCCTGTGTGGACTCCAGCTCAGAAGGGAGGGGCTCCCATTTCCAGAAGTTCAACCAGGTGCCACTGAATGTTCCAGGTGCAACAAGATGAAACCAGAAAAAGCATCCATCCTCTCTGTCTTTGGTCTAGATCTCTTCGTGTGCTTGACCAACCAGTCCTAATGTAGGAACCATATACTGTTACCTGTTTTCCTCTGATTATACAAGCAGTTGATGTTCATTTGGAGAAAATTTGGAACTTTCAGAAGAGGATGAAGAAGAAATAAAAATCCCCATAATCTAAGACTCAGACTGCCCTTGTTCCTGTTCTGGAATTCAGGGGTGGGTTGCAAACCCAAGACCCCTGGGCCATTTTCATCCTGCAGTAGTGGTTTGGCTCGGCCTCTGAACACTGAGTTAACTGCCTTTAGGTGGAGCCTGTACGTTCTGGTTTACCTCAGTCCCCACAGCCTCGGTGACGTGTTTCTCCTGCCATTTCCATGGGTTCCCTGAAGTCATTTGAATTTATAAGTCAGCGCTCTTACCTAGAAATACTTTTTTTCAAAAAAGTCAATACTGGAATATTCGGGTACATAAAACTTTATGTCCTGCTTTCTTTCCCTAATTTTTTTATTGTGAGCATTATCTCCTGCCATAAGTTCAATTATTCTTCAAGAGCATGATATTAAGGACAGGTTAAGATATACAGGGGCGCCTGGGTGGCTCAGTTGGTTAAGCGTCCGACTTCGGCTCAGGTCATGATCTCACAGTCTGTGAGTCTGAGCCCCGCATCGGGCTCTGTGCTGACAGTTCAGCCTGGAGCCTGCTTCCGATTCTGTGTCTCCCTCTCTCTCTGCCCCTCCCCTGCTCATGCTCTGTCTCTCTCTGTCTCAAAAATAAATAAAAACATTAAAAAAAAGATACATCATATAAATGTATCATAATTTGTTTCACTCTTCTCCTATTCTTGGGTATATAAGTGGTTTCACGGTTTTTGCTATTACAGATTACACCATGATAAATGTCCTTGCTCGTACGTCTTTGACTACGTGTCTTCTTAGAGCAGATTCGCGGGCATGGGATTGCTAGGTCAAAAGGTATGACCCTTCTAAAGACTTTTCACACATGTTGCCAAATTCCAGTTTGTAACCAAATTACCCTACAGGTACGAAATGAAAGCATCTCTTATAGCTGTGTCACCAGCAACTCCTGCCAAGGGCTTGGCATGACATTGGCACAACAGTGCGCAGGAAATGTTATTCGTTTCACTATCAGTATTGGGTATTATTGTTACCCAGTATTGGGTAACAATATTGTTATCGGTATTGGGTGTTATTGTTTTTTTTTTTTTTTTTTTCCTTCTGTTTTTACTTTTATTTGCATGTATTTCATGCAGAATTTACTCCCGGGCCATAAGTTTTTGTTTCTTCAGTTTCTTCTGGGATATCTTTTTCTTCTGTGCAACCTCCTCTTCTGGTTTAGGAACAATCTGCTCTTTTTCAGTAAGGATCATCTCAATGTGGCAGGGAGAGCTCATGTACGGGTTAATCCGACCATGAGCCCTGTAAGTTCTACGCCGCATTTTGGGGGCTTTGTTCACCTGGATGTGCTCAATGACCAGAGAATCTACATCTAAACCCTTAAGTTCAGCATGACTCTCTGCATTTTTAAGCAGGTGCAGTAAAAATTCGGCACTCTTTTTGGGCCACCGACCCTGTGTCTAGCCTCACTGTTTGGCCTGGGCACACCTACCAACTCCACCATTGTAGCGTCGGAATGGCACACATTGCTTCTGCAAAGTGACATCTTTCAGATACTTGGTGGCTTTTCGGATATGCATACCCTTGATGGCCTGGGCAGTTTCCCGTGTGTTCTTAAAGTGAACACGAAGATTTGAACCTCTTGATTTGCATGATTTTGTCGGGTTTTCCGGGTCAAGTGAATAGCGAACCATTTTCAGAGATCACCTCAGGCCGCTTACGGGAAGAGCTTGGGTGTTATTGTTAAAACCTTAGCCAATTTCATGGGCCAAATCGATCTTGTGCAAATTTACATTTATTACTTAGTGAGGTTCAACTTGTTGTTTTCTTCCACATGTTTATTAGCTGCCTGCATTTCTTCTGTGAAATTGTCTGCTACGCCTCTTCCCATTTTCCTATCAGGTACTCGTGGGTTTTCTTATTGATTTGTAAGAGCTTTCTATATATTACCTCTCTGTCACATTGGCTTCGAATTTCTCACGGATGCGATTCAAACATCTGGCTCCTACTCCAATTTATACAAACCACTTGAGAATGTGAGAGAAAGAATGAAAGAGAGACTAGTGAGGAAAAAAATTGGGGGAAGACAAGGAGGCCTTATCCTTATATAATAGAAAGCTGAATATATACTAGGAAATTGGGATAAATTCTCAGTGAATCTCAGGATGACAGAAGATGTCCTCCAGGTACAGGTGGAGGACTGTATGAGCCTCCTGGGATGTTTCATGCATGGGGAACCTGACCTTTCATATAATATTCAAGGGTTTACTAGGACCATTGGCGAGGTGCAGGAGAGAAACTAACAGTAATTTGGAGCCTACTATAGCTAGGTGCTGGTCGGTGTATTACTTCCTTTAGTTGTTACAGCAATACAGTGAGGTAGATTATATTATCTTTTATTTTTTTAAGTTTATTTATTTTTATTATTTTTGAGAGAGTGTGAGCTAGCAGGGGAGGGGTGGAGAGAGGAGAATTCTGAGCAGGCTCTGAGCTGCCAGAACACGGAGCCCAACGCTGTGAGATCCCATGAACTGTGAGGTCATGACCTGAGCCAAAGTCAAGAGTCGGACACCTAACCTACTGAGCCACCCAGGTGCCCCTCGTTAGCATTATTTTAGGACAAGGGAACTGTAACCCAGAGGGGCTACTTGACCATCCCAGGCTCCAAGGCAGGGAGGAAGAAGACCTAAAATTAGAAGGGAGGTCTGCCCTTCTCAATAGGAGGTGTTACATCACTGGGGGCCTGTGACATATGGTTGCTGCAGGTTCACATATGCTCTAATTGCCCCAAATTCCAAGCCATCCAAACCATTACCCTGTTTGATATTTATAGGTGTCCACTGAACTATATATCACATTTTAAAATAAAGCCTACTGTGTTCATCGGGTGGTGAGGAAGTGTGATGCTCAGTGGTTTCTCCAAGGGGAAGACTAGGTCCCTGGCGAGGTTGGCTGTCCAGTGTCACTTTCTTTGAGTCCCACGGAGACTCTTCGGGTCCTATTCCTTCTGCCATCACAGGGGAGGGTGGTGTGGTCAGTGGAGCAACATGGTCTGGGCCTTTGGATGAATGCTCAGGACGGAAAGAGGACGTATCCACCAGACCAGGGTTTTGAAGGAAAGTGTATATTTGCTTTGATGTTATTTCTTACACACTGAGATCTCAACACTCTGGATGGTGAGGCGAGAAGATCCCTGCGGGAGGTGAGCAGTCTGCCACCCACAGACCCCCCTCCCCGCCTCTTGGGCCAGGTGAGACAGCCCCAGAACTGCAGACTGCTTCTCCACCCCTTGTCCCCCACCACCCAGATGCCCTCTCCAGAAGCCGAATGGCTGGCCCCCACTCAAAACCATGCACAGTCATGCTTATGGAATAAATGGGAGAAAAAATAAAAACAAACTCCCCTGCCCTACCTTTTCCGGCCAGCCTCTCTCCGAGAAGGAAACTAGATCCAATAGTTTGCTTTCAAATCCTTTTAAGCATTTCATTTTAAGGTACACTGTCCTCCACATAAAAGCCCAAGTGTCTGAAAACCATATGGAATTCACCAGGTAACCACACAAGTCCGTCCTCTCTGAGGACCAAGACGCATGGGTCCCAGGTCCTTACCTGGTCCCCTGAGGGCCGGCGACTTCACTGGCAGCTGCGATTTCTGTCTGCTCCTGTCCCCTGGCACTCTTGGGCTCTGCGTTTCTGGGCTGACTGTCAGTCTCCCCAGGTTTGGCCTCCTCTTCCTTGATAAAATTTGTGGTGCCTGGGCTGCTGAAAGGTGCAAAATCTTTTCAATAATTTTTACAGGGAAACAGCTTCTGCATAAAGAATGCTCCAAAGGCCCAGCAACGGGGAAGGCAGGTAAGGGACTGGGGCCCAGGTGGTCAGAGAAGAGCTGGATTTGAAACCTGGTTCTGTGACCTTGTAGCTGTGTGAACTTGGGCAGATCACCTCACCCCTTGCAGCCTCAGTTTCCTCCCCTATCAAATGGAAAATCATAATACCTACTTTGCAAGGTTGTTATCACTCACCATTAATGAGCACCTGTGACACCTGCAAGCAGGGTCTATAAGGGGTGTGCCCTTCTGCTAAGATGCTTCTAGCTTCTGTTCATAGATGTTCGGATGGGCATGCTGGGAACCCTGTCGAGAGCCCTCTGCCGTTGGGACATGCAAAGGCCCTCTCTCCAGCTGCTCTTCCAAGGTTGAATCACAGCCTATTTTGTACCCTCAGGTTGTTTATTAGCAGCTAAGATGGCCTTCCAGAAAAGTTCCAAGCATCTGGAATACCAGGTATACCTATTTGCTTGGCTACGTGCTGGGAGGATAAACTCACGGGAAAGACAGTAGTGGGAATGCTAACGTGGAATGAGTCCCCGATGAATTTTTTTTTTTTTTTTTTTTTTTTTTTTTTGGAAATTCACATTTTGAACTAGGTTGCTAATTGGTTTGAATAATCTCAAATGTCTTCTGCACATGTAGGAAGCGTCAGTGCCCGCGGAGTTTGGGGCAAGCGTTTCAGTATTTTCCATGCCTCTCTGCAAGTTCTTGAGTTTACAAGGCAGTTGAATTGTGAATATCTGAACTAGATCTTTCCAGGGGAATTTGCCTGGCTCATCCCCTCTTGGACAGTTCAGAAGTTTCACAAATAACCGTAGCCAGCAGGCAACACGGGTAAAGCTGGGAAGGTCCTTGAGTTGTGTGCGAGAGAGCAGCCGTTCTTGGCCTGTGGAGACAACTGGATTTATGTTCCAGAGAGTAAGTTGTGGTTTTTGTCCAGGTTCAGGAAATGAATGAAAGTTCTTCCTGGCAGCTCACGAAGCCGAGTTTAATGCGATTAGGTACGGCCCGCTTCTCCTGATGGGCCCCGGGAGGGGAAGGCACTCAGTTCTGTGTCCCCAAGACAGAGGGGACCATGTTCTACTGGGGATGTGCGGAAAGAGGGGCGCGGCTGGTGGTGGTGGCTCACGTAGGGTGAGCTGGTGGGGCCTGGAGGGGTTGCAGGTGTGACCGCAAAGGAGAGAAGGGAGTTCTCCAGAAGATGAGGATATATTCTTCAGAGGGTGTGGGGTGGTGATGAGACACAATTTCACTCACCTGGAGGAGAGTGAGAGGGGATTTATGCTCTGGGAGCCAGGACGGAGGGGGGACTGAGGCACTTTCTCGGCACCCAGATTGCTTTCCTGCAACCCACGGGTTTCTCCCTGGTCATCTAGGACCTCATCCCTCCAGCTCTTAGCAGTCAAAGACTGCCTCCTACCTCTCCCCTGATGGCCAGGGCGGGAGGCAATGGGATTCCTACTGAAGAAGCGGCAGCTGGAGGGCCGAGGGAGGGGCAGTCTTGGGATTCAGGCCCAAAGGTCCTGGTCACAAGGATTGCACGTTGATTCCTAGTGGGAATCCCGTTAGAATCTTTGCATTTCCTTCAGAGCCCAGGGCAGCAGAACCTCACACTGCCCACTGCCCCATGCCCTCGCCCCCCTCCACACCCTCCCAGGGTGCAGGGGTGAGGTCCTCCTCCCCAGGCGCCTTTCTGCCCCAGCCTGCCCCAGCCGGCAGGTCCTTCGAGGCCTATTTCCACTTTTATGCCCACCCACGCGGCCCTGACTCTGCTTTGGCCAGAACTTTCAGGATTCCTAGGACCTTTAGCATTGAAATAGTCTAACGTCGCCCGAGGTATACATCTTTTCTCTCCTTAAGGATGAGGACCCTGTCTTAGCCTGCGTGTGGCCTGGTCTCCTTCAGGACAAAGAGTAATTGCTTAGTGTGATGTGCGAAGGTGCGTTCGGCTACCCGGCTACCACGGGGGAGTCCAAAAGTAGAACAAACTTTTTCTTGTGCTAACCATCCAAGATGACTTAAGGTGATTTTGTCTCGTTCCAAAAAAAGCGCGCTTTCTTCGAAGCATCAGCTCTTTTAAATGATTTCCAGAAATGAGCCTGTCTGTCTCTAACCGAGGGTTTCAGCAGACGAAAGTAATAAAGCTGAGAACCCGGAGATGGTTTTACGAGGTCTGGCAAGCGAAGCTGGCAGGGTGGGCAGGAGCCCCTGACTTTGGGCAGGTTGGACCTCAGGCTCGGCATCTCTGAAACGGGAATATTCCTATCTTGCCGAGTTACTGCGACGTTTCGCAATAATGTACGTAAATGGCCTCAGAGTCCGGTGCTTCTCGGCCGCTCTCAACGGTTGTTGCAGCATATGTGCCACAAACGGTTTACTGCTACTACTAATTGGGGATCTGAAGTCGCTCCCCGGAGAGAATTGCACTGGCCCAGAACGTGTTCTGCAGGTTTCATCCCTTGAGAATAACCTACTCGATAACCTTCGTTTCTGTGCTGTTCTTGCCAAGTCGTCCTCCCTCAATCCTTCATAAAATCCAAAAGGCAAATAGCAACTCCCTATTATAATCTGTTCGACAAACACCCGTGTGCCTTTGCTATGTAATAATTTGAGGGTTCGCAAAGATGAGTAAGACAGTTCGGTCATGACCTTAAAGACTGTAATCCAATTTGGTGGTACTGCTGACTTCTTCCTTGTGATTACCCTCTCCGAGTCTATGGAAGGCAAACTCTTACAAAATATCCCTTTTCACCACCTGCCGTTGCAGGCACAGATGAGGTGACCTGGGCCGCACAGCTTCTATGCACCCTGTTTCCGGGTCCTACTCACCTTCCCCGTACCCAAATCAAACCAAACTTCAGACCTCTGGGGCCTTTCTAGCATGGTTCTCCCCGTGGCATGGTACAGACCTTAACCTACAGAGAGACCCAAGTTAGAGTCACACTGGAAGAGGAAATAGAGCTTCCTCTTCAGGTCGGAGGACAGACCCGTTGCCTTGGAGAGAAGGCATTTGTGCTCAGCAGTCCCATTGCTGCCACTCAACACCCTGAAGTTTGTTAGCGAGTTTGGGGAAGACTGGTTTGCTTTGCACTGGACCCTCTTCTAGTGTCTGAGCGAGGCGATGCCTCCAGGGGCAAAGAAACCAAATGGCTGTTTCGATACAAGGTGCCTGTCCTAGTTCTCTTGCCGATGCTGGGATGCTGTAATTGTTGATTGAATAGTTCTTAATTTGACTAGGGGGGAAAAAAGGTAGTAATCTCCTATTTACCCAAGGCCCTGATGACTGAGAACCAAATCCACTTAATCGTGCATGTTAATCCCATGTGCCTCAGCATTGCTCAGTTCTTTACATGCTTGCCAGACACAGACACGGTTCTTGATAGACCAGGTCGAAGAGAGAGAAAAATACAACTCCTAAGCCTTTACTCCCTCCCCCTGTCTTGACAAGGAGGTGCCAAGATTCTGTCTAAGAGATGCCTTCTTAAAAAAAATGTCTTGCTTCCTTTACTCTCTCAACATAAATAAATAAACTTAAAAAAAAAAAAAAAGTCTTGCTTCCTTTAGATCGTGGGAAGAATTACAGCTTAGTCGCAAGGGCCGGTGTTGCCCTGGAGTAGTAGGCAGCTTTCTGTACAGTCACAAATAACAGGCCGCGTCGATTTGCCTATTTGGGTGTGCTGGAAATGTGTGCTGTCTCACATACCCAGAGGAGATCTTAATTAAAGCTTAATTATGTACCATAAATATGTTTTATTTTGGAGCCCAGGAGGTGGGATTTTTTGATTTTGGGAAATGTGGTGCCTAATAAGTAGGCAGGAAAGGGAATGTAAACAGTGAGTGAGCCCTTTAATTTGTCCCCTTTCGGCACGGTTCTGCGTGGCTTCTCAGTCCCAGCGTGTGCCTTGGGAAGGGCCTGCCCAACCCCCCCTCCCGCGCCGCCCTCTCGGGGCTGCCATCGGACACAGGAGGGCCTGCTCTGTTTCTGGGCGTCATGTTCCAGAGTGTGCCAGCCACGGGAGCGAAGAAATCAGATGAGTCTCGAGAGAGGACGGGATTTTATTGGTCGCTCACGCCTTAGTGCTACGAGGAGGTCGAGTCAAGTGGCAGCTGTCTGGTCTTCCTGCTCCCCTGCACACCTCACCGCCTGGGTGTTGCTCGTGACCTTGCCCTCCGGACCCCCACCTCTCCACCTGCCTTCCGGAAGCCCGAAGTTCCCCTCTCCCTGACTCCTCTGTGCTGTGTGCCTGGCCGAGGGCGACTTACCACACGAGGTAAATCTTACTGGGCCTCCTGGGGCCCGGCAGACACAGAACAGGGGTCTCCGCTGGGGTCGGGCAGGACACGGGGAAGTAACACAGGGTGGCCGGGGACTGGGGCCCGGGGCCCGGGGACAAGGAAGAGGGGTTGGTGAAGGAGGGAGGGGGGGCAGGAGGGAGCTGGGGGAAGCGGTCCTGGGCCACCGGGGAGGCTGGCGGCAGGAGCGGCAGGAGGAGGCAGCAGGAATGGGTATTGGGCTGCGGGAAGGGGGAGAAAGCGAAGACGGAGCAGTAAGGGGAATATTCAACACAGAACAGGGGGTGCTCGCTGCTGTCACCTGCACAAAAGAAAAAGAGCAATCAGGAAGCAGCACTCACGGTGGGAAAGCCTGTGAATGAATCAGAACACAAAGAGGGTTCTTCGGGCTGGCCTGTCCAGGTGTCAGAGGGGTGGCCGATGGGATCTCTAAGTCACCCGAGAGTTAACTGAGGGACATGGCCTCATCATCACACCCTCTTCCAGCCGATAGTCTCTGGCGTCCCTGACAGACGCCGGAAAGTTCTTCCCCCACTAAGTTCCTGCGTGGCAGCGCGGGGTCCCTTCTCCGCCCCCACGGCCAGTCTAATTAGCTGTGCCCGCAGCAACATACGGTGGCTGGCAGGGTCTCACCTCGGTAAGGCTCTCCCCCTCCAGTCCTCCAGCTGCCCGCAGGAGGAGGCGGCAGTCATGCCCTAATCTGGCCTTTCTGCTGCAGAGGGGAGGTTTGAGAAAAGAGAGAGAAGCGGAGAGATCCTGGTGGGATCACGGAAAGGGGGAGGGACCAAGGAGGGGAAGAAGCAGGTGGACGAGGGAGGTGTCCAAGTGAAGTGAATGATTTGCCCGCTAAACCCACACTTAATCTGCCAACCTTCTGGAGGCGGAGTATGGGCACCTGAAGGAGACACGATCCAGAGAGACCCCCTCGTGCATGACAGATCTCTCAGTGCTGCCACTCGCCAGCTGGGTCACCTTGGATCATCTGTTTACCTTCTCAAAAACTATTACCTCGTCTGCAAAATGAGACAGGTGTTTTCTCTAGGCCTTGTTCCCCCACGGGTGGTCCTTTGACCACCAGCATGGATGTCCCCTGGAAGCTTCTTAGAAATGCAGAATCCTCGCCCCCTCCTCCCAAACCGACCGAATCACAACCTGCAGCTTATTGGAGTCTCCAGGTATGTCATCAACTTTAATGTTCTAGAATCAAGGCTGTGAGACAGGTGTCCAAACCTCTGTGATGAGAATCACCTGCTGTGCTTGTTAAAGATGTGGTTTTACAGGCTGCCTCAGTGGAGATTCTGACGCTCTGGGTCAGGAACGGGAACCAGGAATGTGTCTTTTCATCAAGTACCTCCCGGGTGACTCTTATCAGAGAAGTTTGGGAAAGGCTGCAGCTGCAATCAGTCCCAATTCTAAAATGCCATCATTGGAAGCATCCAGTTGAAAACCATGATCATTACCTCCGGTATAATTGGGGGTGGGGGTGGGTCTCAGCCCTTAGTTACTCCTATCCTGTGCAAGATCTGACACAGTTATCTGTTCCTTCGTTTCCCTGCCTCCCTAGGCTTTTGCAGTGGCTGCTACCTCTTGCATTGTTTCTCTGTGGTTGTCTTCTTCTGTCCTTTCCCCACATCATCCCTGCTTGCTCCGTGAGCTCTCACAGGGGAGACCCTCTTCAGCTCCCTTGCTCTCCCTCTAGGCCCTTGGATTCCTGCTGGTGGCCAGGAGCTCTCTGCCCAGCAGCAGACCTGGGTCCTCCGGTGTTTCCTGGCATTTCCTCCCGGCCATCCTGCCTGCCCCTCAAAGACAACACTCACGGAATGGGGCCCATTCTCTTCTTGCTTTCTCAGCCTTGACAAAGGCAACCTCCACAGGCCTAGTTTTCTGGGCCAGAGCTCCAGCTTCTCTTTGGTTCCTCCTTTTTCCTTATCCCCACACCCAGGAGTCACCACCAAGTACTGCCAGGAGTACTTCCTTGAACATCCCTCAAGCCCATCCCTCTTCCCCATCCCCTCTGCTTTTACTCCAGGCCAAGCCCTTCTTATTTCTCTCTGGCTGCAGTGCACGTACAGCTTGTCTGGTCTCTTGGCCTCTGCCAGGCTGCTCTCACTCCCCTTTCAGGCCCCTCTCCGTGCCACAGCCCACTTGTAAAAGTGCCAGTTGGGTCGCACCACATCTCACTTAGATCGCCTCCCAGGTTGATGCGCCAATGCCTTTCTGCTTGACATTCAAGGCCCTCAGGGACCTGGTCCTTGCCTCCCTATAGGGTGTCAGCTTTATACTCTCCTCTTCCTAATTTAATTTGTAGGCCGACCCTAAAGCAGAGCTTCTCAAACTCATCTGTGCACACAAATACCCCAGAGATACTATCAAAGGCAAGTTCTGGTTTGGTCAGTCTGGACTGGGATCTGAGGTTCTGTATTTCTACCAAGCTCTCAGGTGACGCCTCTGCTCCTGGTCTGGGGACATTTTAAGGCCCAAGGCCCTAGACTACTTG
Organism: Leopardus geoffroyi; assembly: GCF_018350155.1. Classification (NCBI taxonomy): domain Eukaryota; kingdom Metazoa; phylum Chordata; class Mammalia; order Carnivora; family Felidae; genus Leopardus; species Leopardus geoffroyi. Next base: position 45,456,008 of record NC_059330.1, read on the forward strand.
GAGCTCCTCAATTTTTTACAAGAAAGTTATAACCTGTCTTCCATCTCAGACTAAAATGGCTTTGGGTGAGCAGCTTATAAAAAGATGCCAGGCCTGGAGCAGCAGGTGGGGGGGGGGGTGGGAGTCGGGATTTCCAAGCAGAGGGAGGACTGGGGACTGACCTTTCCCTACCGCCTAGTCTCCCCACAAGGTTTTAATCCTCCCATCTACCTGGTGAGGTAGGTAACAACTCGACTTTACTGATGAGGAAACTGAGTTCGGGGAAGTTGCCAGCTCACATTTAGGGCTATAAAGTAGTAGACCAGGATGCTGAGCCATGGCTTCCCGTTCTGGGCCCTGTGACCTCCCTGAGCCCCACGGTCTCGGAAGCATTACCATAAACGACTGAGGATTAGCATTCTCTACGTAGAAAGAGCGTTCACTTATGGTGGTTGTTTTCTAACTTGGGCAGATGGCCTGGAAAGTTGTTGGGACACCAAGGGACCTGCCTGGAAATTCATTAATCTTGGCCTTTCGAGAAAACCTTCCACAGAATTTATTTGCAAGGTAGGTTATGAAGATTTGGGATTTGCGTCAAATTTCTCTTCCAGGCCGCCCTTCAAATAAATATTTCCCGACTCACAAGAGACCACAGTTATGTTAGATGTTTATCTTTTTAAATCTGAGTTCACTGCTTTTTCTTGGTTTTACAAGAATATGTCCTCACGAGAAGCCATTATTAAGCTGAATAGGCTTTGCTACTCCCACAAATGTGAATCTGGTAATGACTAACATTGAACTCAGTAATAAGTGAGGATAATTTCAGAACACTTGGCTTTGTTTAAAAGGGCAAGATTTTGGAAGCAGGCTCTAGGACTCCATCCAGATCCATTTTCCTGGCACAGAACTAGGAGACCGTGCCCAAGCTCTAGGTGACAGGAGAGGGCATGCTCTTTTCCCGTGTGCCGGGCACTGAGGCAGAGAGGTCTGCAGGACTCCAGGCGCCAGAACCCCGCAGCACAGTGGCCTTTGGATGCCTCTACGCATCCTGGAAAAAGGAAGATGGCTCCTTTACAACTCAGGCTAGCACTGGGCGGGGTCTCGGGTATAGGCAGGAGGCCAGGAGGCCATAGTAGCTCCCTGTGCTTCTCTGTCCCCCAGCGTTTGCGGGGCCTGGAGACCTGCTCAGCTTCTCCCAGATCCATGCAGAATTCTGAAAGAATATGTAACTCTGCTTCTGTCCCTCCCTGGACAGAGTTCACCTTGATCGTGAAATAGGATTTCTGAATCCATTGCACATCAGACACAGCTGGGTCTGGACTCGCTGCCTGACTTTTCCATCTTTTTGGAGATGAAGCAAATCTCTGGCTTGGTGAATGCTTTCTGATTATTCATTTCTCCCCCTTTTGTGTTCTCCTCTGGAAATTCAGGGTGTAGTAAAAGTGTTTGTACCTGCATTTATATTAGGATTTAAAAAATATAACTCGATTTTTGGTAAAGGGGAAAAAAAGGATTGTGGGGAGTGGGGGCAACATTAAGACAGAGAAAACAAGGTTTTATAATTCATTCCCTACTAAACATAGTTCTTGTGTCCTAGATATCAATATGCTGTAATTTACCAGGTACTTAATGGTAACAGGCACTGTTCTAATGGCTGAGCGTACATTTTATCATTGAAACTTCACAGCAATCCCAGGAGGTGGGATCTGTTTTGACCCCCCACTTTACAGATGAGGAAACTGAGGCACAGAGAAGTCACTTGCCCAAAGGCACAGAAGCAAATAAGAAATGGTACCCAGATGCTAATCCAAGCATTTTGACTCTAAGGCACTTCCCCGACACTACACGGGGGCGGGGGGGGGGGTAACACGGAGAATTACAAGCCAACTCATTTAGCAGCAGTTTGATGGAATATATGAACTTACTTAATTTAAAATGCGTGAACTCCTTCTAAAAGAGTGTGAAGAACAATGAAAATCTGACACCTTCTCAGTTATAAATCTATTGGTAGAGGGCACCATGGGTTCCTCTATTGTAAATAGCCTTCTTGGGGGTTCTAAATGGTAGGTCACATGGATATAAGGAAAAACTTGATTTCAATGGATTATCATTACATAGATTCGCGTGTAAGGCAATCCACATTTCCCAGCTATATTATTTTATTCAGGAAAAGCCTGGTAGACCTTGGTATGGAAGGTTAGTCTATTACACAGGTGTTGCAAAGGGATTTCACTGGCTTGGATGCTTCAATTTGACACAGAATCTCAGTTCTGAAATGGGAGGAGTTTTGGTGACTCACTGTCAACTTTGGCTCACCCCTAAAATGCTTTAGGAAAATATTCCTCTACAGAGGTAAAGAAAAACAGGAACCTGGTGAGCTGGATCAATGTGTCTAGATAATTCAGACCCCCAATCCTCTTTTTTCTAGAACCACAGGAGAGTCCTTTGAATTTTCTGAGTTGCTAGCGTCACTCAACTAGACTTTTCCTGAAAAGACTCAGCTTAAATTCTCACCATGTCTCTGGGCTCTCATTTCACTGTGCTAATTAAGGAACTCTGAGGGTGCATCTACACATGTAAAACGAGTGGATCTTAACACGCCGACGCTTTGCTTTTAGCCAACTTCGTGAATCCAGTTTGCTGTACAACTGATCAGGCTTCTGTAGCAACCGGCATTGATCACCAGGACCGCTGTGCTCACTGGACAGCCAGGCCCCAGTCTAGCCCCTTCCTGCGCGGGTCCTGGACATGGTCTGGGGTCATAATAGGACGATAAAGCTGGTACTTTTTAAAAGCTTTTACTCCAAGTAACATCCCTCATTTGATGAAATAGGTAGCCTTCTGCCAACTTGGCTCTCTTGCCTAAACCTTGGTGTTTCCAGGCTAGTAATTCTTCAGACGTGATGTTTTATAAAATGTAAAGTGAATTAATTCTTCCTTTTGTCAGTGTTGTAAGGTCCATCTGGAGTTTGCTCGGTCAGAAAAGCATCTGTATTAATCACACAAACTAAGATCATCTAGTGGGCCTCAACTGTACATTTTAATGATTTTACTTGACAGATGACAAAGTAGCCCAAGCAAATAGCTACCCAGTTTTAGCAAGAAGGTTAGAAATCATATCTAGTGAATGGAATTGCATTATTTAAACTTCAATTTTTTTTTTATTAAAAACCTCCCCAATTCAATATGACCACATATATTTTGAAGTAATTGGGGAATCATCTTATCTGCCCTATTCCATTCTTAAACAGCTGAATTTAAAACATGCTTCCTACTGGGGCGCCTGGGTGGCTCAGTGGGTTAAACGTCCGACTGTGGCCTGGGTCATGATCTCATGGTGTGTGAGTTTGAGCCCCCTCGTAGGGCTCTGTGCTGACAGCTCAGAGCCTGGAGCCTTCTTTGGATTCTGTGTCTCCCTCTCTCTCTGCCCCTTTTCCACGTGCCCTCTTTGTCACTCAAATATAAATATTAAAAAAAATTTTAAACACACTTCCTACTAAAAGTCTTTTTTTTTTTTTAATTTTTTTTTTCAACGTTTATTCATTTTTGGGACAGAGAGAGACAGAGCATGAACGGGGGAGGGGCAGAGAGAGAGGGAGACACAGAATGGGAAACAGGCTCCAGGCTCCGAGCCATCAGCCCAGAGCCCGACGCGGGGCTCGAACTCACGGACCGCGAGATCGTGACCTGGCTGAAGTCGGACGCTTAACCGACTGTGCCACCCAGGCGCCCCCCTACTAAAAGTCTTAAAAATGAGAAATTGTTAACTATTAATGATACTTTCCCCTAATTAAATAAGGAAAAAGTGTTGGGGCTTTGCTTGGAAGGACATCATTTCAGATTTTTTTTTTTTTTTTTTACCTCATTAAAGCAACAAAATGTGGGTGGTTAATCTGAGGGAAAGCTGCCATTTTCTAAAAATGCATTAAGACTTAACTGGACGGGTGGTTGCATGACAAGAGCTATTTAGGATTAGAAAGTAGTTGTGATTTGTATTTAAATGAATTGCACGCTATTTACAAATTCTTCGGCAGTTAATTTGGATCCTTTCCATTCTACTGCAAGCAGAAGGCAGACCTTTCTGCCTAGTTACCCCAACTTCGAAGTCAGTTCCTGGAGGAATCAAGTTTGTCCTCCATATGTTGGCTTTGATGGGGATGAGCCCGAGGGACTCTACGCTTTCACTTGAATTTATCCTCTTTCTGGATACTATTAAATCATTCCTGCCTCAAGCGGAGGACTGATCTCTGCTTCAAAGGCAGCTAAAGAGTGAATTATTTACCAAATTGCACAAAAGGGAGGATGTATCAAGCCCCCTTTCTCCCAGAGAGGACAACCCCAGTATTGGAGGACTTTATTACTCTCTCTTTCTTGGCTATAAATTATGCCATTCAGATGCTTTTGAAAGCTTCTCTTCATGCTCTCGCTTGAGTCATAAAATTTGATACCTGGGGCCAAATGCCTTCCCCCATCCCCACCCCAGAAGGGTAAGGAAGACGAAAAGGCACCAATTCTAGGAAAGTGTCACACAAAGCCAATGACTGGGCAGCAAATTTGGGCAGTGGGAACAGTTGTTCTGCATAAGTCACACCTTCTTGACTTGCTCTTGTACTCTAGAATGAATTTTACCACTTGTATAAGATCACCGGACCCTCCAAAACCTGAATTCGCCACTCAGAGGGCCCTCGGTGTAACCGGTACCACCAGTCTGAGTGTTGGCATTACCTGTAGTGCTGGGATTTTAGAGTTTGTGAATTTCCACACATCAGTCACTCACCTGAAGAGGGTTTGCTGGGGCCCACCTTCTCCGGTTTCCGTGGAGTCATGGTACTTTTATGTTTCTGTTTGACTGATGTTTGGTCAATTGCCGGAAGTCTGGAATCACCCTTGACCGCAGAACTCTTGGTGGAAAGTCTTGGTTCGGCTACAGAATCCTCCTCACCAGAACTCTACCGGAAATGAAAGGTGTCTGAGTATTAATGGGCAAATAGGTCATCTCTGCTGGGCAGAGGGAAAAAGAGACTAGCTGACTGCAGGGATCCCTCCAACACTAACACTGGAATATCCTGCCATGCTTAATATGCCCTTTTACCAGTGAGGTTTTGATGGACTGTATCAATTTAGAAGAATCAATTAGAAATAATAGCAAAGTTAATGAGACTGTTTTGCAGAACACCATAAAAAGGAGACACTTCTATGAGTCTATCTTGTAGAACGTTATGAAAAGAATACATTTCTGACCCTTAAGTAATTTGATGACCAACAAACAGCTCATGTTATGAAAGCTATGTATGAAAGCAAAAGAAACAATCAATGCCCTTAAACTTCTTGCTTTTGTTATCTGAACTGCTTTGGGGGTGGGTGAGGAAAGATGTTCCTGATGGTAATCATATACTTGACAATGAAAAGGAAATTTAGATAGTGTGTTGGGACTGAAAAAATTAGACCTCCGTTTACTGTTCTGAATTACTGGGTGCAATGTGAGACAGACTAATCTTTTTAAGAGTCTCCTAGTTGTCCGTCTTCTATAAAGAAGTCAGTATAAATCTACGCACAGCCAAATCATGATTCCTGCAGCGTCAGAGTGTCTGAGCGCAGCCTCGCCAACACAACAAAAATTATCCAGGCATTCGATAGTTTTCTACTTTGCTGCCACTACGCTCACCAAAAGAATAATGAAAGCAACGTAACTGGCTATGGGAAATCTGGTCACAGTGGGTGAGTTAAGTCCTACCTCATGGTTTTAGGTCCTGGTGTTATGATTTGTGATACACTCTGCAACAAACTAAACCCCAAGGTCTCCGCCCCTCCCTCCCCAGGGGGAGGGTCACTCAGTTCTACAGGCACATTAGTCCAGTCTTGGGAAAGTCCTCTCAGGATGCACAGTCTTCTGCAGACAGAGTGCTACATTAATGCCCCCCTCTTCCCCAAACGTGGCGATTTGTATTGATCTTGCTCATCGTTCCCGCTGACAATTGTGGCATTTTCATTTCAAGGGCCCCTGACTCAGGAAAATACCCTGAGTAGCTTTGAATTATTGGGTGCAACAGAAGACAAACTAAATTCTAAAAAAAATTCCCCTGCTTGTCAGTCTTCTTCAAAGATGTCTGTATAAATCTACAGGTGGACAGATCATTATCCTCTAAGATTATAAATTGTTGTTTTGTAATTTAGAGTCTGGAGACAGCCTTCAAACAAATAATTATTGTTTCTCCCTGTGTTTTCAGAAAACAAATCAGATAAAGAGACAGGAAAAAGAAAGGACTTAATGAACTGGTTGTTCTCCATTTTCCTTTTCGATTCAGGAATTTAATAGAAATCCTTGAAAATGATTCTGAAATGTCAAAGGTGAGGCATTAGGTCATTTTTAAAAAAAGTTTATTTGTTTATTTTTGAGAGGAAGAGTGTGAGCAGGGAGGTGGCAGGGAGAGAGGGAGAGAGAAAATCCCAAGCAGGCTCTGCACTGTCAATGCAGAGCTCAACATGGAGCTTGAACTCATGAACCGTGAGATCATGACCTGAGCCAAAATCAAGAGTCAGACACCTAACTGACTGAGCTACCCAGGCACCCTATGAAGCATTACGTCATTTCTGAACATGAGACAGGTTCTCTGTTTTCAGAGTAGGAAATGTGGGCAAATTTTAATTATGATGCCCAAGACTGTCCTAGGCAAGGAGAACGTCAGTGAACATGGGATGGAATTTTTTCCACAAACTGCCCAACAAATACCTCATGTGAGTGAGTGGACAATAGAAAGGGTCTATTCTTTAGCCCTTTATTTCTAGCCAATGCAAAGGCAGGAAAAAGATACTCTGGGTTACGACTACCAATATCCATGGTTACAGTATCAGGAGCAATAATAGCGTCCACCGTTACTGGTGGGTCTGTCACCCTCAGCCAGGGCTGGATTCTTTGCTTGTCCCGGGCAGTGGTGAATTGGGAGGAGTTGGTTACAAGACTTTTGATTGGGTGGGTGTTAAGCCATATTTTATCCTTCCTTCACCCACTCATTATACTTCAAGCCTTTAATAGCACCAAAGGTGAACGAAAGTTTGGTCCACGAGACAGTGCCTATTACATAGGGAATAGTGTACCTGTGCTCTGAATACATCCTTTTCCGGTTCCTAGTTCCATCAGCCTTACTTGCTTCCAGTTGCTAATCATTCTTAAGAGTCTAGAAATTGCCGCTGGAAGGGGGTGTTTTGTCAGTGGGAAACTAAAGTCGCAATGGCAGAAATAATAATACTTATGATGAATGTGCTTGCTTCACTAATCGTAAGCAAATCATTTCAACTTTTTTTGTGCCTTTATTCACGTCTTCTTGTGTTCTCTGCCATTCTCTCTCCTCTCTTATGAAAACGCATAATATTAATCAGGGAGGATGATCCTTGGTGTGACAAGTGTTGTAACTCATTCTGGCACCAAAGTGTAGTATTTAAGACTTCCTGGGAGGGGATTCTGGGTTTCCCAGGGTTATTGTGCGACATAGTGTTAATTTTGGTTCATCTCTGCAACTCAGAGTTTTCCATCCATGAACCATAGTGTCTATCTTGTGGTGGTTCTGCGAGGATTAAATGAGTTGGGACGTGCTCGTAGCACTTAGAACAATACCAGGCATGCAGTAAATGCCACGTGAGTGTTGGCTTTTGTAATTACCCATTTAAAAAATTAACTCGCTAACAACCGAATATTAACAACCTGTGGTTGAAAGCAAAACCCAAATCCCCAGTGAGAAATACTATTGGATTTTCACTTCATCCGAAGAAATGTGGGCAGAGAGGTAGATCAGATCTTACATCAGACTCTTGATTTATTTATTGATTGATTTATTATTTTTGAGAGAGAGAGAGAGAGAGAGCGTGCACAAGTTGGGGAGGGGCAGAGAGATAGGGAGACAGAATCTGAAGCTGGCTCCAGGCTCTGAGCTGTCAGCACAGAGCCCAACTCAGGGCCCGAACCCACAAGCTGTGATATCATGACCTAAACTGAAGTCGGACACCTAACCGACTAAGCCACCCAGGCGCACCTGGACCCTTGGTTTCTTTCACAAGCTATTGAATTTATGATTGTCTTCTAAGTATCCAGCTGAAATTTGTCTGGTCTTAAGAAAATATGGCACGATTTCTTTTTCAGACAGTAAAGCTCTAACGGAAAATATTTAACAACAGTCAGAGATTATCAAACAATAATCATTAAGTTATTTTGATTTAAAGTTGATTTTAAAACTGTCTTTTCCCCCTTGTAATTTTGAACAGTAATTACAATGTTCATTTCTTCCCCCATATGTTCCTAAGTTGAAATGTCACATGGAGGTGGAGGCAACAGCACATTTTGCTATTCCTTTGGGGGAAGAAAACCAGCTTTGTCTTTCAAAATCAAAGTCTAAAGCATTAAAAAAAAAAAAAACAAAAAACCTAACTAGAAAGAAACTTTTAAAAATCAAGCTACAGGATACATGTGAGGATTCTCAGTTCCCTATTCATAATTTGGTAAGAAAGTCCTAATAAAGCCATGTGAATAGAAATAAGCTATTGTCAAAATGAACATTTTTCTAGAGTGTTATTACTTTTGTATTTATCATTCTCCCCCGGTCCCCCACTTGCTCTTCTGGCAGAATAGAGAGACTACCTTGCCCAGGGCAAGGCTCTCTCCAAAGTTCAGAGAAAGACTCCTGTCTGGGAGTCCCATTAGGGACTTCCATAGGGAACAACTTATTGATGCTATAATGGTTCTAGTTAGGCCTCCTGGAAGACGGAGACCCAGGGGTTGGGAAGTGGAACACATTGCCTCAGGGACGTGAGAATGATGAGATTATTTCGCCTGGGACCTCACAATGTGGGATCTGGAATGGCAAGGTGACAGTGAACAGAGACAATTAGAAGAGAAGGAGACCTAAGTAGTCAGGGATGGACGAGACCAGGTTATTTTCTAGCTCTTGCCTGATGGCTCATTTCCAAGACCCAGGAAACTGGTCCTCAAATGGGATGGCTCCTCTCTCCCGCCCTCCCTCCTTCAGGGTGTGCTACTGCATTCTGATTGACGTAGACTAGCCCCATTTTTGCCACATGTCATGTGATGGAAAGCTGGGCTGAGCAGATCTCCCGATATGGTGTGGATCAGGGTACTACCTGCTGCGAACAAGAGGAAAAGAGTAGTGTCGGGCCATTGCCAGAGAAGGACCGTGTGTTTATGACACTTGAAATAAGTATGTTTTCATGAGAACATGAAAGACAGTGACCAATGCGGTGACACTTGACGTCCAAACAATAACAACACGGGAAGGGTGACTGAAGGACTGTGGGTGCGAACGTGTACCTTCAAGTTTCCAAAGTCTACGTTCAAATTGTGCCTCAGACACAGAAACAGCCTTAGAGAATCGAAGGTAGCTTGTATACGTAGCATTCTGGACAGGGTGGACTCCTTTGTGCATTCAAGAAGCATAAAAGCATGTTCTACACAGAGGGCTGGCTTGTCACAAAGCAGGCTAACCTGTCTCTAATCTAGGAAAAACTCTAAAAGCAGCAAAGTCCTTCACATGTTCAGGACAGTGTTGAGCTCCATTTCGCCGCAAGATGCTTTTTGGAGTCAGGGGGGCTGCCACATGTGTAAATATCACGTGCACCTGTGTCTACCATGGACTTCGGTAAAGAGCGCCTCACCCCCCACCTGCCACGGTCTCTGTGATTCTCATGCTAGCAAGTTGGAATGACTCAGCCTGAGACACTGATCTGTCACTAGTGGCCTTGGTCAAAGTCTTCCCAACATCTGATGGCCACGGCATCGGCTCCCTGAAGGAGGGGCACGTGAGACCATAGAATTTGCTTCGTGATGACTCTCCATCTATCTGACTGTGGAATGGCCTCTGGGTGAAGCTCAGAGCTGCAAGCTACTCAAATGGCAGACATGACAGGTTTTCTGACACTTGCTAGCTATTTCTTGTAATGCAAATTAATCCCTTGTGAGTTGTAGAAATCACTCTTGTGGGTGGTGACACATTTTCATGCTTTGGGGGACCTGTGCGAGTGAGTGAGTGCGTATGATGTGCTCTGGGATGGAGTTCTGTGTGGTGGGCAGCAGGTGTGTGGCCAGAAAATGCTGGATTTTTAAAATTTGAACACTAAAGTGTAGTGGTTAGTATTAGTAGCACATCGAGACTGCCCTCCGTTGGATATTTCTCAAGTAGAGTTTGGCTACAATAAATTTCTCCTCTATTCTTTATTTGAATTCCTGTGCCCCTTTTAGCTGAGAGGAGCCTCTGAGGAACATGAAAGATTTGGCCATCAAATGGAGATCCTCTACAAAAGTACCTCCTACTCGAAATAATATGTCATACAACGTGGGAATTAATTGAGAAGCATCATTTGCAACGACTATGCCTTCAACCCTACTCAAGCACCAGGAAGGCATTTAAAGACAAGAAGCTTGCGGTGGGAGAGATGAGATTATAATCTCATGAAATGCAAAACAACATTTAATTAAGCGATAAATCGGGTGGCACCAATTCTGAATTCCAAAGGAACGCACAGAAAAAGATGCGAAGTCAAGGCAGGGTTCCTGAGGTTTCTGGAACCTGAAGTATGAGTGGTGACTGCCTTAGGTTGGAGGCAGCACAGGAGCCAAGGTATGGATGGAGTAATGAGTAGGGCATGATTCTCAGACGACAGGGTAAGGGGCCAGAGCAGAGAGTAGGGGAGGAGGGGGAGAGAGAAAGCTGGATGGCAGGGTGGCGTCGGATTGGGGGGGGGGGCCCTGAGATGCAAGCAAAGAATTGAGACTCAATGTGATAGAAAATGGGGTCCAACTGAAGGTTTCTGAGTAGAAAAATGCTTAACATGGTTTCTAAGATGAGCATGTATGTTTCTCTCAGAGCGGGAAAAGAAAGCATCCTGAAAATTTGCCAGTGAAATGATCTTTTCATAGTTTCAACGGTTTTTTTTGGTGAAGTGTAACTCTTCATTACAAAAGGAATGCATGCTCATAATGGACATATAAAGAGAAGCCTAAGAAAGAAAATTTAAAACATTCAAAGCCCCATTAACCTAGAACTAAAAACTGCAAGCAGCTTGGTCTATAGTCTTTAAGACTCCCTTTTAATGACTGCGATGGATTTCCACTGAAATCCCTTCTCAAGCAATGGGGTGAAGCTGGGATATGGCCACCCTCCTTGAACAGAACGTTTCCATCTCCCCTGCCACGTGGTGTGGCCTCGGAGGAAAGTCTCACCCACCGAGTGGGAGTGAAAGTGTCTGCCTCACTTCTGCCTCAGTGTCTGGCCCGGCACTTCAGCTAGAAAGGCAACAACTTTGAAAGTCATGCACTGAAGACAACCGAACTGTTATCAGCCCGAGTCTCTGAAAGTCTTGGTGGAGGAGAGCTGTCTGCCCATCTGGTTCGTCCAGCCTGAACTGTCACGGGTGCAAGAACTAAACTGCCTCGATTCACTCATCATATATTTGGTCCCTTTGTTACAGCAGCTGACGTTACGCTAACACACGTTTATGCCTATACAAGTGTGATTAAAAAAATAGAATTGTGCCATACATACTGTTTCACTTAACAATACGTTGCATCAACAGGTACCTTTTAATAATGTTTCAATCTTATTCTTTTTTTTTTTTTTTTCAATCTTATTCTTAAAATGTCAAATCTATAGAGCAGTCGAAAGAACAGTACAAAAACCAGCCATTACTCTATTTGCACGCTACACTCTCTTGCGCCCGCTCTCACACAAGTATGCGCACACTCTCTATATATATTCTTTTTCTAAAGAATTTCAAAGTCACTAGACTTCATGATAGTTCACCCCTAAATACTTAAACATCCATCTCTTATCAAAATAGACATTCTCCTGCAAAGCCACAGTACCAGCCATCTTACCTAAAAAAATGTAATAGTTCCGTGACATTGTCTAATACGTACAGCATATTCAAATTGTCCCCAAAATGTCTCTCTAGCTGTTTGTTTTGATCTATGATCCAGTCAAGGTACTTAGATTGCATGCAGTTTTTATGTCCCTTTACTCTTTGGTTTTCTGCCTTTTTGGCTTTTTCATGTTTTTTACTGTTTTGGAGAGTCCCAGCCCCATAGAAGGTCTTACGTTCTGAATTTGATTTTCTCATGATAAAATCCAGGTTAACCATTTTGGGTATGCATATTCCATCGGTGGTGTGGTGTCCTTCTGTATAACATCACACATCAGCACCTAACAATGCTATTGGTAATGCTGTTTGGTCTCTAGCTAAGGTGGTGACTGCCAGATGTCTTCAATGTAAACTACATTTCCCCCCATTGTAATTAGTAGGTAATCTATGAATGATTCTTTGACACTGAATAGCCTATTCATAAACAACACTTTACCCAATGATTTTAGTGTCTCTTGATGTACTTTTCCTGAATTGATAATCATTTGGGGGTAGTAGCAAAACAATTTTTTTTTCCAATTCTGTCATTTCTCCTACAATTAATAACTGGCATTCTTCTCTAGAGAAGAACATTCCCCCCACCTTCTCTTTTATTTATGTACATATTTAATTTATTTATTATCACTGCAGTCTCAAGGATATATTTTCTTCAATTATCTCATCACATTCTTTCATGCTCAAATTGTACCAAAATTGGTGAGTGGGAGTCCACTGAAGTTGACTTTTGACATGAGTTTTTGAGCACTTCTTTACTTTCTGGTACAATAAAAATATCATAGTTTCCCCCTTGTATTTTACCTGTCTCAGACCTGGAATCCAAGTAGCTCTGGTTCCTTTTAGTTAAAATGGTAGTTAGGACTTAATATCAGTGCTGGGTGTGTTCATTGCTACTGGAATGACACTGTTCCTAAGTCCTTTCAATAGAATTCATTAGAAATATGTATTTAGGGGCACGTGGGTGGTTCAGTCGGTTGAGTGTCTGACTTTGGCTCAGGTGATGATCTCATGGTTCGTGGGTTTGAGCCCCGCATTGGGCTCTGTGCTGACAGCTCAGAGCTTGGAGCCTGCTTCAGATTCTGTGTCTCCCTCCTTCTCTGCCCCTCTTCTGCTCATGCTCTGTCTCTGTCTCTCTCAAAAATAAATACACTTAAAAAATATGTATTTAAAAAAATCATGAGTTCACAGCAATTTTTCTAATTAAAATTTAACACTATATGGAGCTTTCCATTCCTTTGAAAAGTTTTATATTCGTATTTTACGTTTAGCATCTTTATTCTTTAATTATATTAATATTTTTATTCATGTTTTGCTCTGTAATAAATGTGAAATAATGTCAGAATTACAATACAAATATTACTGTAAGAATAAACCCACTAAGTAAAGTTCATTCTTTCTTGGTAGTTCTCTTTGTTTGTTTTTTAATCTTTGTTTACAATTTCTTTTTTAAGTTTTTATTTATTTAAGTAATCTCTATACCCAATGTGGGGCTCAAACTCACAACCTCGAGATCAAGAGTCACATGCTCTGCTGGCTGAGCCAGCCAGATGCCCCAGTTCTCTTTGTCTTCAGAACACACTCCTCAGTGAATGGATCGATCATAATTCTTTTTGTTGATCATGTACTTTGCTTCCAGCGTTTTGCTATAATAAATAGTGCTATGATGAATATTCTTCTAGATTTATGCACATCTTTAATTATCTCAAGTTTCCCAAAGTGGGAATTTATATTAGTAGATTAAAGGCATCACAAAGATTTAAAATTTTTTGTTCCCAAATTGTCCTCCAGAAATATTGGTATCAACTTACATTTGTAGATGTATGTGAGAATGCCAACTTCCACATAACTTTTCCAACTATTATCTTTTTTTGAAAAGTCATTTTGGGAGATTATAATTTTGAATTGTAACTCATATGTAATTTTAATTATTACACAGGCTCATTTATCTCAGCTATTTAGAATGTATATTCCACCTATTTCTAAAAAGGTTCTGAGATTACTTAAAAGAACTCCAAACCGTTTTTAAGAGATGGAACAAGAAAAGGCAGAAACTAATTTATGGAGAAAATACTTAGAATAGCAGCCGTCTCTGAGAGGGACAGGGACAGGAACTGGCTAGAAAGGGGCATAAAGAATCTTCATGGGGTGATGAAAACTTGATGGGGGTGTGGGTTACAGGGCACATGCATTTGTCAAAACTCATTAAATATTACTCTTAAAATCTATTCTATACAATTTACTTCAGGTAATTTCTACCGCCTAAGCAAAAACTGGAAAAAAAAATGAACCATCAAAACCACAAAAGCCATAAACAGGTATTCAATGCTAGTTAATGACGTACATGCTGAAGTATTTTGGGGGGCAGAGTACTGATCAAGTTGCAAGTCTGCAACTTGCTTTGAAATGCATCAAAACATGGGCGCCTGGGTGGCTCAGTCGGTTAAGCATCCGACTTTGGCTCAGGTCATGATCTCACGGTTTGAGTTCCAGCCCCATGTTGGTCTCTGTGCTGACAGCTTGGAGCCTGGAGCCTGCTTCAGATTCTGTGTCTCCCTCTCTCTCTGCCTCTCCCCTGCTCGTGCTCTCTGTCTCTCAAAAATAAACGTTATTAAAAAGAATTAAAATGAAATGCACCAAAACCCAAGGTGTATCTGTGGATGGATAGATGGACAGATAGATATGTGGTAAAGTAAATATAGCAAAATGTCAACAATTGTAGAATCTAGGTGGTAGGTATATGTATATTCACTATACAATTCTGTCAAGTTTTCTCTATGTTTTGAAGTCCTCAGAGTAAAATATTGGGGGGAAATGGAGCAGAAATATAGATAGATATTGTCGGGCTGCCAGGATAAAGTAGGTACTTTGTGGGAACACTGCCAGTTTCTTTTTATACCTCATAATAAACGTTTCATTAGATTTAAAATGTTTCCTTCATGATACCATCTGGTAACAGTGAGAGATCAATGATCAATACAGAGAAGTCAATGCAGGATAAATTTTAAAAGATATGCCTCATCTTATACTTGGTGATTTAGGATGAACATAAATTTATACTAACAGAGACCCTCCATGGAAGAGACAATATAGCCACATATGTTGGGATATGCGAATGACGAGTAAAACAAAGACTTGGTTCTTACAGCGCTTACAGTCTAGGTAGGAAGGTAGATCATTTAATCAAGTAATTATTAATGTAAAATTACAAGTCCTAAATTAAAAAAAAAAAAAAAGGAAGCATATGGAAAACCATAGAAGATAGGGCAGAAGGGTCCGAATCTAGTTGCGGGAGGGGACAGTTGGGGAAAAAGCTCCCTGAGGAAGTGACCTGGGCTGACATCTGAGGCATGGTGGGGAAGGCAGGGTGCGTGTTGTAAGAGAGGTGGCCTGGCAGGTAGGAAGACCCGAAGCCAGGGTGGACGGACTTGGGGCAGTACGGAGGACCAGATCCTTCAGGCCCTTATTGGCTCCATGACGAATTCTGGTTCCCATTCTGAAAGTCACAGAAGGCCACGGAAGGGGTTTCAGCGGGCCAGGGACATGATCTGAGTTCCACTCGTCACTGTCAGTCCATGTAGTACAGAAAGTGGAATTTAGGGGGAGGAGGAGAAGTGTGAAGACTGGCCAGGAGGTGTCGGCAGTAACCCAAGTAGGCAATGGAAGAAAAGCACACACAGACCGATTAAAAAGCTCTTGGGGAAGGGGTGCCTGGGTGGCTCAGTCGGTTAAGCATCCAACTCTCCATTTCGGCTCAGGTCATGATCTCACAGTTGGTGAGATCAAGCCCTACATTGGGCTCTGTGACAGCAGCGTGGAGCCTGCGTGCGATTCTCTCCCTCTCTGCCCCTCCCCTGCTCATGCTCATTCTCTCTCGAAAGAAAATAAACATTAAAGAAAAAAAGCAATTGGGGAAGTAAATGGCATAGACTTGGTGATTGAATTGAACATGAGGGTCAGGAGGAGAGAAAGTGCCAGATTTGGATGATGCCACACAAAAGGAATCGTGAAGGACCAGGCTGGGGACTATGGTGTTGGGCCTGTTGAGACTTCCAAGTAGACGTATTGAGTAAACAGTTGAATATTCAGACCTGGAGATTACAAGTGAGTTTAGGGTTGGATATGCAGATCTGGAGGTCTTTGGCAGTTAACATCTTGACTTTGGCAGTTAACATCTTGATGAGGTGACCTAAGGAAAATTTATAGAGCAGGGCTTCTTGGGGGGCGGGTCGTGAACTTGGATGGAGAAAAAAAATTATATCGTTATTTCCACTAACCCCCAACTGAAAGCTAAGCGTAGCTTTCATTTCTGAACGCAGGCAACGAACCACGGTGGTATTGGCAGTTCCTGTGACTTTGTCGCCAATAGAAATCACAGATATTTTCACATTTCATTAAATTTGTTGCAGATGTCTCAAAATACCCTTTACGCCCATCACTTGTTATTTAATGTGTTAATAAAGAAGCACATACATTACTGAATCACAGATTTCTAAAAATATTTTGATGACTCTTTCGATAAAAGTGGCTTCCTTTGAAATCCTTTGTATTATTATTTTATGCGTTTGAAATATTCTGAGAAGAGGATCTAAGAGAGTTCACCATAGTGCCCATGAGGTCTGTGATACAAAATTAAGATAAACCCCTAGGTATGGAGTGGGAAGAGAGCCCGAGCCTCGAGGAATCCCGGGACTCAGGGCCTGGGCAGCAGTGGAGGAACAGGAGGAGAAATCGCCTCCAGAGACACAGGAGGAAACCCGGAGGAGAAGATGGCTTTGCAGGAGCTCAGGGGCACATGCTTCGGGGGGACTGAGTGAAGGGGCCAGCGGAAGCCACTGGGAGGGCAAATGTGGAAAGGACCCAAAGACCTGCCCCATTCATAGATGTGGAAGTCGTTTGACAAAGTGCCATTTCAGTGGAATGAGGGAGCATGAGAGCCAGATTGGAGTGGGTTGAGGAGTGAGTGGGAGGTGGGGAAATGGAGTCAGTCAGTGTAAATAATTCTTTTGAGAATTCTGACTGTGAAGGAGAAGAAATAAATGGAGGGACAGGATCAAGGGAGAACTTTTTTTTTTTTTTTTGGTGGGAGACCGTGGATCACGATTAGATGCTGATAGAAGGTTCTGGGTCAGCTGGGGGTGCAGGCAGGGTGAGGGAACTGGATGGGAAAGGGTCTGTGGGCAGCAAGGAGGCGGGATCTTGAGGAGAGGGTAGTGCACAAGAGAGGGGATGGGTGGGCAGGGCAGCAACGAGCTAGGGAAAACTCTGAGGACCACTAAGGTGTGGAATGGGAGAGAGGAGGGATTGAAGACTGGGCAAAGGAAGAGGATCCAAGTGAGAGAGCTGAGCAGGGCAACGCGGCAGCACTGAGGGGTTCCAGGAGATTGGTGGCTGTGACCTTTCAGTAAGACCATTTCTCAAATTTGAGTGACTTTTCTGCAGCAGTTACCAGGGGCCTGGATATGGACCCAGAGACCACGGAAGGCTGAGACTGCCAGAGAGGCGAGAAAAAAAGACAAAGGGCCAATGGACCAAAGGTTCCCAAGAGGTGGGAGAGACGTCAGAGTAAAAGTGGATGAGCAGGAGAGCTGGAAGACTGTTGTCATCAATGGATTTTGGACATGGAGACCTTTTGGTTGATGGCGCAGTCTGGGACGTGCCGTGGGCTGGGGGAGGCGGCGGCTGAGGGGAGTGGAGGGGGGCACTTAAGACGCATCAGGAACTGAGAAGCCAGGGTGTGGCCTGGTGGGTGCCAAAGTCATCCAGGATCGCGGCAGGAGATCAGGGGATGGGTGAGCAGAGACCAAGCCACTGCCAGCGTCTTCACTGAGTAAGAGAGTGGCCAGGAGACAAGAGGGATGGTGTGTGTGTGGGGGGGGGGGGGGGGGGTGGAAATGGTGGAGCGAAACAGCACAAGCCTTAGGGCACCCGTGTTTCCATCAAAGCCTGGGGAGCAGTGGTCTGGGAGCAGAATTGGGAGTGAGAAGGGCACCCTCCTGTGTCCTGATCCTAAGGAAAGGGTGCAGGGGGGTATGACGGGTGTCCTCCAGGGAGGGGAGCTCTGAAGAGAGGTCTGATGTACATTTCCTGTGCTGCAGGAAGACTGGGCGGCTCACCCTTTCCCAAACGAGCCCATCTCTCTTTGATTTCGGCTCTTCCTTCCACCTGTGACGGTGCCCTGCCTCAGCTCCCTACCCCCTACTCCCAGCTCCCCAAATCCTGTCGTGCCTTAAGATCCAGATGAAAATCTGCATTCCTCTAGGAAGCTTTTCCAGGTTTCCTTTTGCCTTTTTATTACACTCATCAGATACCGTCTTGAACTGCAGGCATTAGTGTAACGTCTTATTTCGCCCACACTGTGAACGGGCGGGGGCACGGCTTTGTTATTACCGTGTGCCCACAGCATCTAACACCGCGTCTTGGACACAAAGCGGTTTGCAATTCCTTAATGAGTAAAGTGGTATAAAAGCAAAACAAAAGGTTTCAGGATGAGATGTTGTATGTTCTGACTCATGCTTCACACAGGTATGCACCTGAATAATATCTTGCAAGTGAAAAAATTTTTAAGTTTGATAGCTGAGTTTTAATTGGTTTTTAACAAGGTTTGGGTTTTTTTTTTTTTTTTTGGTTTTAAAAATTAATTAGGGCCATTTTTTTTAAGTAAGGAATTTTAATAAAAGGTAGTAAACCAAAATACATAGCACTGCATAAAATGGGCAAAAATCTACTTTGTTATAATCTTCTCTCATGCAATTTTGGAGCTGCTGAGTCCAATTAACATCAGGATCCCTCTGGATCAGAGGCCACCAACTCTCGGCATCCACAATTTCACTGAACTGGGATAACAATTGGTGTTTGTATCACCCGGCCACATGGCAGAATTGCCCTAGCAGAAGGATTGACTCTAGGCTTGTCTTGCTTATCTGTTAAAAAAGGCAGGACAACATTCTGGAAGCAGCTGCAATTTGAACTGACAGTTGCCCCATTTTACTGCCATGGCCTATTTTTAAATTACCTAGTGGAACTCAGACAAAGCACAGAAATGAAGGAGAAGTGAAGCATTCTTGGCTTTGCTCACGATACAGTTATTGTTTGCTTTCTCCATTAATGCTGTTGGAGACCTTCAGCACCCTGGTTTGCCCACAGAAGGGCATGCATGCCAGTGTATTCCAATTAATCTATAACCTAATTATAAAAGAAATATCCAGTTTAGTCTGGTGACTTATCTGGTGGAACATGAATTCACATCTTTATAACAACATGACTTCTGTTATAAAGTACAGCGGAGTCCCGGACCAACTTTGGGCTGTTCTGAGTTTCCTCTGTCCACGGAGAGCCTTGAACCCAGCCCTTGTATGTCCTCGTGTTCTTGCCTATCTGTGACAAAAGGAACTTACCCAGAGATTTGAAGAAGCCATCTGTCCATTCGCGAAAGGGTATGCACGGAAGAGTGCTCTCTTTCATTGGTCACTCTCTGGTGATCACCACTGTGGAGGTTTCCAAGTGGTTGATTGGAATGGATTCCTCTTCAAGCCCAAACTGGCCATTGCACACTGGCAACCTTACTAAACTACTTGCCTCTCAGTAATTGCAAGCAAGGTCAGGGAGCATTCACCACTCCACTCCAAGTAACAACATCTCCTGTTTTCTCTTGTGCGGAGTGAGGATTCCTATTTTGGCTGTTACGGCTATATGCCTATAACACGTGCGTGTTCCTAAACCATTCCGGTAACTGTCAGCCGTCAGCCGTCAGCCATTCCTTGAGTTCCTGTTACATGGTGGGCATTGGAAATATGACAACAAATGGCACCTGCTCTCAAGTGGCTTCCAGCCTAAGGGAGGAGGGAGATAGGAAGAGGAACCCCAAGGTGGACTTGAGTCCAGAGGGTGTTATGGGAATACAGAGGAAAGACAACAGCAAAGTCACCTGACTCCCAGGAGAAGCTCTAGAAACTTCACAGAAGAGGTCCCCTCAGGGTTGAGAGAGCCAGGGCCTTGAGTACCTTGCTAATGTGTTTGAACTTGATCTGTGGGGATTCACTAAAGAATTTTCAACAGAGGAGTGACACGATCCAGACGGATCACTCTTAGTACCGTCTGGAAGACTGGCTGGAAAGGGTGAGGTGAGGGCAAAATGTCCAAGGAAATGACTCTGACAATTTCCAGGCAAAAAAAAAAAAAAAAAAAAAAAGAGAGAGATGGCCCGGCAGAGGGGAGTGTTGATGGACAGATTCCCGAGAAAGGAGACAAGATGATCTGGCTTTGGTGTGTGATTACTGTGAAGTGTGAGAAATAGCAGCAGAAGGAACCCAAGATAATTTCTGGAATTCTGGCTTGGGCAGAAATTAATTCAGGAAGAGGGACCATTTTGAGGGAACCAGATGACGCAGTCAGCATCTTGAGTCTGAGGTGCTTGTGGGACACGCCATGGGGAAAAGATCAACAGCTAAAATGGAAAACAAACTCAGACGAGAATTCTCACAGATCTGCACTTGTCAAACTGTGAGCTGCACATTCTCTCTCCATGACGTACGTTTGGAGCTTGAGATGTCATGTGCAGAGCCACGTTATTGCTCAGGTGCACCTTGAGGGTGCGGAATCTGAGCTACAGTCGAGAGGGTGGCTAGGAGAAACAGCACACCAGGTGCTAACGGTGACTCAGCCTCCCAGGGTGGGGCCTTCTGGCAGTTAGAACCGGTGTGTGCGTGTGTGACCTGCCTCAGCCGCACACCGGCCTGGAGCCAGAAAGAAGGGAGGCCCGACCCTCAAGGAATCCGACAACGGACAAGCAGAAGTCAGAAAAATGAGAAGGATGAGTCATGGAACGCTTATGCTATGTGCTAAGCCCTGGCTGCTTTCATGACACCGGTAAGGGTGTTGGTGGGTTGACACTGACAGATTAATGGGAGAATAACTTCCCCAAGAGCTGTTTGA